>NW_027256883.1:115288072-118085572 GCF_029215685.1 Pituophis catenifer annectens
TTTTCTGTGTGTAAATGGAGAGGAAGGGAGGGTGGGAGGGAAGGAAGGAAGGAAGATCACAGCTTTGACTGTCTTCTGTTATCTACTCACATCAGCTTCATTCCAAAGGCCTGGGATACAGAAGGACTCCAGAAGATCGCTTCCACACAGCAGCAAGATTCGAAGCTCTGAAGAAAAAAGAGATACAGCTACTGAGATGTTCCCCTGGATAACCACTCCCCACTAATCTCTTTGCCTTGATGCAAAGGCTTGAGAAAAAGGAAGGAGAGCAGAAAAGGTGGGTGCTTTGAATCAGAGTTGTGGTTCCTGTGTTGTGAAAACATTCTAGAATTGTTACCATCTGTCTATCAGTCAGGTTATCTACTTCACTGACCACTAATATTCCTTAAGCAATGTCAGTGTTATCTTCATTTTTGGCAATTTTGTGCACCAATGTAATGCATGTGGCAATGACTTTTCTATGCCTGTGTAAACACAAAAGCAGAAACAGAATAACACAGTTGGAAGGGACGTTGGATGTCCACTAATCCAGCTCCCTGATCAAGCAGGAAATCTATATAATTTCAGACAAATGATTGTCCACTCTTCTTAAAAATCTCCAGTGTTGGAGCACCCAGAACTTCTGAAGGCAAGTCGCTTCACTGATTAATTGTTCAAACTGTTAGGAAATTTCTCCTTAGCTTAGGTTGGTCCTCTCCTTGATTAGTTTCCATCCATTGCTTCTTGTCTTGCCCTCAGGTGCTTTGGAGAATAGGCTGATCCCCTTATTTGTAGCAGCCCCTTAGTTATTGGAAAACTGCTATCATGTCACCCCTAGTCCTTCTTTTCATTTAACTGGACACTTCCTGCAACCGTTCTTCATACTCATAAAACTTTTGATGCAGTTGACTACTAGAGAGAAAATATTCTTCTGCCTTATGTCTGAAGATGACTCAGCTTATGAAATGCAGGAAAGTGTTCAAAGAGTTATTTCCATTATGCCATGTTCCACTACCTGTCACTCCACTCTGTAATGGCAGGGCTCAGTAGAATTTCCAGGTAGGTTCCCATAAAGTTATATTCAACATCCAAGGGTATAAAATCTTAAAAATGTGGAATCTGCTATGGACTGCTAGCTTCTGTCGTGTTCCATTCTATGGATTAGCACACACAAAAAAAATGTATTCCAAAGTAGACTTAGTTGGAAAAGCTGAGTACAAAAAAATATTGATTGGGTAGTTATTTTTGGTAAGTATACATTAGGGTAATGCATAATTCCATCTGTTAGGGAAGATTACAGTGATAATGAATGTGGGTTTTTAATTGTAAGATTAATTTACAGACTACAATTATAAGTGAAAATGAGTGTCAATGCACATGAAGCAGATTTAGAATGATTTTTCACACCCTCAACCCATTATTAGGTGCTTGTCAGTCTGAAAGGCAATGCTGAATCTTTGATGTCATATGCATTTTATTTTCTGGGAAGCTGCATAGTATACAGCATGACAAATCATTTGGATTCAATCCAAAAAAGATGGTTTTGAAGGAGACACATGAATGTTGTAAATGACAAATTTACAACTCTTCAAAACACCTAAATCTTTTCCTAAAAGTTCACTGCCTTGGAAGAGTTGCAACCATTGTTTAGAAGTTACAGACAACTGCTACATTTATAATCTCTTCATGCTCTAAAGCGCTGACTGAAATCAGTTCCAAGTAATGCACAGCTTTTCAAGAGTTTTTGCAGAATTCAGTAGTATCTTTGTAGATGACATCATTCCAGTCTTCCCCAGTCTTCCCCATGCAATACAGCCCTCATAAACTTCCTGATCTTTGCATATATGTATTGTTTTCCCAACTAATATCAACATCAATTGTGCAATAAAGTAACCACAACTCTTCTGCCACTTTTATATGCAAGTATGCCCACTTTTACAAGCGCCTATGGATGATGCTCACTTACCAATCTCTTCATATCTCATCACAGTCCCCAAATTAGCATTTTCATCTAGAAAGCAAGAAAAGAAAACGCTGAAATTATATTTCACAGGATGACCTCTACAAAAATCTGAGCTACTAATGGTAAGGGAAATGAGTGGGAATTAAGAAGGCATTCAAGCTGGGCCAGACTTAGATCTGGGCTAGACTTAGCTCTATTGTGGGCACTCTCCTGACTGATGACATAAGTCCCTCCCTCAGGCTCAACCTCCCTCAGGCTCAGCCTCCCTCAGGCTCAGCCTGGTCATCTACATCTAGGAAAGAATCTAATTTCAGTCACAGGTCACAAGTTTTAGCTGGCTGCAGACAACCCCTTTTTAACAACATACCCACAAAGGTGAAACGCTCCATTGGGGGACGAACACAGCAAATCCTGCTAAGGCTTTCTCCCACCTTCCCCAAAAATTTTGCTAAGGAAAGAAGGAAAGCAGAGGATAAAACAGAAAAATCTGCATTTAATACAGCTTGGAAGTACTATGGTTTACAAATGAAACATTATTTCCCCTCCATTCAGTGGCTTTCCCGTACAATTTAAAATAACATATGTAGGTTGTGATTTGATCACCAGAATTTTTTTTTAAATCCTTGTTTTGACAAAATGTTACTGCTGTTGTCAACACAGCACAGAACCTGAATTTATTTCTGAGAACTACACAGCAGATAAAAACAGGTGGCCTCTTATTCAAATGGAAATCGCTAAAACGCAATTTTCCCCTCTGCAGTTTAAGTATATAACAAGAATCCAATTTGACCCATTGCTTAAAAGTTATACTAAATTCATTCAAAATTAAAATATTTATTTAACTTACAGCACCAATTACAGAGTTATTTTGACAATACAATAAAACATACATTTAAAATGAAACTCAGTGACAAAGATACTTAAAAGAAAAAAAATTAATTAAAATCAACAATGAAAATAATATGTGGTAAAGAAAGTATAAACCAAAATCCATGACCTTCAACAGCCATTTCTAGCTAATGAGCAGTTACAGCTATTATTCAACTACTGAGTTTAATTCATTTTGATTTTTTTTAAAAAAGAAGATTAGTGTACCATCTTGAGCATGCACATTAAAAGTAAAGTAAAACAGAAATAAAAATATATATTTACAAAGTATAAATAGATGCTGTAATGTATCTCAGAATGCCAGACCTGAGGGCTGGTCAATGCAGAGATGCTAGACCAGTGATGGTGAGCCTATGATGCGTATCAAAGGTGACACGCCACAATGTTTTGGGTACCACACAAGTATTCAACAAGACCCAACTACTATTCTAGAAAGCACGTCCTGTTCTTGCACAATTTTCAGAGGCCACAGAGGATGATGTGTGCTCTTGTGCACCTTCCAGATCCTCCCAAAGTCCCATGAAAGGGCCGTGCTCTCACACGATCTCCAGACTTTCTGAAAATGAGTTTTAACCACATTTTATTTTTGTAACTGTTTGATGTTTCGTTGTATACCACTGAGTACCACATGATTGGACTGTTTTAAAAAAAAAAACCTGAATATGTAAAGAATTGTTTCTCTTTTGTTTGTAGGGCAGGCATCAGCAACATCAAGTTTAGCATTTTCCAAACTTGACACGCTGAGTCCAAAAGATTTGGCATCGCTGTGCTAGACTAAATGGGCTCTTTATCAGATTGGATGGTCAAAAAAAGATGAAAGGATCTGTTTTCCCCCTTTTTTTCTTCTGTCCCCAGCAGTTGTTTATTTTTGAAACCAATATTTTAATATCCAGTTCTCTTCGGATAGTCAAGGTTAGTGGTTTGCAAGACAAAACTTCTCCTTGCGCCATCAAACCCATTCCAGAGGGAATCATTGCAGCTGTTCCAGTCAGTTTTTCTCCTACTTTCTTATGCACTTTCTAACACCTGCGGAAGCCAAGAGTAAACCAGGTGTGCCAGTCAGAAGGTGAGAAAGAAGCAGATGAAAGGATGAGGGATGGCTGAAATGTCTCAACATGCAATTTAGTGGAAGGTTTATAATTAGGGAACTGGCAGCTATCCTGAGTACAGGTTATAAAGATGAATGAAAAAGTCTGACTGAAATATTTTGCTTATTTTGGGTGGAACAGGACATGGCTTTCCCCTCCAGATGTCGAAGTGCCAAAAATCTAACCTAGCCAATTATTTTGGCACCTCAGGCAGGAAACACCATCACAGGTTCTCTTCTCTCACCTGGGTTACCACATTTATTACTGTTGTGTTTTCAAGAGCTTCTACATTTGGACTTTCTACTTGCCCTTACCTGCAGTTGGCTTGTTGGAAAGGTTGCTGTTCTGGTAAATAGGTTGTGGGGTCTCATTCTGGGGCTGTCCAATCACTGGGGTCAAAGAAGGTGTGTTCACATTGGACAGGATACAACCAGTAACTCGCTGGAAGAAATAACAGAGCAGAATAACAGAATTGGACTGGACCTTGGAAGTCTTCTAGTCCAAACCCCGGCTCAAGCAGAAGACCTTATATCATTTCAGACAAGTGGCTAGTCAAACTTAATTTGCATTTTCATATGCTTGGTTGATAAGTATCTACTGAAAAAGGAAAAAAAAATTAGGCTTTTGCCTTGTTTTTACAAAGCTGCCCTTACCCAATTTTATTTCCCTATTGGCAATTCTAGGCCACATCTTTCTCCATTTTGTTCCTCCACCCACTGCCAGCAGAACAGTGTGAATATAATTCCTGTGTTCAGATCAGACCATAGCAAGTTGCTTAGGAAAAGTACTATCATAGTCCTAAACAGGACTGAAGTTTTCCATGTACACCCAGTGGTGGGATTCAATATTTTTAACAACCGGTTCTGTGGGCGTGGCTTATTTGGGGTGTGTGGCTTGGTGGTCATGTGACTGGGTGGGCATGGCTATGTGCACAGGGACTACTCAGAGGGCTGAAAAAAGTCATTTCTGACTGGTCCTCGCACTTATGACCATCCTCACATTTATGCCCATTGCGGCATTCTTAACAACCGTGTCAGTCATTTCACCACTACTTCTCTTCACCATGGTGACAAGATAGGGCGTAAAACGTAAAATGTGAGGACAGTCGTAAGTTCAAGGACTGGTCAAAAGTGCGAGGACCGGTCAAAAATAACTTTTTCAGCCTTCTGACTAGTCCATATGCACATAGGGACTATTCAGAGGGCTGAAAAAAGTCATTTCTGACTGGTCCTCACATTTTTGACCGGTCCTCGCATTTATGACCTTCCTCACATTTATGCCGGTTGCGGCATTCTTAACAACTGTGTCAGTCATTTCACCACTACTTGTCTTCACCACAGTGACAAGATAGGGCGCAAAACATAAAGTGTGAGTACAGTCGTAAGTGCGAGGACTGGTCAACAGTGCAAGGACCGGTCAAAAATAACTTTTTCAGCCCTCTGAGTAATTCATATGCACAAAAGGATACAGGAATTGAGAGGGATGAAGGACGGAGAAGAGAGATGGAAGAAAGAAGGAGAGACAGGGAAGGAAGAGAAGGGAGGAAGGGAAAGGAAATTAGAGTAAGAGTGAGGGTAAGAGAGGGAGGAAGAGAGGAGGAGAAGAAGAGGGGGGGAAGAGAAAGTAAGAAGGAAAGAAAAGAGAGAGGTGATAGGTTTGAGGAGAAAGATTGCTGTACAGTAAAAAAGATGAAATGGAAGAAAGGCAACCCCAAACAAATATAAAGATATTAAGATAAAGAATGAATGGTTAAACTTTAAAGAATAAAAGAGAACAAATATGAATAAATAGCAGTAATTAGAAACACACATACAAACATACAATGTATTTTCTTTGAACAGAGTATTTGGCCGGTTCACAAATTTAAACAGTGTTTAGTCATTTCAATTAAATTTACAATTTCTATATTTCCTTTTTGCCATATTTATTCCTTAACTATTTTTTTAAAAAAACAATATTACCCTTCATCCTCATCTCTAATCTTAATCAAATTCATTTTTTCCCTTCTATTCTATATTATACCCCTTCTCATTGTCATCTATTTTTATATCCATCCTCACATTGGTTAATTATGTAATATTACAGTTGTTTAATATAAATTCAACATTTTAATATAAATCAATTAGTTATATAACTATCTTTTTTGTATATTAATCAATATGAACATGAATATTCCAATATTCCAATTATTTCCATGCAATCCAATTTCTTACAAATCAATTAATTATATTTACCAATAATAATAAAAAACCAAATAATTTCCCCCATATATTCCTCCAAACCACAATTTAACCATTTCTGCTTTCAACACAATATACAATTAATAGTATCTCAATTATTACAATTCCCTATTTAAATAGAGCTTTTTTTCTTTTGTGTTTTAAAATCTTGAACTCTCCTCTTTTTCCCTAAAGAGGAACTACCTCTTTCCACTAAAGGTAGTTTGCACCTATCTTTTTTGGTGAGGAAAAAGAAAAGAAATCTGCCTGCCTAATTTTCCAACGTTGCAGCAACAGTAAAGCAGGCTTTTACTTTCAGTTTCGTTTTTCAGCATAGATAGGGGGAAAAAAATCTTTGCAAGCAAGCAGCAGAGCCCTGAGCAAAACAGCTGAGAGCAAATCAGCTGAGAGTCGGGAGGCCGATAGAATCAAGGGGCTAATTAGCCTATGCTGAAGCTCCGCGGGCCAATAAAATTCCAAAAAAACACCGAACAGTTTGTTAAATTTGCTGGCTCGCCCGCCCCTCGCCCACCACTATTTATTGGCAATAAATAGTGGTGCGGAAGGGCAGGGCAAGGGGCGGGGTGAGCCAGCAATTTAACAAAGGGTTCAGCCGAACCCCCTAGAACTGGCAGAATCCCACCACTGTGTACACCTCTCAATTATCAAGAAAGATAAGACGATAAATGGCTATTAATCTCAATGGCTATATCTATCACCAGGCAATAGGTTTGTCAACATCTGTAGCTGGGAAACCCTTTGCTGAAAGTTTAGTTTTAGTTTGTTTAATGCGATTTATATGCCGCCCTATCTCCAATGGACTCAGGGCGGCTCACAACAATAAAATGCACAATTGCACATTAAAACAGTATGAGAGTAAAAGTCCAAATTAAAACAGTTTAAAATCTATTTAAAAACTATTAAGAACCCCCCCCCCATCAGTCCAGGCTATGAAACAACCAGGTCTTCAAATCACGGAGGAGCGAGCGAAGGTCAGGGACCATCCGGAGCTCCAAAGGAAGTTGGTTCCAAAGGGTGGGCGTGCCCACAGAGAAATTGTCGACATTGTCTGGCCGACGGCACCCTGAGGAGACCCTGTCTGTGAGAACGCACCGGGCAATTGGAGATTGTTGCTGGCTGCAGGGGGTCCGACAAGTATCACAGGCCTAGGCCATGAAGGGCTTTATAGGTGATAACCAGCACCTTGAACTTCACCCGAAGGGCAACCGGTAGCCAATGCAGGTCGCGCAGGAGGGGTGTAACATGGGAGTGTCGGGACACTCCCATCACAACCCGCGCGGCCACATTCTGCACCAGTTGAAGAAAAGGTTTTCAAGGGCAGCCCTAGGTAGAGAGCATTGCAGTAGACGAGACGGGAGGTGACCAGCGCATGAGTAACGGTGCGTAGGGCATCTTGGTCCAAGTATGGGTGCAGCTGGCGCAGAAGGCGGACCTGGGCAAATGCCCCCCTGGTCACGGTCGCTACATGATCTTCCAGAGACAACCATGAATCCAGAAGGACACCCAAGTTGCAGGCCCTATCCACAGGGGGTAACACCTCACCCCCAATGGTCAACGATGGAATATCTCGATTGGACCCAGATGCCGGTACTCACAGCCACTCGGTCTTGGCGGGGTTGAGTCGGAGCCTATTCCTCCCCATCCAGGTCCGTACCACTTCCAGGCAATGGGACATCACGTCGAGGGCATCACTAGGCTGGTTCAGGGTGGATATAAAAAGCTGGGTATCATCAGCATACTGATGGTACCACACCCCGAAACCACAGATGATCTCCCCAAGCGGCTTCATATAGATGTTGAACAGGAGAGGCGAGAGAACCGACCCCTGGGGCACCCCACAAGTGAGAGGCCTCATGGCCGATCTCTGCCCCCCTGCCAACACTCCTTGCGTACGGCCTGAGAGATAGGAGGAGAACCACTGTAAAACAGTGCCTCCCACTCCCAACCCCTCAAGTTGTCGCAGCAGGATACCATGGTCGATGGTATCAAAAGCCGCCAAAAGATCCAAGAGGACCAGAACAGAGAAGTGTCCCCTGTCCCGAGGCCTCCAGAGATCATCCACTAATGCGACCAATGCTGTCTCCGTGCTGTACCCCGGCCTGAAACCCGATTTGTATGGATCCAGGTAGTCTGTTTCCTCCAGGACCAACGGGAGCTGCCGAGCCACCACGCTCTCAACAACCTTCGCAACAAAGCGAAGGTTGGAGACCAGACAAAAATTATTCAATATGGTTGGATCCAAGGCAGGTTTCTTGAGGAGGGGTCTCACCACCGCCTCCTTCAGGGCAGCAGGGAAGATCCCCTCCCCCAAAGATGCCATTATTATTGCCTGGATCCAATCACCTGTCACCTCTCAGGCCGCATAGGCAAGCCAGGAGGGACATGGGTCCAGTACACACGTGGTGGCACTCAGCCTCCCCATAATCCTGTCCACTTCCTCAGGGGTGACAGGATCGAACTCCTCCCAAATCACAAGACCAGCTGTCTCCTCACCGTCTGACCCTGCCCAGTCAGAGTCCAAACCATCCCGAATCTGAGCGATCTTATCCAGCAGATGCTGACTAAACTCCTTGGCACGTCCCTGCAAAGGATCTTCCCCTGCCCTCCAATTCAGGAAGGAGCGGGACACCCTGAACAGGGTGGCCAGGCGATTATCTGTGGACGCGATGAGGGCGGAGAAGTGTGCCCATTTCGCCGCCTCCATCACCACCAGATAAGATTGTGTGAACGATCTCAATTAGAAACGGTCAGATTCGGAATGACTGGATCTCCAACCGCTCTCTAGGCCTCTTCTATGGCGCTTCATCTCCCGGAGCTCCTCCGTGAACCAAGGAGCCAACCGGGATCTGCGTTGAGTCAGAGGCCGCAAATGAACGACATGGTCGAGTACCCCGGAGGCCGCCTTGTGGTCTGGTATCTATGGCACAGGTTCCAGGGTTCAAAGGCTTCTACCTGGGAATGAAACAAAAAAGCACCCCTAAAAGTACAGTATTTTTCAGAGTATAAGACGCACCTTTCCCCCCCCCCAAAAGAGGGTGAAAATCTGGGTGCTTCTTATACTCCGAATGTAGCCCAGCTTCTCAAACGGAGGTTTCAGAGGCTGGAAAAAAGCATCAGAAACGAAGCTTCAGAAAAGAAGCCCCCAAAGAGAGCTTCAGAGGCTTTTTTTCTGAAGCTGTTTCAGAGGCTTTCAGAGGCAGGAAAAAAAGCAAAAAAAAGCAAGGCACAGAGCTCACAACCAAGGAACCTGTTGCTAAAATTCACCTCTGGGAACAGCTGATTGGGGGTATTCTGGGAGGCCGAGCCACCTGCCAATCAGCTTTTTTCTTATTTTCCTCCCCAAAAACTAAGGTGCGTCTTATATTCCAGTGCGTCTTATACTCCGAAAAATATGGTAATCCTTTAGACAGATTTGACAAAGTATCCCTGAGGCTGTTAAAGAGAGAGTTAGGGGGTTTAGGCCTCTGGTGCAGCAGTGAAATCTGGCCAGATCTATCCAGCTTGCGCGATCTGGTAGGGCTGGTGGCGGGAGGCTCCACCCACCCACCAGGACGTCATCACGTCCCGTTTTTGGCCCTCTGTGCATGCGCAGAAGAGGCGCGCACGCTCACGTTTCCGATCCGGTAGCGAAGGTAAGTGCATTTTACCCTTGCTCTGGTGGTCATTTTGACCCATGTGCAGCTGTACTGAAAGTGTAAGTTTTTATTCCAAGCTCCTTCCATTTGCCTAAATTGTCCTTTGAGGAACTCCAGATTATGCAATCGTAATGCTGGATGTAATGTTCTAGTAACAGTCTGGTTAGAAGAAGCAGGATGGTCTGACTCACAGGCTTTGAGAACAGGACATCCTCATGGTTATATAGCACAAATGCCTAAGGTTGCTTGGCGAATTTAAAATGCATTGATGGGTCAAAGATGCATTTATGTATAAAGTCTTTAAACCCTTGGTAGCCTAAACAGACATCCTGCCCATGTATGTTTTCAAAGGCTGAGTTTTTCAAATCCCTTACATTGTGCAATTGCAAAAAACAGGTTTTAAAAATGTATCTGAAACAAAGCCTAGTTGATTTCCCTTGAATCAAGGCATTTTTATTCACCTTAACATTTTAAATTCACAGTATACTTCTTATTGCAATAGATGCATTATTATTATACTGTAGTGATGTAATAATTACAATTTTTTAAAAATATCCATTAAAAAAAGATCTTATGGGTACCTCTTAAAATTTTGAGTAAAACATGGCATAGATACCTTTAAAATGAATAAATGCATAAGTAATTGCAAAATGAAAAAAGCAAAGATTGCATTTACCTTGTTCTTTAAAAATAATATAGTAAATGCAATGTATTATTACAGTATATAATAACAGGAACAATCTTTTTTTTTCTGCCACCAGGGGGTGCTGTATTCTTTTGCAAAAGGCAAAAATAAAGAGGTGGAACATTATCAAGCATTGTTGAAAATTGAATGTGCATCCACAATGGAACGGAAAAGTTTGACTAACAAAATAATTATTTGGTATTTCTTTGAATATATGGATATACATATGTCTATAATGCACTGCAACTATAATGTAGGAGTTAGCTATCACATGTTCCTCCAACAGCCTTCCCAAATGTACTGCCCATCATAACTCTCAAATTCTTCTATTATCATCCCCCCAGCTAAAGGTAAAGGTAAAGGTTCCCCTCGTACATATGTGCTAGTTGTTCCCGACTCTAGGGGGCAGTGCTCATCTCTGTTTCAAAGCCGAACAGCCAGCGCTATCTGAAGACATCTCCGTGGTCATGTGTCCGCCATGACTAAATGCCAAAGGCGCATGGAAGTAGAACGCTGTTACCTTCCTACTTGCATTTTTTACATGCTTTCGAACTGCTAGGTTGGCAGAAGCTGGGACAAGTAAAGGGAGCTCACCCCGTTACATGACACTAGGGATTCGAACCACTGAACTGCCGACCTTTTGTTTGAGAAGCTCAGCGTCTTAGCCACTAAGCCACCGCATCCCCTTAGCTACTGCTGTCATATTCATAAAGAAATCAAATATCGTTTTAAACATATGACCATATTCTTGTTAAATGATTTGCTAAGTTCAGTTTCGTGTGCGCTGCGACTTGCAGTCAACAAGTACCTTACCCCTGGCTATTTTGTTGTATCTCTCAAAGATTGGATAAATCCTTCTGTTTTTAAAAGAACAGATGAGTCAAACAGACTCAAAATGGCCCTATAAATTATTTCTGACAAATAAAAGGAGAGAACACTGGGGTTACTAAAACAACAGCTAACCATTTGATGCCCCTTCCAAAATGTGGCCATGACCCCTTGACTTGTCAGAATTGGTCAAGCTTTCCAATTGTTGTTTTTTTAAGAACAATGAAAGGAACAAAGGTGTTTAGTGGAATTTTCCTGGGCAGGAAACACGGCAGCCACCGGAACCGTGTAGGGCCTTTTAATCATACTGAGAAATATGCAAACAAATTAGATGTCATAAATATTTGGGGGGAGAGGACTGGGCTTCCTTCCTCCTTAAGCTCATTTTCCCTCTTTGCAAAGCCAGATTCTGAATCAAGGAAAAGGGAGGGGTAAGGGGGGGACTCTCCTCTCCTCTCCTCTCCCCTGTTAAGTATGACTTTCTAATATATTGCTTCTCTTTTCCTACAATATTCCCAGGGTTCTCTTTCTCATTAGCAGAATCTGAGAGCTAAAATAAGCGTAGCAGTAAATGTGTCTCTCTTTAATTTTTGCTTTATTTTAATAGTTAAGAGCCACTGTGAGAAGCTCTGCTTTTACTGAGTTCATGGCACATGGGAAGGTAGGTTCTTTTTAAAAAGTGGAGTGATTTATTCTCTGCCTTTCAACATTTACCAAAAGAATTAAATCTTTTTTTAATCTGGCCCTGCTAGAAAATCACGCCCATGTGATAGCTATTAAGCCCCACTAGCATCAGTTAGCTTCAGGAGCAATATTCATCAAGCCCACCACAAATTAGAAAAAAAAATTGCTTTTTTTCCTCCAATATCTCATATTCTTTCTAAACATTTTCACACACTCAAAGACAAAGCTTTGAAGGTGGTTGACGGGCATCTCCAGGGTGGGTCAAAAAAAGACAAGATGGCAAGTGGTGATTGCATAATCAGAACCTTTGGGTTTTTTTTAAAAAAAATGTGTGTTATGCACATTTTTAAATTTTTAAACATTTTTTAAAACCCTGCATCTTTGATTTGGCTGACATCTTGATTTTTTTTTTTGATCCCGCTGCAGACCCCACCAATGGTGGCAATCGGAATGGTTTCATTGTGTACTTTTAGCAGTGCCCACAGTCAAATACAGTATGTGGTCTCTCTCTTTTTTTTCCCTGGCATTTTTTATTGTTTGTATGCTTTGTTTTTTGAGGAGCAGGGCAAGATGGGAAGCAAGCAAGGGACATGTCAATGTGTTAATATTTGAAATTTCTTAGAAGCTGGAAGGCAAAATGTATATGGATTTATGCACACTGTGTAGAAAATGGAAAGGGAAATAGTTTGCTCATTCTTTTAAGACTAGAACTTGAGTTTATTGAATGAAACAGCATGTGGTGAGAATTAGGAAATATTTTTTTCATACAGTGCTGAATTAACCAATTGAGCTTGCTACCACATGATATTGTGATGGACATCAACTTGGACAACTTTAAATGAGGAGCTGTAGCAGACAATGCAAATCTTCCATTCAGGATATGATTCAAAACTGATTTGGTCAAGTATCTGAACCGTAGGAACCAGACTGGAAGCAACCCCTATTAGACAGATTCATGGAAGGTAAGGTTACTCATGGTTACTAATAATAATGGATAAATTGTCTCCAATAATCAGAGCCAAATAACTTTCATGGCAGTTGTTGAGGAACTCAAAAAGAAGGACAGTTTCCACAGATATCTTGTTGCCCATTCGTGAAAAGAGTATTGGGCTTTATGGATTGATGGTCTGATTAAAAAAAAATTGTGTACTCAAGATAAGATAACATATACACCTTTACAATCAGATCAGAGCAGATCTTATGCTTCCAATGACAAAAAATATTACAAGGACTAAAATTACAGTTGTAATCAGAGTTATATTATCTACTTTCAAACCAAAAGGAAAGAATAACTAATACAAGTCCAGACCTTATTCATATTCACATCCCAAACTATTAGAGGTCCATAATCAACTTTGATTAAGTGTTTGTTGAAACATTCCATTAACAGTTTATATTAGTGGGATGACGGGTGAGAGTTGATCCTGAGTTAAGAGCTCAGGGTACAATAAGGAGGCAGAATGTTGGAAAACAACCATTCCCCCTTTAGAGAGAAATAGATAGTAGTGATTTTTAAGTGACTTGTACTTCCATACCTAAAGTATTTGCCAATCACATTCATAAGAAAGTTCTTATTTGCTCCAAGTTTGTTGATGGGAAACAAAGTATAAGAAAATAATGCTAAGAATCTCTAAGTCTGATTCCAATAACAAGTACTATGGTCTTTTGCTGGGGTCATTCGCACAGCCTCTTTGCAGAGGCTGAAGAAAATCATGTTACATAGTATAGACATTGCCCATACATCGTGCCCTTAATATACATTCAGAATGGGGCTATGCAACGCTGCTCTCCATATAGCTCCACTGTGTGACACAACAAGGACAGTTACTGGCTGAAATTCAAACATTGCCAACCATGGGGAAAATCACCACCAATCACTGTAGAGAACATATAGTGATGCTTCTAAGGTCAAGCTGCTCCAACCAATCAATTTGTTTTCTATTTGACCTCCAAAGATTAGGTCAACTATTGACCTAATGGCCACTAGATGGATGTAAAGAGACTGTCTTTTGGAGTCCTGATTGGAGCAATGTATAAAATCCCTGTAAATGCAGTGGTCTTCTGGCTTAGTGCAGCCCAGATGTAGGGATCTGATAAATGGTTTTGGAGCTGGATCTCACAAAAAGTGTTTTGATATGATTCTGGGATGCTCTTGGGTACATAGACTTAGGAGAGGGGAAAAAAATATGTGTGGTTGTATGTTGATGCCATACCTGCACCAAGTTATGTTTTATGTTGAAATTAACCTCTTAGAGAACATCCAGTGAGAATGGAAACTGAATTTAAGGAGTAAAAATATCTTATTGTCAGGGTACAAAATGTCTGATTACTCTTACTCACTCTCTGGTTGTAACTTAAAAATTCTAGTTTTGGAAGTGAAGTCACTTTCCATTATATTTTCGATAAATAACACAAATTTAACATCCCTAGCCCAGTAGTCTCGATCTCTGCCATTAGCTTCAGCCATTAACTCACTTTCATCAGATCCCGGTGATGTTCCAGTACACTGCAGGTGGTCTGCCAAGTATCCTGATAACATTCCCAGGGGTCCACTCTATGATGAGGAAGAAATTAGAAAAATCTGATTCAGCAATCGCAAATAACAATTACAATTAAAAATATCAATATATATATATATACCATTTAATTGCATATTTCATCTGAAAGGAAGTCAACCCTGAATGTGAGGCAGTCTCTTGCCCCTTAAGAAATCAGAGAGGGGGAAAGTGCACTTGGTTCAGGTTCTCCATCCGTCAGTTGAGGTGTGCTTCTCCCCATTGATATCTGTTTGGGGAGGGTTTTCTCCCTCCAATCAAATGTATCTGATCTATTTGTAATATGTAAAAAGCAGGGGTGAAATCCAGCAGGTTCTGACAGGTTCTGGAGAACCGGTAGCGGAAATTTTGAGTAGTTTGGAGAACCGGCAAATACCACCTCTGGCTGGCCCCAGAGTGGGGTGGGAATGGGAATTTTGCAGTATTCTTCCCCTGGAATGGGGTGCGAATGGAGATTTTGCAGTATCCTTCCCCTGCCATGCTCATCAAGCCACACTCACCAAGACACACCACACCCACCAAGACACACCACGCCCACTAAGACACGCCCACAGAACCGGCAGTAAAAAAAAATGAATTTCACCACTGGTAAAAAGCTAAGTAGGAAGATATCATCCTGAAAGGGCTAAAGCAAGTTTTTAAAAAAACATCCCAAGAAACACTATGAAAAACCAGGTTCATATGGTTGCTTAGAGCAGGGGTCTCCAACCTTGGCAACTTTAAGACTTGAATTCAACAGAATTGAAGTTCTGTTTCAGAATTGGGAGTTGAAGTCCACAAGTCTTAAAGTTGCCAAGGTTGGAGACCCCTGCTCTAAGCAACTATATGGAATGTCCATGAAGTCATTAGTAGCCAAACTCAACATGAAGAAAACTTTTCATTTACATTTTATGGATTTGTCTATATACAGTATGTACTGGACTGTGGCCACAATCCCCTCCCAAGGGCAAACCAAGGAGAAGATGAAATGACTACCAATTGTAGAATTGTGTTGCTGACAGAGTGAAATCAACTGGTAGCAATTTGGTTGCATACATTCTTATACTGGGTTTATGATACATTTTATGCTTTGCTGAATTGGTTTTGCTGTATCATTACACTGTTTGCTGACTTCAATTTTGGAGGGCAGAGAGTAGCCTGCCTTTCTATAAGCTGGCTTTTGAAAAATAATATAAAAGGAACAGATACTGGGGCTAGGAACATCTTGAAATGTGTAATAGAATTTACACCAGTTCTACCAATTTAAAATTAAGATGATGAGTAGATTTCATAATGGACTTGTCATCTGATTGCAGGATAGTCTACTTGTTCCTTGGCAAAAACTTGTTTAGATCAACTGGAAAATGCTAACTGTCATTTCTTCTTTATCAAACATGACAGAATATGTAGTAATAAATTGTTGTTTATTACAGCAACAATCCTGTCATGCTTGTAGTCTTTCGATCAAACTAATTGTACCAGAGTTTTTCCAATAATGCTGTGTTATCATCAAATAAAACCGAGCTGCCTTCCATCCTAGGTATTTAGATTCTTATTTCTAATAGCAAATATTAGGGTCTACTTCCTCTTGAACAAATCTAGTTTCTGAGTCAAGCCTTCATGTCAAAATTTGAGGTGAGATGAGGGAGGAATGTGGAAAATGTGTGACATTAACCCACACAAAAACAAGGAAAGATCCAGCACAAGCATGCTTGCGCTTAAATGTGTATAGGAATTGGTTTTAAGGAAAAGGTGATGGTTGCACAGGGTACATGTTAACATCTCCTTTCTTTGTTAGATTTATATCCCACCTTACTTCAGAACCTCAAGATGGTATACATAGGAGAAGGAAGCCTTAATTTCTCCACAACATCAGTGAGGCCAGAAGTAGGTTCTACTTACTGCCGCTACTGGTTCGCAACGGGAGCACGCGTGCACACTTCTGCACATACACTTCTGTGCATGTGCAGATCATCCGTGATGACGTCCAGCTGGGTGGGCGGAGCCTCCCGACGCCATTACTACCGGTTCGCAAGAACCGGACCGAACCGGGACCAACCCACCACTGAGTGAGGCATGTTGGGTTGAAAGAGAGTGACTGAACCAAAGTCATCCAGTGAGTTTTGTTGGCTGAGGGTGGACCCTAATGATTACAGGTAGTCCTTGGCTTACATCATTCATTTATTGACCGCTTGAAGTTATAGTGGCACTAAAAAAGTGACTTTGACTATTTTTCACACTTATGACCATTGCAGCATCCCTGTAGTCATGTGATCAAAATTCAGATTATTTGGCAACTGACTCATATTTATGATGGTTGCAGTGTCCTGGGGTCATCTTATAATAAAAATAGCAATAGTTTTTGTGACCTTCTGGCAAGCTGGGAAAACCAGATTCACTTAACAACTGTGTTACTAAGTTAACAACTGCAGTGATTCACTTAACAACTGTGGCAAATAAGGTCATAAAATGGGGCAAAAGTCACTTAACAAATGTCTCAATTAGCAACATAAATGTTGGGCTCAATTGTGATCATAAGTTGAAGACTACTTGATGTATGAGACACTGAAATATGGAACGAAGATGACAACCTCATATAATATACTATGTACATACAGTATGTTAAATTGCCACAATATTAGCATATTATCTCAGTATGAGAGACAACTCTAGTAAGAATGGATTAATACAGATGGATTTGGATACTGACAAACTATATACTGTATTTTTCGGAGTAAAAGACGCTCCTTTCCCCCCCAAAAAAGAGGGTGAAAATCTGGGTGCGTCTTATACTCCGGATGTAGCCTTGCCCAAGCTTTAGAAAGCTCAAACAGAGCTTTCTAAAAAATCCTCTGAAACAGAGCTTCAGAAAAAAAGCCGCAGAAACGAAGCTTCAGAAAAAAAAGCCTCCAAAACAGAGCTTCAGAAAAAAAGCCTCTGAAACTTGTTTCAGGCTTTTTTTCTGAAGCTCTGTTTCGGAGGCTTTCAGAGGCAGAAAAAAAAAGTTTTTTCTGAAACAGAGTTTCAGAGGCTTAAAAAAAAGCAAGGCGCAGAGCTCACAACCAACAAACCTGTTGCTAAAATTCACCTCTGGGAACAGCTGATTGGGGGTATTCCGGGAGGCTGATCCACCCGCCAATCAGTTGGCATGCTGACTACTAGTACATTTCCAAAGGAATAATATTCCTAGAAAATACATATTTAAAAGGTTGTAAGAAGAAATAAAAAATGATAAAAAGGGTGGTGGGTGGAATTCGATTGCTTTATACAAAAATTTGACCAAATAAGGAACAAACAGTTATGCTAGAATATGCCTATCCTGGTGTTCCATATTTGTTTGTTTTACAGTGTTTCTTAGCTTAAAGGAGCTGTGGGAACTGAATCCTACATTACTGATTAAAACCTGACCCCTATTTGGCTCCATGTTTTATCAGGCTCTTATTGAATCAAACCTATTAGGTAGGTGGCCTTCTGGGTTCCTATCCATCTCCACATGGTACAGTTTTTGAAATCCTGCCTCCTCATTCACCCAGTTGTATCCTATGCAAGAAGTAAAGCAGTTATACACTGCAGCTATGCCAGTTTCTCACATTTGGACAAGTCAGCAAGTGTACTGTGAAAATATGCCCAAATCCCCAGATTCTCCATTACCAGCCTCTTTTTTTAAAAAAGCATCCAAATCTGATAGGCCAAGCTAGCAGTACCAGCTCTTAATTGAATACTTGATGAACTGCTAAATTGAGCTGTTTCTCAAACATGTTCTTAGCAGCCAATTTTTTTTTCTTATGTTCTCCATCTGAGGTTCTCTGAGATGTGAAGTCGCTAATTAAAGCATTCGCTAACAATGTTGCTAACTGCTCATTCATGCAAAAAAAAAAAAGGCTATTCAAGATAACTATGGTGGGGAGGGGTTAATGAGTTAATCTAAGGTTGAATTACTTAGTAAGACTTCAGTCTCATGACTCCAAAAGAAAACAATTAGACCAAGCCTGAAATACCTGCAAATCTTGCTATTGAAATAGGCCAAGCCCTCAGGGGTACATGAAATGAGAGGCCTGTTTTGCTGGCAACACGAAACATTTTCAAAAATGTGATCATGGATCTAATCAGGGGTAGGCAAGCTGTGGCCTACAGACTTCACACAGCTCCCAAACCTTTGAAAAATAGATCAAATTTAGGCAGTACAATTTTCAGGTTAAATTTTATATTTGCTTCCTATGAGAATCCAAAGGGTTTTTTTTCAAGAGGCAAGTGGACTTTCGTTGAAGACATTTTGCTTCTCCAGATCAAGAAGAGCTGAAAAAGCTTCTTGGATGAGAAGCGAAATGCCTTCAAAGAAAAACCAGAAAGTCCAGTTGCCTCTTGAAAAAGCACCTTTGGGACAACCATGACCTGGATGACTGAGAATCTCCATAGACTTCTTATGAGAGGATTGCCTATAGATGTAGACTTTGTATTGATAAATATAATAAAATATGGGACTCATTGATGTCAAATATGGAAGGTAAAAAAAGCATGCTATTCAAGTATATTATAATATATTTTACTAATTTTCCATTGTATTTTTCACTTATTTTTAAGCACTTGCTATGTGTGTGTGTGTGTATGTCCGAGGGGAAGCTTTATCTTTACCTATGTATTTTTGATGATGTATATATCTGGGTTTTTTCTGTTATTTTAAAAGCAATAATTTTTTTTATTAAAAAATAGTTCATGCTGTCTGATCATACTTGGGACTAACAAACCACAGATCCTAATTAGACCTAAATGAATGCTTTCATGTATATTCTAGTTTGGCTGCCTCAAATCTGATTCAAAGCAACAAGCTACTAATATGCCTATCAGTAACTTCTTGCTTTGGGAAGCTTCTGTGAGGGGTTATTCCCAGTAAAATCAATGTGCATTTGAAAGAAAAAAAAACCTGTTCTTGCAAGAGTGGTTGGTGCAAACTTTATGCCAATTTAGGAAACCTTCGGATATGTTGACTTTACTTCCCAGAATTTGCATGACTATTGGTTCATGATGCTGTAGAAAGTTAGCACCCACCCTTCTCCTAGAAAAATGAAATATTCTAGGAAATATTAAAAAGGCAAAATATTATATTTCCCTGATGAGAAATGAAGAAACATGTTTTTTTTTAGGCAGGAAGCAGACTTACTCTTAATAGCTCGCACCCTCCTCAATAGCCACAGCAGATGTCAGCACGTAAGAGATAAAGAGATGGCTACGTCTATTCATAAGCAAATACCCTCACCCAAGATCCAACAAAGGTGGAATTAGCCCTCAGCCATAATAGGAATTGCCCAAAGCCCCTTCATTACATCATCACCCAGCAAGATTCAACCAAGCCTGGGACACAAGGCAACCTACAAAGTTACCCCTGCATGGCCCCATGGGAGTCTGACAACCAATCAGGATATCTGCCCTTACACAGAAACAGGAAGCTCCAAGGCAGGGCCCAAGAGAGGGTATAAATCTCTCTTTCTCTCTCTCACCCATGTGCTCAATTGCCCAGGACCTCAAACTATGTGGTTCTGCTTCACCATTAAAACCATCCTTCCAAGCAGTCTCCATGTTTCTAGTGTCTTTCTCCCCACTTGGAACTGAACCCAGACGGACATTTCTTCCAACAATGTTGAAGACCATGCATGTGGAGGTTGCCCAAGCTGCTGAAGGTATATTTCATTTCATTTCAAATGTATGTATTCACTCACTTAAGAACAATTATAAAGAAAAGAAAACTTCCATATCTCCATCAGGCTTTAAAGACTGAAAAAGTTGTCTTCTTGTTGCATCTGGCATTTTAGTTTGCGAACCTGCTGCATGTTAGCATTTCATAAGAGAGAACTATGTTCTGAATCAGAAAACCATGGATCCCCGACCCTGAACCAGGGACATTTGCTGGAGAATCAGAAGGTCAATGACAACTTGCAAAGCTTGACTTCACAGTCAAGACAACTGCACAATCAAAGCACTGCCCCTTTTTATATCTGTAATATAAGCAACACCTGTAAAATGAGGGGTAGGGCTTTGATCAGACAGTTGTAGCCAATCATCTGGTCTTTTCTTTAAAGACACTGCTGATGTCCCTGCCATGAAGCAGCTTATCCTGAGTATCTATGGAGATGTTCAATCATCCAGATCACAGTTGTCCCAAAGATGCTTTTTCAAGAGGCAACTGGACTTTCTGTTTTTTCTTTGAAGATGTTTCGCTTCTCATCCAAGAAGCTTCTTCAGCTCAGACTGGATGGTGGGGAATGGAATGGGAAATACTTATCCTGAGAACCACACAAATAGCAGAATTCAAGCTACTGCAGAGAACATGAGTGATGAGGTGTGCTATTATACCTTATCCAGTCAGAACTCTGAACAGCCAACTGACACATTGCCAGGCGATGCCGGCTGGAAACCAAACCCTGTAAAGAAATACATATCAGAATTAATGGAGATTCTGGATTACTAGATTTTTTAATGGTTAAATTAAGGAATAACTGCTTTATTAGACTTGGGCTTCAGAGTCCAATTCGAACTCATTTATTGTGATAGTTGCTGGGTAAACTTAATGTTCCTCAGTTCTCTAATTCAGATATGAGCAGTGCCAAACAATCATGAGACATGATGGACTTTGGCCTGGAACTTTCCTAAATCACATTGCTAAATTTCAGCAGCAAACTACCAAGAACAGAAGCGAAGATTTTTGCCAATATTGGTAGGAAAAACTAGAAAAAATACAGGTTCAATGCAGCATTAAAAAACTGCCATACTCTTCAAATGAATCCCCCAAAGTCTCACTCTTGCCATGTCATCATCTTTGCAGATTTTGCTGCTCCAACTAATTTTTGAAGAACAGTCCCTAATACATATATATATTCTTTCCTATCTGTTTCTAGATTGCCAGTGTTACTTATAAGCTACTTAATCTAAAATCAACTAACTATAGAGTGGTCAAATGTCAGAGAAAAAGTTGGACACCTGCATTTCTGATAAATATGTAGGAAGGGAATTTCAGGTGGTTAACCTTGTCTTTTAATGGCACAAAAAATAAGGGACATCTCCATCTGACTTTACAACAGTACAGAATTACAAAACAAAAATGGAAGTGAAATGCTTTTTTTTTTTTTTTTTTTTTTTGCTCAGCTATGTGTGATCTTTTTAAATGGAGATGGTAACAGAAAGAAATCTCCTGTCTGTGAAGGATTACTTCACTCTGTTGCATTACGTACTATGGGCATGTTTGATGAAAACAGTAAAGGAGGATCTCTTGCTCCTTTCCCCAAAGACTACTACAGCTAGTTGATAGGGATCCTGTGGGAATTAAGTGATAATTTTAAAAAATGAACTATCGCATGATGACATTGGCATAGAGCATTGTGTTTGGGATCATAATTTAAAAATCAGAAGAAATGACAAATTAATGAAGAAAAAAAATCATTTAACCCATTAAAGCTTGCCACGTTCATGCTACAGATTGCTTACGCTAGTTGCCTTCTCCAACTACCTGAAAAAGGTAAACATTTTAATTAAGAGTTTAAGCAACAGATGTCACACTTGTTCATCTTAAGGTGCCTAGTGTCCATTCCCCACAGTTGTGATTATCTTTGTGAACAAGGAAGAAAATAAAAAAATAATACACCTACCTGTTTTCCATATGAGTCATGTACAGGTGAGACTATTCCACCAATGACGATGAATCTTCCTGTCTTGTGTAGATAATCTCGGGCTCTTTCTAGTAAAAGAGAGACAGGAAGGAAGAGAGGCACGAATTAACACTTAAACTCTGATCACTGATGAAAAAGCCAGCAAAATGAATAGAAATATGTTGCTGTTCAGGACAGGCTGTTCTTCCAAAATGGTTCTCAGTTACCATAAGAGAGCCACTGACTCTGATGTGCATGTAAATTTATAGGATTCATTACCATGATTCATTTGGTCATGAATCATATATTTAGTTCCTCATTTTAACAATTCAATTATTGGTTATTAACAACCTTCATCAGCCTAAAACATCCACATTGGTTCCTCAGAGTAGATTCAATGCTATAGAGAGTTTTTTCCCGAACGCCATCACTCTGCTAAACAAATAATTCCCTCAAAGCTGTCAAACTATTCACTAAGGCTGCATTACTATTACTATTACTCTTCTCATTGTTCCTATCACCCATCTCCTCCCACTTATGACTGTATGACTGCAACCTTGTTTCTTGTATCTTTACGATTTATATAGTTTTCTAATATGATTTGATTGCTTATTTGTTCCCTATGACTATCATTAATGTTGTACCTTATGATTCGATGAATGTATCTTGTCTTTTATGTACATTGAGAGCATATGCACCAAAGACAAATTCCTTGTGTGTCCAATCACACTTGGCCATTCTATTCTATTCTATTCTATTCTATTCTATTCTATTCTATTCTATTCTATTCTATTCTATTCTATTCTATTCTATTCTATTCCTTTCCTCTGAAAGTCTATACTAGGGCACAATATAAGGAGTTTTAAAGCCTTGGGTACAAACATGACAGTGTCTTCAAAAGTTGTTGCCAGATTAGAATACTTAAGGTAATAGAGAAATTATCAAATAACTGCTTTCCTGCAGTGTGCTCATGAGGAACAGCTTTATGGGTTGCAAGTGGGCAATCTTATGAGTTTTCTTCTTTTTTCTCGAGAATCTTTGGTGGCCAGTATTTGCTGTCTGGCCACCAATCTCCACTGCCATGTTGTCTCCGCTCCTTCAAGGATATCAAGTTCACCATGAAATTTTTGTGATTTGCTTGTGAGTTGGATGCTGGGAGGGATTTCAATCAAGATCACAAGTTTAATGCAGTCTATATGGACAAAAGGTTTGCACATTATAAGCTTAATTTCTTAACCATTGTCAGATGTTGCTAATTTACAGTTAAAGATTTTCTGAGCAACAGGATAAAAATTCCACTTGATGAGTTATTATTCTTTCTGGATTACGAAGATTTTGACAAAAAGCTTGAAAAGGAATCAATTCAGGAAAATTTAAATTGGATAAAGGAAATAGTTATTTTGAAATATTATTTTTTATGAAAGTGCTTTTGAATAAATTGGAATTAAAATAAACAAGCAAATTGGAGTTTTATGAACATATTTTTGTTTACTGAAATATGACAATTGACATTCTCTACAAAACAAAAGATAAAAATAATATAAACCAGAATCTAATCTGACTTTAACTATGGAGATATTGACTATGATGCTGTCTGTAACTATGGAGTGCAATGAGATCAAAATGTTAAGGGCACAGGAAAACAAAATAGAAAAAATAGGGATGGAGAAACTTGCCTTTTTTTTTTCTTTGTTTGAGACACTTTTGCTTTTAGATTATAATATAATGACAAAGACCAGAAGGGCAGCAAAAATGAAGGAAAGGAGAGAATCATTAAACTATCTGCAGAGAGATAGCAGCAGAGATATCAAATATGTTTTGTGCAGAAAGTGAAAGATTTTTTAGAAAAATTTAAAGAAAATTAGAGGAGATTCAAATATCAGATGTGACTACACAAAACTTCAACAGATGCAACAGGAAACCGAAAGGGATAATATTGAACTAGGCAGCTACAGCTATCAATTTTTGTAAAGTTTTGGCTTTATTATAGATTACAAATATTTAAAAAAATATAAATGAAGGAAATGCTCCTCAAAATAGAAAAAAAGTCATTATTTAACAAAATTAAACCAAAATTTAATTTGTCTACAGGAGACACATAATAGAAAAGTGGACCTAAAGTATTTGATTTATAAAAATTTAAGGTGAATTTATTTCAGCGGAATAAAAAAAAAGAATTTGAGTGGTTTTGTACATAAATCCCCAACTAAAACCATAATTTGTGTTGACTGATGAGCTTAGCAGATTTGTTGGGGTGGAAGTTAATTTCCATGGGTTAGAATTTCAATATAGGAATTTATGTCCAAAACAAAGACATAGTATTCTTTTACAAAGAACTTATGAAGAGATTAATAGGTTTTTCTAATGATAATGTATGCTTCATGAAGGATTAGTCTAGAGTGATCTATCCACAACTGAGTAAAAAAAATTTTTTTGGGAGGGGGATATCAAAATCACTCAAGGCCAATTACCAAATATTTTCTTTGATTTGATGGACAGTTTAGGACCAGTTGATATACGAAGATAGAAAAATGGCAATTCAAGAAACTATACTTACTTTTCTGAAAGGTGTATCTATTCTTTTCAAGAATAGACTTAAATTGTATTTCAAAGAATGTGGTTACTAAGCTTTCTAAAATAGAAATATTACCTTTTTGTTTTCGGGATGATACTCCTGTGAGTCTGGTTTACAAATATAAATCTAGTTCTTTTAGATGGAGACTAAATGAAATGTTATTACAATAGCGGAGAATTGTAAAAAGAAATTAAAATAACTTTTTGAAATTTTGGTAAAGGCACAGATTTAAGAATCGTTTGGGATGCAAGTAAAGTTTTTGTTAAATAGTCTTAAGAAGAAGAGGAAATTTTAAAAAAAAAACTATTTTGAATTAAATAAATGGGAAAAAAAAGAAAAAATAAAGTTATTTCCAGAGAAGATACATATTTCTCAACAAATTAAGCATTTACAAAATGAGTATCTACCTTAATAGTAAAAAAAATGTAAATAAAAATGAATTATGTAAAGCAAAAAAATGTATTTGCAAATAAGACAGGGAAGTGGCTAGCATATAAATTATGAAAAGAAAGAAAAAGAAAGAACATGATATTGAAATTACAAGAGGCGGATACTCTATAATGGACCATGAAACCATACAGAAGTGACATCTCTCTGGAGAAAGTAGATGAATAATCTAAAGAAACAAAATTTACTGAAGGTTGCAGAGGAACAGAGACAGATTACGAATGGACCTATAGCAATAAGGGAAGTTTTGGAAGCTATAAAAAAGATTAAAGTAGGAAAAGTGCCTGGACCAGACTCTTATAAATGTCTGGAAGATGAACATTTTCAACATTTTACTGTTTAAAATAAACACAATAAACTCTGTCCTACAGGGGAGAAGATAGAGAATTTTAAAGAGGCCAAAACAACATTAATACTTCAAGAGGGATAATAAGATTTGTCTTTAATAAGAAATTGTAGGACAATATCATTACTGAATAATGACTATAAGTTGTTCATAATGATTCCAGCTAATAGAATGAAAATAATTTTTCAAGAATTTATTCTTGAGGATCAATGTGGGTTTTTACCTAAAAGATAGTTAAAGGACAGTGTTAATAATGTGTTAGACATTTTATAACATTTGGAGCATCATAATAAAAAAAACAAGCTGCATTGATCTTTACAGATACAAATAAGGCCTTTGACAATCTGAGCTGGGCTTTCTTGTTCAATGTTTTGGAAAACATATGAATTTTGAAGAGAACTTTATAAAATGGGTAAAGTAGATTTACATTTCACAGAAAGCAGAAATAATTGTTAATGGAGAACTAACAAAACCCCATGAAATAGAAAAAGAAAATGAATAGAGGGAGCCCACATTCTTCTCTCTTATATATTTTGGTTCTTGAAATTCTGAATAGCATATAAGACAGAATGAGAAGATTGTGGGGGGAAAGTTTTTTTAAAAAAACTTATAAATTATGGGCTTTGGCAGAAGACTTGCTGTTGGTTTTGAAAGAACCTTTAGAGGGAATTGAAATATTAATGGACAAATTATAAGAATTTGGTGCATTAGAAGTTTCAAGATCAATAAACAGAAGGCAAAGATGTTAACAAAATATGAAAATAGAAGATCAAACAGATTTGATGAATAAAATGGGTTTTAAGATTGACATATATGAACTACCTGTTATTTCAAAATAACTGTTAAGATATAGAATGAAGTTTAAAAAGACATGTTAAGATGGGATAAACTATAACTGTCATTGCTGGGGAGAATTTCTGTGATAAAAATGAATGTGTTGCCTATAATGATATTCTGTTTCAGAAAAGACATGTGTTAAAAGCGGATGTACCATTAAATAGTGGTAGAAAGATATATCTAAATTTGTGTGTCGGGGGGGGAAATGTCGAGTTCAATATAAGATATTACAAGATGGAAAGGAAAGAGGAGGATTGGGTTTACCAGATTTAAAATTGTATTTTGCAGCTTGCTGTAAGAGTGGATGTTGCTGAGAAATAGGAAGCTTTGGAATTAGAGGGACACGACCTGAGATTGAGAATAGATACAAACCCAAAGGTGTTTTGGGACCCAAAAACACCTTTGTGACTCTCAGTAGAAAAAGGATTTTATAGACAGGAAATAATAGGCAAACATAAATGGCTAACTTTCTGTAAGAGACTAAAAAGGGAAGGGAAGTATAAAATAAAATCAAGGCAAGAACTGGTAGGAAGAGATATAGATGTCAATGGTTTTCTTATTTACAATTATTAGAGAGATGATAGACTAGTATATAATCATTGTAGACAAAGGAATTTATGATTTTGAACACTGTAAAACAGACTTTGAAACTAAAATGTATAAAAATTTATTGAAATTTGAAATGGAAGAAGAATAACTGAAAGAATATAATAAGATGGGCTAAAAAATTGGTTATAATAAACAGATGGAACACTGCAAAACTATGGAGTTGAAAGGGTTGAAATTTACACTATTTTATAATCTTAAAGCTTATAAAATGATGTTCCATTGGTACATGCCATCAGAAAAAATTGTCAAGAATGTCATTAATAAAAATTATATATAAAAAACAAAAATGATTAAATACATGGACAATGAGTAATTGCATTTTGTTGTATTTTCACTGTTATGAAATTTAAATGTAAATGGAATCAGATTGGTTAGTTGTGTTCCAACATGTTTATTTGTCTAGTACCATCTTTTTTAGAGTGAAGCCCAATCTATATGTGGACTTTATGTGCCTCATTCCTATTTCTTTAGTATCTTTTTGAGGCAAATGCCCAAAATTCTATATATCATTCAAAGATATATAACATTCAAAATTATATACATAAAGGTCAATATTTTGTGCCACAACATGTATCCCACTGAACCATCTTTGCCATTTTATGAGCTTATAAGTTTAGCTCAAGTTTCTTTCTTTTTAATGTTTTTTATTACCATGAATAATTCAATGTACATCTACATATGTGACCATTGGATCTCTGACCCTAATTTTAGAGAATAAACATCGTAAAATACAGCAGCTTTAATACAGATTCATGGAAAACCTATATTCTTTTGGAGCTGGAAGAAGAAGCAAAGAAATTTGGGGATCACTTCTTCAGGTTACGTATTCGTGCTTACAGTGGGAGCTGGCATGGAATAAATTCTTTCAGCTGAAAAAGTAGAGTTGCTCTGTTTCTCATCTCTTCAACCATTGCAATTGATAAATCGGTTGAAAAAGCAAGAAGTCACTTAGATCTGATTTATCAGCAAAGATTACGCTGTGGTCTTCTCCATTTTTTTCTTTCTACCAGGACGCCATTCAACTATGCATAACTGTCCAGTGCAAAAGACTCCTGGGTCTGTCAAGACAGTGCTTCCTTCAACAAATATAATATTTTAAATGTGTGCTAGGCATAAATTGAATGGTTACTGAATGATTTCTTGTTCTAGTTTCCAGTTTCTACAGCTCGCATTACCATGCTGTGATCATGTTGCACTGACTTTTCTATTAGCTCAATTACAGCACTGCCTAAGCATACCATTATATTGTTAAAAGGGAAGGAAAATTATTCATCACTCTACAAAGACTACTCTAATTCTACTAACACAGTAAGCCTAGCCTACTAGTGAATGTAGGCTTGCCATATTGGCTACAATACGACTTCCTGGATTTTAGAACATTTGATGGAGCAGAAAACAGCAATAGAAAATAGTAATTTTCAAGCCATAATGCTGAAAGGACAGGAGTACAGTAATTGAAGCTTGTCCAAATAAGAGTGATGGCAGATGAAGGATAATCAGCCAGCATGGTCTCAACAATAGGAGTTTTATGTGTGTTGCAAGCCACATCATTTAAAGGATCTGTATGAATGAAACATATAATTCTTTAACTAACTGGGTAGTGATTTAATTGTTTTCATTAAAATACAGTAAACTTTTGATATAACGAAGCTCAGTTTAAATATAAGACAAAATGTGTTCTGTATTTTACGCATTCATAAACTTCCATTCACTAATTAGTAAACACTGGATTTAACAGACACCTCTTTCCCCAATTCCTTTATTAAATTGAGGGTTTAATGGTAATTATTTTAAAAACAATCAATTATCAAACAAAGCAAACACAATGATGTAATCTTTCCAGAGACCTATCTAGGATCTTGTGAAATGAGGAAATAGGTTAAGTGTATCTTTTCCCCATATATTTCCCATGTTATACCATTTTTTAAAGTATCTCATGATATTCTGGTCTAAAAAACTGACTGGTAACTTTTCTTATTTCAAATAGATATTCAAAGGTTGTGTCCCATATATAAGTTGTGAAATGGAAGTCCCAAATATATCACAAAATGATCTCAGTGTATGGTTATTTATCAGTTTCCTATGTGCTTCCCATTTGTATTTCTTTATTTCAAAGTCTCTTTCACCTTGACAATGTGGCTCCTGCTGCTTTAAAAGAACAGCTGCATTTAGAAGGCTCAGGTCACATTTTTCAAAGTGTGATACAGTTCTTAGCCTCTGTTCTCATTTATCTCTAACACAGTCCTTTCAATATTATTTTTAATTAACTCCTTAATGTCTGAAAGCCACATGGAATAAAACAAAACTACTTGGAATGCTCATTTTCCCAGCAGCTGTTCACTTTTACCAACTATGTAGGACTACAAAAGGTTGATACAGAAATAACCAAAACATCCAAGGGAGCCACACTGTAGATGCTACCCATTCAAAGAAAAAACTCATTGTGACTTATTTTATGTAATAATAGCAAAACATCTATGAGAATCACATCCTGTTACAATTCCAACCAAAGATACATAGATGTTGAAAATGGCATAGATTACTTACATCTGAGCTATATAAAATGATCAGGCTCACCAATCAAGATGAACTCAAAAGCTTTGAATGTATGAACAAACAGAACAGTGCCAAGAACGATATTCCACTACCTATTCTGGCCAAAGATCCCTATAATCTGAAAACAGAATGGAATAGAAATTGCAACTGACCAAGGAAGACTTAACTAGGGCTTGATGCAAACAGCAAGACATGTTACAACTTATTCTCCATAAAAGTAACATGGCTATGACAATTGAACAATCAAAGCTGAACAAAGACAATTTGATGTTTTTGAACTAGGGTGAGAGAAATTGTTTGAGAATACCATAGACCACAAGAACAACAAATCACTTAATACTAGATAAAATAAAATGAGATAGCTGTTCACTGGACATGCTAATAAAAAAATTAAAGCTTAGATGAGAGCTGGTTTGGTGTTAAGGCACCAGGCTAGAAACTGGAAGACTAGGATTTCTACTCCCATTTTAGGCAAAAACCAGCTGGGTGTCTTTGAACTAGTCACTCTCTCTCAGTCCTAGGAAGGAGGCAATGGCAAACCACTTCTAAAAGATTGTCCAGGCAGTCTCTGAGAATTGTGCATGATTAAATAGAAGGGGGGAAAAGGCTTAGGTGTTTTGGATATATACAGTAATATGGAAGTCAGGTCTACTGAATATATCTTTGAGGGCAATTGAAGAAGGCAGCAACTACCATTGATAATCCAAGCATGAGCTGAAGCAAATTCTGGCAGATTTTTCTTTTTCTACTTGTCCTGAATTTCTTTAAAGGGCACATTACCTCTGTCTAATGTAAACTTGCTCCTACAGCTGTGGTGTCATTATGTGGTGAAATTTTCCGGAACTATTGCAAGAATGTATTTCTGCTAAGAATAATTTTTACTACCTTTTTTCACATTCCTCTAATAATGAACAACCTGATTCTGCATATAAAAATGTGCAGTTTTGATTTACCACTGCATCTAGTAAGTCTTCCATTACTTTGATTTGTGGTCTCCTCTTGAACTTCAGACTCATGTTCTTCTGGCATCTTTCTTAGTTTTATAAAATATATAAACTAATCTGAAGAATGTTAATCTGCTGGAAACTGCATCAAGGTTTTATATTCTGATATAATGTTCCAATAAAAGATATTTTTTAAGTCCATATAACTCTGTTCATAAGTCTCTTTGACAGACTATCCAAGGAAAATAGAAAAACAGGGCAATTTCATTCACATTTACTTTTCACTAGAAAGCCTCATGAAATAAGATTTATTTTGTCTAATACATTTCTGGAAATGCCTGACTTTCCTTTATGCATTCCTTTTTCTCCCTGCTGCCTCATACAAGATCCATGTGTCACAGCTTGTCTCAATACATTTTCTCAATTTTTAAAATAAATTTATTGTTTTATCATAGACAATAAAATATAAAACAGTAAAACAAACAAAATGAAGCAAAACAAAAATATACATTCAACTCTAACAACAACAACAGATTCAGGCTCAACCCATCCAAGACCAAGTGATTGTGGTTTCCGGCGTCCCGATATAGCCAGTTGGTGTCAGCACTGACTATTGGAGGCGAGTCGTTGGCCCCCACAGAGAGGGTTCGTAACTTGGGTGTCCTCCTGGATTCACGGCTGTCTTTAGAAGAACATCTGATGGCTGTGGCCAGGAGGACTTTCTATCAGGTTCGCCTGATTCGCCAGTTGCGTCCCTTTCTGGATCGGGACTCCTTATGCACGGTCACTCATGCCCTCGTCACTTCCCGCCTGGACTACTATAATGCTCTCTACATGGGACTCCCCTTGAGGAGCACCCGGAGGCTCCAACTGGTCCAGAATGCGACCGCGGGGGTGGTTTTGGGGGCAACATGGCGCTCCCATGTAACACCTCTCCTTCGTGAGCTGCACTGGCTCCTGGTGATCTTCTGGGTGCGCTTCAAGGTATTGGTTACCACCTTTAGAGCGCTCCATGGCTTAGGACCTGGGTAACTACGAGACCGCCTTCTGCCACCGATAGCCTCTCACCAGCCAGTACGCTCCCACAGAGAAGGGCTCCTCAGGGTGCCGTCGGTCAAACAGTGTCGACTGGCGGCCCCCAGGGGGAGAGCCTTCTCTGTGGGAGCACCTGCCCTTTGGAACGAGCTCCCCCCGGAGATATGGAGGATCCTGGATTTACACACTTTCTGCCATGCCCTCAAGACTTTTTTATTCCAACAAGCTGGGCTGGCCTAACTCTTTTTAATTTAATTTTAATTTACTTTTTAAAAAGGGGTGTTTTAATTAGTATGGGCCAAGTTTGTTTAATATGTTTTAAATTGTTTTTAAATTTTATACTGTATGTGTTTTATCTTTGGCTGTTCATCACCCTGAGTCCTTCGGGAGAAGGGCGGTATATAAATCCAAATAAACCTAAACCTAAACAACACTTTTTTCTCAATTTCTGATCAAAAGAATCTAATAATCCCACTCTCCAATTTCCCCAGGAATGTTAGAAAATCTTCTTCACTCTCACTGTTCAGCTGCTGAAGAATATTATTGTCTCAAACTTTCTGATCAACATTCCATCCACTTCATAATCACAACCTGAATTTTGCATAATTTATATGATTTGAGGCTAAGACATACCTTCAGGCTCTATAGCAGGGGTGTCAAACTTGCGACCCGCAGGTCGGATGCATCACGCGCTGGCCATGCCCACCTCCAGTTTAGTGAAGGGAGGGAAAGTCATGATATGTCACGTGATGACATGACGACCTGAGTTTGACACCCCTGCTCTATAGTTTAGGTAAGAACATCTTCTTTCTCTGTGATCCTTTAAAAGAAGGATGAGGAATAATTAAAAACCTCTCTAGTAAGCCACTTTTCCCAATAATTACAATAGGCTGTCATCAGTCAGATTGAATCTTCTGAGCCCTCCTAGGTCTATCCAGCTGGCAATTTCTAAGACTTCTCCCTTCCCTCAGTTCTAAGAAAAGAATAATCTGCTTTAGATCTTTCTGCTGAAACCCCAGAAATACAGAATTTAATAACCCTTCTGCCAATACTGATAAACAAGTAATAGCTTTATAATTGCAGTGATGTGGTCATGGGGAAGATTTTAGTGATAAATTTCTTTACAAAACCAAAGTACCCATATTTCTAAATGGAAAAGGGGCTTATTAGGGAAGACAACAGGTACACATAGAAAATTCCAAATAAAATAATTTTAGTCAACCAGGCTAAATCATTTCCTTGGCATAGTTTTGTATAAAGTCTTGGGTTTGAAACACATGCTGTACCTAATGGCTGGAGAAAAATTGTTTGCTTCTACAGTTTCAAGTATTCATTCTCAATTTTACATAATGAAGGGCATAAATGAAAAGCAACTTCTTTGGGAAGACTGAATGTTGCCTTGCAATTCAAGAATGATATTTCATCTCCAATATATTTAGGGAACAAAACAGAAATTATCTAAGATGTAAGTTCACCTGCTAACTACCCTTAGTGGAATGACAAAGGTATAGCCTAGTTTTTACCTGTTGTGCTTTTATGTAAATGTGATTGCATTGCATGGGAGAAATAAGTTGAATCCCACCAAGCCAAGGGAGCCGGCATAGGGTCTGTTTCTCAGATGCTTCAGGAGATACTATGGTACCATATTCCAAATAGAGGTTGATTATGGTTATTATCATTTTTCTTATACATAAAAATATATCCTGTACCTTCATGCCATGCAAATCATAACATAACATACCATACCGTACCACACCACACTACACCAAACCATATCACAACATATCATACCAAGCACAAACACCATATTTACTGGTATCGGTACAGCCAAAATACAGGTGAAACTCGAAAAATTAGAATATCGTGCAAAAGTTCATTTATTTCAGTAATGCAACTTAAAAGGTGAAACTAATATATGAGATAGACTCATTACATGCAAAGCGAGATAGTTCAAGCCTCAATTTGTCATAATTTTGATGATTATGGCTTACAGCTCGTGAAAACCCCAAATTCACAATCTCAGAAAATTAGAATATTGTGAAAAGGTTCAATATTCTAGGCTCAAAGTGTCCCACTCTAATCATTTAAGTAAGCCATAACACCTGCAAAGGGTTCCTGAGCCTTTAAATGGTCTCTCAGTCTGGTTCAGTAGGAATCACAATCATGGGAAAGACTATTGACCTGACAGTTGTGCAGAAAACCATCAATGACACCCTCCATAAGGAGGGAAAGCCTCAAAAGGTAATTGCAAAAGAAGTTGGATGTTCCCAAAGTGCTATATCAAAGCACATTAATAGAAAGTTATGTGGAAGGGAAAAGTGTGAAAGAAAAAGGTGCACAAGCAGCAGGGATGACCGCAGCCTGGAGAGGATTGTCAGGAAAAGGCCATTCAAAAGTGTTGGGGACTTTCACAAGGAGTGGACTGAGGCTGGAGTCAGTGCATCAAGAGCCACCACACACAGACGGATCCTGGACATGGGCTTCAAATGCCATATTCCTCTTGTCAAGCCGCTCCTGAACAACAACGTCAGAAGTGTCTTACCTGGGCTAAAGAAAAAAAGAACTGGTCTGTTGCTCAGTGATCCAAAGTCCTCTTTTCTGATGAGAGCAACTTTTGCATCTCATTTGGAAACCAAGGACCCAGAGTCTGGAGGAAGAATGGAGGGGCACACACTGCAAGATGCTTGAAGTCCAGTGTGAAGTTTCCACAGTCTGTGTTGATTTGGGGAGCCATGTCATCTGCTGGTGTTGGTCCACTGTGCTTCATTAAGTCCAGGGTCAACGCAGCCGTCTACCAGGAGATTTTGGAGCACTTCATGCTTCCTTCTGCAGATGAGCTTTATGGGGATGCTGACTTCATTTTCCAGCAGGACTTGGCCTCTGCCCACACTGCCAAAAGTACCAAAACCTGGTTCAATGTCCATGGGATTACTGTGCTTGATTGGCCAGCAAACTCGCCTGACCTGAACCCCATAGAGAATCTATGGGGCATTGCCAAGAGAAAGATGAGAGACATGAGACCGAACAATGCAGAAGAGCTGAAGGCCGCTATTGAAGCATCCTGGTCTTCCATAACACTTCAGCAGTGCCACAGGCTGATAGCATCCATGCCACACCGCATTGAGGCAGTAATTGATGCAAAAGGGGCCCAAACCAAGTACTGAGTACATATGCATGCTTATACTTTTCAGAGATCCGATATTGTTCTATGTACAATCCTTGTTTTATTGATTTCATGTAATATTCTAATTTTCTGAGATTGTGAATTTGGGGTTTTCATGAGCTATAAGCCATAATCATCAAACTTATGATAAATCAAGGCTTGAACTACCTCGCTTTGCATGTAATGAGTCTATCTCATATATTAGTTTCACCTTTTAAGTTGCATTACTGAAATAAATGAACTTTTGCACGATATTCTAATTTTTCGAGTTTCACCTGTATATTGCAGGGGGCTCCTCAAAGGAAGCTCACTAGAGAATGATGAAAACACACAGAAGTCCCCAAGATGTTATATTGTATTGTAAGATAAGCATTAGCAAAATTAGAGAAACGTACCTTCAACTCCCAGCATTTTAACATTAAATTACTATCATTTTAAGCCATATGAAATAATATTGCTTATTGCATCATTGCACTACTGATGAATTTTGCTATAAGCCATCCCTATTGTTGATTTACCTTCTCCAAAGATTGTATGTTGGCCATTTTCAAAAAATTCTAGTTCTATCCAAGGTAAAATATTATTGCTTGGGTTTTTTTTTCTTGTGCTTTTGAATTAGTATAGACTCCTGGTGACTGCCTGGGCAACTCCTTGCAGTTTTCTTGGCAAGATTTTGGAAGTGGTTTTGTCCTTCCTAGACAGAAGTGAGAGAGAGTGACTAGCCCAAGGTCACCCAGCTGGCTTTGTGCCTAAGGTAGAAGTCTTATTCTCCTTTGTGCCTAAGGTAGAAGGCCTATTCTCCCAGTTTCTAGCCTGATGCCTTAACCACTGCACCAAACTGACTCCCATCTTAGCATTTAAGCCACTTCAATCCTACGGTTATAGCAACTTTATTCTAAACCTGGTTGGGTGGAGGCATTTTGGAAAGAACTCCCAATTTATTATATTCACTCCACTGCATGCTATCTTTGTCCTCCCATTGGCCAGTTCTCTGAGGCTGATGATTCCATCGGCATTTGCACTCTGACACAAGTGAGCCTGAGGGCACAGATTAAACCCCCAAGTAGCCTCAAGAGCTCTCAGGGAGAGTGGTAACAACCAGATGACTAAAAAGAAATATAATCCTTCAAACAACACCCTCCCCCCCCGTCCTATCAGAACTAATCCTACCATCGCCCCCACCATCCTGCCAGAACCAGTGAAGCTTTTTGGATGAGAAGCAAAATGTCTTCTTCTTCCTCAAGGAAAAAACAGTCCAGCTGCCTTTTGAAAAAACACCTTTGAGACACTTTTAACTAGTTGTAATATCAACTAATATAATTGTTGCCTTCTAGGTGAAAATTTGCTATTTTGAAACACAGCATTTTTTCAAATGTATTACTATGCTTTCTGAGAGTTCTACTTCTCCCATAGCTTTATTATTTTTTTTCCATTCTACTTTTTTCTAGTTATCTGAAATTTAAGTGTTTACCCTTAGCTCCCAAATAGGCCATAGTCGGCCCATCTAATCAGCATTCTGTTCCACAAAATGCAGTTAGGAAGCTCACGTATAACAAATTAGGGCAATCCTCCATGCCTATTGTTATTCCTTTGCTTTTAGTGAATAGAGCCATACAGTTTCCATGGCTGGAGGCAGTAGTTAGTCATGAAGTCTAATCCATTAGTCTTTGAGAGATCTGTCTGAATTTATTTAATCCTTTGGAAGCCATCTATACCAGCAACCAAACATTTTATTTTTATGGCATGTCCTGGTCAGTTTCTTTGAATAGCCTCCTTCGTAACTGAATGGGCCTAACCTCTGGATGTAATAGCAATAGTAATATAATAGTAATTGAATATGAATGCTTAATAAGAATATTAATAATGCTATTCCAAACATAAGACTTTTTGAGTACTTTCTGAGTGTTTAGACTTATAGTAACCATGCCAAATTAAACAAATTTACATCACTATGAGAGGCTATGACAGAGAGTTGGGAATACAATTGAAGAAAATGCTACTTTTTATATAAGAAAAAGGGTTGAAGCTAAAATTTTCTAAAGCTTCTGCACTTAGAGAGCTCAAACTGTCAGTTTGTCTTAATTTCATCCTGGGTGACCTTGAGGAAACTTTGCACATTTGTCTCTAATAACTCTACTTTGAGAAAGACTGTCAACTATAGCTTTTAATACAGCTTTCTAACTTCTTATGTCACAACCTTTGCATCAGGCTGGTTGTGGCTTCCCACACACACAGATAAACATGTGTATATATCCACAAAAAATATGACTGCAGCTCAGATAGGAGGGATGCCTATGATTGTCTCTGAATTCTTCATATCTTATACAGTATAGCAGTTTTTCAATCTTTTTTTCTGCTTGGAAACTGGTGGAGGCGCTACAAAGGATATTGTAATGTCATCAGAGTGCATGGGATTGACTTTTTTAAAATCCTTTAAAATTTCCTTTACTGAGGTTAAAGGGGAAAATGGCTCAAGACAACCATTTTCTTTTGCCAAGCAAAAAAAAAAAAAAATCTGTATATTTGAAGGCATTTAAGAGCCGCTATGGCTTAAGCCTAAGCCATTTATTTATTTATTTATTTTATTTATTTATTATTTCGATTTCTATACCGCCCTACTCCCGAAGGACTCAGGGCGGTGCACAGCCAGACAATAAAAACACATCCATACAAAATTTAAAAGTAGAATAAAATCAAATCAAATTAAATAGTTTTGGCTCCGACAAATTTAAAACCCCGAACTGTTTAAAACCAATTTTAAAATTGGATATATAAGATACTAAAAGGTATTTGTTTATAATTTATCCATAACAAAATGTACTGGTCATTTCCATCCAGTGCTTTCCTTTAAAAGAGAAAATGTGTGTATGGAAGCAAGGATGTGGCAGAATTAATTGAAGGCAGAGGGTTTTTTCTGATTCATTTTTCTCCTGAAAATGCCTTCTGTAGATATTTTGAATTATAGACTCTGAACCAATTAAAGACACAACAAAAAACTGAAGAAAGTAATCACACTTCCCATTTTTTAATATTTCACTAATTCAGTTCCTGCTGTTAAGCTACTTTAACCACAATAAGCTTGATAATCACACTTTTAATAAGTCAAACTCGTAGTTCCATTACAAATACCTAAGAAACCAACTGGGATCTCTCTTCAGGAGCCAATTTAAGATTGCAATTCTTCACTGAATTTTTGAAATCTCCTATTTTCCATTCTCTGAATTATTTTTTCTCACTCTGTTCATCCCAACCATGTTTCATTTCTTGGTGTTTGTCATCATCATACTTTATTGCGGTCATAGACCAAAGAAACCAAAACATCCAAAACACATAGCTGGCACATGACCAGACTGAAGTTCTTTTGTGTTAATAACATGCACTTCCCCCAAATTTCTCTTCATCCATTTGACATCATTATCTCTTTGTTTCTGCTCCAAGGTTTCTGTGGATTTTACTGTGATAATTCTGAAGGCTTTGAAAAAAACCAGAATATTATTTGTGGAAAAAATATGCCCAGAGCAAGGCTACTTAAAGTTTCTGAGAAGACCAGGAACAGAATGTTATTTCCTTCTTATATCAAATGTAATTTCTTTTGTTTTCCAGTGTTCTTGGTCTACTTGAAATAAATGATACTAATAAATGAAATCCAAACTATTGCAAATACTAAAACCAGGGGTGAAATCCAGCAGGTTCTGACAGGTTCTGGAGAACCGATAGCGGAAATTTTGAGTAGTTCGGAGAACCAGTAGCGGAAATTTTGAGCATTTTGGAGAACCGGCAAATACCACCTCGGGCTGGTCCCAGAGTGGGGTCGGAATGGAGATTTTGCAATATCCTTCCCCCAGGAGTGGGGAGGGAATGGAGATTTTGCAGTATCCTTCCCCTAGAGTGGGGTGGGAATGGAGATTTTGCAGTATCCTTCCCCTGGAGTGGGGTGGGAATGGAGATTTTGCAGTATCTTTCCCCTGCCACGCCCACCAACCGACACCCACCAAGCCATGCCCACAGAACCGGTAGTAAAAAAATTTGGATTTCACCACTGACTAAAACATACTTGAATGATGTACCTTCTGTGTAATTGAGCTCAGAATAATTGAAGATGCCCTGGATCCAAGCACAAATTAGACATACTTTTGACATTGGTTTTTTATTTGGGGAGGGCGGTTCCATTGATCCTTTTTTTATTTGTTACACTGAAATGTTGGCAGAAACTATGTAAAGGGGATTGGGATTCTATCTATGAGCAGCATAATTCTCTAAACATTGAACAGAAGAGGACCAAAATTGGTGTGGAGGAGAAATCAGCAAAACAATTACCAAGGAAGCTGTTGAGAAAAAGAACTGGAAACTTTCATCCTAAACCTCTCCTTTGTGATCAGTTGCAGCATGAATTACACATTAACACAAACCATAGACAGATAGACAGACAGACAGACACACACACATACACACATACCAGGGGTGAAATCCACTTACCTTCGCTACTGGTTTGCAAATGGGAGTGCACGCGCAACACTTTGCACATGCGCAGGATCTTCTGCACATGTGCAGAGCATAAAAAACAGGACATGATGACGTCTGGGTGAGTGGGCGGAGCCTTCTGCCGCCGATGCTACCAGTTTGCCCAAGCCAGATAGAACCAGCTGCATTCACCACTGACACACATACACACTCACACACAGAGCGAGACAGAGAGCCAGCACATTATTATATTGTGCAGAGTAACATAATATTTCCTGTGGCCAATGCTAGTAAAGGCATTGTAAAAATTCCAGATGTTGAAAAATGATGTACCCTTTAAACAATGGCAAAAAAATTTATCAAATTTTATATAGAAGGGGGAAAACTAAGAGTAAGATATAAGATTTTACAGAAAGCAAAAGAAAGAGGAGGATTAGAGACATTTAAATTGTATTTTGATGCACGTTGTTTAGTATGGATGAAGGAATGGATATTGTTAAGAAATAAGAAAATATTGGAATTGGAAGATCACAATCTGAGGTTTGGGTGGCATTGTTTCTTATAGTATGAAAAGTTTCAGAAGAAGCTTTTTATAGAAGAGAAACAGCAGATAAAGAATGATGGTTAACATATGTGACCCAAGAACATCATTTTCAATTGTTCTCTTATAATCAGATGAAAGTGAGGTTTGGTATGGACAAAAGTTTAGTTTACTTTATTGTCATTGCACCTCGTACAACAAAATTAAATGCCATCTTCAGTGTACATCATACATAAGAAAACTATAAAAATAAAACAAAAACACACATCCTTTACATTCTATATAACTGAATTGAAAACCCCTGATACTGCTTTACACTATACAGTAGAATTCAATATAGTTACTGTTTTTCAGTCTATTTGTCCTTGTTTTTATTGTCCTGTACTGTCTGCCAGATGGTAAAAGTTCAAAAAAAGGGTGCCCAGGATGAGATGGATCTTTAAGAATGTTTTGAACTTTCTTAAGGCAGCGGGAGCTATAAAGCTCTTTCAAGGAGGGGAGAGGGCAACCAATGACCCTCTGGGCAATGATGTTAACCCTCTGGAGCGCTGTCCTACCTGCCACTGTGCAATTAGCAAACCATACACAGGTGCAGTAAGTTAAAATACTCTCTATAGCGCAGCGGTAGAAAAAGGACAATTGGAATTGAGAAGAAAACTGAATCTGAAGTAGAGTTATGTACAAATATTGAACATATAACTGCTAATATATATAAAATTTAAGTTTGTATACATTTTGTATAAATCAAATAAATATTTGTAACAGAAGATGAACAGGTTAAAGATTGCATAGTGAAATGCCCTGCAAATTTTGGTTATAATATAAATATGGGCATACTGTATGGAAGAAAATGTAAGAAACTAGTATTAAGTTTACAGTGTGTCATAAATTAAGACAGAACTTTTATAAAACGATGTATCGATGGTATATGATACTGATTAAGCTGCCAAAATATATTTTAAAAAACCACAAACAAGCCAGTGTTGGAAGTGTGAAAAAAAAAAAGAGACTATTTGTCATGCTTGGTGGACTTGAGAAAAAAACAAAGAAATTTTGAATGCAAATTCATAGAACAACACAAAAGATAATGTAGATTAATATTATGTTTGAAACCAAAGTTATTTCTATTGAGTTTTATGGACACTGAACTAGAAAAGAATTAATTGGGAAATGAATTGTATATGATTCTATATGATAATTGTGACAAGATTACTTTTATTGTATTAAAGTGTGTGTGTGTGTGTCTGTGTAAAGTAGATGGTCGCTTTCCTAGATAGACACTGTGTTAATGCTGGAGAGAAGTATTTAACTGACAGATCCACAGCCTCCATCTTATAATATCGCAGTGAAGAAAAGGAGGTTTGTTTTTGAAGAATAACTCTTCCAGGCAGGCGCCACCAGCTCCTGTGCTATAGGTCACTTCCAGTCAAACTAATTTCACCATTTCTGTGGAGACTGATGGTGGAAAATAAGAGCACTGCATCCTAAAAGCTGACAGTGCCATTAAAAGTGCAGTTTTATATCTGAGGGAGCCTGATGCTTGTTTCAGATGGACACTTAACACAAAAGCTAGCATCTGTGAATAAGACTGCAGTTGCCATAGGAATTAATTCACATTGTCAGAGCAAATGCAACAGATCACCTCTGGAATCATTACTCTCTGATATTCCTGGTCTTCAACCTCAGAAATACAAAATGATATTAGATCCCATATATAATTTCTCTCTCCAGTCCCCACCTCTCACCCCTCACTCTCTCACTGAGTTGCTGTTTGGAACCTGAACAGGAGTCCCTCTTCTGCTGATTGCTGTTCACATGTCTGCCAACTCCTCTAGAAATTCAAGACCTTTGCTGGGTAAATCAAGTGAGCCTGGAAGAAAATCCAAGCCCAAGAACATTAAGACACACCAAGCTAATTGATTCCTTTATATGTATTTCTGCATGAATTCTGGTTACCTTGTGCACATAAGCCTTCATTCTAAATTTCTTTTTAGAGGAAAAATCACTTACTTGTCTCCTGTATGCTGAACAAAATGTAAATGAAACATTGCATGCTGTGTCTGCCATGGTGCTACTTGTATAATTTGTGCTTTTAGTCTTAGAAAACAAAAAGTCAGAATTTATCCAAATCTGTTGGGTAGAACTGGACAACCCTATTCTTTGCTCTCAGCCTCTCTGACTACGGCTGCAACAGCCGTTTATTATCCTATTAAGCCTGGGATGTAATGGCAGTCACCACTGCAGGCTAGTGAATAAGAGATCACTGCAGTAAGGATGGATATGAGCAAAAGATATTCTACTGATGTTAAGATTCCATCAAATTAGCTGAAGGGGGGTGGGGTGGGGGAGGCTGTGTAGATTTACTGTAGAACTAGTTTGGATATTGGGAAAAAAGTACGAAGTCCAATATTGCAGGGGTTGTTGTGTTTATCTAACTCACACTTACTCCACACTGTATTCCAATATTTAAAATATTAGTATGTTCCATTGGAGAGATCCGTTGATTTCATTTATTTTATTTTATTTTCTTTTTTTTATTATATTTTATTATTAAAATAACATTACAAACAACATATACAATACTTCACCCTGTGCTATACATAAGAAAGGAAGATTTGGTTCTTCGGATATATCCTCATGATTGCCAAAATCCACGTTCTCGGGTTACAGATACCGAAGCATCCAATTTTCCCAGCGCATAGTCCACGAATGGTTTCCAAATTTTCCAGAAAATATCTTCTTTATAGTCACCATTTCTAATTTTAATATCGCATGTCATTTTATCGTTTAAAGCTAATTTTCACATTTCACAATACCATTCTTCTATTCTAAAATTCACATCTAATTTCCAATATCTGGCTATTATAATTCTACCCATTATAATCATAATTCTAATCAATTCTTTCTCATATTTTGTTGGTTCTATTTCCTTAATTATCAACAGTAATATAGTTTCTGGTCTCAATATTATTGCTTTCCCCATCATTTCAAATATCATTTTCTCCAATTGTTGCCAAAACTTTTTAACTTTATCACATTTGTACCACATATGTTCATAAGTCCCTAATTCCATATCACATCTCCAACATTGTTTACTAATTTTGTTATCCATCAATGACAATCTTAATGGAGTCAAATACCATTTCCAAACAACCTTATAATTATGCTCTTTAATCCTTACAGATAAAGTCTTCACAATTCTACTCTTCCAATTCACATTCCAATCTAAATCTGATATTTTAATATTAAGTTCTTTTTCCCAATTCATCTTCATCACCTTTTGTGGTTTTCCATCAAAATTTATAATCTTATATATCTTACTAACGAGTCCCTTTAGCCTAATTTCATCTTTCATAATTTGGAATACTAAATGTTCAAATTCAGTTTTACTTCTACTTATCGAACAATTGTCCCTTACTTTCTTAGTCCATTTTTCTATCTGTATTTTTTCAAACCAGCCTAAACCCAATTTTTCAATGATTTCTTTTTTCCTCCTTTCATTTTCTGAAGTTTTTAACCAATCTATTATAATTTGTATATTTTCATCTTCCATTACCCTATCACGACTTATATTAGTTTTAATCGGCCAATTTTCAATTGTCTTCCCTGGACAATATATCTGGAATTAAAATTTTAACAAATTTATTCCAAATTTTACTCAGTCCTTTAACCAATAGCTATTAATTACACATTTTGATTTTGCTTTATCTAAAAACCATGTTGAGCCAAATCTCTTGATGTCTTTTAATTCTAAATCTCTCCAATGACTATCTTCACCTTTAAATATTTTTACCACAGTCTGAATAGCATAAGCCCAATAATAATTGAGTAGTTTGGGGATTCCTAATCCACCTTCCTTTTGATTTTGATACCACATTTTCTTCACTAATCTAGGTCTTTTCCCACCATTGCAAAATTTATCCAATTTCTTCTGATATCCTTCAATATCTTTCTCTGTCAAGTTTAACGGTAACATCTCAAATAAAAAATTAAATTTTGGCAACAACATCATCTTACACATTGCAATTCTACCAAACCAAGACAACTTTATCATTTTATATTTATCTATCTTTTTCTCAATTTCATTCATCACCACATCATAATTTAGTTTTTTCATTTCTTTAACTTTGAGGGAAAGTGTTATGCCCAAATATTTCAATGTATTTTTAATCCTTATCCCAAGTTGTTCTTGCATATTCTCCCACTCACACTTACTCCACACTGTATTCCAATAGTTAAAAGTATTAGTATGTTCCATTGGAGAGATCCGTTGATTTCATTTATTTTATTCATTTGATATATATGGCCTTCAATTTGCAAAAAGCAACTCTGGGCAGTTTACAATTTGTACACATCTAACAAAGATAAATTCAATAAACATACAAAATAGAACAGAGTAACAGAGCAACAGACTGACAGAAAGGCCAATAATGCATATCTTATTCAAGATTATTCATTCTAAATGGGCTCATCCCACATTCTGGCCCAATGCAGGTTTTCAGGGTCTTACTTAGACAGGCAGAAAAGTTGAGGCCATCTGAAGCTCAGGAGAATGTCAATTCACAAGGCAGTCTCCATGACAGTGAAGGCCTGCCTCCTGGGCCCTATCAGGTGGCAGTTTTATAGATGAGAACTAAAGCATGCCCGCTGCATGCAGGGTTTCAAGAGACTGAGCAGAGTTCATTGGTGCTCTCACATATTATTTGGCCCTGTGCCATGGAGGGCTTTATAGGTGATACACCTTGAATTGTTCTGGAATCTTATAGGGGTCAGTGCAGTGAAGACTTCCTAGGATTTTAGATTCATGATGAGGGAGCATATATTTCCCTCAATTTAGAATGCTAGTATTTTAGACACAAGTTTAGGCAATTATGTACTTAAAAGTGGAAGTGGATTCCCTCTCTCTCTCTCTCTCTCTCTCTCTCTCTCTCTCTCTCTCTCTCTCTCTGTGTGTGTGTGTGTGTGTGTGTGTGTGTGTGTGTGTGTGTGTGAAAAGCTACATCAGAATAGCTTTCTGATGTAGCTATTTACTTCAATCCTTTTCCTTGCTATTTTCTGCATCCGCCTCCCCTGCATGAGCCATCCACATACTCAATTGTTCTTGTGGAGAAGGGGGTTCCCATTCCTCAAATAATGGGAATCTTTTCTCACGAATGAAGGCAATTTTTTTTCTCTTTATGCAAATCTTGGGGTTCTTGAGACCAGGTGAAATCTCTCATGTGCCCAAATGTTGCCAATTAAACACCTGTTACAAAATATTGAGGTCAGATTTTTTTTTTCCTGGCACATAATTTTTTCCTAATAGCATTTAAAAAAGGAAGGAGAATAACAAGAATGAAAAGAAAGGGAAAGCCATGTAATTGGTTACTTATGTCTGTAAGGTGAAAGTAGGATAACTATTCTCCTTCTGATATAATTAAATTCTAGCACCCATCATCCCCAGCCAGATTTGAATTCATGTCCACAATCTCCTGTTTAGTGAACATTTCCTGCTTAGGAAATGTTCACTGGTTAAAAATCCTATCTTCTCCCTGATATGAGAATTTTTTTAAGTCAGGGTAATTTTAAGGAAATTAAAAGGGAAAGGGAATAGAAAAATTTTCCATGGTGGCACTTGCATTAAACATGCAATTCTTCACCCACAGAATTCTAACGTGGTCACTTCAGGATGTTTGTATTATGTGATTCATTTGAATTTATAAAGTGCCCAGGCTATTGTTGAGGTTAAAGGGGATCGTGTCCCTGCTACATTTCACAAATGATGGCTTCAGGCCAACCTTATGCTCATGTAATATTTTATATTTTATATTCTCTTCTTGGTGACAGGCCTGCTTTCATTTCTCACTGCTAGAAAAATCCCACTGCTACTACAAATTTTCTATGTAAATCTGTTCTCATATTTTATTATTAACGTGTGCATTTTGATCTGTGACCCCGAAAGAGCTTTTAAAAAAATTATTTATTGGTGCCAGACTTGTGAAATGATAAAGTTGCTGCTCCTAACAGTCCAGAATTTTTTTTAAAAAAAACAAACTTTAAAAAGGACTGTTACAATACAAAGCCAACATCTGAAAACATACCAGGAGGCCTCCCAATTCAGCAGATTTTGGTTTTCATTCTTAGTAGGTATTTGCAGATGATTCATGGCACTCCACATACATCTGGCAGTACAACAGCAATATACACACATCTGAATATTCCCTCTCCCAAGTTACATGAATAAATACCTTATTTGGAAAAGTCTGTCCCTGGGTCACTGATTCGTACATCCTCTTAGAAAGTTAAGATCTTGACAGGCGTCACAGAGCTAATTGTATTCTTTCTTACTTGGTAGTGAGTTCATTGTTTTAGAGACTAAAAATCATTTTAACTGTAAGGGCAAAAGGTCATTTTTGCTCCTGCTGAGCTGTCATTTTGTTAGTTAATCCAACCATACCATCTCAGTAAAAAAAGAAAAAGGGAAAAAGGGAAAAAAAGAAACCTTTTAGATCTTGGTTCTTAAGAATAAAGACCTCTTTATTCTTAAGAAAACTGGCCTCTTCTGTGACTTTTTCAGAGTCTAATTAATGTCACATCAGTGCATCTGTCCTAAAATATAAAGTGAATGGTTTTCATAAACTTTTGTTTTAAAAATGCAACCCAGTTGGACTCCTGGAGATATATAAAACATATATAAACATAGTTTCTCAAAAAGTACACCAAAAATAATTATGGCTGCCCAGTCAAGACCTCCATACCAATCAAATCCCAAATGCAGGCTCCTAATTGGCTTAGAAAAGACCAGTAGGAAGGTTTCAAGACATATTTTCTGAGACATACTGACGTGGACGCCAATGTACTATTTGCTCTATACCACCAGTTTGAGAGCTAGCCTTTTCAAAAGTGGGATCAACATTCAGTTTTTCAATGTCAGCACCCTTTCTCCTTCTCTCAAAGAGGCATTCAAGTCATGCCCTTGATACCCACCCAAAAGATCTAGGAAGGGCATGGATCCAACTCCCAGATGGCAGTGCTATCTCTACAAGTCACACCATTTATTTGGAGATAAACACAAGATCTTACAAGGAAATACCAACATGAATTGTAACCAAGATAATGTGTGAAAAGCCCATGGTTGCCTTGGAGGTTATGAAATCCTGAATGCATATTTCTATGGCCTGGAGTCCTTCTCCCTGGCCCCCATCTCTAATAGACATTGAAGTCCAAAGCATATCAGTATAAGGGAGTTCCACCATCAGCTTTGCAAGTATATCTGTGAACTCAGCAGGACACTTCTAATCAGCAGAGCGGATAATACATCAACAGATACACCAACTTGTCCTTATAGCCCAGTCTCATATAAAGAGACATTCAGTGTGGGCACTAATGAAGCAGTGCATATTATATTAACATCAGAGGTGGTATTCAGCAGGTTCTGACCAGTTCTGGAGAACCGGTAGTGGAAATTTTGAGTAGTTTGGAGAACCGGTAAATACCACCTCTGACTGGCCCCACTCTCATCTATTCTCTGCCTCCCGAGTCCCAGCTGATTGGGAGGAAATGGGGATTTTGCAGTAACCTTCCCCTGGAGTGGGGTGGGAATGGAGATTTTACAGTATCCTTCCCTTGCCACGGCCACCAAGCCAGTTAAAAAAAATTGAATCCCACCACTGATCAACATGTCACATAGAATCACCGCTATTTCATTCTCCACCTTGGTGTCTCGATTGCTGATCCTTGTCATTGCTCAGCCATGTTTTGTAATACATGCCAAGTATGTCTATCAACCACCACATAATTGAAAGAGGTTTTGGAAGGGGGTTGGTGCTTACTACCAGAAGCCTAAAGCCATGACGATCAATCACTATGCTTCTGGGCAAAAAAAATAACCTGCTCCTACCTTCACACCTCCCTCTGCCCACTGTCATGGAAATCTGCCCCCCTAACCACAATTCAATGTGAGCCTTGGATACCTCAATCTACTCCATAGGATTGTTGAGAGAGTAACTTTGGAGGAATTAATATTTTGTAAATCACCTTGTAATCCAATAGGAATAATGGAATATTGATAAAGATGATGATGACAATGATGATTGATGATGATTGACAACGATGACAACTATGATGAGTGCCAAAAAAGCAGAAGTTCTCTTTAGCCATGAGTGCAACCTGTCTCACTTACGTTGCCTCATAGAATTTAGTGGAGATCAAGCCAAACCTTCATTTGCATACAGCTTTGCCAAATACTATATTTCTTGGGCCTAGTTTTCTAATAAATCAAGTGTATATTACTTTATTTCACTTTCACTAGAGGCAAAATAACAGAATATTCCCATGCAATAATCATAATTTTACATAGAAATAAAATCATTAAGGTAGGGATGGACAACTTTGTATCTTTTTTAGAGACTACTGGGAGTGTGGCTCGAGAAATTGTTATATCACCAGAGACAACATTATCAATTTGATTTTGTTTGTTTGTTTGTTTGAAGAATCTTGTATCAGGAACAATTAATAACTTTACCTGCTATCCAACCCAGGCAGGGGTAAAAACAGTGTGAGGGAGAATCAGTTTTATGAAGATTTATTCATGAAGCCATCTCACGAAATAGTTTTGAGGAAAACAGGAAAAAACACTATGATAACCATTCTGAGTTCCTGAATGAACAGCTGGATATAAATCTAATAAATAAATAAATCCAGCTCCAAAGGAAACTGGCTATTCTGTGGTGACTTCTCTGAGGGCCATGAATGGGCTGCTGAGAGTTCCTTACCATCTTCAAGCATGGGACAATTCATCCCAGCCAACTTGCCATCTAACCACAGATATCTTACTGTGGCCAACTTACAGTGACCATCTTGCCACAGCCAACTCACCGCAGGTCAACTCGCATGGACAATTCCATGCGGGATAATTCAACACATAATAAATATGGTTTTAGACATTATTTCCACTGTTATTCAACATTATTTCCGTTTTTATCATTTTTGTCAATAATGTTGCTGTGACAAGATGATCATGGCAAGATGGCTATAGTGAGTTAGCCATGGCAAGTTGTCCTAGATCCCTACAGCGTACAGATTTTTCATTCTAATGTAAGGGAAAACACTAGAATTTTTCAAGTACAATTTTAACTACAGCATTTTCTCTTACAAATGAGCTTGTAAGCTCTTGGTTCAAATTTATTTTATTTATTTAGATTTTTAAAAAATCTCCCCTATATTATTTTTTATAAATAATTCAAAAGTGGTGAAAAGGTATAAACCAGACACTGGTATTCAGTTGCTATATCTCAGCTCAAATTCTCTCACAAGGTTGTTCTGAGGACAAAGTGAAGAATGATCTCCCAGGTAAACTACCTTGAATTCCTGAAGGAAAGGAAATCTAATTTGTTTATCTAACAATAAATAAGTACACCCCCCCCCACTATTTTTCATTTTCATTCCAACTTTTATAACACAATCTGAAGCACCAAAATCTAGTCTCAATTGTCTAATACATCTTGCTACCGAAGGCTTTGATTCAATGAAGATGTCCTGCAAATCATGACAGCTAATAATTTTCATGTCCAAATTAACTGCGCCAATGGTTTATTTTTCCTCACATCATTCCATATATAATATTGGCCTGTCATAAGCTTCTGCACAGATCATGATGTGGTGAATTTATTTGTGTAGCTTCCTAGACAAACAAAAGCTTATATTCCCAGCACAATAGAACAAAATCGCTGTGCTTCCACTCATGTCAAAGAAAAGTACCTCATGGTTATTCTTAACATTTTAGAGCTCTGAAGAAATAAATATTATCCTCTACATGTTGCCCAGCAAATTCACCCTCCCTTCTTATCACAGATTAGCTTTGGTGTTCAAAAACAATCAGTGGGATTTTTCCTTCTCATTTACCAAGATGCCCAAATTAAGGATTATTCAAACTCCAGTAGGTTTCTATCCAGGTCAAAGAATAGAGGTGTACTGTACTGCTTCTGCTCTCTTCAGTTATATCAATATGTGTCCCGCATACATATTGAAACTACTTTATGACCTTTGTTAAAGTGATTGTTTCCAAAAAATGAAATTCAAAAAACTTTGTTCTACAGGAAATATGGATAAAATTTTGTGCTCAGGGGGATGCATTTTCCCCCAACATTTGTTCAGCCTTGGAGAACTACAGTTACGGCTAGTAAGATTATGATGTATTTGGAGTGGGCAGACACATTGTGTTTATGGCTGTAGTTTGTGTGTGTTTTAATAGGCAAATAGATACTTATTCCTTTTGTTTCCAGTAGACAAAAATGCTGCTCAAAATGGTTGGTTTTTATGCTGATTTGTAGCAACATAATCTGAATGTATTCTGGAGCTTGCAAAGTGAGAGTCATGAGATTACATAGGATCAGCAGACTTTTAATGTCCCACATTTGTTCTACAGAAGGGTTAGTAACCTCTACTAAAGAGAGAAAACAATAGTTTGATCAGCAATTTCAAGAAACATACTGGAGATCTTTGGAGACACATTAAGATTCAAACAAATTTCAGGGGATGAAGTATCGCTAGATGTATTGTAGTTATCAAAACTCCTGCTGGTTGCAGCAGAACACAGCATTTTATTAGATCATAACCCTACAAAAAGAAAAGAAAAGAAAAGAAAAGAAAAGAAAAGAAAAGAAAAGAAAAGAAAAGAAAAGAAAAGAAAAGAAAAGAAAAGAAAAGAAAAGAAAAGAAAAGTCTTATAGAAAACAGTATCCCCAATTTGGCTTCCTCAGCTTTGATTTCCATAGTTCAACTGTGAGGAAAAAAACCTCACATTTTGGCAACTGTATATTTGTTTGAACTCTTCTGAAGAACTGAAGCAAACAGGAGAAAAAACCCCAAGAAAGTCCAACTGCCTTTTAGAAAAGCACCTTTGGGTTTGAAGTCTTCCTTCTTAGCTAGCTAGTATGCAGGCATCATGAAGTCTATCATGTGATCTATAAATCAGTCAAATATTTTAAACTATCTTAGAATTAACCATTTTACTTGATTTTGTCCAATAATAATACTAAGCATTAAAATCACTCTTCTCATAACTCTTAATACATCATATTGGAAAATGGATATTTACATCGATTTTATTGTTTCTTATTTGAAAGCTGCCAGAATCACTTGGGCAGTATATAAATTTGATAAATAAATAAATTGTATGAATTCAAATTGTATGAATTGTATTTATCCCAAATAAATAAATCACAATTATTTTTCCAATACATTCTTCAGCTTTCACATGTTCATTTGGGCAAAGTAACAGAAACACTAGGTTATAATGTATCTAATTTAAAAAATATATAACCAGGAAAGCAATAATTCTGCAGCAATGATCACAAAAGGAGAAGCTGGCAGTCTTCACACGCTTTAATTTTTGATCCCAAAGGTTTCTTTAATGAAGGTTAACTTGATATGCAGGGCAATAAGCTCAGAGCTGTCACAGGTAAAATGCTAATAGTCTAATTCTTATACATTCAAGAGCACACGGAGAAGGGTACCCCTCTTCCATTTTAATGCACTTTGAAACTTTCTATTATTTTAATACACTTTTCTTCCAGTCCAACCTCAAACAAGAACAGGGCTAAAAGAAACCTGTTTACCAACAAGACGATACAACAAAGAAAATGTGGCAATAGGTGGATTTTGCTTGATCTCTGACACAACACCTTAAAGTGTTGTGTAAGAAAGAGATCCCCACTCCTAATTTACAAGAGAACCTATCCTTAAATTATATCTGATTATCCTATATAAGAGGGAGCAATGGCTCAGCGGTTAAAGGCCCTGAGCTTGTCAGCTCAAAAGCTGACAGTCTGGGCTTGAGACCCGAGCACTTTGTGATGGGGTGAGCTCCTGTTACTTGGTCCAGCTACTGACAACCTAGCAGTTCGAAAAGATGGAATTGCGAATACCACTTTGGTGGGAAAATAACAGCACTCCATGAACAGTGTTTTGTACGCGCCTCAGCATATAATCAAGCTGGCCACATGACCATGGAAAATATGTTCAGATAATGAACACTCCCTCAGAGATGAACATCGCCCCCTAGAGTTGGACATGAATGGACATGAGAAACCTTTATCCTACATAATCTTTACCTTTCTCCACAATACCGATGAGCAGGATTCAAACTTCCATTTGGAAGATATATTCCATTTGGAAGATATATCTTCAAGACCGCCTTCTGCCGCATAGCTCCCAGCGACTGGTAAGATCCCACAGAGTTGGTCTCCTCCGGGTCCCATTAGCTAAACAATGCCGGCTGGTGGGCCCACGGGGGAGGGCCTTCTCTGTGGCTGCCCCAGCTCTCTGGAACCAGTTACCTCCTGAGGTCCGGACCATCTCCACCCTATTGGCTTCCGAAAAGCGGTGAAGACCTGGCTTTTCCGGCAGGCCTGGGGCTGTTGATCTCGCTCTTGTGATCTGGCGAGATCCGGCCATGAATGGCGTGAATGAGTTTTTAATGTTTTTAATGTTTTTAATTTTTCAATGTTTTTCAATGTTTTTTAATTATTTTTTAAAATGTATTGTGAGCTGCCCTGAGTCTTCAGAGAGGGGCGTCATATAAATTTAATTAATTAAACTAATTTAATTTAATTTAATTTAATTTAATTTAATTTAATTTAATTTAATTTAATTTAATTTAATTTAATTTAATTTAATTTAATTTAATTTAATTTAATTTAATTTAATTTAATTTAATTTATACCAGAAATGAAACTGTTGTTAACCAAATGACAATAAACTGAATTAACCTAATTGCCACTAATGGCATAGTACTCTGAGCCATAAATTAGTAAATGACTATATTTTTTTAACGTGCTGCACAAATGCAGCCAAGCTGTCACTTTTCTTCTTTTAAGCCAGGAGCAGTCAAATTTTTATATCAGCTGAGGATAGCATCCTTTCATGAAAAACTGGAAAGGGGGTAACAGTCAATGATGGATGGGATTTAAGCAATCTGTGGATGGATTCAGACCCAGAATGAAGAGGCTATCCATTACTCTTATTACTTACTTTCCTGTGTTTTTGTCATTCTGTCTATAGTTCTTTCTGTCATATGAAATTAATCAGAGGTCAATATGCAGGTTTTGGGAACAGATTGTCTCACCATGTATTTAAACATGAATGTGAATTTCTTTTTTCTTCTTAATGGTTGAATTGCTGATATATTGTATAATTTGACACAACAGCTTTGAAAACAATAGTAACTTTGATATTGTTTATTACATGAGTTCACCACTTAAGCCAAGTGCACAGCAAGCTATTGTCACAACTGACTACCAAAATTCTTGCAAGCATCAGATATGAGTTACTGCCAACACATGGTATCTTTATGCCATTTTTAAAGCCTATTTATTATAAATTGTCAAAATCCTTTGCTAATCCCCTGTATATATGACATTATTCCTACATATGAAAACTTTTTACCAATACTACCACCTGAACAATTTCAGAATCTGTTTTGAAATAAAGGACATGAAAGATCCAGAGACAAATTTATGAATATAATGTCCAGTTTGTCCCTCTGGCTACATTAAGCCATAAACTCAATATGCCACTTGACAAAACTTATGAAATATTCTTGAACATGATATCTAATCAGTTAACATTGCCATGTTTTGTGAATCTCTCCCTCTCCCTTTCTCTTTCTGTCTACATATATGTTTGTGCGTGTGTGTGTGTGTGTGTGTGTGTGTGTGTCCCTATCTATCTATCTATCTATCTATCTATCTGACAAAATCTGCAAAGAGTAGCATGAAAGCTAATAAACTTTGCAAGTGCACAGTTATTCTTGTTCTTTAAAATTATTTATTCAATTTCTATAACCACCCACCTCAATCAAGTGACTCTGATAATGGGATTAGTTTGAATCTGAGATTGGCTAATAAGTGGGGATATAAATAATAGAGTAGTTCTGCCACCATATCTGATAGTCTTTTAGAACAGATTTTTTCAATCCTGGTAACTTTAAGATGTGATTGAATTCTGGGAATTGAAGTCAATTCATCTTAAAGTTGCCATGATTGAGAAACACTGACCAGATAATTGATAATTTAATGCTTTCTCCTCTAAAAATTGCTTTCATTGTGTCCCAAACTATTCCGTAATTAATTTCCCCATTATCATTCCAATCCCAATTTTCTTCCCATTTCTTAAGAATACGATTCTTATCTTCCTCGTTTTTATACAATTTTTTATCATATCTCCAACAATTTTCTTTTTTCTCCAGAAACATATCTAATTCTAGTAACAATTCTGCGTGGTCAGTCTTTAAATATTCCAACATCCATATTATCCACGTTATCCATCAAATTCTTGGATACAAAAATATAGTCAATTCTTGAATATGAATTAAATACCTTTGAGTAAAAAGTATACATTCTTTCATTACCTTTAATCTCCCTCCAAACATCTACTACACCATTTTGCAACATCCAATTATCAAGTATCCCTATTTTTCTTATTCCACCAAGTAGAAAGTATAAGAATTATAAAGTAAAAATAGAGGAAAAGAAGAAATTGATAAAAGAACTGGAAAATAGATTTTTAGTGACTAAGGATAGGAAATTATGGGAGGAACTTATAAAATTGAAAAATAAACAAATAGCGGAAGATACAGAAATAGTTAAAAAAAATTAAGCTATTTAAAAAGAGAATTTTTTGACTACGGTAATAAAAATTCAAAATTATTAGCAAGAATGGCGAAAGATAAAAAAGAAAAAAGAGAAATAGGTGTCCTAATAGATGAAAAAGGTAAGAGATGTTATAAAAAATTAGAGAAATGTGAAATTGTTAAAAAGTTTTTTCAAGAATTATATCTCAAAAAAGAAATTGATAATTGTAAATTAAAATTTTTTTTAGAAAAATATGGTCAGAAGAAAATTGATAATAAATATAAAGAAAAAATGGAAAAGGATATTACCTCTGAGGAAATTAAAGATGTGATTCAGAAGCTAAAACTTGGAAAATCTCCAGGTGAGGATGAGTTACCAGCAGAATTTTATAAAGAGTTTAAAGAAACTTTGATCCCAAAACTACAGAAATTGTATAATAAGATATTACATGGGGGTGATATTCCCATGTCCTGGAATAGAACAATTATATCCTTAATCCCAAAACCAGGTAAAGATTTAGAAAAAATTGAATCCTATTGGCCCATTTCCTTGATTAATCAAGATACTAAGATATCTACTGCAATTGTAGCAAATAGATTGAATAATTTTGTAGATAAATATATAAACCACAATCAAGTAGGTTTTGTTAAAGGGCGTTATATGTGTGATTTAGTTAGAAGAGTATTAAATGTTATTGATATTGCTGAGAATAATGGTGACAAGATAGGTATTCTTGCCTTGGATATTTTTAAAGCCTTTGATTCTATACAATGGGATACTATAAAAGAAATGATTTCTGCATTAGGATTTGGTAATAAATTTATTCATATTATTTCTAAATTGTATCAGAGGGGTACGGCAAGAGTGAAGGTAAATGGTATATTTACACAAGACATAAATTTGGAAGCAGGGACGAGACAGGGTTGTCCCCTGTCTCCGACCCTATTCTTATTAGCAATGGAAATTTTAACAACTTTGATTGAAGAGGATTCAGAATTAATAGGTTATAAAGGCATCAAAGTTAATTTATATGCAGATGACACTCTTGTCATTTTAAATAATATTACAAATGATATAAAAAGAGTTCAAATACATTTGGAAGAATTTGAAGATATGACTGGTTTGAAAGTAAATTGGGCAAAATCAGAATTATTAATGGAAATTGATAGGGAAAACAAAGAAAAATTACAAAATCAATTTGGAATTAGGATAAAGGATAATTTAAGATATTTAGGTATTATACTTTCATTTAAAATTAAAAATTTAAAGAAACTAAACTATGACATAGTAATAAAAGAAATTGAAGAGAAAATTGGGAAATATAAAAAACTAAAGTTATCTTGGTTTGGTAGAGTAGCTATATGTAAAATGATGTTACTTCCTAAATTTAACTTTTTATTTGAGATGCTTCCGATTTTTTTAACTGAGAAGGACATTGAAGTATATATAAAAAAAAATAGATAAATTTTGTAATGGAGATAAAAAATCAAGATTGATTAAGAAAATGTGGTATCAGAACCAAAAACAAGGTGGTTTAGGAATTCCAAAATTATTAAACTATTATAGAGCATTTAATATAAGAACAGTAGTAAAAATTTTAAAAGGAGACGTTGAACTTTGGGGTAGTTTGGAAATGAAGGAAATAAAGAAGTTTGGTTACAAATGGTTTTTGGAAAATTTTAAAGGTAAGGTTAAAATTTGTAATTATTGGTTAAATAGTCTGACTAAAAATTGGGATAGAGTAGCAAAAAAATTAATACCAGACGTATTGTATTTAGGTAAACTGAAAGAGAATTGCCCAATGAAATTAAATAGTAACAGAGAGAGGATTATAATTGAAGAGAAAGTGGAAACAATTAGTGAATGGTTGAAATTTACAGAAAATGAAATGAGGAAAGAGGAAATTTATGGAAAATTAAACATTAATTGGTTCGAAAGAATTCAAATGAATAAATGGAATAGGAAATGTAAAGAAAGGAATGATGAGAGTAGAAAGGAAACGGAATTTGAAAATTTGACATCTCGAATAATAAAAGATGAAATTGGGCCAAAGGCATTAGTTAGCAAAATTTATAAAATTATTAACTTTGATAATAATTCACAAATGGTAATGAAAGAGAATTGGGTAAAAGAACTGGGTATTGAAATTTCTAATCAAAATTGGAATACGAACTGGGTTAGCAGAATAATGAGGACATTATCAATAAGGATTAAAGAACATAATTATAAAGTTATTTGGAAGTGGTATTTGACCCCAATAAGACTTTTTCAAATGGATAATAAAGTGTTGGAGATGTAAAGTGGAACTTGGGACATATGTTCATATGTAGTGTAAATGTAATGGGGTTGAACTTTTTTGGTCTAGGATAGAAAATGAAATATTTGAAATGATTAAGAAGAGGGTCAAATTGAAATTGGAAACCATATTATTATTAATATTGAATGAAACAACATTAACAATTGGAGAAAGAGAATTGGTGAGGATTTTGGTTATAATGGGGAGAATTATAATTGCTAGATATGAAACATGGAAATTTGCATTAAATGATAAATTGACTTGTGATATTAAAATTAGAAGTGGTATATACAAAGAGAATGTTTTTTGGAACACTTGGCAACCATTTGTGAACTTTGCACTTGGGAGATTGGATGAATCGGCACCAGTACCTTATCAAAGAGATTTCTGGAAGAATTGAAGACTTTAATTTCCTAAAACTTCCTTTCCATTTGTATAGCACGTGGGGGGGGGATTTTTTTTTCTTTACTATTGATTTTTGTATTGTTTTTCTTTTTTCTGTTATTCTTTAACAATAAAAATACAATAAAAATAATAATAATAAAAAGAAATATAGCAGATAAGGATGCTTAAAAGCAGCAGAGCAATTTTGCTCTAAGGCACATTAGCCTTTCTTTTTTTTTCTTTCTTTTTTAAAATGTCCCCCAAATATTCACCAGGGGGGCGATTCGTCAGGAGACTAACCTGAGTAAAGTATATTTAATCTAACCGATCAATAAAAAATAACTGAATCTGAAAAAAAAAACTACCAGATAATTGGGGCATTTGGGAAAGTATTTATGCATAGGTAAGTTAATGAGTAAGATTCAAAGATGACCATCATGGTCAAATAAAGCAGAGTTAGACTACTTTTTGGAAATCATGTTTTATACTAGCTATTTAATGATGTCTACGAATACTAAATTCCTGAGAATCATCATGAGCTTGCTGAGGATGAATGGGCTTAAAAATATGATTGTGTCCCAACCCATTTTTCTATAACCTATGTCAGATTATTTCTATGATGTTTCAGAAAACCAAGTGATATACTTTGAAGATTATGTTTCTTCAATTTTTTAAATTTTTGCAATGCATTATGAAAGCTTAGATGAAATAGACATTTTTTTTAAGAAAGATAATTTAGCTTCCTTTCCCATTTTTTTTGCTGCTTGACTGCATTTGTAATACTTCCTGTTAGCAAGGTTTTGCAACAAAACCTCATACAAGTGTTCTGCCCCAGCTCCGGATTTCCGAGGATATTGACACACACCAACGGTCCTTATCAAATTTATTATGTAGCAAGAATAAACAAGACCGGCAAAGGTTAGCAACCAGCCCAGAAAACAAGATATGATAAACCAAAATACTCTGATAATAATACGAGTTGTTTCCAGCAAGAACGCACTAGCTGTGTGTGACTTAAATAGGCTAAGGGAGTGGCTAATTATCCTCAAGCCCTACTCTCGAATAGACCTCCTCCTCCTGAGTAGCCACTCCTGCCTTTTGGCAGCCCTGTGTGCTCGAGCATTGAGGAGAGGCTCCTCCACTTCGCTCTCTCCACTTGAAGGAACCTCTGGAGGTTCTGAAGGCCCTGGCTGAGTCTCTGCCTCTGGCACCACATCCACTTCAGCCTCCTCACTGTCCGACGCAAGCGCTGGCTGTGCAGGCTTGCTGGTGCGATACCACATCAGCCTCCTCTTCATCGGGATCAGTCACGATCCGCGCAGGCCGCTGGTGGGCCACAACAGCAAGAGAGAAAGCCAAGCTTTTCACAAATGAAAGAAAAAAGAAGGAATTTTTCATTCTTACTTTATGGTTCTGTCTCCGTATATACTTAACATGCATGTTGACAACAAGCATTTTACCCTTAGTCCTATGACACTGCCTTATTTTATCCTCCATGTTTGCTTGTAATTAGTTGTATAGATGTAAAAACAGTACTTTTCCCCTTATCCCAATACCATTCAGGAAAATGGTAACCAACGGTAGGTATGTTCAGGAGTCTTTGGAGAGTCCTGAGAGATGTAGGCATGCCCACCCCATTCCGGTTCACTGGCAACTGCCATTGCTGTGTTTCTCTACCATCATTTTTATCTCAATTACCACTTTGTTTTCTTTCACATTTGTCATTTGCCCCATCTTCCAATTCTGTTTTGATACCAGCTTCGCTGCAGGGCCTCAACAAGGTAAAGAAGAGGAAAGCAGAACTGCCAAGCATAATTACCATTACCCACATTAAAATAGATAACTTTGCCTTAAAGGTAGCAGTCCTCCTTTTCCACCTGGCAATGTATAGAGCCGTGATGGCCAACCTATGGCATGCGTGCCGGAAGTGGCATGCAAATCCATCTTTCCGGGCATGTGAGCTGTCGCCCGTTGCTCTTCCAGGTTCTGGCATGCCGGCCAGCTGGTCTTCATGAGCGCAGGAGATCCGGAAACCAGAAGAACAGCTGCCCGGTGCGGCACTCAGTGCCGAAAAAGTTTGCCAACACTGGTATAGAGCATAAGTGAGGGTTGGTGAACTGTGCTTGTATTGCTTATGTCAAGGGCAAACAAATTAGCCTTGAAAAGACAGAATCTTGAAGTCAGATTGTGCCCATGCTGTGCACAATTTCTCTGCTGACTGATAAAGTGTTGAAAGAAACCAGCAACCACGTATAACGCATAGCAACTCCCAGATCAGGACAATGCCATTCACCAGTGGCTTTGAACTGACACAATAGAGGGATGAACAGAACTGGCATGTGGGTAGATACCACTTCAACTGTATTTCATTTGGTTTGCAACTAAATGCCATTCTGTTGTGGTCCGCCAGCAGCCTGCAGACCTGGCAGCAGAGTCAGACAGTGAGGAGGCTGGGGAGGACAATGGGCCAGTCCTGGAGTCAGGGAAGGCCCAGATGAGGGCTCTGCATCAGAGCCAGGGCCATCTGGGAGCGATGCATGGACTCTGGGGCCTCCAGAGGCGGACAGCAGAGAGGCAGAGAAACAGGAGGAGCTTGTTCCTAGTGCACGCATGTGAAGAGCTGCCAGAAGGCAAGAGCAACTGAAGCAAAAAGGATGACTCAGGAGTAAGGCCAGAAAATGATTGGCCACTCCCATAAGGCTTAAAAGAGCAGCAACGAGCCGTTGGGTTCTTTGTAGAAAAGGAACATTGATTCCCGTGCTTCTTGTCAGCATCTCTTGAACTTTGTGGGGTTTTTGCCAAGAAAAGCCTTTGGCAGGTTGCCAAAGACATCAAAGGTTGGTGATAAGGCTGATGGACTGGTTATTAAGAATTTTGTTTTGGACTAAGTTGAGAATGAATTAATTCTCAGCTGTTTTAATAAAATAAGTTTGTTGAGGATTGAATTGTGATTGGTAATCACTACTTGGGCCTTGGTCACAACCCATTCATCGCAAACCAGAAAGAAGAAGGAAAGCCTAGCAATTTTTTTTTTCATAATGAAAATCAGGCTTTTCCTTAAGAAATTACTCCAGTGGGATTCCCCCCCCCTCCAAATGTTAATCATCTTCATCCATAGCCTAGTACAAATAAGGATTGGTATTGACAACAGTTTCCAAATCCAAATTGAGGAGTACTGGTTTTGGATGGCAAATCAGACACAGAAATCACAATAGTCTACTCTTTCCTTCCCCCAATTCTACTATTTTTTCCCTACCAGAAATCAATTTCCTGGCTATCTAACAGTTGATTTTTTTTAAAAAAAAAAAAAGCATGTGGCTATATCTAAGGTATACATTAGACAAAAACATGGGATGAAACAGTGACAACATGTGACTTGCAGCCTATGGGACACCCACACAAACCAAAGCTTTTCTGATACTCTTGGAAATCAAAGTAATAGGCACCACGCATAGTTCTCTAGTGATTCACTGAGAAGTGGGCTGAAGAAGAAATGGATAAATTCTCATCATCAGCATCATCTCATCATACAACATCAGTTCTGTATGAATTTTGTATGAGTTCATGGCAGAAGCTAGATTAATATGGCTGGTGGCTTTATTATTTATTTAGTTAAGAGAATATTAAATACTGCTATGCAAAAGGTGAAATTTAGAATGTGAAAGAAAAAATAGGAAAAAATAGGTCAAATGCTCCTATGACTCTTATATTATTCTCTGATGGGAAAGAACATCTATGAAATAAAGAAACCAACAGATAGACAGATAGACAGACAGACAGACAGACAGACAGACAACTGGCCAATACATTCTGAGTAGAACATAGTATCAGCTAACCACAGGTTGATTTTTGTCCTGAAATCCACCTGTATAAAAAAAAAGTCTTAGACTTTTGGTTAAAACCTTTCTATATGTTTAATACTTTTCTTTCCATATTACAAATTACAGTTTGGGGGTTACAACTAAAAGGGCTGCATCTATAGTTTTGGAGGGGCCATTTGAAACACAGATTATGGCTCTATTAGACATGTTGTCTGATGAGAAGGATGGACAGGAAGAGGAGGCAGGTTCACCAAGTTATAGTAGTCTTGGTGTCAATATTTTCAATAGTGGCAGAACCAATGACTCCATCTAGTGGAGAAAATTCTAGCAAGACCCTAGGATGTCTTGCCTGTTCCCAGTGATAGCCTTTCAAATTATGAAGTCCAGTCACTCAGTTCTAAAAAGAGGCATGTGAAAGATAAAAGAATGAAAATTCTGTAGAATTCTGTAGATTGTAGAGACTTCTCAAGAAGTACATTTTCAGAAGAGTCAATGCTGAGGAGTAAATTGCCATAGTTGTATAATGGATGAAAGGTCAGCTGGGCTTATTTACTACACTGGTCTTACTCCTTGAGAAAAAACACAAGGAACAACTTTTCAAACTTCACTCGGTTGTGCTTAACTTGCTATGCTATGCTTTGAAGTCTGAATTCCACTTCACCCTTGTCTCTTGCCATTTCTTTCAGATTTGTTGCTTGTTTATTGGATTCCTGTTTTCAACCTGTGCTAAACCTGTTACTGTTACTATGCTACAATTGTCATCTTTATAGGCAATTGTAAAAATGTAAATTGTAAAAGGATATAGATAAAAAGGACTGTCTGAATTACACAATGTTGCATTGTGGTAGGCCCCCAACTTGCTATCTTGTTAACCAATAGCCACCATGCCAGCACAGATAATAAATGGCACAGACAGTGTATCCTTAATTATAATAAAATGATGGAAGAGAGAATGGAATATAAAAGAAGAGTTGTGTGGAATGAATGAATGTAGGGGAACAAAGGAAGACGGGAGGTATTGCCTGTGATTAAAAACAAAATGACTAGTGATGTGCTGATATGGAGGCCAGGTGGCCAGGAAGTATTTATTTATTTAATTTGATTTATATGCCACCCTTCTCTGGAGACTCAGGGCAGCTTATAGTGCGCTAAGCAATAGCCTTCATCCTTTTGTATATTTATACAAAGTCAGCTTATTGCCCCCACAAACTGGGTCCTCATTTTATCTACCTTAGAAAGGATGGAAGGCTGAATCAACCTTGAGCCTGGCGAGATTCGAACCTGCAGTAATTGCAGGCAGCTGGTCTTAATAACAGGGTGCTTTAGATCACTGTACTACCAAGGCTCTTTACCCAAGAGGTTGAGAGAAGAGAGACTATTCAAGTCTTGCAAACAAGTAAAATAGCAATATGAGTGGCAAGAGATATAGCTTTGGATAGTTGAAATTATCTGAGAACAAGATAGCCTTAAAGAACAGCAATAAATGCCATATTTGAAAGAAGGGATGAGAAGAAAGACTTCCAAGGAAGAAATGCTGAAGGCGTCTCCACTAAAAGCAGAGTCAATGATTGCAATAGAATGAAGAGCTGGTGAATAAACCTGTAATTCCTCTCTGGACGAGAAAAGGACTTGAGATTGTCCACAAATTCTCCTGACAGTTTCTCCTCCAGATAGTTGTTCCATCAGATTTAGAGCTTTGTGAGAACAGGAATACCCATCTTGCTCAAACCATGGTCAGCACCTTTATAAGGACAGTGAATTAACACTATTCTTTTTCTATTAACTTTTGGAAATTACTTGTTAACTGCTTTTTAGCTATTAGGAACCTTTGGATTGACATATTTTACAGCACTGAGTGAGTTTCCTTGAATGTTAGTGATATAAATTTTAAATACAATTTTAAGAACTTGTATTTAAGGACATGTGAGGGAGTATAATGGCACAGTGGTTAAAGACACTGAGCTTGTCAGCTGGAAAGCTGACAGCCTAGGTTTAAGACCTGAGCACCACACAACTGGGTGAGCTCCTGACCTTGCCCCAGCTCCTGCCCACCTACCAGTTCAAAAGCATGCAAATGCAAGTAGATAAATAGGTATCACTTTGGTGGGAAGGTAAACAGTGTTCTGTGTACCTCAGCGTGTAGTCATGCTGGCCACATGATCATGGAAATGTCTTCAGACAATGCTGGCTCTCTCAGCTAACAAACAAAGCTGAGCACCACCCTCCTAGAATTGAACACAACTGGACCAGGGAAACCTTTATGTTTACCTAATTAGGAACTTGAGATCATTTCCTAAAATTGCTTGTTATTTATGACTGTAGAAGGAATTGCTTTATAGATTTCTTTTCTTTTTCATTACTATATAGTTGTTTTCCTTTTATTTTACTATTTTTTTTATTTTCTATTTTTTTTAGTATGTATTAGTTTTTATCTTTGTAATTGTAATTTTTAATAACATTACTGGAAAGAAAAAAAGAGAGAGGAGGAAGGAAAGAGGGGCCAGGGCCACCATAGGAGAAAAGCAGAATATTTACAATGAAAGTGGTTTTCTTTTTAGATGGGAGACAATGCTAGAGGGATTTAGAGCTGGAACATATATGTTTAGAAGGATATGAGGACAGAGAAATAAAAGAATAAGAATGACTTTGAGTATATGGATGAAGAGTTTGTGTCTGAATCAAGAACAAATATGAAGGCCATATTTCAAATGGTCAGAAATTGTACAGAACTTTAGGCCTCTTATATTACAGCAGATTGGATAAGTATAGATTGATTTCATTTGATTAAAGTTTGCAGCGCTCTTAACACACCAATGGGGTTTTGCCTAAATCAACATCCACCTTTGTTTCATTTTTACCATTGGTAACCAAGTGACAATTAAAAAGGGGACTTGGCACGGTCTAAGATTGATTTATAGTAGAGAAGAATTTTATTTGGGAAAGAATCTCCCTTTCGTGATGCCATTTGTCATCTTATTTGCCAGGATAAGACGACTTCTTCTCACACATTAATGACAAAATAATTACCCAGAATAGCATTCATGCAAATCCAGATGGTTTTCTTTCTTTTTTTCAAATTGCATTTTATTTTCCTTCAACATAAATGTATGCAAAAATATGCTAATGCAAAAACCTCACAGCCATACCGTTCATTTTCACACCCTCTGGGCATCCAGTCTGTTTAACATAAAAAGACATCTGTGTGACTGAAATACAGTAGAGTTGTTTGGTGATGTTTGTCACCTAAGAGAGTCTCGTTCTCATTTTAGCCAAGTTCTTGGATTTAAAATATTAGCAACTGTTTCTTTTTTAAAGTATTCCTACAGATCAGATTTATTTTTATGCCTCAAACTATTTTTCTTTTCTTTTCTTTTTCTAATTATCTGCAAAGTATTTTGTATATTTATATCTCATCCTTCCTTCAAGAATCCCAGGAACTATATCTCACAGTTGTTGTTTTTTCCAGTTGAATGTTCATCTAAATAAAATGAGTTGAAAATGAAGGAGAGGATGAATTTACATCAAGAGAGTCATGATAAAATGCATGAAGCACTACAAAATAATGGAAGCGTATCATACCTGCGGGGACATCATTGCTATTTATTTGCTGATTTGAAACTACAGAATAATGTTGTGCTTCAGGTGATATCAAGCGATGTAAATGTTCCACCTTTGTTGTCAGATCTCAGAACCCTTTATTTCTTTATTGTATTATTACTTTTATTACAATAATCTAATAATCAAATGGAACTCTCAACAAGGCCAAGCATTTTCAAGAAATCTATTCCTCTTGCTCCTGTCATCCACAACCAAAAAAGTCATTGTCAAAAAAACCCAAACATCCCAAGCTGATACAGTCATATTTAATGCAAAAAAAAAAAATGCTCCAGTCATTACCAGGAGTAATAGAAAATGATGCTCCTTTAAAAATCCCAGACTAATAAACTACAGAAACTTGATGTTCAAACCTGAATGCCTCCTATAAGAAGAAATGATGTTTTGAAGAGAATCTCTTATATAAATCTTTATTGGCAGGTGGAAAATTTTTATTCCAGAGCATTTTTGTCTCCTTAGAATGCAGCACAGTTATCGATTAAAGAATAATTCTGCACTGAAAGGGACATTTTACCATTGTATTCTTGTATATTATTTGTCCTTCAGCAGCAGGATAAAAAAAGTTTTATTACATTATTGTGAAGAGGGGCAAAGTGCCTGGTTGCTCATACTACCAAACCTCCACTGTAAATGCTAATGCCCACAACTAGAAGAATCACATACTGTATTTTTTCCTAGATAGTTTCACCACAGTTTACAGATGTGTGAAATGGGTTACCACATATAAAGGCTCCCACTAGTGGAATTCCCTGCACACACACATGCACACACACAGAGACACCCGTCAAATCAAATAAACGCTAGAAGAGATTCAGCCAAGCTCACTAGAAAAAACACTGGTTTTTCACACGCAGGAAGAATTGCTTTCATTGAACTAGCATTCAGGTAGGTAATTCCATGGACAGATTTTCATAAGATCATAATACTGGGGTCTCAGAGGGTTTCTTGTTCTACCTTCTACTTAGTGAAGAATCTTCTAAAGCATTTTGGACAGACAGCTATCTAGATGAATACCTCTAGTAAAGGGGAACACATCACTTCACGACACAGCCCTATTTCACTAGTTAACAACTCTTGTCCTCCTAACCTGAATATTTGTCCCTGTAGTTTCAACTACATACATGCACACACACACACACACACACACACACACACGTGTGTGTGTATGTGTGTGTGTGTAATTTATTCATTTATTTGTTAAACATGTATATGATAACAAGTATAGGTATGAACATAAACATAAACAAAGGAAGTAAATACAAATAAATAGGGACAGTAAGACAGGGACGGTAGGCACGCTGGTGCGCTTATGCACAGCTCGTCAGCCTGGAACCCACACTGTATTTCGGATATTAACATGATTGAGCGGGTTCAGAGGTATTTCACGAGAAGAGTACTCCACTCCTCTACTCACAATAGAATTCCCTATGCTACCAGTCTTAAAATTTTGGGCTTGGACAATCTGGAATTGTGCCACCTGCAGTCCAATTTAAGCATAGTACACAAAATTGTCTGCGACAACATCTTGCCTGTCAATGACTTCTTCAGTTTCAACCACAATAGTACACGGGCAAACAATTGATACAAACTCAAGGTAAATCGCTTCAAACTCAATTGCAGGAAATACGATTTCAGCAACAGAGTGATCAATGCCTGGAATGTTCTACCCGATTCTCTTGTTACATCCAATCCTCAGTTTCAACCTCAAACTGTTTACCATGGACCTCACTCCATTCTTAAGAGGTCCGTAAAGGAAGGCTGAGATCATATCTCCCCTCTATCTTTACCTTTGCAATCTAAATATACCTAATTCTTTTAACTGCTTGTCTTAGGACAGTTTTCAGTTGCTTTATCATCTTGGCTTTTCTGAACTAATTTTAGCTTGCTGATGCCATTTTTAGATTGAAGTACCAAGAATGTAGGGCCTAACCAAAACAGAGAAGGCTGGGACAATCATTTTCCATTATCTGGAATCTGCTTCTATTAGTTTATACCAAAATTGTCTTCTTAATAGCTGCATCACACTGGAATCTCATATAGATCTGGAGAACATGCAGATCCTTTTCATTATAGAGTGAAGCCAAGTCTTCTCTATTCTATATCTGTTCCTTCCATTTTCTCCAGGCTAAGCTACCTCTTATTTGACCATTCTCTTGGCTGTGTTTCTTCACCCTGTGTCCCAAGGTTATTCCTACATACCATTACAGCCCTGGAAACCTTGATTGATTTAAATTAGGTAAGTATTTTATCCTCTTCTTATCTTCCCCAAGTTTCTTCCTTCCACTAATAGTACAATGATTACCAACTAGGGTTTCACTTCCCTTCAACTCAAAGGACCCAGTCTCCACAAAAGCTAGGGTTGACAAGGCTTCATCAGGTAGCTGAGGATTGTCTTCAAAAATGGGACTCTGTTTCTGAACTCCAGTGGCACTGAATGCCTCCTAATATTCTTTCTTTGCTGGGACATATGCTTCCACTTATCTTCCGGTTTGTGTTCTTGGAATTTACTTCCTTTTCTGCCCTCTTCACTCATCCTGTTGAACAACTTCTCACCTTCTCTGATATGTTCCAGTGTAGAAACTCTCTCTGCAACCTTGCATTTCTAGCATGTATAGTTGAATTCAGAACAAAGTTTCCTTCACTGTTCATACTGCTTGAAGTTGACTGAATTCTCTCACAAAAGACTCCGTTTGCTTTTCTTGTTCACTGATCAATGTATAGTTCCCTATTTTTTTTAAAAAAAACCCATGCACTTACATTATTTTTAATATATGTATGGAAGGTACAGAGAAACATGGAGTTTCACCAGAAGCAACTATAACGCAGAATGACAAAAACCTTTGATGAATAAATATTTAATCACATGTAACATTTTAAAGAGGGATGAACAGCTCTTGCAATACCTGATAGAGTATTATTTTTAGATATATTGTAAAAAGAACAAAACTTACATTTATTTTGCCATCCATATATAATATTTGTAATGTACAATTCTCAATGCTACTTTAGTTTTAATTCAGAAAAACACTCATGGGGAAGAACGTAATAATTATTTATACTATTTTTAAGCTTCCACTTGCAGTTCTGCTGGTGGCATTCACATCTTTTCTTCCGTTTATTTAATTCAAGCAGGAAAGTAAAGGGAAAGAACAAATGAATTACTTATTCATTAATCTGCTTAATTCAGTTCACTTGCAGAATGGAGAGATCCCCCCCCCCTATTTTTGGACTGTGTTTCTGACTGAAAAACTTCTAATGTGAATTACTGTGGAATTTAATGGTCTTCTCAATGCTAGCAATTTGTAAAATAATCCTAATACGGGATTGTACTGTAAGTAGTCAGAGTTGGTGATTTCTAAGAAAAGATTTGTGGCTTAGTGAGTAATAGTAAAATCTTGGAAGAAGCTGTTTCTTTCACTTTAGATCACAGATTACCAGGACTTTAATCCTATGCACAATTACCTGAGGAATACATCCTACTTAATTTAATGAGTGTTACTGCTGAGTAAACGTAAGTTTGGACTGTCACACTGGTACATGGAAATGGGAAGACTAGTTAAAAAAAACTTTTTAAAGCTTAGTAAATTTACAAATTGGAAAGTGAATTCATTAATTGTCCTATAGTTTGAAAATACGTCAGAAAGTAATTTATGCAATTTGTAGGTTGTTTAAAGAATGGTAAATAGATTTATCACTTTCATTAATATGGTAGCTCCCACACTGAATGCATTTAACATGACAGAAGCAGGGTATCTAATATATTATCTCTATATCTATCTGATATCTCTTTACAATAAGGGACACATCTTTGTAAAAGATTTGTAAGATTGTATTAGATATATAACATATGATGATGATGATATCTGTTCAATCATGTCCAATTCACAGTGATTCTATGGACCGGCTCTCCACACATTTTCCATTTTTAAAAAAACGGATACTTTCAGTTGTTTCATGCTCTGGCTAGTATTGGCTTTGATTTTGTCTAGCCACTGTGGGATATGGTCTCCTCATTTCCTTTTACTGCTGACCATTCTAAGCATAACTGCCTTTTCCAGTGAGTTTGAGCACATTAAATGGCCGAAAAAAGTAAGGTAGAATTTTATGATTTTTTTTGCCTTCCAGTGATACATCTGATTTTATACACTCCAGTACTTGCTTGTTTGTCTCCTTTGTTTTCCAAGGAGCTTACTCCAACACAACAGCTTGAACAAGTTGATTTTCCTCTTGTTTAATTTTTTTCATGGTCCAAGATAGCTGGACTGTAGGTAGCTATGGGAAACACAATAATGCAGACTAATCTGCATTTAGTTGCCAGGCTGATGTCCTTGCTTTTCCAGATTTGATTCATGTTTATCATTGCTGTGCAACCCAGGGCAATTTGACACTTTATTTCTGGACCTTATTCATCGCTTTGTTCAATCTGCATCCTAGGAAAGTGAATTCTTGCACACATTCAATCTCTTCACTGTCAATTGTTATTTTGACATTACGACATTACCCTTCCTTGCAGGAAAATGCCAAGTTTCTCACTTTCTTCTTTAATCCTTATGATCACATGTTTCAGATTTTCTTTAGTTTCTGAGAAGAGAGCTGTATCATCAGCATAATGAAGATTGTAGATGTTCCTCCCTTCAATTTTTCTCCTTTTTAAAAAATTCTTCAGGATCCAGCTTACTCGTAATCACTTCAGCATACAGATTGAATAAGAAATCTGAACGAATGTAGCTTTACCACACTCCTTTCTCTATCTTGAACCAGTCAGTGTCTCCATATGGTGTTCAAGCAGTGGCTTCCCAATTTGTGTACAATGATTGCAGCAACTTGACCAGATGTGTGAGTAATCCCAGGCCTTCTAAGACTCTTCACAGCTGATCATGATCAGCACAATCACAGGCTTTCTTGTAGTCAGTAAAGCAGGTATAGATATTCTTTTAATGTTTTTGAGATTTTTCCATAATCCAGCATAGATTTGCAGTATAGTCACAACTGTCATGAACCCTTCTGAAGCCAGTTTGAACACCTGGTCTTTCAATGGTCAGCATCAGAAGTTGTTGTATGATCTTAAGGGGAATCTTGCTAGTGTGAGGGATGAGAGCAATTGTGTGGTAATTGGAGCAATCCTTGGAGTCACCCCTTTTTGACAATGGAATGAATACTGATTGTTTCTGATCCTGTGGCCATTATTCATTCCCCAGATTTTCTGGCACAAGGCTGTGGTGATTATGGGTGTACAGGCCTCAGCAATTCTATAGAGATAGCAACACCTGGGATTTTGTTGTTTGGCAGTTGACTCATTGCCCACACACTTTCTTCTTGCGGGGAGAGGGGGAGGCTGAGTCTCTTTGTTGCTGCCATACAGCTATTCTCTATATTCTTGCTATCTGTTCTTCATACCTTGCTGGTCAGACAGTTCTTTCCCCCGATTGCTTTTGATCATGCTTTTCTGAGTAGAAAATAGTTTTCAAATCCTTTTGAGTTGTGCAACTGCATTTCTGGTGTGTCCCTTCATGCAGTCTTCCCCGCCCCTCAAATAATGGTACAGACACAACTTTGTGCCTATAAACATAAGAGATTGTCAGGAAAAAGAATTCTAGGAATATTCATGAACATTATTATCTCTTGGGACATAATTGGAGTTCAATTCTGAGAAAACCTGTTCCTCATTTGGAATTAGCTAGAATTTTTAAACAGAGGCAGAGAAAGAGAGTCTTCACAAATCACAAGAAAGAAAAGTCCAGTGAATAATAAGTAATGCACATGCTTTGCATGTTAAACATGGTTTTGGTTATGTTCTGGAAGGTTATTCTTTTTCTTTTTGTATGAGGTAAGCTCTTGGTCATTTAATTTCTATACCTAGAAAGGTTATTACTGTTGATGAAGTCAGTAGGAATTGTGCTTCATAACTGAAACAAGTCAGAACTCTACTCAAAATAGAGACAGATATTTAAAGGAGTTTGGTGTGACATCAGCTCATCCTTCCTGTTGGTGGAAAGCTCAGTTTATAGTTATTAAAACAATTACTTGAATTGTAACTGGTTGGAAAAGGGTATGGAATATGTACACATGAGAACTCAGCTAATAATAGATCATTTTAAAATTAATTATTTCTATCAGTGTGGATTAGAAAAAAGGCACAGTATAGCAAAATAATTTAATTGGCATTTCAGAATAATGAGTCCAATTTGGCTAGTTCAGCTATGCATGCTTATCAGAGGAAAAATTGCATTATACTAGAACTATAATTGGAATAATTCCATATTTCAACTGTTTTACATTTGCTTGCTCATTACTCAATGACTTCAACATCTAGCAAGGATATGCAGATGTAAATGAATCACACCAGACTAGAATCACATCACATTTCAAGCAAAAACTCTTTTTTTTTTCAATGAAATCATGACTCAGGACTGCTTTTGGCAAAGGCCTCAAAGTCATATTTTGTATATAGACTTTGCAACAAAAGATCCTAGTTCTGTGTATGGGATCCTTGCTTCTTAAATCATTGCACTGGATCAGACCTTTATTAGAGACTTTGTTCACTCTAATCAGAACTATACTATAGCCTACAAGAGTAGGCTAGAGAGATTAATTACCTAATTCATTATACATAATCTTCCTATTATTTATTAGACTTTTATATAACCGTAATCAAATCTAAATAGCTTATAACTCAATAAATACACATAATTACAAATAAAACAATGAACAGTGACAAAATGTATGTGTCCTACTATAATTATCTCACCTTAAAATACAACATTCATGGTACTGCATCTCATTCAGGACAATACATTCTAACCTTCCAAAATAACTAGATTTTGACTAGCCTTTAAGAGAACAGGGGTTATTCTTGCCTCTGGGTGAAACTGTTCCAAAGAAAATGTTTCATGCTTTATTCTAGTACATAATGCAACAACTTAAGACATTTTTCTTCAACTACAGAAATCATTATAATTGATGGAATGAAAGCACAGTATGAATAGTACCAATGTCAGTTGTGTATGTTAATTCAAACAGCAGTCCCAATAATTACAGGCAGATTCACAAATGCGTATGTCAATACAATCATCAAAACTATTGTCATAGTTACCATACACTGCTACTGATAATAATAATTTATTAAATTTGTATTCTGCTTGACTTACATAATGTCATACATAAAACTTTTATATCCATGAACATTGTCTCAAACTCCATACCTCAAATCATACTCTGATATGGAAACAAAAAGGACAAGGAAGGAAGGGAGAAAGTTTCATAGGAACAAATGTCTGTTTGGGTAGCTGAAAAATCTAAATTTTACAGTGAAATAAATGCCCACCACATCTTACAAGACATTATAATTAATTTCTGTCTTAAGATGTATATGATGACTGGTATCTGAAAGGATGCTAATTACTTTGAACAAAATAATAATATCACCAATCAAATTATATGTAATTAAAAAGACAACATTCATGCTAAAGCCACTTTCAATTACACTCCCCCAAGGAAGGAAGGGAGGGAGGGAGGGAGGGAGGCAGGCAGGCAGGCAGGCAGGCAGGCAGGCAGGCAGGCAGGCAGGCAAGCTAGATTTCACCTGGGATGATTTCGAAGATGATATTATTATTTTTTTTTTTAGCTTTTAAATTGTCAAATGGGTTTTAGTTTTTAATGTTTTAAATTTTTGGGCCACAGTTACTTAATTCTTTTAATAATTTTAAATTTTGTATTGATATGTGTTTTAGTTCTGACTGTGCACCGCCCTGAATCCACTAGGAGAAGGGTGGGATATAAATTGAATGAATGAATGAATGAATGAATGAATGAATAAATGAATAAATAAATAAATAAATAAATAAATAAATAAATAAATAAATAAATAAAATAGATGCCTGTTTCTTTAACCACTTTGTTTCGCTGGTTCTCCACTTCCATTATTACTCTTATTACATCACTCTGCTAAACAAACAATTCCCTCAATACTGTTAAACTAAGTCTGCACTACTATTAATCTTCTCATCATTCCTATCACCATCTCCCTCCACTAATGACTGTATGACTTTAACTTTGTTGCTTGTATCCTTACTATTTATACTGACTGTTTCCTAATATGATTTGATTGCTTATTTGTACTCTATGACTATTATTAAGTGTTGTACCTTATGATTCTTGACGAATGTATCTTTTCTTTTATATACACTGAGAGCATATGCACCAAGACAAATTCCTTGTGTGTTCAATCACACTTGGCCAATAAAATTCTCTTCTCTTCTCTTCTCTTCTCTTCTCTTCTCTTCTCTTCTATTCTATTCTATTCTATTCTATTCTATTCTATTCTATTCTATTCTATTCTATTCTTATCTGGTCCTCAAGGACAATTCTAGAGATTCTTGAATTATATGACAACTATTCTCTACCATGAGCAACTAATTGCTCATACCAGTAAGACAAAACTGAATTGTGGATAGTACTGTAGATTACATTGGCAAATGAGCAGGCAAGGATTTACAAGAATTTGGGACTCAGGACTACATAGAAATAATTGTGTGGTAAATATGGACCAGACTTCCCCCCACTTTGCTGACAAGTGGAAAATCAAAGGATTATTCAGAAGGAATATTGGCTTCCTTTCTTTTCTTGTATGCTAATATTGACATCACAATAATACCACATGCTCTTTAAAGAGGGGGGGAGAGAGAGAGACAGAGCATGCAGATGTGAAATCCTTTATGAAACGTTGCATTAAATGAGGAAAAATGGAAATAGAAGTATCTACAAGCTCAGCAGGCTTCTGGAAGAATATAGGGGAAAGAGATGGATTTTTAATTCTGATTATACTCTATTGTCCACTCAACACATATATCACTAGACTCATGAAAATCTATTTTAACTGCAGAGCACAATTAGCATATATTGGTTTATGAAATCAAAACATTCCTATTCCTCCTCCTAAAGTTGTAAATATATTACAAAACATATTACAAAATAGCATCCCTCGTACATAAAGAAGTAGGATAATCTTACAATGTTGATACAAAAAGAGTTTTTAACATACACAGTATATGCATTATTTTCAAAGTACTCTTTCCCACGATTTGGTTGAGAATGTCATCTTCTGGCCCTATTAAAAGTTCCACTTAAATTAGAGTCTAAAATGCAGTTTTCTGAAAATAATATTTACCTCCAAAGTGAAAATGGAGGGAAAGGATATGAATAGCTTTTCCTGAGTGTTAAAACACCCTGTGCTGGGTTAGAGCTGCACAATTTCTTTACTAAATTGTCTTTGCAAATGTTATTGAGAGGAGACACTTACACACTTTTCAGTGATGTACAATAGATAATTATCTTATGAACTAAGTGCACTTGGACATTTGTTTTCAATCATTATACCTATGGCTAGCTCATCAAAATGTCAATCTCTAAACTCCCTGATATTGGTAGGAGAGGACTACAGTTTACTATTCTTCCCATGAAGCCATTTCAGCACTTGGAGCTGCGGACAGCAAACCACCTTAACTATTCTGCCAAAGCATATTAACGGCCATTATAATCCATTATCTTATATAGAATAGACCTTGAAGGATAGTCACAAATCACATGGGGTTTTGTACTCCAGTTCACTAGTATGGATTAGTTCCACTGCCACCACACACACAAATATATATTAAGGGGGAAAACGAGTGAAGAAAATGAGTGATGCCTTGAACCAGTACTTTTTCATTCTTTACTTTCAAATTGCACATACACTAGCATGTATGGCCAATAAGCTTATAGGACTGAGACCCAAAATCCAAGTATGTAGCTAAAAATGCAATTTTAATGACAGTTATATTTGGCAACTCCATCCAAAGTAAACAATACATTGAATTTTTTTTTCTGAGATTGTGTCTTTAAAGTATAGCTAGCCTCCAGATCTACTAGCGGTACAAGAAAATATTTCCTCATCTCTTTCCTTCACATCTCTGAGCTGCAAAATGCTCCTCTGATTCTCCGTTCTCTCTCCCTCCCATAACCAGTACAATATATTACTCCCTATGATAAAGTACACAATTGTGTTTACAGCCGTTTCACACATAACAGACACATTTGTAGAGGTCCAGCACAGACATCTGAAAGAAAGGAAACTAGGAATGCCAACAAACCCTGCTTTTCATATCTAAGGATTCATACATTCAGGCTTTTCCAAGTGCAGTGTTAAGATTAAAACTCCCAGCAAAGTGCACCCAGAGGAGCAAACCAGAGCTTCTGGGTGAAATGCACGTTACAGTAAATAGGGGCTTTGCCCCCGCTTACGCCATAGTGGCGGGGTGGGGGTGAGGGGGAATTGAAGTGGTCCAGTTCTTGCCTCCTCCCCCTCCACTGTCCATTTCTGCGTCAGAGCAGGTGGGAAGGTAGCAAGGCTGACATTTTCCCAAGGAGAAGGACTCCCTGAACAACCACCCACCCTCCCTTGGCTACTGGACAAGGCTACTCCTCGGTTTTTCTGCCTAGATCCATCTGGCATCCCCGCCCCTCATCCAATCCTCTCTCTAGCTACCCGCTTTGGACCCCTTTGGAGAGCACCCCACCCCCCGCCCAGCCCAGTCCCTGCCCTGCCTCGCGCCCATCCTGGGGTGGTATTAAAGACCCTCAGTTCTCCTCATCCCCCTCCCGCCCTCCTCTGACGCCGCTCCTAAGTGTTCTCCAAACAGCCCCCACCCCCGCTTTTATTTCCATCAATAGGAGCCGCCGCCCCTCCCCTCACCGCGGGAGAGCAACAGCAAACGCCGCGCAAAACCTCTCGGACGATCTCTGCCCTCGCTCCCTCTGAAGTCTCCGCAGCCTCGCTGCCGTTTCAGGACCCCCACCCCCACCCTCCCAGAGGAAGCGTCCCGGGGGGGGGTCGCCGTCCCCCCCCCGCCCCCCGGGGACCCCGAGCCACCCCGTTCAAGCGCACCAGTCAGAAAACACCGGGCGAGATCCGATCGGATCGGGCTGAGCCCAGGGCGGGGACTCACCAAACATCTGAATGTGGCCTTTGGTGATGGGGTTGAAGCTGCCGCAGGCCAGCAAGATAACATGGGTTTTGGTGGTTTCGGTCATGGTGGCGTCTGCTTGGTTTGGCGCTCCCTCGGAATCCCGCTCGCCCGGCCTCTCCTCTTCTTTTTGTGTGTGTGTCTCAATGTGTCTGCAGAGGCAGGGGAGGCGAAGAGCTCCCAGACGCAAGCAGCGTCATTCTCTCTCCCCCCCCCTCCCCACCGCCCAGTTTTAACGCCTTCAGCGCCAGGCGGAGTTTACTTAACTCTGGGGCACCTCCAGGGCGCCTCCGCTCTTCAGGCAGATGGTGAAATAAACTCGTTTTTGCCCCCTAGGATATTGGAATCATTAGTGGTACTTAATTTGTTTTGCCCGGAAAAAAAAAAAAAAAAGACGAATACGTACTTATGTTCAAGCCAGACTGGAAGCTTAAAAGACAATTCAAAAAAGACAAGCTCCTATATTCTGGTGCAGATAATTCAGGATAATGATTTACAATACATGCTGGTCTTGTCTTCACACTCACTAAAGCAGATTATATTTCCCATTTTTATCCTCTTATTTGAATATAAAGTATAATGGGGGGAGAGGAGCCATTGCTAATGCTTACAGTCTTACAACCTCAATCCTGCAACTTTCCTGTCAAATCCATGTAGTGCTACATTCTCTCTAGGGAGGGAGAGAGGAAGGAAGGAGGGAGGGAGGGAAGGAAGAGAGGGAAGGGAGGGAAGGGAGAGAGGGAGGGAAGGAAGGAAAGGAGGAAGGAAAGGAGGAAGGAAAGGAGGAGGGGGAAGGGGGGAGGAAGGGAGGGAGGGAGGGAGGGAGGGAGGAAGGAAGGAAGGAAGGAGCAATTTAAATCTTGTTATTATATACAGCATCCATAATGCCAACTCCAGTGAGGATGAGGATAAATCACAGGCGTAGTGCTGCATTTTGTACCTTGCAGCATCTCATCTTAAAAGAGCAAATAGAGGATCAAGAGACCACACACAAGCAAGCTAAGATGACAAAGGAAAACAAGCCCCAGTAAGAGAAAAGATCTTAATATGATTCTGCTGTTAAAGTATATCAAATACACTGATATGCCACCATCAATGTCTTTTCTCATTGTACTTATCTACTGATCTGATGAGTTCAGCTTCACTAACTCACTGGTTATTTCAATTCTAAATTTAATAATCTGCAACTACTATGATCTCCTTTTAGTCTGTGCTAGAGGATATGTAGGCTTCTCTGGAGCTTTCCTTTGTCAGAATTAACCAGGCTTACTTTTGCTTGGTTTCTGCAAAGTAAGGTAGCCCAGGTAAGGTTAACTGGCTATTGTCTCCTATTGAGAGTTTGATATATGTGCATGTGTGATTGATGTGTTTTGATTATGTGCCATCAGGTTGCTGCTGACTCATAAGGACGACATAAGCAGACCCTCCTCATGATTATCTGTTCCCAGCCCGGCCATTCAGTTCTCCCAAGAGGGCATTCATATTTGCTATAATTGAGTCCATCCACCTTGCTGTTGGTTGCCTTCTTTTTCTCTTTACTTCTGACTTTCCCACTATTATAGACTTCTCAAAAAAACTGGGTCTTTGCAAAATGTGTCTAAAATATGATACTTTGAGGCTGGACATTATGTCTCAAGTGAGAACTCTGATTGATTTGTTCTATGATCCATCTGTTTGTTTTCTTGTATATTCACAGTATTCTCAGGAGTTTGCTTTAGCATGAAAGTTCAAAAGCATTGATACTTTTTCCAATCTTTTTCTTCTCCTCCAAAATCCAACTTTTGCTTCCATAGAATATCAATTCTTTAATTTTGTCTTATTCCTCAATTCAATACTTCCAAAGCTAAAATAAATAGCAATAGTGATTAGGCACATCCTTGTCTTGTTCCCTTCTATATTTCACAAGGTTTTATTACGTCTCCATTTACAACTATCTGTGCCTATTTTGAAGTATAAATCAATCTCACCAAAATCCATGTCCTCCAAAATTTTAAACAAGTAAGTCCAGTTCAGATTCTCAAAAACCTTTTCTGCATTAAAAAAAAAAATCAATGCAGCTTGTTTTTTATTGTGTTGTTCTATAGTATTCCAAAATATCCAATACATTTCTAATATTGTCCCTCAGCTTCTTTTTAGATAAAAACCCGCACTGATTTTCATGAATAAAATCCTGTTGTCACTCTCTTGGCTAAACTCATCATAAATAACTTTTAATCATTATTCTGTATCAAGTGGTAATTCTTTTTAATAAAGTCTTGACCTTCTTTAGATATTAATGCTATATTAGCATCCATCCAACATCTAGTATCTTTTCAGTCTATAGAATAGAGTTCATAATTTTTTGTAGCATTTGTAATAATTAATCTTCAAATGTTTATAATAAGAGGTTGGTAAACTATTAGGTCCAGTTACTTTTACTACTCATTTATCTTTGGCATTTATCTGATCTCTTCCAATCTGCACTTCATTCTTCATTCTCCAGATCTATGGACATAGTTTAGTTACAACCTTTGCTGACTCTCTTTTGATTACTCCCCACAGTTCTGTAGCTACTCACTGGAGTGATGAATCTAACTTTATTTAATCTCCATTTCTAGTATTGTACAGATGTCATTATAATACTGGGGTTTTTTTGAAAAAAAATAGTAGATCTCTGAAATACTTTGTTAAGTTTCTTCCTAAGATCTTTGTCTTTCTTGGCTTTGTCTTTGCTTTTCTTGGCAATTTCCACCAACTGTTCTGACATTCATTTTGGTTTCTTCTGTTTCTTGTCTGTAGCAGTCTCTTTTCGTATTCATCCTTGACAATGTCTTTGATCTCATTCCAATGTTCTTCTGATTCCATTTTAATGAAGCTCAGGACTTTAAAGGGATCCCTGATGCATATGCACACAATCATATCATGGAAACCAGTTGCTTTTATTCTTCTCATTTAGTTTGACTTAGAATTGATGTATGAGCAATTTATTATCTGTTCTATAGCCAACCACACTTTTGCAGCTATAACTAAGTGTTTTTATTTCCATTTACCAATAATATGGTCAATTTGATTTCTATGTATTCTTTCTAGTAATATCTTTGTACATTGGCATCTTTTTGGTTATCTGAAGACTATGTTAACACTCAAAAATATTCTGTCAATTTCAGATTTAATGTGAACTGTTAAGTTAGTCTTCTTTCTCTTCTTCATCAATTGTTAGAGCATAAACTTGAATAATTGTCATATTAAAGGGTTGTCTGCAAAATCCAACTGATATTATTCAGCCCTTGATTGCATTATACCCAAATACTGTCTTTGCAGTTGCCTTCCTGATTAAGAAAGCAATCCTGTTCCTTTGTTTTGTTTGTGCATGCATATATATGTGTATATCCTGCACTGTGTTCTTTTAGATGAAAATGTCCAATTCTAATTTATTTCAATTCATTGATACCTAAGATATCAATCAGTGGTGAAATCTGAACTGGTTTGCTACCGGTTCACTGGCCGCACATGCACGCTGCACTCATGCATGTGCAATATGCACCAAAAGGAGGCTTAGGAAGATAAGTAGAACAGTGAGGGGCGGGGAATCAGCTGTGGTGCGCGATCTTGGGAACCTTTTAAAAAACTTTTTAAAAGCATTTTCTACTATCTATTCACCTGAACCGGTAGTAAAAAAATGCTTAAATTTTTTTTTAAAAAAAGTTCTGACCATCAGCTGAACATTGCACGATCGTCGGAACTTTTTTTTTTTTTTTTTACTTTTTAAAGCATTTTTAACTACCGGTTCTGGCGAACCAGCCCGAACCGGTAGCATTTCACCCCTGATGTCAATGTGTACTTTATTCATTTCATCTTCCACTATATTAAGTTTTCCCATATTCATGTTTCTTATATTCCATGCTTCTGTTACAATTTTGTCTTTGCAGCTTTGTGTCTTAGATGGTGGCATTAGCAATTAGACATCCCAAAGGCATTTATCTAGCCACATCATGAACACTATTAATACTATGAAATATCTTAGACCTTCCTCAGTAGCATCTGATCAAAGGGGCTGATCATCTGGGACTATATCTTCAATCATTTTATCTTATCTATCGATTTGATTTCCTTGGTAAAATATGGGAGTGGTTTACCCCTGACTACTACTGCCATTTATAAAATTATGCCCTTGTTGTTGTTACTAATCATAAGCCTTTGGCACCTTACTATATCACTTCTGTCCAATATAGTTGCTTGCTTTCACTGGGCCAGTATGATGACCTTTGCATCTTGTGTGACACTGCTGCAGGTTTATACTCTTGGTAAACACTCCTGGCGTTCTTTACTCATCCCTGTCAAATATACCTCCTCCAAATAAAACAGCATAGCAGAACTGATTGATTGATTGATTAGGTGCCATCAAGTCAGTGTTGACTTTTAGTGACCACCTAGATAGATTTAAGGAAGATATATGTAGTCCAAATATTGGTGTCCAGTGTTTTGCTTATATATTGCTTTGAAAAACTTAATTTCCACAGATGGCAGAGATCAAATAATGGATTGATATTTCCTTTCTCCAAGTCCAGAAAGTTTCCGTATGCTTTTTCAGACTAAAATTCAGAAGCAAAAGGAAGAATGTAGAACCAATGAAAAACTGTCATTCTTGTCATCTTCCCCCATCACTGTCACAGTAGTTATTATTTATTTAATGTCTACACCACCTGACTTCTAGCGGCATACATACAAACATAATACACGTGCATATGTACAGAATATTTCTGGCTTCTAGTTGATTATCCATAATCCATAAGGGAATATAATAATTTGGAATGCAGATCTCTCTTTAATACCCATTATTTTGTTTAAACAAGAATTTATTGTATCATAAAAGTAATTTAAAATACTAATGCAAGATGCTGCTGGCTTTTTCTTTTTCTTTTTATTGCATTTTCATTTTTGTTTTCAGTCTGAGAGCTTTTCATTCCTGATACCAGTAAATTAAAGATATATTTCCTGTTAATGGCTCTCATTCCAAATCAGCAAAATCCCTTTCGCTTTCTGAAAAGGCTGAGGTAGTTTTGGTTTTAATTTTGGAAATTCACTGGAAAGCTTTCATGCAGCCAAAAGCTGAACAGATCAATGTCATAAAATGCTAATCACAACAAGGAGGAAGAAACAGAACTCAGGGTACATTTATCCCTTTGTATTGCATCTCAGCGGTTCTTGATATTTGGAAAGCTATTAACTTTAAACAGACAGAAAAGGTTATGGTTAAATTCCTCATGAAAAATCATCAAACTCAAGCTGCAGAAAGGCCAGGCTAGCAGAACTTTATTTTCAGGCACAACAGATAAGCCTACAAATAGGTTCCGGATTGTATCAGGATCCAAGCAAGTCCAGAGTGTGGTGGCTATATTTTTACAGAAAATGTTTCTCATTTTTCAATGTCATTCTCCTTCAAGTCCATTTTAGAATGAAAAAAAGAGAAAGAACAGGAGCCTCAGATTTATGAAGGAGTCCTTGAGGAGTAGACTGAGCAGATCAGTTAATCATGATCTTCTCCAAAAAGCTAAAATATACTGCCTCTTATTTAAATTATAATAATAATGCTTACATTTTTCTGAACACATGTACAACAGCACGTTATACTAGTCTGTGTGCTAGGCATGTAGCCTTTGTGTCTAGAACAGAACAGAACAGAACAGAACAGAACAGAACAGAACAGAATTCTTTATTGGCCAAGTGTGATTGAACACACAAGAAATTTGTCTCTGGTGCATAAGCTCTCAGTGTACATATAAGTAACAAGTGATAAATCGTGATCATAATCATCATAAAATGCATTCATCATAAATCATAAGATACAAGACTTAGTAATAGTCATAGGATACTAAATAAGCAATCAACATAAATCATACTAGGATACTAAATAAAACAATTATTATAAATTGTAAGATACAAGCAATGAAGTTATAGTCACAAGAGAAGGAAATAATAGTATAATAGGAAAGATGAGAAGAAGAATAGTAATATGGCCCTGTTAAGTAGTTTGACAGTGTTGTGGGAATTAGTTGTTTAGCAGAGTGATGGCATGGAGGGGAAAACTGTCCTTGTATCTAGTTGTTTTGGTGTGCAATGCCCTATAGCAGTGATGGCTAACCTTTTTGCCGTCACGTGCCCAAAGCGGGGGGAGTGTGTGAGGGGGGTCGCATGCGCGTGTGTCCACACCCATAATTCAATATGCCCTGTCCCCCTGTGCATGTGTGCGACACCACCACCCTGCGCTCCCCCCGCTTTTGGCATGCGATGGGACAGTAGGCCTGTTTTTCACACCCTCCCAGGCTCCAGAGGCTTTCTTGGAGCCTGGGGAGGGCGAAAATGGCCTCCCCCACCCCACTGAAAGCCCTCCGGAGGCCAGAAACAGCCCATTTCCCAACTTCCGGTGGGACTAGAAGACCCGTTTTTCAATCTCCCCAGGGTCCAGAGGCTTTCTAGGAGCCTGGGGAGGGTGAAAATGGCCTCCCCCCCTGCGGAGGCCGGAAACAGCCTGTTTCCTGACTTCCGATGGGCCCGGAAGGCTCGAAAATCAGCTGGAGCTGAGTTAGGACAATGCTTGTGTGCCCACTGATATGGCTCCGTGTGCCACCTGTGGCATGCATGCCATAGGTTCGCCATCACGGCCCTATAGCGTCATCTTGAGAGAAGAAGTTGAAACAATTTATGTCCAGGATGTGAGGAACATTATCAAGCTAATAATGATAATAATAGATCATGACATTATCATTATCAAGCTCTTTGGCCAAAGAAAGAAACTGCTGTACCAGGAAACCAAAAAGATGATTAAGAAATGCCAGAAATGATGATTAAGAAACAAATTGTGCCTGACTTAAAAAAAAAAAGTTTGTAGCTAAAACTGTACAATCCAGCAGTAGCTGAGAAGAGGGGTTGGGTAATATAGTAGAAAAAACATTGAGGAGATGATGGAAGTACAGTACACCCAAAGTGTACGGTACAGCTTCCTTACCTCAAGCAGTATGTGTGGTTTATTAATATTAATTGAGATTGAAATATTGTTTTTCCTTCAAGATAGAAACCAAAGTAGATTGCAATCAAGTGAACAAGCAAAACTATAATACTATATATTAGCTGTAAAAATTCACAGTGATTATTTGCAAGGATAGGGACATCAAAACATCAGATAAGATTATACTGTTATATGCTTTCTTGCCTTGTATCTTGCTAGGCTTTTGAATTCCAAAGCTATCCTACATTTTCTATTTTGTCAGTCAATTATGCTTTAGACAAAATCAATCCTTTGGGATTGATCATAGCAAGACGTTATAATTCTCTTTTCAGAAGCCAATACTAGTATCCTAAACTTATTATCATAGGTTAGTCTGAATATTCTCTACCTCCTCTTTCTTTACATATTGACTAGTCTGGTTGGTGTTTTATTCCTGTATATATTTACTTAAACACAAACTACGTTGATTTATTTGTTGTATTGTGTGTAGTGATGACATACACATAACTATTGGATTTTTTTGCATTAGTTCAGGGATCGGCAACCTTAAACACTCAAAGAGCCACAAAGGTCCTAACCGGAAGCCCCCCATTCAATTCTGGAGCTGACCGGAAGTCCGGTTCCCCCACCATAGAGTCTCCCCCTAGCACGGCGTCCTTTTTCCTCTACCTAACTGAAAGCCCTATCAATTGTGGGGCCGATGGGCGATAGGGAGCCACAGCAGAGGGATGAAAAAGCCACATGCGGCTTCAGAGCCGCGGGTTGCTGACCCCTGCACTAGTTTGTAGAAACCTATGTGTAACGTGCATTCTTTTTCTTTCAGCAAACTCTATAGAATCATTTGTGCTGGAAATGGCCCTGATTAGTGTCATGCTGCCATAAGAACATCATAACCTCAGATCACACAAACAGTTCATCTGTCATAACAATTCACTTCTTTATAGTGACTGTGAATTAACACTTCGGAAAAGTACACAAATTGAATAAAGCTTCAGCAAGTTGTTTTGGGATGCCCTTTATGCTTGCCCACTCCCTGAGTCACAGCATTAAAATCAATCCCCACTATCCTCAAACTGAACAAAATGCATTGTAAATGTAGTTAACAGGTTTGCTAAACACTAAACAAAAACAATAAATACATTTTATACGTTGCCCAGAATTGTAAGGGATTAGAACTATTAATAATTTTTAAAAACCCAAATAAAAAACTGAAAGGGGAATTTGATCAATGATTGTTAATAAGAATCAGTAAGCAATAGTATGGGGTTCAAATAGAGAATTTGAGTGGGGGATTATGTATTTATATGTAACTGTTCCAGGGGTGGGTTCTAAATTTTTTTACTACGGGTTCTGTGGACGTGGCTTATTTTGTGGGTGTGGCTTGATGGTCATGTGACAATTATTTAGGATTTAGCAGAGGTACTGGTCTACCAGGTTTTTAACTGCTTGCAGAGCTGTACCGATCTATCCATTTATTTTTGCAGGCACTGATTTACTCATGTATTTTTGCAGGCACTGGTCTACCCATTTATTTTTTCAGGCACTGATCTACTCATGTATTTTTGCAGGCACTGGTCTACCCGTTTATTTTTGCAGGCACCAGTCTACTCATTTGTTTTCTTTTAACACTGATCAGCTGTAGGGCGGCCCTTTGAAGCAAGAGTTTAAACAGTTTTTTTCCCTCTAGCCATCAGCTGGGACTCAGGAGGCAGCAATAGATCAGGGGTGGGGCCAAATAAAAGGTAAGAATAACGCAGGGGGTGGGTGGGTGGGGGCAGGGGGGCAGGGGGCGGGGGGGCAGAACCGGTTCAGTGACGTCATATCATCACCGCTACCGGCTCGGTAGAACCGGGCGGAACCAGGAGGAACCCACCACTGAACTGTCCTGGATGTTTATTGGATCACATGGAACTGCCTCTGGCCAGTTGCTCAACCTCAGGTTCTTTCATCCTGTCTTGTGTATTTTTGATTCATACTTGATCCCATCCTTGTCATCACGTAGAACAAGTCAGTGTAGCTTGTGTGCCATAATGAGTTTCATAAAAGAAGGCATATAGGAGGCACAGCTCGTTGTGCAAAAATTAAAAAGTTGCCCATTTATTTTGCTCAGCATTTACTATGGATGCTAGAATTATGTTCTTTGATCTTCTACATCCTGCACTGTTCCAGCACTAAATTAAGATGATATTAAAAAGAAAAAAAAATAGGTTTAAAATGTATTGGAATAACAGACCAGCTTGTATTATTCCAAATGTATTGGAATAATAGACCATCTTGTCTATTTTTCTATCATAGAAAAAAGTGAAATTATTATGCAAAATGTTCCATATATTTCACAATGAATTAATCAGTTACAGTGGAATATAATGATTAATCAAATGATTAATGCAATGTAAATGAATGATTTATCATTAAAAAGTAGAAAATAAAAAATAAAATTAAACATAATCAATGACAAAAGACATTTAATTTAAATCATACACACACACACAAAATACTAAATCCAAACCCTTGCTGGCCTTAGTATAAACATATGGGATTATTCTGTAAAAGAAAAGGTCATATCCCAGAGAAGGTTTAAAATTCTGAGATAGCTTTCAGATTAAGATGAAAGTGCCAAAACTGCAGAGAAATATTAAGAAATTAAGGAAAGTCCTGTAGTTCTAAAGGAGGAAAATGTTCCTATCAGGTAAAAGATTTCAACGTACAGAATGACTTATCTCTCCTTCATAGGACAGAAGCTAAACATTAAGGTCATTTTCTCCCTAGTAACATATACTGCAGCATATTCTATGAGATGCTTCTGATGTGACCTCAAATTTCATTGGTCACCACTTCTTTGGATTCCTATTGGCTGTTGGTTATGCCTCAGGATCTGTCAATTAACATTAATACTATGATGGTGGTTTGTAAGACCAAGATTTTATAATTTTCCTTTATCCCAATGTTTTTCAATTTTTCTTCTCACAGCTGAATATTTTTAAATATTACTCATGTCATTAATTTGTCCATTAATTTGGTTCATGCAACCAAAATATTTCTTATTGCATTGACTAAATCCGATAGTATTTCCCACTGGGGCCACTTTTATCATGTGAAAAGCAGGGTGTGATCCATTGTGCCTCATCAGACAGCACCTAATCTGCAGGAAAGTAGAGTGAGTGGCTTCAAACAAATCAGAAAAACAGGTGATGGATAGGGTTGCCCATTTAGGATACTGTAGTACTATGTCAATCTGTTTGGTAAGGTTTACACACATCGACTCCTCTACAATTCCTGATCTTCAAAGGCACAGGTAACTGGATTCTGTCTAGTAAAGCTAGAGCCTTTGCTGCAGAGAAGGCACCAACCACTCTACAAATCAGATGGTTAAATCCCCTGTATATGAGCTTCCTTACATTTTACCTGATATTCTTTGTCCTACCAACTTCTCAGGGTTTGTTTTTCTATATAGAAATATGCTTTCTAGCCTTGGTGTCTGAACCTGTCAGGTATAAATGCTCTGCCCGTGCCAGGGATCAGCTATAGCGCAGCAGTGCAGGGGTTAACCCAGACTCCCACCTGGTCAGCTCCTCCCATAGACTCCTCCTTACCTGAATCCCCGCCCACAGGTATAAAAGGTGGGCACACTCCTCCATGCCACAGTTCCTGATGCATTCAAGTGATGATGTGATGAACCTGCAAATAAAAGTGATATATTTTACCTGATGACTCAAGTCTCTTTATTGGGCCTGATCCACCATTCCTTGTAACAAAATGGTAGCAGAGGATGGTTGGTAAGGCCCAAAGATCCCAAGCCACAAGACAAGGACCCATACCTACCTGCAGAATGGCGACACCTCCGAAGCAACGGGAAAACAACCCATCGGACTCGCCAGGGAAGGCAGGAACCTCAGCCACCCCCAAAGCCACCGCGACGGAAGAAAGGGGGGAGATCGAAAAAGGAAAAAGGGCCCACCACCACGACCAAGAGGAAGAGAAGCTGCGACTCGACGTCCTGCAGCTGCTGAAAGAGCGAGCCGGTGACAAGAACCTCCTTGCCGACCTGCGGAGCTTCATAATCGACCGCGAAGTGGCAAGGAGCGAAGAGGGCTCGGACTCCGAACTCGAGGAGCTGGACTCGGTGAGTGGATCGCCCAAAAGGGCACCCCCAACGGCCACCGAGCCCCAAAGCCCCGCTCTAAATTTGAAACGGCGGCCATCTTTGTCCACGTGGTCGGACAAGATGGCCGACCCCCAACCAATCAACGAACTGAATTCAAAATGGCCGGTGCGCGAAAAATGCCGGACCATAAACAATGATGAAAGTGACCAGGGAGAGGGAACCGAATCCGACTCCGACCCCTGGTACACCCCCAGCGAACGCCAAGTGGATAGGGCCATGAAGACCCTTGCCGCCGCCTTCGGCCCAGGCCTCAAAATCACCAAAGAGAAGCCGGAGAGGCCGAAGCAGAAGGGAAGGCGAGGAGAGGGGCAGCGGGGCACCCACCCGAGAGCCACCGACGCCCGCGACGATTCACCAGCCCACCTTCGCACCCCAGGGACACCGCGCCTCCGATCGCCCAGGCCGCGCACCCCGGACCGCATGGATTGGGGCAGCTACTTACAGCCATCACCGGAGCCCCAACGCCGCCAGGATCTTCACTCCGGAGAAGCAGCCGCTGGACGACACCCTCCGGAGCACATCTGGACCCCCAAGGCCGAGGCCGAGGCCTACCCGACCGGCAGAGGCCTCTACAGCGGAGCCGCGACGAACAGGTCCTTCCTCGGCGACGGCGGAGCTGAAATGGACTTCGCGCATGCGCTCTTCCGCCTAGAGGAAGAAAAAAGAAAAAAATTACAAAGCGGGACTTTTAAACTACCGGCAAGCGTTCCTATGCCCTACTGCTGCTATAGGAACATAAGAAACCATGGACAGCAGCCAGCAGTAAGTAATTTTACTACTAGTGCTGGGAACTTACCTGCTGACTTTCCCAAGTTGAGGATGGATGGGGGTAATATTCTAGAGTGGTCACAGCAGCTCCAGGTGGTGTTTCTGAAAGAAAACATGTCTCATTTTATTAATGATCCCCCAGAGAGGCCATGGACTTTAGAGCTAGATTGCATGCACCATAAGGCATTCTACCTTTTAATTGCCAGTATTTCCCCCACAATTTACCACTGTATTGGCCATAACCTCACAGTATCCGAAATTATAGGGAAAATGTTTGGATTGTTTTATAGTGAGAGTGTGTCCACCACCACACAAATTTCCAAGGACTTCTTTTCCGCCAGACTTAAGCCAGGGACCCCTATGAGTGAGCACCTAGTGTCCTTAAGCGGTACCAGAGCAGAGCTACACCTTAGGGGAGAAGTTATTTCCGACCAAATCATGAAGAGTGTGATAATCAACTCTTTAGATCACTCATGGAATAACTTCCTGACACACTTAGACACCGTTAGCCTAGGGATGCTGTCTGTGGAGAGGCTATCCAACAGACTTATAGCAGAAGATAATCTGAGGAGGAGCCGCCCCGGCCCTCCCAGAGAACACAAAAATGAGAAGAGAGTAGTCTTCCAAGAGAAACAACACAACACGCCCGAGTGCTACATCTGCGGGTCGAGGGGACACATCAAAAGGGATTGCCCCAAGTACTATAGGGAGAGAGGCAGGCCGGAGCATAGGTATAGACAAACGGAAAGGCACACATCCGAGGAAAGGTATAGGCGCAGAGACTCACCCATCCCCAGGGATAAGAGAGGAAACAGAGACAGCTCACGCGACAGCAGGACAGGGTCTCTATACGGGATAGGGGAGCACGCACACACCACACACCAAGACAAAGACACCAGCTCATGGCTCCTAGACTCGGGAGCCTCCAACCACACCACATACAACCAGGAACTGCTCTCATCATTCAAGAGGGAGGATTTCTCGATCAAAGTTGCAGACCAAAACCAGGTTAGAGTAACAGGCAAAGGGGCAATCACATTACCTGGCGTAGGAAAGATAGAGGGAGTACTACTAGTCCCGGAGTTACCCCACAACATCCTGGCCGCAGTGAAGCTCAGCAAGGAATCAGGGGTTGAGGTGTTATTCACAAAAGGCAATGTCAGGGTTAGCAAGGATGGGGAAGATGTAGGAAGGGTAACCGTTGACCAAGGGTTGCCTTACATAACTTTCTATAAGGAATACACCCACAGCATAAACACCAGTTCAGAGAACACAGACGACACCGACCAAGACAGGGCCGAGAGTGAACGGGTAGACAGGAGAGAGATAGATAGTGATGATAACACGACAACAGAAACGCAACACAACAAACACACCCAAAAGAGGCCCTCAATAGGCAAACCAATGCATGACAACTGTGCACATCTGCTGCACCGGAAGCTTGGACACGCCAGTTTTCCCGTGATAGAGAAAATGGCCAATTGTACCGAGGGTATCACAATAAAAGACTGTAAAAACTACCTCGAGTGCTCGGTGTGCAAGTGTTCTAAACTAAAGGTAAAACCCAGACCCAAGAAGTCATTGCGTGCCGCCAAACAAATATTCGACTTGGTACACATGGACCTGGTAGGGCCCCTAAGGCCATCCATAAATTATAAGAAAAGGTATTTCCTCACCATAGTGGACGACTATAGTCGATATGGCTTCGTCTACACCTTAAGGAAGAAGGATGAGGCCTTCCAAAAATTCAAAGAGTTTTATAAAAGAGTAGAAACTCAAAACAACAAACAAATCAAACAAATCATGACCGACAGAGGGTCTGAGTTTCTATCTAAGGACTTCTCCAATTGGCTCAGGTCTAAGGGCGTGATTCACTTTACGTCGGCCCCGTTTTCCGCCTTTCAGAACGGGGTCGCAGAACGACGGAACTCCACGCTGCAAACGATGGTCAGGTGCGCCCTAGAGGACACGGGCATTGGCCAACACTTCTGGTCTGAAGCCCTGGTCTACTCCAACTATACATTAAATAGAACATGGTCCAGTGTGATAGACAAAACACCCTACGAGGTCATGTATAACAAGAAGCCACAGATAGCACACCTACATGTGTTCGGTGTAACGGCTGATGTACACATACCCAAGCAGTTGCGCAAGAAAGGGGATAAGGTGTCCAGAAGGCTCAGGTTCATGGGATACGAGCCAGGAACCAAGGGCTTCAGGTTTGTGGACAATAATAATAGGTTTGTGATCTCTAGAACGGCGGCATTCCATGAGCAAGCCAACTGGTCCAGATTACACCTAAATGAGGTACCCACCAAGCGGGAGGATAGTCCAATCGAGCAAACCCAAAACAAAAACGAGACAGTGAGTAGACAGGAAGAGAGCAGGCCCAAGCCCGACCTCCAAGGCATCAAGATTAAGGGATGGAAAGAGAATCATCCCAAGTTAAGTGTCGAATCACTGACACAAAGAGAGGCCAGATATCTGCATGACACTGAGCAGGCAGCAACCAGGCCGGTCAGGTCAACCAGAAACCAGCTGCCAAAAAGGTTGAGTGACTACGTGATGCACGTGCACACAAACCACGTTACGCCAAACTCATACGAAGAGGTACTGAGACTACCCCAGGGGGAGAGGGCAAAGTGGGAGTTGGCCATGGCCAAGGAACTGGACAGCCTGAGGAAGCTGGAGGTATACACCCCCACCAAAGTCCCAGAGGGCAAGAACACAATAGGCACCCGGTGGATATTCAAAGTCAAGAACTTAGAGGGGGGCCAAAGCCTATACAAGGCAAGATTAGTTGCCCAGGGGTTTGCTCAGAGGTTTCCGGAGGACTACACAGACACCTATTCGCCCACCGTAAGAACAGAAAGCGTCAAAAGCGCCCTAGTCATCGCATCCTTGCTAGGGCTGGAAGTACACCAGTTCGACGTGCAGACCGCCTACTTGCACGCCAAGCTAGACAAAGAGATATACATCAGAGCCCCCCACAGCAAGGAAACCAACAGAGGGGACACCTGGTTGCTTCATAAGAGCCTGTATGGACTAAAACAATCAGGCAAACGATGGTACGAATGCCTGGTAGAGGCCCTGAAGTCTATGGGATTCACGGCAACCATAGCTGACAACTGTTTCTTCACCAGGAAAGAGGGGGACTCACCAGAATACATCCTAGTTTATGTGGATGACATTCTATACATCAGCAAACACGAAGCCAACCGCAACACCTTTGCCAGCAGGCTGAGCGAGCATTTCACCCTAAAGTACCTTGGGAGGATAAACCGATACCTGGGAGTGCAAGTCAACCAGACGCCAAAAGGTTTCCAACTGTCACAGAAAGAGAAGATAGAAGAGTTACTCCATAAGTGTAACATGGCAGACGCCAAGGGATGTGATTCACCCATGCAGGCAGACTTCCTAAAAAACATGCATGATGAATCACCCGAATTTGGAGACAACACGCTGTACAGGTCAATCATAGGCTCCCTCCTGTATATCGCTAACTGGACCAGACCAGACATTGCTCTATCCATTAATTTACTATCCAGGCACGTGAGCAAACCCACCACATACCACTGGGACGCAGTGAAAAGGGTGCTAAGATACCTGAAACAGAGTGTCAATGCATGCTTAACCCTAGAGCCTGAAAAATCCGAAGAACCCATCCTCTCATGCTACGCTGATGCTGACTGGGCCGGAGACGCCAAGGGGCGCAAAAGCACATCTGGGTACGTATTCTACCTAAATAACTGCCCGGTGCATTGGTACTCAGGCAAACAAATCCTGGTGGCAACCTCGACTACTGAAGCTGAATACATATGCCTCTCCAAAGCCGCCAACAACCTCATCTGGTTCGACGACCTACTTGCCAGCGTGTGGAGAGAGCCAGCTTACCCAATAAATATCTACGAAGACAACAAAGCCGCCATAGAGATATCTATGTCCGACGCTGTAGGGCAAAGGTCAAGGCACATAGACATAAAGTATAAGCACGTTAGACAGCTCTCCAGAATTGGTTTCATAAAGGCCATATACTGCGATACAGAAGAACAGACCGCAGACATACTCACGAAACCCTTACAGGGCAAGCAACACTCACACTTAGTTTCCAAGCTCAACATTCACCCCAGAGTACGAACTAGTCAGTTAGGCCTACAGACACAGGTCAGGCATTTAGAGGGGGATTTGTCAGGTATAAATGCTCTGCCCGTGCCAGGGATCAGCTATAGCGCAGCAGTGCAGGGGTTAACCCAGACTCCCACCTGGTCAGCTCCTCCCATAGACTCCTCCTTACCTGAATCCCCGCCCACAGGTATAAAAGGTGGGCACACTCCTCCATGCCACAGTTCCTGATGCATTCAAGTGATGATGTGATGAACCTGCAAATAAAAGTGATATATTTTACCTGATGACTCAAGTCTCTTTATTGGGCCTGATCCACCATTCCTTGTAACAGAACCACTAAACCAAACTGGCTAATCTAGTCAGTAAATAATTTGTCTTCATTCACGCTTGCCATCTCAGTCATGAATATATCATTCTTTATTTTTTCCATCCTTGGTTATCAAAGAGACTTCTCAGAATAATGCTGTCTTCTTTCATTTCTATGCTGTTGCTTCTTCTGTAGTTTAGAAACTTCTGAAATATAACAAGCTCACTTTGACCTTTTTTATCTTTTTGTCACATTTCTTTAAACACCCCCCTCCCCCCGGTCCCTATTAATTCCAAAACTCTTTTTGGTAGCCATAGATCTAAATTTAGCAAAACTAAAAAAAACCTACAACCTGATAAAGAAAAACATCTATCTGAAATAGAAAAAGCTGTTACAGGGAGGTTTAGTATGGGATAAATTTTATAAATGGCTAGAAAAGAGGAAAGTAAATCCCATTTTAGAGGAGGAATGATATCTGTTGAGAAACCTATCCTATATAAGATAAGTGAGGTCGGACAGACCTAATTGATATATTAAGGCATGTAAATTGTTTTGTCTTCCCCAGATTATAATGTAGAGATACAGTACCGAACATTTATGTATTAAGGTACTGCAAAGAAGCAAGGAAGTATGTATGTTTATTGTTGTTTTGTTTTTTTGTGTGTTATCTTTTTATGATGTGTTGTTTCTATGTTTTTTAACGAAAAATGTAAATAAAGATTATTATTTTTTTTTTAAAAAAAGAAAAAGCTGTTTGTAAGCATGGTTTGCATAAATGAAGCATTTAAATCTTTGGGGGAAATGCTTAGAAAATGCTTTGTGGCAAAGCAATTATTTCAGGATCATAAATATCTGTTGATGTCTCTAGAAGAAAAATCCTTTTGGGAATGGAGATACTTCAAAGTGTATCTGACACATGCATACAGGCATGAAATAACACAGCATGCTTCCAAGATGATAACATTTTGTGCATTTCAAAAAGCCAAACCTTTTCTAATGGGTATAAATTTCTAAAGCTAACAACTAAGAAATTTGTGAATGTTGAAAGAAATGTGGTTTGGGGAGTTGTTGTTTTTTAGCTAAAATTAACCACATAAAGCTGCTAGGACAGATCATACCAGTCTTTCAGCTTGAATGTAATCAATATGCTCCTGGCACAAGGCTCCATGTTTTCACAATTACAAGCAAGAGTCTAGGCACTGCAGCTCATATTAGCTATCCAGACCATCATGAAATCAATAGAAAGAGAGGAACTAATGGGGAAGAGGTAACTTGATTTGAGAAACAGGAAGGCAGTCTATTGATATTGGTGGGAATATAGATTGAGTTGGATTCTAGACTAAAACGGAAGCGTAATAAAATGTCAATAGAGGATCCTACTCCGAGACAGTCTTTCATCTCCTAATAGTCACTAGTTATAAAGCTTGTTATTTTCTAGGAACTCTTTCCATCAAATTATGTCTGCAGAGGCACAATTTGAATATCTACCACAGAATCTTTCAACATGCATATTGTCGAAGATATTGTGACATCTTATGGAATGCAACAGAGCCTTAGCTCCCTTCTCCAACCTTCCCCCAAATAAATGGATATATACATATCATACTCTTCGAGGGCTACCCATATTCCATGCTTTACTTAATTGCAAATCATTCTTATTACATTCAGCAAGCAATCATCAATACTATGTTTGCACAAGACAGTCCATAGTCCATCATTAAAACATCACAGGTTTTTCCCCAAAACAACAAATGTACTATGAACCTACTTTCTCATAACCGTACATTGTTCAATCAATTGCTAAAGAAATAAATCTGGTCTGAACACACTCTGACCAATATATAAATGCTCTGCAATATCTCCATTTTTGTTCATTGTCACTTCACACTTGTTCATCCAGAATTCTGTCATGCAGAATTCTTCCCAGGCACACTTAACAAACTAATCAGTGGTGGGTTGCCCCTGGTTTGCACTGGTTCTATAGAACCGGTAGTAAAACTGGTGGGAGGCTCCGCCCACTGACCCTGACGTCATCAGAATGCATCTGCGCGGCCCCGTTGCAAACTGGTAGTAAAGGTAAGTAGAACCCACCCCTGAAACTAATCCACCCATACTTTTTGTATCCCCTGTTGCAATCTTTCATTTAGTACAAGAGAACATTCATGAGATCCTTCCAATTCTCAGGGACAGATGTTTTACATAATACCCACATGCTGAACCACAAAATACCTGTCCCGTTTTAGAGTAATCAGGAATGTTTTAGGTTAAACTAGCACAATCCAGGCTTGGCACTAATCTTTAAAGACTGAACTGGCTTTGGGTCCAGTGTATAAGCTACAGTTTATTGCTACCAATTGAGATTTGCTTATAAAACATGAAGATTTACCTAGTTCTCAGTGATGATTAGAGTGACAAGAGATATGACTGGACACTTCACGTTACTCTTTTCAATTTATTTTTTAAAACCTCTTTTCACTTAACTTTATTCTTCTGACTTCCTGTCCCGCTACCTTCTGCTATTTGTAAATTCTCATTATTATTGATATATTGGCAGTTAATTTTATTTTGCTTGATTAATTATGTTAATTAAGTCTCCAACCTACCCTTTGTGGGAAAGGTTGTAGAGAAAATGGTGGCACTTCAGCTCTTGTGGTCATTGGAGGTAATGGATTATCTAGACCCTTTTCAGTCTGGCTTCAGGCCTGGCTACAGCACAGAAACTGCCTTGGTCACGCTGATGGATGATCTCTGGCGAGCCCGAGGTGGGGGTCATTCCTCCATCTTGGTGCTACTTGACCTCTCAGCGGTTTTCAATACTATTGACCATGGTATCCTTCTGGACGACTAAGGGAGTTGGGAGTGGGAGGCACCATGTTACGGTGGTTCTCCTCCTATCTCTCTGGTCGGTCACAGTCGGTGTGGGTAGGAGGACATAGGTCGATCCTTGTTTGCAGGGTGCCTCAGGGCTCAGTCCTCTCTCCCCTCCTATTTAACATCTACATGAAGCCACTGGGTGAGATCATCTGACGATACGGGGTGAGGTATCAGCAATATGCTGATGATACCCAGCTGTATATCTCTACCCCGCGTCAATTCAGTGAGGCGGTGGATGTGATGTGCTGGTGCCTGGAGGCCATGAGGGTCTGAATGGGAGTCAACGGACTCAGACTTAAGCCAGACAAGACCAAGTGGCTGTGGGTATTGCCTCCTAAAGACCATGCTGATTGTCCATCCTTGGTTCTGGGGGGGGGGAGAAATTATCCCCCTCAGAATGGGCTTGCAATTTGGGTGTCCTCCTAGACTCACAGCTAAGATTGGAGCAACATCTGTCAGCTGTGGCTAGGGGGACCTTTGCACAGGTTTGCCTGGTGCACCAATTGCGACCCTACTTGGATCAGGAGGCTCTCCTCACAGTCACTCATGCCCGTGTCACCTCACGGTTAGATTATTGCAATGCACTCTGCATGGGGCTACCCTTGAAAAGTGTTCGGAGACTAAAGTTGGTTCAGAATGCAGCCGCGAGAGCTGTCGTGGGTGCACCTAGGTACACCCCATTACCCCAATTCTCCGCGAACTGCACTAGCTCCCTATTGGTCTCCGGTCACAATTCAAGGTGTTGGTTATTACCTTTAAAGCCCTACATGGCTCAGGGCCAGGGTATCTTCGAGACCGCCTTCTACCGCATAGTTCCCAGCAACCGGTAAGATCCCACAGAGTTGGTCTCCTCAGGGTCCCTTCAGCTAAACAATGCCAGCTGGCGGGTCCGCAGGGGAGGGCCTTCTCTATGGCTGCCCCAGCTCTCTGGAACCAGTTACCTCCTGAGGTCCGGACTATCCCCACCCTATTGGCCTTCTGAAAAGCGATAAAAACCTGGCTCTTCTGGCAGGCCTGGGGCCATTGCTCTCGCTGCTGCAATTTGGCGAGATCCAGCCATGAATGGTGTGAATGGGTTTTATTTGTTTTTAATGGTTTAACTTTTAATGTTTTATATATGGTTTTTAAATGCATTGTAAGCCGCCTTGAGTCTTCGGAGAAAGGCGGCATACAAGTTGAACAAATAATAAATAAATAATTATTATTATTTGATTTCTTGTGCAATGTCATGGAATTGTTTAGCCAAAAACAATGTACATTAAAACATACTATTTCATTTTCTGAGTCTTAGGATATTATCATACCTTTGTTATTGTAGGAAGTTAGCACCCACCCCTCTCCTGGAAGAATGAAATATTCTAGGAAATATTAAAAAGGCAGAATATTATATTTCCCTGGATGAGAAATGGAGAAACGTGTTTTTTAGGCAGGAAGCAGACTCACTCTCAATAGCACCCACCCTCCTCAATAGCCCACAGCAGATGTCAGCACTTAAGAGATAAAGAGATAGCTAGGTGTATTCAAAGGCAAATGCCCTCACCCAAGATCCAACAAAGGTAGGATGAGCCCACTACCTATCTAGCAACAGAACTCACCACATGGCATCTGGGGAGATTACATCACCCAGCAAGATTCAACCAAGCTTGGGACTCAAAAGACAACCTACAAAGTTACCCCTGCATGGCCCCATGTGAGTCTGACAATTAGTCAGAATACAAGCTCAAATTCAAAGCCCAACAGAGGGTATACATCTCTCTCTCTCTCTCTCTCTCTCTCTCCCTCCCTCTCTCTCTCTCTCTCTCTCTCTCTCTCTCTCTCTTTCTCTCTCTCTCTCTCTCCCTCCCCCCCCGCCATGTGGTCCTGTCCACCATAAAACCATCTTTTCAAGCAGTCTCCATGTTTCCAGTGTCTTTCTCCCCACTTGGAACTGAACCCAGACGGACATTTCTTCCAACAATATTAAGCTACACTTTCACAACTGGTATCTTCTTCAGCAGTGTTCGATTTCAGGCAATGCAGACCACAGACAGTTAACTGAACAGGGACTGGGATCCTGCTTTTATAGCCAGGTTCCTGATGTTTGATTGGTCTTCAGTCAAACTGGCTTCTGATTGGTGCAGGGTTGTGAGACCACCTTGCTTCTGAAGATGCCAGCCACAATTGCTGTGAAATATCAGAAAATCTGTTGTCTTGACCACATTCTCGAAACACCCAAAGTCCAACACCACACTACCGCTCTTCTTTCTAAGAATTTACTTTTCCCTGTAGATATTTTTTAATAAAGTGCATTTCCACTTATTCACTATTTTTCCAGTCACTTGAGATAGAGGGGTTTCACCCCACTTGCCTGTTTCCCATTGTTATCAATATTTTAGATATGTTTTCAGCAAAATTGAAACCAGCAGGGTTTCACTGGATGCAGAAAGGGCTTTTCTTATAAATTTTTAAAACTTTGGTCAGATATGACATTTTAAAACTAATCTGATTTTATGTGGTTCTCTAATCCTTTTCCCAGGATTATTATAAATGAAATCACTTCTTCAGCTTTAAAAATACCTCCCGGGACTCATCAAGTCTATCTTTTATCTTCTCTTATTCTTAGTTTGGTACTGGAGCCATCAGCCGGCTTATTAGAATAACTTCACTGGCTGAAATTGAACATACATATTGTATGTGCTATAGTAAATGATATTGCTTTTATGCAAGAGCTTAATAAATTATTAATTACATATGGTTCCTATATTATATGAAATCAATAATTTACAAACTGTTGCACAATATATTTTATTATTGAACATACAACATAACATAATATTTCTATTGAAATTTTGAATATTGAAATTATTTGAAGGAAACTTCATTTCTGACATATAGATAGATAGATAGATAGATATGTTTATCACATATGTTTAAATCCCACTTATTCTTATGGACAAAGGTAAATGTAAAAATAAATATCACGTCAAAGTTGATATATTTACTCAGAGACATTCAGGTATTTTAGCTGAAAAATAAAACATTATTATTATAGTTTGTTGCACAGTGAGCCAGATGTTTAGACTGGACTTGGCATTTTTATCCAGCTGCTGAGTATTTCCCAAGGAAATACTGGGATAGGCAGTAATTGCTTGATGGTATTAAAGATATTGTCAGAGCATATAAACTGCTCCAAGTAAAGCTGCTTTTTGCAATTGACTGATGGTGATCTTTTTTTCAGCTCCATCAGGGAATAGAAAGCATAAAAAATAATAATAATGATTAAGGGGAAAATCAAAAAGAGCCTTGGTAGTACAGTGGTCTAAGGTACCCTGTTATTAAGCTGGTTATTAAGACCAGCTGCCTGCAATTACTACAGGTTCAAATCTCGCCAAGGCTCAAGGTTGACTCAGCCTTCCATCCTTTCTAAGGTAGGTAAATTGAGGACCCAGTTGTGGGGGCAATAAGCTGACTTTGTATAAATATACAAAAGGATGAAGGCTATTGCTGAGCACATTGTAAGCTGCCCTGAGTCTCCGGAGAAGGGCGGCATATAAATCAAATTTAAAAAAAAAAAAAAAGGACTCTGTGATTTCTCTGATATCATGGCACAGGGTTGTCTCCATTGATAGTAACAATTCTATTGCATTTCTCACATTAAGAATTTCAAAGCATAATTGGAAGGTGTTTGAGCCTAAGTATGAAAACCTTCTCAATTCTAAGATAACATGCAGCCTTCTGTCCCAGAATTCCTCAAGATAGTCATTGCTGAGAATTCTGGGAATTTATAACCAGAACTGGAGGACATAAAGGTTGAGAGAGGCTGTTCTTGTTCATGTTTCCATTTGTGATCAGTTGGAAACATCTTGGAAGTATCATTCTCATCCATTTTGGCCCCAGCATTCAGCATTTAGAAGTATGCTGCTTTGGAAAATAAGCATGGTTTGGAAAGTAAGTATTGATATGATTGGTTCAATTAATGAAATTAATTCTTTTTAATCTTAGGGAATTTTATACAATGCGTTGAATGAGGAAGTGCTTTAATTTAACTTAAACAGAATCTATTCCAAAAGAAACTGAAAACCAGTGCTGGCAATATTTTAACACATGCTTAAGTATTGGCAGTTTAAATTGTTGTAATTTCAGAATGGTGAACCCTATGAAATGATCAACCTTCAAATCACATTGGACCCAGAGGACATCCTTTTTATATCAAAGAGCTTGGTTATTGATCTCATATTATCCTGGCACACTATTGTGATTTCATTCCCATTATTGTCATGATTGCAAAACAAGTTCCCCCTGTGATTGTGTAAGATCAAAACCTTGGAGAGATTGGCTGCAATCTCTGGACGGTTGATTTTGATGCTGATCATTCCCAGTCTCTCATCCTTCTGTTGATTTAACATGGACCAGAAATTGCAATATTTCATCCAAGTGAGTATATTTGAAAAAGGTGTATATGGTTAAGTCATTCCCTCCAATCCATCCAATTTGCTTTAGCCTGTGACAAATTTCTTCAAGAAAACGGAGCTAATTCCACAACTGCGCTGTATTTTAATTGATTGCCTTTAGGCTCATAAAACATTTCCCATACTGCACAGATTCCCTTATAACATAAATTCAAGGTGCTGGAATTCACATTTGTAATATACACATTTGAAGAATTTGAACATGACCCATAATGCATAATGCCAGTTTTGCAAAACTGCTCAGAATTTCATTTAAATGTTGGATCCTTCTCTAATGGAACAGCAACATTCAATATTTTTGAAAATCTCTACTCCTTTTTGATGCCTGGCTGAATGGAGTAGGGCATTTTTATTTTTATTTTTGTCATTTCAGCTGGCATCCTGTGAAAACAGATTAATTAGCTTCGGCCAAGGTTTAAGAACAACCTGTAATAGCGAACCTATGTTCTGCTATATTGCTTCTGTTTAACTTTTCAACCTGATTGGCATTTTGGTACGACTTCATATAAATTTTCAGCAAAACTACTTAAAGCTATTAAAATTCTGCAGCATTACATGTTATCAGGTAAAGGGAATGTTAGTAACCCATCATATGGTAATAACACAAGCTGTTTTTCAGGTAGCAAGAAAGAAGTAAAGGTCATATCAATTCTGTTCCCTTGTAGCCTTTATTAATTTTCTCTGCAACCTAGTTAGATTGATGGACTGTCACTAAGGAAACTACCATCTGGTGAGCATGTTAAGATTTATATTTCATCTGTTGGAACATCTTTGCATCATTTTCACAGAACTAAGGCTTCCAAGATTTCCTAGTCTGAAGAAAAATCTGGTTAATCATGCTTAAAGCTGTGTTATAGAACAGTCTTCCTCAACCAATTGGCCTCCATATTAAGCCAGTTAAAACTGTGACAATCTCCAGTTACCCATCAATTTTGGGTGTTTTAGCCCAACACATCTAGAGGGCACAAAGTTGAGGAAGGCTAGCATGCAGACTTCACATTTCACTTCTGTTCTTATTAGAAAACAATACTAAGATTTAATATTTTCATATTATTTTATTAATTTAATTTATATGCTGTCCATCTCTCTGGTAAGGTCACTGGGCAGCTTTCAAACCATAAGAAGATAAATAGAAAAACAATTAAAATAAAAAAAAAACTATGCAAAAAAATGGAACCAAGGAGATGGACAGCATGGGGATGAGGTCTTACTCTGTCAGCCACTTCCAATGGTGAGCACACCCTTCAGAGCCCCAAGCCAACTGGCAAAATCAAATTTTAATACCCTTCTGGAAGGCCTAAAGAATGCAAGTAGTTCTTGCCTCTGTGGTAGAGTGCTCCACAGGGCCAGGGTCACAGAGGAAAAGGTTCTTCTTGACCCCACGCACTAGAATTTCTTAGCAGATGGGGTCTGTAGCAGACCTCTTCTGCTGGTGTGGGGTGGCCTAGTTTCATTGGGGTGAGGCAGCTCCTTAGATATCCTAGATCCATGCCATATGTGGCTTTAAAGGTAATAATTACCATCTTGAATAGGACCCAGAAGCAAACTGGCAATGATTTCATCTTAAAATCTACCCCCAATCTTTACCAGTGATTTAGAGATCAGAAACTAAACTAATAGAGAAGCTTTATAACAGTAACAGAGTTGGAAGGGACCTTGGAGGTAATCTAGTCCAACCCCCTGCTCACGCAGGAGACTTATACTAGGGATTCGAACCACCGACCTTTCTGATCAACAAGCTCAGTGTCTTAGCCACTGAGCCACCTAGCCAGGCTTCTGAGCCATCTAGCCAGCTTCTTACATCCAAGTTCTGTACCTTCTAAAAATGTGACTTCTCCTATGCATATATATACATATATACTGGGGTGCAACCAGACTGAAAGATATATTTAGCATCACTTGATTTCCTTGCATTCTTTCACTTTCAACATCAGTTTTCAACTTTATTTTATCAATTACCTCATTCATTCTTACACTGAATCCTGGTTGATACTTTTTGTCACTTTCATGACAAGGCAGAATTGTTTAGGATATCAGGATTTGTTATCTCTGTTATGATTGGAATATGAATTTATTTGCTCTACATAAGAGAAGCTGAAATTGCCCATTATTGTGGCACTTTTCCTTCGGATCTTTAGGAGTATTTTGGTCAAAAGATAAAGAGGGCTAGGTTATTCATAGTTATCCCAAATGAAGTTAAAGATGGCTCACTTCTCACCCTCTCTTGAATAAAATTAGTTTGAAATGGATTAGTCCATTCATTTAAAACTATTTGTAAGAAAAATAATCTTCGAGATTAATGTGAACGTTAAAAAAAATCTTCATAAATAGTGATTCTGTGAGGATCTTTCTCTTCCAAATTTCATTTTTTAAATAAATGGTATCATTTTTCTCATCCATGTAAGATATATTTAAATTTGACATTTCTTCCACAACACAAACATCTTTTTCCTGCAGGTCACCAGAAATCCAAACCTATCAGTTCAGTACTCATAAGACTGATCTGTAATAGACTCCCTTGAATAAAGCTTATTCATGCTTCCTTCTTGCATATTTTTTCAACTTCCTGGTTTAATTTAAACCTGGGATCTCCTAGTGGAAATACAACCAGCTCAACCTTGTTTAGATTGTTTTGGGATCATCCAAAGTTGACTGGGTGCTGCTATCTTCTGTAGTATATGAAAGATTCCGTGGTTGCTCCATGCAAATTTATTTATTTATTTATTTGTTCAACTTGTATGCCGCCTTTCTCCGAAGACTCAAGGCGGCTTACAATGCAATGTTAATTGCTCTCCATTCCACCAAGCCATGAGATGTCTCTGGGTTGCAGGAATAGGAATCTGAATCTGCGTAAGGTTTAAGGCAGCAAATCTGAAGGATATTTTATAGCCTAATATTTTACTAATAGTATAAAACAAAGAACATCATATTGATTCAAACCCCTGATTTTTCTATATGTGAGAAATAATATCTTAGGAAAAAAAATGATGAGAAAAAGATACCTTAGTGGAAGAATACATGTTATACAGAAGGTTCATCTTTAAGATGTTAGAGGATCTTAGATAGAAAATCTGGAAGGTGAATAGCCTGCATGAGATCCTGAAGAGCTGCTGCCAATCAGATTAGAAAACCCAGATTTGCAAATGGGCCAAAGGCAGGGTTGGCCTTATCATAGAGTAGAATGTGGCTGCCTCAGACAAAATATGCAAAGGTAGAGGAGCTACAGCAAGATGCTGAGAACAAAATTGTATGTGCACAAATCACCTGCCCTGGGTCTCTTTGCTCAGCCTAAATGTCTATAGAGATTCTCAATCATCCACATGATGTTTCACTTCTTATCCAAGAAGCTTCTTCAGCTCTGAAGAAGCTTCTTGGATGAGAAGCGAAACATCTTTAAAAAAAAGAAAAGAAAGTCAAGTTACTTCTTGAAAAAGCACCTTTGGGACTTTGCTCAACCTGTTGCTCTAGAATTGCAATTACAGCATTTGATTTTAAACAGTATATGTGGTACCTTGCTCAATAGTAGTAACTGTGAGAGGGATCTTGGAGTCCTAGTGGACAACCATTTAGATATGAGCCAGCAGTGTGCAGCAGCTGCCAAAAAAGCCAACACAGTTCTGGGCTGCATAAACAGAGGGATAGAATCAAGATCACATGAAGTGTTAATACCACTTTATAATGCTTTGGTAAGGCCACACTTGGAATACTGCATTCAGTTTTGGTCGCCATGATGTAAAAAAGATGTTAAGAAAGAGTGGAGAGAAGAGCAACAAAGATGATTAGGGGACTGGAGGGTAAAACATGAAGAATGGTTGCAGGAACTGGGTGTGTCTAGTTTAATGAAAAGAAGGACTAGGGGAGACATGATAACAGTGTTCCAATATATCAGGGATTGTCACAAAGAAGAGGGAGTCAAACTATTCTCCAAAGCACCTGAGGGTAGAATAAGAAGCAATGGTTGGAAACTAATCAAGGAGAGAAGCAACTTAGAACTAAGGAGAAATTTCCTGACAGTTAGAACAATTAATAAGTGGAACAACTTGCCTGCAGAAGTTGTGAATGCTCCAACACTGGACATTTTTAAAGAAGATGTTGGATAACCATTTGTCTGAAGTGGTGTAGGGTTTCCTGCCTGGGCAGAGGGTTGGACTAGAAGACCTCCAAAGTCCCTTCCAACTCTGTTATTCTATTCTATTCTATTCTATTCTATTCTATTCGATTCGATTCGATTCGATTCGATTCGATTCGATTCGATTCGATTCGATTCGATTCTAGTGTGTGCATTATCAGCCTGAATGAATCCACAGCAGAATTAAGGCCTTTTTCATTGAAAATTATGGACCATAGTCTATCATATTGGCCTAGTGCAGGTTAGTACATAGATGTTTTTCAACATAGTATAGGTATGAAAGACAATGACTGGCCCAAAATCATCCAACCAACTTCTCTCAAGGGAGGACTAAAATCTGGGTGTTCCTATTACTACTCTAGCAGCTTAAACACTAACCACAATGACTGATTCTCTCTTTCTCCCCCCCCTTCGTACACATATACATATACATTTAGAAAGGGAGAAAGAGATACACAAAAAGAGATAAGCAACCTGTTGCTGGGAAGCAAATAAAGACCTGAACTATCATAGAAGGATGGGATTCTTACTATAAGAAATTACTATAAGCATTCTATTTCTACCGGAAAAAATAACTTTACAAAATTTTAGGGGATTATCAGGCATAAGTAGATACCTTTTTTAAAAAAACAATCACTGTAGTTCTGCTTTTAAAATGCACTTCTGATCATTAGAAAACTCAGAACTTAGCTTTGTGTCAGAAAACTACCTAGAAGGAATGTACTTATTAATATATAAATGTCCATTCCACTTCAGCCAATAGCTCTGGATGGCTTACAAGAAGAAAGATAAAATTAGAAAATCATTTACAATTCTAAAACATTATTAAGACTAACATCAACAACTTAAAACTTGAAAAAAATCCTGGATAATGAGGAGAGATAAGCTTTAAACTGCCTCCTAAATTGTCACTTGAAGGACTCCAGACTCAACTTCAATGCTACTTTGTTCCATGATATGAGCTCAACCACAGAAAAAGCAGATTACCTGTTAATCTTAAATATATGTGGGGAGACTTTTAAAGCTGCTCTGTGGAAGACCTAATTTATGCCGAAGAAATGGGAACAGGGATGCAAGAAAATGAATGCATCAATTCAGTGCACGAATCTAAATCTCTAAACCGTGTCCCAGTGATTGGGTCAGGGACAGGTAAGTCTCTAATTGCAGGGAGTTCGAAGTTGGTTTTATTCAGGGACTTCTCCCTGGAGAACTACATCTTATCCTCTGATTTTATGAGCAGGCTGCTTCAAAGCCTATAATTCTTTTTGCTCTCTGATATAAAGGAAGATCTTTCCAAGGCTTGCATATAATAAGGTCATGCACAGCCTCACAAGAAAATAGAACTTATGGACATTTAAGCTATAAGACATTCAGAATACATGGGCTTTTTAAATCAAACCAAGGAAGAAGCAAAAAACACATTCAACCTATGCCAGAGTACATTGTGTCTTTTTGGAGCCCAAGACTGACAGATCTGCTTTTAGTATTGTGCTCAGACTATTTTTGCGTCCTCAGTTTCAAGGAAAATAAAACGTGAAGGAGCAAAACAATAAGGAGCGAAACAAAATCTGGTCAATTTGGGGAGCTGCTTTCCTTTGTTTTAGTTCTTCCTTTCCTCACATCTATTGTGAGGTTTGGAGCTTGCCTTGAAATTATCATGATTTTATTTTTAGATCTATATGCAAACATTGTATCTTATAGAATAATAATGTGAAGAAAAGCCATTCAACTCCTCAATTTGGTTTAAATACCAGAATTATTGGGGTCACACAATAACCCAGGCTCATTTTTCCCCTCAAGCTTTCCTCCATTTCAATAATGTGCTGTAGAAAATGGGGGAAATTGTTATACTGCCTGTGTTAAATCACTGACAATCAGAACTGCTTTGTGATGTACAGCAAAACTGCTAGTAAATCCTCAACTATTTTTTGCCCAGCTGTGAAATAGGAGGGAGTTCTAGGCAAGGCATGTTTGTTCTTGTAATACACAATTAAGAAATATTGTTATTCTTAGTAGTTTGCAGCTGGGTAAGAGATAGTGGTTTTCACTGGCATAAATATAATGAAAGAATACAGAATACATAATAACAGGGTTGGAAGTGGTCTTTTAATCCAACCCCATACTGAAGCAGGAGACTCCATTTTATTCTGGACCGACGGCATCTATTCTTAAAAACTTCCTGTGTTGGAGCTCCACACAACTTCTGGAGGCAAGTCATTTTATTGATTGATTATTCTCACTGTCAGGAAATTTCTTCTTAGTTCTAGGTTGGATGTCTCTTTGATAAGGTTTCCAACCGTTACTTCTTGTTTTGCTTTAAAGGAAAGGTGCCCCAAAACAAATGACTCCACAGATGCAGTGGACCTTCTAAAACCCGTTTGCCATGTATTCTTTTCTCCATGCATTCAACAAGCCTGGTCAAATGGGATAGGGTCACCAGACAAAGACTGCAGATCTCTGAACAAATGCTAGATGACAACAGAGGATATTCTATCTATCTAACCAAAGCTAGTGGTCATCCAGATTCTTGCAGCCCAGAGGTAGGTGCCCAAGGGCAGAACTCCATGGCAGCTTTGCTGGCAGGGAGCTGTGAAATACTATCTTGTGCTCTACTGCCAGTTTTCTGCTAATCATTGTTCAAGCAGCAGCCCTGGATGCAGAGCTTTTAGAGGCTCCCTCAGCAACCATTGCTGTTTCCTTTGCTTCAACTTTCTATTGTGAAGGGATCAAGAAAGGGAACAGGCATACTGTATCAAGGCTGAAAAATACCAGACCAGATGGTAGCAAAGAAGGGCAGAAAACTGCACATTTAATTGTTCAGCGGTAAAACCCTGCCCATGAGATCCCCATAGTCTCCCAGAAACTTGATCTGGAAATTCTAATGAGCTGCAAGTCAGTCCGCAGGAGCCATTCCCAAATAGATGAGTCTCCGTAAGTGCTAGAAATCATGAAAGGAGTTGTAAACTAACTCATCTAAAGAGCACCAGATTGGGGAATATTAGTCCAGAAACTAATATAGATTTTATCAAAACTGCTGTTCATGATTTGAACAAATGTCTCAGTGCCTCTAGCCTGTCTCTTAACAACAGAAAACCACAGATGCAAATATTCCCGTTTGCCAGTGTGACACATTTCAAAATGTACACTATCTGTATGGGGCATCTGGGGCAAAAGAATCTTTTATCATGGATGTGCCAAGATTTTAAAAAATGTAACTAAACTCTTTCTCCTTTTTCATAATAATTTAATGAACTCTGTGATCTATATTAAGACTATTCAGCACCACAGCCATAATTACTTTTAAATCAGAAATAGGCAATGACTCTACTCTTTGAAGGATTTTGAGATGAGACATAGATCACATTGTACTGTGAAAGTATTCTCAGTGAAATTGCCATGACATGTGCATCAAAAAGCTGCCTCATGCTCTGCATTAAAACTGTGATACAGCAGAAAATACTTTCTGACTTGTATTGAATTATAGCTGGTTTTTGTTCTCTGAATGGTTTGGGAGGGTGTAGTGAAGGAATACTGGGGACCATATGATATTTAGAGTGACATTAATGTATGATTTAATTATTTTACAATTGCCCTTTTTTCTTTGTCTACTTATGCTTTCCCTATGAAGCTTCTAGCAGGCTTGGAGAAGGAAGGAACAGTACAGGCACCCTTGGGTGCTGACACATTTATTCATAATAAAGGGATTTGCATTGGAATGTCAGTATCTTAAGTTCACATACAATAATAAACAATGATTTGTTCCCAGTTTCTAGGCATAGAAAATTATATCTAATTATTATTAACTTGCCCTCAATTGTCCCAGATCCTGGAATAAAGTAAGACTATAGGTATTATTCCATAGAGGGAAATGAAATGCATTGCTAGTATATCCCTCAGTCCCATCCATGTCCTTATTTCATGTTTTTTGCATTTGTTCATATTTTTTAAAAAAATCTGATCAGTTGAACAGTTCAGCTACAAAGTTATCCAGCTACTGTTTTCTTTCAAGGACTTGTTAGAATGGAGTGAGTACTGTACAGGAGTCAAGAAATGTGGAGAGATAGATGGTGTCACCAACTGTGAACAGGACCATGGTTAGCTCCATTGCCTTGCACTTCAATGTCACAAAGATAAACATTAGCTTTGCTGTGGCTTCAATCTTGCATTATAGTTGAGCCAGAAACAAATAAGCTCTGTTTTCAAACTGGCACAAAGAGCTTGTGCATACATGGCCACAAGTAATTATATCTCCTTACCGATATTCTACTATCACCTTGATGTGCAGCTGATTTCTATGGGGGAAAAGAGATATGGAAACACAAATCATGGAACTTCATATAATACCTTGTTTGGCTCATAGTTTAGAAATAAAGATGAGTTAGTCAAGATTGCCATGATTTTTCTTACAAAAATATCTGGAATTATAAGAAGTGGAGGCCCTGAGCCACTATTAATTGAAATATTCAACTGTGTTACCCGTCCTCTTCCCTCTATAGAAATAGGGAAGTGAACGAGATAAATAAGAAAATGGCATGGACAAACTGAATTAAAAACTTGAGGCATGCTGATAACTTCTCAGAGTTGCCAAGAACATCAAAGAAATTATTGGTGTAAAATTTTTAGAAAATGGATATAGTCATCTACTTGCTCACAGCAACAAGCAGCTTACCAATGTTTTACGGATAGTACACAACTCTATCAGTAATTTCGACAAAGCTAACAGCATAAATCTATAATAAAAGTTAACCAAATTCAAGCAAAAATGAATAGAAACAGAACACAAAACAGCAAGGCAAACATGTATATATGGCTTTTAAGGGAGTCTATCTAAAAATGTTTATAAACACTGTAAAAATAACCGGGAAAATAATTTATGACAAGAGAATAATGAAAGACACTGTTAAGTTCTTGGCTAACTGTCTGAAGCAAAAGAAATATAGGACAATGATTCCAAATATCAGAGATGAAATGAATGAAATGTATAAAACTTCAAAGGATACAAATTTTAAAAAATTTATTCAGAGTTATACAGCATACTAGAGAATATATCAAGTGAAGATATAAAGGCATTTTTAAATAAAGCTAACATACCAAAGTTAGATGATACAGGTAGTCCTCAACTTATGACCACAATTGAGCCCACAATTTTTGTTGCTAAGCGAGACATTTGTTATGTGAGTTTTGCCCCATTTTCTTTCTTGCCAGTTGTTAATGAATCACTGCTGTTGTTAATTTAATAATACAGTTGTTAGGTGAATCTGATTATTAAAAATGACTAAGCAGGGTTTATAAAAACTAGACAAGTATCAGACAATTTAGTTGTAGATATAATAGATTTGAATAAAGATCAATTTATAATGTTATCATTAGATGCTGAAAAGGTCTTTGACAAGATATATATAAACAGTATATGAACAGGTTCAGATTTCCTTTTGAATTTGTAAAATGGGTCATGATATTATATGAGTCACTTATAACTAAAATAAAGGTTAATGGTATGTCTTCTTCTACTTTCCCTCTATTTAGAGGAATAAGACAAAGATGTCCATTTTCACATTTGCTTTTTAAATATTTGAATGGAACCCTTGGCATGTATTATTGGAGAACATACAGAGATTTATGCAGTAGTACACAAGTCGGTTGAATACAAATTGTTGGACCTGCAGACCTTTAGCTTCTGAGACAGCTGAGATACTGGGATTAGGACTGTTAAATCCTTTAAAATTAAAAAGGCTTGGTATTAGTTTTTATAGATATTTGTTATCAAGAAATCAATTTGATATGCAGATGCTAAGAAATAAATGAAATAAAGAAACAGAGGTTCCTATATTGCCTAGACAATGGGAGAATGATTTGGCTTCTATAGCAAGCATGCTAATAGATCTCAAATTATGATTTACATAACAAAAATATTTTGAAGTCATTAAAGTCTGTTATATTTGTATAGAAAAGGACTGTCTAAAACAGAATTTTGTTGGAGATATAATAAGGATTATGCTTCTTTAAAACACACTTTTATAATGTCTTATACTTAATAAGTTTTGGGGGAAAGTACTGAATTACATAAATGTAATTGTGCGACAAAAGCTAAAATTTTCAGACAATAATATTCTCTTGAACCACATACCTAGTCCTTGGAATTTAACAACTGGACAATGTAAATAGCTTCTCAGCTTTATTATGCCAAATATGCCAATATTGCAGCATTGGAAAGATAAATCCCTTTCACACAATGGATTGAAGACCAGATTGGACTTGCCAGTTATGAGAGGATTGCCTGAAGACATAGGCTTTATATAGACATAGTGAATATATTGAAAAATGAGAGTTGTACAAAATAGGCTAAAAAAAAAAACCAACCCACACCTCTGAAATGTTGTTTTTTAAAATAGAAACCACTGATGACAATTGAAGTAATGGAGGAAATGTCTATAGAGGAAAGATAAGAAACATTCCAAAACAAATATTTCCATTCTGAAGGATTGTTTATAAGTATCAATAACACCTGCCACAGACCAATGATTGGGAAAAAAACATTCTATGTCTTAGAGGATAAAAATCTTGTTCTTCATCGTTGTCACAGTCGTTTCTGGCTTTCTTGTTTTATATAAAAAAAGTTATATTAAAAATATTTTTACATTTAAAGCAATCTAGTTTCCCTTCAGAATTTGCTCTTGCAAATTGGGCATGTATACCACAGAGGAGGAGGGAGGGAGGGAGGAAGGAAGGAAATGCCCACCACCTTTACAATTCTCAATATATCTTTTATTACTCCCTGAATATATTTCTCTCCTTTTTTTCTTTTGTGGTGGTGGTGTGTGTGTGTGGGGGGGAGGGAGAGATAAAGGGTGCACAAAAGGACTGGGCCAGTCATCTTCTACTTTACTTTCCAAAAAAAAAAAAAAAAACCCTCATGGCACTGCTTAAGGTCTAGAGAAGCACTCTTGCCCTTGATGCAAAAGGTTGGCAATTTCTTCTGCAGCATGCCTCCTTCCACTCCCTTCATTAAAGACTTTCTTTTAAAAATAGGCAGGGGTTTTGGCAGGGATCCAAGAACCCCAAGTTTAAACAATGCAGTGTTCTACTTTTATTTCATCGGTTATTCCTGGCACTCCCAAGGAGCAACTGCCACGTGCAGGAGAAGAAAAATTCGGGTGCCAGCTGGAAAGCGACTCCAGCAAGAGTCGAGAGAAGCCGCCACGGTAATCCCGTGGCTCGAAGGTTAGTCCCACCTCTCGTCAAACGTTAACTAAATCTCGGCTCTTCCGATCGGCACCCTCAGCCTTCGGACGGGTGCGACGAGCGTCACGGCAGACTTCGAGTAGTTTTACTAAAACGAATCCCACTTATTCTGGGCGGGGTGTGCGTGTCAAAAGATGTCTCCGTGGATGTCTTCGCACAGGTTAAGACGGGCGTCAGGAGAGTGAGGGAAGGAGGGAGCTGGTGACTTTCCCGGCGGGAGTTGGGGAAGGAGCGCGCGCTAGAGGAGTCGCGACGGTTACCATGGCGATAACACACACCACACCACTGTTCATCCCCCCTCCTCCACTCGCACGCAACTCCCCGTTGCTATGACAGCAGCACCGCCAATGGAAAGTCGCATTAGAAGGCCGCCTTGCGGGCCCACGAGCTGACAAGGGAAGGGTTTCCCTGTGCACTAGAGACGGAAGTGGGTCCCTTTGAGCTTGGGCCGCGCCCGGAAGTGAGGGTGGGAAGGTAGAAAAAGGAGGCATTGACTTGAGAGGCTCGCCGGCTAGTAGTCAAGCACCTGCCCGCCTGGCTCCGCGCGAATCAGGGGAGGCGACAGCCGCCTTCAACGTGGAGGCGGGGCAGTTTGAGCGGCTCTCGCGAGAATTCCTTTCCCCCAGTCAGGAGGCGGAGAGCGGAACTGTTCCTCCTCCCCTCGCTGCTACCTCTTCCCCCTCTTCCCGCCTCCCGCCTCCTCCCTCTCCAGGAAGAGCCTGGGCCCGACACGGGAAGATGGCGGCGGCCGGAGGCGGCAGCAGCAGCGGCGGCTGCGGCTCCCAGGCTGCGGAAGGGCCCGAGCTGTAGACCCCGACGCGGGGCCGGCGTGGACTGGCGGGCAGCGAGCGGCGGCGGCGGCGGAGGATGAGCCTGCTTTGCGCTCAGTATCTCCGGTGAGGAGGATGGGGAAATCCTATTGAGGATGGGAAGCACGTTAAAGAGAGAAAGAGAGAGGGAGAAAGAGTGTGTGTGTGTGTGTGTGTGTGTGTGTGTGTGTGTGTGTGTGTTGGGGATGGGGGTGCGGAAAGATTAAACACCATTTGGGAAAGCTGGACTGGAGGAGCCGCTAACCCAGCAAAAAACCAGGAATAATCAAAACTCAGCTTTACAAGATCTGGAAGAGACTCCAGTGTGTGAGTGGGATGCTGTGCTGCTCTTTGGAAAGGAAGGTCTCCTGGTGAAGAAGATGGAGAGAGTGACAGGAGGAAGAGAAACATATGTTCTCCTATAGGCTTTTTTTTTTTAAAAAAAAAAACATCCCTCAATTCTAGCATTCATAGTATTAGTTACCTGACGCTTATTCAGCAACTGTGTGCCTGAGCATGTGTGTGTGTGTGAAAAATCTACCTTCTCCCCCCCCACCCCCAATTGGTATTTTATTTAACCTAAAGACATTACAATAATATCGGTCTGGGATTTGTCTGGTGTGTGTTCATGATTGGTTTATTTTGAGCAGCACGATTGTACCTGGAAAAGTAAGTGAATAGACTAAGGGGGTAAAATGGAACATGGATTCCTCACCATCTCATCAGCCTTTCTGTGCTCCGTACACACCTTCTGAAATAGAGTAACATTGCAAGCGATTTTAAGGCTGGGTGTAGGTGATACAAATAAAATGACATGTGTGTGCACATGCAGGAGATGATAAAGGAGGCAAAATTAGAGGGTTGTTCTACAGAGGAGGGATTGCTCTAGCGCTGTACCGAGAGGGAGATATAGTGGAAAATGTGCAGAAGGGCAGTGACGTTTCATGGCTGATGGGTGAGACAATGGTTGGCTGAGCAAATGAGAAGACTGCATGGCAGAGAGGAACAGGCTATTAGGGAACTGAAGTGAGGAGCTCTTGTTCATTTAAAGATGCAAGTGCTGCCCTAGATATACGTATGTTAATTCACTTATCTCTCAGCCTGAATTGTAGTTGCAGTAATTGAAAGCAGTCCTATAAATTCAGTTACACAGTTATGCTTTACGTTGTTAAATGGTACAAGAATTTACGTCCGGTGTAAAGTTAATCAGTAACTCCCATAAAATATTTCTGGGAGTTCTATCTTTAAGGTGCTTTATAATTAATTTCCAAATTATGATAACTTGATTATCAGTCCTCTGCAAGTCTCTTCTTCTAAGCTTGCAGTGTCAACTAATTCTAAATCAAATTATTTGTCTGGAAAGAAAAGAGATAATTCAAGTGGTTAAAGCACCAGGCTAGAAAGTGGGAGACTCTTGAGTTCTACTCCCTCCTTAGCCATGGAAGCCAGCTGGATGACCTTGGGCCAGTAAATTGTTCTCAACCCAACTTGCCTCACAGAGTTGTTGTTCTGGGGAAAATAGGCAAGTGTGTTGATATGTTTGCCACTTTGAATTATTTGTAATGGGATAGAAAATGGGATAGAAGAATACAAATAAAAAGATCCTTGTTGTTGGATGATGCCTATACTGCACATAATTTTTGGCCATAGAATATAATATGAATAAAGAAAAAACACTTCTCAATTTTAGTATGTTATATCCCAGATATTTCTATGCATTATTCTATCCTTTTAAATAAGACTAGCATAAACTATGTTTCTAGAATATTTCAATGCTATACAGTTGTATACACGTCATTGTTATTATTTACCCAGTTCATAGAATAATATAGATAGCATAGCCATGGACTTATTTTTGTTTTATCAACATACATTTAAGTTTTGCAAAAATGATTTTTAAAATTTTTTCGATGTATGGCCCAGAAGTTCATACTGACAACTGTAAACTATTAAGCTGTATGAAAATGCAAAAAAAAAAGAATAATAATTCCTATGTGTTTTAAAGCAGTGTGTCCAAATAAGGATTTAGCCAGTTTTAGGCTTTCTCAGTGAAAAACCTCCATGTGTTCTTGGATAATGGATCTTCTCCATTTTGTAAATGTATGTATGTATGTATGTATGTATGCTTGGAAGCTCTAAAGACTTGTAATTGGAGATAAATTTGGGAAACACAACACCTGATTATTTTGCGGAGGCTGTCTTACACCTCAATGATTATTCTGTATCACCTTTAGGTTCTTTAGGCTTGCTCTTTGGTGCCTTCATTTCTTTCTGCCAAAGCATAAATTTAGCTTCATGGGAGCTAAAATGTTCTACCATACTTTTACTGTATATTTTATTCTATATTTCCTTCTGCAGCTTTGAATTTGGGTATCATCACTACACCAAAGATGTTCAATTCTGTATCTCATGTTCTCCTTTTTCTATTTTCAAATGAGAGCAGGGTTTGGAAGGATAAAGTTAAATAAAACGATCCTGTAATGCCTTAAATTCAGGGTAGAGTCGGGGGGATTGGATGAAGCTGAGCGTTTACTGGCCAGATACTCTTCCTGATGCCACAGGAGTTCACAGCAGATATTTTTTCTTTGCACCCTAAGAGAGAACTATCTGCTGCTACCTAGGATTGAACTCTCAACCTTTGGAGTAGGAGGGAGAAGGTCTTCAACACTAGACCACCACTCTTGGAAGAATAAAGTTAAATAAATGTATTAAATGTAGATAAAGAAAGGTGATGCTGGTGACAAATATTTATGCTTTACCGGCATTCAATAGTTTGGCAGTTGATGGGGTGTGGTTACAATGTTAATACAAGTTTCCCACATTGAGCTAGACTGACTTCTGAATTTAAGACACTAACTGTAATTTGAAAAGTTACAGTTTTGAACTAACTTTCATTAGGATCATACTTTGTTTTTGGATCAACTCTCCCACCATCTTTATCAAATCAGGCCTTACTTAGGTTTTACCTATTCCACTAAAATGAATAACACTTGCTGGTAGCAGTGCCTCTGTAGTTGTAGACCTAGCTTCTATTTCTTCATCGAAGGTAGCAGTTTCTTTTCTTCATTTTTGTCCCAGAGAAGCTGTGACTTTTTTATCAGTTATCTTGGAGATACATCTTTAAAGATCTTTTTTGATTTTACCATTTAACTTAAAACTGTAGTTTCTTAGTTTTTTCTGATAAGTTTTTAAAATCAAAAACATCACATATAGTAGACATTATCTGCTTTTTTTCTCTCTCCAAGATTTGCTGTGAAATTGCAGAAGACTCTTCAAAACAATGTTTGAAAATATTTTGAAGGCCATGGCAATAGTTTTAGGGTAGATTCTGAAAGTATCTCTCAAAATGCCTTTGCAGTCCTACTCATGGTATCACTTTGGTTACTTTTATTGGGCATCATGGTACGTGAGATGAAAGCAGACTTTCTATAGAAAACTAGTGCCTTTTGAATTGAAATTAGAAGTGAGGAAAGAAAATGTGGATATGCGAATTCAGCTTATTATGCTCTTACACTATTAGAAAATGAAATAAATAGTTCTATATCTGTAAACGTTCTGAACAGTAATTAATGGTAGAGTGTAATGAAATTATAATTTTTTTCTCATTAACAATCCATATTTTCTGTCTTTATATTTTGCTTTACATTCTCTTTTATCAGAATAATTATGTATTTTGATTGCTCTAGATATAATAATTCTATTGTGACCATACTGATCCTCTGTAGCAGTTTCAGGTTATCTTGGATTTGTTTGTATAATCCTTTCTCAAAGCTTTGGTGTTATAACTAACTAGACAACTTGTGTTCTGTTGGGTCATTGTTTCAGTGATATTTCTTACAATATTCTTCAAAATCTTCAACTTCTAATGCGGGTGTTGGCAACGTGTGGCTCCCGAGCCCTATGTGGCTCTTTTGTCCCCCTGCTGTAGCTCCCTGTGGGCTAGCTGGCCCCGCCTCTCGCCTTTCCCTCCCAGTCACTCCTCTCATGGCCTGAGAAGGTAAGGGGGATAGCGGGGATGGAGACTCGCTCCATATTCTTGCCTCTCATCTTGCGGGCATTTCTTCAGTCTCTTCTTGGTGCTGCGCGCACCTCGGTTCCTCGAGGAGACAAGTGACTTGTTCTCTGCCCCAAGACACTGACTTGGCTCGGCCTGGCTGCAGCCAATGCTCTGCATCATAATGGGCTCCAGGAGGAGGAGGGAACGCCGTCTCCCCCATTGTGAAGCATGCTAAATTTAAGTGTGTTGTGCAAGGTGCTGCGAGAGCAGTGAGCAAGCCATAGAGGCGGCGAGAGCAGCAGCATGTGCTGCGGCTGGGCCGGGCCAGTGCTTCCAACTTGCAACTTGCTCTCGCTGCCTCCATGGCCTGCTCGCTGCTTGCAGCACACTTAAATTTAGCGCGCTTCACAATGGGAGAGAAGGCAGCTGCAGCCAGGCCGAGCCAGTGTCTTGGGGCGAAGAGCAAGTTGTGCGTCTCCCCAAGCGACTGAGGTGCATGTAGCACCAAGAAGCTCCAGAAGAAGCACCCACAAGATGAAAGGCAAGTACAGGGGTGCTTCCCTCCTGCTCTGGAATATGGAGCGAGTCTCCATCCCTGCCATCGCCCTTACTTTCTCAGGCCACATGAGAAGGGACTGGGAGGGGAGGGCAAGGGGCAGAGCCAGCCAGCCCACAAGGAGCCATAGCAGGGGGACAAAACAGTTTCATTTATCTGGGAACCTGAAATGACTCTTGATTTAAATCATATGTTAAAAAGCACCCAAAGAAGAAGAAAGAACATCAGCAAACAAAAAACAAAAAAACCCCCAATCCTCACCTGTTTTTGGAAATGGTTCAAGAGGGAACACACACACACACACACACACACACACACACACACACGGGGGGGCAAAGAGAAACAAATGAGAGAAGAGAGAGAGAGGGACACAAATGAGAGCTGGAGGGCGAGAATGAGAGGGAAAAGAGGGAAATGAGAGAGAGAAGAGAGAAAGAAAGGAAAGAAAAAGCAAGGGGGAGAGGGAGCGAGTGAAAGGGAGAGGAAAAAGAGAAAAATGAGAGGGAGGGAGAGAGAGAGAGAGAGAGAGAGACCCATTTCCCACAGAAAACACCCGGAGCCACAAAACCCGGGTGGGCGTGGCTGGGGGTGTCATGTGACTGGGTGGGAGTGATGTTGAGATGGCCACGCCCACCCAGGTTTTGTGGCTCCCAGTGCTTGCTTTTCTGTGGGAAATGGGTCCAAATGGCTCTTTGAGTGTTAAAGGTTGCAGACCCAGTAAAGGCAATGCTCTAATGCATTGCCTTTACTGGAAATGTTGGGATCCATTCTGAAACATATCTGCCTTGAAAATAGACTATACTGAACTGTATAGCACAGGCAAACATCAGCATAGGAAATGTTTTATGACATTTGTATTATATCATAGACTGTTTCATGATAAAGTTTATGTCATAAAATGTTTTATAACATTCGTGACAATTCTATAGGAGTCATGGGTCCTTGTTTTTAAATGCTTTCTGTAAATTAGCCTATTTGAGATACCTTAGTTCAAAAATTCTTGCCCTATGATGCACTACTTTGTCCAGTTAAAGATAACAGGAACAAGACTTTTAGTAATATATAGATTCTTGTAATAATAATTCCATTGTGGTCTGTTCCAGTAGAGATGTGTTATTTTTTACATATTTCCTTACTGTTCTTGTCTGAACAGTATTTGCCTTTGAAATTGATCCCACAATAAAATTTTTCTAGAGAAATACAGCTCCTGTATGGTCACAGTATTATATTGTGGGGCAAATCTATTTATAAATATTGTGATGAAAAGTAAAGGACCACTATTTTGTAATTGTAAAATCAGGGTAACCAATAATTATTGTGACCCTTAAATATTTTTCACCTCTAAGTGATAGTCCATGAAGTTGGGCAGCCAATAAATTTAAATTAATTAAACATAATAAGTGAAGTATATAAAAGATGATAAGTTATTATAGGCTGTAAAACTGATAACTAAATTATGAACCTTACTGAGTGAAGTCATGCTGATGTCTGAGTAAACATGCATAGGCTTATGATTTAGAATTGATCCCAAACTCACTTATTCTCTATATAAATTCATAATACATAAGCCACATCATATTCATATAAAGCCTAGGGTATACTTGTGATATTTCAAAATCATGAGATAAATTCTAATCTGACTAAAGTGACCTCTGATAAATAAAATGTTATCACATATTAGAGAGGTAGAAAATATATATATTTTAAATATGTGGAATGTGGGTGCAGTCATGAAATTTCAGTGTAACCTATTTCAGAGAGTTGTGATGTAAATAATTATGTTGTAGGATTATATATGTTGCCTTAAACTCCAAAGAGAAAAGGTGGGATATAAATATAATACAGTTCTTATATTTGACTTTGAAGATATGGTAGTGCAATTAGGTGTAACTTTCAATTTACTATTATGTTGATTGTGGATTGCCTTTGAGCCTGTTTGAGGGTAAAATACACAATGAATTCAGAATCTCTAATGTTTATTTAAAGTCTAGTGAATGAGATCAAAATCTTATTTAGAACAGATATTCAACATGATTTTCAAAGATTCTATTAATAGCCTGTTGGTAATTCAGATTTAAAAACTCCAGTTTATATCAAAATAGTATACTTTTTTTCCTCAACACATTTGTGGCCTCCAATGTGTTGAGTTTAGTCTCCTTCCTTCCTCCCTTCCTTCCTCCCTTCCTCCCTTCCTTCCTTCCATCCCTCCCTATCTATCTATCTATCTATCTATCTATCTATCTATCTATGAAATTTGTTTACTGCGATCTCACCATAAGGTGACCCTGGGTGGTTAATGATATTAAAAAGTATAAAACAATGCAACAGCCTTTTTTCAATAAGAATAAAACATTATAAAAATACATATTATCATCTGTAAATAAAAGATAGGGAGGAAAGGCATAGGATAAGTCGGGGGTGGGGGGGGATCTGTTATTAATCTGTCAACCACTTCCAGCATGATATTCCCCCATTGGAGCCCCACCCCAACTGGCAGACCTACGTCTTTATCCTAGTATGGAAGGTCAGGAGGGTGGGAGCCAACCACACTCTGGGGGGCAAGATATTTCAAAGGGCAAGAGTCTGATGGGACCCACTACATGGTACCTCTGATGGGACCCACTACATGGTACCTCTGCTGGTATGCCAATCCTAGTAGGATGAGACAGGGTGGATTTGATTTAAATCGAGTTGATTTAAATCACAATTTAAATCATGATTTAAATCATGATTTAAATCACTAGTAAAAAGGCTTGATTTAAATCAACTCGATTTAAATCATAATTTTTAAAGAGCAACTGTCATCTCTGCTACTCCTTTGACCCACTGTTGACTCACCGATAGTCCCAGTGTTGCAGAATATACAGCCTCATGCTACATAACTAAGCTCCATTTCATGCTGAATAAACTAAATTATTTATGTATCTTAAATAGAAAACTATCTTACGATAGATTTTTACCCCAAAAGTTTTTTATTAAAATAAATTCGATAAAAATCAAAAAAATCCGATTTAAATTAAAAAAATCCGATTTAAATAAAAAAAAATCTGATTTTTTTTATTTTTTTAAAAAAAAAATCATTGATTTTTATCCACCCTGGGATGAGATGTTCCTCAATAACACATCCATTAGATTATGAGAATTAGGCCAACCATCTTCTGAACACTAGAATTTGGAAAATTGGTACCCATAGAGGGAAAAATCATCCTGAGTTTTTCTCTTGCTGTGGTTAATCATAGCTACCATACACTGTACAGCAAACTTGGGGAGGGGGGAATCCTTAAAGTATTAATTATGCTGTGCTTAGCACAAAATTGTGGGAGGGTTTTTTAGTGATTTTTGAGATGGAAAAAAGAGCATAGGTTTGACATATTCTTAAACCAAATCCTTGCAGACACATTGTGTTTACAGTTATTCATAAACTTATTATTACATTAGGGAGGGTGTGTGTATTAGTATTTTAGCAAACAGATTTTTAAATTAATTCATTTTGACTGTATTCCACCAGTGTTTTTTTCTGGTATATCCACTATTTACTTTTACATCACAAATTGGAGATAAGCACACACTTATAGACAGCCCTTTCATGTATTGTGATAAATATTAATTCTTTGCCACGTATCATGTATCACCTACCATCCTTTACCATATACAACCAGTATGTGCAGTCATTCACTCGCTCTATTTTTTTGCCGTTTATATAAAACTTGCAGTCTTCTTTCTTATAACTATCTGGATTTTTGCAACATTAAGATCCATACTTCTTGATGCACCCTAGAATCTATCCAGATTTCTCAGCAAACTGTTCTCAACCAATAATGCGGCATTATATGCATAGAATAATACACATATATCCTTATTTTTCATCAATATAGCTTTTGGTGTGCGCAGCTTGACTCATGCGAGTGGCAGTCTGGTGCTCACACACATGCACACACAGTTCAACTGCAAGTGAAGCTGTGTACATGTGCATGTGTGCCAGCCTGCTGCTCATGTGTGTGTGCGCGCACCAGCTCACGCAAGCTGGCCCATGGCCTGGTGGCGAATAAGTCATGGCCTGGTAGTGGACCATAGCCTTGGGGTTGAGAACCCCTGGTATAGAGGCTTATTCTGAGTCACTAATAATCTGAACTATTGAGGTGTGATGGACTTCACAATTTCCTGTACAAACTGAAAGAACATTTAGAATTTTAGTGTTCCATAAGTAATATTTTGAATGTTTTATATGCTGTAATGAAAAAGTCGCTTATAGTTTGTGTGTGTGTGTGTGTGTGTGTGTGTGTTTATTAAGTTTTTAATATAAATCATCTTGAGTTTAATTTTTCCAATCTGGCAAACCATTTGAGTTGTATTATATGTAGGTAATCTACAATTAAATTCAGTCTAAGACTGATGGAAACTTAACAATTCAAGTCCTAACCAAGCACCTAAGAATTATTAAGGTAGCATCTAAGAATACAGGCAATTCTATGTAGGATGGGATATTTGTTTGATAAAGTTAGATATTAAAGACTGATAAATATTTCCAGATATTGAGGAACTCTTTTAATATCATTCAAGGGCCTCAAACACATTGGTATAACAACAAATTCCTTCTTCTATAAGCATTCAACTTCAATCTTCAAGTCCCAGTTTTTTGTAATGTTTTCAATTGTTTTTCCTCAATCCTAGCATCATGGATGCTATAGCAACATCCATGAAGCAGACTTTTACCCCCAATAACTGTTATATCAGGTGAATTATGAACAAGATGTTATGAACATCTGTAATATCAGGCATGTTATGCTTGTCCATTTGATTTTCCAAAATCTTCTCAATTTGATGATCAATTTTCTTGCATTCAAATCCAAACCTCTCAAAATTTCCAGTGAATAATTCTGGCATTCCTAGCACTTCTTGTAGTCAGTTTGTAAAATTTTGCTTTAGCCACTGGTCAATTATTTCATCCTTTTACTACAGAGGCAACATCTGCTTTTGTTTGTTACATGTTGAATTTTTGCCTTCATGCTTGTTCTTGAGCCACTAAAATAAAGCCTTCAATTTCTTTAACTCTCCTGATATTAATCAACTTCATGTGGGTTTTTAAATAAGCTTTTTCTTCTATAATCTTCAAGTATCGACCATACATTGCCATGCTTGTTCTTCCAATTAGCAAATCATTTTCAATTGTCTATTTAGCATTTACCGTATTTTTTGGACTATAAGACACACCTAACTATAAGACACACCTAAATTTAGAAGAGGAAATCAACAAAAAAAAAATTTGGGGGGCCTCTGCGCGCCCCATTTTCGGGCCTTTTTTCAGGCCGTTTTCAAGGCTTTTTTCGGACTGTTTTCGAGGCTTTTTTTGGCCCATTTTTGAGGTTTTTTTTCAGGCTGGTTTTTTTTTTTTTTTAATTTAGCCAAAAAAATCTCAAAAACGGGCTGAAAAAGCCTCAAAAACAGGGCAAAAAAAGCCTTGTTGAGTTCCTTCAGGATTTTCCTTATTGCTTTTTAAAAATGTAATCATTCAGGCCATGCTTTTCTTCCTTCATAATTTGTTTCATCTGTAAGAGTCCTCCAACACTTTCTGCTCTTCGCAAATATAGCCAATCAGTATCATTTTTGAGTGCAAAACATGGTACATTATCGTTCTTCTGATCCAAGTTATCAAGGTCTATCCAGTCAATTGTTTCTGCTGTACATCAAATAATAGGGACTACCCAGGTATATGGTATTTCCATCACTTAGCTTTGATTTCAAAATTTTACAAATTCATTTGATATGCTTAGTAGAAGTATTAGAGTATGATTCTGTAATAAATCAGAAGTATCCAAATTTCCCACATATTTGTAGCCTTTTTCTGGTGCTACTGCCTTTATTAAATCTTCATTGTTAAGCTGTATCCATCAGATTCAACTGTTTTGTCTGTCTTTATGCCAACGATATACACTTGTCAATGCCAAATCGTATTCCAATATATTTATTAATTCTTTTGTATTTTTTAAGTAAGGAATCTAGTTTGGCTTTTTTTCAAATAATCCAAATGGAGTAAATGCAAAAATTTTATTCCTTTTTGGTCAGTTCATATTCAATAATTTGTCTTGTTCAAAATGTTGTTAGTGGGGCCATAAATAACTAGGTGATACTGAGTCACCTTGGAAAATTCTACGTTTAATTTGGACTTTTTCCCAATTAGCCATTGGCTTTATTCACCCAAACTTCATCAAAGTATTCATAAATTGCTGAATGTTTCTCCCGATTCCAAAATCTATTAATCTATTTCTATGAAATAGAAGCAAATGCCCTTTATAGTCTATCTTAAGCCATAAGACCATTTCTTCTTCTTTTTTTTTTCAAATTCGTTGAAACCAATTTTGTCAATAATTGGTCCTTTATTCCTCTTGAATTCTATATTCTCAAATAGCTGTAGATTTAATTTACATTTATAAGTACTTGTATGTTATTGGCAAACAGGTTACAGGCCTGTAGTTTCGAGGCTCATTTCCCTTCTCCTTCATCTTCTGAGTTAGGAATGTCCTTTCAGCTGTTAGCCATTTTTAATTTTCTGGTGCTTCCAAACCCTATTCATCTGGTCTGCCAACCTCAAGTGTGGATTTGTCAGTTATTTTAGCCAGAATGCATGGAGCTCATCTGATATAGGAGCACTCAAGTTTTTATCCTTCTCTGATTGCTTTTGTATTATTTCCTTAGTTAATCTAATTTCTTCCACACCAAGTACTTTCACTATATTTTCAATTTGCTTGATTCATGTTGCATGCCTATTGTGACTCCAATTATTTTCCCACAAACTTTTCCAAAATTTTAGGGTCCTTCTTTGCCAGGCTTTACATTATTTGTGACCGGTCATTCCATATTTTCAAGCGTTTTGTAGAATTGATGCTGATTTGCTCTCGAGTACAAGTTCTGCTGAAATTGAATTATTTGATTGGCATATCGTTTGATTTTCTCTGCAATAGCCATGATACTTTGTTTCAATTGTTCTAGAGTCTCTGCAATTCCTTTACTGTCCAGTTTGTACTTCACAGATAGATTAGTTTTGATTTACTTATTTTTCAAGTTTTCTTGCCTCAAATTCTTTAAATTGCTCAGATCTGTGCAAATTTTCTTTATCTTCAGTTCCAATTGCATTTTTATTTAGATTTTCTTTTCTTAATAACTTCATTCCTTTGTATTTTAAATTCCAATTCTTAATGGAAATGTCCTATTACAACAAAAACAATTTTAGTTAGAAAGTGTGCTGCCACTACTCCTCTTTTACACTTATATGGGTGTTCTGCCTCAACAATGGGTTACCAGTTGATCCATCCAAACACACAAAAAACATGTTGATGATATAGGCCAGGGGTGTCAAACTCGTGGCGTCACGTTGCCGTCACGTGACGTATCATGACATTTTTTTTCTTCGTGGGGCTGGGGTGGGCGTGACCTGGGTGTGACGCATCCAACCCACGGTCCTCCAGTTTGATACCCCTGATACAGGCATAAAAATTTAAACAAGTTTATCCAGATACTAACTAGAAAAAGCGACTGCCTGCTATATTGTCTTGCATTTTTGTGGTTAAAATAAAAACCTTGAATTAAACACTAGCTGTAATGTCTCATTGTTGAATCTTAATTAAAAACAGAAATACTTTTTGTCATTCTGGTTGTTTAAAGCAAATAAATTATACATTCTCGCCCAAACAGCTCTTATAAACACCTGAAAAAGCCTGGTCGGTTAGAATGAGAGAAAACAACAATAGGAGTGTTATACATCCTCTTATTGTTTCGTGTTGTTTAGATTGAGGTGTTTTTTTTCAGATTGCCTTGAATTTGCTCTGCTCAGATTTTGGAAAGTATTGTTTGGACCTTTCACTATGTAGGCCACTTTTCTTCATATTAATATAAGGAAGATGTTCTGGCATTAGACATATATTCATAGCACTTTAATCTGTGCTTTTGTATTTTGTCAGTTGTAGGTTATTCATTGCATCTCAGTCTGATGAAGTCATTATTCAGATGGTTGTGTAGAGAGATTAGCAGAATATACAATAGGTCATGTTAAAAGAACATCAGACTTATTGAGGTTGGCTTTTAATAGGGTTCATGTCTCAAATCTGTATAGTGAGATTGGCAGAACTAGTGTCTTGAAGATTTTTATCCCTTTTCACTGAAGTGTTTTGTTTCTTCCTGAAGCACTAGTTGAAAGATCAAAGGACAGCAATTGGCCTGGCCAATTCGATTAGCTAGTTCTGTTTTTTAATGGTGTTTATGTTCTTCTACCAGCAACCCAAGATATTTGAATTAGTTAACTTGCTCTTAACTACCTAAACTTAACTACCTACCACAATTTTTGTTGAGGTAGATTGAGATCCATCAACTGTCAAAATCTTTGTTCTACCGTCAATTTTCCTACTGTATAATCAACTGTGTTGATGATATATAAGATATTAGCAATTTCTATGATATTGTACACAAATGCAGATAGTCTTTGACATACAACCAGTTGTTTAACAACCACTCAGTATTGCAGCAGCCTTGGACAGGGTGCTGTATGGCCCATAATGTACTGTAAAATGTTGTGCTGTAGTAGTCTACCATATCATTCCTTGCGGAGTCACAGGACAACATTTCAGGTACTTGGAAATCATTTTGCATTTATGACCAGTTGCAGTGTTCCATAGTCACAAGACCTTGATTTCCGATATTTTTTGCTGGTTGCCAGCAAAAAGCTTCACCCACTCGGAGAATGGATTTACTTAACAACCACCTTATTCGCTTAATGATTGCATGGTTCAGACGTACAACTGTGTGATTCATTTAACGACTGCCATAAAAAGAGTGGTAAAATCAGGTTCAATCATGTGGGTGCCTTGACATGACTGTAACAACTAATGATAGAAATTCCAGCCCCAATTGAAGATAATGGGTTTCATTGCAGTGCCTTCCAAACCTTTCTCCATAATAGCATCCGTATGACTTTGAACAGAAGGGTTGAGATCACACAGCCATACCTAATGCCAGTTCGAATCAAGAACTGAACATTAATTTTGGATATGTACACAGTTATTGGAATTGTTGTAGAATTTGTGGGTTTTCAGTTCTCTCCATAAAACTGACTAGTGTACATTGTCAAAGTTGCTTCAAAGTCAATGAGCAAGTGATTATTTATATTATTGAATTCTCTCATCCATTAGTTGTCTGATGATGAAAACCTGGTCACGTAACCTTGATTTGAGTGGAAACTAGACTACTTTCCTCTAATTAATTTTCCTATTGTTTCTGGAAATGTAGTTATTTGATTCTTATGAAGACCTTTCCAAGGACTAACAATAATTGAGGGGTCCTTGGTGCTCTCTGAGCTTGGTGATTTTCTTGTAGATGTTTCATTACCCAAATTAGATAACATCATCAGTGTTAGTTTGGGGTAATGAAATGTCTGCAAGAAAACAACCAATTCAGAGAGCACAAAGGACCCTCATTTATTTTTTTATTTTTTTTTAATTTGATTTATATGCCGCCCTTCTCCGGAGACTCAGGGCGGCTTACAATGCATTAAGCAATAGCCTTCATACTTTTGTATATTTTATACAAAGTCAGCTTATTGCCCCCATAAACTGGGTCCTCATTTCACCTACCTTAGAAAGGATGGAAGGCTGAGTCAACCTTGAGCCTTGGAGAGATTCGAACCAGCAGTAATTGCAGGCAGCTGTGTTAATAACAGAGTACTTAGACCACTGTACCATTTCAACTCTGAGCTATAAATATTCTCCTTTATTGATACTGACAATAAAACTTATGGTCCAGTTGCTTTTGAATTGCTGTCATCTTTTTTCAAAATAGATTATAATATTTCATTTCATTTTTGTGAATACCAAATTAACTATAAATGTAATCACTTAATGAAATGGTCACTAGCTCTGGGTGCCGCAGTTGTAGCTCCATCCATCTGTTCTCCCATTTTTTATTTATTTTTTTTGTTACCTTTATGCTTCTATTGTGGGCACAATGTTTCACTCCTGATTTTTTGGGGGCATTTGGATAAATAGAGTAGTGGTGACACCTGTGGCTCTTCATGGTTGTAGAGTTTTTGGAAAATTTCCTTCTATCTCTGAAGCGGTTCATTTGAAGATGAGACAAATGTTCCATCAGTTTTGTAGGCATTACTATTTGTCAATTTAATCCTTATGAAGTGCCTGAGATTGGTTAAAAAAAAAGTGTGATACTTGTATTTTGCACAGCCTCTTCCAGTTTCAGGACCATGGTATTCCAGTGGGTCTCATTTTCCACTTTGCAGAGGAATTGTCAATTGTGGCTTTAAAAAAACCCTCGCTAATGACTGGGGTAATAATGCAAGTAAATAGTTCCTATTGGAACAGAAAAGTATACCTTCCCCTTCCTGTTTTCCTATAAGAACAATCCTGTGAGGTGGGTTGGGCTGAGAGAGAGTGACAGGTGTACTGTTCTTGTTATAGTGCTAAATAAAAGTGATTGATTTCGTATGGCAAATGTGATTAAATAGGTTAGGCTTTAACTCTGGTCAGTTTCTTGTTTCAGCTTGTATTTTGGATATTCTAAAATCAGGGTGGATTTGATTTAAATCGAGTTGATTTAAATCACAATTTAAATCATGATTTAAATCACTAGTAAAAAGGCTTGATTTAAATCAACTCGATTTAAATCATAATTTTTAAAGAGCAGCTGTCATCTCTGCTACTCCTTTGACCCACTGTTGACTCACCGATAGTCCCAGCGTTGCAGAATATACAGCCTCATGCTACATAACTAAGCTCCATTTCATGCTGAATAAACTAAATTATTTATGTATCTTAAATAGAAAAGTATCTTATGATAGATTTTTACCCCAAGTTTTTTATTAAAATAAATTCGATAAAAATCAAAAAAATCCTATTTAAATCAAAAAAAAATTCTATTTAAATCAAAAAAATCTGATTTTTTTGATTTTTTTAAAAAAATCATTGATTTTTATCCACCCTGTCTAAAATAGATATTAATGAAAACAGAGACAGACAATATTACTTCTATTGAATTTCTGCTTATATATATATATATATATATATATATATATATATATATATATATATATATATATATATATATATGTTTATTTATCGATTAGCCTATAGGCCATATTAACGTACAGGTTCAAACACATATTACCAATAAAATTCTAAACAAACAATTTAAAATGAGAGAGTTATAGGATAAAATACAATAATTTGATACATAAATATATAAAATAGAATAAAATGACATAAAATTATATTTCTTTATCACCTCTTTTTTATTATATACCAGCAGAATGCCAATGTTTATGTGTGTGAATGACAGACCTCTGGGAAAGGGAATAATGTGCCTTTACTACAACTGTATTGCATCATGGAATCATGAGGATATATTCTTTTCGATCCTGTGTGTCTTATTCTTTTGGGAAATATTGGTAGTTCTTTCAAAATAATATTAATGTGGAAATAAAAGAGCTAAATAAAACAGCAGGATTTGGAAGATGTATTTTGAGACTGAAAATAGCAGCTGACAGGAAATTGGTGTGGAACTTTGATAGCAGGCCTTTAAGTTTCAGGGTTAAGTCTGTTTTTAGAGGAAAATGAACAAACATAGCATGGCGTGTGTGTGTGTTGTATTTGCACAAGGCATAGGCAGAGGAAATACAGCATATATTGAAACATTTTTTTCATAATTCTTCCAGCTAAATTATTCATGTTCTCATAAATAATTAGAAAAAATGATTATATTTGAATAAAATTACTCTTCAACATAAGCAATTAGGACTTCAGTATTTAGGATTTCTCCAATTCAAATTGCTTTATTTTTAACATTTTGGAAAGAAGTTTTTAATTTTTTAGCTGTTGAAGTAAACATGAAAAATCAAGTTTTGTATCTTAAGATTGCTTTTCTTTAAAAACAAATTATTAATATTTCTAAAGAGGATGTGGGTAGATGATTAAATTGAAAGAAACTGAAATAGGAAACAAGACAAACTCTGCACCAAGTGGAAGATCAAACAAGTTCCTGACAAACCTAGCAGGCAACTTTGTTTCCCAAAAAGTAAAGAAGGGAACAAGGGAATCAGCCATATTGGACTTAATTCTCACTAACAGAGATGAAATGATAGAAGGTGTTGAAGCTGCAGGAACCTTGGGGGGAGTGATCATGCAATATTGGAATGCAACATTATGCAAGCACAAGCAATAGAACAAAGTCAAACTAGAGTCTTGGACTTTAAGAGAGCTAATTTCAATAAACTTAGAGTTTGGGAAGGATTCAATGGATAAGAATCCTCAAGGCGAAAACAACTTGAGAAGCTTGGGAAATTTTGAAAAGTGCGATTATAAAAGCCCAGTGTAGCACAATACCAATGAAGAAGAAAAATAACAGCTCTCAAAAGAAACCAGCATGGCTGCATAAAGAAATCTCTGACGAAATTGAATGACAAAAAGGACAAGTATAAAAAATGGAAAGAGGGGCACATAACTAAGGCAGAATATCAGTCTGCAAAGATGAAGTGAGGAAAGCTAAGGCTCACAGCGATTAAAGGCTTGCTACAAAAGTAAAAAATAACCAAAAAAAGCTTCTTCCAATATCTTAAAAACAAGAAAAAAGTCAAGGAAACAATTGGTCCATTGCTGGGAGAAAGTGGCAAGAAGGTGACAAGAACAGGGAAAAAGCAGAACTACTTAACTCGTTTTTTGCATCTGCCTTTACCCAAAGGGAAAAAACAGTCCAACCTATCAAAAAGAGCACCACAAAAAAACAGATTAGGAACACAAGTTAAAATAGATATTTGTATTATCCTGTCCAGTTATGCGGAAAAAACCAACTCTCATTTTCTTAGGTTTTTGACTTTATGCAGAAGTGTAATAAGACTTTAGGTAGGAAGAGCTATTAGTTTGGCAAGTGGCTTAATGTGAAAAAACTCCACTTAATATATTGCTGATTATATATATGTGGGTAACAGATGTTCCCTAAATGAGATTTTAATGTAGGAAACTAATCCAGTAATTATTGTACTTAAATATCTTGCTACACATGTAAGTTTTAACTGGTGTATGTGTGTGTATTTTAAAGATTGCCTATTATTTGCTGTTCATACACATCATCACCATTGGCATGCTGGCTAAGTGTCAGCCCTGGAGGCCATCTTTATCTTTGGCACTTCAGGGCTTCTACACTTGGTGGATGGGCATGCTGTGGGAACTGGGAGGGGGGGTTGGATGGTGATGGGGTGAGATGTATAGCCATAACAACATTCTTTCACTGGGAGTCAAAGACATGCAGCCTGCACCTGGAGAGGCGTGGCTGGGAAACAACTCCAGTTAGGATGGTGACCTGATTGGACCATGTATTGGACATGTGGGTGCAGGGGAAGGACTTTGATTTTCCTTTGGGTGGAGAAAACTCGGGAGACTTCAGATTCAGGTTTTCCCAGATGTGCCAATATGACATCTCTAATAAAATGGAACTTTGAGGAAATGCCTGCTTCGGAGTCTTAATTTGTTGGGGGTGTTATTTGGAAACTTGACACTAAGATTTATAAATAAGCTATAGTACTCCTTCCTATAAATGCTGTTGAATTCCCCTTGTGGTAATTGTCTTCTATATAACAACTGTTTAGTACATAAATTTAAATTTTGAATTCCTAAAAATCCCAGTGTTGGACATATTCCAAATAGGTTTTAAGATAGCTTGAATATGAAAAATGATCTTGTAAAAACCAGTGAGTTGTACATAAAACTGCTACAAGTGTGCATATTTATAAATAACTTACTCCATCAGAGCTGCGCTATAGCAATTTTTTTCTTTGAACAAAGTTTTATGAAACAGTTGTCTTAGGAGTTGCATCTAAATTTACTCTCTTCTATTCTTAATAATTAGTTAAGTAAAGGAGTAAGTTGGGATGGTAGAAAGCATTTTTGAATTGGAACTGAAAAGATACTTCAAAAGAGTAATTTCAAACAATGTCAGGATCTGGACACTTAGGTTCCTCAAGAAAATGAATATTTTATGATGTTGCAGCCGTTCTGTGCAATAGCCAATTCCAATCATTTCAACAATGGCTCTAAAATGACCTAAACACATGCATGGAATAGTTTTGTCAATGTGTTATATAACAGCTACAATAAATATAAAACTTAAAGTACCAATTGAAGATGCTGAGAAGGATGGCATTTATGTGAAATAACAGTAAAATGTGTTAGTAGCTATACCTTAGAGAGATTGAAAACAAAAATATCTGCTAATCTAATGGCTTGGGTACGAATTCATATATGAATACTTAAGCTTGATTCAATCCCCAGGATCCCACTTTTTTATTCCTTTCTTCCACTGTGTGAAAAAAATATAATTTAGCAATCTGTTGTTGCTTTATATTTTGGCAGCACATCTATATATATTGCGAACTGGGTAAAAATATTATTCTTAATATATTATAATGAAGGTTAAAGCTTAGAACATGAGCTGAGATTCTATTTCAGATTGCATTTTAGATAAATTGCACAAATCCATAAGACCTGAATATTCTTGCATTTTTAATTTATTTAAAATATTGATATTTATTGATTATTTTAACGTATTGTATCTATTTTATATACAGGCAGGCAGAAGTCCTGAAGGCTGACATGACAGGTAATGTTTTCACCATCTAAATCTGCCAAATTTAGGTAATCAGGTTTCATTGAAAGTTGTTATTGTAATTCACAAACAGGTTTTAATTAATTTTCTGGTCTAGTGAGTTACTAAAATCAATAGATGTGGTTGAGGAGCCATCCTTCCTATTAGCTTTGGAGTAAGAAGATACAAAGGTATCAACCTCAAATACAGGGTGGCAGCAGGAATGAGGACAAAGGGAGGACTAGCACTACTACTCAAAGATTTTAGATACTTTGGGGTCAACTGGATCACAACTGGTCTTCAGTAGTCTTGCAGATCAGATGAAAATCTTGTTATTTCCACTAACTTCCATGTGCCACTGTTCCAAATTTCTTATTTTGAATTCTGCAAAAACAAAAGAGAAATTAACTGTGTGCAAGCTAGTTCAGAGCTAAGACAATGCTTTATTGGTCTAGAATCAATAAAACCAAGACTGTTTGTTGGAAACCCAGGGTTCCTTAAGAATTATCTTGGGGGTCCACATGACTGTTTACACTTATGCTTATAGTGAAATTGTAAAATGTTCATGCCTTTGTTTTGTTTAAAGGAGAGAAATCTATGACAAGGTATTATATAAAACTTTTATTAAAGTTTGTACCCATACAATTTTTCACATTGAGAAAGATTTTCAAGATAACAAAGTTTGAGGACCATTGGTCTAGGGCAGTAATAGCGAACCTTTTAGACATTGCATGCCCAAGCTGACATGTGCAAGCATGCATGCGCAGCAGAGACCTAAAGACCAGCTAGCCAGCAGGAGGCAGGGCATCCCAACACCGGCAGCGTGGCAAGAGGTAAGATCTTTTTCTTTTGTGAGCTTCTGTTTTGTCGCTTACAGGGAAACAGAAGCTCACGAAAGAAATGTCACGGAGATCTGACCAGGGGAGACGGCATGCGTGCCAGCAGAGAGGGCTCCGCGTGTCACCTGTGGCACGCGTGCCATAGATTTGCAATCACGGATGTAGGGGAAGTGTACATAGAGACAGATACATAAATACATACACAAACACATACACACACACAAATATATGTATGTATTTTTCAGATTCGAAGCTGGGACCAGCCGAAGCCTGGACATCTCGACAAGCTTTACAGGACTTATACCAGAAAATGTTAGTAACAGATTTGGAGTATGCATTGGATAAAAAAGTGGAACAGGATCTGTAAGTATAACTAAGTTTGGCTTATATTATTTTTTAAAAGACGCTAGTAGTCCTCACTTAACAAAGTTATGATGGCCTGGGATTTATAATCTCTACTATCACACCAACCCCACAGTCCTATGGTCGCAATTTAGGCGCCTGGCAGCTGGCTTACATTTATGACCGGTTGTAGCATCCTGTACTCATGTAAACACAATTTGTAATCTTTTTTGCCTAGTTTCTGGCAAAAAAAAAAAAAAAAAGTCCATTGAAGAACTGTGATTCACTTAATTATTACCATAAAAATTCTCATTAAATCAGGGGTAAAATGCTCCCGGTTCGGACTGGATCGCCCAATCCAGTAGCGATGGAGGCGGGTGGTTCGGAGAACCGGTAGCAAAAATCCCTGCCCCCCCCACCATTGCCCAGCTGAGCCGCGCAATCATCAGAGGCTTTTTTTAAAAAAAATTAAAAGCATTTTTTCTACCACCTCTTTGGCCGAAAAAAAAGCCTCTGATGATCGTGTGGCTCAGCTGGGATCATCAGAGGCTTAAAAAAAAAAAAGAAAGCCTCTGCCGATCAGGCAAGTCAGCTGGGATCGTCAGAGGCTTTAAAAGCATTTTTTTTACTCAGCTGAAGAGGTTATAGAAAAAATGGTTTTAAAAGTAAAAAAAAAAAAAGGTTGGCCATGCCCACTCAGTCATATTACCCCCACCACCACCAAGTCACGCCCACAGAACCGGTAGTAACAAATTTTACATTTCACCACTGCATTAAATCCAGTCCAACTTGATTTATGACTGCAATAATTTACAATCAAAATTCTGGTTCCAATTGTGGTGATAAGTCAAGGACTATATGTACAATCTCTTTTTTAACTGAACAAGTACTTGAATAAAATGGTTTGTTTAAGATCGGCATATGTGGGTCTGATTGGGGTAGATTATATGGGTTATACTGAAATATAATTTTATCTTATGTTGAACAACATCTATATATTGTATTTTACTCCAATTTCATTTTAAATTTTTTAAATAGAATTTTACTAATAATTTGTGTTAGGAATTCTGTATTTTGATATGGCCTATAAGCCAATCAATAAACTAAATTGAACTGAACTGAACAAGATGTGTGCAGACTGGAAAATTATTTTGAAAAATTGGATTTTAAATGAAACTTCTTTCCCCCACCCCTACACTGCAAGTAGTTGGTGGTAATATAGGAGAGATAATATAATAGCTATTTGGCTGATTTCAAGCACATATTGACTCCCAATTAAAAAAGAGTAAGTTTTGTCATTGAGCTTACAAACTTAAAAAAAAAAAAAAGACATTCAAGGAAAGAGGAGAAGAAAAAAAGAAAGCTGGGAAAACATTCATTCAAGCCAAAGCCTTGGGTGAATTTATATCCAATTCAACCTTGGCTGATTGGCATTTTCTGTGGGTACTAAGTATTAGCTGGCAGTTCTTGATATCCCTGTCCAGTACCTGTGTCCAGAATGCATAGCCTTTCAGTTCCAAGCATTTGCTGCATCACAAACATAGTGTTCTACTTTGCAGAGAAGAAACTCCCTGCAGCTGCTCTATCACTGAATGTTGTAGACAGCCAGGTTCATTTTCCTCCTTCCACTGGACCTTTTTCTACTGAGCAATCTGAGGTTTCTTTGGTCCAGACTGTAAAGAGAAAAAAGGGTAATACTCACTCCCAGTTCTTATTACTAGGCAGGCTTTCTGACAATCCTCATTGCCATGAATCTTTTTGGTCAGTACTGATGTTTGACATAAGTGTCAACAAGTGAAGAGAAGGGTTAGGTAGATATATGGTCATAACATGAAGATAATATTTGTGGTACTCTAGAAGCTTCATTGAAACAGCACTCCCCCTATATTCCCTTCTCCTTCAAGCAGATATCATTCAGTATATCAGCTTTTTTGTGTAAAATAGAACAATGAAAGCTGCTCCTTTTTTTTAGGTGGAATCATGCCTTTAAGAATCAGATCACAACTCTACAGGGTCAAGCAAAAAACCGAGCAAATCCAAACCGGAGTGAAGTTCAAGCAAACCTCTCTCTATTTCTAGAAGCAGCTAGTGGCTTCTATACGCAGGTGAGTCAAGGGATAGCATTATGACCATGGTATGGAAATCGTATTGTTGCTGAACAATATGAAATTTTATTTATTTAAATGTATTGGCTGCTCAATTACTGTGCACAAAACTAAAAAAGAGATAAAAACAGCTAAAGATGTTAAATCAACAGGCAGCCTGAATTAAAAGAGAGAGTTTTCATAATATATCTCTTATATTTTCTTGTTTGCTTGCACCTATGCTAATATTTATGAAATTATCTTCCCAAAAAACACCAACAATTGTCGGGATTCTGAAATAACAAAGAATTGCAAATCAATTAAAGATATACTTAGCTTTGATTTAAAAAAACATATAAGATATCAGTTATAACATTATAGAACCATTTTCTTAAGGTCACATAATAGACTCCATTATTCTTTAGTCTGAAGGAATCTGATTTTACATATTATGTTTTTACAGCTTCATACAAGAGGCTTAAATAGAGTAATAAACAATGCAGTCATTAGGCTGGTTCAAGTAATGTAGTAAACCACAATGTAATCTGTTTGAGTTGTGTAGAACCCAGCTATACATTTCAAGCTCATCTATAAAATTCTTATCTCTCTCTATTCATATTTTCAAACAGATGCAAAAAGGTTAGATAGTTTTATGAAGAAGTTCTATATATAGCAGCATGTAGGAAATCTGCCATATGTCAATCTCATAGTTCCAAGCTTGAATGTCTCCCCATGTTTTAAGTTATCAGATTTTGAGTTGTGCTTTCCTTGGTCTCAGAGTACTTTGCTATATTTTTATGATAGCTTTTTCTGTATGAGAATCAGGCTGTCACTCATCCACTCTTAAAATGTGATGTGTAAGCCATGAATGGTTTTTCTTCTTAGTGTTCCATGCTAACCAGGCCTTTATGGTTTAATTTAAAAAATTATTAAAATAAGAATGGCCAGAAATGATAAATAGATAGATAGATAGATAGATAGATAGATAGATAGATAGATAGATAGATAGATAGATAGCAAACATGATGGCTATATGTCAAGATTAGATTATGTGTCTGAAAAAAGAGTATGTATGTCTGAAATACTAATTATTAGAAAATTATAAAAAGGAGATACGAATCCTGTTTTGAAATTTTTCTTTGGTATTAATTTTGACTGATTTGGAAAAAGGAATGCTGAACTAGAATTATCTATCTATCTATTTATCTACCAAAACTAGTTTGGTATACCTGTTTCCTCGAAAATAAGACATCCTCTGATAATAAGCCCAATCGGGCTTTTGAGCGCATGGGCTAGAATAAGCTCCCCCCTGAGAATAAGCCTTCCCTGAAAATATTTAAACGCATGAGCAGCCAGTCCCCACCATTTCCTCTGGTTTCCTCCAGGTGCCCCAAAATAATAAGACCTCCCCAAAAATAGGGCCAGGCACTTTGGGGTTCAAAAAACTATAAGTCAGGGTCTTATTTTCGGGAAAACACGGTAGTATTTTTGGAAACCAATTTAGAAACCTAGGGGATCATGAATCCTGGTCCTGCTTTTGTCCTGAAGCCAACTTGGACCAATCACTCTCACCCTCGTCCCAAAGAGGAATGACAGTGGCAAACTACTTCTAAAAATCTTGTTAAGAAAATTCCAGGGATTGGTCTAAAAATCTTGCTAAGAAAATTCCAGGTAGTTGCCAGGAATCAAGATTGATACTTATTTATAGTAAAACAAATCAGACCATGGGTCTCTATTTTACCTCTTTCAGTTAATAAGAGCTCTTCAGGATCTCAAGTCTTTTATCATCCCTGTGTTATAATTTTTTTTGACCACTGAAAGCGTGAGGAAAAAAACTCACATTTTTTTTAACCAATGAGCTCAAAACTTCCAATCTTAAGAAGAAATAAAACAAGAATGGTAAAAAGATTTATTGTTCTATTAAATCTTCTTGAATAACTTCAAGACAAAGTGATTATGATGGAGAATAACAAAGAAATGTTTAACCAAGCTTCAATAGAGAATCCGAGATTTAGATATAACTGATAATTTCTAATTTCAGCTACTGCAGGAGCTGTGCACGGTATTTAATGTGGATTTGCCCTGCCGTGTGAAGTCCTCTCAGTTGGGAATTATCAGCAATAAACAGACGCACACCAGCGCCATAGTGAAGCCACAATCTAGCTCCTGCTCATATATATGCCAGCACTGCCTTGTCCACCTTGGAGACATTGGTAAGTATCAGAAGTAGGAAAAGTTCTTTTTAAAGTTTAACTTCAGAGAGCAATATATATACAAATGGTAGCATTCCAAGGAGGGATTGAAAAAGTAGACAAATCAATTTATGAAGACAGTACAAGACTGCATATTCAATAGTGTCTTGAAGATGCCACATTTAAGTGACATTGTGGCCTTGTGAAATTGCAGTACAGACAGGACATTTGGATTGTAGATTGTAGAAATCTTTAAAGTGATGGACTTGATCACCTGTGCAGTTTTGTAACTCCGGTTACTAATTAGTTTTTCAATCTCTCTTAGAAAACAAAATATTTAGACTTCCCCTCCAGCATCTAATAGAGGGACATGTCAAAGGGTAACTATGCCATGAGGATAAAGAGTGAGAACATGAACAAAAGAGTAAGAGCAGACCAAAGACAGCATTGTGTTCCTTACCGTAACCAGCCAGATTCCTTTTGCTACTCTCAAGCAGGGGAAAGTAATAATAATTCAGGTTTGGCCATGATCAATATTTGTCCTATTTTACCAATTTTGTCACAGTCAATTTGACTATGTAAAACTCAAAAACCATATATTTAGAAGGTCACAAATCTTACATGAACCGCTATGTATTATGGACAAAACAAGTTATTTTAGAAATTGGGTGTATGTAAACTAGTATTCTGTTTAAAATAAAATCATCTCTTCCCAGCTCGCTACAGAAATCAGACCAGCCAGGCTGAATCCTATTATAGGCATGCAGCTCAGCTTGTCCCCTCCAATGGTGAGTTTTGAAAGTGTAATACACATGGTTGAATAACTTCTGATAAGGCTTATTTGTATTTAGGATACCAATTTTAAGTACTTCTATTTCACAGTTATTGCAAGGAAAGAAGGAAGACAGGGCAGTCTTTTTAAGACCAATCCAATCCCTGGGCCATAGCCTGTTTGGAAACAGGCTGTGTGTGCACCTCAACTTGTGTGAGCTGTAGGCCAGCACATGTGTACATGTGCACGCAGATCAACTTGCACAAATTTAGCCGTATGTGTGCGCGCGCTGGCCCGCCACTTTGGAAATCAAGCTGTGCACACATGCGTATGCATGCCAGCCTGCTGCTTATGTGGCCAGTTCCCCTCCCCCCCCCCCAGCCAGGCCGCCAAGCCACAAAGGTTGGGGACCACTGCCTTACAGGATGCTTACTAAGCATCACACTGAAATGTTTTTTTCTATTGCAGATCTGATTGGAACAACTTTTTCATACTTACCTTGTATTTTTTAAATGTACATACCGTATTTTTCGGACTATAAGACACACTCCCCCCCCCAAAAAAAGTGGGTGGAAATGTCTGTGCGTCTTATAGAGCAAATGTTGCTGAAGCCCCACCCATCCGTTGGCCCCCACTCTTCTGCCTCTGCCTCCCAGCAATTTGCAATCAGCTGTTCCAGGCTGCGGCGATCGCTGCCTCCACACACCTCATTTTTGGCCTCCGTGCGTCCCATTTTCCTTGTGTCCCGTTCTGTGGTAATAGGTGGTGACAGCAATCCCTGCAGCCTGGAACAGCTGATCATTGGTATTTTGGAGGCCCATCCAACCACTAGTCAGCTGCTCGTGCTAAATCAGGCTGGGCTGAAGCTGACCAGGCTGTTTGCTGTTTGCTGCAAGGAGGCAAATTGCTGGGAGGCAGAGGCAGATTTTTTTTTTCTTGTTTTCCTCCCGAAAAGCTAGGTGCATCTTATAGTTTGGGGCGTCTTATAGTCTGAAAAATATGGTACTTTTTTACTTACAAAAGGAGTTATGTAAATGAATCGTTTTGCTGTAAATTGAAGTCATTCATATTTTTCAGCATTTAATTCAGAAAGTTCTTCATGTTCCCATTAGGCCGCATATCGATAGTGGTCCACAGACTGGGGATTTGGATCCTTGGTTTAGAATATAACAAGGACCTTGATTGTGTTTATAAAATAAAACTGGAACTCAGTAACAAACCTTTTATTTATCCTATTTAGGTCAGCCTTATAATCAGCTGGCTATTTTAGCATCCTCCAAAGGAGATCACCTGACCACAATTTTCTACTACTGCAGAAGCATTGCTGTGAAATTCCCTTTCCCAGCTGCTTCTACTAACCTACAAAAAGCACTTTCTAAAGCACTGGAAAGGTAAGGCTGATTGGATGTATTTCAGAAGGGAAATTATTGATGTATCATTGGATGTCTCTGTACAAATACCATTTTAGTTCAGTAACATCTGGGGATCATAAGTTCATGTGTTCAAAGTATTAACCATGTATAAGGTTTAAAGTGTGTATAGTCACATTATAGATTGTTTGTCCAAACTGCAGCATCAATATGTTCCCAAAAAAGTTGCAAGCAAATAATTTCCTTTCCCATGTCTTTTTATCCAGTATTGGTCTGATTGTAAATGAATTCCTAATTGTAAATACTGCATATAAATTAGATTATAATTTTATTTATGAGATGGAGCAGTCCTTGAATTAGTGGCTGGATGGATAAATTGATTTTCCTAACAGCTGGCTATATCAAAACTATACACGAATGCAGTCTTAAGCTTCTATTATTAACATGGGTCTTTAGTTTGTTTTGGTTAATTGGTTTTTAGTGGACGATGTGGTTTCCAAAGCAATTCTGTCTAGCTTCTGACTCTCTTACTAAACAATATTTCTCCAGATCAACCCATAATAATTCCCTTAAATAAGGTCCAGTAATAAATATGTATTTTATGCAGTAAATGTTTACAAAGTGCATATATAATATAAAAGTTTAATACGTGTGCTTCCAAGACTGAAATACAATTTTTGTCTTATAATTGCAGTCGTGATGAGGTGAAAATTCAGTGGGGAATATCTGATTTCATTAAGGCATTTATAAAATTCCATGGCCATGTATATCTGAGTAAGAATTTGGAGAAATTGAATCCTCTTCGTGAGAAATTAGAAGAGCAATTCAAGGTTAGTTTATGGAATACTCCCAGATTTTCCTGCTGAACTAACATCTATATAAAATTGATTTAATTGATTTATGGATGCAACAATTCTTGGAAGCTGCTTCTAATCCATTTAAACATGTACAGGAAGTCCTCGACTTAAAACAGTTCATTTAATGATCATTTGAAGTTACAGCGGCACTGAAAAAAGTGACTTATCACCATTTTTCACGCTTATAACCCCATGGTCACATGATTTACATTTGGATACTTGACCACTGGTTCATATTGATGATGGTTGCAGTTCCCATCACTGGGGTCATGTGGTCATCTTTTGCAACCTTCTGACAAGCAAAGTCAGTGGGGAAGCTAGATTCACTTAACAACCATGTTATTAATTTAACAACTGCAGTGATTTAACCGCAGTGATAACAAGTTCACTTAATAAATGTGGCAAGAAAAGTTAATATGGGGGCAAAACTCACTTAACAAATTTCTCACTTAGCAACATAAATTCTGGGTTCAATTGTGGTCATGAGGACTACCTTTAGTAGGAATGCTGTTTTTCTTTTCTTTATTGGCTTAAGAAAGAAGACAAGTATTATGATACCATGCATCTTACAAAAAGACAATAATAATGTGCTGTAATACCTCCAACCTTACACATCTGGCAATAAAATCATTATGTTTCCATTTGTAACTCCTACTTGAATTCCTGGGTCTTAAGCATTCATTTTGCTACTTTGTGTTTTCTGCTCTTTATACTTCAAGCAACAGGCTAATAACATGGTGACCTTAATATGGAGGAAGAGATTAAATGTATATAGATCGAGGGCGGGGGGAGAGGGACAGATAGACAGAATTGTTTTTGCAAAGAAATTTTGTTGAAAGGTTGTTTGAGTCTATCATTTGATTCTCTACCTAGACTGCTTTGTTAATTCCTATCAGTGATTCTGTGTATTCCTATCCAGCAGCAATTGATAGACAGAAGGCATTAATGCACTGGTCTTTCCAGCGATAGCATTTTCACCTACATACGTGAATTGTCATTCAGCAATAAAATAAAGAATTAAAAGAATTGAAGACCATGAAGGGGACTTAACTAAATCTGAGACAATAGCTATTTGTATATGCACAGTTTCACATGGTTCTATATACATTGCTATGCTGGAGGTAATTGAGTGTTAAATGGTCTACAGCAGTATATTAGATGCTCTGTAATAGCTGCCAGTCAGATTTTTTTTAAAAAAAATTGATTTATATGCCGCCCTTCTCCGGAGACTCAGGGCGGCTTACAATGCGTTAAGCAATAGCCTTCATACTTTTGTATATATTTATACAAAGTCAGCTTATTGCCCCCACAAACTGGGTCCTCAATTTACCTACCTTAGAAAGGATGGAAGGCTGAGTCAACCTTAAGCCTGGTGAGAGTCGAACTTACAGTAATTGCAGACAGCTGGTGTTAATCACAATGCTAATTGATTGAATAGTTTGACATAATATATTTTTGAAAGGTTGGATTATGTGTTTTTTATTATTGCAGAGGTTGCTGTTCCAAAAGACCTTCAATTCTCAACAGCTTGTCCATATTACTGTCATCAACCTGTTTCAGTTGCACCATTTACGGGACTTTAGCAATGAGACTGAACAGCATAGTTACAGTCAGGATGAACAGCTATGCTGGACACAATTACTGGCACTCTTCAGTAAGTTATACAGTTGGCAGAGTATTTTTGCACAGCTATTCACTAGATTGCTTTCTAACCAAGTGTCTTGGATTCTGGAATGAGATTATACATCTGGAGTGGGTTTACCATTGCACAGGCTGATTGTGCAGTGAGAAGAAACAGTTACTTGTGATGCTAATGCTGTTCTTGAATTGCATTACCATGCCGTGATCATATAGCTAGATGTCATAGTTACTGCTTCTAGAGGAGAAATTGTGACTCAATTGAGTTCTTATAGATTGTGAATAAATTAAGTTTTCTAAACCTTATGAGTCCTTCTTTCTGTTTAATTGTTGATTTACTCCCTGCTTTCCTGTTATACCCACATACTTCTTTTGGTATGTTGAAAGGGGAATATCTACACTTGGGAATCTGTTTTAATGTATAGGCTGTCTGTACCACATATAATCCTGACATTAAAAGTTCCCAACCTATATAATTGCCTCCTTTTTCTTTTAGCACATAGAAAGATTATAAGGCTATGGTGGAGCCACAGTTACCGTATTCACATATTACTATTTCATATTTTGCATAGATTTAAATACTAAAACAGAGATAATACAGATAGTCCTTGACTTAGAATTGGTTGCTTAATGACCATTTAAAGTTACGTTGCACTCAAAGTCATGACCTGTCTTCAAAGTTATTACTACTGTACTGCACTATCATTATTACATTTTGGGCAGTTGGCAACTACCTCACATTTACAACTGGTTGCAGCATCTTGTGGTCACTTGGAGGCACATTATGATTTTTTTGCTGTTTGCCAACAAAAAAAACACCCTTTGGATTAGCTGGATTCAGACTTATGACCAAGAGATTTGCTTAACAACAATGGTGGCTTGCTTAATGACCATCATAAAATGGTCATAAAATTGAGTCTGGTCACTTGGTGACTTGACTTAAAAACCCAATGACATACATACAATTCTGGGCTCAGTTGTGGTCTATTACCCATATATCACAGTTTGCTCTGTTGATAAGATCCTGGCTCAACTTTTGCAATCATATGATCAACTTTAGCATTTTTAAAGACTCAGTAGAGAACAAACTTTGTGAAACAAATCATTTCTTATGTTTTGTAGCAATAGCAATAACACTTAGATTAATATACCGCTTTACAGTGCTTTACAGCCCTCTCTAAGTGGTTTTCAGAGTCAGCATATTGCCCCCAACAGTTTGGGTCCTCATTTTACTCACCTCGGAAGGATGGAAGGCTAAATTTATATTAATAGTTTTATTTAAAAAATATTAGATATTATGAATATCTGTTATATACACTTTTTTCTTTTTTTCCTTTTATCCAGGTGGTGTTAATTTTTTCCTGCCTTGTTTGTAGTTTTTGTTACTTTTTGTTCCTGTTTTTTAATTTGCATTTTGTATTTTATCTTTTGAAATGAATTACAATTTCAAAAAAATATTAACAGCAATGATCAGCAAGAAATAATTATTTCTTGAATTGATAACCATTTTTATATCAGTATAGTGCTCAAAGTAATTAACCAAAAAACACACAGTATACTTTTGTTTTTCTCAGTGTCTTTTCTTGGAATTTTGTGCAAGTGCCCACTTCAGAATGATTACCAAGAAGAATCTTGGGGTTCTTATCCCCTTCCTGCACTCAAAGTCTCAATGGACTGGCTGAAACTGAGACCCAGTATTTTTCAGGAGACTGTGGTTGATGAAAGGCAATAGTAAGTCTTGTCTGCCTATATTTTACCATTCAATGAAGTAAATTTGTAATGAATAATCTAAATTTCTCCTGATACAAAAATAATGAACTTGGTTGTGGTTCAAATTTTTATTAGTTTATCAGAATATAAAATACAAGGGAAAATAAAAATAATGGGAAATTAGAGGAGGCAAAAGGGATAAAGAGAAAGGATGGGGTTGAAGAGGGAAAATAAAAAATAGCTTCCAACTCTTTTTAGCACAGTAGAAGGTAAGAACATTACAGACTAAACTGTTTTTACGTTTACACAGTAGCAGCAGGTATTGTAACATACCCATTTTTATAACAACAAATCAGCAAAACAAAATCAAATTTCATTTTTTCCCATCATAAGCACAAAATTCAGAAGGTATTTCCAAATAGGAACAAAATTAGAATATATTCTTTTCTTTAAATAAAGCAATCAATTTAAACATCTCTTCTTCTTTTTTCTTTCCTACAATGACTTTGAACTGAAAATCCCTAAACTTAATCTTGTTTTTGTTATGAATTCTCTAGTAGATAGTCAATCAAGTAAATAAAATGTGTCCTATTTGCACTCCATCTTCAGTTGCCACGTGTTTCTTCTCTAACTTTGATCACAATTTGAAAAGGAAGAAACTTTCTGAAAGTCCTACTAGCAATTCCTTGATTTGATCTCAGGTTGGAGAATGCTTCAAACTAAATTCACATAATTCTTACTCACAAATGTGTAATGATTTAATGAAAGAAATATTTTGTCACTTTTGCGCAAAAGTTTATTTTCTTTCATTTATATCCCAGTTTTCCATGTTAACAGGATTCCAAGTTTTATAAATGGAATTTCCTAGCAGTCTTCTATTCTTCTAAGGGCACTTAGCACTTAGTGCTTGAAATCTAAACTCTTCTGTCATTTGAGCTAACTGCATTTCCCCAGAGAACAAACTCCATAGTCAGAATTCCATCATTTAAAAAATTGTGGATAGTTATGCTGTCAGCTATTTCCACTTGTGAAATCAGTTATATCCATAGCTTATCTTTAAAGCATGTAGCAGTCTTAAGTATGCCTGTTTGTGTGGTAATAATGTCATCATAGCTAGATTTCAATTACCGGTATGTAGCCTCTCAAAGATATCTAGGCTGGCTGTACCTCATTACCTATTGCCAGATACTGAAATAGATAAAAATAAAGCAAATTAATAAAGATCAGGTGATAGTACTCAGTCATAGTTAGTTACCAGTTAATTCTAAAACTTGAGCTGAAGATGATGCATCCCTCTAAGTGGCATTTTGCAGTGGAGTTAAGTTTGAGATCTACATACAGCACAAATTCCATGCTTTGATTATTCAGTGAATGTTTCCTAATACATGACTCAACAATTGTAATGTTGACAGCTGGAAGCTATAATTACTTCTAAAGTAACCTCCCCTTTCCTTTGAATAAATATACTTTCTAAGTATTTAGTCTGTCAATGCTAAATGTTACAGAGAACTGGATTTGTGGAGAAAAATAACTTCAAACTAAAATAGAGAGATAATGGACGGATGGTACTGCTTTTCAAGTATAGGTTGGTTGTTTATGCCACTTCAGACACTACATTTAAAGTACTGGGATATTATATTATATTATATTATATTATATTATATTATATTATATTATATTATATTATATTATATTATATTATACTACACTACACTACACTACACTACACTACACTACACTACACTACACTACACTACACTACACTATATTATATTATTATTATATTTATTATATTATTATATTATATTTATTATATCATTTTTACTGATTTTTAATCAGTATATCATTTTGACTCTTGTTCATTTGGGTTCTCTATCTAGTTTGAAGAACTGTATGGAGAACTGATCTCATTTTAGCTCATATTTATGCAAAAATAGTCAAAATTCAAATGAGTTCACAAATGTTAAGGTACCACTGTAGATTTTCCTCAGATAAAACAAGAATGAATTCCCTTGTTGACCCATAGAAAAGTTATTTTAATTTCAAGGTCAAGAATTGACCTATTATGTATAGGAGGTCCTTGATCTCCTATACATAATCTCCTTCATCGCTTTCCTGTACGTGGAAGGAAATTCCTGGAGCCAAACCTCTTGATACTGAAACTGCTTTCAATACTAATTAAGGTTTCATTTGCAAACAGGTATCTTTTGATATAAAAATTCAATTACCTTCCAGAAGAGTCAGAAAATCTTTCTATTTTAAGATTCTTTGCTACCTACTTATGCAAGTTGGCAGTAATTGCTGTCAACTCTGTGGGAGTCTGCTTGAGACTAGAAGTAATGGTATTTCTTTTCAATTTCAGAAAAGTAGCATTTCCCCTACTCCAGATTGCGCACAAGGGCGTTTTTAGGTTTTTGACAGTGTTTCCACTTCAGTGTTACCTTTAAATGCATGAGGTTTTGTTTTTAGAACAGCTGAATAAAACAAGAGAGACAGAAATTTGCATAAGGCATTCCTTGTGTCCACTAACTAAATCCCTGATTTTTCACCAGTCACTCAGTTGCACTGCTCTGCTTTTGAATTCCCTGATATTTGGATCTTATAGTTTGAATAAGCAAGGTTTTTAAATTAGAAACTGGCTGCTTAATGTGACTTCTTGTTAACAGATATTATATTATGTTATATATTTATTATATATTTATATTTTATTATTATATTATTATATTACTATATTATATTATATTATATTATATTATATTATATTATATTATATTATATTATATTATATTATATTATATTATTTATTATATTATATTATAATTTTCCACTCAATAGTTGTTCAAATTGTTTTGCAATAGAGGAATGTAAAGCAAATATTATTATTATTATTATTATTATTATTATTATTATTATTATTATTATTATTTATATGCCGCCCTTCTCCGGAGACTCAGGGCGGCTTACAATGCGTTAAGCAATAGCCTTCATACTTTTGTATATTTTATACAAAGTCAGCTTATTGCCCCCACAAACCGGGTCCTCATTTTACCCACCTTAGAAAGGATGGAAGGCTGAGTCGACCTTGAGCCTGGTGAGAATTGAACTCTTGAACTCGCAGTAATTGCAGGCAGCTGGATGTTAAATGCTGCCTTAGTAGGAGGCATTAGCCTCCTATGCCACTCAGGCTCCCTGAGTCTGTATATATAGTCTGTAAATCCGGGAAATCTGGAATCAAAGAAGGTTATCAACAGTATGTGTTAATAGTGCATGTCTGATTGTAAATGGTAAAATAAAGACATTGGAGCATGTTTTTTTATTTTCCTGTCATGTAACAAGTTACCGCATTATTCTTTCTCCTTTCTGGGCAGACTTAAAGAGGAAAATCAAATAAGGTTTGACAGTTAAGGCATAAGTCAGAAACAAACTCTATTGTGTGACTTTTAAAAATGGCCATTTTTTATTAAGCCTGGAAGAATCCTTTGCCATTAAAAATCTAGACATATACATAGTTTTTGAATTATTTATTTTTATGTATACATCAGTTTATGCAGTCTCCACTTTCAAGGTACACCTGACATAGAACCACATATTTTAAAACAAAATCCCATGTAAACGATTATGAATATACTTAAAACAAATATCTAGCCAACAGCAAAATCTGTCAAAATGGTGGCCCAGCATTGTCCTTATCTGTCAAACATTTGCTGGAATAAAATGGCCTTCATAGCCTTCCAGAAACTAAAGGGTTGGGGACTCTGTATACCTTGGAGCATATTCTTCTTCAGAATGGGGCAGCCGCCAAGAAGTTTTACCTTTTTGTTCCACTCTCTTCACTTAACATGGAATGGGGACTCATAGCATCCACATTTGAAAAAATGCACAAGACTGGTTGAATCCAAGCAAGAGAAAAAATGGGAGCTAAAGCCATGTAAGACTAGCCTAGCCATGTTAGGTTAGTTAAAGCTAATGGAAAAAATGACATGAAAGGTAAAAGCCTCTCTGGATCATAAATGTACTACAGCACTCTGTTCCCACAAAGATGGACCAAATATTTGTGAGAAGGCTTTGGGTTAGACATGAAGTCAAGAGCTATGGATCTGAGTTTTCTAGGTCTGAATGATTGTGCCCAGTAGTGGAAAAGTCAGAGCTTCTGTCAGTATATCTTAGAAACTGACTTAAAAGAGTCTACAGAAAAGAACAACTAAGAAATTTCCCCAAATGGGATACATAGGCATCCTCCAATTCTTCATCCATTTGTGTTGTATAGAGGAAAAACCTAGTAGCTACTTCAGGATTGAAATAAAATACGATTATAAGGCATTGTTTTACGGTGGCATTAAGTAATGCCTATGTCAGGGGTCGGCAACCTTAAAGACTCAGAGAGCCACAAAGATCCTAACCGGAAGCCTCTGTTCAATTCTGGAGCCGACCAGAAGTCCGTTCCCCCACCATAGAGTCTCCTCCTAGCGCGGCATCCTTTTTCCTCTACCTGCCCTAACTGAAAGCCCTATCAATTGTGGAGCTGACCAGCAACAGGGAGCCGCAGCATAGGGATGAAAGAGCCACATGCAGCTCCAGAGCCACGGGTTGCTGACCCCTGGCCTTTGTGTTTGAACTAATGGGATAAAGTGTGACTGTGTTATTTAAATGATACTGTAGACATACCAGTTGAAAATTGTTCTGACATACAGCAAGATAGTTACTGGATTTTTCAGAAAAGGATGGGATAGAAATAATTTTTATAGATTATGTCAGAAGAGATCTGATAAGAAATGGGGCATTTGATGCAGTAAGGACAAGGTATGCAATGGAAGAGGCAATAGTGAGTGTGGAGTGTGTTATGTAAGTAAAACTCTTTTTGCTTTGCAGTGTTTGGCCTTGGCTGATTTCTCTTCTAAACAGTTTTCAGCCTCATGAAGAAGACCTCTCCTGCCCTAATGGTAAGAACATTCCCTTATGACATAGTTCAAGGAAGATAAGAGCAGAGTTAAGTCAAGAAAAATGTAGTAAGACACTGATGAACTTGTGTATAAGTTTAAGTTGAATCAAAACTATTTAGCTCATATTGACTTCATTGATTCTGAGAAGTACCTTCTAAGTACCCATGTAGATTCTATTCTATGCCCTTAGCCTGCATCATTTTATTTGCTCAAGCTGCTCTTTGGCGTCATTAATGGTACAGTTTGTTTACAGTTTTATATTTGTCCTTCAATACTATCATGACTTGTAAAAAATCATATGGATTCCAACAATCAGTCAAATGATTGGTAAGTGCAGAGAAATAAGTCCACAAGAAGGGGTCCAAATAAGACCAAAAAAAAAAAAAAAGTCAAAATCCACAGATGAAAAATAAATGATAATAGGAATATTCAGAGATGTGACAAATATAGACTTTCTCAGAATGGTTACTGAAGCTAAAGAATATTCTGTGCAATCTTAATTATGAATTTTCTTATTAATTTTGCTTTCAGGAAGAATTGCATCTGTTCTCTTTTGGATTAAAATTTTAATACATTCTAACTACAAATGGTTCTTGATTTATTACTGGCCATTTTACACCATTCAAAATTAAGATGGCCTTGGGGCAGGTGCTATACAGGCACCGTATAATGTCAGTTCGGTTCTTGGCAACTGGCTCGTCTTTACAACTGACTGCAACCTCCTGCAGGCACAAGATTGTAATTTGCAATGTTTTTTGCCAGTTTCTAGCAAAACCTGCCCTTTGGAAGAAAGGTTTTGCTTAACAATTTCGTGATTTTCTTTAACAGCTATGGTGATTAATTTAATGATCGCAGCAAAAAAATTTTTTAAAAAAATGGGCCCTGTCATATGGGTTCCTTGACTTACAACCACACCAAATTATGATATGGATCTCTGATTCCAATTGTACTTGTAAGCTGAGGACTACTTTACGACCACAACTGGGATAGGAGTATCTAGTGCTAAGTTATTTGGTTGTAAAAGTCAAGGTGATATGACTGCTTCAGTTAGCAAGGGCACTCCCCATTGTCATCATTAAACAAATTCCACCAGTTGTTAGCTAAAGGCCCACCCTAAACTATGCCATTCCAGGCTTGGTTCCTCCCAGCCCAGAGCAGTAAGGGACTCTGCTTCTTCTTCAATTTCCCCTCCCTTCCTATAATCCCCCCCCCTTCCAATCTCTGCTCTTTTGCCAGTACTGCACCCTGGCTGGCGAGGTGATAAGCAACTCTACATGGCTCTGGAACTGCTTGCCCTGTGAGAAGTCCTTGAGCCACAGGAAAAATCCCCAGGATGTCCCATCAGCATAGTGTGCAGCCTCAGTGTGGCACAAAGCCACAACTGTCCTGGGAAGCTCCAGCTGCCCATGGAAGCCCTAAAAGCATGGCATTGCAGTCGAGTAGAATGGCGTGAAGCCACAGCCCAGTTGCATGGTGCAAAGCCAGCAGTGTAGGGCAAAGCCTTAGTAACCCCATGAAGCTCCATCTGCCTCAGCCCAGCCACATTCACTGCCCTGCACTCCTAGATCTAGGTTGCCATCAACCATCCCAGTTGACCTTCACTGCCATCTAGCTCCCACTGCTGTGAGGTGTGCCCATCCTGGCCTTTGCAAGGCAGTTGCTGACCTCCTGAGGCCATCTTTCCCAGGTCTTTTGATGAATCTTCTGTGTGCAATCTGGGGGGAGGGGGAATGTTTTACGTAGCCATCATCTGCCTCACAAGGGCCATGCTAGGCATGTTTGGTCAGCACCGGGAGCAAGAAGATGGCAGTCAACTAAGGCCACAGGAACCACAGAGTACAGGGTGTATAAAAGGCGTATAAGGGGGAAATAAATAAAGGGAGAGTTGAAACATCCCTACAGTCATAAGTGTAGGCAGACTGCCAAGTACCTGAATTTTGATCATGAGAGCACTGCAATGGCTGTAACTTCAGGGACAAGTCGTCAGCCCATTCAGTACTGCTGTAACTTCACATGGTCACTGAGCATATGAATATAAATTGAGGACTACCTGTAACTTAAAAAGCACTTGATATTTATTGGATCAGATCCTTGCTTACTAATGAGAAGTAGACATGAATACAGATGTGCATATTCCTTTGTTTCATTCACTAGCCACCCCTCTTCCAGAAGAGTTTGAGCTGCAGGGATTCTTGGCTCTGAGGCCCTCATTCAGGTGAGTTATTATTATAGATAGATGAAACTCACCAGTGTTATTCAAACAGTGCTAATATCCCCTATTTTCTAAGCTCTTTGTAATTATTGCCACGCTACAAAATTCTGCACATCTTCATTATTTTCTGTAATATATTGTTAAAGAATCATTGGGATTAAAATTCGTTAAATTTCAGTTTAATTTTTCTGTATTTAAAGTTTAATCTCTTTGGAAACCTTTAGGGAAAGTGGTGTAAGGGGAAAAATGGATAATCTATTCTTGTTTTTCACTGAATAGGATTTCTGCTTTTTAATCTGATAGATCTTTTGGTCTAATACTATACAAGATAACTGTTACTGTTATAAATTAATTTCCCTGGGTAACTCTAGAGGTGTGTGGGGTGGGGGAAGCTTGGCAGATCAGAGCCTGTAAACATATGCACAGTACTTTTCTACTCTGAAATTGATTCTGCTGCTATTCACTTTTATATATGAGTGTTAAGGTGGAAAATTACTTGAAGAACAATTGCAGCAAGGATGATAAAGCTTGATACAAAATACATAAATATTGTGCAAGTATTTATCTGAAACAGAATAGTAAAACTACCTTAAAATAGGACTCTTTCTTTCCCTGTCACCTGCAAATTCTGTGTAATTTCTTTCTCGCTTAAAGGGAAACTTTAATAACTAACCAGACCACTACATGTCAGACCTGCATGTACCCCTCTTGTTCTGATTCATAATCCAAACATCCCATTTTTATTTTTGTCAACAATCAGGAACTTGGATTTCTCTAAAGGCCATCAGGGGATTACTGGAGACAAAGAAGGACAGCATCGCCGTATACGGCAACAACGCCTGATCTTCACAGGAAAGTGGATTGCTGACAATCAGCCAAGGTATCTGTATAGCTGCTAGTATCATCCTATACCTTCACCCATGATGGTTCTTTTTACCACTCAATATTGCTGTTTCATGTTTCTAATGACAGGTGTTAAAACTTGAAACGAAGGTATAATTGTGGACACTAATAATTTCATTTAACACTAAAACAAGGCAGTAATACGGGAATGGTAGATAGATACTTAAAATGTGCATAATAAGTATGGTTTTTTTCAGGGCTTGGAGAGCTTGTTTAGTAACTTAAAGCCATATATTAGTTTGATATAACAGGTAGTCATTTAATTAATGTCCCTAATTCCCATAATAATGACCAACAACTTCATTCCTAATCAAAGTAATGTCTGATAACTGCCCCACAGTAGTTTTGGCAGTTCCTTTGGCTACGAATCCTGCTTGGTCATTACATAAGGACCCAACTCGATCCGAGCTGTTCCTGGCACCGTCCCTCCCATTCCTGAGCCTTGGTCCTTCTAAGGTAGGGAACTATTTCAGTTCCCCCCTCCCCCCATCTTCCTATCTCCCTCTCATTTCTGCACTTTTGACCACCTGCTACCCACTGCCACTTCTGTCCACCATGCAGCACTGCCAGCTAGGATAGCCCTTCATGCTGCGCCTGACTGCATGCCCCTTCTGGCTGGGACAACCCTTAGTATGAAGGATCAACAAAGAAGGATCACTGAGAGACAATCCATAGTTTGAAGGCTCATCCCCACTGACGAGGGCATCCAGCAAGGCACACATTTTCCCACCTGCATACCCTAGCTCTCACCTGCAGCACTTGCTTGCCTGCCCCTGCTTCCTGGCACCTGCCTGGAGCACCTGCTGCCTCCAACTAACCTTTATTGTCATTTTGCCTCCCTCTTTTCTACTGGGCACATTATCCTGGCCACACAGGAATGTACTGTGGGAAGGTGGATATGTGCCGCTACCCTGCTGACCAAGCCAAACTTTCATGTTACACCTTTTGGCCAGACCAGAATTCCTTTCCAGCACAATTTGAGAACTATGGAACTTAAAATCCTATGCATAACTGTTTTAAGAATGACATATTGTAATTCATTGGGGAGAAACCCAGATTTAAAATCCTTCTTCAGACATGAAACTGGGTAAACATGAGCAGACAACTTTCTTTCTTATTATAATCTAATCCTTCCAGGATTCATCAGAATAAATTGGTGTGTGAGTGTAGAAGCCCAGTGAATTGAGCTTTGCAGAGGAAGTCTATAATTTTAAAAGAAGCATCCAGCCTTTTGCTTGGACAAGCACCCCTTTTTAAAAAGAAGCCGAAAATCACAGTTGTAAGTTGAGAACTGGTTGCAACTCCATTTTTTCAGCACTGTTGTAACTTTGAACAATTGCATAACAAATGGACGTTAAGTGCAGACTATCTGAAGCAACATAATTTGCAGGGCTACACACCTCTTCAGATTCGGTGGTACAAAAGTGTTTCAGTGTATGTGGAGGGGAGGAGCAAATAAATGCTTCACCTGCAACCCTAGAAAAAGGAGCCAGCTGCTTTAAGAAGTTGCAGACAGGCGCCACATTTGCATCTCCTATACGTCAAAGCATCTTTTTGACTTTGACTTTGAAACACGGCCTAACCCTAATGGTAGACTGGCTAAACAGATTGAAAGAAATTAATTGTCTTTTGGTAAATCTGATCACTGACCTAGTTTGATTGCAGCTTTGTAATAATTCAGGCTCCCAGCCCGACCACTTCACAGCTTTAAACAGGAGCTGCTGGAGACTGAATTGGAATCTTGTACACCCAAAGCATATGAATTAATGTAGTGGGGTTTACTCCTGATTGCTTTATATCAAAAATGTTTTTCTGCAATGTTTCAGTTACCTCAGCATCTAAAAGTTGTGTTGCATGCAATGCTTGGGGCCAGAGCTAGGAATAAGTAGGACTGCCCATTCTCTGTCCCCTTTCTTCCTTTTACTTTCTTAAGCTCTTTTTCTTCCAAAACAGCAGAAAGATATTTTGCTAAAGATCTGAGCTGATCACTTGCATAGGCCTTTTGAAATTAGATTGGAGATCTTGGGTATCAAAAGCTGCAAGTAGTCATTCCCTACTTAGATTAATCTCTTGGAGTTGGCGGGAGGGGCGAATGAAGTCCTTGCAGAGGGAGAATGAAAAACAATTGCTTTAGTAAATGCAAGATTATTTCTTGCATTTTAGTACTCTCATTATCTCTGTAATCAAATTCTCAAACATTAATCCCAGGTTTTAGTCAAAGTAACATAAAGGATGGTGGTGGTGTTTATTCTTAGTGAGATATTATGGCAAAGGGGGCTTTACTGTCTGTTGTAATGGCCTGCAATATACCAGTAAGCAGTAGCATTGTGCAGCATGTTCCAGTCAACTGAGCTATGATAGTGTTGTGCGATTTTCTTAGTTATACTGAACTTCAGCTGCTGGTTTGAAAGAAGCATGGTGAGTTTTTGGCTCAAATGCTACCACCCAACCAAAGAAGTTACAGAAATATATCTCAAAAAGCCTTTTAAAACGTCAGAGGAGATCAGATGATAATCCCTAACTGCTTTAAAACTTCATCAAGATTACCCATTCTCAATTGGCATAAGTAAAGGTTGCTTTCCCTTTGATCCCTTCGATGTCTATTTTACTTTGCTTTCAATTTTGTGGGCTTAAAATAAAATAAAAAACCAGAGTATTTTTTCCCCACTCAAGGTTTGTGACTTTGATTATCCTTGAAAATTTATCAGTAACATACAGTTAATTGTTTTTATTTTTTTGTTAAAGGTTGATCCAATGTGAAAATGAGGTTGGCAAACTCATGTTTTTGACAGAGATCCCAGAACTGTTATTGGAGGAACATAATGAATCCAAACAGAGTCATGTTCTGCAGGAAGCATCAGAGCCACAGTTTGTAGATGGGAGCCCAGGACTTAAGTCCGTGCTATCTACAAGTCGAAACCTGAGCAGCAGCTCTGATACAGGAGATAAGCCAATGGTGACATTCAAAGAAAACATTAAACCACGAGAAATAAACAGAGAGCAAGGCCGAAACTATCTGACCAAGGAAGTAGGAAGAGAAAGAAGAGATTATAACAAAGGAATAACAGCCAATAAAAATGATGGAAAGAAGGACATCAACAATAAAAGGAAGAATGAGATTAAGAAATGTGGCATGGACAAGAGTCAAGAAACGGGGAAGCAGAATGTAGCAGTACAGGTATGATTCTTTATATGTTATCATACTTCTGAATGTTTTCATGCTGCCACCTAATTTAGTTGCAATGTTATAAAGTTGCCTGAAGCTGCCTTTAAGCTTTTGGATGATGTAGCATAGAGAGAGACAGCTATGAGAGACAGATGCAGCTGGAGCTTCCATACCTTCACTTCACTCCCTCTTCCATACCTTCATTTTCCTTACTAGAGGATCTAATGGAATAGTGGTTTATGTTTCTCTTTTTCATTGCATATCTATGGTCTTATTTTCCTTTCCTTTCCCTCCTTTACTCTGTTAGTTCTCTTCTTGGTACCTCTCTTCCTAATTAGAGTATGTCCAGTTTACTCTTTACTTGGTAGAGTGGGACTCACTCACTTACTCATTCATTCATTCAATTGATTTGTGGCTGCCTTCTCATTCAGGAGTCCATGATGCCATACATAGCACTCCCCCTCTTAGCAACAGCCCTGTGATGTAGATAGGCTGAGAGAGAGTGACTTGCCCTAGGTCACACTTTGGAGCTTCAGACTGGACTTGAACCTCAAAACTCCCCAATGCTAGTACAACCTCTTAATGACTACATGACACTGTCATTTAATCATAGGGTTTAAATAAGCTTAATAATGCCATTATGTTTTCTGAAATTAAGCATTCTAATATTTTTCAAAGTGCAAGAGTTATTTGCTAACATTCAATGTAATATGATAACAAATGTTTACCAGTTTCTGGTAATTGAGAACTGCTCTAAGTGAATACAGGTTGGGATACAGGTTGTTCTAGCATTTTATAAAATAAATTCAGTACAAAGATCTTGATTAGATTCTTTAGTTGAATGTTCTGTATTTATATACAATTCGGTGGGGACAGATTGTACCTTTCTAAACACACTATTTTGCAATTGTTCAAATTTGCTCAGGGATTCTTCTTTTTTTTTTTTGGTTGAACTATGGTTCTTTCGAGAGCTTTCCCTTATAAGCTGTTGCTTCTAAATAAAGTATAAAGTTATCTTGCAATAGGTGTTATTTATTGTGCTTTCTTTTTCTCTAATAAATTTCAGCTTTTTTCATTACATAGGTTTATTAATGTATTCATTTTTTTGTGGAATAAGTGTGTTAGTTTGGGTGTATGCATTTTTAAGGTGCAACATATCGGTATCTTCATTTTTTCTGCAAAAAAGCCCAGCACATCTATGATATATGAATTGCTGTAACTTTGAAGTTGCAACTGAAATTGAATAAAATGAAGCTGACATCGATATAAAGAAATAAGGAGCAGGCTCTAATTTCATTAAAACCTACATCTTATACTCTTGTACCTGCAAAAGCTGTGGTAGTTTTGGAAACAGGGTTTCTAGACAGAGATATCTGGTATCATAAGTCTAGTAGCTGGATAAGTATTAAAATACTTCTAAAAAATTTCAAGTAATGTTTTTATCAATGTTTGTATTTTAATATTCCAATGTGCATTTCAGAATCCTTGGCCTAACTGCTGGGAGTTCTTACCAGCCCCTCTATTAGGTTTCTTTTGAAGCTATGACATCTAGAAAGTATGAAGCCAAAGACAGGTTTGAGCTACCTCCTCTAGTCCACTGTGGAGATAATGGCTCCCCCAAATTCCAAACATGAACTTCAGTCTGAGCTCTTTTCTGAAAAAGCTAGTAGTATTTGTTTTTAAACTTGTGAGTCAGAGGAAAATAGTACATGATCAGTCTAAAATGTTCTGAGAATTGCAAATGTGGAGCTGGCCAGGGCCAAGCCCACGTTCTTTGTTCCTGTAAAAGAAATCCCTGGAAAGAATTGATATGTCTTATACTAACTTTTTAATTATTACATTCTTAAGAAGGCATGGACAAGTGAACAAGGGCAAATGTTTAGAATTATTGCCTTTACTGACTTATCCCTTTAGGTAAAATCCCAGACTGAGTTGAGGAAGACTCCAGTATCTGAAGTCAGAAAAACACCAGTAACTCAGTCTCCAAACCAGGCCAGCAACTCCCAGTTCATCCCCATCCATCACCCAGGAGCTTTCCCTCCTCTTCCTAGCCGGCCAGGTAAAATTGCTATTTCTCTAAACTAATCTTGACTTGGTATAAACTGATGAAACAGACAATTAATGTCTTCCATATACTTACCTCTCTTAATTCAAAGGTGAAAAAGGGAAAGAATGGATGTATGTGTATATATGTGATTAAGTACTGTAAATGCATTGTTAACTAGAATGTTCACATTATTTCTAGAAAGTAGGCATAATCATTAAATATCTAATGTTACATGGTACTTACCAGGCATCAGTCTTTCCACAGTGTCTTTTTTGCCAAGATGCAGCATGAGAAGCCATCTTGCTTTTATTTCACAGTTTATATGTGTGCGTGTGTGTGTTGTACAGAGTATGTGACAAGGAAGAAAACGTACAGATCTTTTCAAACATAAAGGTAGATTTTGAAGTAGAAAACATAATAAATGCAAATCATCTCTGTACTGCTCAAATTAATTTATTTGTGTATAATGTTTTTTTTAAAGAAGCCTAAAGTCCTCTGAAAGTCACAGTGAAGCATCCCCTAGGATGTTAGAGATTTCTTAGAATTTTCCTCCATGTGCCTTACTGGCACAAACATCTTCCCACAAATATTTCTTCAGTACAGACAAATAGACTGAATTAATCCATTTCTGTAATTGAATGCTGACAGATAAGAGAGCTTTGCTTTACAAATATTCTCTTTAGCTAGTAGGATCAGAGAGGTAAAGAAAGGACCGGTCATAATCTGTCTCAGTGGTTAATCTTGAAGAGGAGTCAGGCAGTATTATCCGAGGTTTCAGTTATTAAAATGTGTGCTTTCTTTCTTTCAAGGCTTCCCACCTCCTGCCTATGTTATTCCTCCTCCTGTGGCTTTCTCTATGAGCTCAGGATATACTTTCCCAGGTGGTGTTTCTGTCCCAGGAACCTTTCTTCAGCCTGCAGCTCATTCACCTGCAGGAAATCAGGTGCAAGCTGGGAAGCAATCCCACATTCCTTACAGCCAGCAGCGGCCCTCTGGACCAGGCCCAATGAACCAGGGACCTCAACAGACTCCATCCCCTTCTCAGCAGCCCCTTGCATCCATACCAGCTCAGGCAACAACCCCGTCTGCAAGCCAGCTACAGGTCCAGGCTCTTGCCCAGCAGCAGCAGCAGCAACAGTCCCCAACAAAAGCTGTGCAGGCATTAGGGAAGAGTCCTCCACACCACTCTGGATTCCAGCAGGTGAGCCTCTGCTAACTTTGAGAGATGAGAGAGTGTTAGAGCTCCAAACCTTTATATGTTTTGTACTCAAATAAAACAAAGACTCCCACTTAGATTGCAATACTGGCCTTTCTGTAAATGTTACAATGGCAGGTACAACCACTTAAGGAGAAAAGGAATTGACAAGTCAATGGGAAAGAGACAGGTGAAATATGGTGAACAAGCTAGGAATGTAGTTGAAAGCTAAGAACAGAAGAATATCAGAATGGATATTTATTAATGATCAAGTATCTCTTTTCTAGGTGAGAAGAATCAGAATAGTTCAGATTATATTTGATAAAACCTTTCCTACTGCTTCTTCTCAAGTATGGCATGACCAGCCTTATAAATGATGAATTGGTATTATTGAATGATTAATTAAATATATTTGAAGGATTACAACTTAATATGCACTGTTCTGCTTGCAGAGCTGCAACATTGTGTCTTCATTGAAAGATGAGAAATTATTGACGGATGAATCTTAATGTCAAAATGCTAGTCTTGTAGTCTGTCTCTGCTAAAAGGTTTCTTTAGCTTTTCTCTGCTTGTGAGGTCTGAAAACTTTAATCTCAAAAGGAAACCGTAAACTTTGGAAGTTCGCTTTGTAGAATTGAATGTGCAGTTCTGCCTAATATGCTCACCATTGAACATATTTTTTTAAAAAGGTAACACAATGCACAGCGTATATGCAGAGAAGAGCAAAAGGTGTTTTTTTTGTTAGCCTATAATGCTTGAGGTATTCAACCCTGTTATTTAATTCTGAGTCAAAGCATACTTGGCATCCATATCACATTCAGTTTATGTTCTATGGTTATTTGCTGGATTCTAAAATCAATCTCTTATCCAGAGAGTCTGTATTATTGATAATGCTGAAAGCTGGCGTATTTATTCTTAGTATCCCCAGGGAGACTCCTCCAAGCAGCTCTGGAACCCCTCTCAGGTTCAAGGCCCATTGGGGAAGATCATGCCTGTGAAGCAGCCGTACTATCTTCAGGGCCAGGATCCCGTGAAACTCTTTGAACACTCCTTGCAGCCTCCCCTTCTGCAACAACAGCAGCCTCTGGAGAAGAAAATGAAGCCTTTCCCTATGGAGCCATATAACCAGAATCCCTCAGAGGTCAAGATGCCAGAATTTTACTGGGACTCCTATGGTATGGCTGATAACCGTGTTGTGATGGCACAACAACAAGCCAACCTGGACCGCAGAGGGAAACGGCAGCAAGGAGTCTTCCGCCCAGAGCAGGACCCAATGCCGAGGATGGGTTTTGAGGTAAACTAAGAGCTGACCGTAGAATATAGGCAGTAGCTTCCTTTATGCCACAAATGGACAGTTTCTGGTGACTTACCAGACTGGATGTGTAGGCCAGTCATGTCTCCCTACAGTGTTTGCTTGGCATTCATTGGATGAATCTGTGTTTCTGGCTCAATGGTTCCACAGTCCTACTGTTCTTCTAAAGAGTTAACTGGCAGAGTGTTCATGAAACCAGAATTGTTTTGTTTTAAGCTCAGGACAAAACAATCCCACTTAGAACACTTCACTGGAATATTTCAGGCATACCGTGTTTCAGTAGAGCAAACATAATGTTTCTTGTATTCTGTTCATAATAATTCCCCTGCATGAAGGCACAATACATAACAAAAACCAAACCCATCAGGATAGTTTCAGAACAATCCAATAAAATCAGCTTAGAACTCAAAATAAATATTTATATTAAAATGACCCACACAACGGTACCCTTAAAACAATGCTTTAGGATAGTGTATGTATGTAATGGTACATGGGAATTACCCATAGGTAATGAGAGAGACAATTACCATGGGTAATTGGGAGACACGGCGAAGAGACACAGTCAGATGAAAGGCAACTTAGCCCCCCGTAGAAATGTGGGTGGGTCCAGTGACTCAGAAGAGACCCTCCCTAATTTCTTGGCTGTAAAGGGACGGGGAGAAATGTATTTTCAGACATGCAAGATTCTGTTAATTTAACTTACAATAAAGTAGAATTAGTTTATCTGTCCCGTGTTTCCTGTCTGGTCTGCCTCACAGGGCTGACAATATACTAAACATCCATAATAATTTAAAATACAGGTAGTCCTCGACTTATGACAATTGAGCCCAAAATTTCTGTTGTTATGTGAGACATTTGTTAATGAGTTTTGCCCCGTTTTATTATCTTTCTTGCCACAGCCATTAAGTGAATCACTGCAGTTGATAACTGAGTCACACGGTTATTAAGTGAATCCAGCTTCCCCATTGACTTTGCTTATCAGAAGGTTGCCAAAGGGGATCACAGGATCTTGAGACACAGCAACAGTCATAAGTATGAACTACTGTGTTTCCCTGAAAATAAGACCTTATCTTATATTTTTTTGAACCCTGAAATAAGCGCCTGGCCTTATTGCCATGCGCTCAAAAGCCCAATTGGGCTTATTATCAGGGGATGTCTTATTTGGGGGGAAACAGGGTAGTTGATCACACGAGCATAGAGTCACTACAAAGGTCGTAACTATGAAAAATGGTCATAAGTCACTTTTTTCAGTGCCATTGTAACTTTAAATTGTCACTAAATGAACTGTTGCAAGTCAAGGACTATCTGGATATGTTAATCTGTATTAACCAAATGATATACAACGATCTAAAAGGCTGTGAGATTTCCACAAAGACAAAGGGAGTTGAATGGTATCCTTTAGGCAGACAACTTGGAGATTATAATCCTGGACTAATATCCAAAAGAAGGCTTTGCTCAAAGAATGTAAAGAGCAGTCAGGATTGTATTGAGAAATAAGACCAGGCAGATATTAAAAGGGTTTATGATGAAAGGATTCTAAAGAGGGGCACTAGTAGTTTGTTCTGGACTCTGGTTTATGTGCCCAAGTGAGTTTACTAATTATCAGTCAGCAAACAGGAAACATCAATAGGTTTACTTCTGCACGGGTCTATCCACAACAACAAAAATACACTTTTGTGCTGTTAGTTTGTGACTTTTCCTAAATACATGTGTTTATACATTTGGCAACACTCCTTTAAAAGTGATACATAAGTATCTAGCTGTTAACACAGTTCCCTTTTAGTTAGCAATGTTATGCAAAGAAGAGAAAGTAAAGTAACCACAAATACAAACTATTTTTTCCACTGTCCTTTGTTCTTTAAACTTCACTTACTTTTACTTTTGAGGATCTTAACCATTCTATCCAGCCACAAACTTGGTTTTTCCCTTCCTTTTGACCTATTCACTTTTCATATATTTGTTTTGTGATTCCAACCTCATTCATTCTGATTGTCACCAGACTAGTTCAATTTGCTTCCTTCTACTGGTCTTTTACTTTTGTACTCAACACTCATTAATTTGACATCCATTCAGACAACACTCACTCACACTGTGCCTACTACATTCAGTGTTGATGTTCCTGCTGACATACCCAACTCTTACTTTCATAGAAAAAAGTGGACAGAAGAAGCACCCTGAGCCATTTGGCCAATATTAATTGCTTTTGAAAGATACCTGTTGAGATGGGTAGCTATAGAAATCAAATAAATAAATACTTAGTAGCTGCCTGCTTGCATTTACGTACCTTGACGTTTCTTCGTCCATTCTCTCATCTCACATGTATTCAGTAGTCTCCATAAATCAATTTATTTGCTCTAGTTTTTTTGCCACTTAAGTATAACTTGACATTTTTCACTCTTGTTTTTCCTGTCAGATTTGAACATTTGCTATATTAACATTCAGATCTATACTCCTCAATTCTCAGCAAGCCATTAGTATTCTCTTCTAACAGCATTGCATTCTCTGCATACAAAAATACATATGTACATCCTTAACCCACATACTTCTGATGGCGCATTTCTTATACATCCATAACTATGTTAAATAACCAAGGGGATGCCACACATTTTTCTTCTTATTCCCTGTTCAGTGTTGAACCACTCTCATGAATGCTTTACTTTAATCCTACACAGCTCTTATCACATTCAGCATTCAATCTGCAACTCTACACTTGTGCCAAATGTTTCATAACTCAGACTTCTTCACTTCATGATATATGCTTTGCAAGTCAAAATGCAGAAAAGCATCTTTCTTATATTTTTTCCAGAGAAATGAACTGCAAAGCTAAACAAATAAAAGAATAAACCCTGAAAATTCAACTTTGCAGGGTTGTATGCAGTGTACAGGCACATTAAACAGCTACCTGTCTGCCTGTCCATCTGTCTTAACAACTTGCCTGAAATAGATAAACAACAGTGAAGTGATGATATAGATGTGGAGGAAGCAAGATGGTTTGCAAAGATTGTAATATATCAAGAGACAGGATGGTATAAAGTAGTTTTAGCTGTATTTTCTCCTCTTACAATTCTTTCACTTTTCCCAGCTTATGATTTTTTGCTACTTTTTTGGTAGCAATACTGTGTAATATTGAATATGCCACAAGGGAATTGTGTGATAGCTATATATATGTGTGGAAGAAAATGTTTTAACATATTGCATTGTAACCCATTAATCTAATTTCCCCATAGCAAAGATTTTACAAAATGATGACCAACTTTTCTGCCAAACAGCAGCAGCATGTGATAGACTTTCCCCTCCCTCCCCTTCATTAGGACCAGCCAATAGCTGCAGGAATGGTACTTTCCCTGTTGTCTTAGTGGCTGATGGAGAATACTTTGCCTATTTGTAGGACTAAGGAACTTCCTGCCAGTTCCAATAGTTCTGGGAGAAGACAGAACAAAAGCTTTGTTCATTGTATTGAATAGAATAATAAATCTGAGAGTTGGAAAGCAACATACTGTGGTTACCAGAATAAGGGATATTGGTCAGTACAGTGGATTAGGGAGGCTTTGCTTCATTTCCCCCTCTCCCCAGCATCTTTTGCCAGGGTGTATTAAATACAATATATAAAGAAATAATTAGCAACATCATAAGATACTGCTTGCTTGTAATGTAATGTTGTTATCCAACATATGATTTTTAAAACTTAAAATGTCACAAGAGGAGAGGAATGGATCATTATCTGGTGGCAAATTCTAAAGTCCAAATTTGACATGGATTTCTTCCAAAACTTTCCAGTTAAATCGTAATTTATTTATTCTCAAGCTTTATCACTGTAAGATTGTATAAATCAATATTTAAATAGTTGGATAGTCCCTAAATGTAGAGGAAGCAAACACAAACCTCTTTTCTGTCAGTTGTTCCTCGACTTTATCAGAGAAATTTTAAGTAGAAACCCCCAAATGAATCTAAATATGAGTTAAGATGGCACTCCAATAGTGTAGTAGATGGAAAACTCTGAAAAATAGATATAACCGGTTAAGAATTATTTTGAAAACTTTGGATAAAAGTTCATACCTACCTTATCTGCACTTCCACATTAATGATTCATTGCAGGTTAAAGTTGCTTAAAACCAAGGAAACAAGATGAGCTAATCCCCCTCCCTTTATATTTATTTATTTATTTATTTATCTATCATTATTATTTATAAATCAAATTTATAGAGCACCAAAAGCAACTCTGGATGGCATACAACAATCCGATAATAAATAAATAAATAAATAATATATACTATATATATAAACCCATATTAATAATTACCATTAAAGTGAAAAATGCAAACATGGGAGAAAGATAAAATTGGCCACCTCTAGAAAGGAGCCAGCTGAGCAAGACTCTGGGAGCCCAAGCCTGGCAACATAGCCTTGTCTTGAGGATTTATCAAAAGGGATGGAGCTAATCTAATTTCAGGGGGATATTATTGAGAACAGTGTGTGCAGGAAAATAAGGCACAAAATCACTTCTGAAAAAAGTAATTAACTGCAGCAGTCCATCAAAGTCATATTAAGACAACATTCCTAAGTATATAACTATGTTTTTCCTGAAAGAGATAGCCACACAAGCCTACAGGTGGTAGCCCTGATAAGAGATAAAGCTAATACTGTTAAATCTCCTTATTCCTATATAATATCACCTTTTTAAAAATAAAAACAAGGAGCCAATTGCTTCCTGTTAGTAGTTGCAAATATGTTAAAGGTTTATCAAGTATTTGTCCTAGGATACTGTATATTTCAGGCATGAACTACATTGGTTTTGGGAATAGGTGAAAAAGACAGATCATTTTTTATAGACAAAGGCGGAAGCTGTGATATTCAAGATCAAAGAAGGACTTTGCTTGTCTCACAAGTAGCATTCTGAAAACTTTCAACAACTTCCAGTGATTTTTTAAAAGTCCAATTTCTATGTTACAGAAGGGTTCTCAAAATATGAGTTGTATCCCTTAGGAAGTTGCAAGCAACATAGAGAGGACCACAAATATTTTAGCAGTGCATGCAAAGTAGGAATACTCTAAAACTTGTTTCAGCTTTGCCTGGGCAAGCCTATGGTGGATTTGCCTAGAAAAAACGGGTAACAAGTTTTGAGAGTGTTTCTGTTATGCATGTGGTAATCATAAGGACAGTCAAAACCTGCTCCCACTTTGAGTGCAACAAGATAAGGAAGGCAGAAGGAACAATAAAGTTAAGAGTCATTTTTATTTTTGAGAGATAGTTAAATCTTAGATCTAGTCATCTGCAAAATACATCAGTTTTATATATCATTTGTTTATTTAGCGTTATTCATGACATGGGCTGCAAAAATTCATTGATCGTTTTAGGGAATTATAGTATTGTATTATTTGAGAATTCTGCCATATTGTATACTGTATATGTCTACATCTTCCAGTTTCAATCAATAAGGTGGTATAAATATATCTTGTATTATGGGTAAAATTACTGTCTACGCCTTACAGAACTACTAAGATACTTACTTTGCACACACTTTCTAAATCAGACAGGAGGGACTACATTTTCCTCAAATGTCAATCCCGATGTTTTGTTTATCTATGCATTCAAACATGAAGGGAGGGGAAGGGATTCCTCCTAAAGCACAAAACAATGATAGAAGATTATATTATCACTGCTTTTCTCTTTTCTCCCTTGAATCTTATCTTCTTCTCCTCTTTACCTCTTTGACTAGCTTTTGCATGCTGGCTTACCTACTGTATCTTTGCATTCTCTCCCCTTTCTCCTTGCCTTGCGTCTCTTTGGGCCTTTAAACTTTTTGCTTGTCTGTTGCTGTTCTTGCTTCCTTGTCTTTCCATGCTGCATCTCACTGTGCTCCTTTCTGTCACTAGGACCCCAAGAGCTCCCCTCTGCTTCCTCCGGACCTGTTAAAGAGTTTGGCTGCCTTGGAGGAGGAGGAAGAGCTGATTTTCTCTAATCCTCCTGATCTTTACCCAGCACTGCTGGGGCCTCTCGCCTCTCTTCCTGGACGAAGCCTCTTTGTATGTATTTGACTGAATTCTGCTGCTTCTTGCTCTAATTTTGCCCTCTTTTTTGTTTGTTTGTTTGTTTTCCCTGCAAGTTCAGTTGGAGGTTTGAAATCTATATTCCTTGCTGAAATTGTCTTAATGGGGGAAATGGAGATCTTATAGGAGAAAGCAGCTTTTACACAGATGTAATGTTTTATCAGGGTTCCTCCTTTCTGGCCCAGTGCACAATGTATTTGTAAATACTGGAAAGGGGGGCCATTCTGAATCATACCCTACCCAATTTGGTTTTCTACAAAAATGGGTCACCTTGACTTTCCCAAGTTTATTCAATCGGGGGGGGGGGGGGGGAATGAAAGTGTGCTAGCCACTACAACCTACTAAAGGTGTTATTCTACATGATCGCATTATTGCTCCAGAATTCTTATTCAAGCACAGTGTAAGAAAGCTGCAATCTTACATGATCCAAATTCTGGTTCCTTCTTGGCTTGCGGGGAACTTTCTAGTTAAGTTTTCCATCTGTGTAGTAGAAAAGTGAATATACTTTTACATTCTGTAATGTGAATAAAATAGACATTAAGAGACTAGAACCATGAACTTAAGACCTAGCAAGCACTTCTCAGCCATTTAATTAATTTTAATGAAATGAGACATTTTACTTTAAAGAAGTGTAGAAAATAAACTACTGTCAGCATGTGGCCCATTGAGCTCCTTTTTTAAAGGCTACCCAAGCTGTTTTGACATTTATCAGGCAGAGAAATACAGTCCTTCAAGTAAGATTGAGATGAAAAATATTCATATTTGTTAATATAATCAGTAAGGACTGGTTTAGGCCATGTCAGGGTTTCATGCAAATTTCATTAGTCAACCAGATGTGGAACATGAAAATAGCAGCTTTCCCTCTTATCATTCCCAGCTTTTGCAGATATAAAGTATTGTTCTCTAGTATTGGAAAAGGAGTAACCCTTGATAGATTCATCTTTCAAACATCTAATTTGAGGCTATCATAGATTAATATAAAGGTCATATGTATTTCACACTGTGACATTTATGTACCTGTATCCTTCCTGGGGTCGTGAGTGCAGAAAAGTCCTTAATTAAGGAGATATTATGTATTTACCACAAAAGGTAGAGAAATCCTGTGTCTTCATACATGTGAAAATCCAAAGCCTTTCTAATAAAATTCTATTTTCTAATTAAAATGCTACCATTAAGAAAGAGAGATTCTATTGTCATAAAATCACTAGGATTTCTTTCTTCCAGTTAATTATATATTTACCTAGGATGCTTGATGGGAAGGTAAGAAAAGTGAAGACCTGTAAATTTTAGATCCTAGAGGTTAAATTTCTATATGGTCATTTCACATATATACATATGAAATATACCTTTATTTATATACTATAGCTCCCATGTGGAATTGGCTAAAAACTACTTCCCTTAAAATGGCCCAACTACATGGAACTGTTTATGTCAACATCAGTGATGCGTGGTTAGAAGAACAGTTGCAAAGAGAACTCAAGAGCACCAGTCTCTTACACAAAGCATAGTTAATAAGAAGTATTGTACTTCAGCTTTGTAGGGTCTTGATTATCTTGTATAAATTTATTTTCAATGATAGGTCTTTAGAAACGTCGCTGTTTCTCAGAAACAGTTCCTACTTTGTAAACACAGTAACTGGGCATATTTATTGAATGGAAGGTTATTAAAGATCTAAATATTTAGATATATGTCTTGGATTCATTGACAAATGAAGGAATTCCTTTCATTATCATGGTTCCATGGGAGCCTCCTTGCTGAATGGAAGAATAGGAATGGGAAGGAAGAGATGCCCTTTCTTGTTTTCCTTTGCAAATCCCAATAATTTACTATGTTACAAAATCTTCCAGAATTCCAGAATAGATTCTTTTTGCTATAGGAGGCTGTAAAGAGAAGGGAATTGGTTAAAATTTCAGGAAAGTCATCGAGTTTATGGATTGAGCTTGCTAATTTTGTGTGTGTGTGTTAATTTTTAAGTTCAATCAAAGAAAATGCTTGATTTGTATTAAAACATAGTAGGATTATGCATACATAATCCTTCTGGGATTTTTATTCCAGTGAAATTGTGAAAGAGGTTGGCCTTCAGTTATCAGACGTAAAAAAATCCCCATTTTTTTTTACCTTAGCACAATATTTTTCCCTTCATATAATTTTGAGTTGATTTTTATGTAACTTCTGACAGTTACCCTTAAACTATCTTTCCAGTTTCATAAAGCAATTTATAGTAATTATCCTCCGTAAACCCAAAATGTTTTCATTTTCTGAAGAAAGAGATAAAAAAAGAGAATATGAAATCTTTAGAGAAAACACATGAAATTTATTAGTCATTGACTAGTAATTCTTTGGACTGTATGCTACTCTTGCTCATCTCCCCAGTATCATTTGAGATTAATGATTTGAATGATGCAGCTGGCATTGATTGCATCCCTTCCAATCAAATCCTTATGACATATCAGGTCAGGGCCTCCATTATAAGAGAGTTGAAGGTATGTGGCTTTTTATCTGCAGATATGTGTCCAATTGACATCAGTTAATGCCAAAATATGATATCCTGAGCTCATCTGATTGCCTTTTTTAAAAAATTGCTTTAAATTTAATTTCTCACCAACCAATCAGAAATTTTCAATCCCCCCAAGATTATGCAAATTGAGCAGTTTGCATAATTGTTATACAATGTTGTGCAATTTATTCTGATTTTCTTTTCACAGAGAAAGCCAGCAACTCTATAGGATTGCTCTCATACTTCCATGCTTTCCTCTGGAGATAAATTATATAGGACCTTGTTTCTGCTGTATGAAAATGGAGTTTCTAATGAAACTGTAGTCTTCATTCAAATGATATTCCTCTTTTTTTTCTACACTCAAGAACAGGCTTGCAAAGCAGATATAGCTCTGCATATTAGTCAGTTTTAATTATTTTAATCAGATTGTATTTAACGCAATATCATTTTGGCTAATGTTAATCTATTAATTGCATTAACAAGTTATTTGCAACATCAGTATTTCTTTAAAAAAATAAAACCCTAAATACTACTAGGTTTGTGGTTATGGAAATACTAATTCAGATATTAAGCCTTCATATTTGAGCAGAAACTGGTTAGTTTGCTTACGTTATACATTCATACCTAATAAATAGTTTGATGAACTGCAATTTTATGGCTCTTCAACAACATGAGGTGTTAAAGCCTATTGTTTTAGTATGAAATTTCCCAAATGAATTGCCATTTTTTGAGTTACATATGCAACTGACTGCACTGTTTGCTGTCATTTGCAATTTTATCAAATTATTCATGTTTATTTTAAGCGCCTCTTTCATATAGTAAAAGAAGTAATACAATACAAGGATCTTTAATATGATTCTTGTTCTCATGCATGCTATATGAACCCCAAGGACACTTTCCACTCTGTTATTTTTATATTAGCTGACTTGTAAGTCAATAACAAGCTTTATTACTCTCTTTCCCTTATCCTGAAGAAATCACTGTTGGAGAAACCATCAGATCTGATGTCACAGTCACCATCTTTCCTATCGCTCACAGGCTTCTCTCTTAATCAGGTAACTAATAACTTTCTCATTTTTCTTTCTGGACAGCTTTGTCACTTTATTAGGCGTGTGTGTTGCTTTGAAGAAATAGCTTATCAGAGCATTGAACAAAGCACCATGTCCAAGCTGCTTTGAAAGCAATAGAGATCCTCTTGCTTCTAAGATCAGGAGCTGGGATAGCCAGTGCCAGAGAGATGCATTCAGGCAGCACGATTGGTTCCCTTCTTCAGGATGCATTGCCCACGATCTTTACTCAGGCAGGTGGCAAGTAATACCTAGGCTGATTCTACGCCTATATGCTGGAAGGCATCCAGATTGGCTGGCTGGCTTCAACAATTACCATACAGTTGTCTAATAGACAATGCAGCAAAGTTAGCTAATCTGGAGTCTCTTCAATAAGTGGCCTTCCAGGCTGGCTTCCTGCTATGGACAATCCTGCGGTCCTTACTAAAGCTACCCAGGTTGAAAGACCTTGAGAGCAGGCACAGGTAGCTACAGGCTGGTTGAGTTCAGCCAGTGCTATGGGAATGGACCTATAGAGTATGTGTGTATGTTTATGTGTACTTGTTGATGCCACTTATCCTAGAACCTTCTCTTGTGTTACTTAGCTATTTATTTATTTATTTATTTATTTATTTATTTATTTATTTATTTATTTATACATACATACATACATACATACATACATACATACATACTTGAATTTATATGCTGGAAGGCTTATACTTCCTAACAATAAACATTTTTTTAAAAAAAGAAAAATATTACAGCATGCATTTAAACTAAATCTGTATGTCCCGTGAGCAATTGCCTATAATTAAGTAGCAACTTTACCCCAAAGGCTCTGGAATGTGATCAAAAGAGCCATCATAGCCTCATGGGGTAGGCCATTCCAGAGCAGAGGGGCTACTGCAAACAACTTCGCCCTGGAGACTCTTTATATTTTCTCATGGGTAGGAATTCTTATCCTTCTTCTCAATCAAGCAGAGGAACCTCTCTGCATCAGATGGCCCCGCAGATAACAAGGACATGAGCCATAAATTATTGCTAATTGTTTAAGGTGATAGCAGTTAACTCCATTGGTCTGAACCATTTTGGATGGAAGGGAAAACTCATGTTGGAATATTCCTCTGTACAATATATTAATACCATAAGGTGCAAGTAATTTTAGGCTGTAACTTTCCTTGTAACACGGTAGTTCTCTCTGACTGGGGTTTCATGGTATATTCATGGCGTATACATAACACAAAACATTTTATCCTGGCAAATTGTATGTCCTATGTAGTGACCAGACTCCTAAAACAGTTTGAAGGTGCCCTGCCAATACAAACCTATGTAAGAACTAGGCACAATGCCATGTATATTTTGAGGCATGATAGTGGTGTGTTCAGTTGCCAGATCTAAACAATTCAATACAATATGTGTTGTCAGTCAAACAGAACTAAATATATACTATCCTAGCACATTTCATTCTGCTTGCTTGCTTACTTACTGATACCAAAAGGAACTGACTGTTTCCCTCACAGTTTTAATATATGTTATGAATAAATATTTACACATTGATTGTGTGGCATTTGTTTTGCGATCTGATTTTTTTAGTTTTGACCTAATATAGAGTAGTACAGTTACACGGTTCTATTTTTTACTTTTTTATTTTTCATTTAAGAGCCAAGAATAGTGCATAGCAGTAAAAGCAGTATTCCTTCTTATAGCTACCATGTTTCCCCGAAAATAAGACCCTGTCTTATATTTTTTTGAACCCCGAAATAAGCGCTTGGCTTTATTTTCAGGGAGGCCTTATTATTTTGGGGCGCGTGGAGCTCCACTTGCCGTCTTACCTGATTTCCAGCTCTGCGTTTAAATATTTTCGGGGAGGGCTTATTTTCGGGGGGTGGGGGAGACTTATTTTAGCACATGTGCTCAAAAGTCCTATTGGGCTTATTATCAGGGGATGTCTTATTTTCGGGGAAACGGGGTGGGTTATATCTAATCTCTCTTATCATATCATTTAAAATAGATAAATGTAATATGCAAAAAGACCTTTGGGTTTTAATATTAATTACTGTCATTCTTAAGATAAATGGTTTTGGACACCTTTACTATGAACTCTAGCAATCTGAAGTAAACCTTCTATACTTCAGAAATATTGGATAAAGGCAACATTGACATACCCCACTAATACTACTGTACTGTACTCATGTATCCCAACGATGCCCTTGAAGTGATGTCCCAGTGCCTGGAGGCCGTGCGGATCTGGATGGGGAGTAACAGGCTTCGACTCAACCCTTCCAAGACCGAGTGGCTGTGGCTTCCGGCGTCCTGATATAGCCAGCTGGTGCCATCGCTGGCTATTGGGGGCGAGTTATTGGCCCCCACGGACAGGGCTCGCAACTTGGGCGTCCTCCTGGATGCACGGCTGTCTTTAGAAGAGCATATGACGGCCGTGGCCAGGGGGGCTTTTTATCAGGTCCGCCTGATTCGCCAGTTGCGTCCCTTTCTGAATCGGGATTCCGTATGCACAGTCACTCAGGCACTCGTCACTTCCCGCCTGGACTACTGCAATGCTCTCTACATGGGGCTCCCCTTGAGGAGTACCCGGAGGCTCCAACTGGTGCAGAATGCGGCCACGCGGGAGATTATGGGACCGAGGGGTCGCTCCTATGTGATACCTCTCCTGCGTGAGCTGCATTGGCTTCCAGTGGTCTTCCGGGTGCGCTTCAAGGTGTTGGTTACCACCTTTAAAGAGCTCCATGGCATAGGACCTGGGTATTTGCGGGACTGCCTTCTGCCACCGATAGCCTCCCACCGACCAGTACGCTCCCACATAGAGGGACTCCTCAGGGTGCCGTCAGCCAGGCAATGTCGGCTGGCGACCCCCAGGGGGAGGGCCTTCTCTGTGGCAGCTCCCGCCCTCTGGAACGATTTGCCCCCGGAGATAAGAAGGATATCAGATCTCTGGGTCTTTTGCCGTGCCCTGAAAACTTTTCTTTTCCATCAAGCAGGGCTGGCGTGACTCCCCCCCCTTTTCTTTTCTTTTTTAGTTTTTTAGTTGTTTGGCTTTTAATCTGTCAATGGGTTTTAATTCGAATTGTTTTAAATTTGGGCCAAAGTATATAATTCTTTTAATAATTTTAAATTTTGTATTGTTATATGTTTTAGTTCTGGCTGTGCACCGCCCTGAGTCCACTAGGAGAAGGGCGGTATACAAATAAAATAAAATAAATGAATAAATAAATGTATTGAATTGGTCTGGTGTGATCCCTTTCTTATCCCTGTGCTCTTTCTTTCAATTTTATAGGAAAGATATCCAAACAGCATGTTCAATGAAGTTTATGGGAAAAACCTCAATGCCAGCACAAAAGCCGAGGTTACACCATCAGTAGCTCACCAGGAGACTTCACTTTATTCTCTTTTTGAAGGTACTCCATGGTCTCCATCTCTTCCAGCCAGCTCAGGTGAGGCTCCAACATTCCCTTCATCACCTATAGCATACAGCCTGAGGATAACGTGTGTACCACTTGCTCAGCAACTCCCTTCCATCACTATTGTAGGAACATCATAAAACATCAAGTTTCCTTTGAATTGTTCAGCAAATATAATACTACTACTTTTCCTTTCAATGTCTGCACACACCTGCTTGTTATATTTCTACATCTGTCTGTATATATGTATATGAGCTCTGTGTGTGTAAGTAAGAGAAAGAGAGAGAGAGAAGTGAAAACCCATTTGCAATCTTTGTGATATTCTTAGAACAAAGAAAACTTAGTAACTATAATGCTCACAAAGTCCAAAACCATGTATGTTTTTGTTTATTAATGAATAAAAATGAGTAAAAATCTTACATTAATAAAACCAAAATAATACATAAAACTAAAGGCGTTAAATCAGGAGATCACCAAATTGATTTTTTTCTAAATTTCATAGATCATTCAACACCAGCCAGCCAGTCTCCTCACTCCTCCAACCCAAGCAGCTTGCCAAGCTCTCCTCCAACTCACAACCATAATTCGGTTCCATTTTCCAACTTTGGGCCCATTGGGACTCCAGACAACAGGGATAGAAGGATAACAGATCGGTGGAAGACAGATAAACCAGGTGAGTAGACGGGTCTTAGCATCAATTTAATTTCAGTGGTTTTCAGGGACATTTACCTGTTACTCTTGCTCTCGTTCAGCAATGGGAGGCTTTGGCCTGGACTATCTCCCAGCAACATCATCCTCTTCAGAGAGTAGCTGGCATCCAACCAGCACCCACAGTGGTCCCTGGTCAGCCCATGGCCCATCCATAGAGGATTCATCAGCTGTGCTTATGGAAAGTCTGAAGGTGGGCTGCGTATTGATTCTGTCCTTTTTTGTCATGTTATGAATTAGATAAGAGATTCGGCAAAATTCTGAAATAATAATGATGTGTCCTTTGATATTTTTCTGATTCTTGCTATTTGGCAATGATATTGTGAACCATTTGTCTGTGACGTATGTACAATTAAGATGTATCTATAGGTAGCAATAGCAATAGCCATTTAGACTTATATATTGCTTCACAGTGCTTTACAACCCTCTCTAAGTGGTTTACAGAGTCAGCATATGTTGCCCCCAACAATTTGGGTCCTCATTTTACCCACCTCGGAAGGATGGAAGGCTGAGTCAACCTTGAGCCTGGTGAGATTTGAACTGCCAAATTGCAGGCAGCCGGCAGGCAGCAGAAGTAACCTGCACTTCTGCACTCTAACCACTGCGCCACCATGGCTCCTTTAGGTAGTCCTTTAGTTACAGCCACAGTTATGACCGCAACTTCCATCGCTAAGCAGCGTGTTTGTTTAGCGAGTCACCCCATGACCGTGCTTGATTTCATAACCTTTTGTTGCTGTAATTCTTCAGCAAATCAGGCTTCCCCCATTGACTTTGCTTGTCAGAAGCCAGCTGGGAAGGTCTCAAATGGTGATCACATGGACCCAGCATGCTGCAACTGTCATAAATACATGCCAGTGGCCAAGTGTTTGAATTGTGACCGTGGGGATGCCGCTATGGTCGTAAGTGCGAATAAGCCATAACTCACTTTTTCCAGCACAGTCATAAATTCTAATGGTTGTGAAACAGGTGGTCATAAGTTGAGGACTACCTTATAAGAGTACCTTCAAGTACCCAACATGTTTATTGCATTTATCATTTGTATATGGATCAGCTGTGGTGGCAAAGCATTTAAATTCTTATGGATGTATTTTACAGTGCTTCAAAGGTAGGTTCAGCCATACTATACCAGGAAGAACAGCAAGTCAGAGACAGAAAAAGCTAGAGAAGTTAAGTGAGGAAATAAGCAGTGCCTTGAGATGTTTTTAGTATGCTCATTTTATGCATCAGATTCCAACTTCATCTTCTGGGATGTTTGTTTCTTTGCTTAGTCTATCTGGTCCAGTTCTATGATGCATCCTGGACCTTCTGCTCTGGAGCAACTGTTGATGCAGCAGAAGCAAAAGCAGCAACGTGGGCAAGGTGCCATGAATCCACCACACTGAGAACAAAAGAGCTGGCAACCTTTGCAATCGAAAGCTCCATACATCATGGCATGTTGGGTTTACAGGACTGTCCCACACAGTTCTGTGCGCGTGGCAGCCTCTCTTCTGTTCCTTGATGTCAGGAGGGTGTAAGTGCTCCACCAACCCACTGAGTATGCACGAAAATGAATGCAGTGCAATGGAAAACCAACACCAGGAACTCTCCCATCCCACCAGGGCCTTCTGGAGGGAGAGAGGGACTGCTGTTTATCTTCACGGTAACCTGATATCACCGCCTCTCACCTTCTCCATCGTGCATGTGCCCAGCCATGTGGGAAAATAAAAAGATGGGAAAGAAGAGCAGATGGGAGAAGCCACTGAGAACTTCTCGATCCTCTTCCTCAGTATTGGGGAACCTAATAGGAATCTATTACCTATAGCTTTGCTGACTGAGAATGTAGTTGAAATTTATTCCTCAACGTCTAAATTTCGAATTATTACTGTCTCAGTAGTAAGATCACACTGAATTCTTCCATACACAAATGTGCTTTGTAGTCAGTGTGTAGCACCCCTCGAGTCACTGGTCCAGCCAGCCAGAGTTGGGTAAGTGGTAAATTGACGGGAAGGGCGAGTGTCTGGTCTCCTGGGTTAGGTAAGGCGTTTCACGAAGGAGAATTTGGTCCCTCCGGCGTCATTTCCACCTCTTCTTCAAAGGTTGAGTCTGGACGATTGTGAATGGGTTAAGGATTCCAGCAGTACTAAAGTGCAGTGGCCACTGCCAGCCCTCAGTTCAGGGAAGCACACTGCTGCTCTGGGGTTTTTAAGTTAAATGGTTCAGATTCCTGTACATTTTATGATAGCGTAGTGACCAGTCTGATGAAATGGCAAAGCTGGCCTGTGCATTCACAGCCTGACTCCTTTATGTAGGTAGGTAGAAGCTTTCTGTGTTTTTCTTTTTTTCTCCCCCCTCCCCCCCCCCCACCTCCCAGCCCCCTTTTCTAGTCTCCCCCAAACCCTGCTTGGTTGCTTGTAGTTCTGTTCTTCATATGCAGCATCCCACCAAATTCTAGCAGGATAACAGGGGGAGCAAAGGAATTAGACAGGACAATATAGGCAGTCTCCCCTGCCAGTAAGTATATGTCCACAGGATCACGCACACGTGTAATCGCAGAGTTCCAGTTTCAGAATGGAAGTTCAAGGCAACAAGATCCCTATGAGGGGACCCATGCAGAGAAGCCGTCAGTCCCACTGGCTCCTATAAGGATGCAGAAAGGGAAAAAGTTGAACTTGATATTTATTGAGCAGAAGGAAGGCTGCAACTCTTCTTGCATAGGAAACAAGGACATTTCTTTCTTTCCCCCCCCCCCTTACCTTTTTTATTTTTATTTTTTATTTTTGTTTCCCCGGGTACCTATGGAAACAGTCTAAATGTTTTAAACTGTTGCAAATGCAGGAGTATGTATGTGTACGTGTATCAGTTCAGGATCTGTGAGCCACAAAAAACAGCTGCAGAGCAAAGCACATCCGGGGTCCACAAGTGACACTGGAGTCGGGGAACAGCCCCATATAGACTATATATAAAAAAAGAAGCTGAATGAGGTAATGCTCTCTCTAGGATAGGAATTGAACTCCCTGTGCAAGCAGTGTTGCTGCTCTGGGTTATATTGCTTAAAAAAACTTTCTTTAGAAAACTTTTAAAAAAACTAAACCCTCATGGATGAAGTTCTTGCCCTAGTTGTGCTTCTTTGGCCCCTGCCCCCCTCCCAAGCCGGCTTCTGTCCCTTTTCCCAAGTTTGCGTATTTGAGCTGTGCACCCCAGCAGCTGCAACATTCCAGTGTTTGAACAGCCACTGATTCTTGCACTCTAGACAACCTAACCAGATTCATGATTTCACACTCTCCACTGTGCCAGAATCCCAACCCATAGGTTCCCATTTCTGCATGAGAAATCTGGTGTTTGGAATGTTCTCTCTCTCTCTCTTTTTTTTTCTGAATCTTTAAGGCAGGGCTCCCTTCCCCATCCACCCTTTACACACATGCCCTGCCGTGGCTAGAACCTCAAGGGAAGAGGGGAAACCCCCCACCCAGCAGAGAAAACTGGTTTGTGTCGTAAGCTTCTTTTGTGTTTTTGTCTGTCTGTGCGAGACCTGCAGCTGCTGAACTCAGCTTTGCCTTTAATTAAACCATGTTCTCTACAGCCAGTCTCGTGTAGTAACATTTTCTTTAACCAATTATTTCTTGTTAATGAAACTCCATTGATTTCTTTGTGGCAGAGGATATCTCTATTAACAAGTAGAAGGGATTTATAGAGTGATGCACACGGCAAGTGAAGTTGAATATGACAAAGCACGGTAAACAAGGTTGCATCTTCTACACCAAGAAAAAAGCAATTTGCAAGCTATGTTGTATCATTTCAATTACTGAGTGTGACAGAAAAGTTGGCAATGTTTGAGAGAGACACATGCATAGTGCTAAATGGATTTCTAGAGTTAGATAGCCAAAGTTTGACAGATTAAACTCTTTGGAACTGTCCTACAGGTAAGTTCTTTTATTAAAGAGTTGGTTTTTGTGTTAATAGTAGTTGGGAAAAAACCATACTAGTTGTGTTTTATATAGAAAATAACAAAACTACACCTTTTGAAGAAGTACTGGCAGAAATCAAACACTTGAACATTGTGCTGCTTTTCAACAACCTTTCAGTTAATTTTTTATTGCAGTAAAACACTATACAGAAGCAATTGAGTTAATTAATGAATTATTATCTCTTGCTAGAGATGGAATTACCTTCAGATTATGCTTTTCTGTCATTCCAGCCTCTCATCTAAGATTCAGAGATTCAATCTTAGTTTTGCACATATGCCTTTGAAAGTTTCTGCAGTAGAAATTAAAGCAGCTGTAGCTTCTGCCCAATTTTTCTTCACGGCCCATTATTTGCTTCTGCTATGCAGTACTTAACATTATTTGCCCTAACAAGATTGCAAAATATTTTGAGATCTGAAAGATACATTTGGACATGATAACTCTACTGACAGCAAAGAAGGTTGCCAGAGATGGAAACTAAAATACTGCTATTAAACATGAATCCAGTTGTAAATAGCTGGCACTTTAGGTAAGGTGTAATAAAGGAAAGTTATAAATGATAAGCATTTAAGCAGAATACACTGAACCACAATAATAGCGAGAAAAAAATAAGGGCTTCAATTAATAAAGCCAACCTTCAATATAATGAATGACTTGCTTTGAAAAAAATTAATGATTTTCTCAGTTCTTTGTGGGCTGTCAACTTATCGTTCAGAGTTATTTTCCAGATTTTGGCTGTGTTCAATGAATGCTTTGGGGAAAATGCCCACTTTCCCATTGCACGTGCCTTCCAACCACTCTTCATTCACTGTAAGAGAAAATAAGATTGAATCTTAAGCAGCATTGATTAAGGTTGAATGGGGAAATGAAATTGAAAGATGGGTGCCTCGTGGAGAATTCTGCAAAAAGCTATGTGAGAAGTCTTTGGGATTTGGTAATGTTATAAATGGCTTAGTTATGGAACCCTCAGTAATTGAACTGCTTGAAGTTTTCTGTGGGGGAGAATATGGCTATTAAAGGATGGAAGTATGAGTTTTAAGATTACGATCAGAAGTTAGAAGCCTAATTTGCTAAATACTGTATTTGGTAAAAATATGAATGCATTTGGTGGTAGAGTGAGTGGTTTGACTGCAAAATGCAGGTGAATTGGGAAATGGGGGGGGGGAGGAATATAAATTCTCCAATAGAAGCATACAGTTGTGGGATTACAAAACATTTGATACCAGGGCTGTGCAGTGCTTTGTATTGAAAGGGGGGGAAATGATTTGGAACACGTGAAGGTGCTCACGTTGTACCTATTTGCATTTTCTTAAGCAGCTGCATCTTTCCCTGGGGTTCCACACTTGCCTAATGCAGATGTAATTACCATCCTGGAAAAAATTGTGTTTGGTTTTAGTGGTCATAGATTTATGTTATTTGTGTACCCCAGTGTGTTTCAGGGCATCTTTTTGCTTTCCAATACAAAATTTAAGGTATACTCGGTATGATTTTGAGCCAAGAAGCTGTAGGCTTCTCAGTTGCCATGCTACTGTCTAGATATCCTGTCCATCCCTTTTAATAGCACTGAGCATAAACTTCCCATTGCCACTGATGTATGTAAGGGAGATGAAGAGGAGGTTGAAAAAGGCAACAGAAGTGAGGAAATGCAAGATGCCCAAAGCCAATATTTCAAGGCAATTAACACTGAGGAAGAGAACTGGTTGGAAAATGGACCCGTAAAGATGGTAAGTCATAAGAAAAGAGATCAATACCACAGCACTGTATTTATTTTCCAAGAAAGAAGAGCTGTGAATCTGAGTTCCTGAAAGAACTTTTGTACACGCTGCTAAAACTTGGAAACTTTCATCACGCTAGTATGATCTACCATCACTTAATTAACACATTTCGAATGAAATTCATTGAACTTGCAAAAAAATACGGATTGAAATTGAAGTAAATGTGTACACTTCAGCTTCCTGTAGGTGGAGCTATTTAGTTCATATAATTATTGCTAAAATGAAAAATTGGATTTAAGGTTTAAGATGGAGGAACCAGAAGGAGAAAGATAATGTCTGAAATGACTTTTAAGTTTAAGATAAAATTTACCTTCGGCCAGAACAACAATTGTGTCCCCTTTCTGAAACTCCAGATCTTCTGCCTGAGTGGCTTCGTAAGTATAACGTGCTATAACTCGATTTGATTCAGTCTCTGTTAGTATTTTCTGCTGTGCTTCCTCACCGTTTTCCATTCTTAAATTATCTTTGCTTATCTAATGTGAGAAAAAAAATGCCTTTAAGTATCTCTCGATGCTTTCATAATTAGCAGTTTGATTTTTCTTTTAAAAAGTACCTTCATTATAGCTGCTTGAATTGCTGTTACTTATGCACGTGTGTATATTAAGATTTTCAAAAAACAAAATACAAAATTTACCAGAAAAAATGGAAAATAAGTAATTAATAGAAGCCCTATTTAGCTATCTTAAATGATACAGCATTCTTCCAGATGTACCTTTCAAATTGGTAAATGCTAAACATCTACTCCTATTCCTAAACATCTTACATTGCTGGGATAGGGGTGGGGGGAGAGAAGAATTATAAATGCCATTTCAGAATAATAATGGCAGCATTTTTCACTAACAGTTAAAAGGTTTTTGTGTGGTTTAGATGCAATTTTCAGAGATTAGAGATTCATCTAAATTTTAAAAAAATATTCTCAGTGGTGCTTCCCAACAAGGTATGTTGCTTTCTAATCTAGTCTGTTTTACCTCATTTGTGGTGCACCACAATGCCAAGCAGTTGCCCTTTGCATGGTTCCATAAGGTTGTCATTCCGTCTTCATTCAGGATCTGATCCTTGCCATCTATTGTCTGGTAGCTAAGCAACAGAAGACTTGGTGAGGTCCAAAAAGGCTTCATCCCACTCATTAGGAGCAAAGTGCTGCTGAATGGTCTTCTTACCTCAGTGTTGTGTGTTCAGGAGGGAGTTCCAGTTTCTTACACACCTTCTCTAAAAGGCTGCTGTAAGACAAGTTGGGACTCACAAGCAGGGCTATTGTGAATTTGTAATGCACTTTGATGATATAAGGTGTTGGAGATGCATCAAACTGTAAGAGAAAACACAAGACCCTGATCAGTTCATGATTTCAGTGCATGAAAAGACATGCTAAAACTTTGCTGTGTACTTCAGGCATTACAGTGGTTAAAACTGGTGAAAATAGCGGGTACAGCTGTGGTGCTGTGACCAATATTTTTTAATTCTGCTTTTTGAACAGAATTAAAATTAAAGGTATACAGAGGCAGCAGTATATTCTTTATTTTTTTATTTGCATGCTGTCAATTTCAAATACTTATTGTCAGTGCACAACATATGTACAATGAGATTGGTTGAGCTCCCTCAGTGCACCCACCCCCCAACACAATACGACTCACAGTCCAATAAATATTTGTTGAATGGTTTGTTAAAACATCAAAAAATGTGTTATAATGGTCGAAAATATTTCAAGTTCCAAGGACCAAACTCCAGACTGGACACAGCCTACAATACTGCATTCTAACCAGTGCACTACCAGGGCTGTAAAATGGTTATATTGAGTAAAGAGTTAATATTTTTGTGAGAGGCAAAATTTGAGATGACAGCCCTGTTTATACAGTATATTATTTTTAAATATTTGTGTAAGATGCTGGGTCCTTGCTGGAAGTAGGAACTCCATTATCTCTTTAATTAACAGCAATTAATATTACAGTTTTGCCTGTCCAAAAGCTCACAATGAAAGGAAATCATATACCTTCAATTCTCCTCTGTGACCTGCAGAAAACAGAACAATTGTTACATAAAAAAATATTTCTTAAAAAATAACACAAAGTCCTCAGACTATGCATTTGCTTGATTTAAATCATGATTTGTTAAATGATTCCTATGGTCTCTTCATAAATTGGTATTCATAAATATGGTATAACATGAAACTGAAAATTATAATGCTTAAGAGAGTTTATTATCATTAATCAGAAATGCAGTTAATATTTCCTTCTCATAATTTGTAAAGACAGAGAATTTAGACAGAGTAACTCCGGCTTTAGCTTTGTTGGGATAGGAATAGATTTGCAGGTAGCTTTTGTAATAGCCCGAAACGTTAGGATTATTTGCTGTATGTGATTTTTACTCACTTGAAGGAAGATTGGGGAATTCTGGAGCAGCAATGCTTGGTGGAGCTGGGATATCCATATCTTTATTGTTTTCTTCCTGGAGAGAATGGAAATAGCTCGTCAGAGTCCTAAGGGTAGTATATGCAGTGACTGAACTATTTTAAGTTACAACACAAAACAGGTAAGGTGGTCTCTGCTTATTGGGAGTAGTAGTAGTCCAGGCTTGGATTTAGCACATACATCTCCATTAAAAAAAAGATGCACTCCTTGAAGAGAGCATTGTCTCTATCTGATGTGAACCTTTGCCATTTTTTCCCCTGGCAAATCTTTCTAGAAGTTGTCATGAACTCTACTGGGCTTGGAAAGAAATTCCATGGATAAGACATGTCAGCATATGGCAGATTAATAGGTCTTATCAGGGAGGAGGAGGAGGCTTGAACATTACTTTTTTTCCAATCTTAATTTTGTATCTAAGAAATGAAAATAGCTTCATAACTCTCCAGGCTACCATGAGCTAACCAATTGATTTATTGATGATAAATCAATAGGTAACTAGTTAAAAAAACTTACTTGAATAAATTTTAACTCTTAATAAACCTGGAATGATTAGTGTGTGTTTTCCTAAAGAAGCCCAACTGAAGGAATCAGGGAAATTCAAACTTCTCTCCAAATCACAACCTTGTGAGAAATCTAATTGTGTACTGACTTCCCATTTCCAGTATCATTTTACTGTTTAAGAGGTAGTTCAACACAGAAATCCTAAATAATATGGAAGGGAAGCATGGAGATACTATGCAGCTTCATTTTTTGGTAGGCATATCCAATCCATTTTCTTACATGTAATTCTTACCAACAAAATCACTGGCTCTCACCTGGAATATAGGCTGGTTCTGTAGTTCCATTGGCTGTAAGTAGTTACAAGGCACAATCCCTTTCTACACAGAAGTCAAAGCAAGAATTTTTAACATGTTAGAATGCATCCAGATTTTTATGAGAATGAAAAAAATAACAATTATTTCTAATCTCTGTATGACAGTACTTTTATTTAGCTGGTACCTTCTTTTTCTGAGCCATCTAGTTCCTCTACATCAGGGTGTCAAACTCGCAGCTTGTGGGCCAGATGCGTCATGTGCTGGCCACCTCCACCCCCTTTTTAGCAAAGGGGGAAAAAACTGATACATCACATGACGACAACATGATGAATTTGACACCTCTGCTCTCCATGAAAAACTGAAAGTTCAAAATCACAAAACAAGTTCCTTACATTCACGTATGGGTTCCACTTATCTTTCACTTGTGTTTGATCACCAATGTCAGAAAGAATTTTACTACCCCGCATGGTTATGGTTATGGTTATGGTGTACAATGTAGAAAAAACCAAATTCTAATTGTTTTTAATATCAACTTAGGTATAAACAAACAAAAAAAAAACCCTGACTACTTTAACTTGATAATCTTGTCTCTTAGAGGCATGTTTCCTTTGCAAAGGGACTTGGAGCATAATTAGAGAAGCAAAGTTATTGCCCTAAAGAGATATGTATTGCTTTTAGGTAAAGATAGTAATTCCAGGCCACAGGACATCCTGAATCAAAAAACAGAGCTTGAACTTGTTAGGAGATCAACAGAAATCTTCAGCAAAGCAAGGGAAGGGGTCATCATGTAATATTAGATGTCCCTATGAAAGTTTTGAAGCCAAGTTGCTAAGCAGTAAGTGAACTGACCTACAGCAAAATGACTATAGGTGGTGCTGCTATGAAGGCACCAGTGCAGCATTTGTGTGACTGGATGTTGAATTTCTCAAGAGTGAGTTCCTATTGAAATACTATATTGGTTTGTGTATGTGTGTATGTACGTACGTATGTATGTATGTATGTATTAGGTTTATATGGCAAATTTATATGGCTGCCTATGGTACACTCAATAATTCTAGGGTGCTTACAACAAAACATACAAAACAGCAAAACAAACAATTGTATCTCCCTTACAAAAGTTGACACTTCCTTACCATGGTGCTATAACATCTCATCTACTTTATATCCACTGACTCATCTCCATCATGGCCCATGGCTTCAGTGAAGAGCCGGGTGTTCATGGTCTTCCAGAAAGCTAAAAGATATCTAAGCTAAACTACCGGTATTAGGTGGGAGTCTGTTCCAAAGGCCGGAGCAGCTATGGGGAAGGCATGATTCAGAGGAACCACTGAATGACTATTTATGGGAAGGGGCTTGGAGCATGCCCACCTTGGCTGACCTGGTGATGGACAAATGCCCTTAAGGAGAGATGGTTCGGCAACTAACCTAGCCTACTGTTATTTAGATCTTTAATCAGATTGTACCCAAAAAGAGATTAGGAGCCAGTACAGCTCATACAACTGCGGTGTGGCATGGGAAACTGCAGGGTGCCAGAACTGAATACGTCACTGAATTTTGGACCATTCATAGTTTCCAAGAGGTCTTCAATGGCAGCCCCATGTAGAGCCCATTGCAGTAGCCCAATCAGGAAATGATTTAAGGTGTGAGTTACTGTGTGACCAAAGGCTTCCCAGTTCAGGAATAGGCAAAGCTGGGACACACAATGAGTTTGTGCAAAGAGCCCCTTTGCCACAGCTGACACTTGCTCCTTGAGCAAGAGTAACAAATCCAAAGGGACCCTCAAATTGTATGACAATTCTGTCTGGAGAAGTATTATCTGATCAAAGTCAAAGATGATAACTTACGAAACTAGGGACAGAGGAGAGGGGGTGGCAAACCACTCCACCTTGCTAGGGTGGGTCACATTTCATCCTCCTTATTCAGGCTCTCACAACTTCCAGGAACTGGGTAAAAATCACCTGCCTAGCATGGAGCAGAGTTGCTTAGCTCAGTATCATCCTAATACTGATGATACCATGCTACCAAATGACTCACTTAGTGGTTTCATGTAGGTGTTAAATCGTGATTAGAGACCCAGCCCTGAGGCTCCCGATACAGACCTCCCTCTTTCCCCCAGCAAGCACTGATTGCAACTGGCCACAGAGGAAGGAAGAGAAGCACTATGAGAGACACTTCAGTCTGACCTAAGCATAGTACATAAAATTATCTGCCACAATGTCCTACCTGTCAATGACTACTTGAGCTTCAACCACAACAATAGATGAGCAAATAATAGATACAAACTCAAGGTAAACTGCTCCAAACTCGATTGCAGAAAATATGGCTTAATTAACAGAGTTGTTAATGTCTGGAATGCACTACCTGACTCTGTAGTTTCTTCCCCAAACCCCCAAAACTTTAACCTTAAACTGTCTACTGTTGACCTCACCCCATTCCTAAGAGGTCTGTAAGGGGCGTGCATAAGTGCACCAGCATGCCTACGGTCCCTGTCCTAATATTCCTTTTTACTTACTCTATTCATGTATTCAAATTATACTTTTACTTGTTATCTTATATATGCTTGACAAAATAAATAAATAAAATAAATAAAACGGTGCCTCCACTCTCAATTCTAAAATTTTAAAGGGACGCCATCCCTTTCCCAAGCCCTTCAAAGATCATAAATACAAGTAATGCTGTCTTGGTACTATAACCCAGCCTGAACTACAACTGAAAAGGGTCTAGATAACCTGCTTTGTCTAAGGCCATCCAAAGCAGGATTCCTACCACAGTTTCAACAGTCTTCCCCAAGAAGATAAAGTTGGAAACTGAACAAAAGTTATCCAATGCTCTCCAATATCCAATATCATTGGATCCAAGGATGGCTTCCTGAGAATGGAGTGAAACATTACCACCTCCTTCACAGACAGACAGAGACGAAGATATGCTTTTCCAAATCTCTGATCCTTCTAACCGTAACCCTAACTAGTGGTGGGTTGCTACCGGTTCGCCCCAGATTGGGCGAACCAGTGGTGGTGGCAGGAGGCTCCGCCCACCTGTCTGGATGCTTCTGCGCATGCACAGAAGCGTTGCTGGCAGGGGAATTCTGATAGTTGAAGTCCTCCAGGCTTAAAGTTGCCAAGGTTGGAGAACCCTGGTCTAAACCACACCATATTTTGAAAATTGTTTGTCCATAATATTAGTTTCACAGTCAGATAATCTGGCCCAAGACAAATGTCTCGTGCGTTTTGAAAAATCCATGTCAGACAAACTCAATTATTTCACACACTTTCTGTAGCCCATTTGTAAATTACAGCTTTAAAGACTTGTATTACCTTTCCATTAAACACAACAGTGGCCCAGTTGTCTCTCTCCTTTCTCAAAACAAAAACAATGTTTCCAGGAACAACTTGAAGCTCTTCTGAAGTTTCAGGAATAAATTCATACAAGACTCTGTGAGGTTTTCCTTGCAGTGCCCTACATAAGTAAGCAAGAGTATACAGTATTAGATCATCCACTGATTCCTTTTCTTTATATTCCAATTTCCTGGGGGTGGGGGTGGGGGATCAACCAGAAGAAGAGAAATGGGACTTATAGACAAGGATTTGGTCATCAATAGCATTTCATTCAGTGCATAATATTTCCCATAATGGCAAAGAGTGGGAGCATTATGAGGAAAAGAACTCAAATAGATCATTCTGCATTTTACAATATCTGCACATTTATGTGTTTGGAATGTTTTTTCTGTTTTATTTAGAAAATGATGCTCTTGCCTATTATAACAAGCTTTTATCTTACATTAATTAGATATAGCCAGGGGTGAAATCCAGCAGGTTCTGACAGGTTCTGGAGAACCAGTAGCGGAAATTTTGAGTAGCTCGGAGAACTGGTAGTGGAAATTTTGAGTAGTTCGGAAAACCAGCAAATACCACCTCTAGCTGGCCCCAGAGTGGGGTGGGAATGGAGATTTTGCAATATCCTTCCTCCAGGAGTGGGGAGGGAATGGGGCTTTTGCAGTATCCTTCCCCTGGAGTGGGGTGGGAATGGAGATTTTGCAGTAACCTTCCCCTGCCACGCCCACCAAGCCATGCCCACCAAGCCACACCATGCCCACTAAGCCACGCCTACAGAACCGGTAGTAAAAAAATGTGGATTTCACCACTGGATATAGCTAATGATATATACATGTTGTGTATCTACATGAATTCTGAATTTATTGTAACTATTCTTTATGTAGTCTTGGGAGAGATTGGCTGAAAGAATAATTAATGGATGTTAATATTCTCTGGACGTTATTGATCTTACCTGAGGACTTCTGGTGTTTTGGGTCTGGGAGGTGGATCTGATGTCTGTAAGCACAGCATAGATATTAGCTTATTCCTATCCATCAATAGAAGACATTCAATCTTTTCTAATAGAAAGCCTGAGTTCACTTGGACTGAAGAGGAAGTAGTTTTCTTTTTCCTTCCCACATCCCATCTAGGAAGCAAATTGGTAACTGTTTTTGTTTTTCAAGTATAGGGAAAAGGTAACCCATATTTATAAAGGTAAGATCCCCCTGGCCAGTGATGTCCAATTCTAGGGGGCAGTGCTCATCTCTGTTTCCTAGCCGAGGGAGCCAACATTGTCTGAAGATAATTCCTTGGTCATGTGGCCGGCATGACTATACACCAAGGTGCATGGAACACTGTTACCTTCCCATTGAAGTGGTACCTATTTATCTACTTGCATTTGCCATGCTTTTGAATTGCTAGATTGGCAGGTGTTGGGGCAAGAACAGGAGCTCACCCTGTCATGCGGTACTTGAATTTCGAACTGCCAACTTTTCGGTTGATAAGCCAACATGCTAGCTGCTAGGCCACTGTGTCCCCTTAACCCATTTTTAGTTTCTGAAATAGAAAACTACATGGAAAGGATTCTAATCTCCCAGCTCCTTTTTAAAAAATACTCCATATAAAAATCAATGTCTTGGGCAATTAAATATGTTGGTAAATATGTATTTGTTACCAAAAAGTTTATTTTAAACTTCCATCTTATGATGTCGATAACAAAATATTTCTGTTGCCTCTTGCACAGGATGGAGTACCCTTTGCCCTGGATGCTTACAGGTTTTGAAACTTCTTGTGTTCTACTAACAATGAAAACAATTATTCAATTTAATTAAAGTGAATTTTATATGGCTAAAATGAAAAGGTCAAAGTGTTAATTATTGCAAATGATGCTGTCATAGTCAGACAGGGTTCTAGAAGGTCCACTCTAAACCTCACTTCTTTAAAATTAGAGGCATCTTGATAAGTGACATCACTTCAATTTACTTCGTCTTGTGAAATAATTTACATTTTCAGCAGTTGGACGTAATAGCAGATAAGACTTTGAAAGTGTGATGGCTAGAACAGCAAAAGGCAAATCGAGGCAGATCATATTCTGAGACTATGGCTGCAAATCCAAGGAGGAAACTAAACCATGATTCATGATCAAAACAGGAGAACATGGGCCTAAGCAAAATAGTGATCCTGTCTTACCTGGGGCTGAAGAGGAGCAAAACCTGAAAAGTCATCATTGTCAATCACAGATGCCACAACCTAGAATGGGAAGCAAGGCTCGTTTTTAAATACTGGCTTAGAATACTAGGGGTACAATTATAAGGGAAGTTCCACCATATGCATGGAGGGACAATGAAGGATTGATTCCATAGTATACTAGTGGGATGTTTAATATTTTCAGCAGAAATTGAATACAATAATTCAGATGGATTTAATACAAGAATTGCAAGAATAGTCTTGAAAACTACTGATGTTCAGGGCAAAAGTGAAGAATTAGAAATTTTCATTTATATTTTAATTTTTTTTTAAAAAAAAAAAGGTTATTCATTACTAGATGGATGGTGGAACATTGCCTTGTCTGCAAATCTTTGCAGACAAGGTCTTGATGATAAAATGGTACATTTCAATGAACTCTTCAATGAACAAATTAATCTTTCATGTGGTACAGAGTTAAACATAAGCATCTTTCTCTAAATTTGACTGCATGTTTACTATTTATATTCAATGATTTACAGAGTCAAAATAAAATAATGGCATTTGAAAATGACATTTGCATTTTTTTTCACTTAGGGGACTGTAGAAACATATAATTCGATCAGGGTACCATATAAATGTAATAGCAACTCTTGTCTGCAAGTGTTTTATTATTCCTTTTACTTGGCTTTTGTTTACACTTTAAATTGTGTACTTTATTTGCAATCCTAATCTTTACCCTAACCACGAAAGGAAATTATCATTGATTCCAGGCACCTTCTCTTTCCACTTAATTCTTCAATCTGTTTGCTTTATGTATTTATTTATAAATATTAATATCCGTTTTTGACCAGCAGATGAGAATGATAAACTTTGTGCTACACAAAGTATCACTTTCTGCTATTAGATTTAAAAATGTTAGTGGTGCAATGGTAATTGAGGACAGTGATTTCCAATCAGCTGGCAGAACTATTATAATATGATCTGAATAGCTTTTCTAGAAAAACACCAGGAACAAAATTATCTGAATAATTCTATATTTGTGGAAGATTAAATTCTCACCGTGGCTTTCCCTAAATAATCTTTCTTCTCCAGCTGTGCCACTTGCTTTTCATTTGGTCGAAATAACTTTCCTTCAGGGATCACTATGGGTTCAAACAATCTTTGCTTCTGCACATATCAAAAACAAAAATAAAGAACAAAAATCAGCCAGTTTCCTTGACCCAATGAGTGAAAATATAGTTTCTTCCAACATCTTTTATTCCATGCTTTTTATAATAAATCGGGTAAGGAGAATCTGCAGTGCACCACCTAAATTTCATAATGAGATGGCAAAGACAGAAGTGAAGAGAAGGCCAAAGAATCCAGCAAGGCAGAGACTTTGGCCATCTTTGGGTCTGGATCTGCCAACCAGATTTCTGATCCATCTACCATCACCAGTGGTGGGGAGCAGGAAGGATAAAACATCAAAATAATGATTGCAATACCATGATGAAAGACCCGCTTCTTTTGTATTGCATCAATGTACAAAAGGTCATGGTTGCCAGGGCCACCATCTTGATTTTTTAAAATTCTCCCTGCAGATATCACTGTCATTAGTACACACCCCTAAGAGGTTACTCTTGATAGAATGTGATTTCCCACAAAAAAACGATTCTGCCATCTTGCTCCAAATTCTTAATTGAGAACCTCATAACAGGCTGCTCTTCAATCTCCTCCTCCTCCTCCTCCACCTCTCTCAGAGAGAGAGAACTTTTTTTACTCAGATGGCTGAATTCATGTTTAATATAATCATAGAATCCCAGAATAGAGAGAGAAATTGTAAATACAGAAACAATGATGTGTTCAGAACATGGGAAAGAACCACGACCTGGACATTAAGCATCTACATATTTTAATGTTTTATATTAAACATCTGGCCATCTAGACATTTTTCTCGTTTAAGTTGAAAGAACAACTTCCTTATTCTTAGTAACAAAGTCTCTTAATTAGACTGTGGAGTAAATTGGGTCCTAAAAACTATACCACTGCTGAGATTCCTTGTGTTAAATCTAGAGAGAATCCCGCTTTCTTTTTAAAATAAGCTTGACGGTATTGAATTCTAGCGACCAGAGGCAGTGAAACTGAAGTCTCCTTCTAAACACTAAAGATTGCATGGCAAAAAAAAAAGCACTTTTGGCTGCTCAGCTCTTGATAGGACTCTTTATTAGACTCCCCAGAGCAAAGAGTTGGAGTCAAAGCAAGAGAACATTTCGTTTTCTACATAGTCTATTCAAGCTGCTGCTCCTCAGTGCCAAGTTTTGAAGAGACATTTCTCATCTTTTGTTAGAGTTTTAATCCTTTGTGCAGGTAAGTTTCTGTACATCTGTAATAAAGACCCCCTTCATGCCGATACCAAATTTGCAACTATGCGGGCAGCAGCCCACATGCATAACAGTATTCAAGGGGTGGAATTCATGTACCCTTTCTCCATTTTCTTACCAAGATGGATTCCATAGCTTTATCTATCTTGTTGTGCCTGGAGCCCATCCTCTGTTTTATTGCTCTTGACAAATGCTCCTCAGCCTTTTTCCAGTCTTTCAGCTTAGCGTAGGCAAGAGCAATGTTGTATAATAGCTGCAAGTAAAAAGTAAGGATATCAGAAATATGCCTGGACCTAATTCTAATTATTTAAAAGTCTCATGAATTTGGAGTACCAGGATAAGATAATATAGCTTTTCCCAATTTATGCTTTCCACAGGCACTGGATTACAGTGCAGCCTTGAATTCTGGGAATTGTAGTTCAATACCAAATGAGGGAAAGGTGAACTGTATTGTCCATCCCAGTCGTGTTAAAACAGGTGTTCTTCTGTTCCTCTTCACCCCAATTTGCAGCCCTTCTTTTGAGGTTATTTCAGATCTCTTCCCTAGTTTTTCTCTTTCTATGTGCTTTTCTGCCTCCATCTTTCTGGAGGGCACCTGATATCATCTATCAGGATGATAGATTTTGTAAACTGCCCGGAGTCACCAATGTGTGAGTTGGGCAGCTATATAAATTTGTTTAATAAATAAAATAACTAGTAAATAGATAGTGCAGATCTGCAGCAAACAGACACCCCCCCCCACAAATTAAATGGTGATTGTGGGTTCAACTTGCTCCATTAGCTTACCTATTTCACAAAACTGTTGTAAGAGCAAATTTTATTTATTTATCATATGCATCTACAGAGATCATGCAATCACTGATACACAAATATAAGTTTAAATAAAGCATCAAGTAGCAGCAATTAAATTGCAACAGTAAGAGCAAATGGAGCAATTATGTATGTCAATTTGAGTTCATTGAAATAAATCAATTAGAGCTGGAAGCGACCTTGGAGGTCTTCTATGATGAACTTCAAATACAAAAGGGAACCATAAACACAGTAATGATTGAAATGTGTAATTAAAGCATGTGAAATATTTGAAGTGTCCAGTTATACCTCTTTGGAAATATTCTCTGCCTGTCTGATTTTTAGATTTTTTTAAAAATGACTTTGGCATGCTAGAAAGCGAATTGTGAACTAGTGATTGCATCTCCACCAGACTGCTTCTGTCCTCCTTCCACCTCCTTCTGACACCAAAAACATGCTTAGACAGAAGGTGGTTTCCAGTTTTCCTTGAAAGTTTGGCTCCTACTCAGAAAAAAAGAAAGCTGAGGTAAAATTCTGGAGGGGTTGAGACGACAGTCCTGAGATAAGCCTCCACCCGTTCCTTACTATTTTGCCATATACCAAATGGAGATTTTCGGCAACCATTTTATGAATAAGCAAATCTTCTCCTGTTGCATTTATTTAATGAGAATACATACAGTATGTCCTCAAAAATTCAAATCGCTAATAGTTCCCCAAAACATGGTTTCTCCCTGATATAACGGAGAACAGTATTATGCATTGAACTGAATCCTCGTCCAATACTCCATTCCTGAAAGAGCTATCTTGAATTTAAACATCAATCTTGTTAGTAGGCTGCAATTTCCAAAAAGACTTACCTCACAAGCAAGCAACTTAAACTGCAGGCCTAGAATCTTGTATTCTATAAGGTCATTCCCCCGTAGTTGAGCCAAAGCCTCTTTTAAGTCAGTAATAGCTAATTCATAACTTAAAGCAAAAGCAAAAGAAAAAAAAGAATGGTTAATATGTGATCCTGGAACAAGGGAAATGTGAAAATGCCAGATTTCCTCAAGCTGATGCCCTCCAGGTAGACATGTTGGCTGGGCATTACAGGCATAATAATCTAACATATCTAAGAGGTAGCAGCGTTGGAAAAGACTGAGAGCTGGATTGGCAATCCAATCAGTCCCCAAAGTCCAACTGAGAAATAAATTTCAGAGGAAGACTAAAACTACTTTTATTGGGACTGGCTATAAAAACAGAATCTTATATATCTGATTGGGCTGCACTTCTGCTTACAGTTCAGTGAATTAGAGTCATCTCCCTCAGTCATTTTCAAATGTTATCTCATTCTGGATTTTAAAAATGATTCAGCCCCTTTCGCCAAGGCAATGTGTCTTGCATAATATTTCCATCCAAATTACCCGAAACGAGCCTCCATTCATTCACAAGAGTCTACAGAACATTGATTTCCCTTAATAGCATCCCAATATTGATTCCTTTTTATTAGCAAGCTTCCTGTATTAAAAGGAGAAATGCTCTGCATTTTAAACACGATAATTTTACATGATGGTGGCTTGTGGTTCATCAATGTTATTTAAAAACCAGCAACTTGATCTGTATGCTGCTGGATACTAAATGCTACAGAATCTGATCAAAGAAATTTTATTATTTGGGTTCAATATTACCCTATTTACAGGGCATGGATTTAAATTGTTTTACACTGGTGTAATTGTGTGTGTGTGTGTACACACATATGGACACAATTACACTATTATAAAACAATATAAATACAACTCCTATAAATATGGTCATATTATTTACATAGATTTCTCTTCCTCACAACTATTTTTACATAGACTTTTCTTCCTCAGAACTATTTATAGAACAGATTCTATCTGAGCATATCTGTTTTAGGGATTGTAGCAAGCATCTTTAAGGACAGACTGAGGCCCTATCCATTTTTTCCTCTCTGCTAGAGGAGAAATAGCATAATTCAGGGACCTGTCCTATAGTCCTTGAGCTTGCCTGCTGCTTTCACTGACAAAAAGTAAAAGCTGATAATGAAGGGTGACCAGAGATTCAACTATCTGTGTGGCTAGCATGGGAGGAAATTGCTGACTTGGTTATTTTCTCTCCGTGGAAACAAAATATCTTCAGCTGATCCTGCTCAAGCCACCCACAGAAAGTGGCAGAGAACTATTTGCAGGAAGGGGATACAGCGAAACCTCATGAAAATAAGGATTGTTATCCTCCTTCTGGGCAACTGTGAAAAACCAGATATTGGATGAAGATGGGCCTTGGCCAGAACCAGCTAGATTTTAAAATGATATTATTTTTAAAAACCCAACAAGTTTTTAGTTCCCACAAATAGGAAGATAAGTTGGATGTGTCTAAGTCAGAGTCCAACTCCCAGAATTCCCCAACCAGCAGGCAGGTGAAGTCCACACACCTCAAGCTGCCCAGGTTGAGAAACTCCGGTTTAAGCAATATCCATTAATGTATCTGCTGACTGAATTTTTTGTAACTAAATTACTGTAATAAACAAATGCATTTCTTCTTCTTTGTACCCTTGTTTCTATCTCTTGCATCCTTCCCTTGTGAATTGCTAGGTCCTCCAATTGTTAGGTCTTAAACTTTTTGTATGTAATTTTTTTCACTAATGGGAAATAACTACAGTAAGTGCCATGTGATTATCAATATATTTTTAGTGGCAAGAGGGAAAATTCCACTGTCTACTTTTTCTTTTTACTGATATGTAATTCCAAGTCCTCTTTTCATTTTAAAACTAAAAATGAATTTGCATGCCCAAATCACACAAAGGTTGAGCAAGCAGAAAATGGCAGAACTGATTACTGTAATAAACTAGCTAATAGTCCATCATTTTTGGAAGATACTATAATGTTCTAGCTCACTTTTCCATCTGATAAGCCACAGCTCCTCGCTGAAAATAGGCCACCGCTAAGTGCTTGTCATGGTCTGTGCTTCTGATAAAGGCCTGGAGGAAACAAACATAATACATGGACATAATTGCTGTCATGTAAGTGCATCTATAACATCTATTATATGCTTTTAGCTTATGATTTCTGGATTGCAAGTTTATGATCAACATATTTACGAGGCCACCAACAAGTTTTGTCATATATTTAGTTCAGGCTTGCGCCACACAATGTATAAATTCATCATTTGGAATCCTCTTAGACTTGGTTGCCCAACAAAGATTCACCTAACTTCATTTTTTAAAAAATGTTTACAAATAATGGAAAAAGGGTTGATAGATAACTGGCAGTTCTTATTACTGGGCTGCCAACTTATTATTTTACGAGACTGGTTATTATTTATTTTTAAAGTGATCAGTTATGCAACCAGTATCGGGAGTGGCAAAGTTAGTGCTTTCCAACTTCTGGAAGACAATATTCACAATTTTCTGAGTTTTCTTTTTATTCCCCTCTCCCTTGGATTACCAGATTTCATCTGACATCCACTAAAAGAAGGACAGTATTTTTGAAAACAAGTTGGTAATTTTATCTGATGGGTGGCCAAGATTGGTTTGTTCAATCACTGACAATAACAACTTTAAAATCCAGCCACTCACCTTTTGTGCCTCTTCCAAATTCCTCATGATCAGGTGGACGCAGCCAATGTTAAAGCAGATTTTGGAAGAAGGATTCTGAACAGACATGAAGGCTTCAAGAGCTGCCGCCCAGTCCTTGCGATCGGCAGCAGATACACCTTCACTCCAAAGCCGGATGGTCTCTACAAGTGACATGGCAAGACAGAAATCCTGAGGCAATTCAGGAACAGCCTTGAATTGATCACACTTCTCCCCTTCACTCCTCACTTGTTCAGTCTTTTTCAGATTCAACCGGAACAGTCACTTTGCTTCCAGTTTTGATATTTTTTCAGAAAGCTTTACATGTCGCAAACGTAACAGGAAGTGTCTTCAGTCCTCACTGAAGTAGCAATTGCAGCAGGCAAGCTCTCAGGGGGAAGTAAAATCACTGAAAATGATTCAAGTGAAACTGTTTTCTAAACAGAGGATTCTTTGTCTAATTGTTTCGAAAAAGACTCTATATCTGTAGGCAACACCCCTTTATCAAGGTACAGTTATTTCTTCCTTTAAAAAAAAACTGGCTTAGCAGAATTGTTCGTTTTCTGGATAACATTAAATCTGTGGTTGTTGATTTTGAAAATGGATGGACAAGACATTTTAAAAATTGCCTGCTGGAAAATAACTGTTAAGATTAGAAAGTTGCATTGACTGACCGACTATATCTTGATTCTGTCCTAGTTGTTAGTTTATTTTAATAATTAAAGTAAAAAGGTAAAGGTTTCCCCTGTCCACTCATGTGTGACTCTAGGGGACAGTGCCCATCTCTGTTTTTTATCCAAGAGAGCCAGCATTGTCCAAAGACACTTCCCTGGTCAAGTGGCCAGCATGACTATATGCCCATGATGTCGAACCTAGGGCACGCCTGCCACAGGTGGCATGCAGAGCCATGTCTGTGGGCACATGAGATTTTGTCCTAGCTCAGCTCCAGCATGCATGCACACGCTGGCCAGCTGATTTTTGGCTGGCTCCATCCATGCCACCCCTCCCCTCCCAGGAGTCTCCACGCAGCCCGTTTTGGATGCCAGGTAAGTACAGGGCTCACACGGAGGCTCTGGGAGGGTGTTTTCAGCCTCCGGAGGGCCTCCAGGGGATGGGGGAGGCCATTTTCACCCTCCCCAGGCTCCAAGAAAGCCTTTGGAGCCTGGACAGGGTGAAAAACGGGCCTACCGGGCCCACCGGTAATCTTTTTACCGTTGTGTGCCAAAAGCGAGGGAAGCGCGGGGGGTTGCGTGCACATGCATGGGGGGGGGAAGGTGGGCCCCAGAGGGCATTGAATTATGGATGTGGGCACATGTGCACATGACCCCACCACACTCCCCCCCATTTTTGGCATGCAAGGGCAAAAAGGTTAGCCATTATTGCTATATGCTGTGGAGCATGGAGCATTGTTACCTTCCCACCAAAGTGGTACCTATTTATCTACTTGCATTTGCATGCTTTCAAGCTCCTAGGTTGGCAGAAGCTGGGTGGGGAACAGGAGCTCCCCTATCATACAGTGCTTGCATCTCAAATTGCTGACCTTCTAGTCGACAAGCCCAACATCTTAACCAATAGGCCATCAATCCCCCCCGCCTCCATTTTAATAATTACTTCCTAGTAAATAGAATTCCTTAATTGTTATTGGTTTTCCCCTGGAAGGTAAAGGACCATAAGTGGCTTCCTCTAATCCTTAGCAGTGAGGTCATCATGAATCTCTTTTGTAATGGGCAGATGGGTGTATTTCTTTTTTTTAAAAAAACAAGAAAAATTTAGTCAAGGATGGAGAATGGAGAATGATAAAATTATGTTGGGGAAAATGTGGATTCCTCCACAACAGGCTAGATTTAAAAATAGGCTGTGGATCTGATAAGATTAAAAAAAATTATTGCTCAGTCATGGACAGGCTACTGAAATACTGCCATTTCAGCAATCTGGTAAGGTATACTGCATATTTTTGAAAGCATTTGTTCTATTCTTTGTCTGGAAAGGCTCCAAGAGCTATAGACTTACTCATCTGTAAGAATGACTTACAGATCAATTAAAGATGAGACAGTCCTTCCCTTTAGATTTTCACAAACAGGCAAATGGAGACAATTATATTAAAAAAACCCATGCACTATTCTTACATTCAGGAAATCCATACACAATAATGAGTATTTAGGTGGAAAGAAGTCCCATGTTGTGCTGGATTTATTATTTCCATCATGCCAAAAAGAATCGTGTCTGAGCCCTTCCTAGTTCTTCTTCTAACTAGAACCATTTGCTGTTCAGCTCCAGCAAGAAAAAGCATTAAAAGCAGGAATATATACCATTGATGGTCTCACATATTCAATATTTGGCTACAATTTTTGGGAATAATATTATGTAGTATCACTTTGGAGCAAATTGTTCTATAAATCTTCTATTTTATGAACACCCTTGAAAAGTGTCCGGAGACTACAGTTGGTCCAGAACGCAGCCGTGCGAGCTGTCGTGGTGCACCTAGGTACACCCACATTACACCTTTCATTCATTTTTTCATTTTATTTGATTTATATACTGCCCTACTCCGGAAGGACTCAGGGCGTTGAACAGCCACAAGATAAAACACATAAATACAAAATTTAAAAGCAAAGTAAAACCGAATTAAACAATTTGGCCCAAAACAGATTTAAAACACCCCAATAATTTGTACTACCAAGAGCCTTGGTAGTACAGTGGTCTAAAGCACCCGTTATTAAGACCAGCTGCCTGCAATTACTGCAGGTTCGAATCTCGCCAGGCTCAAGGTTGACTCAGCCTTCCATCCTTTCTAAGGTAGGTAAATTGAGGACCCAGTTGTGGCGGCAATAAGCTGACTTTGTATAAATATACAAAAGGATGAAGGCTATTGCTTCCCCCCCCCACCTATTCTTCACAGTCAAAACTCTACAAAATAGCCATGCAGATAATTCTCGACTTACGACCACAACTAAGCCCAGCAAAGGCTGTAGTTGTATGTAGATTCAGCTAATACCGTGTTTCCCCCAAAATAAGACCCTGTCTTATATTTTTTTGAACCCTGAAATAAGTGCTTGGCCCTATAGCCACGCGCTCAAAAGCCCGATTGGGCTTATTATCAGAGGATGTCTTATTTGGGGGGAAATAGGGTACTACCCATCAAATTTACCTATACAAATTCATGTAGAACTTTGCAAATGTTCTGCCCCACTACAGACCCCAAAGAACGCAGCACACACAAAGACTGTACAAACCTTAATTTACTAAATAAATCAGTTTTTTACAACAACGGCTGTTAATTAACTGCATTAACAGCCACCAAGAATTCAAAGAATAATACTGAAAGCTTACTGTGGTTGGCAGAATGCCCAGAAGCAATTTGCAGGAAGCTGATAAGATAAGCAAGACAAGACACGAAGGTATGTGAACGAAGTTGTTCCCTGCAAATTGCTTCAGTCGGTGTTCCTCCTTAAATAGGCTAAGGGAGTAGCCAATTAGTCCCAAGCCTTACTCTCAAGGAAACCTCCTCCTGAGGAGCCACTCCTGCCTTTTGACAGCTCTGCTCGCCCGTGCATCGAGAAGAGGCTCCTCCTCTTCGTCCTCTTCACTTAAGGGAGCTTCTGGAGGTTCTGAAGGCCCTGGCTGAATCCCCGCCTCTGGCACCACATCTTCTCCAGCCTCCTCATTGTCTGACTTGAGTGCCAGCTGCACAGGCTGTTGCCGCAGCACTACACCAGCCTCCTCGCTGTCGGAATCAGCTACTAGCTGCACAGGCCACTGACGGGCCACAACAGCGAAGCATAACTACTAGAACACCATTGGCATTGACAAAATTACATCAGTAAATTGCAAAATTCTTGGAACTGCTTACATCCAGTGACAATACAGGTAATCCTCAACATAGAACAACCATTGAGTCCAAAATTTATATTGCTAGGTGAGAAATGTGTTAAGTGAGCTTTGCCCCATTTTATGGCTTTTCTTGCCACATTTGTTAAGTGAATCACTGCAGTTGTTAAATTAGTAACACAGTTGTTAAGAGAATCTGGCTTCCCCATTGACATTGCTTGTCAGAAGGTCACAAAAAGGAGTCACATGACCTTGGGATACTGCCAAGTATTTATGCAACCGTCATAAATATGAGTCAGTTGTCAAGCATCCGAATGTAAATCATGTGACCATGAAGATGCTGCAACGGCCATAAGTGTGAGAAATGGTCATAAATCACTTTGTTCAGTGCCGTTGTAACTTTGAATGGTCACTAAGTGAACTGTTGTAAGTCGAGAACTACCTGTACCTTTAACATGATGAAACATTTGCCCATGTCCTTGAGAAGAACTTGATAGATGGATAAGAATGCCAATCCAGTCTAAACATCTGGCTAATTTTATCACCAACCATAATAATTCTGTGATGATATCTTTAACACCATGAATCAATATCTGCCCATCCCAGATGCTTGGGAAGGACTCAATAAGTAGATAAAAATGTCAGATCCAGTCTAAACATCTGGCTGACTGTGCCACCAATAATAATAATAATAATAGTCCTTGGGAAGGGCTCAATAGTTGGATAAAAATGCCAAATCCAGACTAAATACCTGGATGATTGTGCAATTAACCATAAATAAGCCAGACATGACTGTAGAAAAAATAAGTATGGATAACTGACCTTAGAAGGTGAGACAGAATATACAGAATTTCAAATAAAGATAGAGTGAATGTGCAAAAAGAAAGTAATAGTAGTGCCAATAGTGGAAGATGCATTTGGTGCCATACCAAAATATCTGAAAAAGCATTTGAATCAGGGGTGAAATGCTCCCGGTTTGGACCGGATCGCCCGATCTGGTAGCGATGGCGGCGGGTGGTTCAGAGAACCAGTAGCAAAAATCCCTGCGCGGCCCCCTCCCCACATGCCCAGCTGAGCCGCGCGATCACCAGAGGCTGTTTTTTTTACTTTTAAAAGCATTTTAAAATGCTTTTAAAAGTAAAAAAAGAAGTCTCTGATGATTGCACGGCTCAGCTGGGATAGTCAGAGGCTTTTAAAAGCATTTTTTTCTGCAACCTCTTCGGCCAAGAAGGTTGTAGAAAAAAAATGCCTTTAAAAGCCTCTGACGATCCCAGCTGAGTTGCCTGATCGTCAGAGGTTTTTAAAAGCATTTTTTACAACCTCTTTGGCCGAAGAGGTTGCAGAAAAAAATGCTTTTAAAAGTAAAAAAAAAAAAAGTTGGCCACCCCCACCCAGTCACATTACCCCCTCCCCCACCAAGCCACGCCCACAGAACTGGTAGTAACAAATTTTACATTTCACCACTGATTTGAATGCTATAGGAATGGGCAAAATCTCAACTCATCAATTACAAAAAGTTGCATTATCTAGAATAGCACATATGATGATGAGATCTTTAGCCATCCTAAATCTTTAGGAAGGAACCAATAATTAAAGTACCAAATCCAATCAGAACTAGCTGATGGTGATAACGACAATACTTGTATGCCGTCCTGAGTCTTTGGAGAGGGACGGCATACAAATTGAATTAATAAATAAATAAATAAATACTTCCATCTTCCTTTTCTCTCTCTCTCTAAAGTAAGGCTAGTCCTACTAGGAGAATGAATATTCCTGTTTTAAAAACAGCAATTTTTGGAAGACACCATAAACTGAACATATTATTTCATGGATGGTTCAAGGGTGGGCAAATCCTTAACCATCGTTCTTTCACCTTACTTTTCAAGAAAAAAAGATGGTAACCTCTTGCCCACAAGGCAGATACATCCTTACGACCCCTCACACACATACCCAAAAAATCAGAAGTTCTTTATTTAGAAAAATTGGTTCTGTATAGTGATGTCTTTCTCCGCAATGGAGAAGATGAAGAATTATGACTCATCACATTCTCCTGAACAGAGACAAATGCTCTTTTATCTGTACAGAGAAAACTTTAAAAATGAAGCAACGCTTTCTTCCTTCCTTCCTCTTTCTGAGTTATGCAGGGACACAGGGTAAAGCTTTCAGCTAAAGTAAGGAACTTTGGCTTAAAGTACGGACAACTCCAGTGTATAGAAAGCCATTTTTTCCTGTGATGCAAAGCATTTTTTTTTCTTCACTAAGATGTGTAATGCATCATTACCTCCCCCAGCAAGATGCAATTTCTCATGTGTTCTGTCAGTGTCTCATTATAAACAGTCAGTTCTGAATCTATCTAGCAAATGAGTCACAAGCTTTCTTCTCCAAGATTGCTACAGAAGCTTTGAGCAACTCAAAGGGAACTGCAGGTTTGCAAACTCATGTGGCTGTTGAAAATGCAACACCGAGTATGAATGGAGCAACTGAAGGAAGAGGGGGACTAAAGGAAAATCATATGAATATGACCTTTGCTTCACAGAGCTCTGCTGTCATCTGTATGATACAAGAAAACCAATATACGGATGGATAGTCCTCAAATTATGACCAGTCACTTAGTGACCATTCAAAGTTACAAGGCCCACCTTAAAAGTAATTACAACTCAATTCCAGTGGTTGGGCCTATGCACCATAGTCATGTGACCACATTTCAGGTGCTCAGCAATTGGTTTGCATTTATATTCATTTGCTGCATCCTTCAGTTAATGACTGTGTTTTATGATTTTGCTGAAACCTGGAGTTTGCTTTCAATTTTTGGCAAAAATGCCCCTTAGCAAGTGAGCATTAAGGATCCTAGCATCCCACTGTAATGAGGAACACCTAATTATCAACTATGATAAATCCAAAGTTTTACTATATCATATCATCAGTTTTCCAACAAATGACAAAGGCACAAGTGAAAAACTGATTCCTGGGAAACAGAGCAAATCAAATGGTTTAAATCTTGGATATCGTTATTTCAGGCTTTTGGGAAATTAACAGTCCAAGTAAATTATGTCACTTCTACTGTCCAAAAGAGTACACTAGCAATAACTAAATTTTATAGGCAACGGGGTTAATAACATTCCAGTGGCAATCCAATACTTTCTGGCTAAAACAGTTGCCCAACTATTATATGGATGCCATACTTGGGCCATACAAAAACCTAAGGACTTAGGAAATCATTTTCTTAGGGCTTATTTAGCACCCTAAATTGCACCCCTAATGTAGTCTTGAGGTTTGAAGTGAGTGTGCCAAGCATTAACGGTCAGGCCTGGACCAGGATGCTAATCTCAGGACTCAGAATCATTTTTGACACTACTGACCTGATACCTCTGCTGTCATTAGACAGCTACCAATCTCACTGGCACCGTACCTATGGAAAGAGTTTTGCAGTCTTGGCCTCTCTCCTGAATATTTAAGCCAGTTAACTTGGGAGAAGCCAAATCAATAGCATAGAAAGAATTAGGGGCATTGATTGCCAAAATATTATCACTATTATTCCTGAATTCTATTGCCAAATGTCAGAGAGCTGTAAACTCTCTTCTGTGGGATATCTATACAATCTAATTCTAAGTAAATATAGATGGGCCTTTTCCAGAGTCCACTTTGACGGACTGCATTGCTGGCAGGAAGCTTTGGTGGGATTCCTTATAGACAGTGACTTTGCCCATGTGGATCCAGGGAGATAGATCCTCTTGACCATATCTTCATATGGTGTCCTTTTTATGATGCCCCAGGAAGTGCTCTGATTGCCCCGGTCACCTTTACATTTTATATATAATAGTTTATGTTCCTTATTTCTTAACCGCCCATCTCCCTCAGAGAGGAGCTCCGATCATACTGATATTCATACTGATAAATTGTCTATTATTTTTTTAAGAGATGCTAATTCTATACTCACATACCAGGTAGCCAAATATCTTTGTAAGGTCATGCAACCGATTTGTTGTGGAATGGAAGGACTAAAAAACATTCCCAGGTCAGTCAGAGACAGCTTTATTGCGCAAGGTTCAGAGCCAGATTTGTACCTGAAGCTTTGAACAAAGAAAGAACTCTGATACGATGGTTTTTATACATTTCTAAGACAAAGGATTCAGTGAGATCATACATTTTCCATATATGGTTAATCATGAGATCATACATCTGATTTTCCTTATATGGTTACATACACTGAATAATAAGTTCATCTAATTACTTAAAGCATTAATCTTAGTTTACAAAATTATCTTAGCTGCACAACTTTTCTTAAGTACTCGGAGTTGCTAATGGGAGAGTTACTACTGTCCTTGGGTAAATTTATTGGATTAAGTAACTCTTTGTAACATATAGGTCTTTGTGTCATTCACAGTGAGGTCACTCAGATGTTTTTCCATATGGCAGTCCTTTCCATGACATCTAGGTCTCAGAAGATATATTACCACTTAAAGGGATTTAACTGTTTGTTAATGTAATTTCCAACAAGCAATTTCCTCTCTTATAATAATGTGAATAGATAGGGTCTCTCAGAGTTCATGTATCCAAGCACGTCTTCCCCTTATAATAATGTGAATAGAGAGGGTCCCACAGAGCCCATATATCTGACTCTGTATGATTCCTATTTTATTCACATTATTTCTTTTATCTACATTATTCTTTATTTGCTATATTTACCTCATTTCCCCCCTGTGGAAGTTTTTCCATGCATAAACTTCCATTACTTCCTACACAACACTCTATGTCCCTTAATACACAAAGCCAACATATAATATCCTACAACATATGACTAATCTAGACAAGAGATAGGTATTTCTTGATCTTCACCCTATTAATCCTTGGAGGTACTCCCTCCATTCTTTTCCCAGACCCCATTTCGACATATGTGTCTGTTTCAGAAACTTCTTTCTTCAAGAAAGCGCTCTGTCAAAACTAATTCCTTCGCAGTCTGTATCTCTTTCACTGCTCTGATAGATAGCTGTTTCAGCAGAGGGATTGCACAAGGAATAAAAGCTAGGCCTGCCACAGCCATATCAACAAGAATAACATTTGTTTAATCCAGCCGGATCCAGGCAACCAAGAAAACCACCTGTCAGTTGTTTGTAACCTCTGACTTATCTTGGATGCCCTATCCTGCAAATCCTTGGCAACTTCTCTGACCACACCTGATTTATTCATATAGAAACAAACATCTTCTCATACCTCCTCTCTCTGCGGCCAGGAGGTCTAAGGCACATCGATTTTGTAGGACCACTGCTGCCAATGACTCTATCTGGTCTTGGACTTCCACCAGGGTTCCAGCAATTTGGTTCAGGCTTTCTTCTGATAATTGCTGAAACTGTATTACTGAGTGTGTTACCCCACCTACACCTGTTCCCACTGCAGTTCCTATCCCCATGATTACTAATAGTGGGACTAGGATTGGTACCCGTTTTTGAACATGTCCCATGAGAGGAACAGGGATGGTATGTTCTCCACTGACAACACCTATTTTAGGAAAAAGGTGTACTAGTGTGCATGTTCCAGTCCAATTTGTTGGTAAACATAAATACACATCTTTTCCACAGAAAAAGAAAACTCCCTTTTCCCCTACACACACGCCTATGTTCATGGAGAAAGCATGGGTTCGATGGTTCTTTTCATTAGTCCAGACTCCCAAAGTCCCTGCTATAAACATTCCGGCAAGCGGCTGTAATGGGACTTCTAATGAAGGGTCCTTTTGCTTATCTCTGAGGATTGGACCTTCAAAAAGATACCGGGAGGTAGTAACCCAGGGGGAAAGAAGTCACATAAACCTGTGTTGGACCTAATGGAGAGCCAGATAGTGAAGCGAGGGGGCTGGAACAGACTAGTGCACCTTTCCTTGGATACCTTCCAGGACCTCTTCCATCCTCCCCATTTTGTGATGATGGCAGTTGGTGGTGATGAGAAAGTGAGTGGTGTGCAGAAGGAAAAAGATCTTTGGTTAGTTTTACATCCCTAAGGTTCATTCTAGGACCAAGGTACACTTCTGATGGACATTGTTCTTTTGTCAGGGATCCTATAGGCCTACCAGGTTTCTGATGTCTCTTTACACACAGGGAAGGTGACCCTATGATTTAACAAGGTTTCGACCCAATTCCAGTATCCCTGATATGCAATCTCCTCTTTTCAATTGTTGTAGGGGCCCGTTCTCCTTTTCTATTCCCCCCTGTACCGGGATTGTTAAACTCTTAACCTTAGGACTAGGAGTTGGTTTAGGAATAAGGTACCCACTCCAGCTTCTGATGCCACGTTGTTGGTGGGAGTGGACTTGACCCAAAGTGTTCCCATTCAGTGTCATGATGCTGCTAGGTCCCCTGGGATTCTTGACATCTTTAATTCCTTCTATAGGGGGATTTCTTGGACACTGATGCAACATTGGGAACTACTGTTCAAGATAGTATCACTCACTAGACCTTTCGGCTAATAGTACCCAAAGCCATAAATAAATCATAGTGACCTAATTCCCACACCCACAAGGCCTTAAGAGCGCAAGACCCGTAGTTTACAAATTCACCATGTCAGGAAGAGGGTTAGGGATATGTGGAACTTGGGGGTAGGGCAATATCAATTGTATTAAAACAATACCAACAGAAGGGCTAAAGTAGCTGTTGCCCAGAGTCCCCACACCCAATCTTCCTCAACCATGAGTGTTTTTAATAAGTGCTTACTGGATACTATCACTGTTAATGGGTTTTACATTACAATTTACAATCGTGGAATGTTGTCTTTCTCCGTTTCAAGCTTTGGTCGTGCGCAGGGAACCAGCTTCCGGGGTGGTTCGACAAGGCTGACGATCACCACCGTGCATAGAGAGTCCATTGCCAGTAGGACTCAGCAGGGTGTATTCTTCTTGAACTTCCACGCCAATGGCCTGTCAGGTTTTTTTTTATTATTATTACCTGGTATGTGACTGGATCACTCTGGTCTGCAGGCTTCAGTCTCATCCAGTGGATCCAGGATCTTCCTTCTAAGGTCTTAAAAGCACAATTACAAAACCAATACATCTGGGAGAGCGCGCAAAGGAATCTGAGCAGTTGTAGTCCTCTTCAGTTGGGAAACAGCATAGGCAACCACTCAATCCTAAGAAAGAAAAAAATACAAAAATAGTCCAGATGATGAAGAACGTTATTCCCACTGGTTACTGCCCACCAGTCCCTTGGATCCTTTGGATCATCAACTTCAATGGATCTCCTTGGTGAGATTCCACCTTCCATTCCTTTGGGGCTGGCACGGGCCCTTTCACTTGGGGTTTAACTTCCTTCCAGCTCCGGATCAACATCCAATCATCGTGGTGGAATTTATGAAACTTCAAAGGTGGTGTTTGGGCTAATAGTCCTTGTTTCCTAAAAACTTTAAAATATCTGGACCGTTTATACACATATGTTTCAATACTTTGTCTCTGGTTTCCAGGGAATCAATGCATATGCTTCCTGTAGTGAAAACTACTCCAAACAACAGTTCATATGATGATAATCTTTCTAGGTTGGGTATAATAAAACTCTTGACACCACTGTTGCTGTAGCATTACTGCAGAGAAAAGCTTCAACCCACCCTGTGAGGTGGTCCATTATGACCAATAAATATTTTACTCTCCCCACTTTTGGTAATTCTGTAAAATCCACATGAATACATTGAAATGGTCTTAAAGCTGGTGGTCTCCCACCCATCTGTTGTTTCTGGACAGCTTGTTCATTCACCTTTTTACAAATCAAACATTTGTTTATAATTGATGTTACTAAAGGATATATCCCAATACAACCATAGCTTTTTAAAAGTTCATCTACAATAGCTTGAATTCCCCAATGACTCTACCCATATTTTGCCAAATGAATGCACTATCCCAAATGCATATAGCATACAGCATCCCCCCCCCTTTTTTTTATGTGCCGCCCTTCTCCGGAGACTCGGGATTACAATGCGTTAAGCAATAGCCTTCATAAAGTCATCTTATTGCCCCCCACAAACTGGGTCCTCAATTCACCTACCTTAGAAAGGATGGAAGGCTGAGTCAACCTTGAACCTGGTGAGATTCGAATTGACAGTAATTGCAGACAGCTGGTGTTAATATTACAATGCATTTGTCTACTGAGCTATCCAGGCTCCCTGTCCATAGAGCTTACTTTAATGAATACCATTCCAAGGTTTGAGCAGACCAATTTCGAGGCAATTTGTCTCCAGGGGGTGTCCCTCCAAATCAGGTCTTATTTTTGTATGTAAACCAATTACTTGAACACCATAATGTTCTAATCCAAGGTGATCCATTGATCTGGTGTTGGCTAAGAACTGTGCTTGATTCAAATTGTGATCTGTAGTTAAAAGCAAGTCTGTCTGCTGCATCAAAATTGTTTCATTTTTGTTTAGAATCTTGAATCAGGTAACGACCGCTGAAGGATGTTTCTGAGTTGATGTGGGGTGCTTACAATAAGGGCTCCCCCAAAGGTCAATTTCCTACTTTCTGAGCCAACACCCCTTGTGCAATTCAATTTTCTATGATTACAAAGAGACCGAATGGCTTTTCCAAATTTGGTAAACTTAATACAGGAGCCTTGGTTAAAGCTTGTTTCAAATTTTCAAGGCTTCCTCTTTCATGTCCCTCCCATTTCAAACTCCAAGGTCCAAATTCAATTAATTTTGCATAGAATTATCTTAATTCTTCCTTGTTTATAGATAGAGGCGGAGACGCCACCCCTCCTTTCTATCAGGAGTGATTTTTTACTACTCCTGTCAGGGAAAAAAAAGTCTTTCTCTTTAAGGATTGCTGAAAGGCAGAGCTTTCCCTTCCTGAATTCAAAACTCCTGGAATCAGTTTATTGTTCCTAGTAAGGCAAGCAAGAAACAAACACATCTTTTATTCTTCTCTTGTTGTGGAAAATAAGGCGGCCGTCTCAGCCTTCTTAATGGCCCATTGGTAAAGGTGGGGGCTGAACTCTGCCTGAGTTTCTGCTTATTTTCTTTAGGGGAATTTCCCTGCTCTTTTAATATTGAGCTTCTCAAATCTTCCAACACTCCCTTCACTGATTAAGTGTATTCAAATGCTTTGTTCATTTAATCTGATCTCTGTCAACAAAAAACACCACTTCTTTTCTGCTTCTTACCACTTCCACATTTCTTTCTTCCAACCTCCATAACTTTCCAAAAACACATCACATACCTTGTCCCTTCCATCAATTCTACTTTCTCTAACTCCTTCTTCTTACAAAACATTCAATTCTCCTACCGCTGTCAGCACAAGTCTGTGCAGACCAACTTACCTAAATGTCTTCTCTTACCTGATACCACTTTCTTTTCCCATCTATAAAAAATTAACCCTTTCTCCGCACCAATATCTGATCGTCCTTCTAAATCTCCTTGTAAACTGAACTGTATTCAAACAAAAACAAGCATACTCTCGAGGCAGAATCTAACATTTTAGACAAAAATGCCACTGACTCTCTCTTACTACATATTGTAATTTCTAACTCATCTCTGTAACAATTCCTAAAAGGGCAGTAATTTGTGCTGCTAGCAAAAAAACAAACAAACAACAATGCTATATGATGGAGCACCTAAGCATTCAAAATGCACACAGACATAAGGACATTAAAATAAAACAAACAATCTAAATGAGGTACTTTAGATCAATGCTCTGAAATATATTTGGATCAAACTTTAGCTTCAATTCTCTGCCTTTAGTAAAATGCAAGTCAGATTTAAAAAACTCTTTCAAAATCATTTCTTTTATATAGGTTTAAGTAAGCGTTTTAAACCTCAAAAATTTCCAGAAAAAAATAAAATCAAAATTGTATTCAGAGCAGAAAAGCTTTCATATGCAAATTAAAGAGACCAGCAGCAAAACCGCATTAGCCGGTCACACACTTCCCCCTCCTTCTCTGCTCTTTCAGCAGAGAGAGATGCTGTCCGCTGAAAAACCCCTGCTTCTCTCCTCCAAAGGAAGGGGGGGGAGAGGGAAAAAACGTTTTACAGCAGGCAACCAAGCCTTACTTCCCTGCTTCATTCAGCATTCTTCCAACAAAGCAACACGTTCTGCATTTCTCTCTAACCTCCATAATTCACAGACATTTCCCACAAATTATATGAAGGGGAATTAAAGTGCATTCAGAGCAACTTTTACACTCAACACACATTCGCGCTGCAATCAAACTGCTTGCGTACACCAATCTCACACGCAAAAATCTCACTTCATGCAAACCAATCATTACAATTATTCAAGCACAAGTTTACTTAATTTGCTGGCCAGCCAAACATATCACAATCAATTCAATTCCATTCAATTTTACACACTATCATTATATATATATATATATATATATATATATATATATATATATATATATATATATATATATATATATATATATTTTTAACAGAAATCACACCAAATTGATCAAGTCAAATTATCTGACTCTTCCCATTTAGACAGGCTTTACCTCTTTACTGCCTGCTAAACCCCAGGTGGGAAGAACAGTAAACAATGTCTTCTTTATTCTTAGTTCTTTCAGAGTTCTCTGGCTTTTTAAGAACGGCAATTTATCAGAAAATTTATAACACTGCAATTAGTTCTTTTCTCTTACCACACATAAGATCACACATTTTTTTAAAAAAACTTTTATTGCATAAGGTTTTCTTTCTCCCCTTTCTTTAGTTTTCATCAAACAGACCCTAGCAAACTCTGCCTGATACTTGAGTAATTAAGGGGGTCTCTCTTTTAGTCTTCCACTGATCAATACTATTACCACCCATTCTAACAACACTCCCCTGGTTCACGATGCTGGACGTTCCGACAGTCGTCTATGAGAACCACAGAGGTTTAACCACCCGCACAATCCCCCACAATACTTAATTCCTTAATTCCAATACTTAAATATTTAATTCCAGAGACTTCAGGATGCCACATGGTCTCCTAGGGGGGTGATCAGCCTCCCTCTTCCACCCCTTAATGGGTGTGTACCTCTAAACAGAGAGACTTTAACTCTCTGATTTATACTTACCTGTTTTCTTTTCCTTTTTCTTTCTTTCTTTCTTTTCTTTATGTTAAGGTCTCTGTGTCTGGCTAACCTTTAAGGATCCTTGACTAGCCTGTTTCGCCAGCAGGTTTACGGCACCTCCTCACCGAAAGGTTCCGTGGACTTCAAAGGAGTCCTAATGGCCGGCCAGTGGATTTTCCTTGGGGAGGCGTTGGTTCCGCTGGGGCAGGCTGTCTGGCAGAACAAAAGTTTTTTGTTCCTTAGTCCCATCTGCCAGGGTGCCATAAATGTTCTGGAATGGAAGGACTAAAAAACATTCCCAGGTCAGTCAGAGACAGCTTTATTGCGCAAGGTTCAGAGCCAGATTTGTATCTGAAGCTTTGAACAAAGAAAGAACTCTGATATGATGGTTTTTATACATTTCTAAGACAAAGGATTCAGAGAGATCATACATTTTCCATATATGGTTAATCATGAGATCATACATCCGATTTTCCTTATATGGTTACATACACTGGATAATAAGTTCATCTAATTATTTAAAACATTAATCTTAGTTTACAAAATTATCTTAGCTGCACAACTTTTCTTAAGTACTCGGAGTTGCTAATGGGAGAGTTACTACTGTCCTTGGGTAAATTTATTGGATTAAGTAACTCTTTGTAACATATAGGTCTTTGTGTCATTCACAGTGAGGTCACTCAGATGTTTTTCCATATGGCAGTCCTTTCCGTGACATCTAGGTCTCAGAAGATATATTACCACTTAAAGGGGTTTAACTGTTTGTTAATGTAATTTCCAACAAGCACTTTCCTCTCTTATAATAATGTGAATAGAAAGGGTCTCTCAGAGTTCATGTATCCAAGCATGTCTTCCCCTTATAATAATGTGAATAGAGAGGGTCCCCCAGAGCCCATATATCTGACTCTGTATGATTCCTATTTTATTCACATTATTTCTTTTATCTACATTATTCTTTATTTGCTATATTTACCTCAGATTGCACATGGTGTGTTTTTGTCTTATTGTTTTCTTCCCCACCCACCCCCGATAATGAATTCCTATGCCAAATCTTTTCCTATCGTAAAGGCTGATCAAAGTCCATAATAAAAATATTTGACTTGATTTAAAAGTTGCAATACTAGAAAACAGCTGTTATGCTGTAAAATGAAACTTTAGACCAAACATCAGCAATACAGGTAATCCTCAACTTATGGCCACAACATAGCCTAAAATTTATGCTGCTAAGTGAGACATTTGTTAAGTGAGTTTTGCCCCATTTTGTGACCTTTCTTGCCAACGTTGTTAGCAAATCACTGCAGTTATTAAATTAGTAACCCAGTTGTTAAATGAATGTGGCTTCCCCATTGATTTTGCTTGTCAGAAGACTGCAAAAGATGATCACATGACCTTGGGACATTGTAATCGTCATAAATATGAGCCAGTTGACAAGCTGGCTCTGAATTTTAATCACATGACCATGTGGATGCTGCAAAGGTCGTAAGTATGAAAAATGGTCACAAGTCACTTTTTCAGTGTCATTTTAATGGTTTTTTAGTAACTTTTAATAGTTAGTAAATGAATGGTTGTAAGTCAAGGACTACCAGTATTGTCTGAAAGCTACCTGTAGAAACACAAGCAGCATATATTTATTTTCATGCTTCTTCATTGGATTCCAATTTACTTCTATGCCCAATTCAAGATTTAAAGATTTTAATATTTAAAGCTCTACATAGTTTGGCACTCATGTACCTCTGTGATCATCTCTCCCATCTAGAATCAGCCTATGCAGATTCATCCCAGGAAGAGTTCTTGAGGGCCTCTACTGCCCAAGGAGACTCAACGTAGCCCTTTCTTACTGTTGGCCCCATGCTATGGAATATCCTCGCCCCTGAATCACAGGGCAACCCCATCTTATTTGTCTTTGACGAAGCTGTGAAAACCACCCTATTCAAGCAGAGTTTCAATGTGAGTGGTGGATTGGGCTATTTTGTAATTTCTTGTGGTATCTATGGTGGAGTGATTTATGGATTATTGTAATGGTCTGTGAGCATAAACTTGGGATATTGGAGGAAGAACCACAGTCTAGACAACCGTCGGAAAAGAGGAATCTGAATCTAAATAAGGGATGGAGATGGAGGAAGCATCTCAGAAAAGAACCATCCTAATTCTTCAGACTTGCAAATTTCTGTTACTGTATAACCTTATAAGAAAAGTACTGTTAGTATTCATGGTTCTGGTTTCCTGTCTGCATTATCTCAAGGCACTAACATCAATCTGGTTGAAATACAGTGGTGTTGAAATGTTGTAATAAATACATATATACATACACGTGTTGTCAGTTCACATTAAAAATTTTATCAACATCTTCTAGTCATAATCTGGAGCACATAAATGATATTGCTTTGGCATCAGAGGTTCCAATTAGCTATTACGGTAAATAATACTGCTGGATATTTAACTTTAATATTAAAGTTAAAACCAGTGGTAGTTTATCCATACAACAGTAGGGAAGTTAGACAACAAATCTAACCGCTCTTTAAAAAATCCAAAATTCGAAGTTTATTATATGTTAAAACAAATATTAAAACTGAAAGCTTGCTTGTAACGTTATGCTTTTTGTCTAACCAGGCACTTTCCATATCCTTGCATATCTTTATCCTTGCATATTTTATTGGCTGTTATATGTAAAATTGTATTCACACAATTTGGATGTTGTTCATCTTTCTGCTTTCCCATGAAGAAAAAAAAAATCCATGGATAACAAGTGTAGTATAGAGCGACAAGATCTTGTCTGTTCTGAAAAAAGCAGCATGGAATAGAAATAACTGTTTGATATTTACAGACCTTATGAAACTGTGCATATGCAGTTACTTTTTCTTGTCAGAAAGAAAATGTAGATTTTCTCAGATAAATGTATTTTCTATTGACTAAGAAAAGGTGAAAACCTTATCTTTTTATAAAGCTATTTCACATTTGTAAGGCATTTATGTTAATTTGTTGGTGGTAAAGATATATAGAGTTGTGACATTTTCCAATAGCTATTTCAACCCAGCAACTTTATTGGGTAGGCCAATAATGGCTAACCTTTTCTGGACCAAGTGGCCAAAGCATGCGTGTGTGAATGCACACGTGCGTGCCCAAACCCCCAAAATGCAATGTGCGCACAGCCCTATGCATGTGCCCCACCCACTGTGCATGCGCACGTGTTCCCCCGCAGCACCCCACCCCCATGCATGCGCAGCAGAGACCCGAACACCAGTTGGCCAATGGGAGGCGCACATGCATGCACAGTAGAGCTGAACTGGGGTGATGGCTCTTATGCCATCAGAAAGGGTGCTGGGTGCCACCTCTGGCATGCGTGCCATCACAGGGGAGGCCATTCCCCATGGGGTAGGCCATTTCCCATAAGTGCTGCGGTGGTGCAGTGGTTAGAATGCAGTGCTGCAGACTACTTCTGCTAACTGCTGGCTGCCTGCAATTTGGCAGATCGAATCTCACCAGGCTCAAGGTTGACTCAGCCTTCCATCCTTCCGAGGTGGGTAAAACAAGGACCCAGATTGTTGGGAGCAATATGCTCTCTGTAAACCACTTAGAGAGGGTTGTAAAGCACTGTGAAGTTTAAGTGCTATTGCTATCTCATCCTCTGTCACCCGCTTCTCCTTTTGTCTTCAGTCGTTTCCAACATCAGGGTCTTTTCCAGTGAGTCCTCTTTTCTCATTTGGTGGCCAAAGTATTTTTACATACATTGTTACTACCGTATTTACAGTATGTTTTAATCATGTAGTTTCACCGACTTACTTGTATCTCAGCTAGATTATTTCCAAGTCTAACCTGTGGTCCAGTGTATGCACATCACTTAGAATGATTGTATTTTACATTAATTTAGGGATCAACCTACCAATTTGTCATTGCTGCCAAATCCCCTCCCAAAGTTGCACTGATGTTGTAATTTTTAATGTGTAAGAAGAAAAAAGTTGTTAACACATGGGAAATAATTGTATGAACAGTACTAATTACATTTAATTTAAATGTAAATTAAATGTAGTTTGTGATAGCTTCATCCACCTTTGGGAATGAAAGGCAAAATGCAGTCTCCCACCTGGCAAATGAGGCATATTAAACACAATGAAGCCTAATCAGTCTTTCAAATTATAACTTCTAGTTCACCAAGTATTTTAAGCCAATGGATGTGTCCTATTTGCATGCCAGAATAATACATCCATATTACATCCAATTTGTTATCTGCCATGATTTACTGTATACATTCTGCATATTCTCCTTCAAAGCAGTAATAAAAAACCACCAGAATTTCATAGTGGTACTTTTCTCATACAGACCGCTATTAAATCTTGTCATTTCTCAGAGCTGCTGAAAAGTGCTTTGTGAAGATTAGAGGGGCAGTTGCCCAGGGATGTATAAAACTTGTTTGAATTCTGTAGAAGAAAGAAGCATCTATTAACAAGTCAGGATGTAACAGTTAAAAGCTGCCCAGACTTCAACTTACAAGTGTTCCTGACAATAAAAATCATTACAACTTAAGAAATAATTCTGTGACAAGGCGTTCCATAGTTTAGGGGCACCATAGAAGGGACAAACTGTTAAAAGAAAAATGTATCTGTAGCATTTTTTAAAAAACTCAATTCAAAATTCTGAGAAACAGGATATGTTCAATTTGATTAAATCTTATTTTGTAAAGCAATAGAACAGTAATCTTAGGGGCTTTTTTCTCACTACATGAAGCTGTATAACTGCAGCATGGTATCCATGGGAATCAATATTCTTCAGGATACTTTGACTAATGCCTATCTGGCTCTATGTTCTACTTCTGTTTGACAATTTGATTTAAACATTTTTAATGGGAATCTAGCATAGTGCAAAGCATTAGCATCCATCCTTATTTTTAGTTCCTAAAATACAACCAGACCCCACAAATGCCTTAAATGCATTATTAGAAAATAAAGAATAGTTAAGTGGTGCAGCCTAATACTTTCTTTTGATATTGCACCACAAGGGAATTCTGATAAAGTTCTGAAGTTTGCAGACAATATAACGATTTTAGGCCTCATTTGAGACGCTGATGAGTCTGCATATAGATGGGAGGTTAAACAAAAACTGGCCCTATAGTACATACATTATTTGCCTGTACATACATTATTTGTTTCCTAGTACAATCTGATAGCTTATTAGTAACCTTGACTATCACTAAGTGTTGTATCTTTTTATTCTTGATGAATGTATTTTATTCTCCTTATGTATACTGAGAGCGTATACACCAAAGACAAATTCCTTGTGTGTCCAATCACACTTGGCCAATAAAGAATTCAATTCTATTCTACATAACAATCTGGAGCTGACCATACTTAAAACTGTTGAGGAGAGTGGATTTTAGGAGCCCTTCTATTTTACTGCCTCTTACTATATTCGACAGCACAGTAACAGAGTTTTTCCGTTGTATAATATCCCAGGACTTGAAATAGATGCTCAACATTAGAACCTTAATTAAAAAGAATGCATACAACAAAGAATGTTCTTCCTGCAGGAAGTTCAGACTGCCCCAGGATCTGTTTTACAGAGGAATTATTCAGTCTGTTATTTGTACTTCTATAACTGTTTGGTTAGATACAGGTACAGACTCCAGCAGTTAAGATTGTGGAAACAATTGCAACCAGCCTGTCTTCCATAGATCTGTACATTGTTCGAGTCAGGAGAGCTGAGTAAATATCCACAGACCCCTCACATCTTGGACATAAACTGTTTTAACTCCTTCCCTCAGGACAGTGCTATAGGGCAGGGGTCTCCAACCTGGGCCACTTTAAGCCTGGCGGACTTCAACTCCCAGAATTCCCCAACCAGCAAAACTGAAGTCCACCAGGCTTAAAGTAGCTCAGATTGGAGACCTCTGGGTCACCAACCTTTCGGACCTCAGGGACCACTAAATTCATAATTTTAAATGCCGCAGACCACTAATATGATCTGCCTAATGACCGGCTGTGTGGGCATGGCAAGGTGGTCATGTGACTGGGCGGACGTGGTCAACTCAATGTCACTCACGTCGAGGGGCACCTTGCCAGCCCCTACTTGCTACTCCTCGCCTGCCCGCCTGGGCTCTTTAGGGCCCCAACAGGAAGCAGTTTTTGGAGCTAAGCAGCCACCACAAGAAAGAGTTGGCAAAACAGCTGGCTCAGTTAAAATTGGATATGACCGAGAAGGAGACTTAGCAGAAGCACCTCACTGAGGACTACGAGCATAAGCTTTCCAAAGAGGGAAGACCTGCGGGAGTGCAAGGCCAGGTACTGGTGCCTGGAGGCTCAGCGGGCTGAGATGGTCAGCCAGTTCCAGGCCATGATGCAGTCCCACTGGAACAAGGTCCTCCGGCTCTTCGCCAGCAGCAACACTTCCCCCCAGCCTTCGTCCAAAGCCCCGCACCAGGAGGCTGAAGCAGACCCCAAGTCGGAATTTCTGCCCCCCTCCGACCCACACAAAAAGACCCTGAAGGGGGAGACTCTCTGCAGCAGCATAAACATTCATTGTACGTATCCAGCCCAGGGGCCGTAGTTTGAGGACCCCTGATTTAGTGCAATATAAAAAATGCAAATAATTTTTCTAGAGACCACCAAAATTTTCTCATGGACCACCAGTGATCCACGGACCACCTGTTGGTGACCACTGCTATAGAGCATTGTATGCCAAAATTAGACACCAGGACAGTTTTTTCCCTTTATGCCATCACTCTCACTGTCTGTTAACCCATGGAGTGTGGCTGTGGTATTGTTTATCTTTCTTGTCTTCTTTATTCCCCCTTTTATCGGATTATTCTGTTGCTTTGCATGTACACAGAATATTTTTGTACCAAATTCCTTGTGAGTCTAATCACATTGGCCAAATAAAGTATTCTATTCAATTCAATAATGTGTCAATTACTCAGAAAAAGGAGAAAGATAAACTAGTAGTGAGACCCCTTTAGATGTACATGGACTGATATACGTACATGGACTGATATATGTACATGGACTGATATATGACTGGCTGTGAGAAAACCACCTTTTGTGGTTAACACTTTGCAAGACCTTAATTGACTTTCCTTGAAAGTTCATTGAATAGAGCTTTGCAGCAATCTGTATTCAAGCAGCAATATCTGATCTGCAGGGTATGTGAGCAGGCACCAAGCATACAGTCAGGTCCAGAAATATTGGGACATCGACACAATTCTAACATCTTTGGCTCTATACACAACCACAATGGAGTTTGGATGAAACAAACACAATGTGCTTTAACTGCAGACTGTCAGCTTTAATTTGAGGGTATGTACATCCAACTCAGGTGAACGGTGTAGGACTTACAGCAGTTTGCATATGTGCCTCCCACTTGTTAAGGGACCAAAAGTAATGGGACAGAATAATAATCATAAATCAAACTTTCCCTTCTTAATACTTGGTTGCAAATCCTTTGCAGTCAATCACAGCCTGAAGTCTGGAATGCATAGACATCTCCAGACGCTGGGTTTCATCCCTGGTGATGCTCTGCCAGGCCTCTACTGCAACTGTCTTCAGTTCCTGCTTGTTCTTGGGGCATTTTCCCTTCAGTTTTGTCTTCAGCAAGTGAAATGCATGCTCAATGGGATTCAGGTCAGGTGATTGACTTGGCCATTGCATAACATTCCACTTCTGTCCCTTCAAAAAGTCTTTGGTTGCTTTTGCAGTATGCTTTGGGTCATTGTCCATCTGCACTATGAAGTGCCGTCCAATGAGTTCTGCAGCATTTGGCTGAATGTGAGCAGATAATATTGCCCAAAACACTTCAGAATTCATCCTGCTGCTTTTGTCAGCAGTCACATCATCAATAAATACAAGAGAACCAGTTCCATTGGCAGCCATACATGCCCACGCCATGACACTACCACCACCATGCTTCACTGATGAGGTGGTATGCTTAGGATCATGAGCAGTTCCTTTCCTTCTCCATACTCTTCTCTTCCCATCACTCAGGTACAAGTTGATCTTGGTCTCATCTGTCCATAGGATCTTGTTCCAGAACTGTGAAGGCTTTGTTAGATGTTGTTTGGCAAACTCTAATCTGGCCTTCCTGTTTTTGAAGCTCACCAATGGTTTACATCTTGTGGTGAACCCTCTGTATTCACTCTGGTGAAGTCTTCTCTTGATTGTTGACTTTGACACACATACACCTATCTCCTGGAGAGTGTTCTTGATCTGGCCAACTGTTGTGAAGGGTGTTTTCTTCACCAGGGAAAGAATTCTTCAGTCATCCACCACACTTGTTTTCCATGGTCTCCCAGGTCTTTTGGTGTTGCTGAGCTCACCGGTGCAGTCCTTCTTTTTGAGAATGTTTCAAACAGTTGTTTTGGCCATGCCTAATGTTCTTGCTATCTCTCTGATGGGTTTGTTTTGTTTCTTCAGCCTAATGATGGCTTGCTTCACTGGTAGTGACAGCTCTTTGGATCTCATCTTGAGAGTTGACAGCAACAGATTCCAAATGCAAATAGCATACTTGAAATGAACTCTGGGCCTTTTATCTGCATATTGTAATTGGGGTAATGAGGGAATATCACACACCTGGCCATGGAACAGCTGAGAAGCCAACTGTCCCATTACTTTTGGTCCCTTAACAAGTGGGAGGCACATATACAAACTGCTGTAAGTCCTACACTGTTCACCTGAGTTGGATGTACATACCCTCAAATTAAAGCTGACAGTCTGCAGTTAACGCACATTGTGTTTGTTTCATTCCAACTCCATTGTGGTGATGTATAGAGCCAAAGATGTTAGAATTGTGTCGATGTCCAAATATTTCTGGACCTGACTGTATGTGGGGAACATTTTAAAACACTGGCATTTTTTGACTCTGCAGCTCCTGCACAGTCTCTGGAAGGATGCATGTTAAGGTGTCCCTTATAAGTGCCAGATACTGGCAACACACACTGAATCATATTTTGCTCTCTGAATCTGGATTACTGCACGTTCCTATCACTTATTAGTCTTTCATGACTCTTATTGCTCTCTTTTCATTACTCTTTCTCTAAGTATACATTAGTAACAGGCAAGAAAACCACACTTTGAAAATTAATATTTAACAGTGACCATTTTATTATTTTTCATTTTACAAAAAAAGCAAGATATAAAAATGAGCAAAATCTTCCTAATTCCATTAAATGTAAATGGAATATATTAGCGATCTTTGCTCCAAAGTCACATTCAAGCTGCTTTCATTCTGGAATGCTCTACATCTTTTAGGAAACTCATGCCTTACTGTGTTATAGGTGATTTTTTTTTTCTCCCTGATCGACATCATCTTATTTAATACAACTTGGAATATGACCATAATAAGAGCAAAATTCAAGATCCTCTAGGTCACAGTACCTGAATACTGATCAAGGAATGTCTGCATTTTCAGATAAAACTATACATTAAATTGCTAGGGGGACAATATCAACTTAGCATCCCTGTGTGACATTTCTCTCATTGCTCCAGTATAACGTATAGAATCTGTGGTCCCACATTCTGGTATCATGAGTAATTTTTATGTTAATTGCACATTTTATGAGTTATGTACACAGGAAAACAGTTATCAGAGAGTGGTGCAAGAGGTAACTGGAAGTTAGAAATTAAGGGAAAATGTCATCCCAAAGAAAAGTTCTTTGGCAGCAGCCCCAGTCAAATGCAGTGTGTAGTTTTGCACTAATCCTTCTTTACACATATTACATTATCAAGAGGCAACTGTTAAACTGAATTCCCTCAAATGATCTCTGTTCCTTTCCTTAAATAATTCATTGCAACAGCAAGCGATTGTAATGAATTCATTACAAATGGTTGCATTCAATTGTTATAAAAACATTTACACAACAATGCACAAACCTTTCCATAGACCTTTGCTAGGTGGCATAACTTTTACCGTTTGATTAAAAAAAAAAAAAGCAAGGTCCTGCTTCCCTCCCCACCCCACCCCAATTTTAAAAAGCAATCCTGCGACAGATTACATGGAATGCTGCCTGACTAGCTAAGGAGTTTAAAATATTGATGTCAATCCCCGCTCAGAAAAATCTATCTGAAGAGGGAAAGGCAGTGTCTTGTCATGATTTTCTGAAAATGTAGCTCCAATGCAAAAATTTGCATTTGTTATTAAAATCTTCTGTAGGTATCTTCTTAAAAACAAATTTTCATTTTTTTTTTTTACATTTATCCAACATTTCACAAAAAGTTTGATATGTCTATTAAGCCACAGATTATGAAAAAGCAAAAAGGCAAGCCAAGAGAGACAGATGCTACCCACAGGGCAGTGATGGCAATTGGTTTTTTTGGTCTTGTACCCAGCATTTCCCACACCCATGGCAGAAGGGGATTTTTCGCTGGATTTAAACTGTTTTCCTGGCAGTTAAGACCCGGACAATGGAACCTACACCTCCAGCAGCAAGAGCCTGCAAAACAGAAAAACAACCATACACACAGAGTAAACTTAATTATGGATGTTTATGAAATTTTTAATACAAAGAGGTTTAGAAAATTAGAAATACCAGCATTCCACACAAGAAACCTAGTATCATGGGGGTGGGGAAGAGAGATGGCTACACAAACAGCTTTACAATACAAATCACTGGCAGAATCGTGTCTGCTTTGTTTATATTTGCAGCTAAATCTCTTGCTGTAATGTACACTTAGTTCACTGTATAAATTGCTAATTGGACATATGCCAGCAATATTTAAAGAGCACAGAACTTGCTCAATGGCATAATCGAAAAGTTTCTTCTACTTTCTTTAGATAGCAGTTCCTGTCACTTTTATTCAAATCATTCTTAATGTCCTACCAATGAATATGATACTTTTTAACAACTGGGGGAAGCATTTCCATTCTCCTTGAATTCCCCCCCTCCTTCATTTTCTAAAAGCTGAACATTAATTATCTGTAATAAATGTACATTATTTTACATTTCTTTTCATTGGTAATCTAGGACTGTTCTTGATCGGACATTATTTTCCAACCTATGTATAATTTTATTTTTTACAGCTCTCCAACTCTTACATACATTTTCTTTTTGAAGTTCTGGGCACCGGTTTTTTTAGTTCTTTTATGTGACTTTTCCAGCTGTTTCCTATGTGAGGTTGGAAATGAGGTTTTCATCTCTTTGTTGGTTGTTTTTTTCTAAGTCCTCACATTATAAGACATTGTCATGTCTTAGTTCTGTTACTTCAGATTTCCCTAAAGCGTGTGTGTGTGTGTGTGCCAGTGGTGAAATCCCAATTTTTTTACTACCGGTTCTGTGGGCATGGCTTAGTGGGCGTGGCAGGGGAAGGATAGTGCAAAATCTCCATTCCCACCCCACTCTGGGGCCGGCCAGAGGTGGTATTTTCTGGTTCTCCAAACCACTCAAAATTTCCACTATCGGTTCTCCAGAACCTGTCAGAACCAGCTAGATTTCACCCCTGGTGTGTGTATGTGTGTGTGCGCGCACACACACACACACACACACTTTAGAGAAATCTGAAGTAACAGAACTATGATATGACAATGTCTTATAATGTGAGGACTTAGAAACAAAACAGCAAACAATGAGTGAAAACCCCATTTCCAATCTCACATATTCAAATTCCGTTTATCCAATGTTGAGCAGAAGTGTTTCTGAATATGAAGAAGCTGAAAATGTATACTACACTTACCAATTCAAGAAAGTAGTTTAGGAAGCTCATTAATAAGAATAAAGAAATCTGTCATCTGTGTTAACGTACCTTTTCATGCCACTGCAGCAAGACAGCGCTGCTGTTGTCAGAGGGACTCTCAAAACCTTTGTAGATATATTTCATTAATAGATCAACTCCATTTTTATCCAAAGATTGCACAGCTTTTTCAATATCATTGGCTTTGAAAGAGATGAGCACTTTCAGGACAATGCTCTCTGCACGATCCTGGAGACAGAAAGAAAGAGTCATACAGAAGACACCAAAAGCTAAAACTGACTCTGTCTGGAGATGTAGATTACAAACCAGTACACATTTATTTGAAATTAAGATACACTGAGCTCAAATACAGGAATGCATTAAGATATACTATTAATGTTTATCCTAAAATGTCAAATATATTCAATAAGCAGCAAGCAAAAAATATGGCTTATTGATGCAGAAATAACTAATATTTAGGAATCATTCAAGAACATATATTGCTAGACTTCTGATTATGACTTGTGGATGGCAGAAAAAGAAATAAAGGCATCCCATGGTATATTGAACAACAACTCAAATTAGACCATTGCAATAATCTAATATTAAAAAATAAGATTAATATTCTCTTTCTTTCAAGCAACACTTCTTTGTACTAGGTGTTACTTTTGTGTTAGATATCATTATTTAATTCTATGTACTAATTTCATTTTTAGTGCCGTTCTGGTTGAATATGTCCTTGAATCTGTCATTTGCTCTGATTTAGGAGTATGACTTATAAGTCTCACTGAAATCAATAATGCAGACTTTCACTAAGTACATATAGGATTGCAGTATGAAATCTCATGTTCGTAGATTGCATATAGGCCAGAAAGGCCCTTCCTTCTTTAAGATGGGCCTTGCAGCAAGAATTGGAAAGCAGTTATTCCCTACTTCTTGAGAAGAAAAGGCAATGAATAGTGCAATAACATTTATATTTCCAATGGAAATATATGGAAGGATATATTTATCATGCAATACCTTCACTGCACTTAGCTATGGCACTTATATTTTTAATGTGCTATTATTATACATTATTTATAATGCTAAAAACGTTCACATCCCCACTGAAAGTATTGTCAGCAACATCACCCTTTCTTGTGTAATTCTAGGAAAATGACACATTCAATTCAAAATTCACATTACTGTCATTTATATCAGCAAGATTACGATCCTTCCATATATAGTATCAACTCAGAAAGCTGAGTTATTTTTAAATGAAGCAAAACAAGCTTAGATTAACTTAAAGAATACAGAATTTAAAGCTGTTTAAATTTATTTTATTTAAATATATTTAAATTTAATAAAGATATTTAAAGATTAAAAATACAGACCCTCAACACACAATTAAGAAACAGACAAACGAGAAATGTTATCTGTTCTCTGCTCATGCTAAAATATTTTTTTAAATGGTCATGTTACATTAAGTCAGATTCAAGTAAGACTTACTTAATACAGGTGGTCCACTTACGATCATTTTTAGCAACCATTTAAAGTTACAACGGTGCCGAAAAAAGTGACTTACAACTGCGACAGCATCCTATAGTCACGTAACTGTGATCTGCGTATTCAGCAACCATTGTGAATTTACAAAAGTTGCAAGCATCCCATGATCGCCATTCCCAACCTTCCCAGCCAGCTTCTAACAAGCAAAGTCAATGGGGAAGCTGGAAAGGAAGATTGCAACCTCAAGATGCTGTTGCAAGATGTCTCATTAATGTAAAAGGTCATATAATCGGCTGTGGTCATGTGATGCTTCACTTAATAATCATACTGTTTAACAACTAATTTTCTAGTTCCTATTGGGCTTTTAAATCAAGAATTTAATTACATCTGCTTGTTATTCTGTTTCTTCTTAAAATTAAGGCTACAAAACCACAAGTAAACCATGTTTACTTTAGATGCTTTATGGAAAATATTCTGAACTGCAGAATTGATTTACCAATGGCTATTTTTGTAGTTTAAAAAATATCCAGTTACCATACCTTTACAGCTTGACTCTTTGTGTTAATTGGAGGATTCTTCAGAGCTGCCTGTAGGGCTGCCATCATGTTTCCTGTGAAGAGCAGTTAAGGCAAACTTGCCAGTTTTTAGAATCAATGTTATTACTAATAATGTATCACATTTCAAGTATTAGAAGTGCTTCAGACATATTAACTGGAATTTTTGTAAAAGCCATGTAAGGTGAGTGATTACAAGAGTTTTCTAGAAAATGTAAATCCTGTTCCAATTCTTGCACAAATTATATTAATTTCCTAAAAAAATATCATTTCACACTAAAGTCAAGCCAATATTACTTGTCAGCAATCATGAATTGCATTTTCCTTTATTGGAAAGACAGAAGATAAATATAACAAATTATCTTATATTTATTATTAAAAACCTCAAGAAACAAGAATTTGTTATAGAAAAGCAGCTTGCCAAATGCTTTTTTGTGAATTTGTGGCTTTCGGTTCAAATCTCAAGTTGATATATTTTGAAAAATGCCCCACTGTCCATTCTAAAAGTAGCATTAATTTACCATCATATCTTTAGGCAAGTATCTCTGAACAATTAAACAATCAACAGTATATTACTGAGATGTCAAAACTAATTTTGGCAGCTTATCAGTTTGCAACTGAAAATCCACAGTGCAACAAGATCCATAGATCTGAACCAGCAAATACCACTGAACTGCAACTCAGCTATTAAACCATGAAACAACAGGAATACATTTTTCCAATACCTTTTGTTGCCTAGACTTACAAAACCATGTAATATGTACAAAGATAAGAATAGTTATTAGTATGATTAAAAACTAAACTTAATAAGCAAAGAAAATAACTGTGAACAAGAGATACAAAATATGAGAACCATACTTTTCAAATAACATATCAGTGGGTTCTATTCCTATAACTTCTCTTATAGAATTAAGCAGCACTGTAAATGTAACTGTTTCTATAAAAAGAAAACCCGTGCAGAAGCCATATACTTCCTTTTCTGAGAAGAGGAAATGGGGAGACTATAATCAGGACTCCTCTCAATTTCATTACCTTGAAATCTATTAAATGTGTGCAAAAGTAAACTCCAAGAAAAATCCAAATGTAATAATTTGAAATCAGATTTGAAAATTCATGTCATATTAAGCAATTATTTTTTTCTCAAGCAGTAGGGAAGCTTATTAGAAAATGAAAAGCAAAATTTCACACAAATATTTAGACAAACATCTACATTATTTAAAAATGGCAATACTTCCAAATAACAGCATGATTTCTCATTTTAAGAAGTCAAGAATCAGGAATTACTTTACTTCAGTATTTCTTGGCGGAGATATTAGAAACAACACACATCTAATTTGAATTACTGCAACCTTATTTACACTAAACCTGTAGTTAAAATTGGATGCTGTAGTAGCATAAAACACAGTAACAGCTTTTTTGATTTTATAACCATAACTTTCTTTCTTCTTTGAAAAACCTATGATGATGAACCAAAACATTTACAGGCGACTGAAGTTGGGTTAAATAACGAATTGCTCTAACCCAGACGCAGCATCTCCAGAGCAATAATAGGATTATTATTATAGGAGCCTTGGTAGTACAGTGGTTTAATGCACCCTGTAATTAACACAGCTGCCTGCAATTTCTGCAGGTTCGAATCTCACCAGGCTCAAGGTTGACTCAGCTTTCCATCCTTTCTAAGGTAGGTGAAATGAGGACCCAGTTTGTGGGGGCAATAAGCTGACTTTGTATAAAATATACAAAAGAATGAAGGCTATTGCTTAACGCATTGTAAGCCACCCTGAGTCTCCGGAGAAGGGCGGCATATAAATCAAATAAAAAAAAAAAAATAGGCAGAGTATCCAAAAGATTTTGCAATTCCCAAGCTACTAACGCGTATGCACCAAGACACATTCCTTGTGTGTCCAATCACACTTGGCCAATAAAAAATTCGATTCTATTTTATTCTAATCCCAAGTAAAAATAGCGTACTGTTTAAGTACCCTCTAAATTAAAAGCTCCAAGCAGCGATCCTTGCTCTGCTAATTCATAGGCCCCGTTCACATTGCAATTTAGATGGGGCGAGGCAAGGAGTGAACGAACTTTTCAAGTCCGTTTTGAGAGTTTGGACTTCAGGAGCAAAATCGAAATTAATTGAATAAGGAACTCTTTAGAAAAAAACAACCCAACGATCATAGTGACACTACTGGGACGACCTCAATCAGGCTGCAAAAATCCGGACGGTCCCTGGAGTGCAGCGAAGACCCATTTCTGCGCTTCTTTGCTGCTCTCTAGAGATCGTGCACACGGGTCGGTAGATGTGGTCGCCGTAACTCAGGACGCTACTGCCCATGCTGGGGGTGGGATCTGCACTCGCAGTCCGTGATCACCCTCTTTCTCCTTCGGACCCCACCGAGAATGACGTGCCCCGCCTGCCCGCCCAGGCAGCAGAAGGATATTGCCTTAGGCACGAGTCCACCTCGCCCTCGTCCGGCCCCACCTGCCCATCCCCGCCGTCCTCCTCATCCACGAACTTGTTCTCGTCGTACTCGTCCACATCGACGCGGCGGAAGCGCGCGGAGGAGACCGTGTGCTTCGCCATCGCCGCCTCCACCTCCGTCCGGCAAAGAAGCGGCACCAGCACCCTCCCAACCCAAAGCGGAAGAAGGAAGTAGCGGAACCGCGGAGCCGGTAACGCGCATGCGCAACGCCCGCCTGGGCCATTCTCGCCTTGTACGGCAAGCGGAGAACGCAACTTAAAGAGGGTTGGCTGGGGTTTTTTTTTTTTTTTTTGGCTGCCTTATTGGTTACTCCATTTTTTGCTTCGTTTACTATTTTTTTTTATTTTTCCTCGTTAGGGTAGCAGTTGCGCACGCGCAGTACCGCTTTGGGTTATGGGTGACCAGTACTGGGCGCGCCTTGAGAGCCATTTCAACCCCACCCTGATAGGGTCCCCGTGGCTCAGGCGCAGAACTCTTGGGCGAGGTCGCGGGCGCGCGTGTCTTCGTACAGTGGCGCGATGGGGGGCAAGGTCGTTCGGTTTCCATAGAAACTGGGTCCGAGGGTGGGGAACGGTTCACGTCCGCCGTGGTTAAATGAATTAGAATTGTAGCTGAGCGATGTTCCTGTCGGTGAACATTTTTGACATTGTCAACATTTTTGACATTGAAGAAATGTCAAAAAAAAAAAAGAGAGAGAGAGAGAGAGAGAGAGAGAAACCTTCCCCTCCCTCACTTCTGATGAAATTTGAAGTGAGTGGTCCAGCTACAGGGCCTGCTATAAAGAGAGATTTTTTAGATAGTCAGATATGATCGCTCTTCAATGCAAACCTCAGATTATAATTACTGGAATATCCCCCCCCCCCCAAGAAAAATATTCGTAAAGAACTATAGCTCTTCATATTGCTAGGGTTCACATGCTGCCTATGTTAGTTATAGTTCAGTGAAAGATGGTGAAAATCTAATTTTATTATAAGGACAACAGAAAGCTGCCACAATTGTAATAGGAAAACAGCCTCCTTGAATGATGGAAGTTCACAGCATGTCTTATTTCTTTTGCAACAGCATCCTTTCATGTTGTACATCCTATGGGAGGAAGAAGTTACCTTATAATCCACCCACCCCATTATTTGTCAAATGTATACAGCTGCCTCTCACAGATGGGTAATTATCAATACTGGTTACAAAAATTAAAATATTAATTTTTTTTAAAAAGCTGTTATACTGTCGTACAAATGAAAAACAAATACTACAGTCCTCAATTTACATCATTTGTTTAGCAGCCGTTTGAAGTTATAATGGCACTGAAAAAAGTGACTTGCAACTAGTCCTTACACTTCTAATCGTTGCGACATCCCAATTGTCACATGTTCAGAATTCAGGCACTTGGCAACCAACATATATTTACAATGGCTGCAGCATCCCAGGATTATGGGTTTGCCATTTGCGACCTTCCTAGCTGCCTTCCGAGAAGCAAAGTCAATGGCATAAGTCAGATTCGCTTAACAACTGCATTATTCATTTAACAACTGCAGTGTGATTAGCTTAACCTTGGAAAAAAGTTCACAAAATAGGGCATGACTCAACTGCCTTTCTTAGCAATGGAAATTCTGGTACCAATTATGTTTGTATGTCGAGGACTACCTGTATTCTGGGAACTGGGGACTCTTCCTTCAGTAAAGCCTGGGCTGTATCTGAGGGAAGCAGCAGATCTTTGCTCGCCACAAAAGTTTTTCTTGGCATAGATGAACTTCTTGGCCACATATTTTCTAAACATCTAGTGACCTGTATCCTAGGAAGCTGGGGAACAAGCCAGTTTTTCCACAACAGTCTTCAATAAAATCATTGAAGTCATCCAAACTCTGCAGGAGGTAATTCACCAATGTTCAGTGTGGGGAAAATCCTAAAGAAATACTGTTGAATCTCTTAAGCAATAATAATAGGCGTTTTCATATATTTTTCATGGTTGGCCATCTTAGTTCAATGGCAGAGGGTCCTGATGAAATGTTTCCACACTACATTTTGTTATTGCTATTAAAAATGTACATATGTATGTCTTTTTCATCAAATCATTCTGGTTTTAATCTGCCATTTAAAAAAGAATAGCAAAATACATAGTGATTTAAGGCGATAACAAATGAATTAAATTTAATTGAACATATAAATAAATTGGGGATGTGGGATTTTGTATGATTTAAGAGCAGAGACATTCCCTCTATTTAAATTACTGGTTCATCTCTTCCTAAATTAAGATAATGTGACTGATTTAGCAAATTAAAAATATTGTAACATCTTAAAAAGATAATTTTCCTCCAACTGTTTGTTAAGAGTAGAGGTTTTTATGTACTGAATTAAACTAAACCAAACCAAACATAAATTGGCCTATTTTCTAAAGTTCAATGCATTTATAAAAAGACACTAAGACGAGCATGATTGCTAGCTTCACTGAGATTTTATTTAATCCATTTCTCAGTTGCCTTTCATTATGATCAAGATTAGTTCACAGCACAACAATGGAACAGTCTACAAGAGCAAAGAATAACTTATAAAAAATACTTTAAAAGAAAAGAGGTTAAGCTATCATGCTTTAATTCATCTGGTTTGTGGCTCAGTCTCATGGAACTTCATGGGCTTTTCTGCTGCTTGCAGAGCAGCCATCTCTTGTTGCCAAAATTTGTTTCACGTAGGACCTTCCTCTCATTTTGTTTATTTCTGATCTAGAATGTTTGTATGGATTTCAGTTTTAGAGGAACTTTCACAAGCTATTTTATATGTTAACACTGATTAACAGAAGCTAGAAAGCCATTTTACTGTAGCATTCTTTATCACCCAAAATGCATTTTGAAAAATAATTACACGAGTTTATGTAGGAATATGCCATGCATAAGGTGACCAGACGTCCCGCTTTTGGCGGGACAGTCCCGCTTTTGGCGGGACAGTCCCGCTTTTGAGCAATTTGTCCCGCGTCCCGCGGCGTTTTAAAAAAGTCCCGATTTTTCATTCTACCTCCTGAGTCCCGGCTGCCTCCTGAGTCCCAGCTGATGGCTAGAGGGAAAAAACCTGTTTAAACTCTTGCTGCGGGGCTTCAAAGGGCCGCCCTACGTTGATTAGCTCGGCTTCCCCCTCTCAGCTGATTTGCGCAGGGCTCTGCTCTTGCTAAATTGCTCAGCAGTTTTTTTTTTCTCTTTGTGCAAACCAAGCTCAAAACGAAACTGAAAGTAAAACAGGCTGTTGGCTTTGCTGTTTGCTTGCAACGTTGGAAAATTAGGCAGCAGATTTATTTTCCTTTTCCTCACCAAAAAAGGTAGGTGCAAACAATGGGAAATTATTTAGGGCAAAAGGGGAGAGTTCAAGATTTTAAAACACAAAAGAAAAAAAAGCTCTTTTTAACTAGGGAATTGTAATAATTGAGATACTATTAATTGTATACTGTGTTGAAAGCAGAAATGGTTAAGTTGTGGTTTGGAGGAATATATGGGGGAAATTATTTGGTTTATTATTATTGGTAAGTATAATTAATTGATTTGTAAGAAATTGGATTGCATGGAAATAATTGGAATATTCATGTTCATATTGATTAATATACAAAAAAGATAGTTATATAACTAATTGATTTATATTAAAATGTTGAATTTGTATTAAACAACTATATTACATAATTACATAATTAACCAATGTGAGGATGGATATAAAAATAGATGACAATGGGAAGGGGCATAATATAGAATAGAAGGGAAAAATTGAATTTGATTAAGATTAGAGATGAGGATGAAGGGTAATATTGTTTTTTTAAAAAAATAGATGAGGAATAAATATGGCAAAAAGGAAATATAGAAATTGTAAATTTAATTGAAATGACTAAACACTGTTTAAATTTTTTTTTTTAATTTTTGATTTATATGCCGCCCTTCTCTGGAGACTCAGGGCGGCTTACAATGCGCTATGCAATAGCCTTCATACTTTTGTATATTTATACAAAGTCAGCTTATTGCCCCCACAAACTGGGTCCTCAATTTACCTACCTTAGAAAGGATGGAAGGCTGAATCAACCTTGAGCCTGGTGAGATTCGAACCTGCAATAATTGCAGGCAGCTGGTTTTAATAACAGGGTGCTTTAGACCACTGTACTACCAAGGCTCTACCAAAATTTGGGAACCAGCCAAATATTCTGTTCAAAGAAAATACATTGTATGTTTGTATGTGTGTTTCTAATTATTGCTATTTATTTATATTTGTTCTCTTATTCTTTAAAGTTTAACAATTCATTCTTTATCTTAATATCTTTATATTTGTTTGGGGTTGGCTTTCTTCCCTTTCATCTTTTTTATTGTACAGCAATCTTTCTCCTCAAACCTACCACCTCTGTCTTTTCTTTCCTTCTTACTTTCTCTTCCCCCCCGCTTCTTCTCCTCCCTAGTTCCTCTTCCGTTCTCCTTCTCCTCCTCTCTTCCTCCCTCTCTTACCCTCACTCCTACTCTAATCTCCCTTCCGTTCCTTCATCCCTCTCTTGGTGTATCCTTTTATGCATATGGACTACTCAGAGGGCTGAAAAAGTTATTTTTGACTGGTCCTCGCATTTTTGACCAGTCCTCGAATTTACGACTGTCCTCACATTTTACGTTTTTGCCCTATCTTGTCACCATGGTGAAGAGAAGCAGTTGTGAAATGAGTGACATGGTTGTTAAGAATGCTGCACGGGCATAAATGTGAGGATGGTCATAAGTGTGAGGACCAGTCAAAAGTGTGAGGACCTGTCAGAAATGACTTTCCAGCCCTCTTAGTAGTCCCTATACACATAGCCATGGCCACCCGGTCACATGACCAGCTAGCCACGCCCACCCAGTCACATGGCCTCCAAGCCACGCCCACACAATAAGCCACACCCACAATGGTGTCCCTCTTATCAATGTTAAAATCTGTTCACCTTACCCTATACACATAGCCATGGCCACCCGGTCACATGACCAGCTAGCCACGCCCACCCAGTCACATGACCAGCTAGCCACGCCCACAAAATAAGCCACGCCCACAATGTCCCTCTTTACCAATGTTAAAATCTGGTCACCTTAGCCATGCACAATGTTTTTTTCCACAAAGATGTTCAGTTTTGAATTGTTTATTTATTGCAGTCCATGACCAGAAAACAAAAAGCAATAGAAAAAATTATTACCCAGTTCATAATCAATTATAGCAGTACAACAAAGATGGCAAATTTACAACACACATAAAAAAAAAACACTTGAGCCATACTACCGTATTTTCCGGCGTATAAGACGACTGGGCGTATAAGACGACCCCCAACTTTTCCTGTTAAAATATAGGGTTTGGGCTATACTCGCCATATAAGACTACCCCTCTTCCAATGCACACCAAATAAAAATTAAAAAACATCAACTGGCTCACCTACAATGTAAAAGCAGCTGTGCTAGACCCAAAATGGCCCCTGCAACAAGCAGGAACCTCACACAGCCACAAAAAGCCCCCAAAAAAACTTTCACACTCTACACACACACAACACAACTGGCTCACCCACAATGTAAAAGCAGCTGTGCTAGACCCAAAATGGCCCCTGCAACAAGCAGGAACCTCACACAGCCACAAAAAGCCCCCCCAAAAACTTTCACATTCTACACACACACAACACAACACAACTGGCTCACCCACAATGTAAAAGCAGCTGTGCTAGACCCAAAATGGCCCCTGCAACAAGCAGGAACCTCACACAGCCACAAAAAGCCCCCCAAAAAACTTTCACACTCTACACACACACAACACAACTGGCTCACCCACAATGTAAAAGCAGCTGTGCTAGACCCAAATGGGCCCTGCAACAAGCAGGAACCTCACACAGCCACAAAAAGTCCAAAAAACCAACTTTCACACTTTACACACACAAAATTCCACATACAGCTTTGTGAGATTTTGTGTGTTTGTGTAGTTAGAGTGAAACACTACAGAAACACACTAAATCTCAGAAAGCTGCACAAATATTATTTTATTTTATTTTTATTTTTATATGAAAGCTAAATTTAAAACGTCCTAAACTTTAAATGGCTAGGTCTAAAAAAGAACAACTAAAAAAACCCCAATTGACTATTTTTTTAAAGCTCCCAAAGGGGAAAAAAACTTACCCAATAGAACAGGGGTCTCTAACCTTGGCAACTTTAAGACTTGTAGACTTCAACTCCCAGAATTCCTCAGCCAGCTTTGCTTTGCTGGCTGAGGAATTCTGGGAGTTGAAGTCCACAACTCCCTGCTTGCTTGATTGCTGATTGCTGATGGAATAGATTCAGGCAAGCGAAGCAAGGCAAGCGTTGGGACTAGCAGCTGAGGTAAGCAAGCTGGAGGGGGAAAACTTTTTATCTTTTACATGGCTCTGGCCATCCCAGCTGAGTTGCAGGGAACTCAGCTGGGATGGGATCGACCGTCAGAGCCATGGTTCTGGCGATCCCAGCTGAGTTGCAGGGAACTCAGCTGGGATCGTCAGAGCTGGGATCGTCAGAGTAAAAGGGAAAAGACTTTTTTCCTTTTACATGGTTTCTGGCGATCCCAGCTGAGTTGCAGGGAACTCAGCTGGGATCGTCAGAGCTGGGATCGACCGTCAGAGCTGGGACCGTCAGAGCCATGGTTCTGGCAATCCCAGCTGAGTTGCAGGGAACTCAGCTGGGATCGTCAGAGCTGGGATCGCCAGAGCCATTTAAGGCTCGTTAGAGCCTTTCGGGCTGGTCTGCCTGGTTACAGGAGAACGACACCCGGCGTATAAGACGACCCCCGACTTTTGAGAAGATTTTCATGTGTTAAAAAGTCGTCTTATACGCCGGAAAAATACGGTATTTTTTCTTGTCTTAACTCCTTTTTTTGAGAGTTGCCCTCACCTCAGCTATATTTTTGTCCTAATTCTGCCCATTTTATTTTAATGCATCCATCAACGTAACATCAAATGGTATCTTTGGCCTGAAAGAAATTTTCTATTGAAATTGAAAACAGAAGGTTACTGTCTAAGTGGTGACAGCCGCCTGAACCAAAAGTAAAGATTTTTCCATGCAGAATTCTCATAGGCAAACTTAATTGAAAGTAAGAATGTTACAAGATTGAACCATATTAACTCTTCTTTTTAGAATAAAAATAAATATTTGTACATTAGGAACTTCTGATTCATTTTTTCATAGCTTCGTTGTGGTATGGCAAAGTTGATTTCTCAGATTTGGGAGGGGGGACAAGGGATCTATACTCTGATTTTAGGTAAATAGTCACTTAAAAATTCTTATCAGTTTGAGAAACAACCTTCATAGTTGCCCGTTGCTTTGCTGCTGTTACTGTAAATGAATCTGGTGGAAAAACCAAAGCTTGCTTTGCCATCTTCTCTTCAGCTGCTGGCAGTTGATACTCCATGTCTTTTTTCCAATATACAAATTACATATGGGGGGAAATGTTCTTCTCCATACTCAACTCACTGCTGTATCTATTCCTTCCTATGAATTGCCCAGTCTTTCACTCCCAATTTTTTCTTTCTATAGCCTTCAAGCTCTGCAAATTTGTTGTTTGAAAGTTGTTCAGTAATGATTTCTCCCCTGTGAAGTGATCTTTCCTTTGGTATTAATTTGCTTAATGACTCATTTAGCATGTTTACATGTCTGACAATGTTTCTAGGTTTCTTGTATTAATAGGAGGTGTGAAATGAAATGGTGGCATTCCCATTGGAGGCAATCTGCTACTTGTCACTTCTGCTGGGTAGTTTGAAGTGGATAAGTAATAGTTTTGCAAACTTGGTGCAGCACTTGAAGTTCCATAAATTGGCTGAGACAAGGTGTTAACAAAAGGCAATTTCATTCCTGTTATACTGCGAATTTGTGTTGCGGTTTTTTTATCAGCCAGGGTTCTTATAGGCAAAATGGGGTGGTAGAATCTTGCTTGTGGCATAGAACTCACAAAATTAGAGAGTAGGGAATGCCAAAGTCCACCACAGAGGGGATTCAGTGTCACCTGAGGCCACATGCTAGCAAGGCTCTGCAAGGCTTCACAATTCCAGGTGGACACGGGGAAATCCTCCTCTGTGTGATACAGCTGTGAGAAATAAATGCAGAGTGTGATGTCTTGATGCTTCATTAAAAAACTATAAATTTTGCTTATGCACCCATGCTCTGCCTCATTACAAGGAGAATAATTTGAATAAAGAATTATATATGCAATGTTCCCCCAATTGTGTACAACTGAGTCTAGATAACCATCCATTTCAAATAGCATTGATTCTGGATGGATGTTGTATTCTTCACAGTTTGTAACTTGGCCCTTTTGAATTAATTTACCTGATACATGTCTCAACTCATAAAAGAGAAGGTGTTTATTTTGGTAATCTGTTGGCCCATATGGGAATCCAAAAGCCTTTTGAAATTCTGTGTAGGGAACTCGTGCTGCTTCCCCTGTTTGTATATGATAAGGACATTTAGTACAGTTTTGGCTCATTGTTAGCCAGTAATATGGTTTCACTATTGTACCTCTTTGTGCTAGGTATTCTTGGCAAAATGGTATTGTTTCTAGGTCCATTACGTGTGAGAACCTTGAAAGCTGACAGTCCTGAAATACAGAAAAGAAATCTCTGAGTAGTTATTTCCCTGTTATAGAAGTTTTGAAATTAAAATCACGTCTGCATTACAAATTCAACCCAAACAAATATTGAACTCTATATGAGAAGAAACTAAGAACAGTTTCTGTTTTTATATTAATGAAGGGGTTGTTAGAGAACCCTAGACTCTTTATGTAATTGACCATTTCCATGGAAGCTAAGAAATATAAATTACTATATTTTGTATTTTAACATATATCCTGGAGCTGCAAAGCATTTCACATTTGTTTACAAAACATTGTGACAAAAGCATAGCAGCCACTTGCAAGTCTTTAAATCAGCTGTGTACTTGTACAGCATAGTACACCTGTCCAAATATATCTATCCCAATAAAACTCCAAAAACGTCACGTTGAATTTTATCAGCCTATCCCGGCTATAATGTTATTATTTAAAATGGTTAGATTTTGTGAGACTGTTATGTCAATAGAAAAGGAAGGATTTTTTCCCAATATTTTCACCAGCTGTGGCCTTTAAGAAGCATTTATATTCTTTGTAGTGTAGTAGAGTGTGTGTGTGTTTCTGCTCCCTCCTTGTATTGCACCTTTGGATATACATGCAAACTGGAAAGCACAGGATGGATTACATATTGTGGAGTCCTTGGTGCTCTCTGAGCTTGTTTTTTTGCAGATATTTTATTACCAACTAGGCATGCAGTGAGGAGGAGGTTGTGGGGTTTTTTAGTCAAATTTTCATTTTGTATTTTAAAAGGGTCTGGGAGGGGGGAGGTGTTTTTAAGGGGACCCGGGAAGGGGGGAGGGGGTTGTAGAGATGGACTGGGGGGGTCCATATAGCTACTGTGCGGGGTGGTGGGTTGGTTGGGCGCAGCGGAGGAGACGAGAAGGGTAACCTAACCGGGGCTCCGGGTGGCGAAAAAAAGGGCAATTCCATCAATGTGATAAGTGGGAGGGGCAGGTATGGCGGACGCAGGGGGCCACATCAAGTGTCGGGGGTGCGCATGCGCTGTCTTCGAGCGATTGCACACTCCGGCCCCCAATGCGCAACTCGTGTCCTGGGCTGCGCAGAGTTTCAGGCCCAGGGTCCACGGCTGATGTTGTGTAATGCCAGGTCGGTGGTTAATAAAGCCCCCCTCATTTGTGATCTTATTTCGGAGGGGGGTGCGGACCTGGCAGGTATTACGGAGACCTGGTTGGGCCAAGAGGGGGGGTCCCCCTCGTCGAAATGTGCCCGCCAGGTTTCCGTGCATTTCATCAGCCAAGGGCCCAGGGGAGGGGTGGGGGAGTGGCAGTGATTATTAGGGAAAGTCTTTGTCCGAGGGAGACCACTGTTCCTCAGATAGCCGGATGTGAGTCCCTTTGTGTGAAGTGGGGCCGTGGGGTGCAGATGGGTTTGCTGGCCACGTACCTGGCTCCCTGCCACGTGGCAGTGACCCTGCCCGAGCTACTCGACGTCATTGCCGGGGTGGTGGTTGATACCCCCAGACTTATTGTCATGGGGGATTTCAACCTTCCATCTGCGGGTGAGGCGTCAGAGGTGGCTCGGGAGTTCATGGCTTCCATGACGGCCATGGACCTGACCCAGGTAGTTCAAGGCCCCACTCACATAGGGGGACACACTCTGGACTTGATTTTTATCTCTGGTCAGTGGTTGAATGATCTTGGTAGAGGGGATCTAGACATCAAACCCTTGTCATGGACAGATCATTCGCTCCTCCACCTGGACTTTCCTACTGCTTTCCCCCACCGCAGGGAGACGGAACCGACCAGATGGTTCCGTCCCAGGCGCCTGATGGACCCCGAAAGGTTCCTGACGGAGCTTGGGCCGTTTCCTGAGACTCTGACACACGACTCGACTGAAGAGCTGGTGGCCGCCTGGGAAAGGGCGGCCGCTGGAGCTTTGGACCGCGTCGTGCCTTTGCGGCCTCTGACCCAATGCCGAACTCAATTGGCTCCTTGGTTCTCTGAGGAGCTGAGAGAGATGAAGCGTCGGAAAAGACGCCTAGAGAGCATTTGGAGGACTAGTCAATCCGATTCCGACCGGACACAGGTGAGGTCTTATATCAAGACCTACCTAGTGGCGATAAAAGTGGCAAAATCTAATCATTTTTCCGCTCTTATCGCATCTGCAGAGAACCGCCCAGCCGCCCTGTTTAGGGTGACCCACTCCCTTCTTCGGGGGGGAGTGCGGGAAGATCCCTTGCAGGGTCGTGCTGAGGATTTTGTGCAATTCCTGCACGATAAAGTCGCTCGGATTCGGGAAGGCTTGGACTCCGATTGGATGAGTCCACGGGAGGAGACGAGGGCAGGTCTTGAGAATGTTATCTGGGAGGAGTTTGATCCTGTGGCTCCCGAGGATGTGGACAGGGTTCTGGGTAAGATTAGTGCCGCCACGTGTTTATTGGACCCGTGTCCCTCCTGGTTGGTACTGGCCTCCCGGGAGGTTACACGAGGCTGGCTCCAGGGGATTATAACTGCTTCTTTGAGCGAGGGTGCCTTTCCTGCCGCCTTGAAAGAGGCGGTAGTGAGGCCCCTCCTCAAGAAGCCTTCCCTGGACCCGGCTGAATTAGCCAACTATCGTCCGGTCTCCAACCTTCGTTTTGTGGCGAAGGTTGTTGAGAGCGTGGTGGCACGACAGCTTCCCCGACACCTGGATGAAGCTATCTATCTGGACCCGTGCCAGTCGGGCTTCAGGCAGGGGCACAGCACAGAAACGGCATTGGTCACGTTGGTGGATGATCTCTGGAGGGCTCGGGACAGGGGTTGTTCCTCTGTCCTAGTCCTATTAGACCTCTCAGCGGCTTTTGATACCATCGACCATGGTATCATGCTGCGGCGGTTGAGGGGGTTGGGAATAGGGGGCACCGTTCTGCGGTGGTTCTCCTCCTTCCTCTCCGACCGCTCGCAGTTTGTGTTGGCAGGGGGACAGAGGTCGACCTCGAGGCATCTCGCATGGGGAGTGCCGCAAGGGTCGGTCCTCTCGCCCCTCCTGTTCAACATTTATGTGAAGCCGCTGGGTGAGATCATCCGTGGTTTTGGGGTGAAGTGTCACCTGTACGCTGACGACACTCAGCTGTACATCTCCACCCCAGACCACCCCAACGATGCCCTTGATGTGATGTCTTGCTGCCTGGAGGCCGTGCGGGTCTGGATGGGGAGGAACAGGCTCAGACTCAACCCTTCCAAGACCGAGTGGCTGTGGCTCCCGGCGTCCCAATATAGTCAGCAGGTGCCATCGCTGACTATTGGGGGTGAATCTTTGCCCCCCACAGAGAGGGCTCGCAATCTGGGTGTCCTCCTGGACGCACGGCTGTCTTTAGAAGAACATATGACGGCCGTGGCCAGGAGGGCCTTTTATCAGGTCCGCCTGATTCGCCAGTTGCAGCCCTTTCTGGATCGGGACACCCTGCGCACAGTCACTCATGCCCTTGTTACCTCCCGGTTGGACTACTGTAATGCTCTCTACATGGGGCTCCCCTTGAAGAGCACTCGGAGGCTCCAACTGGTCCAGAATGCGGCCCGCGCGGGTGGTCATGGGTGCAACCCGTTGCGCCCACGTGACACCCCTCCTGCGCGAGCTGCACTGGCTCCCAGTGGTCTTCCGGGTGCGATTCAAGGTGTTGGTTACCACCTTTAAAGCGCTCCATGGCATAGGACCCAGGTACCTTCGAGACCGTCTTCTGCCACCAATAGCCTCCCACAGGCCAGTTCGCTCCCACAGAGAGGGTCTCCTCAGGGTGCCATCGGCCAAGTCATGTCGGCTGGCGACACCCAGGGGGAGGGCCTTCTCTGTGGGAGCCCCAGCCCTGTGGAATGAACTGCCCCCGGAAATTCGTAAGATTTCTGACCTCCGGGTATTTCGCTGCGCACTCAAGACCCTATTGTTCCACCAGGCTGGGTTAGCAATATAATTTTAAATTGGATGTTTTAAATTTTTGGGGTTTTAAATTAAGCCAAATTTATTTAATATTTTTAAATTATTTTAAATTGATGTTTATTCTGTTTTTAATTAGGCTGTACACCGCCCTGAGTCCTTCGGGAGAAGGGCGGTATAGAAATAAAATTATTATTATTATTATTATTATTATTATTATTATTATTATTATTATTATTATTATTATTATTATTATTATTATTAAATCATCACTGCTAGTCTCGAGTGTGGGGTTTTCTCCCTGTTTATATACAGCAGATTGCCCTAGCAGTATTGTTAGGGATGTGATTTTTCTTTCTGGTGGTTCCTTGATTATGATATTGGTTCCTGCTTGATAGTTTGTCTGGTGTTAATCCCTGCTTATCTGGATATTGGTTGCTGGAGAGGATATGTTCAAGTCTTGTTTCCTTCTTAGTTTTTTAGCTTAGTCTTTTTGAATAGTGTGTAAATGTGGTTTATTTCTATGTGACTATTGGTGGCTGACAAACTATTCTGGAATCTTCCAGGAATTCCCTAGCATTTTTGTATTTAGTTTGGTCTAGAACACCCACAGTTTCCAAGCTGAAACTATAATTTGTCCTTGTGTTGTGAGATTAAGAATGTTTTAAATTATGTTTTATGACTGCTATTTGGTGGTCATGGATGCGTTCTACTAGTCTTCTGCCTGTCTATCATGCATGGTAGCTTAACGTTATAGTCTTTATACTGTATAGTATAAGCAACTGGGTCTTTTAGCTTATTTAAGATGTTTTGGAGGGATTTATTTGATTTGCTATGGTGATACTATGTAATAATGGTATGTAGGAAAGATCCTGGGACATAGGGCAAAGAGCTAGGGAACAATCAGATAGAGAGAACATAGCCCACAGCTAGATAGTGGATGGGGCAAGATCTCAAAAGGGACAGTCCCTAGTTTCTTGAACTGTAAAGGAGATGGCGAGAGATTTTGGATTTACAAGGTTTTGTTAATGTAGGTTTACAATAGAATTAGCTTATCTAGTCAGATTTCCTGTCTGGTCAATTTACTAAGGCTGACATGCTGTATGGTTGTAATACATTGTTGTCAGCATAGCGCTAACAAGTCTCCAGATAATAGGTTAAGATTTCCATCTCCACCTCAACCCACAGAAGATATATAAAACAGTGTATCATCAGAAATGTATCAGTGTATCATCTCCCATTTATTGATGAGTATATTACAGTGAAGGCTCTTTAATGCCTTTGATCCTGTTCCTATTCCTTGATACAGAAGAGATGTTGCTAACTATTTGCATTAGAAGCTGGGGGAATTCCAAAACCAGCAACAATGTCCAGGAGCTCAAGAATAGATCCTGCTAGGCAGCAGTATGGTCAGCACATAAGCAAGATCCAAAGCTTGCCCCTGGTGCCCAACTTCTCACACACAGGCATTCACAGTCTATCACTCCAGGAATAGAGATCATAGTTATAGGTAATTTTTCTCATACAACTATTTCTATATCCCCAGAATCAAGGCTGTTGAAGAATCCAAGTCTCCTGGATCCAGAATTGAGACATCTTGTCTAGAAGAGGAATCCAACATCAAATTTTTGGTTGCCTTTTTCCTATCACTGCTAGACCTACATTTTCTGCAAGATACATTTATTGAAACTGCCTAAATTTGGCGCGGTGTGTGGTGTGGTGTGGGGGATGGTGATTTCCTCATCTAGATCACCCCCCATCTCCTTTTTATACAGTAATTACAGAAGCACTTTCAACCTAAATAAATTTGCTGAAAACAAACACAAGACATTTTGGTACCAATTAAGAAATACAATCTTTATCAAAAAGACATTTTATAATTTTTTGAGATACTTTGCCATTTAGATATTCTCTGAAGAATAAGAAAGAAAGGAACTCTACTTTCAGTGCCCAAAATTTTACTTTTTGTTTTGTTTTCAACCCATTAAGGGTTTGGGATAGCATGCTGCTCTTTTATATATGATGCTGCTTCTGGAATTATTTATGCTATTTTCTCAGCAACATTTCGGGCTCCATTAAGACATCCCCGGACTTCCTTATTCTCTCAAATATACAGTATATTTATTAGAGTATGATGGTGGGAAAGGAACTGCGACCTCTCTGCCCCACCTAGACTTCTGTAGTAACTCACTATGTAATATATCCCACCACTTGACTGTAACATCAAATTCTTGATAAGTTGCATTTGTATGTTTTTCATTTGGTGGAAAAATATTGGAAATTTACAACTTTTCCTCCATGGACAGTTAAATTGAGCAGATAAAAGCTGGCAAAAAAATTAAGTAGTCCCTTCTTCCACCTCTGAATCCAATTAAATGGGAAGTTACCTTCTCTCCCACATACATTATTGTAACTATTTGAAAGATTTTTTTAACCCTGAACTCACTTGTATTCTTAAAGAGTACAGAATGATATTATTTAAAAAAGATAAAATGTATATAATAAAATCAAAGCTTGCTTCCGAGAAATAAGATATGCTTTGTTGTTCAGAAACTAAGGAGAGCCAATTATATATGTAATATTGAGCTTTACTTACCGTCAAAATTTCTTGAGGCCAGAATAGCAGTAACAGTTAATCTCAGCCACAGCCTTACTTGAATTACTGAATCCTATTTTCAGTGTCCTGAGAAAGAGAAAGAATACCTTTCTGACTACTTATTTCAGAAGACCTTAACTTGTTTCTAATAAATTTTCTTATAGCTTGACAACTTACATGTGCAGTGAATAAATGTGTTGTATTGACAATTTCAAGTGCTAGGTTACCTAGATAGAAACAGAAGGGTTGTTCTTGTTTTTTGCCTGAAAGACTTGCTAGATCAGTTCCTGTGCCTGTTAGAAACTTGATCACTGTTGCCAAATGTATTCAGTAACATCAGTTTACATGAAGAATCACAACTTGGTGGAGCAGGGCATGCATCGAATCATACTGTGTATGTGGATCTTATGGAACCCTATAGTTTATTGAGTGGCTGAAAGAGATAAGGAGACATAAGAGACGCGTAGAGCGGTGATGGAGGAAGACAGAGCAAGACTGACACCCAGTACTACCTTATGCCAATACTTGTATTAGGCTTAGCTTGTGGCAATAAAGTGGTGAAATAAAATTACTTTGCCTTATTATATTGCAGGTAGTTAACCAGCAGCTCTTTTTTGATGGAAAACTAGGATGGAAAAGCAACCTTTTCCATCCTAGTTAAGAAGGAGCAAGGATACCCTTGCAGGATTGCTGTGAGAAATATTCTTGGCATCTGTCAGATGAAGCGGCTCAACTTTGCTTGGACATGGATTCTGGCTGGGGAGAGATGATGGATACACATCTGAACCTTTGTTAATCTGGGAGGAGTTTGAGCCAGTTGCTCTTGAAAAAGTGGTCCTTGAGGCTGTGAACTTGTTCAGAACTTTGTTCTGGATCGATGACCCTCTTGGCTGGTTGGGAGTTGGTTGGGTTCAAGCTGTGATTAATGCCTCTTCATGGAAAGGGTTGGTACTAACTGCCCTGAAGGAAGCTTTAGTGTCCCACTCACCCTTCTCAAGAGGCCATCCTTGGACCACAGTATTGGACAATTTTTATCTAGTGAAATTTCCATTTTGTGAAAGTTCCATCTTTCCATTTTTTAATACTTATCCTTTTTGTCTTTCATTTTATCAGAGTGTTCTTTATGTAGCCATGCTGCTTTCTTCTTGGATTTCTTATTTTTCTTTTTCAGTAGCATTGTGGTGGACTGGGCTTTTATAACCACAGTTTTCAGAGTTCTCCAAGTTTCTTGAGTTGTTTTCCATTTTAAGATTTTCATCCATGGAATCCTTCTCTCTAAGTTTGTTGAATTCAACTCTTTTACAGGCTAAGAAACTGCAGGTAGTCCTTGACTTACAACAGTTCATTTAGTGATCATTTGAAGTTACAACAGCATTGAAAGAAGTGACTTATGATAATTTTCCTTACTTATGACAGTTGCAGCATCCCCATGGTCACGTGATTTACCTTTGGATGCTTGACAGCTGGTTTATATTTATGATGGTTGCAGAATCCTGGGGTCATGTGATAACCTTTTATGACCTTCTGTCTAGCAAAATCAATGTGGAAGCCAGATTCACTTAACAACTATGTTACTAATTTAACAAGTTCAGCAATTCACTTAACAAATGTGGCAAGAAAAGTTGTAAAATGGGGCAAAACTCACTTAACAAATTTATCACTTAACAACATAAATTTTGGGCTCAGTTGTGGTCATATGTTGAGGGCTACCTGTAGTTTGATTTTGTTCTTTTGCTTGTGTCTGTATTATATTGAATTCTATTGAATGAGGAATGGGAGCAATCATAAAATTCTCTGACAGGCCTTTGGAGACCATTTTTGTCAAGTTTTAAAGACAGGAAATTTGGGAGGGGGGAATCTTGTTTTTGTCCCAAATTATTTCCATATCAATTCTTAACACAACCCCAAACTTCAACAAATAACAATTTCAGGCAGTTGGGAACCTGCATGTGAGACATGGACAGCCTAACAATGGAGTGTTGAAACTTTTGAAACCAGATGGGTTCAGTTTTCATACACCAGTCAAACACATCACGTCATGGCTCACCACCATACATAAATCCAGCCTGTATATTGTTTTTCAACATTCTCTTGGCTCTTGCCAATTACCTACTTTCAGCTTAATGTATTTTACAGGATTATTGCAAGGGAGCCATATAGATTATCTTAGAGTTCTTTGGTATATGGATTGGATTAAAATGTCTGCAAAATATTACACATTACTGAAATAAGATAGTACTGAAATATGACAGCATTCCTATTTTCAGAACAAGTGATAAACTATATAAATACCAGGAAATTTCGCTATTTTAATTCAATCCATCATTAAAGCCTTCAGAGCAGCATAATTGAGAAATATGCCTACAAAACAATCTTCTGACCATCCAGTGAAATGATATGACTGGGTATAAATTTTCCAAGCCGAATCTGTATATAATTTGTTACTAAAAAGCCTCCACATTTAATATAGAAATAACTTCCTCTGCAGTCCCAAAGGTGCTTTTTTTCTAGCGGCAACTTGACTTTCTGATTTTTCTTTGAAGATGTTTCACTTCTCATTCAAGAAGCTTCTTCAGCTCTGGGCAGATGGTGGGAAAAAATAGCACCTTTGGGACAACCATGACCTGGATGACTGAGAATCTCAATAGACATCCTCTGCAGCTTCTTAGAAAGATCGGTTTACACTTACCGTATATACTCGAGTATAGGCCAACCCGAATATAAGCCGAGGCACCTAATTTTACCACAAAAAATTGGGAAACTTATTGACTCGAGTATAAGCCAGATAGGGGTTAATAAGAAAATAAAATATAGCAGAATAAGTACTGTAAATAAACGTACTGTATATCCAAGACCAGAGATATACCAGTACTTGTATTCAGCAATGTTTGGGCGGAGCAAGGGTGAGTGACCAAGCACAGATAAGACTGTAAAGGCTACGTCATTGGTCACAGTCCTGGAGAAGAGCGGGAGAAGAAGAGCGGCCACATCCGACATTCATCTGACAAGGATGCGGTGCGCCCCAGGTACCAGCACACAGAAGCAAGGAGGTTCTTGTCCAGTATGACACGGACAACACAGAGGCTGCCGGCGTGCAGGAGAAAAGAAGAGCGGTGATATCAGCAGTTATCGGACCACCCACAGAGGCTGCAGGCGCCCGCAGATGAACAGAGAGACCGGAGAACACCCGTACTGCACCGGAGAACAGGTAAGTGGGGCCCTCACTCGAGTATAAGCCAAGGGGGGCTTTTTCAGCATAAAAAATGTGCAGAAAAACTTGGCTTATACATGAGTATATACGGTAAATAATATACAAGTAATCCTCGCTTAACAACCATTTAAAAATTATGATGGCACTGAACGAAGCAACTTACAACCCATGCCCAAACTTATGACCAGCATTGGGTAGAGCCTCTCTGGCAACAGCATTTTTGCTGGCAAAAAGGTTGGGTGAAAACGATCCCTCATTATGGGACTTTTTAACCAGTCTGTTTGAGAGCAAAAGTACTGTCTGACGATTTGAGTTTTTTCTCAGCATTGTAGTTCCCTTCTGTGTAGAGAGGGGGCGTTGCCTTCCCCCTTCAGCAGGCAGGGTTTTTTTTATTCAAAAGATTAAAATACAAAATACAAAAGAAAACAGACAAAACTAGACCAAAAATACTTTTAAAATGTGAATTTAAAAAATAAATTTATAAGCTTCTACATCTATTTGCAACCCAATTGATCTGTCATACATTACATATATGAAAAAAAATAATTAACAGGTTAAATAACAGTGAAATTAGTTCAAAGCTCACTGTCAACAGTCTGTTTTTGTAATTTACTCATAGAAAGTGTACACAGATTCTTATTTACCACAAATCACTCTGATCATTATCTGTGATCAGTCTAGGATCAAATACTCTCCTTTGGTTCTTAATAATTAAACCTTTCAGCAGGCAGTTTTCTCTCTGTCCACTTAATGACCTGCATGGTTGCTTAATGATTATGCCTCGGAAAGCCAGGACGCTGTCATAACGTCCAGTCAGGGCATGTGGTGATCAGCTTAATGACTGCTTCGATTTAAGACTTAAATTCTGGGCTGAATTGTGTATTGATTACGTGCCATCAAATTGATGTTAACTAATAGTGATGACATAAAGGGATTTTTTCCCCCTTCAGGATGATCTGTCTCCAAGATGGTCCTTTTGGTTTTCTAATGGTATACCCTTTGCCACTGTAATCAAGTCTATCTGTCTTGGTTGTCCTCTTTTACTCTTTCCTTCCACTTTACTTAGCAGTATCACCTTCTCTAGAGAGCTAGGCATATTAGCACTGGGTTTACACTAATCTATCCCTTTAGCACCTCATCCTAAGCAATAAAATATATGAAATGCGGAGCAAACAGGGAATGTATCTGCAGCAGGAAACAGTCCCCAATCCATTTTAGCCAACCAGACTAACAGACATTGATGCCCTTTTGTACGGAAGTGATGCCCACACTCATTTGTGGTACAGTCTCATTCAAGCCATCCTCCAGCAACAGAATGAGGTCTTGACCCCCAAAGTCCCCAGAGCACTCTTATTCACACATTAACTCTCCCCAAACTGTCACTAGGCAGCAGATTACCAGGAGGCACATGATGGAAAGAGCTTCCCACTGGGTAAGTGCCCTCTTTGCTACTGTGATTCTCATTAAAGGATAATGTTAAAGACAGCACACAGTGGCAATATGTATTCTTTTACTTATTTTGAAATGTGATAAGCCAGCCCTGGAGTATTTGTGGACACCCTGCCTGTTTTGCCCAGTGATGCTCTAGACATCTGTTCAAAGTTCTGCCCTTGTGGGCAATGTCAAGAGGCCCCACTTTTACAGACCAACGGCCCTTCAAATGATGTCATTAAGACCCTAATGACACCCTCCTCCCCAATTAAAGCCAGAAAATCTCAACTTTCATTGCAGCTGCAACAGCCGTAGAAAGTCTCTGAGGGTTAGGGCTAGATTAAGAAGATAGAAACATCCACTTATTGATGACAGTCAGGGTTATGTTTCTTCAGGCAGATATTACAAGCAACCTGAAGGGCTTGAGCATTTAATGGTGACATCAGTAAAATTATATTGCTTTTATTTAAATATAGAAATACAGAACTTTGATTTATCTGCCTCAGCGAAGCATTCCATTGTACCATGGGGAAACTCATTCAGGTTTGCTCATAATATTAGTGCTGGGGAAACATATTTCTAAGGAAAGAGAAATCGGATTTTTAATAAGTTGACCAAGATAAAAGAATTCTTAGTTCTTTTGTTTAAAAAGTTGGGTGCCAGTTTCTCTTGAGAAATAATCTTCTTTGATGTTGATTAGCCCAATCCTAGCCTAGAATGAGACAGAGAAAATAGAGAATTTGCTTTTCATTTATTAATATTTTGACATTTATTATATTTCATTTTGTTAGATTAGATTCCACCTTTTGTTCCAGTGATCAAAGCACATAGGTATTGAGCCCACTGTCTATTACCAGAAAATGAAAATATTCTAATAATACTACATGGATGCATGTATTTGTAGCAAACATCAATGCTATCCTCTCCAATGTATACTATATACACAAAACTAATTGCAAGAAAGAATTTCTATAAATAAGCAAGCAGTTTTGGGTGGCAGAGAAAAACTGGAAACTGAATACGGTGTGCACTGCCCTCATATCTCTATGTTCAAGAACTGATCTTAAAATGTTCTTGAATGCCTCTTTGTTGGAGATGTTTTTGGAGCTGATTTTAATAGATTTGTAATTTTATCTATACTGTTTTTTTATGACTACCTTAAGGAAGTGTCATATTTTCCTTTTATTTTATTTTCAATAAAATTGATTTGAATTATGGATTGTGCTCTGTGTGTAATTTCTAAAGGGAAAGGAGGTTGATTTCCCTAGTCATCTGTATATTACTAAAACTCATTATCATGACCTTTTAAGTGGACAAAACAGTGCATTATAGGGCAAGAATTTTTGAATCAGAGTATTTCAAATGGGCTAATTTATAGAAAGTGTCCAAAATCCAAAACCCATGACTCCTGAGGGAATGAAATCTGGGAATATTGTGGCTGCTTCAGTGTTACTGGCTGCTGCTGTGCTCCTGCTACAATCACGTGATCTTCATTTTTGACAATCTGTGACAATTTTCTGTTTAGATAAAGAAATATATCTGAAATAATGACCCAATGAGGTATAGGTTGTCTAGTAAGTTCTAAAAGTTGCAGGGCCAGGAGGCTGCAGAGATTATGACATGATAATTTTGTTTATGCATTTAAAAGATTTGTGTGGCCACCCATCTTAATTAATTTTGGGGGCTCACAACAACAAGAATAACTGTAAGACAATCATCACTACAGATACAAGGGAAAACTGAAAACAAAACTTTGAAAATACAGCCTAAAATTTTAAATTCAGTATGTCAAGGAATTAAGACAGTATGAATTCTGATCTCTTGATGAAGGGATGGAAAATTTGCAGGCTGCTTGTGGATCCTTTTCTATTAGGATCAAGCCATCATTACTTTTTAATCAAGTATCTTTTTATGGGTCAGTAAGGGATTTTTTTTCTGTCACTGGTGTGCAGATATAGTGCCTTAGATATTTTTCTACATTTTCAAATTAAATATTGGACATACCTCAGCTGCTCTATATTTAGCCTCTATGACTGCAGTTGAAACACATCAGTGAGGAACTGCAGTAGATGCTCACTCCTTTGACATTGTTACTGTGGTAGAAAACATTAAGAAACCTTTGGCGTGTCAGCATTCTCCTTGGCTATTTTCATCATGGCGTTCTTTGGAAGAAAGCTGACCAACTGACAAGCTCCATTTTATACACAATTTATATCTTTTATTGTGCCCTGAATTGCTTGTCAAAATGGTCACCAATTGCACTGCTATTTAAACGATGCATTTTGCATTTTCTAGTTTACTTTATAAAAAAAAAGTACGTTGTGCTCAATAGTTTTCTAAATTTGTCTGAAATGAGCTACAGGATATTTTATTGGGCTTTTTTATTAAAATATACAAGGGGGTGTTATTTGAAAAAAGAATGTGGTTTTGTTGGAATGATAAGTGATTTGCTACATGGTTTGATATTGTCCTACTTCCAAGCCCAGTGTGATAATTGTACAGAGCAAAGACAGGAGAGAAGTTTGCAATGCCTGGATCTATAATGGCATGTTCTAGTGATGTCCTTAAAGCTCTCTGAGCTGGGTTGTTTTCTTGCAGAAGTTTCATTAGCCAACTAGATCAGCGGTCACCACTGGTGGTCCGCGAGAAAATTTTGGTGGTCTGCAGAAAAATTATTTGCATTTTTTTATATTGCACTAAATCAGGGGTCCTCAAACTACAGCTCCTGGGCTGGATACATGCAATGAATGTTTGTGTTGCTGCAGAGAGTCTCCCCCTTTGGGGTCTTTTTGTGTTGGGCAGAGGGGGGCAGAAATTCTAACTTGGGGTCTGCTTCAGCCTCCTGGTGCGGGGCTTTGGGCAAAGGCTGGAGGGAAGAGCCATTAGTGGCGAAGAGCCAGAGGACCTTGTTCTGACTGACCATCTCAGCCTGCTGAGCCTCCAGGCACCAGTACCTGGCCTTGCACTCCCACAGGTGTTCCCTCTGCTTGGAAAGCCTATGATCATAGTCCTCAGTGAGGTGCTTCTGCTGAGCCTCCTTCTCAGTCAGATCCAATTTGAACTGAGCTGTTTTGCCAACTCTTTCTCGTGGTAGCTGCTTAGCTCCAACAACTGCTTCCTGTTGGGGCCCTAAGGAGCCTGGGCAGGTAGGCAAGGAGTGGCTGGGAGAGGAGGAGTGAATTTCGGGGAGCTCTACTCTCACCCACCGGCTCTCCTCTCCTTCTTTTCCCTAAGGGGAGGTTTTTCAGCCGCCAGACAGCCGATTTGCGCTGTCAAAGCGGCTTTTACGAAGTCATGGGGCTGGCGGTCTAAGGAGACCGTCCACGAAGCCTGCAGTGCCAACTGGAAGTCATGTTATTTAGAAAGGCTTCTTAGATTCTTTCTGATTTAATTTAGTATTTCCATGTTGATTTATCAATAACAGTTATTTCACAGTGGCTTACAAAAACAAAAAAGCATAAAGAAGATGCATGCCATTTTAGTCAATATGCTACATTTTATTGACATAATTACAGACGATGACATATTTTTTAAAAAAATAATTTAAAATTAATGAGAAATAAGAGTTTCTATAATATTGCATTTCGAATGAAAGTATGTAACATCTATGAAAAAGCTGTAAAAAGAGTTTATGTATATAAATGTTGTGTTTATGTTTCGTTTTAATGTGTTTACAATAAAAAATTAAAAAAGAAAGAAAGTATGTAACATCTCTCTTGCACTGAACAGAATAACAGAGTTGGAAGGGACCTTGGAGGTCTTCTAGTCCAACCCCCTGCTCAAGAAGGACATTCTATACTATTTCAGACAAACGGTTGTCCAATCTCTTCTTAAAAACCTCCAGTGTTGGAGCATTCACAACTTCTGGAGGCAAGTTGTTCCACTGATTAATTGTCCTAACTGTCAGGAATTTCTCCTTAGTTCTAAATTGATTCTCTCCTTGATTAGTTTCTATCTGTTGCTTCTTGTCTTACCCTCAGGTGCTTTGAAGAATAGGTTGACACACACACACACCCTCTTCTATGTGGCAGCCTCAGATCCTGGTAACTATGCCTATAACCATAATTTTTCTTGGCAAAAAGTTTGTCTTTTGTCTTTTCTTGGAATTTCTTTGGGATTTTTTAATGATCTCTGATTTCTAACCTGGTTAACTTTTCTAAGAAGAACCAAAGTCACCCAGGTGTTGCCACCTGCTGCATTAAAGATGTTTTAAAATAAAAGAATAAATGATATTAATATTTTAAAGATTTCCCCAAAAGTGGTGCATAGATACATTGAAATTTGAAGTGGGTTCCATCAACGTACTGAATGTATTCAATGAATTCACTTCTGATATAACATACAAGACAGGTTAATAAATGAGTACAGTAGTCTTCGAATTACAACCATTCATTTAGTGACCCTTCAAAATTACAAAGGCACTGAAAAAAGTGATTTGTGACTGGGGGAAAAGTGAAGTGTGACTGATTTTCACACTTATGACCATTGTAGCATCCCCATGGTCACATGATCAAAATTTGAGCGCTTGGTAACTGGCATATAATTATGACAGTTGTGTTCTGCCCCAGCCACAAAGAACACAGCACACACAAAGTCCATACAAACCTTAGCTTACTAATTAAGGACTACTAATGAGCTTTCTTAGTAGTTGTTCAAACACAAGTACAGTTTAAATCAGTCTTTTCTGAACAAGGGCTGTTACTTTAACTTCATTAACAGCCGACAAGAGTCCAAGGAATAATAACTCAATTCTGAGGCCCAGTCTTTCAGATAACCGTAAGTTTACTGTGGTTGGCAGAATGCCCAGAAGCAATTTGCAGGAAAAATGACAAGAGAGAAGCAAGAGCTGATCAGACGTTTCTGGAGTCAATACACGAAGGAATATGAACGAAGTTGTTTTCTGCAAATTGCCTCAGTCGTCGTCATTCCTTAAATAGGCTAGGGGAGTAGCCAATTAGCCCCAAGCCTTACTCTCAAGGAGACCTCCTCCTGAGGAGCCATTCCTGCCTTCTGGCAGCTCTGCACACCCGTGCATTGAGAAGAGGCTCCTCCTCTTCTTCCTCTTCACTTATGGGAACTTCTGGAAGTTCTGAAGGCCCTGGCTGAATCCCCGCCTCTGGCACCAAATCTTCTCCAGCCTCCTCATTGTCTGACTCGGGTGCCAGCTGCATAGGCTGCTGGCAAATCACCACACCAGCCTCCTCGCTGTCAGAATCAGCTGCCAGCTGTGCAGACCACTGGCAGGCCACAACAAGTTGCACTGTCCTTGGGTCATGTAATCATCATTTGTGACTCCAACAAGCAAAGTCAAGGGGGGAAGCCAAATTCACTTCAATTTTTCTGGATAGGAAGACAGTTCAGATGACCAAGGATCTGACCAGTTAAAGTGTGACCATCCCATATTAACCTTATTGCAGTACTACAGTAATAAAATATAGCAAACCATGACTACAGCTAGATGGCCTTTTTGTGGAAAGAGACAGGTAGGTTTATTTTGAGGAGCAAGACTTGTAACAGGCAAAATGCTAAAAGTAAAAACAGAAAACAGACAATCAATACTGTGGTAAAACGAAGAAAAACCGATGAGCTCTGGATTTTTACATTTTTATTTATTTTATTTCTATCCCACCTGTATTGGTTTTATAAATAACTTAAGACAGCAAACATACCTAGTACTCCTTTATAGCTCTGCAGTATAAAACAGACATAGAAATCTGAAGAATAATTCCTGAGAGAATATAGAGAAGAAAACCAAGGGTCAGAATATATGTTTTGCAATGTGAAACAATATAGAATCATCCTCATGTTGTAATGGAGTAATATCCCTATATCCATTGTTTTTATTTAATCGATCTGATTCTTTATTTTTATGAGACTTATCTTCTCTACCTTTGCACTTGTTGTTATCTTATGGTTTAGTGTCAGTATTTCCAAACATAACTCAATTGACCCAATATTAACATTTGATATATAATTTTAAAAGGAAATGTTTAAATTTCTTGAATTGTTCTAGGTAATCTTATATATCTTGCTTTTAAAAAAACACAGAAGAAAAGGCATTGGGAAAAAGTACAGTTTTTGCAGTCTTTTAATGGGCTTTAACATTTTGAGTTAATAGTACATTTTAATGCTTCCCGCCTCCCCTAAATTGTGCATTTGATGTATCATGGGATTTAAATTGTTTCTCATTTGCTGCTGTTCATGATGAAATGGATTAAATTGGAAGATGTTTTTGATAAATTCTGTTTCAGAAATTTATTCTTCCCAGTTCTTAATGGAAACTTGTACCCATTTTCAACGCCATCTGTTCAGCTGACCCAAATAACAGCTCAACTTTCATTTCTGTTTCCAGGCACCATGATCAATTGTATCATCTTACTTTCAGTCAGCTTTCTATCAATTTGCCTTTAGGCAATGTGTGCATAAACTAAAATGGTTACCATGAACATTTTTTCTTTTTTTTAAATATAGAAAACATTATTGGATTATCCATGAATACAGAACTTGCACAGAGGTCTAAGACTATTACTGTATAAGACTGGAGATGCACTTATGATTTGATGAAGAATTACTGCAGGGAAAACTGAGATTTATGACCAGCCTGTTTACTTTTTGCCAAAGGTTAAGTTGTAGACTTTAGATGACATTGGTGTTGGCTGTGGCAAGGTATACCTTTGTATTATTATGCTTGGTAAGCCACCTCTTCCCCTTCCTGAAATGGCTGAATTTGGTTATCATAATCGAAAGTTTACTTTTATCATACCTTGCTTGATCATTGTAATGTCCTCCATGCAAAGCCACCAATGAAAGGGCAGCTAATATTACAGGATACTGAATTTGTATGATACCTGTACTGATTTTTTTTTAAAATTAGCACAAATTTAAAGTGTTGGCATTGATGTTTAAAAGGCTTAGAGAACACCCACACACATTCTCATAGTCACAATGCCAAGATGAGCTGCTTATAATTTTTTAAAACCTTGTCTGCACAACAGTCTCCAATCTGTTGCTATCCAGCCGCTGAGGCAGGCTGAAGCCAGATTAAACAGATCCACCAGTAAACTATGTTTCTCCCTGGAAAATGGAACAAGCCCTTCTCTAGATGAACATAGGTGGTGTTCCTCAGTTAGACAACTGAGATGCTGGAGATGCTGGATGTTTAGAAATGCTGGATGAGGAAATGTACGTACAAAATGTGTTACGAAAATGATATATTTTTAAAAGAACTATTTCAGTGAGGATAATTCAGAAGCACGTCTGGCATTTTTAAGATGTCTAATTGCTATATATGAATTTTTTTTTACTGGGTTGGCTCTAAATTTCTCATTGGCTGTAAGTACTTTAGATGATTCACAGAAGCATTTTCAAAGGCAGCTCAGCATACTTTGTGGATGTCTGCTCTCTATCTGTGTTTGATCCGTGGTGAAAAAATTGACAGATGTGTACATGGACAGAAAGAGAATTAGCAAGAATGTCTCCACAGCTGCATTGCTATGATAGGCAACAGTTGGGAAAAGCAAACAGCCAGGAAGTGCCTCTTAAATGTTTAATCTCTTGCTCAACCAATGCTTTCTCAGCATTATGGACAGAATACTGAGGTATCGCAGTCACCAGAAGGATTTTGGAAATAATGCATTTGCAGTGCTTTCAAATATTTCCTTACTTTTTTAAAACAATGTAAACTTAATTTAGGACTAATGCTGCAGTTTGCTGCTTCAAAGTGTGGGAAACAGCACTCTTGATTGTAGCAGCTGAGTTACAGGGATTGCAAGTGGATTAAGGAAGAAGATTAGCTAGGTAGCTCTGATTTAATGGGATGGTGAATATGCCTCTAAGAACATAATAAATAAATGGAGTTCATTTTCTATGAACCTAGTTATTATTAGCTATGTCAGACATTCCCACCAGACATTAAACTGTTGAGTTGTTATTATCTTGAATATTTCATGTACTAGACAAGAACAAAGTGGGGGGGGGGGACATCACATGCATCACATAAGAAGGGAGTCTAATAGCTTGCCTCAACCAGAGTATCATGATTTCAGATCCAGATCTCCTGTGGTAAAAAATTAACCATTAAGCATGTGCTTATTTGCCATCGAGGGAAGTTTTTTTCCCTCTAGCTATCATGCCCCTAACTCTTTCACGACCACATTCAATTTTTCTTGAATTTGTTTTATCATTGTCCTTTCCTGCTGTGTTCAACTTTAATAGCATTGAATAAAAATATTTTCTTTGGCTTGGTGAATGGCTAAAGTTTAAAACCTGGGTTTGATCGTGTCATTCAGACATCACATTTATCTCCATTTCATGGCATCAGAGTTTTAATTCTGCTGTGGGTCACCATGGTTGGATTGTGTTTAGGGCACTTGCAGGCCTTAATCTGTCCCTATGTGTATTCAGTGCAATCATGTTTAAAATGCTGAATCCACCAGGGTCATTCAATCGTGCTTTCTTTACACACGATTTAAAAATACAGTTTTGGAAAATGTATTTCTAGTCAAAGGAGGACTATTTGCAGGATCTCTTCTCCCTAAGGCAGGCAGGAAAATTACAGCCCCCAGGTCACATAAAGGCCTTTGCTTGTCTCTGTCTGGCTCATGTAAATTCAATCAGAAATTGGAAATAAAATGTAAATAAGCTCACAAAAGGGGACAAGAGAAGAAGCTGAATTGGGACTGGCTCTGCGCAGTTGCCATGTGCTCCTTCAGTCAGCTGGCAATTGTGGAAGGCAAGGAGAGAAAGTGCTTTTCTACACCTGTGCAATGCTCAATCTTCTCCTGGAGCAGCCTGAGGAGATGATGGTGGCAGTCATTGCATGAGGGGACCTGCGCTCGGCCACCCAGCGCTGTCTTGGTTGAAGGCCCCTTAAGAAGATTAATTGCTCACTCCTGCCCTAAATACATCCTACCAAATCAGATAAGGTAGGCATATTTCTAGTCCCTTCCCTTAAATGTTGCCATCTTTGGAAATAATAAGATTCTTCAGATTGGCAAACAAAATGTAACTTTTCTGTATCCTCTGAAGTTCAGCAAGCTTCCATCCTTTTAGCCTACTGTAAGACTTTAACACTGACTTTCCTCTCAAGCATTGAGAGAAGATTACATGCACCCCTGGAACTGATGGACACCAGGTTTTTGTTGTTTTTAATGTTTTAATTGGCTGAGTTTTATAGTTTTAAATTGATTGTGTATGTTTTTAAATTTTCAATTGGAACGTACTCTAAGTGCTATAAGCAAGCTGAAATCCTGCCACTAGTGGGACATTTATGAAGACAATCTCAGCTGGATGTTGAATCTAAAGCAGTGAATTCTCTTTGGAAAAAGGAGAGACCATTAAAATAACCCACATACATTACAGAAATCCAATCCTTCTGATTAGAGTTCAAAAGCACTAAAGTATGGTTTTGGGGTCACTTTAGAGTTGGATGGATGGGGAGTCAATGAGTATAATCTAAATTCATACTTACAATGCACCCTTTTAAGGACAGAAAGCTTGAATATCTCATTTTGTAATTGCTTTTTTGATTGTATTTTTATTGCTTTCGAAATAGTAAGATTCTTCAGATTGACAACGTTTTAAATATGATTGGAAAAATATTATTTTTAGGATTACAGCAAAAGGGTGTTCCAAAATGTTGAGGGTGGAAAGTTAGAAAAAGACTAAGGATCCAGAGGGATTTGGAATAAAAGTTGGAAATTCATTATAAAATCCTTTCCGTGGGAAACTATGGACATTTACATTCTTGGGGGTGGGGGGGTTCAAGGTTTGACACTAGAGAGCACCAGTAACAAAATAATGGATTCATTGGGAGATAAGTGTGAAAAAATTATTCAGAAGATTTCTGCTATTATTGAACGATAAGATGATTTTGTGGAAGAGAAACAAGCTTCCCTGGACAAGAATTAAAAGCCACGTTTTAAATGATAGATTATAAGGATATAGAACAAGATAAATTGAACCTACAAACAAAGCTAGTGGAAGGTTTAATGATGAAAAGGAATTTCAAATAGTAAACCAGAACAGTGGCCTTTTCATATTGGGTTTACAAAAGTATTTGCAAATAATAGACCAGAATAATGGCTTGTATAATGTTTTATATTAGATTAATAAAAGGGAACTATTATGGGGTATTATATGAAGGGGCTTAAGATCAAGATTTTTGGGAATAAGGAGAAAGAATATAAAGTGGTTTTATTTGATCAAGTTAGAATAGAAAGGCTGTTTTCTATTTTTAGTGGGTCTTTTATGGCTAGGATTGGAAGATTATGTTTTAAGGTTTTAGTTTTATGAATGAGAGTTCTATTTCTGGCAACTTTTAATCTTTTTCTGATTATGCAAGATGATATTTTTGGGTTTTGTTTTAATCATAAAGAGTTCTATGGATTATTTCTTATTAGATTAAATTTAATCCAGATGTGATTGTTACTGATAACTTTAATGGACTTTTGTTGATTTGGATGGGAGAGGAGTGTTTATAGAAACGTTTATAGAGAATGAAGTGAGGTATGGGCTAAAGAGATTGAACTATTTTATTTGTTCTGTTTAAAACCTGGCTCAAAAACAGTAACTGTGAGAGTTGGAGTCCTAGTAGACGATCACCTAAACATGAGCCAGCAGTGTGCAGCAGCAGCTCAAAAAGTTAATACAATCCTTGATTGTGTAAACAGAGGCATAGAATCAAAATCTCGTGAAATATTACTACTGCTTTATAAGTCCTTAGTAAGGCCACAGCTGGAATACTGCATCCAGTTTTGGTCACCATATTATAAAAAAGGTTTTTAGACTTTGGAAAAAGTGCAAAGAAGAGCACCTAAGATGATTAAGGGCCTGGAGATAAAAACATATGAATGACGGTTGCAGGAATTGGAGGTATTTAAAAACAGACTGGACAGCCATCTTGTCTGAAATGGTATAGGCCAGGGTTTCCTGCTTGAGCAGGGAGCTGGACTTGAAGCTCCTTTTCAGCTCTGTTCTTATTGTAAGGGATGGTAATAAGCTTTTCCAATTGTAAGAACTTGCTCGCAAGAAGGAAGAAGATCCTTTTTCCTTTTTTTCCTTTTCTATTTTTTCCATTTTTTTCTTTTTAATCTTTTGTAATTTGTATTAGTTTTATCTATATAATGTATTTTTAATAAAATTATTATACAAAGGACCAAATAGCTTGTATTTTCTCTTGCCTCTTCTTTTTTAATTTATTATTATATTTTATAAAGTAACATTTCATGAAGGTTTTCCTTGCATCCCAAACTATTCTTATGGTTGTACCTTTATTATTATTTTTTTTAAAAAAAACTCTTGTTTTTTTATAGCCCTCCACTATTATTTCATTCTGTAACATTATTTCACTTAATCTTCATCTGAAAGAACCGGGTTTCTCTTTAGAAACCAGATTTAGATTATGTAGCTCTCATAGACCACAATCCATTGCTGCCTATGATTCCTCCTGCACCTACCCTCTCTCTCTATCTTTCAGGCCCAAATCCGTAAAAGTTGTCCTTGCTCTTGTGTTGCCCTACTGAAGCATTTGAGCCATTTATTGAGATTGCTCAACATCATGAACAATTACAGGGCATATCTGTCAAGACCTTAATTTTATGGTCCAGTTCCCAGCATTTGTGAAACTTCAGATTGTCTTAATTTTTGGTCTTGACTTTTTTTTAAAAAAAAAAATACTGACTGCAAGTTCAGAATAAAAGCCAAGTTGGTTGAGACATTGAGAGATTTGTGAAGAAATCTGATGTGACCTTTTAAAAGGAAACTAGGGGAACCTTCTAATTTGATTGCAGCAACATTGTAAACGCAAGGTTTTTTCCCAAAAAACTCCATTCCCCCCCCCCAACCTTCTAACCTCCCTTTCCATCCCACTTGTCTTTTATTCACACTGCCCTGCTGTGCACAATTGTTGAAACAGAAGTTGCTATTTCTCCTACTGGGGTAAAAACAAAACAAAACAGTGGTTTTACACTCTTAACAGAATCACTAGGACCAAATGGTAAATGGGCAGTTACTGCAGTTGTTTTCTTTGTCCTGGAGCTTGATGTACAGTTGGAATGGCTCAGCAGTGGATATAAATCCCCCCCAAAGATTTAATAGAGCACTGTACAATAGTCTGTTTCTATTCTTTAAATTTAATTCCAGTAACAAAAGATGGGTTGAGTGATGAAATACATGAAATCTCAGGAGAAGAATCTATCTTAGACAGCCATGGAATGGAAGATTCCTCTCATCCCACACTCCAATTTTTAAGTATTTAATTGCAAAGTCAGTAAAAGGTATGTACGTGCATGTACAAAGCAGATTTTTTTTGCACTGACTTTTATTTCTCAGTAGAGACCAAGTTGGAGAAGAATCAAGCAACACATGGTTTTGGAACAGCTGGTGGAACAAAACCCTAAGCAGAATTCCGTCTCTAAAACTGTTGCCAAACTGTTGATTTTATTATCAGGCCAAGCTTTGCTTTATTTGAAACTATTCCCCAAAGTCACTACTCCAGTGTATATCATCAGTCAGGCTGGTGCCATTCCTACATCTTAGCAGCGTTAGCTATTTTGCTGTGCATTCAGAATAGTTTGTGGGGTTTTTACTCCCCTCTGTCCACACATGGAACCACTCCCAATAAATAAAGTGGGGAACGGGAACATGGACGATTTAGAAGTTCAATATTTTTAGATATATAGATACAATATAACCAGTGGTGGGTTGCCCCCGGTTCGCACCGGTTCTATAGAACCGGTAGTAAAACTGGCGGGAGGCTCCGCCCACTGACCCCGACATCATCAAAACGCTTCTGCGCATGCGGTCCCGCTGCGAACCGGTAGTAGTAGTAGTAGTAGTAAAGGTAAGTAGAACCCACCCATGAATATAACCCTCCAAATGGGTGTAAACATAGAGTTGCAAACTGTTCGACAATGTACTTTTTTCACACAGTGCAGAACAGTGGCTGAAGAGCAGTGTCTTCTTCACTGTACTGTATGTCTTTCAGCTTCTCTGTCTATATTCCTGTCCAGAAAAATCTACTCAAATATGAGATTGCATTCCTTCTCCAATGTTACAGTTGACTTTCCAGCGGGCACACACACACAAAAAAAAATAAGTGATTGTTAAACTGCTAGTATGAAATGAATGATGTCTTTAGGAATGTAATAGAACAGAATGGAACAGAATGGAATGGAACGGCATAGTATAGAACAGAATCTCTTTAGATATAGTTTATGTGTTCTCATTTGCATTGTAATCACAAATCAGAAGCTACTGTGGGATGAGTTCTGGAGAGGTTATATGTGATATTCTGAAGTTCTTTTTGTACGTCTGTCTTGGATGCATGGAATGGAAACTATTCAGATAATAAAAATTACCATCCAAAAGTATAACTGTTATGTATACAGTATAAAATAAAATTGCCCCTTGATTTATTCTGAAAAAAAAATCAGTTTTCTACTGAAATGTTACAATTACTATTTATGAATAATATGTTATGTATAGTTATGAAAAATGTTTCCTTTTTTTTGTCTTTCTTTCCAGCCTCCAACAGATATTAAATTGGCATCCAATTAGGAATTAGTTTTTTTCCACCAATTTTCCCCGATTCATTATAATTTTCCTACCACTTTCCCTTCTGTATTTAATCATGGCTTGGCTTTTAACGCATACACAGCTACAAATGTATTACTAATTCTGAATTTTGCAATGGGGTGTTACAGCAATGTTGAGGAATGTTTTTGTCCTGAAAATCATATATCACAATTAACAATGAGGTCATGGGTTTTATTTCTCAACTGTATGGATGCAGGCAACTATACATACTGTATACACTGCCTGTATCTGATGATGAATGTTGTAGCTGAGCATTATCTAAACAGCTACAGATTCTCTACCCTCGGTGTAAAGAATTAACTCAGCACTCCTACTAGGTAAATAATAAATGAAATAACATCATCTTTCCATGATCTGTTCAGTTTTTGAATTGTTGCATTACAGATTAGCTTTTTCCATGTGTTCGTTCTTGAATAAAAATTCAACATTTAATCTTCATTCCAAATATCATAGCAAAATAGTACATGGCCTACTGCCATTAAAGCCTTTTCTTTAGTAAACACTATAATGGTAGGATATACCATTTCAAAAGATGTTGTAAAGTTCTTTTATTCTATTAGAACTTCTCTTCTCTTCTTTGACCAAGTATGGTTGACCTGTAAACTCAACCCACATGCAGCCACATGTTCCCATTTTTTACTCTTAATCGAATCCGATTAATGCTATTAACTATGCTGAAAACTGATAGCAAAATTTTCTATTCTATTAAGGGTTTGGGGGGGGGGGCATGAACCTGGAGAGAGGGGAAAAATCCTTAACTCTTCCCCAAAAATAACTCAGTGTGAGATTGCACCACTTATTTTTATGAGTTCAGTCTTCTCCACAAATGGTAAGGGCACCTGTTGCCTGTTGAAAGTTTGCCTTCTCCTGTGCTAGCTATGAATAGGGAAAAACAGGACAACATGCCCTGGCCCACTCACCCCAGCCAACTTGCCATGTCGAGACAAGTTGCTGGAGCCAACTCGCCATGGGACAACTCACCATGAGATAATTCAACTACGGGATAACTCAAAAGAGGGTCAAATAGAATTGCAACTAACCCCAGCCTTAAGGACTTCCAACTTGAGATGGTTCAAATCTAAAGCAAGACAAGGCCCGCTGCAATTCACTTGTCCCTCCCTCTCTTTAGTTATTCTTCTCTGAATTGTCCTGTGGCAAGTTGTCACTGGCAAGTTGGTTATAGCAAGTTGGCTGGGGTGAATTGGCCCGGGGTAAGTCAGTCAGGGCAAGTTGTCCTAGACCTTGAATTGGTGCTACTATTTCCATAGTAGATCTTTAATATCATTTTATTTGGGTTTTGTCATTTATATTGAACAAATTTTTAAATTAATTGACTATTTTTTTTTTAGAAACTGCTTTAGTTTCACCTTATGAAAATCTGGGTTCTATTAATTTTATATATCTGGTCTAGTTCAAAAAATGCAAACACACCTTACAAATAGGGTGTTTCATAAGAACTTAATTGAGGTACAGTATGTTTTTATATAGATAGACTTGATACATGTATTTACAAATCTTTTCAGTGAGGACCACCATGATTTCTTCAAGGATTGTCTGAGCCAATTACTGACAAAGAACTATGATTATTTTCTTCTGTTCCTGAGATTGTTTAAAGAAAGCCTCCGACAAAAGCCAAACATTGCATCAGAACTGTTCTTGTGAAGCAAGATTTCTGCCTATTGAAAAACTGGAAGACTGCCCTATATTAATTTCATAGTGAGAGTTTTTATTAACTCATCCTCTAAAAGCAAAAAAAGTTAAACCTCTAATCGTTGTTTTATAAACATATCATTTCTGTTAAATTGTTCCCTAAGATAATAGTAAATAGAAATGTGGAAGATAATATACAGACATCAGTTTTACAGAGTCAGGAATATCATTTGGTTTCAGAATAGATTTGAGAGTTAAATTGAGGTCCTGTCTTGACTGTGCCAATGTACTTATGACTGTAGCAGACGGTAGACTCATTTGATCTGAAAATGGATCCCTGAGATTTTAGGGACTAGATTGTTACTGTTTCAAAATAAATGCTTGAATTTATCCCTTGCCAGCTTTATCTATGTTTTAGAATGGCTTGCACTGGGAATGTTGTCTGCCTAGAATTGTTAGATGTGATCACAATTGACTTCATAGATAAAACTCCATTGGCCTGTTAGCAAGAAAACTGGGGGCTTTATTATATGATTCATTAATAATTCCAAAGTCACTAATCCTATAAATATATCCCTGGGCAGCTAACAATAATCAACCCATATACCATTATTTATTTAAAGCTACACATGCACCGTGTAATTATGGTGCTAAAGAATTTTTAAAACAATACAAAAGAGCAGAAATGAATATGTTTAAAATAGAATTCATATCCATTTCTAGTGGAAATTAGATAGGACAGGTAGTCCCTGCCATAACAGGAACATACAAAGATAGTAAAACTCAAATATAGATGATTAGATGATTTAGATAAATATTTAGGTAGATATTATTTTGAAATATGCCTTCACATAAATTTTATGTTAGAGTCGCAGGAAACCCCCCCCCCCAAAAAAAATACTATATTGTGAGAAAGATGAGCAGTGCACATGAGAATATATATAATTGTCTTCTGCTGGACCTTACCTGAAGCAATGTCTCAAAACTTGAAAAAGGAATCATTTGCCAGGTCAGGTCCTAGGCAGTAGATTAATCGTTTGAGGCACAACAAAAAATAATCAGGCCATCAGCCAAGTACCTGCTGTTGCAAAAGTGAGATTTGCACAGGGAGTGATGGCAGCCAATCTGTGTGTTCCACCATTCTGGTTTGTCCTAATCAGGAGTCGTCACTGTTTAGCAGCAGCAAGTACAAAATTGCAACAATGTCCTATTGAACAATTAGCAACAATAATAAAATAAAAAATTAGCAGCAATAAAGCTAGTGAATTGCCAGTTAATGGGAGGAAATTCTGGACTTTTAGATGTTCCTATGTAACACTAATGGAAAAAAGTGCTGAATTAAATTAAAAGCTTTGGTCCCACCCCCAATCTATTGCTGCCTCCTGAGTCCCAGCTGATGGCTAGAGGGAAAAAAAACTGTTTAAACTCTTGCCACGGGGCTTCAAAGGGCCGCCCTACAGCTGATCAGTGTTAAAAGAAAACAAATGAGTAGACCGGTGCCTGCAAAAATAAATGGGTAGATCGGTGCCTGCAAAAATAAATGGGTAGACCAGTGCCTGCAAAAATACATGAGTAGATCAGTTCCTGCAAAAATAAATGGGTAGATCGGTACAGCTCTGCAAGCAGTTAAAAGCCTGGTAGACCAGTACCTCTGCTAAATCCTAAATAATTTGTCACATGACCATCAAGCCACGCCCTCAAAATAAGCCACGCCGACAGAACTGGTAGTAAAAAAATTTAGAACCCACCCCTGCTATAGATGATTGCAAGTCAACACAGTTGTATTAAATTAATTTATATTCCATTAAATTCAAACTAACACTAATATTTATCATTAATTTCTATTACTATAATCTCCCAAATCAGGATTTTGGACTTCCATAGTTAAAGTGGTATAGATAAGTTTCAGCATTAGACACCCAACATTGCTGAAAACTAAGCATACATAAACATTTTGTACTAGTTTTATAGCAAGCCTGGTTTTGTACTCTCACAATATTCCCTTTTTCATACTGACTGTAAATCTACTTTATAAAGCAGAGGTATGTCAGCTTTATATGAATCTTACTGTGCTATTTTTTCCCCAGTGGCCATGTTTATACACGGTATTTTATAAAAAGAATTCTCTGAAAGTCCTTAAGTACAAATGGGATTTGAAAATAACAATTTTCTCCCTTTTTTTAAAAAAAAGAAAAAGTAACATTCAGTCATGTGAAATAAATATAATTAAACTAAGGGAAATTTTCTGTAGAGTGAAAATCCCAGGATTCAATTTTAATAACCTATGTTCTTTCCAAATTTGCTGGTTACATCAGTTTAAATTGTTCTAATAGAGTCAGAGATGTGTTTTAAACATATATTTTTGTAAATCCCATATTGAAAAGCTCTTGATATGGGGATATAGTTACTCCTCTTAACTATAATTATATAATTACAGTGAAGAGTAATTATATCATCATAATTATGGAGGTATCATTAACTGTGGGAGGAAAAAACCCAAGATTGTATAAATGCCGATATAAAAGTTTACCTGAGGAAACAAATTTTTGGTGTTAGTAACCAACACAGCTCTAGAATACAATGTTGTTCATTCGAGACTGTTAATAATTTATTGTTCTATTGAAGCTGTGATAATTTGAATAGAAAAGATGATGACTACAAATATATTTTCAATACCATATGTAACTTAGGAACAGAATTCTCTCAGTGGTGCAAAATAATAAAATATTAGAATCCAGTGGTACCAAAACCATAAAAAATATCATTTGAAACCTTGGAAATGTCATAGTTACCATTTTACATGTGAATGCATCTTTTAGTTTTGGTCCATTCCTGAACTTTTGAGGGAGCAGCAAAGGCAATAAAATAACTGTCCAGATTATACTTACATATTGTGCTCCTATCCCAGGGGCCCTCAATCCCTGGTCCGCAGCCCAATGCTGGGCCATTGCCCATTCGGAACTAGGTTGCAGAAGTGGTGTGTGAGTGTGCACATGCTTGAAGGTGAATTTGTGAAAGCGGTGCATGTGCAAAACCATCTCTTCTCCCCCTGTCACTTCCACCAGTCTGCCAAGCCAGAATGGTTGGAAACCTCATCGTACCCCTTAGTGTTTCTAGGCCAATCATGACCATCAGGATGCTTCACATGAAACCCAGGAGTTGCTTCAGTTACCCAAGACCTTGAAAGCTATCTTGAAAGAGATCTCCAGACTGCAATGCCCACTTGTAATTTGTCATGGAATATTTAATTCAGGGGTGAAATGCTCCCAGTTCGGACCGGATCGCCCGATCTGGTAGCGATGGAGGCGGGTGGTTTGGAGAACTGGTAGCAAAAATCCCCCCCAATTTGCCCAGCTGAGCCACGCAATCATCAGAGGCTTTTTTTTATTTTTAAAAGATTTTTTTCTACAACCTCTTTAGCCGAAAAAATGCTTAAAAAAAAAAAGCCTCTGATGATCGCGCAGCTGGGATCATCAGAGGCTTTTAAAAGCATTTTTTCTACAACCTCTTTGGCTGAAGAGGTTATAGAAAAAATGTTTTTAAAAGGAAAAAAAACCTCTGCCGATCAGGCAAGTCAGCTGGGATCATCAGAGGCTTTAAAAAAAAAGAAAGAAAGCCTCTGCCAATCAGGCAAGTCAGCTGGGATCGTCAGAGGCTTTAAAAGCATTTTTTTTTACAACCTCTTCAGCCAAAGAGGTTGTAGAAAAAAATAGTTCTAAAAGTAAAAAAAAAAAAAAAAAGTTGGCCATGCCCACTCAGTCATATTACCCCACCACCACCAAGCCTTGCCCACAGAACCGGTAGTAACAAATTTTACATTTCACCACTGATTTAATTCAACTAAAACATTTCGCAATGAAACTTGATGTTGGTTTATTCTTCACTTTTAATACATTTATCAGTGCGTAGCATAAGAAATAGATTAAGTTTCTGTTGTTAGTTGCTGAGTTATTATTTTAAAACATGGGAGCATCTTTAATCAGATCAGTAATATTTGAAATCATGGGAAAGAGTGTTAGAACTTGAAAATTAGTACTAAAAGGTTTGAAAAATTTCAACTCTAGTCACTTTTTTTTCAACTATATGAACAAAATATTTTCTAACCGATTACTTTTGTCCATCCAAATGTTGCTGTAAGTTGAAATATTGCAATAAAATCATGTAAATTGCTTAGAACTGTTTGGATTGAGCACGGTACAATTTATATGATACAACAGTGTTTTTCTTTACAATCATGTATGAATTTATTAATATATGTGTTTGCGTGTGTTCGCTCATGTATACGTACATCACATATTTCTTTACCTGACCACATATAGCTTTACTTTGCTTTTTGAAATTTGATTCATATTCCTTGTTAACGCTTGAGTGTTTTGGTTTTGATTAATAAAAATATAGAAAAGTAAATGAAATGAAATGAAATTGTCTTTTAGCTGCTGGTCCCATGAACTATTTTTGTGAAGTGGTCTCTGGAATGTCATTTAAAAGTTGGGCACTGCTTGCATAAAGAAGATATGTTTAAACACTTAAAAATCTGTTTTTCAGACCAGCTTGGGAAAGTCAAGAGAGTTGACTCAATGTGTATAGAAAGCAAGTAATATTTGCACAATTTCATTTTTCTTCCTTAGGACTTCAAACAATAACAGCTGAACAGGGCTACCAGAATACAGAATACCTGAATTGGGACTTCCCAATGTGTGTAATCTTATATGTGTGAATTTTCATAATGATTAAACACCTTTTTTAATGTGACAATCCTAGACCAGGCCAAGTCCCAAAAATGCCAGGGAGTTTCTAGAAGCCTGGCACTCTGTCAAATCAGCCATCAATACACACATAGACATTAATAACATTTATAGACCGGGGTGAAATCCATCAAGTTCTTACAGGTTCTGGAGAACCGGTAGTGGAAATTTTGAGCAGTTCAGAGAACCAGTAGCAGACATTTTGAGTAGTTCGGAGAACTGAAAAATACCACCTCTGGCTGGCCCCAGAATGGGATGGGAATGGAGATTTTGCAATATCCTTCCCCCAGGAGTGGGGAGGGAATGGGGATTTTGCGGTATCCTTCCTCTGCCATGCCCATCAAGCCATGCCCCCAAGCCACGCCCACTTAACCGGTAGTAAAAAAAAAATAGATTTCACCACTGCTTTAGATTATGCAAAAGAGACAATCAACTGGCCCAAAAGAGAACAAAAAGACTTCAGGACCTCTCCACCAGTTATCAACACCCAGATCAGCATAGGTTAACTCCAAGGTTTATTTATTTTATTTATTTATTGGTTCGATTTATATGCCGCCTTTCTCCGGAGACTCAGGGCGGCTTACAATAGCCTTCATACTTTTGTATATATCTGCTTAGTAGAGCCTTTGCCCGCCCCCAAAGCGGTGTTCTTTTTTATACAAAGTTAGCTTATTGCCCCCACAATCCAGGTCCTCATTTTACCTACCTCGAAAGGATGGAAGGCTGAGTCAACCTTGAGCCTGGTGAGATTTGAACTTGCAGTAATTGCAGGCAGCTGGTGTTACTTAACAGTGCTTTAGTCTGCTGCGCCACCAAGGTTAACTTCAGACCAACAATCAAGTAAGCAACACCCCAACCAGTAAACAGTCCAACCAAAGAATCCTTTAAGACCGCTCTCACCCACATAGACAAGCAAATCAGCAGAATATAAACTGACAGCAAACAGCACTCCTTACTAGCACTGATGATGTCACCTAGTTAGGGTAATAAAACATTTGCAAGAAAACAAGCCAGTTCAGAGAGCACCAAGGACCCCTCACCTTTTTTAATTAATTTAATTAATTAATTTTATGATTTTTGGTCACTTAATGATTCTGTTGAATTGAATCTTCCATTGAAAAAAAACAGTTTTTTGTATGTTTAGTTTTGGTTTTATCTATGATACATAAATGTTGGCTATGAGAGAAGGGAGCTTCATTTGGCCTCTTTCTTAATGCTCACATAATTCATTCACATTGCCCTCTCAAAACCCACTTCATTCAATTTTGTAATGCAGTAATACAAAACAATTATACAACAATGTCCATGTTACATATTGTTAAAGAAAATTGCAAAAGGGCACACATTAAGAAAACCCACACAAAATATTCAGATGCTTCCTGAAACGATACAAAAAGGGAAAGCAGCACTGCGATTTTCTTCTTATAAAACATAAGCCTTGATTCTGCAAAAATGGAGAAATATCTTTATAAAATGATACTATATGAAATTGTTGCATATAGTTCTGCCTAACATAAGCATGTACTTATGTTTTTAAAAAACCACTGAAATTTCACAATTAAGTCAATAAATATCGAATTGGGGCATTCAATTAGTTAAAAGGTACCTGAACCAACTGATCAATTGATGAAGTGCACCTTTATGTTTGAAAACATAATGTGTGTAGTTATGTCAAGGTCAAACATTATTCATGCTGCTCAGACTATCCGGTCCAGAAGTTGAAGTACAATTCATGTTGCCTCTAAACCAAGGAAGCAAATGCACAAATTGTCATGTCTTTTATTGTTATCCCTCCACCTGCCCAAAAAGATTTCAGTTTGTTTTATATGTGTTTTATATGTGTTATATTAAAGGTGGAAAAATCCTGAAGTGATTTATCTTAATCTGTTTTTTTTTTTTTCATTTCAAAAACCTGGCATTTTAACAGGTGTGTGTGGAGTTTTTATATCTGCTGTATTTATCAATATTTTAAAAAAATAAGTTAAGTAGAAATGCCTTGGGCATATTTGGGGTTAAACCTAAGGAGTATATTTGAATGTAGGAATGATTAGTAATATGCTGAAGAGTTGAATTGAAATAAAAAGGATAAATTGTAGTATTTAAGAAAACAATTGACAAAAAGAAAAGGTTGTCATTGGACTCCAAAATGACTCTGGGAGCTTACATAGTTAAAGGGTAAGAGGCAGAAAAATCAGCAAAGTATGAGTATGAGAAAGAAAATTTATTCTGTTATTGATTTATGTAGTGTATGACAAACTAAATTGACATAAACAATGGAATGTTTTGCATAACAATGGAGCGGGAAGTTAGTTTCTGAATGATGAAAATAAAGCATGCATGAAAATAAATGGAATGCTTAGCAAATGTTTCAATATTGAGCAAGCAATAAAAGAAGGCTGTGTGAATTCGCTTTGGTTGTTTAATATATTAATGGATAAATGTATCAGCAATGATGGTACTGTACAGATCTGTTGGTTGGGAATCTGAATATATGAGAAATTTTCGGTGCAAATGTCACGTTTCTGATTTAAGAACTTGCATGATTTGCAAACAACATTAGATAGATCATACGAAGTAATGAGGACCACGGTTATGAAAATTGATGCATCAAAGACCAAGACTCTTGTGCTTGATAAGGCAAATGGAACAAACAATTGTAGACAATATATAAATGGCAAAAAAAATGCACCTTGGCAAAATGGATGGAGAAATTTTAAGAAGTCTTAATGCTGGCATAAAGATAATAGGTAGTTGTGTTCTGTTGTTGAAAAAAGCTAAAAAAAAATGGCTGCCTTTAAGAGAATGCTTCTGCCTACTTTCTTATGTGGAAGTGAGAATCTGTTACAAGAAACATAAAAGTTGAATGCAGTGGGATGAAAGAAGAGAGTGTCAAGAATAAAATGTAGGCTGACTACAAAAGTGAATAACTAGTATGAAAGAAATACACTGTAGTTGTTTGTTCACCGAAAGAGGATGATTAATAATCAGATTGCAAAAGAAATTTATGAAGGAAGAATGAATGGACCTAAAGAAAGGGGAAGATCAAAAAAACTCACAGTTGAATAGTGCTAATGTAATCCTGAAAGAGAGAGGGGAGAGAAATCGAAAAAACAAAAAGGATGAAGCAGTAGATAGGCATAATAGAAGCAAGGCTGTTTTGAAAGAACAGAAAGGCATGGACAGTTTTGGATTGATTGACTGATCCATTGATTATATATATTAATATGCAACCTATCTCCCAAGATTACACCACTTCACTTTAATCAGTGGTGGGATTCTGCGGGTTCTAGGGGGTTCGGCCGAACCCTTTGTTAAATTGCTGGCTCGCCCCGCCCCTTGCCCCACCCCTCCGCACTACTATTTATTGCCAATAAATGGGGCGAGCGAGCCAGCAATTTAACAAACGGTTCGGTGTTTTTTTGTAATTTATTGGCCCTGCAGCACACCAAACCGTTTGTTAAATTGCTGGCTTGCCCGCCCCTCGCCCTGCCCCGCCTCCCACCCACACGACGTCAGCCTACCCTAGCCCAGGGCTGGGCAATTGTGGCTCTTTTACAACGTTTGGACTTCAACTTCCAGAATTCCTGAGACAGCTTGGCTGTCTCAGGAATTCTGGGAGTTGAAGGCCACAGGTTGTAAAAGAGCCACAATTGCCCACCCCTTCCCTAGCCTGAGTTCCGCTGCCTGGGATCCACGTGGGCTGCCACGTGGTTCCCCACCTGCTCCGGACGCAAGAGAGCAGGATGGAGAAAGCAGCTTCCACACCTTCATTCACCCTCACTCTCTGCTCTGTTGGATCGCCGGCCGTTCGCTTACCCCACCCACTCCCAATCTATTGCTGCCTCTGGAGTCCCAGCTGATGGCTAGAGGAAAAAAAACTTCAAATTCTTGCCGCGCGGCTTCAAAGGGCCGCCTTATAGCCAGTGGTGCAGCCGAACCGTTTGTTAAATTGCTGGCTTGCCCCGCCCCTCCGCACCACTATTTATTGCCAATAAATAGTGGTGGGCGAGGGGCGGGCGAGCCAGCAATTTGGTGGTGTTTTTGGTTCGGTGTTTTTTTTTTTTGTAATTTTATTGGCCCACGGAGCTTCAGCATAGGCTAATTAGTCCCTTGATTCTATCGGCCTCCCGACTCTCAGCTGATTTGTCTCAGCTGTTTTGCTCAGGGCTCTTCTGCTTCCTTGCAAAGAGTCCTGGAGCAGATTTTTTTTCCCTTAGCTCTGCTGAAACACGAAACTGAAACTGCTTTGCTGTTGCTGCAAGGTTGGAAAATTAGGCAGGCAGAATTCTTTTCTTTTTCCTCACCAAAAAAGGTAGGTGCAAACAATGGGAAATTTAGGGAAAAAGAGGAGAGTTCAAGATTTTAAAACACAAAAGAAAAAAAGCTCTATTTAACTAGGGAATTGTAATAATTGAGATACTATTAATTGTATATTTCTGAAAGCAGAAATGGTTAAGTTATGGTTTGGAGGAATATATGGGGGAAATTATTTGGTTTATTATTATTGCTAAATATAATTAATGGATTTGTAAGAAATTGGATTGCATGGAAATAATTGGAATATTCATGTTTATATTGATTAATATACAAAAAAGGTAGTTATATAACTAATTGATTTATATTAAACAACTAACATTACATAATTAACCAATGTGAGGATGGATATAAAAATAGATGACAATGGGAAGGGATATAATATAGAAAAGAAGGGAAAAATTGAATTTGATTAAGATTAGAGATGAGGATGAAGGTTAATATTGGTTTTTTACAAAAATAGATGAGGAATAAATATGGCAAAAAGGAAATATAGAAATTGTAAATTTAATTGAAATGACTAAACACTGTTTAAATTTGTGAACCGGCCAAATACTCTGTTCAAAGAAAATAAATTGTATGTTTGTATGTGTGTTTCTAATTATTGCTATTTATTCATATTTGTTCTCTTTTATTCTTTAAAGTTTAACAATTCATTCTTTATCTTAATATCTTTATATTTGTTTGGGGTTGGCTTTCTTCCCTTTCATCTTTTTTATTGTACAGCAATCTTTCTCCTCAAACCTACCACCTCTCTCTTTTCTTTCCTTCTTACTTTCTCTTCCTCCCCCTCTTCTTCTCCTCCCTACTTCCTCTTCCTTTCTCCTTCTCCTCTCTTCCTCCCTCTCTTACCCTCCCTCCTACTCTAATTTCCCTTCCCTTCCTTCATCCCTCTCTATTGCTGTATCCTTTTATGCATATGGACTACTCAGAGGGCTGAAAAAGTTATTTCTGACTGGTCCTCGCACTTTTGACCAGTCCTCGAACTTACGACTGTCCTCACATTTTACGTTTTTGCCCTATCTTGTCACCATGGTGAAGAGAAGCAGTTGTGAAATGAGTGACATGGTTGTTAAGAAAGCTGCACGGGCATAAATGTGAGGATGGTCATAAGTGTGAGGACCGGTCAAAAGTGCGAGGCCCAGTCAGAAATGACTTTTTTCAGCCCGCTGAGTAGTCCCTATGCACATAGCCACGCCCACCCGGTCACATGACGAGCTAGCCACACCTACACAGTCACGTGACCAGCTAGCCACACCCACCCAGTCACATGATTGCCAAGCCACACCCCCAACTAAGCCACGCCCACAGAACCTGTTGTTAAAAAAATTGAATCCCACCACTGACTTTAATCAACATTGGTAACATAAATCAGCTACAACAGAGAACAAAATTAGTTATTAAAGTAGTACCATCAGTTCCTTTTAAGCCAAAACAACTGCTGAATCCAAATAAGAAACAGTAGCCCAGATATATTCTACAATCTAGGATAAAAATAAAATAAAATATCATAATGCAAATGTCTGCTTAAATAAAATAGTCAGCAAGGCAGTGTTTCACAGCTTTTCCTCGATCTCATGCCTGGTTAGGACCTTGATATCCCTTTTCAACATACTCACACAAATTGGTTTGAACAAGATGGCTGCTAAGAAACCATGAAACCATAAGGTCTCCACAGATTAAAGTTAACACATTGAATTGGGCTTTAAAACTTATTGGCAATCAATATGACATTATATTGCAATAGCAACTCCCTTTTTCTAGCAACCAGGTTACTGAATTTTATACTACCTGCATTTCAAGTTGCCTTCAGCGTAGAACATATTTCAGCAGTCTAAACATGTGATAATGGGGGTGTAACTACCTAACAATCATTGGAAGTGACACAGAGCCAATGTGTTTCTGGACAAATACTACCCTGTCCTGCTAGGATTTAAGCTTGTTTCATCTCTTTCCAGTCTTTCATAGCTGCCAAACACTGACTGAGAAGTTTCACAGCATCTCTGACCCAGCCTGGAGAAGCACTGGATAACTTTTTATGATCAGCATACTAATGATATTTTACCCTAAATATTTGGTAACATCTCCCAGTACTTTGCATAGAAGTTAAAACTGCAAAGGCATTAAGATTAGCTTGGAGTATCCCACACTCTAGCAAGCATGGGCCCAATTCTTCTTCCCCTGTAATGGTGGTACCCTAATTTTCCTGACAGTCCAGCAAGACACTGTGATTAATGCTATTAAAACCTATTCAGAGGTCTAAGAGGACCAGGAAGGTTGTGCTCTCTCCATCTAAGTCCTATGATCCACCAAAGTGACCAATGGTATTTTTATCCATTAACAAGATCTGAATTCAGATTGGTAGGTATCAGTGGTGAAATTCAATTTTTTTTACTACTGGTTCTGTGGCCATGGCTTGATGGGTGTGGTGTGGCTTGGTGGGCGTGGCTTGGTGGGCGTGGCAGGGGAAGGATACTGCAAAATCTTCATTCCCACCCCACTCTGGGGCCCGCCAGAGGTGGTATTTACCGGTTCTCCAGAACCTGTCAGAACCTGCTGAATTTCATCCCTGGTAGGTATCCAATCTACTCGCTCATTCCCTACACATTCATCAAAACTTTCCTTCCTCTGAAGGGAAGATTGGAGACTTGGAGGAAGTTGTCTAATATAGCAAGAAGAAAAGAGAACCCCTTAAAGGGTTAAAGGGATGGTGCAACCTCCTTCAGGGTTAGTGGCTCCCTGTCTTCCCTCAGAGACATGAATCATGTTTCAGCAATAGAATACAGGTAGTCCTTGACCTATGACCACAATTGAGCCCAAAATTTTCATTGCTAAGCAAGGCAGTTGTTAAATGATCTTTTTGCTACAGTTGTTAAGCAAATCAGTCCAATTGTTAAATGAATCATGCGGTCGTTAAGTGAAAGTGGATTTCCCCATGGACTTTGCTTGTTGGAAGCCAGCTGGGAAAGTTAAAATGGTGATCACATGACTGTGCAGCTGTCATAAATACATGCCAGTTGCCAAGTCCCTGAATTTTGATCACATGACTATAGGGATGCTGCAGTAGATGTGAGTGGGAAAACTGGTCATGTCACTTTTTTCAGTGCTGCTGTAACTTTGAACAGCCATTAAATAAATGGTTGTAAATTGAGGGCTACCTTTATGGAGTATAATATATAATCCTATTGCATAATGGTTTAAATGCATGATGAGAGGAGTAAGTTAACTGAGCATCATTGACTGTTAATGTATTAATTTAAACTAACAAGTTTTCATCGTTTGGGAAACAAGCAACACATATGCAGGACGTTTTAATATAATTCATAGTCATATTCCTTGTTTCTGCATTCTTTTCTGGCTCTAACTTCATCCAGTAGGGTTGGAGATCATGCCTAAATCTTCCCCTGAAAAATACTATTTCATAAACAGAGCATTTTTTCTAATAATAAGAATGGCAATTATTCTGTGTTATTCTATGTACACTTTTAAGTTTCAGTACTAAAATGGTATTTAGTCATACCCTTCTCATTTAAGCAAATGTTCCATATAGGAGTAAATATTTATCCAAATTTGAAATAGCACCAAAACTTGTGAAGACGGTTCCCTCGTTTGTGCTTGCTTGTATGCATCTGCATAAATGATGGACCATGGTTAATGATGATTCCATCAATAAATTAATCTTCTCATCGTTCCTATCACCCATTTTCTCCCACTTATGACTGTATGACTGTAACCTTGTTGCTGGTATCCTTAAGATTTATATTGGCTGTTTCCCTATGACTATCATTAAGTGTTGTACGTTATGATTCTTGATGAATGTATCTTTTCTTTTATGTACACTGAGAGCATATGCACCAAGACAAATTCCTTGTGTATCCAATCGCACTTGGCCAATAAAGAATTCTATTCTATTCTATTCTATTCTATTCTATTCTATTCTATTCTATTCTATTCTATTCTATTCTATTCTATTCTATTCCTATTCCTATTCCTATTCCTATTTTATTCTATTATTAGCATTTAACGCTTTAATAAAATATCCAAGATAATTCACTAGGACACTAGTAAACAATACTAAGCTACACTTATTGTTTATTGTTTATTTATGGCATTTCTATTTCAACCAATAATTTTTGTTGGACATTGTATGAATTTCGGCCAAAATCTAAATACATTAATAAAACAAAACCATGAAAATATAAGCTAAATGAACCATAAAATCAAACTAGCATTAAAGGATATATTTATATTAAAATAAAGCAGGAAGTGTCAAGTTGCTGCCCCATACCTGAGTCCCTTTTTATAGCCCCACATCCTTGCAGTGTCAAATTAATTAATGCAATTGCCAATATCATGAATGTGATTTCCTGCCTTGTGGCTGCAATTCCCATTGTGTTGTCTTAAAAAAAAATCAGAAGCCATAGATTAACAAAGTGTCTCAAACTGTGGGTCTGGACCTCTGGGGATTCTTATAGGAGACCAGGGGTGAAATCCAGCAGGTTCTGACAGGTTCTGGAGAACAGTAGCGGAAATTTTGAGTAGTTTGGAGAACTGGCAAATACCATCTCTGGCTGGCCCCAGAGTGGGGTGGGAATGGAAATTTTGCAATATCCTTCCCCCAGGAGTGGGGAGGGAATGGGGATTTTGCAGTATCCTTCTCCTGCCATGCCCACCAAGCCATGCCCACCAAGCCACACCATGCCCACCAAGCCATGCCCACAGAACTGGTAGTAAAAAAATTTGGATTTCACCACTGTAGGAGACCCTTTGGTTCTCCCACCTACTCTAACTCTAGTGGGATAATGCCGATTTATAATGGTCTGAAGACATTTTCAAAGATTTAGAAAAACTTCATTTTTTAAACTACTAATAATAGATGATTTTTTTTCTTTTAAATTAAATGCTTTCATAATATAACTCAGATGATGTTTCTTTTGGGAATCATTATTCTGTGTTCTGGCTCTATCTGCAGCAGTTATCATATTGTGAAGAATTGGTAAATCTTTTACCTGCTCTATCTATCCCACTTACGCAATTCCTTTTTTCAAAGCTGGATGGTAGATCACAAGATAGTCTGCTCCTGGTAATGGGGCTCATGATTATCTATAAATCTGAAAAGCTTTGTGACTCCGAATCTTTGAAAAGTGCTCTACAAAAGTACCGTGTTTTCCCGAAAATAAGACCCTGTCTTATATTTTTTTGAACCCTGAAACAAGCGCTCGACCTTATTTCCATGCGCTCAAAAGCCCGATTGGGCTTATTATCAGGGGATGTCTTATTTGAGGGAAAACAGGGTATATTAAAAGAACTTTTAAAGTATTTTAATTAGCAAACTAGGATGTTATTTTGAAATAGGCAATAATATGTTTGATAACTTTAAATAACCAAAAATTCTCTTCCAATAGCAATTAAATTATGCAGCACTGTAGTAATCTTATTTTTACTCCACCATCGTCAAAAGTACAACTTCCCTAGAAGTAGTTCAGTCAAGTTTTGAGGATCATTCTCTCTCCCTGAAATATGCTTTTTTGAGATTTACTCTAGATTTTTTTTTATAAATCTGCTTACATAACAATTTGCCACCAAAAATAGGATATAATAATAAGATAAGATAAAGGCTTCCCTTGTGCAGTCGTATCCGACTCTAGGGGGCAGTGCTCATCTCCAATTCATAGCCAAAGAGCCAGCATTGTCCAAAAATACTTCCATAGTCATGTGCCCAGCATGACTATATGCCAGAGGAGCACAGAATGCTGTTATCTTCCCACCAAAATAGTACCTATTTATCTACTTGCATTTGCATACTTTCAAACTAAGTTGGCAGGAATTGGGGCAAGTAACAGAAGCTCCCTCTGTCACATGGTAATTGGTCTCAAACTGCCGAACTTCCGGTCAACTTGTCCAGCATCTTAGAAACTGTAGAGCATTTCTTTAGTTTAACTTGGTCCTCTAAACAAATATCTAATATACCTCAAGAGCACTGAGTTGGTCAAGATTTCTTTAGAATGTGAATGACAAACAACAGGGAGAAAGCAAAACTACTTAACTCATTTTTCGCATATCTTTACACAAAAGTAAAAAACAGTGCAACCTATCAAAAACAGCACCACAAAAAACAGATTAGGAACACAAGTTAAAATAGGGAAGAAAATGGTAAGTGAACATCTGTTTAACCTAGACAAGTTCAAATCACCAGTACCAGATGGATTACACCCCAAGGTTCTGAAGGAACTGGCAGACGAGATCTCAGAAACACTGCACTATATCTTTCAAAAATCCTGGAGCAGAGGGGAACTGCCAGAGGACTGGAAAAGAGCTGATGTAGTTCCCATCTTCAAAAAAGGGAAAAAAAAAAAAACAGATCCAGGAAACTACAGACCTATCAGCCTGACCTCAATACCAAGGAAGATTCTGGAAAAGATAATCAAGCAACGAATCACCAAACATCTAGAAGCAAACAAAGTAATAACCAAAAGCCAACATGGGTTTGTCAAAAACAGATCATGCCAGACTAATCTTACTGCATTCTTTGACAAAGTGACAATATTAGTGAACCAGAGGAATACTGTCAATATAATTTACTTGGACTTCAGTAAAGCATTTGATAAAGTAGACTATAACCTACTACTAGATAAAGTAGAAAAATGTGGGTTAGACAGCATCACCACCAGATGGATTTGTAACTGGCTGACCAACTGCACTCAATGTGTAGTCCTCAGTGGAACTGCATCTACATGAAGGGAAGTATGCAGTGGAGTACCCCAAGGCTCTGTTTTAGGCCCAGTACTCTTCAACATCTTCATCAATGACTTGGATGAGGGGATAGATGGGGAATTCATCAGATTTGCAGATGACACTAAGCTGGCAGGAATAGCCTACACTCCAGAAGATAGCCTCAAGATACAGAAGGATCTTGACAGACTTGAACATTGGGCACTATCTAACAAAATGAAATTCAACAGTGAAAAAAGTACGGTTCTACATTTAGGCAAGAAAAACAAAATGCACAGGTACAGTATATGTGGTACCTTGCTCAATAGTAGTAACTGTGAGAGGGATCTTGGGGCGCGAGTGGACAACCATTTAGATATGAGCCAGCAATGTGGAGCAGCTGCCGAAAAAACCAACACAGTTCTGGGCTGCATACACAGAGGGACAGAATCAAGATCATGTGAAGTGTTAATACCACTTTATAATTCTTTGGTAAGGCCACACTTGGAATACTGCATTCAATTTTGGTCGCCACGATGTAAAAAAGATGTTGAGACTCTAGAAAAAGTGCAGAGAAGAGCAACAAAGATGATTAGGGGACTGGAGGCTAAAACATATGAAGAACGGTTGCAGGAACTGAGTTTAATGAAAAGAAGGACTAGGGGAGACACGATAGCAGTGTTTCAATATTTCAGGGGTTGCCACAAAGAAGAGGGAGTCAAACTATTCTCCAAAGCACCTGAGGGTAGGACAAGAAACAATTGGTGGAACAAGGAGAGAAGCAACTTAGAACTAAGGAGAAATTTCCTGAGTTAGAACAATTAATAAGTGGAACAACTTGCCTGCAGAAGTTGTGAATGCTCCAACACTGGAAATTTTTAAGATGATGTTGGATAACCATTTGTCGGAAGTGGTGTAGGGTTTCCTGCCTAAGCAGGGAGTTGGACTAGAAGACCTCCAAGGTCCCTCCCAACTCTGTTATTCTATTCTATTCTATTCTATTCTATTCTATTCTATTCTATTCTATTCTATTCTATTCTATTCTATTCTATTCTATATTCGTTCAGAATGTAAAAATGGAAGCTTGGTACTTATTTATTTATTTATTTATTTAATTAATTTATATGCCACCCTTCTCCTGAGGAACTCGGGGTGTCTTACAGAAATTAAGACAATAAAAATGGTAAAACAATAAAAATAACTACACAGATAATCAATTTAAAATCCATCCAATTAAAACCACCCATCAGATCAGCAAATTTATTGGAAAAACCATGTCTTCAGCTCTTGGCGGAAAGAGCGGAGGTTGGGGGCCATCCGAACTCTGTGGGTAACCCATTATGAATGTTGATTGGTTTTCATCTTCTCAACAGTAAATAAATATGTTCATATAGTGTGGTAAGCCACAATTTTAACCATGGTTTGTTGATTAAACTACCGTAAGCCAGAGTTTGTAAACACAGTTGCTCAATTTGTTTACTATGCTAATAATTATATAATAATATAGCTTACTTGTTGGTGATTCAGTGCACTGTGAGAATTTTGATCATCATTCTTTGCAAAGCATACTGAATCAAAAATAAGCAAATCACATTTTAGCTTAATGGGCTGTAAGACCAACCCAAAAAAAATGCAGCTAGTTTACAGTTCTGACTGTCATGGACTGCTTCCATGGACTTAATTAAGTGGGTGAATGTGATGTATAAACATAATGTCACTGCATGTTTTAATTTAGGTTTCCTAATTGAGGATGCAAAAATTAATTTCAGAATTTAAACTATGTTTAATCTGTTATATAACTTGGAAAAGCCAAATGAGCTTAACATACATTACAGCATCATAAAACTAACCTTTTGAACAAGCTAAACTTTTTGGAAGGAATAACACCCATATAGCTAAAATAGCTCCTTTAAAATCCGTGATTACTGGAATGGAATGACTAAAAATTAAGCCAAGTGATTGTACTTGGAGGAAGGGACAAAGTCCCTGTCCTCTGAGCTAGGCTAAATATAAGGAACTTAGAAGTAGGGAATGGAAGTTCATTCTTAAACAGAGAGGGCAAGACAGAAGAGTTGCTAAAAATTAACTTTTTTTTGTTTTTTTGTTTGCAAGCGTGAGCAAAAATATGGTCAATGTAAGAATATAGCACATAAATTAGCTTTTTGCATCTGTGGTTTGCTGTGTTAAAAGAGAAATAGTAGGCTTCAACTTACTTCAGGAATGGGTGATGAGGCCAGAAACTGCCTTCCATGAGTTTTGAAGCTGGAGGCCAGCTTTTTTTTTTTTTAATGGATAGATAACTATGCTGCGCTATAACTGTTTATATATACAGTCACTTCTTCTGTCCTATTATCATCTGTAGTCAAACAAGTTTTACAAGGATCTGTAAATGAATCACAAGCCAATAGTGGCTTATCATATCAGCTTTAGTTCTGGGAAAGACAACTGTCTTTTTTTCTAATCTCAGTACTGTATTAAGTGTATTCAGAGAGTGCCTGTTGCATAAGAGCAAAGCCTGATTTAATCCAGGATTCTCTTCCTATTATGTCCAAGCAATGCTTTTAGAAAGTACATATGCAGAACATGAACACAGTAACATTCATGTTCCTTTACCAACTGATATTTGGAAGCATGCTGGAATTGGAGATAATATAAATACATCCTCAGTAGAAGCTTCAGTAACATTGTCCTCCCATGATTTTCTTTAATTGGCCACTTTGGTATCAGTGACCATCAGCATAACTTGCATTGCTCGCCCCACTTAAGCTATCTATAGCTATAATAGGTCAGACATTCAAATAGTGAAAAATGCAATAACCAGATGAGTCACAGAGGCACATCCAACTCCATGCATATTGTATAAATGTAGAAACTGATACGCTTAAGAATATGTATTAATGCAAATGATAAAGTAACATAACATTCCCTTGGACAACCTCTGTAGTTTTCTTGGCAACAGAAGGGACGTGATTTGCCCACTTGTAAATAATTCAGTCTTGTGTAATGCATTCCTGAAAATATGTTGTTTAGCAGATAAGTGGCATAATTGCCCAATCTTCTCCTTACTATTTTTATTTCTGGCTTGGGTCCTATGTCTTCAAGCGTTCCACCAGCATGAAGAAAGTCAGTTATTTAACTTTTCTTATTCTTTCATCTCTCAGCTAAAATTCCTGGGATCCATTTACTCTTCAAAGCCCAGGAATGGGGCAAGAACAAAGCTATCTGTTCTTGCTCTCAGAATCAACCAAAAGCATCTGCTTTTCAGGACAACATCCTATTGAGCAATTATGTGGGGAAAAATGCTCTAACTTCTGCACAATCTTCATGGGTAGCACTAAGGTTGCACATATTTCATTTTACAAATTTCAATCTTCTTTACGCTAAGTGCACAATACAATACACACTTGTGTATTACATCTTAGTTAACTAAATATTGGTTTCATTAAAAGTCTTTATAAATCTTGCTGATTTCTCTGGCGAGTTTGGAATGGAAATTCCTCCATCCCATTGCAACTGCCAGAAATGAAATAAGCCTGGATATCTGGAGATGATACATTTTAGCCTAATGAGTTCCCTAAATGTTCAGTTTCTAAGTAGGTCCCATGAAACAGTAGCCAATTGACATAACTGTATAACAGCAATAGCATTTAGACTTACATACCTCTCTATAGTGCTTGACACACTCTCTGAGCAGTTTAAAAATGCCCCCAACAATCTTATTCCTCATTTTACTGACCTTGGAAGTCTGGAAGAGTCAACTTTGAGCCGGTCAGAATCAAACTCCTGGCAATGAATAGAGTTTGTCTGCAATTCTGCAAATTACCACATTCTAACTACTATGCCAACATGGCTCAGATGCCATGGTATAAATGCTGTGTCAGGATTCCAAGTAACACCCCTAATGAAAGAAAACTCCAAGGCTTGGATTTCCTCAAAGTTACTTTATGTCATATTGGCACATCTGGGAAACCCCAAATTTGAAAGCTTCCAGGTTTTCCCCACCCAAGTGAAAGTTCAAGTCCATGCCCAGCATCTTCATGTCCATCACATGATCCAATCATCCACCATCCAAACTGAAGACACCTCCCAGTCATCCGACTCCAGGTACCAGGGCATTGTGTCCTTGACTCTCTGAGAAAGGAATGTTATTTTGACTACATATCATCTACACTCTATGCATCCCATTTCCCATTTTCCCACAGAAGATGATGTGGCAGGCCTGAAGGCCCAAACATAAAAGATGGCTTCCAGGTCTGACATGCTGTAGATCTGTGTTTCCCAACCTAGCCATCTTTGGGGATGTGATCCCAGAATCCCCCAGCCAAGATGTACAGGCTAGGAAACATTATCATATATCATTTTTTTCCTACCTCACTATTATTATACAAAGAGAAAAAATGTCTGCCAATGACTCAAATATTCAATATAATTCACATAATACCTATTAGTTAAAATATAATTAATTACATATCTATGGTTTAGTCCAAAATAATGAATTTGAATGTAAATATCATAATTAAGTCTCCCATTCCTGAACACAGCTTAGAATCAAAGCAAGTAAGTGACAGGTGCTATGAGGGTGGAGAAGAAATATGAACAGAGATGTTAAAGTTTTAGATTAGCAGAGAAGACTATGATAGTGATATGGTTGTCTTGTTGTAAGTTCAGCAGTTTCTCTGCAATGCTGTAACTATTACAGCAGATACTACAGCAGATACTTTCTCCAGGTCATTGTGGGCATTTTCTTGATGACTAAATAACTGAGAGCATTTGGAAGCAAAGACACAAATGTTCTGTCCCATATTTCTGTTTACATGCTTGTATGCGGAACTTGCCTAGAAAACCATTAGGTGACGAAATGCCTAACTGGAAGCATATGTAAATATATTAAGTGCATATTTATTAAGGATCACCCATAATTATAATCAATGTATTAAGTGGATATGGAAATTCATCTGGAATTAGGACAAGTCTATTAGCTGTTCAAAATATTAAACAGCAATAGCGATAAATATTTAACATGTGTGATGTGTAATTTACATGAAGCCAGGGAAAGCAGTAAAATAAAATAATTAGTTTCAGTATCTTTTGATTAGTACCACAAATTTCCATCTGGTGAATTAACAGACTTCATAATGTCATTATAGTGTTATCTACATTACTGTACATTTGAAACAAAATATATTGCTTAAGCTAGGAAAACTTTGTCTTCCCAATTAGGTATGTTGGACTATAGCTGCCAAGGTACTTAGTTTTATTGGTAGTTGTAATCAAATAACTGAAGGCTGCAAGTTTTAGGAGAAAATAGTCTATTTCAAAAATAGGCAACCTTTTCGGATTGCAGATTCTAACTGCATGACCTCACATACAGTACAAACAGTAGTGGTATAGGACCTGGATACCTTCGAGACCGTATGCTGCCACCAACAACCTCCCACCGACCGGTGCGCTCCCACAGAGAGGGCCTCCTCAGGGTGCCATCGGCCAAGCAATGTAGACTGGTGGCCCCCAGAGGGAGGGCCTTCTCTGTGGGATCACTTGCTCTCTGGAATCAACTGCCCCCAGAGATACGAAGAATTCAAGACCTTGGTGCCTTCCGCCGTGTCCTGAAGACCTTCCTTTTTCAGCAACCTGGGCTGGCTTAATGCTTTTTAAATATTTTTAATATATTTTGCTATTGTTTTTAACTTTGGGGCCAAATTTATATATATCTTTTTAAATTGCTTTTAATATTTGTATTTATGTTTTTTACTTTGGCTGTACACCGCCCTGAGTCCTTTGGGAGAAGGGCGGTCTATAAATTTAATAATAAATAAATAAATAAATAAATAAATAAATAAATAAATAAATAAATAAATAAATAAATAAAAGACTGGCTTTGGGAAAATTCTAAGCCACCTGTCTCCTCCTATAAATTCTTCAAAATTGGTCTTTCTGAATGCAGTCTCTAATGGCTTTAAGTCTTCCACATTTTCTTGCTTCATCAGCTATTTTGCCTGACAATTAGTAACATGCCGGACAGAAAGAATTTTAAAACTGAAAATATTTTTCCTCAAATGGCTTTTTGGACTAAAGATGCACAAACTCTCATTATTCTTTTTCCTTAATCCAGAATGTTTCTGTAACATTTTATAATTATTGTTTGGTCATAAGACAGAAAGTTCAAATAAATAAGTAAAGGGTAGACAACTTTTTTAGGCCAAAGGTCATTTTGTGGGTTCACATAATTGCTGCCATGGGAGAATTTCCTGTCCATAAAATGACCATAATTCTGGATGTTAGCAGTTGCAAAATATTCATTTATTAAAACGGAATTTGCTGAAGATACACCCCTCAATTTACTTTTGCCCTCCTCTAAGATGTTAATCATTGCCTTTCAATTTACTTCTTTCTTTTTCATGGATAAGGAGCTTCTAGTCACCACTTTATTTATGTTCAGTTGTATATGCCTTTAGTGCATGTAAATAAACATGCTGCAGGAAACTGGTATTATGCATTGGTGTAGACATCTTGTTGTCACTTCTAGTAAAGTTGATACAGTACTGCTGCTACTGGTGAAAGGGTATACAGATAGTCCTCAACTTACCACCACAATTGAGCCCAAAATTTATGTTACTAAAATGAAAAATTTGTTAAGTGAATTTTGCCCCATTTTATGACTTTTCTTGCCACATTTGTTAAGTGAATCACCACAGTTGTTAAATTAATAACATGGTTGTTAAGTGAATCTGTTTTCCCCATTGACTCTGCTTGTCAGAAGGTTGCAAAAGGTGGATTACATGACTGCTGGATATTGCAACTGTCATAAATGTGAGTCAGTTGTCAAGCATCAGAATGTAAATCATAGGATCATGTGGATGCTACAACGGTTGTAAGTGTGAAAAACGGTCATATGTCACTTTCTTCAGTGCTGTTGTAACTTTGAACAGTCACTAAATGAACTGTTGTAAGTCAAGGACTACTTGCGTAAGATTCTGTGGCATGCAAGTTAAAAATATATAATTCAGGATAGGTTTGAGCAGTGGTGGGTTGCTCCTGGTTCGGTCCGGTTCTTGCGAACCAGTAATAATGGCGGCGGGAGGCTCCGCCCACAAGCCCCGTCATCACTGACGAACTGTGCATGTGCAGAAGCGCACGCACAAGCGAAGCAAACCCCCGCACGTGCTCCCATTGTGAACTAGTAGTAAAGGTAAGTGGAACCCACCCCTGGGTTTGAGGCCTTATTTGAGCTGCACCCTAATGAAGTAGGTAGTGCAAGTAAAACTATTGTAAAGTATACTCTTCTATCACTTGACAAAGCAGCTTTGCAAAGATCATTACAAGGTCCAAATTTGTAATAAAAGTATCCAAGTTGCTATTCTATTAATTTCATAGCTAGTGCATCATTTAAAACTAATCACCAGTTTTAATTTCCTCCCTCATTTTTCCCCTTCCTATTCCTTTTCAAAAGACTTCCCCCCCCCCATTTCTACAGCAGGATCATTGGTTTCTATTTCTCATCTAGCCACTTAACCAGCTTTTTAATCAAAGTTTGTATAATATCTCTGCATTCCATAGGGTGCAAACCACATGCTTGCTTTCATCAGGGTCATTCCCCCCCCTTTAGGTTACTTTTTATTTTCTGGGTGGACATGAGGTTACCTACCCACCCCCCAGTTGGATTGGCAAGAAGCGACCCACAGAACTCAAAAGCCTCCTTGCAACCTTGCCTGCTACACCTTGAGTAAACTAACAAGAGTAGGCTAACAAGAGCCGAACGTTTTTCAGATTGGCAGAATTCATCCTCCAGGGCTGACAGGCGAATTTCATTAACTCTCCTGAATCAGCATTCCCTATTCTGGCTTCCACCGGACTTTTAGGACTTCAACTCCCCATAATCCATGCCGATTTGAGCCATTGCAAAGGCTTTCAGGCTGGGGCTGTCTGACTTGAGAGCCCTACTTAGCTATGCCTCGTGGGAGGAGCGTCCGTCGTCCCCATTGTCAATTTCTACTCCGGGTCACTCCGTTGCAAACTTCTTCGGGAGAAAAGAACTCCAGCTCGCTTCAGACAATGGCAGTTTATTTAAGCCTCATCTTTCACCCCCGGGCTCTTCGCGTCGCTTTTGGTTAAGGAAAAGTAGAGGAGGAAAGGAAAGAGATGCCTTAACTTCGGCCAGGCGACCGAATTTCAGAAACTTTGCCTCAGCCAAGGGAGGGTTCGCCGAGCTCATTGGAGGATGCTGGCTTCATTTGAAGCCTAGAAAGAGTTCACAAGCATAAACAGGAAAGCCTTACATCACTCTTGTGTCTGTGTGTGTAGGGGAGGAGCCCTGCCTGCTCTCCACTCGCCACTCTTTGTGGTCATGAATTGAGCGGAGAGCGTAAGGAAGAGAGAGAGAGAGAGAGAGCTTCGCCTTTCAAGCCAGGCGAAGAAGTGCCTGCGAGAGGATTGATTAGAGCGGGGTTCCTACGACTCACCATGCCCCTTCGGAGCGCTGAGGAGAAACCCAAGGATGAAATTGCTTTGGAGAGCTAAAATGGTAATCCCACCGCACGCACACACACACACACACAAAGCTTCCTTGCGTTTCTTAAAAGGCTTTCTCTGCACAGGCAGAGGGATTCCTGCCTTTCGGGACGCCGAGGTTTTACTTTTTGAGAAGGGAAACCGCTCGGGCGAAGATCTGGTGCTGACTTCCCAGGGGGAGAAAAAAAAAAAAGATTTTGAAGTCTTTTTTTTTTTTTAAAGAAAAAAAAAACCCTGCGACTTAGTGCGAATTCGAGTTTGGAAACGCCGCCGCCTGCAATCTAATTCTCCTTCTTAAGTGTGGGAAAGAACGGCGGGGGGGGGGGGGGGGAGAGAAAGGAGGGAAATGAATGAGTTAATAAGCTTTTGTAAGCATCTCAGAGGCTTTAGTCCTTCGTCAATCAAAAAGAGTTATTTTCCTATATATATGTGTGTGTGTGTGTGTGTGTTTTAGAATTGTTTATTGTAGTGATTAAACTGTAACCGTACAGCAAGTATCGTTACGCTATAGTATCCTGAGCCCTTTCAACTTTCTGACATGCTATTTTTTTTTAAAAAAAAAAAACTTTAATGGGGTTTTGATAAACCTTATCTGATTTTCTTCTCAAGTCCTGATTTCCTTTTTTTTTCTTTTTTAAAAAAAGCTGAAATAAAGTCAGCTAATTGTTCTAGAGTTCCTGCAATCTGAAATGCCTGTGTAGCTTTTAAAAGGTGCAGCTATTTGTGCCGTTTAAATGCTGACGATAATAGTTATTGGCGATATTATGTGTGTATGGGTGGGGGGGAATATTTCCTTATGAAACGATACCGCAGAACTATTTGAAATATGTATAAATCCTGGGTAGGGTGCCAGAGAAGTTAAATGGAAATGCAATTACCTTGTTATTTATTCTAGCTTTTTCTCCATTGAATAGCTTGTAGTTTGGGGGAGATTTGGAGGTTTTTTTTTTTTTTTTTTTTTTTTTTTGTATGCCGGTTGTCCTTTGGAAGGTCTCTTTTGAAACAAATTGTGGAGCGGCTAGCCCAAACACGAGGCAAATGGGGAAAATGACTTTGTTTCTATTATTATTACTACTAAGAAATCCAAGCATTTCCTTTCTTCCTGTGGCAGAGCTCAATCCAAGACTGGGGTGAAGAGATAGAGGAAGGAGCAGTTTATCATGTTACCCTCAAAAGAGTACAGATTCAACAAGCCGCCAACAAAGGAGCAAGATGGCTAGGGGTGAGTGAAAATGCCACTTTGGCATCTTGTAAAAGTGCTTAGTGGACTTTGGAGTCCCAGCTGAGAGCTGCATTCCAGGCTGCTGCCTGCCTATATACTATGCATTGTGCTAAAGCCGGGTTTTCACATTAAAATACTTTCTTCATACTGTGTGGGGGAAGTGTAAAGTAAGGATCAATGTTACTTTTGGCCATATAATACATTACCACAGTTTCAGAACAAATAGAATTTTGTTTTTTAAGAAGATGGGGGAGTCCTCAGTAGTAGCTGAGAGGCTTTAATGCAGATGTTCCAAAGTTTGTGCATGTGTCGAAAAGCACTTGTGAATTACTTGTGAATTACTGCCCTTCAAAGTTAGTACCGGTAATTCTGAGCGAGGTGGACCAATTTTCATTTGCTTTGCTCCATATTATCTTCTTTTAATAATCATGAGAGGACACTTTGGTAAAAAGCTGGCTCTGGTTTGGCAGTGCCTAGCTGGGAAACTTTCTGTGGGACTTCTAAACACATACTTCTAAACACTCTCTGAACACATAGTGGATACAGATAGTATTTGACTTTCAACCACAATTGAGCCCAAAATTTCTGTTGCTATGTGAAAAAGTTGTTAAGTGAATTTTGCTCCATTTTATGACCTCTCTTGCTATAGTTGTTAAGTGGATCACGGCAGTTAAACTTGTAACATGGTTGCTAAGTGAATCTGGCTTCCCCATTGACTTTGCTTCTCAGAAGATCACAAAAGGTGATCACGTGACCTGTGACATTGCCATAAGCCAATACCCAAGCGGCAAAATTTTGATCATGTGACCATGGGGATGCTTCAACAGTCATAAGTGTGAAAAATTATAAGTCACTTTTATAAATGCCATTGTAACTTCAAACAGTTACTAAATGAATAGTTGTAATTTGAGGACTACCTGTCTTCCTTTGATTTTGTATCTGCAGTTATGTTTGTTTGCCACTAATATGTTTTAAAATGGCAAGGTTATACTTTTCTGATAAATCAAATCCAGATGTGTATGTTTAGTATCAAGCTGTGCTTTACAGAGTGAATCCAAAGTTGGGATTAAATGGCAACAATTCCATTGGAGCAATGAGATACAATTTAATTAGATGTGGCAATATATTTTATAGTTGAGCCAATTTTCTTTCAGTAGAGTAGAGCAAAAATACTCCGAATTTACTTCCAGCCAATGTGGTATATACATTTGAATGTGGGATCATGTCTTGAGAAAAAAACCCATACAGATACTTAGCTAAAAAGCTCCCTGGGTGAATTTCATTTTTCATTAACTTTCAGTCTAACCTACTTGGCAAGATTGCTTTGAGGAGGACATGAAGACACCTGTGTATGTTGTCTTGGCCTCATGGAAGAAAGGGAAAATATAGATGTAAGATACATTGTTAGTGACTCAGAATCCTCATTAATTCAAGATTGATGGAAAATTGCTTACAAGATTATCAGGATTAACGCAATATCCAGCATGAACAAAAACAGTTGTCAGATGAAATGTTTCATCTTGGTTTCTTGCTGACTCCAACAAGTTGGGATTAAGAAAACAGTATCTTTACCTGTCTGCATTTCAGCGACACTGCTAATTTAGAGAAACTAAGACTGATTGTTTTTGAACTATTACAATACCGCATCCTACTTGAATCATGACTTCAGGAAGGATGGCCTGTACCAGGGAGACCCAGCCTGATGGACACATTTGAGATTTTAAGAATATGTGTATACTCTCACAAAATAACTTCAGAGGAGGCGTGTCCATTAATAAAATGGCCACCATAGCTAATTTTAATACTAGCTATCTGTCATTCCCTCTTCCCACTTGACATTATTGTTGCTTGTTTTTGTCGTCTTTTGGTGCAGATGGGTATTACTTCCAAAGAAAGTGCTGGGCCCAGCTGTATTTTTTTTCATAACAAAGCTTGTAAACCATTAAGATAAGAGCTTGGCAATTTACTTTGCAGGATGCCATTTCCCACAGTTTAAAAAAATTAATGGGAAGCTTGATATGAATGCAAGTTGCATGCACAATAATGGAGATTATCTTGGTGTCCTAGATGCATGGTATAAAAGCAATGGAGGAATGGAATCACACCTTACTCCTGTGCTCCCATACCAGCTCTGAAACTTTAGGATGCAATGCATAGATGTCAAAATTAAATAATAAATTAAAGGCTTTTATCCTTCTTTTGGCCCATATATATTGGAGGTTTATGCATGCAGTGAGTTACTATGAAAAAGTGGCCAATATGAGTATCTCAATGAAGCAACTATAGAATGAGTATTTGATTTTATATACAGCCATCTCTGAGTAAGTCTTACATGGTAATTGTGGGATTTATATTAATTTTATCCCACAACACACACATACACAAACAAGTTTGTGTATAAAAAACCCAAACCCTTGGAATTTTTATTATCTTATATTGAAAAAATTGTAGGCCAGACTAAAAATTGACTAAGGCCAGACTAGGTAAGAATAGGCAAATGTTTTAAGTTACTGAACACACTTGAAATCTTTTGTGAACATTCTTACTAACGACTTGTGGTTGAAGAACTTATACACTTATAAAATGGAACCTATTGGTAGATTTAACCACTCACAAAAGCCTCATTTATCAAAAGAGAAATTGTGGTTGCTTTCTGAGATTTTCTCATTTGGATAGGCATTATCAAAAATAAGATGATCCTGTAAGCTAGTTAATTTATTTCAATATATACCCGTCAATTCATTACTGACACTATCTTGAAATATCATTTAAACAACATCTTAGATTTTGTACTATGGTGCAACCAAGTAGGATCAGCAAATTTTGCAAAACTTATAGACTGTGTTGCTAGTTTCTCCTTTTTCATATTCTGAAGGAGTACAAAGTGTTCTTAGCAGAACGGATGAATTCAAATCTGCTTCCTTCGGTGGCAGATTTCCCATCAATGCCTTCTGTTTATAGGGAAAAAATAGTTTTTTAAAAATAAAATATTTGCATATTTTTCACAGATGGCAGTTTTTGCTAGGGCACAAGGCCACCAAGAGTGCTTGTATGTCCACTAGGTGAGAAGCTTTATTTTTTGTATGAAGTTGCAGGAGAGAATTTGAAAAGACCCATGATTTGGGATATGAAGAATGCCAAAATGTTTAGCTAGCTCAGCATTAATAATTTTGGAAGGGCATTGTGATTTTATTGAAGGCAATTCAGTCCAATCACGTCATTCTGAACCCAAAATAATAGTGCTACTTGGAAGAGCAATCCTCTCTCCCGCTTTTAGGAAGAACTTCATTTGACTCTTCTGATTTTCTCATTCTGGGCTGGAGGAACAAACTGTCCAGTGAGAATGCATATCTGCAGCCAGATTGATTTGTATCGGCTTGTAAAATGTGTGTACAACATGCCAAATATCACTGACTCCTGGTGAGATAGCACATTGAAATGAGATCCTGAAGCAGTGGTGGGTTTCCCCTGGTTTGGACTGGTTCTCAAGAACCGGTAGTAAAACCAGCGGGAGGCTCCGCCCACTGACCCAGACGTCAGCATAGGTGATCTGCGCGCATGCTCCCGATGCGAACTGGTAGTAAAGGTAAGTAGAACCCATCCCTGCCCTGAAGTAATTGGTGTGGGGGAGAGGGAGATAGAAGCAACAGAGGGAATTAAGATGAGAACTGCATGTCAAGTATGGAATGACAGTGGGGAACATAGTTAAAAGTTTATTTCTAGAAGAAAATTCTCCATTTAAGACAGTTTTCTTTATATTAGGATCACTTCTACTTTCTACTGTAATATAGTATTCCTTCTCATACTTAGCTTTAATAGAAGCAACAGAATTTCAAGAGAATAACTAGTTCTGAGATCAGCAATTCACAGTTCCTGGCCTAAATCCTAAATTTTTTCGTTTTTTTCTTGCCACCAATCCAGAAGCAAGAAAGATAGCTTAAGTTGGCTTAAACCTGCTGGAATTCATTTTGGAGAGCAATAAAAAGAGGTCGGGCCCAAACTTTTGCACACAATTCTTAAAAGCAGCCCACCATAAAACTAATCACAGTTTGTAGTGATGGTACAAGGATTTTGTTATTCCTTTAGTTGATTTAATTCACTGTCAGCAATACTTAAAACTGGGAACTGCTAGTTTCTGCTTGGGTCAGCAAGGGATTTTTTTAGTATAGTTTGAAATTTAGTCTTGTTTCTTTGAAAGGTTTCATTTCCTAGTCCTCCATAATCTACTGTTCCAGGAAAATAACTGCTTTTATCTTTGTGAAGCTAGACATTTCTCTCTCCTGCTCAAGTTATATGCAAAATAGCCAACTATATAAATATAGCTATACTTTAGGTACACAAAACTCATGAGGGAAAAAATATCAACTTTTCAGTTGAGCAGAAGATAAAATAAATGGTTATAGATTGATTGATAGCTTTAGAATATTTAGAAGTTGGTAATGCCTCAATAATCCTTTTTTGTAGAATAAATTATCATTGTAGTTATTTTTCACAGTGTGGTATGAAGAGTTATAATTTGAGAGCCTGTATAATCTTGTATAAGAGTTGATCCACTCTACCAATAATTGGATTCTGTATGATGTTTATTACAGGCAGATGCCAATAACACAAATGCTCTCTTTCTAATGGAGGTATTGTTCCTATTGTTAAGAACTTCAAAGGAAAAGTTTATGGGTAGTCTTTCTTCATACACTCCAACTATCTTTGTTCCCCCAGAGATGTTCATGATATCTTTGTTCCATAAGGTCTATCTGCTTTTCAGGAGGAGGTCTTGTGACTGTCCCCTCCCTCTGATAGACATAAAAAATGACTGCTTCAGGTTTCACTTCCCTGTTGATTAGAAATCTCTCAATGGCCCATTGACATATTTATTCTAGATGAATAAATCAGTCCGTGCATATTATGTCACAAAAATGTTAGTGTTCTCTCTTTCCTACTTAGATACTTTGTGGTGCTTCATTTGATTGTAAAAGCATATTTGCTTAGTCTCACTACACTGCAAAACCCAAAAATGTATTAATGCATTATTAAATTAAGTTAATACAGTTAAGGAAAAACTATCAATGCATGATAACATATACACACTAGGGACAGCTCAATTATTCAGATCCTGAGCCATCCTTTTCCTAACCTGCGAAGCTGCTCACACAAAGGTAGAAGAAAGAAGTTTGTTTGACAGAATTTAAAATCGCTACTGTATTTGAGTTCTTTGATATACTGAGATTAAATGTGGTTGAGCTGAAAGTATTCAACAATACAATTAGTTCTGTTATGATTTTAAGTAGTTTTATACAAAGGAAGCTGTTGTCACCTTGCTAATACTGCCTTGCTTTTGAAACTTTGATAATTTGTTGTAGAGTAAATAAATTCACGGAACAGGAAAAGAGAAGTTTGTAATGTGGAGAGAGAACTCTTGCTTATTGTGAGGACAAAGAAGTTTATAAACAGACATGAGGGTTCTTGTTTTCAGCTTTGAAACTGTATTTAAGGCTGTGCTTCCCACCACAGTCTCTCTTGGGTCAGATATGTTTATTAGTGTGTGTGTATTTTTCAAGATTTCCTGGGCATACCAGTTTAATCACGAATTTTGCCTTGCATTTCTTGCAGTTTGACACTGACAGACTGAACTTTTTGTGACTAGAAGAGATAAAATATGGTATTTGAGTAGATATTAAAGACAGAGTTCTTTTTCATAGGCATTGAAGAAAATTTCCTTTATGAAGCGTATACAAGTAGATTATTTTTGCCACATTTATTGCCACAAGATTTTAATTCTCCAAAACAATTTCACATAGGGAGAATCGGTGAAAAGCCAACCATCACATGAATGAAAGGGAAGGTTTCATCTTCCTTGTTCCATTCATTTACAGCCTTTCTTTCCTTTCTCTTTAGCTTTTTTTGCCCCATATCCCTTATGAAAACTGAAAGTGTTTCCTGGTTCCAAAGCATTACTCTTTTAGTTGTTTCAAATAGTTGAGAGCTGGTTGTTGGCATTAAGGTATTGGACTAGGACTGGTGAGAACTAGGGTCAAGCATTCACTTAACCAAGGAAGATCCCTGGATGACTTCAGCCCAGTCATTTTCTCTTAGCCCATCCTACCTCATTAGGATGCTAAATTAGGGATACATTGGAGGAAGGAGTGCTATGCCTTGACTGCTGGAGAGAGGTAGCATATAAATGGAAGAAATACCGTGTTTTCCCGAAAATAAGACCGTCTTATATTTTTTTGAACCCTGAAATAAGCGCTTGGCCTTATTGCCATGTGCTCAAAAGCCCGATTGGGCTTATTATTAAGGGATGCCTTATTTGGGGGAAAAAGGGTAGTTACCTTAAAACAGTAAAGAACAGGGACCTGTAATTTTTGTTTGTTTGTTTCTCATTTCCTTCAATAGTGTTCTGATGGTACTTATTCTTGTCTGTCTAATACCATTTCAACCCACACCAAAGTTCCAGTCCCCTGTACTTTTTTCATTATTTTTGGAAAAAAATAAGAGTTATTCGGGCCAAAATTACAGTGAGGAAGTTCTGGTCTTCTTTTTAGTAAACTCAGGAGTTAAGATTCAAGTTCTACTATATGCAGAACTGTACCCTCAGTTCTGTTTCTTGGACCTGATAGCAACTGAGTATGTTGCAATTAGTTTTTAGAGCAACACAGTACAGTGAAACATAATAGGATACTTCCCTTAAATAGCAAAGCTTGTAACTGAGAGATGTTTGGTCCCTGGAGTGAGAAAAATGCATATTTGTAGCATAATGGCCATGTATGAATTTGAAGCTGTTGGTTTATGGGCTCTTGGAAATAAAATGTTTTCTTTGTTCAAAATAGTTCCCTGCCTTCTGAAAACATTGAAAGAGAGCTGTCCCGATGGCCTCATTATAGCCAAAAGGTCTGTGAAAAGTTCATAGAGAACTGTGTTAAGCCACTTTTTCGTCCATAGAGTGGAAGCCAGCTTTCCATCCCTTTTGTGCCTTCTAAGATGGCTCCTTAGCTGAGGTCATGTAACTAGAAAGCCTGCCAAGAGCAAAAATGTTTGCAAGTAATAGCAGTTCTCCTCTTCCAATAAATAAGTTGACACACAAATGTTGAATTCCTGAGCCGTTGTTTTAACCATAGTATTTCTGGTTTTATACTTGTAAATTCTTCCCATCACGTTTTGTTGTACAATATCTTTGTATGTACAATTATAGAAAAATTTTGTCATCTCTTTGGAAATTTAGCATGGGTTAGAAATCTCTTTTTCCCATTCTGGAATGCTTTTCAAGAGCAAAATATCCAGAAGGTTATTCGAGAGAAATAAAACTTCTCATAATGTTCGCCTTTTCAGGAAGATAAAAGTTTCACTCCACCCCATTGTCCCCTGCCTTTAGTAGCAATAAGCTTATGTTTCTTTAGAGAGGGTGAATGTGGGACATAGATCACCCTTTCCCTGACTGGGCTGGGAAGTACATAATGCGCATTTTGCAAGGCCATTTAGTAATTTTTTAAAAAGTGGAAAAGAAATAGGGATATCCATTAATGTAATACCAGATCACAGTTCATTCCTGACATTGTGTGGGAAAGAAGTAAGAATTCCAGACATTAATGGGCCACAGCTACATGGATTTACCAACTTTTGTATTCTTACTGTATCAAGGAATCATGGTGAATCCAGGTCTCTTTCACATCTGTCATACTTGCCAGAAGGCATTCCCAACTATGTTATACTTAGGCCTGCAATATATCCCTTCCTTTGCCATGCTCTACCTCTAGCTTGGTTCTACCAAAATCTTTTGTAGAGTTCCAGCAGAAACATCTGACGTATCATATTCTACACCCCTGGAAAGTGTAGAATATGATAGGTAGGCATTGTTGCATTCTTATAGATTGGGTGCCCAACACATCTGTTTCCTACTGGAGGGAAGCCTTAGCATCATTTCTGATTAAGTCAACAGTGCTATTTATTCATTGTGCAGTCTATTTAATTTCCATGCCCTACTTTTAGACTTTGTCACATGTGCAGTAATTTATTTATTTGGAAAATTTATATTTATATTTATATTATACAGTGATTAAAGGAGACTTACAGGAAATAAAAACATAAAATAAAAGAAATAAAATAACAGTAAAATAATAATGCACACAGAGAGAGAGAGAGAGTAACAACACACACTCATACCAGCCATTTAATGGACTCCATCCCGCTCTGGGTTCCCCAGGCCCGCACGTCTTCAGGGCTTTCCAAAAGAATGTCAGAGTGGGGGCCAGTCTAATTTCCAGAGGGATGATGTTCCAGAGGGAGGGAACCACCATGGAGAAGGGCAGCCCCATTACTATTGTAATGTACATGTACATGTAAGTGTGTAATAATGCACCAAATCTATTTAACTGCATAACTATGTTGCTTGTCCAGCAGCTAAAATGTTTTATATATAAGTACGTGGACTGTGTATACTGTATATGTTTACTTCCCTCATGTTCTCATCATACGCTAAATAATAACAATAGTTATTCTAAATAAAATATAATAAAAGATTTTTGCTTGTTTAGGCCTGGTATCAGTTCCAGAATTTCAGAAAGTCTTAGGCAAAGCAACCCGAATGAAAATTAGATGTGTGGAAATGCAGGTTTCTGTCACTTTTTGTGGTGCCTTAGTTGCCCTGCAGAAGTGGAGAATGATAGTTTTGTTGCAATCAGACACCATTAATTAATTTTGGAAACTTCCAGCAATTGCCAGTCTACCCACACGTAGGATACACTTAGGAAAAAGGATGAATACCAAATGTTTCTGATTTATTCCTCCATCTCACTCCATATATACTTATTCTCAATCTAATTCATCATCACTCTTCTCCCTTTTATTTCAGTTTATAACTCATCCAATATTCTTTGCTGCTCTTGCATTTCACATTTCCATCTGCAGTGCTAGGATGGCGTGAAAGAGCAAAATCAAATTACATTAAAGAAGTGCAAGTTTTTGCCCAAAGATCTCTGCTACTCAATCATTGTTATATTTGGTTTGTTTCTTTTCAGTGTCTTAAATAGTCCTCCCCTCCATTCAGGGCTATGTGTAATTGTCAACATATCAACATACATGTTGATTCTGGTTTTCAGTTGGACAGTTTTGTTGGCATAACATGAGAAAATATAGGAGGCCTTTTAAAAATATCACATTGTAATATTCCATAGCCTATTCACATTCCTGGGAAGCAATGTGCTCCTTAATGTTATAGCAAAAGCCTACCCTGAAATGAAATTGATTCCTAGATGAAGTTGCTAGTCTTTTTTTTTTTATCTGATTGAAGTCTTTGAAGTGGATCAGCATTAAAACCCAGCAGCACAGTCCTATAGATGTATATTCAGTTATAAATCTGTTTGATGGTGTTATAGTATTATTGATTACTTCTATCAAATACTTCGTAAAATAAGTATCCAAAATAGTAAGAATAATGCAAAGAGAAAAAGTGGGTAAATAATAAAGTCATCTAACCTTTCTTACGGTAGGAGTGTTCTGTTTTAATAGTGTTTGCCCAGCAAACATCTAGTTGAAACATATTTGGAATCATATTCCTTTCATTTAGATTTATAATAGGCTTACAAATAGATTTTCCCATGGTTGAAATGAAAACTGGCCAAGGCAGTTAAATAGAAATTAGAGCTTCAGCTTTATGGTACTGTTTGTTTGTTTGTTTGTTTGTTTGTTTGTTTGTTTGTTTGTTTGTTTAAGTTATACTTTGCACCTTTTCACTGTGAAGGGCTCCACAGAACATGTAATAAAATGTATATAAATACTCATATATAAAGCTTAGAGGAACAAAAGACTAAACCCTACTGTATTAAAATCATAAACAAGATGTAGAAAAATACTGGGCTCATGGGAAAATAAAACATTTGTTTGCTCCTAATTTTTGTAAACTTTTTTCAAAGTTGATCCATAAGACATCTAAGGTTTGAGACTGGGATAGACTTCTCTTGCCTGATGGTCTCCAGATGTATTAGTAAGGGATTCTGGCATTGTAGCCCTCAAACATCTAAAAGAATCAGATTGCAAAAACTGTGTTCAGGTATACTTAAATATATATTGTAAAGTTTAATGAAGATGGGTCTGCTAGAGTTTAAATAAGACTAATGTAGAACAGGATTCAAGGACAGTACACATTAGCAGGAAGGGAACTGACTTTCTATAACAGGCATAGTTGGTGTTTGCAGTACCTAGGAGAGTTCCTAAGGAAGACAACTCAACAACGGTTAGATCTTAACTGTGAAGCCAGCTGAGGGCCCAAGCTCCTCTTATTAGTCAAAGGTATTTAGGTAGCTAGTTAGTTGATAGCTAGTTAGCTGATAGTTAAAGATCAATATCTGGAGGACTCCAAAGTGAGGATAGTTTAGTTCTGGCCTTTCCCCCACATTAAAAAAACCTTCATAATTATAACTTTTACCCTATGTTTTATGTTTTGAATGATTATGTAAGATACAGTTCTGAAAAATATAAATATGATTAGTTTGCAAGCTATTTCTCAAAATCATCAAACTTTAAATAATTTAGAAGAAGCCGCTGGAATTAATACAGAATCCCTCTCCATATGACTTAATGAATCCCTTGTGCTACCAAGGGATTTTCTTCTTTTTCGTACATGCAGTGCCTTCCTTTTATAAGTCATAGGATTGTGTGCTGCAATTGTATTTTTTTCAGCTACATACTGCCTTTTGTGGCTAATACATTATTTTTAGACAATATTCCCTGATCTTTTGATTTCTCAGTTTTTAATTAGGAAACTCATAGGTTGCCCTTTTTGCCAGTTTATTAGAATGCGACGACTATTTCAACTTGAATAGGAATGTTTGAAACTAAAGAAACTAAACCAATGCAATTAAACTTGACCAAGGAGATGCCATCAAGATGTGAATTTAGTGTAAGGCTAAGGAGCAAACTACATCCTTTTCTTTCTTTTTTTTATTTTATTTATTTAAAAATACAAACAAAACAAAACAAGTAACAACAAAACATACAGAACAGGTAAAAAAAAATTCAATATACATCTTATCAAAGTTGTCGCAACTGTAATCTATGTTCTTATTTGTGCTTTTGACTCCTCCTTGTTTTGGTCTATTCTCTTATATCTATTTTTGTAGTTCACTGTTAACCTGCATTAGTGGTTTGTGTTCCTATCCCTATATTAGGTCATTCCAGTTACTTCCTAATCTTTTTTTCCTTTTCTATCTTCCAACCAAATGTACCACTTCTCCCATACTAAATAATAGTCATGTTCCTCTTTTTCTTGTAATTCCTTTGTGAGTCTGTCCATTTCTGCACATTCCATGATTTTACTAATTACTCTTATCTTCTGTCGGTATGTCATTACTCTTCCAATTTTGTGCAAAAATTATTCGTGCTGCTGTTATTATATGAATGATTAAATACTTTATTTCCTTTTCATATTGTCCATTTATTATATCTAGTAGAAAGGCTTCTGGCGTCATTTCTATTCTTTGTTGTGCAATTTCTTCTATTTGTGTTCTAATCATTTGCCAGTATTGTTTTGCCTTTGGGCAGGTCCACCACATGTGATAGTCGGTTCCTTTAAAACTACATCCTTTTCAGTGCAGTAGTGAATCTTGAATCATTCCACTAAATGCACGTCTATGGAAATTCTCAATCATCTAGGTCAAAGTTTCTCAAATGTGCTTTTTTTGTTTTTTCCCAAAAGGCAACTGGATTGCTTTTTCTTGAGGAAGAAGTTTTGCTTCTCATCCAAGAGGCTTCATTGGCTCTGGCAGGGTGGTGGGACATGGAAGGAAGGACTGTTAGAACTATCCTGCCCTCCCTCCACCATCCAGTCAAAACTGATGAAGCTTCTTGGATGAGAAGCTAAATGAAAAAAACAGTTCAGTTGCCTTTTGGAGGAAAAAAGACACATTTGAGTCTGCTAAATGTATCATTAAAAAAAAACAATTGATAAACAAAGCAAAACATTTATATTGAATCCTATCTCAATTAGGAAAAGTCCAATTTAACTGTCTTTTGAGTTTATTATATTTTCATTATGAAGAATATCTTCTGGACAAAGGAAAATAATTTATCTCCTATATATAGATGCTTATTTAGGTTTGACCAGAAATTATTATAAACAATGCATGTAGAGATTACATTACCCAATGCATGTAGAGATTACATTACCCAGAGAAGTTAATGCTCCTTCTTCAGATAACTTCTCCAGTTATCTGCTGGAGGGGAGTTGCAAATTGTTTGCCCTTCCAGCTATTTTTGATGGAAACTATTTCATGCATACATGACATGTGTCTCATTTTGTGAACCATATTCCTCTCTGGCTCTGTTGGTTACCAAATTGTAGTTGGTTATTTGTTTGATTATTGATATCCATGCATATAGTATGTTTATAATCACTGTTCGTTGTTTGTTTGTTTGTTTTCTAGAAAGCCCCTTAATAATGCAGAAAACTAGCAATTGCAAATTAATTATTTTAATCTTTTAAGTTAGTACCATTGCTTTTCATAAAATTCTATTTTACATTATACTATTAGTTCTTATAGTTAACAATATCAATATGAAATAGTTTATCTGCAGAGGTTTGTGATTATTTATTATTTCACATTTTTTATTTTCCTTTATTCTGTAGTTTTATTCAAATTATATAAATTTTGAATACATTTACTTTTATCTCAAAGACCTTAAATATACAGTCTTAGTAGTATTGATATCATGATGTGTATGGTGTGTTCTATAATCTGAATTGGTAATATGGTGTGTTCTATAATCTGAATGTGTAGTATTTATGTTAGACTATTTTATCTTTTAATGATATGTTATGCTGGTCAATTACTAAAATAAAAATACTACTACTACTACTACCACCGTACTACTACTACTACTACTACTACTACTATTACTACTACTACTACAGTGGTGGGTTGCTCCCGGTTCTGTCTGGTTCTTTAGAATCGGTAGTAAAAGCGGCCGGAGGCTCCGCCCGGACGTCATAATTGACGATCTGTGTATGCGCAGAAGAGCATGAGCGCGAGCAAGGCAAAAGTGCATGCGCGGTCCCATTGCAAACCGGTAGTTAAGGTAAGTAGAACCCACCCCTGTACTGCTACTTTTTTTTTAACAAAGTTTATTTTCATTTTTAAAAATACAATATTTTACATATTTACATACAAGGTTATTGCAATTAACGTACACAAATCTGCGCCTATACCACTAATACAATCCATTTCATTGCCCTCTTTTTTCTTTTACCCAATTATACCATAAATTCCAACATTTGTAATAATCAGAATCTTTTTGGTTCCTAAGTAATTTCGTTAACCGGTCTGCCTCTGCGCATTCTGTAATTTTCCAAATCAATTTATTTTCTGTGGGTATTAATTCGTTTTTCCATTCTTGCGCGTATAGTATCCTAGCTGCAGTAGTGATGTGGAGTCCCCTGTACTACTACTACTGCTGCTGCTGCTACTGCTGCTGCTGATTGAATATAAGGGCAGGATATGAATAAATAGAACAAGCATTCTATATTTAATCACAGAAACCAAACTATAAATTTGCATGTTGCTAGCTACAGTTTAATATGCACTACTTTTCATACTGCTTTTGTTCCTTCTTAAAGTAGCAATCAAATGTATGAAATAGAAACAAACCAAGCAGTGTCTATTGACAAAGGAAGTTCTAAAATGTATTTCATGCATAATCAAAGATGATTAGGAATTTCGAGGGCATTTCAGTCGGTCATCATTTTTATCCCCCATTCCCGCCCTGTCCCCATCCACAATTTTCAAAGCCAGGTGTAACATCAAGTTCATTTCTTATGATCTCAGAACTATTGTTGACAATAGTCTGGGTTTGACAGCTTTGGCTCCAGTGGAGCTTCAGGTCATCACTTTAGGCTGGATTTTGAGCCAAAAGAGGCCCACAGCTTCAGCTGCTAGCTGCTTGAGGAAGCCCTGCTCCAAATCCAGAGCTGTTCTGAGCAGCTTCAAACTGCTGTTCCAGCTTTGGCTCCTTTTACTAGGTTCCAGCTCTGTAGTCATGGGGTTGGGGAGGGGGATGCTAGCGATTGTAATACGATTGTAAGATTAATAACATTTTCTAAACAATGTTATTGAATAATAAATACCCCAAGAGATAATGTGTTCTTGTGAAATCAGTTACGTCCTTAGTTTGTTACTTTTAGCAAACTTTGACAAATTTTAAGGTAGCGTGACATAAATGACATAAAATAATCCAGCTAAAGATCAGTTCTTAATTGGCTTATACCTAGGCTTCCTGAGAAAGCTTATATCACAATCTTAGTCCCAAAACCCTCTTTTATTGAGACAGCTATGAATTATGGTCATTCACAGCCCGTAATGATTCACAAACAGTCTGTGAAGATTCTGACAGATGTCTGCTCGAGTTGACAGTCTTTCAGGGTAATGTTGATAAGCACCCACCTTTATCTCCCTTGAAATGAGACCTAATTGTCAATTAAGTTTTGCAAGGCCAAATGGAGCACAGAGTCAAACGGACTTCTCAGAGCTTGAATTGACTATATGAAATAATTACTTCCTGCAAAGGCTCATGTCTGTTTGCTCCTCTTTTATGTCTTATGGGAGGGGCCAATCATCTCCAAGCCTTACTCCCGAGTTGCCCTTTTTTAAAAAAATTGTTTTTGCCTTCTAGCAGCTCTGCGCATGCGCACACTGGGAACAGGCTCATACTGTTCTTCTGCCTTGCTGATGTCAGATTCCTGAGGCTCTGGAGGCAGCACATAACTACCAGATGGCCCTGGCCCCCTTTCGGACAGGGGGAGCCCTCGTCCGAGCCAGGACTGGCCCACGTTTCTCTCCAACCTCCTCACTGTCCGAATCTGCTGCCAGGTCTGCTGGCTGCTGGCAGGCCACAACAATACCATGTAGACAAAATCTTGCCAGACTAAACTAATACAGGTAGTCCTTGACTTAGAACAGTTCCTTTAGTGACTGTTCAAAGTTACAACAGCAATGAAAAAAGTGACACGGCATTTTTCACAAATATGATAGTTGCATCATTCTCATGGTCATGTGATCAAGATTTAGATGCTTGGCAACTGACTTATATTTATGATGTTTGCAGTGCCCCAGGCTCATATGATCACCTTTTGTGACCTTCTGACAAACAAAGACAATGGGGAAGCTAAAATCACTTAACAACCATGTTACTAACTTAACAATTACAACTATTCACTTAATCACTGTGGTAAGAAAGGTGGTAAAATAGGGAAAAACCTCTCTTCCTCTTTCTCCAATCAAGCTCCAAACTTGCCTCTTGTCTCATCCACTTCCTTAGTGGGGACGAATCCCTCTCTTCTTCCTGGGAAACTGCTGTTTCACTATAGTTCATCACACCTTCTCCTACTTTGTAGACACAATCCAGAAAAAGAGCCCTAGTACCACTTCCAAACTCTGTTTCAACTCCAACGTTCCCAACTCCAGTTCCACTTCAGTTCTGGAACACAACAATCCCCTCCCCCCATGAATTATGTTCTTGATCCAAAGCTTGGAGCTATAATCACGCCTTTATCTATTCAGACTTGTATGACTGTCAAGGAATACTTTGAACCAATTGTTCAATTAGTGCTTTGTCTCCTGAATTAGAGCAGCACTCAAGTTAAGCAAAGACATGAGCATTCAAAATTAGATATGTTGTAGGGAAAAGCATGAATTTTCTCAAAAAAAATAAGAATGGCAGAGCTAAGTAATATAAATCGGAAGCGACTCAAGATCAATTAAAGTGAGAATTTTATCTCATAGTCAAATTATGGATATCACCCCTTGATGATGTAGGTCAGGATTGTCAAACTCATGACGACATGTTGTTGTCACATGATGGATCACAACTTTTTTCCCCTTTGCTAAAATGGGGGTGGGGGTGGTCAGTATGTGATGCATCTGGCCCGTGGGCCATGAGTTTGACACCCCTGATGTAGGTAGAACAATTAACCTGAACAATTTTAAAAGAGAATTTACCAAATTCACAATATGTAAGACTGAGGCAGAGGGACTGTTAGTGGTGACTTCTGAGGGACATGAGAAGGATCCTGTTGCTTTTATGTATTTCCCACTAGCACATGGTTCTACCACTTTGATGGTAATCCAATAGCACAATTCTTTTTGCCCATGGTATTTGAGTAGCCAGCCTTTCTACCTAAATCTCTGACTTTTATATATAGAGATGTTAAAGTGATACATTCTTTTTCTTCATTGATCCAATAATCCAATCAAAGCTCTTTCAGAGATTTAGAATGTCCCTATGGAAATGATTGCTCTAGCCTTATCTTTTTTTCAGTAGATCATATGGAAGAAAACTTCCTTTATGGATGATTACTTTGGATTTAAGGAAACTTTTCCTTAAATCTCCCTTGAGGGAGATGGGCGGTCTAGAAACACGAAATATAAATAATTAAAAGTCTTATCAATTGATTTAAATTAATCCTCATACACTGGCAATTACTCAAGATGCAGGTTTAATTTAATTAATTGATATCAACAGGCTGCTAACCATTACAGGTAGTCCTCGACTTACAACAGTTCATTTAGTGACCGTTCAAAGATACAACGGCACTGAAAATAGTGACTTAGGACCATTTTTCACATTTACAAATGTTGCAGCATCTCTGTGCTCATGTGATCAAAATTCAGATGCTTGGCAAGTGACTCATATTTATGACGGTCGAAGTGTCCCGGGGTCATGCGATTCGCTTTTGCGACCTTCTGACAAGCAAAGTCAACGGGGAAGCCAGATTCGCTTAACAACTGTGTCATTAACTTAACAATTGCAGGGATTCACTTAACAACTGGGGCAAGAAAGGTCATAAAATGGGGCAAAATTCACTTAACAAACACCTCACTTAACAATAATAAATTTGGGTTCAATTGTGGTCGTAAATCAAGGACTACCAGTACTGATTTAGATTGTTCATATAAACAGACTATTTGTAAAAATTGGACCCCCAAAAATCAGTGATCAGGGACTCTCCATGGTAATAATTATAGATATACTGTAGGTCCTGTAATCCAGTTTGTGAACTATTCAGTGTGTAGATGGCTATAGGATGGAGCAGAAGATATTAGTTATTCACCTGTGTTTATCTTTCTGATGGAGCATTAGGCTAGGGGTGGGGAGGAATCACTCAGTTGGAACAGGTACTTAATATTGCTTTTGCTAGCCTAGCTGACCTCCCCACCCCGCCGCCCAAATGACATTTTGTGGTTGAAATGCACTGATTTATTTGAAACTGGTAGTTTTATTTTTTGAATTAGGATCAAGGCAAAGTTATTTAGTGGTCTGATGTTCGGCCATGGAATGTTAACAACAACTGTAGTAAGCAAGGAATTGCTAATTCAAGGCAGTCATTTGCATAGTATAACTGTAAATGAGCTTGTTGCATCTTCTATAGCAGACATGTTTCATAATAATTTCATCCATTTCTGCACGACTTCTGTTATATGAGAAGGAAAGTAATTGTCCCATAATAATCGCCTTCATGTTATTTATGATTACAGAAATATCTCCCAAGTGTATAATAATACATTTCACTGAATCTACCATGAATTTCTTACATAAAGACAAAGTGTAAAGCATGCCAGACATTAAACTGCCTATTGCGAATAAAGCCCAGCTCATCCTGAATGTTTCAGAAATTTGTCATGATGATATGCTGAAATTAATTCCACGTTTATTAACTTAAACTAACATTGACATGAGATAGGGAGTTAATGAAAAAAATAAAATCCTTTTTCTTCTGAAATGTCCTTAAGAGAATCAAGATCTATTAAGTGAATTATTGCAATATACTTTACTAACTGAGATCAAAGTAAAATGTGAAGTTAATGAAACACAAAGCTTTTTTTCTTCTGAAATAACTCCGAGGAATTCAAGATTTAGTGAATTGTAGCACTGTATTTCTCATCTATATAATTTTTTAATTATGCTTTTCTCCCACATCCACTTATTTTCAAAAGTAAAATATAAAGTTCTTTTGGACTTTGTGGCACCATTTCCTATGTGCCATCCTTCTCCAAGCCCCAGAATAGCAATTCATGGAAAAACATATTTTCTGAGAAATAGGAACTGTCGAGTCAGCAGCGAGGATGAAATCAAGGGGGCTGGCAGAGGATTTGAACCCACAGCTTTGTAGTCTGGAGCCAAGACTGCTATCTGTTGAACAGCAGTTATGTTAATTAAATGTGGGTATTCCAAGTACTTCCTTAGAATAATATTATTACTCCTGATCCTTCTATTTTTCTTGAGCAGATTTAGTGCTGGTCTGCTTTCTTCATGAACTGACTGCAGATGTTTTCAATTGCTCCTTAATTTTTGTTTCATGTTCTTATACATACAGTAGCTTCTCTTGTAATTCCATTCTATATTGCTCTTATGGTGGTTATCGAGCAGATAGATGTTCCTGTCAAAAGCACTGCCTGATGTTCAGGTATAAGTCATCTCTTGGGTTACAGATTTCCAAAACAATATTCTATTATTTAAGGCATTTAGCAATAATCTTGCCCCACGAATGGAAATCCCCTGCACTGTAATTTACCAGCTCTATAAAGAGCTGAATTGCACATTTTGAAATGAGTGGGCCTTGTTTTGTTAAGCAGTTTGATTGAATTGCTACATCATGAGGGTTATTATTAATAGGTTTGCTATACATCTTGATTGGCAGAACATCTGTTATCAAATTAAATGTAAATAATACTTTTTTTCTAAATCATTTAATAACTTCCACATATAACTATTTGAATTACCCTTTGGGCCACTCACAATAATATTTGGGAAGAGTTGCAATGGAAATAGTGCTCAAGAACTAAAAGATGTATTTCTGTGATGAAAAATATACACATTTGTATTTACCAATATATAATTCCTAGAAGCATTCTCTATTTGAGTAATGTGGGCTGGTTTGGTTTGATCTTCAGTTGCACCTCCATCTCTTTGGGAGAACTGAAATAGGAGATAAAAGCAGAGGGAGAATTGGAAAGAAATTAATGGAAAAGTAGAGAAATAAAAATATGAAAAATATAAGGTGTGTGTTTTGTTCCTATAACTAGTTTTTTGTTTTGAAAACCACTGCTATAAGTGGCTTTAGAGTAAGTGGACCAAGTTCATCTGAACTATTTTCAGGCCTGGAGTTAATGTATACTTAAAATAGGATGAACTTCTTGAAGGATGTAGTATATGTATATAATCAAAATGAGGTAAATAAAAATATGTCTTAATCTTTTGCTTTCACTGAGTAGTCCATCAAGGACATAAGCCACCTGTTGTTTTGAATATGTAGTCTGTTTAGACAGAGTAGTGTGGCACCTAATTGACTATGAAGTATTTAGACAGATGTAATTATGTGGCACCTAATTGTGTTCTTGGAAGCACAGACATGTTTCTAATTGTGCTGCAGAATCCACCCATAACGCCATATTGAGTGTTTCAGCCTGCTGCTCGTTTGGCCATGTTCTATTTGGCTCATTTGTATATATAATCAAGCAAGGAGACTTCCATCTTTCTGCAGTCCAAAACAGCTTTCTATTTTGAAAAACAGCATCTGGAAAGAAAGGGAAAGAGCTGAGAAACCATATTCACATTGCAAAATCCTGCATCTTCATTGATGATGAAACACTCAAGTTTATGTATTTGCCCTGGTGATATCTCTAGAAGGAGCAAGGCCTTCTTTTACTTTTTGAGGGAGGGGGTTAGGGGGATTGGGATTTTAAAAGTCAAAATATCCTACCAGCAGCTTAGAATCATAACACAAAAATAAATGTTTTCCATTAAATTTCAAGATGTGATCTTGGGAGCTTTGATACTGCATGTGATCCAGTATTTTACAAATTAATCAGTCCAATCAATCAATCATTCAATCAATTGGCAGATAAAAAATAAAGGTTATGGAAGGTTGTTCTTGCATGCCAATTTTTTAGGTGTCCACGTGTATACATGCTATAGCATTGTTAGCTAATCCAGCTGTACCAGACATAATATAATTAGGTTACAGCAACGATTCTTCTTTATTTCCTGAAGGCAATTTCAGAGATTGGAATTAATGGAATATATTCCAATAATCTGCCCTGTAATAACAAATTTGCTATAATGCTTAATATACATAGAAGTTTATCAAAATCTAACCTAAATTATAGGGTATAGAAATAATAATACCCTAAATAATTAATTGAAAAAGGCCTGCATCACATTGCCTTTTAAATGTAATCCTGATAAAAATTAAACAAGATTATAACCTCTCCCAATATCATATTCCATGAAAGTACATATGGATAAATGCATATACATTCTCATGACGTTGGATTAAAACAATGCAAGCATGAGTAGACAAGACTACAGAGAAATAATCTGTCAACTATATAGAATTATATACTATTTAGCCATCTGAGAAAAAGAAATGATAAGAGATGGGGACATCTCAATTTGCATGGGTGCCATCATATCAGTGCTGCTCATAATCTTAAAAGAGATGAAGACAATGAATCTGATGGAAATTTTGTGTAACAAAATATCAGTTTTGTACAACTGTTAAAACTTCCACTCGTCATCTTGTATGTTGAAATGCCAATGTCCTATGAGCCTTATCTCTTAGTTTTAGCTTAGATTCATGTGATACCTAAGTGTGTGTTGGTTGACATACAGCATGTCTAATTCCTTTGCATTTTTCTGTAACAACAGAACAGAATAACAGAGTTGGAAGGGACCTTGGAGGTCTTGTAGTCCAACCCCCTTGGACACCCTATACCCTTTGGCACAAATGGCTGTCCAGTCTCTTTTTGAAAAGCTCCAGTGATGGAGCACCCACAACTTCTGAAGGCAAGCCATTCCACTAGTTTATTATTCACAGTGTAGTGTCCAGTGGGAAAAGATTGATCTAATAAAATGTGCAGTATTGTGTTCTATAGTCACTTGCCTCACAACTGGTGCAAAACAGAACAAGGACATAGAATGCTTGGAAATTGTGAATAAGTTTCACTGATTGCACATCTGTTACAACATGGGAAATCACGAGTTATTCAATGAGTTTTGTTGATAATTTTGTATTATGTATTATGGTAGTTTGGCTGTATAATTGCGCAATCTGGTAAGAATATTTCTTTATCATCTACGCTTATAATGAAAAGTAAGAACAGATTCTAGAGTGAAAGCCAGGTTAGACACTTGCAATACTACCAACAAAGAGACCTGGAACATTTTAAATAAAAGTGCATTTGTCTAATAATTCTTATTCCAGCAGGCTGGTCTGGCCTAACCTCCCTTTTAATTGCTTTTAAATTTGTTTTATAAATTGGGGTGTTTTAAATTTGTTCTGGGCCAAAGTATTTAATGTATTTTTAAATGATTTTTTAACGTTTGTACTATGTGTATTTTATCTTTTGGCTGTTCACTGCCCTGAGTCCTTTGGGAGTAGGGCGGTATATAAATTAAATTAAATTAAATTAAATTAAATTAAATTAAATTAAATTAAATTAAATTAAATTAAATTAAATTAAATTAAATTAAATTAAATTAAATTAAATTAAATTAAATTAAATTAAATTAAATTAAATTAAATTAAAATAAATTAAAATAAATTAAAATAAATTAAATTATTAAATTAAAATAAATTAAAATAAAATAAAATAAATAAATAAATAAATAAATAAATAAAAATAATGCTTTGGAGCCCAAGATATCAGGTGCATTATTCTGGCTGTCCAATATATAAATACATGTCCTAGAAAACCTTTTGTATTTTTTCAATTAAATAAATGCACTGAATTGGTCAGTTTTATTATTGATTATCAATTTATATGCTGCTTCAATTATGAAAACAGTTTTATGTCAGGAGGAATGAATAATATCCTTGAGGGAATGGACTTTTATTTTGTTGCAAAGTCTATTCTAGCTACTCCTCCCTTTCCGCATCTTCCAAATTCAGAGGAACTCTCTTATCTTTCACAGGTTAAACAAATTGTTTCCGAATTTCCTGAGTAAATCTTTTCCCTTGCTTTTCTCTTTTTAAAAGTGTTTTTTGTTTTCTTGTTACAATGCTTTCTACTGTTAAAATACACCCTTTAATCTCAAACCAGAGTCACTTTTTCCAATCTGGTTGACCAACGTTGCAGTAGATTTGAATAATACAAGTTTTGTGCTTTTGTTATGCAGTGTAATTAATAGAGGCAGCATCTTTTAAGATCTATTCTAGACTCAAGAGACATATTTACTCACCTGGAATTACTCTGTTTCTACGGATTTTATAGTAGGTGAGCAGTTTAGCAGCCATAATGCATTCTTTGAAAGGCAGAAAAGAAATGTGGCAATTTTCAGAGAGAATGGAACTGAACTTTTATAACTCGAATATAAATATGTTGACATATTGAAAAGTTTTTCATAAATGTCACAAGGCTACTCATGTGTCTCATAGGAGCGACACTGCAGTAACAAAGTAATTCATACATCTATGAAAAATATAAATCTTTACTTTCAATTGTGACTTCACTTTACAAAAGTTCTTTGTGTCCTATATTTTATTGTTCCAGGAAGATGCAGGAATAACATTGGGTTTACTACCAGCATCTGTTATTTTAAAGCTTATGACCTGAGTTTCTTATTTAATTTCTAATTCATATATCTACAGTGAAATTTCAAATAAAACAGCCAATCAATCCACAAGAATAACTTAAACAAGTAGCTAGTCTAAAACCTTCATACTATAGGAAATACTATCAACTTCTGAAGTGATCGCGACTCAAGATAAAGAAACAGATTTTTTTTCCAATAGATTCTCTCTAGTGGTGAAATCCAAATTTTTTACTACCGGTTCTGTGGGTGTGGTGTGGTGGGCATGGTGTGGTGTGGCTTGGTGGGGGTGGCAGGGGAAGGATACTGCAACATCTCCAGTCCCTCCCCACTCCTGGGGGAAGGATATTGCAAAATCTCCATTCCCACCCACTCTGCAGCCAGCCAGAGGTGGTATTTGCCGGTTCTCCAAACTACTCAAAATTTCCGCTACCAGTTCTCCAGAACCTGTCAGAACCTGATGGATTTCACCCCTGATTCTCTCTTTGATGTAGAGGAAATATAGTAGGTTGATGAGGATCTTCAGAGGACCCCTGCTTTTGATGACCATAACCCTTGTTTTTGATGACCCCTGCTTTTGATGACCATGAACTGAGATATACTTGGAATCTAGAGAACGGCACCTTCAATTGAAAGTATGATTATTAAAAGATCATTGGTTTACATTCCTATATCAATCTATACTAGAGGTGTTATTCAGCTGGTTTGTACCGGTTCACCTGAACCGGTAGCGGAAATCACTGGTGGGCCCACTCACCTGCCCCAGCTGTATGCCGTCCTATTTAGGCACGTTTGGTTTTTTTTTTTTGAAAAAAGTTTTATTTTAGATTAAAATAAAAAAACAACAACATAAAAATATCATCCTTACAAACAATTATAGACAGCATCTCAATCGGTTAAAATCATTTCGTGCTTACAATTTTCCAGATCTCATCATATAACAATTATTCTTTACTTGAACTGAAGATAAATATTTAAACATTTAAATGGAGATGCTATCTCATCTCCATACTTTTTTGTCAAACCATTGATAAAATATCTCCCATATCAAATAATATTGTTTATCTTCCTGTTCTCTTATTTCAAATGTCAATCTACTCATTTCAGCACAGTCCAACATTTTCATAATAATTTCTTCATCAGTAATTATCTTCTCTCCTTTCCAGTTTTTGGCAAATACAATTCTGGCCGCTGTTAAAATGTTCACAATTAAGTATTGTAATTCTTTATTAAATGTCTTTGGTAAAATTCCTAATAAAAATATTTCTGGTTTAAAGTCAGTATGTCTCTTTGTCATTTTTTCTAACCACGTATGTATCTTAGTCCAAAATCTCCTTGCTTCCACGCATGTCCACCACATATGGTAATACGATCCTGGAGTTTGATGACACTTCCAACATTTCTCCGATTTATTCTTAAACATTCTGGCTATCCTCGTTGGGGGTAAATGCTATTTAGGCACATTTTTGAGGCTGGGCGCATATCCGGAAGGTGTCCAAGCAAGCAAAGTACATGCGCGGAAGGATGTGTGAATGTGTGGACCCGTGCACGCTCACATTTGCGAACCGGTAGGGAAAGTAAGTGAATTCCTCCCCTGATCTATACAACATATTTGTGATATGCTATACGGAATCCTGAATCATGTACAACCAACTCTTAACTAAGCATTCATTATTATCTTTGATTTAATCAAGGTCCACAGAGAGACATTCCTTCACTCTTTATTATAAGGTTGATTATCCTATTGTGGATTTGTGATCAAAACTCTGAGGCTGTGAAATTCCAATTTGGTGTGAATACCCCCCCCCCAAAAGAAATTAATATACTGTATCCTCTGAAATTTCCTTTGTCTATCCTGATGTTGCTGCATCTTCCCTTCAGCTTTTCAAGGTAGGCCAAATCAGGAAACTCACAGGAAGGCCAGTGGTGGGTTGCCCCCGGTTCGTATTGGTTCTATAGAACCAGTAGTAAAACCAGTGGGAGGTTCCGCCCACTGACCCTGACTTCATCAGAATGCTTCTGCGCATGCACAGAAGAGTGCACGCACATACACGCGAAGCAAGCACATGAGCACAGCCACGTTGCGAACCGGTAGTAAAGGTAAGTAGAACCCACCTCTGAGGAAGGCTATATTCATTGAGATAGGCTATAACCGTGATGGTGAACCTATGGCACGCGTGCCACAGGTGGCACGCATAGCCATATCAGTGGGCACGCCAGCTCAGCTCTGGCGCGAATGCGCGCGCTGGCCAGCTGATTTTTAGGCCTTCTGGGCCCACCAGAAGTAGGGAAACAGGCTGTTTCCTGTCTCCGGAGGGCCTGGGGGAGGCTGGGGACAGCAAAAAATGTCACTTCCTGTCCCACCGAGAGTTGGGAAATGGGCCCTTTCAGGCCTCCGGAGGACCTCCGAGGGAGTGGGAAAGGCTGTTTTTGCCTTTCCCAGATGCATAGAGAAGATCTGGAGCCAGGTAAGAAAGAAAAATGGGCCTACCAGGCCATCGTGTGCCAGGAGCGGGGGGGAGGGGTTGCATGCGTATGCGCAGGGGTGGTGCATAGAATTATGGGTGTTGGCACGTGCCCATGCGAACCTCCCCCATCCCCCCCTTCTGGCACGTGATGGCAAAAAGGTTAGCCATCACTGGGCTATAATAACAGAATCTTGAAAGTCTGATTGTGGTTCTCTTTCCCTCCCTCTTATACCTCAGTGAGTCATGGTGGAGTTAGTCTCCCTCTCTTCTTAATACTATCTCCCTTCCTAGGACTTAAGGAATGTTTCTGTCCTCTTGATTTACATAATGATTTGCTTTCCTCTACACTTCTTTGTTCAGTCGAGTAGAAAATGAAATTCTGCTACCTTCACTGAGCTTGGTCTCAGAGATAGCCTCCCCGTTTCTTAATTGGCAGCTCTCTTTTACCTCTGTCACCATCCAAAACAGATTTTGACTGGGGAACTGCAAGATTAAAGGGACTTTCCATTACACCTGCAGACTTTTGGTTGCATGACAGTGAGATAGATATCTTTTGTATTGCCACATACCCCTTAAAACAAAACTTTTGTAGATATAAATTTCTATACGCATGTGAACAAAGGTATGGGTGATAGATTTGGTAACTGATTCTTCTTAAGGATGGCTAGTATGTCTCAGGTTCTGACAATTGCAGATTCAATTTGTTGGTGGTTTTGTTTAGAGTTATTAGTAGCATAGTTCTAACACATTTCTAATTATTTGTAAAATTTCTAGTCTATTTCAAAATTGGATATTCTGAAGGTAATGGCATTACTGCTCTTACTTACAACGTTATGTCTGATGTACAAATATATTTATTATTATTATTTATTAAACTTATTTGTCATCCATCTTGTTTCAAAGCATCTCTTCATCCATCTTCTCTTAATTGTTAAAAAACTTGTCTGGTGAAATCTAAGTAGTCTGTATTTATATTGTAGATGCTGTTTCCTGTTGAGATCAGCATGCCCTGTTCTATGTATGTAGTGCTTTGGCTGATCAGATTAGTGTGAAGGATCTAAAATACTAAATTAACTATGGTGTTTTCTTCAAACTCAAGGTTGTTTTCAAAAATAGTTAAAACTACAGTACTGTGTTTAAAGAACTGAAAATTCTATCTGTCAAAAGACAAAAAGAAGCCATGCTAGCCAACTAAAAAACTTTATCCCTTGCAATTGCTTTCAAAAATCAGCGAGGTTTGGGAAAGATACATTTCTGAAGAAAATCTTATAGCTTTATCTAAGTTAGTATTTTAAACTGCTTTAAGCAATTAGAAGTCTCCCCTTTTCCTTAAGGGAAACAGAGAGACAGAGAAGAAATTCCATCCCATTGTTTTCTGGAGGAAAGCTTTTACAGTAATTGTTTCATCAAACAATTTGGCACTGATTACAGTTATCATATGTGTTTTTACCTTACACGTCTTTACTATCAAGATACATATAGTCCTTGGCATATAATTGTAATTGAGCGTGGAGTTACAGTCATAACTCACTGTGGTCATAAGTCAAGGTATCACATGACTGGATTCAAAATTATGACTGTTTTTTATGGTTATTATTAAGTGAATGTTGTGGTTGTTAAGTAGGCACCACAGTTGTTAAGTGCATTTATTTTCCCCTGTGGGCATTTTTTGCCAGAAACTACAGGTAAACTGGAAAAAAATGCACGCAAATTGTGTCCATGTGACTCAGTAGTGGGATGCAAATCCCAGTGCTACTGGTTCGCTATTGGTAGCACGCGGGTGTGCGCGCTTGCTTTGCGAGCGCACGGCGCTTCTGCGCATGCGCAGAGCATTTTTGATGACATCTGGGCAGGTGAGCGGAGCCTCCCGCCACCGCCACTATCAGTTTGCCTGAACTGGGATGAACCGGGAGCAACCCACCACTGATGTGACTATGGGACACTGCGAACAGCCATAAATGTGAGCTGGTTGCCAAGAACCCAAAATGTGATCACAAAACCGCAGGGGTGTTTGCGGCTATTGTAACTTTGAAAATGGGTTGTAGTTCTGGGGTGGTCACTAAACCATTGGTTATAAGTTGAGGACCACTGAACTGTCACTAAGTGATTGGCTGTAAGCTGAGGACTACCTGGAAATCCAATTTTTTTCTTTATTATACCAGCAGCTATTAAGCAAATGTATATATATATATTTAAAAATAAACCAGTAGGAGTCCATGATATTCCTGTTAACATTTCATAAAGCTCCATTACATTTGAATGCTATTATTAAGGATACAAAACGTATTTATTTTATTTATTTGACAGTATTTACAGCTCAACTCAATCCCAAAGGGCTCTTGGTGGTATTCAACATTCTACAATACCAAAACTAAATAATACATACCTAAATCAGAACAATATCAAAAACAAAAATATAACCCCAAAGAATACCAAGAATGGAACCTCAAACAAAATCCAAGATAGGCACTCAGCTGTGATTAAAAGGAATAAAACTACCTTTAACTTGCTTACTCAGCAAGGGGGAAGGAGGCTGTACATAACTGTACTTCTGAGGGAGAATAATCCATAAAATTGGGCTGTTAGAAACAAGATTTGTCTCAACCATCACTTTAATCTGTATATTACATAACAGCATGTTAGAATCCTAAAACATTGGAAATAAAACCATTTCACTGGAAATAGAAACACTGATCAAATTTAAAAGTACCTTTTTAATGGGATGAATGTTTGGTTGCTTTTATCTTGCAGCCGGAAGACAAAATAAGGATTCTCCATGTAGAGGGTACATTCTTTTGGTGATGGTGGTAGTAGCGTAATTTTTGAGATAAAAGACACATACAGGCAATGACTTGATTCCAGTTTATTGTAAAGAAATGGGGAAATTTGCTGCTATTCTCTTCCTGTTTCCTTCTTCCCTGGAGGCAATTATTTTTAGTCACTTGAATCAGAAGGAAAATAGAAAAGGAAATGTTTCCTTTGCCCTGGACTGTAATAAACACTTCATTGCCTTCAATCAGTTTCTCTTAAATGGCTCTTAAAAATCTGCAGCTTGCATAAAAAATGGCAGGCAATGCTTTTGGTCCTCCCAAAAGGGCCAAAGACTCAACTGCATTAAGATGTCTTTCTCCTCCAGCCTGGTACTTATATATCTCTCTCCCATTCTTGCATTTCCATCCTAGCTCCAGCCTCACATGCCTTCTTCCATTCCCCTTTAATACAGGGAGTCCTTGATTTACAACTATTTGTTTAATGACCATTTGAAGTTACAATGGCACTGAAAAAAGGGACTTATGACCGTTTTTCACATTTATGACTGCTATAGCATCTCCGTGGTCATGTGATCAAAATGCTTAAGCAACTGGCTCATACTTATGATGGTTGCAGTGTCCTGGGGTCATATGATCACCTTTTGTGACTTTCTGACAAGCAAAGTCCATGGGGATTCACTTAACAACCATGCTACTAACTTAACAACTGCAGTGATTCACTTAACAACTGTGACAAGAAAGATCATAAGGGAAAAATTAACTTAGCAACTGTCTTGCTTACTTTAGTAACATAAATTTTGAGCCCAATTGTTCTTGTAAATCGAGGATTACCTGTATAATCCCTTCTTCAGAGTGACAGTCAAGTTCTAGACAGAGTTTGCATAGGAAATTTGTGCCTTCCAGACATAAGTGAATATCAAGCTTAAAACAAAGCAAGCACTTAGACTTGCTACAAGGCACTGAGAATGTTGCTTCAGCAGACTTTTGCATTAAACTGATAAGCCTGCACATATTCTGTAATGAGGATCCTCTTTTACCTTTCTTCATCCATTCCCTCTCTTGTAATCTCACACTGCGATGGCCGTGATCCACATTTTGAGAAACAGTGGTTTAAAGAGTTGGAAAAGAAGAGCTCCATGTATACTCCTATATGGTATAAAGTTTTATCCTTGAATCAGAAGTGTTGTACAGCTCTATTAAGCATGGAAACTACAAGGCAACCCAGTGTTCCAGTTTTTATTCCGGAAGTTCTCCCCATCTTCACATTCTGTATGTCGTTGACAGGAAAAAAAAAAAAACCTTTTTCTTAAACATGTCTGCCTCCATTTATTTATTTGTTTATTTGTTTGTATGTATGTATGTTTGTTTATTTATTCATTTATTTATTTATTCATTCATTCATTCAATTTGTATGCCGCCCCTCTCCGAAGACTCAGGGTGGCTCACAATGCATTCAAAATCATTGCAAAAACCATTTAAGAATTAAAAACATTAAAAACATTAAAACTCATTCACACCATTCATGGCCGGATCTCGCCAGATCACAAGAGTGAGATCAACGGCCCCAGGCATGCCCGAAGAGCCAGGTCTTCATCGCTTTTCGGAAGGTCAATAGGGTGGGGATGGTCCGGACCTCAGGAGGTAACTGGTTGCAGAGAGCTGGGGCAGCCACAGAGAAGGCCCTCCCTCACGGGCCCGCCAGCCGGCATTGTTTAGTTGACGGGATACGGAGGAGACCAACTCTGTGGGATCTTACCGGTCGTTGGGAGTTATGTGGTAGAAGGCGGTCTCGAAGATATTATTAGATTGATGAGTGAACTCACTTATTTTTGTGAGTCTTCTGCATCATCTTTTTAAATTTCTTCTATTTTCTAAAATAGATATGCAATTCACTTAAAAAAAACTTTAAAAAATAGAAAAGAGACCAATTCACACAAACTAAAAATACAAACTTCTGTGTGTGTGTGTGGGGGGGGAATGTACCGTATCTTATATCAATAGCCACTGGTTTACTCGTCTTCTGCTTCATCTTACAGTATATTCAATGCAGTGACCAGGATTAAATGAATAAATGGTTTGTTGGGTGGACAGAAATATGTATCTCTCATACAAGAGTTGCTTCTTTATAATTGGAGACAGAAGAGAGCCATAAAATGGATACTCATAGCCTTTAGGGCTAGACAAAATTACCCTATAACCTCCAGGATTACTAATTAGAGAACAACTTGTTTTCTATACATTATTTATATACACAGCATAGGCTGGTTAGGAATAAGTGACCAGACTGCATTCATCTCACAGCGGATTGTGTTTTGGCCCAACGGGGCACTTGAGAAAACTTTCCTAGATTTTTACACATGGATTTCAGACTCTGGTATCAGGCAAGCAGCAAAAGCATTTGTGAGAGGACATATACTCTTAATCAGATGTGTTCGCTTTCACTGGAGTAAATGTTCTGCCTTCAGAACATTTTCATTCTGAGATGATTGTTATCAGTGATTGCTCTATACACTTTAAAGATAGAACTACTTGTTCCTTTGAGAAGCATGTGTTCTCTTAACCCTGTTTTTTTTTTTTTTTTTTTTTTGATGCAGAATGAATGCAGGGATAGAGTGTGTAACAGAGGAGACTGCTCAGTGGATGGAAGTGTTTTAACCTCTCTTTGATTTATTAATCCTCTATTGCAAATCTTCCTTCTCTGAATCTGCTTGCTATGTTTTTCAGTCTCTTCATTGGTTCAGTTTCTCGGTATCACTTCTTGGCTTGTAGAAACAATTGCATTTGCAGAAATTTGTAATTGTGGTTGAAAAAGAGCATGGTCGCACAAAAATTAAGACTCACTTTCCTGTCATCTTTCTCTTGATGGAGGAATACTGACAGATTCCTATTTGCATGGAAATATGAGAAAGTATCATTGAGGTTAGAAGGATTTAACTTTGGAACACATATTCATAGGGTTGGGCTATTAATTTGCTTTTTTTTACTCTGAGGAAAGTCAGCTATTTTTAATAGAATAAAAGTAGTCCTTGACTTGCAACCATTCATTTAACAACCATTCCCTTAATAACAATTTTAATTTAATTTTATGATCTGCAGGGGGCTAGTAGTCACCTAAGGCTGAGGGACCTTTAAAGAAGAAGTCTGGAGTGGTGTGGTTGAATGAGCAGAAGATTACAAGACGGGGGATGTTGATTGATCTCCCCCCTTCGATCTCCCCCCCATCAGACCCAGACCCAGACCCAGACCTGATGGCCACTCAGCTCCATTTAATGATCCCCTGCTTTGCCACCCCCACCTGAATATCTCTCCCTCGCTGTGTTACCCCTGTTGTTCCATCAGCAATTACTCCGTCCTTTTGATATACCATCCTACCCCTTTAATTCCATCCCGGCTTCCACGGATATTGAAGGGAATGAAGACACAAACACTATGAATCCTTGTTTGCCCCCTGATTATTTTGTTGGGGAACGGACCATCTTCTCTTAATTCCTTTTGGACTCTGGACTGGTCGTCATGAGAGGGCGGCCATTGAGACCTTTATTCCCCCCTGGACAGAATTGTAATTTTCAGATTTCTCATCGCTATGAGAGGGTGGTTATTGTTCTAGTATGTTGATGCTCTACATAACATCTTCTTCCCCTCTACTATGACCTTCTCCAACACCTTCAGAAGATTGTCTCTCATCCCCTCCAGCCTTTTCTTCTGTTTACGGTGTACTCAGCTGTGGAACTCCTTGCACTGCGAGACTCCCCCCTCTCGCAGGTTTGGCCCTCTCAACTATCGAGGGCCGCCCTTGATGATGGGTTTTGGAACCCCGAGAGGTGGTACGCTAAAAAACGGAGGCTCTGGGGTTTTTTAAATAGATTTTTAGATCCAATTTTAAGGAGATCCGGGAGGAGGGTGGTTTTTAACAACAAAAATGAGACGGGGGGGTCTCTTAAGGATCAGCAGCTTTGCCATTCTGATGGTCCCAGTGGATTGGGGGGGGATTGGGAGTCATAGAGGATGTTCAGAGAGGGGTGGGACATTCTATACCTGTGATGGTGGGATGGGGCAGAAGAAATGGAAGTAGGGATCAGGAGCATCACACCAGATGCATTCAGGTGGTGATTTGCTCCAATTCCCCCTGCTCACCTTGCTTTCCTGGGGATGCGAGAGCGAGGGACCCTGGTCTCCGTCTGGTGTATGTGAATGCCAGGTCCGTGGTGAATAAGGCCCCCCTCATACGAAATCTTATTGATGAGGAGGGTGCGGACCTGCCTGTATCACGGAGACCTGGTTGGGGCAGGAGGGGGGAATCCCTCTCTCTGATTTATGCCCCCCCCGGGCTTTCGTGTGCTGCACCAGCCGTGACACCAGGGAAGGGGCGGGGGGGTGGCGGTGGTTGTTAGAGAAAGTCTTAGTCCTAAGGAGGTCACTGTCCCTCAGATAGGCGGGTGTGAGTCTCTTCTATTGAAGTGGGATCCTGGAGTTCAGTCGGGCTTGTTGGTCACATACCTATCTCCCAGCTACGTTGCCACAGCCCTGCCCGCACTGCTCGATGTCTTGACTGAAGTGGCACTTGAACTTTTGGTTGTGGGAGATTTCAATCTGCCTTCGATCGGCAAGTCATCTGAGACAATCCGGGAGTTCATGGCCTCCATGGCAGCCATGGACCTGACTCAGGTTATTCAGGGCTCAATTCATAGGGGAGGACACACACTCGACCTGGTTTTTCTCTCTGGGCAGTGGATAAATGGTCGTGGTAGGGGGGAACTTTCCATCGCCCCCCTGTCATGGACCGACCATTTCCTCCTTAGACTGGACTTTCAATCTGCCAACACTTGCCGCTGGGAGGCAGGACCCATAAAATGGTTCTGCCCCAGGCGCCTGATGGACCCAGAGAGGTTCTTGATGGAGTTTGGGACATTCTCCACCTCTCAATCTTGCGATTCGGCTGAGGCTCTGGTGGCATCCTGGGAACGGGCGGCTACCGACGCATTGGACCGAATTGCACCTTTGCAGCCTCTGACCTGACGCAGATCCTGGGTCGCTCCTTGGTTTTCCATGGAGCTCCGGGAAATGAAATGTCGGAAAAGATGCCTAGAGGAGAGTTTGAGGTCCTCCCAGTCTGAATCTGATCGAACACAGTTAAGAACCCATATTAGGTCTTATCTAGTGGCGATGGAAGCGGCGAAGTGAGATTACTTCGCCACCCTCATTGCATCTGCAGAAAACCGTCCAGCGGCCCTGTTTTGTGTGACCCACTCCCTCCTCAATCAGGGAGCGAGGGAAGACCCTTTACACGGCAGAGCTGAGGATTTTGTACAGTTTCTGCATGATAAAATTGCTCAGATCTGGATCGGATTGGACTCTGGCCGGGCAGAATCCAATGGTGAGACTAGGGTAGGTCTTGAGAGTAATATCTGGGTTGAGTTTGTTTCTGTCAAGGAAGTGGACAGGATTATGGTTAAACTTGGTTCCTCCACTTGCTTATTGGATCCTTGTCCCTCCTGGTTGGTTTCGGCTGCCAGGGAGGTGACTAGAGACTGGATCCAGGCAATTGTCAATGCTTCGTTGAAGGAGGGGGTCTTCCCTGCCTCTCTTAAGGAGGTGGTGGTTCGACCTCTCCTCAAAAAGCCTTCCCTGGATCCAGACTCACTTAATAACTATCATCCTGTCTCCAATCTTCGCTTCATTGCAAAGGTTGTTGAGACTGTGGTGGCGCAACAGCTCCCACAGATCCTGGAGGAAACGGAATACCTAGACCCGTACCAATCGGGCTTCCGATGCGGGCACAGCACGGAAACGGCATTGGTCGTTCTGCTGAATGATCTTTGGCGGGCTCGGGATGGTGGTTGTTCCTCTATCCTGGTCCTACTTGACCTCTCAGCGGCTTTTGATACCATCGACCATGGTATCCTACTGCAGCGACTTGTGGGGTTGGGGGTGGAAGGCACTGTTTTACAGTGGTTCTCCTACCTCTCAGGTCACTTGCAGTTTGTAAGGGCGGGGGGGCAGAGGTCCACCCCGAGGCCCCTAAATTGTGGGGTGTCTCAGGGGTCGGTTCTCTCCCTCTTGCTCTTTAACATCTATATGAAGCCGCTGGGTGAGATCATTCATGGCTTCGGGGTGAGGTATCATCAATATGCTGATGATACCCAGTTATACATCTCCACCCCAGACCACCCCAGCGATGCCCTTTCCATGATGTCCCGTTGCCTGGAGGCGGTGCGGGCCTGGATGGGTAGAAACAGACTCAGACTCAACCCCTCCAAGACTGAATGGCTGTGGATGCCGGCATCTCAGATTTCAGAGGCTCCATCACTTTTGATGGGTGGGGAAAAACCTGCCCACGGTGATAGGGCTCGCAACTTGGGTGTCCTCCTGGATGCTCGGCTGTCCCTAGAAGACCACCTGACAGCCGTGACCAGGGGGACCTTCGCAGGTTCGCCTGGTGCGCCAGTTGTGCCCTTTCCTGGACCGAGATGACCTTCGCACTGTCACTCATGCCCTGGTTACTTCCCGCTTGGATTACTGCAATTCCTTCTACATGGGCCTGCCCCTGAGATGCACCCGGAGACTCCAGCTGATCCAGAATACAGCCGCACGGGTTGTTACGGGAGCCCCTCGTTACTCCCGTATAACACCTCTCCTGCTTGAGCTGCACTAGTTACCAGTGGTTCTCCGGGTCCGCTTCAAGGTGCTGGTTCTCACCTATAAGGCCCTACATTTATTTATTTTATTTTATTTTAATTTGATTTATATGCCGCCCTTCTCCGGAGACTCAGGGCGGCTTACAATGCGTTAAGCAATAGCCTTCATACTTTTGTATATTTTATACAAAGTCAGCTTATTGCCCCCACAAACTGGGTCCTCATTTCACCTACCTTAGAAAGGATGGAAGGCTGAGTCAACCTTGAGCCTTGGAGAGATTCAAACCAGCAGAAATTGCAGGCAGCTGTGTTAATAACAGGGTGCGTAGACCACTGTACTATCAAGGCTCACATGACTTAGGTCCGGGATATTTGCAGGACCTTCTCCTGCCTGCCTCCCACCGTCCTGTTCGCTCACATAGGGCTGCTCTCCTCAGAGTTCCAACGGTGAGCCAATGTTGTGTGGCGGCACCCAGGGGTAGGGCGTATCTGTGGGTGCTCCTACCCTCTGGAATGAGTTGCCTACCGAGCTCCGGATGGCCCCTGATCTCCGCTCCTTCCGTCGGGACCTGAAGACTTGGCTGTTCAAGCAAATAGGCTGACTCTGATTCTATTAGTTAATTTGGTTTAAAATGGGATTTTGTTGTACATGTTTTTAACTTGTGTTCGCCGGCTGGAGTCCTTCTGGAGAAGGGCGGCATATAAATACATGAAATAAATAAATGAATGAATGAATGAATGAATGAATGAATGAATGAATGAATGAATAAATAAATAAAAAAAACAGCCTCAGAAAGGTTGCTTTGTGGCCTGTAAAACACTTCTGACTTTTATAAAACATTTCACACAGACACACATAACACATCACATGTGATCATGCACTTGTGTTCTGCAACCTGTTTGCACTTGCAAATGGTTGCCAAGTACCCCATGACCATGTGCTCTTTGTTTTCAATCTTCTTTGCTGGCTTCCCCAGAAGCTTAATGGGGAAGCCAGCAGGAAAACCTTCAAGCTGCTACTGCCGCCTCCTGAGAGAACTCCCTCTCTTCTTTGATGGCTGGCTGAAAGAACTGCCTGCTGAAGGATTTCAGCTCCAGGCCAATCCAAACAGTCATAGAGCTGAAATCTCTTGACAGGCAGCTTGTTCAGCCAACCCCCAGAGCGAAAAACTACTCACCGAAGGATTTCAATTCCATATATGCTTGGATTGGCCTGAAGCTGAAATCCTTCAAAAGGCAGCTCTTTTAGTCAGACCCTCTTGATTAGACTGGGAACTAAAGCAGGATTTTCAGCTCCTGAATGGTGAGGCAGCATAGTAAGCTAAAGAATGTGACATGCCTCATGGGAATTGGGGGCTGGCACATACTGCCACATATGAGTATGTCTCTGTTCAGGGGTTTAAAATCTTTTTTTTTGGCGGGGAGGATTTTCAGCTTCTGAGCAGAGACATACTCACATGCAGCCTGCATCAAACCTCCTACTGTCTCCCCCACATCCCTGAGGCACTCTGAGCTCTTTAGCTGAGACTTCGATGACTTAATGACAGGGAAGGTTGGAATTGCAGTCATTGACTAAAGAAGTCACAGGCTGTCTTGCTTAATGACTGCTCTGCTCAACAATTGACATTCGGGTCCCAATTGTGGATGTAACTCAAGGATTACCTGTAACTATATATCTTTCTTATAATTATATAGACTTAGAGCTGGCAACCTTTTTACTGCTAAACACCACATTCTCATGGGAAGTAATATATTGGGACAGACCACATGAAAGTTATAGTAGAGTGGAAAAAGCAAAAGGAAAAGTTGGCAGAGCTACCTGATCTTTTATAATATGCTTCTTTCCTTTTACCCCCTCTTTCTGATATACCCTTCTGTCTACCTTCCAATGCATTAGATTGGATTAGATTGTCTACCTTCCAACGCATTAGATTGTCAGAAAAGTTAGGAAAAATGTAAAAAATAGCCTCCAGGGGGAAAAAAAAGCTTAGCTCTAAGCTGTCAGTCCTGATATGTTCTTGGAGAACTGAGTAGCCTACATATTCCTATCACATTATTTTAAGGACAAAATGTTGCAAGAGAGTTGTAGTTACTCTTTTAAAAAGCATATTAAATGTTTACCAGATATTTTAACCCACTATTGGAAAAGTTGAGACAATTTGGTGTAGTGGTTAAAGCTAGACTAGAAACAGGGAGACAAGTTCCACATTAGGGACAAAGTCAGCTAGGTAATGTTGGGCCAGTTTCTCTCTCTCAGCCCTAAGAAGGAGGCAAAGGCAAACCACTTTCAAATTATTGCCAAGAAAATTCCAGTGACTTCTCCAGACAGTTGCCAGGAGTCAAGACTGACTTGAAGGCACTGAAAAAACCCACATTCTAGATACTGATTTGGAATAGTAGAAACACATAACAGGTGAAGAGCATTTCCATGGAACTTTGAGTTAAATAACACTGAAATGTGAAAGTAAGAAGATAATCCTTCAAAAACAACATGAGTTTTCTTGACCTTCAAGGAGGTATCATATGTTCTTCATTCTTAAGTCCTGCTGATGGAAAATTGCCCTTCAGCTATAGATGTGCCCTTTGAAAAGCAATCAATGTGGTTTACTTGTAGGTGGACAGCTGGCCAAGAAGCAAACCCCAAAATCCCCTCTTGTTTTCAGGAATCATGTCAGAAAAGAGACAGTCTCTGATTGAATCCAGATTGAGCTGTTTCCTGTTAGCGTGCTAACTCAGCCTGCCGTGTCTTATTCCACAAGTCAGTGTTATTGAATGGTTGCCTGCCAAGGCTCTCTTAAAAATTTGGGGGCAGAACTGCTTTAATAACGCAGACCAAAATTATGCCTTAGATGTTCCTTCAAATGACTTCAAGCATATTGTTGTTGGTAGCTGATAAAATGTACTTTTATTTTTTTAAGCACACAAATGCAAGGAAACATTTTTAATGTCTCCCCCACAACTGTAGCATTCCTTTCCTCTAGAGAACCATCAAAGCCCAAGTCTGAATACTTTCGGGAAGAGCTTTACTCAAGTTTCTGTTTGACCCTGAATAAATAACCAGGTTTGGTAACTAGAATTCTGATTGGCATTTTGGGGTGCATGCATAGGGCGGGTCGGGTGCTATTTCTAACTGCTAACTACCAAGCATTACTGGACAAAGTTATAAACTGGAACTAATGAATTAAATGGGAATGTAGGATGAAGTATATCAAAAGCTTATTGGAATGTTTTTATTTGATTGATTGATTTATTTAGAAGATTTATATGGCCACCCACTCACTTTCAGTGACTCTGGGCATCAGTATTAAAGCCACATTATGATTTTTATTTCTACAAAGAGAAGAAATACAGAAAAATAGGGATAAGATACAGAAGAAGAAAAAAATCTCACAGGTTAGTTGCATACACATTTAATCACAGACCTAATGGCTTGATAAATTTTATGGAGATTGTGACATGCAAAGAAGGAATCTTAATTCCTGTCTCTGCTGCAGTAATCATGACTGTCTGCAGTAAAAATTACTGGGAAGCTGGGGGGTGGGGGGAAGCACTTTTTCAGACTAATACATTTTACCAAAAGGCATTCATTAGATGCATGGGATGGCTGGGCTGTTGTGGATTTTTTTGTTTGTTTGTTTGTTTGATTTATATGCCGCCCTTCTCCGGAGACTTAGGGCGGCTTACAATGCGTCAAGCAATAGCCTTCATACTTTTGTATATTTAAATTTAAATTAGGATGAGGTGGGAGGAAGGGAGGAGAAGACAGGTTATGCAGACACAGGTTACATGTGCAAGAGAGTACAAGTATCTTATAAATTCACAATTGTAATGTGTTACAAACCCATTGTATTTGTTGAGAGGTTCTGAAATTGCCTGAAAACCTTTGAGATATGTGAATGAATCTCATTTGATGGTGGTGTTAATTTTTTCCAAAATGGTTACTTTTGAAGTCTACAATAGAAAGTCCTCTTGTAAGGAGCTGAAATGCTCTGATATTATGTTGTCCTTGTTTTTGAGCCCTGATGTCAAACTTGTGTCTTTTAATTCTTTTGTACAAAGTTTCCTTGTTTGTCCTACATAGAATCCAGAGGAGGATTGTTGGCAGTTGGTGGCATATTACATTGGAGGAAAAGCATGTGAAGGCTTTTAATTTTGTATATGAAATTGTTGGGGCGGTTGTGAGTGCTGTTGGTGTAGATGTGGAGGCAAATAGACATCTGGATTTCCTGCAGGGACCGATCCCCATGTTAGCACCATTGTCCTATTTCTTATTGCTTGTTAGAATCTGCTTCAGGTTGGATGCCTGCCTGTTGACTGGAGCCGAGATCCTTTCCCCCTCAACTTTGACAGAATAAAAATTAATAAACAAAGAGAGAATTACTGGTGCTCTTTGAAGTATTAAGCAGAGATAATAGTTGTATGAATTTGCACATAATTGTAAAATGTGGAAAGCTGTGTTCTATGCTTTTATGGTGAAAGGGTGTGAAAATCTTTCACGTTGCTTTTCTCATTTTGCCATAAAAACAAGCATGGAAAGTAGCTCTGCACTTTTTACAATTACATCAAATTCATACATTTGCATACAATAGTGACTGTATTTCAGAGGAATGGAAAAGGCCCTTTCACTGGACCCGTACCATCTTGATGCTGTGGCAGAAATTGGAGAATAAACAAGAGTGAGGTCTTTGAGCTTTTCTCAGTTGGATTTCTCTCTTATAACATATGCATGCATGCTCTTCATAATCTTAAGTGCTAGTGATGGGTCTTCTCTTGAGAGATTGTTTGTGTCTTCTAGACCTCACTGCCTTAAAATATTGCCTGATAACATTTCTTTTCCAGAATCTATTACACTAAAGGAATGGACATATGTGTCCCGTTTCTAGGAGTACGTTCTTGTAATCAAATCTAAAAAATAATTTTATGAAAAAAATATGAAAAAAAATTAAATGTCTCAACCCCTAGATATTGCCTAACTACTTATCTACTCCTTTTTTTCTTCCTTTCTTTCCTCTTTTGTTCTCAGTTGCCATCTTCCCAGACTGGTTTATTCATTATCTTTGTGGAAACTACATTGCTGGAAAACAAATTTGCACACAAAGTTAGCCTCATGGTTAGCTGTTTATATGAACAGCTGCCCATGTGGTTTGGCTCAGCGATACATATGCCAGGTCAGCTTCTTTATAGATTCATCTTTATGCATACATTTAATTACTGTGTCTGACACACACACACACACACACACACAATCATCCCTGCTATATGATACAGATATATTGAAATATATATATTTCACTAAGATATGCATACCGAAATTTTGTTTCACAAACAAAAGTTGTGGCTTTTTTTTTTTTTTAAAGTAAAGACAGATGAAAGATACTACTGCAGAATGCTAGCTCTGCCTCCTAATGTTTGGTGAAGTATTGACTTCTTCATTTCCCTATATTTATGGGCCAGGTCATGCCATCACATTACTGGGGTTGGACTAGAACACCTCCAAGAATCCTTCCAACTCTGCTATTTTGTTATTCTGTTACTAGTTTTCAGTGAGCTGGAAGTTGTGAGCTCATTTTGCTAGATGCTTAAATGTGGAAGACTGTCTTCTGCAGACTTAGAATGACATTTTATTTATTCCGAATGAGGAATTTTTGAAAGTCTTTCATGCCTGATCTTCTAAGTTATCTTTGATTCCTGTAGAAAAATAATATAACTCTTTTGCACATATTCAAATTAGTTATGACTATAGAATAATTGCTTTTATCTGATGAAATACTCTACACCATCCTATTAATGGATTAGGGTTCTCTGTACTTTTTTTCTTTCATAATTCATTGCAATGCAGATTCCTTATCCATCTAATTTTTTGAAATGAGATCTTACTATGCTGAACCACTGGAGATAAAAAAATGCCTGCTAGTAATTTAACAACAAGAATGAAACTAGAAAGTACAATAGTGTCTGATCCCTGAAATACAAACAAGGGAGGAATGTAACATTGCAACCATAGGTTTATTTGGATTATCTTGGATTTGGGGGTGAAACCTGGGATGCCTAGAATCATGGTAAAATAATAAACTCCTAGATTTATTTTAAAAAGAAGAAAGAAAGCTTGGGGAAAACTTAGCTCTTCAAGAAAAGAAAAATCATGATTAAAATGTTTCCGCCTGGTTTCAAGCTTTGCGATGTTGAGCGAAGTTCTTTATCATTCTGAGATGTAAAATATATGTGTGGATGGAATTAAGCAGCTCAGGTAGGAATGTTGCTAAATGGTAAGGAAGTTAATGTAATTGCTACAAACCCATCTGCTCTCTTAAACTCATCTTGAATCACAGCGGATTAGTGAGGGTATACAGCCCTTGAAAGCTGTTGACCCTTCCTTAGTCAACTGTTATCCTACATCCTCTGACCCACAAAATCTGCAGAGTCCAAATTAGATCTCTCAGAATTCATAATGATCAAAAGATGTTTCAGTTAGTCTATTTGTTTCATTATTTGTTGTTTGCTTCACTGTATGAACCTAGCTGCTCTGTGGTTTCACTTCTCCAGGTGTTTTCAAGTACCAGCTCTATTTTGTAAAGCTATAAAACTTCAAACCATTTCATCACCCCTGAAAAGATATTGTGTGGCAGTGTTATTTCTACCAATAAGAGCTTATTAATTCCCCCCCTTTCCCCCCATAATTTGTCTATTAACCCAGGTTGAAGGGGACCAACTTCCTCCAGGACACACTGTCAGCCAATATGAAACCTGTAAGATCAGGACAATAAAGGCAGGTACTCTAGAGAAGCTTGTGGAGAACCTATTGACAGCATTTGGAGACAATGACTTCACCTACATCAGCATATTTCTATCAACATACCGAGGATTTGCATCTACAAAGGAAGTTCTGGAATTGCTCCTTGATAGGTAAGCTATGAAGAAAGAATATATATTTTATAAATTGTTCAGATATTTTTGAACTAACAACATTCACCAATTTGCATCACATAAAATGGTATTTAAAGGCCAGTGCTCGGACAGACTAGCACAATTCAAAGCACACTAGCGATGTCTCCTCGAATGGGGATGAAACGTTTGCAACCAAATTGCCAAGATCAGAGCTCAAACCAACAGCCCAGCTACCAACCTGAGCTATTAATATTCAAGTACATTTCAATCATTTAATAAATTAATTAATATAAGAGTTGTTTAAAACAATGGTGTGTTTCAAGCGATTATGCTGAGCTGCAACGTTGGTAGATTAGGGTTTGGTTCTGAACATTGATTTTAAAAGTAAAGGTCTGTCATTTGCTATTCCAGTTTCGTAATCAAATCTGTGTCTTATTCTGTTCCCAGTATGAATTCACAGTGGGAATTTAACACTATGCAATATTTAGCATCTCAAGTATCTCAATGTTTATTCCTCAAAGAAAATACAGAGTTCTTGTTCTTTGAATAGTAAGAAGACAGAAAATAGGTTTGGTTTTAGAATGCAGCTTTAATGCTGAATCAATCTATATGTCTGTCTTTTTATATGTAATATTTTCTCTCCATTTTTAGACATCCATCTTTATTCTATGTCCTTATTTTTTAAAAATGTCTGAAACTTCATGCCAATGAATTCAATAGATCGTTGTAGACAGATTTGCAAACATAATCCAAATTTCTGGTTTCAATAAATGTAACATGTTTAAGTATCATTGATTAAATAGTGAATTAGGCAGAGGTCCTCAAACTTTCTTGATTCATTATGCCCAATTTTTTCCAGAAATAATTAGTAGTAAATTGATTATTTTAACTTATCCTCTGCACTACATCCAGAACGTACCTCGAGCTTCTGGTTCATGGCAATGTTATCACAGTACAACAGTATAGGAGTGAATGACACCTTTATTTTGCAAATCACTCTCCTTCTCATAAATCAGTGGGGACTTTAACTTATTTCAGGGGTGTCAAACTCGTGGCCTGGGGGCCGGATGCATCACACACTGGCCACGCCCACCCCTGGTTTAGCAAAGGGGAAAAAAGTTGTGATACATCAGGTGACAACAACGTGATGTTGCGAGTTTGACACTTGTGCCTTATTCCATGTGAGGCTGTGGATAGCTCCATCCATTAGGCAACTCTACACAGAAATCAACCCTGGCAGGAGTCCTTAATTCCTGGGGATGTGTCATCCCAACACACCTGGAAGGCATTAAGCTAGGAAAGACTGGAATGTACCATTGATTGCTAAAGCATTGTTGCCTGATTTCAATTAGAAAATACAATGAGTTCTTAAAAGGCAAGTCCAGCAAAGCCATCAGTGTGATAAAGTAAGTTTTTTTACACTTAACACTAAAAAAATGAAATCATTGGGCGCCATCACATTTTATTCTTTGTCTTTTCCCAAGGAATTGTGGTAATGGAGAAGAGTGTGTGTGTGTGTGTGTGTGTGTGTGTGTGTGTGTGTGTGTGTGTGTGTGAGAGAGAGAGAGAGAGAGAGAGAGAGAGAGAGAGAGAGAGAGAGAGAGAGAGAACTTTTCATTCTCATAATGATTTCACCGTACTTATTTTTTTTAAGTTACTATGAAGCTGAAATCTTGTTATATTTAGGGTAGAACTTCTGTCTCCTGTTTTACTTTCTGCCAGGATTGTTTTGAAAATCAGTGTCTTCTAAACAATGGAAGAAAAGATAACTGTATTGTCTTACAATATTAACTTTGTCCTTGCAAGGAAATAACTTTTCTGGCCAAGGTAACTAAAGTAACTTCTTTCTATTGCCTGCTTTGCTTTTTTTTTTTTGCATAACTCATGTGATTTCCCATGGTTTGTATTGTAAAACAAGAACTGAAAGTTACTTTAAAAACAAAACAAGTATCAACAAGCATACGAATATTATCAAAGAGTTCTCTGGTAAGGATGGCTCCTCTGTGGAAACTTTCTGTTTTCCCGAAAGTGCATTGCAAAGCAACAGGAGCTGTCTCTATGTTGTCCTGATAAGGCTTGAACTTCCTGTGGGCAAATTTGCCTTACTCAGGCTGACTGACTGAGGCACAGGATCGGGGGTGGCAGAAGGCAGCTTGTACTGCAGCTGTGCATTGTTGTTCTTGCTTTGTAGTTTAACAAAGAACATCAGTTTGCAGACTATCAATCCAGCACTTTCATAAAACACAAAGCTATATATAGTAGTATGTTCACTCCCTTCAGATGGGAGTTTAAGGAGTGTCAATGGAAACATGAAAAGAGAAGCACTCTTCCAGTAACAGGGCAGGAACCTATCTACCAGCTGTGATTTGGAATGCTTTGGGGACAAACTGGAGGGCTTAGAGTGAACTTCGGGATGGGGGTTGTTTGCAATTAAGAAATGCAGTGAAGCAGTGTTTTAAGATTGGTTGGAAAATACATTCCACAAATAAAACTAAATTCTAGTTCTCATCAGCAGTTGAGGTTATTCCTATCAATAGAGAAATCTATAAAAGATTCAGTACAGGTAGTCCTTGATTTACAACCATTCATTTAGCGGTGATTCAAAATTACAATGCACTGAAAAAAGTTACTTCTGATTGGTCATCACACTTATGACCGTTGCAGCATTCCCACAGTCACATGATTGAAATTCATGGGCACTTGGTGAGCAGCATGTATTTACAAGGCCTGCAGCATCTTGGGGTCATTTGATTGCCATTTGCAACTTTCCCAGACAGCTTCTGACAAGCAAAGTCATGTTTGCAAATCATGGGTTAGGAAGTCAGGCTTTGTAATGGGAAATCAGCTTCCCTAATCAAGAAGTAGAGACACTCATACAGATACTGTATATAAATTTCTCTAGAAGTATTGCTTAGGGAAGAAACTAATTTAGACAGATTTCTAAGAAGCTAATTCACCGTAAGGCTGAACTGTAACTGGTCAGCTGTCTAGTAATTAAGGGCTCAGGCTAGAAACCGAGAGACTGAGTTCTTGTCCCACGTTAGGCATAAAAGCCAACTGGATGACTTTGAACTAATCATTTTCTCTCACCTTACTAGTTTGTTGCTGTGGCGAAAATAGAAGGAAGAGTATTAGGTATGTTTGCTGCCTTGGGTTATTTATAAATAAATAATAAAAAAATAAAATTAAAAAAATAAAAATTAAAAATGCTGATGCTTTGGAAACATTGGAGGTGTGTCCTGTGTTAGACACAGGGTTTTTTTTTTTTCTGGCCACTAGGTATCCTTGCTATTATTTAATTTCCCTGTAATTTATTCAGCCATTTTTAGAATATATATATTTCCTAATCTGACAATTGAACATAACTTCAGAAGCAATACCCTTTTAAATAATTCCTCTGTAATGCTCAAATATTTATGGAGAAAAAAAAATGCTTTTAAAAGAAAACAAAAGCCTCTGACCATCAGGCAACTCAGCTGGGATCGTCAGAGCCTTTTAAAAGCATTTTTTTACAACCTCTTCAGCCAAAGAGGTTGTAGAAAAAATGCTTTTAAAAGTAAAAAAAAAAAAAAAAGTTGGCCATGCCCACCCAGTCACATTACCCCCCCCACCAAGCCACGCCCACAGAACCAGTAGTAACAAATTTTATATTTCACCACTGGGTTGAACCAATACCCACAGTGATTTATAAGCAGGGGTGGGCTGCTGGGGGTTTGCAAGGGTTTGGGAGAACCTCTAGCTAAGATTCTATGCAGTTTGGAGAACCCCCAAATCCCACTCCTGGCTGGCCCCTATACCACCCCACCCAACCCAGGAGTCCACACAGCCCATTGGATGTGCACTAAGGCTCAGGGAGGGCAAAAAACAGGTCGACCAGAAGTTCAGGGGGAAAAAGTTCAGGAAATGGGCCCATTTCTGGCCTCCAGAGGGCCTCCGGAGCCTGGGGAGGCCATTTTGGCCCTCCCAGAGGCTCGAGGGAAGCCTCCAGAGCCCGGGGAGGGCAAAAGTAACCCCCCCGCCATGGTGCAGGAGGCCGACTAGGCCATGCCCACTAAGGCCACACCCACCCAGCAATTGGGCAGAGAACCCCTTGCTAAAATTTTTGAAGCCCCTGTTTATAAGCCTAGTACTTTGGTGCAAATGCAGAATTTAAATACATTATATTTGCCCATACTCAGTCGATGAAATCTATATTATGGATAAAATGTTGTATTCATCTTTTCTTGGAAGCAAACGATCCCAAGTCCTTCTTTAACATGCTAATCAAGTGACCAAATGCAGGAATGCTGGAGTCTTATTGATGGTTGTCAGTCTTTCTCCCTCTGTGGGTTTTCTGCATATGACCAACAAATGCAGGAATATGTGAACAGATAGTAATTTGTAAAGGCCTTGGTACTCTCTGAGCTTGGTTGTTTGCTTGCAGATGTTTCATTACTCAACTAAATAACAGCAATGTGACTAGTGTGACTAGTGCAGCACTGATGGTGTTACCTAGATGGGTAATGAAACATCTGCAAGCAAACAACTAAGCACATATTTTCTACTATTGGAGACAGAAAATTAAAAATGCATTTCCTTCCTTCTTTACAATTTCCTGAATTTTAATCTTATTCTTTAGTCGGGAAAGTTACACAGGTAGCTTATGAATATTACTACTACAGGTAGTCCTGGTTTAACAACCACAGTTGGAACCAGCAACTCAGTTGTTAAGTGAAGTGATCACTAAGTGAAATCTCAGCTGTGCTTATGATATTATTTCCTTTGCTTAACAGACCTGTGAAAGTTGTAAATAGGAGGATTGGTCATAAAGTTGCTTTTTTAAATTACCATGGTAAAGTATCACTAAATAAGGATTACCTGCATTGCAGAGGTGGGTTTCAGCAGGTTCTGACCAGTTCTGGAGAACCGGTAGCAGAAACTTTGAGTAGTTTGGAGAACCTGTAGTAAAAATTCTGACTGGTCCCGCTCCCATCTATTCTCTGCCTCCCAAGTCCCAGCTGATCAGGAGGAAATGGGGATTTTGCAGTAACCTCCCCCTGGAGTGGGAATGGAGATTTTACAGTATCCTTCCCCTGCCATGCCCACCAAGCCATGCCCATCAAGCCATGCCACACCCACCAAGCCACACTCATAGAACTGGTAGTAAAAAATTTTGAAACTCACCACTGCTGCATTTCTAAAATAGTGAAGACATGACATACCAGAAAAAGTGATAGACATTGTTATTATTATTACTCTTGTTATTGTGTGAATAGAATCTCTGTGTTGTGGATGAGTTAGCCCATACTAACTTAACTTGGCCTTGACTGCAACACAGATCATATGTCAGGTAATTTTGGAGAGAGAGATTTCCTTGCTCTGTCATTTATAAGCTGTTCCTCAAAAGTTTTCTGATTTTTAGTTCTTTGCTATATTTTGTTTTTTGAGATGTTGATATATTTAATTATCTCTTTCCCACTGCCTCCCCCCCCCAAAAAAAAGTAATCAACTTCAAGAGTCATTTTTGGGGGGAAATTTGGCTGAAAGAAATACAGATTTATGAAGCAAGCTTCTGTTCCCTCCATTAAACTCTCAAATACAGTTTGGATGCTACAATTGCAATGCATATATGATGAAATCAGCGTGAAAAATGCACAGGAGGCCTTACTTTTTTTGCTCCTTCCCCCAAATTTCTAATTAATCTTATCATTTTGAAGCAGGATGCATATGAAAATGCCCATGTAAGCTTTTAAAAAGAACCTAAAAAACAAACAGAAAAGGCTGGCTCAAATTATTTTGCATCCTTGCCTTCCCTACTGCAACATTCTACACGAGAAATAAGAATTTAAAAACATTAAATGTAGACCTTTTCTTAATTTAGTGGTTGTGGGTAGGTGGGACATTTTCATTAAAGATGCACTGAGATCATGTGTGCTTATGTTTGACATAGCAACTGAAGTGAAATCAAGGTAAATGAGATTTCTGTGACTGTAATAAAGTTGGATTTGATTGATACGACTTGACTTAAATTTCAACAACTGCCAAAGTGATATAGATCTAAGATTATTTCTAGAAATATGGTAGTAATAATAACTGAGTACATTATTTCTAAACTATCTTCAAATAGTGAACTTTGCCTCATTTTTCACAGTATTTTTTTTTTTTACAATTCTAAAAAAGCTTATAATTTTTTTTAAAAAAGGAAAAAGATACAAAAAAATAGAGAATTCTCATAAGGGGTAGCAACCAGGGAAAACAAAAATTTCTTCTAGTGGAATTTAAACAGCAGAATTTGATGAGGTTTTGATCTCGGGAAGCAGGGGATTTCAGCAGTAAGGAACATGAAGATACAAACACAAACAAACAAAAAAAACACTAGGATTTAGAGAGAGAGAGAGAAGCATAATAAAGACAGCAAATATAAAATAACTACAACCAAACAATATCATGAAGTTTTATTTCCTGCTGGAAAATAAGAACCACTACATAGCAGAAAAAAGGGGGAGAAAAGATGGGCAATAAAAGAATCAAGAGATATGTAATATTTAAAATAAGCATCAGCAAATGAAGAGATTTATAGGCAGGCTATCCAGTAACTAGAGAGAGAAAATATATGAAAATCAGGTAAACACTGAAATCTAATTGGATGTTTTTGTTGATGGCATTCTGTGTTCAACAGAACAACAGATGGGAATGATGGGCTTTCAAGCAAAAGAAAATGGGGATAGCTGCAGTTGGGAAAAGGGGAAGGAGAGGGTCTTTTCAGTCAAAATTTGCTTATTTGTTATAAGTCTGTTTTTACTCCAGCTGCTGTTTCTATGTGTTTTGTTTTTCTGCTGTTTTTCCCCCTATATTTTATGTTTTAAAACATATACTGTTCAGTCATGAATTTGAGATGAGAAAAGGAAAGGAAAGGAAAGAAGGGAAGGGAAGGGAAGGGAAGGGAAGGAAAGGAAAGGAAAGGAAAGGAAAGGAAAGGAAAGGAAAGGAAAGGAAAGGAAAGGAAAAGTATCCAGTTATCCATTGTTAGAATCTGTTCTCAGCATATTTCTTATTCATAATGTTTCTGTTGCAATATTTTCAGGATCAGACTCAATAAAGATAATAGAAGTTATAGGTTTAAATATAATTCTCTTTAATCATAATAGGCATTCTATATTCGCTGAATATTCAAGATAGAAGCAAGGAAAATGGGGAGGATGGCTCCTTTTATATACAAGGGGCGGAGCCAGGAATGGGAGTGGTAAAATATGAATACATTAAAGCTCAAGTAATAAGTTAACCCCTGATGTTCCATATATACATTATTTACATATTAGAGAATAAGGCATTTACATCTGACAAATCCCCCTCTAAATGCCGGTTCGTTATACAACACCAGTTACATTCAGATTCAGGACAATATAATACATATAATTTAGAAGTTAAATATTTGTGTTGTTTAGAAGGTAAGGGTTTTGTTAATATGTCAGCTAATTGTTCAGAAGTATCACAATGTATTGCTTTGATGAATCCGTCTTGAGATAGTTGTCTCACGTGCTTAAATTTTATATCAATATGCCTGGACCTTTGTCCAATTGCATCGGATCTAGAAATTTCAATGGCCGCTTTATTATCTTCATGCATAATAAATGGTAAAGTAGGTTTCTTCCAAACATCTGTGATCAAATCATTGAACCATACAAGGTTATTTGCAGCTTTAGACAAGCAAACATATTCTGCTTCTGTGGTAGAGGTGGCTACCAGTTCTTGTTTACCAGTATACCAGTAAACTGGACAATCGTTTAATAGAAAAACATAACCAGAGGTACTCTTTCTGCATGATGTATCACCAGCCCAATCTGCATCAGCATAACAAGTAATTTTTGGTTCTTTGTCATTATTGGGTTCCAATATTAAACAAAAATCTAATGTACTTTTCAGATATCTTAAAATTCTTTTGACAGCTTCCCAATGATACAAGGTTGGTTTGCTAACATATCTTGACAATAAATTGAGAGGTAATGCAATATCTGGCCTAGTCCAATTAGATATATAAAGGAGTGAACCTATAACTGATCTGTAAAATGTGTTGTCTTTAAACTCAGGGGAAGATTCATCATTGTTTCTAAGAAAATCAGTTTGCATAGGTGTGTCACATGTTTTGGCATTATTTAAGTTACATTTGTTTAGGAGTTCAATGATTTTATCTTTTTGAGTAAGTTTGAATCCCCTTTTTGTTTTGTTAATTTGTACACCAAGGTATTTATTCACTCTACCTAGTGATTTCAATGAGAAGTGTTCGTTTAACTTATTTACAAAGATTTCCCTGCTCTCTTTATGCTTTCCAATATATAAAATATCATCCACATAAATTAATACAAATTCAATATGATCATTACTCTTTTTTACAAAGAAACAGTTATCAGCAGTGGTGGCGTTGAAATCCATGGTCTTTAGCACTTTTACCAAACAATCGTACCATCTTTTGCCAGATTGCTTCAATCCGTACAGACTCTTATTTAGTAACCAAATTTCGTTCTTATTAGTGTATTGACTGTGTGGTGCTCTTACATATATTTCCTTATCTAATTTTGCATGTAAGTATGCAGTCTGTATGTCATATTGAAACACGTCTAGATTGAGTGCAGATGCTACTACAAGAGCTGTTTTGACACTCTCTGTTCTCACTGTGGGTGAATATGTGTCAGTATAGTCTTCTGGATATTTTTGTGCATAACCTTGTGCAACTAGTCTGGCCTTGTATAAGGTATTACCTCCTTCTAAATTCTTAATTTTATAAATCCACCTGGTACCTATAATTGTTTTATCCTTAGGTGCGATCGCAGGTGTGAATACATTTAATCCTTGTAAACTTTTCATTTCTTTTTCCATAGCTAGTTCCCATTTTTCTCTTTCTTCACGGGGAAGTTTCAATACTTCCTCATATGTATTAGGTGTTATTTGTTCTCCATCCATATGCATAATATAATCTTTGTATTTATTTGGTATTTGGTTTCTATTATTTCTAATATTTCTTTCAGGTTTGCTATGGTTGTCATGCAAATATCTGGCTTCCTTTTTTGTTAATGTGTCTGTCTTTATTTTATGCTGACTATTTGTCCAAGTTTTGGTTTTGTTCTTACTTTTGTTAATATTTTGATTTTCTGTTGTTCCTTCCTCGCAAGATATATTATCTTTGCTTTTATTAGGAAAAATTTCATTAAGGTGCAACTTAGACCAATTGGCCTGCTCATGAAACACAGCTGTTCTGGATACTATAAATTTGTTATTATTATCGATGAATCTGTACCCTTTGGTTCCAGTTTCGTATCCCATGAATCTTAATCTCCTGGATACGTTTTCTCCCTTTCTCCTCAATTGTTTAGGTATGTGCACGTCTGCAGTAACTCCAAATATGTGCATGTGTGCTAATTTAGGTTTTCTATTGTACATCACCTCATATGGTGTCTTATTCACAATACTGGACCATGTTCTATTTTGAGTGTAATTTGAATAATGTAAGGCTTCTGACCAAAATTGTTTGCCTAAACCAGCATCCTCTAATGTGCATCTAATCATGGTTTGTAGTGTGGAGTTCTTTCTCTCTGCAATCCCATTTTGAAAGGCAGAAAATGGATTGGACGTGAAATGTAGCATCCCTCTATCCTTTAACCATTGGGAGAATTCTTTAGACATGAATTCACATCCCCTATCTGTCATAATTTGTTTTATTCTGATATTATGTTGTGTTTCTATGCGTTTGTAGAATTCCTTAAATTTCTGAAAGGTTTCATCCTTGTGCTTTAATGTGTAAACAAAACCATAGCGACTGTAATCATCCACTATTGTTAGGAAGTAACGTTTTCTATAGGTAATTGATGGAGTTAATGGACCAACTAAGTCCATATGTACCAAATCAAAAATATTGTTAGTTGATCTGTTAGATTTTTTTGGTCTAGGACTGGTTTTTAGTTTGGTGGATTTACATACTGAGCATTCTAAATAATTTTCACAATTTTTTATTTTTACACCTTCTGCGTGTTCAGTCATTTTTTGTACTACAGGAAAGCTTGCATGTCCTAACTTCCTATGTAAGATATGAGCACACTCATCATGAATTGGTTTACCTATTTTTGGTTTCTTCTCATTGTGTGTATTTTTGTTATCATGAGTTATTTTACATTCATCATTGTCACTGTTACTGACATTTTCATCATCTGCTTCAATACAATCTTCCATATTTGAATCAATGTTATGTAACCATCTTTCTTTGGTTATCAGATAGGGTAGACCCCCTTTTATCATCACAGTGCCTACATTTGTTTTGTTCTTTTCTATAGTTGCTTTCCCCTTTGAGAAAACTATATTGATGTCAGATTCTCTGCTTAGTTTTATAGCACTTAGTATGTTGTGAGGTATTTCTGGGATTAATAATACCCCCTCTATTTTCCCTAAACCAGGCAAGGTCACATTTCCTCTGCCTAATACTTGAACCTTTTCTTGATTAGCTACCTTTATCACAAACTTATCTTCTGTAAATGAAGATAATATACTTTTGTTATTAGTGGTGTGATTTGTTGCACCAGAATCAATAAGCCAATTATTGTTCTCATCTTGTTGTGTTTTGGTGCTGTCTTGTTTATTTAGCCCATTTAGTGACCCAGATTTTCTCTCTTTTGAATTTTCTCTACCCCCTCTACTTTCTCTGTAGTTTGGTGGGCTTCTATATTTGTGTCTATCTGTGGAAGATTGTCTGTAATTGTATTTGCTCCTATATTCTGGCCTATGTCTCTCCTTTGGGACTTTGGGACAGTCTCTTCTACTGTGTTCCCTGGATCCACAATTGTGGCATCTAAAGGCCTCATTATATTTATCTTGAAAGACTACTTTCCTAAAAGATTTGTGCTCTGTTTGGTTACTGGAACGATTTTTTCTTGAATTGTCTTCTGCTATCAATTTGTTAGATAGACTTTCTATTGATAAATATCCCAAATTAATGGTGTCTAAGTGTGACATAAAGCTATCCCATGATGGATCAAGTGAATTGATAATAACACTTTTCATAGTTTGATCTGAAATCACTTCCCCCCTCAATTGCAGCTCAGCTCTTATTTTGTTTAGATTTATCAAATGTTCACTTATAGAAACCCCTGGTTTCACTCTAGAAGAAAAGAAATCCTTAGACATTCTTGTGGTTGTGGCTACGCTATCGCTGTGAAATAGATTAAACATGCATTGAATTATTTCTGATACAGTTAGGTTTGGTTTGATGCTATGATACATTGCAGGAGACACGCTAGAAATTATTATGAAAAATGCTCTATGATGTAAACAGTCTATTTTTAAAGTCCAAGGTCTTCTTGGAGGACTAGTTATAAAGAATAGTAAATTTTCTTTCATAAAAATAACCTGAAGCTGTTGGTACCACTCTTGTAAATTAATGCCATCAACTCTAAGTTTTGGGAAGTCACTGGGTAAGTTCCCCACATTATTTTGTCCATTACTTACAACCTGAGGCAGTCCGTGGTCTCTCAAGTGCAGGAAATTACAGAACGGCATTGGGATGCTTGTAACGAGTCTGCGCGGTTCTCTGGCCAGTTCAAGTCTTTCGGGGTCGTCTACGTAGTTTTGCACATGCGCGTTGCTCATTTCTTCTTTGGCGCCGTTGTGGAAGGTTCTCTCCATTTCAGCTCTCTCGATCCGCTCCTCTTCAGATGAGTCGGTCTCTGGTTCGGTTTTTGGGGCTTTGGTGATGGCGGCGGTTCTTCTCTTTCTCTTGTGTGTGCTGGCACTCGATTCTGTCTGCGGTGTAGGACGGAATCGGCATGGCTCTCTGGGCTCGGGTGTCGTCGTTTTCGAAGTCAGGATGGGAGCGTGCAGGTCTTGAGTTGTCGGTTTGATTGCTTGCTTCTTCGTTGATGTCTTAGAAATTTTCAATCTTGGCCCAAAAGCAGCAAAAAGTGTTTTCATTGCTGACTCTACTTGAGACTTTGTTAGATCGTCTTCACTTTCTGATTTTGGTTCATCTGAAGAGTTTGAGACTTCTTTTTCACTTTCTTCGTCTGATAGCGTTTTTCGCGCCAGAAATTTTGAACTGAGCGTTTTGATTGGCTCTGCTTCACTCTCTTTTGAAGTTCGTTGAAACCAAGATGGCTGCCGTTCAAAATTTCGCGCGGGGTCACATCTTTTCTTTTTTACAACTATTTTCTCAGTAGTCATTTCACTCACAGTTTTTTGATCTTTGGGTTTTTCTTTAATGATGTTTTTCTCTCTCGCTGCTCCGCTGTTCCTCAGCATCTCCTGGAGGTCCGCGATGAGGCTTTCATCATTCTTTTGGCTTTTTAGTATTTTTAATATTTCTGACCTGAGTTCGTTATTTTCTATCTCGATTTCTTCCTGGTCGTTATTTTCACTCATCAGTTCTTCTTCTTCAGTGGTGTATTCTTCGGATTCTCTCGAAATCGCATTAGTGGATTCGTTGATCATCTCTTGATCAGTTTCTATTTCTTTGCTGTAGGCCCTGGTGTTGGGCCTATCTTTCTTGGACATTTTTAATTACTTATTGAGTCAATTAACCATCCTCTGCTACCAGCTTGTTGCAATATTTTCAGGATCAGACTCAATAAAGATAATAGAAGTTATAGGTTTAAATATAATTCTCTTTAATCATAATAGGCATTCTATATTCGCTGAATATTCAAGATAGAAGCAAGGAAAATGGGGAGGATGGCTCCTTTTATATACAAGGGGCGGAGCCAGGAATGGGAGTGGTAAAATATGAATACATTAAAGCTCAAGTAATAAGTTAACCCCTGATGTTCCATATATACATTATTTACATATTAGAGAATAAGGCATTTACATCTGACAGTTTCCTTTTCTAGATTTACTTAGTTAAATTTGTGTTCACTTATTTGGCTGATGTATATCCATGAAAGTTTTTTTGGGGAGGGTGGGTAGCCTTTGAGTCCTGGCATCTGCCTGAACATATCACTACACTTCTCTTGACAAGATTTTGGAAGTGGTTTGCTATTGCATGATTCTTAGGGCTGAAAGTGACTGGCCCAAGGGCAAACTGCTAATTTTGTGCCCAAGACGGGACTAGAATAAGGTGACCAGACGTCCCGCTTTTGGCGGGACAGTCCCGCTTTTGAGCAATTTGTCCCGCGTCCCGCGGCGTTTCAAAAAAGTCCCGATTTTTCTTGAGCCCCAGCTGATGGCTAGAAGAAAAAAAAACTGTTTAAACTCTTGCCCGGGGCTTCAAAGGGCCGCCCTACAGGCAATCAGTGTAAAGCAGGTTTTTTTTCCCCTAGCTAAGCTTCAGAAACGAAACTGAAACCAGGGTCTTTGGTGCAGCGTGACAAAATGAGGCAGAGAGAGATTTATTTTTATTTTTATTTTTCCTCCCCAAAAAAGGTAGGTGAAAAACTGCAAACATGGGAAATTTAGGAGGAGAGTTCAAGATTTTAAAACACAAAGGAAAAAAAGCTGTATTTAACTAGGGAATTGTAATAATTGAGATACTATTAATTGTATATTGTGTTGAAAGCAGAAATGGTTAAGTTGTGGTTCGGAGGAATATATGGGAGAAATTATTTGGTTTATTATTATTGGTAAATATAATTAATTGATTTGTAAGAAATTGGATTGCATGGAAATAATTGGAATATTCATGTTCATATTGATTAATATACAAAAAAGATAGTTTTATAACTAATTGATTTATATTAAAATGTTGAATTTGTATTAAACAACTGTATTACATAATTACATAATTAACCAATGTGAGGATGGATATAAAAATAGATGACAATGGGAAGGGGTATAATATAGAATAGAAGGGAAAAATTGAATTTGATTAAGATTAGAGATGAGGATGAAGGGTAATATTGGTTTTTTTAAAAAATAGATGAGGAATAAATATGGCAAAAAGGAAATATAGAAATTGTAAATTTAATTGAAATGACTAACCGCTGTTTAAATTTGTGAACCAGCCAAATATTCTGTTCAAAGAAAATACATTGTATGTTTGTATGTGTGTTTCTAATTATTGCTATTTATTCATATTTGTTCTCTTTTATTCTTTAAAGTTTAACAATTCATTCTTTATCTTAATATCTTTATATTTGCTTGGGGTTGGCTTTCTTCCCTTTCATCTTTTTTATTGTACAGCAATCTTTCTCCTCAAACCTACCACCTCTCTCTTTTCTTTCCTTCTTACTTTCTCTTCCCCCCACCCTCTTTTTCTCCTCCCTACTTCCTCTTTCTTTCTCCTTCTCCTCCTCTCTTCCTCCCTCTCTTACCCTCACTCCTACTCTAATTTCCATTCCTTCATCCCTCTCTATTGCTGTAATCCTTTAATGCATATGGACTACTCAGAGGGCTGAAAAAGTTATTTTTGACTGGTCCTCACACTTTTGACCAGTCCTCGAACTTATGACTGTCCTCACATTTTACATTTTTGCCCTATCTTGTCATCATGGTGAAGAGAAGCAGTTGTGAAATGAGTGACATGGTTGTTAAGAATGCTGCATGGGCATAAATGTGAGGATGGTCATAAGTGTGAGGACCAGTCAAAAGTGCGAGGACCTGTCAGAAATGACTTTTTTCAGCTCTCTGGTTAGTCCTTTTGTGCATATGGACTACTCAGAGGGCTGAAAAAGTTATTTTTGACTGGTCCTCACACTTTTGACCAGTCCTCGAACTTACGACTGTCCTCACATTTTACATTTTTGCCCTATCTTGTCACCATGTTGAAGAGAAGCAGTTGTGAAATGAGTGACATGGTTGTTAAGAATGCTGCACGGGCATAAATGTGAGGATGGTCATAAGTGTGAGGACCAGTCAAAAGTGCGAGGACCTGTCAGAAATGACTTTTTTCAGCCCTCTGGTTAGTCCTTTTGTGCATATGGACTACTCAGAGGGCTGAAAAAGTTATTTTTGACTGGTCCTCACACTTTTGACCAGTCCTCGAACTTACGACTGTCCTCACATTTTACATTTTTGCCCTATTTTGTCACCATGTTGAAGAGAAGCAGTTGTGAAATGAGTGACATGGTTGTTAAGAATGCTGCACGGGCATAAATGTGAGGATGGTCATAAGTGTGAGGACCAGTCAAAAGTGTGAGGACCTGTCAGAAATGACTTTCCAGCCCTCTGAGTAGTCCCTATACACATAGCCATGGCCACCCGGTCACATGACCAGCTAGCTACGCCCACCCAGTCACATGGCCTCCAAGCCATGCCCACACAATAAGCCACGCCCACAATGGTGTCCCTCTTACCAATGTTAAAATCTGTTCACCTTACCCTATACACATAGCCATGGCCACCTGGTCACATGACCAGCTAGCCACGCCCACCCAGTCACATGACCAGCTAGCCACGCCCACAAAATAAGCCACGCCCACAATGTCCCTCTTTACCAATGTTAAAATCTGGTCACCTTAGACTAGAATTCACAATCTCCCAGTTTCTAGCCTGATGCCTTAACAAATACCGAACGGGCTCTCATATAAAACTTATAAACAAACATGTTTTCAGTTTTAAATATTGCAAGTTCTTATAGTTATTTCAGTTCTTACTTGTGAAGAAGGCACAGAAGAGGCCGTACTTCCTGAGAATGCTCAGGAAGATAAATCTATCTCAGCATCTACTTCTGTCCTACTATCGCAGCACCATTGAGAGTGTCCTGACATATGGCATTCTTGCATGGTATGGGAGCAGCTCTGTAGCGGACAAAAAAGCTCTACAGAGAATCATTAAAACTGCCCAGAACATTATCAGACTCCAGCTACCAGCCTTGGACAACATCTTCGAATCTCACTGTTTGAGGAAGTTGCATAACATTTTCAGAGACTCTTCCCATCCTGCTTACAATCTTTTTGGACTGTTGCCTTCTGTATCTTCTGCCAGAAGATACAGAACAATTAAAACTCGGACCACACGTTTTCTGACAATGACAATAAAGTTTATTATTATTATTCTTAAGTTACAGGAGTCTTGTCAAAAGTTCAAATTTACTACAGTATTCATCTTCCTTTTGAAAAAACCCCACATAAATAGAAAAAGATATATGAAAAATCAGGTTGAAGAGGTAGGGTTGTTTTTTGTTTTTTGTTTTTTTGTTGTCTGATAATGCCACATGGATGAAATTTATACAGGTAGCCATCAGTTTACAAACACAATTGAACTCAGAATTTGGTCGCTGTAGTCACCATATAACGACTTGATTTTACAACCATTTTATGACAGTTGCTAAGTGAGTCACCATAGTTGTTAATTGCGTAATATGGCTATAAGTCCAAATCCAGTTTGATTAATTGGCATTTTCATCAGAAAATGGCAAAATATGATCACATGACTTCAGGATTCTGCAGCCAGGCAGTAAATGTGAGCCAGTGTCTTAGAGTCCATTTGGGGGATGCATCTCTGAAGGATGTGCCCATCTAGATCCTGAGTGTGGTATTTTCTGAGACTCTAGGGCAGGGTGCAGGAGTGGGTTCTAATTTTTTTTACTACCAGTTCTGTGGGCGTGGCTTATTTTGTGGGCGTGGCTTGATGTTCATGTGACAATTATTTAGGATTTAGCAGAGGTACTGGTCTACCAGGCTTTTAACTGTTTGCAGAGCTGTACCGATTTACCTATTTTTATTTATTTATTTATTTATTTATTTATTTATTTATTTATTTATTTATTTATTTATTTATTTATTTATTTATTTATTTATTTATCAAATTTCTATACCGCCCTACTCCCGGAGGACTCAGGGCGGTGAACAGCCAAGATAAAATACAGATAATACAAATATTAAAAGTCCCTTAAAATTATTAAATATTTTGGCCGAAACACAGATTAAAACACCCAATTTATAAAATCAAACGAATTAAAAATTTAAAAGAGGAGAGTTAGGCCAGGCCAGCCTGCTCAAATAAAAAAGTTTTGAGAGCACGACAAAACGTGCGCAGGTCCGGGATCCTCCGTATCTCTGGGGGGAGCTCGTTCCAGATGGTAGGCGCCTCCACATAGAAGGCTCTCCCCCTGGGGGCCGCCAGTCGACACTGGCTGACGGCACCCTGAGAAGCCCCTCTCTATGGGAGCGTATTGGTCGGTGAGAGGCTATTGGTAGCAGAAAGCGGTCTCGTAAATACCCCGGTCCGATGCCATGGAGCGCTCTAAAGGTGGTAACCAAAACCTTGAAGCGCACCCGGAAGACCACCAGGAGCCAGTGCAGCTCGTGCAGGAAGGGGGTCACATGGGAGCGCCACACCGCTCCCATAACCACCCGTGTGGCCACGTTCTGGACCAGCTGGAGCCTCCGGGTGCTCCTCAAGGGGAGCCCCATGTAGAGAGCATTGCAGTAGTCCAGGCGGGAAGCCTGGACTACTGCAATTTTGCAGGCACTGCCTGGACTACTGCAATTTTGCAGGCACTGATCTACTCATGTATTTTTGCAGGCACCGGTCTACTCATTTGTTTTCTTTTAACACTGATCAGCTGTAGGGCGGCCCTTTGAAGCCCCACAGCAAGAATTTAAACAGTTTTTTTCCCCTCTATCCATCAGCTGGGACTCAGGAGGCAGCAATAGATTGGGGGTGGGGCTAAATAAAAGGTAAGAATAACACGGGGGCCGGGGGGTAGGGGGGCAGAACCGGTTCGGTGACGTCATATCGTCACTGCTACCGGCTTGGCGGAACCGGGCCGAACTGGGCGGAACCCACCACTGGCAGGGTGGGGATATATAGGGGTCAACTTATTTTCCAAAGCACCAGAGGCCAGGACAAGAAACAATGGATGAAAATTAACCAAGGAAAGAAACAACCTGGAATTAAGAAGAAACTTCCTAACAGTGAGGACAAATAACCCATGGAATAACATGCCATCAGAAGTTGTGGGAGCTTCATCACTGGAGGTTTTTAAGAAGAGACTGGATTGGACAGTCAATTGTCTGAAATGATACGGGATCTTCTGCTTGGGCAGGGGGGTCTCCAAGATCCCTTCCAGTTCTATTCTGATTGATTGATTGATTGATTGATTGATTGATTGATAGTGTTGTCTGAGAGTCTTAATTGCTTTTGGGGTTGCTTTTCCACAAACAGCTAGATGTGAAACCTTACTTGTGAAACCATAAGGATTAGATGGGATTGCTGCTTATATGCCACCTTCAATACTATAAACTCAAGATGGTAGACTTCTCTAATTCTCCCTCCTATTTTCCCCACAACAGCAACTCTGTGACGTAAGCTGAGGTGAGAAAGAATGACACTCAGCCAGACCTTGTAGTCTCCTTGAAACTACTCTCTTAGTTTTAGTTTTTAGTCTGGTTCCTTAACCATTAAACTGAACTGGTTCTCTTCTACTGTAGGAAGAAAACAGAATAAGGTTATTTCATCCTTCCCATTTTTTCTGGGGCTTCTTGGTTACTTATCACATAGCTGTATTAAGCATTATTGCAGCACTTATGAAATTTATAGTTTTACATTTCTGGAATGCAAGACAACTTTAGCTGGATAAGCATCACTTCTGAGTAGTCATAATAGGTCTAGGATTTTGAGCGGCATTTAGGCGTCTGGCATTTATAATCTCATTAAATTTTAACAAGTGGAAGGTTACAATCTTACATTCATTAATCTGTAAATTAATTTTGTTGCATCTCATGGGGTTATTCAAGACTTAAAGGGTTTATTTCAGAGTAGACATTTATATGAATGTGTGTGTGTATTTTGTTAAACATATCAGACTCACCTATAATGGGTTTTTAAAAAATTTATATTGACCTACACATTGATCATCCCTTCCACTAGCAAAAATGTCCTGATGAAAGCCTGCTTTTTTTTCTACATATAAAACTGAATCTGCTTTTAAAAATTCTTTCAAAAATCAGGCTTTATTGGATGTAATAGGCATCAGAGGAAAAGATGAATGTGCACATGTGCACATGTGTACATATTAATACTAATGTTTTGGATTGCTCTACAGAGTTTTTTTTTATTATTTAAAAGAGTTATGTGGCCACTCATCCTATATACCATAGCATTGAGTGTTCTCAAAAACACAGACTTACTTACAATGACATTGATAGAGGCTGAAATACTAATCCAGTTAGCAGTCCTTTCTTCCTAGTGCTTCAGACTAAGCTCTCCATTTTCCAAAAGGTATTTCCAAAAGGATCATAAGCCATCTGCACGTTTATAAAGATTTGAAACTTATGTATTCCTGAAAACAAAATTGCTCCATTAAGAGGTGGCAATTATGTTCCTACTAGTAGAGAAACCAGCCATTAAATGCTGCGTAAAGCTGATTTATGCTTCTGAAATTGACCTGGACTAAATTTAAATGTTGAAATAGGCACTGATGGATATGCATCCAGAATTGCACTACTTCTCAAGTACTATCACTTTTCACTTTATCCTGAATGCATATTTTTTCATCGCAAGCCTTTTATTAAGTATTCACCCACAATGTAGCAGACTCGGTATTTTATTGAGTATATCCTTGGCAAAGGCTATCTAACAGGAATCTGCAGTCAGATTCCAGTATCTGAAGCAATCCTTCATAAAATCAATGTTCTGTATATTTTCATTGTTCAGTTTTGAAAGCAGTACATTTCTGGCTGCATATATTGCATTCTCTGTGCCATGCACAGAAGTGGTGAAACTTGATATTCCCACCATGTCTTAGTGGTAAAAGCAAAGGATATAATTTTCTTTTTTAAAGTCTTCTTTGTACTACAAGCAAAATGTAGATCACGTCATCAGGAGAGGATATGCTAAAATCAAATTCATAGGGACACTGCATAAGGACAATAAAATACTATTTACTGTGAAAAATATTAACATTATTGGTACTTCGTTCAAATTCGGCATTGGCGGAAACAGATAGCAAGTTTAACACTCCTCAATCATGTAATTTCAAATACGTACATTATTATGTGTGAGAATGGATTTAGCAGGTTTTCAACCTTTGTTCTTACCATGGTGGATCACTTGCCTTTTAAAAGTTCATTCTGAATCAGCATTTTACTTTGTACATATTTCTATTAGATTTTATTTCACTTTAAAACTGATATATGCCTGTATCCTTTGGAATAAAGAAGGTTTAGCTGTATAAATAAATGCAGTATGGATGTATGATCCCCCCCCCGCCGAGAATCTATTTGTGCCATTCTCTTTATTTTCTAATATTTGATCATAAGAAAAATTATGACTATATAAATGGGACATAACATAGGTTCATTATTGTACTATAAAAATCCTAACATTCGAACTCTTCTTACATTTTCTTTTTTAGCTTATATCAGGATAGAATTTTAGTTGCTCTAAAAGTAAATTTGTTTAGATGTTCTCAATCAGTTCTTACAATTAATAACTCACACAAGCCTTGAAGAAGATATATGAGTTTGGTTGAGGATAGAGATGTAGTAATGGGAAAAGTTAAGGTCAAGTATAAAGAGAAAAGGTCTTCTCCTAGAATGAACTTCTGGACTTGGAACCAGGATTCTAAGAAGAAAATCTTTGAGAAAAAATGGGAAATCTCTAGGAACTTAATGAAAAAAGGACTTAAAAGAAAAAGATTTACAAACTTGGGTGGGCTGTTTGTTTATGCCAAGGGGAGGGAGACAGGAGAGTTAAGGAAGCTGATTCAGGCATTGGCCATGTTAAACAAGGATCCAAGACAAATTATATTTTGGATGCACACTGAGAAAAGGAACTGTGGCAAAATCTCTCTTAGCTTCTTAGGCCAGCCTTCTTTATTAGTCAGAAGAAGGCTGGCTTAAGAAGCTAAAAAAAAAGATTAGCTAATCGATAGTTAATAGCTGTGCTCACCAGGAATTCCAAGAATTGTTTTTAAAACATTTGGAAGGTATCAGGTAGAGGAAGACTAACATAAGGATTAGATGTTCACTACTGGAAGAAAGTGGAAAGGAAGAAGTAGTTTGTAGGATTGACAGATAAGAGTTAGCCACATTTCCCTGCTAAGTGTGGGTAATAGGGTTGGAATCCAATACATCTGGAAATTGTCAGATCAAGGAAGACAGGACTGCTGTATCCTTAAGAGCTGTATATCAGTTGAATGCTGTTTATCCTATTTCTTAAAGCTAAGGATGTTATGAGGCCCAGGAAGCATATGGTATAGGATGGACAAGGAGAAAAGATCAAATTCCGGAAGTGGTGTTAACTTTTCTGCTACAAATTAAGAACTGCGTTCAAAGCACTTCCTAATATCTAAATCCTTAGACACAGCTTTCCCCATTTTATTTTTACTCACTGCCTGATAGTCCTATAATTCTTTTGCCTTTAGATATGGAAATCTGGAGATCTCAAACTGTGAAGAAGATGGGAGCCAGAACAATACGGAGACCAAAACAGTACTCAGGAAGTAAGTGTTGCATTTCTCTGAACAGCAAGAATCATAGCCAAGGTTGAATACCGAGAAAAGGATGTGGTCAGTATTCATCTGGAAATTATACACAAATCAGTTTATTACACAAAGGAATGTAGGAACTTTGTCACAACTCTATGAAAGATCAACCTCTTAGAAGACGAGAAGTTAACAGTCAAAATAAAACCAAACATAGAAACTAGAATTAGTAGATAAAATATTGGGCATTATCCAACCAAATTAGTTCCAATAAATAGATTAGGAAATACACGCTTCAGCATTTCCCATTGAAATGAAGGACTTAAATATAACTGTTACAATAGACATAACTTTATTCTATTCTGTACATTTACTTAACTAAAATTTATCTTACATTTTATGTTTAATATGTGAATGATTTCAGCATTGTGCTTGAAGGATTTCAGTCATCTCAATGCAAAATTTCACTGAAACAGAGTTATTGCATTTATGACAAATCAAGCTAGAAGCTGTTTTTAACTATCAGCCCTATAGAAAGGATATCAGGTTGAAATAGAGAACATTTTTAGTTTTAAAATGTACAAGGATTCTTTCCCTATAGTTGGGTGTGCTGCACAGGCAATCATCAAGAGGACGATTAAGCATAATTTCAGAGTCACTGTTACTAAGAGTGGTTCCATTTTCACCGATCTGTTAAATAGAACACACGTGGTGGTATGGGTCATCATGCATGAAACAACTTTAGCTTTTCCTCTTCCTCCCAAATATGCATGTTTCAATGTATGAGTGATTACTTCTCTGAAATAGGGACAATCTGTAAGCCTGACAGGATGTGAAATGCTAATGATGGTCTGGATATATACAAAATGTAAATTGCCTTGATGTTCTGCTTTCTCTGCAATACTGTAATTTCCAAAATCACTCTCGGTATGTATAATACTCCTTTCTTGTCCCTCATATTATGTTTCAGTCAATTTTATTCACTTCACAAGTTAATAGTGTAACATAAGTGGCACATACTGTATATCTCCTAGCACTCCAGCCCACATTCATCCATCTGATAAAACAGATTGCTATTTTCAAAAGTTCATCCCAGAGTAAGCCACTCTCTTTCTTTAGGAAAATCAAGGGAAAAGACTTGCGCTTGTTCAATTTTCATCTATAACCCTATGAATTTAGTATGATTGAGGGAGAAATAATTCAGTGAGTTTCATTGCTGAGAATACTTTTTAACCAATCCAAGTTTCCGAGCACCAATCTCAGAACAACAGTGTACTGCCTATAAAACTTAAACTTCTTACAATAAACAGAAACTTGAGGTTCCTGCTCCAGCATCTGAAAAGGCCCATAGTCTGATTCTTTTGTCCCTTCAGAAAAAGTAGTATGACTCTGAGCTAATTTATTAACCTTTCAGGTCTTGAGAAATGTCCTGCCTTGGCATTGACACAATGTCTTTTTTGGGTTAGACTTTCTGATTTTTCAATGCCTGGCAGAAAATAGTCCCTGCATTATTCTCTCCCTCTGCCCTTTTGTCATGAAGTACTCATTGTAGCTCACAAGATAATTTAAGCTATCTCAGATATGCCAAGGGGATTTTGGCATAAGATGGTGGAGAGATAAACTGGCTTGGCTTGGCTCCAGCCTATGCCATTGATTTCCTTCTGGTATTGGGCAAGTCTTTTGATCCTTGTATAATTTTTAAAATCCAGCTATAAAATTGAACTAGATTATTGTAGATACCTATTTTTCCTTCTCTGAGACATAGTGGATATTGAATTCCCCCGTCCTTGTGTCCTACAATTGCCCTCCTTTGGGAAATGATTTAAATTTTATCTTTGAAAATATATGTTAACTTTTTGCACTTCTGTGGCCACCAGTTATGGTATGCAAACAACAACATAAATATTTTTTAAAGAAGACCCAGGATTATGTAGGCAAATGATAATCTAAATAACTATTTTTTTTAAGAAAAAGAGACCTAGGAAATTAGCTTTTAGATGTAGTAATTAGTTTATCAAACACTAGAATCTTTGATGGTAAAATTGCAGGATCACTCTGGTTTTGTTTTGTTTTTTTGGAAATATCATTGCTTTTGATTTTGGTTTTAATGATGCACTTTCCAGTTAGTAGTTCTTCATGGTCAGGATTTCGTTGCCTTTGTCTCCTGTTAATTATTCCTCTGGTAAAGCAAGGTGTCCTCTTTCACTGTTATATAAATAATTGCATCAAAGAATGGAGTTAGTTGAAGCAACCACTGAATGAATGTGAAAGACTTCTTTTACCGCCTGGGAAATCCACAGTGAGAGCTGTTTTAAGTTTTGTTTGTGTTGAGTACAATCAACGTTCATTCTAGTAAAGGGTAAAATAACAAAAAAAAAACCTCATTGTGGCTGACCTAAGGAGAAAAAAGGCCAAATAGTGACAATTAAGAGAACTGGAAAATTGGGGAAGGTTCCAAAACAAGCCAAATTACTTGCACAATGGGAAAAGAGAGGAGTGAGATCATAGTGGTTTAGTACAGTCCACATAAATGCCAATATCATGAAATTATAGAGACCTATTATAACATGCATCCTTTCATCTCAGGAGCCTAAGTGTGTTTTCATTTATTTATTTTTTTGTATGGGGCCATATTTTGGCCTAACTCCTTGCAGAATATTTATTGTTGTAGGGAGTGGACGAATGTAGGATTCACTTTAGTAACTTTTTATATATTCTGCAAAATTGCAATGAGTAAGATGATGTGATGGTTTTTAGTTTTATTCAGCGAGTGCCATTATGTGCAGCTTTTAATATGTCACAGTTTGACCATGTTTTCATTGACCAGTTTAGCCCTGATAAACATGGCTGCCAAATGGATGATTGTATTTTTTTGGTCTCATTTAAACCCAACAAAATCTAAGTTGTTAATAGTTGAGCTCCAAGCTTTTAAATCTTGGGTTTTTCCTCTCCTGGCCTCGATTGTTATATTTATATCTGTATAGACTTGGATTACAGAGGAGCTGAATGAAAGATTTTAGATTTCCACTTAAAAAGCACAGTTTTCCGAAAGTATGACCGTGATTCCACATCATTTTTTCAAGAAATAGAAGGTAAAGTGTTAAAAAAAAAAATTTAAAAAGTTCTCACCAAGAAGGAAAGATTTCATTTGGTTAATTTTCTGTTTAAGATCTTGGAAACTAGCTCTGTCTGTGTTTTTAGCTGGCAGAAACAGGGAGTTACTTTTCAGGGACATTAAACATTGAGGCTGCTACAAGGTTTGGCTTTCAATCCAGGCTTTTCCGGAAAGCTTTCCTCCCTGATGTGCTGATTAAACAGTCAGCTGATGGGAGGCCAGTAAGTTATAAGGGCAGTCTGCATAGCTTGTTTTATTGCCTCCGTGTTGATTGACATGAGTTTGTAGGGAAACTCACAGCTTACTGTAACTTTGAACTCTACTAAGAGTGCAGCCACGTGTCTTATCCTTAATAATACCCACATTCTGAGTGGAATACAAAGGGAGAAACTTCACACCTTCCAAACAATAAAGTATATTGTTTGCTCCGGGCTGACATGCTTGTACTGTCCATGGAACTGATAACATGCCTCTCATCTTGTCAGGGCAAGCCTGGCTGGAACGATGATAAAGCTGACACAAAGCTATCATGAAGCAAAAGTGTCTTCATTTTCTTTCCTAAATAGGCAAGCCACAGAACCCGGTGAAATGCAATAAGCCATGTGAAGTCAGTGCTGGGAGCATCCGCCTTCCAGCACTGCCTTTAATTCTACGGACCCACCCCCTAATTAGCCACGGTTATCCCCCAATTATCCCATTTCCTCTATGTTAATCCCCCGCCAGCAGCCAACATCCAGCATAGGTGGCTATGGTTTGTGCCGAGCCATGTTCCCTCCGTCCGATCTGAACTTTCCCCCAGCGTCCAGAACCCCGCCAGTCTTGTGAGGGCTCATCAGCTGTGCTGCAGCAGTCTGCTGCCCGAGACATGGTTTTAGAACAGCGTAGTGGAGCAAGGGTTTCCCGTCTCCATCCAGGTCTGTTGCCGATCGTCTGGGACCATCTGAGAGGCACAATAGCTCTCCGGCGCCTCCCACGCGTTGGTAGGTGTTGTCCCGGTCGGTTGTTACTGTCCCTGCCACTGTGACGGCTGGCACCCTCACCCATCAGTGGCTCGACATGCCTACTCCACTGAGTTAGCTGCAATCTTATCTCCTGGTGAAAGACTATCACTTTCTGAATAGAGTGGTCACTTACACATTTCTGAAAAAAAAGTTCACATACATTTTTGTTAGAGTGATTTCTATGATTACTTCTCTGCAAATAATTGTTTGCAAATTTATACATGGAAAGTTTACCTATACAGACTCAGACTATATAGACCCATGAGAAAAACAATGATTAGGGGATCATTGTAAATGCCAAGTTTATGCTTTGTTAACTGTTGACAGATAACATCTAAGCTCCTGTTGCCCATTTTTATGGCTTTTCTGCCTTTAAGTACAACTTAGATGAGACAGCTCTTCCAGCTGACAGCACCTTTAAAAAGGAAAGCCTGCTCTATAAAGGATACAGCCATATTGATTTAAAGAGACGTTAGGAAAGAGTACAGAAATTCAGTTTCATGTAACATACGTACCGTACCCCAAAATAGGTTTTGCAGATTTTTGAGACAGGATTAAACATACTTAATACTGTAAGTATTAAATTTAAGGCCATAAATAGTTATGTAAGTAGACACTCATTCCCTAGTCACCTTCAGACTGGCCTATTGCAGTGTGCTTTACATGGGGCTGCCCTTGAAGAGTATCCTGAAGCTTCAGTTGGTACAGAATGCAGCAGAGTGAGCTACATTAGCTGCCAGTTTGCTTCCAGGTCCAATTCAAGATGCTGGTTTTAACCTTTCAGTCCTTCTTGGCATGGTAGTGGTTATCTGAGGGGACTGCCTCTCTCTGGTTACATCAGCACATCCTACTAGATCTGCAGGGTAGCCATGTTGCAGGTACATCAGCTAGAGATTTTCATTAGGTGGGTCCTAGGAGATGTTCCTTCTCTGTTGTGGCGCCCCATTATAGAATATTCTTACTCCCAAATTAGATTAGGTTCCTTTAGATATTCCATGAAGCCTCAAGTCATGGCTATGTTGTCAGGCAACCGGAGACTTGCACAGATGGCTCCATTTTTGAGATGGCCATTTTTATTCCCCCTTTGCTATGGTTTGTATTTTTACTTCTATGATATTTATTAATAAGTTTTTAAAATTTTGTTCTTATTGTTTTTATCTGATTGTTATTCACCATTCAGAGTCGCTTTTGGTGAGATGGGCAGCTATATAAATTTAATTAATAAAATAAATAAATAAAATAAACCTCTGTTGATGAAAATTTGTACACTATGAATCAAGTTCTCCAAAACTTTCATCAATGCTTTTTTAAAAGCTATAATCTTTTTTCCCAGTTCTGCACATTCCTTTCACTAATGCTAAGCCAAATTATTGTTATTTGGGGAGGGGCTGTTAGAATTCTTTGTTACCGAAACCTTTTGAAGCGCATTGAGACAACGCTTCCTGATTATGGAACTTCCAGATATGTGGACTTCAGCTTCTAGAATTCAGAGCAGTAACTTTGCTGGCTGTTGAATTTGGGGAGATGAATCCCACATTTGGAAGCACCCCATAGTGGAAAATACTGCATTCATAAATGAGGATTAGGGCACAGCATTAAGATTCTCTTTCACATTCTTGGACAATGTTCTTCAGCCTTGCGGCATCCAAATGGGCAGGATTACAGTTCCCAGTATTCCCAGCAGCATGGGAATTTGTCCAGGCTACCCAAAATTGATAGATGCCATTCTTTAATGTATCAGGAGGTTGCTATATAAAGGCTTTGCTAAGGCACAATGGTCTGAGCTTGGAATGTGCACACTGTAGAGAAAGAGAACAAGACTGAAGTGTTTCCCATCCACATCACATGTCAGTAACAATTTGTTGATGGGACTCTTGTTTGACTAGTACTTTTCTGCTGTTCTTTGCAGTGTGCATTTCGTCACAGTGAGGGCTGTTGAGCTTAAAACAGTTAATACTACAGGATTTATATGGTTTTTGTTTTCATTCGGCATTTCCTTTTCAGAGAATAACAAGAACAGTCAGTCTTTCAACTTCAGTTGTACTTGCTTGCTAGTATGCATAAGAGACCTTAGTTACAGATGGAAATCTAGGGCAAGCCTCCACTTGATACTGAGAATGTGATTCAGCCCTGAAATTCTGCAAGAGCTGAGATTTTTTAGCCCAGGGTATTGGAGCAGAATGCTACAAAGTGTGATGTTTAAAAGTTAGTTTTGTGTGAGACTAGAGGAAGGAGATTTTTATGTACCTTTCTTATTCCTTTACTTTGGGTAGCAATTTTGGGGGACATGTTTATATAGCTGATGTGTATCAGTTTCACGGTGCAGCTGACTTGGCTTTCCTAAGCACATCTTATTATTTATTTATTTAGTTTGCAATATTTATATCCTGCCTGAATCCTAACAGGATTCTGGGCAGGTAAGAACAAGATAAAACATATAATCCAAAAACCAAACCAAAAAAAAGCCAAAAATCAGGACAAGTCACCATGAAATAATTAAGGATTGAAAGCATGTTCAAACAAGTAAGTTTTAACTGATTTGAGAAATGTAAGCAGGGTTGTGGTAATATGTAATTCTGGGTAGATGGTATTCCAAGAAAGTGGGGGGGGTCACAGGTTTTAATCTGAGTTTGTTTGATCCTATCCAGATCCTCAAAGCCTCCAGATATGGTTCAGAATTTCCAGCCTGGCTTGGGCTGGTAGTATATAATTGTGTTGTGGCCTGTCGGCTGCTGGTCCGTCCAGCAGCTGAATGAGATGAGGCAGCATGGGAGTCAGGGCCAACATCAAGACAACCTGAGAGCTCTGAGGGGGAAGAGGGAATGGAGCTGTCAGAGATAGAGACAGAGACAGAGGCAGAGCCTGGGCCTTCCATCAGCCCTAAGATGGAGAGTCAAACCCAACCCCCCCCAGGTCTGGAGCTGGCTGATGAGGAAGAGGAGGAACAGCTGGGTCCAATGCCTGACACACAGATGCACAGAAGGCAGAGGAGAGGAGAGCAGTGAAAATCTATGGGCTGATCCTTGGGATAGAAGAGCCACCGCTGCTAGCGAAGCCCCACCCTAGCTCTGGGGGATAAAAGGCAGGGGGGGCCGAGATGAAGAGGTGTGGCAGACAACTGTTCATCTCCTTGCTGGACAGACTTGTTAGCCTGCTGTGTGAGAGAGAGAAATTTTTTGCCAGGGCTGCTGGTGCTCCTAATGAAGGAAACATTTATTTAACCACAGAGGGTTTGTCAAGTTTAGGAGCCAGATCAGAACAAATCGACTGTCATCACATAGCGATGACATCTCACCCCATATTAATGGATGATCTCCCACATCCATTCCATGATCATCAATTGCTCTTTGGTAGTTGACCAGCACTCAACACCATACAGTGCTACTGAGCAGATCATCACTTTATATACTTTTAGTTTTAGGTGAATTGATAAATGCCTATTGGAGAACACTCCAATAACCTCCTTCCACCTCTGCCACGGTATTTTCATCCTTGCATGTACCACCGTTTTGCTCTGCAACTAGGATCCTAAGCAATTGAAGGAGTTTGGCTTCACTAGATCTTTGTTACTGACCTGAATGATGGAGGTGCTAGGGCTAGTCTTTAGATACTCCTTCTTCTTGATATTGAGGTGCAAATCAAATTGGCTAAGAAGCTTATTCCCTGTCTGGATACAGTGGAGTAGTTCTTCCCTGATGGTAAACTGTGAACAGGACATTGTTAGTATGGAGCAAGGCCCAGGGAGGACTCAGTGATGCAGGCCTTACATAATGGTATCCCTGATGAGAATGTACAATGGTGGCAATAATGCCAAGCCTTGGTGCATACTATATTTCACAAGAAAATGGTCAGAAAGGCTGGAGGTAAATAATACTTGGCTGCTGGTATAAACATAAAGCACCTGGACCCATTTTATGAGTGCTTTGGGCATAAATGGTCACAAAGTGCATACAAAGTGCATCTCAGTTGATGCAAAACGTGATCTATTTTTTTTTTTAAGATTGCGGAAAGCAAGTGTCATGACTTCTGTTTGCTATGCTTCTACATGAATATATGAGCCACCAAAATGGCACTGGTGAGTCTCAAGCCTTTGACCAAACCCTACTGATTGATACTGATTTCAACAAGGACATGGAGGTGCTGGTTGAGTCCAACACATTGTTACCTTTAGAATGATCTCAGAATTATCGCACCATTGATTTTAACCTACTTTGGGTTTTTAAGTTTTGTTGCATGACCTGGAATATAATGATATCGATGTAGCTGACTGTATATGATGTATTTCTGTTTTGCAGTGCCATAGCCTCAATACTGAGAGCCTGGCTAGACCAATGCTCGGAGGATTTCCAAGAGCCACCTCATTTCCTTTGTTTGCAGAAACTGCTGGATTATCTGACCAGGATCATGCCAGGCTCGGACCCTGAAAGAAGGGCACAGCAACTCTTGGAGCAGTTTCAGAAGCAAGAAGTAGTAAACAACAGTAAGGATATTCTGCAAATATTTTAACAACTACTTTTTATAAGGAAGCAGTCATTGCACTGTTTTCGGCATTTATTATGCTGTGATATCAGTTGGAATACAGTAGGGGGAAAAAAAGGAATAGTGGATTGTAAACTTTTAATTTAGTGTGCTTGGCGAATCAGTTTTCTGACTTTTCTCTGTAGGAAGGTGAGGAGCCGAATGCTTCTGCCAAATTCCCTAACATTTAAAATGCTGCTTTGAGATGATTATCAGCTTAAGTGCAGCTTGCAAGTTTTCAAAATAAATTCACCATTGCTCTGATGTTTCACTTAAAATTGGTCTCTCCTGTGATCCAGCAGCAGATTTTTTTTTAATTATTATTATTTTCCTTTGCTTCTTTCATGACAAAGGAAGTGTCTGTGACTGTTTTTTCCTATCTGAATGGTCTGGTGCTGACATCCGAGGACAAAAGGAAAATTTACGTTAGCAGGTCAAAATGCCACTGGAACAATTGTGAACAGTAGTGACACTGGAATGCTGCTTGCAGTGTCAGGACTGATAAATAGCCTTCCCCCTTCCCCCAAGACAGAAGGTTTCCTATGGGCATAATTAGCATATCTAGAAAGCCATTGGAATTTGCCTGATGAACACAACCAAATGAATGTCCAGTTTTCACAGAAAAGTAGTAGGAAATGGATAGGAAATGATAGTACGCAATAAGGAATGAATGCAATAAACTTCAGAAATTCTTTCCCCTTTGAATATTATCTATCTGAATGTTGCAAAATGTACAAATTATACAATTAGTCATCCTTGGCACCAAATAAATGGACTTTTTTTTTTTCTCCCAAAGGAAAAATGTAAATGGTTCTTCTCATCCGAAATTTCAAAATCTCCTAGGGTTGTTAATTTGTACCTAATGAATACATATATCAAACAAAGGAAGTCTAAATGCTGAGAACTATAATTAGCTGTTTACAGAATAAAAAGTTCCCACAGAAGTTCCTAGGCACAGCAGATACTCTAGGTACAGAAGTCTTGCCTCTTGCCTTCTTATTGAAAAAAAAAGGAACATTATTTCAGCTGAATATAAGATGTTATCAGTGAGAACCCTCAATCCAGATCTTCATCACATAAAAAAAAATTAAAAGTTGATGCAAATTTTACAGAAAAAAAAAATACAGGAATTGCTATAGCTTGTGTAATATCTAACAGCAATGGTCATCTCAGAAACCAGATGCTATAGACCAGTGATGGCTAACCTTTTTGCCATCATGTGCCAGGAGCAGGAGAGTGCGGGGGGGTCATGTGCATGCCCACTCCCATAATTCTATGCCCCCCGCGCATGTGCGCCCCTCCCGCTCCTGGCACGCGATGGCCCGGTGGGCCCATTTTTCTTTCTCCCCAGGCTCCTGTTCTGCCCCAGCTCCCAAGGATTGTGACACACACCAACGGTCCTTAACAAAGTTATAACATACCAAAAATAAGCAAAGTCCGGCAAAGGTTAGCAACCAGCCCAGACAACAAGATACTCTCCAAAATGCTCTGTAATAATTACATGTTGTTTCCAGCAAGAAATTACTAACTGCATGCGACTTAAATAGGCTAAGGGAGTGGCCAATTATCCTCAAACCTTACTCTCAAGGAGACCTCCTCCTCCTGAGTAGCCACTTCTGCCTTTTGGCAGCCCTGCATGCTCGAGCATTGAGGAGAGGCTCCTCCACTTCACACTCTCCACTTGAAGGAGCCTCTGGAAGTTCTGAAGGCCCTGGCTGAGTCTCTATCTCTATCTCTATCTCTATCACCACAACCTCTTCAGCCTCCTCGCTGTCCGATGTAAGCGCCGGCTGCGCAGGCTGCTGGTGCGACCCCACACCAGCCTCCTCGTCATCGGGATCAGCCACGATCCGCGCAGGCCGCTGGTGGGCCACAAGAGCTCCAGAGCCTTTCTAGGAGACTGGGGAGGGCAAAAACAGCCTTCCTTACACACACACTCCCGGAGGCCCTCCGGAGGCCGAAAACTGCCCATTTGCCAATTTCCGGTGGGACCAGAAGGCCCGTTTTTTGCTCTCTCCAGGCTCCAGAGCCTTTCTAGGAGTCTGGGGAGGGCGAAAACAACTAGACACAAGGACAGTTTTTTCTCGAAAGCCATCACTCTGCTAAACAAATAATTCTCTCAACACTGTCAAACTAGTTACTAAGTCTGCATTACTATTAATCTTCTCATCGTTCCTATCACCCATCTCCTCCCACTTATGACTGTAATCTTGTTGCTGGTATCCTTACGATTTATACTGACTGTTTACTAATATGATTTGATTGCTTATTTGTTCCCTATGACTATAATTAAATGTTGTACCTTATGATTCCTGATGAATGTATCTTTTCTGTTATGTACACCGAGAGCGTATGCACCAAGACAAATTCCTTGTGTGTCCAATCACACTTGGCCAATAAAGAATTCTATTCTATTCTATTAAAATCATAATCCTGTTTTTTGTCTCAAACTACTCTTCAGCACAAGATCTAACTTCAATTAGACTTGCATGAGGTAGGATGAGAGGAAACATTTAGTCAATTTTCACAATACATTATATCCTGACAGGTGAGATTCATGATATATTTGTAACTGAAGAAGGAACAGAGAATAGTGCATCAGAAGACTTTTCTTCTTTCCCAGAAGACCTAGTAGCAGAACAGTTAACTTACATGGATGCTGTAAGTATAAACAGATGTATACTTTTTTGTAAGCATACATACAGATTATGATTCTGAAGTGTTTGTTTTATTTATTCCTTAAATTTTTATTTAGCTTTCCAAACATATGGTATCCAAGACACTGAACAGTCAAATATAAACCAACAATCAAAATATAAAAACAAGCCGATGAAACATCAGAAAACTAATGTATACAATTTTAGTTTATGCAAACAGCTGATTTACCATATGTAACATTTTTATACCTCTTTGGAAAATGTGTGGGGTTATTTCTATTGTTTTTCCTAGCTGAGATAAAATTGCCCTTTATTCTCACTGACTACATGATAAAGTGGGTTGCTAAATTGTTTCATCAGTTTTCCTGGCATGCTCACTGAATGAAGAAATTGTTAATTATTAATCAGATTTATATCACCCATCTCATCAAAAGCAACTCTGGGAGGTGCACAACAATAAAAGAAAAACAACAAATGTAAAACACTACAAATACAAAACATAGAAACCTGTATTAACGCATACCATAAAAGCAAAACATAGGCAAAGGGAGGATAAAAACCACTTCAATAATGGAGCCATCTAAAATAAGTATCTAGGTTAATTTTCTTTCATTTGGGAAATTTGCACATCCAAATTCTATAACTTTTCTTAATAGTCTTCTCTATTAAAGATTGTGCAGTTATTATGTACCTTTTTTAAAACTTGGCATCAGTTTATGACAAAACCAAACAACATTTGGTTGTAACCAGGGGTGAAATCTAATTTTTTTTGCTACCGGTTCTGTGGCCGTGGCTTAATTAGTGGGCGGGGATTGGTGGTAAGGTGACTGGGAGGGCGTGGCTTGTTGGTCAGGTGGGTGTGGCCAAGTCAATGTCACTTCTTTGCCCTTTTTTAACCTACAAAACACAACACAACACAATTGGCTCACTCACAATATAAAAGCAGCTGTGCTAGATCCAAAATGGCCCCTGCAACAAGCAGGAACCTCACACAGCCACAAAAAGCCCAAAAAAACAACTTTCACACTTTACACACACACAACACAACACAACTGGCTCACCCACAATGTAAAAGCAGCTGTGCTAGACCCAAAATGGCCCCTGCAACAAGCAGGAACCTTACACAGCCACAAAAAGCCCAAAAAACCAACTTTCACACTTTACACACACAAAATTCCACATACAGCTTTGTGAGATTTTGTATGTTTGTGTAGTTAGAGTGAAACACTACAGAAACATACTAAATCTCAGAAAGCTGCATAAATATTATTTTATTTTTATATAAAAGGCGCTAAATTTAAAACTTCCTAAACTTTAAATGGCTAGGTCGAAAAAAAGAACAACTAAAAAAACCCCCAATTAACTACTGTATTTTTTTAAAGCTCCCAAAGGGGAAAAAAACTTACCTAATAGAACAGGGGTCTCCAACCTTGGCAACTTTAAGACTTGTAGACTTCAACTCCCAGAATTCCTCAGCCAGCTTTGCTTTGCTGGCTGAGGAATTCTGGGAGTTGAAGTCCACAACTCCCTGCCTGCTTGATTGCAGGCAGGGAGATTCAGTTGCTTGCTGATGCAATGGATTGCAGGAATTACAGCAAGGCATTGCGGCCAGCAGTTAAGATAAGCAAGCTGAGGAGGGGCGGGGGAGGGATTTTTGCTACCAATTAGCAGGCAACTCAGCTAGGGTCGTCAGAGCTTGGATCATCAGAGCCATTTAAAAGGAAAAAAGTTTTTTTTCTTTTACATGGCTCTGGTGATCCAAGCTGAGTTGCCTGATTAGCAGGCAACTCAGCTGGGATAGTCAGAGCTTGGCTCGTCAGAGCCATTTAAAAGAAAAAAAAGGCTCTGATGATCGCGCAGCTCAGCTGGGCATGGGGGGGCGGGGGCAGGGATTTTTGCTACCGGTTCTCCGAACTGCCTGCCGCCATCGCTACCTACTCGCCTGAGCCAGTCCAAACCGGGAGCATTTCACCCCTGGTTGTAACTATTGTTTAAAATACATAATACTTGGGGGAGAGTATTTTTTTGCCTCGCCCCCCCGCTTTTCCTTTTCCTTTTCTTCTTAGCTTCTATTTTAAATTTTTAAACTTTCTGTTTCTTTAAGATTAAATATTGTTTTGATTATAAACTAAATATTTTTAAAAAGATACTTAAACAATACTTAAATATATAATATTTAATATAATAATATAAATATAATATTAAAATATAGTTTTATAACAGCATTTGATAAAAACAACAACAACTAAGTTACAGTAGAAGACTGCTGATTTTTTAATATTGCAAAATTATTGCAAAGTTTAGGGCAAATAGTGAACCAATAGTGAACCAGTTAAATGGCTCCTTAGACATAGATCGTTCTTTGTAAAGATTGATCAAAGCAAGTTTGTGTATGTAATATGTTTATCTATACTAATTGTCATCTGTTACTAATTGCTGATGCTCACCAGTCCATTTTGTTGTGCTAGATGGTTTTCTGCAATTGGAAACTGATAAAAATGTTCAAAAGAATTGCAGAACTTTGCATGAAAGTTTAAGTGGATAGCATTAGATTCAATCCAAGGCAGTCCATGGACTGAATTTTCAAATACTTAGGAAAGCCATGTTCTAAATCTATTTTGTTTTGCTTTTTTTCTCTCATTTGACTTTTTTGTTACAGTGACGTTCAGATGTGGAATGATAGCCTTAATAATGTTTTGTTAGTTCAGACTTTGCGACAGGCCACAATTAGTGCAAGTATTGGTTTGCAAAACCATTTGAAATCCTTTTATTACTCTGGTTATTTGATTAACTGTAAGACAGTCTGTTAATTACAGTAAATTCACAGACTAATTATGTTTTACAGTCTGTAAAACCTAATTAAGCTTATATAACTATAATCTAGAAAAGCATTCAAATTAAGTGAATATATTTTGAAATATTATATTTCAAGGAACTTTCTGTTTTCAAATAATGTAGAGCAAGCAGTATTTGCTCATTATTCAGGATTAAAAAGCCTCATGTCTCACATACATCGTTGACCTGTTCTAAATCATGTTAAACATAGTTAAGTGAAATAATATTCTAGATGTGTATATGTTTAACATTTTGCAGGTAAATCAGAATTCAAGAGTTTGAAAAAAAAATTTTTTTCATCAGCAAAATAAATTTCTCATAAATTGGATAGTGTCAGTCTTAGTTATCAGTGATCTATCTCAGGTTATATTCAAGCCAGCTAAAATGTTACCATGTTTATGAACTCAGAATATGTCTTTATGAAAATTGATTGAAAGAAGTTTTAGTTAAGTGGACTGAATTCCCACTATTTGATACTTTTTGAACCAGTTTGAACCTTTTTTCTGTACGGCTAATAGATGGAATTAAGTAATAAAAGGTATTCAACTGTTAAATTACTCCTAAAACAAATTGGCAAATATTGAACTTGGCTATTTAATTTCCAGCAGGCAATTATTGTAGAATATTTAAAAAGCATTGACTCATCACTCAGTCCTCATACAACCTTATAAATTTTAATAAAATTAAGCAAACAACAAATATTTCCTCAGCAATATAATAGTATGGATGAAATTAGCTAAAGGAATACAAGCATACGTACGTACAAAATATTTGAAGTAATGCTTTAAATCCATGGCCTTAAAGTTGTTCATTGATAGTGGATCATATAACCCAATAATGCACATGCATGCTGCTCTTTGCATTTTATGCAATGCAGTAAAACACTATTAACATTGCAGGAAGAGCTGTGCCACATAAAATAACACATGGGTTGCAAATGAACAGACTATGGATTTGCATTGGGAGATTTATGTCTCTAACTGTTGCTTTTTGCTGGGTTTGCTGTCTAATTCCCAAGCAGTGCCCTATGTGGAAGTTACGAGCTACAAGAAATCAAGGACTGAGTATCCTGCAGTGCTGACCCACTGTATTTCTATTTTTTTTATATAATTTTTATTAATATATTCTATACACTAATACACAAATAAAATATACAATCCTGCCACCATGGTATAATATGATTACATTGTCCATAAGTATAAAATCATTCCTTTATACATACATATTTGCCACCATATATATATACATCATCATATATCTATTCTATCCCACCTTTTCTGGACCCAATCGTACCATACTTTCCAACTGTTATAAAATTCTGAATCTTTTTTACCATTGATCAATCTAGTTAATCTATCTGATTCCGCACACTCATTAATTTTATATATTATTTTCAAATCTATCGGTAAGTATTGATTTTTCCACTCCTGCGCATACGCTAATCTTGCTGCAGTGATAATGTGAATCAACAAGAACCATATATCTGATTTAACATTCAAAGGTTTTGCCCCCAATAGGAAAATCTCAGGTCTTAATTCCAAATTAATCTGTGTAATTTCCAAAATCCATTGCCGTATTTTTTTCCAATATTTAACCGCCTGTGGGCAGGTCCACCATTGGTGAAAATAGGTTCCATTGCTGTAACTGCACTTCCAACAGCAGGCAGAAATACCCACTGTATTTCTAGACACATTTCCCTTTCAAACTACCCTCTGCTCTGCTATATTTGTTGCATTTTGGTATTCGACCATTCACAAACTAGAACCATGGCAGATTTACACTGTTTCAAATAAGTTTTTGTTGCATCTCTACCTGAGTCATTCCTCTGATGCTATATGTTGAAAAATGGAGAGGGAGAACTCTTCCTTGTGAACACTGTAAAAGTAAATATTAGATAAGTTTAAATTGATTCTTGTATTATCTCATGATATTTTTGTTTGCTTACAGTACACTATTCTTGAGTATAAATGCATGCCCAATAAATATTACTGCTACTACTTCTGTTATTACTTCTACTAAAAAAGACTATTGCTGTCTATGAAATTCAAGGGAAAAAAAGATGTGCCTGTTGTTAGAAAGGTTGAAATGACTGCCATGTTGTGTATTTCAACACAATATGTCTAGTAGAAATAAGTCTTATAGCCTTGACATGATGTTTTATGTGTTGTTCCAGACACTGTTTAAAAGAGTGGTGCCACACCACTGTTTGGGCTGCATCTGGTCTCAGAGAGATAAGAAAGAAAACAAACACTTGGCTCCCACCATCAGAGCTACTATTGCACAGTTCAATGCAGTCACCAAATGCGTCATCAGGACCATTTTGAACGGCAAGGAGCTGAAAACGCATCAGCGCGCCAAGATCATAGAGAAGTGGATCAATATTGCCCATGTAAAGACTCATTTTGTTCCATCTGTCTTCTTGCTATTCATACAAATGCTGGATTGTGTGTGTGTCCGTGTCCATTATAACATGCATAAATATCAGGGTTCATCTGATCCCTATCTTTGAGTGTTTTTTTCTTCCCCCAATAATATGGAAAACAGGTAGACTAGCTTTGGGCATAGCATTTCAGATTTCCTTGGAAGTTCAATAGAACAGAGTCAATTTTCCCTGGATGATAGAAAGGATTTGATATTTGTTGATCTATTTAGTTTGGGAAGTAATTCCAATTCTTTCCAGTCCCAATACTTTCTGATTGCATATTTGTCTGTCTGTCTGTCTGTCTGTCTGTCTGTCTGTCTATCTAATTTACTTACTTACTTATTTATTTACTTATTTTATATGCTGCTCATCAAAAGTGACTCTGGATGGTGTATAAGGTGCTTTATAATCTGAATACGGACACGTCATGTGATAACAATGTTTTGGATAGATTACATTTAGTTATTTTCACTTTCTATACACATTTCAGTTGTGATGGTTGGAAACTATAATATTAAAGATCAAAAGGTAAAGAAAGCAAGAATACAGTAACCCTAGAAGGTATTTTCAAGTCCAGAAAAAGCAACGTATTTTAAAAAAAAGAATTGGTCAATGTTTATGTAGTTGACAGTTTCCTTTTTTTAAAAAAAATAAGAATTTAGAGCAACAATGCTCTAAAAGAGTAACTGAGCAATGTGTAACCCTTCTCTGTTCCATTTTCACTCCCTTTATAGGAATGTAGGATTCTTAAGAATTTCTCCTCTTTGAGAGCCATCGTTTCAGCACTTCAATCCAACTCCATCTATCGGTTAAAGAAAAGCTGGGCATGTGTTGCAAAGTAAGATCAATATCCCATCCATTCTTGGGCAGTTGCTAGTTATATCTCCCTATAAGTTTCTGTAGTTTTTGGGACTTAGAAATCTGTAATTTACAATTCCTGTAGAATTGTTTATGGGCTGTTGCAGATGGGGGGAAAACTGAAGGCAGTCAATAATTAGCAAAAATGAGATTTTTAATTTATAACTAGCAGTTATAAATTGGCTCAGAAGCATCTCTAAGGATGCCTAATTTAGCTGTTGATATTACTATTTTTCTACAGTTCCTCAAATACAGAACTATCTGAAGTCTCTCCAACTTAAGGTGTGTGACTCAGACTAGGGGCTCCATCCTCGGCCAAGGAATCTCTGGATGATTTTGGCCAGTCATAGTCTCTCAGCTTAGTCTACTTCAATGACTGTTGTGAGGAAAAGAAGCAGTTACTCTGCTTTCAACTGCAGAGTAAAAAGTGGCGTATAAATGCTTGCATTTCAGAGAACCTAGAAGCCTGGGGGATGGATTGGCTGTTGCATCAGAAAAAATACCGAGAGACTACAATGAGTTGCTTCTTGTTTAACATTATAATTGGAATTATGTTCTCCTTGCTTAGACAGTAACCTAAAAGAAGAGATGTAATTGGGGATTTGCCTAGGTCCTAAATCTGAGAAATCTCCTTACAAGATGATACCATCATCACAACCAAATTTTAAATTAATGGAGCAAATTGTCATTTAACTTACTTCAGGAAAACTGAAAATCTTAAAATCATTCAATTTTCTTTTGTGCAGAGATAGAACATTAATGTTTGAAGAACTATCAGAAATCTTCTCAGATCATGACAATTATTTGACAAGTCGGGAGCTGCTAATGAGGGTGAGAAGCAACAGATACTTCAGTGACAGTGTAATACTTTACAACTGCAGTGCTCAGTTTTTGCTAAATAACTACCAATATATACTACTAATCTGAGAATAGGTATGCTGGTAGAAATCCTTTGAGTGTCAAAGATTATCTTAAGTCTTGAGCAAGCAGTTCTCTATTTGTGAACATATGTATATGTTTAATTCAGCGGTCCAATTTATGAATGGAAAATAAATGTTTCGTGTATTAGCAGCAATATCAAAACAGGCAACAGCTGATATAAGATGCAGGAAGTCCTATTTTGGTTTTACTGAATGGCCAGTCTGAGAATTACCTTTCTTGGCTTATGAAATCTAATAGGAAGAGGCTGCCCATTTCAATAGCAATAGCACTTACACTTATATACCACTTTACAGTGCTTTTACAGCCCTCTCTATGTGGTTTACAGAGTCAGCATATTGCCCCCAACAATTTGGGTCTTCATTTTACCCACCTCTGAAGAATGGAAGGCTGAGTCAACCTTGAGCCTGGTGAGATTTGAACTGCCAAATTGCAGACAGTCAGCAGAAGTAGCTTGCAGTACTGTACTCTTAACCACTGTGCCACCGTGGCTCATCATTGAATCTCACTGATAGAGAGAAAAAGAAAATGGTTTTAGCCTCTTGGAAAGAAATGGTGATCAGGCTGCTTCTAAAGATGCTAATTTTGAATTTGGAAGATAAAAACAGCTATAAACTACCATGTTTCCCCAAAATAAGACCCTGTCTTATATTTTTTTGAACCCTGAATTAAGCGCTTGGCCTTATTGCCATGTGCTCAAAAGCCCGATCGGGCTTATTATCAGGGGATGTCTTATTTTGGGGGAAACAGGGTAGATGACAATATTCCCTTCCTAGGCAAGGACCTTGAATGGATGGTAGCTGATCAACTGCAGACGTTCTTGTATAAAACTGATTTTCCAGATCTATTTCAATCCACTCTCAGATCTGGCTGTGAACTATCTTGGTCATCAAATCTGCCTCTAGGTTGACCTGGCTAGGAAAAAGACAGACAGAATGTGACACTATTGTTCCTCCTGGAACTCTCAGAGGCTTTTGATACTATTAAGCATGATATTACCCTGGGTAAGCTATCAAAATTGAGGGATAGGGGCACTATGGTTCTACTCTGACCTGGATGCTTTTTTCCAGAAAAGCATCTTTTCCAGGATTACTTTCCTGCATCATGATGGTTGGGTTATGGAGTTTTATTCCCTATGTTCTTCAAAATCCACATAAAACCACTAGTAGAAACCACCCATGGACAAATTTAACCTGCAGGATTTCCATGAAATTGTTTTTGGGATACTTAAAAGCAGATGGCTTTCGGTGTGCATGGATTTAAAAAAATAAATGGGATTAGCTATGCAAAATGCAATATTTTAAGAGAAGTTTCCTTTTGATTTAAAATTGAATCAGACTGCTAATATTGAAAACCTAAAGGTCATTTGAGTGATTTTTAAAAATGTTTTGTTAGAGAAAGCTGGCAAGGATTGAGATGCATCTGGTATGAGATAACTCATCCCAAAGGAAATTATCTGAATATTCTGTGCTCTTCCAGTGAGATAGAAATAAAAGATGATAACTGTGAAAAGTCATTAAACTGTTTAGAGGTAGTTACAGGAAAAAAATGACATGTAAAATTGCACAAAAAGTGGTACAAATGTGCAGTATATATAATCTATTCCTTGAAAAGACAAAGGCAATGTGAACTGAATTATTAATGAGAAAAAAGTATGCCAACTGTGGAAAAATACTATGTGAAATGATTGCAGAGTATTTTATTTATTTATTTTGTTTATGATTGAATAGATCTCTTTAGTCAATTGTATTTAAATGCAACCACCAAAGCCAATGTAACAATAATGATGTACAACAAGAACTAATTCAATGTATAATTAAACTCAAGTATTGTAGTTGATCACAATAAAAAATAATAATAATAATGCTCTTGGTATCCAGAGCTTAACAATAATCAACTCTTGAAGGCTTTCTGGAACGGCCTTTTAAGAGGCTATAAGGCCATGAGAATTGTGGTTATTTTTGTCTTGAGAGGAATGGAGCCCCTACAGAGAAAGTTCATTTTTGGACACTTCCAGTTGTACCTCCTGAATGGTTGGGATTTCATCAGACATTCTCTGTGCCCATTGACTGTATCTGCAAAATCTATATGGGATGGTGAACTTGAAGATGCCCAGGACCTTTGATTATATTCAGAATGTATAAATAGCTAATACTGCACCTGCAGAAACTGTGTTACTAGCAATATTGAGTTTCATTGATAACTGTATAGGCCACTATGCTTTGCTCCAATTGAAGTTAGCAAGTGGTTTTTAAAGATAATCCCATGTAAATTGAACTATTACACATAGTCCATACAGGAGATGTCAACGGTATGAATGACAAATGTCAGCACCTCTCAGATAAATAAGGCTACAATTGGTATACCTGCCAAAGCTGAGCAGATCCCCATGGTCATGGCCTCCATCTGGAACAGGAACTGTGATTCCAGGAAATGTGGCCTGTTCACCTCAGCAAAGCATAAAGAGGTTTAAAATTCCAAAATCAGCAAGCTTCTGTAAAAATTATCATTCCAGCTTTCTAGGGTTAAAACTCTGCATGTTTCTTCCCATCTACATCTTGATAGTCTCCACAGCTCCACAGAAATGCTTGTTTGCATCCTCTATTCAGCCCATGATGGAAGATGTACAGTTGAATATCATCCACAAACTGACATTGCATGACAATATTAATCTATCTGTGTTGTAGATCATTAAGTGTAGAACTGATAAAAAGGTAAATCTTCTATGAATTAGTACTGAGTTGTATCTGAGATTTCGAGATGTAAAATTATTGAAATACCTGGAGCAGTAATCACAGGACAATGAAGTTCTATCTGCATACAGTATTTATAGAAAATTACCTTGGATGTCTAGAAAAGTCATCTTTAATTTTAGAAAATGCCATTTCTAAAAATACAATGATTTATTGTCTTGTAAGTGAGGGTCAGAAGGCTATCTAATTTTCTAAGGAAGTTTGGAGATTATTTAAATGCATACAATTGATTGGAAAGCACATAAAATTTTCAGGAGGATGACAGCATCATTAAGTTAAAAAGCAATGTAAAGAAAGCCCATAAAAAGCGAGGGCATTTTAAAAACATTCTTATTAAAGTGAACAAAAAAAGAAAGATAAAAACAGAAAATCAAGATAACAAGACAATTTTTTTTTTAAAAAAAGAACAAATTACTGACTTTTTTAAAAAAATCATCATGCACTTGAGAAGACATATCCCTTTGTAGTTATACAGAAAAACAAGTTAAAACATGGCAGTAAGTTAATTTTAATCTGGTTCCAATGACCAGATCATATTGTGAAATATGGCTTCTGAAATCATAGTGTTACTGGTAAAGTGATCCCCAAGGCCTAAGTTGTTGGAACACAGAAACACTTTCATTTCCTGACCGTCTCCTTGTTAGTCAGCAAAGCAAAAATATTAGTCACATCATAATGTAAGTGTATAAGGAAAAAAAAAAGATCATTATATAATGGAAAGAAAAATGTTATTAATAACACATAGGTTGAACTGTTTACATATTAACATATTGGACATCTGGACAGTTAAAACATATTAACTGTCCAGAAGCAGGAAGGTTGTGATCCAGATGTGCCTAATTCAGAGAAAATTGGAAGTGAACAAATACTTTACTTGGCTCAGAGGTATTTTGCATGTCAAGTTTGACTTATATTTTGGAGCAAGCATTCCTCACCTTCAGGAAACTCTTGAAACATTTTTGTGTGAGCCTTTTTATTAATTTATCTTTTTGGTTGCAAGATGAGTCACATGTCTTTTCAGCTTTTGGGAAAATGACGTAGCATTCAGTTAGCATGGGAAATGTTTGTGAGCCTGTTCTATGGCCTTTTCCCATTCATTGCCCTTTTATTTTCATCACAGGAAGGAACATCTAAATTTGCAAATTTGGACAGCAGTGTAAAAGAGAACCAGAAGAGAACCCAGAGACGGCTTCAACTGCAAAAAGATATGGTAACTCTTTCTTTTACATTTTTAATCATGAGATGCTCGGGAGATCCAGGAGGGCCTTATTCCTCTCTTTGAAAAAAATTACAAAAAACAGCTATAGCAAAGATAACTGTTTTAGGATTTACCCAAATACAAACAAAATGGTTAAATTCAAGTTAAATCAAATTAAAATAAAATTAGGAAATCACAATTTCTCACTATGTGAACCAGTATATTCAACCAAGTCTTGAACATTTACTTAACTTTTTTTCATAGCTTCAAGAAAAAAAATGCAATCAAAAGGTAATAGTGAACATAAGTTACTAATGGTGGATGAGTTCCTTAGACCGGAATTTTTGAGACACACTAATAATAGAATAATAATAATAATAATAATAATAATAATAATAATAATAATAATAGAATAATAGTTGATCAATTACGTTTGAATAATGCCTTAGATACTTCAACAATCAGATTTGTGTGGAGAAAATTTGAAGTTAAAATTGCAGCTAAAGTAAGCTTCTTTCCTTGAGTTCCATTCTTTGAACTTAATAAGTTTTTATGATTTTATAAGATTTTTTTCCTGTTCTTCAGACTGTTAAATGACATATTTAAATCTAATTTGTGTATTTTTTTCACTTCCCAAAAAATTGCTTCTTTTCCCGTATTCTATAAACATTCTAAAAACAATGTAGGTGTAATAAAGTGTAATAAAGAAGACTTTATTACACTTGCAATAATACATTACCAATTTGATCATCACTTTTTCTTCCCCTGTAAAAATAAGGTGACATTAATTTTACAAGTGGCAAGTCATTTTATTTTTATGAATATACGATTTCCCCAAAGCAAATTGCTTACAATGGCAAACAACGTCTGTATAAAGGAAATAATATGCTGGTATAAACCATAAGGGGAAAGAAACAGAGAGGAGAAATACAAACATAAAAGTTCCTTAATGAAATAGTGAGTAGCCTCAATAAATCTCTCAGGAGAGGCCATTCCACAATATTGTGTTCTATTGAAATAGCTTCATTCATTTCCTGTCGGATCACATTTGATGTATGAATGGTTCATGCAGCTTAGCTCAACCAGCCAGAAAAGCAGCCACTGCTAGGCCAGAATCCAATTGCTTCTTCACAGATGGACATGTCAACATAGAAAAGATCATGAGGAAATAAATATATGTAGGAAGAACTTGGTATAGATATCTGGACTATAGAGGGCTAAAGATCCCTGAACCACATAGAAGTTTGAACTGGATCCAAAGTCAAAAAGCACTTAATGAATCAGAACTAAATTGGTTAATCTCTTAATGCTTTCATTCTGCTCAGGGTGTAATGCAAGGCACTGTTCCTTACCTTGGTACTTTCTTAACGGATTTGACAATGCTTGATACGGCTCTCCAGGATTATGTAGAGGTAGGTTTGTAACACTCACTCATACATACTGTAATAGTTTTGCCTTCAGCATGTATTTGTAAAGCATCATCTCACTAGGCACAGACCAACCATAGGACTGTAATTAGGAAATTGAACAATTGCTAACAATTATAAAACTGAGTTTACATTATTAGAATCCTCCCAATTTAAATCCCATGCCTTGAATTAAAACAAATTTAAGGGTATGTTTGCACAGGTTTGTTACCGTGGGTAAAACCAGATCTATATGTACAGGATAGCACATACCAGTGTTTGTTTTTTAGACTAACATTAGCAGAATTTTGTCCCAAATTCCACATTTTCTTTGGAATAAGTTATGTTTTGATTGTAATATACGGAAGCACAGACCTCTTGAACAGGGACTTTCTTGCGAAAGGAAGAGTAACCAACTATGTCTTGGTTCAACAGGAGACTTTCAGAAAAACACTTCAACAAATAAAGTGCATGGGTATTTAATTGTGTCTGAAATAATAATGAATTTTTTTCAAATGTGTTCATTAGGAGAATGATATAAAATGTTATTCAAACTATGAGCTGAAGAGACACACAAAAATGAAATTGGAAAGATGTTTCCATAAAATATTAAATAAGTATTGTGGAAGGAAGGAAAGAAGTCATCTGCCACATGAGGGATTTTTGTGTAATGTTTTATGTTTATAGTATCTCAAGACTTTATAAATTAGAAATAATGTTCTAATGCATTAGGTTAGAGCTGTAGTCAGGATCTGCCATTATGTTGGTATGTAAAAATTTTCTGTTGATAATTGTGAATATAGTACGTAAGTGATGGACTGATTGGTTTGATTATTAAGTGGGGTTTACTAAGAGTTATAACCAATAAATGACCCAAAAGGGTAAATACACAAACATTTGGAAACATTCAACTTATTTTTTTTGTTGTTGTTGAAAGAATTGGCCTGGTTCTGTTCAGTTTTTAATTCAATTCTAGATCTTAGCTGCAGCCTCTCCCAACCAGATACCCTTCAATATCATGTCCTGTTTTGTACCTCCTGGAGGGTGAAAATGTGTATATGGGTTATGATTGTTCCATAATGTTGGGATAAATTATATTGTTTTTAGTTACGCTTTTAGTTTTTAATTTCATTTCTGTTTGGGAGGTCAGACCATGAGCTTTGAATCAGATATAATTGACTAAGGAATTTTTGAAGACACCAAGTTACGGAAGGCTGTCTTAGTGCTTATCTACAAGCCCAGAATATAGTAGCTTAACCATTATCTTTCTTCAGAAACATTCACTTATGAATCAGTCCACCCGAATGCTGTGGTTATTCTTCCTTTGGAACTATCCCAAGAGTTTTATCGGGTACTTATGCTGCCAGCTTTGGGACAACAGTAGAACTTGTTGCTACTGTTCCAGGCTTTGAAAAAGCATAGCAGATCTTGCTTTATTCATGCCTTTAACTATGTCTTAGTGTTTGATTGTACTGGCTGATGGCACCACACAAGAACTTCCCCTTTATTTAATGAATTCAGTAAAAAAATGGCTCTATGCAAAGAAGTTCTGGATTCAGTTTTTATGACAGTCCCCAAAGGATTGCAGCAGGATTGCTGAATGCTCATTGCTTAGATTCTTTCATGGGGAAATACATGTACAAATTTATTATTATTACTGTACAAATAAATGTACACATGCATTTGTAAGAATCTGATGTTTCAATGACTAGAGACTTACACAGAACATTTTGGGAGGCCAAATAGATTGATCTTAATCACACATGTGGGCAGAATTTTTGTTGTTCCTGTAGCCTCATGATTCAAGATTCTTGCACTTCAGCAAGCTCTACATTGTGCATACATTTATAACTTGTGTAAATTGTGCCACATAAGAGACTACAAACCCAAAGCTAACTAATGTCTTCAAGTTAAATTTCTTCTCTGCAAAGTCCCAAATCATCTGTGGGAAGAGAAGGATACCCTGCAGCTGTAAAGAAAGCAGCTGGTTCAAGCTAATAGGGATGTACATCAGCATTAGCATAATTAAATCATTGTAAAGTGTGGAGAATATGTACATGTTTTCAAATTATTGAAGGAAGTTTGGCTGAGAGGCCATGATTGATTTGCACAGTGAGATTTAAAAGCATCTTCATGGAACCAGTCTTGAAAGTTTTGGCCTTTTGGAAAATTTGTTCCTTTGTAGCCATTTTTATTATCCCCATTAAAAATTCAGATTTTGTAACTTTGCAATCCATTTCTTTATTTTTTGCAGGGAGGGCTAATAAATTTTGAGAAGAGAAGGCGGGTAAGCTTGCATTTTGTTTCCACCATTCAGTCACAATTTAATGGTACACAGAAATCTGAGGATTTATTTATTGTTTTTAGAGAGAAACAGGAGACAATGTAACTACAGAGCTTAACATTTTCAACCAGAATTGTAAAGCAAGTTCCAGGAGAGACAGAATATTAAACGCAATTCCTCTCAAGTACAATTTGCCCAATTTATCCTTTTCTTCATCAGGTTGGCTGTATAATATGCCTCCACATAATACTGTATGTTAAGCACATCAACATAGATGTAGGAATGTTTCAAGATTACAACTTTTTGTAAGATTCTGCATAGCTTTTCCCCAGAATACTGTGCTGTTACCTGAAATCTCACAAAACGTTCACATTCTGTCTTGAAATCTCACAAAATCTTTAGCAAGAAATCCAAATCTTGCAAAAAAAAAAAGAAAGAAAGAAAAGAAAAGAAAAGAAAGAAAGAAAGAAAGAAAGAAAGAAAGAAAGAAAGAAAGAAAGAAATTACTCTTCCATGAGATTTCAGCCATTAATTTTTTTTAAAAAATGAAGATGGATAGATACCATCTAGGAAATTGCATGTTATCATCACCGTAATTATAATAGCCAATGTAAAGATATTTTCAATCAACCTATCTAGGATATATCATTCATTTAAAATACTGATTTTTGAAAAACAAACTCAGTGTATCATAAAAGTAGTATGGGCAGTCACATGGATTCAAGTTATTGTATTTTTAATAAAAGATCATTTTAAGATCAACACATTTTGAAGATTTTAGTAGTCAATGGAAAATGTCTCACAGTCAGAACATGTTTTTATTCTTGTGAAACCTCTCTAAAATGCAACAGGGCATTGCCTCGCCTCTGCTACATCATGCTGACCTACAGCAGATGAAGAGTAGTACAAGTTTTTAGGATTTATGTGGCTGGATGGGCATTGGGCACAATTTGTCCTGCAGTTCAAGAGACCAGTTATTGTTGTGCAGAGCTAATAAAGAGAAGAGGAGGCAAACAGAGTTTCTTTGCCTCTGGTAGGTAGAGATGAGGGCTCTTTTTGCATCAAGCAAGTACAGAGTTAAAACCAATGACTTCTACCCATGTTGAAGATCATTTCTCCGTCTCTTTAACACAAGTCTTAAGAGGGAGTTACAGGCTTGGTACACTTGCAGAAGTTTGCTGGGTCTCCTGTCGTGGTATGTGGGAAAGTTAGTTTAGAACCCTGAGTGCTCCACCGTTCACCCAAGTTTCCAGATCATCAAGCAAGGAACATTCTTTAGGTTCATCTGAAAGCATAGAGACTTTGCAGTGAGATTATTATACATGTAAAGGTGGAAAGATTTGAGACTACCCACTATGGAAGAATGAATGAAGATGATGGAACTTGCTGCTATGACCAAATTGACTTCTTTGATAAGAGAAAAGACATTATCTATGATTATTGTTGACTGGGAAGCCCTTATAGATTTTTTGTGTGTGCATAAAATAGGATTTATGGTTTGATGATTAGGAAAAAAGATTATAGAAAAAATAAGAGTCATGTGGTAACCACTGATTAAGAGGTAAATGTTGTAACTGTTATAAAAAAAATAACTGCTATAATAACTGCTGTAAAAAAAATCAGACACTATTTTTAAATATTTTTGTCATCTTTCTGCACTTTTGGCTTTGCTTTCTTTTTTCTTTCTTTTCTTTATTCTATATTAGTTTTGTTAGTTTTAAAATTTTAATCAAATTATTTTTTTTAAAAAAAGAATAGATGCTTAGTGCCATTCAGAATCAAATTATGTTATGCTTGTCAGTGAACTTGTCATGAGTTCTTCAACATCTCTAATTATCCCACATCCTTCTGCTCTTGACTGTGAGACAGTCTATATTGGGCTTCCTTTTTCCTTATTCAGATTGCCTCTCTTGTTCCATTATTATTTTTTTCAGGAATTTGAAGTAATTGCTCAGATTAAACTCCTACAGTCTTCCTGTAATAGCTACTGCATGACTTCAGACAAAAAATTCATCCAGTGGTTCCAGAAACAGCGGCAATTAACAGAGGAAGAAAGGTAAGATAAAATTTTGATTTGTAAGGCAGATTTTTTTTTGCATAATCCAGCTCTTTCCTTATCTCACTTATCATCTGAGATAAAAGAACAAAACCGTATTTTAAAATTGTTGTGGAATGCACAAGACATTCAATCAGCTTTGAAATGTATACTAGAAACACACATGCTGCTTTCACAGAGAGGGGTAAGTATGACCCTGTACTTATGTGCAATGCACACACATACACACACACACAAGGCAAAGCTCTGATCACTTGTTTGGGGCTGCCACCTTGATTTTTTTGGACCAGCCCTGGAGAAGTATAGAGCTCTTCATACCATTACGCAGTGAAGAATTCCAAGTACAGTCCTAGAGAGGTCTATGGAGATTCTCAGTCATCCAGGTCCTGGTTGTCCCAAAGGTGCTTTTTTTCAGGAGGCAACTGGACTTTCTGGTTTTTCTTTGAAGATGTTTTGCTTCTCATCCAAGAAGCTTTTTCAGTTCAGAGCTGAAGAAGCTTCTTGGATGAGAAGTGAAACGTCTTCAAAGAAAAACCAGAAAGTCCAGTTGCCTCTTGAAAAAAAGCACCTTTGGGACGGTCCTAGAGAGGCTAATCCTAATTTGGGTGATGCTATCTGGGAGCCTTGTAGCAATTTGTTATTATGAATTCAGTATACAAACATACTAGAAACAGTGGTTTGGGAACCAGGAAACCAATCACTTGCAAGATGGTATCCTTTGTACCCTGTAAGACGATATTCTTAAGTTTATCTTTCTCCTAAATGCTTTTTCCTCTGATCCAAGATCTGATAATTTCACCACCTAAAGCAATCTATCTTGATCTTTTTATCCCAGAGGAACCCTTGAAATAATTTTTAGGTCAAGAGAACCTCTACATAAAAATTATTTTGACAGCTTCTTTTTTTTTTTTTTTTTTGCAAAAAATGCAAACATGTCACAAGACAATGAACTTTTAGCCTACCCAACCCATGTTGGCTTGCAATATTTACCACAGCAGCAAAGTGGTTGGCCAACAATTGAGTCATGGCACATAATGATTCCCACCACCGCAAGTGCTAATATTGCATAGTGCATAATATTTTTAAAATGCTATTTTTTTTTCCAATCATGATCTCACACAGAACCCTAGTTGAGAAAGGCTGAGCTCAAGGTTTATTTTAAGCCTTCCAGACTCTTCAACATTCTTTTGTTAAAGCCGAAATGATCGATCAAGGTAGTATCTGTTAATAAATTCTGACTTTTGGCTTCTCTAAAAATAGCCAGCCAGCATTTACAGCAATATGCGGCTATATATAACACATGAAGTTGTCTTTTTATATCAACTTCCTTTTCCCGTGACATTTTGAGTTTCACTAAACAGGTGCAAAGCTTGTTTTTTTCCTCTCTTTCTCTGATGTTGCCATGGTTGAATTTTAATTGTGAGCCCAAAAGATTAGATTTCAGTATGCAGAGTAGCAATTGCATTTTATGGATTTTATTTACAGATCTAACTCATTACAGAAAAACCTGCCATGTACATGTCTATGTTTCTATGCACTGTTGGTTCTCCTCTCTTCTTTTTAGTGCATGTTTGGAATATAAGGGCAGGGATGCATTTTACTTGAACATTTATTTGTTCCCACTCAGTTCTGGTGCTCAGAATTTAATCTGCTCATGGAGTTAGAATACATTATATTAGAATATAGAATATATTGCATGTAACTTGAAAAGCATCCATCTTGGGTCATACAGAAATAGGATCCGGGGAAGAAGAATAAATCCAAGAAGTATCCAAGTTTCTATATAACACAAAATATATCTTCGAAAGGAGGAAAAAATTAACCCTGCAGTTACATGTAAAACTTATTGAATAACTGTTTCTCAGTCTTGGCAATTTTAATAAATGCTTGCCAGGGAATTCTGGGAGTTGAACATGTCTTCAAGCTGCCAGGGTTGAGAAAAACTGGAATAACTCAAACTAACATAGCTACTTAATTTGAAGTAATGTCTACATTAGATATAAAACCTTGTTCCAAAGTAAAAAGCAAAACAAAATACCAAGTTTTGGATTTAATTCAGTTATTTAATTTTATGGTAGCAGTATTTTATGCTGTTCTAATCTGAAGGCGATCTCTAATCTTCCAGCTATGCCCTTTCCTGTGAGGTTGAAGCAGCCATCGACACAACCACCACATCCCCCAAACCGCGGAAGAGCATGGTGAAACGACTGAGCCTGTGAGTTTGAATGGGGAGTGAAGCAGGAGTGAAATGCTACCAGTTCGCTCCAGTTCAGGCGAACCGATAGTGATAAAAACTACCGTAGTGATAAAAAAAGCTACCAGCTCCTACGAACCATTATTTCCGACAATCAGCTGTGCTGCGGGGTTTAGCTTTGCTAGAAAACAGGAAATCCTACTTTCTAACGAAGCTAAATCGCGCAGCACAGCTGATCCCTTCCCTTGCTGTTCTACTTACCTTCCCAAGCCTTCTTTTGGCATGCATTGTGCACATGCTTGCAGCGCATGTTTGGTGCACAGTGCACATGTACATGCATGCAGCACGCATCTGGCGCATACTGCGCATGCTCCACCAGTGAACTGGTAGCAAACCGGTTCAGATTTCACCACTGGAGTGAAGGTTTGGAGCCTGAAGAACTGAGGGTTGTTCTCTGGAGAGAACATCTGCTCTCCTGGTTCATGGGAAAACTCAGAAGTCATGTGCAAAACCACACTTATACCTGTGCAAATGAACTCCCGTGTTATTACTGCAAATCCTTGCTGAAAGGAAAGGTGTTTGGGAGCATAGACATTTCAAAAAGCTTCCTCCCTTGTTTTAGAGGCAGGTAAACAATTCATCCTATTTAAAATAGAAGATATCTCTCTAAGCCTCAGGAGGGCTTATAGTATTTACCTTATATCATGATACCCAACTGAAATTCATTTGCAAGTTACGCTGTTCTAATCAGCTTCATTCTTCCATATCCAAGGGAATTAATAGTATAACTTTAAGAGTCATTAACTGAAATAAACTGTTTTTCACAGATTTAAACAAAGAAAAATGAGTGTGAATAATCAAGCACTTTAATAGAGTCTCCCTCACCTGCAACAAAGCTTGAAAAGCTAAATAAATAATGCTTCCCTGACACACACTCTCCCTCCTTCCCTCCCTCTCTCTTTAAATGATTTTATTTAAAGGAATATATCCCAATATCATTTCACTGTCATGGTTAGATTTTTTAAAAAAGTTTTTTTATTTTTCTACAAACATATCATTGTGTGAACAGTGTGGGACCAGAGTGTCTTACATTTTAGTACAAATAAAACAATATTCTTCATATTTAATACAATTAACAATCTTATAAAATGTTAGTAATAATACACATTTTTGTTGAGTTATAATCTTTCCTTAATTATTCAATATTTCAATATATTATTTTATGTCAATCGCAGTATTCTTAATATCAGTCCTTTTACTACAAATAAAATACCAATAATCATATTTGTTGTGTCTAACAGACTTATATAATTCTAATAGTAATATACAGCTTTGTTATGAATTATAGTTTTTGTTTGATGAGTTATATAATTCTAATAATAATAATACACATGTTTTGTTGAATCTTTCATTGTTATCTTGTTCAATAATTCAATATGTTGATTTCATGCCAATCAAATTCTACATATCGTTCCTTTTACTACTGATAAATTGTTGATAATTATATTTGTTACATTTTAATTAACTCATATAGTTATACTAATAGTACACATATTTATACTAAATTTATAATCTTCAATCTTTTGCTTATTCAATATTTCTATGTTATTTTTATAGTTACCATATTATTCAAACATATTCAAAATTATCATCATTTAAGAATCTAGGTTCCCTTCTTATTATTAATTCACCTTAAAAATATATATTACATTAATCCCCCTTTCTCTAACTTCCAACCCTATTAACTTGTCTCACTATTACTTTTAAGAAGTATTCCCCTTTTTTATCCATCATCTCTCACCCATGTTAAAGTTTTAATTTACCATTTCTTAGCTTGTCTCCCTGGATCTTCTCTATCTGCTTCCATTGTTTGGCCAATCCTCTTAAATATTTCTTCCTTTTCTACCCATTGTCTAAGTTTCAAATTATCTACTCTTACCCCTGTTTCTCTCCCAAAAAAGTCTTCCTGCAGTTCCAGTTCCTATTTAACTTCCCTTAAAATACTCTCCCCTTGGTTTATTTCATCAATCATTCTTATTAATTTTTTTATCTCCTTTTTGTCATGTCTTCTTGCTTGTTGTTTTGTCTGTTCTATTTTTTCAGCTGCTCTTTCAGTTAACTCCTCCTCTTCCTGAGCGTCCTGGTTTCTCCTTGTCTTTTGTGCCATAATTTCCAGCTTTTCATCTATTCTCTGCATTTTATTCATAATCTTCTCATATCTTCTTGTCAAAGTGTCTTTAACATCCTGGATTAACGACTCAATTTCTTCCCAAATTCCACTCATTTTTTAATTTTTGTTTTGTTTTGTTTCTTTTTGTCCAACTGTCATGGTTAGATGTTGAAGCAAAATCCTTTTTTCTATTCCCATCCCACCCTACATTAACAATTAACAATCTGCCATCGCAATCTTCCTTGCAGGAATTTAAATCAAATGTTGCAAATGAAGAATAATTGACAGGAGCCTCAGTGCTATTTAGAATAATAAAGATAATCTATATTAGAAAATTGATATAAGGTGTATGTGGTTTTAATGAATTACTATAAATATAATATATAAATATATATATAAAAATAAGCATGGAAAGAACTCCAGCTGCAACTACCACCCATGTTTATTCATAATTCCCAAGGAAATTGATATAGCTGTATAGCTTTCATCAACCAAGGCTGCAATAATGTATTGACTCCCCTGAACAAAATTAGATACTCACCCACCTGATTTTTATTTTCTCAAGATCTCAAGAATACAGAACAGGCATGCACTCCTTATGACCCATTAAGACTCCCACTTTCTTTCAAGAGCACAGTAAAACTCCAACATTTTCTACCTGTTGGGAACTATATATAAAGAAGTGGGTTGCCTAGCACTGTGATAAGCCTCAGGCAGAGAGCATCTTTCCTGGATGTGCAATAAGTTGACTGGTTGGATACACACCTTCAATTCACATCTCTTACAACTGTTCCCTGAGTTTCATATCTCTTGCCTGTCTCCTCTGAAATTATCAAGAATGTGGTTACAAGGAATAACATTGCAGGATTGTGCACTTTAGATCTAGTTGTCTTGCTTTCTGTGTATTGCCTCTACTCTTCACCAACATTTTGCCCTCTTTCATTTGTTGTGTTGAGACAGTTTATTTCTGGGACCTGATGTGATTGCTAATAGCACGCCTACCAAAGAGCAGCCCAAGTCCGTACCAAGTGGGAGCTCCGGGGAAAGCATGGATTCGGTCAGCGTATCATCCTGCGAGTCAAACCATTCTGAATTGGAAGACATCTGCATCACTCCTACAGATACCCCTGATGAGGCCCAAAAGAAAGTATGAGCCAGAAAGACCATTCTTCATTTCCAGGAGGAGATATTGGGATTAGAGCAGGGATTTTAAAGTCATCACACCTCCTTTTAGTGTAATCTCAATGGAGACAGCTCCCTTAAAAATTCAAAGGCCAAAATGAAACCAATATAATGAAACTTTGGGAAAGGTGGATTTATTGTAATAACATACAACTAAAAGGTTCTTCACACCTTCCATGCACTCTCTCTGCCTCTCTCCAAGGGGAGGGGGTACATCTCCAGTTTGAAAAATCATGGATTAGAGTCTACCTGAAAACTTTGGCTGTGATGCAGAAACTTTTCTACCCAACTTTCTTCCTGGTGTAAACATGGGATATTCGTCTGAAACATATTTCCAATTAAGTCTTGGGTATTTATGAGAAGGGGATTCAGATCCTCGTGGGAAGTGAATGGAGCATCCCACACTGCACTAGCAATCACACCCAGTGGGTTGACAGCCTTATTAGAGGGTTTTCATTTGCTGCAGCAGGAGAAAGCCAGATTCTGGTACAATGAACGTGCTCAACGACTTTGTCAGCTGATTTACAGGGGCCCCAGTTTACCCTCAATATGAATCTGAAATCATTTTGTCTCCATCCATCTCATCTGTCTATAGGATCAAAGTGAGCAATCTGTGAACCTCCAGATATTGCTGAATTGTAATATACAGTATCTCTCACCATTAGGAATGTATTTTAGCCGGTCAAAAGTTTCTGCACCCCTGGATCAAGTTATCAGTTTCCTGAGACAAGAACAACAAAGGAGTCCTTGGTACTCTCACAGTTTGGTTGGTTGGTTGTCCAACTAGATAACATCATACCTACTAGTGAGTGAGTGTGTGTGTGTGTGTGTGTGTGTGTGTGTGTGTGTGTGTGTGTGTGTTGCTGTCTGTTTATATATAGTAGCTAGCCCAGCCAGTATTCCTAGGAATATGTGGTTTTCTCCATGGTAGTTCCTTGAGTAGGGCATTGTTTTCTGCTAGATTGTTTGTCAGGTGTTAATCCTTGTTTATCTGGGTGTTGATTGCTGGAGAGGATGTGTCCTGGTCTTTTTGTTTCCTTCTTAGCCTTTTCATTGTCTCTTTTGAATGCTGTGTAAATGTAATTTATCTCTACATGTCTATTAATGGTTGATTGATGTCTACAAACAAACGACTAAGCTCAGAGAGCATCAAGGACTCCACAGTTCAACTCTGAGATTTATATATGTTCTTTGACTGAAGCAAAAGGAACAAAAAAGTGATCTTGGAAGAAAAGTAATGTTTCTGTGTTGAATATAACCCGTAAAACTTTATAAAAGGCCCTCCTACTCTACAGGGGAGAGAACTTCAGGTTTAAAAAAACAAAAACAAAAGGAAAGATTTTCTGAGATTGTAACTATAGCTGTAGCTGTAGAATGAACTAACAAAAAAAATGGTAGATTCTGCCATCTGCTGGTCAGTTCTAAATTCAGGAAATACAATTTGTTTGAAGCATCTTATGTTATATATACTTCTTTTCTCTCAGAGTATTTAGTACAAGTATGCAAAGAAATAAAAAGCTCATAAGAGCAAGTCTGTCTTAACTTGGACTATTGTTCAGTTTTGCCAGTGGTGCAATTCAATATAAGTTCCTTCACTGGAACTTATGTTAAATATATGTGTATCAGATTGCTACATCCAAAAGAGCTGAAAATTCTAATTATATCTACAAAGGATTGGCAGGATAACAATTTATAGTGGAGGCAAAGTTGTACTGACCAAAATATTGGAACTTTTTTATCTCCAGGTGATGCTGTGAAAATAACCTTAAATTTTAACTATCAGCTTTGGATGGTAGCTAGTGGTGGGGTTGTTTTTCTTTCTTTTTTTAAAAAAATCCTCAGTTTAGAAACTACTGTAAATCAAATAGATATTTTGATTTGTCTTTTATGACTTCACTCCTTAGCTCACAGAGTCCTCCTCCTCTTGTTCCTCCATCCACTCCATGGACACGTCTTCATCAGGAGTATCATCCTTCACCAATGTCCTTGTGTCTCCTCCTTCTCTGGCCAGCAATCCCAGAATCCACAAACGCTCCATCTCTGTCACCTCCATTACCTCAACAGTCTCCTCTCCTGTTTACAACCAACAGAACGAAGACACCTGTATCATCCGTATCAGTGTTGAAGACAATAATGGCAACATGTATAAGAGCATTATGGTATGTCATGAGAACTGTGGTTATTTATAAGGGGCTGTATCACCGAGATACCACAATTTGAGAGATGATCTCAAATCCCGAATCATTCATGCAAAAATTCACAAATTCACTTCCTATTATCTCCCTCAGAGGACTCCTGTCAAAAATCCTGAAGCTCTTCTACCAATCACTGTAACAATTTCTGACATGCTGAATAACTTTGCTTTTTTTAACATGCATTTCTTCCAGGGCTTTTCAGAGCAAATTGTAGGGCATTTTAAAATGTAGTTTTTCTACCTTTTTGGTCCATTGCTTAAGCATACAATAGCAAGTACCTAAAAAGAAAAGATATTTTGTGTAAGACTTGTTGGAAAGATGATTTGTGTTAAGACTTGTTGGAAGAGATGACAGTTTTTTAAAATCCAACAACCAATCAACTCTAGATAATCTACTACATGGAACTCGCTATAGTCAAAAGTCAGATACTGAGAAATACAGAACCGGAAATAGCTAATTTAGTTTTTTTTCCTATAGTCTGATCTCTTTATTAGCTACACTATCTGAGAATTCTGGGAATTATTATTTATTCAATTTATATCCCGCCCTTCTCCAAGTGGACTCAGGGCGGTGCACAGCCAGAATTAAAACACATATCAATACAAAATTTAAAATTATTAAAAGAATTAAATAACTGTGGCCCCAAAATTTAAAACATTAAAAACTAAAACCCATTTGACAATTTAAAAAGCTAAAAAGACTAATTATAATCTCAACATATCTGAAGAACATCAGATTCTTGTAAATTGATCTTGTTGGATATTAACAGAGTTGGAAGGGACCTTGTAGGTCATCTATTCCAACCAATTAGTTACATAACTCTCTACGTTTTATGTATCTGTGTGTGTACAAGCTATGTATTACATGACAAAAATGGCAAAACATATCAGTTAAAAGAAAAAATAGTATTTCCCATTACTGCACCATCAATTTTTGTACCACTTCTTGCAAGATGATTGTACTAGCTATCTAAATCACCATTCTGCAGATTTATGTGTATGCCTAGAAATAATTTGCACTGAATTAGCACAAGGAGATGGGAAGACAAAGAACTCTTGTATGCTACATTGATTTACAGTTTCTGATCTGCCTTCTTTCAAGCAAGGTTTTGACTTATATAGAATCGATATTGAATCAAGAACATATACTGTAGGAGCTACTGGAATTCCTCCTTTTAAAATATTTGTCTCTATAGGGAATTTGTTTTTAATATCAAATCTCTCTAAACAATAATGTGAGCATTCTAATTAGGGGCTGTTGATCAAAATACAGTCATCGCTCTTGGTTGTAAAAGCAATATAGCAGTGCTTTTGTATTTCCCTTTTTTGTTGCAATCTCCACTGGTTTGTGCAAATAGTTTTACTACTGGTGCAGTCATATACAAAGACAATCCAAAGTGTAAGATGGGATCTCTCTTTCTTTTTGACTGAGTGGAGGTGCTGATCGATTTTTTTTGGGGGGGGATAACACATAATTGCATTTCTTTTTATCAAGCTGTTTGAACCAACACATTTCCCAGCAGATTGAATCAGATTGTTTGTAGCTAATTTAAGAAAGAGATTTCTCCAGTGTGTGTAAAAGACAGCTTCCCCTCAGTGCATCAATACAAATTTCTCAGGATACAAAGCCACATATTGATTAAACGTATTGTACTTCACATCCCTAGAAAAGTACATAAATAAGCCAAATAATTTAAACATTTAATTAAAACTAGTTAATTGTTGCTGCCAGAGTAACAAAGCTAAGCTTTCCCCAGATTTTAGATGTGTTATTCTTTCTTTTTTTCCTGGTTTAAAATTGGAGGCATATATTTTTCCCAGGACAAGGACCAGACGAACTTCTTCCCTCCATCTGTTGTCCCCTTTCATGCAGTGGAAACCCCTAAGTAATGCGTTTGGGAGATCCTGAAATTCTTCCCTCCTTTCCCCTGTTCAATATCAGGGCCATAATAATAAGTGTGATGTTAAAGAGCCCTAACAGGGAGCAATAAATGACTTAGTTTTTCCACAGCTACTTCGGTTCTTCTCCCATCTACTGTAAATGCTAACTCAAGGGAGAGAAAAAACTCCTTTCATGAATAACATTAGCTGCAAAAATAACTGTTTCTCTCAGTCAACTGTTTATTATTCTTCTTCTTGTGTCATGTCCGTCATCGGACGCTGGCAATCATGTTGGTAATCCTATTTTTGTCAACAGCTGTATGAAAAAGTGCTGCTGAGTTTTGTCCAAACCAGTTCCTTAGGTTTTGAAGCCATGATGTTCTTCTTCTGCCTGGGCCTCGTTTGCCTTCAGTTTTTCCCTGGAGGATTAAGTGAAGGATGCCGTATTTTTCTGGGTGTCGCAACACATGTCCAAAATACTCTAATTTTCGCTTTTTAATGGCTTTGATTATTTCCTTTGCTTTCCCAGGTGGCTTATCACCTCCTCATTTGTGATTTTGTTAACCCAGTTTATATGTAACAGCCATCTGTAAATCCACATTTCAAATGCTTCTAGTTTCTTCAAGTGGTTTTCTGTCAGAGATCAATTCTACTCCATAGAGCAGGATAGAAAAGATGTAATATCTGACAAGCCTGATTTTCAGTCTTAGGCTTATGTAGCAACTGTTTATGTAGCATTCTTATTTGACGAATCCATTCAATTGATATTTCTTTCCAAAAAAAGACAGCTCGGGGCACTAAGATTTAGGCAATCAAAACATAAAGCCTGCCTGGAATCCAGATGTGGAAGGCCTCATTGCAATCTGTTCTTTCTTTCCAGTTAACTAGCCAAGACAAGACTCCTGCTGTCATCCAGCGAGCGATGTTGAAACACAACCTGGAATCAGATCCTGCTGAGGATTATGAACTCGTGCAGGTCATTTCTGAGGACAAAGGTAAGAAAAACAAGACTTGTGTTTGCTGCTTAGGAAACCAGTTTTTTCCCCCTGAAGACAAAGGGCTCAAGCCATGTCTCTTGGGTGTTTTAATTTGCAAGTGTAGCTGAAATTAATCCATTCTATCAGATCTGAACTTTAATATCTTAAAAGAAATAGGCAGTTGTGGGAGAGGGTTGCATTTTTAAAACACAGAGTGAGATCAAGGGCCCATAAGAATGCCCCACCTGTACAGGTAGACCTCACCTTACAACCACAATTGTGTCCAAAATTTATGTTGCTAAGTGAGACATTTAAGTGAGTTTTGCTCCTTTCTTGCCACAGTTGTTAAGTGAATCTGGCTTCCCATTAACTTTGCTTGTCAGAAGGTTTCCAAGAGTGATCACATGACCCCAGGACACTGCAACCGTCATAAATATGAACTAGTTGTATCTGAATGTTTATCACATGAGCATGGGGATACAGCAACGGTTGTAAGTGTGAAAAATAGTCATTAATCACTTTTTTTCAGTGCTGTTGTAAGTTTGAACAATCATTAAATGAATTGTAAGTTGAGGACTACTTGTATTAACAACTCTTAGTCCCGTCCATCTTGGAACCCTCCATCTTTCGCAATTTTACAATCTGTTTTTATATTTTAATCTTAAATTATTCAGTTTCTAATTTTTTTATACACACACACATACGGTTCAGTACTGGGGCCCAGTAACATATTGGACTCTGTACTGGTGGACCACAGGACTAAGGTTGTTTAGAATCACATTTTTCATTCTTTCAGTTATCTTTGATGTATCCAGCTTTCTTCAACATTCATTCTCAATCAAGAATGACAGTCTGTCACATAGTCATCATTGTGACAAATGGCTTAGCAGACAGTTTCTTACAAGTGTTTAGGTTTACTAAATACCATTGCAGCTTCAGTCACAAACCACCCCTTCTATCCCTAATTGGAAAAAAGCCACTAGTAACTTTGGGCCAACATTGAAGAATAGCTGAGCCATTTATGCTGGAAATTGTGCACCAGTTTTGCTTACAACTGTGTAATAGTATTTTTTTTAAATTATCTTTTAACTTTACCTTTTTGAAATGAACCAGGTGACTGGCACTGTCCATATTAAAATAATGAAGGACTTTATCAGCATTCTTGAGCTCAGTAAAATGGAGTGTAACTCGAGAGACCAAGCTAATATGAGAACTGCAGTCAATTGCCAGCCCCATCTCATGATCAAGGTGTGCACTGTGTTTTAGTTAGTAACAGTCAGTGCACTGCCCTGTGGTTCAATGGGGCCCTTTGGTTTGTACAAAAAACTTGAGAGAAGTCAAGGTAATATCCTGTGTAAATTGTGTTTCATTTTGCCTTGATAACTATGATGTGATAATTATCTTCTCTTCTCAGACCCCCTACATTTCCATTATTATCTCTTTGAAAAAGAAAGGAAATCTTTGGAGCTGTGTTGCTTTGCTTCCTGCTGTTTCCTTAGCTTTTGCTTCCGTGCACCCCTGTAAATTTTGGCTTATTAGTATTGCTAATTGGAGTCATTATTTCCAACTTGGCCTAGGTGGCTTTTCTCAGTCCCCATTTTTCTTTTTAATTCATCGGAACAGTAGGTTTATTCAAATCTCGGAAATTAGGTGAAAAAGGTGCCAGCATGTGCTAATCTGCAGTCATATTCAGTCAACCATGCTTTATGGCTTTTAGCTGAGTGTATCCCAGCCAATTTAGTCAATAAATCATAGTTAAACAAATCATGGCTTAGTTTAACAAGGGAACCCTGGCATTCGGTCATTTTTGTTGAGTGCAGCTAAAATGACTGAAAAAACACAAAGAAAATGTCTCTGGTGACATCACCATGCTGCTGCATAGCATAACCTTTGAAGGCCACTGTAATGATGATGGTGAAGCTGTGAAGCCAGCAACCACAAAAAATGTTGACAACTCTGGCCTAGAGAATGATGGAAGGGAGGTGAATTACAAGATGAGCTTCTGTTCCCTGGTGGCTTTTTTCAGTTTTGTAATAAAATAAGTGGGGTGAATGTTTAGGAAGAGCAGAAGCTCACCCCACAGAAATGTATCACCAGGTCCACTCCAGTGTATCACTAGCTCCATAAGCAGAAGTCTTTAGATAGATTAATTTTAGAGCCAATGCATAAAGGTCCTTTCCAAAGTGTGTTGATGAAAGCAAACCCTCCCCCAAATACACATTAAAGCATAAGTCAAGTTGCAGTCTTGGTGAGGCTGTATCAAAGGACTTCTGGGACTAAGTGCAATGTGTATGCACATAAAAGAAGTATGGCTCAAGTGGACCTTCTCCTACAGGCAGATGGAGGAGCCCACAAAACAGCTACAGTATGCCAAACATTCAGAAGATGTGGCTGTTTCAGTGCTTGGAGGGCACTTGTGGGCTGGGGTGCTTTGCTCATTTGCATATTTTGGAGCATATGGTAGAAAATTTTGGACAGCTCTATTGGTTTTCCCTCCTTCAAAGAATAAGGAAACCTCCTCTGAAGAGCTGCATCCTTAATGGTTGCCCAAACTATCTTGATAACATGAATATGTAGAAGTATGTAGAAGTATGTAGGTAGAAGGAGCCTGTCCACCATTTGTCACAATTTTTTTCTGCTCTTTCCAGAACTGGTCATCCCAGATAGCGCAAACGTCTTTTATGCCATGAACAGCCAGGTGAACTTTGACTTTGTCCTGCGGAAGAAAATCTCCCTAGACGGGCAAGTGAAACTGAGAAACCGTTCCAGCTTGACTCTTCCCAGGACCAACAGGAGAGGCTGCTGGAGCAACAGAAACAGCAAAATTACCCTTTGAGGGTGGATCAGCCCAACACCGAAGAGGTGGGCTTGAAGGACCATTGCAGAGACTACCTACGTGGAGATGAACGTGTCAGTATTCAGCTTTGGAGAGTACAAAGCTAACACTTGCTATAAATAAGCACACATTTAGTTAGTTACAGAGAACAGACAAACAGGTCCTGAATGGATTTGTACCCCGTAGGCACTTTTTCCCCCTCCCTTTTACACCCATTCCATGAATTCAAAGCCACTTTCTATCGGGAAGACAAAGAATATGCTCCAGCTGATGCTCCAGCCTTATCACAGACTCTTCGCCTCTTCTCAGTTTTGACAGTATTAATTTGGAGTGTTTTAGATGCGCTTTTATAAATGGAAGAAGGCGTTTTAATCACTTGTGTTCTTACCAGAGGCGAAAGAGCATCAGACTAACCAGTGGCTAATGACAGTGCCGGGAGAGGACTGGTAGAGTCGGGCTGCTTTGGTAGAGGCAGCCCAGCTTCTGAAACAAGGGGAATTAGCCTTGTCTTAAAATTCTCTCCCTGCCGTTTGTTTTTAAGTCATCCCAGCTTCCAGTCCTTTTAGGCATGCTGGAAGAATTCATTTCCTGCTCCGGGAGTCAGCTATTCACCCATGACTATATGAATGCACACCACTTGCTCTTAATGCCACTATGTTGTTTTCTTTATGCTTTGCTATTTTTTTTTTAAATTGGGTGAATGTACGTATGCAGGTATGTGTGTGTTTGTGTGTATATATATAAATATATAAATATATAAAAAGTCAAAATACATTTCCTTGGAGTGTGCAGTTTTACTCCCCTTTCAGCTGTGGAGCTGTTTTCCTGTATTCAGCCATATTGGCATTCTAGTAAACTATAACAGTTATGTTTTATACCATACTCAGTCTGAGAAACAAAGCAAAACAAAAAAAATAAATAAAATAAACCTGCTTAATACCCATTGTTTGAAAAGAGCCCAGATATTTTTTGTGGTTAAAAAATTAAAGAATCCCTCTCCCTTTTTTTTTTTTTTTTTTTTTTTTTAGAATTCAGCCATTAATTTGTATATATATATATATATATATATATACTGCTTTAGTTACTGTACCTCTTTGCCTCACAAGCCTGGTTGGTTGGAATGAGGAACGAGGTATTGATTTTTTGAAGGGTCAAGTTTTCAGTGATGATATTAATCCTTCAGAGCTCGCACAACAGTAGTACAATCAGAGAAATGTTGAAATGAAAGTAATAATGTTGGTACCGATTATAAATATTTCAAACATGGGTGGTAAGGAAGCTTCTTCCTCATAGCTTTTTTCTGATTATCAGCTTTAGTGACCAACAGGGACATCCCACCATCTTCCCACCTCCGCCTTGCAGTCTGCTGCTATATCAGCTGTTTCCTTTTGAAGGCCAGTTAGCATTCCTCACATGCATACAATCCCTTCTGTAGGTCTCTTGTAAAGACCAAACAGAGCTACAACTTTCACCCAATTACCGTAAAGCAGACTAAATTGTACTAAATTCAATAGTATTCACTTGTTTGTAACAATATTTATGACTGTAAATTTACATGGAAGGTTTTTTTCCACTTAATTTGCAACCTCAACATGAACGTATTAACCAGGTTTAATTGGGTTCACTAAAAATCTATCATACTCCAATTCAGAGTTCTTTCCGTCCTTCAAAGAATACTACTGTAAAGAAAGTAATGCATAATCACACTCAGGGCAGTTTGTAGGTTATTAGTTGCACCATCATAGAAAAAGTAGAGAATTGGCACTATAAGTAACACCTACTAAATACTTCAACAAAGCATGTTTTTCAAGCTTTGTCCATGTAGGAAAGGAAATGGGTGGTTGAAGCACAATAACATCTAGAAGCCAGAGAGTCAGTAGTCAGAAATGAACCAGCAAAATAGTTTTGCTTTTCTTTGAAGAAGAATGGGATGAGTCTCCTTCAGTTCCCATTGATATGTTTGTATGTGTGCACATGTGTGCATATATTTACACTGGGATGAGGTCGAGGTTATGTGGGTAGAATTAAGATTGCTGCATAGCAAAATGAGATATATGAAGCCTTTTTGTTGAAAATGGTTCACCAATTTCGGCTTTGTAAAGCTAATTTTGCTATAACTATTTAGGAGCTTAACCCCAGTCCAATTTTAAATGAACACTTATCAGATTGTGATATATTTGCACTATGTAAAATCTTCAATTTCAAATGCTTTATATGTTGAGCCACTTACTTAAGTTCTCCGTATTATTGTCTACAAGAGATTGTGAGTGTGTCAGTATACTGCATATGTATCTCACTCTTTGTTAGTCAGATGCAGGCAGCAATAGGTTACTTTGCAAGGTAGTCTCTAGATTAGGGACCCTAGCCTGCATGTAAGAGCATGAGTTTGTTTGAGCTCTGAGTTTCTGGTATACCAATGAAAGAATATAAAACTAACTGGTCCTGAAGTTGCATAAGGAGGGACTGTTACTTGCGGCGTGCATGGTATAGCTAAGCTGACTTTTCTAGTGTACACCTTCTCTGTCTTAATTAACCAACACCGTGATAAGCAAAAAGTGTAATACATGTAGGCCTTTTTGATGTTGGTTATGGCAAATAGAAGATTGAAATAAAAATGTGTAGGTGGGAAGAACATGAATTAATAAGTGAAAGAAATATAAGTATGTTGGGCATTTGTGAAACTAGGAATGGGGAAGATGTCATTGTTTGTAACAGAGGTACTATAGTCAGATTTTTTTGGGTAATGCTGAAGAATCCATGCAGGGAAGGAAAAGAGCTAAAACATATGACAGAAAGTATGAATTGGTGTCATATGTTACATTGTGGGTACAGATGAAAATAAGAACCCATACACTAGGAATAGTTGAATGTTCAGTGTACAATGGTAGCAAAAGAACCAGTGATGGGTTTTGCAGTCCATGGGCAAGGAAAGAAAGAAAGAGAAAGAGAAAGAGAAAGAAAGAAGGAGAGAAAGAGAAGAAAGAAAGAAAGAAAGAAAGAAAGAAAGAAAGAAAGAAAGAGAAAGAAAGAAAGAGAAAGAAAGAAAAATAAAGACAAAGATAACACAATGGCTGAAAAGCAGACATAAGAGGATGTGGAACCTGCTCAGAAAAGAGTGAAAACAATTTTGTTTGTTACACAAAAGTGTTTGGAAACTAATGGGAAGAATGAAAAATAATGCTTGATGGACTAATAAAATGAAAAGGGCTGGGAATGAGAAAAATGCTGTGAAATATTGAGAAAAAGATACATTACAGATGTTCCTCAATTGATGATCACTCATTTTGTGACTGCTCAAACCTGCAACAATACTGGACAAGTGGTACTTTTAATTGGTCCTCAGACTCTGTCATACAATCCCTGGCTAGTACTCAATTCACAGTTATGACAACACGGAGTCCCACAGTTATGTCACCATTTGTGAGTTTCTTTGCTGGCTTCTAACAATAATGTCAATGGGGAAGCTAGGAGGTGGCAAATGGCAACCATATAATACCCTTGCTTAATGACCCCGGGTGATTCGCTTAATGACAGCCCCCAAGACTGCTGGAGTTGTTACCGAGTGGTGCAATTCCAGTCCCAATTGCCATCATTAACTGAGGACTATCTGTATAAAGATAGATAAAAAAGTGTAACTAAGAGAGTAAAGGAACACTAAGATTAAAAATATAGCACAATTCAGATGGAAATTAAAACCTTGTTTGAAATGGCTGAAATGAGCTAAATAAAGAGCTTCAAGGAGAGTGAATGGAATTAAAATTGTGATGTCATGACTTGGTATGGAACTGAATGGAGGGAATGCCAAGAGTAATAGAGATTTGTATGGGAATTCCTGTATATCAAAGGGTGAAATTTAAATGGATGTGAAAATTATTAGCATGTAGGAAAAGGGACAAAAAGTTAAATTAAATGTTGTGAGAACATTGAATAATAAGGTTTGAAAGTGTATTAATATAATTGGCGAAATATTAAAATACGCATGTGATCTTTTTAGTAGGAGTGTGTAATTTTGGCAGCATATTTGGGAAGACTGCATTTGTGCCTGTTGGTTGGAAGAATGTGATTGCTTTCCTATACAGAACTAGCAAAGAATGCAAAACACACAGCAGGATTAATCTGTTAAATGTTGTTAGGAAGGCGGACTGACAGCAGTCTGACTGAAGAGCAGCAGAAGGTGACAGTGAGGAAAAATTAGGGAGCCCCATGTGGCTATAGATTGGGCAGTGGTGAATATGCAGATCACATTTTTATGGAGTCCTTAGTGCTCTCTGAGTTTGATTCAAGGTCTTCAGCATTTCACGGAGAAATGTGTAACAGCAATATGTGAAGATGTAATGCTAGCTAGTGTTTCATCATGAGCAGGGAGTATTACCAGTATTACAAGGTGTTATCACGTTGGTGATAGAATATTTATAAGGGATGTTTGAAGTGATGGAAGGTGTGTGTTGATTTGAGACCTAAACATATATCCAATTTCATATTCAGTTACTGTCACATTATTGGGTGAAAAACTTTATGATGATGCAACAAGGAGCATGAAGCTAAACACTAATCTGACAACAAAGTACAGGGAAAATGAAGTTAATAATTGCAAGTTTTGTATAAATGGTGAAAAATCTGCATTGAGTAAATGAGTTTGTTTACCTTGGTAGAAAGTTTTCTACAGAGAGGGAAATGGATGGGAAAATGTTAGGAAGTGCAAATGTTGGTAGTAAAGAAGATGGTGGGTGATTTTGTAAAGAATGAAAGAAAGAAAAATAGCTATGATTTTTTTTCCCTCTGGGAATTGGAGAGGTCAAGAGAAAAAGTAAGTTGAATGCAAGGGGAAGCTTTACAGTACCAATGCAGATAGGGTCAAGAATGAATGTTAATCAAATATAAAATGAATGTAAGATTGAATGACCAGTATGAAACGTGTTTTGAGGCTTTGTCATGTACAGAATATGAATGAAGATCAAATTGCAAAACAAGTATGTGAAGGATAAATGACTCAAGGAAAGGGAAAGATCAAAAATGTTGTAGTTGGATCAAGCTGATGAGCTTAAAAGAGAGAAGTTAAGTTTAAAGATCATTGGGTTCTTCGGTTCCATTTCATTGATGGGCTACATAACTTCTTCAGAGATGACAAGCTCAGGGAAACCCTGGTACCCAGTTCAACCCTGAGCTACATATATATTTTTCACTGTTGGGAACAAAAGCTTTGACAACAAAAGTCAATGTGTAAAGCAAGGCACATGAATAGGGGGGAAGCAGGAATGGTTTCTGAAGATAGAAGGATACTGTGAGATATAGTGGTGGTAGGGAATCTATTTTTATCTAGTTCTTTTTCTTATTCCATACATTTTACTTATTTGTCTATTTCTGACTTGTTTTGTGTTTGGCATAAGGTTGCTCACTCTGGGATAGAAGAATTTGGTATGTATGTATGTATGTATGTATGTATGTATGTATGTATGTATACAAATATTTATTAACAGTAAGCTTTAAAAGTATCCAGACCCTGAATGAATATTCAGAAAACCAAAACCCATTCTCTAGGTTTTCTGGTGAAAAATAAGCAATACACATAAGAGTTAAGTGGGTAAGTATATGCACATATTCACACTTTGTATTTATCTGTAGAATTAGCTAGATTTTTTATATTGTTATGCTTGTGCTGACCATTTTTTCTAAACAAAGACAAGAATGATTAACAATTGTTGTATAAAATAGTCTTTTATCCCTATGATTTAACCTATTCATTGAATCTTTATTAAAAGATTTATTTTTTAAAAAACCTATCATTATAAAAATAAAACATTCAATTCACTTTCACTATCTAAACTTTGTATATAGAATTTTAGATCTAACACAGATTAGAACAATAATCACCTCATCAATTCCAGTGTTTCAAGAATTACTTTACCTCTTGATTTGGTAGGGCTTTGAATAATGAATGCAGCTGGGTTGTGAATACTAAATACTGTACTACAGAATTATAAGCTTCCAAGCCTATGTGGGGAGTATAAAATAGGATCCATCACAGCTTACAAAGCCTTTTTAGCTTCTGGTTGCTAGGATAGGAGGAATGTTTGATACCAGACTCTCTTTCTCAATTTATTCTCTCCTTCCCAATTCCAATTAGTATGAGAGAAAAGTTAGATACATAAGCCCCAGTCCACTTTAGAGGATTAATCCATTTCTGGAATTTATTTAATGGATGAAAGATCTTGGGACCATGTGATCCGAGGCAGCCTTTGTTCCCCGCACCTCCCAACATTTTCACACATCCCTACTGCTGGCATTAGATTTCTGCCCACATGATTATCCACATGTGTTGAGGTCTCCCAAATATGCTGAAACTCACTCAGGGAATTTTTATCCAGTCTCTGGACAAGCTCGCTAGGAACTGCAGTTACAATAGATCTAGAAAGCTGAAGCAGATTTATAGCTGTTTGCCATAATAAGCATATATAACTTTACTTCTGATTTATGAGAGGATTTTGAGTTGGTTCAAATCACCGCTCCCAACAAATTTTCATAGTATCACACAGGTGGCTTAAAAAAAACGCCCTCCATTATTTCAATGATTTTTGCTAGCGTAGCAATCTTCTGTACCTGTCCATCACCCTTTCTTTTAAGAAACTGGTTATTCATTTCCTGGTATAAAACATATGGTGCTAAAATTATAGGGATATAGATTGCATAGAAAATAGAACTGCTTCTTAAAAAAACCCAAAAGGGATCAAAGAGGTATAACACCCTCTTCTTTAACACATATCCCCTCTGTTAATTATTCCTGACGGCAGCAGATTTTATGTTCTTTCTTTCCCCATTTGATTTCTATAGGCCTGTGCTACTTCATCATAATGCAAACTGTTTCCAAAAATGTATTTTGAACTACCACATCCCCCCCAATTATTGTTTTAATGAATTGTAATAGAAGAGGAAAAACAAAGCACAGCATACATCAACGGTGTCAAACTCACATTGTCACAGTGGCGTCCAGTGATATATCTGAACTTTTTTCCCCTTTGCTAAACTGGGCATGGGCGTGGCCAGCGCGTGACGCATCCGGCCCATGGGCCAGAGTTTGACAGCCCTGGAATACATGAAATATACCCAAGCCTATTTTGCCATTATATATCATCAGGTACAGACTTGGAAATTCAGATTTTTTAAAAAAATCCCTCTGCCTCTCATTATTTTTTCTGTTGCAATTCCACCAACCTGGTCCTAAATTATATGCCCCATTATTCCTGGGATTTTGTTTTTAAAATTATATAAAGTATAACAAAAAATGACCATGAGGGCTTTTTTTAATTTGGGACATGGTAAGGGAACATTGGAAAGTACTAGAATCAGGTTGTTATTGTTGGATATAATGTAATGTAGTACAATAAAAGTGTTACAGGGCAGCAAGAGATATTGGAGATCATCTATACTGTAGGTTCAGGATTCAAAGCATTTCTTTAGATAAAGTTTCAAACCAGTTTCCTATTCCCACAGATCACTCCAGACTACGATGCTATGTTAAAGTCATAAATAAATGACCAAGACACCAAATCATTGCACTCATTGCTATATATATTATCAGACCAGCTGATAAGCTGCACATGTGTCTTTTAGAAAAACATACAATTGTACTGTTATTTCTTCTAAAAACAGCAATTCCTGGGTAGAGTATCTGTAGCAAGTTCAACACATACAGATTCTTTTGATTGTCTTTTTAAACATTTTGGTTCAGAATGCTTTTTTCCTATCCAGCTCAGAAGTCTACATTAGCAAAAGAAAAAAAAAACTTGAAGTAAATGAACACAGGCAACTTTTATGGGGGAGGGAGGTGGTTCTAAAAATGCAGACTTTGCATATGGAGATGTTGTTCAGTGGAGTGAATATTACAGCTCATTTCAAATGGTGGAGTTCGAGCATCGTAAATAGAAAAGACTGGCCACGTGTCCTTCAGTATAGTTCACATGCAAATGACATCAAAGAGACACAATGATTACATCAAAACACTTAATACCATCAGATTTTTCAGGAGTTGGAAAAGGAAATTATTATTTTCAAATCCATTATTCATCATTTATCTCCATACACTCAGTCTGAATTTACAGATGTGGGCTGAAATTCCTCCTCCTGTCATAAAAGCATAAAGCATAAATGACAGAGCTTTACTGCAGTACCATTTGTGACTGAAAGTGTGTCTCAAAATTATCAATGAGTATCCTGTTTAAAAGGATATTTAACTTTTACTCTTCAAATCCAGTTTGTAATGGAACCTATCCACCTGCTAAGGAGTCCTTGATGCTCTCTGAGCTTGGTTGTTTGCAGACATTTCATTACCTGACTAGGTAACATCCTCTGATTATGACACCAAGGATTCCACTGTTCAGCCCTGAGCTACATATATTCTTTTCTATCAGGATGCACATGGCCCCCAGCTTCTGGGTGGGAGTGAGGAAGATCTATTTACAGGCTGTTCAATTCTTAGTTTTCCATTTAGTAGAGATATTCACTAAATTTCATGAAGGTGTGAAGGATAAAGTTGGAAAACTCTTGAGGAATATTAAAAATTAATATTAAAAACTCCAGAAATTCTCATGACAAATGAGTTGTTGTTCATAGCTTATGATTAAAAATGAAACCAATAATGTCAGTGGGAATTCATATGGTGAATATGAAGGAAACCTTGTCCATCATCTGATAATTTCAAGACATAAGATACTAATTAGCATTTAACCTTAGAAACGGGGAACATTCTAACATTTCTGCTTCAGAATATGGTTCACAAAATCAAAACCAGCAAGAATTCAGGCAATGCAGCAGACAATAGACCAATAATCAACACAGAAAAACTTGGTAGACCCTTCCTAACTCTTGTATATATTACTTTTTATAAATACAATAATTCTACACCAAGAATTGTAGAAAGACGTTGCTTGAGGAACCTTTGTCCTGAGTATAGCCTCATTTCCTTTTAGAGTCCTCCAGCAGCTCTATAGAATTTCCTTTAGTACAAGCCAATCAGCAAAAACCAGGGCTCCTTTCAATAATTTGTTTTAAAGTATACTACTACCCTTGATTCAGGCAGGTTCATCCACGCACCCTGCAAAAATGAGACAAGCACCTGCTTAGTTCAAGTAAGTCATATGAAACTATTTTGCCAAGCAAGATAGCATATCAGTATCTCTGTAGAAGTTCTAGAAGTCCCACTGACGTTTCCAGTAACTTGTAGCTGATCCTGTTAACAATCATAGCTCATCTCTGGTGGATGACGCATCAAGGGAAGGTCCAGGTGGCAAGGCATTCTTGTTCTGGGCATCTTTATGGATCTGGCCCTGTTGCCGTGATTTCCGGGAGAGTGTCCTGTCCCAATCAGTGGCCAGAGTCTCATTGTCCCAGATTGTGGATGTCTCTGTGTCACTGAGGTAACCTGGTTGTCCAGTGTAGTGTGTTGGATAGATCAGCAAAGGCTCTGCAGAGAAAGCTTTCAGATCTCTAGGTTCATAATGTTCCATGTATTTGGCACTTAAAAAAGAAAAGGAAAGAAGTCACTAAGAAGAAAGGGGTTACCTCATTTCCAATTTAAGTCTTTTTGATATATTTTATATCTCACAGCAGGACAAACTTATAATGATTATAAACTGAGTAGCCCATTAAAGATTCTCCTATCAATGTTGTAAATCTATATTCACACCCCTCAGCTTAAACATCTAGGGATACTATACTGACGTACTTTATTTAAGTGTTGGGAGGACTGGTATATTTTCTACAATTATAAGCCATCTCTCAACATAAAGGCCTTACAGATCAGCACTGTAAAAATAAACATGCCATACATGGTCAATAATTTTAAAAAACTGGGGAACAAGAAGAAAGTTCAATAATAACTGTAAGAATGTATTGACAGAATTCACAACTAATTATTAAGCAAAGGTGTAACATAAATTAGTGTACAACTAGCAAGGAAACCTCTTCCAAATACGTTTTCCCTTAATTCAAATTTTGATTGAAAGAAATGTAATCAAGCTTTAATGTGAAATACATTCATCAACTAAAGATATCAAAAGATATCTGAAGTTATCATTAGTCTCCTCATAAGATTACTTGGCCTTATTAAAGCTCTTCAATATCCCTTGAAATGTATATGGAGATGCAATGATTTGAGCTTCCAGCTGGAATATGGCAGCAAGACCATTTTGGTCATCTTAGTAGATGACGTATATGGGAAACCCAAAGGAACAAATGCAGCTCTTGATTCTCTTGGAGGCTTTCAGTATTATCAATTAAGGTTCTCTTTAAGACTCGCTGGGGACTAGATCTTGTAAGGACTGTTCTGCAGCAACTGCAATTTTCCATACCAAGTCTAGAAGGAGATGTTGGAGAATAACAGCTCATGATTTAGTTATTAACTATGGTATCTCAGATAATTAAATCTTGACCAGAATTTAGTACTCTTGCATGTACCCTTCATTCAATAATGGGATGGATGATTAAGAATAAGCTGAAATTAGATCCAGAAAAGACAATGTGCTGTTGGTCTACAGGAATCTGGACTTTGAAAGGGATTATACAACTGAAAAAAAAATAGTTCTGAGATCTGGGACTGATCACTGATCCTCAACTGGCATTGGCTAAGCAAATGTAAGGGAGCGTTTTTATGTAATTTCACTTAGTGTACCAACTGCAAACTTCCCCAAGCCGGTTACGTTTAGCAATAGCTAGCCATGCCTTGGCTTTTCCTAATCTTTACAAACATTCAACATAATCTTTACAAAACATTCCATGTTTTGCCCATGAAAAGTGCCTGGAAGTGACAACTGCTGCAAAGAAAAGCAGGATCCCTATTCCTGCTAACTTAACTGCCAGGAATAGGGATCAAAGATCCACAATGCTTGGTGTTTGCTTAACAGGAACAGCTAATCTGTAAAGCTATAAACAGCCCTCTATCTTTAAGGTTGGTGGGAAAAGCCTTCAGAAAATATTCTATGTCTAAATATTCAGAAAATATGTCAGAAGTCCAGCCACCTGCCATTCTCCCAGGTTGTGGAACACTATTCTTAGCCTTTCAAAAATCGTGCCAAATGCCATCACTTTTGTCATACTTTAAGTTACTAGACTAGAATTAATATGATCTTTAATTACATTCCAATTTTATGTTAAAAGTGTTAATTTTGTCAAACTGCCATGAGGGTCTGCATGAAAGAAAATAGATATACAATTATTAAATTAAATATAAAATGTGACTTTGGTTTCATATTCCCAGAAGCAATGTGCCTGATACAGATGGGGTCTGCCCACAAAGCATTTATATCATGGCCTATCATTTCCAATACACATAAAACAGCAGTTTGTAGAAGGACTGTTGATAATAGAATCAACACCAGCTGTAGGAGGAGTGATGTTCAATCCCCACTGAAAAGTATTCCATAAACCTGAAGCTCCAAAACCACTACAGGAAGCATTTAGTGATAAGAAGATAAATATTGCTGCTGAATGCATCATAGTATAAAGCTAGCATACACCTAATGCAAGCTATACCATACAGTAATTACAGCCAATAACCTACACTGGGTGCTTGTTGTACATGACCGGCAAAAATTCATCTACAGGGAGCATCTTGCTGAAAGGTTGAGCTCCAATTAGCTTCTGAGCTCCTTGCAAGGAGATCGCATAGCCCAGTGTCCAGTAAGAGTAATCAGCTTCCACAAGATTCATCACATTGGGTACAGCCTTTTCTGGACGCTCTACCTGCATCCGTTTCCGACCTATATATCTACATAGAGAGAAAAAGTTGAGTGAACCCATATGCCATTTGCTGATATGATGTGGCGTAGAAACATCTTAAGCTTAGCGCCTTGGCGCCAGCTTCTCTGGCCAGACGATCACCAGGATCTTCATGTAAACTGTCTTTTTTAAAGAACTAGTAAGAATTAACAACATTAAAAAAACCAGACAGATGTGGAGTTAACATAAAAGCTTCCCAATTCCTGCGCTGAATCAAAGGTCACTTGGCCCAATATTCACTCCCTACAATGGGATCCTGCATGTAGATAAGTGATGGCGAACCTTTTTGGCACCGAGTGCTGAAAAGGGAGTGAATGCATGAGCGTCTGGGCAGCAACCTGGAAGAGGAGCTGCCCAGGGCACATGCGCATGCCCAAAAATGAACTTCCGGTTTCAGCTACTGAACTTCTGGTTTCAGCCAGCTACTGTTCTGGGTTTCTGGCACGCATACGCATGCGGCAATCAGCTGGCTGGCGCGCATGCTCACGCAGGAAAAGGGAAGACCAACTAGAAGAACTTCTAGTTTCCGGCACTGCCACATGCAGAAAGGCCAGATGATTGTCGCGTATGCATATGCGCCAGAAACCTGGAAGAGGAACGGGTGACACTGACAACAGGCAACATGGCTCTGCATGCCACTTCAGGCATGTGTGCCATTGGTTCGCATTCACGGATGTAGACAATGGATGAAAAGCACTGTCCTACTTGTATAGCCTAACTGGGACTGAAAAGATGATTAGGTATAATATACAGATGTTGTGACTAGCAGCCATTGGTAAAAAGTGAGTTTTGCCCCATTTTACGACTTTTTTTTTGCCACAGTTGTTAAGTGAATCACTGTGGTTGTTAAGTTAGTAACCTGGTTGTTAAGTGAATCTAGCTTTCCCATTGACTCTTGCTTTTGTCAGGAGGTCGGAAAGATGATCACACAACCGTATGATCCTGCAGCTGTCATAAACATGAGCCAAGTACCTGAATTTTGATCATGTGACTGTGGGGATGTTGCCATGGCTGTAAGAGTGAAAAAATGGTCATCAGTCACTTTTTTTCAGTGCCATTTTAACTTCAAATGTTCACTAAACAAACTGTTGTACATTGAGGACTACCTTCATTATGAGACAAAAACTTCTCCCTATCTAATTTTTTTCACTCTGAGACTTTTAGAACCCGTATTTCATATTTCTCCTTATTTTCTCTTTTATTTCGAGGTTTAAATGCCCCCAAATGTGTGGCCTTTCCTTAATAGGGAGCATTCAATTCCACGGAAGGGAAGACACTCAGAAGCAAGATTAGTGGATTATTACTTACATAAGATCCCAGTCAAGCTGTCCTCTCTCAATGTCATCCATTAACTTTGTGAGCTTCTTTTTGAACTGATGCTCAAAGCGTACATCATCTTCGATGACTAGGCACTTCTCCATCTCCCTGCTTACTATCTTAAAATAACAATTTGAAATAATTCAAATTAAATTCAGACAATCTCTCGTGCTCTAATCCAGGGGTCTCCAACCTTGGCAACTTTAAACCTGGCAGACTTCAGTCAACTTCAGGCTTAAAGTTGCCAAGGTTGGAGATCCCTGCTCTAATCCCCTCATGGCTTGGCTGCTGGAATATGCTGCAAGTGGGGCTGCCCTTGAAGTGCACTCAGAAGCTTCAGTTGGTCCAGAATACGCTGGCACATGCATTCACGGTCATAGTCCCAAGTGACATCTTTGCTTTGTGAGCTGCATTGGTTGCCAGTATTTTTCCAAGATCATTTCAAGGTGCTGATTATGTCCTATTAGTTCCCTATATTGCATAGGGCCTGGTAACTTGAGGGATTTCTTATTATGTCCTGTAGCAGCCTTACCAGTTTGATCTGACGTGAGTTGGCATGGTCAGGGTCCCTTCAGTTAATTAATCTCATCTGTCAAGATCCAGGAAGCATGCCTTCTGGAATAAGGTTCCTCCCTCTAAAATCCATGTGACTCAGAAAGAGTTAAAGACCTATCTGTTCTGCTGGGCCTTGGATTAGGGTGCTTGGGGTTCCTGTTGGATTCGGCTAACCGAACCCCTCTTCAGTTCTTGTTTTTTTCTACCCGTTTAATTTATTTCATAATTATTGCACTATATTTTCATTCAGTTTGGTTTTGTTGTATACTTTCTAGAGTTGGGCTGGGGTTGGGCAGTGTCTAAACTGAATACGTTCATTAACCATCATATTAGAAAAAGCTATAATAAAATTATCCCATGAGTTGTTTATCTATGGTAGCCTTCTCTGGAAGAATGCAAGTGGACCAGTGGAAATGCCTGTCTTCCAAGAGCTCCGTCATCATGAGTCTTTCTTCAAGATTTGCAAAAAGGAGGGAACAGGAGGGGAGAGGGGAGAAGAGACGGGAGGGGAGAGGAAGTGTTTCTGCCAATTACAATGAAGATAAGCACATTTCCGTTACCTCCTTCCATATATAATAGTGGCTAAGGAAACAGCCAATCTCTCCTCTGGTCAGCACTCTAGAAGAGTATGGATCCTGGTAACCAGGAAGCATATCTATTTTTAGAGCTTTCAGCTGGCTTGTATTCAGCATCCTGAAAGAGACAGTGATTAAAATCCTTAGCCGCACATTTTCAAGATAGAAAGGAAAGCTACAACTTATTAAGAAAAACCCAGAAGGCGGTGTATCTGTACAATGTGTAGCAAGGAAAAAAAAAAAACCATCTCCCTACAGATAGAAATCAATGCAGTTTGGTAAAATAGGAATTATTACTCTTTTTTCTAACATAGCTTTCAGCTTTCAAAGTATCGTTTTTGTAAACCAATATTTTAAAATAATTATTTTTACTTGCAGTCAAAAGTGGCACCGTCAATCCTCACAACACATTTTACAAGATCTCATTTGTGAACGCTTTGGGCACTCAATAAAAATGTGGATTCTGCCTTGCAGAGTAATACGAAATGTACATGATTTGACCACCGAAGGAGAATTTAGCTGGATTTGTAGAATTCTTATAGGGAATTCAGCAGACAAATTTGTTTCTTAGATGAACAACAGTGTAATGAACAAGAAAACATGGTTAAATTTGATTCTAGGATACTAAAATTCCCCAGTTTTACAAATGAGGAGGAAAGTGTTGATTATTTAAAGACAATGTGAAAATCTTTTGTGTACAAAATACTATTTTAAATAGCTAGTGGTGAGGGACAAATATTTTTGCTCTTTAAAGAATTTAAAGAAGATGCTCAATTGAGAATTATCTATTATCTGACAAATATATACCACCATATATCTGCACACACACACACACACAAAAACTTATTAAGGAGAAAGAAAGCTTCTGATCAGTGTCTCAGGGAGAAAGGTAGCAGGCAATTATTTTGCAGAGCAAGAATGTTGTTGAATCGAGCTTGATTTAATGCTCTAGTCTTCCCAAGTGTAGAGATACACAGCATGGCTCACATTTGGCAAAGCAAGTCACTGGTAGCATCAAGGCTGGAGTAGAAACAATGCGGTAGAGATAACTAGAAGGAGTTGCCTTTATCAATGGGTGCATCTCACACCTACCGATGTTCCCAGGGAAATAATTGAGAAATAGTTGATAAATATATCCCTAAAGTACAAACAGTACTTTATTCCTTGCAGTCCTTAAACTAGGTGGCCCCAACACCCCTTCCCCTTCCCCCCCCCCCCAAATTTTACAACTCCATGCCAGGCAACTCAACTCACTTTCCATCTACAGCTTCCACTAGCTTGACTTCAATTTCCTGTTCATATAAAGTCCACAACATTCGATCCCGTCTGTCTTTCCGACGCTTCAGATTGATCATAAAAATCTACAAAAAAAGAGAAGCATGGAGGAATACCATAAGAATAACATGTTCTGTTTCCCCCCACCCCCCTTTTAAGTTTTATTGACAGCCAATGCTAAAATATAACTTGCCATCTTGGAGGGGGAGAGAATTGCTAATTCAATTTCAAGGAAAATGACATCCCCCTATATGGGGATGGGGGTCTGAAGCCAGATTTGGTGACTTTGGTAACTAAATCTGAGATTGTCTATATGAGGGTTGCATTCTTTGCCTTGAGTTCTTGTTTGTGTATGAAAAAAGGAAAGTGTGTGGCTTTTTAATTATTCTGCCAGACTTACTAACAATTATCCTGTCTTAACTCTGAGTTCATTCTATGATGAAAAGAAAAAGAGATGAGCAGAAGGTAATAAGGTCTGAGCTGCTCCCTCACACATGTAGTCTTCTGAGGCAAGAGTATTATTTGTGCATGTGCAGGCAGGCAAGCAAAAAAGAGCAGCCTTGACATAGAGGGAGTGAAAGTGAGTGAATATCAGCCTCTGCTCCCTTCTAATTGAATGAACTGTGATTGTGTGGGAAATAAAATAAATGCAAGGCTATCTCATTACTGGTCATTACTCATTACCAGTACCATATTACTGGTGGATCAGGGTGGACTGAAGAATTCCACACCACAATGCGGCTAGTTCAGAGTAGATTGACTAGCTTCTAATAAATGCATTCTCAGTAGAATTGTACCTGGAATTTGGAGTTGAACAGCAGACCCTTATTGCTAAATGTGGAGGCTTTAAGAACTAAGAGTCAGGGCTGACTGACAAACCCACATAAATGATGGATATCAGAGAAGGGATTCCAGGAGGATTAAATCAACCAGCAGAATTATGTTGTGAGTGTGCAGAAGAAAGTAAGTTTGAAGATGCAACATGAGTTCAGTTAGGCAGAACATAACTTCCTTCAAATAAGGCTGGAAAATAAAGTGTGAACACAAATAAGATGAAATAAAAAAATAAGATTAAAATAAAAAAGTAAGACAGACAGACTAGGTTCCACATATGGTACAGCTAACACACAACCAAACAGCATCCCTACATTTTAACCAGGCAAATCAGATCAATGGCAACCTCTTAGAAATCCAGATACTTCAGGTTAAAGGCAAGTTGCCATGATATTTGGGTTTTATCATGCTCATCCTCTATTATCTTCCCCAACTGAAATGCTTTGGATCAGGGGTCTCCAATTGAATTCTGGGAGTTGAAGTCCGCCAAGGCTTAAAGTTGCCAAGGTTGGAGATCCCTGCTTTGGATGACATAGGTTATATTTGGCAAATAAAGAGTCATGCAGAGTACAGGTAATCCTTGATTTACAACCATTTGTTCAGTGACTGTTCAAAGTTACAACAGCACTGGGAAAAAATGAATTATGGCCACTTTTCACACAATCATTGCAGCATCCCCATGGTCATGTAATCAAAATTCAAGCACTTGTTAACCAACTCAAATTTATGATGGTTGCAGTGTCCAGGATCATGTGATTACCTTTTGCAACCTTCTGACAAACAAAGTCAATGAAGAGGCTAGATTCATTTAATTACCGTGTAACTGATTTAACCAATACAGTCATGTGGCAACTGTGGCAAGAAATGCCAAAAAATGGGGGGAAATGGAAATTTTGGGCTCAATTATGATTGTAAATCTATAGGACTACCTGTACTTCTTCATCTAATTATGTGGCGAATCCCTATATCAACAGTTTTCAGATGAGTGGTAATCCTCAGACTGGAATACTCATGGGCTCCAGGAAATGTAATTCAAAATCAATGATGCAATATTTGCAATGAGGAATTGCCAGAAAGGCATAGATTAAATATCATCATACAATCAATTTTCTCCTAAGATCTTTTTCCATAGCACATTTAAGAGAAAAACAAATTTAGAAAATTGATTTTTATAATGCTGCTCTACAGTAGATACTAAATCCCTGCCTGCTCTAGAAAAAGAAATCAGCCTTTTGTATAGCAATAGTACTTATAATACTGTTTCATAGAGCTTTACAACAGTAAGTGGTTTACAGATTCATTCTATTGCCCCCAACAATCTGGGTCCTCATTTTACCGACCTGGGAAGGATGAAAGGCTGAGTCATATTACATTCACTGTATTCTCATGGACCACCACTGAGCTCTCTATACTGTATGGGATGCGTTGGTTTTTACTTCCCATCATCCCCAACTAATGTATTTGGACACATTTTCTAGGAATGATGGTAGCTGAAGCTCAACCATCTGGAGATCCCTAGTTTAGGGATCTGAAGTGAGCCATTCAGTATTGGAAGTTATTGAGGTCTGTGTTAAATTCCTACTGGATTTCGCCTGTCTTTTCCACTCTTGTAAAAATTGGCATGCCTTCTTTCTTGCATTACCTCATCAAATCCCATCTTCTCAGGGTGTTTTGGAGGAACTGTGACAAACTTGGAGGGTTCAATTGGAGGATGGTCAACTGGAAGAGATTATGAACATTCATCCTATTACATTACAGTAATGCTGACAGTTTTTAAATGTATGAATAATACATTTAATTGCTTTGAATAAAACAAACTTGAGTTCTGTATATTGCTGAGCAACATAGCTGTGAGGTACTAATCAGTAGCATATAGCAAGAAGAATTCTTCCTTAGTTTTAAACATACTCCTTTGTAAGTATAGTTAGGATATTGCTACAGCAAAGAAATAAAAGCTTATGAATAAAGCAGACCATGCAACTCTTTTTCAAACAATGGGCTGATAACTGGGTAGTGTACATGGGTGTACGTAGCCTCTGATTTGCCACCATTGCAAAACTGCTTCAAAGCAAGGATAGAAATTAAGCCAGACGAGGGGACCCTGCGAGCCAATGGCTGTAGACTCATTATAACATGCTTTGTATGTTTCTGGCCCAATAATAGATGATGCAATATTGAAATATTTATGTTGTCATGATCAAAATCAATGTGGCACACAAATAATAGGGCTACTATATCTAGGTGGCAAAACTCCAGAGCATAGACTTATAGTTTGCTGCCATCTAATGGCTGGCCACTTTTAATAGCTATTTTTAAAATCTATCTAAAAATGAACTAGCAGTTTATACAGAAATATTTTTTTAAAAGTTCTTCAGATAATCAATGTGGATTATTTTTCCCCCTTGATATCATAATGGGACAGAGGGGTGGGAATGTTTGTTTCCAAAATTTATTCACTGCCCAATAGTTACCGTAATTAGAATACAATAAAAACGCAAAATCCATATCATTGGAAACCAAAAATAGTAGGGCTGTGAGCAGTGATGGATTCAAACAATTTAACAACCAGTTCTCTGCCCTAATGATTTCTTCCAACAACCAGTTCACCAAATTGCTCAGAAAGGTAACAACCGGTTCTCCCGAAGTGGTGTGAACTGGCGAATCCCACCATTGGCTGTGAGGCCAAATATGGAACTTACTCATCGCTTCACTCAGCACATGAACAATATTGTCTGCTTCATCTTCTAGCATCTGGTGTGGCTTCAGTGGCACAGGAAGGTAACCATAATGTTCTCTGTTGCAAATGTACATCTGAATGTCTGGAAAGAGAAGGGACACTGGAGATGTAGGAGAAAAACTGTGCTCATTAAGAAAGGATGTTCCTATGGGGCTCTCGTCTGTCTTTTTGGGCGAGTCCTAAACTCCACCTTTCTCAAGATCCTTCTAAAGGATCAATGCTGCACAGTCTCTACAACATGGCTGAGCTGTCCCTTCTGCTATTCATACACATTAAACATGACACTGAACACAATTAACAGATCTCTGCTCTCTGCCTCATTGACGCAGACAAAAGAAAAAGGTAGCAGGAGGAAAGGAGTTACAGTACAGTAAGCCTATGAGCAATTACTCTATTGTTAGATGTGTTGTGGTTTTTACTCTGAATTTCGACTTCTGTAAGCAGCTCAGTGTCAATCAGACTCGAGCAGCACAAAATTAATTAAAAGAAGAGCCTCCCCAACAGAGCAGTGCAAGAAAGTGGAGGGGATAAAAATAAAGATGGTTGAGTTTTTGATAATCTCTTGGAAAGAGGGCAAGGACAGCCACAATGGCTTTAACTCTGAAAGAACATAAATTAAGAAGAAAACAAGCAACAGAGCTGCCAAAAGAACATGCCTGAAAATGGTCCTTTCTATTTTAGAAAGCTTGCTCAAAAAAAAATAATCTACCCAAGAATTTTGAAATGCTGGAGGTTTTTAAGGAAAGACTGGAGAATTTGTCTGAAATGATATAGGATTTCTGCTTGAGGAGGGGGTTGGACTAGAAGACCTCCATAGTCCCTTCCTATTTTGTAATTCTGCTCTGTTATTTTATCCCGTTTCTTTTACACAGCATGACTGCTACAGTCACTGATGCATCCACACTACGGTTGAGGAAAAGTGGTTTTTAGATCCTTCGGCCAATGACTTCATTTAACAAATGATGTCTTAAGGCCTTGGGTGGAAAAGTTCATAACTTTTAATTTGAAAGATGAGCTTCCAGGTCAGCAGGCATATTGATCTTCATAGACAAACAATCTAGTTTGCTTTCCTGTAGCTTTACATGTGCCAGATTAACATCTTGCTTGTAATGCCAATTACAACTAGACTAACCTCTGTGAGGAGTAATTGTCTATCCTCATTTCCTAATGAACCTGAATGCATTGACCATGTTTGTACAATGAAGTTGTCCTTGGCTGTGTTCAGGCTTTGCATTTTCAACCGGTGATGCTAAAATATAACCCCTTGTGAAGCTCCTGAGCTACCAAAACATTGGGCACAGGACTCATCCCAGCATCATCATCCCCAACTCAGAATGTAAGAGCCTTTAGAAACACTGGGCCCTTGATGGAGAGGGCTGGGCCAAAGAACCAGCTGCAGCCTGACATGCTATTTTTGTCCATGGGTATGCAAGATGTGCTCCAATACACACCTGTCCTTTCTTTGGTTCTTGGGGCTTGGCAGGGGAACTAGAAACCACTGAAACCAACAAGGGAAAAATAAAACATGTCCCAGTTACTTCAGTGGGCTGAAAAATCAAAGCAGCAGTTAAAAACTTCCAGAAGACGCAAGTTAAGAAGCTGCAGACAAAACAAAGTGCATTCCCAGTATGAAGCTGAAAATAAATTGTAGCTTTTTTAAAAGTTCTGTCTTTTTTTTAACCAGGAGGGAAAAGAGAGAGGAATTCAAGCTTGGTCATCTGGTCTACTTGTGGCCCACTTTATTAATAACAGAAGCATTTTCTGACATTTTAATGTCACAGGGTTGTTTGTGGAGAGAATTATTGTGTGTGTCTGCTCCTTTACAATCTCCATACTCTCAACCAAGCAGCTGACTACAATTCTTGTCAGTTCTCAGTTCATCTGTTAAATGCCATAATGGAGAAGAGGTGAAAATATTTTTCACATATCTGGTGTCCTCATTTCCAGCTTCATATCTATTTTCTCTTGTAAAATCCTCCTCCCCGTGCTCAATAATAATAGTGTGTTTTAATTTGTCAAGATTCCATCTATACATGAAGAATAATAAGTATTTCTATTACTCAAATAGTGCTGAAATTTATTTATGATTTTTTTATTACATTTTTAAAGCTCTCTTTATGTATGATAATGTTACAGGATATCCAAACCTCTCCTGAACTCACAATTTTTAAATGTGGTTAATCAATGGCTCCTTACCAGCTTGGCGACTTGAGAAGGCAAGAACAATGATATCATCAAAGGTCCAGGTATAGTCTTGGTGTGGGGGATAAAATGCCAGTTTATCTGATGCCTCTTTTCTCAGATCAATCAAGAATGTGGAATGTATCATTGGGACCGCAAAGCAACCAGTTCTCTTCCATTCCCTGATTAGAGGATAATCTGGTGTCCTCTTGTAATAGCCCTAAAAAAAGAGTATACAGTATTAAACTCTTCTTTTAAGTCTCTTACCTATAACAAATGACCTTGATCCTGCTTTCAATATATTTATTCAAATATCTGACCATAAGATGAAAGCTATCTAAACTATTGTTACATTCAACACAGAGTATATGTCAGGCTCCCCCAAACCAAGGAAGACATGTTGTGATTCTTCCAAGTAGATTTCTTTACTGTTTCTCACCTATAGACAGAATCTTGCCAAAGTAAAGTATGCTACCATTCCCACAAAGCACATACTCTGGGAACTATTAGGCAGTTGCATCTTCACTCTCTTTCCTTCATGCAAACTATCTGAACTGAGTTGTCCCTTGCTCCTCTGGAATGCACTCCTTTCTTCATGGAAATCCGGATAACATTCATCACATCATTAATGATGGGATTCTCCTTTGGTTAAGGCAAATATTTATAACATGCCCAATAAATGTTAACCCCCTCTAGGTAGCTCTACTTGACACAAACTGGCAATTATTTTGTGCTAATTATGTGACTAGCTCTTTTAGTTATATAAACAGCTATCTAACAATGCATTCTAGAAACACAACTTTCCAACAATGTTCCAAAAGGCAAAGGTATCATGACAAAAACAGAGAGATCTGAAGACTATTCCAAAATATGACTCACAAAAATAGTTGAGCTGAAACAGAATTCTGGTGAAGAATCAAGATGTTTTCTCTCTTTATTGACCTGTCTTAGCTATCTCTCAACGGTGTACTGGGACTTAATGGGGCTGTTCCTAGTTCATAGGAATATAAACTCAGAAATGTACGCAAGCCAAGTTAACTAGCCAACATCATGCCAAACAGAAGAAGGTTTGGCTTCCTGTTCCATAAAACGGTTGACACATCCTATTCCAACTGCACATCTGAACTTAATATGTAAATCATCAGTTAATCCCCAGAAGGGAAAATCATAAAATAAGAGTGAAGTCACTGGACTGAAAGTACAATATAAAAACTGGAGAAGGAGAAGGAGAAAAAAATGGTCCCCAAGTTGCTACTATATTTTAAGACTCTTTCCTTAATGGCTTAATTTTACTGCACAACACTATTTGTATAAGATGCAGTTCAACAGCTTTGAAAGAATGGTAACATAAATTTGTAGATGAGACTCTCCAGGCTGGACGGACACAAGTATATGGGCCTTCAATCTGATTCACCAGAGTTATCTTTCATTCATATGATTTGTATCTCATTCATTTGTTAATCACATTCTTGTTTTTCCCCTTGAGGATTGAAAAAGAAATCCAAATTCTCTTGGATTCCATCTGTTTTCTTATGTTCATGTATCTTGTTTAAATAAATAAAACAGTAACAATACTTGCCTGAGGTGTCATTCCACACCAGAAGTTAGAGTAGAGAGCTCGAGATTCAAGCATTGGGGCCACAAGAGTTTTATTCTCTGCTATCATTAGATTCAATACTTCTGGGTTTGTCAGAAAATTGTCAGTATCGATGAACTAGAAACATGGGAAGGAAAAAACATTAATTTTTATCCAACTAAATTCTACTGAAAATAAAGCAGTTGTGATGTTCTTTTAATCACAAACTGGATTTTAAAAGCTACAACTTTTTGAATTCTTGTGAAGCAGCAAAAAAAAAAAAGAACATAATGAAGATATTTCCATCAGAAATCTATCATCAGAACTTTGGTGAGCTTTTTACAAAATGGGCAAAATCTATTTACATTTCACAAAAGGCACACATAATGGGGAATTAAGAAAATTTGTGAGATACAAGAAGGGGCTAGTCAAAGATGTCCTGTGTCACCATTGTTATTTCCAATGGTGACACAGGACATCTTTTGAAATATTGGATAGAGATATAAGGAGAGATGGGAGAATTGTTGGAGTGAGGATTAAAAGAGAAATTTATAAATAACAGCCATATATGGATGACCTAGTGATAATCTTGAAATATACTCTCGATGAAATAGAAGTATTCCTTACAGCAACAATTAAACTGTGTGAGGAGGGGGGTTGGACTAGATGACCTCCAAGGTCCCTTCCAACTCTGTTACTGTTACTTCTATCATTAAGCAAAGAAGTCATAAAATACTGGGTTTCTGCATCACGTAGTGACTGCAATCCTGGCATTCCTAGTTACAGTGAACTGAGAATCGTGGGGAAGGGAGGGAGGGAGGGAAGGAGGAAAGGAAGGAAAGGAAAGGAAAGGAAAAGAAAGGAGGGAGGGAGGGAGGAAGGAAGGAAGGAGGGAAGGGTTTTTAACTTACCATGATGTAGTCAGACCACTTTTCCCTTGCAGTTCTCAGAGCAGCCTGCCTTAGTTTCATCACATGAGTGAATCTGGAATTTGGCCAGTGCTTTGGTCCAATTTCCTCTGGGTAAAACCTAACAAATGAAGAGAGTAAAAGAAATATGTGTTTTCTGCCCTGCTGAGTATGATTTTTTTTTTTCTTAGCTCAGTATTTTAATTAAAAAAAAAATCAGGTGGAACAAATCTAGTCAGTCACCTCGAATGCTCCCAAAAGGTTAGAGCAGAAAATGTGAATGATGCTTCTGAGCAAACACTTCCAAATTTATTCCTGGAGTGTGTACCAAAGACTTACTGGAACATACAGCTTCACTGCACTGCTTGTCCTATATGAATACTTCTGAATGACAGAGAACTGTACATAAATATGTTTTTTTAAAAAAAATTCCATAGGCCTAGCACTCTAGATTGGTACATCACACATAGGTTTGCATGCAGAATTCCATCCAGGGGTGGACCTTTACAGGATAAACAGCTTGATAAAGGATTATGAAAAGTCATAGACAAAAGATTGTTACCAAACTGCTTATGAAGAGAGAAAACTCCATATAGAAATACCGCCAGATGCACAATAAATGATGGGATAACCATCATTTGCACACCCATATTGTATATTCCCAGAAATCACTGGCTGACCAAGAAGCAGAATGTGGGTTACTTCTTTTCTAGTCTGATCCAGCAGGGTAAAAGCAACATTTTTAGATCTCTTTTCAGCTGACACAATACTGCTGGTATTTTCTTTACCAGGGCATCCATTAATACCAAAAAGCTAACCACGCCACTGAGCTGTAGTGGTGTTGAGCCAGGCTAAGATTCGATATTGGGATAAAACTCAAATATTAGAAATCCAAATCTTTGGTTAAGACAGAAGTGCCTCTTCCGTGCCAAGGTGCTGAATTGACCAAAAAGCTGGCCCCACTGTTTGAAGGTGCTGGCTGCAAGTGCAGAATTGATTCAGAATTGTAATAAATTTACTTTTTCTTGTCCTATACTCATGCACTCCCCTCATGAGGAGCAGTCTGTGTTGGATACTAAGGGACATTTGTGGATTAGTGGGCAAAGGTTGACAAAATATCAGGTAATTAGGAGTGAGAATCCACAGGTGTGTCTGGTGGTGTCTAACCGATTAAATCCAGCAACTTTGTTGCCTACGGAGTCTGTTTCTGAGCATGATTGTTTACAGGTATTGGAGGTTTATTCCACCCGACCATGTAAAAAAAAAAAAAAAGGTAAAATAAGGTAAATATGTGTGTTAGGTGGCCTGATTTAGGTCGTAAAGGGGGGGGTTGGAATATGGAGATGGTACAAGAACTTAATAAGCAAATTGAGAGATTCCAACAATATGTGATGGAATAAGTACCCCCTAGATTAGTAACTTAATGTCACTCATTTGAACCTGGGGACCAAGTGGAAGATGGAAGGGATCTTTTATTGGTATTATGACTTCTCCACTTGCTATTAAGATTGCAGAATCAAAATCATGGATCTATCGGACATGAGTCAAGGCAGCAGCTGACACCGGCTGGAAAGTGTCCGTGGTCAAACAACATCCAACAAAACTGACATTTGAATGTGCTTAAAGAAAGCTTTTGTATTCTATATATAGGTTACCTTGATGTATATCTGCTGATGTAACCCGCTGTAAGCTAAAAAGAGGATGGAGCACCTGCTCTCTTGAATTGGTCCGGAACTTGGATCCTGACAAGAGATTGAAGATCATTGCAGATCCATGTGGGAGGAAAATTGGGTGTGGGCACTTTGAGTAATTGGGGTAGTAGCTTTATTGATTATTGTGTTTTACAGATATAAGCAATGGTTTTGTGGACAACCAGGGCCCATTTGATTTCTCAGTCATTCCGATTCCTAATATTTCCCCAACCGGCTGTGGAGTGTGAACCTCTTACAGATGAAAGAAGTCCCTGCTTAGGACACCCTGGAAGCTGCCTTTTGATGCAAAGGAACAGAAAAAAAGTTTTTTTTAATTGTATTGGTTTTGTAATTGTGGGTGTGAGTGTTGTTGTTGCACTCACTGTATTGATTGTGTTTTATGTATAAGCTGTAAGGTAGAGTGGGACGTGAAAATTATAGAGGAGGTGCTAGTACATTATTTGGTAATAAATCCTGAAGAAGTTCCCTTGTAATATTATCTGAAAAGGGGAAAGCTGAATATACCCGAAATCCCTAGCTATGTAACAAATACCTTTGTCAAATTGGCAGGAGACATAGCCCACACTCTGAATGTATCGGATTGTTTTGTATGTGGAGGAACTAACATGGGAGAAAAATGGCCATGGGAAGCCCAGGAATTGAATTGTTCCAAAGTTTTAGAAATGGATTATAAGGGTAATCTGTCATATAATAAGGGTAAGGATGGAGACTGGACTTTGACTGCTAGTTTGGTAGGGAATGTTTGTTTCCAGAGAAAAATTGTGGCAGGCTGTCGTCAGGTAGGAAACCTTATATGTACAGGAAAATGGGAAAGTAAGGTATGGTGGTCAGGAGGTACTGCCACAGAGGGTACTGATAAAAGGGCCCTGTTTAAGGTAAACGGGTTCTCTTTTTTTAAAAGATCCAGATAATCAGACCCTTGAATGGCTGGCTCCTGATGGACTATACTGGATATGTGGTAAGATGGCATATGGGGTTCTACCTAAATCCTGGTGTGGAGCTTGTGTCCTGGGAATAATTGGACCAGGATTCTTTTTGCTTCCCCTTAAAACTCGACAGGTTTTAGGTGTCCCGGTATATGATGAGGTGGGAAACTTAAGACAAAGAAGACATGTAGACACATCTGCAATAGGGAAAGTTAGGGTCGGAGGTAACCAACGTAGTTGGGGAAGTGTAGAATGGCCTGCAGAGCGAATTATTGAGGTTTATGGACCGGCTACATGGGCGGAGGACGGCATGTATGGCTATCGGACCCGTTTCTGAACCGTTTAATTCGTCTGCAAGCTGTGGTTGAAATCATCACCAACGAAACTGTAAATGGTCTTACTCAATTAGCTAGGGAAAGTGTCAAATCAAGGACATATATTATGCAGAATAGGTTAGCTTTAGATTATTTGTTAGCCAAGGAAGGAGGGGTATGTGGAAAGTTTAATTTGACTAACTGCTGTGTAGAAGTTGATGAAAGCGGAAAGGTTATTAAGGAAATAACAGACAAAATGGTTAAAATAGCTCATGTGCCAATCCAGACTTGGAAAGGTCTTAATTTATAGGATATGTTTTCAGGATGGTGGTCAAGGTTACCTGGCCTGCAGGCCATCTTTGGCCTGGTAGGATTAATAGCTGCGGGGTGTATTTTTCTCCCATGTATTTTACCTCTGTTTGTTAAAACTATCTCTAAAAGTCTATCCTTGCTGGTGGAACGTAAGACAACTGCTCAGGTGATGGCTATGTGGGATTACAAACGGCTCCAGCAGGAAGAGGACCTATGGTGTGACTCGTCTGGATAAACAGATGAGTCACAAAGGGGGGTATGAGCCAGGCTAAGATTCGATATTGGGATAAAACTCAAATATTAGAAATCCAAATCTTTGGTTAAGACAGAAGTGCCTCTTCCGTGCCAAGGTGCTGAATTGACAAACGGTATTTGACGTAGGTACAGAATTGTAAAAGGGCAAACTGACCCTAAACAGATACATCTGGTGTTTAATGTTTATTGCACCCCAAATGTCATGTAGATTTCAGAGAGAAAATACTGTTTCCCTTACTGTCCTCTTTACTGCTTGTGAGGCGTCTTCTAGCCTCTTATCTCCTTTTGTTATGTCTTGAGCTCCGGAGCTGAAAGCCTGAGCCTGTGGGAACAGGGCTGTTATGTCTTTCCTAGAGATAGATTAAAGGGTAGCTTCTACGTGTGAAATGCATCACTCTCTGTAATACTTTTGTCTTTAAACTGTATAAATACATGGCCAGAAGAAGCCATCGGCGTTCAGACTTTTTCGTGGTCTTCGGACTGTTTGAACCTTGCGCAAATAAAAACTCTTTCCTGCACTGAAGAGCTTGTCCTAGTCCGTCATTTTTCCTGCAACAGTGTAGTGGTTAGAATGCAATATTGCAGGCTAACTCTGCCCACAGCCAGCAGTTCAATCCTGACCGCCTCAAGGTTGCCTTGCCCTTCCATCCTTCCGAGATCAGTAAAATGGGGGCAATATGCTGACATTATAAACCAATCAGAGACTATTGCTTTGATCTGCAACCTCTACATCTGAAATTAATTCTACTTGCTGCCTGTAAAAGAGGCCTGTGCAACACAGGTTGTAGTTTTTTTTAATCTTTCAGGCTCCTTCTTTGCTATCAGCAACAATAAAGCAAAAGAAATTTTTAAAGATATTCTTAAAATGCAATTCTCTCTGCATTTATCTAGGAGTTTGTAGCACTGAGTGCAATGAGCTTGCTTATGAATAGCTATTGTACAGCTAGTTGTCTTATATCAGGGGTCCCCAACCCCCAGTCCATGGACTGGCACCGGTCCATGGCATGCCAGAAACAGGGCTGCGCAAACAAGTGAAGGCTCATCCGTGGGATGCAGGCAGCATACAAAACCACATCCCCTCCGATCTATGGAAAAACCTCTCTCCAAAACCTTTTGGTGCCCAAAAGGTTGGGGGCCATTGCCTTATATTATTCCACCATTACCTGCAAATTTGCATCAGTGATTAACAGAACAGATTCTACACACACAGCTAAAGTTTATCTGGTCTAGGTGGTCCTGTTTGTTTACTACTACTTTCTGGGAGAGACAGAAAATTACTGTGAGGCAAACCTCAAAAACAAAATCACGTACACTTTCAATATCCTGCTTAGGCATTTTGAACAGGAGATGTGTTCTGTAGTAGTGCCAGGATTTGGCACGGAAGCCTAGCACGGCAAATTTTCCTGGCAAATTTCTGCTCTAGATTGAAAGCAGTTAAGAATATAATATGAGTCATGCAAGATCAAAGCAGAGGCATTTCAGATTGAAATTCGGTTCCCCCGAATGTCTTCTGGAATTTCCGAAGCAAAGATTTGTGGCTCCCAATGCTGGTGGCAAAATATAATCAGTTGATTAATGGCCATTGGTAGCCTTACCGTCCACGGCAATAGATTTATTCTTCAGTTAAATAATTATTAGAATAAAGCTGTGTGTGGATTTTATTTAAAAATTTCAGTAGAAATTCAGAATATAATGACACAACAGAGACTTGCTAATTGCAGCAGCATCCATTGGCGGTAAACAGGGGATCAGAGAGACACAAAGAGTATTGTAGATTTACAATGCAAGCCTCATTCCTTTCTCTACACCTGTTGCAACGTTACACTGTTTGCCCCAAATGGATATCTCTTGAGACACACTGTTACCTCCCTGCCTTTGCCATTTTGATAAAAGCCACAACATGTCATGTTTTTCAGCTGACACATGCTTTGCTGGTGTTTTCTTCACCAGGGCATACGTTAATACCAAAAAGCTAACCTCACTACTGAGCACTGACACATATAATGCTGGTGGAGCTGTGGTGGCACAGTAGTTAAAATGCAGTATTGCAGGCTAACTCTGCTCACAGCCAGGAGTTCGATCTTGACCGCCTCAAGGTTGCCTTGCCCTTCCATCCTTTACTGATATCAGTAAAATGAGGACCCAGATTATTGGGGACAGTATGCTGACATTATAAACCGTTCAGAGAGTGTTGTAAAGCACTATGGAGCAGTATATAAGTCAAAGTGCTACTCCTATTGCTACTGATGTAGTAGCAGGAATCAATAATCCAGGAACACCTTACTCTGTGTAAATAACTCTCCAATGTCATGTGCTGAATTAGACCAACTTTCTTAGAACACCAGGGCCAATGGAGAGGTATAGTTTAGAGGGTGATATACTGTTCTTCCCCCCCTACTGCCCCAGCAGGCGGAACAAGATAAGAACCTCAAAGTTGAGCTACAGCTGAAACAAAGCTCCAAAAGCCATCTTTTTCTCCAAATAGCCAATCAAACTAATCCTTGGAGTTGTCCAGAACTCCCCCACTGCTGTAGCCAGATTTGGAAAAGACCATTGGCACATCTGATTGGACTTCATGGAGGTAACGTGACATCAGATACCATTTCTGGAGGCAACTCTGTGTTGAATGAAATAGCTAATGGGAAAAAGGCAGGCAGAGAGATGATTATGGAATCCCCCATTTTTCCCTGCACAAGGAAAATGCCTACTTGACAACCCAATAAAACTTCTGTTATGTGTATGGTAGGGAGCCATCTAATTCTCAATTCACCACCCATTAAGCAAGCATCAGGAGGATTCTAGGGAGAGGAAAACCCACCTATTTTCAAAATATGTCAGGTCAGCCAAGAATTTTAATCCCAACCTGCATTCCCAAGCTTAATGTGCTGACACTTGTTCCACCAAGTAACTTAGAAATTGCATTTCTTCACTACAATACTTACTGAGGGTCATCCATTGGCCTCCATTCGACATAGTGATAGAGTTTTTGTACGTTCTTCAGCCATTCTCGCAGCATGGCGGTTGTGTTGTCAATGTTATGATCAGTGGCCACCCTAAGGAGAAAGAATAGGCATAAAAAAACAATTACTTGCATTTACACCTTTTCTAGAATAGAATAGAATAGAATAGAATTCTTTATTGGCCAAGTGTGATTGGACACATAAGGAATTTGTCTTGGTGCATATTCTCGGTGTACATAAAAGAAAAGATACATTCGTCAAGAATCATAAGGTAAACACTTAATGATAGTCATAGGGAAACAGTCAATATAAATCTTAAGGATACCAGCAACAAGGTTACAGTCATACAGTCATAAGTGGGAGGAGATGGGTGATAGGAACAATGAAAAGATTAATAGTAGTGCAGACTTAGTAAATAGTTTGACAGTGTTGAGGGAATTATTTGTTTAGCAGAGTGATGGTGTTCGGGAAAAAGCTGTTCTTGTGTCTAGTTGTTCTGGTGTGCAGTGCTCTATAACGTTCTATCACCTCTTCCAAAAGGCAACTGCTGGCTACCAGTAGCTACACTATTAAGACTTTCCTGAAAAAAGAAGATATACTAGACAGCACCTTCTCAAGGGCACTAACCTCTGCAGCAGCATTTCAAAAGGATATTGACAAGAATCAGAGAATCCTAGAGTTGGAAAAAGCCATTTTGTCTACCTCCCTGTTCAACACAATAATCCAAATTAAAACATTCCAGACAGATGACTGTCTAGTTTCTGCCTGAAAATAACCAAATCAAGGGGAGCCATTCCGGGTCATTAGTTCCAATGTTGAACTGTTCATAGTTCACTGGGTAAGTTTTAGTTTTGCATACTAATAAAGGTCAGGATAATTCATCAGTTGAAACAAAGTAATTAGGTTTTGTCCGAACACAATACCATTAACATTTTTAACAGACACATGCTCATATTCATATATTGTTTATGCTTGTGAATGCTGTGTGAATTAAACTAATAACCCAAAGGCAGGGCAGAGAGAGGGGCAAAGAGTAAAACTCTGGTAAGGACTGCTCACAAGCACAGGATTTCCACATCTGACAAATAAGGCTGACATAGATCAAGGCCTGCAGCTACTTTGGAGCAATAACATTCTCTTAGAAGATCAGAGAGATTACTTATGAATAGTATCTTTCTATTCAATTCAAATTACAAAATGTAATTCTTCCGGGTGCGATTCAAGGTGTTGGTTACCATCTTTAAAGCGCTCCATGGCTTAGGACCTGGGTACTTACGAGATCGCCTTCTGCTACCGACAGCCTCCCACCGGTCAATATGTTCCCACAGAGAGCGACTCCTCAGGGTGCCATCGGTCAAACAATGTCGACTGGTGACCCCCAGGGGGAGAGCTTTCTCTGTGTGGGCACCTGCCCTCTGGAATGAATTGCCCCCGGAGATACGGATGATCCCTGACCTACGTGCCTTTCGCCGTGCCCTCAAGACTTTATTGTTTCAACAAGCTGGGCTGGCCTAAAATATGAATTTTAATGGTTGTTTTAGTTTTTAATAAGACTGGGGCCAAATTATTTAATATATTCTTAAATTGCTTTTAATTTTTTGTATATATGTGTTTTAGTGTTGGCTGCGCACCGCCCTGAATCCTTCGGGAGATGGGCAGTATATAAATTTAAATAATAAATAATAAATATAATAAATAAAAGGTACATTTCTCACCAATCCACTCTGATGAGGGCACCCAGTCCAGAAAATCATCTCTTTCTATTCTGCTTGAGGACACATTCCATATTATTTACCTCCATAGTTCTACAAGATCAGAGTAAACTAGGGGTATCAAACTCGATTTCATTGAGGACCTCATCAGAGTTGTGTTTGACCTCAGAGGGCCGGGGTGGGTGTGGCCAGTTTGATGTCACTCATGTTGAGGGTGCCTGTGGCAGCCTGAGCGAAAATGGGCTCTTGAGTTCAGTTTTTGCCTGCAACAGCCTCCTCCGATTCTCTACCAGAGAAAATGGAGCTCGGAAGGGTCGCCTGCAGTCCTCGTGAGCTGTTTTCGATGGCAGAGGCACTGCAGACCGGTCCTTTGCTGTTTCCAAGGCGGCCCTGCAGGCCAGAACTAAACAGTCGGCGGGCCAGATCTGGCCCCCAGGCCTTGAATTTGACACCCCTGGATTAGACCAACTAAGGACAGCCCTTTATCTTTTTAAATCTGGCAAACTCTTTAAAGTGACACATAGCCAGAATATGATTGGTTCAGTTATTCCACACACACCCTAATTTTGAAACACCCTTCCCAGACACAAAGACAGTTGGTCCTCAGCCTGATAGCTCTACAATGTTGAGAAAAATGGTTTTGCCCAGGGTTAGACTTCATACTATTTTAATCAGCTTTGGTTGATCCTCTTTTATCCTATCCTATCCACAAGTAGTTTATAATATTTTAAAACAGAGGGAGGGAGGGAGAGAGGGAGGAAGGAAGGAAGGAAAGAAGGAGGTTTAAAGTCAAACCTGGTGCATGTTCTGATTATATATGAAAATATCTCTTGTGACAGCTAGGAATATATACAGTATCTCCCTATCAACAGAAGACAGTCCATGACTCTAATCTTTTTTATCATTTAATAGGATCTTGCAATTGAATTCTGTGGATTTAAGACCTGCTTATGGAAAGCGAAACCTTTTAAACTGGGGAGATGACAGCAATTTAGCCAAGAACAACTCAATGTAGAAATATAAATATACCAATTCCAGCATATCACCCTTTCTGCGTTATTGAAATAATAATTCCCCTGCTTCTTGGTATGGGGAAATATAGATGTAGAAACTTTTACTGAAGCAAAAAGAAAGAAAAAAGATAAAAAAAACCCTACAGGCACATCTGTGCTTCCATTTAACCTGCCAAGCAGAGGACAGAGATTATGAAAAAGACACAAGGCTTACACACATGTTCTCTTCATGGGGGTGGCAGAAAATTTCTGGGTCATTTGTGATGTTATGTGAAAATGCTAGAATGGATAACTTGTCCAAGGAGATGAATACATTCACTGCAAACATTATGAAATTTAGAGCAGAAAACAAAAAAGGCTGTTGCCAATTTGGATTTTGCATCTTCTTTATTAAAAAGGAATAACAAATGGGATCGCGTTTTCATTTTTCCTTCACACTTTTTCATATTTCATATTTAGAATATTTGATTAATGGCCCATTGGTAGCCTTAAGATATTTGCCTCCTAAAGCTGCAAGTAATTAGGCACAAGATTTCAGACCTAAATTTTTGAGAGGTCATTTTTCTAAAAGTCATGACTCTAGCGCTTGTGTTAGAAAATATACTCCTAAACAGATGAAGAACATTTCTACAAGCCAAAGTGTTGTGAAATATTTTTATTTAAAAGCAGTAAGCACAAATGCTTATACTCCCTTTATATCAAATCTATACACACACATCCAAATTCCTCTACATTTAAAATTAGTCTTTTTTTTCTTTATGGCATACAATCCAGTTTTACTAATCATTCTTGTAACCATCATCTCTTGTTTCCTAGTTAGTACTCGCTGAAAAGAAATAAGAAAGAGGGGAAGGGAAGGGAAGGAAAGGGAAGGGGAAGGAAGGAAGGAAGGAAGGAAGGAAGGAAGGAAGGAAGGAAGGAAGGAAGGAAGGAAGGAAGGAAGGAAGGAAGGAAAGAAGGAAGGAAGGAAGGAAAGAAGGAAGTTTTTCGAACAAGTTGTTTATAGGAGACTGACAAGTTAAAGCATGATATCCAATCAGATATTTATTTTACTGAAAGATAACTAAAAGAAGAGGAACATTCTTATTTGGCAATAAAATGGCTGACAGTAGCAATTTTGTATTTAACAAATAGAGCATTATGACATCTAGATAATATTCAGCAAATCGGTCAGAGAATTAACGAAAATATTCCATGTGTACATCCCTGTTTTGAGCCTCTGCTTATTTGCTTTGTGACTCGTGTCAGGGAGCAGAGAACAGCCTATTTTGCTATTTTTTTTTTATCCTGCTAGGAAAACTACCTTAATTTCTACCAAAAGAAACACTTTGTGCTTCCTGGTTTCCAAGATTAAGTACCACATTGTGGTTTATGCAGAACAGGGAGAGAAAACAGCCCCCTAATACAAACATAAATGTTTATTCCCCTATTTCCCCAACATAATATGAAATGCAATACACTTATTAGTTTGGGTAGGATATAGGATACACAAAAAATGTGCTCCACTAATTATTGTGGGCAGAGAAACATTACAGAAAAACAGTAACATTAAATTCCAGTACACCTGCACATCATAACAATACCAAACAAAATTTCGAAGGTTTCAGTGATACAAACAAAGCAATCACTATGACATTTGTAGAGGGTGAGCAAAAGGTATGTTTTCAATATTTTGTTACACTTTCAAAATACCATATTTTTCCTCATTGGGGGGGGGGGAGGATCAAGATTCAGGATTCACCTTCTATTCATAGCAGGAAAAGTTTCAGTTAGATATTTTTTAAAAGTCAAAAAATTATATGTTTCAATTAGAGGAACCTCTTTAGATTTGCTCCAGAGAATAACACATGCGCTACTCTGGTTATTTATAAAGGATACTCCATACAATTATTTGCTGTATGTTTTACCTCACTTTAAAGATACTGACAAACAAGCATTAACAATCAAAAAGTATTATGCAGCAATTATTTTGCATTTTCCTTAGTAATGGAAGGAGAAATGAAAACTGCAGCAGAAGCAGCTTATGTGGGAAAATATAGAAAACTTGCCAATAGAATACAACTCACAAATATAGCTCACACAAACCGTAAGATTCTAGCAACCACACAGTGATTGCACAACAGAAGACTTATGGGGAGGTGCATCTGGCCAACAGTAGTCAGATTTCTAATTATAAATGAGCAAATATGTAATACAGATGCCATCTACAGATGCCATTAAGAAAAAATTAATAACAGGATCAAAACTCATAATCCTCACTCAGAATTGCCAACAGTTTGCTTCACCGAAGAAAAATAATGCTTCCTCGGAATTAGAAATTTATATGGCTAGTCTTCTTCTAACTCAGCCAAGGAAGCACCAATCTAGCCTTCACTACTGGACAACTTCCAGATGTGTTGCAACTACATCACCCAGAATTCCCAATCAATACAATATCATTGGAAGCTCTGAGTTTATTAACTACGGATCAATCATGTTCATAGTTTATTAACTATGGATATTGCTCTGCTTGTTCAAGTGTGTGTTGTGTGAATCTAGTATCAGAAGCAAACTTAGAGAAGACAGGGATTTCATTACTGTACCATCCCTATTGCTGCAAATCTTCCCACATGGCATGGTGAAAGGCTGGTCTTACTTGTCCAGGTACCTCTCCAGATTTACTGGTAATATCACAATCAGGGGCATCCACAATGAAATGATTTTTTAAAAAACAACCTCAAGATCATAGTTGATGTCCGTCCCTTTTTGTGTGCCACATGTCAGAATTAAAAGGGGTGGGTCTTCAATTGTGCAGACCTCAACTGTACAATTGAAGCCCCACCCTTTTTAATTCTGACCTGTGGCACACAAAAAGGGATGGATTTCAACCATGCAATCGCAATCACTATTTTCTCTTTGATTTATTTATTTTTACCCCTTTCCCTGATGTCTCCAATCATAACATCTCAGAACTGTTATCTACACTGGCATTTTCTACAAGTCACTTAAGAGGTGTAATTTTTCCAGGTTGCTGCAGAAACCCAAGGGTAAAAATTGCCAGTTGATTTTAGGAATAACAAAACTTTATTAAAATTGTTACAGAGAAAGATAAAAACAGAAACCAAAATACAGAAAGAAAAAAAGAAAAGAAGAAAAAGAGGGATCAAAGCCAAAAGTGCACAAAAGAAAAAAGAAAGAAATGCTAAAGTAGTTTCAAATTTTTATAGCTATTTTAAATGTAAATATAAATTTACCTCTTACTCTATGATTGCATCATAATTTTTATTTCTTCTATAATCATTTTTTAAATAATCAAAACCATAAATCATAAATTCATCTTTTTCTGTTTCATCCAAAAAGTTTATAAAACTTTCCAGTCAACCATAAAATTATCTAACGTCTTTTTCTCTTATCAAAGACACCAATTGGCCATCTCTGCAAGTTCCACTCATCTTCAGGACCCATTCCTCCATTGTGGGTAATTAGCCTGGTGGCGCAGCTGACTAATAGCCTGTTATTATCATCCAGCTGCCTGCAATTACTGCTAGTTCGAATCTCCCCAGGCTCAAGGTTGACTCAGCCTTCCATCCTTTCTAAGGTAGGTAAATTGAGGACCTAGTTTGTGGGGGCAATAAGCTGACTTTGTATAAATATACAAAAGTATGAAGGCTATTGCTTAACGCATTGTAAGCCACCCTGAGTCTCCGGAGAAGGGCGGCATATAAATCAATTTTTTTTAAAAAAATGCAATCTCCCTGCAATTTACCTAATTTTAGGAAACTCTTAAGGCACATATGGGGGGGGAATGCTGCACTGAATCTGATATGCACAGATTGTACTTAATTTACTTTCAAGGCCCTTTTAGTCTGCTTGTCAATGAGACTAATTTCAGTCTAAAGCTTCCTTTTCTCTAAGGAGAAACTAACAATTTACTTACAAACCTCACAGTATGTTAATGTTGACTTTCTTTAAAGCAAGTCTTCCTTCATTTCATAGTTCTCAAGGTGACAAATTCCTTTAGACACTCTGCTCTTAATCTTACTTTCCTCTTGAAGATCTATTCTGACAAGGAAAATGGTTCTCAGAAGAGTTGGGGGGGTGGGGGGAAATGCTTTAAAAACTCATAATTGCAGGCTCAAATACCAGCCTGTCACTATTAGCCTTCCTATTCTAAATGATGTATGTAAAGAGCATTTTTACTCGTTTACTTTTCCTCATCAGGCATTCTCCAATCTGATAGCATAGCTTCAGGTAATTGAAGTAATCAGGTAATTCACTGTCGGTAAATATTTTCAGGAATACCAGTCCCTGGGGCTTTTGAAAAATCTATCTAAATTTTTTTTTCAAAAAGCAAAACCAAACAAAGGCACACACGCCTTTTCTATCAGTCGTGCAGCTGAACCAATAATAGACCCTGAGTGATTGAACAATGCAGAATAAAGACACCAGCCAGACATATGGATCGGGGTGGGTTCTACTTTCAGTTCTGACCTAAGCTTCCCGCGTCATTAAAACATACGACTAGTCCCAAAAACCTCTTTTATTGCAACAGCTGTGAATTCTGTTCATTCACAGATGAGTCCCAATTGGTTGTAAAGAGTCCTTTGGGAGAAGTCCTTCAGGATAATCACCCACCTTTATCTCCCTTGACCTGCTGCCAAAGACCTAATTGGCAAAGCCACATGGAGTCCAGAATCAAACAGAGCTTCAAGTGTTAAGCTGAACCGAATGAACAAATGTTGCTTCCTGCAAAGGCCCACGTGCCTTTGCTCCTCTTTTAAGTCTTATGGGAGGGGCCAATCATCTCCCAGCCCTACTCCCGAGTCATCCCTTTTGCTTTAACTGTTCTTGCCTTTTGGCAGCTCTGCACATGCGCACACTGGGAACAGGCTCCCCCTGTTCCTCTGCCTCACTGAGGACTCTGGAGGCCCTTTCTCTGCCTCTGAAACAGAGCCCTTGTCCGAGCTTCCCCAGATTCCAGGACTGGCCCATGGTCCTACCCAGCCTCCTCACTGTCGGACTCTGCTGCCAGCTTCGCAGGCTGCTGGCGGACCACAACACTTACCTCCACTACCGGTTCGCAACTGGAGCACGAACTCTACACATCTTAAAGCTGCCAAGGTTTGAGAAACCCGGCTTTAAGAGTTTGGCCAGGGAGGAGCCTATGGATGTCATGCCAATCACAATGCATCTACTACCCCACTAATCTTGAAATCCTGCCAGGTAGTGAAATTTTGCAAAAACACACCATTCTTGCACAAAATCTCATGAAGGTTTGGCCATCTGTATGTATATTATTATTATTTGATATCTATACAATGTGTATTTAATTACTTACAAACACTAATTCAACATATTGGCTGGGGGAACTCTGGGAGATGACATTATAAAGGCATTAAACACTGCATTAAAGTTTAAGCATCTTATGAAGATATTTTTTTAAAAAAGATACTAGGAAAGATAAACAAGCACAAAATCCTTTACAACCAATATATGTACTGGGGTGAAATTCATCCGGTTCTGTCCGGATAGCATAATACGGTTGAGCCAACTGCGCGAAGCTGCACCCACCCGCGTGGACATCATGACGTTCCTTTTTTGTGATGATTTTCAGCCTCTGCGTGGCATGCACACATTTGCGAACTGGTAGGGAAGGTAAGTGAATTTCACCCCTGATAGGTACCCATGCTTAACTCCCTCTCTTCCCATCCCAACTCATGATCAGTATTGCAGTTTTCTTGAGGCAGATCAGACTTATAGTTAGAGGCATCCACGGGATTGGATGCTTTCGTCACAATGACAACAGCACAACCCCTAGTGCACTGCAAGCTCTCTCCCTTTTGCATATGCACGCAACATCACACCATATATACAAAAGGGCAGAGCTTCCTAACACCTGTTTTAGTGAACCTTCAGGTTCCCAGGCCAAGAGTGGAGACCAAAATATCACCTCTCCCATCAGCTCCTCAGTGCCCTTACTCTTACAGCTCATCACAAAAAAGTGCAATAAATTACACAAAGGTAAACATTCTGCTGTAAAATATATCTGCATAGATTCCATGTACAATTAAATTCACACACCTTAGAGCTACATAAGCATCGTTCCAACAGATAGAGTATGTCTATGTATATCTAAGACTGCAAGCGAGTAGACCTTGGTGATCTAATCAGAATCGGGGATTGGCTAGCACAGCAAGAGAAACATTGCCAAATCAGTCCGTTTTAATTCTGACGTCAGTTATATTCCTGTGGTGCAGCTTCTTGGAAAATTACCTTAAGAAGCAGACAAGGCATAGTTAGTTCTTTAGCCCTCTGCATTTCTAAACATGACTCTGCATTTTCCTCTCTTGAAAGGTACGCCTGTCTGATGAATAAAAAGGCAGAAACAAATTGAGTCTACACTAACTAAAAGCATAGATAGAGGAGCAAAAAGATGAATTATTATGTTACTGGAAGTGGAGAATACTATGACTACAAAACATTGTACCTAATGGGCTTATCTACCTAAAGTCATAGTGCTTTTGATAGTGGAGGAAATTTCACAAGAAGCATGTCCAAAATTACTATCTGGAATCCTTCTTTTATTCTCCTCAAAGCTCATTCCTTTTAAGGGTCTGAAGGACTTCAGAACTTTGCTTCATAATAGCTCGCTTTCTTTTTTCCTCATTCTTTCTTACACCTTGTCTGTCGAAGAAGCCTGGGGGAACAGGCTGAATTTTGTGCAATTATGTTTTCAGTTAAAGCAGCCCTTTGCTATGGATTGAACAGTGTTAGTAAATCATGGAAAGTAGCAACAGCAACAGTTTTTTTCTTGCACAATATTTGGGCGGGGGGGGAGAGGAGATTTGAGAGGGCATTACATGTGAGAATAAAATGCCTCTGGAGTCTATCGTTAAAACCTCTCCTGAATGACCTTTAACACCAAAAGCTATTGAAATTTAATGGCAAAACATTTGATACAATTTTGGTTCTTGCAGTTGATTATTTATTATTAAAAGTTAGAAGTGGAAGTAACTTATCTCATAGCCTCATGCTTCCATTTCTGGTATTATTTTAAAAATAAATCAATTTTATTGATCATGCTGTTAGAATCAGCCATTTTGCCAGCAAACATTGTCAATCTATCTTGGGTTTGCTTGAGGACCAAAAACGGTGTATTGCGGGGGCGGAGGGGGATGACTACACACAGTCTTTGAGCCACAACTGTCCACCTTTGCACAAAGCTATGAACCACAGTTTACAAACCACAATGGTGGATTCATACAACACTGTCAAACAAGCTTAATGGTGTGTGAATCAGGAGTGGGTTTCACTTACCTTTGCCACCGGTTCGCATGCACAGGTCGTATTTGATGATGTCCGGGCGGGTAGGCGGAGCCTCCCGTCGCCACTGCTACCGGTTCGCCTGGACCGGGGTGATCCGGTAGCAACCCATCACTAGTGTGAATGATTAGACTTTTAACAGATAGGCCAGTCTTCTTCAACCCTGTACCTGCTAGCAGTGTTGCAGTACAATTGATATAAAGATCTTTCCTTATATGCTAAACTGAAGCACCAAATTCTGAATCTTATAAACTTTCACATACAACAATGAAGGACATAAGAGATATTTTATACAGGGCTTTGCAGTGGGAAACATAAGTCAGTTTCAGATCCATCCCCACTTACTGTATTATCTTCCAGAGTTTAACAACTCATTCTTTAATCCTCAATCTAACTCTTGATTCTCCAGCCTCATTCTTGACTTTGTGCAAGAATTTGCACTGAGGTCAAGTATCTCTAGTAGCAAGATTCCATAGATTAAAGAGAAGGACTAATTAAATTCGCTAAGCAGCAGAGATTTCATTCTCTAAAATAATATCTACTAGGAGGAAGCATATATACTAGGGCTGTTGTATCCTCTGAAAGGCGTGGCATGGCTGCTCCAAAGCACCCTGCCCCAGGTCCTCTCCACATGTACATTGGCTGGCATTCCCAAGCTTTCAGCGAAAATATGGTATGTGCAGACACATGCAGATGACCACAGAGCATCTTCAAAACAGCTGTGCTAAGCCTTGTAAGACTCTGTCAATGCTTCAAAGAGAAAATGCTTTGCACAATCCTAACATTTTCCACAATTTCCCCCAAACTCTGTACAATAAAATTTCCACAACATGTGTTTTTTTACAGAGATGCATAATAAAACTATTTACCACTGAAACAATAAAATCCAAACTCACCACCCCCGAAATATATGAACTAACCTGGCCAGTGGGGAAAAATTCACTCTATTAATTAATCCCATCCTATTTTTGGTCAAATAATGAGGCAATCTTCTAGGTGACAGAAGTTGGTGTCAATGTTCCATTTTTGTGTTCTTACTAAGATTCATGTTTCAGACATGGAAAACTGTCACAGATTACAGTGGTCTTCAGAGCTGGTCAAGGACCTTGTGTCTATTAATTGCCAGACTATTTGGTATAATGGACTATCTTACAATTGAGTCACAAAATATTATGGGATATGTCGACTACTAAGATCTGCCCTAGACCAGCAATTCCTGAATACTTTGGTCTCTGAACACCTTTACGTTCTTAAAGATTACTGAGGATCTCAAACACCTTTGGTTTATGTGGGTTATGTCTATCAATATTTACTGTATTAGAAATTAAAACAGAAATTTTAAAAGTATTTATTTATTTGACTGAAAAGGTGTCAGGGACTGAGAACCCTGCCCTGGATTATTAAGTAAATCCAGATAGGAACAGAGAGGCTATTCTTACTTTCAGTGGCAAGCGGACCCCATGATTAATGTCATGAAACCAAGGAAACTTAAGAATGAATAGACAACTGTTTTTACCATTCAGCTGCACAGGGATCTGGTTGCACAAATTATTAGACGGTTCTCCAGATTAAACAGAAGAGAAAAATTGTTTCTTAATGTTACACAAAAGAACAGCTTTGTTGAAGAAATGAATGTCATTTCATCTCTTTTGGGTTGAAATGCTGTACAAGTGCTTCTTAACAATAATGGACTAACTTGCACCTGCTTTCCGCAAAGCTGAGTTTGCCAATATCCCTTTCCTTCTCCTCTCATCAGAATACCAAGTCTGCTGAATGAATCCATTTATTTATTTCTATCCAGATATTTATTTATTTTATTTAAAATACTCTACCCATCTTTAAACTAGAACCCTGAATTTTGATTTGTATATTTAACATATTGATATAACTACACATGATTCTGGGCAGCATACAATTAAAAGCATTATAATAAGTATCAAAACACTTTAAAAACAATGGTTATATACAAACAACCAAGCCATAAATTAGCCAATAATATTTTAGTCTAATGAGTGTGTGAACTGACCCATATAGTTAGTCTATAATTTAGTGGAATGAATACAACCATAAAATTGGTCTGAGTAAACTACAAGTCCAGAGGTATATAAGTCATGTAAACACAGTCAGTAAGATACCTTCTTCCACCAGCAAGTCAACTTAGGGGAGGAGAAATAAAATGGCAACAGCTGAATGGGGGCGATACAGCCCAATAAGGATGTCTATAAGAGCTTGGCAGGGGCATCTTGTTGGATCGTGCTCACGGTCTTAGCAAGCGTTCCCTTGCGTGCTATAAACAGCAAATTTGAACTCCAGTAGATCATAGGAATTTTTTCAGCATGATCCCTGTGAAGTAACTCGTTTAGGGAACTGGAAAGTGTTTCTTCAGTTTTTGACTCACTTGTGAAAGTTTCTTTCATCAGAAAAGAAGGATGTTACTCCTGATATGAATAGAAATGTAACAGGTAATTTGTCAGTTCTCTAATGCTAATAAAATATATACATATATCTAAAGCCTTTAGCCAGTAAAGATTAAACTCTAACAACTATCACTCTTTTTTGACATCGTATCTTTAGAGACGCAGCTCTGCAAAATTCCAATTCCAATTCTATGCTCTGCTGTGCTATTAGGCAATCTCATTATTTCATCAGCCACTGCCCATGGATTCTAAATATATTTTTGCAATCTCTGCATGTAGTTTCACTTCTTCATTCCACACTCCTGTAGAATCCATACTGTATGTATTATGATGTGTGAATGCCTAGTGTATATGTACTTTTGTATTGCAAAGATTCCTCTGGGATCCCCTATAAAGTGCTTAAGCTCTCAAAAACAGGTATGCCACAGAGAAAAGCAAAGGCCTCCAATTACAGACCACCTTTGCTGCACCCAGAATTTGCTTGAGATCACAAAAATTCAGCCCCATTCTTCAGGATATTAATATTAATGGATGACTGCATGCTCAAACTTTTCCTGCCATGAGCCTAAGCATATAAAATTCAAAGAAAAGAGGCAATAGTTATGTCACTTTTGTTAAGAAATTAAAAGTTTCAGGAATAGGAGGGAATACAAAAAGGACCAGGAACCAGAAGAAAATCTGGGCAGAGAAACATTTTAGGGCAGGGGTCCTCAAACTTGGCAGCTTTAAGACTTGTGCTAGTATGGCTGGAGAATTCTGGGAGTTGAAATCCACAAGTCTTAAAGCTGCCAAGTTTGAAGACTGCTGTCTTAGGGGTTAAGAAGATGCAGGGATATGTTTGCGTGAGGAGCATTTTGGATGCACATTTTGTGTGATGGAAACAGTGAATAAAATAGACTAAGTTAAGGTTGTTCTAGACAGAATTGAAATGTAATTTGGGAAGGGTGAGTGTGTATGTGAGAGACAGCATGTGGTTTCTTTGCAATATTAAGGATTCAATAGAGAGGTTATGTTTTTCGGATGAGAACCTGTCTTGTATGCAGGTTCTAGGGAATGTTATTTATCTTTCAACCTTAACAGTAAGCCTTTCTTTGAACTAGATGTTATGAAACCGGCGGTGTCCTCCATGGTAACCATTTGGTAAACATTTATTCTCTTATGACAGTCATTTTGTGGTCGCAGCCTTGACAAACTTTTGACATGTTCAAATGTGTTCCACAACCCCAAAATGTTCTAAAGAAGTTAAGAAAAGCTATCTTCTGCTCTAGTCTAGGTTGAATATTCTCTGCCCCCTCTCAATGTGTTGAATTCAATACAACTGACAAAAAAGACCTATTGTAGCAGTGGGGAGGAATAAGATACTAATCTCTAGAGCTAAGCATACCTGAAAATGATTTTAAATGATTCTGGATTTCATGGGAGCATGGTGCCTTTTCCTTATTCACTGAATAGTTTTCAGACTTTTGCATGAGTCAAAAAAAGATGCTACGAATTTAAAAACTTACAGTTGATGAGACTTCTAAATCAGTATCATATTTTCTCAGAGACTTGCAGAAGCTTGGTAGAAGTCAGCTTGCCTAAAGCCCAATCAGCTAGGCCAGAGCCATGGCGAAACATTTCAAACTATGAGCCCCACTTATCTCAGTCAACACTAATATTGTTTTGTTCAGTGTACTTTCATCTCTGGTAATTACTATTTTTATTTATTTATCTATCTATATCCTGCCTTTAATATTTTTACAAATAACTCAAGGCATTGAGCATATCTAACACACCTTCCTCCTCCTATTTTCCCCACAACAACAATCCTGTTGTGAGGTGAGTTGGGCAGAGAGAGAGAGAGTGAATGGCCCAAGGTCACCCAGCTGGCTTTCATGGCTACCGTAGGGCAGGGCTTGAACTCATGGTCTCTAGCTTTCTAACCTGGTGCCTTATCCACTAAAACAAACTGGCTTTCTTTTAGTGCCACTTTATCATCTTGGCTCTAGGGAATCAATTCATTTTTTTCTCCAGAACCCATTAACTGAAATGGCAGATGTATCTGAAAGAAATCCTGTGTGGTTTTATGTGCATTTTTCATTAACATATGTATTTCTGTACACACCCTCTTTTAAAACACATTGGTCTACCAATTGGGTTTTCCTTTTTGTTAATGAACGCCATCACAGAATTCTGAAAAGAATGAACTTCAGAGCCCAAGTATATTCTAAGTAGCACGTACGATTAGGAAAAACAAATATGGTTTAATCCTTATAAATCCTGGCCCACATAAAGTTCTATTCCATTCCCCGTTTATTATTAGAAATTTGGATTTAATGGAATGATTCTTGGACAACTGAGACAAAGAACAAAAGGTCAAAATTAAATATATTAGACCAATAGTATTAATCAACAATATAGGGAAATTAAAAATTATCCTAAGATTTTTAGATTCACTCCTGCGCTCCTTCCTTCTCCCACAACATTTACAATTATAGAAACATATTTTTTCAAGTTTCTTTTTGGCATTCCCTGTTATTTTAAATTGATTTTTCAAGGACCAGAAAATTTGCCATTTGATAGTTGAGAAGAAAAAATACTTGTAAAGGATTATTCACACAGCTCAAAGATAGTACTTAAAAGATTATCCAGTGATCCAAATTAATTGTTAAGAGCTTTAAGGTTGACTCAGCCTTTCATCCTTTCGAGGTGGGTAAAATGAGGACCGGATTGTGGGGGCAATAAGCTGACTTTGTATATAAAAGAACACCGCTTAGGGGTGGCCGAAAGCCCTACTAAGCAGGTATATACAAAAGTATGAAGGCTATTGCTTAATGCATTGTAAGCCGCCCTGAGTGTCCAGAGAAGGGTGGCATATAAATCGAACCAATAAATAAATAAATAAATAAATTATAGTTTTTTTTTAAAGTATCACTTATTTTCTGATAGCTGAACTCTAAGATTTCACTTTAACACAATAGTACATTGTGTGTTTACTATTCAATGTTATTCATACCTTTAGGATGTTTTGAATTGATAGGAAAAGCACCAAGTTAATGCCACACAAGGGATTGGTAAAATAACATGGAAACAGACCCCAATATCAACCTCTATACTATAATACGTGCAAGAAAGAAATATCCTTGGTACCTTGCATACAGAATATGTTTACCTAAAACTGGACTCTTTTGAGGGAAGTATACAGAAGTAAATTTTCAGTTTAACAGACTGCAAATATCCATTAAATCCAAATTGAATTCTATACATAGGTATACTTATGATTGGGATTTTATGCATGCATATTTTACCTATATTACAAGTATTATTTTACCTATATTACCTATATTACAGAAGCATATACCATATAGATATATTTTGTCCACTGCATCAGAAATCTGCTAAACCATGATCTGCTAAATAGAGGATTGGCTGTATGTACTGAAATGTAATTCAACCAGTACTAGGATCAAAAAAATTATGCATTCACTTTACAAATTCACGGGACATATGCATTTGACCAAGAATTGTCATGAAATAAACATGCTAGAACATAGAGCATAGAATACAAGTGTTGTGGAAATCTTCTAGTCCAACTCTCTATTCAAGCAGAAGACTCAGTGAGACTCATCATCAGTGATGGCAAACCTTTTTGTCGCCGTGAACTGAAAGCGCGCGTGTACACCCATAATGCAATGCGCACATGACCCCCGTGCCCCGACCCCCAGCTCATGCAAACGTGACCCCCCTGCATGCGCCCCACCCACTGCGCATGTGTGATCAACCCCACACGCTCCCCACACATGCATGCATGACCTCCCCCCATGCATGTGTGACCCCCACACACGCTCCCCACCCCCACCCATCTGCAAACATCTCCTGCATGCACCCTGTGCATGTGCGGCAGAAACCTGAAGACTAGCTGGCCGGCAGGGGGCACACGCACATGCACGGTAGAGCTGAGCTGGGGCAACGGCTCGTGTGCCCACAGAGAGGGCTCTGCGTGCCACCTGTGGCATGCGTGCCATAGGTTCACCATCACGGCCCTATATCATTCCAGAAAAAATGACTGCCCAATTTCTTCTTGAAAATCTTTTGTGATGGAGCACCCCACAACTTCCAGACGTATTCCATTAGTTAATTGTTCTCACTGTCAGGAAATATCTCCTCAATTCTAGGTTGGATCTCTCTTTGATAAGTTTTCATACATTACTTCTTGTCCTGCCCTCAAGTGCTTTGGTGGATAGATCAACCCCCTCTTCTCTCTGATACCCTCAGTCCTCAAAGAACTGCTATCATATCACTCCTAGTCATTCTTGTCATTAGACTAGACATACTTAGTTCCCTTAATCTATGCCAGAACAACAGAAGTCATGTTGGGTTAAAACAGTGCATAGGCAGACCACTGCTAAACATAATAAGCAACAAGCAAAAATAAAATAAAATTGGAACTACAATTCTCCTCAGCATTCAGTTCTGATGGACACTCATTCGTAGACAGGGGAACAAGGGAGATGGGCAGGACTCCCAACGTCTTCTATAAAGTGGGTTTCCAACAAGTCCTGGGGTTGTGACCAAACCACACACATCCAATGTACAGAGAGTGGAAATACAATCAGAACTGGCCCTCCATCTTACATTTATCACCTACTAAGCTAAAGGCCCTAGATGGGCTTCAGAGAAGCAGTAATTTCTTTGCAAAAAGAACTGTGATCAGAGAAGACAGGTTTTCAGCAAGCTGAGAAGAAAAAAACAAAAAAGATATTTAAAAGTAACCTAACTCCTTTCCCCAATTCTAATCCTCAACAGTGATCACTAATACAAATATATATCTTGTTCTTTAAACACTTGCACTCACCAGAGACCCATATTAGGAAAATTTCCATTACAAAACCATTATCAACCATCTTTTGACCTCTTCAAGCTCTCCTTCAAGTCTCAGGTATACAAGATGAATTCTGGCAATAAACTTTTTTGGAAGCAGTTCCTAGAAGCTGGAGGCTGCCAAGCAGACAGCTATGATCTCACCAAGCTAAAATAACAACTCCTTCGGAGAGTCAGTCTGTTTTATTGGTCAAGCAACCAACCTCTTCATTGCCAGAAAGGAACCTCTCTATCTTACCATCCCTCTCTATCTTACTGTTTACATTAATTTTCAGATGAGACCCAAAATAATAAAAATATACCGTACCTGATGAAGGGAAAGAGAAGAAGAAAAAGGAGGAAGAAAGAAAGAAGGGGACCCAGAGGTGTGTTGTGTTCAGAAGCACTTGCTGAGTTTGTTGTTTTTGTTTTTAATGTTTAAATGTTACATTTTAATTAAGAGTTGTTATATTTATTTATTTGCTCATCTCTAACTGCATGTGCTAGGAACTCCTTGCAGCAAGGTGGCGCCATAGAGCCATTCTTGGGGCCATTTGCTCTCGCTGGCAAGAGGGACAAGGGACCACTGTAGTGGCAAGATAGCAAGAAGAGGCTGACAATGGTGCCAGATAAGAGGCCTTTGTAGAGGCCATTGGAGTCATCTCAACGCCAGGGAGGGATAGAGTTGGAGGACCAGCATATGGGGCCCTGGGCCAGTGCGGAGATGTATGCAGTTGAGATTTGTATTGTTGGTGGTTGTTCAGTGTGGGTAGAGATTTTGTTGGGAGGTGAGCCTGGGACAGAGTAGCCAAGGGGGAGGATGGATTGGGGAAGGATGTGAGAGTGAGAGGTATTATTGATTACTGTGATGAGCAGAGGGATACATGGTAAGAATCTGGGGCTGGGCCAAACTCAGAGATGCCAGGAACACTGTTTGAGAGTGATCTTGACATCTGGCCCCCAGCATTCACTCTGAGGACTAGGTAGACAGATCCTTGATAGCCCTGAGCTCCGGCTGCTGCTTTTGAATGCCAGCTTGGTGCATAATAAATCTGCCCTCATCCATGATTTGTTAATGAGGGTGCCAACCTGGCATACGTAACTGAGACTTGGGTAGGCCTAGAGGAGGGGAGGTCTTCTCTCAGAAATATGCCCACCTGGGTTTCAGGTTTGGCATCAGCTACAACCTCAGCAAAGAGGTAGAGCTGGGTGGCTTTTGCCATCCACAAGTTAAATGTTCCACTCAGAGTTAACTGGATGATCTTCTCGATGCCTATCTACCGCTGAAAGAGCAGGTGGGAGGTGCGGCCAAGAGGACCTTTGCTCAGGTTCATCATATGCACCTGTTATGCCTTTTCCTCAACTGGAAGGCTCGTCAGTCATTCATTCATGCCCTGGTCTCCTCATGATTGGATTACTGCAATGCACTGTACATGGGGCTGCTCTTGAAGACTAACTGGAAGGTACAGCTAGTTCAAAATTAGTGGCACAAGCAGTAATGGGCACCTTATAGTATGCCCATGTTCCAAAAGCTTCATTGGCAGCAGTTGGCTTCCAAGTGCAATTCAAGGTGCTGGTTATTACCAGTCAAACCCTGGATGTCATAGAGGGCCTGGATATCTGATAGACTGCTTCTTTTTTATCTGTTTTTGCTGCCCCCACCCTCTAGAACAGTGTCCCTTCAGACATAAGATCCCTGTAAAAGATCCCAGAAAACTTTGATGTCAGGCCTGGGTTTGATGTTCGTACTTATTCAATGGCCCATTTTGTTTGGATGTTTTTGTGGTCTATTAGAATATTTTACCATGGGCTGCCTCTGTGATTCAATTTTTTAGTTGTTTTTATGTTTTTCCTAGTTTTGTAAACCACCCAGAGTCCACTGGAGTTGGGCAACCAATACATTTAAATAAATAAAAATAAAAATGTCAGGCAAGACTTTTTTATGCTCAGACTAATCTTTCTCCTTTTCAAGTTTTGTACTTGCATATGAGATATTCAGATGGCCCTCAGTTTTAGTGAATTACCTTTGAGTACCATAAGGTACAGCTACAGAAAGAAATCTTAGTCAGGTTGTTCCAGAAATCTGATAACTGCTTATGAAAGGCACAAAGGATCATTCTAACCAAAGCAATTTTCTGTTCACGGTTCATGTGATTCACAAATAAAACAACAGAAGCCGCTTTGGTTAGGAGGACAAGCTCCCAGGGAAAACAGTAAAATTTTGCTCCTTCCCCCCTCACCCCACTAATAAACCTCATTTTTACACTTAACTTTACAGTTTCATGCGGAGATGACCTGTCCCATGTTTACATGATTAATTATGTTAGTCTTCATATCTCCAACTCAGTCTACAAGAAAAATTCTGGCACATCTCTGAACTATTCTTTTTTTCATCTGAAGTTCAGCATTAAAGCAATTCCAGAAGCTCTTGTTCTGGACTCTTTTCTTTCTTTTCTTTCAATTAGGTTCCACACATTAACTCCGACAGACTTGTAGCTTCCTTTGTGCTACCTAGATGGATTCTTGTAAATTCCAAAAGAGAGTTATTTGAAACGAAGGGTGAATTTTGTTTCTAGATGTAATTAAAAATATGCAGAGTGGCAAACTAGGTACCAGAATTTGGGGAATCTACCTAATATCTTGTCACAAACAAAAGAAATCTGCAGGTTGAGCAGATTTTGTTGAGGGCAATGAATTGAGCGAGGTCATGTGTCACTCTACAAGTATGCCACTAAAAAGATGAGAGGACATCACTAGTCAGTGAAATTCCACAAATGATTTCCTGGGTAGCTCAAAGGTTTTGACGTTTATCCATAATGAATGAACCTATACAACCAAGGAGTCTTTTTGACCTCTGGAGGCTCTGGAATCAATGCAACTATTTTTAGACACGTAGAAGCCCTTAGCTTAATTCCAAGTCAAAAGATAAGTGACAAGCCCAATTTTGACTACCTAAAACACATGGACCCCTGCAGAAAAGTATAACATGAGCCAGAGTATAACATAGAACTGTAAAATGTCTTAAGGAATAGAATCACTTAAATCTGGAGAAATTCTGGCAGTGAGAACAAATAATCAATGGAATGAGCTGCCTCCAGAGATTGTGGGTGCTCCATCACTAGAGGCTTTTAAGATACTGGACAGCCATTTGTCCAAAATGATATAGGATCTCCTGCTTCAGCAGAGGGTTGGACTAGAAGACCTCCAAGGTCCCTTCTGATTCTGTTATATTAAGGGTAAATGACAAGAATTCTTTACAAATAGAACCAAATTTAACAAGCTCCTGTTAAATTTGGTTCTTTTGGAACCAAATTCTTTTTTGGTTCTTTTTTCTAAATGCAGAAAATTTTATAATGTAAAACACCCAGCATCACTGGGAGTGCAGGGAGGAAAGAAGGACAAAATAGTTGAATTAAAGCTTAAACAAGAAATAGCCAATGAAATTGTATTGAGTCAAATACAATTTGGCATGCTCCAGACATTGCACTACATCAGAAGGACTGGAAACAGAATTTAGAAAATACCCAGTGTTATAACGAACAAGAGCAACTTTGGGGAATATGATAATGCAGATATTGAAGCAGGATCTGATGTTCTACTTCATTCCACAAAATTTCTCACACTGGTCCAGCAGGTAACAGCAGTAGTACTTAGACTTATATACCACTTCACAGTACTTTACAGCCCTCTCTAAGCGGTTTACAGAGTCAGCACATTGTCCCCAACAATCTGGGTCCTTATTAAATCTCATTAAAGTAAATTAGGAGAAGCACTGACGAAACAAATGTAGAAATTGGAATAGCATACTATTGTAGCTGAATACATGTTCAGTAAACACAATCTGCTACTTTGCTCTCCTTTCGCCTGCTTTATCATACCTCTTTTATCTCAACTAACAAAGGTTTGGTGTGCTCCAATGCTGTTCAGCATCTTTGTATCTCCAAAAGGTTTTTAGGACAGACTTCCTCAACTTAGATGCCGTCCAGATACTGTAAATGGACCGAAGAGGCTGAAGTTTACCCATCTGAACACACACACACACACACACACACACACACACACACACACACACATATATATATGCTAGACTAGAGAATGAGAGACAAGCCAGAGCCTCTGCATCAGGGGTGAAATCCAGCAGGTTCTGACAAGTTCTGGCGAAATGGTAGCGGAAATTTTGAGCAGTTCAGAGAACCGGTAGCGGAAATTTTGAGCAGTTCAGAGAACCGGTAGCAGAAATTTTGAATAGTTTGGAGAACCGGCAAATACCACCTCTGGCTGGCCCCAGAGTAGGGTGGGAATGGAAATTTTGCACTATCCTTCTTCAGGAGTGGGGTGGGAATGGAGATTTTGCAATATCCTTCTTCAGGTGTGGAGTGGGAATGGGGATTTTGCAATATCCTTCGCCCAGGAGTGAGGTGGGTATGGAGATTTTGCAATATCTTTCCCCTGCCACGCCCACCAAGCCACACCATGCCCACCAAGCCACACCCACAGAACCGGTAGTAAAAAAAAATTGGATTTCACCACTGCTCTGCATAGTATTGAATTTGGACACCAGGTAACTGGACCTTATAAGAATGAAATCCATAGAGGAAGGTCACTGGGTAAAATCACATCAGGAGAGAACAGAGAGGCAGAGGACAAAAAAAAAAGTAAAGAATGTAGGTAAGTTTCATTCTTTTGCTATAACAGTTATAACAACACTGCCCTATTCTACAGAATGAAGGGATACTTTAAGAATATACTTTGTTATTTTACATACACAGTTTGGAAGGAAGTATATCAAGAGCTAAATCCAATAAACTGGATGCTTTGTTATTAAATTTTCCTAACCACTACAAAAAGGCTGATATACCAAGCAGATACATGATTCTGCCTGACAGAATCCTAGCTTCAGATACAGGAAATTAAAGCTCTACTTTCCAGGTTGCTTGTAAGATTCTCCTGCATTGATTTCCAGGAACAAAAGTGACCCTTTTTTAGCTCTTCCTGCACTCATATTCAACTTCTTCCATCAAGCCCAATGTATGCCTTCTCCAATTACGAAAGCAATCTACCTCTCCGTGGTTGTTGTGAGACTGGAGGAGCTTCACTATCAATAATCCATGAAATCAAATGCCTAGCAGAGAGAAGCATCATGTATCAAAGACAATGTATCTATTTCTTGGAAGAACATTAAGCCCTTCTTTAAATAATAAATGATTGACAATTTGATGCACACCTTTTAAAAACTGTTTCAAACTAAAGTCAATATGATTAATATGATTAACTTCTCCCCAACTTATTGCTTCTGGAAATCTGCCTTCCATAAGCATTTTTCTTTCTGAAACATAAATGGGGGAAAAAAGAGGAAGCAACAAAATTAAGGCTTAAATGTGCCAAATTTCCACTTTAAAAACTGACCCTCCTCATGTACCCATGCGTTTTGTTTTGCAATTGTATAGTGAAAACCCAGCCTCTCTCCTCAGTGGGACATTTTGCCCTTAATCGACAGTATACCACAAAAGAGATATTTCTCAACTTGACTTCCCTAACACTAACCCTAATCTTGTCTTCTGTTTTGTAAGCAGCTACTGTGCAACCCAAAACAGCAGAAAGTTTGATCCTATGCACAAAGAGTGATCATCTGCCAGCCACAGCTCACAGCAGCCTTCCATAGGTTTCAGAATTGCAAGCTACAATTTGGCCATTCTGCAAAGAATTAAGAACAGATTGCAGCCACCAGCAACCTCTGTCTGTGGAGAATCAATGAAAACATGGGAGGAGAGGGAAGAATTAAAAAAAAACCACCATACTTTTAGCAGAGAGGAAAGTAACGTGTGTCTGGTTTATTACAACATTAAAGAAAACCCAAATATCTATCATTTATTTGCATTTGCAGCAGTGGAAAATAAATCTTTCCTATACTTAAGGACAGCTGTCTGGGTATTTGGCTACAATTATAATTCCCACATGGCCTTTTAGCGCTTCCAACAGATTTTTGAACCAGAAGGAAAAGGCTGCTTAGAAGGAGAATGTCAGACCAGGATTAGGGCTGTTTTATTTATTTATTTCTTACAAACTCTGTCTGGAGAATTTAAAATTCCTATGAAAATGCAGACATTCACCAAGATTCTCTGGTTTAATCTCTAGAAGGCAATTTGGACAAAATTACTGGGCCTTGAAATAAGACTGCAGTATGGATCATTGGATTCTACTTAATTTTTAAAATAGGTCAAAAATTCCAGGACAACTGGCAATCCATACATAACTACAGACAAAAAAGACAGTAAAGAATGACATAGATTTAATGATGGAAATGCAATGTAATTAGTTTTTATTTACCTTTGAGTTCTATTAAACAGCGATATAAATAGTTACACTTAGTTTTTGTTTTAATTATGTCACAAACATTATTCCAAAGGGTGGAAATTTAAAATACTGCTTCAACTTCAAATCTATTCTGAGTTGCTGCTAATGTTTTGGAAGACTTAAAAAGATTGCTCACTAGGGCACACAAGTTACAGAGTTACAGTGAATGGGGGGAAATGTCTCATCTCCAGTTCTTCACATCACTCTTAAAAATTCCTCTATTGTACTTCACTCTACTATATGAGCCTTAAATTTTATACCCATCAATTATGGAGGAAGCTCCATTGAATACTGGTAGTCTTGACTTATGACCATAGTTGGGACAAGAATTTCCATGGCTAAGCAAGATAGTTGTTAAGTGAGTCATTCACAATTTTACAACTTTTTTTTTTTTGCAATGATTGTTAAGTGAATCATGAGGATGTTAAGTGAATCCAGCTTTTGCCATTGATTTTGCTTGTGGGAAACCAACTGAGAAAGTCCCAAAGGGTGATCACATGCCCTGAGGATTCTGCAACCGATCACGTGACTATAGGGATGCTGCAATGGTTATAAGAATGAGGACTGGCCGTAAGTTATCTTTTTCAGTGTTCTTGCAACTTCAAACAGTCACTCAAAGAAGGGTTATAAGGCAAGGACCACCTTACAGTGGAATTACTTTTAGTTTTAATTTAGAAAATAAAGGAGTCATGCAGAATGTCACTTTTATTTGGGAAGGTAAAAAAAAAATTGGATTGATTTAAATCTTTCCTCCTAGGAAAAAATGCTTTTATCTCTGGGTTTTTGAATTATTCCTTTTGATTTGTCTACCATTGAAATGTACACAGGCATTGTGGTCCTTGTCATCTTTCAAAAATCTATACACAAACTAGTATTTTCAACAATTGAAAATGTGTCCATTTGATATGGAAACCTGCAACAAAGCAAGGTAACTCAATTAAATTCTGCTTTCTTGTATATTACAATCATAGCTGTGCATAAGGCAATAGCCAATGTTTGAAAGGAATTTGTCTTTTCCCCTTGATAATTTCCAGAATTATAATCTGGATGTCTCTCAGCACAATCTTTTAAATTCCATTAGTTCAAAGTATCTAAAGAGTACAGAATATTGTTACAAGTAACTTAATGGCAAGAAAGCTGATGTTAGCGGATAATTATAGTATGTCACTGATGATTTTCTGACATACTCAGAAGTCCTTAGAGAAGAGTTTTCAGATTCCTAAAGTGTTGCTCATATTTTTAGCAAAAGAATGTGATTATATTTGGAAAGTAACTTTAAAAAAACTAACTTGTTCTTTCTTCCCAAATCTTCAATACAAACATTTGTTAAAGTTAATAAGCATCTTTCCATCCTAAAACAGGGACACAAATGTTTTAAAAAAGCAGAAAGCCCATAAACATTTTTTCTTTTCAGTTTGGATTCTATCAACCTGCAACCATTATTGTGGTCATATATCAATCATATTAACTTGAGAAAAATATGTATTCAGTGTCCTTTCTATCAAAAAGTCTCCTCAGGGTAGATATTCATTTCCTTTACTTGAATTCAACTACAAGTGATGTTTCTAAAGAGCCAGTTTGATGCAATGGTTAAAGACCAGGCTAGAAGCTAGGAGACTGTGAGTTTTAGTCCTGCCTTAGCCATGAAAACTGGCTGGATGACTTTGGACTACTTACTCTCTCTAGGCTATGACATTCAGGTCTATCAATCAATTCTTGTCACTACCAAATGGCTCAAGCTTTGGTTGATCTGAAAAAAGCAGACCCTTCATTTGTGGGAAAATGCTAGGAAGGGGGAAAAAGTGCTGCACACATCTGTTATACAATATATAAAATCCTGGACATATAAAAAGTAAATTAAATCCTGATTAGAGACTTCTGCCAAGGAGGGACAAGCCACATGCTCTACCCTAGTCAATAGCCAACTTTGGTACCATAAATGCTGTTTAGCCAGCCCATCTCAGCTTCTCATGCTATGAGTAAACCTCCTCTCAGAATTCCTTATCCAATAATGGCCATGTTGGCAATTCTGAGAATTCAAAATCCACATATTTAAATGGAGGCCAGGCTGTGAAAGTTTAATTTTAAGGAATAGGTTTATTACAAGGGGCAACAACTGCTGAATCTTGTCTGGTTAGTGGTTTGCTGGAAGTCTAAAATATTCTAAGCTGTACCTATGTTGCCATCACCTGCAGTTATATTTCCTGAACCAGCACATATTAAGTTATACTTAACTGAACTCTTTGCTTAGAAATGATTTGCAGTTATCTAAAAAAGCTAGCAAAGCAGTTCCTTCACAAAAACATGGGGAAGTGTTTTATAATGAGTTAAAACACTACTGCACCTAGCTCAGAGGTTAAAATTTCTCCAGGGTTTCTTTCTCATGTTAGTCTTTGCTAATCGTAATCCAAACTAACTGGGATTTAACAAATTTCTTTTGCATCTAAGCTATCATTGAGCTACAACTGCCTTCTCAATGTCATGTAGCAGTGGCGAAACAGGATTGTCATTTTCATCTATAAAAGCCTTCTGAGCGCATAATGTCTTTTTCTGAATATGTAAAGCAAAAAATTAAGACTGAAGCATAATGGAGCATATGCAACGTGACTCTTGATTTGGAAGGCAAAAGCACACAGTACTTTCTTTTCTGATTGGAAACTACCTTGATACGCTAAGGAAAACAACATGGACACTAACTGCAGTCTGTTAAAAATGGTGGTTGGTTCATACACAAGACGAGAGAAGCCATCTCTTGACAGAGTGCATGATTCAGAATGGCCTCTGTCATCTACAGCTGGAGAACTAAAATGTTATAGTTACATGCATTTAGTCCTTTACTAAACCATCATTGTCAGAATTGGCAAATTACTGGCAACCAGACTACAAAGTTTCACAATCTGCTCCTATCTGCCATACTTCCCATATAGACCACCTTCCCCACTGCTTATCTTTCGCATTTTCCAGTTCAGAGAACAAAATACTAAATGGGACTATTAAAACTCCAAGGTACTGATTATTTTACAGGCTCCGAGAACTTTTTTCCAAGACTTTTTTCCAACATTTTTAATAAGGACCATACCAAAAAATTAAGCCTGTTTTATTGCTTTCTACTTTTTTTTTTCCTTTTTGAGGTATAGTCTTGCTAAAGTGAGGAGCCCTTAATCACAGGAATTCTCTCCATTTGTTAAATCATTAAAACCTGCAATTATCATGCTAAAAAAGATGTCTTCTTTGACTTGAATCGTGTGCCCTAGCAAATACAAATACAGTGGTACGCCACTGAACTCTACAATGGTCTGCAGTGGCACATGTTGGCTCCATTCCACAGTCACAGGATTAAGGATTATACCTCTGGTTCACAACAAGGAAACAAAGGAAGAGTAGAATAAATAAAATCAATTTGCCTCTCAGAAAGGAGAGGAGCAATTAAAGAGTTTCTGACTTTCTTCTCTGCCAGAAAGAATTCTACTCCATTCAAACATTTGGACTTGGGACCCCTGAAGTTAAGGGAAGGTTATTCCGCTAACCCAAGATGGGTGGTTAGATTATGAAACAAATAAGAAAAGAGGGTTGGTTTGTGTTACTACATCCACTCAGTTGAAGGCAGAATAGACAACTTCAATATATTGTTCCTAATGTTCCAGCTCAGCACTTCTCATGAGCTTTTCCTCAGAGATTTGTGATCTGGCCAAAGACCAGCAAAGCACCAGTCACATGTCTTAAACCTGCATCACCAAGAAGGTATCTTTCATATTAGCATATAAACCTATACAGTATTTGGAGCTGACAAAGTAGAAGACTTAAAGGCTTCTACGTTTCTTTTTGTAGTGTATATGCATGTACACCATTAATTATTAAATTATAAATTATTAAATTGAATCCAAGAAATCTCTTCATAAAGCAGCAACTGGAAAACCTAAAACTTAAGAGCAGATCCAGCCCAGTATTGGAAATAATTCCCTGTATTATCATTCCTGAGTACCGGTAGCTGGATTCAGCAGAAACTTTTTATCCACAGGCTGCCAAACTGCCTTTCAGCAGCCCCCAGAAGCTCCTCCAGCCTTCCTTCACAAATACCTTTCCTGGGGGGATTTCAAGTGCAGGCAGTCATAACTTAATGTCATGTTTGGGAAAGGGGGGTGGGGGTGGGGGTTGAAGAGATCACTTCTTCTCTCCAGTCATACAAAAGACATTCCCATCTGGTCTCCTTAAATCAGGTATAAACTGACATTATAGCCCTCTCGCAATATACACTGCTCAAAAAAATAAAGGGAACACAAGCAGAAGACACCCCAGATCTGAATGAATGGAATAGCCTTATTAAATACTTTGTTCGTTACATACAGTAGTTTTGTGTTCCTTTTAGTTGTTTGAGCAGTGTTTAAACTACTGTATGTAAAGAACAAAGTATTTAATAAGGCTATTCCATTCATTCAGATCTCGGATGTCTTCTGCTTGTGTTCCCTTTATTTTTTTGAGCAGTATATATTATTGTAGGGGAACAGCCTCTATCTTAAAAAGCAGGAATCTAACAACATTAACAGATTATATTAAAAGGGGCTTGCTTCATAAATCTGCCTTATCTCCTCCCTTCAGTTACACTGTCTTAGCCTATTATCTTTACAATACATTTTTCATTCAAATCATGGATGATCCTTTATCCTTCCTGCCACCATACTACCGGAGGATCATTCTTATCTCATTGTAACCCCCTGCTCTTAAAAACTTCATTTGAAGATTCTGAGCAAGAGGTAGACTAGTTCTTTCAAGTAGAAGTAGACTTAGACTAAGTCTTTCTCCCCCCCCCCCCCGCACCCCCCATCAGTTAGCAACCATACCTGACACACAGGCGGCATCAATTCCTGGCTGTCGCTCAGTCTCTCTTGCATCTTTTGACCACGTATCTGGAAATAACTTGGGGAAAGGATCCCCCCGCGATGTTTTCAAACCTCCCCCCCTCCCCGCCTCCTCCCTGATCTCCATTGAATCCCTTATCCGATTCTTCTCCGGCGGCGCGTTTTTGGCAACCTTACCAGATGGCGATCCGGTGCTTCGGGTAGCGCAGCCTCTCCAGGCAGCCGAGGAAATGGGGCAAGGAGCGGGCAGCGTTCCTGGCGAGGATGGCCAAGAAGACGGTGGGCTTCTGCAAGGCGGATTCCGGCAGGGGGGAAGAGCTGGGCATCGCCGCCGCTTCCTCCGGTGTGCCGGAGACACAGCCGTTGCCCTTCAGCCAGAGCGCGAAAGGGAAATGAAGCAGAAGCAAGAACAGGAGCCGCCGGCGCAACGAGGCGGCGGAGAAAGCCGGGATCGCAGCCATTTTTCGCGGGAATGGCAACTTCGGACAGGGCTAGTGAGAAGCCGCTTCTTGCGGACCGGCTGCTAGAGCGACAGGAGAAGCAAAGAACTCCCGGCGTACCTGCAGGTCCGGCTGCACGAGAAAGAGAGGAGAGCGAGCAGCAGAGCCGCTCCAACTAAGACGCGCTTCTCTCCCCCCCCCCTCCTTTCTTTTAATTATTTGCTCGAGGAGGAGGGGGGGCAGTTCTGCTTTTGCCAAAGGCGGATTGGTGGCGGCGGCGAACCTGCAGCCAATCCTGAGCTCCTCGCTAACTCTTGGCGCAAATCAAAACAAACAATGCGTGCTCTCTCGTTCTTCCTTTCCTTTCTCTCCGCAGTCGCCCCAAGGTCCCGGGAATAATGCTAATCGGAACCGACCAATAACCAGCAAGAAATGGACCATCCCAGGCATCTGGCTAGCAGATTGGTGCAATCGTTTTGGAAGTCCTGAAGAGCTTTTCATGTATTCATGTATGTATATATTTCATTCCATAAAGGTACAGTGGTCGTCTTGAATTATAATGCCTTTTTTTAATTAAAAAAATATGGGAGGGGAAACCATACTCTCCCCAGCTTTCTGGTGTTCTGCCTGAAAGGCTCCCATTGATATATTTCTAATGCCACCGATATATTTCTAATGCAGTGGCATTAGTATTTAATACAAATGTATAAGGAGAGGAAATAAAATATTTACAATTTCTCCTTTATTTTGCCAAGGATTTACATCTGATACACTTTTGTCTGAAGTGAGAAAGGGAAACAAGAAGGATAATCCAGAGTGTTTATGCAAGTAGTCTTATTTATTTATTTATTTATTTATTTATTTATTTATTTATTTATTTATTTATTAATCAAATTTCTATACCGCCCTACTCCCAGAGGACTCAGTGCGGTGAACAGCCAAGATAAAATACAGATAATACAAATATTAAAAGTCCCTTAAAATTATTAAATATTTTGGCCGAAACACAGATTAAAACACCCAATTTATAAAATCAAACGAATTAAAAATTTAAAAGAGGAAAGTTAGGCCAGGCCAGCCTGATGGAATAAAAATGTTTTGATGGCACGGCGGAAAGCGTGCAGAACCGGGATCCTCCGTATCTCTGGGGGGAGCTCGTTCCAGATGGTAGGTGCCCCCACAGAGAAGGCTCTCCCCCTGGGGGCCGCCAGTCGACATTGTTTGGTCGACGGCACCCTGAGAAGCCCCTCTCTATGGGAGTGTACTGGTCGGTGAGAGGCTATTGGCAGCAGAAGGCGGTCTCGTAAATACCCCGGTCCGATGCCATGGAGCACTCTAAAGGTGGTAACCAAAACCTTGAAGCACACCCGGAAGACCACCGGGAGCCAGTGCAGCTCACGCAGGAGGGGTGTCACATGGGAGCGCCACGCCGCTCCCATAACCACCCGCGCGGCCGCATTCTGGACCAGCTGGAGCCTCCGGGTGCTCCTCAAGGGGAGCCCCATGTAGAGAGCATTGCAGTAGTCCAGGCGGGAAGTAACGAGAGCATGAGTGACCGTATTTAACGAGTCCCAATCCAGAAAGGGACACAACTGGCGAATCAGGCGGACCTGATAAAAAGTCCCCCTGGCCACGGCCATCACGTGCTCTTCCAAAGACAGCCGTGAGTCCAGGAAGACACCCAAGTTGCGAACCCTCTCCGTGGGGGCCAATGACTCGCCCCCAGTAGTCAGTGATGGCACCAACTGACTCTATCGGGATGTCAGAAACCACAGCCACTCGGTCTTGGATGGGTTGAGCCTGAGTCTGTTTCTCCCCATCCAGATCCGCACGGCTTCCAGGCACTGGGACATCACTTCAAGGGCATCGTTGGGGTGGTCCGGGTAGTCTTCTCATCATCATCATCTTCTCAGCCTGGAAAGCATTTGTGATCTGATTCACAGGAAATTGAATCCCAGACAAATTTGTTCCCAAGTTTCTCATTACCCAGTAGTATGCAACACAGGTATGACAGTGCTCACCTAGGAATAATGCTATCGCACTTGATGAAGTCTTCTCAGAATTTACAAACTCACTTAACCATCTCCTACCAATCGCATGTATCCACTAGAACTCATCGCTCACAAAATCTCTAAAATACAGCTCCAGGATGTGCATTTAGACAACGTATAAAATTTAATTGGACCCAAGTGCACATTGACATTGAGCTGAAGCAGAAATGGGCTCCCACCCATTTGCATGCCCAGCAGCAACTGGACAACATGTAGGTTCTTTTCTTGAAATTATCTAGAATACATAAATAGGGGTCGTTAAATGAAGATGATGATCTAGAATAGATGAATAAATCAAAGAAAAAAAATCATTCATATAATATAGTATGACAACTGGTGCAATATTAAAAATCCATGCAGTCTGCCGGAGGAAGAATAGGATGGGAACCAAAAACATATTTTTTCTAATTTATATAGAAAGTTTTAAAAAAATTACATGACAATATGATCTCTTCTGTTCCTCACCAGTTAAGATTAATAAGAACAAGTTCCAGAAAACTTGATGTATTGGGGGCAGTTACCAATGTTACAGCAGCATAGGTGGTGTATATTTTATTTTATTGTACCCCGGCTATTCTTCTATCCTCAAATATCCAGTTTGAAGCACAGCCATGGTGATACAGTGGTTAGAATGCAGTTCCTAAGGCTATACTGCTCACTCCAGGAGTTCAATCCTGACTGGCTCAAGGTTGACTCAGCCTTCCATCTTTCCAAGGTGGGTAAAATGAGGACTCAGATTGTTGGGGGGCAATGCTGACTCTGTAAACTGCTTAGAGAGGACTGTAAAGCACAGTGAAGCAGTATAGAAGTCTAAGTGCTATCGCTATTGTTGTTTTTTGAAATTAGGTCCCACTGCAGCAAATTTTAACACTGCTATTAAGCCTGAGTTGTTCTCAAGTAAATATAATTTAAAATACAGTACCCATGGTATAGCAAATAAAGAGAGCTCATAAAAAAATCTTAAGTCATGGTTCACTTAATCATAATATATTGACTAAGGCACAAATGGCTTGATTTCTATGTGTTAAATCATAAAATCAGGGCTTATACAGAATACCTGTATCCACATTACATAGTAAGCTAAAATTAATCTTATCATAGTTTAGCAAAGTCCAGCCAAATTGTTAAGACACTTAGATTCAGATCACTAAACATCTCAAATATAATTGTTCCTGCAAGTAGCAGTGCATTTAAATATATGAAGGATCCATTTTTCACCAAATGGAATGTAATTTTATCAAATCTGTAAGATGCTATCATTCTCAAAAAAGACAACAGAGTCTTTTCAGCATTTCCATTAACAGGAGTAATTTTAGGAAGCACTTAATAAGTTCTAGAATTTCATACTTGTAACACAAAATAGAAATAACTGAACACTCAGTTTCTTTCCATTCTTGTAAAAGAAGTAATGAAAGAATGAACAGATGTTCTTTATTACTTTTTTCCTCCAGTTGAACTCAGAGAAGATCCCAAATTGTTTCCAGACAGATTTAATCTTCCAATTTCTATTGAAGAAAAATACAATTTAGATTCATTGATAGAAATGTTATAAGGATAATAATAGCAAAAGATCTGTAACTCCAAGAGTTTTTTAAAAAATATTTTCTGTTAGATTTTTGCATTGATGTTCTTTAGTTGATATAAATAAATTGATGATGTATAAATTCAATTTGAATTAAACATATAAGCCTTACATTCAGTCTTACAATTGTAATGCATTTGATTTGATTTGGTATTAACAGCATTAATTAATATGTTTCCAGACAGATCAGTGGGAAAAGCTGTAAAGAAGAAATGTGTGCAAAGAACAGAAAACAATAAAAAAAAAACCAGAAGTTTAAGAAAAACTCTGAAATATCATGGCTACTTTTATCTGTTAATATACAAATGTCCACCTCATTCACTATTTATTACTGGGGGAAGGGAATCTACATTATATGGGTTTCCATTTGTAACTCACCCATGTTTTGTCACTCACTGTCTATGGAGGAAAATAGAATAGCTACGTGAGAGCTCCTGACTTGTGGTGCTAAAATCCAATTGTATGGAAATATCTCACCTATTAAAACATAAACAGATGGATGCTTATCTATTTTCAAATCTTTTCATTGGTTTAATCTGCAAACATTCAAAATTGATAATCCATATTTCAATGGTCATTCCAGTGTGGAAAGAACATTCAGAACACATATTGCTTACGTTAGGTAAAATTCTAGAATCCTTAAAATTCTAGAATTTTTACAGAAAGATCCCTTTCTTTTTCACATTATCCAAGTCATTTTTTAAAACTGTTTCTCCTGTGCTGCTTTGAGAGATGTTCTGTTCTGTTACTTAGTTTCACATTCTACTGCCCCTGTCTTGATGTCAGAGTCACTTGACAAGTTAACATTTATGCACAATGATAAAACTGAAAGTCATAAAAGTTAAAATCTTTCTCATCATATGATAACCATTATTTAGATGAAGAAAATCTGTGAAATTTTCCTTTCCATAAAATCCTTCCAAGCAGTTCAACTATTCATTTGAAATACCTTAAAGGTATTACAGCAGTCCCTCTATCAATCTTGAAATAATATCAATATTTTTATTGTTTCCTAGTATGATTTGATTGCTTATTAGTATCCTATGACTATCACTAAGTGTTGTATCTTATGATTCTTGACGAAGATATTTTATTTTTTTCTTTATGTACACTGAGAGCATATGCACCAAAGACAAATTCCTTGTATGTTCAATCACACTTGGCCAATAAAGAATTCTATTCTATTCTATTCTATTCTATTCTATTCTATTCTATTCTATTCTATTCTATTCTATTCTCACCCGTAAATTTATGGGATTTAAAATTATCTTTTTATATTAGTAGTAGTCTCAAGTAAATAGTCAGAAATATTTACATCTACCAATAAGGACACTTAAATTTAGTTGCTTGAGAAGCCACATTATGCTGCTTAATTATAACCAGCACAGTAATTTAATGGATTGTAAGAGAATTTAGTGCTAGACTCCTAATTCTAATGCATTTGAGATAGATAGATTTATCTCACTCTCTGTTGTCTCAAAAAAATATGAGTGCCTTGCAAATCAAGAGCTGCTAAAAAAGGCTTTTTTAAAAAAAAATCGGAATCTGCAAGAAGAAATTAAAAAATGAGGACGAGATAAGAAAGCAAATATTCTTAGGAATGACATGTTTGCTTGCTGAAAAGTGGAACTCTGGAGCTCGTTTAAAAGTTTGGCGGAGGAATTATTTTGTTGCAACACCAACCGGAACGAAGCTGAATGACACGCGAATTGGGAATGGAAAAATCGGAGAGCGACTGCGGAGACGGAGCAAATGAGGAGGGAGGTTCGGTCGCTGGATGCTCCGGGTTTTTTGGTCAGGGGGAGGAAGCCTCAAAGCCCGGGAAATGGGCCCTTCGAGAGGATTGGCTGTCTACTCATCCTACGGTTAGTAGAAAAAGAATCGGGGGAACAGAAAATCTCCCTTCTGATACCTGGCTTGCCCATCTATCGATATCTGTAGCAAAGGAGGGCTCTCGTTAAAATTCCTAGGAAATGCATCATTCGTTTATCGTAAAGCCCAGAGCTGCAGCTCGACAGCTCCAAGGATGCTAAAATAAAATGTTGAAATATAGTGTTGAAAAAAGGTGAGCTGTTTTTGTCTTTTATGAGTAATAATTTCTTAAGCCACCTTAAAGAAATTAAAGAAGTACAAGGTATAACAATAATATACTGTCTTAGAACGGAAGAATGGTGTGTATGTACCGTAAATAGAATCCTGCAGGAAAGTTTAAAACGTAACTTAAATGCAAAATAACTTGTTTTACGTTGGACTCTTGATCAATGCAAACTTGAAGTGGGCATTCGATGTTTCTCAGTCTCCAGCAAAAAAGGAAAATAAAAGAATAAATGTGCAGAGATGGATTTTGGAGCTGGAGGATCTTGACCACACCACACATTATGTCTGAGGACCAGGGGTGAAATCCAGCAGGTTCTAACAGGTTCTGGAGAACGGCTAGCGGAAATTTTGAGTAGTTCGGAGAACCAGCAAAAACCACCTCTGGCTGGCCCCAGAGTGGGGTGAGAATGGGAAATTAACAAGCTAGTGAGATACAAAAAGGGACACTGATGGAACAGTGGAAAAATAGATAGTTAAAAGGATTGAAATTTACCAGAAAAACCAGGAAAATTTGAGTTGTTCAAGGTATGTGGAGAACACATACTTTGGATAGCAAAGGTGACAAACAAGCAAGTACTGAAGCATATAAGACCAGACTTACTGTATCACTGTATCTCAAAAGTCTGCCTTACTTATTTTGGCCATGACATGCACTCAAACTCACTAGAAAAGGCAGTTATCTTCAGAATGATCATAGTAAAAGGAAACAATGCCACCAAAAAATACAGTATATATAGATACTGTATTTAGTATCTGTAATGGAGACCAGCCAGAGCATAAATTGAAACAAGCCATACAGGATCAGAAAATGCAGACAGAGCTGGTCCGTAGCATCACCAAAAATTGGATACAATTGAATAGATAACATCATCATCATCTAAAAGAGAGCTTTTATAAAACAATGTACTTGCAGAAGTTGACCAGGTTGAGCCCAAGGGAAGGATCAAGCGCACCATCAGTTTGGAACAGTGGTGAAATGTAAAATTTGTTACTACCGGTTTTGTGGGCGTGGCTTGGGGGGCAATGTGACTGAGTGGGTGTGGCCAACTTTTTTTTTTTTTACTTTTAAAAACATTTTTTCTACAACCTCTTCGGCTGAAGAGGTTGCAGAAAAAAATGCTTTTAAAAGCCTCTGACGATCAGGCAACTCCCAAGAGGTTGTAGAAAAAATGCTTTTAAAAGTTTTTAAAAAAAGCCTCTGATGATCGCGCGGCTCAGCTGGGCATGGGGAGGGCGCAGGGATTTTTGCTACCGGTTCTCTGAACCACTAGCCGCCATCGCTACCGGATCGGATGATCCGATCCAAACCTGGAGCATTTCACCCCTGGTTTGGAATCCCTTTGCGCCCACAAGAGATCTAAATTCAGCCCGCTTTGCAGTCCAGTGACTTAACTACCATCAATTTGCCTTGACTGTTAGTAGTTCCGATACTTGTTTAGGGGAAGCATGAAAAAAAACTTGTACTCATTTTGGATCTAACCCTGACTGCCAATTTATTGTTCCTGACTGTACTGTTGGTATATGTCTCCAGAAAAATTGTCTAGAATGTACAAAGATACTTCAAATTTGTGTTGGAAATGTGGACAACATGAAAAGTCATTTTGTCATGCCTGCTCTACTTGTAAAAAAAGCTAGAAATTTCTGGGTTCAAATATATATATACTGATACAAAGAATTTTAAAGACAAAACATTCAATTGAAACCTGAGCTTTTCGTGCTGGGATTAATGGACAGTAAATTAAAAGAAGAGCCACAGAAGATTATGTTTATATAGTATATGATACTGATGCAATATATGCCAAATTAGGAAAGACACTGAAATACCCAGAATGAAGAATGGTTGGTGAAGATGACATAACTAGCAGAGAGGGCAAAATTAACTTACTTGATTTGAGAGCGATCAACAACTACATTTATTAGTGACTGCAAATGCTTTATGGACTTTTTGCTGAAAAAAGAAAAATGAATTTGAGATTTATGGTCTGAAGACTAGAAAGGATAGTTTATGGAAAGAAGGAAATTATGATGTAATTTTAGAGAGAGGGGGCAAAATATAAATGCATTTATAGCTGTCAAGAAAATTGAAAGCTGCTTCCTTATAATTTCTTTTTTCCTACCAGTATTTTTTTTCTTTATTTTCTTTTGTGGGTTTTATTGTTAAAAATTCTTCACTGGAATTATAAATTCAAAATATGTTTTTAAAGTTATACATATGTAAATTCACCTTGACAATAGTTCTTTTTATGAATTTAGATTAACAAGCAGATTTTTTTTTTCAGGTTATGTATATGTAAATTCAGAGCCCTTGATAATACTTCTGTTTATGAATTTAGATTAACAAGCAGATTTTTGACAGAATGCAGAACTCCCATGATCTATTGCATTACCATAATAACTCCTTCTTAGGTCTTTGCTCTGTTGAAAGGGCACTTATTTTGCTGTTTTTATAACACAAATAATCTGAGGGGTAGGGATGCATTAGTCTGTTCAAGCTTATAAAATAAAAGCTTTATAATTGAATTTCTTTTAGACTTTAAATTTTTAAGACATGGAAGATTTTTTTCTTTAAAAATTGGCTGAAGCTTTAAACTGTGCCAGATGTGGATAAAATTTGCTATAGCAAGGCTGTTGTTAGATATTCATATATATACAGTCAGGATAGGCTGTGTCTGAATCTGGCAATTTATTTTGAATTATGCATGCATGTCAAAAGAAAATAAGATTTGACAATCTTGGCCCCTTTGATGGGCAGCTGGTGGGAAATCTGGATGTCATCATCATGAAATCAACAACAGTAATAAAATGCTCATTCCTCTATTCCCTATTGGCATGAGCAACAAAAAAAGTATGATGGTATTACTAATTTAAGTACTTTGACATTTAATGTTTATTAGATTTTTATTCTGCCTTTGTTACAGTGGAAAATGCAGATAGTTTTTGACTAACATCAGTTCACTTAGTGACCATTCAAAGTTAAAGCAGCACTGAAAAAAGGAACATGACCATTTTTCACACTTATGACTTGCAGCATCCCATGGTCACATGATTTACATTTGGCTGCTTGACAACTGACTGACATTTAGGATGGTTGCAGTGTCCTCGGGTCATGTGACCCCCTTTTGTCACCTTCTAAAGCAAAGTGAATGGGGAAACCAGATTCACTTAACAACCATGTTACTAATTTAACAACTGCAGTGATGCGCTAAACAACTGTGGCAAGAAAAGTCGTAAAATGGGGCAAAACGCGCTTAACAAATTTCTCACTTAGCAACATAAATGTTGGGCTCATTTGTGGTCCTAAATTGAGGACTACCTGTATATATAAATACTCCTTCCTTCTAACAATAATATGCTAACTTTATACTTTTGTCTGGTTTTCTGCTCCAGATTTTGAGCTCCAGATGTTGCTTAGGGTCTAGTAATGGCTCACATCCCAGTTTAACAAGAGACACACACTCACCTTGGGCCCAATCCTTCCATGTCTGGATTCTGGCACAATCGTCTATAACTTCTTCCTGTGCCAGGTGCTAAGCAAAGCACAAAAATAAATCAGTTCCAGCCCAGAAGCTTAAGACAGAACTAGACCTGTTTTATGAACCATCGGTGCTTCTGCAGTAAATTATTCCCTGCGGCTACAGTTTTTGGAGGATAGTTTTATTGGCATTTAAAACACAATCTGCAAGTCTTTTAACAGACTTCATCTAGCGTTAAATATTTTCACTGGCCTTTTCCCCCGCCCCCATTTTTTTTTTTTTTTTTTTGAAAGAACTTGTGTTTTTTCTTGGAGTTCTGTCAAAATAAAACCCTCTGCAGTTGATGGGAAAATACATTCAGGGGTTGTAGATACAATTCTGTTTGGGTTTTGTTGCATAGAGTATCATTTTTGAGAACTTTTGTTAATAGCTTTTACATCTATTGCTCTCCATTGTCTCCATTGTTTCAGTTCACAAAAATGATGTCATTGGAAGTGGCTGACAGCAGAGGGGTATATGCCGCTTTCTTAGTTTACTTGGACCTTCTAGAAGGTAAGTTAGTGGAGATACTTTAAAGGGTACCCTGTAAGATTATGTGTGTGTAAGTGCTGTGGTATGCACAGTATTTACAAACATTAAGAATAGTTTTCATGTGATTCATGAAATGCCTAGATTTCTACAGCTACCGCTTAAAGCTGTGTCCTATTGAAGACTGGGATTCCAGTTATCTGAAATGACTACAAGTCCTCCCAATTTTAGATTCCCTGGGCAAATCTTAACACTGCATATACAAGTGAACCTACATGCACATACACCCAAACTACAGTCCTGTGAAGTTTGCTTCCCTGTGTTAAAAGTAGGGGAGATACTGGAAATTGGAGTAGTTGGAGTAGTTGGAGTGTCCACTCACTTTAAGCACCTTTGCTTGTGAATTGGAGAAAAAGTATTAGTATGTGCTTCCCTGCTTATATGAGATGGTGCAGTGGCTCTGCGGTTGAGATGCTGGGCTGGAAAGCTGGCAGCCCAGGTTCGAAACCTGAGCGCCATGTGACGGGTGAGCGCCCGTCCTTGCATCAGCTCCTGCCAACCTAATAGTTCAAAAGCATGCAAAGGCTAGTAGATAAATAGGTACCATTTCGGTGGGATGGTAACAGTGCTTTGTGTTGTCATGCTGGCCATATAACTATGGAAATGAGTAAAATCTGCAGGGACTCTTTTACCTTACCCTGCTTGTATTGCTCTTAAAGGAGTCTGTTAGGCTCTAAGACTGCTTCTGAAGAATTGCCTACCTGCCTCTGAAGAATGCCATGAACAATATGATGTCAAGCATACCTACATAGTGCCCACCCATTCACTATGCACCCAATGGGTGGAACACAGTATGCTCTATGGCCATTGACTGATTACCACTCCTGCAATCACAATATAGCACACACACAGTTTGGATTACTTGAGTAGGCCATAGCATGCAATCACATATAATTAGCACTTTTAGGGGCAGAGGGCACCCCTGCAAATTCTCTGACATCAACATACTCATGATGAAGGGATTCTGTGGCATCCAGATGTTGCTAAACTATTTCTAATATCTGTAGCACACATAGCAAATTGGGAAGGGTGCTAGAAGAGGTCAATTATTTGGAGGGCCACAGGTTCCTATTCTCTGGATATAGTCAGCAAAAACTCCTGCCAAACTTCTGTATTTGGATTGATTTAGCTTACTAAATCGGATTACCTTTTTCTGAAAGTTGTTGTGAAATTAAAGAGAAAGAGAACGAATGTAGTTGAGGGAAGAGAGCAAGGCAGATGTAATTAATCCATATCTTGAGGCATGTAAGTACCTAATTGTATAAATGCTGGCTAGAACATTGAGGTTCTTCAATGGAAAAGTTATCATCACTGTTTCATAGTTCATTCTGGTTTTTGTTATTCTCTGCTCTACCTTTCAGTTAGGAACTGGCACGAGGTATCCTTCACTGGGCTAGCAGAGTTCCAGCTGGTGTGCCTCCATGGACGTGAGAAAGAAACCGAACCTTTGCAGGTAGTGGTGCCAACTCCTGCCCAGGTATCATTCAGCCATGAGAGGTGAGTGTCTGTAGAAGGCTGGTGTTGTATTATTTGTTTATTTTTGCAGTTATATCACACTTGATCTAAATGGGAGCTCTCTGAGAACTCATAGTGGTATGACCATGTCTCAGGAGATATTTTCTTATTTCATTTTGGAGTAGGAATACTATCACTGGGTAACTGAAAAGCTTCAACCATAGCTGAAAAGGAAATTTAGTCTGGATCTTCTTGGTTCAGACACAGCACCTTCATTACTACACTGCATTAACTGGTTTCTAAGCAAAATATAGTTTAGCCGTGCTCAAGATTGTTTGTATATTACAATTTTGCTTTGTGTTGCTTCATAAGACCTTAGAGCAGCCTTTCCCAAACTGGTCTCTGCTGGTTGTGGTGGGGTGCAGTTTCCAGAAAAGCCAGTCAGCCTGGCCTTCTGTCTTGCCAAATATTTTCCTTCCTCATTTATTAGCTGCTTCTAGCTTTTAAGCAGCTTTTCTCAATATATTGGCTTCCTTCCTTCCTTCCTTCCTTCCTTCCTTCCTTCCTATTCTCTTCCCTCATCAACTACGGATAACAAAAGAGGGGAGTTTACTCATACCAGTACTAGCCTTTCTTTCTTTGGGTGAGAGAGAAGAAGGAAAAAGCAACAAATCTATCAGGTTTTCTGAATATACTCATTGAGTACCCAGCATACAGAAAACCTTTACAACATGTGTAAGTGGAAAAGTTGTCCCTGAAAAACAGAGATTTGTAAACTCTAATGGGGTACTTGATCCTTCTAGTAATTGAGAGGTGATATGTGAGAGGATGAGTAGAAAGATTCTAGTTGTCTTTATTTTCAAAATTAAGTAATAAATGTTGCCTTATAGTAGGCTTTTTCATTCATGCTCTCTCATGCTCTTGCTGTTAATAAAATTGCTACATCCAAAGCATTTGGGGCTAATCTTCAGATGAGTGTGAGAAGGTGCAGGGTTTTTTTATATAGTTTTATATAGAATAGTTTATTACAAGTTTTTTTAAAATACAAAACATATCCCCAACTAACTAAAACATATTTGCAACCTAAATAAAATTAAAGAACATAATTACTATAATTATAAACAGAAAACAAGGAAAATAGAAAAAAATGAATAATATAAACATGCCACGTAAAACTAGTGTTAAAGAAGATACGGATATTTCAGAGTAAAAAGAAATAAGCACTGTTGTAAAGTGCCATGAAACCTGTGCCAAAGAGAAACAATCATTTATTATTTTAAAAAATGCCTTTTCAAAAATGGGAAGAGTATACATCCGCTTCTTAATACCTGGAATAATAGTGCTTTTCACAAAATTATTCTCTTAGTAATTTCCCATATTTAATACAACCAACATTCCCTAAAAGCAATCAAATTTTTGGGTTTTAGAAAATAATTCAGCGTAACATTATTCTAATATATATAAGTAGTTTGATAGGAACAGCTCTTAATGTCAACCATGTTAACACTTTCTCCTAAATCTACTAATGATGTTTATTTAATAATAAACTCATAAAATAATGGAGGTGCAGGTAATGTGAAAATATGTATTCCATTTTCCTCTTTCCCACTGGGACATTCATTTTTGGCCCTACAGGGCTTTTCAAGTAGAAAATCAGCTTGCCCATCTGCATTGTCCTGCTGGTTCACCGCAGAGCTTGTCAAAATCCCCATTCATGGCAGATGCTCCATACAATGCTTTCAGTGTATTTACAGATAAAGAGCTTCACAGTCTGATTCCTTTCTCTGTTCCTTTCACAAATAACCTTTGTAGAATGAATTCCGCCCCAGCAGTGATGCCTGAGGGCGTCAGAAATGCTGACTTCCTTAGTGCCAGAGATAACTTCCCTTATAGGATATTCACATAAATCATAACCAGAGAGTAGTATGTAGACAGTCACCTCGCACATTCCTGTTTCAGGTGAAATAACAATGACATCTTTGCTGCTGCCTGTCTGTTTTTGTTTTTGGATTTTTTTTTAACTTGGTCCTAGTTAAAAAGAGAATATGCCTGTATTTAAATAACTGCGGTGGGGCATAGAATGGGGCATTGAGGTTAGGCATTCAAATTCAAATTCACACTCACAACTATATGAACGCAGCTGGCTTACAGTATGTGGATAAGACTTGGTGGAATTGAGAAAGGATGCAAAATACATCACAATTGAGCTCAAAATTTCTGTTGCGAAGGGAGACATTTGTTAAGTGAGTTTTGCCCCATTTTATGACCTATCTTGCCACAGTTGTTAAATGAATCACTGCAGTTGTTAGCAGCACAATTGTAAAGTGAATCAGGTTCCTCATTGACTTTGCTTGTCGGAAGGTCTCAAAAGGGGATCACATGACTCTGGGACATTGCAACCATCATTAATATGAGCCAGTTGACAAGTGTCTGAATTTTGACCACGTGACCTATTGTTGTGGCCCGCCAGCAGCCAGCAGAGCTGGCAGCAGATTCGGACAGTGAGGAAGTTGGGGAGGAACATGGGCCAGTCCTGGAGTCTGGGGAAGGCCCTGACGAGTACTCTGCATCAGAGGCAGAGATGGGGCCAGGGCCGTATGACAGGTAACAGCTGCCTTCGGAGTCAGACTTCAGTGAGGCAGATGAACAGTTGGAGCCTGTTCCCAGTATGCGCATGCACAGAGTTGGCAGATGAAGGGAACAGCTAAGGAACAAGGGCCAACTTGGGAGTAAGGCCACAGGTGGATGATGAATGGCCCCTCCCATAGGGAATAAAAGAGGATCGAAAGGGGAGGGGTATTTGCAGGAGACAATTAGTTCATTCCTGCATTCTTGCCAAGTATTGCGGCATCTGAAAGATATCAGCCTGGCCATTCTCCAAGCCTGATAAAAGTCAGTAATTGTGAACTATCTTGAAATACTGTGAGAGAGAAAAGACTTTGCTGGAGAGGAATTCACTGTAAATTAAATAAAGGGTTTATCAGGTGAGGACTCGGCTTCATGCTGCTGCGAAAGGCTAGGTCAGAACACCTATGACAGTGATGATCATCTTGTGCCAAAAGCGGGGGAGAGTGGGGGGGTTGTGCAGGCGCGTGCACATAATTCAATGCACCCTGCCCACCCCCGCATGCGTACGTGACCCCCGCGCTCCCATTTTTGGCATGCCATGGCATGGGCCCGGTAGGCCTGTTTTTCGCCCTCCCCAGGCTTCAGAGGCTTTCTCGGAACCTGGGGAAGGCGAAAACGGCCTTCCCCACCCCCTAGAGGCCAGAAACGGCCTGTTTGCTGACTTCCGGTGGGCCCAGAAGGCCCGAAAATCAGCTGGCTGGCGCATGTGCGCTGGAGCTGAGCTAGGGCAATGCTTGCACCGATATAACTCTGGGTGCCACCGGTGGCATGCATCATCATGGACCTGTGATCTATCACGTGACCTATGACCATTTTGATCACAGGGATGCTGCAATGGTTGTAAGTGTAAAAACGGTCGTAAGTCACTTTTTCAGTGCCATTATAACTTTGAACTGTTACTAAACGAATGGTTATAAGTTGAAGATTATCTGTAAAGGAATGAGTTGATTCTTGCCATTTTGGAGATTGATTGAATGATAGATTTGATTTCTGACACTGACATTGGACACTGGACACTAAGGGGTATGGACAACAGTGAAGGACATTTGGGTAGCACAGTTCAGCAAAAATGCAGAGATTTGCAGATTTCCCACCCCTAAACTAAAAGCTTTGCAGAATTTGATGGGAATGTTCAAGGATGAATTGACTTTGTGACCTCATGGTCACATCCATGCAGCTTCTTTGGATAGCATGTAAGTAGTTTGTCATTGCTGCCTTTTCATCCCTTTCTAAATATCCATCTCAGCTTTTGAGATCTGCAGCGTACAAGTTTACTGGAATAACGAAGAGGAGCAAATAATTGATATGAAGTGAAAGAGGTTAATATAACACTGTTATGTGTGAATGTATGGGTTAAAATACTAAGGCCAGAACTTGCTTTTTCATTTCTTACAATGTTTGAAAAAAGTTTTTGTCACTCTGGGTTAGAATCACTTTGTACCAAAAAACCCCTCCCACTTAATTAGATCTCTATGGAGATTCTCAGTCATCCAGGTCATGGTTGTCCCAAAGGTGGTTTTTCAAGAGGCAACTGGACTTTCTGGTTCTCCAGTTTCCTTTGGCTGAAAACAGTTAACCAAACAAGTATTGTAAAGATACATCTTCCATATTGTTCATTGCCTGCTATTGGCATTTAGAGCGACCATTTCATGGTCTTGGCAAATAGCTGGGGTTTTTTTTACCTTCAGAGCTGTCATTAGCCAATGGCCATTGACAGTGCAACTGTATCAAGAAGTATTGACACAGGTTTTCAGAGGAGGGAACCAAAGGATGACCTACAATACCTGACAATGTCATCAGGTAAACTGCACAACATATACACTTGCATCAGGTGTCTGGATGCCAGTATATAATGGCAGCATTCATATTATTATGCCATTTTGACACAATGGTGATTTGTTGTAGATACAGTTGGGTGGTGTGGAACCCTTTAATACATGAGTGTCAAACTCGCGGCAATACCTTGCTGTCATGTGATGTATCGCAAAGTTGTTTCACTTTGCGGAATGGGTGGGCGTGGCCTGTGCAGAAAACTTTGTTTTCTGGCAGGTCTTCATTATAATAGATGCAGTTCTTAGGGAAAAAAATCGCAAAGCTTTTAGAAACAGAAACAGGGCATTATTAATTCAGGGCACAAGCTGGATTATTATCAGGTGAAATTTAAATGAGATGGGCTTCAGTGATGACTTTTGTACCTTCCTTCCATTTTTTCCAGGTTAAGACAGATCATGAAGAGCACAGGCACAATGCAGGCGAAATCTGATTCCCCACTTTCTATCACACTGGCAATAGTTGAAACAGACTCTACAATTGTCTACTATAAATTGACAGATGGTTTCGTAATGCCAGATCCTCCGGATAGTCCTGCAGATGCAGACAGTAAACAAGGGAGGAAGAAGAGAAAGAGGCTGTTGAGATGAAGGCGAAGCGGATAAGGATTCTCTGGATTCTTCTAATGGAAATGAGTCTGATATTAAAAGGGGCAGCTGGGAGTTGGAACATTTGTTTGAAAATCCCCACTAAAGCTTGAGAATTGGCAAGATATTTAAGTCTGCTTCTTGTGACAAAGTCAGACATCAAAGATGTCACAGACCAGTTCTAGAATCTGTCTTCTGTTCACAAGTAACATCAACAGTATAATGATGGTTTCAATAAATCATCTTTTTTGGAATGAACAGGAATTCTACCTTTTATTCCCCAGGCAACAGTTGCCCTAATAAACGTACTAATTTTATAAAACATCTGCTTATTCCAATGAATTCCTTTTTGTGTATTACAATAAAGTACTCACAGTCCCTGCTGTATTCACTCGCATGATTTCAGTCTCCTTGCAGAATAAAGAATTGTGCGGCCAAGTTTGTTCTCTTTCACACTCATATAATGAGTTTTCTCCCTTTTTTTCTGGTTCAGATGTAGAGTAGCTGAAAAATATGACTTAATGGTACTGATAGTTGCCAGTAATCCCAATACCACAATCTTTGTTTGGAGATGATGTTCCAGGAACCATAAGAACCATAAGAAATATTATATAGCACAATCCAATATGTGTACCCGTATCTTCTACCTTTTAAAGATTTATTGCAAGAATCTTGCATAAGAGGAATGGAATTATCATCTCCTGATAAACAAATTAAGATCAGGTTGTGATGGTAATGAATACATGTAACCTGGGTTGGATATGGATATAGAGCCTTGGTGGCGCAGCAGACTAAAGTGCTGTTAAGTAGCACCAGCTGCCTGCAATTACTGCAAGTTCAAATCTCACCAGGCTCAAGGTTGACTCAGCCTTCCATCCTTTCGAGGTAGGTAAAATGAGGACCCGGTTTGTGGGGGCAATAAGCTGACTTTATATAAAAAAAATACCGCTTAGGGGGGGCCAAAAGCCCTACTAAGCAAGTATATACAAAGGTATGAAGGCTATTGCTTAACGCATTGTAAGCCACCCTGAGTCTCCGGAGAAGGGCGGCATATAAATCGAACCAACAAATAAATTAATGGCAATTCTCCAGGTTTGGATTGTAGACATTTGCTGTCCCAGCTAGGTAACATCGTCAATGGACTAGTTTTGAAGTATAATAGTGTGATACTACTACAAAAGTAGTGGGAGAATATTCTTTTTTTTTTTTTGTCCTTATGTTGCTGGTGTGGTATTCTTAGGTAGAGATAGGAAATGTCTTGTTTAGCTAGGTGATAGTTGAGTGCTGTGTGAGAGGGATAATGTTGCTATGACTTGAGGTCTTGTAAAATCTCCCCTGCTATGCAAGTACAGAATATAGAATAACAGAGTTAGAAGAGACCTTGGAGGTCTTCTAGTCCAACCACTGCTCAAACAGGAAACCCTACACCATTTCAGACAGATGGTTGTCCAATCTCTTCTTAAAAACCTCCAGTGTTGGAGCACTCACAAGCCATTCCACTGATTAATTATTGTCACTGTCAGAAAATTTTTCCTTATTCTAGGTTGGATCTCTCCTTGATTAGTTTTCATCCATTGATTCTTGTCCTGTCTTTAGGTGCTTTGGAGAATAGGTCGGTTCCCTCTTCTTTGGGGCAGCCACATAGATATTGAAATACTGCTATCATGCCACCTCTAGTCCTTCTTTTCATTAAACTAGAGTAGACATATCCAATTCCTGCAACAGTTCATCATATGTTCCCTCCCGACCCCTAAGCATCTTTGTCGCTCTTCTCTGCACTCTTTCTGGAGTCTCTATGCCTTTTTTTTCTATTGCTTTACTAGCCTTTACACCAATACTTAAATGTCTGGGTAAATATAAAATTCCGTGCACACCGTTTCTTTGAAATAATCCGTGTAAGTCAAAAGTTGCTTTCAATGCTCCTTCCTTCCCAGTAGAGGGCATTAACTCCCATGATCCTTATCTCTCAAAAGCTGGTCAAAGAGCTCCTCACACAGGTTGGGACAAATTAATCATTTGTCAAGTTATCTTACTTTGGACACAATACATGAAACCCTAGCTCTCTGGAGAAGGCTTTCATGGTGGGAAAGGTGGAAGAAAATGTAAGAAGAGGACAACAACAAGAGGTGATACACTAGTGTTGGGTATTTGTTTATATCTTTTCATAGGTCTCTAGTTGGGCAGCATGATGGCTCAATGGTTAAGATGCTGGGCTTGTCAGCTGGAAAGCCAGCAGCCTAGATTCGAGATCTGAGCAAGCACTGCCCTCTATAGTTGGCAACGACTAGTGGAGTAAAATCTATAGGGTCTCCTTTACTTGTCTAGGTCCCTAGTTAGATCTTTTCTGTTGGTACCCTACATAGGATTTATATCTGTTGATTGCAGCTTGCTGAGAATGGTATACTTTCAGCAGTTTGGCTTATTCCTGTGTGCCTTACTCGAAGATTTTTTAATCTTTTTAAAGATTAAAATGGTTATAATCAGAATATAGGTAGTTCTCAACTTACAACCATTTGTTTAGTGACCATTCGAAGTTATAACAGCTCTGAAAAAGTGACTTATGACAGTTTTTTACACTTATGAGCATTGCAGCTCCCCATGGTCACATGATCAAAATTCGGACACTTGGCAACTGGCAGGTATTTATGATGGTTGCAGTATTTCTTGGTCATATGATCCCCTTTTGCCATCCTCTGATAAGCAAAATCAATGGGGAAGCCAGATTCACTTACTAATACTAACTTAACAATTATAGTGATTCATTTAACGATTGTGGCAAGAAAGGTCATATAATCACTTTACAACTGTCTTGATTAGCAATGGAAATTTTGGGCTCAATTGTGATCATAAATCAAGGATTACCTGTAGTTATTCTGTAGGTTATCGAGCCAGTCTGGTCTAGTGGTTAAGGCACCAGATTAGAAACCAGGAGATTGTGAGTTCTAGTGCCACCTTAGATATGAAAGCCAGCTGTGTGATTTTGGGGTAGTCACTGTCTCAGCCTAACCTACCTCACAGGGTGGTTGTGGGAAAAAATAGGAGGAGGAAGGGCTATTAGGTATATTCATTGCCTTGAGTTACTTATAAAATAATAATGGCAGAAAATAAATAATTTAAAAAATTTAAATAATTACAATGTTAATGTATTCCAAGATGTCTATTTATGGTTTTTTAAGGCTCTTGGATTTTTTTCTTTTCGAGCTTTGCTTTAGAAAACAGATACGTGTATGTTCACAAAACCTATTAAATATGTTCAGAGGTTTAAAGAACCATGCAAATTAATTTTCAATTAATTTTACTTATCATTTCAAAAGCAGCAGGAGAGCCAAAGAAAGGCAAAGGGCTAGGAGATTTGATTCATTTTATTAACTTTATGTATTCTGCCCCTGCAAAAATCCAAGGAACTGATAGATGCAACAGAGAGTTAAGATTTTTCTTTATTTTGCTGTTGTCATTTAGCACTTACCGGATATTTGCAGCCCAGATCCAGTAGTCTTAGTCTATATAATTAAAATCTGAGTCTAGAGAGCTCATGCAAGTGCTGCTGTTAGCTGTGTTCTAATCTGATATTTGAAATCAGAGTTAATTGTAGCAATAAAACACGTTATTTTGAAGAATGCTTGTAAGATGTATATTACTGCAAAACTCATTTGACTTAAGTGGGACAACCTTAGCACTGTGCGAATGTGCTTCTGATGAATCATGCACATGTTCTAATAAATTTTCCAAGTTAACTTTTCTGACTTTTTCCTCCCTTTCTGTAAAACAGCAAATTTAGCTCTAAAATAACAATCTCTGTGTGTGTCCAGTGACCTCCCCCCATCTCAACAAAGTACTGAAGCTGTTATGTAATAAAAAAAAATAGCTATGCTCTATTTGACAACAGTCCCTGTATTTATTCTGGACTCTGCTATTAAATATGTAAAATAAATTTTGCCTTCCACTTGGCCGTAGAACAGTAGCTAAACTATCTCTGAGAAAATATGGGGCAGGAAGTGGGGTGGGAGGGGGAAAAAATAAGATTTTAACAATATCAGTCTGTGCTAGCCTACTTAAAACTAAAACCTATTGACTCCAATAGAATCCAGGCATCTACTGTATACGTTGGACTGTGCAGTGGAGGGTTGCCCCCGGTTCTATAGAACCGGTAGTAAAACTGGTGGGAGGCTCTGCCCACTGACCCTGATGTCATAAAAAGGCTTCTGCGCATGCGCAAAAGCTTCTGTGCTTGTGCAGAACAGCGCGCATGCAAGTGAAGCGAGCGCGCGTGTGCGACCCCATTGCGAACCGGTAGTAAAGGTAAGTAGAACCCACCCTTGGGACTGTGGCCTCAGTTTTTTTTAATGGAAGATTATGCACAGTGTTAAATAATGTGAAGTTCTACATTTTATCATACCCCAGTGGCAAGAGGCTCCTTCGTTTTGAGGAACACTTGCATTCTGGGCATGGCTAGTCTAGTGAAGAGAAGGACCAAGGGACACATGATAGCAGTGTTCCAATATTTGAGGGGTTGTCACAGAGAGGAGGGAGTCAAGCTATTTTCCAAGGCACCCGAAGGCCAGACAAGGATGGAAACTGATCAAGGAGAGATTCAACCCAGAAATAAGGAGAAATTTTCTGTCAGTGAGAACAATCACCAATTGTTGATTGTTTGTGGGAGCTTCATCACTGGAAGCTTTCAAGAAGCGGCTGGACTGCCATCTCTCAGATATGCTATAGGGTCTCCTGCTTGGGCGGGGGGTTGGACTAGATGACCTACAAGGTCTCTTCCAACTCTGTTAATCTGTCAAACATTCTGCTCTTAATGACAAAACTTGCATAATTCATAATTCCATGCCCATACTTCTCTAGTTTGAGAAGGTGAAGGTGTTGTTCATTAAACATGGCTGTTTCTTAAAACTCATTGGAGCAGCTGCTCCAAACTGCTACAGTGATGTAGGAGGTTTTACTTACCAATTAGTCACACTTGATACCTGAATTTCATTTTGCCACAGTAAGATTTTTGCATCATTTTTGCCTGCTGTTTTTTCCCCCTGTGCAGTCGAAAATTGTTAATAAATTCCCGGGCATCAGCTACATTGGCTGTGAATTCTCAAGATGTATTCCCATAATATCTAGAGCCACTAGTCTAGGGAAAGAAAGATTCACTGACTTAGGTACAGGTTATGCTGGTGTAATTATAATACTTTTTTCTAACACAACATCTGCTATGGCTCACCAAAATCTTTTATCCAAATATGTGTTATCTACATACCACTGGCAAGAAAAAAAATCATCTTGTCACCTAGCTAATGCTGAAATTAAAGTAAAACGGAGTGAATGTTGGTGGGAAAGACCTAGAACTTAAATTTCTTTGTTATAAGCCTTTCTTGGTAGGTGTTGTGACCCCAGCCCCGGAGGCTGATTTATCTTCGCATGCTGATTCGGAGGATGATATGGAGGAGGAGGAAGCTGTCACGAGCTATGTGCCAGAGGGGCCGTCTTCACTGGTGAGTCAGCAAGAACTGACAGTTGCTGATGTGCCTATGGACCCCAGCCAAATTGAGGAGGAAACGACGAGGGGGAGCCCCTATTGGATGCAAGAGAGAGACGTAGGAGACATCATAGAGAACAGCTATTGCCACATCCTAAGAGGTGTTGTCAGGAGACGTAGGGCCACACCCTACAAAGTATAAAAGGGGTGTGACTGGGCTGGAAAGGCGTGGTGAACAATTTGTTGGTGTTTTGGATGCAGTGGAGTTACAACTGTTAGTTTGGAGTTTTTGACAAGAGTCTGCATTCCTGCATTAGCCTGCTGTCTGTCTGCCAAAACCTTTGGAACATTGCCCAGTAACTATTGGACTGATATATGCTTTGGAAGAGAACTATTTATTAAAGGGCCAGCTTCAGTTTCTCTAGCCTGCGTTTGTTACTGCCGGGCTATTTGAGCCTCTGCAAGGCCACTCGTGGGAGTGGACAGAACAGTAGGTTTCAAAGTCGTTTTTCTTTCATTCCAAAAGAACTGTTCACTTTTTTCCACATTTTGTTCCATTAAATTTGTCCATACTTTGAGTTGAGCGGCATTGGTGCTTAACGTGGTGCAGTGGTTAAAATGTAATATTGCAGACTAACTCTGCCGACTGCCAGCAATTTGATTCTCACCGGCTCAAGTTTGATTCAACCCTCCATCTTTCCGAGGCTGTTAAATGAAACCCAGATTGTTGAGGGCAATATGCTGACTCTGTAAACTACTTAGAGAGGGCTGTAAAGCACTATGATGTGGTATATAAGTCTAAGTGCTATTGCTATTGCCAGTACGGTACTAATGTCTATCCAGCTACAGGTTCCAAGGATAAATGGCCAAGCAAAACAGGTTATTTATTGATGAATGTTTGATTTCATGTAAATTGCCTGAAATGTTTTACTGATAGTGTTTAATCAAGAACGTTGCTTCATTTGTGTCTCAATTTCTGAAATAGTCAAAATTGTTCTCTCCTGCCTTGTAGTAATAAAGGCATGACCAAAAGTAGGGAGATGATACCCTGTTCCCCCGAAAATAAGACATCCCCTGATAATAAGCCCTATTGGGCTTTTGAGCGCATGCGCTAAAATAAGCCTCCTTCCCCGAAAATATTTAAACACAGAGCTGGAAATCAGGTAAGACAGCAAGAAGAACCCCATCTTGCTCCATGTGCCCCAAAATAATAAGACCTCCCCAAAAATAAGGCCAAGCGCTTATTTCGGGGTCAAAAAAAATATAAGACAGGATTTTATTTTCAGGGAAACATGGTACAGTGAATAAATAGATAGAAGGGAGATCCCGTGTAACAAGGAGATCAGAAGCACTGGGGATTATTTTTAAGCAACATATGACTATAGCAACATTAAACTAAAAAGATATGTTTGAAATATTTTCTTGACTAACTACTGCAACCTCTCATTTTGCAATGGGAGATTTTATCCAATTTTAGCTTCACTGCGTCAGCAACTCTTTTCATCTTGAATCATATAGAATAACAAAATTCAAAGTGTTCCAAAGCATGTCTTTTAGAATATACTTGGTTTACCTTTTGTCTTCTCCTACTACAAGTAGGAAGAATAGCTTTTTAATACAAAGAGTTATATCTGAATAGAGTCAAATTTACATGCTTTTTTTCTTTCACAAAAATTAAACATATGATTCTTTGTATACACCAGAGGGCGCTTTTACACAAGTATTTCAAATCATAATACTATTTTAATAGTAATCATAGAGAAATCATCCAATGTAAATAAATTGGATGCTTTCAGTTCATAGACAAGCATAACAAAATACCAAAACACATGAAAGTGAACCATAGCAACAATGGATTGTGAATACTTGAAGTGTTTCGGTTCACATAATAAATATTTCCTGTACCAACTGTTTTTCAGAATGTCTTCTGCTGTAAAATCAGTAAATCTAAAACAACCAGATCTGAGCTGCAGAGATTATAGAGTACCAACACTAACCCTTTGCTACTGTCTAATGGTCATTCAGATTTTTGCACACCAGATCTGGTACCCTTAGAAAACTGCCAAACAGGTCTGGGAAAGAGAATTAAATTCTCTTTTTAATTAAAAAAAATATTTTCTGACTTTATTAAAGTGTAGGGTTTTTTTTCCAAATTCAAGACAAACACTAACAAAATTTAAACAATCCAAAATCATGATAAAAATAAAAGAATCTGAAAAGGAGAATAAAATTTGGGAGATGGGTTCCTTTTCTCTTTCTTACACATGGAGAAAGGGGGGCGGGGCACGGATACATATGTGATCAAATATAAGAAACTTTTAACAGAAAAGTTTCTTGAGGGAATTGCGGATAGAATAACAACTGTACCATGGTCTGTAATATGTTTGTTTCTTGTATTATACAGTATTGGGCCATATCAGTTGCTATTGTTATTAAAAGGAAAAGGGGAAAAAACGTTAAAAAGGAAAACTGAAGACATTTTTTGCAAAAGAATGCAAAACTGAATGATACACACCAGAAGCAAGAACATTCCTTGTGCAGGGTTGGGAAAACCAAAGACTGAATTATAGCTCCAGACTTTCTTAACAACTTCAGTGCTAGCTGGTAACGTGTGGTCTGGCTGGGGATAGTTCAGATACTTTCTCAAGTCTCCATTACATTTATGTCAGCTCTAAAATGCAGACCAGACCAAGAAACAAAAGCCATATTGGTTTAAAACTCCTTTTATTGGAAGAGCTAGAGGAACCGAATCATCCAACTCTGAATGTGCTCTCATTGTGTCCCCCCCACCCACTCAGCCCCCTTATTTTAATCTTTGTGTGAATTAGGCAGAGTCTGTCTGAAGCATTTTCTTAAGTTTGTCTCTTGGAATGAGCTCAAGTCTGATTGTTGCCTTGGTAACAAATCTTCCCTCTGTCCTTTAAGGCCATTCTGTATGCCCTCCATATCTTGGCTCCACAACCTGGCAACCAAAGACAGCAATCTACCAGACTGGGCTTAGAAGCCTCCTTAGAAAAGCAAAACACGAGCAGCTGCAGCAGAGTGGGGTTCCCTCCCCCCCCTTTTTTTTTTCCAGAGGGAAAGGATACTTGCTTCTTGTGAAAAAAGAACAAAGGTATACAGGGCCGGGAGATAATTTCCTGTGAGACTGAGGACCAGAAGGATGGCAAGGAACATTCTGGTGAATAGGATCTTTGTACCCAATTATATGCATCGTGGCTACCGTTCGGTGGATGGGAAAACTCATCTATCTTTCCCACCATTTTGCAGAAATACCTGTAACATATTTTCAAAGGGCCACCAGCCCCAAAAAGGCTAAGAACTTTCTGGCAATCTCCCCTTTTTCTCCTGGATATTGGTGTGCTGAATTTCTTATTGTCTTCATTCCTGTGTTTTTTGCTGTTGCCTTCTTTATTATCGTTCGTGTGATTCCAACAGGTAACATCCTAATCAAACAACCTGTTTTTTAACAACCTGCTTTTGGTCCATCTGTTTTCATGCCCTTCTGGTTGTGACTTAGGGAAGTAATTTATAGCCCTATAATTTTTTTTTTAAAGGGACGCGGTGGCTCAGTGACTAAGACGCTGAGCTTGTTGATCGAAAGGTCTAATCCCTAGTGCCACGTAACGGGGTGAACTCCCGTTACTTGCCCCAGCTTCTGCCAACCTAGCAGTTCGAAAGCACGTTAAAAATGCAAGTAGAAAAATAGGGACCACCTTTGGTGGGAAGGTAACAGCATTCCGTGTGCCTTTGGCGTTGAGTCACATGACCACGGAGACGTCTTTGGACAGCGTTGGCTCTTTGGTTTTGAAACAGAGATGAGCACCGCCCCTTAGAGTTGGGAACGACTAGCACATATGTGCAAGGGGAACCTTTACCTTTACCTTTTTAATATTTAAAAAAAGAAGAAGAAGCAGCAAAAAGAGCAATATGTGATTCCAAAGGTCCTTGCATGTTTTGAGGATTTTTCCACAATCGTGTTGAAGTGGAGACTTATGAAATGAAGTACAGGTAGTCCTCAACTTACAACAGTTCATTTAGTGACCATTCAAAGTTACAACTGCACAGAAAAAAGTGACTTATGACAATGTTTCACACTTTGCAGCATCCCCATGGTCATGTGATGAAAATTCAGACTCTTGGCAACTGATTCATATTTATGACGGTTGCAGTGTCCCAGGGTCACTTGATCACCTTTGCGACCTTCTGACAAGCAAAGTCAATGGGGAAGCCAGATTCACTTCACAACCGTGTTATTAATTTAACAAATGCAGTGATTCACTTAAAAGATTGTAATAGGGCAAAACTCATTTAACAAATGTCACACTTAGCAACAGAAATTTGGGACTCAGTTGTGGTCATACATTGAGGACTACCTGTAGCACATTTCTCCCTTTTTCTTCCTTTTGGTCCAGAGTCTCTCTTTCTATTGACCTCATAAATAAAGGTAAAGGTTCCCCTAGCATATATGTGCTAGTCATTCCCAACTCTAGGGGGCGGTGCTCATCTCCATTTCAAAGCCGAAGAGCTAGCGCTGATCGAAGACATCTCCGTGGTCATGGGGCCGGCATGACTAAACGCCAAAGGCACACAGAACACTGTTACCTTTCCACCAAAGATGGTCTCTATTTTTCTATTTGCATTTTTTACATGCTTTCAAACTGCTAGGTTAGCAGAAGCTGGGACAAGTAACGGGAGATCACCCTGTTACGCGGCACTAGGGATTCGAACCGCTGAACTGCCAACCTTTCGATCGACAAGCTCAGCATCTTAGCCACTGAGCCACCGTGTCCCTTGGCCTCATAAGAACAAGCATCAATTTCAATGGGCTTCAGATGCTGTAAACACTATCTGAATATTTTGTTATGAATTGGAGCGAACAATTTGAGTTTTCTTCTCTGTTCTTCATTTCCTACCGAGTTCCTGAATTACTTATTTCAAAGCAGAGTCATGGTGGTCTCTTTCTGAAACACCCACTCTGTAGTTCCCTTGGCTATCTTCTTACCCTGCTACCCTGCAGCGCAGGAATTTTTATATACCTTGGTGTCTGGTGGTGATGTCTTCTGTCTAGTTCATAGGAGATGGCAAAGGAAACAAATTTCTCTAAAGTTTACTTTCTTTTAAAGTATTGGCAGAGCCGAGGTGGCGCAGTGGTTAGAGTGCAGTACTGCAGCTACTTCAGCTGACTGCTAGTTCAGCAGATCAGCGGATCAAATTTCACCGGCTCAAGGTTGACTCAGCCTTCCATCCTTCCGAGGTGGGTAAAATGAGGACCCAGATTGTTAGGGGGCAATATGCTATTTAGTATACTGTCTTTGGTGTAAGCCGCCCAGAGTCCTCAGAGAGTGGGCGGCATAGAAATATGAATAATAAATAAATAAATAAAATAAATATTGGACCCTGAGTTCATGTTCCTAAGTGCTTATGCTCACACTCACTAGCTTCCGGTGCTGAGAGTGAAATTGCTTGATCGTGTAAATTAATTTCATACAGGGACACAATCAGGGGTGAAATCCAGCAGGTTCTGACAGGTTCTGGAGAACCGGTAGTGGAAATTTTGAGTCATTCAGAGAACCGGTAGCGGAAAGTTTGAGTAGTTTGGAGAACTGGCAAATACCACCTCTGGCTGGTCCCAGAGTGGGGTGGGAATGGAGATTTTGCAATATCCTTCCCCTGCCACGCCACACCACGCCCACCAAGCCATGCCCACAGAACCAGTAGTAAAAAAAATTGAATTTCACCACTGGACACAATCCTGTTGGACCTTAATCAAGGAAACAGAATAACAGAATAACTGAATAAGAGAGTTGGAAGGGACCTTGTAGGTCAAGTGCAGAGGGGCTGAAGAGATTGTGCAGGTGGGAAAGCCTTGGCTTGTGGGAAGCTAGGCAGAGAATGCCTGCAAAAACACAATTGAATTTACACTTCTTGTTGGTTTCCAAATAACTTGTCAAGGAGCGTTGAAAATAGCGATTCTGACGGACTGCAGTGGAATGGTGCATTAAAACAGCCACAACTTCCCCAAATTTCATTTCCACAGGAATAATGGGTTCTGGCTTTCTATAAATTAGTCCACTTGAGGTACCTTGGTTCAAAAATCATTGCTTTAATTTTACTATTTAAAAATTGATGCACCATTTCGCCCAATTGAAGATTATAAGTAGACAAAAAGACATGAGAGTTTTAGTAATATATAGATTTAAGGTTATCCTATCTGGGCTGCAAAAATGCAAAATAAAAAAAAACATTAGAAGGGATTTATCATACTTAACTGGAAAACAATTTCATCTGGACTCTTTTGGGAAGACAAATATACTTTGAAGAATGGACTTGTTATATTTAACCAGATAACAATTGATAAGAGATGGTATTAAGAAGCAAACATGGATATTTGATCCAGGACAAATCGGTGTTAACCTTTAGCAAGAAGAACTTGCTTCTTTTTTAAATTATTGTTCTACCTGTGAACTATTTTGTCATTAATATAGTAGATAGATGACAGGTTAATAATGTGCAATTAAAATTAGTAGTCTAAAATTGGGGGGGGCTGTTTCGTAAGGTGTGGTAAACAAATACCACTGTAATATATTTATCACTATTCAACTAGAGGGGATAATATATGTATATGCACTAGTGTTTCTTAATGCACCTTTTAAAAAATGTTTGTTTTGTTGTTTTTGTTAAAACATTTTGGAGTTTTGTATTTTAACTTTTTTTGAGTAAAATAAAAATAGAATAAAAAAACTATTAGATAGATTTTTTTAAAAAAATCATTTCCTACCATTCAGCAATATCTTGATTCTGCAGCCCAAATATGGCAGCGCTTATTTTCCAAAACCAGCACAAGGGATGTATCTCTATCAACAAGTGCCAGTTCTGGATGTATGAAGGAGAACTGTTGTTTCTAGAAGCATAAAGTTGGCCTCTGTTGAAGAGGAAAATTCAATCTGATCTTTTTGTGCATTGCCAGTAATTAAACTAACATAGGCACTTTTTAAAAAAAGAATAGAGCTGGAAGGGACCTTGGAGGTCTTCTAGTCCAGCTCAAGCAGGAGACCCTATACTAGGGGTGTGAAACTCAAGGCCCGGATCTGGCCTGCGAGGCTCCCTGGAAACAGTAAACGACCGGCCCACAGTGCCTTTGGCAGCAAAAATGGAGCTAGAGAGGGCCATGTGCAGCCTTCCTGAGCTCCGTTTTCGGCTGCAACAGCCTCTGCAACACTCTGCCAGCGAAAACAGAACTCGTTTTTTACTGGGAGAGTGCTTGGGCCACCACAGGTGCCTCCGACATGAGTGACGTCGAGCTAGCCATGCCCACCTTCCCTAAGGTGACCAGATTTTAACATTGGTAAAGAGGGACACCATTGTGGGCGTGGCTTATTTTGTGGGCGTGGCTTGGAGGTCATGTGACTGGGTGGGCGTGGCTAGCTGGTCATGTGACCGCGTGGCCATGGCTATGTGTATAGGGACTACTCAGAGGGCTGAAAAAAGTCATTTCTGACAGGTCCTCGCACCTTTGACTGGTCCTCACACTTATGACCATCCTCATATTTATGCCCGTGCAGCATTCTTAACAACCATGTCACTCATTTCACAACTGCTTCTCTTCACCATGGTGACAAGATAGGGCAAAAAACGTAAAATGTGAGGACAGTCGTAAGTTCGAAGACTGGTCAAAAGTGCGAGGACCAGTCAAAAATAACTTTTTCAGCCCTCTGAGTAGTCCATATGCACAAAAGAACTAACCAGAGGGCTGAAAAAAGTCATTTCTGACAGGTCCTCGCACTTTTGACTGGTCCTCACACTTATGACCATCCTCATATTTATGCCCGTGCAGCATTCTTAACAACCATGTCACTCATTTCACAACTGCTTCTCTTCACCAAGATAGGGCAAAAAACGTAAAATGTGAGGACGGTCGTAAGTTCGAGGACTGGTCAAAAGTGCGAGGACCAGTCAAAAATAACTTTTTCAGCCCTCTGAGTAATCCATATGCATAAAAGGATACAGCAATAGAGAGGGATGAAGGAGGGGAAGGAAATGAGAGTAGGAGTGAGGGAGTAGTGAGTAGTAGAGAGGGAGGAAGAGAGGAGGAGAAGGAGAAAGGAAGAGGAAGTAGGGAGGAGAAGAAGAAGGGGAGGAAAAGAAAGTAAGAAGGAAAGAAAAGAGAGAGGTGGTAGGTTTGAGGAGAAAGATTGCTGTACAATAAAAAAGATGAAAGGGAAGAAAGCCAACCCCAAACAAATATAAAGATATTAAGATAAAGAATGAATTGTTAAACTTTAAAGAATAAAAGAGAACAAATATGAATAAATAGCAATAATTAGAAACACACATACAAACATACAATGTATTTTCTTTGAACAGAATATTTGGCTGGTTCACAAATTTAAACAGTGTTTAGTCATTTCAATTAAATTTACAATTTCTATATTTCCTTTTTGCCATATTTATTCCTCATCTATTTTTTTAAAAAAACAGTATTAGCCTTCATCCTCATCTCTAATCTTAATCAAATTCAATTTTTCCCTTCTATTCTATATTATACCCCTTCCCATTGTCATCTATTTTTATATCCATCCTCACATTGGTTAATTATGTAATTATGTAATACAGTTGTTTAATACAAATTCAACATTTTAATATAAATCAATTAGTTATATAATTATCTTTTTTGTATATTAATCAATATGAACATTATTTCCATGCAATCCAATTTCTTACAAATCAATTAATTATATTTAGCAATAATAATAAATTATATTTATATAATAAATATAAAAATAATTTCCCCCATATATTCCTCCAAACCACAACTTAATCATTTCTGCTTTCAACACAATATACAATTAATAGTATCTCAATTATTACAATTCCCTAGTTAAATAGAGCTTTTTTTCTTTTGTGTTTTAAAATCTTGAACTCTCCTCTTTTGCTCTAAATTTCCCATTGTTTGTACCTTCCTTTTTTGGTGAGGAAAAAGAAAAGAAATCTGCTGCCTAATTTTCCAACGTTGCACCAAACAAGCCAACAGCCTGTTTCACTTTCAGTTTTGTTTTGAGCTTGGTTTGCACAAGGAGAAAAAAATCTGCTCGAGCAATTTAGCAAGTAGAAGAGCCCTGCGCAAAACAGCTGAGAGCAAATTAGCTGAGAGTGGGGAAGCCGAGCTAATCAACGTGCTAATTAACCTACACGGAAGCTGTAAGGGGCTGTTTTTTCTATTTTTGCGGGCATGGGTCTACTCATTTGTTTTCTTTTAACACTGATCAGCTGTAGGTCGGCCCTTTGAAGTCCCGCGGCAAGAGTTTAAACAGTTTTTTTTCCTCTTGCCATCAGCTGGGACTCAGGAGGCAGAAGGAAAAATCGGGACTTTTTTAAAACGCCGCGGGACGCGGGACAAATTGCTAAAAATCGGGACTGTCCCGCCAAAAGCGGGACGTCTGGTCACCTTAACCTTCCCCCCCCCAAGGTCAAAGACACCCTGATGTGGCCCTCAATGAAATCGAGTTTGACACCCCTGCCCCAGTGGTGGGATTCAGCCAGTTTGCACCTATTCGGGAGAACCGGTTGTTAACTTTCTAAGCAGTTTGGAGAATCGATTATTGGAAGAAATCTTATTTTGTTTTTTTCCACTTTACAGTGGAAGGGAACATTCTGGTGGTGTTTCTAGCCTAATCTTTATTGCCCTGTTTACAGAAACTGCCTCTCTGGTTAACCCTTATTACATTGTAACAGCTAAGGCAAAGTGCCCATTGATGTTGAGTTGGCCATGCCCACAAGGTCACATGACCACCTGGCCACGCCTACCCAGCTGGTCATTAGGGCAGAGAACCAGTTGTTAAATTATTTGAATCCCACCACTGCCCTGTCCTATACCATTTCAGATAGATGGCTGTCCAGTCTTTTCTTAAAAAAGTCCAGTGATGAGGCACTTACAACTTCTGCAGACAAGCTGTTCCACTAGTTAATTGTCCTTACTGTTAGGAAGTTTCTTCTTAATTTCATATAGCTTTTCTCCTTGATTAGTTTCCATCCATTGTTTCTTGTCTTGCCTTCTGGTGCTTTGGAAAATAAGTTCACCCCCTATTTTTTGTGGTAGCTCCTCAAATACTGGAATACTGCTATCATGTCATGCCTAGGTCTTCTTTTCTTTAGACTAGCCATGCTCAAATCCTGCAACGGTTCTTCGTATCTTTTAGTCTGTAGGCCTTTAATCAACTTAGTTACTTTCCTCTGCACTTTTTCCAAAGTCTCAATATCTTTTTTGTTATGTAGTGATCAAAACTGGATGTAGTATTCCAGGTGTGGTCTTAGTAAGATTATTTAACATTCTCCATAAGTAAGTTTGAAACACAGATATTACAGAGAAAAGCAACATTCTAGGCGTGATGGGAGAAAAACTTTTGAGAGGAAGTCTCTTTATTTTATCTCAATTTAAAATACCCTTCTATTCTTAGTTACCAAAAGATATTTTAAAATCTCTATAGATCCTCTGCATATAGAGAATTAATTTGTTAGCTCTCTGTCCCAAACACATTTTTATATTCAATTGAAACAAACTTTCTAACATCCTTATACTCATCTGAAGAAATGTAGTTTACATACTCTATGATATGATTATATAACCAGATTATATATTAATTGTTGCACACAGTTATATTTACTGTTTGAAATTGTGCAGAAGTTTCCTGCAATCTTCTGTCTTCCAGATCATTGGACTTCAGTCCCTGAATCCCACAGTCACATGTTCAACACTTCTGGAGGTTCCTAGGAGGTTGAAAGCTTTTTTTAATGCTTACATAACACTTAAGGCTGCCACTGTAAAGACAAATACCAGAACTCAAGGACAATGTAACCTTCCAAAATAATACTTAGAGTGTGTTTGAGGAAACACAGGGAAAGATGATCCCATGCAACACACACACACACACACACACACACACACACACACAATTGCTACAAATTGCACAATTTGAATACAGTATGATTTTCCAACAGACGAAAACTCTACCAATATGTTACTTTCTAAAAAGGCATTCTTAGCAGCATATTTAATCTGCAACTCAATCAATCTTAATCACCCTATCTTCATCTTCACCTCAACCAGCTTAACTGCATCCAGATGATCTCGTACCTTAATCTTGGATCTCTACCCTCTCCACATTTACTCTTCCCCAAATACATGAAAAAGCTGGATGCAATAATAAGAATTCCTATTGAGACAGCAACAGGCCTCAATGTTTGGGGGAAATGCTTTCACAACTGATGGATAGTTCCTTTGTATGCTGCTGGTGAACTCATACAATTCTTTTTTACTGGGAACCATGCCCATAGTCTGCAGACACACAATAAGCACAGTGCATAGGTCCTACAGAAGTTTGGGGTCTGTGAAAATGTTAAAAAGAAAACCCTGTGAAATCCTGAAAAGCAACAATAAAATCAAAATTAATATATCCTGAAACTAAGCATATATTAAAATATTATATAAAATAGACTCCTTTATTTGATAGAGTTATCATAATTTATTCTTTGCAATCAATTGAAGAATGTAGATCCAGGGGATATCTTAAAACCCTAAAAATCACCATAAAGATAAATGTATCTAGGGCCTACCCAGAGTTAATGCAGCCCTGTTTCCAACTATGTTCTCCGATCAGAGCATGGTTCTCATGATACAATGATAATTTCAGGTACAATTTAAGGTGCTAATGTTAACCTGTTAAGCCTTCCAGGGCTTGGCATCTGGATATCTGCATGACTATCTCTTATAACTAGAATTGACCCAACTCACTGGATCTTTTAGGGAGAAGCTACTTGTCAAGATTGAACTGCTTGGCTTCTTTCAAACCATAATGCTTTTCAACTTGCCAATGAACTGGATGGAGGAAAGGGGAAAATGGTATGCCGAGAATGTATGCGGAGATCATGAGAGCATGGAAACCATCAAGGTCACCACTGCAGGTGTTGGAGAAAGAGATGGACTGATCCCATAACAAATGGACATCTCATAATTGGACAATGTGATCACCCAGGGTTGGGGAGAAGGGGAAGCTACTGTTTAACTAGGCAAGCATTTGCGCAGGAAATATGTTTCTTAGTACCAATATGGTGTATCCAATAAAGTTTTACTTTTGGGAATTCAAAGCTCCTGAGAGTGTTTCCTTGTTTTGGGTTCACTAGTCAGAGAGATGACACTACTTCTGGATCTCCACTTATAAGAGGTGAGGGGACTAAACTGATGATTTGAAACAGCTTCCTGATGAAGATCATGCTGGTTCACTTCTTGTTGACTTTCAGAAAGATGTTGACAATGGGGTCATTTTAGAGGCCATTCTCCTAGTTTAAGAACTGCGAGACTTTGAAATTTCTTTTAGTTCTTTTACTTCTTTCTCATTGACTGTTAGTATTATTTTCCTTTCCGCATTTTATGATGTTATCTTTTAGTCATACTATAGATATTTTTACTTTTTTCTTATGCTATATACTATAGGAGTCATCAAGTATGATTAGACTGTAGTGGGAAATAAGTCTAATAGATTAATAATATGAAAATTGTGCTCAGCCCTAACCCAATATTTACTGCCACTGACTTTGAGTCAATTCTTTCCCTAGTCTGTTGAGTTGGCGTTTATGGATTATAAAGCAAGAACAATGAAGCCAAGATTAAAACATAATTGCACAATGTATTTTTTTAGTCATTTGGGTAATGCCATGTAAGTGCTGAATTTGCTCTAATCCACTCTTCCCCAGTCAACATAAAATTTTGAGCGTTGTTGGCCTAATAGCTTCAGGTTGGAGAAGGGTGGATTGAACTACAACAGAGGAAAAAGTGGGCACATGGACAATGGGATGCTGCAACCAGTTGTAAGTATGAGTCCAAAGTGTAATCATATGACTGTGGGAGGGGGACAGCAGTCATAGAACAATTAATCAGCAGAACAACTTGTCTCCAGAAGCTGTGAATGCTCCCCAACACTGGAAGTTTTTAAGAAGAGATTGGACAACCATTTGTCTGAAATGGTATAGGGGTTCCTGCATGAGCAAGAGGTTGGACTAGAAGACCTCCAGGGTTCCTTCCAACTCTGTTATTCTGTTATACTTTCAAGGATGAGACATAACTAGCTTTTTAAAAGTCAATCACAACTTTGAACGGTAGTCAAATGACCACTTGTATGTTGAATTCTACCTCTAAAGAAATACAGCATTAATTAATTTCTAGTAGCTCAGTTTAGTATATGTAACTTTCACATGTTTAAGTGGCCATCCTTGGTTTTATTTTTAAATTTTAGTCTAGCTATAATGTGTATGTGTGTGTGTCTGTGTGCGTGCACAAACATGTGAGAGAGGAATTAAAGAGAGAGAGGAAAAGAAGGATGGGATGAAGAACGGATAAAAGGTAAATCATGATGATTTTTTAAAAATGGGAAGATGCTTCAGCTTGCTGGTTTGGGCAGACGGAGGGCGGGAATCTTCTAAAAATAACTCACAACACAATCCCTAAAGGCTTAAAGCACCATCTGGAGACATTTAGAAAAGAACCAACCGGCTGACGTAGGAGGCACAGAAAGATCAGAATCTACATCAAAGAAAATGGCATTTATAATAGTGCAATGATGGAATTTTAAAATGTGTTATATGGATTGTGAGCTTTTTAAAAGTAATCACCTAGAACATCTTCACTGCTGAGGTTTGCATACCAGAATCTGGAATTCATATAGGATGCAAAATAAGTGAAGATACTATTCTATGTATATTGTAAGTCAGAGTGGTGCAGAACATAAGCAGAATGACTTGCACCCAATCATCAATGTGTTAATAATAGTAGAAACAAAATATCCCCCCCCCCACACCTCCCAGTTCTAATGTTGAACTGATGAAGTTGTCATGGGGGAAGCTAAGAGAATTTTTATGTAGAATAATTATGGGGGGGGGGGGGAAATTTGTTAGTAAGGCTATCCATTCTCAGTCCCTGAACTCAGAACACTGCATCTATTCTCTAAAAATGTTTTTAACCTGTCTGTGTTAGAACTCAGGATTCTGCTAAAAAGCAAAATAGATCCATTTTATAAATGGATACAGTATATCCATACAGTATAAAATCTCTTCAACTTAGTCTACATTATATGCTCTCAGACTCATTCATTTATATAGGAGCATTAGGTATCTGTTATCTTCCTGAACCACTGATGTCTAGATAACATTCATCAAGTCATCCACTAAAGTCAATGGGACAAAATATGGAGCCACACAGAAACCTCACCTATAGACAAGCAGCTTTCCAAATGCTTAGCTGTGGTTATTGTTTTTTATAGAGTTACTGATTACATTTATATATTATAACAGACAGTCTTTACTTTTTTGTTCATTATTGTCTGTTTAACACACTTATTGTAAGACATTCTAGTAAACAACAGCAGACAGAGATCTAAGGGTTAAGTTAATTACATAGAATTGCGTGGCAGAATTAGACAATTTGAGGCTAAAGTTGTGCAGACACTTAGCTGGCATCAGCCCCACCAACTACAATGGGATTTACTTACTTCCAAACAGATATTGTTTAAAATTGCACTATTAAACTCTAAAGGAAACTCCTCAGAGGGTTTTTTTTCCTGGCTAAGAGTTATCAGTTCCTGGCTAAGAGTTATCAGTAAAGATCAAATTAATTAGCCAAATAAGTATTTTTCTGTGCTGATCTGGTGACTAGATTTACATTAGAAGAGACCTTGAAGGTCTTGTAGTCCAGGCCCCTGCTCAAGCAGGAGAACCTATACCCGTGATGGCGAACCTATGGCACGCGTGCCCAAAGTGGCATATGGAGCCATGTCGCCTGGCATGTGCGCCGCCGCCTGTTCCTCTTCTGGGTTTCTGGCTCACATGTGCGCGTGACAATCAGCTGACCTTTTTGCATGTGGCAGTGCTGGAAACTGGAAGAGCTGGTCTTCCATTTTCCTGCATGAGCATGCACGCTGGACAGGTGATCATTGCACGCACATGCGTGCCAGAAACCCAGAAGACTAGCTGGCTGGCATGCATGCACCCTGGGCAGCTCCTCTTCCGGGTTGCGGCCCTGACGAGCATGCGCGCACGTTCCCTTTTTGGCACTCAGTGCCAAAAAGGTTCGCCATCACTGACCTATACCATTTCAGACAGGTTGCTGTCCAGTCTTTTCTTAAAAACATCCAGTGATGGAGTGCCCACAATTTCTGCAGGCAAGCTGTTCCACTTCACTGTTAGGAAGTTTCTCCCTAATTCCAGGTTGTTTCTCTCTTTGATTAGTTTCCAACCGTTGTTTCTTGTCCTGCCCTCTGGTGCTTTGGAGAATAATTTGACTTCTCTTCTTTGTGGCAGCCCCTCAAATACTGGAATACTGCTATCATGTCACCACTAATTCTTCTTTTTGTTAGACTAGCCAAACCCAAATCCTGCATATGTTCTTCGTATGTTTTAGTATGTTTTAGATTAGAAAAACACTTTCTGAAATAATTAGCTGAGATAAAGGAACTTTAGAAAAATAGATGCAAAAGGATAAATAGACTTGCTTATAGTCTTTTTAAAATGTCATTGATAAAAATTGCTGGCCTAATGAGTAATTTCATACATTTTTGTTAATCTATCAATTAAATCAAATAAGCCTACAATCCTAGAGAGTAGACCTTATTAAAATCAATCTTGCTTCTAAATAAACCAGCTATGGTTCTGCTGAGAAAAAAAGACTTTAATTATACAGATTAAGGCTGCTAGTTCTGAGATGCAGAAATTCACAATGAGTGCTAGGTGGGAACAATGCTTAATTCTTTAGTGTATCTAATGGTCCTCTGCTTGTTGTTTTGTATTGTTTTTTGGCAGCTCAGCACTGGTAGACTAAGAATACATACAGCTGAGAAAATGAACTCCAGTCCCTTAGCTCTGTGTAGTTCTTCACATCCTGCTTCTGAACTCAAAAGTAATCTTTGTGCTTGGAAATGTGCTTGTGTGGTCCTTAACCACATTAACATATTTAACAAAGTTTGAACACAGAGAGAACTTCTTAAGCAGGACTTCTAAGAGAACAGCTAGAAATCCCAAGTGATCCCTAAAATGTGTTGAATATCATCATTCTGTAATTAAATGGAGAACTCTCTGAAAACTTTACTCATAAATAACGAGGTGACAACTTCCATTCCATTCTGCCTTGTGTAACATAAGGATAATACAGGTTTATAACCATAACTGAGTCTGCAATTGCGGTCACAAGTCCTATGGGTTGTTAAGTGGGTCATCATGTGACTGCACCTAATGTATGAGCTTTTTTTTTTGCAGCAGTCATTAAGCGAACTGCCAGTTTCCAACAGAAAACATCGTAAATCATGGTCACATGACTTTGGGATGCTACAAACAACCATAAATGTGGGCCGATTGCTGAGCATCCAAAATGCAGTCACACAACCCAGGATGGACGACCATTAGAATCTGGATTGTAAGTAGCTTTTTTGAGGGGCCGTAATAAGTTGAGAACTACCTGTAATGTGAAACATTGGAAAGTGTACAATATTTCTTCTGGTTGTTGCTGGAGATTCATCTAGAAACAAGATCGTGGTATTGGGAATACTGGAAACAGGAGGTGCCATTAAGTGAAGTTTTATTTTCCTGGTGAATAATCTTGGTTGCACAATTCTTTCTTCTGCAAGGGGCCCACAATTAAGCAATTTAATAAGTAGGAGCTGTGCATAATTTATTGTAATTCATGTAAAGAAATTCATTGGAAAAAGCAGGTATTTTATCAAATTAAGCATCTTCATAAGGCAATTGTTTTTATCAGAAATAAAAGGTACAATTCTCTTTTATTCCAAAGGCTGGCTTTTTGAAATATAGCTACAATGTTGATGTTACTCATGAATAGAGGATAGAGTCTAGAATTTGTCTATGGCATTATAGAATTACAAGTGGCAGACTTGAATATTTTGCCAATTCTCAAGCTTTAGTGGGGATTTTTAAACAAATGTTCCAACTCCTTGCTAATGCCAAACTGATTTACATTAGAAGAGTCCAGAGGATCCTTATCCACTTCCCTTTCATCTCAACAGCTTCTCTCTCTCTTTCTCCCTCCCTCCCTCCCTCCCTCCTCCCTCCTCCCTCCCTCCCTCCTCCTTCCCTCTCTCTCTCTCTCCCCCCCCACCCTTGTTTGCTGTCTGCGTCTTCAGGATTGTCCGGCCGATCTGGCATTAGGAAACCATCCGTCAATTTATAGTAGACAATTGTAGAGTCTGTTTCAACTATTACCAGGGTGATCAAAAATGGGAATTCAGGTTCCCAGTCAGCAGATCACGTGCACTTTCGTGATCTTTCTTACCAAGAAAAAAAAAATCATCAGTTTTGCCCATTTCTTCATTTCAATGTCATCTGAAATCTAACAAAAACCCTGAATCAATTGTGCTCCCAAAAGCCAGTTTGGCATAGGGATCAAGGCCCCAGGCTAGAAAGTGGGAGACCGTGAGTAATGCCTTATGGCACAAAGGCAGCTGGGAACTTTGGACAAGTCACTCTCTTAGCTATAGAAAGCAGCAGTGGTGAACAATTTCCCAAAAGTTTGCCAAGAAAACTGCAGGGGCTTGTCCAGGCAGTTGCCAGGAGTCATGACTGATTTGAAGCCCTCACCCCAACCATACCCTCATTCTGTTTCTAAAAGTTGCATATCATCTCTTATAGTGAAGACCTGCCAGAAAACAAAGTTGACAACACTGACTTGAATTAATCATCCCCTGGAGATCTAAAAAGCACAACAAGCCCAGCTGTGGTTCTTAAATCTGTTTGCTGCCTGCACAGCTATTAAGAAAGTAGCAGGTGAAGTTTTCTAAGGACTGAGATTCCCTTGCAAAGTAAGGGAATAGTAAAAGTAGCAACACTAACCTGCCACAGTTCTAATGAAATGAGTTTGTGTCAGTTTCCCTTAATACAGGAAGAACATAGAACATATCCAGTTTATATCCTCCCATAATTAAAAAAAAAAAAATCTTTTCCACCATGAAAAATTTACCAATCTGATTTTTGTCCTAATAATTCAGACTTATCTGCAATTTCTATCTATTACCTTACAGAGAACAATTTTGTCTGATTTTCTCCTTAGATGTTCCTCAGATATTTATAGACTGCTATCCTCTTAGTATTTGCTTTTCTAGACTATATATTGGAGTCTTCAAACACTACAATTTTTGTAATTTCCCTTGAATGAAGAAAGCACATTATATTTTTTCAGTACAATAACATCTACCACTATCTGGATGTAGCATACATTGATAGCGATCAGTTTTTAACTGATGTAAGTGGTGTAAATGGTGTAAGTGGTGTCCATCTGCTTTCCTTCACTCCTTATATTGATTAACTCCCTTGGCATTTGTTAAAATTTACTTTACCACAAGAATTTCAGAGTCATAATATTCAATCCATTTTAGAAACTCATACTTGTTTTGACATCTTTGAGAGTGGCTTCATTTTTCATAGTGGGAAACACTTTGTCATCATGGTAGAATAATGTTGTATATTAATGTGTCATCTTCCAGGGGTGAATTTGGAGAGAAGCACTGTAGTCACTACAGGGAATATTATGTGACAAAAGTTAAATGAGCCACAAAAACAGTTGGCTGATTTTGCATCATTCAACATTTAGCACTTTTTAGAAAATCTGCTTTTCAGTTTTAAAAAAAACATTTGCTCTCTAAAATTAACTTCTTTCCTCAAATTATCCCCCTTCCTCCTTTTTTAAAAAAATTTGTAAGTGTATCATTTAAGAATGTCTAGTCTTTCTTTTCACTTTTAAGCAGCCTCCTCATATTGAAGCACTCATTATGTAAGGTTGTACTTAGTCAAAATTAAGCATCTTTCTTAACCTATTCCTCCAGATCATTAAAATAATAAAATATGACATCATTGCTTTCAAGAGGTTTCCATTGGCAATGCTGTACCATTACAAGTAATCCTCAATTTACAACTGCAACAGAGATCAGAAAATTTGTTGTTAAGCAGTGAGGTTGTTAAGTGAGACACCATGTGACCACACCTGGTTTTTACAAAGTTTTTTGCCATGGTCATTAAGCAAATCACTTGCAGTTATTAAATGAGACCTGATGTAATCACAATATGACTTGCAGTTGCCATCTTTCCCATTGACTGCTGCCAAAAGCTGCAACTGTAATAAATGTGAGCTGGTTGTCAAGCATCCAAATCACAATCATGTGGACACTGCAATGGTTATAAGTACAAGGACTTTTTCCAATGCCACTGTAACTTTGGTCATAAAACAAATAGTTGTTAACGGAGGATTACCTGTAGCCCAGTGGTGAAATCCAATTTTTTTACTACCGGTTCTGTGGGTGTGGCTTGATGGGCGTGGTGTGGCTTGGTGGCCGTGGCAAGGGAAGGTACTGCAAAATCTCCATTCCCACCCCACTCCAGGAAAAGGATATTGCAAAGTCTCCATTCCCACCCCACTCCTGGGGGAAGGGTATTGCAAAATCTCCATTCCCATCCCACTCCAGGGAAAGGATATTGCAAAATCTCCATTCTCCATTCTCACCCCACTCTGGGGCCAGAGTATTTGCCGGTTCTCTGAACTACTCAAAATTTCCGCTACCAGGTTCGCCAGAACCTGTCAGAACCTGCTGTAGCCTGATTAGATGGTCCTTGACTTTTAAGGCAATCTCATTTTGTTCAAAGAGAAAAATAAACATAACAACCAAGTCTAGCCCAAATTCTAATTTGGTGCAATGTACTTATTTAACACAGTTTCACAGACAATTTAAAATGGCCTAAGCTTCATACCTAACTGGACTTAGTGGTGATTTTCTTAAGCTTCCTGTCCTGTGACTCCACCCTTCCAAATGAGGCAAAATGTCTGGCAACTAAACATATGTCATTCATTCCTTTGGTTAGAATATAAATCGCCTAACAAGCAAATTGGATCAAATAAAAAGCCAAAATTACATATACTGTATGTATTTCATTCGTTTGTTTGTTCATTCATGATTCAATCAATCACTCTATATCAGGGGTGGGCAACTGTGGCCCTTTTACAACCTGTGAACTTCAACTCCCAGAATTCCTGAGACAGTCAAGCTGGCTCAGGAATTCTCGGAGTTGAAGTCCACAGGTCATAAAGAGGCCTTATTTGCCCACCCCTGCTCTATATAGTCACCCATCTCAAACCCATGATTCTAGGCAGCTAACAATGAATAAAAACAAGATAAAAACTTTATAACAAAATAGTAAACAAGATAAATAAGGTAAACAATGTGCGCTACAACTAACAATAATTAGCATATCCAGGGCCCCAGGTTCAACAACAAAACCAGATCTTCAAGACCTTCCCAAAGGCCAGCAGAATAAGAGCAAGTCTGGGATCTGGGTAAATAATATTTCAGAGAGTAAGCGTTTCTTCCTGGATCCTGTCAGATGACACTCCTTGACAGGCAGTCCCCACAGTATACCTCTCGGGATAAGTAGATTTTAGCTGGAGAAATGATCACGTGTGAGAGATGGGGGGATGGCCAGTAATTAGTAAACGCAATATATTAAATGTTTAAAGGCTTATTAGAAGTATAATTTTCATTAAGTCCTTATGGGAAATTGTGCTGAAAAAAGAAAGATAGGTAAATTACTTGAATTCAGCTGAGATGGGGGAAAATCTGGGGGAAAGCATTTCAAAGTCCTGAAAGAAACTCCTTAATTAACTAATTTTGAAGGAGATTGTATTATGGATAAATAAATAGAAAACAGTTTGAGATGTTGGTGAATGCTGCAAGGTTTATGCTAAGTATTGGAAAGAAAAAGGGATGCCGACTATTGAAGAATAGACTTTAAAATTGACTGAACTGGCAGAGATTGCAAAAATAACCACATTGATTAGAGACAATGGATTAGACATGTTAATAATATATTTGTCATGTGTCATTTTTCGTACACATGTTTTTATTACTATTTTTTGGTTGCTGTTTGTAATTGATACTTTATATATTTTTTTTTCTTCTTTTTCCTTTATGCTGTATTTTAACTTTGGAGATAAAGAAAAACATCGGAATTTTTTTTAAAGAAGGTTGTGACAGTCAAGATTCTACCCAGACCTTCCTGAAATCTCTGAGGTTTTTGCTTGCTTAGTGTTACCAGCTCCAAAAGGCTCAAAGCTCCTGTTATTGGTTGGTATACCAACAATTGTGATGATGTTAAACTGATCTTTCTCAGAAAGGAACCCCTTGAATTCAGGAGCAGTATTTGCAATCATGGTGGCCTAATGTAGTATATTGTCTCCTAACAGGTTTGTCTGGATCTATTTAGTTAGCTGTTTGGATATCAGTGAACATTTTTTGTATTTTTGCCAGGCTAAACTATATTAATCCTTGGAATTAGTATGGTTGCGTGCCAAGATTGTTTTCATTTGATTTTGACTTACTGCATATTTTACAGTTTTAACTTTTATCCTTTTGTTAAGGCAGGACAAAATTTAGTGAATAAGCTCTTTCTACAGAATTCTGCCTTTATACATAGACAAAAAAAGGGGGGGGGATTCCTTGTTTAAACTACTGATTTACAGCATCAGCAGGGCGGTCTGACAGCTTCACTTTTATCTGTCTCCATGAAGCAGACTTGTCTTGTCTCCAGGCAAGGTTTATACAGGCCTCAGCCCTCTATTTTTCACGCTGCAAAACATTGGTAAAAGAATCAGGACAAGATGTTTTTATGTCAGCTACAATCACTACTGTGGCCGTCAGGACTGGGTTCCACGAAGATCAAAAATGGGGGAAGTCTGAGCAATGCAGCGATCAATAGACTATTAAAACACTTGTTCCCATAACCCCTAAGTGGGCAAAAGGATGCATCAGAGGTGGTATTCAACAGGTTCTGACCAGTTCTGGAGAATCAGTAGCAGAAATTTTGAGTAGTTCGGAGAACCGGTAAATACCACCTCTGACTAGCCCTGCTCACATCTATTCTCTGCCTCCTGAGTCCCAGCTGATCGAGAGGAAATGGAGATTTTGCAGTATATCCTTCCCCTGGAGTGGGGTGGGAATGGAGATTTTACAGTATCCTTCCCCTGCCACGCCCACCAAGCCGTGCCATGTTTACCAAGCCACACCCACAGAACCGGTAGTAAAAAATGAATCCCACCATTGGGGTGCATCATAGGGCAAAGCTTTTCAACCAAGGTACCTCAGATAAACTAATTTACAGAATGTGTCCAAAATCTGGGATCCAGGACTCTCATGGAATTGAAATTTGGCAAATTTTATAAAACATTTTATGACATAAACATAACCATAATACGTTTTATGAAATAATACAATGTCATAAAATATTTCCTGTGCTGATGTTTGACTGTACTATACAGTTCAGCAGAAGAACATTGTGACTTTAAAACCTAAGGGGCTGGTTTGGACAAAGCTCAGCAGCACTTTTTCATGCGGCTGTTGACAAAAATAGGATTGCCAACATGATCGTCAATGTCCGATGACAGATATGGCACAAGAAGAAGAATACAGTTCAGCTTCAAGGCAGATAGAACTCTGAATGGATCCCAGCTTTTTCAGTGAAGGCAATGCATTAGAAGCTCGGTCGCTGTGGAAGACATTGAGGGACCTGAAAGGATGAGTCAAGGGTTGTCTAATAAATGTATATAATTGGACTGACCCACCCATCTGCATTTGTAATAAACTTATTGTGAAAGGCACTTTTTGAGGAAAAAGGGAGAGTTTATAATACTAAATAAAAAAGAAAATTAAAGATTTGATTCTCTTTCTTATCACTTGCCAACTATTGATACTGAATTGATTCAAGAGATGGCACCCTTGTTCCTTAGATCTGACAAGAGATCTAACGCAAACCAAACTGTAAAAAAATTGCTCCGACCAAAAAGGCAACCAGACATTATTACATCCCTTTCTCCCTCCCTCCCCATCCCCAAATATGCATTACAGTGTTACAGGAGCAATCTGTCTCTGTTGTTATATTTAACTTGATTTGCTGAGAACAATACTTTTGTCTGTTTTTAAATTGGCATTTCATGCTAATGAGAGAGTACTAAATTCAGTTTTTAACAATATAATATGCACCACACCACAAAGTCTGCCAAACTTCAAATACTGATGTTGTTCATACAAATGCATTATTGAGAATGTTTGGAATGACGTATAAAGGCACAAAAATCCATATTCATGCCTTAGAGCAGACAAGAACTTGGAAGGGCAAAGGATCTAATAGTGTAAGGAAGCCACCACTCTTTGCCTGAAGGTTTGAAGAGGTTTCGTCTCACAGCAAGGGAAGGAGGTCTGAAAAAGATTTAAATAATGGGTTATTTAATCTAAGAAAAGATGAACTTCCATGTCAGATAGCATATCAGTATCTAGCTATGGTAATGGTTCCTTGTAGCCAGAATGGGAAACAGATGAGGAAGGAGAATTGAGAGGAGGAGGAGAAGGAAGATCAGTTTTGGTATGAAAAGACTTCTGGGCATATAAATTTAGTTAAAAAACAGAATCAGCCCACTACTACTGCAACCCAGGAGAAAAGTAGCAATAAAGTAGAATAATCAGAACTCAAAATCTAGGAGTGAATCAAGAATTTGAAGTGGTAGTAATGAGAGCAATGGTAGTTCCAGTCATGAAGAAAACATTATACTGTATTTGAAGTAATGTAATGCAGAATTATATGGAGGGCCGAGAAGCCTCTGAAAGCATCCATTGAGCCTGCAGTGGTATTTGAATGTATTTGGAATGAAGAGTCCTATCACAGCTTCACATAATAATGAAATGTGTGAATGCTCACATCCTTTTAGTATTTCCCCATCTATGATCAAATTAGGAGAACATATATCAGGAGCCAAAGAATATCCAGCACCATCTCCTTTGTCTTGCTAGTATTTAGATGTAGGTTGTTTTTTGAACACTATGTGGATACCTTCTGGACTTCTTCCCTGTATGCTGATTCATCCCCTGAGTTATAAACCAACACTGTTGTGTTATCTGCAAACTTTATTATGATGTTGGATTGATTCAAGGATATGCAGTCATGTGTATACAGCAAGTACAGGTAGGGGCTGAACATGCAGCCCTGAGGGGAGCATGTGCTGAGCTTCAGGGTGGAAGATGTCGAGGACCCAACCCTTACTGTTTATGGACGGTCCATCAGGAAGTCTTTGACCCAGTCACAAATGAGAGGAGGGAAATTCAAGTCAGTCAGCTTTTCAATGAGAATGCCTGGTAAAATGGAATTAAAGGCCAAGCTATAGTCTATAAAAAGCATTCTGACATAATTCCCAAATTTCTCAAGGCGTTTCAGTGCAGTATGTAGAGCAGTAGCGATGGAGTCTTCTGTTGACCTGTTGCTTCTATAAGCAAATTGATATTGATCGAAATTTGGTGGAAGACAGGAAATGAGGTGTTGTAGGACCAGTCTCTCAAAGCACTTCATCACTGTAGACGTCAGTGCAATGGGTCTACAGTCATTCAGGCTGTTTATGGCTGCTTTCTTTGCAACTGGTATGATTGTGGCTGCTTTCAAGCACGATGGGACTCTAGCCAATTGTAGGGAGATCTTAAAAATCCTTGTCAGGACCCCTGTTAATTGGTCAGCGCAGGTTTTTACCCTGTCTAGACCTACAGCCTTATTGGGATTTATGGCCTTCAGCACAGCTCTCACTATTCATGCAGGGTGAGTGGCTGGAGATTAGAGGGCCTTTGAGCTAGAGCCACAGAGACAGGTCTTTTACCTCAAAGCGGGCGAAGAAGCTATTCAGCTCCTCCACCAGGAGGGCATTGGCTTTTTTCATCGTATTTCCCTTATAATTGATTAGATGTTGAAGCCCCTGCCACACCTTGGGTCTTGGGTTATTATCTGCCAGATGCTTCTTTACTTTTTGTTTGTATTTCTGTTTAGCCGCCTTAATGCTGCCTTAATAATACATGTGAGTGAGATCTGCCATCTGATCATTACTATGTTTTTAATCTAGACTGTATATTTGATGTTCTGATTTTATGCTAAACTGAATCAGTTGGCATTGGGCAGTGTCTAAGTCCAAATGAACAATTAGGCTATAACAGTTAATAACATCAGACAGTAGAGGGAAAGAGAATGCAAGACAAGTATGGCTAGGTTCACACTTTGGAGTAAGCCCAAAGTTTCTTAGGGGATGTTGCTTAGCATAGAGATAGCTATTTTCTGTTATATGCTGGAAGCCTTGTTGAGATTGACATTTTTTTTCACCTTTTATTGCATTAAAATACTAAAAAAATTACCACTGAAAATTGGAAGTGTTGGTGCCCAATTTCAGTAGCATAATTTTGAGGCAGAGTGGGGGACCAAAAAATGGGATTCTCACATTATGTGAACCCCGCTCTTGCCGTTAAGATTATGCTTACAGCTCAGGGAGTTGAGCCAACCCAGGCATATGTGATTAACCCATAATTAATCTAGACAGAATTTTTATATACTTAACCTAGCCAGTTGATTGACAAAATGTGTAGAAGGTGAGAGAACCAGAAAATGATCTGAAAAATCCATTTATTTAATTTACAAAATGTCCTGAAAATTACCCCCTTCATTTACAATTCACTAAATAAAATGCTTCCAATCAACATATACCAGTATTTTCCTATAGTCGTAATCCGAATCATATTTTTCATGCACCACTGATTAACTCTAATTCTCTAGTCTTAAGACTTGCCTAACTTTCTGTTTCACGTACTTGCTCCTATCAATAGTCTGTTCTGTTCTTCTTTAATAATATAACCCTTGACTTTCAAGACTGATACATAATGTGGCATACTTCTCTTGTTTTTATGATTAAGTCTTTTTTCAGTGGTGCAATAAGGGAAAGTTCCCTAACACTCACTCACATACACACAAAACCCCAATTCTTGGAAAGTGTACGAGACAGAATATGCTTCTGTATTTGAAATGATTAGATCCATCAAAGTACCAATATCTGATTTTCATGCAAGTGAATTAAACAATAATTATAAATTATTTGAATAGTTTGAGTTTCCTATACAGGCAGTCCTTGTTTAGCAACCACAACTAAGACTGGCAATTCAATAGTTAAACAAAGCAGACTCAGTCTAAGTGAAGCTGCAATTGTGTTTATTATCTTCAGCTTTCTTTTGCTTTACAGACTTACAGTCATAAGTGTGAAATTGGTCATAAAGTTACTTTTTCATCAGTGGTAACTGTGAACAGTTGCACAATGAGGTGTTAAATGAGGACTACCTGTACATTGTAATGTATTTGTCCTTTGTCTTCAATGGACAGAAATCAAGGCAAAAGAATTTCTGACATAAGATGCAGTGAGTAAAAATTCAGGGATGTGTGTCTCAGACAAACATACTTCCCCCAAGATTTCTCAACCTTGTTTTATATTGTAATATCGGGTAAGCTGGAAGTGTTGAGATGAATGCAGTCCATAAATATTGTTTATTTTAACCTGTAGAAACTGCATGTTGTAGGCAATTTCATATAACGTATTTTATTTATTTATTTATTAGTTTGTCAAACATATACAAGATAGCAGGTATGAATATGAACATGGACATGAACGAAGGAAATGAATACAAATAAATGGGGACAGTAGGACAGGGATGGTAGGCACGCGTTTATGCACACCCCTTTTACAGACTTCTTAGGAATGGGGTGAGGTCCACAGTAGAGAGTTTAAGGTTGAAGCTGTGAGGGTTTGAGGATGTAACAACGGAGTCAGGTAGAGCATTCCAGGCATTGACCACTCTTTTGCTGAAGTCGTATTTTCTGCAATTGAGTTTGGAGTGGTTTACCTTGAATTTGTATTGATTGTTTGCCTGTGGATTACTGAGGTTGAAGCTCAAGAAGTCGTTGACAGGTAAGACGTTATAGCAGACAATTTTGTGTACTATGCTTAGATCAGACCGCAGATGGTGTAGTTCCAGATTGTCCAAGTCCAAAATTTCAAGTCTGGTGGCATGAGGAATTCTATTGTGAGTAGAGGAGTGGAGTACTCTTCTTCTCTTCATGTATCATATGTCATATTGTATCACATTGCATTACTGCTTTGCCTATTGCAACATTTTCCCCCAATTAATAAAAATTAAAGCACATTCTTTGGTGCCAAAAAGTTGCCTACTTGTGTTAGAACTTTCAATTTACCATCATATGTACCAAAAGAGCATTAAATTTATCATTTATCAAGTGAATAATATTTTAAATTGCATTTTCAGTTGTGGAAGAAATCACCTTCTCCTCCATGCCTACAAAATATCATTACCTAGATACTTAAAAAATAATGTAGGCACATTTCTCATCTTGAGTGGACCAAACTTCCTCCTTCCCTCTCTGATCATTGTGATTCTGTGAGGTTTTGAATATAGTGTGATATTCCTTATTACTATTGTGTGATACTCATTTTCTTGCCATTATCAAGTGAAGGAGAAGGATATTGTATTATTCATGTTCCAACTTTTAGGACCCATGCCGTAATATTCCATAAATGCATTCTTTATTACTACTTCCACATATATTTTAATTTTTTATCAGAAGTTTCATCTACAGTATAATGAAAGAGTTTAAGTCTCCCATGTGAACTTCTTAGATCACGTCATCAGAATATTGATCACCTCAGTAGTTCATTCCATTTTTGTATTCTTAAAAGTGGTTGTGTTTTCTTTGTTTTGTTCTTTCATTTCAAGCTGGATATTAGCTTCAGTAATGAAACTGAACTGTTTGGATCCCATCTAAGAGCATTAGTCTATGACAAGGTTCTAACTATAAGGGAAAGGAGAACTATTGCTGAACCTCTTTCTTCCTTCTCCAATTTGTCCCAAGTGCCTGTCCTCCCACACTTTCTAATATTGAGAAGTCTTTAATGATGGGATTACAAGAAGGATGTTAAGAATCCAAAAGACATATTGGCAGCCTCAAGCTTGTTGTGGAGCCACTTTGGCAAAGAACAAATTGCCAATATGTCCAATGACAATCCCAGTATTTGTTGAATAGAATAGACCCGTGATGGCGAACCTATGGCACGGGTGCCACAGGTGGCATATGTAGCCATATCTACATATACATAGTGGGCACGCAAGCTCAGCTCCGGCGCTCATGTGCATGCCAGCCAGCTCATTTTCGGGCCTTCTGGGCCCACCAGAAGTAGGGAAACAGGCGGTTTCCTTTTCTGGAGGATCTGGGGGGGGGAAGGCCCATTTTTCTCTCTCCCCAGCCTCCAGAGCCTTTCTAGGAGTCTGGGGAGGGCGAAAACGGCCTTCCCCACCACTCTGGAGATAGGACCGGAAGTTGGCAAATGGGCCGTTTTCGGCCTCTGGAGGGCCTCCGAGGGGGTGGGGAAGGCCATTTTCACCCTCCCCAGACTCCTAGAAAGGCTCTGGAGCAGTGGTAGGTTCCTCCCGGTTCCGCCCGGTTCCGCCGAGCTGATAGCAGTGACAATATGACATCACCAAATCGGTTCTGCCCCCCCCGCCCCCCGCCCCCATCACCCAAACACCCCCGCGTTATTCATACCTTTTATTTGGCCCCACCCCCAATCTATTGCTGCCTCCTGAATCCCAGCTGATGGCTAGAGGGAAAAAAACTGTTTAAACTCTTGCTACAGGGCTTCAAAGGGCCGCCCTACAGCTGATCAGTGTTAAAAGAAAACAAATGAGTAGACCGGTGCCTGCAAAAATAAATGGGTAGACCATTGCCTGCAAAAATACATGAGTGGATCAGTGCCTGCAAAAATAAATGGGATCGTTACAGCTCTGCAAGCAGTTAAAAGCCTGGTAGACCAGTACCTCTGCTAAATCCTAAATAATTGTCACATGACCATCAAGCTATGCCCACAAAATAAGCCAAGCCCACAGAACCGGTAGTAAAAATTTTTAGAACCCACCCCTGCTCTGGAGGCTGGGGAGAGCAAAAAATAGGCCTAATATTGGTGTGGGCATGTGTGCGTGCAAACCCCCTCCCCCCCGTTCCTGGCACGTGATGGCAAAAAGGTTAGCCATCACTGGAATAGAATGCCAGTCCCATCACTATTTCCTGGAAAACATAAGAATGGTTATAATGAAAGTGCTAGCTCCATGATGGCGAACCTATGGCAAGCGTGCCAGAGGTGGCAAGCAGCGCCCTCTCTGTGGGCACGTGAGCCGTTGCCCCAGTTCAGCTCTGCCACACATGTGCGTGCCTCCAGCCGGCCAGCTGGTCTTCGGGTCTCTGCCACGCATGTGTGGGGCGCGTGGCATGTGCGGGAGGGCCACGCAGGCATACAGGGGGGGCAGGATGTCTGTGGGGGCACACACGCATGCACAGGACAGAGCGCATGCACAGGGCCCGCACATGCATTGCATTTTGGGGGTTCGGGCGCTCACATGCATTTGCGCATGTGCACGCTTTGCACTCTTGGTCCGGAAAAGGTTAGCCATCACTGTGCTAGCTATTCTTGAACCAAAATACAACATGAAAGCAAGCTAGATTCTTAGCTAAGAGGATAAGAAACAATAGAACATGAAAATCTGAGGTGTTGATGATGAATACTTTCATTTGCTACTTAATAGGACTTGAAGGCCAGATATTCCACAATTACAATGCCATTATAAATGATGAAAAATATTATTCCTTAGGATCCTCTACAAACAAGATGGAAACCTTAATTAATGCTCAGATTCTTTCAAAACACCCTGAGTTCATTTTAGGAATAGGAAACATTAATACAGTAAACAAATTTTTGTTCATGCGCACAGTTAAATCAATGGTGTAATTTGCAAAACCTGTCCTGGAATGCAACAGTAGGTTTCTCTGTACCCTCAGAGAATGTTCTCACTGTGCCCCAAAGCCTATTTTGCATCTGACAGGCCTTTCTTCTTTCAGAGCAGTAGCCATGACAACAGAGTGTATATGTAGTGAAAAGGAAAAGGGTTTTTTTTCTCCTTAAAATGCATAAATTGATACAATTAGGGCTGCTTTCAATCTGATCTAACTTTCTTCTAAAGCTATATAAGAAGCAAAGTTGGTTTAAAAAAAAATACACATAATAGAATTAACCCTGCAACTTTCTGCAGCTTCCTTAGGCCTCTGCCCAAAAATGTGGGGGTTAAGAACAGTCTGATTCCAGTATTGCTTTTGCATTTTTAATTATTTTTAAGATGATAATGTCATCTATGACCAAGCAAGAAACCCTTATTAGCATGAAAAACATGTTAACTCTTTGTAATACTTCTGGGGGAAAGCATGATTATATCAATGGGTGTGTTGCTGCCTCCTCCCTATTTCTAAAATCCTATTTCTAAGTGTGAAAGCTTTTTATGCTATTCTGTGTAAGTGCTATGTGGCATATCAAAGATATGAATACAAATAAACAAATACTTATGACCACTGAATTTATTACACAACTCTTGCCTATGCATCTGGGAATAAATCTCGTTGAATTCAGTTGGACTTTAATCTTCTTTTGCATTAAATACACTTTAAGAATATTAAAATAAGATTCAAGATTGACTTGGCTCGTCTTCAAAATTTAAGCAGAGCTAGTTCCGGTTAAGACTTGAGAAAAGACACTACTAGAAAATCTACAGCTAGAGATTAGCTAAGAAGTCAAAGAGACATTCTAAAAGAAGATATAGATGTGCCTGATTATTATGTGGAATAGCAGTACACATCTGGAAAAAGAAAAAAAACCATGAGGAATTCTGATTTGATTTTGAACATAACTTTGGGAAAAGAAAAGCGGGTGATCTGATAAGGCTCAGAAAATCCTACTGCTGGCAGGAGTTGTTTGGCACTAAATATCCTCAGTGCACCATATGGCTTTTCACACATTATTTTTTTACAAATAGAGCAAATGCCAGGAAAGGGCAAAGGATTAATTTCCTTAGTCATTGTCATTCCTTTGACCTCTGTTATTTTTTGATGCGTGTGTTTTGAACTTAGTGCCTGAATCTGAATGTCTCTCACAGAATGGTAAACTATGAAGTGGGCTCCAGAAGCAATGTGGGTGGAGATGAGGAAAATGATGAATTTTGGAGATGTGTGAATAACAGTGTAATTTTGGAGTGGGGCTAAACATGAAGCCCCAATGCTTTTTAAAACTAATGTCTGTATTTGCGTGAGCAACATGAATGGAGCCAGTGGTGAAATCGAAATTTTTTACTACCGGTTCTGTGGGTATGGCTTGGTGGGCATGGTGTGATTTGATGGGCATGGCTTGGTGGTGTGGCAGGGGAAGGATACTGCAAAATCTCCATTCCCACCCCACTCTGGGGCCAGCCAGAGATGGTATTTGCCAGTTCTCCAAACTCCTCAAACATTCCACTACCAGTTCTCCAGAACCTGTCAGTACCTGCTGGATTTCACCCCTGAATAGAGTCCTGAAATGTAATTGATTAATGAGGATTCTGGAAGTGGAGAATAGATCTGAACGATAGGCTTATATCTGAATTCCTGAGAGGTTTCAGTGTAAAAGCCAACTTTGCGCAGGGTTAGATAAAGAGAAATCAAAGTCTGTTCAACTATTATCCCAATCCCACTCTTAGCCCTCAGATGAGCGGGTTAAACATCTGTGTAGGGATTATAATTAATCTAATCTTGGAAATGGGCACTCTGGCTGATAATTCTGGGATTTGCAGCCCCAACACATCTTGAAATGCTAAGCATGGGGTGGTTAGAGTAATCATGATGTAAAAGGTCATACTGAGCTGTAGCACTAGTATAAATCACTGAGACAACTGTCACCCTCAGCAAACCAACAGACTTTTCATCATCAGCTGAGCCTGCCTGGGGGTGGATACAAACTGGGGAAGTTTGAGGAAGCAGGAAAAACTGCAGCCAGGAATATATATACAAATGTAAATATAAAAGGCGATATTGGTATCTCATTTCAAGATGAAACAAGATGCATCTAAAACCTATTGCATGTCCCAGACTACGCCTGTTTAATCTCAGCTGAAATATTTCCCTGAGAGAACAATAAACCTGTGGAATTACTCAGTAAATGAAAAACCGTTGAAGCAAGTAGTGTAAATGATGGAATTTCAAAGACAGCAAAGGCTGTTTATAGTGAGGCAAAGTGAATTGGATTGACAAAAAAAGGGAGTAGGGGTTGAATCAAAAGGGCAAAGTGCCTTTTTCTGTCAAAACATACTCATTCTTGAGGCCTTGTTGCTGCCGTTCTTGTTTTGTTTTTCTGTTAAAAGATTTGGAGTTGATCTGAAATGCTGCCTTTGTATACAGTTAATCACTAAGGCCAAACTGCATTTGGAGATGAGTGAGCACCACAAAAAATGTTTTTCTTCTTTTCAACATGCTCCTCGAAATCCTCCTCAATGGATACCTATCTTTTAGTTACATTTAAGATTCTATTTTTCATCTTCAAGCTTCTTTGCAGCAGGAAACACATTCACCCAACATCCAGTTTCTTCCTTTGGCATATTCCAGACCCTCCTTAAATTGGCTAAGTGGGTAATGGTGCTTGTTTATTCACCAAACTATTCAGCTCTTGTGTAAGTGGAAAGTTTGATTTGTTTATAAGAATTAAACTCTTTCTCTCCCCTTCCTATTGTATCTCATTGGGCTCCCAATATTTTAGAGTTTAAATGTCAAAACCAACAAGGCCCAATATTTGTTTCTCTGTATCAAGGTACAGTATCCAAGTTGACCTAGCTTCTCTGTCTTGTCCCCACTCAGGGTCTGCTGAAGTGGGCTGCCATAACAAATTTAAAATAATAATTCCATAATCATCATAAACAACCACCACCACCACTAGTCAGGACCCTTTAGATGAGTGTTTCTCAATCTCAGCAATTTTAAGATGGGTAGTTTTCAACTCCCCAAACCCCAACAACCCTGAGATTGAGAAATATTGCTCCAAACCACGGATTGCTCTGAACCATGGCTTGGTCCCAATGCCTCTTTTGTAGTTCACATGGTATTCTAGAATTGGTGGAACCAAAATATCTAGAGTTTTTGTTTTTAAAGTAACAAAATAGGTACCTTTTATTCCAAATCTGCCCCAAAATTGAGGAGATTTTTTTCTATTTTGGGAAGAGGGGAAATAAGGGCCAAATATATGCCTAAACCTCTACAAAGGAAGTCTGTTCAACCCAATATTCCACAACATTTTGATACATAATTTCCTAGACAGAATAACCTACTCCATTGTGTGTCTGATTTCCAGTTTCTGGCTAAATTATTTGCTTAACCTTTATAGTTTGTTTCCTTGTTATGAAGTTTATTCTACAAAATTTCTGAGATTGGCCGAAGCTTGACAATAGCGTGTTCTTTTGTCACTCTGCTGCCTGCTTTATAGATAAACTATGTAGACATGTGAATAAAAAATGTGTCTGCTGCTGTCACTTTTAATTTATTATCTACACATATCTCTTCAGTCAAACTGTTCTTGATTGATTCCTCTCCCCCCACCCCTTGCTAATATGACACGTATTTAATTAGATTATAACCTTACGAGGTCAGGACCTGTCTGTTTTCTTTTTCATCTTTGTGCAGACTCAATACTTTTATGCACATCATAAATAAACAATAAACATAACGGAATTATTCCCCTGATGGATCTTTGCGACAAGCTGACTCAGCGTTCTGAGTGACGATTGCTTTAAAAGCAGTTAAATGCGTGGTTTATTAAATTTGCACACTGAAGGCAACAATCTTTTTTGAAAAAAAATATAATTGAAGGACATAATTACTATTTTTGGATTCTGTATAAAAGAGAAATCAACTGTAATATCTAATTAAGAATGGGTCTATAGAATTTGATTAATTTTACCCTTTCTTCCAAATACCTTGTAATTCTTTGCCTGCCTTTCTACTGTTATTTGCAACTCAGTAATTTTATCCTCCCTTTGGATACTTTTCTAACATTTCTTGCTTGGCTTAATCCTTTACTGGATGCTGTTTTCCATAAATATTCCAGTATTTCTAATCAGCTGTTCTGCCCACTTGTTGTGTAATTCTTGACAGGATACACACAATATTCAATACTGTCACTTCTGATAGAACATTCTTGTTTGTTCTAAGTACTACTGGTAAATCCTCTACCTATCTGTATAAGAGAATTAGATTAGTCCATATGCCAAGATATTTCGTTGTTTAGATTTTTCATGCCACTTGTTTTATGTCATGTTCATATTTTTTCTGGATATCTATATCAGTGGTGGGTTGCTACCAGTTTGGTCAGGATCTTGCAAACCAGTAGAAACGGTGGCAGGAGGCTCCACCCACCCGCCCGGAAATCATTATGGATGATCTGCGCATGCACAGAAGCTTCTGCGCATGTGCAAAAGTGCCATGCGCATATGCGAGCGTGCTCCCATTGCGAAGGTAAGTGGAACCCACCCCTGATCTATATCATATTCTTTTAAAGACCTTGTATTAATTCCTGTCCTCCAACCACCCCCAGAAAAACATACTTTCCTATGTTCCTCTAATTCAATCATTCTCTTTGACTTGATCCAATTGATTCTTTTGAGGAGAACATATGTAGCGAGATCCCCTTGCTACCCCACCAATCTTTTCAATGCATTACAAACAGGAAAAAACTTCTTATCTAGGAAAACCGGCAACTTTACATTCTAATTGTTTTCCTGTCTACTTAGATCTGACATATCTGAACTACAAAAATCTGGAACGCCACTAGATGTCAGCAAAACAACAGAGGAGACCTAATCTTCACTTCTTTGTTCCTCAGTCCACTGAAACCAGAACATGACCTGGAATGAATAAATATTGATGTTCCAAAATTTAAAATATGCAATATTTATTTATATTTGTGAAACTCATCCTAACACCTGAAACTAATAGCAGCTTATATAATTTATAAAATATAAACAGGATGCAAAGACAGAATGAAATTGATTAAAATAGGAACTAAAAATAAGACACTAAAATTATATAGAGTTATAAAAATGGCATGACTATAAATAATTCATCTCCAAAGATCCTACAGAAAAGCCACATTTTCATCAGCTTCTGGAAGGCACTGAATAGAGGAGCCATCTACACTTCAGAGAACAAGCTAATTCAGAAAAACAGAGCCACTATATAGATGGCATCTTACACCACATCTCCTTCTATGTGGAGACCCTTAGCAAGCATTCCTAATGATTTGGACAAGATAGGCAGGCACTACTGAGGAATAACTAAGATATTCAGGTTCCAAGCTATATAGGGTTTTACAGGTAAACAGTGCAGCTAGTGCAGCAAAGCTATAATATGACAATACTTCAACTGACCACTAGGTGTGTGTGCTGCTGTATTCTGGACCAGCTGAAATTCCTGGGAGATCTTCAAAGGCAGAATCAGGTACAGCAAATTACAGTAATCTAATAAAAAAATAACAATGGCATGAATGTAGAGAGTAAGGAAGGTGACATTGATGGAGATATGCAAGTTACCAAAGCAATGAGGGGAAAAAACATATCCACAACAATACAGAATGTGCAGAAAAGACTGAGACAGGCATCTCTCTAATTCACATGAGTATAAGAAGGGGGAAGCAGGTGAAATACAATCAGACTTTTTTTTTTTTTTTGCTTTAATTATATGCCGCCCTTCTCCGGAGATTCAGGGCGGCTTACAATGTGTTAAGCAATAGCCTTCATACTTTTGTATATTTATACAAAGTCAGCTTATTGCCCCCACAAACTGGGTCCTCAATTTACCTACCTTAGAAAGGATGGAAGGCTGAGTCAACCTTGAGCCCGGTGAGATTTGAACTTGCAGTAATTGCAAGCAGCAGATGTTAATAACAGTGCTTTGGTCCACTGTGCTACCAAGACTTGCAAATGTCTGTTATCATACAGTAGCCATTCACAATGAAAGAAGAGTTAGCCTTTTTACGAGTTGATTTCCTGGTTTGGTGTACCTGGTGAGGGTGCCATCAGCCTTGCAAGTCCAATTGTGTTATACCTCCTCCCCTTAGTTAATATGGACAAATTTCATTAACAATGTATTTATTATTATTATCTGATTTCTCAAGTTAAATATGAACTATTGTTTTACATTGCTGTATTTGTTTTTATTGGCAGATGTAGTATGGCAGATGTCTCTCTTTGTTTTAATTTATATCCTATTAGTTCTACTGACACAGTGGTACTTTGTTTCAAGTTCCGCATTTGATTATAAATGGATCTTATTATGTAGAAGTCAGACCAGTCTTGCAACTTATTCTGAACACATCACAAAAGTTCAGACTGGGGAAATCACTTGTGCAATTTATTTAAACATGTTAGACATATAGCTTGTGTGATTTATATTTTGCTGCTTTCGCTTAAAGTCGTGTTTAGGGAATCTATGGATCTGAAATGTTGTAAATTTGGACAGGAAATTTATTTTTAATGACACGAAGATTGCTAGTATAAGGAAAAGACCAAGTGTTCAAATGCTAATTGTTTTGAATAAGAAATAACAAACAACACAAGGAACTGCAGCAAGAGAAAATAGGTTGAATCTGAGCCAAAAGTTTATCTGTTTATTATGTGTATTAGAAGGATTCAGTTCTCTGCTTATAGATCAATGTTTATGGAATAGATTTATTTCTAACAAATGGTTGACAGCTCTTCTTTTCATTATTCCTTGATTATAACATTCTCATTAGGAATGCCACCTGACCAGAAAGTAACTATTCCAGTGTTTTCTTATCCTCTGCTCCAGATACATGACTTATTTGGATGAGAAGAAGGATGGAAGTTAGCAACAATATTTATTTTCAAACACTGCACATTATAAATGCACTACCCAGCCAGATAGCTGAGCTCAGACCCAGCTCATCAATTCACATGCTGCTTTGTGAGTAATTGGCAGTGTTTCCCTATAGAACTCCACCCACTGGTCATGTTGAGCAGAGAAAGAAAAAGTCAATAATGAGTCATAGTGAGACAAATAAGGCTTCCCTATCACACAAGAAGTTTAATTTTATGCTTGAAATCCAGTTCTCCAAAGCCAAGCAGCTGCAGAGGAAGATGGATTGATGGTCAGGAACTAACCGGGCCAAAAATCAACAGACTAAAGGCAAGAATATAATGAAAAATAATGATGGGACAGGGAAGAAAAACCATTAGGAGTCTGCTGTTGCTACAGAAGTGGCAGGATGACAGACTGAGAAGCTGGCTTGGAAGGGAATGGCTCGATAAGATCCAGTTTGTCTTTCTATGTTTTGGAGGTCAGCTGACTATTTTTAGACTGTGAGCAGCATTCAAGGCATTATAAGAACCTAGAGAACACACTTGACTTACAAAGTATGGTGTGCCTGAGTGACATGCATTCCAATGGTCTAGGAGGTCTAGATCTGAGTTTTTTTTTCTGTCTGCCGCATCCCTGCTTACAGCATTGTCAGTCTTGCAAGCCTAGCTCAGTTATCTGCTAGTCTCAGCTAAAGAACAAAAAAGAAGCAATTATCATTACTTCTACTTCTATCTGAGTTTTCCAGTGATCACACTCAGCTCTACTGATTTTAATTTGGAAATTCTGGTACTATCCTCCAAATAAGAGAAGGCTGTACATTCCCTAAAAACTGCGGCCACTCAATCACAATTCATGGCTGAATCACTTACAGAGGTGGTATTCAGCAGGTTCTGACCAGTTCTGGAGAACTGGTAGCGGAGATTTTCAGTAGTTCAGGGAACCGGTAAATGCCACCTCTGACTGGCCCCACCCCCATCTTTCTCTGCCTCCGGAGTCCCAGCTAATCAGGAGGAAATGGGGATTTTGCAGTATCCTTTCCCTGGAGTGGGGTGGGAATGGGGATTTAAAGTATCCTTCCCCTGCCTCACCCACCAAGCCACGCCCACCAAGCCACGCCCACAGAACCGGTAGTAAAAATTTTTGAATCCCACCACTGATCACTTTCTCTCTGTGATATTTGTAAATCACTGTTTAAGGTGACCTGGGGAATGTGGAGCCAGAGATAGGCAGCTATCAGATAAAGTTGCTCAGATCTGCCTTAAGTTGTATTATAGCTTCAAGACAAATTCCCATGAAAGTAACTTAGGCTCCATCTACCTAGATTGCTTGTAAGCAGTTTGATTCTCTTTAGGGCTTCATGGAAGTAGACAGGATTTTTGAATTGTAAGCTCATCTACCTTAGGATCCAATCTGGGTCGGTCACAGGGACTAGTGGTTTTGTCTTCTGAGCTTTTGGACTCGTACTGGATTCCATCTTCTCTCTAGAAGTTCCCTAAAGATGGGCTCCAGTATGAGTCCAAAAACTCAGAAGACAAAATTGCTGGTCCCTTTCACCGACCCACATTGGATCCTGCACTATTATCCTGGGACACATATATTCACCTTCATTCATCAGCTACCTTCATATAGGTTCCATGTCCTTCCTGGCTAACCAAGGTTTCTCTGGAAGTGTCATGCAGTTGGATCCTGGGGGTAGTGAATTCTTCTCTAAAAGAGGGTAATTTATTTATTCAATTTCTATAGTCACCCAACTCAACTAAGTGTCTGTGGGTGGTATGTCCACCACCTTGAGTTATTTATAAAAATAATAAAGGCGAGATAAAAAGTTTTTTTAAAAAAAATGGAGACGTATTCATCTCTCCTTGTAGTCCCCCACAGCTGCTATTTAAATGGATTTTACACAGAGCAGTTTACATAAGAGTCTGTGATAAGAAACTTTGCCAAAAGCTTTTGGAAAATCCAAGGCTATAGATTGAGAAGCATTCTTGTCAATGCTCTCTAATAACTACAAGGCTGGTAAGTCAAAAAATTATCTTGCAAAAGCCATGTGATTTTCCTTCCACAAGCCTAGTTGCTCTGTGTGCTTAGTTTGTCTTTTTATCTCCATTTCACCAATTTGGGCAGAACAGAGTTAGGATTTCCTCCCTGAAAATGTCAGTGCAAACTTATTTCTCTTATTATCTGTAAGAAAATTTCCACTGCCACAAGTACCAAATTAGCAAATGCTGAAACCTCACCTGGGTATGTGTGATCGGTTGATTCCAATGTCTTGCCACTCTAGTGTGAAAAGGTCACAGGTACTGTTTTTGGAGGTACACAACCATTTTTGCAAATTTGCAAGGACGGAACCCATGAATAATGTGGATTGCTGATATCATGGTTATTGTTTCCTATCAGCTCCATAATATTTATGTCTTATATTAGATTACTACCGTGTTTCCCCGAAAATAAGACCCTGTCTTATATTTTTTTGAACCCTGAAATAAGCGCTTGGCCTTATTGCCATGTGCTCAAAAGCCCGATTGGGCTTATTATCAGGGGATGTCTTATTTTGGGGGAAACAGGGTATTATTTCCCAGGGCTAAATCGGGCTCCTGTCTGGTTGGTTCCAAGATCACTCTTCTAAGACACAGTCCATCAGAACTCTGGTTCCTTTGTTGTGGTCTAAGCATGAAGGAACCCAGTCTCTGTGAGGATAATTGAAATCCCTGACAAGAGCCTTTTGTCTGCATATCTCCATGATTTACCTCAATATCACCTTGATCATGCAAGTGATAGCACATTCCAAGATTTAACTCCAATTTTTTTATTAGATATTGCCACCCATGGTGATTCCATTTGTCTGAAATGCTATAGGGTTTCCTGAGCAGGGAATCTTCAAGGTCCCTTCTAACACTATTATTCTGTTATTCCATGGAGGAACCCTCCTAGGCTTTCAAGTACATTTGTTACCCTGTTTGATATAAAGATCACTGATGTTCCCTTCCTGCCTGTTTGAAGTTTGAATCCAAGAATGACCATATTCCTTTCATTCTCTTCATCCCATTATTCTATGCACTATTCTTATGGTCTTATCTACAACAAGGCATTCTTAATCCTCCATATTTCTAACATTGGAATGGAATTATTATGCCTTTTTTCAAATGATGGCATAAATCAGGGCTCTTCAACCTTGACAACTTTAAGATTTGTGGACTTCAACTCCCAGAATTCCCTAGCCATTAACGTTGGTGATCCCTGGAATAAACAATTTATGACCTTTTAAAAAAATATCCTTATAGTGACGTCCACCTTTTGAGCTTTCCTACTAGTTGCTTTCATCTTTGAATTTATAGCATTTCTAGGAATTTCACCTTGTCAGTCATGAACTTCAGCCTGTTTCATAGGAGCCAGAGTGAATTTCCAGGGTTTTTTTTGTCTATATTTTCTGAATCGTAGCCACTGCCTTCTCCCCAACACCATTTAATAATTTATCCAAAGAAGTGTATGATGTCTACAACTAAGTAAGCAAAATAGTGTATGGCAGGGATATCATCACGGCGGCATCACGTGACATATCGGAACTTTTTTCCTCTTCACTAAATCGGGCATGGGCATGGCCAGCATGTGACACATCTGGTCCACGGGCTACAAGTTCGACAACCCTGGTGTATGGTGTCTACAACCAAGAAAAAAAACCCACCATGAAACCTACAGACAGGTCACAAACTCACATACCTGTGTTTCTAATGCTTGAAATGTGCATAACAAAAATCTGTCACCCAAGAAGGAACATCAAGGATTAGGTTCCTTCTATAGGACTCTAATCCTCAAAATAATGTTCTCCACCCCAAGACGTCTGTTCTTCAGACAGCCAGGGAGCGCTATCATTGCATGAATGGAATGAAGCTATTACATGCAAGAACATCATGTCTACATATCTCTCTAGTATTTTAAAGCATCTCTCATTCCACCAACTTGTTTCCTCAAAGCCAGGAGCTCATTGAGTATGAATCTTGACTAATGCCCAATATATATTGATACTCTTTACAATAAACTGAATAGCACCTTGCCTCTTGCTGGCTTTCTACCTTCATTCTGCGTAGGTATTATTTGGAATATGGTTTTCTTATTCTTTTTAAACGATTGTCATATATTATAAAGCCATATATTACATTTTTACAGCATTGGGGGCATTGAATTCCTCTCACAAATATCTAAAGTCACTTTAATGCTTACTCTCTGGAGGTGGGAAGTCAGTGTTCTTTCTCCCACTATCTCACAAAACTTTCTTGTTTGCCTTTCTAATTGCTTGCTTTGATTGCAAGATCTCAAATGTCTCTTCTTCTTCTTAAGAGTGCTGATGGGGACTGACATATTGACAGAGAATGCACAACAACCTACCATCCATTCACTTCAACAGTGAGTCAAGCTATAGCTCCCCTGCTGCTTATACTATGTGTTGGGCAAAAGAGCAAACAAATAGCTCATTCAGCCCCTTCCCCCCAAAAAGTCTCACCACAACTTCATCCAATTATCCCAACAATTTATTAAAAATGTAACAAACTCTACAAATACACCAATTCCCTTGCAAAACTCTGTGTTCCTATTTGCTTTCTTCTCATTAGCTCCCAATTGCCTCATTGCTTTCAAAGACTTGCTCCTTTTTGTCAATATGGAAAAATAGTTCTTTTGCTCTTTTAAAACAGGTTTAAAACAGATTGCATGCCACTGGCCATATTCAAAGCTTATTAATGTAATTGCAGTTATTATTCCTATGCCTAAAGTAGGAAAATATTTTCAAATGAAATTATATTTATAGAACCATGTGTCAAATAGTCCTTATTAAAGTTAGCCACAGTTCAGAATAATATAAATAATCGATATGGTGAGGATTAATGTCCTTAAATAAGTTATATGACATGTTGAGGAAAGATGATGTCGACTTTGGAAGCCATTTTAGGCCAGAACCTTCCATGCTGCCACCTTCTCATGTGTGGGAAAGTAGGAAGGGAGATTTAGTAGAGGGGTTGTCTGTAGACATAATAGCATTCTTCCTATCGGTCAAGGTCAGGGCGATCCTGCATCTGGAGAAGGAGCGGTCGGAGTGATGTCTCGAGACGGGATGGCAGTTGATTGGAGCATGTGATCGACTGAGGAGTGAGGGGATGGTTTTGGAGGTTTTGATTTACTGAGGGAAAACCCAAACCTCTCAGATTCGGGTTTTCCCAGATGTGTCAGTTTACCTATTCTAGTAAATGGAACTTTGAAAAATGATTGCTTCAGAGTTTTACTTGGAGTTGGGGTTTTTCTGGAATGCTGACAGATGACTTATACAGCAGCTGTGAACAAAACTAAATACACTTTCTACTTATGATACAAATGCAAATGTCTCGACAGTTCACCAGCTAGTAGAAAAGCTCCTATTTGTCTTCAATCTTGGACATAAACATTTTCAGCCCTAGGAAACAAAAGAAGGGAAATTTAGAGAAATCTGCCATAATCCCATATGCCATAATAGAACTATCCTTTAAACACCTAAAAGGGAATGATTGTAAGGATTGGTAACCTGTTGGAGAGCTTGCCACCACCGGATGATTAGCATTTATTAGCTTTGTGGCTACAATTAGCTTGTTCAAAAAGGGGAACTCAAACATTTTGTATTTGATAAATAAAATATTTGTTTTGTAATATTTTCAAAGACTAGGAGAGGGCTGTCAAAGTTGCAGCATCACGTTGTCGTCACATGACGTATCATGACTTCCCCCCCTTTGCTAAACTGGGTGGGGGGGAGTGGCCAGTGTGTGACAGATCCAGCCCGCGGCCTGCGAATTTGACACCCCTGGTCTAGGACAACTCACCACGGCCATCTCGCTGCAGCCAATAACATGCCTTACGTAGTTATATTTTTGAAAAAGCATAGTAAGCTGAGAAGTGCCTCCTTGCAGAATCATCTTTAAATGCTGTTGGGCCTAAAACAGATTCAATAAGCTTTCATGAGAAACAAACATGTGAGGGGTGATTTGAACTCTGTAGTTCATTCAATAAGTCAATTACTTGCCCAGAAAAAGAAAAAGAAATAAGGATGACAGGAAGTATACTGAAGGAGGTAAATCAAAAGACAGAAATGGCAGGGGACATTCTAGTAGGTTGGTACTACTGATACCTCTTTTTTTTTAAGTTTTTTATTTTTTTTTAAACAAACAAACATACAAACAAACAATACATCCTTAATCATTCAGTGTTTCATCTGAGTACATATTTTGTGTCTTCTACTCCCTCCTCCATACTTTTCATATTATATTTCTATCATACCTTTATATTTTCATTTAGATTGTTACATCATTCTTCCCAAATTTCTTATGTTTATATTAATTCATCAATTATCTAAAATTTTATATATATCTCTTGTCTAACCATTGATATAATTGCCCCCATACTTTAAAATACTATGATTCTTCCTTTTCTTTAATTACCAATGTTAATCTATTTATTTCTGCATATTCCAATACTTTCTTAATTACTTCTCCCTCTAAAGGGATTTTCTCTGCTTTCCAATTTTGTGCAAATACAATTCTTACTGCAGTTACAATATGTATAATCAAATAAGTATTCTCTTTACTATATTTCTCTGATAAGATACCCAATAGGAACAGTTCAGGTTTTAAATCAATACGTTGTTGTATCATTTCTCTAGCCATGTTCTAATTTTAATCCAGTAGTTCCTCACTTCTGGACACGTCCACCACATATGATAATACGATCCTGGTATCTGATGGCATTTCCAGCCTTAAGCTGATTTATCTTTAAACATTTTTGCTAATTTTTCAGGTGCCATATGCTATCTATAGAACATTTTGTATTGATTTTCTTTATATGCTGTGGACATGGTTAATTTATAGTTTCTTTCCCATATTTGCTACCATTTGTCTAACTCAATTGTATATCTAAAATTCTTAGCCCATGATATCACTACTGATATCTCTCATGATGGCCAGTTTGGGAAGAGTTCCCAAAATATGTTCTCAAAATTCCTAGGATGTTCTCTAGCCTTAAAAGGATAGGTACAGATGCTGATCTAGATGCTGAAATATAATTTTAGAATGCTCTTTGGGTTGGTTCAAAAATTTCTGTTTTAACGCAATAGCAATATTTATTCACTTAAAACTTGGAATCATAATTAGGCAAACTAATTTGGGCTGTAAAAAGGACAAAAAAAATAAAATAAAAGCTGTTTGGGAGCCTGAATTTGAGTTACAATTTATCAGAGGGAAATGTATTTTTGTAACTACACTCAGCAAATTCGAGTAACAGTATTTTATAGAGTTAATGGACTTTGAAATAGATAGAATTTAAGGGACTTAACTATATAGCACTGCATTTTGTTGACTTTGTCTGGATTTACTTGTGTTTTAAGTTCAGCTAAATAGACTGGAGAAATTCCAGTTTGCAGTTTCAAATCAAATAATGTTATCTCTCTTTGATCACAAATGGATATTGTTGTATTATTGCGGACTCTGATGTAATGCACATTTCATCATTTTGCCCATTATCCTACACAGATAATTGTTGTCCTATCTGGAATCAGAATTTATTTTTAGAATAATATTTTGGAGGGTTTTTTTAAAAAAACAATGATTACACTATATGTAATATTAAACAAAACAGAAATGTGCACCTTCATAAATATAATCACCACTTATCAATTTATGTCATAGGGAAAAATACACCCACACACCTCAAATGGTGATCTAACTTTGGCATGTTAGAGCTTAGAGAGGTAATTTTTGTGAAGTATATTTGCAGCCATTTAGATGTATATACTGTATTACCACACTCAGCATCTACATGCATACAAAATAAATTTAATAAAACTTCTGTGTACAATGCTACCACTCCCCCCCCTCTCCTTTCCCCTCCCTCCCTTTCTCTCTCGCACACATACATAGAGTTCAGTAAGGTAACCAGGGGATAAGGGTGGGAAGCTCAGGGAATGTGTGTTTGCCAATTGCAACTAGGGATTTTTTTTTTTTCTGCATAAGAGCTCTAGGTTTTTGGGGGTTTTTTTCTGTGTAAAAACTGCATTTATTGAACACTTACATCACTTTTTTTTTAAAAAAGCCTTTTTTTTTTAAAGTGTTCCATGGTCAATATATTATTAACTAAATCTATTCCAAAGTGAATATCTATATCTATATCTATATCTATATCTATATCTATATCTATATCTATATCTATATCTATATCTATATCTATATCTATATATATCTCAAAACACTTAACAACTTTGGAAACAACCCCTCAGACATGTCTGTGCAAACATTGCTGAACTTCAAGTCCCATATTTCCTCTAGTTTTATTCACATTTCCAGTATTAAATGCATCTTATCCCATATTCACATCGGTTTTCAGACTTTAAATAAAAAGCCAGCATAAACAGTCTTAAACATTTTTACACGCACATGTCCGTAATGTTTGCATTACTGCATTATTGTACAGTTTTTCAATGGTTCTAAACTTTTCATGTAAGCAGTTTTACCTATCATTTTATTAACTTATTTTTCTCTATGTTTTTTCTATTATGCATATTTTACCAAGTATTATTCAAGCGGTTAAAGTGCATTGCAACCTACAGGAAACTGCAGCTCCATCTTCCTTCCTTCCTTCCTTCCTTCCTTCCTTCCTTCCTTCCTTCCTTCCTTCCTTCCTTCCTTCCTTCCTTCCTTCCTTCCTTCCTTCCTTCCTTCCTGAAAGGACTTGGCCTCTGTTGTGAATCCTTTTGTGGCTCCTGTCTTTTTATGTTCTCCCTCGGACTTTTCTGTATGGACCCTTTAGGGGACGGTCACCCCATCCCTGTGGCAAGATGTACACAGCAGCGGAGCTTCTTGGTCTGCGAGATTCCCCCCTCTCGCAGGCTTGGCCCCCCACGTTATCGAGGGCCTACCTCGATGACGGATTTTGGAATCCCGAGAGGTGGCATGCCGCAAAGAGGGGGCTGAGGGGTTTTTTAAAACTGTCTTTGTGTAAATTTTTAAGGGGTTTGGGGAGGGGGGTGGGGAGGGAGGCCAGTCTGGCTGTTAATGGTGCCATAGGGGGTACGGACTCTGGGGGAAAGGGGACTGTTAGAATGCCCTCTATTGAGGGCTTTTCCATCAATACGCTGAGTGGGAGGGGCAGGTATGGCGGGAGCAGGGGGCCGCATCATGTGGTGGGGGCACGCACTCGCTATCTCCGAGCGATTGCGTGCCCCGGTCCCCTTAGCTCTTCCCGTTCCTCAGGCTGCTTAGAGTCTCAGGGCCCGAGTTTCCGGCTGATGTTGTGTAATGCCAGGTCCGTAGTAAATAAAGCCCCCCTCATTTGTGATCTTATTCAGGAGGGGGGAGCGGACCTGGCAGGTATTACGGAGACCTGGTTGGGCCATGAGGGGGGGGGGTTCCCCTCGTGGAGATGTGCCCATCAGGCTTCCGTGCATTTCATCAGCCGAGAGCTCAGGGCAGGGGCGGGGGGGTGGCGGTCATTATAAGAGAGTGTCTTGATCCGAGGGAGACCACTGTGCCTCAGATAGCCGGATGTGAGTCCCTTTTCGTGAAGTGGGGTCGTGGGGTGCAGATGGGTCTGTTGATCATGTACCTGGCTCCCTGCCACGTGGCGACGACCCTGCCCGAACTCCTCAATGTTATAGCCGAGGTGGCGGCTGATACCCCCAGACTTCTGGTCATGGGGGATTTCAACTTGCCATCCATTGGTGAAACTTCTGAGGTAGCTCGGGAGTTCATGGCTTCCATGACGGCCATGGACCTGACCCAAGTAATTCACGGCCCTACTCACATGGGGGGACACACTCTGGACTTAGTTTTTGTCTCTGGTCAGTGGTTGAGTGGCCTTGATATAGGGGATATAGATACTGAACCCTTGTCATGGTCTGACCACTCGCTCCTTCGACTTGACTTTCTGACTGCCGCACCCCGTCGCAGGGAGGCGGAGCCGACCAGGTGGTTCCGCCCCAGGCGCCTGATGGATCCTGATAGGTTCCAGATGGAGCTTGGGCCATTTCCTGAAACTCTAGCTCACGACTCGGCTGATGACCTGGTGGCCGCCTGGGATAGTGCGGCTGCCGGGGCTTTGGACCGGGTCGTGCCTTTGCGGCCTCTGACCCGGCACCGAACTCACTTAGCTCCTTGGTTCTCTGAGGAGCTGAGGGAGATGAAGCGCCGGAAAAGACGCCTAGAGAGCGGTTGGAGGGCCAGTCGTTCCGAATCCGACTTGACACTGGTAAGGTCTCATATTAAGACCTACCTAGTGGCGATAAAAGCGGCGAAATCTAGCTATTTTGCCGCTCTTATCGCGTCATCAGATAACCGCCCAGCCGCCCTGTTCAGGGTGACCCGCTCCCTTCTCCATCTGGGAGCGCGGGAGGACCCCTTGCAGGGCCGAGCTGAGGATTTTGTACAGTATCTGGATGATAAAATAACTCAGATTCGGGAAAACTTGGCCACTGACTGGGTTAGTTCAGACGAGATGACTGAGGCAGGCCTTGAGAATGTTATCTGGGAGGAGTTCGATCCTGTGGCTCCCGAGGACGTGGACAGGATCTTGGGACGGCTGAACGCCACCACATGTTTATTGGACCCGTGTCCCTCCTGGTTGGTGCTGGCTTCCCGGGAGGTTACACGAGGCTGGCTCCAGGGAATTATCAACGCTTCTTTGAGTGAGGGTGTCCTGCCGGCCGCCTTGAAAGAGGCGGTGGTGAGGCCTCTCCTCAAGAAGCCATCCCTGGATCCGGCTGTTTTGGCTAACTATCGTCCAGTCTCCAACCTTCGCTTTATTGCGAAGGTTGTTGAGAGTGTGGTGGCGCGACAGCTTCCACAGTACCTGGATGAAGCTGTCTATTTGGATCCGCTCCAGTCTGGTTTCAGACCTGGGTACAGCACGGAAACGGCATTGGTCGCGTTGGTGGATGATCTCTGGAGGGCTCGGGATAGGGGTTACTCCTCTATCCTGGTCCTGTTAGACCTCTCAGCGGCTTTTGATACCATCGACCATGGTATCATGTTGCGCCGGCTGGAGGGACTGGGAGTGGGGGGCACCGTTTTGCGGTGGTTCTCCTCCTATCTCTCCGACCGGTCGCAATCCGTGTTGACAGGGGGGCAGCGGTCGACCCCGAGGTGCCTTGTTTGTGGGGTGCCACAAGGGTCGGTCCTCTCGCCCCTCCTGTTCAACATTTATGTGAAGCCGCTGGGTGAGATCATCCGTGGTTTTGGGGTGGAGTTCCATCAGTACGCTGATGATACTCAGCTGTACATCTCCACCCCAGACCATCCCAATGATGCCTTGGAAGTGATGTCCCAGTGCCTGGAGGCCGTGCGGGTCTGGATGGGGAGAAACAGGCTTCGACTCAACCCTTCCAAGACCGAGTGGCTGTGGCTGCCGGCGTCCCGGTATAGCCAGCTGACGCCATCGCTGGTTATTGGGGGTGAATCATTGGCCCCCACGGAAGGGGCCCGCAACTTGGGCGTCCTCCTGGATGCACGGCTGTCCTTAGAAGGGCATATGACGGCCGTGGCCAGGGGGGCTTTTTATCAGGTTCGCCTGATACGCCAGTTGCGCCCCTTTCTGGATCGGGACTCCCTACGCACAGTCACTCAAGCACTCGTCACTTCTCGTCTGGACTATTGTAACGCTCTCTACATGGGGCTCCCCTTGGGGTACACCCGGAGGCTCCAACTGGTGCAGAATGCGGCCGCGCGGGGGATTATGGGAGCGACTGGGCACTCCCATGTGACTCCTCTCCTGCGCGAGCTGCATTGGCTTCCGGTGGACTTCCGGGTGCGCTTCAAGGTGTTGGTGATCACCTTTAAAGCGCTCCATGGCTTAGGGCCAGGGTATTTACAGGACTGCCTTCTGCCACCAATAGCCTCCCACCGGCCAGTTCGCTCCCACAGAGAGGGCCTCCTCAGGGTGCCGTCGGCTAGACAATGCCGGCTGGCGACCCCCAGGAGGAGAGCCTTCTCTGTGGTGGCACCTACCCTTTGGAACAATCTACCCCCAGAGATACGAGTGATCTCCGACCTCCGGACCTTTCGTCGGGCCCTAAAAACTCATCTCTTTCAGTTAGCCGGTCTCTCTTGATTTTATGATTTTATGGTTGGTTTTAAATTTTGATATGGATTTTAAATTGATAAATTTTAAACTATGGGCCAAATTTAATTATTTTAAATCTATTTTTAATCGTATTTATGTATAAATGTTTTTATTTTGGCTGTTCACCGCCCTGAGTCCGAAAGGAGAAGGGCGGTATAGAAATTCGAATAATAAATAAAATAAATAAATAAATAAATAAATGGGAATTGCGTTTTAGTAAAATTAGCCTACAAACCATGCAATTTCTCCTTCCCTCATTACTTCTTATGCCTGATTGATAGGAATATATGAACCACTCTGGCATGAAAATTGCACATGGGGTGTTTAGCAACTTGCATTATCATAGTAACTATAAGTTGTAGCTACCTAGATTGCATTTAAGGAAAAACTTCCTGGTGATATAATCTGTACAGCAGTGAAATATTCTACGGACTGAGTTTGGCCAACTCTGGAGGTCAGATAATCATCTCCAAGAATAGTTTAAGTGTTGTTGTTTTTTGCACAGTGCAGAAAAACAGTCTAGAAAATCCTCATAGTCCTTTTCAACTCCATAGTTCTATGATACTTACATACGCTTCTGAATATTAACAACCAGAACCTCATACAGAATGTTGTATCATCCTACTTTCACTTTTGTCTTTTGCTCACTAAAGAGCAGTATAATAATCTATTCTTAATCATCCAAAACATATTTGAGGACTGTCAGCATCATTATGTACATAATAAGAGCTATCAGATTTTGGATATATATATTGTACATAAAATAATCCTATTAATCAACCTTTGGTCCTGAAAGATTCACTGTTGTTTGTTATGGTCTGTTGAACTATATGGTTTGGAGATCAAGATAGAACAGTTTAAATTGATATTGAATACTTTTATGGTCTTAGCCTTTTCAGGGGAAATGGCCTCATTTACTGGCACTGAAAATATAATTCAGCATTTGAAATGTTCAGATTTATGTTTTTTCTTCAAGTAACTAACCAAATCAAAAACCACCTCAGATCCAGAATTATTTCTGCATCTACTTCATTTACTGAGTCATTGGTTACATTGTTCAACTTGCAATTTACTCAACTTGCAAACCAAGCTTTTCCTAGCTTGGCCTAATTAAATCAATCTTGGTTAAAGTTCTGGACAGTCAGCATTGCTAATGTGGTAAGTTCCCCTCCTTTCCCTCACCTTTTAAAATCTCATTAACTTGAATTTCTAAAGCTTTTGAACAAGGACGAAAGAAATCCCAAACCACTTTTCTCCGTGGAGAAATAATGCCACTAAGCACATCTTAGGAATTGAGGCTGCAAGAGTTGGCAGGGTGCTAATCACAATCAGACTTCATGTTCTGGAATTGGAATCAGCATTTGAGCCACAAAAAGTATTTTTCTCTACACCAATCCTAAGGAAGTGAAATCAATTACTCCAATAATTTAACAACAAAAATAGCTGCTTTTATAGGTAGTCCTCAACTTACAACAGTTCACTGAGTGACCATTTGAAGTTACAGCATCACTGGAAAAAAATGACATGACCATTTTTCACACTTATGACTGTTGCAGCATCCCCATGGTCACATTATCAAAATTCAGATGCTTAGCAATGGGTTCATATTTATGACAGCTGCAGTGATCCCAGGGTCATGTGATCCTCTTTTGCAACTTTGTGACAAGCAACGTCAATGAGGATGCCAAATTCACCTAACCATCATGTTACTAACTTAACAACTGCTTAACAACTTAACAACTGTGGCAAGAAAGGTCGTAAAGTGGGGAAAAGTTCACTTAACAACTGTTTCACTTAGCAACACAAACTTTGGGCTCAATTGTGGTCATAGCTTGAGGACTACCTGTACTCTGAGATATAAAATAGCCTGGAGTATCTGAAGCATGGTGGGTTTCAAAATTTTTTTACTACCAGTTCTGTGGGTGTGGCTTGGTGGGCATGGCTTGGTGGGCGTGGCAGGGGAAGGATACTGTAAAATCTCCATTCCCACACCACTCCAGGAGAAGTTTACTGCAAAATCCCCATTTCCTCCTGATCAGCTGGGACTTGGGAGGCAGAGAATAGATGGGGGAGGGGCCAGTCAGAATTTTTACTACCAGTTCTCCGAACTACTCAAAATTTCCGCTACCGGTTCCCCAGAACTGGTCAGAACCTGCTGAAACCCACCTCTGGTCTGAAGGATTATAATTCTGAATTCTTTTCTGACTCATGGAAGCTATTAGTTATTGCTCATTAATTCAGTTCTAGATAAAATGGGCTTTAGTTCTTGAAGTTCCTTCTACCAAATAGCTGTCAATTCTCTGCTGCACTTGAATGCAACATGACTTCCCCTTTGAAAGATCATGATTGGCATCAACATCTGCCTTGTTGATTTGTTCACCAGAACAAGCCAGATTTCCTCCAAAGAACAACATGCAATACCAATACTCAGAAAGGTTAGACTCTTTTGGATCCATTGGCCTTCTATAATTATCTTACTGTAGGGATGATTATTGGAGTTTTATGCTGTTATTATGCAGCAGGTATATTAACTTCTAATTAAAAACAAATTAACATCTGTAAAACTGAAATCCAGACTGTCATTGTTTGATCTCTGTAGAATTTGATGATGATGATGATGATGATGATGATGATGATGATGATGATCTTGATGATATATTTGAATTTCCTGACATGAAGAGTTAGAAAAATAAGACAAATTTAAAATTTAGTAATTTTAAATGAATAAAACAAAACTTAACCAATATTTTTCTAGGGCATGGTATACCTCAGAAAAATATGCAGATTTTCTAGAATTCTATTAATTTCCAATTTGTGCAATACTTAATAGGACAGAATTGAGGCTTAATGTCAAACAAGTTTTGTTTGCTTCTAGTCATTTATGAAAATTGAAAAAAACCACAGTTGGCAATAGGACTATACTTTGTAGGTGAAAGCAGGTGGCATATATGTTTATTTTAATGGTAAGGTACAAAGTGTGATTATACTATTTTGTTAAATCTGTGATCAGCATGATTTCTGGTATTTTTTTTAAGGGAACGATAGGTGCTTGTAACATTTTTTTCAACCTGAGAAAAAAAATTACATCGACCCAGCTGCAATGAGTAAAAAGGAACTTCAAGTGAAGTTCCTGGACCCCTTGAAGTTTTTTAAAAAGCCCTATTGTACAGAGAAAGATGCTACAGAGATTGTAAGAATACTCCTTCTTTATCCATTATACAACAGCCTTTCTAAATTCTATTTCTGTGAAATTTCAATAACGTACTACAGATAATCTTTGATTTACAATAGTTTATTTAGTGACTGTCTGAAGTTACAACAGCACTGGAAAAAGTGACTTATGACCAATTCTCACATTTATTACCATTGCACCATCCCTATCGTCATGTGATAAAAATTCAGACACTTGGCAATTGATTCATATTTATAACAGTTGCAGTGTCCCAGGGTCATATGATCCCCTTTGCAACCTTCTGACAAGCAAAGTCAACGGGGAAGCCAGATTCACTTAACCATCATGTTACTAACTTAACAACTGCAGTGATTCACTTAACAACTGTGGCAATGAAAGATTGTAAACCTCACTTAACACACGTTTTGCTTAGCAACAGAAATTTGGGGCTCAATTGTGGTCATAAGTCGAGGACTACCCGTATTCCATTTTCTGTTTTTCCTAGATGAAGGAAACCAGTTCCAATGTTAATAGGTTAACTGCATGGTGTAGATATGTATCTAGGGATTGTTTGGTTTTGCACAGCGGAGATTATGCTTTTGCAGGCTTTTCATTCACATTTGCTTGCTTACTTCTCTGTTCTTTGCATACAATTAAAAAAAAAATCCTTTAAAAACCTTCTTTGGAATGCATTGCCATAGCCATTCCTGGCCAGGAGATGTTGCTGTATGCTTTCAGCTAAACACCTGCAGAATGGCAAGAAAAGCATTAATGAGCCAACCATCTTCAGCTCCAGACCATCTCGGCGTGAAAAGCATTCTATTAGCAAATTGCATCAGCGGTTACATTGGCTGGTTATTATGCAGGTGTCTCTCTACAGCTTCAACAGCACCACAGAGAAATGATGCTGCATCCATTCTAAAGCCCTTCTGTCCCCTTTACAGCCACACTATGAAGATGGAAGACTCAGTTGTAAACTTTCGGCTCCTTGTGGTTGGCTAACAAGAGCAGGATGCAGCAAGACATGAAATGGGTATCAGAGGTACATTAACCATCATAATATGGGTAATGTTATCTGTTTCATTTTGGAAAGGGTCGGCCACATTTCAAAACAGACGAATAAAAGGCAACTATCAGCGCACAGCTTCTCAGTAGCTTGGGACCTACACTCTCACACAAGGCAGCACATGAATGCCACCATTGAGGAAAATGAAATTGGAGATACAGAGGCAGAAAATTGTTCCTGGTTGGACAGCAACAGCCCAACTTCTCAGCAGAGCCCTACTAAAATAGTCAAAGGCATCTGTAGAAGCACTCAGAATTTGACACTTTCTGCAGCAAATAGGCATCCACACGCTCATTGCTTAGTTACTTGCCAAAGATGTAATCTCGGGATAATCCCACTTTTGTATTCTTATTGCTATATTCTAACATTAGCGAAGCTTTCAAACAGTATTACTTTAAGCCAATGGTATTGGAATACGGATGTGGAACCATACGCCATTTAGAATCGTACATGATTATAATGGTTAACTGAGTTCAGCAACAAAGTTGCTTATGTTTCAGGGTTCCTCACTTAGGAATTCAAATAATCCATTCCATTCCTTTCTACGCATTTCCCCTTCCCGTTCATAATCTCGTTGCCCTCCGTAACAACTCTGCATACTTCTTCCTCTGATTTATAGAAGGCTTCTCCCTTATATTGTTTGGTTCGATGGCAAACATTGGGGTTCCACCCAGCCTTTTGACACCTTCCTTTTATGTCCTTCATTACATACAGGGCATGACTATTTCCAACAAAGAGTATAATATTGCTGAAATAATGTGACAGGAGGAAGCATTATTGTTGTTGTTGGACCTGCCTAGGGTGTCGAAATCATGGCATTGCCTCATTAACCTTTGTAGATTTGACTTGTACCGATACAAACTGGTAATTCCACCCAACTGCTGGAAGAGAAAATCAAGCTGATTTTTGATTTCCAAGATAACTAAAGTCTGGTTAATGAGGTCAGAGGCCCTGGGGTGATTATCCAAAGCAGCTGAGTGCTCATTTTCAGAATGGTTATGTTACATAATTGATTATTTAATAAATCCTCATAGAAACATTTTGAACTACTCATGTTTGGGGTTTTATGCATTGATTGGCACAAGTTATCACATTGCCTTGGGTCGAAGATCAGAATCACTTATTTCTTGGCCACAATGATTCTATAGCATCAGATATTTCCATCGGGTTCCCTTTCCAAATTCTGGCTGTGGCCTTTTTGTTGCTAAGTAAAACAGTTGTTAAGTGAATTTTGCCTCATGTGTGACCTTTGTTGCCATGGTTTTTAAGTGAATCACTGAAGTTGTTAAGTTAGTAACATGGATGTCAAGTGAATCTGGCTTCCCTATTGACTTCTGCTTGTCAGAAGGTTGCAAAAGAGGATCACATGACCCTGAGACACTGCAATTGTCATAAATATGAGTCAGTTGCCAAGCATCGAATTTCAATCACATGACCATGGGGATGCTGCAATAGTTGTAAGTGTACAAAACAGTCATAAGTCACTTTTTTTCAGTGCTGTTGTAACTTCAAACAGTCACTAAATGTAATTTGAGGGCTACCTGTAACAACTCCATGTTTCTCCCAACGATACAAAACAGACAAGTTGTCCAAGCAAAGAATGGTTAAAGCAGAAGAAAGTTATGTTTTGAGAAGTCCACAATCTGACCTTAATCCTAGAGAAATGTTGTGGAAGAGTTTGAAGAGAGCAGTTCATACAAGGAAGCTCATCAGCATTCATTTAAAAAAAAAAAACACACACACACACACATTTTATTGGTTTTTTTCTTTTCTCCTCTCCCACCTTCACCCACATCTTTCTTTCTTTCTTTTTTTTTTTTTGATCAGAGTGTTGGTTGTTTCTTATTTTATACAATTAGTCAAATTCAAATACATTTTACTCAATTATAATTTTTGTCAATATTGTCTTCCTCCCTTTCCTTTTTTTGAAAATACTTTAATATTTCTATACTTGCATATGTAAACATCTTCTTCATTTACCCCTAAATTCTAACTTTACTATTTATACATAGTTATCCTTTTTTTATTCTTAAACAATTCATTCTTTTTCTTAATATATTTATATTTGTTTATTCGGAGCTGCTCTGAATAAACATCAGCATTCCTGAATGGAAGCTGTTCTGTGAGGAGGAATGGGTTAAAATCCCCCCCCCAGTCCATGTCCAGGATTGATCAACAATTATTAGAAATGTTTAGTTTCAGTTATTGCTACCTAAGGAGGGGCACCTGAATTCCTGAAAGCAAAGGTTGTCATATAATTGCCATGCACAAATATGGATCTTTTCCCTCAATATATCAATGAACAAGCCTAATGCTTTTGACTCATTTGTTTAATTGGATTCCCTTTATCCAGTTTTCAGACTTGGGTGGAAACCAGATCACATTTAAGGTCATACAGATAGTCCTCGACTTACAACAGTTCATTTACTGACCATTCAATGTTACAAGGGGACTTATGACTGTTTTTCAAATAACCACCGCAGCAACCCCCTAGTCACATGATCAGAATTCAGATGCTTGGCAACTTATTCATAATTATGACAGTTGCTCTGTCCAGGGGTCATGTGATCATCACCTTTTGTGACCTTCTGGCAAGAAAAGTCAATGGGGAAGCCAGATTCACTTAGCAACTGTGTTACTAACTTAACAACCGTAATGATTCACATAACAACTGTGGCAAGAAACATCGTAAAATGGGGCAAAACTCATTTAACAGATGTTTTATTTAGCAACAGACATTTTGGGCTAGTTGTGATCATAAATACAGTCTACCTCTATTTATGCAGAACATTGAAAATTCAAATGAGTTCACAAATATTTAACCCACAGTTCAGTTAGTCCTCAATTTACGGCCACAATTGAGCCCAAAAGTTCTGTTACTAAGCAAGTCAGTTGTTAAGTGAGTTTTGCCTCATTTTTCTACCTTTTTTGCCACAATTGTTAAGTGAATCACTGCAGTTGCTAAGCGAATATTTGCTTGTTGAAAGCCAGCTGGAAAAGTTACAAATGATGACCACATGATCCTAGGACAGTGCAACTGTCATAAATACAGGCCAGTTGCCAGACACCTGAGTTTTGATCATGTGACCATGGGGATACTGCAAAAATCATGTGTAAAAAAACAGTCATAAAACACTTTTTTTCAGTGACATTGTAATGTTGAACCATCACTAAATGAACATTGTAAATTGAGGACTACCTACAGTATACAGCAGTGATGGTTAACCTTTTCCGGACCAAGTTTCCAAAGCATCTGCGTACCCAAGCCCCAAAATGCAATGCACACATGGCTCCTGTGCACATGGCTCCCATGCATGCACCCCGTGTATGTGCATGCGCCCCTGCATGCGCCCCAACCCTGAGCATGCATGCACTCCCGCACGCGTGCACCTCCCACACATGAGCGCGCAGCCCCCCACGCACATGTCCCACCCCCCACGCATACGAGGCAGAGACCTGATGACCAGCTGGCTGGCAGGAGGCACACGCACATGCATGGTGGAGATGAGCTGGGGCAATGGATCGAGTGCCCACAGGGAGGGCGCTGCGTGCCACGTGTGGTACTTGTGGCATAGGTTCGCCATCACGGGTATATAGCATTCTGTACCCTTGCAATTAGCAAGACAGTTAAAATATTTTCATTATGGAAATGGATTTTCAGCTCTAATGAAATGACTGTGGGCAATCCATTTTGGCATGTATGCTTTGTTTTAACTCTCATTGTTTTCTGGGTTTTTGTTTTGTTTTGTTTTGTTTTGTTAGATACCTGAAGTTTTACAATTAGGACAATTCATAAGTATTATAAACAGGCAAACTCTAAGAATATTCAACAGTAGTTATGCTGGGATAGGAAATTCCGGGACTTGAAATTTGGAAATCTGTGGGGCTTTGGAAGGAAGTTCTATATGACTTGGTGACAAAGTAGCTCGATTCCTCTAATATGAACCTGTGCAGTATTAGAATAAACTCCTGGATGGCTGTTGTCAAATTGATGAGCGTATAATAAATGCATGCATGGTAGAATACAGGCCATTCCCTACCCTTCTCTTTCCCTCTTTCCAGCTTTTTAAAAACTTGGATACAATCTAGAGTTTTATCTGGAAATGTTCATCTATGGATATTTTTCATGGCATAAATCACATTGCTTTTAAAGATAAGATAGTCTTGTCCTCACATAATGAATGGAAGAGAAAAGAACCCCAACAGATGCCTTGAATTGAAAGATCTGAAGCAGGTTGCCTGCTGAAGGCATGTGAGACTGAAGACGTAATGCAATTGGGAGTTGCATTCTGCAGGAAAACTAGCTTCCTGCTGAAGTCTTGATTTCCAATATTTGAAGGATTATAGGACCAAATGGCATAGGCACAGAAGAGGAAGTAGGGTCAGCCAGTGCAAACTGCTTGGTCTCAGTAACACCTGTATGGAGCTACAGAAGTAATTTAATGTTCAATTCAAAATATCTTTGGATTAGATACTACACTCAATATGTGTGATTCCTGATTTCATGGCAGTTAGCCAAGTTCTTATTTAACTGCTGTGTTTTGCAGAAATATTAGTTTTTAGTCCATAATTATAATGTAGCAAAACAAAATACAAAAAACAAATCGGATCATATAATGCACCAAACACAAATCATCCATGTTTGTTAACTTTTTATTTTTATTTTTCCACAAAAACTGCAGCTTCTTCCAAGTCACCCATAGATACCCCCACCCCCACCCCCAAAATAAAGAAATTGTTGAGAAAGGAATGGTTTTTCTGGAAGGACAAACAAAATCTGACTAATGATTATCTTCTTTTGTTGAGCTACAGTAAGTGCTGTTCCAAACAGAATTACTGAATTTGCAACAGTTGGCTTTATGTAAGTGTAAACACAGTTTAAGTAGAAAAGCAATCTCACCTAAATCTTGCTAAGGTGTCTCATTGTGGTGGAGGTGGGGGTGTTCCTAGGAAGAATGAATGAAGGACTCTGGAAGTATAAATCAAGGGTCTATAATCCCAGCAGTATCACGCAAGGCAGGAAGGGACATCCTAGCTGCCAAGCCAAAGCAAGCAGGTACACATGCAGTATATATATATATATATATATATGGCAGCAGTGATGTAGAAAAATTCTGGAGGCAGATGATCACTATAGTAACCATAGCAAAAGCATCATTCCATATTACAAGGGAGAAAGCAGTGGTAAACCTTTCCTGCATGTTACAAAGAAAACTACATGGATAGACAGTATAAAGTGATTGATGGTATAGTGCCATACGATCAGCCTCTCAAGTTGGGTAATGTACAATGTATAATAGAAGGAGAGCTGAGAATCTTTCATACTACTAATGATGTTATGATGTGGCTAGATTAAACCCTTTGGGGCATCTAGTTGCTGATGTTGCTATGCAGAAAAAGAAAATCCCAAACTGCAAAGCCGGACTTAGGCTGGGAACAGGGAATGTAAAAAGCATGAATATGGTGAATGGTCAACATAGCTGAAGATGAAACAAACTGAATACAATCTTAGGCATCACCAGAGAACTCAGATACTGGAATTAAACACTTTCAGTCAGAAAATCATACTGTTTACTACGCAGGACACACACACACACACACACACACACACACAACACACACACAGAGCGAGACAGAGAGAGAGGGGGGGGGAGGGAGAGGGAGAGGGAGAGACAGAGAGAGAGACAGAGAGAGAAGGAATGGTGTTGCTTCCATAGCAAGAAAGGATATAGCAGAATAGAATACAGAATAATAGAGTTGGAAGGGACCTTGGAGATCTTGTCATCCAACCATCTGCTCAAGCAGGAGACCCTATACTATTTCAGACAAGTGGATATCCACCAGGCTCTTCTTAAAAGCCTTCAATGATGAAGCACCCACAACTTCTGAAGGCAAGCCACGTCACTGGTTAATTCTTCTCACTGTCAGAAAATTTCTCCTTAATTCTAGGTTGCTTCTCTCCTTGATTAGTTTCCATCCATTGATTCTTGTCGTGCCTTCTGCTGCTTTGGAAAATAGGTTGACCCCCTCTTCTTTATGGCAGCCCCTCAAATATTGGAACACTGCTATCATGCCATCCCTAGTCCGTCTTTATTCTAGACTAGCCATATCTAATTCCTCCAACCGCTCTCCACATGTTTTAGTCTCTAGGTCCTTAATCATATTAATTGCAAGGGGAGTTCTTGGGTGTAGTGCAATGACTGACTCTATCAATTAGACTTTACAGAAACCTTGGCAATATGATCATCCCAAACGTGCTTTTTAAGAGGCAACTGGACTTTCTTGTTTTTCTTTGAAGACATTTCACTGCCTCTTGAAAAAGCACCTTTGGGACAATTATGACCTGGATGACTGAGAATCTCCATAGACATCTGGCAATATGATGTTTGCTCACATTTATGTTCCAGCATGGGTGTAGAAAAAGAAATTGTATGGTCAAATTTAATATGAAAGAACATAAAAGCAAGACATGCTGCTTGTGTTTGGAAAATAGAATGCTGAAGTTGAGATATTAAGAAAGAAAATGGTTCCTATGCCATGAAATTGGATTATATGAGCTAGTAAACGAAAATGAAGTAGGGGAATGACTTATTAATTACCAACCCCCCAATGATTTCTTCATTGTTACCACCATTTTCATACAATCCAAACAATGCCAGGTATATCACTAGATAAAGTACACAGAAATAGAATTGATTGCACTGTTGGCACAAGAAGGTAGAAGGAAGTCTAGTTATAACAGCAAAAATGTGACCAGGGTCTAACTGTGGGAAAAGATCACAAGCTGCCTATGAGCTAGTTTTGAGTCAAGCTAAAACAGCAGAAGAAAGCCAACCAGTTTCTGCAATATGATTTTACAGGTCAGGAACCTACAGTACACGCAGAACATGGTGAAACAGACTGGCTCCAGGTCCACAAAGGAGCATGCAAGACTGTATATTCTTCATTTATGTATTCAACCTATTGTATTGGAGGCTAAAACATATGAAGAACGGTTACAAGATCTGGGCACGTCTAGTCCAGTGAAGAGAAGGACCAGGAGAGACATGATAGCAGGGTTCCAATATTTGAGAGGCTGCCACAGAGAGGAGGGAGTCAAGCTATTTTCCAAAGCACCCGAAGACCAGACAAGGAATAATGGATGGAAACTGATTAAGGAGAGATTCAACTTAGAAATGAGGAGGAACTTTCTGACAGTGAGAACAATGAACCAATGGAACAGAAGTTGCCTTCGGAAGTTGTGGGAGCTTCATCACTGGAAGCTTTCAAGAAGAGACTGGACTGCCATTTGTCAGAAATAGTGTAGGGTCTCCAGCTTGGGCAGAGGGTGGGACTGGAAGACCTACCAACATGGTCTCCTCCAACTCTGTTAATCTGTATATGTTGAATATATATTGAAGGAAGTGGAATTGGAAGTGGAATTGGAAGAAGATACCAAGATCTACAGTAGTTGGTGCTTAGTTTAGAGTTAGCTATCTCACTGATGCCCCCTTTTTTTTTTAGTACCATTCAAATATCTTTTATTTTCCTTAGCCTTTTAATTGTGCGTTATGTATGTATTGCTGTCATAAATTGTTCAGCTAATCTTAGTGTACTGCTTAGCAACTGTGTGAATTGACGGTTCAAAGTTTATTTAGTGATAGTTACATGGTGATATATATATTAATTATATATGCAGTATATATGTTAATAAAGACATTTCTAATAAAAAATGGTGCATAACTTGCTGCCTTGGAGCCCCTGACATTGGCATGGCCCCCAGCCCTTTCCCAGCTGCCCTCATTTGGTAGCAAATTAAAATTAAGTAGCTTTAGATTAGGAAAAATTGGGAGAAAGTAGGTTGAGATAATCTAATAGAAGATCTTGAAGAAAAATTGGGTTTTATTCCAGGCACAGCTGTTTTATACTTTGTTCTGCTCAAATACAATTCCTAGCACATTCCACAATATTGACACACTACGGTATCAGTATACTATTAACTTTAAAAAGGTAAACGCCCACGTAGTAATTCTGCATATAGTTCAGAGGGTGGGTCTTTTTGACTTTAAGGGAATCTAATATGTAGATTATTATATATTGGCATGCATGTAGAACATGTGTGTGTTGCTTATATGCATTTATGTATTCATATATGCACTGGTTGGCCTGTGTTAAGTGAGTGGGAAGAAGTGGTGTTTAGAAAGGTGCAGCAACTAATGGAGGTTGTCCAGCAGCTTCTCCCATCAAGCTAGATTTTTTTTTCCTATACTTTCCCTTTCTTTCTGTTATAAACTGAGCCAAATAAAATGTTTTTTTAAAAAAATAAATCAGTCATGAATGAGAAAAGTTACAAGAAGCATATTTATTTAGGATTTCAGAGATAGATAGATAGATAGATAGATAGATAGATAGATAGATAGATAGATAAGAGAGAGAGAGAGATGAGATAGATAGATAGAGAGATATATAGATATTGTTATGTCCTTATAAGGACATCCGCCCTGATTGGCTGCTAGCAATCGGGCGGGAGATTTGAATCCCTGTCAAGGGGCGGTGCGTCTGCCGGGAGCGAATATAAGGAGAGCTCCGGCAGCGCGCCAGCAGTCTTGTCTTGCTACTTTTGTAACCAATAAAGTTATTAAATGTATCGAGCTGGTCACGTCTTCTGTTCCTGCGCCTGATCTAACACTGGCGACGAAGGACTAGAGAAGAGAACCTGAGAAAGACTCAAGGCACGATCGCCACCGAGCTGAAGTCACTACCACACAGCGACTCTCAGAATGGCAACTCCGCAAGCCCCGATGACCGCGCTGAACCCATTCGACCCATCCAGAGAGAAATGGAGGTCGTACATGGTCCGGTTCCGGCAGTTCCTGCGAGGTAATGGCTACCAGAACCTCGACGATGAGCGGAAAAGAGCCCTCTTCCTGGCTCATTGCGGAGCGGACATCCTAGAGATGGCGATTGACCTCATGGCACCCAGGGACATTGAGGAGATGTCCTGGAACGACCTGCAGGAAGTCCTACAGGAGCACTACGCACCTTCAGGCACCCTCATCGCAAACAGGTTCACCTTCCAGCAAAGAAACCAGCGGGAAGGTGAATCCATCAAGGAATTCGTGGCAGCGCTTCGCCAAATCGCTGCCAACTGCGAATTCGACAACGTGGAGAATGCCATCCGAGACCGCGTTGTGTTTGGAATGCGAGACGTGGGGCTGCAGAAGAAGTTCCTCAGCCGGAAGAGGATCCCACTCAAAGACGTCCTCGACGAAGCAACAGCGGCTGAAACATCCGAGAAGGCAGCCGCCGCAATGGTGAAAGCCAGAGGGATCCACAAGATCCACAAGTCGGGCCTGACCTCATCAGACGAGGCAACCACGCAATCCGAGTCTGATGAGGAAATGGCCGTCTACAAGGGTTCCCGCCCCCCCAGGCGGGAAAACCCACAGCATGGCGACCGGGGAGAACGATGCGGCAGCTGCAGAGGCGACCACCCCAGGGCAACCTGCAAATGGAGGGACGCGACCTGCCGTCGATGCCTGAAGAGGGGGCACATCGCCGAGGCCTGCAGAGCAACAGATCCAGCCCCGGAACCGCCCAGACCTCGCTTCGCGAAAATCGCAAGGACAACCAGAGGACATCCAAACAGTCCTCGAACCAGTCCCGGCGCGGGGAGGAGGAATATCCCCGCAACAGAACGGTGCACCAGACCACCATCGCTCACACAAGCGACGAGGGAACCACCAAGTTCCACGTGACGCTGCTGGCAGAGGGGTCACCGTGCAAGATGGAGGTAGACTCCGGATCCGCCTACTCCATCATGGACTGGCAGCACCTACAGCAGCTGAAGCCCTCATACAAAAAGACCCAGCTGAAAACCCCGAAGGCGAGGCTTGTGGACTTCAATGGAAACCCCGTCGAAATCCTGGGCAGAGACACCATCCACGTGAAGTACAACGACTTCAACGGAAAGCTGCCCATCACAATCGTGGAGCACAGCCGACCGAACCTGTTAGGCGTGGAGTGGTTTAAGCCGCTAGGACTTTCAATCCAGGGTATCCACGAGATCCACAGGGACGAACTCGACACCATCATCGAAGAGTTCAAGGAAGTCTTCGATGGTAAGCTGGGGAAATTTGTGGGGAGGCCAATTTCTTTTAATCTGGACAAGGGAATCACCCCAATTAGGCTTAAGCCCCGCCGAGTTCCGTTTGCCCTGCGGCCTAAAGTAGATGAACAGCTGGATAAGCTGATCGCCCAGGGCGTCTTGGAACCGATCGATCATGCTTCATGGGAAACTCCCATTGTGACCCCACTGAAGCATGATGGGTCTGTGCGCATCTGCGCCGACTACCGTTGTACCATCAACAAGGCGTTGGCACAGAGCGCATACCCAGTCCCAGTGGTGCAACACCTGCTGCATTCCCTGGGATCTGGATCAATTTTCGCGAAACTGGACCTGGCCCAGGCTTACCAGCAACTGCCAGTGGATGAAAAAACGGCGGAGGCCCAAACAATTGTCACGCACAGGGGGGCATTCAAATGTAACCGCCTCCAATTTGGAGTCAGCGCTGCCCCCGGCATCTTCCAATCTATGATGGAACGCCTTCTCCAAGGCGTTCCAGGGGTGGTGCCTTACTTCGACGATGTGCTCATCTCCGGTGACTCAAGAGCTCAACTCCTTGAAAGGCTCAGGCTTGTCCTGCAGCGGTTCAAGGCCAAGGGCTTGAGGGTCAGGCGTGATAAGTGCATCATAGGAGTACAGGAAGTCGAGTTCCTGGGCTACCTCATTGATAGCACAGGCATCCACCCCACCAAATCAAAAGTGGAAGCAATCCATGAAGCTCCAAGTCCAAAAAACAAAATGGAGCTTCAGGCTTTCCTTGGGTTGCTCAACTTCTATGCCATTTTCTTAAAGCAGAAAGCCACAGTTGCTGAGCCACTCCACCGCCTGCTGGGGAAATCGGCTGCCTGGAAGTGGGGCCAGGAAGAGGAAGCAGCGTTCCGGGCCATCAAGGGACTATTGACATCCAAAAGCGTCCTCATTCAATACAGTGAGACGCTGCCCATCAAGCTGACCTGTGATGCGTCGCCATATGGGGTGGGGGCAGTCCTCAGCCACGAACTGCCCAACGGCACGGAAGCCCCCATCGCCTATTTCTCAAAGACCATGTCCGGCGCAGAACGGAACTACAGTCAGCTGGACAAAGAAGCCCTGGCCATCGTGGCTGGAGTGAAGCGCTTCCACGAATACCTCTACGGAAGACGCTTCACCATAGTCACCGACCACAAGCCACTCCTGGGACTCCTCGCAGGCGACCAACCCACCCCGACCTTCATGTCGCCACGGATGACAAGATGGGCCATCTTCCTAGCCGGCTACTCCTACCGGCTCGTGCACCAGCCAGGCACAGCCATAGGAAACGCCGACGCGCTCAGCAGATGCCCGTCGAAAAATCCAGTAGAAGACCCAGCCCCCACGCTCCACTTGTTCCATATTGATGACGACGCCAGCTGTCCGGTGTCATCCGCAGATGTGGCCGTTCACACACAAAAGGACCCCACACTCCGTCAAGTGAAGTCCTGGATCCTCAGAGGGTGGCCATCGGAAAAGCCAGAGGAGAAGTTCAGCCCATTCGCCAGGAAACAGAAGGAGCTGTCCACCATAAAGGGCTGTCTGCTATGGGGAGACAGAGTGCTGATCCCAAGCGCTCTGCAACGGCGGACGCTAGAGACTCTGCACAAAGGGCATCCGGGCATCGTCCGCATGAAGGCCCTGGCACGGAGTTACGTCTGGTGGCCCTCCATGGACAGAGACATTGAGCAATGGGTCTCCAGATGTGACCCGTGCCAAGAAGTTCGCCCAGCGCCGCCGCAATCCGAAGTCGCAAGGTGGGAGACCCCCAGCAACCCCTGGTCGAGGATCCACATCGACTTCGCGGGTCCGATGCAGGGGCGACACCTCCTCATCGTGGTAGATGCCTTCTCCAAGTGGCTAGAGGTGATATCCATGGCATCTACCACAACAGAAGCGACGATCCGAGCCCTGCGCCGTCTGTTTGCCACACATGGACTTCCGGATGTGCTAGTTTCGGACAACGGCCCCCAGCTCACATCCCTGGCCATGGAGTCCTTCCTGGCAGGACTGGGCATCCGCCACGCCCTATCCGCCCCCTACAGGCCGGCCGGAAACGGACAAGCGGAACGCATGGTCAGACTGACCAAAGAAGCCCTCACCAAGATGGGCCCGGGAGACTGGCAAGAACGCATCGATAACTTCCTCCTCACCCAGCACATCACGCCACATGCCACCACCCACAAGAGTCCGGCCGAACTGCTGATGGGCAGAAGGTTGAGGTCACCCTTGGACCGGCTGCACCCCCAATACAGCCCGGAAGTAACCGCAACCGCCAGCCGCCCGCTTCGCGCCTTCAGCAAGGGAGATTCAGTTTTCGCGCTGAATTTCAACGGCTCTCCTAAGTGGCTGAAAGGGAAGATTGCCAGCACAACCGGCCCCAAATCCTACACCGTCGAGTTGGAAGATGGACAGGTCTGTAGACGTCACATCGACCAACTCCGGAAAAGGTGGGGGGGATCACACGAAAACCAGCCTGACGAGGGAGGCCTACAACACCCAGACGAGGTAGGCCTCCAACACCCCGGCGAGGTAGACCTACCATACCCAGACGAGGTAGGCCTACGACACCCCGGCGAGGTAGGCCTACAACACCCCGACGAGGTAGGCCTACAACACCCCGACGAGGTAGGCCTACCCCACCCCTGCGAGGCAGAGCAACGCCATCCCGACGAGGTCGGCCCAGCACACTACCAGGTACTGTCACGGCGGCAGTCCAGCGAGGTAGACCGGGGCCAACCACACGGGGGATGGCAACACCAACCCAGCCAGGTGGGCACCGGGCACAACGGGGCTAGGGACCACCAACCCAGCCCGCAAGTAGACCGGTACCTGCCCAGAGGAGGAGCGGCGCACCCCACCAGTGACGGCAGCCTACGCCAGCCCAGCCAAGGAGACTGCAGTTCCAGGCGAGTAGACTGGGACCCATCCAAGACGGGCACCCCCCGACCCATGGGCAAGGGTGGCACACGACTCCCCGGCGAGAGGGACCCCCGCCCATCACAAGAGGCAGCCAGAAAACAACAACCCAACCCGGATGGCCCCAGGCACCACCAGACGGTAGACCAGGGACTAGGGGGAAGGGAAAGCCGACAACAACCCGGCCAGGGAGACCTGCACCACCCCGGCAGGGGAGACCTCCGCCGCCCCGCAGAGGTAGTGCCGCAACAACAGCCCGGCCAGGTCGACCACCACCAACCAGACGGGGTAGACCAACGCCAGCCCGACCTAGCAGACCAACACCACCCCTGCGAGGTCGAACAACAAAACACAAGCCAGCACCACCAGCAGCCGGCGGGCCGGTCCAGAGGGCACCGAACAGAACCACCCCTCACCCAACACCAGGCCGAACCGCAACCGAACCGCAGCGCCCGGGAGACCAGGGAGGAGCAAACGATGGACTTACCGAGACTCAGACGCTCTTCCCGGGTTGGAACCGAGCCACCGAGACGAGGCGATAGATCCACAGGCCAGGAGGAAGACCATCAGAACCAGCCATCCAAGGTCTGCGGTCCGGCCGGAGGCGCTGGGGGTGACCCCGCTCACTCGACAGCCGAACCAAGCCCGGTTCCGGAGAGGGAACTGGGAGACGACAGAGCCCCGTCCATCCAGGCCCGAGACGGAGAACAAGTGAGACTGCGCAGGTCAGCTAGGGTGCCGAGGCGTCCTACGTACCTGCGTGATTACGTGACTTTTGTGGATGAGATTGACAGCTCGGACTAAGGGGGGAGGAGTGTTATGTCCTTATAAGGACATCCGCCCTGATTGGCTGCTAGCAATCGGGCGGGAGATTTGAATCCCTGTCAAGGGGCGGTGCGTCTGCCGGGAGCGAATATAAGGAGAGCTCCGGCAGCGCGCCAGCAGTCTTGTCTTGCTACTTTTGTAACCAATAAAGTTATTAAATGTATCGAGCTGGTCACGTCTTCTGTTCCTGTGCCTGATCTAACAGATATGTTAGATAGATATGCTAGATAGAGATAGATAGATGATAGAGATAGAGATAGAGATAGAGATAGAGATAGAGATAGAGATAGAGATAGATAGATAGATAGATAGATAGATAGATAGATAGATGGATAGATAGATAGATAGATAGATATGCTAGATAGATATGCTAGTTAGAGATAGATAGATAGATGATAGGGATAGATAAAGATATGAGATAGAGAGAGAGGGAGAGATAAATAGATATGAGAGAGAGAGAGAGAGAGAGAGAGAGAGAGAGAGAGAGAGAGAGAGAGATGCTAGATATTTATTTATTTATTTATTTATTTATTTTATTTTATTCAATTTGTATACCGCCCTTCTCCTAGTGGACTCAGGGAGGTGCACAGCCAGAACTAAAACACGTACCAATACAAAATTTAAAATTTTTAAAAGAATTACATGACTTTGGCCCAAAATTTAAAACATTCAAACTAAAACCCATTGACAATTTAAAAAGCTAAAAAGGGGGGGGGTTCACACCAGCCCTGCCTGATGGAAAAGAAAAGTTTTTAGGGCACGGCGAAAGGCCCGGAGATCCGATATCCTTCGTATCTCCGGGGGCAAATCGTTCCAGAGGGCAGGAGCTGCCACAGAGAAGGCCCTCCCCCTGGGCGTCGCCAGCCGACATTGCCTGGCTGACGACACCCTGAGGAGTCCCTCTCTATGGGAGTGTACTGGTCGGTGGGAGGCTATCAGCGGCAGAAGGTGGTCCCGCAAATACCCAGGTCCTATGCCATGGAGCGCTTTAAAGGTGTAACCAACACCTTGAAGCGCACCTGGAAGACCACTGGAAGCCAATGCAGCTCACGCAGGAGAGGTGTCACATGGGAGCGCCCCCTCGCTCCCATAACCCCCGCGCGGCCACATTCTGCACCAGTTGGAGCCTCCAGGTGCTCCTCAAGGGGAGCCCCATGTAGAGAGCATTACAGTAGTCCAGGTGGGAAGTGACGCGTGCCTGAGTGACTATGCGTAAGGAGTCCTGATCCAGAAAGGGACGCAACTGGCGAATCAGGCAAACCTGATAAAAAGCCCCCCTGGCCACAGCCGTCATTGCTCTTCTAAAGACAGCCGTGCATCCAGGAGGACATCCAAGTTGCGAGCCCTGTCCGTGGGGGCCAATAACTCGCCCCCAATAGCCAGCGATGGCACCAGCTGGCTATATCGGGATGCCGGGAGCCACACCCACTTGGTCTTGGAAGGGTTGAGTTGAAGCCTGTTACTCCCCATCCAGATCCGCACGACCTCCAGGCATCAGGACATCACTTCAAGGGCATCGTTGGGATGGCCTGGGGTGGAGATGTACAGCTGAGTATCATCAGCGTACTGATGGAACTCCACCCCAAAGCCATGGATGATCTCACCCAGCGGCTTCACATAAATGTTGAATATAGATAGATTGATGATAGAGATAGATAGATGTTAGAGAGAGAAAGAGAGAGAGAGATCTTCTGTTTTACTATTTCAGTCAATTACACACAGTTATAAAGTTAAAGCATTTAGGATAGTCCATTCAGCAGTCTAGGATGATTACACATTTGTATAGGCCAACAGTACAGTCTTTGGTAGACCACCATCTCCAGGTCTTTGGGGCAGCAGAATAGCAGCAGATGAGGATGACTAGATAGAGGGCATGCGTATCCGTGAGCCTGGAATTACCAATAAGCATCATTCTGATCCCACTCACTATAGCCACCTGCCTTAGTTTTTGCCACAATGGGCAGTCAATAACCATTGACTAAAGGGAAAGCACTGGTTTAATATCAGTAAAGTTAAGGATAATTTAAAGCTTTTTGGGTTGAGAACAAGATAAAAACAATTTTATGGGCATAGAGAAGAAAAAAGAGACATTTATAAGGCCAGAAGGGAAAGACTCCAAGAGAGTACTGAGGTATCTTCTGAAGTGTTATTGTCATAGATTTCACAGTGTTCTGAAAGGAAAAATCACCATCATTCAAGAAAACACTGCTAGTTGTGTATACATAGATTCCATACTGATATTCAACTAAATAACACATCCAGAATTATTTTTTGTTCTACTTTGATATGGAATGAGAACTTCACCAGTTTGAGGTAATTCTGACTACATTGCTGACCTGTTTTTAGATGTTTGGACAAGATGGACGCAAATAATATTTTGAACTGAGAGCATAAATAGAAAATAAAGGAAAATTTTCTTATTCAGAAATTTTTCTTTTCGTCTCATGTTTAATGAATACTGATGATATTACCTAGTTTGGGTAATAAAACATCTTCAGGAAAACAACCAAACTCAGAGAGCATTAAGGACCCTCATTTCAACCCTGACCTACAAATATTCTCATTTAATATTAAGTTATTATGAGAATTGATTACAAGATAAGTAGAATAAGGTATTTACAGATTAAAAGGTGATGAATCCAAATTCCACTTCCCCTCTTAAACTGCTAGTGTACACATCTTAAATAGCCCATTAATAATGGGTTTGAGTAGGAACAGCATTATTTTAGGATCTTATTTGTCCTCTATCCAAAATTGGATCTAAATTGCATAGTGGGTTCCTAGATAACTGTTTAGTGGATGGATGACAGTGTGAATAAAGCAGAGTTTTATCTTATGCAAGAAATTCTTTTGGGGGAAAATGATGGTCTTTGAATTAACAAAGAGAAAGTGATGGAATATGGTGGCCTGTCTAAGATTAGCCAGAATTACTCCATGACTGGAGCAAAATTTGAAACAGTGTGTTTCTGATCAGAAATAAGTGCACCATCCTTCCTCTATAGTTTGAATAGGATTGTGTGTTTTTAAAAAAACACACAGTGGACATAAACCCAAAAAGGTTCAGCTTTCCCTTTCTGTAAAAATGCCGCTTTTGGAATTTCTCCTTCTTATGCATCTCTAAAAAGCACTGAAACTTTGCTAGGAAAAAAAAGCAACTCTACCTGGAATCTCAAATGACCTCCTATTATTGGGCTACCAGTAAAAATGCTTCCGTTAACGTCTCTTTTTTTGCTTGTTATAAATAGCATATGTACCAGGAGGCGTTTTGCCAACTAGCTGCTGAAAGGCTCTTTTCTTCTGCCATCTCCTAATTATGCTGTTAACAGAAACCCTGGTAATGAATTGTTCCTGCATGAGCTGTCCATGGAGCAAGACAAGAAGATATATTTATATTTACTTTCTTGACCCTGGAAAGATGAAGCTGATTAGAGCAGGCAATATTCAACAGCTATGCAATGGGAGAACAGGCCAAGCCTAAGAACTGTTGGGCAGTTCCAATAGAAATTAATGGTTCTAAACCACTGTGTGATTGCAGAGGCTAAGTTTGCAGGCGTATCAGATGAAATAGAATTTAACTTACAGGCAAGAGTAAAGATTATGCCCAATTCAGTCCAATCCCCTCTGAGTAAAGCATGCTGGAAACTTGGCTTAGCTTTTTCCTTACAGTTGAAAGCATGGCATCTTTCAGCCTTGATAGTGTCTTGTTTTTACAACAGTGGCTATAAACCGCTTCTATTCCAACAATGAGATTGTTGAAAGAGCAGAGTGTTTACCAACTAACCACAAGCATGTCATAACATATTGCCACATATAATGACAGTGTTTACTGAATTTGTTGTGCTCATCAAAGACAAATAGGGGGGAAAAATCTCTGCCTGGATCTCCAACATGAAGAGATTTTTTTTTCCTGACTATTTGTCTTTGATGAGTCAGTACACAACAAAGTCAGTAAATGCTGTCATGCTACCAAGGTGTGTGTAGGGGGAAGTCTCCTGGCATTTTCCAGACCTTGAATGCATACATCAAAAGCTAGACCTTTAAGAACTGTTTTATGGATCTGTCCTGCCCCAATATTGTCTCTTTTTCCTGGAACTAGTTCTTCAAGATCCCTGGAAGAGGGGTTTTTTTTTAGGTCAACTATCCATCATTCCTTTTGTCAACCTTCTCCAACCAGATGCCTTCCACATATATTTCAACAAAACCTTCCCGAATTCAGCAGATTATAATCCTGACACAAATAGAGAATCCTGAGTTGAGGAATACCATTTTAACTAGAGTTGCCCATGATACAGAAACTGAAAATTGTTTATAAGCAAAGCATCAGTTTTTATCACTTTCAGTAGTATTTTTTTCCTTTGTTGAACAAGGGGGATCAGTCATGCATTTATGAATATTAATTTGCATAATGAAGAAATAAATTCACCTTGAGCAAATATCTGTCTACTATGGAACATGTCTTCTAGGAATATGTTTTCCCGTTTCACATATAATTGAGGTACATTCAGTTAAGCATCAGAGGCAGGCAACTTTTTCAGGACTCAAAGACTTCATCAGTTTTGGAGAAGCCAAAGGCCACAAAAGGAAAACCTTATATATGATGCATTGGCTGTATCCCCCTTACGGTTATGGCCAGAAATTTCTCACTGCTCCTGTTTTATGTCGGGAAGGTTTTTTTTAAACTTTATAATTAAAACTTTCAGTTATTTCCGTATATGGATAAGCCACCCTGTTACTTATATTTCAGTGAAACATTTAAAGCATAATGGATTTCCCACCATTTCAAGACATCAGCTTTGCTGGCAAGAAGCCAATAGAACAATCCCTGTTCACAGTTGGTATCATTTATATATTTATTTATTACATAGATTTACAAGGTCACCCAAATCAACAGTGATTTGATTAAATCACAGTGCTCTCTATTGCTGTTCTACCTCTGCTGTTTCAGCTCAGCCTTTCATTTCCAGCCTTTCATTTCCACTACAGAGCCATTTCATTTGGCTCTGTATTACTCCATACCATCCTCAGTGGCTCCACCTCCTCTCTATTGTCCATGGCTACCCATATCCAAGCTTTCAGATGTTGTTCTTCCATACTTCCTACTTGTCCTTCTACTGTCAATATTCACTTGTTTGCAGAGAGCAGCAGGAAGGCAGAGCAATCAGGCTATCAGGCTCTAGAAAGCCACTCCCCAGTTGTTGGTCTGAGCAAGTGTCCAGTGGCTCAGTGGCTAAGACGCTGAGCTTGTCAATCAGAAAGGTCGGCAGTTTGGCAGTTCGAATCCCTAGCGCCTCATAACGGAGTGAGCTCCCGTTACCTGCTCCAGCTTCTGCCAACCTAGCATTCGAAAGCATGTAAAAAATGCAAGTAGAAAAATAGGGACCACCTTGGTGGGAAGGTAACAGCATTCCATGTGCCTTCGGCATTTAGTCATACCGGCCACATGACCATGGAATTGTCATCAGACAGCGCTGGCTATTTGGCTTAGAAACGGAGATGAGCACCGCCCTCTAGAGTCGGGAACGACTAGCACGTGTGTGTGAGGGGAACCTTTACCTTTACCTAAGTGTCCAGAGTTTGCTGACCTCCAATATAAGCCTATTTCTAACACATATTAAGTAGACATGGGCGTAATCTTGTCAGTTTCTGGGTGGGATTGAGGCAGGGGGCTGTAGTCAAGTAATAGATATCCCAAATCCTTCATAAAGCAGGTGAGAATACAGAACCAAAGAAATGGAATTTCAGTCTCTTTCACTTATATATGGAGAGTTCAAAGTTGGAAGACTTTCTGATGAAACCAAAAGTGTTTCAGCCATACTGAATGTACTGGGTCAGGTGAGTGCTTGTAGGAATCGGACAACATTAGTTGGCTTGGCACTAAAGCCCAGAATAGGGGTTTGGTATGTGGAGGCATGTACCTTTCTCTTTCTCTGTCTGTCTGTCTGTCTGTCTGTCTGTCTGTCTGTCTGTCTCTCTCCCTCTCCCTCCCTCCCTCTCCCTCTCTCTCTCTCTCTCTCTCTCTCTCACACACACACACACACACAGACACACAGACACACAATCTCACACAGAGACACACAGATGTTTATATCCATGAATGTAACAACTGTCATACTCTAGCAGGCTAAGGCAATCAATTAAAAAGATTCCCAATCAAATTCCCAATAAAGATGGAGAATCCTTTGGTTGCTTAGTCAAAATTTAAATTTTGGGGAGGGAAGCAAAAGCCACATTGTGTATAAAGCTAGATTTTTTTTCTTCCCCCTTCTCAAGCTTTTAGGGAGGAATTTGTATGCTTTTTCTTTCTTTAAGTCCATGATTCCTATAGTAGAGTTTTATTGCCATTTTTATATGTTCCCCAACTCAAAATGGTAGGAAATTGTGTGACTTTCCTTTTTGGAGACAACTGAAGAGGGTCATAGCAACCCTAAAGGTTGTCCACCCTTAACAGAACAAGTTGTTAAAGCCATTATGACATCAACTCTCATTTCACCAATCCCCACTCTCATTTCAAGCCTATTTGGAAGCCTAGCAACAAAAAGGGAAAAAAAGGCTGTAATTCTCTACAGGTTTAAAAGCAAAAAAAAAAAAAAGTTAAAAATGAAAGTGAGCAGGCAATGACAAGAGACAACTGTAGTTACTTTTCGCAGCTCAGCTATTGTCTATTCGATCACAAACTGTGCAAGTTCCTTCAGGGGTCTGCCCCATTGTGTTAAACACAGTTTGGGATTACAGTCTGAGTGTCTTTTGTGGAAAAGCAAAGTAAAAATATTGTTTTTTGAAATACTGTTTTTTGAAATACAAAATACTTTTTTGAAATGCTTAACGCACTTCAATTGCTTAACACATTGTAAGCCGCCCTGAATCTCCGGAGAAGGGCGGCATATAAATTAAAGCAAAAAAAAAAAAAAGTGAATTTGATAGAATATAACAATGACGACGATGATCATGTGAATGATGGGGTTAAACAGTAATAACAAGCTGGAGGTGACTATATTTACTTCCCATTGAGTCTTATTAGTGTCAAAATGGATGAAATAAGTTGTGGGTTATTAAATCAAAATACTTTTCCCACTTACCAGGAATGGATAATGCAGCCAGAATAATCCACATCATCACTGATTAATTTACATAAATGAGAGTGGTGGATTAGTTTCTTAGTTTTACTGTATCTTAGAGGGCCTTTTCAGATTTCAGTCCTATTTCTAGATGACAACAGATGTGCACATCCACCAGAAAAATAAACATTGAGTTGACATTTCATCTAATAAAATTGTTATGCTTTTATATCCTGTTTCATTATCACATTAGTAGGGGCACTAGATGACTTCTGTTTGAAATGGGTGATTTCTCACAGGAATGCTGTCACTTGATGGATGCTATAGACCACAATTTATAATCAGGTTTATGTGACTTGCCTGGGGGTTGACAAAGATGGAGTGAAAATCATTGAAGGAAGTAACAATGTAGCTAGAAAGTTAATGAATGAGTAGCCATTCAGTAGACATTATTTTATGCAGTATTACAGCATGAGTAAACCTGTAGTTGCCTAGAAGAGATATACAATGAATTCTTCTGATCTCTCTGTTTTAATTAAAAAGTACAAGCCAAAGTTTGGATATCTTAACTCAGAACTCAACAATATGTTACACAGAAAGAGAACTCTAGACTTTGCCACTTCAGAGTCCCTGATAAAGAAGTAGCATATTTTAGAACAATATGTGGAATAGCATATTTTAGAACAATATGTGGAATAGCATATTTTGGAACATGGAGCAGCATATTTTAGAACAATACCCCCCATTTAAGAAAAGAAAATGTCCATCTATACATCTAAAAACACATTTAGCATAGAATTTTATCCCTACCATATTGGATCAGGCTGGAATTTTTCTCAAACCTTTCCTAAGTGCAACCCTATATTAACAACTTCAACCTTAAATTGTATCTTCTAATGTTTCACCCATCTTGCTATAGTGATATGATTTCTTCCCAGGCTGTTGAGGCCAGATAGGGAGATTTACTTTGGTTCCTTCTCTTACACCAGTGTGAAAACTATGCACATGCAAAAGCAAGTTGGAAATGATTTGAAGAAACCCATATTGTATGTCTTGAACACAGCTCTTTAGAGACCCTCAGTCTATTGATATAAGGGCTCATGTAGAAACCTTCCTTTCACCTAAAACTTTGCATGCTGAATGGGAATGAATGGAGAAAAAGCTATTGTACAGAGGTTCACTTCTTAGAAAGACTGAGCAGCACTTGAGGTGGTGAAATAAAGAACTGTTTCATTTATTCATAATATTTTTCTCATTCTTCTTTTAGGCAAGATAGCACGCATATCATTCTTGTCTCCAGTTTTTCCCCAAGCATGCAGAAGATTGGAGTGACAGGTAGCTAAGAATAGACCTGAAACTCAGTGTAAAGTATGTGCTGTTGAAGGACAGAATTTGTGATTTCCCCCCTCCCCCACAAAGGGCATCATAACACATATAGCAACTAATTTGTGGAATTTGACTTCTCCAATTTGATCTGGATTTTAGATAGAACCCATTCTTGGTGGAAATTGCAGATGCAGTGTCAGAAAGATTCTTATTTTGTAAAATGTCCTCTCAATATTCATCCGGTGTAAACAACTTTTGGACTCCTATCCAATTTGATTACTTTTTCACTGGAGCTCTCATTTGCCGTATATAGTAAACACCTGGACACAGAGATAAACACCCCATGTTCCATTTGGCAATGAAAAGCTATTTGGTAGTACCAACAATGCATCTTTATGAAAGACCCACCATTTTTTCCTTCTTGTGGAGCACTTGTCCAAACTGTTCACAAATGGTAAGCACTGTAATTGAATTAGAGAGGTCACTGAAAAAGGTCACATCTTAAAAGCTTTAATTCTACTGATGTTGTACTAAACATAAACAAGAGCAGCTACATTACCTAGGTACTTCTGTCAACATTCCTACCACACAATCTGTCAAATGTTGAAACTCATTAACTCTCATTACTTCTTTTATGGGTGTAGATTGTTACCTCCCCCACGAACACAGTATTTCTATGTCTTTAAGAGAGGAGAACAAAACTTGCTGTCTCATGTGGCTCACATTATTAAATATATAGTGGGAAAATTAATGCATTCATTTTTAATCCATTTAGAGGCATGTGAGTTTTATAAAATCAAACCTATTTTTTTCTCTTAGCTCTGCACGCTTTTTGCAACGTGGATTCTGGAGCACTCGATGTGGCTGTCAACTTGAGAAACTTAACAAACTTTAAAAGCTTGCACAACAATGAGAAGCTGCAGAGAATTGGCTTTCTCAAGTCTGTAGAGTAGTTATCCAAATGTATCTTCCAGGCCCTCCCCAGGCAAGGCCGCATCAGTTACACAAACAAATCCCCTCTGAGATAGCAGGTTTTTTTTAGGACTGATAAAAAAGCAGCAGGCATCTACAGGTTGAAGTTCAGGCATCTTTCCCACATAACAAAGGGTGTTTGATTGAATCTAAAGTGACCAAACATGTCCTACTACCATTGTTGGTGACATGGAAGACTTTGCAGCAGCTATGAAAGAAAGGCATGAGTCATTCAGTACTGTGCTCTCGCCAAGGCAGCATGGAGTATATTTATTAATTTTAAATATTTATGCTGGAAGGGGCAATCTGTGGTCCTGTGCAGCTATCAGCCTATTTTTCTATAGCTTCTAGCATGATTTTTTAAGTCCCTCAACAATTCATCAGAACATATTTCTGGCAGGCAAGATAACATGTCAAGATAATATGTCACTTTCCCAGCAGTTTGGAAAAGAGATAAGAGGGTTTCAGGAAGACACCAAGAGAAAAAGAGAGACCAGAAAGAAGGGAGGCACATTTATTTTCCTGGTTTCATTCTACCCGCTCCTAATTTTAGCCTCCCCCTTCCCCATTAATTGGCATATGACCTCCCCCCCAAGAGCTTATCATCCCAAGCCTGAAGCTCCCGACAGAGATAAAATTATCCATCTGTATTTGTATTCTGCCTTTCAATTTAATTATTGCAATAATACAAAAGCCAACAGTTATATAGGCAAACAGCACCCTTTAGACTTTGACCAATGCATGGGGTTCTTTCTTTCTTTTTTTTCTCTGATAGAGAATGGATCTCTAAAGTAGTGTTATACAAGTTATCTTGCATGTTTTTTTCCTTGCCATTTCTCATTTCTCCTTAAAAACATGAAGCTTTTAATTTTTCCCCCCCAGTAGAATAGAATTTTGAAAAAAAAACCATTGGATGGAAGGATGGAAGACGGTATTTTCACACTTATTCAGTGTTACATTGGCCATGTGCAAATATTCTGTCTTTCACTGTACAACCATCTCTCTAATAGCCAGCAGCATCCATGACTTCAGACTTGACTTCAGTTCAATTCCAAGGCAAGAAATCATGATATAATGAACTGTTTCAGTTGGGAAGTGTGTATCTTAGCATGATGCAAAAATGCACAACAGAAAACATCAGCCCTGAGTAGCAGATCTCCTCCTGTAACAATACATTCAATTTTTTTTAAAAAAAATAATATCTCAAACTCCCTAACAACTAAGGTAGAACAACTGAGTCATGTTTCTCATGGATGACCATTTTTGAGAAATTGCAGGTCAGGTTTTGGCTCAGAAGCTGTCCCTCACTGGACCAAGACTGGAGCCAGGCAGGATACCTATGACTAATTGTTCTTCCAGGAGATATGGGATGCAGAGTAACAGCAACAGAGTTGGAAGGAAACTTGGAGGTCATCTAGTCCAACCTCCTGCTCACACAGGAGACCTATACTAGGGATTCAAACTGCCGACCTTTATGATCAACAAGCTCAGTGTCTTAGCCACTGAGCCACCTAGGAGTCTCTGATAGAATCACAGGATGGTGGAAGGGACCACACAGTATCCTTCCTTTTTATAATTTCCAGTTCCTGACCATCTTCCATGAACTCATTCCAGTTTGTCTAAATTTCACCTGATGTTTGGCAGCCAGAACTGAATACAGTTCTCAAAATAAGGTTTAACCAGTGCTGCTTCCACACATTGGCTTGAAGCACTTACAGTTAGCCCTGTTTTGCTGATACAATCTCATATGTGCTTAAGAGCAAATTTAAGCAATAAGCTTTAAGTACATAAGCTACGATTAAGCCAAGAAGTGCTGGCACCCTATTCTCAAGACCTCTGGCTTGTCTTCTATGGTGTCTACAAAGTAGACCACTTGAACATTGTAAGCGGATGAAAATCATTTTGCTTATCAGCAAAATATCTCAGCAAAAAAAATTCAGCCAAGTAACAATTCCTTATTTAAAAGGTCATCCATTAGATGGCATCCAGTTAAGACAATGATGCAAAACGGCTATTGAAGGACTGAAAGAATATTTACTTAAAGGCACATAAATCCTTCTGCAAGTAGCATTCAACCTTGGAAGACAATCTCCCCAGCTGCTTTTAAGTTTTGAAAACAAACTGGATCTTTCAATGCATCAAGAATTTCAACACAATGGAGACTAAATGTCTCTAAATGACTAAATGTTTATTTCTCCGCAGTTGTACTATAGCCCAGTTTTGCTGCAAAACTCTTAAGAAAACAACATCTCTGTAAGGTAGGATAGGCTGAGAAATCCAGTTGATAATCACCAAAGGTTTCATGACCAAAATTGGAATTCAGAAAAGTATTTGTTAATTTTATAGAAACAAATCTCTGCTTGTACTAACAAAACATTCATTATTGTGAAATTTAAGGTAGTCTGGAATCTGCAGAAATCACGGAATGCCTATCTGTATACACAAGCAAGAACTCCACATCCTACCTAGAGTGATTCTCGGTTACTAACCAAATATAGATTGTTACCAACAATATAGATTGTTGCCATTCTGTTTTCTATCAGGATCTAATTTTTTAACTTCCTGATCTAGCCTAAAGCCCTGGGATTTCTTGGTGGTCTCCCGTCCAGGCACCATGAAATTTAGTGGAAGCCCATTGCGCTCCCTCCTTAATGCATCCCATCAGTGAAGTATCATTTCTTGGCCACTAGGCAGCAGAAAAACATAAGATACAAAGGCTTTTTGTTCTGTATAAAGGCAAGTTCTTGTGTCTCTGGTAAAGAAAACAGCTGAAAGGAAAATGTCATTTTCTACATTGCAAAATCAAAGTGTCTAAGTATCTGACAAGAGAATTCTGTGTTTGCAGTCAGCTTCAGAAGCCATAGAGATGCCATCAAGTCCCAAAATAATTTTTATTTGAAGTGCTGTGACTTCACAGGGCTTTTAGAAGTGGCGGCAGAAGCTTATCTTGAAATAAAACCAATTTTGTTTACAATATTTGATTTCAAACTTAGACAACACAGGCAGCCATTGGTTTTTCTCTGATCCATTGGTTAGGTCATTCTATTCTCTTTTCTACAGATATGCTGAATCAAGTCTCATAATCCAGGTTCATTATAGGAATTCAGTTCTGAAACATCTGGAGAAAACCAAGCTGGGAAAAGCTATGATTCTGAATTATAGTTAACCTCAATGCCAACCTCTGCTTAGGCATCTTATCTAGATCTGTAGCTACAAAAGAGGGATAGGAGACAGAAAAATTATTAAACTCTGTTTTTATATTTCTGTTTTTCATTTTTACTGATTTCCTAAAAATTAACACATCTTGAATCAACCAAGAGGAGTCATTCTGGCAATAACAGAATCTAAAGATGTACATATACAGTTATTACAGTATAGACCCAGACTTTTGTGAACTTAATATGTTCTTCGCATGAAAATAAATATGAAATTGAAAATAACCTACATGCATATTTCTAAAATAAATGGGAAAATAACTCATATGCATATATTTTTTTAATGTGTGGGTATATGATCAAAGAATCCCAATGGACATTACTATCTTTAAAATGCTACTAGACAACCTGTGTCCCATTGAATCATCATTTCAGAGATTATTTTTTTTACCTAAACAGAGAAACTGACCAAGGATGGGCAAAAAAGCAGTGGGAGCAGGAGTGACTTCTGACTTCCAGCTAGCTTCCCCACTGAGCTGTCTTGTGCAAATATGGTAGGAAGCATTGCAAGTTTTCCTTCCCTCCTTCCTTCCTTCCCTTATCAGCAGGAAAGTAAATGGCTGCTGGTGAGTGGGAAAGGGAGCAAGGAATTGTGAGATTGGCTGGGAAACTGTCATATAGGTTGAAAATGAAGATCATGTGACCAGAACTGTAGCCAGCAATGCAGCAGCAGCCATAACTTTCCAAAATTTCATTCTGTAAGTTAACCATTTGAGGTATCTTTGTTCAAAAATTGTTGCCCTATGATACGCAGTTTCATTTAGTTAAAGGTCAAGATAATGAGAGTTTTATATATCTTTCTACACACACACACACACACACACACACACACACACACACACACACCAGATTTCTTTGATTTATACCCTCAAACCAGGGACATATAGATGCTATATATGTCACACCTTCATGGACTAGGTTTTATATTATTTTCAGTTTCCCCATGTATATATCCTATGTAGAATTCTGCTTATACTATTTAGCAGGTGTCCTCCCCCCTGTTTTGGACTATACTGACACCATAGCCACAGATCTTCCTACGAATCACAACCTTCTAGTGGGAATTGACCTCATGGACCATTGTACTAAATACAGAGCATTAATTTTACAAGCTATTCAAGCTCTAGTACTCAAATGGAAACTCTTATCTGTAGTGCTGCATGAAGGAATATATAGAATCTATCTTTAGAATGGTATGTACAGCCCACTTTTCTTTTTCTTAAGCTTTCAGGTGAGAGATATACTGCATAGATGTACATATAACACATCTGCAAAGTGTTACATGACTTCCACCCTCATCTCTTACTCACTCATTTTTCTTCATATTGAGGTCTTAAAGTTGCTAAAGTTGCCAAACACTGCCATAGAGAGCATTCTTTGCTTTTTCAAAATAATTCACTGATTTTAAAAAAAAACTTTTATAGGGTTTAAGTGTGTCTCATTTTTGCCTGATGCGTTGAGCGCCATGCCCCCAAAGCAGGCCAGGAAAACCTGATGGGGGAAATTCAGAATGTTGGAAGGATACCTTCTGCCTTTCTGTCCTAAATGCAAAAATGAGGCCAGTTTTTGGGCCCACTCTTTCTGCAGGAGTTCCTAAAGCTGAAAAACTATATATGTTTTGCATCACTGCCCGGGGTGGTATTCATTTACCTTCGCTACCAGTTCGCAAATGTGAGTGCGCGCTCATGCTTGCTCGCTTTACTCATGCACGCCTCCTCCACACATGCGCAGAGCCTTCTATGCATGCGCAGAGGGTCAAAAACGGGACGTGATGATGATGTCTGGCCAGGTGGGTGGAGCCTCCCACAGCCGGCACTAACGGATCACGTGATCCAGATAGAACCGGCTGAATTTCACCACTGATCATTGCCCTATATGAATACTTACTGTTAATTCCTAGGAAGGAAGATAACAGTATTGCAACTGATCGGAGATATCAAAATGTTAATTCAGTGAAGGGTTAGACATCTTGGGGATAAACAAGGTCAAAGACAGTAGTTCTATGTCCCTCTCCTTCCCTTTTAGCCTTGAAACTTGCTTCCTTTCGTTTTTTGTTTTTAATAACCAACTACATATTCTTTGTTTTCATCAGAGTAACATGTTAGCTGGGTTTTCTATTATGTGCACAAAAGGGATTTTGTGTCTGGCAGTGTTAAGCTTAATATGATGCATTTTATCTTATGAAAAGCAATAGGTTTTTCTGTGATCTGAAAGGAATAGGTAAATAATGGGTGGTTTTGACTGAATAGTGGGATGAGAGAAAAAAAGGCCTTGGGAGTAATCAAGACGGTAAAGCTGGCTTGCCACATGAAAAGGATGGATTAAAAAAAACTCTCCAAAGGCATTAAAAGACTTCATTGGAGTCTTGGGAATTATCTGGTCAGAAATAATTAGGAAGTGTTATTTGCTTTAGCAGAACTGCACCTCCTCTCTATTGCAATCAGTTAGAACAATTAATCAGTGGAACTGCCTTGCCTTCAGAAGTTGTGGGTGCTCCATCACTGGAGGTTTTAAAGAAGAGATTGGATAGCCATTTGTCTGAAATGGTATAGGGTTTCCTGACTAGAAGTTCTCCAAAGTTCCTTCCAATTCTGCTATTCTGTTATTGCAATGTGGCTTTAGAGAAGGCAGAAACAGTCCTTCTCATCAGTTTGTCCATGAGTTTGTCCATTCTTAGGAGGGATAGCATTACAAAACAAAACAAAAAAAAAATAGTTGGGGGCAGAAAAGAAAAGTAATTTGGCAATATTAAACAGTCAACTTGATTTAATTATCAGTATAGTTAAATTTAAATGTATTTAATTAATTTAACATGTGTTTAATTACGATCACAGATCCGTAGAATTTTACCAGTCACCACCTTAAACTCAATGGTAATATTGGGAAGCTACTGGTATCTATCTTTATAAAATCCTAGAGCTCCAAATTAATTTTTCCAAAAATTGATTTTATCGCAGTCCACTTTGGAACACCTTAGGCAGCGCAGACAAATGATAAATTATAATCTATCATTTCAGAGCTTTGGAACAGCGTGAAAAACTGTTCTGTATTCACTTAGTTTCTAACTGTATAGGTCATGGAGCTGTAATGCTTCTCCCAGATAATACAGAGGTTCTTTTCATAGCAAGGCAGACCAAGAAGTGATATTTGTCCTAGAATGACAAACAGTAACAGTTGCCTCTGATGCAGATTAGGTGTGATGATAAAAGGACTGCTGAGCTAGGCTGGACAAAATGTTTCCAGTGAAAACTGAAACCCCAGCAAAACCCACCAGCTTTTCAGTTATATGTCAACTAAGGAACAATTCAGATTTATAAAGTTAAGTAACAGTTGTTACTTTTCCTGACAAATGATGAAAACAGCTTATTGTTTCATATATTATCTTTCCCCAGAGGTACAAATGTATAAGAAGTTACATGTATCCAGTGCAGAGAAACACCATATAAATATCAATTTTGCCACACATTCTCTCATTGAAAACAAAAATGGCTAATAGGAGCTTCTAGCTGAGTAATTGGACAATGAAACATATAAAGTTGCCAGCTTAGGAGTTCAAACAGGTACCAAAAATAAAAGCAAAACAAAACAAAAAGGCAGTTTATCTGGTGGTGTATTTTTTAAAAAAATAAAAAACAAGCCCAATTCTATGTGAAAGAGAAATTTGGGAAGACTCCAAATCCAGGCTCCAACTATACTGTATTGGGATTTTTTTTGTAAAAGAAATCAGTGAAATATACACTTACGAAGAAAAACCTTCAAGCATACTTTTTTGCTGCAGATAATCACCCAGTTTGCATGTTACATAGCTGCCAAAACTTGGAGTCTTTTAAAATCAGGAAAAAACAGCAAAAGTCACGGAGAATTTTAAAAATACAGCGCGCTGTTAATACATCTATGAATATCTCAGCTGGGGGAGAACTAAAAGGGAGAAACCCTATAAAGTTAACCTTGCATAGCATGGATCTTATAAGCTAGAGCTATAAATAAACATTTCGTTATTGCCTTTGAAACATCTGGATCTATTTCAGGCATTCTTCTGAAGTGCCCACTGCACACACACTGGCATTTGGAGCTAATACACCCACTCGTTAGTTTGTTTAACTCCACTCATGATGAGATTTATATTTCCTTAGATGTCCAGAATAAAAGAAATGAAACTGGTTAAGATTAAGGAAATTGAGCCAAAACCTTCTGTCTTCCATAGCCTGGCTGAGATAAGATCCAATTGAGTTGTTTGCTAGGTTCCTTCGATCAAGCGATGCCATTTATTAGGGACTGCAGAAGTGTACCTACTCTATCATCAGATGCCTGTTCTCTGGAATGAGATTCTTTCTAATGGCTTCTACCCTGATAGCATTCTAGAAAGCCCTAAAGATCTGAAATATTCTCCTTGGCCTTGGGTTAGAGTGACTGGGGCCCTTGTCAGATTTGTTTCAGGGCGCAAGTGCTCTTAGCCACCCTTGCCATTGGTTCTTGTTGTCTTTTATAATTTTATTATATTTATTTTCTATTTTCTATGGTTTTACGATGTACTGTCCAAAGTTGGCAGCCAGGCACCTAAATTTTATTCTGAAGCCTTGGAAATCCAGATCTTTGCAATATAACTGGTCCGTTTACATTACTAATACAGCTTATACATGATGACCAGATTTGAGTAAATTTACCATTCACTGTAGAGTTTTTAATACACACATTTGTTACATATTTATTTCTGCCAATGTGACTTTTCATATTTTTAATATATTTATTTTTCTAAAGTTTTGCAAAAACAAACCTGGTAAGTAACAACATGACTAAATCAATTTCTATTCTATTCTATTCTATTCTATTCTATTCTATTCTATTCTATTCTATTCTATTCTATTCTATTCTATTCTATTCTATTCTATTTTTTCCAGAGTTAATTCTTGATGAACTGTGAACATAGATTTAAAAATAATGTTATGCTATGTTCTCAAATCACCCTTTTGGAGTTTTTGGAAAGATTCTTAAGACTCTCATGCTTAATTTAAGATTTCTATACAATATTGATTAGATTACCTCTCTCTTCAACAATAAATGAAATCACTGTTTCAAGGTTGCTAATGGCCTTAACTAGTAAGATCAAGATAAGTTACTGATATATAGAAATTAATCTGACTTGCTTGAAACCAAATTGGAATTTGGGATTCATTATGTTGAAAAACATATATAGAGCTGTAACAAGGTTTCCAATACATTTCCAGTGCTGTGTTCAATGAACATTTTTCCAATTTTCGTGAATGTATGCATAATGTGGACCTATTATACTATGTGTTTTGAAAAAGAATAAGAAATAGTAAGCCAGATCAATTAAGACATGTGATTAGAAAAAGAAATATAGCTAAATGAGCCTATGTCTACTTCCATTTGCCCATTGATTATTCCTTTATATATTGTTTCACAATTCTACTTTCTTAACTGTCTTTATATCTACCCTAATCTTTAATTCATTAATTTTCAGATCCTTGCTCCTTCTTGCATTATAGCAGTGCTTCCCAAGCCTGGATTAATTACCCAAAAGTGGATGAAAGGGGATTTTCTTTACATAACTTCCCACAGTCCCATTACCCAATCACCACAGAGACATTTAAATTGACTTAAAGTGTTTCACCTACAATGTGTAGAAAGGGCTTGGTATGGAAGGTGTGGAAAGTAATGAAGGAAAAAGTTTGTGAAGCACTACATTACACAATCAAGCTAATATTTATTGCAAATCGGGGCGTCAAACTACAACTTAAATCTGGCCCACGGGGCCAGCCTGGAAATAGCAAAGGACCGGCCCACGGTGTCTCTGGCAGCCAAAATGGGGCAAGGGGGGGTCATGCATGGGCCATGCGCGGCCCCCACATGGCACATTTTTGGCCTGGATGGCCTCCTGTAGCACTTTGCTGGCAAAAACAGGGTGCAGGGGGCTGTGTATGGCCCCCCTATGCCCCATTTTGGCTAGTAGGGTGCTGCAGGAGGCTTCCATCCTATCTCCCTCCACCAGCCCATGAAGGAGAACTATGAAGCTGATCCAGCCCTCGAAGAAATCCAGTTTGACACCCTTGATGTAGATTGTCAGCCAACAAGTTACCATCCCACCATATAGAAGTATCTGCATATACACATCACCACAGTGCTAACTTTACTATAAGCTTTCTTTAAACTTTAAACAACAAAGATGATATAATATAGTTTTGTCATACTGCCTACATTTCTTTTTATACATGTTTTACTTGCACTTTGAACCAGTCAATCAATCAAATTTTATTGATCAAAATTCTGTATAAAACACCAAATGTAACACAATACATCTACAATAATAAAAGGTTAAACACATAGTTAAATGTTTTTATATAGAAACCACCAGAATTTAATTATACCCAACTGCTCCTTACTGCAATCACGACTGAATATTTTGCTATTTTTTGAGGTTTCTAAAGACTTAGCAGCTAATAAGAAAAACATATTCTGTTCCACAGACTAATTACTCTGATTTATAATGTGGAATGATATTAATTCAGAGCTCCATCATTGGTACAGTGGAGAATTTAGGAAAACGTATGATGTTACGTTGATTTGTTCCACATGGGAACAAATGTGATCAATCAGCTTTCATCCCCACAGTCGTGCCAAACATTCCATAATCCAAGCCTATTCATACTCTTTTGGTAAATCGACAAAAGTAAAGTAACTTTCTTTTTCGCATCCATGTATTTCTCAATTAACTAATGAGAAGCAAAAATCCAATCTGTACAATCTGTTTCATATAAAGCTGTACTGCATTTCTCAAGTTTTGCTTTTTATCACCTCGTATAACTTTCCAGGAGAATTCCTCCAAATACCTTCCCAGCCATACTTTTCAAACTAGTGGTTTCTGCATTCCCTTTAATTAAATATCTCTTTGGCTAGGGGAACAATAACGACCCATTTCCAATCATGAGCCTCAGATCATGTTTTCACATACACATTAAACAAGTTGCTCAGGTTCTTCATAAGGAAACCACAGCTATATTTTAACTTTTTTCATGTTCTCCCATCATCTTTGCAGCCTTATCATTGTTTAAAACATTCTTACAGCATGATTTGTCCCCTTTCATCATTTTTCCTGGGTACTAAAACTTCAAATATTGTTTTCATTCTACCGTTATAGCTCAGTAATTTGCATGCAATTCTCTAAAATTTTCTTTTTGGTATTTCTTCACGATTCCTTGCTTCTTTGACAAGTTTTATTCACCATATTCTTCTTTTTCTCAATCTCATTTTTGAAACAATCGTTTTCTTATGCAGCATGCATTCTTTGTACTCAGAGCCTTTTTGACTTCATCATTAATGAGGCACTTTTCGTATTTCCCATTAATGTAATTCCACATGGTTCTCAGTCATTTTTCATTCTCTTGCAAGCAGCTTCTATATCCTGTTTTATTACATGTATTTCCATGAATTCTGCCAAGAAGTGTATTGCTTTTCCAATACTTTTTCATATAGGACTCATATTTTCTCTTTCTACCTTCCTTCTATTATCATATAAGTTTACACCTCTTTCCTTTTCTCTTATAATTTAGTCTTGAGACAAACTAATAATGGTTTGTCCCACCATTCCTAACCCTTGTATCTTTCATTATTGTTTTTAAATCCAACATGATCTTATCCCCATTCCTTTTCCAATGAATCTATGTCTCCAATAAGTTTTTAAATATGGATTTCATGTAGTAAATATTTAGATTTTAGCAATAACAATAAAAATAGCCCTTAAACTTATATACCGCTTCATAGTGCTTTACAGCACTCTCTAAGTGGTTTACAAATGTCAGCATATTGCCCCCAACAATCTGGGTCCTCATTTTACCAACCTCAGAAGGATAGAAGGTTGAGCCCATCAGGATCAAACCCCAAACAGAGGGCAGATTTAGCCTGCAATACTGCATTCTAATCACTTCACCTCCACGGCTTATTTTTTAATTTTGATGGCCTGCTTGGGGAGCAAGGGTCAAAATGAGCAACATGGCAGATGTAGCATTGTGATCAAAGCTGTGCCCGTTTTCTATATTCTTCAATATTACACATCTGTATGAAAGGGGAAAGACTCAGATGCTTCATGTTTTCCCATCTCTTCATTTTCAGCCTTGCTGGTTAATGAGGACTCAAATGCTAGTACAACTTGTAGCCTGTTACACGACTTCCTAGTTAACTGAATTAATTTAATTGTAAAGGAACAAAATAATGTTTCAGGTTTTGCCTAAATAACAGAATAACAGAGTTGGAAAGGACCTTGGAACTTTTTCTGATCCAACCTTCTGCTCAAACAGGAGACCCTATACCATTCCAGACAAGTGGCTGTCCAGTCTCTTCTTAAAAGCCTCCAATGATGGAGCACCCACAAGTTCTGAAGGCAAGCAGTTCCACTGGTTAATTGTTCCATCTGATTGCAATACAGACGAGGTATAGCTCTGCTAAAGCAAATTACACTTCCTAATTATTTCTGACCAGATAATTCCCAAGACTCCAATAAAAGGCAATTTCTCCTTAGTTCTAGGTTGCTTCTCTCCTTGTTTAGTTTCCATCCATTGCCTTCTGGTGTTTTGAAAAATTGGTCGACCCCATCTTCTTTGTGGCAGCCCCTCAAATATTGGAGCACTGCTATATTTGAGGGGCTGCCACCAAAGGCAGTTTAAATCACTATAGGCAGTTTATTTTATATGGGTCTTTTGCCTAAATACTTCATACCTCACTAGAAAAGCTACCTTTTTGAGTAGGTAATTGCAACTTGATGTGCCTTTTGATGTTTGAAGATAAATAGATGTAAATTGATTTGATTTATTTGATTTTTATACTGCCCTTCTCCAGCAGGACTCAGGTCGGTGAACAGCCAAGGTAAAACATAGCATACAAAATTTAAAACAATTTAAAAAGATATTAAATAATTTCGGTTCACAATTTAAAACACCCCAATAAAATCAATTACAAATTAAAACTGAAAGATGGGATCAAGCCAGCCCAGCTAGATGAAATAAGTGAGTTTTAAGGGCCCGACGAAAAGTCCGGAGGTCCGGGATCATACGTATCTCTGGGGGTAGGTTGTTTCAGAGGGCGGGTGCCACCACAGAGAAGGCTGTCCCCCTGGGGATCGCCAGCTGACATTGTCTGGCTGACGGCACCCTGAGGAGCCCCTCTCTGTGCAAGCATACTGGCCGGTGGGAGGCTATTGGCGGCAGAAGGCGGTCTCATAGATACCCAGGCCCTAAGCCATGGAGCGCTTTAAAGGTAGTCACCAACACCTTGAAGCGCATCTGCACCCCCGTGGTACAACTGGCAGCCGGACCAGACCCCTTCCCCTGTGGGTTATCCCCCAAACCCACAGAACCTTTCCCCCCCCCAGAACCCCTTAAAAGTCTATCTAAAAATTTCCCCAAAAAACCCCTCAATCCCCTTTTTGCAACATGCTACCTCTTGGGGTTCCAAAACCCATCATAAAAGTAGGCCCTCGATAGAGTGGAGGGCCACACCTGTGAGAGGGGGCAATCTCGCAGAATAAGAAGCTCCACCGGCGAATACATCTAATAATCGGGAGAAGCCCATGGCCAGGGGGTCCATCAAGTTGGTCCAAGTTCCGGAAAGAGGGATACCCATTCAGGTCCAAGTCAATAAACTCCACTGCCCTCTCACAGTCTTAAGCCATTTCGGGGCCAGATGTCAGCACCAGCCGCCCTCTCACGAAAGCTGGGAAGGGCCAAGTAACAGCAGTCTTAGTCCGACTCCATACCAGACTTGAGATCCAGGATATATCCCTCTACAGTTGGGAAGCATAGGTGACAACCACCAATCCACAGGACCAAGGGCCAGGACAGACTCCGGTGACTGCACCTTAGGCGAATCAAGGAAGCCATATAAACGTCCGTGGGAGGCAGATGTCACATTGTTCAGAGGCCACCTCCAGATGATAAATAGCCATACAGAGGCCAGTAGACCACACAAAGGCACAAAAACCTGGCCAGAGATCTTTCACAGCCAATGGGATCAATAATGCCTCTAGCACACACCCCCATCCATATGGGGGAGGGAGAGCCTCTGGAATGACCAGGGGTGGGCCCTCTGCAGGTGGGTCACCCCCCATGGCTGCACCAAGCAGTTCCAGTTACAAACGCTGGTAGCGCTTGTATTCCAAAGCTTTATTGCTATATCACAATGATTCTTTCATAAACATATATATTTTGTCTTAAATTCCAAAACAAGCACCTCATTCTCTAGCTTACTTTCCAATCTGGCAGTTCTTACAGATATCATGTTTCCCTGGTTCACACACCAAAAGCTACTTGAAGGATATCTTCTTTATGAGTAAATGGTGAGTTAATGGCTGTCTAGACATTGCTGACCTATAATCTCTGGTAGACCTAAGGAGGATTATAAGTAAAGAGGGATGCTAGGAAGCACAATTTAACAAAAATTTAGGACTATAGTCCACCTATAGTTCAATCATCAATACAATCAGTTTCTGAACAAGAAGTAGAAAGAATTGAAAAATGAAAGAAATGAAAATTTAATTTTGGGATTTGATGATTAGAACTGTTTATGATTATAGAAATACTATATGCCACTGAATTTTAGAGCAAAAAGTTAATGCATTTTATATTTGTAACTGTATCAAAGAAAGTTGAAAGTTACTCTTTTCATTTTTGTTTTTCTTTTTATTCTTTGCACTTCCTCCCTTTAGTTTTTTCCTTTTTGATTTCTTTTTTTCTGTTTTTATATTTTATCTTTACTAGAAATTTAATATGCTATGTAGACAAAAAGAAAAAAGAAAAATTCCATCAACATCATCAACAAACCACTCAACCAAATGATACTTTAACCCAGGTTTTAAAAACAATGTTGGCAAATTAGCATTTGACCTAAGGAAACAAGTGGAATCTCCCAAAACTTTTTAAAATACATAAAATATAATATATTTATAAAATGTATAAATCAGACAAATATTATTTTGAAAGTATTGACAGTTTCCCTGACACTTTAACTAAAAAGTCCATTAACTTTTTAATGGACTTTTGGTGGTGAGGCCTCTCCTCAAGAAGCCGTCCCTGGATCCGGCAATATTGGCCAACTATCGTCCTGTCTCCAACCTTCGCTTTATGGCGAAGGTTGTTGAGAGTGTGGTCGCACGACAGTTTCCGCAATTCCTGGAGGAAACATCTTATCTAGATCCGTTCCAGTCGGGTTTCAGGTCTGGGCACAGCACAGAAACAGCATTGGTCGCGTTGGTTGATGATCTCTGGAGGGCTCGGGACAGGGGTTGTTCCTCTGTTCTGGTCCTGTTAGACCTCTCAGCGGCTTTTGATACCATCGACCATGGTATCATGCTGCACCGGCTGGAAGAGTTGGGGGTGGGAGGCACCGTGTTGCGGTGGTTCTCCTCCTTTCTCTCCGACCGGTCGCAGTTTGTGTTGGCAGGGGGGCAGAGGTCGACCTCGAGGCCTCTCATTTGTGGAGTGCCGCAGGGATCGGTCCTCTCGCCTCTCCTGTTCAACATTTATGTGAAGCCGCTGGGTGAGATCATCCGTGGCTTTGGGGTGAGATACCACCAGTACGCTGATGACACCCAGCTGTACATCTTCACCCCAGGCCACCCCAACGATGCCCTTGAAGTGATGTCCCAGTGCCTGGAGGCTGTACGGATCTGGATGGGGAGGAACAGGCTCAAGCTCAACCCTTCCAAGACTGAGTGGCTGTGGCTCCCGGCATCCCGATATAGTCAGTTGACTCCATCACTGACTATTGGGGGCGAGTCATTGGCCCCCACAGAGAGGGCTCGCAATCTGGGAGTCCTCCTGGATATGCAGCTGTCCTTGGAGGAACATCTGACGGCTGTAACCAGGGGGACCTTTTGTCAGGTTCGCCTGATTCGCCAGTTGCGGCCCTTTCTTGATCGGGATTCCCTGTGCACAGTCACTCACGCCCTCGTCACCTCTCGCCTTGACTATTGCAACGCTCTCTACATGGGGCTCCCCTTGAGGAGCACCCGGAGGCTCCAGCTGGTCCAGAACGCAGCAGCGCGGGTAGTGACGGGAGCAGCATGGCGCTCCCATGTAACACCGCTCCTGCGCGAGCTGCACTGGCTCCCAGTTGTCTTCCGGGTGCGCTTCAAGGTGTTGGTTATCACCTTTAAAGCGCTCCATGGCATAGGGCCTAGCTATCTTCGAGACCGCCTGCTGCTACCAACGACCTCCCATCGACCCGTGCGCTCCCACAGAGAGGGCCTCCTCGGGGTGCCATCAGCCAGACAGTGTAGGCTGGTGACCCCCAGGGGGAGAGCCTTCTCTGTGGGGGCACCTACCCTCTGGAATCAGCTCCCCCCAGAGATAAGGAGAATCCAAGACCTCAGTGCCTTCCGTCGCGCCCTTAAAACCCATTTATTTAAACAAGCCGGGCTGGCTTAAGATGAAATTTTTAACTGTTTTTTAAATGTTTTAAACGTTTTTAATTGGTAAATGAGTTTTAATTGGGCCAAATTTATATATCTTTTAATTGTTTTTAATATTTGTTCTGCATGTTTTTTAATCTGGCTGTACACCGCCCTGAGTCCTCAGGGAGAAGGGCGGTATAGAAATCCAATATAAAATAAAAAATAAATAAAATAAACTAAAGCCTTCTTTAACTTTTAAACAGCCTCCTAGATTATAAGATCAAAGAAGAAATTGAAACATTTCAACAAAGTAAAACTTCTGGGATAAATGAATATAGTGAAAAATTCCATAGTACTCAAGGTGCAGATCTCATACTTCATATTAATTGCCTTTTAAATAATATTTTAGAAGGTGGGATTCCAGAAATGCAGGCTAGATTGACCTCAGAAATATCCTTGCTCTCTGGGACCAACTTGTTAATTGCAATCCTTGCCAAATGTTTTATTCAGTTTATTATCAATATAATTCTAGTGATCAGATTGGGTAAGTGCCAAATTGCCAAATACCTGACACAAAACTCTTTAGAAGATTGGAATGGCTCTATTCGCTCAAGCTGCTGAACAAATTGTGATATGAAGAAAAAAATATGAACATAATAAAGCAATTATATCACAGATCCAATGTAACCATCTATAAATGGGATGACTTGTCTCCAATCCAATTTTACAAAGGCATAAAATGAAGTGCCTCCAGAAAACCTTATTGTTTAACATAAGCAGCTTCCAAGCTCAAGGGAGTTTGCATTAATGAAAAAAAATCATAAGAACAATTTACTTACTGATTACGTTCTTTTAGTTGGGTGTTAGTCAAAGAGACTTATAGCCCCGTTTGCTAAAATACTGAAAAATTTCAAATTAATAATAGGTTTAAGAGTCAATTATCATCATCTAGGAGTTCTTTGCCTTAACTTTCATTTTCAGTACACAAAGAACTTTGAAATTACATTAGCAGTAAAATATTCTGTTACATTATTTGATAATTGTTTTATTCATATTTCCTGCAAAAGATAATAATTCTGATATTAAGATGGGCCCTTGCAACAAAGAAACATTTGTCAGGAAAACGAAAGTTCTGCTTTCTGAGCTAAGATGGCCCTAAGATATCCCATTTTAAAAATAAAGTATTTGTGGAGGGGGGAAAAACCCAGTGACCAAATTCTTAAAACAACTACAAATGAAAAATAAGGAAATGATTGGTTGCTTTAAAAAAAGAAACATAAAATTACTGATGGTAGATTAAAATAGGAATAATTATGATTATGACATTTGCAAATTCCCCCTTTCAATCTAGTTATTATCAATATTATTTATGCATTTTATTCATTATGCTTAATTTGCCCAATAACTGAAATTCTTTGGCAGTTTACAACATTATTTAAAACACTAGAGGTTTCACAAAACATAAACACATTAATAAAAATGGGCAAAAATGTTTTAAGACTTCATTAAGTATGACTAATAGCATGTTGTCTAGACAATGTATAAAAAAGTTGGACAAGATCTTAAATTTAAGATTATGTTATCTCATAAGCAACTCAGCATGTTTCTATTGAATTACCTGGTAGTCATGAACCATTACTTACTAAATTGGAAATCATTATCTGGAACCTAATCATTCCAAATTCATATTTGCATCCTATATTACATTATCCATTCTTCAGTCATTCTAGCATCTCATAATTCAAGAAACAGAGATCAGAAAGCACTTTGAGCAAAAGCAGAGCCTGACCATTTCTTAGTTTTAGTCAAGTTAGTAGCAGAAAAACTCTCCATCAGTTGTTTGATAATGCCTACTGAACGATGCTAATATTGCTTACAAACTCGCATGATTGGGAATGAATGGACTATGATTATTTTAAAACTTTTCTGCGCAAAATAATGCAGATATCTGTAAATTCATTTATTATGTGACAGTGGTGGAATTCATTTTTTTTTACTAGCGGTTCTGTGGGTGTGGCTTGGTGGGCGTGGTGTGGCTTGGTAGGCATGGCTTGGTAGGCGTGGCAGGGGAAGGATACTGCAAAATCTCCATTTCCACCCCACTCCAGGGGAAGGATATTGCAAAATCTCCATTCCCACCCCACTCTGGAGCCAGCCAGAGGTGATATTTGCCGGCTCTCCAAACTACTCAAAAGTTCCGCTACCGGTTCTCCAGAACCTGTCAGAACCTGCTGAATAGCATCCCTGCTATGTGGCATTATTTATTTATTTAAAAGATTTTTCTACCCTCCCATTTTAAAAACCAAACTCTGGGCAGCCTACAATCCTGCCATAAAACTATGCTTGGCTAAAATGTGCTGCATGGATAAAACTACCTTGCTCAAATATTGCAGAGGCTGACCAAAATTAAGTTCTTGAAATTCACTTATAGGGTGATATTGATTGCTAGTGGTAAAATTCTGAGAAAAGATTTCAAATATTGCTAGATGCAGCAAATCCAAACATTTTCAACACTGCTGTTGGTCTTTGCTTATGCTAATGTAACTATTATTATCCTACGTCTGCAGACAAAACGGGAAGGTTTAGTCTGTTTTTGTAATGGAACATTCTACCTATGGTTGTACCATACTGTATCTTTTTTGAACTGCCACAGCAGCTAAACTGAAGAAAATAATAACAAATATAAAAATAAATGAGGTTAACATTCATGTTTTTGCACAAGAAAGCAGGTACGTGAAATGAACAGCTTTCAGCAACATTTAGCCATTTGGCAGCTATTGAGCAAGGATACCAGATTCAAAGAAGAAATGATATAATTATACATTAAAAACAAAACAAAAATACACCCTAGATGACAGGTGCTGATCCACACTGACTTACAATTCTTGGATCCTGTATTGCAATATATTCATTTCAGGGTTTTAAAAATTGTGCCAGACCTTGGATCCTATAATTAAATCAGTCCCAGGTTTTGCTCAATTGTTTCTTTCCCAATCCTTCTCTATCTATACCTTTTGTCTCACTGGGACAGCCCAAACTTTCAGAAATTTCTAAGAAATCTGGAATTTCATCTATGGAGTAGTTATTCCAGAAAATTATATACAATTACATCATCCTGTGTTAATTAACTGTAAACATGCCAGATTTCTTTTCTGTTCTGATTAAAGACTTGTAAAATAGGACAGGGTACAATAATAAATTATAAACTGACTGCTTTGGCCAAAGGAAAATAAAATAAGAAAGGGTCCTAGATTGAACCAAGAGTCTATGTACTACAGTGTTTGGCTCATGCTGTGTCACCCAGATACATTGGAGAAATTCACAAACAGAAAGACAATACTTTCTTCTAATATTCTTCCATACTAACTGGTCTTTATAACACATCCCCTGATTCTGGAAGTAAAATGCAGGTATCAAGATGAATAACCACTGATAATGTAATCTTCCATGAGGTCTGAAAATATTAGACATCTGCTTAAGATAGTAGAAGGCAAAATTAGTCTATTAAAAAGACTGGGAAAGTATAATTTTATTTTTATGGGAGCCATATAAACATAGAGATAATACTTGCTCCGGTCATTTTAATAACCTAGATACAAAGCAACATATCTGCATATATAACAGACTTGTTCATTGCTTCCTTTAAAAATGATTATATGCCAGGAGAACTAAAGGTTCACTCTGTATGGAGTTGGTGGGCCCAAGAGTTTATGGTGCTGGAGACAATGCGTAACAATATCCAAATTATTATCACAACCAATGTATAAAGATATTTTTGCCCTCCTAGGCAATTAAAATACACTAGAAATATATTCAATGACTATTTCATGATACTTAATATCAACTACTGGAAGCAACTTCAGGGTCACAGCAATGATGCCTGGCCGAGAACTTGTTGGTTGTTAGACCCCTTGAATGAGATTGTAAAGGATTCTCAAGAGAGTGGAGACATTTGTGTTGTTACTGCCTATGTGTCAACCATAACCAATCAGGTATTATTCAGATTGCTGGGCTACAACCTTCAACCTCACACTCATGCTAAGTGGGGGTAATCACAGTACTGGTCTCCAGATCTGGTGGAAACACATTGGAAAAGTATTGTAAGTTCAATGAGAGCCAAAGTCATGCTCAGGAATGCCTACACATGTGATTACTCATTCATTTAGGGTTGGATTTTAAGAAGATGAATCAAGGAACTGTTTTCTTCAGTGGGTGTCACCCACTGTTGTTTTTACTCCTCTCTGTTTTAGCATCTGGTTTTTTTTCCCCCTAGCTATATTTGTATAGGGTTGCTGTTTTTGTATTCATTTTATTTGGCCTCTGACCAAGGGAAGGTGGGATGAAAAGCCTTTTCCCTTAACAAAAATGCCAAAGAAGCAGAGCAGCAAATTTTGTAGCAGTGTGAGGGGGGGAGGGGATGAGTCCTGCTCAAATAAGAATTGATATTCTCAATAAGTCTGTTGTTGATCTAACAGCTGGTTTTTAGGAAGTGAATTTTGTAGCAGTAGAAATTTTGGATGAGAAAGGTCTATTCTTCTGTTGAAAAGAAGGAACTTTGCCCTCCTCACTGAAAAATTCTATAACCTGTCACCATAATTCATTCATTCACATTCCCCACTTCTCCGTTTTTTAAGCCAGGCAGCTTAGCTACACATCCTGTTAGTTTTCATCATCTGCCATTTTTAGATATGATGTGCCCTGACATTTGACAGATATCTCAGAATAACTACCTGATCAGTCACTGAGGTTTCTGGAGCTATTAATATACTTTGACCAATTGACAGTGTTCAATGTCTGCTCTTCTGTATCATTATTAAATACATCCATTCTTTATTACAGTCAATGATCCACACATTGCAGTAACATATAAAATATATATGATAACCAGGAATACATTATTTCATGACATGTCTTGATTGCGGTTGTGGAAAATTTGGCAACAATTTAGTGATGTTGGCTTTACAGTTAGTAAGTAGAAGCTTTGCATACCAAAAATCTGTTTGCAATATTATTGCAAAATAGGTTGAATAAATATGTTCCACAGATCCCTATAAAAATTACAATACAACAGTATATGAATGATAATTTCAATTTTTCTTGAACTTTCTTGGCCAAGCTTCTTTAAAGAGGGGGAATTGAATATCTACTCAGTAAGAGAATAGATATCAAAGTATTATACCATATACAGTCAAAGACCTGAGTCAATGTTTATTACAGTATACCATATACAAAACAAGCCCTAGGGAATTACTAGATACCAAAATACAGTGTATTATTTCCCTTTTTATGTGTGCACCACACATCTGACCACTATATGAATGAAGTTATATATAGCCTAATGTGATGAATAGCAACATCTCTGCTATAAGCACTACAGAAAACTGGAAATATAAACTGGCATTTTAAGACAGTCATTCTAACTGGTAGTGATGGGAACCGTAGTCTAACATATCTGCCAAATATTAGTTTGGACAAAGCAGCTCTATAATATGAAGCTAAGATCCGACTCTGGCAAGACTAGGTGTCTAGCCATTTGGCAAATCTTTAGAATACTAAGCATCATCATTAAAATGTTGTCAGAAATATGACTTCAAAACACTGGGCTGCATAATTTAGGAAACTATCTTCATCAAATATTTTCCTTTTTTTTTCTGGGAGAAGTAGACAGTTTTCATCTTATTAAAAAAAATAGGTTTTTGTTTTAGTGCCAATCTGGTATGTGAATACTGAAAATCCTCAGGAAGAAGGGGTGGGGAAGATCTCAAAATGCCAAGGGTTTTATAAAGTTCATTAGAGAAAAAGTAATGAAACCAGGAAATGAGTCAGAATCCTCTAGAAACCAATGCTGTCATGTTTCCAGGATGCCTAATTTGGCACCATGTGAATTCTTTGTCATGTACTCTATAATTTGTGTCACCTGCGGTGGGAATTATTTAGACCATCAAATGTTTTTTACGCTATTTTACAATGCCTTCAAGGGTTCTGCAAGGGATATTCTTCTAATATTTTTATTTATTCAATTTGTCACTTCACCTCCAACCCAAAGGTTGTGTTGCTATTTTAAAAGCTGTAGATCATTTTGGTCTGCTTAGATAGGCTCAGTGTATACAGTGTTGGATTCTCAGGAGGCTCAGCAAAGATTCATTTTGGTTATGAATTTGCAATGTTCTAATATACCCATACCTTAACCTGTAATTAGTAACAAAAACAACACCATTAAAATATTGGGAAATTTGATTTTGATGCCCATTTTGGATCCTGAGATGTCTTGGTTCTGATTCAAAGAGATTTCCCAAAGTCCATCTGAGGCCATCCTGGTGGCAATGCTTTAATTCAGCTCCCAAGAATCCACATTAGCTTTTCAAATTTTAAATCCAAATCTATTACAGCAATGCTTAGCAACAGCTCAAGGCCCTTTGCCTTTATAAGCATTTATTTATTTACTAAGCATATTTAGTAAGCCACTTTACTTAGAATACAACTTTATTTAGTAAGCATATGCGGGGCTTTTTGAAGTGGAACTGATGGTATTGATTGCTTCATACTGTTTGACAATGGATGCAATAGCGCCACTTTGAACATTTGAAAGTTTGTGATCCTTTATCATTATAACACTGCATATATGATGCCTGTTGGGAGCAAAACACTTAAGAGCTGCCTGGAAGCCAAAGCCATCTGTAATGGAATCCTGCAGTAAAATTTCATATTTGGGATTTGTGGGGAAATGGCACATTTTGTTATATAGATCGTTTAAAATATGGGGGGGAGAGGGAGGGAGGGAGGGAGAGAGGGGAGGAGAGATGGTTTAGTGTGATGTAGTAGTCAAGATACTAGACTAGGAGTAGGGAGACATAGATCCTATATAGTTCAATGCTCTGTTAGTCACGGATAAGGGAAGTGATGATTAGGTGATTTTTTTAGATAAACCACTATTTCTCAGCCTTATCCTGGGAAATCCAAATATATCTCCCAGCCTGCAATGGACCAGTATAGAATATTATGATCCATAACCTTCAAGAAGAGATTTTTTTTCTTGAAATGGATTGATTGGGCATGATTATGATGATCACACTCACACTCACACTCACACTCACACACACACACACACACACACACACACACGTATTCACATACACATACAAGCATTACAGGCCAAATGATTTAAACTGTCAGCCAACAGAAAGAGTTAATGTTTCATACAGCTCTGAGTTTTCCATCTCTCTAAAAGCAGTGAATTTGGCAAACTGATTTTAAGCTATCAAAATACTTTTTGATCCAACTGTTTTCTCTCCAATATAAAGAAGTGCATATGGATCTTCTTCCAGGTTCATAAAAATTGAAAATATATCAAATTTTTGAGTTTTGTTTTTTTTAAAAAAATCATCTATCTAAGTCATTTTCAGTACTTGGGGCACCCTAGGTCAGCGGAAAAACCCAACAAGTACAATTCTTGCCTCTCACTGAACTTTTTAAGGCTTGAAATAGAAATGGAAACACTATGCAAGTCCCTGAGGAATGTTAGAGAGATGGACTCCCCCTCAAAGTCTCTCTGAGTTAAAGGGGAACTGAGGACGACTACAAACCATTCACCAAATTGCTGTTTTTCTTTGCATTTTGTATATAACCTGCTAGTTTTACCTTATCTATACTGAGTGTATACTCTGATTTGTTTTCTATAAGAAGTTATAGCTTTTTAAAAGATATAATCCTAACAATATCTATGTTACTGGAGAAAAGTCATAAATTTTACAGTTCAAGATGAAATATACTGGAATAATTTTATTTTCACAGCATTCTGCCCTGTTGTAAATAATCATGGAGCAGAGGATCGCATATTCTGAAGATAACTTCAGCATTTCAACAATCTGGTTCCTTTTCTACCATTTTCTGGGATATTATGTGTCTTAATTTCAGGGCTAACAATGGCTCTGAGATTGTTCCCAGCTTTCTGCCCATATACTCATATTTTTCGGAGTATAAAACGCACTTTTTTCCCCCAAAAAAGAGGGTGAAAATCTGGCTGCGTCTTATACTCCGAATGTAGCCCCGCCCAGCTTCTCAAACTGAGGTTTCAGAGGCTGAAAAAAGCATCAGAAAAGAAGCTTCAGAAAAGAAGCCCCCAAACAGAGCTTCAGAAAAAAAGCCCACATCAGAGCTTCAGAGGCTTTTTTTCTGAAGCTCTGTTTCGGAGGCTTTCAGAGGCAGAAAAAAAAGCAAAAAAAAAAAAAAAAGGCAACGCACAGAGCTCACAACCAAGGAACCTGTTGCTAAAATTCACCTCTGGGAACAGCTGATTGGGAGTGTTCTGGGAGGCCGATCCACCTGCCAATCAGCTTTTTTCTTATTTTCCTCCTCAAAAACTAAGGTGTGTCTTATACTCCGAAAAATATGGTATATTGTGCTTACACACACACTAATTCCCCACCCACCGACACCCACCTTATAGCACACACAAACACATCCAATGTAGGCAAATCCATAACATTAATAGGTTATATTTTTAAAATGCTATTAACAATTAGAAGCCTCTAGGCTATCCCCCATGACCTGCTAGGCATGAACTTGAAAACCTCAGTAATTGCATTTAGAGGATCTAAACAGAGTTTGGAACAGTCTTGAGCCAAAAAAAAAAAAATGCAGCACAAACTCATTTTTTCCTGCCCTAGTTCTAAAGTGGCTTCCTCCAGCTTCCTCCAGCACAATCTGTGCCATCCAGTCCATTGAAAGTGCATCATACCATAAGTGACCTGCCTATTAGGCACAAAAGACCAGAGCCATATGTTAAGTTCCAGTTAAACAGGTTTATTTATTTATTTATAGGAATCTAGTCAACTAATGGTTAACACTATTTTGGCACTAGATAAAGTTTAACAGAATTCAAGAGGAGTTGGACTTAGCCGTTTGTGGCTATGTAACAACTGTAGGCTGATTCCTCTTTTGACTCCATCCCCAGGAGTCTCTGTCACTCCTTCTTCTACATAGCCTTTCCTTTTCCTGTGAATCATCTAAGACCAATGCAGGTACATACCCCCCCCCATTAGTTCCTGGCCACTGATTTGCAAAGCCTTTCATCTTTTGGCAATGGGAGACTCAGAGCTTTTCCATTTTTCCAAAAATTATCATCTCTTTCACTTCTATTAGCAAAGTATGAGTGAAAAGAGAAGAGGGGGAGAAAACTTTAAAGTGGGTCTTTGAGGTGACATTTGTTCTGTCACCATAAAGATCTACTTCTTCTTTTGAAGTAGTGGCTGAACAATTAGATTCTGTCATTGTAACCCTATAATAAATGTATTTTTTGTATTCATGACTTTGGTGTTCAAGTCTGGTCTACCTTGAAGACTTTAGCCTGCTTTTACCCCATAGAAAAAGTATCCAGTCTGAGGCACTTTTCTCAAATTCCATTCATGCTTGTGCTGAGATTTCTCTTGTCTGATCACTGACTGGGATGCAGCTTTTCTTCCTCTTCCTCGACATTGTTCTCATAGCTCATTTCATCTGCAAGACTAATGGTTAGTTTTGCTGGCTCCCGTAATGAATGATACCATTTTATTGCCGATGTGCAAAACAGCATTTATCACCAAATTTAACTCCTTACCTCTATTTTAAAATGTCTGCGGGACATATCTCTCCTTTTGGCTCTTACATTGATTGAAAGTTTAGGCAAGTCACTGACTGTGTTCACAGATCAGACTAACTTATAAATTTAAACATACTTTGTTCAGCAAGCTATAAACAAGATTTTACAAGCCACAGGGGCTGGGTTCATAGGTTGCACTTAACCAAAATTAAGCAAATCCACTTTTTAATTTTGTGCAGTATGCAGATGCTGCTATTTGCTCTTTATAAAATGGCCTGAGACTCCAGTTAAACAAACATTGCCTAGTTTATTTACCGCAGCTAAATTTATCAATGTCAGCAGCCCTTAATCTATTTTTCCTAGTAGTAAATTCAATCTCCATCTAATCTTTCTAAATTCTTTTTCATAAGATATTGGCTCTTCCTTCTCCTGGTCACTGATTAGACTTGCATATCGCTTCATTTCTCTGAATCATAAATTCACAAATACACAGTAAACAAACTGTATACTCTCCTGACTCTGAGATGCTGAATAGTTTAATCAGTCATCTTGAACAGCATCTAGAAATTATTCTGGCCAATTATGATTGCTATGTCTACTTGCACAATCTAGTCCTTATCTTATAGCCTTATCTTATGTTATAGTTCCATCTATCTCTCAGCTAGAATAACAATTGTCTCATCACAGAAATTATTATTTCTCACTGCAAAAAAAATGGCTTGGGTGTGGTAGGTAAGCTATAGACCTACACTAGCTAACCATTTGGTATAATGTTCAGTACTGAATTATTAGTAGTTCAGATTCAGAAACATATATTATGGGTTCTATGCTGGTGAAATCAATCAGAAATTAATTAATGAAATATTGAGTTTTATTCCTTTCTAAAAGTTAATTTGGACATTTTCACAGTATTTCAGCAAGTATTGGACAAATATATTGTCTACAAGTGTTTGGTAGGATGATATTCATCATCAGGGTTATATTCCATTGGTATTTGAACTTTAATCTTTGAACTTTATTGAAGAAGCAAAGGCTTGTGGTCTATATTTTATGGGAAACTTCCAGCCCATAATAGTACTTTGAATCTGGTTCACATTGCTTTGACACATTTTTTCTCCAATGGGACATTCTGGATTTTTCTATTGCTGTTCTAGAACAGGCTCTTGGCTTCAATTCTCCTTTCTTCTCTGCAATCTTGAAGTAATAGCCCTACTATTTCATTGATGCTAGTATTGGCATCCACACGAGCAGAGGAGTTGATATCACAGACTGACTGGATCTTTGATTAAGACTTGCATGAAATTCCTGAAAGTTATATCTAATCATGCATGTTTTGAATAATTAATTTAAAAGCTGCAAGTTGTCTGCCAATTGTTTTACAAATCCTTCAAGATATTGTAGCAGGCCCCAAAGTGTTCTTAATTCAGCTCTTGGGGGAAGGGGGTAGAGATTAGTTCCCAAAACAACCTTTTTTATTAAAAAAATCTGGGTTCCCTCTAAATTCAATTATGAGACATCCAGGGTAAATGAGTTTCTTCAGGAATAGAAGCCATTCCTTTTGTTCAGTTTCAGGTCTGTGGTCATGAGTGTTGCTAAAACTTTAAATGAATTCTGGTGATGCTAATTCTCAAGGAGACTTTGCACAAGGAGTGCCCATGAATACTGAAACATCTTTCCAGTATTTGCACAAATATTGCTCTGGAGAATAGCTTATTTTATTTGTGCTTTGACTTGATAAGGTCACTTAAGTTGATCTGAATGATATATAAGTATAGGTAGTCCTTGACTTACAACAGATCACTTAATGACCGTTCAAAGTTACAACGGCACTGAAAAAAGTGACTTATGACCATTTTTCACACTTACGACCATTACAGCATCTTCATGGTCACGTGATTTATATTCAGATGCTTGACAACTGACTCACATTTATGACGGTTGCAGCGTCCCAGGGTCATGTGATCCCCTTTTGTGACCTTCTGACAAGCAAAGTCAATGAGGAAGTCACTTAATAACCGTGTTACTAATTTAACAGCTGCAGTGATTCACTTAACAAATGTGACAAGAAAAGTCGTAAAATGGGGCAAAACTCACTTAACAAATTTCTCACGTAGCAGCATAAATTTTGGGTTCAATTATGATCGTAAGTTGAGGACTGCCTGTAGACATAAGCAAACAAACTGATTTTTAAAGAGAAATCTAATTTAGGATAACTTGGGTCTAGGTCAGGGGTCTGCAACCCACGGCTCTGGAGCCGCATGTGGCTCTTTCATCCCTCTGCTGCAGCTCCCTGTCATTCAAAATATGCCGGCACATGATTTATTGAGCTTTTCAATCCATCTTTTTTTTTTTTTTTTAGTTCAAAATGTTTTTGTTGCATGCAGAAATAAAAATTTGTTTTCTCTGTAGCAGGTCATTGATTTCATAAATGCAACACACTATAGTTTTTTTATACATAGCATAAAGGTAAAAAAACAGTGTTATCTTCATTTTAGATGTCAATAGGGTTTTGTGGCTCCCGGTGTTTCCTTTTCTATGGTAAACGGGTCCAAATGGCTCTTTGAGTGATTAAGGTTGCCGACCTCTGGTCTAGCTGGATCTGCCAAAATCCTTTGAAAGCTATTAGGATGTTTTATGCTAGGAATAAGAAATAATAGAAATAGAAATAATGTCATCTATAATAGGAAGGACAAATTTCTCTCCTTCCATAGCTTTGTTTAGTTGTTTCAGGTCCTCACAGATGCTAACCATGCCATCACTCTGCAGCCATCTATGAATGAGTCATTCAATGAATCATTCCAAAGACCAATTACTTTCATTATAGAGAATAATGAGTGTCATATTGTCTTGGCAGGTTGGACTACATAAGGAATATTTATTTATTTATTTATTTATTTATTTATTTATTTATTATATTTCTATATCGCCCTTCTCCTGCGGGACTCAGGAGAGGGACTAAGGAATAGCTCTTTCCTTAAGTTTTGTCTTTCTCAGAGGAAACTTTAGATGCCATAATTCAGTGGTGGGTTTCTACCAGTTTGCCCTGGCTCGGGCGAACTGCTAATGGTGGTGGGAGACTCTGTCCACCTGCCTGGACGTCATCACGGACACTCTGCACATGTGCAGAAGGTTCTGCGCATGCGCAGAAGCGCCATGCATGAGCAAAGCAAGTGAGCATAAGCGCATGCTCCCAATTCCGAACTGGTAGCGAAGGTAAGTGGAACCCGCTACTGTCATAATTGTAGCTTCAAGTTAGCCTCTGTGGAGAGTTCTCGAACCAGCCATACTAAATCCACTCCAACTGTGACTCTTAACCTAGAATCATACATATAAACATATATAACATGTTTATGCACATGCACACATAAATCACATCCACTGCCTGTGTACGGGGTAACCCAGCAATGTCATGTTGCGAGAGTCTGGAAAGAATATAGTAATGTGTTAGACATGAAAATTCTGGATTTTTTTTTAAAGATTTTGAAATCAGTTCCCTCATTCCTGTTTCACTTTCAGAGCACATTACAACAGCCTTTGCTTTGCAAAGACATTTCCGTTGATCTGGCAGAATCATCAGAACATGCAAGCAATTGACTCCAAAGAGAAATGCTCATGAATAACTCCACGTTTTTCAAGTTCTCTCATTTCTCAAGCATGATAGACAGTTACAAAGGAAGCTGTTTTGTAGAATTCAGTAGTTTGATCAGCACTTCTAGAGCTCAGTGCAAGACTTTTAACTGTGGTGGCGCTGTGGTTAAAATGCAACACTGCAGGCTAACTCATTCGCTCCAGGAGCTCGATTCTGAGCGGCTCAAAGTTGACTTGGCCTTCCATCCTTCCAAGGTCAATAAAATGAGGATGCAGATTGTTGGGGACAATATGCTGCTGACTATTTAAACTGCTTAGAGAGGGCTGTAAAGATCTATGAAACAGTATACATGTAAGAGGTGGGTTTCAGCAGGTTCTGACCAGTTCTAGAGAACCGCTAGTGGAAATGTTGATTAGTTCAGAGAACCGGTAAATACCACCTCTAACTGGCCCCGCTCCCATCTATTCTCTGCCTCCCAAGTCCCAGCTGATCAGGAGGAAATGGGGATTTTGCAGTAACCTTCCCCTGGAGTGAGGAGGGAACGGAGATTTTAATGTATCCTTCCCCTGTCATGCCCACCAAGCCACACCCACCAAACTACGCCCACCAAGCATGACATGCCCACCAAGCCACACCCACAAAACAGTAGTAAATTTTTTTGAAACCCACCACTGATACAAGTCTAAGTGCTATTGCTAGTGCTATTTATCTAGCCAATCTGATTTAATTCATTAGAAACATTTGTTTATATCTTCTAGAATGAGGCACCTCTTGCCTCAGCTTTGTTTCAACTCTCAACAGATAGGATGCTTAGAAAAGTGAAGGGGGCACAGCAAAGCTCCCTTGAGTGTGCCTGACAATGGCAACTAGCAACTAAGTATGTGGTGGGGCCCTGCTTCTCCTTGTTCAGAAACCAGGAAACTGCCTCTAAGAGTATGAGTTCAGTTGGCCCCAGTTTGTATTGCACATAAAAAAGTTTTTGCCTGATTTAGATAGCATCCTAGTTTTTTTTCTACAGTATAATGCAACCACAGCATTTTAGTGACATTGCTTTGATAGTGTGGCAACACTTGTCTAGCTTGGCTCATTGTTTCCCAACTGGAAGCTTGTTTCACTTGTCTGGGGCCTTTAAGCAATCTTCTGCCAGCCCATTAAGGAAGACTGTCATATATGGAGTGCAAAAGTGCAATGAACTAGACAGCAGTGAAGAGTTTTATGTATCTCTTTCTCTTTTCTATATTTCTTTGGAGCCCGGATTTGGTAACCCTACAATTAAGATTCCTTGCTCCTGACCAGGATTAGTTCAACTCAGGTCATATTAAAGCTGCATTCATCTGTAGTTTGAAGGAGAAAGTCATGCCCAAATTTCCCCCCACCTGTCAATCCATGATAATTTATTTTCTGATATCTCTAAGCTCTCAGCCATTTGCTTTCTCAAGGAGCTATCTCAAATTAAGCCTAGCAGATTCTTTAAACTTCAAATGTCTTTCATAAAATTATTGGGCTTCTCTTGAACACAAAATATTCATCTTCTTGACCAAAGCAATACTTGTTAGTGTAGCAGCAGCACAAATAAAATTTAAAGGTTTGTACTACTTGTGGCAAAAATGGGGGCATGTATAGCTTATAGTCCATTCCTAATAACCATTTCTGTAGTTTCTTATCTCCAGTTTCTGTCCTTTCAGGTTTTTGACTTGCCATACTGAAGTCTGACTCCTCTTTACTGATTAAGGTTGGATTTCACTACACCAGCCTCTATCTCTCAGATCCAATCTATTCTCAGAATAGTGATGACAAAAGAAAACAAGATAACCCCACTATGGTGTCTTGAGTTCCTTGGAGAACACACAAATATACTATAAGCAAATAATTGACTGTCACACAGGCGAAGTCTCTCAAACAGCATTGGTCTGTCTGAAACAAAGCTATATCTGGACTACTCAGTGTAAGCCATTGTAGTCTGTCAGCTGAACTGCATTTTGTTCAAGCCAAAATTGATTTTTGATCTTTCCTTACTATATATTCTCCAGGCATCGCTGAATAATTCAGCACAACACCCTCCATGTCTCTCTTCCTGCCTGTCAATATTGAGCAGCATTCTTGATGAAACTTGTTTCATTTTCAGTCTATTGCCTAGGTGGACATGTTTGCTTCAAACCATCACGTAGCAAGCAGGATGGTTCTACTTTTTAATGCAGTCTTAAGCCAAGTAATATTGCTTAATTTAGCCATGAATTGTAGCCAGTATTGTAGTGGTATTCCAATAACATTGTGTTTTTCTGACAAACTCTGTTCCAAACAAATCAATTACTAGCACCAAAAATTTAAAAATTTCCAGCTTTCATGGACTACCCTGTCAACATCCAATTGCAACCAAATTCTTGGAACATTTCCTATAGGATTTCAATTTGGTGCTTTTGTGCATGACTCACACCCACACACCTGGCATCTCAAGACTCTTCCTAACTCTTCTGGTCCATTGCTCCTCAAATGTTTTGAACCATTTTAAGGGCACATTTATTCTCACAGTTGCAAAACTATTGCACTGTTGTTGGCAAACAGCACAGGAAACAAAAGAGGAAAAATTCCAGTTTGCAATTTTAAAATGGATCTACTAAAAATTGCTTAGGAAAATGTATTGAGATGATTCACCCTTCTCTCCATGGTGGATAGGCACATTGAAAAGGCCACGTTGGGCAGCTGATATTCTATTTCATGGTGACCTTGTGACGTGTCATAATGTCAGATGATTCTGCAGTGATTAATGAAGAAGACAGTTGCAGACCACTTCACGAATGCTATCAATTTTATAAGTCCCCTTTGCATTAATAATCTAATTCTTAGAATCCATGCAAGTGGTAGTATAAGATGATTTCTTCCTGATTTTATTATTCATGTAAAGAGAAATAGCTCAGTATGTAAGAGCTCTCTCTTAGTCTTAATTCACACTTAGACATTGTGCCATTTGTTTAGTTTTGGCTTAATGTGTTGCTTGAATCCAATCAAATGCAAGATAGTCAACAAACCAGGACTCTGCATGGTATGAAACCAGTCTGAGGACAAATATTTTTCCCCATACTGGGTTACAGAAGATGTGAGAAATTACAACCATTTCCTGTTGCAAAAAACTGGATTATTAACTCAAGGTTAGTCATCAGTTGCAAATTTTAGGTTGTAGAAACCTGAAGTGATAGTTATTCTTGAAAGAAAGAAAAGAAAAAGAAAGAGAGAGAGAGAGAGAGAGAGAGAGAGAGAGAGAGAGAGAGAGAGAGAGAGAAGAAAAAGATGATATACAGTAGTGATTTTCAATCATCTTTACAGTTATATTTTATCCTCTCTAAGGGTTATATCATGACTCTCTTTCTATAGTCTGCCCTTTCTAATCATCAAAACCCATTTATCACAAGTTCATTTTTTTCATTTAAGCAAAAATACAAAAAGGATTTCAAGCCACTAACAAATGTAGTTATTGTTTTGCCAATAAAAGAGAATATTTGTAGCTAAAGGTTGAAACGAGGAGTCCTTGGTGCTCTCTGAGCTTGGTTGTTTACTTGCAGATGTTTCATAACCCAAAAATCATCAGCGTTAGATGACGTTACCTAGTTTGAGTAATGAAATGACTGCAGGAAAACAACTAAACTCAGAGAACATTCGGAGTTATTGTCTTTTCTCTAATTAAACATGTCTATTTTGTCATATCTGAAAATGTCCTCTTCACCAACCATTTCTCCGTTGTGGATATTTCAGAGTCTTTCCAAGCCAGATAAATTTTCAGAGCATTCTAAACTCCTGCAGTTCTGAGTCCATGACATCTTAAGAACAATAAATTGCAGAGCTCAGGGGCCCTTGCAGTAAAAGGCCTCACCTGTGGCTCCATAACCTGCCTTCAATAACTGATAAATGAATTAGAAGGTGGAGCTGTACAGTTGGAGCTCTCAAATTTTCAGGAGGTGAAAGTAGTCTTGCACTTTCCTCTGTACTAGGTAGATCTGACAAAAGTACTATAAGAAGCTTTTATGTCCAACAAGGACTATATGATTATGAAATAGTACAAAAAATAATCTTCAGATTATTATGCTACTATTAGTGGCTGAGCATCTGAGCTATAGGTAACAATGAGTCTATTGTACTACTTTCAGCTGTGGGGGGTGGGAGAGGGAAATTGCCTGTCTCCGACTTACGATTCACAACCAAATGTGGAGTGTGCTAAATTTAGTTTATCTCTCTGAGGATTGATGCTTGAAAAAGAATAAAACACACAGAGAGAGGAGATGAGCAACTATAGAAACAATCTGTTATGCTTCCTGATTCAAAACCTTATTATGCTCTGCTTAAAAGCTTGCTCAGGGAAGTAGGGAATTGAGATATACATTATACAACTGACAGAAGTGTGGTTGGCGCTGTTTGTAGTGGAATTTTTTTTTTAAAAAAAAAAACAATTTTGTAAAATGGTCTGAATTATTGCAGCCCTTACAAGAGCCATAAGGTGCTGAATCCCATCCATCAGGTGAATTAATATATTTTTCTGACTTATGTATAAGTTTATTAATGGAATGTCAGCATCGCTTTCAAAAAGGAGGTGAATTGAAACAGAGTCTGATAGCTTCCTAATAATGTTTTTGGAGGATTTTAATAGTAATACATATTGCTTTGGTGGATGAAAATACAGCATTATTTTGTTATAATCTAAAGTAAACCAGTCCTTTCTTAAACGATGCAAATCGGGAGAACAGGATTGAAGCTGATACCTTTTCCTTAAGGTTATCTGGTGACTGGCTCAAAACTTCCTCCAAATATTCTGAAATATTTTACGCAACCGCATGTACTGTAAGATTTAAGTTGTGTGTCATAAAATATGTTGCAGTGTAATAAGCAGATTCAACTTTTTTTAAAAAAAAAATTGATTTATATGCCGCCCTTCTCTGGAGAGTCAGGGCGGCTTACAATGTGTTAAGCAATAGCCTTCATACTTTTGTATATTAATACAAAGTCAGTTTATTGCCCCCATAATCTGGGTCCTCATTTTACCTATCTTAGAAAGGATGGAAGGCTGAGTCAACCTTGAGCCTGGTGAGATTTGAACTTGCAGTAATTGCAGGCAGCAGATATAAGTGGATGTTAATAACAGTGCTTTAGTCTGCTGAGCCACCAGAGCTTGCATATGATTCTTTCTTGTCACTGAGAATTATTTTGCTTCAAAGGAGCAAATATATAAAAAGATTACAGGGAGAACTAAGAAATATAGGGAATTTTACATAAGCAGGATAAGAATAACCAAAAGAAGATGGAGTCCTTATTGGATTTCATAGCAAGTTTGTTTAAAAGGAACAAGGTCAGTTAATATTTCATTTGTTTTATGAATCTGGCTATTTGGGCAGAGTCCATTCTCCCAGCAATGGACAGTGGCACTAGAACATCCCATGATAATCAGTGTATGATCTGACCGTGACAAGGGATAGACTCTGAGAGCTCCCCCAATTTCAGATTCCATAACTACTGCTCCAACAGGAACATCGGATCAGATGTGTGACTACTGTTCCATGTTGGGCTCTGGATGATCTGTTCTAGTGTAAACTTACCAGTGGAATAACAGAACTAATAGATTGTTTGGTCAAACTTTCCACTTCAGATGGTGCATTCATGCTAGTCTTTACTGAAATAGCTGATATTATTTTATCCCTGGAAATTTTAAAAATACCAAATTACTATATAGTGTAGTCTCAGTCTTTCTGTTGGCAAACTGCCTCTGGCAGGGGTGAAGATAAGTTCAGATTTCTCAGGGAGTAAAGTTCCATGAACAGTATTGCTCTTGTTTAAATTAGTCTGGACTCATGAAGTCTCTACCTGATTTGGTTGTTCAGACTGCTTATTTCCTCTGATGCTGTTTAAGTATAAATGAGGAACTCAATAAGTGTCCAAAGTAAATAAAGTCTTATAAAAAGAAATGGTTATGGGGGGAAAATTGCAGACATTTTTAAAAGCACTATACATCAACTGAATTCAATCAATTGAAATGGCATAAAAGCACTTGTAATAAAATAAATAGACCTTGTTTAGAAGTGCTACTAGACACTTGAGAGAGAATACAAAGAAAAACTCTTCTTTAGTAATTATTTGGAAGGTGTTTCTATGTCTTCATGATGTCTCAGCGATGTAACCTGTTGAGCTATGTGTGCAAAAATTATATCAGAGTACCTATTAAATTTAAACATTGAGTAATTCCCTCTGAGCCAAATTGTCTGGCCATCTAAGATGGAATGGGAGTTGTAGTCATAAGGGAAATAAAGGGGAGCAGTTGAAAAAATATGTATCATGGAATGAACCAAATGATTTACATCCCTACATCCAACATCAAAACAAAAGATGGAAAGCTGTGTTTTGCTTCATGATGCTTTCATGAACATTTTTTTTCCATCCTCACGAACTGTACTTAATGTCTGTGGTTGCAACCCAAAATAGCTGGTGGGCACTAGATTCAAAAAGGCTGGGCTAGAAGTTCAGTGACAGCACAGTTGGATGTTCATAACTTAATGATCTATTTTTTAAGTTAACTGATTATATATCACATTTTAAAACAAAAGTTTCCCAACTATTTCCCAAGGAACCTTCTCGCATCAAGTTCCTTCCTGTCCTTGCTCAGATCTGTATTCTTGATAGTTAATAAGCAGAATTGGGGGCTGTCACAAAATGGCACAAGGGATGCATTTGCTAAAAAGTTTCTTGTCTCCTGCTGGCCATCAAGATGGCATTTCTCCAGCTTTTCTATCTGTTCTTCAAAGGAAGCACCATCCATTCTTCTGATTTTTTTAAGAAGATAAAATGTAAGATAAAATGATTGGTGTTTTGCTTTGAGGCACGGCCATTTCTTATTATATAATTTTCAAAAGTTAAAGCCAGGAAAACATTAAGACAGGGCAGTAATGTCCACAAGTACCACGTTCCTTATTCAGCAAAACAATGTTGGCCCTGCTTCTGCTTACTTGGCTTCTGTTCTTGACTTGATTGTGGCATCCTGTGCTGAGGCCATTTTTTAAATATATATTCCAAATGAAATAAATGAAGCTATTTAGGAAAGTGTGTTCCAAACTGGAGGAAAAAATGTAGATTTCAAGATACCTTTGCTCTAATTCAGTACTGCCTAATGAAAGAGTGCAGAATTGAGAATGAAAACCTAACATCCATTACAGTATTAAACAATGGCATGGTGTTAAAGTTGTAATTTTCCACAGCTGTTCTGAAGACTGAAATACTGCCACCCGGACTCTCTTTTTCCCCCTATTAATGACAACTCCTATCATTGTCAGTAACACATCTAGAACAGCAGTGATTGTGATTACCTTTCAAAGAACACAGTGTTTTCATTCTCAGCTTCTACAGGGTATCTGGGCCAGGGAGAAAATGAGACAAATTCTTAGCAGCAACTCAGGAACTTCAACTGATTTGGGGGAAGGGAATTTATTTATTTATTTATTTATTTATTTATTTATTTATTTATTTATTTATTTATTTATTTATTTATTTATTTTTAAATTTGTATACCGCCCTTCTCCCTGAGGACTCAGGGTGGTGAATAGCCAAGTAAAAGCATAAACTACAAACATTAAAATACAATTAAAAAGATATATATAAATTTGGCCCCATGATTAAAAACAATAACAAACAATTAAAAACATTTTAAAAAGTGTTAGGCCAGCCTGGCTTGCTGGAAAAAGAAGGTTGTAAGGGCACGGCGGATCACACTTAACACCAGGCATTGCTCCAAAGCTATTATGGAACACATTTGTCAAACTATTAGAAATATACACCAAGGTTTGAATTCCATACATGCTAAGGTTATAAATTCAAGCCCCTTTCTTTCTGTCTTTTCAATAGAATCAATCAAGGATATCGACACGCATGCATGTGTCGATACCCATAAATGCACCCCGCTCCCCGCACTTCCCCCGCCTTTGGCACGCAATGGCACGATGGGCCCGGTAGGTCTGTTTTTTGGTCTCCCCAGGCTCCAGAGGCTTTCTAGGAGTCTAAGGAGGGTGAAAACGGCATTCCCCCCCACCACCGGAGGCCCTTTAGAGGCTGGAAACCGCCTGTTTCCTGACTTCTGGTGGGTCCGAAAGGCCCAAAAATCAGCTGGCCAGTGTGTGCATGCGCGCTACAGCTGAGGTAGGGCAATGCTCGCGTGCCCACTGATATGGCTCTGCATGCCACCTGTGGCACATGTGCCATAGGTTCGCCATCACAAATCTATATCTATCTATCTATCTATCTATCTATCTATCTATCTATCTATCTATCTATCTGATAAAGAACACTCTGGAGATCCCTGCTAATCAGAGTTAACTATACAAGCACACTGCCTGTTTTACACGTTATAATGAATTATTATGATTTGTTTGCTTTGCAAGTCACAATTAGCTGGGTTCACATAGCGAACAAATCAACTACATCATGGTTTATATATGAATCTAGTCAGTCTGATCAAGTAGAGGTAGCTTTCTGCGATTGGGAAAAGAAGAAGCTGCATTGTCCTGAAAGCTTCAAGTGCAATGCAAACTCAAAAGACAGGACCAATCAACACGGTGGGCTATTTCTAAGCTACAGAAGCTCCTCAACCTTTTCTGACCCTGGCTTTATTAGATATATTGCAAAAAGTGGGATGGGAGACCAGGTTATCTTTTGCATACAAAATGAAAACAACCCCCACCCTTGTTTTTGTAATTTAGATAGGTAAAGGTAAAGATTCCCCTCCACTCTAGGGGGCGGTGCTCATCTCTATTTCAAAGCTGAAGACCCAGCGCAGTCCGAAGACATCTCTGTGGTCATGTGGCCAGCATGACTAAACGCCAAAGGCGCACAGAATGCTGTTACCTTCCCACCAAAGGTGGTCCCTATTTTTCTACTTGCATTTTTTACGTGCTTTCGAACTGCTAGGTTGGAGACAAGTAACAAGAAGCTGGGAAGCTGACAAGAAGCTGGGACAAGTAACGGGAGCTCACCCCATTACGAGGCACTAGGGATTCAAACCGCTGAACTGCTGAGCTTTCGATTGACAAGCTCAGTCTCTTAGCCACTGAGCCACTGCATCCCTCATAATTTAGATTTAGATAGGAACACTCAAATTCCCCCTCGGAAGCCCATTTAAAATCACTGGTGAAGCTGCAGACAGTATTAATGTGACAATACAATTTTCAAAAGTTTGTGTAATACAGGAATGATTTTTTTTTCCTATGGAAACATGTTTGAAATCCTTGTAGAGCAGCTACACTTTCCATTGATAATATACATGAAATCAATTTGTTCTGTTCCCAATTAGATGTGTTTGAAAAACAAAGCATCTATATCACCGCTGTTCTGTTTCAAGCACATAATTTATAGTGTCTTTCCTTTTTTAAAAACAATGGGGTTGGACAGGAAAGGGCAGGAGATTATGTTATGAGTTTGGTTTCCGTAGGCATTAAGTAAATGGTTATGAATTGCTATGATTGTTCATAATTTACTGCAAGAATCTAAGAGCTCTGATGGATCAGACTACTGCTTGCATTGTTGAATGCATTATTTCTTACAAGAGCCAAACATATGTATCAAGGAAGCAGAAGACACCAATGAAACAAAACCCATCTTCAGCATCTAGGATTTACAGCCGTAATACCCATTTCAAAAACTCAGCAACACTATCTTATATTTACTGAAAAATGGGGCATACTCTTGACCTAATTGAGTCTTAGTATCAAAATCAAGAGTGGTTTATTGTACTTAATATTATCACATAAGTCTTCCTGCAACTGAGTTATCCTGTTCAGGTGGACATCCTGACTCTGTGGACATTGTAGGAGGAGAGCTGTGCTAGCCTATGGTAGCAAAACATTGGAAGTAGTCTTTGTTAGTTAGACAAGACTATAGAGTAGCATGGCTCTCCACTTAGAATCAGAACTGACTTCTTTTGACTTTCTGACTGTGTGGAAATCACTGTAAACATAGATTTAATCCATAATACATGGATATCTATGAACATAGCTGATAACATGGCCCTGTTCATTTATAAACATGTACTCCTCCTTCAAAAAATTCATGTGTGAATGAAATAGCTACTGCTAAACTGTGAGACCCTATGTAGATATCATAGCTGATAGCACTTGTCCAGGGATTCTGTCCTTCATTTATGATTAGATTTGGAAATAAATCTTTTTTTGAATACAGATAGTCCTTGTTTAGCAATCATCTCATTTAGCAACCATCTCATTTAGCAACCATTCTCAGTTACAATGCTGATGAAAAAAATAACTTTGTGACTAATCCTTGCCTTTACAACTTCCACAGGTCTGTGAAGCAAAGGAAAACTGAAATAAGATCATAAATACAGTTGCAGTTTCACTTAGCAACCACTTTGCTTAATTACCATGTTGTCAATACCAATTGTGGTCACTAAGAAGGACTACCTGATCATTTTCAGATACACTTCATTGTAAAAGTGGAAAGGAGATAGAGACTCAAGCTCTAGGTCCACATCAGCTAAATTCCAACCTCCCTGTATTGAGGTGAATGTTCTGAGCAGAGTTGTAACCATCACTATGCAGATCACTTTCTCAATCTGGGCTTGCTGATCATGTGCAGGCAAGTATCCAGAGTCCACAGAATGAAATTTTATGCTTCCAATGCTATGCAAGAATATCTGTAGAGTACAAAGCAGTATGCACATTTATGCTTCTTCCCCATAATGTGCCTAAAGAAAGTATTGGTAACTATTCTCATATTTTGTGCCAGCAAATTCTATATGCTAATTATACATTATCCTTGGAAAGATACTTCTGTAGTCTATAGTCTGATCTAAAAGTGGTCATACATTTCATGGGGAAAATGAATTAGAACAGAGTTCTAATACCATGAAAAAAGGATTAAAAAAAGATCCCTCTGCTTATATTTCTCATATCACTCATTGGTTGGTTTCATGCATTGGACAAACCATAATGGGGTTGGTTTGTTTTTGACTTAATCTGTTGGGTGACATTAACCATTGTGGTTTATAAGTCACAGTTTATAGCATACATTTGAACAAGGCTGTTATGGCATCTTTAATAAACAGGAATTAAAGACAAAGAGATTTAGTGACATATGTAAGGCACGTCACTGAAGTTTCTTTTATCATGTTCCATATTTGCTATCTTATTTTACACTCAGAAAGCTCCCATAATTTGTATATTCAATGTGGATAGTGTTCCAGTCCTTTAATTGGTTTGATTGATGCTTTCTGTACCTTTCTGGGTCCATTACAATAGACAGATGAGAGACAGTGTATCTACTGAATTAGAACTCCTTGCAATAGTCTAAATATAACTTTAGACTTCTCCTACCTGCTGCCTTTCAGCTATGCTAGATAGTCCATGGAATTAAAGGACTTGTCCAAGACACATAGAGAGAAATGGGAAGTCCACTTTATATAATGAAAAAGTAAAATGAAGTTGCATTTTGAATATTGAAAACAGTTTATTCCATAAATTTAAACAATAACCATCCAGTCTCTCCATCCTCATTGAAAGACAACAGCAAAATATTTAAATATATTGTGATATATTGTGGCTATTTTTATTCTCAATTGCAGTTTCTGTTATTACAAAGCCACACATGGTTTGCTTTAAACTCTTCATTCTGAATCTCTTTGCATCCGTTATATGTTTTTACCATTTTTATGAATATTCCATAAACCTGGCTGGACTATTTATGTTATCTGAGTAAAGGACAGAGAAAACACCCCTGTGGAGAGAAGCAGCTTGCTGGCTGCATGTGGGCACAGCTGCTGTGCTATACATAACATCTGCCCCCCAAAATGTTTTTAGTTGCCACCAGATCTTTTGTCTTTAAATTACAGTGGAATCATCCAATGGTCTTGGCAACATACAATTTCCCCACCATGTGAAACACACACACACACACACACACACACACACAGGGAGGGAGGGAGGGAGGGAGGGAGGGAGGGAGAGAGAGAGAGAGTGGGAGGGAGTATTAGATAGTGGGAGGGATGTATGTCAATATTTAATTTGGCTTGTACTTTCTGAAATTCTTAAAGCAGGCATTATCTCAAGGGCTTTCTTTGACATTCTTTTTCAGCCTGGTCTTGAAGAAGATATTGCCACAGCCAGACCTAAATATTTCCTCCCAGGGACAGAAATTGTCCCCCAGCTGCCAGAATTCCTAGAGGAGGAGTGTCAAACTCGTGTCATCACGGTGTTGTCACGTGACATATCATGACCTTTTCCCCCTTCGCTATACTGGGCAAGGGCACGGTCAGCGCGTGACGCATCTGACCTGCAGGCCACAAGTTTGACACCCCTATACCTGGAGTAAGGTCCACAGCTTCTTATCACCCCTCTGTAATGATCATCCATAGAGCTTTGTTTTATTCCATGTTTCTCTGAGCAGAACCTCCATTACTCTTTGAAATCAAGTCCTTTCAATGAGGTTGGGAAAGAAGCAAGATGGCACATGAGTCAAGTAACTAAATGAAACGTTGTCTCATATTCAGGAGCTGATAAAAGCTAAAGCAGTTGATAAGAGCTGACCATTCTGCGAGAACCTTTCTTTCTTATTCTCTGTGGTTCTATGAGTTTGTGTGACCTCTCCACCCACATCTCACTCCCACCCAGATTAAAAGTAATGACTTTATAGTGGGTTAGCATTGGACGTGTATAAATATGCCATTTCCTTTTCGTAATATAATTTTAATCTAGACATAAAATGTAATACTAATGGTACCACACAACTTCATAAATTAAAACCTTCTGCATTGGAAATAAACTATGAAACATTCAAATCGAAAAGCATATTTATCAATGGGAGGAAGGAATGGTGTTTTTTTTTTTCAATTTGTTAAACATGGTTAGCATAGTCTTTGGATTTGGGATTTTAATTTTGAGATAGCCAGCCTTCCTGTTCACATTTCTTTTGAATATGGGTAGTCCTCGACTTACAACCACAATTGACCCCAAAATTTCTGTTCCTAAGTAAGACAGTTGTTAATTGAGTTTTGCCCCATCTTATGACCTTCATTGCCACAGTTGTTCAGTGAATCCCTGCAGTTGTTAAGTTAGTAACGTGGTTGTTAAGTGAATCTGGCTTCCCCATTGACTTTGCTTGCCAGAAAGTCATAAAAGGTGATCACATGACCCTGAGACAGTGCAACCATGCAGCCAGTTCCCAAGTGTCCCAATTTTTGATCACGTGACTACAGGGATACTGCAATGGTCATAAGTGTGAAAAACGGCCATAAATCACTCTTTTTCAGTGCTGGTGTAACTTCTAACAGTGGTTGTAAATCAAGGATTACCTGTACATATGCCAGTTCTCAAGTGTCCGAATTTTGATCATGTGATCATGCAATGGTCGTAAGTGTGAAAAATGGCCATAAGTCACTTTTTTTCAGTGCTTTTGTAACTTCAAACAGTCACTAACCTTATGGTTATAAGTCGAGGATTACCTGTATATATGAATTTTTAAAAGAATAAATATGGAAAAAAAAACTCTGATTTACTGATGACTTGTCCAAGCAAAATAGGAGAGAACGGGAGAGAATTCTGACAGTGATTCAGCTTTGGGTACATATTTCCTAAGTCTTGCATACACATCCTATAAGACCATACTCTGGATTGCCCTTTCTGCTTTGCTTGTCAAAGCAGGAAGTGGTTTGTGCAGACAGAATAGGATTGCCTACACAAACCAGTTGTGCAGTTTTGTGTGTGCAACAGAGGTGGGTTTCAGCAGGTTCTGACCAGTTCTGGAGAACCGGTAGCAGAAATTTTGGGTAGTTCGGAGAACCGGTAGTAAACATTCTGACTGGCCATACCCCCATTTATTCTCTGCCTCCCAAATCCCAGCTGATTGGGAGGAAATGGGGATTTTGCAGTAACCTTCCCCTGGAGTGGGGTGGGAATGGAGATTTTACATTATCCTTCCCCTGCCATGCCCACCAAGCCACAGCCACCAAGCCATGCCACGCCCACCAAGCCACACCCACAGAACTGGTAGTAAAAAATTTTGAAACCCACCACTGGTGTGCAAGCCCTGGAAGCCTGGAAAAGTCTGGATGGTGATCCCATTTTGGATATGCAGACCATCAGGAATGAGAAGTGAGTGAAAAGCCATCACTGAAATCTTAACGATGTCCTGCTTCCAAGGTGGCTTGCTCTGTACTGGGAATGTGATCCTGTCGATTATCTTTCTGATGACATTGTGCCTTGTGGATTATACAGAATGTTGACTCTGCAGTGATGTTGCTTAATTCTTGATAGCTGTTTACAGAAGATAGCAGAATATCGGCTTGATTCCTTAGCTTTTACATTTGGGGATTTTATAGGCTTCTCATTTCCCATGCTATTTAAAATTGTCATGAAATTCCCCATACTGTTTAACTTTAATGTGATCCTTCAGAGATTTAGGAAGCATGGCCATCAAAATGTTGATGCGATGCGGCTCTATTTTTTTAATCAGATCCTGGTGATGCAGTGAAGATGCTTAATTGATTTATTATTGTTGATTGATTCATTTATTTAATAAAATTTATATAGCGCCCATCTAACCAAAGAAGACTCTGGGCAACAAATGAGTAAAATCATATATAAAAAACCTACAGATATATAATAAAATATAAGAATCACATTAACTGTAAATACTATAAAAACAGAGATACAAATCCTAGGCAAAGAGAGGGTTAAAATGGTCAGCTCAGCAATGGAGCCATCTAAGCATGTCTCTGGTTCCCTGGGAGTCCCTGGCTTGATAACATAACTAGAACTTGAGGACCTTCCCAAATACCAAAAGGGATGGAGTTAATTGTAATTCAGGAAGAAAAACTGTTCCATAAGTAGGGCACCCATGTCTCCTGTGTGTGGATCACTAGTTGATGATATGCACCCCTTCTCTGGCAGATCTCATAGGGCTTCTTCATTGTGGTAGAGTGATCCAAGTGACTGAAGTTCAATCCAGACAGGAGAGAGGAAAACCTAGCAGAAAGTTAATCTACCCAATTTTGTGGTTGTTCAAACTGCAGGAGCAAATTTTGCTGACCCTTAAAGCTCAGTTTTGTAACTTGTAAGTAGAATAACAGAATAGCAGAATTGGAAGGGACCTTGGAGGTCTTCTAGTCCAACTCCCTGCTCAAGCAGGAAAACCTACGCCATTTCAGACAAATGATTGTCCAATCTCTTCCTAAAAACCTCCAATGTTGGAGCATCCACAATTTTTGCAGGCAAGTTGTTCCATTGATCAATTGTTCCAACTGTCAGGATATTTTGCTTTAGTTCTAGGTTGGAACTAAATCTACTTGATTATATTCTATCCATTGCTTCTTGTCTTGCCTTCAGGTGCTTTGGAGAATAGGTTGACCCACTCTTCTTTGGCCCCTTAGATATTAGAACACTGCTAATTATGTCACACCTAATCCTTCTTTTCATTAAACTAGACATATCCAATTCCTGCAACCGTTCTTCATATTTTAGCCTCCAGTCCCCTAATCATCTTTGTCATTCTGCTCTGTACTCTTTCTAGTCTCTCAACATCTTTTTTATATCCTAGCAATCAAAACTGGATGCAATATTCCAAGTGTAGTATTATCAAGGCATTATAAAATGATACTAACACTTCCTTGATTCTACCCCTCTATTAATGCATCCTAAGACTGTGTTGGCTTTTTTTTTTTTTTTTGGGTAGAACTTAAATAGCCTCTGAAACACTGAGTAAATTTAAAAGGTACTATCCATGATCTTATTTGGCTAGAGATAGCCTGGTAAATGTATTTTTAAAATATCTTATATTTAGGTTACTGCATTCTGTTGGAGAGGTAAGCTTTTCTCTCAGCACTTTCCATAAATTTTAGAGGCAACTATGGTGGCTCAGGGATACTGGCTGGAACTGGGTGTTATGATTGCATTATTCCAGTACTGGATCATCTTCATGGGATGTCAGTCCACCACTGTAATAGAATGCATGAATGATCTTGAGGGACAAGAGGGGCTGCTACAGAAACCATCAGTCAAGAGAAGGTGGAGCCCTCAAGGGTTTAAAAGTCAGAGGAAGAAACTTAGGAAGCACCTGCCCTGGTTGATCAAATAGTTAAAAGTGGCAGTGGGACATTTCTACCTTCAGACTTAAAAGATTCTGCTAATGTAGCCTTACAATAAAGCAGAATTAACTCATCTAAGTCGTGTTTTCTGTCTGGTTTACACTGGAGGGCTGACAAACCACCAGACCCAGTACAGCATGCTGGTGTTGTGCAATAAAGCCTAAAGAAATATCTGAGGCTCAAAGATGGTCATTGGAGACCTTGCTCTCACAATGGCAATTCAAGAATGGACTTTGTTGGTCGTAGCTTCATAATTATAGAATAATCGGTTCAGATTTGCCTGTTGCATAGTTTTATCTTTTTGACCCAAGGTGAAATCCTTTTCATTTCTCTTTTCCTTCTAATGTCAGTCCAAATTCTCTGTTCTACAAAGATTTGTCATTTCTCTGGTGGTTTTACCAGCTTATTTTATTTTATGGCAGTTTTTTCCTTTGACGGTACAATTTTACCTTTTTATATGCATTTCTACATGTGTTGAGGGAGTAATAATAGCAACACATGGCCATGTGCTACATTTGTCTCAGTGAGTCACAAATTGGCAGGCCTTTTTTATCTTCTTTTTAATGCTAAGTCATGAGGACAATGGAACTGTTTCCTGCGTTCCAAATATGTTGCTAATTCATTTCCATTAACTAAAATAAAGAAATCCTTATTTCAATTACCCAGTTACATTTTGGCCTTTAACTTCATTTTAAGCATTTGGTAGTCTCGTTTGCAGCTAGGCCAGTGAGTAATTTTAGGGAAGAAAAAGACCTTAATAATGTTTTTATGTGTCGATATAACACAAGGAACACGTCCATTAGATAATTGAAAATCGCAGATCAGAAAAATTTTAATATTTGCAATTATTTGGAAAGTAAAACAAAGCCAAGCTGTACAAAGCAAACACTCACCCACAACATTTACATCATTTAAACTTTAGAATGGTAGGCCCTCATACATGCAACACCCATTTTTCTAAGAAATAAATACATAAACTATTCCAAAGTTGAGAGACATTCAGAGAAGCAGCAAAGGTTTCCACATAGGTGTGATGATGATCTAGAAATGAAGAGACTTAAGTTTAAATCAGGCTTCAGTAATGACTTACCCACTGACTTACCTTTTTTAGACCAGCCTACAGCATGGGATGGTTACCTTCAGGATAAAATGGGAATGCCCCAGGGGTGAAATCCAGCAGGTTCTAACAGATTCTGGAGAACCAGTAGCGGAAATTTTGAGTAGTTCGGAAAAGCGGCAAATACCATCTCTGGCTGGCCCCAGAGTGGGGTGGGAATGGAGATATTGCACTATCCTTTCCCCAGGAGTGGAGCGGGAATGGAGATTTTACAGTATCCTTCCCCTGCCACACCCAACAAGCCACACCCACAGAACTGGTAGGGAAAAAATTTGGATTTCACCCCTGAAATGCCCCTTAGAAACCACCTTGAGCTCCTAGAAAAAGCCTGCAATACAAATCTAGCCATTCCTTGTTATAAAAATAAATGAACATGGCATCTTTAATTAGAGTTACACAGAGACAAATATGCAACACCCACTCTCAGTTAAGAAATGTGTACCTGTGCAGCTGATCATTGTGTTTCAGAAATGATGGATCTGCAATGGTTTTGTTCATTATCAAAAGCAGCATCTTTTTGCTTCAAAAACTCCTATCGTTTGCTCTAATAGGGATCAGAGGAACAAATTAGTAACCAGAACCTTTAGATACTGACATATTTTGCTCCCTGAGAGATGTGCCTTAGATGAAAGGTAGCAAGAGAAGAGTTTTTAAATTTTCTCTCCCATTGAAAATGATTAGGGTCTACATTTGATCAAGGAGAGCTTGCTCTCATTTTTAGCCCAGCCTGCAGCATGGGATGGTTATTGTAGGGAGAAAATGGAAATGTCCCTTAGAAGTACCTCAAGATAGATTAAACACAAGCTCCCTGACATTTTGAGTAAATGGTACAACTACAGATAATGGAATATTAATTATGTGAATGTGATTATGTTTTCTACTAATGCAAATAACAACCACAGGGCCTCTGGGAGAGAAAATACAATCCTTTCCTAGTGACATCCAGACAAAAACCTTCTCTCTCAACTGCTTTGTCTCTCTGAAGCTGCTGTGCATTTCAAGAATTTCCAATGGCGTCAATGGACGCTTCCCTTGAAACGCAAACAGAATGGGACACAGGAAGGGTTATGCATCATTAGGCTGTTCAGCCAGCCCTGCCGATGCTGTTTACATAACAGAAAATGATGCATGTTAATTGCCTTCACATAATTAACCCAATTTCAAGCTTTACTCTGAGACACTCTTCACAGGGGCAAAGATCCTATGCTAGTGAACAGGTATTTAATGAGGAAATTGACATATCCTAAAGTACAGGTAGTCCTTGACTTACAACAGTTCATTTAGTGACCATTCAAAATTATAATGGCAGTGAAAAAAGTGATTTACGACTGTTTTTCACACTGACGACCATTGCACCATTCCCCATGGTCATGTAGTCAAAATTCAGACACTTGGCAGCTGGTTCATATTTATGATGTCCTGGGGTCATGTGACTCTCTTTTGCAACCTTCTGACAAGCAAAGTCAATGGGGAAGCCAGATTGACTTAACAACCATGTTACTAACTGAACACCTGCAGTGATTCACCTAATAACTGGTGAGAAAGGTCGTAAAATGGGGCAAAACTCACTTAACAAATGTCTCACTTAGCAACAGAAATTTTAGACTCAATTGTGGTCATAAGTCGAGGACCTTGAATATCAGGGTGGAGAACTGAAAACCTTCCCAACATTATTGAATTTCTGATTTTGAGGAAATTCATCTGGAAATCCAATGATGAAGTACATACACTGTACTTCAATGTCAGGAGACCCACAGTTTTCCCATTCCTAGAGAAGATAATTAGATCCCATGTCTAAAAAACAAAACCTATAAAAAAGAGAGAATTTGTATTAGGACTGCATTAATGCACCCCCAGAATTCCAGAACATGCATAAGCTGGTCTCCTATTTCTTATTCTTTTGACATAAAGAATGCTTAAGTGAAAGCAAAATTGTACAGGAAGAACATTGAGATATACAGAATATGCCTTACCGTATAGCATGTATTTCTTCTTTCCTAATAACTCTTTAGTAGCCAGCAGGGTCTGGTTCATTTTTTCTGCCAAAACAATTTCCAAGAAGAAGATGAAGTGAACTCTGCGGCTAAGCACCATTTAGCTCTTCTTAAGGGCATTATTACAAAACCTAAGATTAATTTAACCATTTGAGATTACTTCTGCACAAAACGAAGCACTACAGCATCCAGCCTTTAAGATAGTTTTGCTGTTGTTTAATAGAGATTTAGTGAAGATATTCACTATGAATGATATATTTGTAATTAAAATCTCTTCCAGCATCCTGATTAATATGCTTTTCCACAAAAAAATTTTACAAGGACAATGTGGGCATGATTCCTACTATATGCCTTTAAAAGGTAAAGGGGGGGGTTGGAAAATATAATAATAATTCATTATTTTCATATAATCAAGCCACTCCAGTGATGTCTGGATGCGATTCCTGGAGCTATGGACAGAATAAATCAACTGCCACAATATATTTAGCAAATGCTAATGTGCAAGATAGCATGCGACAAAAGCAGGTCAGGCAATATATCTCCCCTGGGGACCTATGGCTGGATAACAGATAATTTATAAGAATGAAAGAGGGCTTCTTTGTCTACTCATTTTAAAACCAAACAATAAATTGCTAGTTTATTTTTAATTGCAATTTTGGATTAAAATAAACTCATATTCTCGACAAGCCACTTTCTACGCTTTTTGCCAGTCCTCAGTGGCAGGGTTAGCCCTGTTTTTTGGCTCCTGTTCTCCATCTCTAGGTGGTTCATTTATTTGAAAAGGGAGGCAGCCCTATTTGCAAAGCCTGGGTGAAGGCCAGAGGCAACTCCACAACACAGCTGTGCCTTTCCTGCCTATGATTCCGGTCAAGGCTGGTTCACCATTTAAACAGTCAGCTGTGACTCATCGCTATTCCACCATGCTCTGTGGTGATGGAATTGGAATTTCTGCCTTTCAGAGAACAATGTAATGCCTCTTGTGGAAGAAGTAGCTAAGGAATCATTTTTTTAAAAAAAATCCCACCTAAGGATGCATAAGGAGGGAAACATTTCTCTTAATTGTTTCCGCAACCATTTTGCTCATTAGCTGTATTTATCTGGCACACGAATCATTGACTAGACAACAGATTTTTAGCTTATATAAAGAGTTTATGGTTCAGGGTGTTATGCAAGCTTCAGAAAATCAGGTTAATTGAGTAAACCATGCACGGTTTAATTGGATATGGATAAATATGGCAATATTTTCTTTCACTCCTTTATTTAGGTATCATTAATGAGTTGGGTCTCATAGTAATGGATATGATGCCGTATATAGACAGCTTGCATTTAGTTATGTATTTAACTACCAGTCCTGGATTAAGTACTAGCTTACCTCCTTTAGGGCTTCTAGATTATTTTTTTTTAAAAAAAAAAGCTGCAATAGCCTTATCCTTTTCTTTAGCTTCTTTGACAGTAATATATTTATTATTTATTTATATTTCATATTTCTAAACCACCCATCTCCCTCAAAAAGGGACTCTGGGTGGTGTACAATATAATATACACCAGAATGGAACCGAACCGAACCGAACCGAACTGAACAATATAGAATAGAATAGAATAGAATAGAATAGAATAGAATAGAATAGAATAGAATAGAATAGAATAGAATAGAATAGAATAGAATAGAGGTTTACAGAATCAGCATATTGCTCCAACAATCTGGGTCCTCATTTTACCGACCTTGGAAGGATGGAAGGCTGAGTCAACCTTGAGCTGGTTAGGATCAAACTGCTTGCTGCGGACAAAGTTACCCTGCAATACTGCATTCTAATCACTGCACCACCACAGCTCCCAGTCAGTAAACACTTCTTGAAATAGTAAATAAGATAGTGTACAATTAAGTGCATCCACGTTGGAACTAATTTATAGTAAATTTAACCATAAACTTTAGTGTGCTAGCTAATGATTTTTATTGTCTTCAAAGGCTTAAGAAATCAGTAGTTGTACTGAGGGGGGGGGATCTAAAATCCATATTAATATGTTTGTTAGAAGAACTGACATTCAGGGAGTCTGATATATTTAAAATTCCCAGGAATTCTTATCAGGTTTATATAATACATACTGTATTGCTATTTAGTTTTAGAGCAACCAGTATTATGCAAAGTGCAAACAAAAACAATAAGCAAAAGGAATTAGAGGCAAGAGAGAAAGATCTGGAGCTTATGATCATACCATTCTTTATATCAGTGGTGAAATTCAAATTGTTTTACTACCGGTTCTGTGGGCGTGGCTTGGTGGGCATGGTGTGGCTTGGGCGTGGTGTGGCTTGGTGGGCGTGGCTTGGTGGGCATGGCAGGGGAAGGATACTGCAAAATCTCCATTCCCACCCCACTTGGGGCGCCAGCCAGAGGTGATATTTACTGGTTCTCCGAACAACTCAAAATTTCCGCTACCGGTTCTCTGAACTACTCAAAATTCCCGCTACTGGTTCTCCAGAACCTGTCAGAACCTGCTTGATTTCACCCTTGCTTTATATACTATCATGCCTTCACTGCCTTTCAGTGAAGGTGGCTTTCATGCCTATGGCAGGAATAGAAGTCACAGTCCCTGTTTCCTCACCCGGTGCCTTAACCACTGGACCAAACTGGCTCTCATTTGACCTTCCTTTAACAAATGTTCATAACTCACAATAGAACATATAGTGCCTAGTATCTTGTTATCAGTATTTTCATGACTTAACATTTCTCTATCAATTTTTCCATCTTCAGTAAACATTCTACCAAGATAGAAAAGAATAATCTCTTGTTTTAGTTTTTTACCACTTATATTTTAATTTGGAACTATTCTCTCTATTTTCACTGTCAAACACAGTGAAAATGCCACTATCTTGGTATTTGATGTCAAAGGTCAATACACTCTCCGCATGTGTTTCTGAGAGTGGGAATCTAATCTGAGCAAGAGTTATAGAAGCAGGTTTTATAATAATAATAAAAATAAGGTGTTTTTTTTTTCAGGAAATACATTATAGGACTAGACAAAGCCCAATACATACAGTAGCTAGCTACATCTTTTCAGGAGCAGAATCCAAAAGCATATCTGTTATGCATGTGTGCTTGGAAAGAAAGGCAAAAGGAAGTAAATTCAAATGAGAAATCTCTTAGACAAAGAGCAGACAGAATGATAGGCAAAGGAAAGACACAGAGTAATGCCTTAGCTTTGCCTTTCACCCTAAAGCTCTCATAGTCAGTGATGAATAGTCACTGCTAGATTTGATACATTAATTTGCAGATCCATACTGTTTGTTGTGTCATACAAACTTATAATTCTTATAAATCCTTTGGCCTTTCAGCTAATAACATGGCAACGTCTGCATGCAAAAGTATTCATGTCTCCAATCTCTAACACCATCACAAAGCATTTCTTATATATTTATCCATAAAAATTCCCTTGCCTGACTCTGTGCTCAGTATTAAACCATTTGCTAAATGTTCCATTTATTCTCATGCAGTTTTACAATGTATACTTTTGCTACATTTAGCAACCAACCTTCAACTCCATTAAGGCAACAAATGTTTGCCTTTCAAGTCAATTGATTTATCACTATTTTTTTCTAAATAGACCTACGCACAATAATGTTTTTCTCATGTTCATATACTGTATTTCTTAGTGACCTGCTAAAGAGCAAAGGACAACCATAAATTAACATTTTTGTAGGTTACCTATCATTTGTCCCAACTTTTTTACACCCTTCAACAATCACACTTCAACATATCATAATTCCCATAAAAATCTCTGAAATGTTCTTTCCAACATTCTGTCAGTTCAGTTTTATTCTAAACTATTACAATTTTGATTCTTTGTTTGCTAGTTTTATACTCTTCCTCTCCTCCAGCAGCTCCAGCAGCTGAGACCTTCTCCAGCCTAAGTTGATTGAACTGAGAAAAGGTGAATGCATCGAAGTGACATACTAAGCTTTTATAGGTAAGAATACATCTGAATATTTGTCTACCTAGTCTTAGGCAAGTGTCTTAACCACTAAACCACACAGGTTTTCTGTTCATTCTGCTAGAGCAGGGGTGTCAAATTGGCGGCCCATGGGCCAGATGCGTCACACGCAGGACAGTGGTGGGTTTCAAAATTTTTTACTACTGGTTCTGTGGGTGTGGCTTGGTGGGCATGGCATGGATTGGTGGGCGTGGCTTGGTGGGCATGGCAGGGGAAGGATACTGTAAAATCTCCATTCCCACCCAACTCCAGGGGAAGGTTACTGCAAAATCCCCTTTTCCTCCCGATCAGCTGGGATTTGGGAGGCAGAGAATAGATGGGGTCGGGGCCAGTCAGAATTTTTACTACCGGTTCTCCAAACTACTCAAAATTTCCGCTGCTGGTTCTCCACAACTGGTCAGAACCTGCTGAAACCCACCTCTGACACAGGCCATGTCCACCCCAGCTTCATGAAGGGAAAAAAAATGTTGTGATATGTCCTGTGACAGCAACATGACACCATGAGTTTGACACCCATGTGTTAGAGTCTTCTTGTTTAGCCTTTTTCACCCCCTTCCAAAACCTTTTTAAAAAATTTTCATCAAAAGGCCTTTAGCATTTTCTTTGCTTCTTTTACACTCTCTAGGTTCTATGGCAACATTTTTCTGAATTCTTTTTCTATCCCTATACTCATTCTGCAACATTTTATCTTCATTTTTTGTAGCAATAATTCTCTTACACACAGTTTTTATCTCCACATTTTTCTCACTTTATCATTCCAAACACACTTTTCCATATTCTGCATTAACATAACCATGCACTCTTTTGTGGAACTTGTAATATAATATTTTCACTTTGTTCCAGGGGGCTTCTACATCCTCTTTCCTTGTTGTCAGTCAATTCTGTTGGGAAATTAATCTTTTATACAGGACTTGTTTCTCTTCCTACAACTTCCTTGTAGTTGTTCTAGTTTACCACTAGTTTCTTTTACTTTTTTCTCTCTCTATTTTTCTCAAAGATTCACTTCTGACACTATTTAACAATGGTCTGTCTTATATTCAGAACATCACCTTGATAAAGAAACCTTGTATCTCTCATTAATTCTTTTTTTTTTCATTATAAAGAATCAGCACAATCATTCCTTTGCCATGTGTATGCATAAATAGACTTATACCTAAATCACACTGTCAAAACAGGTATTTCTTCCTAAGCAGATTCAATTTTTCATCAGGCAAATTAAATGTCAAAGAAAAAATGTGAATGTTATTTAAGCCTACACCAGATTACTCTTCATCTTCCTGTAGCACATAGACATGTGGGTAAGTGCAGTAAGTATTTACTTATTTCTTTTTCTCAGGAAGTTTTGAGGAAGTTCTTTGTGCAGCCTGACACCATCTCTGCATCAAGGACATTCTAATGTGCACTATAATAATGTGATTATTATAGGCTTACCCAGAGTGACAGATTAATCTAATGAAGGCACAGCTTAAACAAACAACCACATTTTTTCTGCCTCCTACTTTACTGGACTTTTAATCATTATGTCTGTGGAAGAGTTCTTGCCCATTATTTTGTAAGCTTTTAGGTGACTTAATAATGTCATTATCTTAATATAGGTGTAGTTTTAAGAGAAATTATTCTGGTAATTTGACCAACATACCCTCCTTCAGAAGAAAAACAATTAGTTGGCTTGATTCACACATCTTGAACTATAAAGTGGTTCATTTGGCTTAGTCATTTTTGTTTATTCAACAAAACAAACAATGTACACCATGACTGGACTCACAAAATAGTCAACAATACACCATGGCTAATATACTCCAATGATCGTTATCACTCAGTATAATGCAGGAAACTAAAGAAACTGTGTTATGACTTTAGGTGGTAAGTAAACACATTTATCAAAGCAATGTCCAAAGAATGAACAGAATTTATTTCAAAGTTTGGAGATAGACATGATTCACTGTGAGTGAATAAACGATATAAATTAAAAAAAAAACATTAAATTGTGTGCTTTATGTCCTTTTCAGCAACAGACAACCACATCATTAACTTTGTTATCCATTGTTATCCATAGAGAAACTAATAAAAATCTCAGAAACAATTATTGATATTTCTTGGAGACAACTATTGGCTCAGTGAAGTTTTGAAATAAAAAGTATTAAGGTGTAAATCCAAGATACATCAAAGAACCACCAAACTGGTAGTTGCAGAGGATTTGGGTAGCAGACTGGTGTGCATCTCATCCTTGACAACTATAAGATGCATGGATTTCAACTCCCAGAATTCCGCAGCCAGCAGCTCTACATGTTGTAGAGTTTCCAAGGTTAAGAAACAGTGATTCCTAGACTAATACAAACCCTCCTCCCCTCCCCTCTTTCCCTTTTAAATCCATTAGTTGAGTAAGGATGATGTGTGTTGAAATCTTTCTTGCCAAGCTGTCAACCTGAACATTTTCATTTTCTTTTGGATTCCATGTAACATGTTCCCACACTTCAGAAGAAAGGAGCAGGTGGACGCGGATAAAACTTCAGCAGCAAGGGCTTTGTAGTACATTACCATTACCCAATCAAGTCCTTTAAAATGTGGAGGGAGTAGGAAAGACTGTTTCTCCTTGTTAATTGTAAATTGGGAGTGGTTGCAGGGAACTAAGTGATCAGAAGCTTGGGAAAGGAGATGGCAATGAGCAAAGGAAGGAAAAGTGGGGAAACATTGGCAGAATACTTAGAAGAGTGGAACTTGAACAGATTAAGGCACTTCTTGTGGAGGGGAGTCTGGAAGAAAAAAATGACAAGGATCCCCTCAAACCATATATTATTCTTATATATTACTACCATATTACTACCGTAGTTTATTTTTGGTTACTCCATTGAGAATGTAAAAATAATCTGTGGCATCATGCTAAGGCCCATTTGAGTTCACTGGTTTAGATGGTGGTTCTGGAATGGTTGTAAGTAGGAAGTGGAGGTACAATCCTTTCCTGTTGGTCTTCCACCAAGTGGAGACATAATAGCTACAACTGGAAGTAGCACAAGCTTTTCAAAACTGAAAGCATATGCTAGACCTATCCAGTTCTTTCTCTATTATAGGTTGACTTTCCCAATTTCATTATATAGAGAAAAATACGATTTGCTTAAATTTATCGTGAAGAGATTAATTAAATGCTTCTGTGATGGACATATTATGCTTGAATATAAGATGCTTATTTCTATTTATATCATACTAAGTAAAGGAATTTTCTAACTTAACTTTCTGAAGTTAAATCCAGCTTATACTGTAGTTCTAAAATTTTAATTATACTCCTTCATGAAATATGAAATGTACCTATGTCATATTTTTTAATTCTGTTACGATTTTGCTCTGAATTATTTTTCAACGAAATCCAGCATTTCCTATTTCAGATTAAAGCAAGTGTTAGCTTTTGCTTGTTTAGGAATTTGACTACTTTTAGTCAATGAAGCAACATTTCAAGATATCTAAACATTAATAATTTCTCTTCCTACTCAGGAAACTATTTTTTGTATCTTCTCAAATCTCTTTATTTTGTAGAAACTTTTTTTTCCAAATACAGTACAATTTTAATATCACATTTAATTAAAATAAACTAATATAGCCAATTTTATACACCCTGTGCAGAAATAAACTCAATATCCTTCAGTTGTTTCACACCTGTTTTTGGACAGATGATATGCTGCTAAGGAATGTACCAACTATTCTGCTCTAGAGGAATAATTTGTCTTTGTTGAAATGCCAATATTTTATCTACTGTTTTCCTCTTTGCCTAATGCTTTGCGCTATGTGAACTGATCTGGACCTTTTTAAAAAAAGAGGTGTGTGTGTGTGTGTGTGTGTGTGTGTGTGTGTGTGTGTGTGTGTGAGAGAGAGAGAGAGAGAGAGAGAGAGAGAGAGAGAGAGAGAGAGAGAGAGAGAGAGAGAGAGAGAGAGAGAATTGTTGCAATTGCTCTGGGCCCCAAACATCAAAAGGTGAATATGGTTTTGTATTTTAAACAATCAGATGGATCAACACTTTCCATACAAGGTGGCAAAATTAATCAGTTAAAGTATAATTTGAAGAGTTATTTCAATACTTTTAGGCAATTTCACTCTTTAGTTTATTGATCTGTTGACCACAATGGACAACAACAACAACCACAGCTAAAGATATTATACCACATAGGATGCAATGAGAAGAAAGTGTGTAGAGGAGTGGGGCTCACATGAATTTTTTACAGAATCAATTTTCTTGATGTCTGAAGACCTGAAACTGACTCAAGACTTATGTATATTCAATAATCCATTCCAGTATGGACAGTTTTATAGCCAACAAATTATTAGCCAACAAGGAAGTTAGAGTAGATATTCATCACATCCGGGGGGTTTGAAAATGGGTGTTATGATTTTTGGCATTATGAAAAAAGCCATTGTAATGTAGTGATTGGCACCAGAGACATCCAGACTTCTGGCAAGCCATTCTTGCTTAGTGTAATCTACTACACAGGATTGTTATGAGGCACTTTGTGCATGAGAAAGAGAAAACTTTATAGTTTTCAGGGAGTTGCTCTCCCTGAAGTAAGAGTAAGATAAAATGCAATAAATGCAAAGTGGTGCCATCACACACCTGAGTTCTCCCTTGAGGTCAATAGATTTGTATCTTTCCAGGAGCACCAGAAGGACTTGTGCCAAAGTGGAAAATATTAGACCACATCTTTGCATGTAGCAGACTACAGTGCTTAACAAATGTTACCATGTCAGAGTGCAGGTAAGTGATACCATTTCTGAACAGCATTAGTTTTAAAAAGATCCCTGAAAGTAAAACACTTGGAGAGAAGGAGAAAGAACCTTCTCCCCTGTTGTGCTACTGTTTTATCTGCAGAAAGCTGAATATAGAGAGGTTGAGAGGCAGGAAGGCATGTGGACCACTGTCTAAATTATAGCATCCAAATTTTGCTCAATGAATTTGGACTGGGTACCAAGAGGTGGAACAAGGCTGGAGTGTACCATTCTAAGAATGGGAATGAGAATTATTGTTCTATTCTGGCAATTGCTTTATTTAGACACAGAGGACCCAAAGAGACCCCCCCCCCAGAGCGGAAAAAAGAACGCAGCGATCGAAAACGTTCGGCGTCGTTCCCTCTTTTTGCAGTAACTTTTTCTTAAGATAAAAGCACAATATTTTCCCCCGACCCCCCGCGTTGGCCATCCGAAGTGGCACAGTCCAGCCAAACACCTCGGGATTCTACCGGTTCGTCTTTGACGCCTCTGTCGGTGCAGCGCCGTAATTGAAGCTGGGGCGAGGTCTCATCCTCCTGCGGGCTTTTTGAGCGGAGCCAGGTGTGCTTACCAGCTGTTTCCCACCACCCCGTAACCCCCCTCCTCCCGCTGCAATTCTGTCAAGCGGCTGGGAGAAAGGGGGCAAAAAAAAAAAAAAGAAAAAAAGAAAAAAAAGGATGCCTTTTGCGTGGGCACCCTGGGCCGGAGGGAGGAGTTTCGCTCCGGAAGGCTGAGAGGCTCAAAGTAGGACATGCGTAAAGGAAGAGCGGGCTGTAACGAGCCGCACCGCTCCCACGTCGTTCTCGTTTTTTCCATTTATTTCTTCCCGGGCCGAGTTCCTCTTTCTCCTGTTCTCCAGAGCCGTTGCTGCGCGTCCCGCCCCTTCCTCGCTTCGGTCCCGCCTCCGACTCCCCGGAGAGGCCGCCCAGCGCCCGCCTGTTTGCCTAGGCTGCCGCCGCTGCCGCCGCCGCCTGCCAGCTCGCTCGCTCTCTTTCCCCAGCCTCGCGCTCGCTCTCTCCCTGCTGCCTCGGCGGTGGCGCGGACGGGCTGGAACTCGCGACCTTCTCCTGCTCCCCCCACCCACCTTTCTCCCGAACAGCCCCGCAAACTAGCAAACCGCCGCGCCGTCAAACCGGGGACTTGAAGCCCAAGGAGGCACTTCTTTGCAAGCCCGGCCGTCGGGGCTGAGAGGGGAGACGGCCAAGGCCGTTCGGCAGCGGAGCTTCTAAGGTGAGAGCGATACACGGGCAGCCTCGCAATCTCTCGGGATCGTCCCGCTCGCCTGCATGTCAACGCGCGCCCGTCAAAGAGCCTCTCCCCCCCCCCCCCCAGCCCCGGGAGAGAATTAGGGATCTGCTGCTGGCGCTGGAAGGAAAGCGATGCTGCTGCTGCTGCTGCTGCTGCCTTTTCCAGGTCCTGGGAGGCCTGGTTTTTCGCACTTTGGACGTTTGGCGTTAAAGCTGCGACCCAGAGCTTGGCGCTGAGCGAAAGGCACCCAAGCATCCTCCGCCTCGACCCAGGTTGCCGAGGGCGAGCATCTTTCCTGATACGGGGTTTGGTTTAGATGGGTTGGCAGGTGATTTAGGCCCTCCAGGATTTGGGCGACAGTCTTTCATCTCTCTCTGTCTCTCATTTAATGTTGACCTTTTTTTTTGTTTTGTTTTGTTTTAGTGTTTTTGGGTTGCTCTGCTTCCCAATACAGTATCGCGACGGAATGCCTTCTGCTAGGTGACAAGCCATGGCTTGGGTTGATGAGGGAAAAATAACCCGATTTCTCATCTCTTTCGGTTCCAGTTATTCTGGAGAATAAACAAAAAAATAGATGAATGTCTCTGTTGTTTATTTTTGTATGCATGTTGTTTCCCCATAGAGGAATTCAGACATAAATACTTCTTAGTGCTATACTGGGAAGTAGACTTAATCGGAATATTCCAGTCATGTAGCTGCTGGCAGTTGTTTGAAAGAGTATCTGAAATTCACCCATTGTTTTTGTGTTTCGTTTGTAAAAGTTAACTAATAATAATTACCGTAAGTTCCCTTTGGGAATTACTTCTTTTTAAAAAAAAAAAAAGAAAGAAACCAAACCACCTAGGTCTTAAAATCCTGTTGTTATCCTCTCCAGTTTAAAAAAAAATACATTTCAATGTGCAATGTCTATAAGAAAGCCAGCATTTATATTATTGCTGACTTAACTGTAGGTGTCAGACTCTGCTTTCCCTGGCATGATGATGGATAGATAGATATATTTGCAGTTTTAGACTTCCTCCCAAAGAGGCCAGTGGAGGGCTTCCTGTTTGTTTTCAAGCTGCATTTAGCAGTGTGAGTAGTAGTAATAAAGGCGTCTCCCTACAATCTCTCCAATTAGTGCATAAAAGCTTCATTTCTTTAGGGAGTGTCAGTACTTTTTGAGGTGTTACTGTATTGCAAACTTGGAAGAGTTATTTGTTTGTTTGTTTATCTGCCATTCATTGGCTCCTATATGTGTCAGTTGTATTTTTGGAAATATCAACTGCATTAGAGAGCCATTTTTGCACAAGGTTTTCTTTGTGCAATTTATACTGCTATGAGTTTTTCCTGTTTGTAATAGAAAGCTGCTGTTTGCTGCTTATGTATGCCAATGAACAATAATTCTGGAATGATGGGATGAGTTTGCCCATTGCATGCTAAGTATTCAAAGACATGTGAATTGAAATGGTTAGGGAATTCTGGGAGTTGAAGTCCACACAGTGGTCAAGGTTGGAAAGCTCTGCCCTACAGCTTCAAGATTGCAGTCAAGAGTGTTCACATTTGTTTGACAGATGATTTCAGATGCACTGCTGTTCAGTAGAATCAAATTTCATGTTCTATTCATTTGGTCCTGAGAAGAGTTTCTATTTGCAAGAAATCTCTTAGAATTCAAAAGGAACTAGTTAACCTAGTGTAGCCCCTTCTCCTCAGTTCTTGAAGCTGAGATACTATGAGGAAATTTTCCCAGCACATGTTGATTTATCTTTTTAAAAATCCTCTTCAAAAGGGAGGAGGTTTTACAATATAGCTTATCCTAATGCTGAGAAGTTTTAACAGTTGGCATTTTCTCTGAATCTTATTTCCCTATAATATATATCATATTATCTTTTTGGATGGGCAGATTTATTTACACATTAACTTCATTGGTATTTAAATATTTTGATTAAATTGTGCATACCGCTCATAATATTCTGAGTTGGTAAAAAAAAAAAATGATGTCAGATTATTTAGTGATGCTGTCTTGCCTGATTGTCTAGGGAATGATTCTTAGGCAATTGGTATGAAATTTGTATTCAGTATTCTGAACATATGCAATCATATTTTAATATATGAAAAACAACACTAGTTTTATTAACACTGAAACATTGTAGGTAACTTACTAGATGCTATAGTGTAACAAGGGAGCCCTAATCCTTAATTGAACCATATGAACATACCAAATATAATAGCAGGATGTAGAAAAGGGATTCAGACTAGCAATTTACTGTAGTTGCACATAATTTTTGCCTTCTCCTTACTGGCTGTTATGTCTGAGTGTGTAGGTGACTCTATTTTGATATCTTAAAAACATTTAATGACCTCATAATTTTAATTATAACAGAAAGCTGATGTATTTCTAGGCTCTACGTTTTGTCAGTGTGTGTGCCTCAGGAAGTTTTGCTAATTATGATTAATTTTTTTGCAAAGTTTAAAGACATGGATGAACTGTCAGAACTGTCTGTGTGGTAGTGTTGGCAGGGGAAAAGATTTAAGCACTGGGATTGTTAAAAGTTCTGATTTGCAGATATGTTGATAATACCTGTACAATCATCTTCAGAATGACAAGACCCAAGAATTATGACTTATCTTTTCTCAATTCACTAACGTATGCTGAAACTCAATGTCATATTCTTTTTTTGATCGCTTATGTTATAGCAGCAGCAGAACACAGCAGGGTGTGTGTTTTGTTGTGCAATAATATTGGCGGCTGAAAGCCATTTTTCACTTTCTGTCTTGCAACAGGCTTTGGGACTGGGTGTTAGTAGACAACATCTGTGCATAGTTCCCTTTTACAACATTCAATATTCTTCAAGACTGATAGATAGAAGGTGGATGCTTTTGTCCAACAGAAATCTTTTTTTTTAAAGTGAACTTCAGTCTTTCACATCACTGCAATTCTAATGTGCATATTTCTATTTCCTCCCTTATTTTTTTCTTCTCTCTGACTTCCATATGTGGTCTTACAACTTTTTAGGCATTTATTTCTATCTTGTTTGACCAATATAGGTTTATATGTGGGTTTATGTATGCATATATTTGGAAAAGTCGGACAATGGAACATGATGTGAAAATTGTCATTTTTTGTCATTTACTCATAATTGGTTTACAGGATAGTTTTCAGGATAAGTGAGAAAATATTTCAGCATTCAAAAAAGTGCCTTATATAATGATAATTGTTTTTGACTAACGTTTTTGTGATAGTTTGAAAGGGAGTGATATCTGCATATTTTACTCTACAGTTCTAAGATTTGATGCAAGAGGCTTCTATTATGATAAAAATGCTTGTCATACAATGACACTTGCTAGAGTTTAGGGTCATAGAACTGATCCTGGAGTCAGTAAGCATCATAGAAGTGAAGAAATACCTTGCTATTGAGTTTAGAAAATGGACTTTTTAAGTATGGGAGTGGAGGTCTGGGGTAAAAATAACACTGTGGTGGGCCTGTCTGTTGCCATGCCAACAGTGCTCTGTGAGCTGTTACATTGTTCAGTTGCAGGTTGCTTTATACAGTATTGGCTTGCCAAACAGATAACAACAACAACCTATGTTTTCCTGCTATGGCTGTTCTGCATGATACAGTGGGTGGGTGGGGGGTATAGTTGTGCAAGAATAGATGTGCCATTTAAGGAAGTTTCCCTGTTTCATTTATGACTGAGGAACATCCCTTTCTGCGGCTAGTGGTTTTATGGTTTGCATACTGAATGGCTGTTGTTAGACTGAGCTGAGCTATCCCTGTGTACATCTTTAATTTTGTCATATTTATATTGTGCTTTTACTTTAGGAGTTATAGTTGCAGCAAGCAACATGAATAGATAAAGAGTGACTTCTTACACAATGGCAGACCACAGAGGATCTTGGGTTCACTGCTGTTGTGTGTATCTTCCTAACTGCTTCCTTTGGGGCAATTACGCCTGACACAATGAATTGGACTATGTCTCTTTCTATAGCATATGCATCTGACAGTATTTTGCATGTGTTTGTTTTCTAGCCCTGTGAACTATGGGCAGAAAACGTGAAAGGATGGAAAGGAAAGGGGGGGAAAGTGCTTTTTTAAATTAAACTTTTCTACCTTTGCTTCAGGTAAAGAGTATAATTTATATCAAAATATATAGGGTTTTGGTTTTCATTTTTGTATTTTCAGCAATGTTTGAGTAAGGTGGACACACAATTAAGTACCCTCTACTGGAGATGCTTTTTTTCCATTGAAAAAGGAGATCAGACTAAACTATTTGTGACTATATTTATTGTCCTATACACCTGAAGTGTTGGACTATATTCTGGAAATAGTAGAAAGATGTTTATGCTTTTGAAGAATCTTATTTCTCTTGGCTGGGGGGGTGTACTTTTAAGAGAACCAATGTGATACAATAATTAAAATGCTGAATTAGGTCTAAGAAGAAGCCCAATTCAAATCCTGCTTTGATGACTTGACCAAGCATTATTTTTCATCCTAAAAAGAAAGGATCAAAATTTTATCTTGATGAGATAAAATGACGGAAGGTTTCCATTAGTGCTGCCTTTTGTTTCAATGGAAAGACAGGATATATGTACAATAATAATAATAACAAAATAAATACACTTACAAGAGGACTGATGAACGACTTCCAAAATTATTATACCTAGAAAATGGAGGTGCAGGGATATACAAAAGATGCATGAACCAGTTTGAGAAAAATCTAGTTTTCCTCTTAAGAAAAATAAGTATAACTTGTTCTACTTCTTAGCATAACATCAACCTTTTAAAGTTCTTATTAGTTCCTTTCAAATCTACCTGATGGATTGGTTATGACAATATTCTGTTCATTATTTAAATGCAAGTAGATAATCTATCATTGAAAGGGTGGTCTTTGTTTTGGAATCTCAAATACAAGTAGTCATTGACTTACAACCAATTGTTTAGTGGCAGTTCAAAATTATAACAGCACTGAAAAATATGACTTATGATTGTTTTTCACACTTACGACCTTTCCAGCTTCTCTGTGGTCATGTGATCAAAATTCGTGTGCTTGGCAACTGGCATGTATTTATGAAAGAGTTTATGTGATCATCATTTGTAACCTTCCCAGCTGGCTTCCAACAAGCAAAGTCAATGGGGGAAGCCAGATTCACTTAATGATCGCATGATTCACTTAACAACTGTAGTGAACTGCTTACCAACTGTGGGAAAAACGTCATAAAATGGGGCAAAACTCACTTAACAACTGCCTTGCTTAGCAATTTTGAACTCAATTGTGGTCATAAATCAAGGATTACCTGTAGTATAGAGTAGTTGACTAAGAAATGTCAATTTGCATTTTAATTTACAGTATGTTATTGTTAAGAAATATCAATTTGCATTTTTATTTTTATTTATGTTATATATAATCTAATGTGTTGCCTGTAGCTAATCATAATAATAACTGAAGCTCTAGAAGCTGGACTCCAAGTAAACAAATAGAACCAGAGTTTTATGCTGAATATCTGCATATTTCAGCCAGACATACCCCTGGAACCACTTTCTTATTATCAGTCAGAATCATAAAGAGGAGGAAGAAAATGAAAAATAAATGGAATTTGTACTCCACACTGTAACAAAAATTATTCCCTTTTTCATGAATTTATGTTTGCAATATGCTATGTAGGTAGCTATGCAGGTCTCAGCAGTGCCTGGATGAGAGGTCACTTAGCATCCCAAGTAAATTCCTTTATGATTGATGACAAGAAATAAAAAAAAAATACTGCCATGATTTGTCTTCTAACCTGAGTTGAACATGGGATTGGAGAGGGATTCCTAATTCTTAGCCATAGTCCAAAGCATTTTTGAAGTAGTAAACACAATATATTTCTTTTAAGTTTATTGATACTATTGTATTTTCAAAAGCCAATTTCTTGATGGTTAGAAAGAATGCCTCAGGGACCAACAAGTAACCCTTACACAAACTGTTATAATGGGAGTTAAAACTTCTGCATTCACTTAATTCTCAAGTGCAGTTTAATAAAATTCACTTTGTAGAAAATACATTCAGAATGAGCATCTGAGGAGAATTTTTAACCTGTAGCTAAAGTGATTAGGAATTTGGGGTGTCATGGTATCAAAACCATAGAAAACTCTAGGATAAAATATATCTGTTGCATCCAGCATAAACTGGTGGAAACAAGTGTGGTGATGTGCAAGCTAGTGTTAAACTAATGAACAGATTGGGTATGAGAAAATATTTTTGTTTCCTATTGTTTTAGGTCAACTGTGGTTTGTGTATTCAGAAATACTGTTTCAAATCATTCTATTGGTAAATAAATAAAGGTAATAACATAACATTGTATACATGCGGTTGAATGTAACTTTAAAACTTGTAGTAAAATATTATTAAAGATGGCATTTTTTTCATAAAACAATAGTCCTGGAAGCTGTCCCTTATAATCTGGAGATCCTTCAAAAGCTCATCAGAGTATTTTCAAATCAAAAATGGCATATACATAGTCCTCAATTTATGACCACTATTGAGCCCAAACTTTATGTTGTTAAGTGAGACATTTGTTAAGTGGGTTTTGCCCCATTTACAACTTTTCTTGCCATGGTTGTTAAGTGAATCATTGCAGTTGTTAAGTTGGTAACACAGTTGTTAAGTGAATCTGGCTTCCCTATTGATTTTGCTTGTCAGAAGGTTGCAAAAGATGATCATATGACCACTTCCTAATAAGGTAAAATTCTGTGGGAGGAGCTGAAAAGGTATAGCTCATTCTTAATAAGTTAATAAGTTAGTTCAACTAGATAGGCAGATGCATCTATTATGATGTGGTGCTGTGTGAAAACCAGACCATTGTGGCTAGTTTAAATAATAGTAAAACATTCCTCCTCTAGCATTATGTAGGACCAAAGTCTATAAAACATAATTATTGTGGCAGTTTCCAAAAATGAAGGTTAGCAGAGTTTCAGTTAGTGAAAAGACTTCTTGTCTGTGGAAACATTGTTCAGTAGCAGTGAAGATATGGATAAATGAAGTTTGATGAATTCCTTTGTCACCTTGGCTAGGAATGTTAACTGAGAGAGATCCTGATTCTAATCTATGCTTTGGCACAACCTTTTAACCTTAACTGTGGGTGGGTTTTTTTGTACTTACAAGCACATGTATTATATTTCATTTTTCCCTTGCTGCAAGACCTTCAGGAACACACTAGTTTGTCCTGACACACACTTTGGGGATTATTGCCATTCGCTCATAGTTTATGTGATCCCTGCAGCAATGGTTTATATTACTAAGCTATTAATGGAACAGTTACAGAAACCTTTAAAAAAGCATGAGCATTTCGGAGCAGAGCAGGCAAATGTATTCATTAGCCAGATTAATTTCTGATCCAAGGGGAACTTCAGGGGTAGGGCGTGGGATTCATGGCAAATTAGTTGTCCCTGAAGGAGAGCATTGAGGTGGAGATTGGAGGTCAAATGGTAACTTCTGGCCAGCAAAGTTTCTCTGGAAAAAGGAGAGATCATGAGATCATCCACCTGCGCTCTGGAGAGTTGCTCCTTATGAGTAGACTGCAAGAACTGAGATTTTTGCATTCGGCTGGTAAATTGAATGATTCCAATCAAGTAAACTAAAATTGATCAAAGGTGCTAAAGGATATGTTTGTTTGAAATGCCTTCAGTTCTATAAAAGGAACACAGCTGGTAAATGCTGTTGAATATTCATACGCAGTGGATGGGTATAAGTTGTTCCATTATGATTTCTCAAATATAAAATGAGCTCTCCAATTTGGAAATGACACCTTTTTTTTTGTAGGTTGAAAAAAAAAACATCACATTTGGTATTGCATTATTTAAGTAGCTAATCTCTTCATCAAATAGTAACTGATCATTAAAATGTTGGCTTAGTCCAATGGATTACTTTAAAGAGGTTGCTCCAACAAACCCTGTTCAGTAGAAATAATGCTGTCATTTTTAAACACTTCTGAAACAGAAGAATGTAAAAGGAAAAAAAATGATAAGGGATTGACTCAGCTTCATTAGTAAGATTGGTCATTGTTTTTGGCCTTATTCTAGAAAATAAAAATAGCAACATGAAAAAATAATGAGCGTTAGGAAGACAATAAAGGATTTTTCCCTGTCCATTTCCAAAATATGGCTGATAATTCTCTGCTTTTTAAAATATGCCCGCAGATGTGGAATACTTTTGATTATGAATAGTATTGTATTTCTACAATGAAAGACAGCTGATATAAGAACATTTTTTAAAAACAAATTTATATCTATTGTTCGTTTTTTAATGCTCAGCATGTTTGATTTGATTCAACCATTACATTCCAGCTGTAAAAGGACATACATGAGCTTTGCCCATTTTTGTTCAGTGCTTATGCTGCATGTGGTTTGGGACTGAGAGAGATGGTTGCAAATTCCAACACAGCGGTGGCCTTTGGGGAGTTCTGTGTATGAGTATATCCTACTTCCTTACTTCATCTATAAACATAATACATCTATAAAGGTGTACAATTATTTGCTTATTATGATTGTTGTAAACATAGGCAAAGTATGTAACAGCATTTCTATAGAATAAGACATGCTTTAAGTTAAGGTATTAAGTATACAGTGAGTAAATCTATCATAATTCCTGTTCATATTAATGAACTTTCATATTGGCTTACAATTTCTCTATTATTTTGCTTTGGTTTTTTTTTTTGTTTTTTTTTTAATTTGATTTATATGCCGCCCTTCTCCGAAGACTCAGGGCGGCTTACAATGTGCTCAGCAATAGCCTTCATCCTTTTGTATATTTATACAAAGTCAGCTTATTGCCCCCACAAACTGGGTCCTCATTTCACCTACCTTAGAAAGGATGGAAGGCTGAGAGCCTTGGCGAGATTCGAACCCTGCAGTAATTGCAGGCAGCTGGTCTTAATAACCAGCTTAATAACAGGGTGCCTTAAACCCCTGTACTACCAAGGCTCTTCAACCCTTAACTTCAACCCTCCCAAGTACTTTTATAAAGTATGCTTAGTATGCATGCAAATTGATTAAATTTAGATTGCTTAAACCAGGACACAAAATTGCAGATTGTGTTGTTTTCTTTCTCCCTTTTTCTTTTCTAGTACTGCATGGTATTATATGTGCTAAGGCAATGTTTGAATAGTTCTTAGTGGTCTGGTTCACAGATAATGCCAAGCTATACACCATTTAAAACAATATCCCCCAAAGACTGCCCTTTCCACAGTGCAAAGATTTTCATGGGTGTGAGCTTGCTTTACATATTTAACAAGTGCTGATTAAGCAATTGCTGGAATCTTTTTTTTTATTATTATTATCCCCAAGGAAGTTCTTGCTCATTATTAGTCAATGTTGGGGGTTTCCTCAGGTCTTATGCCCACAGTATTCCTAGTCAGTAGATATAATAAAATTAAGTAATCATCATGCAAATAACCTATTGCCTGTTTAATATGAGTCTCTGTCATTAAGTTAACAGCTTCCTTGCCACTTTTTTATACCAAATTATTGATGGTTGAAAGTTCTTCTCTATCCCAGTGATCAGACTACTATTTGATGATCTGACACAGAATAGTTGGTCATTTTTGCTTCCTTGGTTTATAATGTTTCTCTCAGATAAATTTTAATTGCCTGTGAATACACAAATTCATTTCAGGGTAAGTTTTTTTTTTTTTTTTGGTCCTGATGTATCACCCAACCTTGAACTAGTATTCTTTTTATATAACTTCTTTTTTTATAAATCTCTTTGATTGAATTGCTTGATTATTAAGAGGAATTGCCTGTATGACTGAGACAATTTGAATGGCTTAAATTAAATCTGTTTTCTTAGCCTACCATGTGTTCTGTTCTCTGGCATTGCTTCATAGCAAAAATAAAATATGTTGGAATGTTTGCAGCTTGTTATCATTACACCATATACATATCAGGTAGAGCCATCTTTTGAATCACTGGCAAGGCATCAAAGTACAGTATACGACCTGTCTTGCCTGCACTGTGCTAATGGTGAAGAGTAGTTAGTTGGATGTACTAGATCTATTACCTAAGCCTTTACATATTTTATTTTGAAGCACCTATGTGCATACATACATAGGCAGGCAGCGTATCCCTCCCAAAACACCTTACAATGCTAAAGAATTTGATTCAGAACTCATTCCTTGAGATACACGGTAACAATATGTATTGTATGTAGATGCTTGCTTATATAGTTTGTGCATGAGATGTGTGTAATTGTTTTAGTAAAATTTTCAATATATCAGATTTCATTGATGAATATATGAGTATGTGTGTATAAAGTGAAAGACAATTTAACACGTTAGTGTGAAACAGCTTTGTCACTATGAAGTGCTAACCTGATGAATTTTTGTGAAGAAACTACACACATTAAATTAACTGCAAAACTAGGTTTCTAAAAAAATATAATTCTTGTGTTCTCATAGCATAGTATGCTCACATAATGAAGATCTGGTCACCCAGGCTGCTATGGGAATGGCTGGGTTTCACAAAACAAGCAGAAACGCAAACTACCAAACTCCATTTAAGTGTGATCTTCTCCAGTTTAGCCATATACTTATTTCAAAGAAGAGGAATGAAATAAAATAGACTTTATTTTCAAAGAGGAAAATTACATAGAACAAGAATAATAAATTTCTGTTTAGAATTCTTCCCTGGCAATATGTATTACTAATTTTCTCAATAGCAGATATTTGTAATTAAGAAAAGCTCACTGATTCAGGAATATAATTTTCTAAAGTATTCCAAAGTGATCCATCCTGTCACTGAATTCTATAGGAATGGATTGGCTATTTAAAAAAATAAACGCTCCATTTGGGAAGCAGCTTGTGGTATCCTGGTCAGTGCAGTTTACCACTGAACTGTCCTGGAATGGCATAGTCCATAGGACATCGGACCAATCTGGATTTTTTTTTCTTTTTCCCAAACAGTACATTCCTTCTGAATCTTGAGTTTCAGAGAATATCCAGAGTTCTTCCCAAAGAAGACAGTCTGTGAAACACAATTTGTGTATTTTTAATAGTAAGGGATTCCACAAAGTAGAATTAGGTCTTAATTATAGGAATCCAAAATTAATTAAACAAATTCTTGTTTTTTTCCAGTGGTGTGATACTCTCAATTTCTCATTAAAGCAATCTAACCAATAAATTGGTGAATTTCTTAGTGGCTCACCCCTTCTTAAAGAGGCTAAATTTATTTATAAGAAAAGACAGATTATTTCAAGTAGATATTATTAGGATAGATTTAGAGACAAAGATGATGATGCATATAAGGTCAGATTTTTCAATGCAGTTCTAAGCAACAAGATGTTCCAAGAAGTGTTGTTAAGCTATATCCAAATGTATCAAACATCTGATCATGTTTTATTGCAGTTATCAAGGTAATTAACTTGATAATAAACCAAGACTGCATTAAAGTCCAACATTTCCCTTATGCCTGTAACATCATTTTGAAGATAGATTGTTCAAATATTGCTGTAGCTGCATAAATGCCTCTCCTGTTTTGCTAACTAAGCCTACAGATTCTTGTTTTATACTATGAACTGAAGGAGAATTCTGCACAGTAACAAAGTTTGTAATTAAATTTAAGCAAAGTTTCAAAACAGTAAATTATAATTGCAGACAGTGTTCATATTAGTGAGATTATTCAATTTTTGATATGAGAGATTATCTACAGCAATGGCTAACCTCTAAAGTATGTTTACAAAGAACCCTTAGCAGCTGGACTGAGATAATTTCACTAATTCCTGGAATAGCTGATTTAGCTCTATCCGCATCTATAAGAGGAAATGTAGCTGTGTATGTAGGGTAATCTCTGTGAGATGGGGATATGAATGAACCTGCTTCAGGGCAAGTAAGTACTTTTAAAATACTTCTAAATGCACATCAATTTTTGGAAAGACATTAAGAATGAGATGATCACAATGTAGACTAAACAGGTCAGCGAAGTCTGATATTATCAATAACACACCAATAACCAGTGTAGTTTTCTGAGAGTTAGTTTTTAAGAAACCAAATTGGTACTCTGACAATAGAGTAAGTCAGTATCAACCACCTCGCTGAAGAATAAGAGGCAGATTGCAAAGGAACCAGTGACAACTCCTTGCAGAGATGATTAAATTAATTTGTTTGATTAGAGAAAAGACAATATCTACAATTTATGGGTGACTGAAAAATCTTTAGAGAATTTTTGCATGAAACAAAAAAAAATGAATGGACTCATTTAAAATATTGAGAGTATATTATGTTTCTTACATAGTGATATGAAAGATGGAGACTTCCTCATTAACAGAATGGCTCCGATCACAACATGGCCTGTTAGCATCCTGCTAAATGGAGATCTTCTAGCAATAAATTTGCCTGTAGACCATTTCAAAACCCACCCAATTGTATTGGTAAAATAAGACAAAAATGTTAACCCAGTGTAGAGATGATTATCTTGCTTGGTCAGATGTATTCCAGTGAAATAACATATTTGATCAGAAGGTTTTTAACTTCTTGTCAATCATATTTAAGATATCTTTTTTGCATAATCTGAAATTTACTGATTTTGACTGATGCTTTGTATTTTTCTGGAATTTTTGGTAATTTTGCTGTATTTTTTGTTTGTTTGTTTCAAGAGAAGATATTGTAGGTACTGCCCTGTACAGCATCTGTTGATTGCTTCGCTGGCTTGAGACAATGAAAACTGTAGTGTAAAAAAAAAGATGTAATTTTAAGTGTACACATAATATGCTGAGTTTTAGTTCATATTTTAGGGTATTTTTCCTTTTGCAAGAAAGGGAAAAAACTACTTAGGTCCTTTATTTTAATTCAGTATTAAGTTTTCATTCTTAACTTTTTTTTGGAATAATAGAATATAATTCTTACAAATTATGAATTTTTATATAAATCACAAAATTTGTCTGAAAATTTATTCTTCTTTGTGTAGAAATACAAACTCCCACATTCAGCACAGTCTCTAATTTCTACAGCCACACGCCTTAATAGTTAGGTTGCACAAAGAGCAATTCCTTTTCTATTACTTGAGGCTATATTTTGCTAAATTTTCCTAGAATCATTTTTGTATATAGAAATGATCCCTTTTCAGATCTCTGTAGGGTGAGTTGCCATTTCGATGATTGTAAAGAACATTTGACCCTGTTGCAACTATGCCCTCTAACACTAATAGCAGTATTGTATCCTACTAGTCCTGCTTGCTGGAAGTACTTATTTTTACACATTCTTTTTGATATCGGCCATACTGCCAATTTTTCTCCACAATAGCCCTGTAGGATCATTTGTGTTGAGAGACAATGACTGGTCTTAAATAATGTGCTTGTAGCTGGAATTGAATCTGATTCTGCTCAGTTCACATTAGTAATGTTTGATATAATTGGAGATTAGGTTAGCTCAAACTTTACTACAGTAACAGTCAACTTTAGAGCCATTTTCTTAATTTATCCTTCTGGTTCTGAAAGTATACTAATATAGGAAATGGAGTGTTTTAAAAAATAAGTTAATAGTAACAGAGTTGGAAGGGACTTTGGAGGTCATCTAGTCCAACCCCCTGCTCACGCAGGAGACCTATACTAGGGATTCAACCACCGAACTGCCGACATTTTTGATCGACAAGCTCAGTGTCTTAGCCACTGAGCTACCTAGCCAATTGTATCTCCCCTGCCCATTTTACAGTGTTTTTCACAGTTCTATAAGAGCCGTGGTGGTGCAGTGGTTAGAATTGCAGGCTACTTCTGTTGACTGCTGACAGCCTGCAGTTTGGCAGTTCGAGTCTCACCAGCTCAAGGCTGACTCAGCCTTCCAGCCTTCCGAGGTCAGTAAAATGTGGACCCAAATTGTTGGGAGCAATATACTGATTCTGTAAACCTCTTAGAGAGGGCTGTAAAGCACTGTGAAGCGGTATATAAGTCTAAGTGCTATCGCTATTCAGGCATTTTGAAGTTCAAGTTAGGTATTAATGAAAATAGTGCTTACTAGGGAAGTAATAGCTTGTAGTATTCCCTTTTTAAGAATTCCGGTGACAATATTCTTTGCAGTACAATAGTAGTGCTTAGTTTCATTTCATTTGTTGCCATTCGAATTAGTAGGGAAACAGAAAATGTAATTTAGTCAGGATCAGAGTTAAGAACAACTCTACATACATTCTTTAGTTTTTATCTTTGTTATGTTTATTAATAGGGTATAAACCTTTTCTGTCTGATTATTAACCTAGTTCCAGCCAGATTCCCTGCTGCATATCTTTTAAGGGGGAAGCTAGCATGCAGAGGAGCAAATTCTTGAGTAATTTTTATTTTGAAAGTTTCCCTGTTTGGTCTCCAGCTTTCACTTCTTTTTTCCTGTGGAATGTATGTTGTCAAAAGTCCTTATTATCAATTAATATATTTGTTTTAATTTGGGGGCCATAATGGAAATGGCTAGTTACTGAATTTTTTAAGAAACAAAAACGTGAATGTTTCTGTTTCTTCTAATGTTTCAACTCATCTCTAAGCAAAGCAGAAATAAAATACAGTATGTTGACTTGTACTGTATGTAACATAATTAATGGTACTGCTCCTAATTTGTGTGTTCCCACACAATTTATCTTTCATGTAACAGTCAAGAATGTCTTTCTGTTAACTTACATTCATTCAATTTCTCCTTAATTAGGAGATTTTAATGTTCATTGTGTAACACTTTATATGATAAAAATTTCTAAGTTACCCAAAATCCATTTCATTGTACATAAAGATTTTTAATGTTCTTGCCTTTTTAAAATAGTCTGTAAAATATATAATGATAAAATGTGAAGACCCCTGATATTAATTTATTAATTCTAGCAGCATAACCTTTCTAATACGATTTTTTAAAAATATTAAGACTCTAATGATTAGGTTAATTTTTCAGATATATCACAGGAATCTTGGCAATCGACTTTGTGAAAAATCTGAATTCTGTAATAGTTTTAGGGGACATTCTCAGTCCCTTAGTTATGTGTCAAAATATTTGCACAATTTTGTATTACAGTTAAGCAGCTCCATTGATTATCAATTATAGTTTATTTTTTATGTTTCCTGACCAAAGAACAATGAAATATATTCAAAGTTAATATGATTTAATTTTGCATCTCTCTCATTCATTATTGAATAATTTCTTATGTTTATACAATATACTTACCCATGGTTAATTGAATCATGGTTTAATGAATTAATTCAATTGCCTGGGTCCATAGAAAATGGAAGTATAAATTAATCATAATTACTGGATTCAGGCAATGCAAAACAACGAATGATGCCTGCAATCACCTTCCATGCTTAAATAAAGATGTTGCTTTTAAACATGGTCATGGCGAATGTGATTGGACCTATGCCATACACTTGAACACAATCAAGGTTTCTTCTTCTCTCTAAACCAGTGATGGCTAACCTTTTCCAGACAGAGAGCCCAAAGCGCATGTGCGTGCCCCCGCATGTGCCCTGCCCCCTGCGCATGCGTGCATGCCCCCTGCATGTGCCCCACCCCCCGCATGCATGTGTGCCCCCCGCATGCACCACCCCTCCCTGTGGATGCCCCCTGCGCATGTGTGCACAGCCCCCTGCACGCCCCACGCATGCACGGCAGACACCCGAAGACCAGATGACCAGTGTGGCGGAGCTGAACTGGGGTGATGGCTCGCGTGCCCACAGAGAGGGCACTGCATGCCACCTCTGGCACGTGTGCCATAGGTTCGCCATCACGGCTCTAAGCTTTGGGTTGAAATTAACTTTTTTCTTAATGTTAAGCTTATTTTAGGAGTAAAACTGCAATGTCGTGCATTTTTCATATGGATACCATGATTTGCAGCTGCTACTATGGGTATTTTTGTTTTTGTTTTTTTTAGATCTTTTGAATACTCTAAATCATTATTTTCTAGTTATAGTTTCCCAAATACATAGTTTTCTTCCTGTGGATTACATTATGGAATTTTCTTAAAAACGTGGGATCTTTATATGTTTACATATTAGAGATAGATGACCTTGTGGGTTGAGTAGATACATTTGGATTTTTTAGAGCAAGTTTTGAAACCATCACAAGGGTCGCATCTTATTCACAAAATAGCTGCCATGATGGATGCAGCTACTTATAAAACTGTTTATTAGCAGCCAGGCTGTCATTCAGTACTTTTTTTCTGGAGAACTATCCAATATTTTTAAAGAATGTCAGTGTGGGCAATGTAGGAAGTAGAAGAATGTTTATAAATAAAATAATGTTTAAAACTGGTGCTCTGATTTGCAGACAGCCAAATTCCCTTGTTTAATTAAAAGAATTTGATAGAAAATTAAAGTCAGGCACAGCAGATATCCCAATAGCTACCAAGAGAGGTATTTGTGGACAACCCAGAGTTTGAGTTAATTGGCTTTTAAACATACACCTCCTGGCTTTCTGCATACTCCTTAACTTGCATGCTTGATCCAAAGTAGCTCAGGAAGACAGTTGAAAATTCAGAATTCTTTTTTTAAATTAAACATTTTTATGTCATTATATATAAATTAGTTCTCAGTGAGCCCAGTTCTACAGTATTATCATCCATTATTTTAATAATAAGTTAACCTAGGGGCTTAAGAATGATCTAGCTAGCTGGAATGCAGGAGTTGTTAAAGGAAGAACAAGATCTTTTATGTGTTTTTACAAGATCAGATTTTAAACTATGGCACTTTGTAGCTTTTGAGCTTCAGTTAAATTTAAAATTAGCTTAAGACAACTTTCTCCATCTAAATATGCTAGTTTACAATTCCCATCATTATCTCTGCTTGTTGCCCAGAAATCTAATGGTTTATAATGCTAATTTAAGTAGCATCTGATTGCAGAATATTGAAATTATGGATTTCACTTTCACAAAATTATTACAACAGTCACTGTCTGAACTTATAAATGATGGTGCTGGTTTTTTAAAATGGCTTATATATTTAGGAGACTTTTCTTAAGTTTAAGTAGAGTCTCCTAAATATATAAAATTATCCCTGAAAATTGTATAGTAAGAAAAGTAATAATTTGGTGAAGCCTAACATTTTTATATCTGTAAACTCCAGAAGCATATCATCACTAGATGATAAATATTGGAGTAGCTGGACTAACTTTAAGGCAATTCTTATTTTATGCTTCAGTGTTATATCCATGTGTTTATGTTTTGAACTTTGAAAATATGGTAGTAAAATGGGAGAAGCAGTCCAAAGAAAAAGTTCAGACATCAGGTTTTTTAAAAGCATAGTGTTATTTTGAACACTGGGAAATAGTAGTTAGTGTTTGAATTGGAAGTGCTTATCCAATAGAAACTCAATCTCATTGATGGCCCTTGAGTTGAGAGTTATAGTATTCCACACCATTTCCTGGAAGTTGAAGTTTTTCATAATTACCTATGAATTGGGGAGTGGGGTGTTTACAGTAAGTAGAATGTGTGTGTGTGTGTGTGTGTGTGTGTGTGTGTGTGTGTGTGTGTGTGTCTTTAAAAGTTCCATTAGCTGTTCCATTAGCTATTGCTAGGTGCCTCTGGAGGTACAGAGCTTGTCAGGAGCCATGGTGGCACAGTGGCTAGAATGCAGTATTGTGGTAAAATGAGGACCCAGATTGTTGGGGGCAATATGCTGAGTCTGCAAATCGCTTAGCTATAATGCACTATGAAGTGGTATATAAGTGCTATTGCTATTTACCTGGCTATATTTATATCCCTCCCCTCTTTAAAATAATGCTTAAATTGGATTATGTTTCTTTTCTGTTTCCATCCCTATCCAGTATCCTCTTCTGTTCCTCACCACCATCCAGTTTCCTTTTGTCTTCTTTCATGCAACTACCCTATCTCCTGAAAACATCACTATCCTGTGTATTTCTTCTTCTTTTTTTTGTTGCTTCTGCTGGAAGAAGAAAGGCATACAGTATGTGAGTGTGTTTTGGTGTTTGCTTTGGTGTTTGGTGGTTTACATGTATGTGAAAGAAAGGTTGATATATATCAATGAGTGATATATACTATACATTGAGTGCCTTATTTTACAATTAATTTTAATGAATAAGTTAATAAAAACATGTTGGCTCTTCTTTAGAAGATCCTTATGGTAAATGTTTGTGTGTGTGTCCTTCTATCATACATGCATTTGTTGGAAGGGGATATTTAGATGATTGGTTTCAATTGTAGTTGGCAATTCTCTGGTTGACAAGGTAGGGAAGTGGGACAGGACATTTAGTGTAGGCTGTCTGTGTGGTTTTATGTATATCTCTTTTTATGGGTCCTTTGGAATTGGACAGCTGCAACACATAGGAAGGAAGGAAGGAAGGAAGGAAGGAAGGAAGGAAGGAAGGAAGGAAGGAAGGAAGGGAAGAATACACACACACACACACACACACACACACACACATATATATATATACACACACACACATGCATACATACATACATTCATACATTAAAATAAATACATTTCAATATGTACAGAATTCTAGGCTAATTTGCATGATTCCAAGGTATTCATAAGGTGTTTGGAATTGCATTATAAAGCTAACTTGTGATTAGTGTGCTCAACATAGAACTAACCATATAGAACTCTTTATATAGAACTCATACAACAGTTATCTATTTAATGTTGAGATTAAAAAGGTAAAGGTTCCCCTTGCACATATGTGCTAGTCGTTCCCAACTCTAGGGGGCGGTGCTCATCTACGTTTCAAAGCTGAAAGCCAGCGCTATCCGAAGATGTCTCCGTGGTCATGTGGCCGGCATGACTAAATGCCAAAGGCGCACGGAACACTGTTACCTTCCCACCAAAGGTGGTCCCTATTTTTCTACTTGCATTTTTTACATGCTTTCAAACTGCTAGGTTTGCAGAAGCTGGGACAAGTAACAGGAGCTCACCCTGTTATGCGGCACTAGGGATTCGAACCGCTGAACTGCCGACCTTTCGATCAACAAGCTCAGCATCTTAGCCACTGAGCCATCACGTCCCTAATGTTGAGATTAAGGAAGTGTTAATCAGGATCACAAGAAATATTCAATTATGTCCTATTGTTTTTTAACTACTATAAGAATATACTAGTTGCAATGATGGAACAAGTGCCACTGAAACCAAAAGAGAAACATACTTGAATCCTTGGATGGCAGAGATTCCACCTGGCCCAAAAAGCACCAGCAATCCTGGTGAACATTGGTCCATCATTTCTCAATCTCCCAAGGTCTTTCCTACATTACACTTGTTTCATGTTAGCTCTTTATAATCATCCCCTAATTATACCTGCTGATTTGGCCAGTACATTCTGTATATTAAGTTTTCAAATTCTTTAAAAAATATACTTTGAAACAAAGTGTTTGTGCGTTCATACACATGTGGAGACAGCTGGAAGGACATTTTGAAGTATCCATGTGAACTAGGGTCACTATATGGCTGCTTTTGGGAGTAAAAAAGGGTTTAACATATGCATTCCCATATGTTTCAAAGTAGTTATGTTAAAGAAGTTGCCCAATACTCTGTAATATAATCAAAGCCTATTTAATGAATTTGGGGAGAACAAACACTCTGCCTGGATGTGTTCCTTACATAATGGGTAACTCTGTTGCATCTGAAATAGTTTGGGGCATATAAATTTATGTTGCATTATGATATATTTGTCACATTCGTCTGTTGTGACACTGCTTGTATTTTATAGGATTGACAATTGCTTCCAGACAGTGAATAGACACACAATATTCTGCATCTCAAGTAGAGTAATATAGGTTTTGGCAAGAACGCAATAAATAGATGTCATCAAATCTTTTTTTTCCTATTAGTTAGGAAAAGTATTTGTTAACTTGATTCTTAAAATCAAGTTAATTGGAAACTAGCATTTAGCATTTCTCCCCAGCCTCAGATTGAAATTGGGATTTAGTAAAATCAGGATATTCCAGGTAATAAACTGACACTAGGTAATGTCAATTCTAAGAGTCATCAATTTTTTAAAGGAATAAGAAAAAGTTAGTTTAGGGTTAAACTAACAGTGATTAGAATGCAATACTGCAGGCTACTTCTACTGCCTGCTAGCTGCCTGCAATTTGGCAGTTCAAATCTCACCAGGCTCAAGGTTGACTCAGCCTTCCATCCTTCCAAGGTTGGTAAAATGACCCAGATTGTTGGGGGCAATATGCTCTGTAAACCACTTAGAGAGGGCTGTAAAGCACTGTGAAGCGGTATATAAGTCTAAGTGCTATTACTATTCAGGCATTTTGAAGTTCAAGTTAGGTATTAATGAAAATAGTGCTTACTAGGGAAGTAATAGTTTGTAGTATTCCCTTTTTAAGAATTCCAATGACAATATTCTTTGCAGTACAATAGTAGTGCTTAGCTTCATTTCATTTGTTGCTATTCAAATTAGTAGGGAAACAGAAAATGTAATTTAGTCAGGTAAAATGACCCAGATTGTTGGGGGCAATAGTGCTGATTTTGTAAAGCACTTAGAGAGGGCTGTAAAACACTGTGAAGCAGTATATGAGTCTTAAGTGCTATTATGCTAAGTTATTTTTTTCCCTGTGTTATTTAAGCTTTATTGCCTCATCTCAGTCACTGTACCTTTTTGTGCAATTTAGAACCTTTTATCTCAAAAGTAGCCTCTAATTAGGAGTGAACTGGCATTATCTTGTGATCTATCAAAACAAGAAATCATAAAAATCAAATAAACAAACAAACAAACAAATACATACATACATACATACATACATACATACATACATACATGCGGGGTCATTAAGCAAGCCCATTGTTTGCTATGAGGTGTTTTTAGTAGAAATAGGAAGTAAATGCCAGGTTTTGGCAAAATAGCAATAGCATTATAAGTCAAAATAGCAATAGCAATATAAGTCTATCATTTCACAGTACTTTACAGCCCTCTCTAGGTGGTTTACAAAGTCAGCATATTGCCCCCAACAATCTGGGTCCTCATTTTACCAACCTCAGAGGAATGGAAAGCTGAGTCAATCTTGAGCTGGTCAGGATCAAATCCCTGACAGTGGGCAGAGTTAGCCTGCTATATTGATTCTAACCACTGCGCCACTACAGCTCAAAAATGCCATAAATCGTGGTCATGTGATTATGGGATACTGCAAAGGGCCAGAACTTCAGAACTGGGTTGTACATACCTTTTTGGGATGTGTCTGTTAAAACTTTGAATGGTCACTAAATGAGCAGTCATAACTTGAGGACTACCTGTATGTTTCAGGATTTTATGATGTTAACAACTTTGCATTTTATCTCTTCCATCAGTGAATATTTTGCATGTTATTTGTTAAAGTTAAACAGAAATACCTACTTTTTCTCTTCTAAAAAAAAATAAACTTTGATTTTTTTTTTAACACCAAGTGAGGTTGATCTATCTCCTAAAAGGAGGAGAGGGTGATTTCTCTGGTCACATGCTTCTATGATACAAAACCAGTAGGTAGTGCTATATAATTTTTATCCCTTTGCCCCCCCCCCCCTTTTGTTTGCTAGTAAGATCAAGGTATACATAACTGATGGCTTGCAGGCAACCATCCACTTTGACAGAGATCAGCTTAAGCAAGGTGAATGGTTTAAATACCTCCATTCAGTTGTCAAATAATAGAAAATATCTTCCACTGTCTTTGGCACGAGTGATACTTCTAGAATGTGCATATATCAATCATTATTGATGTTGCTGTATGATTCAGAATCTTTGACCCTCCTTGAATGATTTGAAAACCTTGAGGCTTTCCAAACACGTTGCCTGTCAGGTAATCCTTGACATATGACCACAATTGAGCCCAGCATTTCCATTGCTAAGTAAGGCAGTTGTTAAATAAGTTTTGCCCCATTTTACTACTTTTCTTGCCACTTGTTAGTAAGTAAATCATGCAGTTATTAGGTTGGTAACACAGTTGTTAAGTGAATCTGAGTTTTCCATTGATTTTGTTTGTCAGAAAGTCAAAAAAGGTAACCACATGACCCCGGGACATTGCAACCATCATAAATACATGCCAATTGCCACGCATCTGCATTTTTATCACATAACCATGGGGGTGCTGCAATGGTCATCACTGTAGTGTGAGAAGCAGTCATATCGGTGCCATTGTAACTTCAAATGGTTACAAAACAAATGATTGTAAATTCAGGACTACCTGTACTTGGTAAATTGGTAATTTCATGCTGGGGCAGAATGAAACAATTAAAGAATGATGCCACAAACAATCTGTGTTAGTAATTAAATACAGAAGTATCAAATTTATTTATTTATTTATTTATTTATTTATTTATTTATTTATTTATTTATTTATTTATTTATTTATTTATTTATTTATTTATTTATTTATTTATTTATTTATTTATTTATTTATTTATTTATTTATTTGTCTTTGGACAATGCTGGCTCCTTCAGATAGGAAATGGAGATGAGTATCACATCCTAGAGTCAGACACGACTGGACGGTGGAAACCTTTATCCTTATACTACAGTTAGGATGAGGGTGGTAGCAATAATTAACAAACACCTTGGCAAGAAGGCAGTGCAGGCTGTGTAGCTCCAGAAGTTTTCTAAGAAAAGGGGTTGGAACTAATGTGTTGAACCTTGTTGCTACATCAATTGACAGCATTCACACTGACATGAATGACATAATCAATCATAATAATCACAAACAATGTACTTTGAAAGTGAATGAATGTTAGGAAGTTACACACAATCCTTCCCCCAAATGATCTGCCATACTAAGGTTTCACTGTACTGATATACATTAGAATTGTAATAAATCAGGGATAGAAAGAACAGAGTTGGATCATACAAGATTCCAGCCACATGGTGTTTGAACAAATGTTAGTTTTGTGTAGCTGGGAAAGATCTAGCCCCGCATAAGTGTAGCTGGAATAAATATATTTAACCATTGCTTGTTCTCCCGGTGCTGATTTTTAGATTGTAATTTTGGGAGACACTTTTTTTCCTTCTTGTGTTTTACTGTGATAATAGAACTGTGATCTCTGAGAATACCTGTGAACTTGGTATATTATATTATACTTTGTATAAGGATCTGTATTTCAGTTGGAATGGACTTGGGGGAAAAAAACCACTGTTTATTGGTTAGGCCAGGGATGTCAAACTCGATTTCATTGAGGGCCGCATCAGGGCTGTGTTTGACCTTGGCGGGGGGGGGCGAGCGAAGTGGGCATGACCAGAGTGGGCATGGACAGCTCCATGTCACTCGTGTCAAGGGCACCTGTGGTGGCCTGAGTGCTCTGCCAGAGAAAATGGGCTCCCAGGCTCCGTTTTCAGCTGCAACTGCCTCCTGCAACCCTCTGCCAGTAAAAATAGAGCTCGGGAGGGCTGTGTGCTGCACTCTTGAGCTCCGTTTTTGCTGGCAGAGGCACCGTGGGCTAGTCCTTCGCTGTTTCAAGGGCGGCCCTGCAGGCCAGATCTTAGCAACCCACAGGCCAGATCCGGCCCCTGGGCCTTGAGTTTGACACCCCTGGGTTAGACTGTTGAATTTAGTCATAGATTGATTTATAATCTGTCCAATAATCTGCTTTATAGGATTTTTGTGAGGAGGAGAAACTTGGTATGACATTTTGAATTCTTTGGAAGATATTCTGCTAAAGTACAATTCCATCTTTTAAAATGGTGTTTTTTCTAGTCTTTGTTTCCAGAGAAAAGTGAGGGAAAGTGTGTGGGCAATGAATTATGTCTCAAAAGCCAGCAGGATGGTTAAAATAAGAATTCCAGTGATCTGTTCTCAAGATTCTCACAGAAGTAGCATAAATTATGCAAAATAAAAGAATAGAAGTGACAACAGAATTCAGAAGATTGTATACCGTTTATTTTGCATAGGTTTAAATGATAAGTGCCAGTTTTTTGCTGGTGGAGTATAATAGATAAATAACTACATGCATTGTCATAGAAAAGGAAAAAGGAGAAAAAGACAGAAAGTGTAACAAAGGAAGAAAAATACCAGGTATAGTGTATCAATTTAGTTATAAATAGTTACAATTCTGTATATAGTTTTCTATATTTCTAATATGTTTATATAATCATATTTTAACCTGTGTTTTGTAGGTGTCAAGTACAACCAGGTCTTTAATCTATTAGATGAAAGGGGCGGATACAATTAACTTTTCCATGCTGCATTTTTTTGGCCATGGTAAAGGCATGGAGAATTATATTTATAGAATCCAATATTTTCTCCAAAAACTTGTGTAAGACATGTTTTGCAGAAGCATTATCCTTATTATATCTCAAACAAATATATAAATGTAACAGAATCCAATATTATTTTTTGTTGCATACATTGTAATTTGAGGTCCATTGGCACTCTTGCTATAAAAGTTAAAACTATCTCCCACTGTTGAGGCAATATAGGAACTTATAATTCTTTATTCCATTCATTTCTTAACATCATATCAAATTGAGTTACTGATCACAAATCTCTATAGAAACTAATAATAGATTTTTCAGTTTTTAAAGGGTTTAACAAGTTATTCTGTATCTCAGATGTAAATGAAAGTCATATTCCAACAGATACACCATTCCTACTAATGATTCTTCTAATGTTATAGTTGTAGATTTCTATACTGAGCCTCCCAACATATGAGAGTTGCTCTAAATTGTGTTTTCTGTTTAAGTACCTGTGGGTCACATTTGTTTCTAGGTATACCTAAAATGAATTTAAGAAGTCTTTCACTTTGCACAGAAGGATGTCATTACTTTCTTTTTATTGATGTGGTAGAAACCATATGCTATGTGCTGTTTAAAGCCAAGTCCAAGTTCAGAGGGAATTGAACAGATAATGTATTAGCCTTATTTATATCAATATTTATAATTGTATCTAGAAATGTATTTTCTAGTATCCTAATAGAAATGGAAGTGTGATGTTCTGCTTGGCTGTGAACATTTTTGAGATTGTTGCAATATTTTCAGGATCAGACTCAATAAAGATAATAGAAGTTAAAGATTTAAATATATCTCTCTTTAATCATAATAGGCATTCTATATTCGCTGAATATTCAAGATAGAAGCAAGGAAAATGGGGAGGATGGCTCCTTATATATACAAGGGGTGGAGCCAGGAATGGGAGTGGTAAATTATGAATACATTAAAGTCCAAAGAATAAGTTAACCCCTGATGTTCCATATATACATTATTTACACATTAGAGAATAAGGCATTTACATCTGACAAATCCCCCTCTAAATGCCGGTTCGTTATACAACACCAGTTACATTCAGATTCAGGACAATATAATACATATAATTTAGAAGTTAAATATTTGTGTTGTTTAGAAGGTAAGGGTTTTGTTAATATATCAGCTAATTGTTCAGAAGTATCACAATGTATTGCTTTGATGAATCCGTCTTGAGATAGTTGTCTCACGTGCTTAAATTTTATATCAATATGCCTGGACCTTTGTCCAATTGCATCGGATCTAGATATTTCAATGGCCGCTTTATTGTCTTCATGCATAATAAATGGTAAAGTAGGTTTCTTCCAAACATCTGTGATCAAATCATTGAACCATACAAGGTTATTTGCAGCTTTAGACAAGCAAACATATTCCGCTTCTGTGGTAGAAGTGGCTACCAGTTCTTGTTTACCAGTATACCAGTAAACTGGACAATCGTTCAATAGAAAAACATAACCAGAGGTACTCTTTCTGCATGATGTATCACCAGCCCAATCTGCATCAGCATAACAAGTAATTTTTGGTTCTTTGTCATTATTTGGTTCCAATATTAAACAAAAATCTAATGTACTTTTCAGATATCTTAAAATTCTTTTGACAGCTTCCCAATGATACAAGGTTGGTTTGCTAACATATCTTGACAATAAATTGAGAGGTAATGCAATATCTGGCCTAGTCCAATTAGATATATAAAGGAGTGAACCTATAACTGATCTGTAAAATGTGTTGTCTTTAAACTCAGGGGAAGATTCATCAGTGTTTCTAAGAAAATCAGTTTGCATAGGTGTGTCACATGTTTTGGCATTATTTAAGTTACATTTGTTTAGGAGTTCAATAATTTTATCTTTCTGAGTAAGTTTGAATCCCCTTTTAGTTTTGTTAATTTGTACACCAAGGTATTTATTCACTCTACCTAGTGATTTCAATGAGAAATGTTCGTTTAACTTATTTACAAAGATTTCCCTGCTCTCTTTATGCTTTCCAATATATAAAATATCATCCACATAAATTAATACAAATTCAATATGATCATTACTCTTTTTTACAAAGAAACAGTTATCAGCAGTGGTGGCGTTGAAATCCATGGTCTTAAGTACTTTTACCAAACAATCGTACCATCTTTTGCCAGATTGCTTCAATCCGTACAGACTCTTATTTAATAACCAAATTTCGTTCTTATTAGTGTATTGACTGTGTGGTGCTCTTACATATATTTCCTTATCTAATTTTGCGTGTAAGTATGCAGTCTGTATGTCATATTGAAACACGTCCAGATTGAGTGCAGATGCTACTACAAGAGCTGTTTTGACACTCTCTGTTCTCACTGTTGGTGAATAAGTGTCAGTATAGTCTTCTGGATATTTTTGTGCATAACCTTGTGCAACTAGTCTGGCCTTGTATAAGGTATTACCTCCTTCCAAATTCTTAATTTTATAAATCCACCTGGTACCTATAATTGTTTTATCCTTAGGTGCGATCGCAGGTGTGAATACATTTAATTCTTGTAAACTTTCCATCTCTTTTTCCATAGCTAGTTCCCATTTTTCTCTTTCTTCACGGGGAAGTTTCAATACTTCCTCATATGTATTAGGTGTTATTTGTTCTCCATCCATATGCATTATGTAATCTTTGTATTTATTTGGTATTTGGTTTCTATTGTTTCTAATATTTCTTTCAGGTTTGCTATGGTTGTCATGCAAATATCTGGCTTCCTTTTTTGTTAATGTGTCTGTCTTTATTTTATGCTGACTATTTGTCCAAGTTTTGGTTTTGTTCTTACTTTTGTTAATATTTTGATTTTCTGTTGTTCCTTCCTCGCAAGATATATTATCTTTGCTTTTATTAGGAAATATTTCATTAAGGTGCAATTTAGACCAATTGGCCTGCTCATGGAACACAGCTGTTCTGGATACTATAAATTTGTTATTATTATCAATGAATCTGTACCCTTTGGTTCCAGTTTCGTATCCCATGAATCTTAATCTCCTGGATACGTTTTCTCCCTTTCTTCTCAATTGTTTAGGTATGTGTACGTCTGCAGTAACTCCAAATATGTGCATGTGTGCTAATTTGGGTTTTCTATTGTACATCACCTCATATGGTGTCTTATTCACAATACTGGACCATGTTCTATTTTGAGTGTAATTTGAATAATGTAAGGCTTCTGACCAAAATTGTTTGCCTAAACCAGCATCCTCTAATGTGCATCTAATCATGGTTTGTAGTGTGGAATTCTTTCTCTCTGCAATCCCATTTTGAAATGCAGAAAATGGATTGGACGTGAAATGTAGCATCCCTCTATCCTTTAACCATTGGGAGAATTCTTTAGACATGAATTCACATCCCCTATCTGTCATAATTTGTTTTATTCTGATATTATGCTGTGTTTCTATGCGTTTGTAGAATTCCTTAAATTTCTGAAAGGTTTCATCCTTGTGCTTTAATGTGTAAACAAAACCATAGCGACTGTAATCATCCACTATTGTTAGGAAGTAACGTTTTCTATAGGTAATTGATGGAGTTAATGGACCAACTAAGTCCATATGTACCAAATCAAAAATATTGTTAGTTGATCTGTTAGATTTTTTTGGTCTGGGACTGGTTTTTAGTTTGGTGGATTTACATACTGAGCATTCCAAATAATTTTCACAATTTTTTATTTTGACACCTTCTGCGTGTTCAGTCATTTTTTGTACTACGGGAAAGCTTGCATGTCCTAACTTCCTATGTAAGATGTGAGCACACTCATCATGAATTGGTTTACCTATTTTTGGTTTCTTCTCATTGTGTGTATTTTTGTTATCATGAGTTATTTTACATTCATCATTGTCACAGTTACTGACATTTTCATCATCTGCTTCAATACAATCTTCCATATTTGAATCAATGTTATGTAACCATCTTTCTTTGGTTATCAGATAGGGTAGACCCCCTTTTATCATCACAGTACCTACATTTGTTTTGTTCTTTTCTATAGTTGCTTTCCCCTTTGAGAAAACTATATTGATGTCAGATTCTCTGCTTAGTTTTATAGCACTCAGTATGTTGTGAGGTATTTCTGGGATTAATAATACCCCCTCTATTTTCCCTAAACCAGGCAAGGTCACATTTCCTCTGCCTAATACTTGAACCTTTTCTTGATTAGCTACCTTTATCACAAACTTATCTTCTGTAAATGAGGTTAATATACTTTTGTTGTTAGTGGTGTGATTTGTTGCACCAGAATCAATAAGCCAATTATTGTTCTCATCTTGTTGTGTTCTGGTGCTGTCTTGTTTATTTAGCCCATTTAGTGACCCAGATTTTCTCTCTTTTGAATTTTCTCTACCCCCTCTACTTTCTCTGTAATTTGGTGGACTTCTATATTTGTGTCTATCTGTGGAAGATTGTCTGTAATTGTATTTGCTCCTATATTCTGGCCTATGTCTCTCCCTTGGGACTTTGGGACAGTCTCTTCTACTGTGTTCCCTGGATCCACAATTGTGGCATCTAAAGGCCTCATTATATTTATCTTGAAAGACTACTTTCCTAAAAGATTTGTGTTCTGTTTGGTTACTGGAACGATTTTTTCTTGAATTGTCTTCTGCTATCAATTTGTTAGATAGACTTTCTATTGATAAATATCCCAAATTAATGGTATCTAAGTGTGACATAAAGCTATCCCATGATGGATCAAGTGAATTGATAATAACACTTTTCATTGTTTGATCTGAAATCACTTCCCCCCTCAATTGCAGCTCAGCTCTTATTTTGTTTAGATTTATCAAATGCTCACTTATAGAAACCCCTGGTTTCACTCTAGAAGAAAAGAAATCCTTAGACATTCTTGTGGTTGTGGCTACGCTATCGCTGTGAAATAGATTAAACATGCATTGAATTATTTCTGATACAGTTAGGTTTGGTTTGATGCTATGATACATTGCAGGAGACACGCTAGAAATTATTATGAAGAATGCTCTATGATGTAAACAATCTATTTTTAAAGTCCAAGGTCTTCTTGGAGGACTAGTTATAAAGAATAGTAAATTTTCTTTCATGAAAATAACCTGAAGCTGTTGGTACCACTCTTGTAAATTAATGCCATCAACTCTAAGTTTTGGGAAGTCACTGGGTAAGTTCCCCACATTATTTTGTCCATTACTTACAACCTGAGGCAGTCCGTGGTCTCTCAAGTGCAGGAAATTACAGAACGGCATTGGGATGCTTGTAACGAGTCTGCGCGGTTCTCTGGCCAGTTCAAGTCTTTCGGGGCTGTTTACGTAGTTTTGCACATGCGCGTTGCTCATTTCTTCTTTGGCGCCGTTGTGGAAGGTTCTCTCCATTTCAGCTCTCTCGATCCGCTCCTCTTCAGATGAGTCGGTCTCTGGCTCGGTTTTTGGGGCTTTGGTGATGGCGACGGTTCTTCTCTTTCTCTTGTGTGCGCTGGCACTCGATTCTGTCTGCGGTGTAGGACGGAATCGGCATGGCTCTCTGGGCTCGGGTGTCGTCGTTTTCGAAGTCAGGATGGGAGCGTGCAGGTCTTGAGTTGTCGGTTTGATTTCTTGCTTCTTCGTTGATGTCTTGGAGATTTTCAATCTCGGCCCAAAAGCAGCAAAAAGCGTTTTCATTGCTGACTTTACTTGAGACTTTGTTAAATCGTCTTCACTTTCTGATTTTGGTTCATCTGAAGAATTTGAGACTTCTTTTTCACTTTCTTCGTCTGATAGCGTTTTTCGCGCCAGAAATTTTGAACTGAGCGTTTTGATTGGCTCTGCTTCACTCTCTTTTGAAGTTCGTTGAAACCAAGATGGCTGCCGTTCAAAATTTCGCGCGAGGTCACATCTTTTCTTTTTTACAACTATTTTCTCAGTAGTCATTTCACTCACAGTTTTTTGATCTTTGGGTTTTTCTTTAATGACGTTTTTCTCTCTCGCTGCTCCGCTGTTCCTCAGCATCTCCTGGAGGTCCGCGATGAGGCTTTCATCATTCTTTTGGCTTTTTAGTATCTTTAATATCTCTGACCTGAGTTCGTTATTTTCTATCTCAATTTCTTCCTGGTCGTTGTTTTCACTCATCAGTTCTTCTTCTTCAGTGGTGTATTCTTCGGATTCTCTCGAAATCGCATTAGTGGATTCGTTGATCATCTCTTGATCAGTTTCTATTTCTTTGCTGTAGGCCCTGGTGTTGGGCCTATCTTTCTTGGACATTTTTAATTACTTATTGAGTCAATTAACCATCCTCTGCTACCATCTTGTTGCAATATTTTCAGGATCAGACTCAATAAAGATAATAGAAGTTAAAGATTTAAATATATCTCTCTTTAATCATAATAGGCATTCTATATTCGCTGAATATTCAAGATAGAAGCAAGGAAAATGGGGAGGATGGCTCCTTATATATACAAGGGGTGGAGCCAGGAATGGGAGTGGTAAATTATGAATACATTAAAGTCCAAAGAATAAGTTAACCCCTGATGTTCCATATATACATTATTTACACATTAGAGAATAAGGCATTTACATCTGACAGAGATGAGTTGAAAGGTTACCTTAGGATTTCTAACCAGTAAAATAAAAAACACATTTTTTAAATCTTTTGCTGCATACATCTAATTTAAAATATCACAATCTCTTTTTATGTTTTAGGCCTTTTTAAAAATATATCTTTGTATTGGCATAGTTCATCCCTTCATTTTTTTATGTATGTCCCACCATCACTGGGTTAGGAATGAGTTATTGAATAATATAAGCAAAGACAGATCAGTTGTGAGAAAACAATAGAAGCAGTGGTGAAATTTGAACCGGTTTACTACTGGTTCGCTGGCTATGTGTGAGCGCCATGTGCCAAACACACGCTGTGCGCATGATTGCACAGTGCACTTTAATTGCACTGTGAATGCACAGTGCACACATGTGTACTGCGCAGCAAAAGGAGGCTTGGGAAGGTAAGTAGAACAGTGCGGGGAGGTGATCAGCTGTGGCGCACATGGTAACCTTTTAAAAAACTTTTTAAAAGCATTTTTTTATGACTGGTTCAGGCGAATAGGTAGTAAAAAGTGCTTTAAAAAAGTAAAAAAAAGTTCCGACGATCACGCAGCACAGCTGTGATTGTTGGAGCCTTTTTAAAAACTTTTTACAGCATTTTTTTACTACCTATTCGCCTGAACTGGTAGTAAAAAATGCTTTTAAAAGGTAAAAAAGGGGCTCCGATGATCACAGCTGTGCATTTTTTTACTATCAGTTCGGGTGAATAGGTAGTTAAAAAATGCTTTAAAAAAGTAAAACCGCAGCTGTCATCGTTGAAGCCTTTTTAAAAACTTTTTAAAAGCATTTTTTACTACCTATTTGCCGAAGCAGTAGTAAAAAAATGCCTAAAAAGTAAAAAAACGTTCTGACGATCAGCTGAGCGACGCACAATTGTCGGAACTTTTTTTTTTTTTTTTTTTTTACTTTTTAGGCATTTTTTTACTACCGGTTCTCTCGAACCAGTAGTTTAAAATGCTTTAAAAAGTAAAAAAAAAAAAAAAAAAAAAAAAGTTCCGACAATCGCGTGTCGCTCAGCTGATCGTCGGAATTTACCAGTTCAGGTGAACTGGCCCGAACCGGTAGCATTTCACCCCTGAATAGAAGGAAGAAATTGTTTGGTATCATTTCAGAGACATGATAGGTTTTAATAGCTGAGGTAAGATTGAAATAATAATTAAACACAATTTTTAAAAACCAAGTTTTGAGTTTTGCAGTAGAACTTACACAATTAAAGATCCTTAGCATCATTCTGTGCAAATAATGGAATTAGATGAATGGCTTCCAGATGGTCTGATAATCACATCCAACAACAAAACAAAGACAAGTATTTGACTACCTCTTGCTTTAGTGAGAGATTTGCTGTGTTATCACTTTTTACAGATTTACAGTCTATAATAATATTCTATCTTTCAGTTTTATTTTACCTCCCACCCCCAAAAATAGTACTCTACAATACTTAGAGATCAGCAATGGAAGTGCTGGCAGAGACAATTTTCCAGTTCCCTTTCACACCTAATTTGGACCATTTGTGCTTATGATAACCTTGCAAACTGCAGAGCCTAAAGCTGATGCCTTTTTTTCTGCTTACATATTTATTTTCAGAGAATTCATATTCAGCTACTCAAACTGACATTATTAGTCTCTTCTGTATCCTTACCTAAATTAAAACTTAGCTTGGCATGTTGTAATGATACACAATAAGATTTTTTTTAAGTTCTGTGTAAACATTTTCAAAATCTCTGCAGAGATGGAAGCCTGTCATTTTCAATTGTTGTAGTAAGACAGAGTGCTCGATAAATGACAGTATGACTTTAAATTTGTAGAAAAGGAATGCAATTATCTGAGCCTATGTCACTTTCTCTCAGTTCTTACCTCCAGTAGGATATCTAAACATATGAATGCTTTGTTATCCTATGGTTTCTTTAGAATCTACCTTTCTCTTTATTTTTCCTTATCTAATACTTAATAGACATTATCAATAGACCTATTTTTGCCAAATTTATATAATGTAAACAGTTTTATTGGATTAATAGAATTTGGCAGTGATTTACTGTTGGACCAGTTGGTTTTGTAACTCTTTAATAGGAATGTAATCATATAAGCGACATACATTTGATATTTACCTTTTTTCAAAGAACTTGACTTGGAAATATCTTGTATAAAGCCTAGGAATTTGGTTTGAACTAACCTTAAAATTATCCATCCCAAGAAAAGACAAAGAGCACATATTATGCGAGGTGAACAATGTACGAGAGAATTTGCTGCCTGTGGTCTGCATGCATCCCTGCTCAGCTGATGTATTCATTAATCAGTGCTACTCTTTCAAATGCTGTGTCTCTGATTGATTATCAATATATGAGCCATGATCAGATTTCATGGCTTCAAACCCTTCCTGCCCCTCCCTGCCAAATTATGTCTAATTTAGTCATTCACCACAATATTTGGAAGGGAAGTCTGGTTATCAGTTTCTGTAGACTAGTAATATATGTGCATCATCTTAGATTAAATGGATCTATGTCACTCAATTTTATACATTAAAATTCTACCCAGCTTGCCTTGAAAGTCTTTTGAGGAGGATGGGCAGTCTGTCTAGACTGTTCTCAATAAAGCTCTGGGTTAAATGATGCCACTAACAACGGAATTCACTTGGCACAGCCAATGCATACAGGATTATGTATAATAATGCCTTCTTGAATCAATCTGATGCCCACTGAATCCATCTAGTACAATGCTCTTCCTCAACAGCCATCCGCCAAATGAAATGCCTCTGGGAATTTATAAATTGGGTGTAAAGAAAATAATCTGCCCTTGTTTGGGTCCACTATGTGATACACAGATGTTTACTGCCTCTGAAAAGAGATTGTAATCAGTTGTCATGGACTTTAATCATTCATTAACAGATCTTTGAAATGAGAATGCACATCTGGATGAATGGGATGGGATAATCTGAGGCCTCTCAAGGCCAGTGCCTGAACTTAGTGTTTTGATTAAAATGTATTTTGTTCTGCTCGAATGTGAGTAAAAAGCTAATTACACCCTCCGTATACGAAAGGCAGCTATAAAACTAGGAGAATGGAAAGAAAGAAAAACAAGAAATTGCATTAACAAATATACCGTATACTGCTTTCCAAGAAAAAAGACATTGGTAGCCTTTGGGTTAGCTGAAGAGGTATTCTGTAATGAAACAAGTTTTGCCAGACTATCTCTTTAAAAAGAACCCAATTTTACTTTCATCCATTCACAGAATATTCTTTCCATAACCTTCTGTAGATAGACAGCAAGAGAGAGTAGTGGCTTTTTTTTCTTGCAACCCTGTCATGTTGTTCAATGTTCTCCTGATGGAGGTCCCACAAGATAAAATAAGATAACTTTTATTGTCATTTTTTTTTTACTGTGAGCACACTGGCCCACATTAAAAATGAAATTCTGTTGCCTGCTCTTAAGAGAAAGTGTTCTGACCTAGGCTTCCTGAGACAGTAAAAAGCACATGATTAGTCCCAAAAGCCCTCTTTTTATTTCAATGGCTGTAAATTATTGTTCATTCGCAGCCCGTAATGAGTATCAAGGAGTTGGTAAAAAGTCCGACATAAGCCTGCCACAGCCCTTCTCTTGACACGCTGCCAAAGACCTAATTGGCAATTAGCTTTGCAAGGCCACATGGAGCGCCAAGTCAAAACAGAGCTTCAGAATTTACACCGACCAGCATGAACAAAGTTGCTTCCTGCAAAGACTCACGTGCCTTTGCTGCTCCTTTATGTCTTATGGGAGGGGCCTATCATCTCCAAGCCCTACTCCCGAGTCGACCCTTTTGTTTTAACTGTTCTTGCCTTCTGGCAGCTCTGTGCATGCACACACTGGGAACAGGCTCCCCCTGTTCCTCTGCCTCGCTGACATCAGACTCTGGAGGCTCTGGAGTCAGCACATAATTCCCAGATAGCCCTGGCCCCATCTCTGCCTCGTCCGAGCTTCCCCAGACTTCAGGGCTGGCCCATGTTTCTCCTCAGCCTCCTCACTCTCTGACTCTGCTGCCAGCTCCACAGGCTGCCAGCAGACCACAACACTTAAGTGTATATCTATCTAAATGCATACAAAACACAATGTACACATGCTATAATACTTACATAAATATATACCTGTACCATATACATGTAGAAAGAATGTATAGTGTTCCAGAAATCCTGCAGACTCTGCTCAAGTATCGCTTATATACTATGTCCCGGATAGAAGGAAGTGAACTACCAGTGATCTTTACTGCCATCCTCACCACACTCTGTGCCGCCTTCCTGTCTGAAGCAGGAATGCTTCCAAACAATGACATTTACCAATGCAAGAGAGATCTTTAGTTCCTTATACATTACCCTGGGTTGCTTTGAGACTTCTCAGAGTATTACATGATTTGCTATGGGGAGGGTACTCCTGGAGAGGGTACTAGTGATGTTGAATTATCTCCATTTATACATATTCTGCTTGACAGTGGAATGATGGAGTCTAGACTTCTTGGAAAGAATTTTGTGATCTTTTTCAGACTGGTGAGCACCAAGGACTGTTTTTTTTAAAAGAATCCTTGGAAATCTCCTTTATTCAAACCATGACATTCTTCCACATACCTCTGTTGTGAAGATCAGACTTTGATAGTGACTAGCCAGGATTCTGTTCTTTAAATAAAGCAGAACCTCTCACACTCATCCCCAATTAACATCCCATTAAAACAAAGTTATTTACGCAGAAATTTTGAAAATTCCAAACAATTCACAAACTTTTTAAGCAGCAGTTGATTCATATAATTATATTGATAAAGATTTTGTCCTATACCCAAGTAAAAGGCAAAAATATCCAGAGTTTAAACCCAAATATGTGTATGGTATGATTATTACTTTACAGTGGTAGCTGCAAGATCTTAACATGTATTATTCTAAATACTAAGTATGATTGGAACACATTATCTTACAACTGTCTCTGCTTTCAGTTCAGACACTATTACTGGTCACTTATCAGGGATTGAGAAATGGAGTCTCCTTGCTTCTGTGATTATTTTTGGCCAGCTGGATCACTTTGTCTCTGTGGCACAATATGCTAATATATTTTTGGGGAGGGGCAATTGAAAGGTATGCAGATTTTCCGGTAGAGAGAGAGATGAGGGGCTGAAGTAAATTCAATGCACATTGCTAGCAAGAGGAAGAAAATGAGTCAGACTAGAAGCTGCTCATACTCAGTCCAGAGTAAGTCACTTGTTTGCATGCCTGGTTTTCTCAGGAGAAGAAAAAAGAAACGAATGTTATTAACTTTTTTCTTGTGTTGCGTTCACTACCTGAAGAGTATAGATAGTTTACAGGGGTCAAACTCGATTTCATTGAGGGCCACATCAGGGTTGTGTTTGGCCTCAGGGAGGTAAGCTGGGGGGCATGGCCAGAGTGGGTCTGGCACATTACTCGTGTCAGGGGCGTCTCTGGTGGCGCAAGTGCTCGGCCAGTGAAAATGGGCTCCCAAGTTCTGTTTTTGGCTGCGACGGCCTCCTGCAACACACTGTCAGCAAAAATGGAGCTCCGTTTTCACTGGTAGAGGCACTGCAGGCCAGTCCTTTGCTGTTTCCAGGGTATCCCCATGGGCCAGATCTAAGCATCCCGCGGGCCAGATATGGGCCCCGGACCTTGAGTTTGACACCCCTGAGATAGATTATAAATCTCTGGATGAATGCAGAACTGATTGATTGTTCAGATTATTTACAGAGGCTACATTGCTGGAATCTAATGGAAATGGCAACCAGTCTGGGTAACCGAAGGTCCTCATTCAGTTCTTTTTTCTTCTGTATGGCAATATGAGTGAAATTTTAAATTAGATTAAAGGGTTTTTTATATACTGGTAATAAGAGGAGATAAAGCAAAAAATGTTGTATGATTTATTCAAAGTATATAAAATGACTAGTGGGATATAGATTTTGTGCGTAAAATCAATGCTAATGGCAATAGTTATTTAAGTACAGACCAGGTTGCTTAAAACACATTTATATGTAGCATGACCAATTCTTCCATCTCCTCCCCCCCCCATACATAAAATTAAATTTATTAAATCCTGGACATTCATTCATTATACAAGGAAGACTCTGCAATAGTGAAATACCACATACTATGTAAACAGTTTTCTAATAAAACTTCAGTTTGTTTTTATAAAGCATTCCTCAATAATTCATCATAAAACAAGCTCCAGCTTGTAGAAAGCATAGATACTAACATTTCTTCAAGAAATACCCGAAAATAGCCTAACTAGGCAAAAACGATAAACAAACACTTCAAATTACAATTGTCTCTACTTTAAAAGGGCTTTTCAGCTTCTCCACCCTGTCTAGAACTCTTCTTCTATTGACACAGCTGCTCATTTTCCCTCCTTCATTTTAACCTTGTAAAAAGTTTTTAAAAACGTGATAGAAGGAACCCAGCTTTCTGTTACTTGTATTCATCAACTGGTGGACTAATTTCATCCCAAGAAGTACAATCACGAGAGTGAAAATGGGTCAGACTGATGAACCTTCTTCCTCCCCAACAGATTCACCTTTGACATTCTCTCTAATTACCTTTAGGGACATTTTAACTCATACCATATTTTAACAAGTATCATATTTTCTTAGAGCAGGCAAGAATAAACAACTTTTTCAGATACTGGCATTGATTCTTTAAGAAAAATCATGGAGTTGAATGAGTTTTGTCTAAAAATTTGCATGAACTTTGATGGGGAAGATATTGTTATATTAAGTTAATGAAGCTTATAAGAAGTTGCACCTAATTGTTCCTTCCCTATATAGTGAGACCATAAGATGACGCAGGAGCAGAGTTGGATAGGCAAGTTTATCCATATATTAGCATTTCATGAATATCAATTGATAGGGGAAAGAGAATAGCAACCCAATATTGGGCAATGGGATCTGTGCACCCATGTACTCTCACATCTAAAAGCAGTGTTAGGGTTTGGAAATTACAGTGATCTTTCATAAAATATTAATAAAGCGTGCTTGCATGTTTAGCCCTGAATAATTGATATATTTAGTGACTTTGCTTTGCTTTGAGCACCTATTAAGCAAATATCATATTAAGACCTACCTAGTGGCGATAAAAACGGCAAAATTTAATTATTTTTTTTGCTCTTATCACGTCTGCAGATAACCGCCCGGCTGCCCTGTTTAGGGTGACCCACTCCCTGCTCCATCTGGGAGCGCGGGAAGACCCCTTGGAGGGTAGGGTGAGGATTTTGTGCAGTATCTGCATGACAAAATCACTCAAATTCAGGAAGGCTTGGACTCTGACTGGGTAGATGCAGGTGGGGTGATGGAGGCAGGTCCTGAGAGTGTTATCTGGGAGGAGTTTGACCCAGTGACCCCCGAAGACATGGACAGGATTCTGGGTAGACTCAGCGCTCATGTTTATTGGACCCGTGTTCCTCCTGGCTGGTGCTGGCTTCCTGGGAGGTTACACAAGGCTGGCTCCAGAGGATTATCAACGCTTCTTTGAGAGAGGGTTGCTTTCCTGCCGCCTTGAAAGAGGCGGTGGTGAGACCCCTCCTCAAGAAGCCCTCCCTGGACCCGGCTGTTTTAGCAAATTATCATCCAGTCTCTAACCTCTGCTTTGTGGCGAAGGTTGTTGAGAGTGTGGTGGCATGACAGTTCCCCCAGTACCCGGATGAAGCGGTCTATCTTAATCCATTCCAGTCGGGTTTCAGACCTAGGTACAGCACGGAAACGGCATTGGTCACATTGGATGGTGATCTTTGGAGGGCTCGGGACAAAGGTTGTTCCTCGGTCCTGGTCCTATTAGATCTCTCAGCAGCTTTTAATACCATCGACCATGGTATCATGCTGCACCGGTTGGAGAGGTTAGGGGTGGGGGGGCACCATGTTGTGGTGGTTCTCCTCCTTTCTCTCTGACCGATCACAGTTTGTGTTGACAGGGGGCCAGAGGTCGACCTCGAGGCGCCTTGTGTGTGGGGTGCCACAAGAGTCAGTCCTCTCACCCCTTCTGTTCAACATTTATGTGAAGCTGCTGGGTGAGATCATCCGTGGTTTCGGGGTGAAGTTCCATCAGTACGCTGATGACACTCAGCTGTACATTTCCACCCCGGACCACCCCAATGATGCCCTTGACGTGATGTCCTGGTGTCTGGAGGCCATGCGGATCTGGATGGGGAGAAGCAGGCTCAAGCTCAACCCTTCCAAGACCGAGTGGCTGTGGCTCCCGGCGTCCCGATATAGTCAGCTGGCGCCATCTCTGCCTATGGGGGGGTGAGTCGTTGGCCCCCACAGAGAGGGCTCGCAACTTGGATGCCCTCCTGGATGCACGGCTGTCCTTAGAAGAACATGTGACGGCCATGGCCAGGGGGGCCTTCTATCAGGTTCGCCTGATTCGCCAGTTGCGTCCCTTTCTGGATCGGGACTCCTTGTGCACGGTCACTCATGCCCTCATCACTTCCCGCCTGGACTACTGTAATGCTCTCTACATGGGGCTCCCCTTGAAGAGCACCCGGAGGCTCCAACTGGTCCAGAATGCGGCCATGCGGGTGATTGTGGGAGCGTCATGGCGCTCCCATGTAACACCTCTCCTGCGCGAGCTGCACTGGTTTCTGGTGGTCCTCCGGGTGCGATTCAAGGTGTTGGTGACCACCTTTAGAGCGCTTCATGGCTTAGGACCTGGATACCTATGAGACTGCCTTCTGCCACCGAGAGCCTCCCACCGGCCAGTACGCTCCCACAGAGAGGGGCTTCTCGGGGAGCCATCGGTCAAACAATGTCGACTGGCGGCCCCCAGGGGGAGAGCTTTCTCTGTGGGAGCACCTGCCCTCTGGAACGAGCTCCCCCTGGAGATATGGAGGATTCCGGATTTACGTACTTTCCGCTGGGCCCTCAGGACTTTTTTATTTCAACAAGCCGGGCTGGCCTAACTTCTCCAATTGCTTAATTTTAATTTTAATTTTAAAAGGGGTATTTTAATTGTTGGGCCAAAATTGTTTAATATGTTTTTTAAACTGTTCTTAAATTTTTGTACTCTATGTGTTTACTTTTGGCTGTTCACCGCCATGAGTCCTTTGGGAGAAGGCGGTATATAAATTTAAATAAATAAATAATAAATAAATAAATAAATAAATAAATAAATAAATAAATAAATAAATAAATATCTTATATAAAGAAGCCGTGATTTCAATAAAGTTTAGTGGATTCAATTGCACTAGGAGTGCAGGTAACAAATTATTTGTTTGCCCAGAGTATGTTTACCTGCCAGCAAATAAATAATATACAGTTGTCCTCCAGAGCATACTGTTATTATTTATTTAATATTTATTTCACTTTTCTGTCAAACTTCTGTCAGGTCCAATCAACATCACATAGGATTATGTTGGCAGAGTCATGATCCAGATTGCAGTCCAATACATTTGGAGGAAACCAAATTGGGGAAAGATAAATTAGGAAGTATTTCTGTAGTTGTGCCATCATTTTACTGAGCCCTTGAAGTTAAAAGATAACATAAATATTGTAAATGTCATAGCATTGGGACATGTTCCTATATGAAGTTCTTCACTGACCTTTCCATGACTTGAAGAAATGTGGTAGGATGGAAATGGTTGAAAAAGATGTGCTGTTCCATTCAAGCCAAATGATTCCTTGAACCACTACACTAGACTTGAAGGAATTGCTTTAGTAGCATATTCCAAGAGCTTCAGAAGCAGATTTCAGCTAGCAAGACCAGTTCGGTTTCTGCAAATTTGTAATAGCAACTGGAAAGTGAGTATTAATTCAGTGAAGTCCAGAATTGAAAAACTTCCAAGCAAGATCTGTTGATCCGTCAATTACTTCTTAAAGCTACCACAGGAAGTTTTAAAAGCCGGTTTTTGTCAGTAGTGTCGACAATGTTTTTAAAAATGTGTAACATAAAGTGGTGGATTTTAAACTGTTTTGAAGTCTGCCTTTGAAACCTATTGGGGGTTGTTGTTGTTGTTGTAAAACACAGTTAATGCATAAAATTATTTTGCTACAGTGGTATCTATGGTGTTGACTAAAGATTATTAACACCAATGTTTAAATAAACTTAGATCACTGAAGATTAAAAAGCGAAGTATTATATCAGTATTAACTATGATTTAAAATGTCAGTATGCATAAGACTATTTAGTTTTTTGGTTCAAAATTGAGTATAACATTAAAAAACCTCTGCAAATTACATCAAAATATTTGTTGTACAATAAGGGATTCTATCCTATATTCATTGCTTAAATATTACAGTCTCTGCTGTATTGTTATTTATTATCCGGGCATATTGAAAAAAGGAGATTAAGAAAATTTGATTATTTTAATGATTTCAGCATTTATAGAAGCCATGGGTTCGTACTTTCAGTTCAAGTAAGATAAAGGGGAGGGAAAAAAAATAAACAATCTGTTACTTCGCAATTATGCTTTGCAAATATAGATAATGTGCAAGAGATACAAGACAGTATCTAGAATTCCTCACGAAAAGTAACAGTGAAAACAATTCTGAACTCAGGAAGTTTGAAAGCCCCCTATAAAATATACTACCTATATCTTCTCATAAGTAGTTGGGATGAGTTTTATTGTCATATTTAATTTATTTCCTGTGTGAGAATTTAAAATAAAAAAGTGGGGTTTATGCACACACCATCATAATTTATAATTGTATATGTAGTTTTGTGTCATCTTTGGTGTTTGTTAGTGTGATTTCTCTCTGAGACCAGAAACATCACCTGTTAAGGTAGAAGCTATTTAAATAGCAACCCTCCTCCCCCAAGTAATCACACTTATAAGTGACTGCATTAGCAAAATAAGATGATCTGGGGGCATATAGGTTTTACTCAGTATTACTTTTACTTTTTTCCCTATAGAGAATTTTATGAGGCACATTGAATTGAAGGAAGTTAGAATCAGGCACTGAGCAATAATGGAACAGAGCCTGATCACTGGTGCTGTTTGGTGACATTTTAATTCAGAATAAAACAAATAACTGAAAATGTTGACTTTTTCATAGAATTCACAACCAGATAGCAGTACCCACCCAGCCTAAGGGCCAGCATCTTGCTGACCTTGACTGATCTCATTAAAATAATCAGGATCAGCCTAATTAAGATTTGGGAGGATTGGTTGTCAGTAATTTTACTAATGGACATTTATGCCTGCCAATTTATATCTGTTAAAGGGAGTTGGTTTAAATAGACATTTTGAAATAAAACTATTTCGGAGATATTTGAGTATGAAGTAGTGTTTCAATAAAATCTTACTCCTGGATCCATGTATTTTATTTGAAGTGTAAAAATTACAAATAGTCCTGAGAAGGTGTGCTGTGTAAATTACAGATTGCTGCCTTCTTAAAGTTCCATTGCATCATCTGGAATTGATATAGCAAACAAACTTCACAATCTCTTCTAGAGTTCCCTTTTTACTGCTAGCTTGGATATATAGTGACATTGCTCTCTACTACCTTTATTGTAGATCAGGGTTGTCAAACTCCCGGCCCTCAGGCCGGATGCGTCACATGCTGGCCACACCCACACCCGGTTTAGTGAAGGGGGGGAAAGTCCCAATACGTCATGTGATGTCGCCATGATGACGTGAGTTTGACACCCCTGCTGTAGATGTTTCATCATTGGTAACACCTTTTCTATAGGTAGTCCTCATTTAGCAACTGCCTTGTATAACAATTGTCACAGTTATGATGGTGATGAAAAAGTAACTGCATGACTGACCAAACCTGACATTTATGACCTTTGCAGGTCTGAAAAACTAAAGAAAATCTGAAAAAAGATAATAAGCACAGTTGGGGTTTTATTTAGATTAATATAGAGTTGCCCTTTGCAATTGTTGCTAAAAGAGGACTAGTTCTACATGGATTAAAAACAGATTTTTACAAATATAAGAGTATAATGATGCAGCAAATCACAACACATAAGGAAAGATCATAGCATAGTTCCCCTACTGAGATCCTTCTTTTCAATTGTGACATCAACACATTCATCTGTTAGCACTTGATCATCTTACAATTTTAAAAATGTTGTTTGTTTTGTTCCTTTAATTCCTAACTCTACTTTTTCATTAAAAGAATCATTGGTAGTTAGGACAGTTTGTAATCTTTGCAAGCTGAAAGCCCTAGGACTGTCGAGCATCTGTTGCAAAATGCCATCATTTTTATGAGAGAGAGGGAGAGAATATGACCCCATTTTTATCTAATTTACTCAAGGATACAGGCAGATAATCATGTCTTTCAGGCAGGAGTAGCAATATTCACTAAGCAAGATTTATGCATAGTTTCTCACAGAGACTATTCAGACTTCTCATACCTATTCAAGTGTGGTGTCCTGTATCACCCTTCGTTGCCTTTCTTGGCTCTGCTCTCCTAGACTGACATTGGAGGCCATATCTAGAATATAAGTATCAATGTCACCCTGCATGAGACTCAAAAGCTGTGCACAACAGCTTGCCAATGGGGACTACAGAAACCTACTTTACTCTTTATAGCAACCAGTTGCCCCTTTCTACTTCCATTCCCAACCTCTATCTCTGAGAACTTTTAAAGTGTATGAACTGCATCCTGCACCCAAAGACTCCCATTGTTACTGACGCTGCCTCTTTAAAACATTTTCTTTTCTGTCAGTTTCTCTAGAGTTCTTCTGAAGATTAGTAGGAATTGTCTCAACTACATCCTCATAACACAATTGGAGCCTTAGTAGCTTTGAATTGTTCCTCTAATACACGGATGTCAAACTCACTGCATCATGTTGCCATCACGTGATGTTTGTGACAGTTTTCCCACTTCATGGAGCTGGGCATGGCCTGCATGTGACGCATCTGGCCCACGGGCCACCAGTTTGACACCCCTACCAGTCTAATATGTCTTCCTCTCAGAAAATATATTTGACTTCCAAATACTTGCCCTTCGTCAGTCATGGAGAGGTAGGTTCAGACTTAGATTCCTGTATTGCCTGGAAGACTGGGTACTGCTACCTCAAAGTAGAAGCAGTTGACTTAGCTACCTAGAACCCATTCACTAGGGTGTCTTACCCAACCAAATGGAAATCATCCTGGCTAGAGAATTCTGCAAGGTTAGGTCCACATGTCTTAAAGTTGGTAAGGTTAAGAAACCTTAAGCGCACTAGAGTGTCTTATGGAGCTAAGTGAAGACCTTGCTCAGAAGGAAAATGTAAACCCTTGCAGAATAGTATCCATTGTATCTTTCTGTTATAGGGCTTGGAGCTCCCTTTGCAGTCTTCTCTGCCTTCTCATGAGCAATACTTACTTTTTCCCTAAAACATGGATTTTGCCTTTAACACAGCTGTCTCATGTCTCCAAGATGTTTTTCCTGGATAGTTACATGGATTTTGCCTTTAACACAGCTGTCTCATGTCTCCAAGATGTTTTTCCTGGATAGTTACAGATACTTCTGCAAACTTAGCCAGCTCATATTTACTTCTTAATCAAGATACTTTATGAACAAGGTAAAAGCAGCAATCACAACTCGGATCCTTGAGAGTGTGTACTTTTCACCGTCTTCCCTTTGAGAAAAATGCCTGTTTGCTTTCTCTTTTTAACCCATTAGCAATCCTTAAAATGATAACCATTCTTATTCTGTGACTCCTGATTTACTTTGATGAGGAACTTTGTCAACGGGAATTTTGAAACTCCCACTGTACAGTATGACATTCAGTCACTCCCTCAAAAAACTTTAGAAGTTTAGTGAAGCAGACTTCGTAGAATTTTCTGTGCTTAGTTAATTCTTTGATTATAGTTTCTACCACTTTTTCCTGGATAGATGTTAAGTGTACTGACGTATAATTTCCTGGATTGCCTTTTTTATTTTCTAAAAGTGTTGCACTAGTTATTAGTTATGCTGCATCCCCATGCTGGCTGGGGAATTCTAGTAGATGAAGTCCAGACATTTTTAAGTTGCCAAGGTTGAGAAATACCAGCCTATAGTGTGGGATAAAAGTAGAAGGTTGTATCCATGTAACTTCCTGGCATATCTCCAAGAAAGCACTTTGATAAAAGTAGGCTGCTAGTGCTGCCATCATAGATGGTAGAATGAGCACAGATCCCAAGATATGCATGGTATCTCTTAACAGCAATCACTAAGCTCTAAGCTCTGCTATCTATTTACCTAAATAGTGGAGCAGGGGAAGGGGAAATTAATTAATCAAAAATGAATATTAACCTTTCCCAAAAGATACTGTATGGTCCAAATTGGATATCAGATGACAGCTGAGAGGTAAGCAATGATTTGGAAAGGAGAGTTGATTACTGCAACAAGACCTAGTTAGCAAATACATTGCTTCTGTTTCTGCACTATTTAAAAAATGTGCCACTACTCTCCAGAATGCCTGCCTTGCATAGTGTATTTCTGTTGCTATACAATATCCACCCTCAAGGATTTCTTTCTCTCAGGTCTTCTAAGCACTATTGTGTTTCCTCTGCCACCAGATGTTCTGCAGTACTTATTAATTAGAGGACGTAATTTCCATATGGGTGTTTTCCAGAAAAATATTGCACATGTGCCACAGAGACTTTGCAATATATTTGATAATGGCCTGCTGGATATACACTGAGTACCACTTTGTGTAAACCAGCATCAAGTCACACATATTAATTCTGTAATGCTGTTTATCTACCCTTAATAAAAAAATAAAATAAACAAATAAACACTGTTATATGGATTTGAATGCTTAAATCTTTATTTCTTAGGAACTTGGTTTTGAATGGATGCAAAATATTTTGTTTAACTCTCTCCAAACTGCCCTGAAGCAATTTGAAGAGATGATGGATTAAACAACTTAAAACAAAGTATGGTGTTTCTGATCTGAATGCGGGACTCTCCACATTGTAACCCTGCACATTGAAGAATTTTGTGGCAAATCACTAGATGAGACATCAAGAAAAGATGTAGTGCTCTTAATGAGTGACTGGAATGCAAAAATTGTAGATCCAGAGATACAGTACATAGAATTAGAAGGATTCAGATTGGGTAAATGTAATAATGTGACAGATAGGCTAATAGACTTTTGCAGAGAGATTTCTTGTGTACTGCCAGCATTTGTTCAAGCAATATAAACAGACTCTAGATATAGACATCACCATATGGACAATACTGAAATTAAATAGACTAAATAATGAGAAACAAGCTGGAGAAATGTAATCTAGTCAGACAGGACAGGCTAGGTACAGATTGTGGAGCAAACTATAAATTATTGGTGTCAGATATACAGATTAAATTGAGAGCATTAAGTGAGTAGGTGTGCCAGGAAGCTTTAACTTGAAGGTCAGTCAGAATATAAGATCAATGTAAGGAACAGATTCAGTATAATAACTCCTTCAATAGCAAACTATGAGAAGAGCTAAGAGAGATCATGAAAGCTGAAGTGGAAAAAGTATTCTCAGAGTATCAAAGGACAAAAGATCCAAGTGCTTTCAGAATAAACTATCAGAAGAGCCAGGAAAAGAGAGAGAGAATAAAAACCTATGGCAACAAAGCCATACAACGACTGAACAGACTTGTCAGTAGAAGAGCGAAGGGACAAGAAAAGATGTAGCAGTCAAAAATGTCAAGAGATAAGGGAAATGAACAAGAAAATGAACATTTACTAAAAATATTTATGCATTCAAAATCAAAAGGATTGCAATAAAATTTAAGCCTAAAAGGAATACCTGAAAATATTATGGAAGAGAGTTGATGTGGTTAAAGGGAGATTAAAAGACCATGCTGACAACTTTTACAAATGGGATTATAGAGTGAAGCATTTACAGAGTAAAAATACATTTCGGAATTAGTCCTTGCAGAAAAGGAGGAATAGAGGCAGTAGACCAGCAGTCAGATAGGACTGTGCCATACACAGAGCTTCCTGAGCTATTTCAAACTTGAGAATAGGCACTTAAAATACTATCATTTTATTGGTGGGTGGGGGTGGTTATTGTTTTTTATTTTCATTTTTTTCTATACTGTGTTTTTATTGCTTATAAGCCACCTAGAGTCACTGTGAGCGAGTAGGTGGCTATATAAATTTTCTAAATAACTAAATAGCAGCATGTCAACAAATATGGAACTAGAGGGAGTGAGATAGATTGGTGAATATACATATACTGAAGAAGAAGGAATCGAAAAGTTATAAATTATACAATGTTTCTTCACATAAGCAGAATTTTGCTTAAAATCATGCTTGCAGAGACAAATGCTGCTATAAAAGAAGATTTTTGACAAGGTAGAGACACGTAAGTTAAATAACCAGCAGAGGATGAATATGAGGAAAGCAAAAACATTTAGAGAGGTTGATCTTTGCTTCCTTGACTACAGTGAGACCTTTAACTGTGTCTATTGAGTCAGAAGGTTGAATACTCCAAGATTAACGGGAGTACTGGAATACATGATTATAGATCTGAAGTTTTTTTGCAATAAACTACAAATGACTATATGCATAAATTCACAGTGATTCAGTAGTGAAAGTAAATTTTAAATGTTTCTGTAAGGAACCAGTGTCAGACCTTGCTTTATGAGGCTTCATGTTTTTACAAGATTACCATGTTTCAAGGGTGTTTAAGTAAAACTGAAAACTTGATTTTTTTTTTTTTTTGATGACTGTTCTAAAGAAGAGAAGCTTGCTTTTTAATGATATATAACATTGTTTATTGTATTCCAACATAATATTGATTATAATGGCAAGGAATTTTATAGAAATAGGCCTAGCTTTTCTCTGGACAGATTCTATCTCATAAATTTACATCTAAGGGATTCTTTAGAAAGCCCATACGACTTAAAATAATATCCATATACTGGTTATGATTATCTGAAGTTCAGTCCATTATGTGGATTGATTCAGAAAGATGGTGATAGAGTAGAAATTCGATGCTAAGGTCTGATTTATTGGTGCATATGGGGAATTGATCTTATTCAATTATTCATGAACCTTCTGAACAACTATTTACTCAACAATCTTTATCAATAATTGACCCGTTTCCTAAACTTGACATACATGATAGTCGTGTGTTAGAAATGGAACTACTTTGTCACTAAATTATCATTTTTATGAAAATCCTACAGATTTATTTCCCTGAAATACACACATGGCTTGTACATGATGAAGGAATTGTTGAAGTGAAATGATTCCTTTATTTTGTGTGGTGTGACAAAGTTTGCTGATGAAAAGAAAGCTTTAGCCATTAAAGCAAAATATTTTTTTTACAATTTTATAGAGGTTAAATAATATAAAATACTTTTTTTATAAATAAGAATTTATGTAATGAGGAAAAGGACTACTAAGGAACATCCTTCTTTTTAAATATTTTAGTGGTGGAACATATTAGTAATAGCCATTTAGCTCATACATCTATTGATTTTTTTCTTATTCCTCTTTTTTATATCACAGATTTTTAAAAGTGTCTTGACTACAAAGCTGGAAGGTGGATTATTTTTCCAAAAATCGCAAAGACCATGTGTGCTTACCTGTAGAAATGGTTTGCGGCTTAGTCAAGCTGGAGTTGACTAAATGAAACTATGGGCTGTGCATCAGCCAAGCATGTTTCTGCTGTACAAAATGAAGAGGAAGCTCAGAAGGGGAAAAACTACCAGAATGGAGATGTATTTGGTGGTGAGTTTTATTTATTGTGGATCTATATTTTTCTTCACCCTTCTTACTTTCCTGTCTAAAATCTATTTGTTCATTGTTTCTCAACATTCAATTTCAAGGATTTATTTTTGGATTGCAACTGGTATTACTGATGAAAAAGGTAATCTGCCTGAAAATCTCTGCTGCTTTCTAGATCCAGCTTCTCATTACAATGTTTGTAAAAATGTGTTCAAACTATATGAACTGCTGATACCTATTACAGCAACCTTTTTCTCTTTTGAGATATTTCTAGTTAATTGGGTTGGGGCTTTTACTGCATCTTCTGTTCCCATAAAGTCCTTTATCTTCTTGAGAAGTAGAATAATAATACAAAAATAAGAATATTCTTGTAAGTTTTCATATAATTTTCCAGACAGTACTTTTTTTCCCTTTTAAAAGTATATTATTTTGGCCCAAAATTGTGTTTGTGTGCGCGTGCGTGTGCGTGAGTGCGTGTATGTATGTATATTGTTTGTGCACAATGTAGAACATATACATTCCTAATGAGTTGTTCCTTATGATCTTGTTGAATTGCAAATATTTAAGATAAATAATGACATATTCTCAATGAAATTGTTGAAGTTGATAATCTTTCTCCAAGTTAAATGAAACTTGGATAAATATTCCAAATAGGGATTAATGATTTATTCTATATTAATAAACATACATATTTTCAAAGTTTCAGTATATATTCTTGTTTAGAGATATTCAATATAATATGTGGAAACTTCGTAAACAGGATTCCTGTTACCTATTGAAGGGAAGATGGTGATAGAAACATTACTGTATGGATTGAAATATTACTGTAACTGCTACTAAAAGTGACTGTTACTAAGAGTAACTTCAACAAGTACATAGCATAAGGGATATTAAACATTGCCGTTCACTAAAATTAGTCACCAATAGCAGTATAAAAAGCCTGGGAAATATGAAGCAATGGGGGAAAACCCAGGAACATATATATGCAATACTTTTTAGAACCATTTACTTAGAAATAAATAAACGGACACTTCTGCTGATGTCCATCACATTCCTACTGGCTTTAAGGTTATTAAGAACTAGAGCTGCAATTCAGCTTCAAGTGTATGACATAACTCTCCAGATGGTACAGAACATATTAGGTACACAATAATGGCAGGATATAACCAGGAAAAATGACTTTTTCAATATTATCTGCCTAGTGTATTGTAGAGCTTTTTTCTTAACCCGTTTTAATATCTTACTCTATGTGATATTGGAGGAAAAGTATAAAAGTATTTATTTTGCAGAGCAAAAAGGGTCCTGGAGAAACCTAAGATACTAGCAGTACATATTCCTTCAGTGTCCTTTTTACAACAAACTGAGCCTTAATCTTATAACCTCACTTTCTAACAGAAGTTCAGTCTGTTTGAGAATAATCTCATTTGCTTTTTATTTTCGGACTGGGACCTTATCATCTCTAGGATAGATGCAAAATTTCTTTCAGCTGTCATTACTTTATGCAGAAAATTGGCCTCCTATTTTAGACCTCATAAATATGTATTATAACACATTCTATGCTGTTTTATGTTTTCTACTGTGTCTCGTTTGTTCCTGGTCACAAAATGAGGCACACTCTTTTAACAGTTTTGTTTTTAATGTGTTAGTATCTCAATACTTTAATCATAAAGTAGTTTTTAAATTTAGTTTTAAATATTTAGATTTTTGGTATTTTATCTTTATTTATAGCATTTAGAAGATTAAACCACTGTGTTTATTTCTGTTGATCTAGAAAATTTTTATCTTAACTTGAGCTTTGTAACTTCTTACAAAAATTATATAAATACTTATTAGTTACACTAATAAGGTGCTATCACACTTCTGATGTTTTAAGTTTAAGACCTAATGAACAGTGGGAACAAATTTGGGAACCGCTGAATCAAAAGTAAACAAAGAAGCAACACCATGTACAATAAATACTCTCTCTCTCCTTGTCTTTTGAAAATGCCAGTGTTCTTGGAAGAAAAAAGACATTTTTTTGCAGCAGGATAAGAAAATGGGAAAAGCACAGTTTGTTTTTATTTGTTTTCTGCATGTTCTTCCCATCTCTATTTAATATTGACTTAGTTTAACAATTACCAATGTTTTCCTGTATAGATAATCCTCAATTTATGACTGCAATCAGACTGGAATTTTTGGTTCTCAGTCTTGCTGATCGTAAGTTGAAGCACCCATATTACCAGGCCCAATTTTATTATCCTTTATGGAGATTGTTAAGTGAATTATATGGTCATAAATGCAAACCCATTCTCTCAAATGGAATTTTTTGCCAGAAATCCGCAAACAATGACAGAAAGTGATTAGAAAAACCATTTCAAACAGATCATTTTGCTGCGGGATACTGCAACCAGTCATAATTATGAGCTTCCTGAAATACAGTCATGTGATCCCAGGGAGGAAATGGCAGCAGACATTTTACGATGGCCAGAAGTGTTTTATGGGCCATATAGCACTTTTTCTGCGGCTGTTGTAACTTGGAACAGTTATTAAATTACTGGTCATAAATTGAGGACTTCTTGCATAGATATCACTATATTGCATCAAATATTAAGGGTACCTTATAAACCAGGAGTTAGAAAGTTCACACTTACAGGATTTTAATGACCAAAAGTCTTATGAGATCATCAGATATTACACAATGTTGGTAATTTCTACTCACCTATTCAGTATTCTATATTTGGACAAAGGTAGAAAAAAATAGAAATATGTCAAATAAATCTGCTGAATTTGTCATCTATTGATTTAGGACAGTACTTCTTTAACTTTCCCTAAACTTTGATAATGAAATTATTTCCCCTGTTTGATAGAAGCCATGAAGAATTGACAGGAAAATATACTCACCTATGTCTGTTGCTAGCTTTTATTTACACAATAATGTAATAAGTGGCTTTCTCCTCCAGGGCATTAGTATATTGGCAGATAAGCATCACTTAGTGTTATTCCCTCCATAAACCAGGAACAGCTTACTGAGTGTGTGTATATAACTCAATACTTAAATGTGTCAGTGTGTACACTTATTGACTGGATCAGGTTCATTGGCAGAGCAATTCTAGTAGTGAGCTTGTAAGACCCAAAGTTAGAGGGTCTCTTATTTAAACCCTTGCTGGGTTAATGCTGGCAGGAAAGATAAAAGGGTGGATTTCTATGGAGATTCCCAGTCATCCAGATCATGGCTGTCCCAAAGGTGTTTTTTCAAAAGACAACAGGACTTTGTTTTTCCTTGAAAATGTTTTGCTTCTCGTTCAAGAACCTTCTTCAGAACTGAAGAAACTTCTTGGATGAGTAGAGAAACATATTCAAGGAAAAACCAAAAAAAAGTCCAGTTGCCTTTTGAAAAAGCATCTTTGGAACATAAAAGTGATACATTATTCTCTTTCTTTTAAAATTTATTGTCTTTGGTGGCGTTAAAGCCATTTTTCACCTATTAATGCAAATGGGAGAAAATAATCTCTTTCAGTCTGTAAAGCTAATATAGTTCTCCATCCTCTGACTCCAAGACTCCAAAGCAATATATATACTCTCAGACCACTTCCTTTTGGTGATCTCTGTCGAAACCATAATGCTGGAAAAGTATGGGATGCAGAACTTTCCATTACATCATGGAAAGAACATGAAAAGAAAGAGATCTGAAATATCTTATCACACTTAATTCCAAGAACCAAAGAACAGAATACTTTCTGTTAAAAATATAAGGGTAGTATTAGTTATATGTAAATGTGGGTAGCTTTTTGAAAGGTGAAACCTGTTTAAAGTTAGGGTTAGCATAAGAAATGTTTGAAATCAGTTTGCAAGTTTCCATGAAAGATAACTTAGAGTTTAAAAATCTACAAAGTATTCTATATTACTCTATAGAGTTTTTGATGAAAAAATAAAATAGCAAGCAGACTGTGAATACTTCTGGTGGTAATTGTGGGTGGCGGGTAGAAACATCTTTTATTTTTATGTAAGTAAATGGATAAAGTTCTTTTTCTCTCAAGTAAAATTTTAAAATACTAAGTATTTTATCTATTTAAAGCCATTCAATCTTGGGCATTACAGATATACGGAAAAAATCATTTTAAAAAGTGAATATATCTCCATAATAATAGTATTAATGCATAGACTGCATTTTTCTCTGAAGTAGCACTTATAGCACTTGAGTCTGAAGAGTGCTACTTATATATTTCAGTTGAATAAATATTTGATTCTATTTCTCACATAACAATCTGTGATTAAGAGATGTTGGATAACCTTGATCTAGAAGGGCATGGTCATCTTTATAATTCCAGAGAGTTAATCTTATATTTTCCAAACTATTGAATTTCCCTCTGAAATTCCCAGTTTGTACTGCCACTCACTCTGATTGACATCTCTGGCCAGAAGCACTTTGGGCAAGGCCACAGAATGTTTTTAGTTCCTTGGAATGCATGTCTATCTTCTTTTTAATCCAATCATCTATTTAATTGTTTGGTATTAATATTTAACTATGTTTAAATTAGCAATATTTATATTTAATGCCTTTCTACCTCTTGTTCACAAGCTTTTTGGTGCCCTGCCGGAGTATCATGGTGGATGTCTGATCATAAAAAAATCCAAGGTTTCTGGAATAATCAGATAAGAATCAAGCAAAGGCAAGCTTAGGCATATTTCTTGAAAGAAAACATACTCATTCTGAAAAATTGAGACTATTGTTTGAAATTTATTGCATTTCACATTCTATTAAAGTCACATTCTGACTTTAATTCAAATAGATTTTTTTTATTAGCCTGGGCAACATTGGACAAAATGTAATTATTGCTTTATTAACATCAGCTATCTTCTAACAAAGAGAGTTTACCTTCCTTGGGAAAAATCTTTGGGTACAACATAATGCAACAACAGACTTTTGTATGTTTGAAATTAAGTAAGAGGTTTCCGTCTCTGAAAATGTTCAGATTCTCTTTGTATAGCAATCAATTTTACTTAACCATAGAATCATTTCAGTTAAAACCATATTGTCCCATTAAACCAGATCCAAACAATGCAAGACATGAACATGGAAGAATGTTGTCAGTGGAAAGCAAATAAATTAAACGTCTCATTTCTTTTCCTTTCAAAAATTAGTGGAATTCTTTTTTTTTCTAAAGATGTTTTGAGATATTTGGTATTTGATGTAATCCAGGGAAAAGAAATTTGTTGTGAGAAACAGAGAAACTTCATGAATAGAGGACTGGAAAATAATGTGACCTCCTTCAACTGAAGAAACCACTCTTACAACATTCTTACATTAATTTGTTTTCATTAAAGCACTTTTCCTGGGTCCAGACATAGCTCTCAAAATGAGATTTTGAACAGACGGTATTAGGACAATTATGTAAGATCCCAACTATTACTTAGCTTACATCTGGCCTAGAACACCAGAATACTAAGTACCGGTAACTATAGCTGTCATTCTTCTCTTAGGTTTGTTGCAATTTAACCTTGGAAAACTATCCCATCAGAATAAAAATTAGAATGGCAGATGTGTAAAGCTCCCCAAAAGAAATTACTGTAAGCATAGAGGTCTTTATGTTTGTCTGAATCACAGCATGAAGAGAGGAATTCTATTCTTGTTCAGACATAATAGTACCCCAAACCATGCAGACTTAGGATTTTCAGGCATTTATAATGATCTGAACCATCTGGTTGATCTCAGAAAATTATTAATTTAACATGGAAAGCTTATTTGTTTTTTAGTTTTGTTTTCATCTTGGTTGGCTAGATTAAAAAAATGCCAGATGTCTGTAATATTTTTGCAAAAGTAGAGATTTCATTAATTTATAACAAGCTCTTTAACTATTAAAATTTCTGTTCTACATATCCCAGTCGTTTTATACAACTTCCTTTACTTTGAAAAAAGTATCTAACTAATGTAAGCCATTACCTTTTTGAAGATAATAACTACTTCTCTGTCAATGACACTTTAATTTTTCAAATTTCTAATCCGTACAATTCCAAAACAATGCTTTGAGTGTTTTATGATATTAAAAGAAGAAATGAAACATTAGTTTAAGAAAAGAGGATAGTCATCCTGAGGAAACAAAGTAAAAAAACAAACAAACCTATATTGCTCCCAGCTTAATCCAAGACATGGAGAAAGGGCCAAGATTTTAGGCCTCAGTTAAAAGTGGTTAAGATAGAGACCAACGTGAACCTCTGTGGGAATGCTACTCCAGAAGACTAATGATGTGACACAGAAGACACTTTTCCTAGTCTGGCTAGATACTTGATCAATGGAACCCAAAACAAGGTAATTTCTTGTCTGTTGCAAGACAGGTAAACTGTATGGGAGACAAGTGATCCCCAGATCAGTGGTCTCCAACCTTTTGGGTACCAGGGACTGGTTCTGTGGAGAAAGGTTTTTGATTGGGCCAGAAGGGGCATGGTTTTGCATGTTGCTTGCATCCAGCAGATGGGGCTTTGCTTGTTTGCACAGTCCAGTTTCTGGCATGCCGTGGCCTGGTACCAGTCCACAGACCGGGGGTTAGGGAACTCCGCTTTAGATAACTGTGTGTGGCTATCCCTATGCTGTATATGACATTACAGGTAATAACCAATGTCTTAAATTACATCTGGAAACTTACTGGCAACCATTGCAATTTATAAACTATAAGGGCTTTAGGATGGATGGTCCTCTAGTAATAGCTGGATTTTAATTCCCAGTATTTTTTCTTATTACCTGTTTTAGCCATGGGCTCTGAGACCTTTTGTTTGTTTGTCTCTTGTATTCACATAACTGCCCATCTCATATCACTTGACTCTGGGCAGCAGATAAACAAACAATATTTTTAAAAACATTCAGGAAGTATAAAAATTACAATTATTATAAAAAGGATAAGTGGGAGTGTCAAATTTTGAACTGTGGGACCATCTCATCAGATACCCATTACTTTTGTCTATTGACACAACCTGGTTTTCAGTGAATTTTGGAAAGTTGGCAAAGATGGAGCCAATCTCATCTCAGGGGCATGACCTTAGGAACACTTCATTTTAATACACTTTTTTCAAGTTTTTTCCATTGCACTTTTAAGCTTTTTTTTTTTTTTCCAGTTCTGTGGCTTCAGTGCAGCTTACTCCAGAAGCTAACACTATGGATTAAACAAGCATTTTTTCATTATTCTAAATCAGGGAACACTGATGTTTCTATTTAGCTGCATAAATAATAACAGTATTATTTATGTTATGGTTTGTTTCTCATTAGGCTTAGATTTGTACTGGCATAAAAAGAGGAAGCGTGAAATGGTAAACACCTAAATATAGGATGCTCAATATTTAGGGGCATTGTTTGCCAAAGGCTGCTATAATTGTGTAATGCAGCTTCTTTCCTTTTGGTAAAGTTTGTAAAATGCTTGGCTAAATATAGACAGCAAAACTAATCTTGTATTACATCTTTCATTATTTTGTACATGACTAATATGTCAATGCGTGCAGCAATGTGTGCTGCTTTCCATAAATAAGAATTAATGAAGTAACACTAAAGTTGCATTTATTTGGCAGTAATAAAAACAGCGCAAGTGGCTACACGAAGCATGTATTTCAATTTTAGATATCAAGCAAAATATCCCCATATGTTATTTCCATTGTCACAACATAAGTTGTTTGCTCGCTTGCTTGCTTTATGTTGAAGGGGAATTCTTGATGCTTTAAAACCAAAGAAAGGAATTGTCATTAAAGATGCCAGTGGATCACAGAAACTCAGTGTATTTACTATCAGTGGATCAGCAAAGTATTATTAGTAAAACTAATGGATCATGTCTCAAATACTGTATTCTACAATGTTAAACAATAAGGTGTATGATTAACAAATCACCTTTCAAATTAGATTCATTTGATAACTAAGAACTCCTCATTTTCCTGTCTTGATAGTATTAGGATTTTACACAAGGAGATACAATACCATTTATTTAAGGTCATGCATTCAAGTCCTGTATCATTGGATTAATTTTCACAAGTCTCAGATTCTTTTTGTACACTATTTTCTGGCCAGACCATAAGGAGATCAGATTAATTTACTTTCGTTTCAACTGGACACTGCTGCATTTAGTATTTGTCCATCTCCAGATAGTTAGAGCTAGATAGATAGCTTCAGATAAAGCTGTGCATATTTAGTTTTGCTGTGTAGTGAAATTCTACTAATGCATATGTTTTAAAGAGACACTTCCCATATATAATCTATATGTACATTGATAAGAATATATTTGAATGAGACAAAATATAATATTTATGTTTTAAGCCAGGTGTCCAGGGATGAAATGTTCCCAGATCGGACCGGATCACCCGATCTGGTAGTGATTTTTCCCTGTGGTTAGGCGATCTGGTAGCAATTGCCGCCCGGGTGTCATTACTTCCTGGTTTTAACCAGGAAGTAATGTTTTTTTTACCTTCTGTGCATGCGCAGGTGTGTGTGTGCACATGATGCGCACGCGCAAACAAGCACATGTGGCACGTGCGCTTCTGAACCGGTAAGGAAGGTAAGTAAATTTCACTCCTGCAGCGGTCTCTACCCTTTGTGGCACCAGGGACCAGTTTCATGGAAGACAATTTTTCCATGGACCTGGGGGGAAGGAGAGTGCACAACCTAGATCCCTTGCATATGCAGTTTACAGTAGGATTTGTGCTCCTATGAGAATCTAATGCCTGATGATCTGAGGTGTGGTGATGCTAGCGCTGGGGAGAGGCTGCAAATACAGATGAAGCTTTGCTCACCCACTGCTCACCTCCAACTGTATGCCTTGGTTCCCAACAGGCCAGAACCAGTCTGTGACCCAGGGGTTGGGGGCCAGTGGTGGGTTTCTACTGGTTCACCCCAATTCAGGCGAACTGGTAGTGGCGGCGGGAGACTCCGCCCACCCGGCCAGACATCATCACAGATGCTCTGCCCCTGCGCAGAAGGACTGCGCGCGAGCGAGCACGCACGCCTCTCACAGTTCCGAACCGGTAGCAAAGGTAAGTGGAACCCACTACTGTTGGGGACCGCTGTTTTAAACTGATTTTAAAAGATTTTTCTGTTGTGTACAGTAGTTCACAGGATCTCCACATTGTGAAACATCTCTGAAAGTTTGTCTGGATATATCTGGACTAGAAATATCTGATTGATAAAGTCTGAATTTGTGAAAACTATGTTTCATTCAGATGCATTTGATCTGATTTGTGAGGTGTGGTTTTCATTATTTTTGTTGGACACATCTCTTTGTGTTGGAGCAGCATCTCATATTGCTTAATTTATCAGTTTTTTCCTACTTTGTAATTGATTCAGTAGTACTTGGTGATGTACTCATTTATCACTGAGACTGATATTAATGGATGTCATGCTACTTCATTATGTTGCTATGGTAGCATTGTATGGTGGATTTTTTTTTATCTCCACATGGAATTCTTTAGTTATTTGTGTATAAATAATTTTATTATGAGTAAATGTGGCTATTTCTCTAAACATTCATTGTTACTTATTTACATTTATTTTATCTTTGTGTCATGTTGTGTTTCAATTTTAATTTTAAAAAGATTGTTTCATTAAAAAAGGTGAAGATGGCTTTGAATCGAATACGCAGGTTCCTTGGCAGTATTGCAGAAGTAGTTTGCCATAACCTCTTTTCCAGATTGCTTTTCTGAGCACTCAGTTTAGTCAAAAGCCCTTAAATTCCCAGATGATCTCCTACCTAAGAATTAACTGTGACAGATCCTGGTAAGCATTTAATCATCCATAGAGTATGCTGGATGAGAATTCGGAAGGTTGTGGTTCTCCCACTTCTGGACAATGCTGGGCTACACATGCAATTGTAATAAGTCTAGCTTTTTCCTACAATTTTGTATCGTAAATCTGTCCTTTTATCTGTTCTGTATCTTCACTATTTACTGAATAGTGATAGATTCATTAGATAAATAGATTGCTATTTCTGTTTCAACTGTTGTCAAAATATATTCCACAGAAAATCCAAAGGTGGTCTTAGTGTCCTGTTTTTATATTTCTATTAAAACATTTTAAGTAATCATCTCCTTTTCCAATCAGTTGGATTTAAGTAGATCAGAAAATAGCTTCTTATATTGATTTTCTCGTTAAAGTAACATGCTTTTTCAGCTTATTTATTAATTTTAAAAAATTGTGTAGCAGTCCATCTTAAAGTCAAACCCTGGGGGGTTTATAACCAACAAATAAAACAATGTAGTCAGCAACAGAAACAAAAGAAATGGTAAACCAAAACCAAAAAATACCAAATACCCAAAAACAAGATGCGACAACCATACTTCCCTGATGCAGTCCCAACATTCTCATCCCACTTTAATCTCATCATATTCCAATACTGGTGAGAGGGAGGAGCCAGGTCTTCAATGCTCTCTGGAAAGTTAAGAGGGTGGGGGTGGGGTCTATCAGGGTATTCTATTCTGTAGGTATTGCAGTGGGCACATCATACACACTAAATGGCAATTTTGAGTGTGCCTACATTGTCTCCTCTGCTGGGATGGATATATACCCTCAGAGAAAGGTGGTCGTGCAAATAACCTGGTCCCACAACATGTAAGGCTTTAAAGGTGATGACTAGCACCTTGAATTATACAGATAGTCCTTGACTTATGACCACTATTGAGCCCCAAAATTATGTTGCTAAGAGAGATGGTTGTTAAGCAAATTTTGCCCCATTTTACGACCTTTCTTGCCCCATTGGTTAAGTTTGTAACACAGTTGTTAAGTGAATCTGGCTTCCCCATTGACTTTGCTTGTCAGTAAATCACAAAAGGTGATCACCGGATCCGGGAACACTGCAATGGTGACAAATGTTAGCCAGTTGCCAGGCATCCAGATTTTGATCACGTGACTGTCAGCACTTCAATCTGCATTTACTCTAGTGCTGACATAAGAAGGAGGAGAGGGGGCAGCTGGCAAGAGGACGCTTGACTTCTCACCTACTTATTTTCCCTGAAGATAATATCTCCTAGGAGATGAGATGGGAGGGGGGACATTCCTGGGAGCTGAAGTAGTAGATATGGGGAGAGTGATTTGGAAGATGGCCAATGAGACACAGAGAATTGGGGAACGGAAAGGGAAGGAAGTCAGTGTTGGCTACGCCACAATCGGGGACAGATGGTTGTGCTTAATAAATGAAAGAGTTCATCAAAGACTATTTGTTTGGAAATTTAATTTATTTTATTTGAGACGACATCGAAACCTGACAGTGACCATGGATATGCTGCAGTGGTCATAAGTGTGAAAAATTATCATAAGTCACTTTTTTCAGAGCTGTTGTAACTTTGGTCACTAAATGAAAGGTTGTAAGAAAGGTTGTAAGCCAGTGTAGTTTATGCAATAGATGGGAGAGTAGCGCCTTGGTGGTGCAGCAGACTAAAGTGCTGTTAAGTAGCACCAGCTGCCTGCAATTACTGCAAGTTCAAATCTCACCAGGCTCAAGGTTGACTCAGCCTTCCATCCTTTCGAGGTAGGTAAAATGAGGACCCGGATTGTGGGGGCAATAAGCTGACTTTGTATAAAAAAGAACACCGCTTGGGGGGGGGCGAAAGCCCTACTAAGCAGGTATATACAAAAGTATGAAGGCTATTGCTTAACGCATTGTAAGCCGCACTGAGTCTCCGGAGAAGGGCAGCATATAAATCGAACCAATAAATAAATAAATAAATAAATATGGGAGAATCTAGGGGTTGTTCGTACTGACCTGTATAAAGATTGGCATAAGCAGAAAAGTTCTGGGTAACAAGCGTAAGTAACCAGGAACAGGAGTTAAGTTTTAAAGCAGTAAAAGTTTTGTTACATGCTACTTATATGCAAGAATCTGCTCTACTAACAGTCAAGTCAAATTGGCACTACACAAGAGTCAAGGGAATTCACAGGGGGCTGGATTTAGGTCTCTTGTAGCTTCATAAGGATTCTAACCTGATGGTGTATTTGATCCCACTTTCGGGTTCTGCCTGGTCATCTCCTATATCAGGATTCCCATTTTCCTAACACATTCCATAGCTTGACATAATCAAAATAAAGTTTATTTCAGTGGGGATTATGCCTGAAATATAATAAAGAATTGAGATATCTGATTGTGAATGTTTTAACCAGCAGCTAGGATTGTGTTTGCTAAAAACTGGAAAAATGAGAAAACACCAACGCAGGATGAAGTTATTAAGAAAATAATGGAATGTGCTGAAATGAGCAAATTGACATTTGAAATTAGAGAACAAGTAGATAAACAATACTATAAGATATGGGACCTATTTTATCAATGGTTAGATAAAAAAATATGGAAATGAAATATGGTAGAGACTCTCACAATACAAGAATTCAACAACTATGTGAAATATAACATATAGATGTATTATTATTGGATAGATTCAGGAGGATGAAATGAATGTTATAATAAAAATTAACTCAAATTTCAGAATATTTTGAATGATAATGAGGGAAGAAATAGCCATAGTCAAATAAATGATTAATGAGGATAACAATATATAGATATATATTAGGTCAATGATATGAGAAGCTAGGTAAACTGTAAATTATAAGCTATGAATTTGGTGAATGATGCACAAAAAGACTTGTAACCAACCGACACACTGTTTGCAATTGAAGATGGTTTTATTTATTTATTTATTTATTTATTTATTTATTTATTTATTTATTTATTTATTTATTTATTTATTATTCCAATTTATATACCGCCCTTCTCCTGAAGGACTCAGGGCGGTGTACAGCCAAAAGTAAAAGCACACAAATATAAAATTTAAAACGATTTAAAAGCATATTAAATAATTTGGCCCAACTATTCAAATAAAAACCCCATTTTAAAATTTTAAAATTAAAAAGTTAAAAAATTAGGCCAGCCCGGCTTGTTGGAATAAAAATGTTTTGAGAGCACGGCGAAAGGTGCGCAAGTCAGGAATCCTCCGTATCTCGGGGGCAGTTTGTTCCAGAGGGCAGGTGCTCCCACAGAGAAGGCTCTTCCCCTTTATGTATGTTTGTTTAAAAAAAATTAAAAAAAAAGTTTATCGTTGTAGGAAAACTAAAGAACCAAAGCGTTTGGAAATAGATATATTTTATTGGAGTGCACAACTACAGTGATCACAGCGTTCCTTGACAAAAGAACACAGAAGAACCCCAAAGCCCACATGGTTACTGATTGTCACATGATTACTGATTGTATCCCTTCTAAAATTATACACAGGACATACAAAAGCAGAATAAATTATAGCTTTATAGAAAGAATGCAGAATCCGATAACAACATGAGTTGGCCTTATTATAGGCTGACCTCTACATTCTGTTCTTATAATGAGGCTCCAAGTCCACCCAATCTATTAAGACTACACCTTCTAACATAAATAATGTCCTTTATTGTACCAATGTATTGACTCCCTTCACGCCACAGAAAAAAGCAACAACCTGATTATTGTTATCAGTCTCCTTTCCTTTCAGGATCGTTAGGCAATTTCAGTTTTATGGCTCTGTCTATCATGCACTTTAGAATCATGTATGTAAGGATAAAATATTATTTGTACTCCACACTTTCTATAATCAGTGAAGCATATACTGATTTATTTTTTATATTCTTTGGCTTTCTCATTTACCCAACATGCATCAGCAATACGGTAACTCTTGGCCTTTTCTAAAACCCAGTTGAACATCTTTTTCTATACAGAATTCTTGGATGATCCTAAACATGATTTTGCTAGGACTGCAAATGAAATTGAGGAGTGTAATCCAGATTTCCAGGAGGCAGGGAGTGCATTCCAGAGGAGCCAAAGACAGTGAAGCTTAGGTCATTTGAGTGGGAGGAACAGAGTCAGAACAGCTCCTCCCTAGGAATTCTCAGAGTATATATTTAATGGTGTAAGTCGTTTTCTTTATTTTAGTGTTCTCCCTCCCTCCCTCCCTCTCTCTCTCTCTCTCCCCTCCCTCCCTCCCTCTAATGTAGAGAAGTAGACCGTAGTGTAGAATGTAGACTGACCTCTTTCAGTTTGTTGTGTCATTCTCCAGATTTGCTACCTTACCTTGGTTAAAAACTTTACTGACATTTTTTTCTGTTGCTTGCTGTATTTATGTGGGTATTCCATCAGTTCCTATAGTCTTCCAATTTGTAATGACCAGTGTGCTCATCTTACTTCATCATCCAATACAAGAGATTTTTTTAAAAGTAGGGAGTATTTTTAAGGTCTTATTAACATTAATATCCCTGCTAGTATTTTAGTATACTCTTCCATCTTTCTTTGATCTTTGAATCAGTTATTCAATCAGGTATTACCTGTCCTTTGGCATCCTTTAGCAAATCAATCCCAGATTGTAATCTACTTATACATTCAGAGATCCTTTGAAAGTCCCTTCCTGTTTTTCCTTGTCTGTTTCCTTGTCTTTACTGATGGCATTGTAACACTGCTTCTTCTATCAGCTCTCTGGAATACTTTGTTGAAAATTCTTTCCTGACAATTTTGGCGTTTGCTTCTGTTCTTGGAAATGTTCATGGTTTGTTCTAACATCCAGCTTGTTTTCTTTTGTTTTTCTTTGGCAGACTCTTTTCACATTGGTCTTTAACAAATCTTTAAGTTCATTCCAGAGTTCCTCTGGTTTCTTCGTCAATAAGGTTCAAGAGTTCAGGGTGATTCCCAATTTCTCATTGAAAATGGTGGGTCAAGATCATATCTGGTAGACTGCTTTTTTTTTTACTTCATTTCCTTAACTTGGAAATTGTACATAAATAGTTATGAACTGTTCTGCAGTCAGCATCAGACCATGTATGTGATGCTCTACTTCCTTTTACCAATAATAAAATAGGCATTGTTTTGTTTGTTTGAAGATGGTATTAGTAATAAATAATTGGAGTAGAAAAAATTAATAAGTCATTCTCCTATTTCATTTTTATTTCCAAAGTCAAACAGTCTGACTATGTTTTCTTCTTTAATGTTTCCAACTTTGGCATTCTAGTAATCAATACAAGGAGCATATCTTTCTGGCATCTTCTGTTCACCAGTCTCCTCTTTTTCTTTATGATTGGAGCATAAATTCAGATAATCATATTAAGGATTGTCCATCAAATCTGACTGATATTATTCAAGAACTGAGTCAGTCACTGGGACCAGAGGTTTAGTTTTCCGAACTTTTGGACTCAAAAAACTAAACCTCTGGTCCCGGTGACTGACCAAGATTGGATTGTGCAACATTATCCTTGATCCCGTATACTTGCCTTCATTTGTGATATTATTCAGTCATTGATTATATTGTAGCTAAGTACAGTTTTTGTATATGCTCTCTAGCTATAAAATAGCACCATTCCTTCTTTGTTTTCAAAGTCCTGAGTAATAAAATATGGAAATATAAAGGAATTTCTTTTTGTATAATTGGAAAAGAGAGATATGAAAAAACAGAAATTCAAGTTATTGAGCAAAGTTGTATCAATATCAAAAATGGATTTTTTTCTTTAAAAAAAGGCCATAGTAATAATCAGTAAAAAGCCACAGTGAGTGGTATGACTTTAAACAGTGTTTTTTAACCTTAGCAATTTTAAGATGCATGGACTTCAACTTCCAGAATTCCCCAGCCAGCATATTAAAAGTTGCTAAGTTTGAAAAACATGGCTTTAAAGGAACAACACCAATTAAAGTTGCAATTATATTGTTTTCTCTGCTCCTATGGGTCAGTTGACCAAATAGTTTCAAAAAGATAAAATTATGGTAACTTTGGATTTGTAGAACTACTACAAAGTCTGTTCCTAAATCCCTAGAGATAATCAAGTTTCAAATCATCTTTAAAACATTGTAAAACAAAATGTAGAATAAAATGTTTACATGATTGTGATTAACACATGGAGTTCCGGTCTCTGAGTAAATATGCATGTGTATCTAGATTCCTATGATACTGCATGAAAATGCAGCCTTCCTACATTCCTTAGACCCTGTTCTAAGGTTCATGCAATATATAGGATGCTCCCTCTGCAAGGTTGTTCTTTACTCCGCAGAACATTAGATAGTATAGAAACCCTACGGTTTCAATGACAGGCTGTATGATGGCTTTGCTTAACCTAGTTTGACTGGTATCCTGGCTGTCATTCTGGTAACAATTCCTATTTTGTCTTGTCAAAATTGCTTCCAAATGCTTGGGAGAAATAAATTTAGTCTTCTCGTATATTCCTATAGAGATTCCATTTTGATTAGTACAAACGTCAGGGGGAAATATTTGTGAAATTGAATTATTGCAACAGTTACCAGTTGTGAATGTTGATGTTTGAATTAAAATAATACTTAACGGCCTCATGGAAATCCAGTTCTTGAATTCAAAGTGCATTGGGTCAATTCCAGGACAGATATTTATACTTGCTGTGATTCATATTCCTACTGCTGTAGGTCATAATTAGTCAGATATTTCTCTTTAACGTTGACAGTCAAGTTACCTAGGAGACACTTCTGTTTTCTCAGCAAGGAATTAAGATATTTCAAATTACCTCTGGCGGTGATTCTTCATTATGACAACATACATTTTAATTGTACTTTTCTTAGTGGGGCAGAAACAAATCTTTCAAAAGTAACAGAGATCTCTTGAACTTGTAAAATGCCATTTTAAAAATATTCTGAGATGAAAGAAGACAACACTAATGTTTGTTGGTATGATAACCACAAATTCTAGGACTATGGTGTTCTCTGAGCTTGCTTGTTTTCTTGCAGACGTTTCATTACCCTAACTAGTGACATCATCAGTGCTAGTCATCACTAGCACTGATGATGTTACCTAGTTAGGGTAATGAAACGTCTATAAGAAAACAAGCAAGCTCGGAGAGCACCAAGGACCCCTAATTTCAACCCTGAGCTACAAATATTCTCCTTCATTCAAGGACTAGATATATCACCAAATTTGGAGGGCACTAGATTGAGGAAGGCTGTTCTACAGAGATACAACAATCTATCATGAGGAAATAAAAATTAGCAGTTTTTAGTAACTATTTAAGAGCCCATAAAAGGCAGCCTACTAAGATTGAACAGTTTGACTCGTGCACTTTAATGTGGAATTTATTGATTACATAATGTGAATTTAATACATGGACTAAGGCTATATTTTTTTGTATGTGTACTTCAAATTTGCACTTGTTCCCATAATAGCAACATTAGTATTATATATGCATATAGTTGTACTTTAATATGTTATCTCAAAAACTTCTGAAAGGCCCAGGTTGGGGAATAGTGTATAGAACACAAGCTGTGGTCAAGAGTTTTTCTACTCTAGCACCATCAACCTGTGTGGCGTAATGGTTAGGATGCTGTACAACAACAGGGGAAGTCCAGGTTCTGTTGAAACTCACCTGCTGGTTTTTTGGGAGGCCAGTAACTTTCAGCCAGAACTATCTCACAGGGTTGTTGCTATGGAAATTGAAGGAAGGAAGATCTCCAAGTAAGCTATATCTAATTCCTGGAGAAAAGGATATTGAATAAAGGATATGAATGAAGTAAGTAAATAAAGTAAATATACTATTTCCACAGTCCCCAATTCAATATTTGTGAAAACCCAATGACAGAATATGAGTACCTGAGAACTGGTGTTTACTTCCAGTTTCCAGCCCCCCCCCCCCAAAAAAAAAAAATGCCACTGCAGAGAATGAGTTCGCATGACGGCTTCTGTTAAAAAAGTTGTATAAATGGGTCAGTCATGTGATGACCTGTTTAATGATCAGTAAAACTTACAATCATAATTCTGGGCTCAATTATAGTCATAAGTCAAGGACTACCTGTATCTGATTGTTACATATTCCAGTTCTTCCCTGCTCAGTCACTTATGTGGCTTCTTTATTTTTTTGTAACACCCCTATTTTTCTCCAAATCTTCCTCTCTTTTTATTTTTTGCCATTTTTTTCTATCAAAAATCCTTATCACTGCTAAAGGAAACCTGCTGGATAACAGCAATAATGGAATATTTTTCATCAAAAGACATCATAAATGATGGTTGTATTACTGGGGCACACTGCAAATGGCTGTAATTGTGGGCTGTTTCTGAGATGTGATCACATGACCTTGGGAAGCAGATGCTATAATTTTGAATCTAGGTCATAAGTATCTTTTTGGGGATCCATCATAGTTTCAAGCAGTCACTAAGCAACTAATCATAAGTTGAGAACTACCTGTACTGGGATCAGTCACAGGATTGCACAATCAGAGGCCCTGGAGAATCACTTCAGCTTCTTTCTCTGTTCCATCAGTAGCACCATAGAGGGCATCAGTGCCCTCTAGTCAATGTGTGAAGTATTTCCTTTTATGAATTATGCATCTCCTCCTGGACAGGTTCATTAATAACACTGGGATTTAGTTCTGTAAGAAAAATGGTCAGTGGTCAGTCATTGCTATCTCCGACTACTGATATTACTATCTTGGTTTAAAATAAATTGTGTTTGCTATTTCTCTCCCATCCCCTTTGGTTGGAGATGGCCTTTTTTCAGGTTGCATTTTCTTCTTGATTATGTATCGTTATTAATAAACTTAAAAATTTACTGTTTACTTTTTACTTTGGCTTCAGATTATTTGAAAGTAACGTTTAAAAACATCGTTCTTAATATTTGAGAGGGGCACTATTTTCTATTTTTCCTTTGTGATGATTATTCATGAACCCTTGTTCTGTTTCCTTTTTTAAAAAAAAACTCATTACCTCTCCCTTTATCCCAGCATACAGTATCTATGTAGGGAGGTACATATTACTCAGTCCTCTGATGTGCTTTTCAATTGCATATGCTAGGTATGTACGCTCAGAATGATATTAAAAGTACACATTTGACCATTCAATTATATTTTGAACTGGGGTCATTGATCAAAATACTCTTAACATATTGATATACTTCACGTTTTTTTTTAAAAAAAAATAGTTCATTCTGTTTACTATTTCTAATCCTTAAGGATAGTATTGTACAGAAAAGTTTTTTTTTGTTAAGCTGCTAAATGACATTATGAAAAACACATAGCTTGTACTCATATATGGTTATATCATGACACACGCTTGACAGCCCTGGCTTACAGCAAATGAAATGAATATATATACATATCCACGCCCACCCCCATTTTAGCGAAGGGGAAAAAGTCGCCATACATCATGTAACAATGTGATGCCGCGAGTTTGACACCCCTGCTGTAAGCCCTATAGTTTCTATTACTACTTTTATGTGTGACTTTTTCCTTCTTATTTCAATTTCCAGATGAGTATAGGATCAAACCTGTGGAGGAAGTCAAATACATGAAAAATGGGGGAGAAGATGATCAGAAAGTAGCTACCAGAAACCAAGAAAACTTGGTACGTGTTGAATATTATTATTTAACAAGTTGGATGCTATTCTATGTCTGCAATGAAAGGTGAAGTATGTAGAACACTTAAAGCTCTGAAGAACTTCCTTGAAAATGCCACGACTATTTATAGGTTAGAGGCAAAGTGTGAAATGCTACCTTCCCTGCTTGTCTTTATGAATTATCCCATTTTTAATTCAGTGAAGTGTGCTCCAATACACTAGGCATTTGTATTCAATCCTTTGCAAGAGGCAATACTGCTTGGCTCATGATAAATGTGTTTGTGTGCAAAGGAGCTGTTATCAACACAGAATTTACTGCCTGTTGAAGAAGGAAGCTACCTGTTCTTAAGATGATGTCTATCATTATTTACTCTCTGGGATCCCACCTTGAATTTTAAAGAGTTGGACATGTAAATATACATAATATGCTCATAACAGAATTTACAAAAATATTTTTAGTAATATGTTATAATGTATACTCTTGTACCTTTATAATTTTGTAATATTCTTGTTTTATCCTCAGTTGCATATTGCCAGGGTCTGTGTGCCCTGCAGTTCTGTGGGTAAGGAGGAATTAAACTTTGTAGTAAAGTAGAAGTTAAACACTATTCTTTATAGCAGGGGTGTCAAACTCAAGGCCCAGGGGCCAGATGCGGTTGGCAGGATGCTCAGATCTGGCCCACAGGGCTGCCCTGGAAACAGTGAAGGACTAGCCCAGGGTGCCTCTGACAGTGAAAACGGAGCTGAGGGAGGCCGTGCAAGGCCCACCTGGGCTCCATTTTTGGCCACAATGGCTCCTGCAGCCCTCTGCCAGTGAAAATGGAGGCCCAGGAAGGCCGCGTGCTCTGTTTTCGCTGGCAGAGGGCTGCAGGAGGCCATCACGGTAAAAACCAGAGTCTCAACAAGTGACATCGAGCTGGCCACACCGACCCTGGCCACACCCCAACCACCACCACCCAGCCCCCAAGTTCAAACACAACCCTGATGCGGCCCTCAATGAAATCAAGGTTGGCACCCCTGCTTTATAGCCTCAGAAATTTGCTTGAAAGTATATAGTTTGTGCTCTTTGAAATCATAGAAATCAATAATTTAAATTGATTGATTGGCAATAGAAAAAGAACAAGATTACAAATGTCTTATTCTGAGCTCCTAGTTCTTAATTAGAATGATCAAATGAAGGGGAATATGCTGTGAGAACTCACATTTTTAGATTGGACTTCTGAACTCCCAATATTTGAAAAATTCTTGAATCCTATCTACATGTACCAGACTAAACAGTATGAAGTCCTCACCATTTTACTTTTGTTCTGTTAAACTTCATATACTCTATTTTGGGGGGAATCCATTTCTGTCAACATTTCCTGCCAGAAGAAACACTGCAAGTTGTAGAGGAGTTTAAGATATGTTTTGAGTTGTGCTTTCAGTTTTATTATCATCTCCATTCCTGGAAGAATTGCTGACTATTTTTAAGGGAAAGGAATTGAGGAGGAGAGGCTGTTTGCGATTAAAAAAAAATCTGAAAAAATGAGTGTTCTAGCTTGTCATCTGCAAATCCTAATTCATTTGTCATTTCCAGATAAAAGGTATAAGATAAGATACTTTTTTGTTTGGCAAATATTATGGCTATTTGTATTAACAAGTATAAGAAGAGTTGGGCATTATTAAAAATGTTTTTGCTTTCATTTTTAACTCTGATGATAAAATAAATTGGTGGCTTTTAAATTGAAGCAAATATAACAACTTCCTGGAAGATTTAAGATATCAATAGAAGTTTGCTGTTTTTATTTCTATGCGAATAGTGAATACATATATTAAAACTCTATTTATTTTCCTGACTAAATCAGTTTCTTTTGATTTATACATATTATTTAATAATCTGTTTATTAATGAGAATCTTTTTCTTTTTAATCAGAAGCAAGTAGTAAGCACTTTTCCACCAACATGCTGGATAAAATTTTCTAGGTTTACTTAAAGATCTTACTTAAGTGATCTTACTAGATCTTACTAGTGATCTTACTTAAAGATCACTAGCAGGGAGGAGCAAATAAAGATAGAATAAATTGAATTCATTGTGTTTACAATATCAAAATTCTCTTGAATCTTACCATATAATTCCCATTTATTTTTAAATGTAAAAACAAGATTATTGATTACTGATTATTCGATTTACCAGTGTGATTATGTTTAAATTGGAGTATATCCTGTCAAATTAGTATCTGACAGCATTGTGTTATGCTATATAGTCATAGTCTGAATATCCTCCAGATTTATGGACTTCAATTCCTAGATTTCTCAGTAATTGCCATGCTAAGGAATATTTGGTTTTGAGATTTTTAAACTTACTTTAAAGATGGTTCAGATTAGTCTTGTCCAAGTATTTTAAAAAATTCTCTATAGGTAGTCCTCAACTTAACGACCATAATTCAGCCCAAAATTTATGTTGCTAAGCGAGACACGTGTTGAGTGCATTTTGACCCATTTTACAACCTTTCTTGTCACATTTCTTAAGTGAATCACTGCAGTTGTTAAATTAGTAACCCTGTTCTTAATCAAATCTGGTTTCCTCATTGACTTTATTTGTCAGAAGGTCACAGAAGGATTCACATAACTCCAGGACACTACACTTGTCATAAATATGAGTCAGTTGTTAAACATCTGAATTTTGATCACATGACCATGCGGATGCTGCAATAGTTGTAAGTGTGAAAAATGGTCCTAAGTTTCAGTGCTGTTGTAACTTTGGTCACTAAATGAATTGTAAGTTACCTGTATAAGAATTGTAACCATATTGTTTGAAATCTGGGTCCTAGCTTGGGAAGGAAGTAACATTAATACAAACTGTACCAAGAGAAGATAGAACAATATGTTCAAAATTTAGAAAGATCTGAATCTGTGGCAGATATTATTTATACTTATTTTAAGGCCAGTAGAAAATTTGTTTCAGTGGCCCTTTAAATTGGAATGGGGTGAGGTAGAAAGTACTAGTTTTTAAAATGAAATTGTTTCTATACATTATTTGATCTTTTGGTCTCTGCTTTTCTGTTATATTAAAGAATTGGGCTCACTGTTTGGAGCAAAGATAGAGGGAAATTTCTACTGTTCTGTCTGAAGAAACCTAAGAATTATTTTTGATATGAAGCCTTGAGGGCACTTGGAAGCTGTAACTATTCATATTATTAGTACATATTCTTTATTTATAGATTACATTTTTTTTTATCAGAGGATCACAGTTGACAAAATAAAGCAACAGAGCTGATTACCAAACATTAAAAGCAATGTTTACATTCGAAACAGCAGGAACAAGCACATTAAGAGGATTCAAAAGCCTACGGCAATAGATGTATCTTAAGCAGTCAGCTAAACTGAACTAATGGTAATTGCAAATACATTGCCAGGGGTAGGAAATTCCATAATGAGGGTTCCTTAATGAAGATTATGCTTTTAGAAGCATCTGGGGCTTAAGACAATGGAAAGGTTTCACCCTTTTCATTAAAGGAGGCCAGACCCGTCTCCAGTGTTGTTGGGTCAATCTTAATCTAATGCAGATAGACTTCTCCCTTCCTCTGAAAAAAAATGCAGGATTATCTGGAAAATGTGTTTTGATTGGTTAACAAAGATGTTTTGTTGACTTCTGGTATTAGCAGTTTTCCTCATCCTGGTGTTTTCCAGATGTTCTGGGTTTCAGCTTTCAGAATTTCCATCTAAGTGAAAACCATGTGATTTGGGAGTTCTGAATTTTAAAGTGTGAAATGTTTTGGTGGGTACCAAAATAGGGGAGATTGTATTATAATATTTTTTTATTATAGATGAAAAAGATTTAAAAAAACATTCCAGTTATAGATAAAATAACTTTAAAGAAAAGTTGAAAATTCGAAAACTTGAAAATTCTTGCTGAAGAATGGAAAAAAATCTTTTTATAAATATTTAGTTATGAGATCTGTGTAAATAAAATGACGCTCCAGTTAAAGAGGTATATTTATCTTTACTTTTGAAAGAACTCACTGCTTTATCTGAACAGCAGTGATTTCAGTTCATAAAAATGCCATGATAGCATCTCAATTTAACATTCAAAATAACCCTGGCATAATTGTACTACTGATGGTATTTCTGTGTTAAATATTATCTCTGAGTAAGGGAAAATGAGATTGATAGTGTATGCCTGTCATTCAGCATTAGTCTCATTGGGGCACAAATTGTTAGTTACATGTTCTTTGTATTTTCGTACAAAGACTTTGATCAGACTGTGATCAGACTTTGTTTGAAAATTGATCAACTGATTCAGAACAGCATACAACATAAATCTGTAATTTGGATTTTTTTAAAAAATCTAAAATAATCAGAAGTTAAATCCAAGAACGTACGTTGTAAACCACCTTATGGTTTCCAGGAATCAAACATTCCAAAAACTCAGTTAAAATTAATTACTTATCCAGAGGGACAAAAAATTATTTCATAAATAGTTTGTAGTTTGACAGTGTAAAAAGGTAATGACACCTCCTAGTTCAGTCAGTTCAGTTTAATGAAAAAGGTAACTGGGATCAGTGTTATGAGTAGTGAGCTAAACAGTTGACTGTCTTATATAAAGCTTACAAATTATGACTCCCTTCAGCACAGTGAAGCGCTCAAAACAGAATAAGACATGTTCCACTCAAAGTAATTTTTAAAGGTCTCTATAAAAAGTTATTAATGCCTGTTAGTCTAGTTTCCAAGTCTCTAAGCTCCACCATCCACAGTTACAGTCACAGTCTCTTGCAATAGAAAAGATTTTGGACAGTAATAAATCTCCCCAAGTGCAGTTGTCCTGTCAAAAGAACTCCAAGCAGTCTGGGAAGTCACAAATAACCTAAGAACAATATCTAATGAACTGTGAGTTTGTCTCACCTTTAAGTATTCTTACCTCCACTATCAAAAAAGAACTGGGTAAAAATCGATTTCATAGAAGAGTATCAAGGCAGAAGCTATTGCTCATTCAGAAAAATAATTATACTAGTCTCAAGTTTACAAAAAAGAAATTAGTATCCTGAACATTTTCTAAGGAAATTTTATATATCTTCTTGCTTGTAGAAAAGATTTTTGGTGAATGGATATTTGCAATTTATGTCTAAGCATGATTTATGGATCTCTGTTATTTGTAAGCATCATTTATAATCCTGTGACAAATTGAAGCGCTTACATGATAATGTTCATTTTATATATGTTTGAATCTGTTCCCGTTTACTGTGTAGACATATAATACAGATGAGGTTAGAAAAAGTTATATCAAGGTAACTTACTGTGTAATAGCTCGACTATTTAATTTTTACTGTTTAGCAAAGCATTTTGCTTCTTCCACTCCTAGAAATATAGTGAAAAGACCAAAAACAATTGTTTCAGGACTAAAAGGCTGTTAGGTAATAATTAGGAATGAAAAGATACTAATGGTAGGTAATAAGTAAACCTTCACATATCATAGAAAAAAATGTATTGAATTAACAAATGTTGACAGAAATTGTCAGAATCTTTTCCTCCATTTTTTGTTCTTGGGCAATATTATATATAGTGCAAAGTGTAGCCTTTTGATAATGTATGTTTGGTATGATGTTGGGTTGAATTAGTTTCTTCTCTAAATTGTAATTATTTTTTATTTTCATCGCATTTGCTTAACTGTAAAGTTTTCAAGTGAAATGTGGAAGTAAAGCCCTTTAATAATAATCAGTAATGTCAAAAGGTGGTTTTATGAAAACAATACTTTAAAGTTCCTGATCATTGAATTTCTTATTGATACAAGCAAGCTACATTTGCAAATATTATAAACATATTTTATACTTCCATATATCATCATTACTTTCCCAAACAGGCCTCACAGTGGAAAAACCTCTGTGCTAGAAAATTGTAGATGGTCAAATTTAACAAAGAATCAGTTGTGCTGAAAAGTAAGAGGGAAAAAAATCCAATAAGGGAAATTTGTTTAGCTTCATTATACAAACAGGTTTATTTTAAGGTAAATATTTTAATATGTTCAGCTGGTTTAAAGTGAAGCCAGTGAACAGTCATTTCTTTTGACTGAACAAATTTGAACAATATTGCTAGCTGATGAAATATTTAATTTTTAATCTGGATTTCAAAATCATTTGTTATTAAAGGAGATATGGATTTTACAGACTAGATTCTTATATCAGACTGTGCATAGTATCCTTGTTTAATTAAGGCGTAATGTATGCACTCAGCCTTTGAGATTTGCCAACCAATATTTAATTTTTACCACTGTGTATGAGAAGCAGGTGGCCCCTATCAGTTGTCCATCAAATAATATATCACTTGTTATTGTTCACAAACTTCCTACTTTCTGTATGCATTCTCTGAATTATCACATTGATTCACATTTGGCCAAATTTCCTAGCTCTGAAAAGAGGGCTGCATCATAAGGATGAAAAGTTATTTTCATTTTTCCCTATATTAAAGCTGAAATAACAGTCAGCTATGAAATCATAAAAGGGAGACAAATTATAAACCACTTTATATATTCCTTTTCTTAACCTTTTCTTATCTTTGGATTGAATTTCATTTTTTTTTTTCTTAACCATGGTTAACTATGTAGTCCTTCCCCAGTATTAACAGTTAAAAATAATTATAGTACAGCTTGAACCTCAATACATTTAGATAAGCATTGTATAAAAGTCTTGGTATTTAGAACCCATTTCGTTATTTTTGACCATATAGAAAATAAATATCAAAAGTTTCATTTTAGTTCTAAAAGCAGCCATCTTAAGAATTGATTGAACTAATGTGGTCATGAAACAGCAGTAGGATCCTTTAGGATTCAGGCAGGAACACCCATGAAGTCATTTCATATTTATTTGATTTAGCTGATTATTTTGGATGCCCGTTGTAGATTGCCTGCTGTAAAACTTCTCCAGTTGCTAATGTCTTTGAGACAAAGGCATGGCTGGCAGTCTGTTGTAGTCTTAAGCAAAGTCGGGTTTTATCAAATAGCAAAACTGGCAGGAGGACCAAATACCTCATTCTGTTAGTCGTTATGTGGTCCTGCCCACTTATTTGTCACTGCCCATTTAATGCTGTCTTCTACTTCAGTGTGTTATTCCTAGCTACGAAAAAACTAGCTGTGCTCTCCTGCAGAATGATTTTTAGATAAAAATGTAATATGGCTAAAATAAAGATCCTGCCTTTAGAAACGTGCAATCATGGAAATGGCACCTGCTACACAACCTTGTCTGGACTTGAAAATTAAGCAAAGTCAGGACCAGTTAGGCTAGACCTGAAAACCAAAAAAAAAAAAAAAGTGCCACTTAAGTATTGCTGCCAAGTAAATTGCATGACAGAGCCTATGTAGTCAACCAAGAGTTGAGTTTAGTTTACGTCTGCCTCTATCTTTTCATCATACATGTAGCCAAGTCTTGCACAACCTATTAATTTAAGATTTCGTTACTCTCAAAAGCAGCAACCTTGTATCGTGTTTCTTTTCCTATCCTCCTACAATGTCATTAAGCTTATGTGACATCTAATTCATGACAACGTTAAAACTTCTATTTCTGTAGCTATTCATTATAGGAAGGAAAGTAGAAACGTTTCATAGGGTTCCAGTTTTAGGTGCCAACAGGCAGCCAATTTTTGAAAAAAAATTTTTTTTTAAGACATGTTTATTAAAGTCAGAAATTTCTGTGTAGGCGTAAATTCTGTTATGAATGCCCAGCTATTAAAAGAGAGCTTGTCTATCAACAGTATTGTCAATGCATGGAAATACATTCTTTATCTTACTAATTTCATGCCTACATCTGTTTGCCATATATTTCCTGCTTTAAGGAAGTATTTAAAAATAAGAAGCAAAACATTGATTTGAAACATTTAACTCTTTTATGTAGGATTTAATGAAGTTGTTCTGGGAACTTGCCAGCAATGAATAGATGAATCCAAAATGAAGTTGATAAACTGTATGTTAAAAAGTGCCTCGCTTATGGCGAGTAGATGCTAGAAAATAATTATATATTTTACAAAGTATTTATACTATGTGTCTCATTCTGTTCAATTACATGATACCCAAGGTTGCTTACAAAATGTTCCAAAGGGCTCCAACAAACCAATTGCAAAATATATCACAACAAAACCCACACAGTTCATTTACAATAATAGTGCTAATGAAACCACCACCCTTTAAAGTTTCCTAATTAAACCGGTGCAGCCATCCAAAGCAAAATAAAATCTGCAGAAAAAGCCTTTTTGGGACAAGTCAAGTTTTATGAAATCTACCTGGGAAAAAGGCCCAAACTGTAGACTTGCAAAGAACATTCCCCAACCAGATTAATTTTATGAGGAAATTTATCTTTGCAAACTACTCTTTCTGTCCAGATTTCAGTAATTCCAGAGATGAGTCCTCAATGAAACCTTTATTATGTTAAGAAAGCCGTTGATCCTCAGCTACTTGAAGCATACTATAAGGTTAAAGAGCCCCACTCAACATCTGTCAAATAAAGATAAATTTTGAGAAACTTTAGCAGAAACCACAGATACTAAACATGCAATAAATCAGAATTTCCATAAATTCAACATTCACTGGGAGGTTTTAAGACTGATTTTTTTTCTTTAGCTCTAATCCGATTTTCTTCTTTAAAAAAAAGGGGGGGGCACATTTATATTATTAAATCTCCCTTTGTTTTCCTGATGAGTAAATGAGTTCAGAAATTTTATTTTAAGCATAGTGTTTGATCTTGACTAGGTAAATTTTATTGAGATACCGGTTTTTTGGCAAGCTGGTGTATAGTGATGCATAGATAAATTGCCTTTAGTGATAGCAGTAAGTCATATTTTGCTTCTAATAATGGAGATGTAACACTGATCCTTCTCATTCATAGTAGTGAAATATACAGTAATAGATGGTCTTTCTTCCTCCCATGCTATAAACAGTGCAGTCCACTAATTGCTTGATGCATCTCATGTGAGGCTAGCAGTGTATGAACCAGACTATGACTGCCTTTCTTATGCTGTGTTGCCACAAAGGCCGGGAAATACTCGTGTGTAATGTTGCATAAACGTTGCGTAAACGTTGCATAAAATCCATGCGCGGATTGAATGCCCAGTGGTCCATACTGTATTCTTGTTCTCAGTTCTGTGTAGGATAATTACTATGCATTTGAGCTTACGTATATCTAGCTATGTATGCCTGACTCATATGCAAATGTTGACACTGTGTGCATTGTGTGGGTGGCTGCAGTCCTGCGCCTTCTGTATGCCTAGGCATCTGTAGACTTGGAAGTACTCCAAATTGGTCCTCAAGATTGCTCCATCGGCTTTAACAGTGCTGGTGTGTTGGAATAAGTTAAATGCCCCCTGAACGAAGCCTTCCCATTTCCAGTGGCTCTTAAAACAGTACCACATGCTCTTTGTATCCTTATAGTTCTATCTGTAATGCCTTGCCATCTGGGGTCTCTCAGGCCTCATTACTGCCAGCTTTCCAGGAAGATCTGAAGATTTATTTGTTTACCTGTACTTTTCCTTGAATAAGCCCTACAGTATTGCTCTGCACAGGGCCACAACTTGGGTTGGTTTTACTTTTCTTAATGTTACTGTAACGTTTGTACCATATCGGTTTGAATTTCTTAAAGACATTTTACAAACAATGTGATAATTATAATTATTACAATTGTATTGTAATTTAATGTATTACCGGTAGTCCTGCGATTTACAGTAATAGGGAAAAAGAATTATAAAAACAGTGACTACAAATATAAAAACCATAGTAATAAATATCGTCAAAAGCCACATAAGTAACAGCTGGTCATAACTTAGGTTTCAAATGTATAAAAACGATGCAAGATCATCCTTTAAGCCTCAGTGCAAAATGAAACTTATTCGTAACAAAAGACTTTTAAATCTTTGGGGGAGCAAAGAATCCCCAATTATCACTTTTCATAAGACGAAAATCAACTAGCCATTTCCTAGGCAGCATTATAGAAGTGGCTTGCCAATGCCTTATTCAAGGATTTAAAAAAAATAATAATTCTAGGCTAGTATATGGATCTAGAATTGTCTTTCAAAAACTGCCCTGCCTAGCTTCCACAAACAGCAAAAGTTGGCTAGGTGCTGCCACCTGCTGACGTCTATAGGATATACAGTTTCCTTTGGAGGAAACTATGGAGATTATGTCTTCTGGGTCATGGTTGTCCCAAAAGGGCTTTTTCAAAAGGCAACTGTTGTTTTTCCTTGAAGAAATTTCACTTCTCATCCTAGAAGCTTCTTCACTTCTGACTGAATGGTGGAGAATGGAAGGATTGTAAAGGGGTATTTGTAAAAGTTTATTTACAAGAAAATTATTTGTATCACCACTCTGACTCACTGCTCTGCTCTCCTCTGCTGAAATTAGAGATACGGTATGAAAACTCAGAATGGGAAATTAAGAGATATAGTAGGGAGGAAGAGATATGAGAAGATTGCTTTCGTCTCCCCTTGAAGTCATCCCATTCTACCTAACAAATTACTTTGTTGCTGATTTTTTTTCCAGTTCCTCCTGGCAACAGATATTATCTTCTGTTAGCTTGAATGTTCATTATGAAGCAATATGTATTGTGTATCATTTATTTAAAATAAATGCATGGCAGATAAATGTCATACTTTGGAATGCAACATTTTCACGTCATTTGAAATTCACATGGAAAGGTTCTGTGGCATAGGCTTGACTAGTTTTATGCTTATCAGATCCACATAAAGAATGTGTGGGTTTTAAAAGTCAGAATTTGTGTATTGCCCAGTTCAGTGAAAAAGGCACATTCAATATATTTTTACTTTGTGTTTCTTTGATCATTGTTTTCAGCTGTAATTGTTGCTAGAGAAAGCCTCTTTAGTAGCTTTCTAGCCTTAAGTGCCAGGTTAAGTGATCAAGGGCTTTCTTCAGAAGTATAAACAGTATGCATGTTATTGTGACATTTATGTTTCATTCAGTGGTGAAATCCACATTTTTTTACTACCGGTTCTGTGGGCTTGGCTTGGTGGGCGTGGTGTGGCTTGGTGGGCCTGGCAGGAGAAGGTTACTGCAAAATCTCCATTCCCTCCCCACTCCTGGGGGAAGGATATTGCAAAATCTCCATTCCCATTCCACTTTGGGGCCAGCCAGAGGTGGTATTTGCCGGTTCTCTGAACTACTCAAAATTTTCGCTACCGGTTCTCCAGAACCTGTCAGAACCTGCTGGATTTCACCCCTGGTTTCATCCCTGAGAAATCTTGAACATCCCCACAGAAAAGGGAAAGCAAGCAGTTTTTCTCATTTTCCCGTGGCAAGCAGCTTATGGTCTGCTCTTCTTTAGATGCTCATTAGATCTCTGTTACCCACTAGGATTGATATGAAGGAATAAGGGCCTATTTTTTTTTTTTTGCTGGCCTGCTGTGGAGTCAAAGCAATCCACAACTGGCTATGAGTTAAGTGGGCTCCTTGTAACACAACATGTCACCATTGTTTTTGCAGGCTGAAGATTACATGGTTATCCATCATGCACTCTGCATAACTGCTCAGAAAGCAATGGCCCAGGAAGCAGTGCTGAAAACACAGGATTACTTTTAAGTATATAGCAACCATACTGTAAAACAAGGCAGAACCTAAGTCCCATTTATGAAAATTGAATGAGGGCTGTACAGAGTTAGTGATCCCCCCCCTTAGTATTGTGTAGCACAGAAAGGAAAATTGAAAAGGAATCGAATCAGTAGCTTTCATTATCCTCAAGGGTAGAAGCCTTGTTTTAGTAAGTTCACTCAGCTGAGCTAATCACCATAAACAAGAGAGACACAATGTAATAGTCCTAGAGAAGGTTTGAAGATCAGCTGTTCTGAAAAATCATTTTTAAAAACCCTATATTATTAGCAGGTTGGCTAACCACAGTCATACAAAGACTTATGCTGAATAAAAAAGACAAGAATGAGAGCAATTGCTGATCGCTGATACTTGGCCTTTTTATCATATATCTACATTTATTTTAAGAAAAACAGGGCATACCAAGCCTGAAAAAGAATGAATTTAAAATGAACCTTGCTATGAATTAAGTGGAGAATTTGTATCCTCAGAAATCCAATTGTTGCTTTATAATTATGGATAGTGTGACAGTCGGTGCTAACAAATGAGAAGCCATGAATGCTTAATTATGAAAGCTGGGCACTTAGTTTAGGGCCAGTTACTCTCTCTTAGTCCAATCTACTTAACATGATTGCTTTTGTTGTGAAAACAGGTGTGAACATTCTATGTCATCTGGAGTTGTATAAAATAAACGTGGGACATAAAATCATTAAACTCTAATATTGTCTGTGTAACTAGGGAATGATGATCCAGAGATCATTTAGCAAAAGAGTCTTTTCATGATTGCTTAAAATGAATCCTTCGCTCTTCTGCGGGATTTAATGTAATAAAAAGTAGTAATTGTAATTTTTAGTGAGCATCCCACAATTTTTCAGTGATCTGGTAGCTTAGAAATGCAAAGAACTATAAAATAATTATCATAGCTGGAATGTGTTGCAAATGGGGTAATAGGCTATGGTTTCCAAGAATAGAAGTGGGAAATTATGAAAGATTTGTAATGGATATTATTTCCATCCCAACCTAAATTTATAACTTTTTGTAAATTGTGTGGTATGACTAATTAATTGGAATGGATAATATATTACCAAGCTAACAACAGAGTTTAGTCAACTTTGGCTGATCTTGAAAAAGCTATGTAATGTTGGTACTTGTATAAGAGACTACAAGGAAATCCCAGAGCTGTAGGCTAAACTGGAAAGTTTAGAAAATTATCTCAGAATAAGGCATTGGCAAACCCATTAGATACTATTGCCAAGAAAACGAAAAGCTAAAAACTTGACCTCAGGAAGCTTATTTACTGTATATATTTGTGGATAAGCCAAGCATGTTAGGTGGCAAAAGACACCACCAAAATTGCATTCAACTTACTTGTGAGTGTGTATATCTGTATGCATTAATATATAAATTATTTAAAGTACCCAAATATCCCATATACACTCATCCACATATAAGGAGACTCTCAAACTTTAAATCAAAATACCCTCCCTGAAAAATGCATCACTCTCAGATAAGCCAATTGTGGAAATTAAAACATAAAAAAATTTCAAACATCAATTTATCAATGGATAGACTTATGATACAAGAATATATGGTACTTTCGGCAATGGCTTGTATGTCATTTAGTTCCTATAGTTGGAAGAGACTGATATCAGGCAACAAGAACATTAAAATAGAATCACAATAATCAAAACTGTATTACTTAATTGCATTGCCCAATGGACTTAGAACAGTCCTTATTGTCTCCCCTTGCAGTCCTGAACAGCTGCCTCTTCAATGCTTTTCAGAAGACCCAACAAGGAGAGTATGGTCCTCATAACAATGGACAAATTTATGTCTACATCATAGCTTTGAATTATTTGGTTGATAGCTAATAGTCGCTGAATTGTGCTTTCATTTGCAGCTGAAAACTGAATTTGAAAGAAAGTGAGTTGTTGCTCAATATGTTTCTGGACAGTAAACATTTATTTCGTTCTGGATACATTTGGTCTTTACTCAAATATTTGTAAGTGAATTGTTTGAAATTCAATAGTTTTGCTTATAAGAAAGGAGATAAGCAAGAGGTCAGCTATGAGTTTTGCTTCTAGAGAAATATATGTGGCTTTAGGAAAACATATATAGATTGTACTTCATTGTTTATGGATCACAACAGCACAACAGTATGTGTATACACACACACACATGCATACCTACATACACACACATAGTAAATTTATTTTACACAACTCATTGTACCTAATTGTACTTTGTTAAAATACTAACATTAAAGAATCAAGAATACAGTTTTATTTTTACATTGATTTGACTATTGAATCTGCTTGGAGGTGTCAACTTGTTTTAAGTACTTCATCTCCAATCCAAATCCTACTGTAAAGGTAAACCTGGTATCTGGTTATTTTGTTTACTTTAAACCCAATTTGTAGGTAACAATAGAAGCTAGTTCCTTTATAGTGAGTCTACTATAGTTAATTCATCCACATTACTATACCTATAATTCTTTACCAAGAATTTGCTCCATGTATGAAAGAGAGAAAAAAGTTATCAATGACAGAAAAGTCTGAGTGTGATTAGAGTATTTTAGATCACATAAAGGATATCACTTTTTTTTTCTTAGCTTATGCAACATGCATGGACTTCCTTGGTGCACAATTTTATAAAGCATCTAATTTTAGTCATCAGAAGACCACTGCATGTTGTCAACCCAAGGTAGCATCAGGATAATGGATTTCAGCCCTTCGCTAAAGTGAAGGGAAGCTGATGAGTCCCTGACTGAGCTGGCATTGAAATCGCCTAAATAGAAGCACCATCTTCTCAATTCCACCATGTGTAGAACTTGCAATTTTTCATGATTCTCAGTGCAGCATCACAACTATTTTGCTCAACTTTTCTCTTCTTAGTAAAAAAACTTGAACTGTTTTTAACTTCTGCAGTCTTTCTTTTTTCACATAGCCTTGATGGTTAGCAATGCTGCACTGTGTGTGGCAAGTACAGACACTTACTTTCCATGGGAGAAACACTTTATTCCTGGAAGACAGGAACATGAACAGGCAGGAACTAGAGGATCAGAACAGGGCCCTCTGCTGACCTTAACCATGCTTGTTATAGTTTGGTTCTTTTACATTAGACACAGAACCCAATATTTAAGGGTGTGCCTTGAATGGGAAAACTACACACCAGTCAGAATACATATTAGTCAGAAACAACTGGCATTTTCATACATTTAATTATAAGCCTCAGGGTAGGTTCAGCTTTGCTGATACTGGGGGATACATGCTGGCTGGTTGAAGTTGAAGGAGTTGAAGTTCACACCCCCTAAAGTTTCCAAAATTAAGAAACACTGGTCTAGGCGTTTTCCCTCTTTTTTCAACATTGATAGTAGCAAACTAGGACTTTTTTTTTTTAGTGATGCTGCTATTTTTATTGCATATATTGAATGGAATTCTGAACCAGGGATACATTTTTAGGGTGTTTTTCCTCTACTCTAGTGAATTGTTTCAAGCTAAGGTTTCTCTGGGGTTCAAATCCTTTTCCATCTCTCACATTTTCCTTCCATCACAAGTCAACCCAGGCTTCAAATTGGAGATGTAAAACTTCTTTAAAAAGTTGCAATAATAATAGAAAAAAAAAATCCCCATTTTTCAAGGAAATAAATTCAAAACAGAAATTTTGGGGAGAGTAGAAATGTATGCAAAACATATTTATAAATATGTGTGTGTCCAAACACATAAATCCTTTTTTGTTTTATAGCTTATATTCTTATAAAAGCATGTTGAAGGTATAAAATAGAAATGTATAACTTATTAAGACTATAATGTCTTGTCTGAATTTATTTTAAATTATTATTTTAATTATAAATGGATCCACAAATTGATGAAATCTAGATGTAGGGTCTCTTCATTTTTGCCTATTTAGAAAAAAAGCAGAGTAACAAAGTTAACTGTGAAAACAGAACAATCCATCCACACTTCATTAGAAGAAAGGAAATTATGTATTGGACCATATCACTAAATTGCAGGGGTGGGGTATGGGAAGGGAAGGGAACTAAATCTCAGAGCTTTGTCCTATGTGCATTTTATTATAATCTATTATTGGTAGACACCCCAGTCACATGTGGGTTATTGGCTTGGACTTCATCCAATGAGACCGGGTTTGCTAAAGTTAAAAGCCCCGCCTTCTGCTGCTTGCTTCAGTTTTTCAACTCGGTCTTCATTGAGACAGTCGTGCCTGTAGGAGTTTAGATTTTTTAAAATTTAATTTTATTGTTTTGGGGATTGTAAAATTGTCAGTGGGCTTTGCTAGCCGCCAGAGCAGCTTTGATCTGCCAGCCGGCATTCTGATATCGCAGCACGCACGAGCTTGCTTCGCCGCGTCTGCAGGAGCCTTCTCGCCCTTTTCTTCTACTGCGTGGACGGATGACAAGTGGTTATGAGTTGCTGTATTTGGCGCCAAAGCCTTACCGCTCCTATTCTGATTGCGCTAAGCCAGCAGGCTAGCGATTAAGGTTTTCTCCATGTGGAGGCTGCAAAGCGCAAGTATTTGGGGCTTTTTCTCTATCTCGTTGCTTCTGGGTCCAGTGGTCAGGACTGGGTAGTTCTCACAGCAATCGATTGATTGAGTCTGCTAAACTGAGAAGCACCGCCCCTCTGCCTTGCTTCCCAGCTTTCTGACTCAATCCGATTGAGAAAGTCCCGTTAGAGCTGAGCTCCTGCAAAGGAAAAAAGTTTTTGGAGAATTTCTTTCTGCAGCCTCCCAGAGCAGCTTGGTGAGCATTCCAGCGAGAAGGGCTTTGCACCCAAATCCGCTGAAGATCAATTGGTTTGTTTGGGGGCTGGAGGTTCCTAGCTGGTTGAGCCTGGCCCTCAATGCAGCGCGAAGGGTTAACCCTCAAAACCGCTGCAGGACGGAGTGGGGAAGACCTTGTTAGGTTCCCCTGTAGGAGTCCTTGCAGCCTTCCATTTGATTGCGAGCCTCTCCCTGATTAGGAGGATTCTTCGCTGGAGAAGGTGAGGCGCTCGTGGGTGAGTCAGCAGCACCGGAGGCTCCAGTTACAGCGGCGGTTTGGCGAGAGGCTTCTAACGCCGCGGAAGGCTTCGGGAGCGTTTTGGGACTCCTTGGGTGGGCCAGTTTGGCTGGTCTTCTCCCTCTTTGGGCTACATTGCCCCACCTAAAGGTATTTACAAGGGATTGTTTGGGCTCCTTGCTGGCCTCCATTTGCTTTCTGCCGGCGGCCATTTTGGATCGATCGCATGGCTGTTAGAGGCCTAGTTTGCGATTTCATGACTCATGGGTATTGATGGCTGCTTTTCCCTCCAGACAAGGCCCTTTTACCAGGAGTTTAACTGCATATTGGGGGCATTCTTTCTGGAAGGATTACAAAATCCAGACTACATTTTAATAGCTGCCTTTGTCTCCTAGCTCCGGGATGGCCTCTCAGCGTGCATCCAGGGCCACTAAGCAACGCCTTCAAGGCAAAGAGACCCAGGGATCATCTGCTGTCCCAGCCAAAAAGAGCAGGAAATCTCACCACTCTACCAGCTCTGCTAAGGCCCCTCAGTCTTCGTCAGCCTTAGCTAAGGAGGAGCTTAAACTCCATAAGGCCATAGAGAAGGCCATTTAAAAAGCCACTAAGTTGGCTACTATACAGGAAAAGGCCTCTCCTGCTCCCTCTGCTGAATTGCATACTGCATCTCCTCATCCCAGGGAGGCTTCTCCATTGCCTCAAGCAATCACCCCTGCCTTATCCCCGGATGGGGCTCCACCATTAGTAGAAGGTCAAACTACTGTAGATGCATCTTTGTTTGGGGAACAAGCCGCTGCCCCTCCCAACCCTATTCCCTCTGAAAGTGGAATTGTTTCAGTGCATCCTGGGATTTCTTCAGAACCACCTTCTGTAAACCCAGAATCTCTCATTACTCCTATTTTGGCCTCATACATCCAGGAAGCTATTTGAGAAGGTGTTAGACAGGAACTGCTCCAGAGAACCTCCTCTTGGGTTTCTGACCATGCTGGTTCTCAGATTGATGTTGAAGGTTCCATGGTTTCTGCTGAAGGTGGGCCCACCCAAAGCAGGGAACACCCGGAATCTGGCTAAATCAGGGCCTCCTCTTCCTGCCATTCCAAACAGGGTTCCCTGACTGCGGCGGATCTGGGGGACCAGGAGTTATCAGAGGATGAAGATTTGGCTCCTGATCAGCCTGCCTTTGTGGGCCTTTTCAAACCACAATTGTTTAGATAGCTCTTCCACAAGGCTAAGATCACCACGGGGTTGGGGATTTCTCGTCCATCAGAGGCTTCCCCTAAGGAAGGCCCTTCCTCTGCAGTCCCTCTCTTTGAGGAGCCGGCCATAGAGACAGAAGAAATCCCAGGGCCCAAGCTTTTCAGAGATGTTCTTCAACATCAGTGGTCTGCCCCAGCTTCTGGTCCAAGTCCCAATGCTGTAGACAAACGCATTTATAATGTGGCTCCTGAATTGACTTCTCTTTTGCAGATTCCTTCTGTAGACCAGCCGGTAGCGGAATTGTCTGCGACCTCCCATTTAACTGGGCCCCCTGAGGATAATCTCCGTCCTGAGGACAGGCGATTAGAACATTCCTTGGTCACACCAGGCCACGGCCTGGTCTATTAAATCTGCCATGGCTGCGTCCTTTTTCAATAGGGCATCCATTCTTTGGTTACGGCAGCTACAAGCTAGACTCCCAATTTTAGATATCCGTGCCCAACAAGACATTAGCAAGGTCATCGTGGCCTTGGAATACTCTGCGGATGCGACACTTAATTCCTCTCGCTTCGTGGCCAAATCCATAGGATCTTCTGTGACGGCTCGTCGCTTGCTATGGCTTCGTCAGTGGCAGGCTGACTCTAAGTCAAAATGGCGCCTGGCCTCTTCCTCTTTCAGTGGCCCCAAGTTGTTTGGAGCGGCCCTGGATCCACTTCTGGTGGAGTCCAAGGATAAACGCCGTGTCCTTCCTAACTTGTCCCGTAGGTCTGAATATCGTTCTCAGTTGTCCTTTCGTCCCTTTCGTAACTCTGAAGGGGGCTTCTCAGGTTCCCGGAGGCAAAGGGCGTTTACCTCTCGCCAATTCCGGTCTCAGGATCGCCAGTTCTCCCCTCCTTCCCGGGGACATTCCAGACGCCCCTTTAGAGGAAGCCGGGGGCGGGGGTTCCGCAGGTCCCGCTGACTCCTTGGACAACCTTCCCATTGGAGGTCGCCTGGCTGCCTTCGCCAGCCAATGGGAGGCTACCTCGTCGGACGCATGGGTCAGAGAGACTATCAGGTATGGTCTCTCTCTAGAATTCCTCTCCACATCTCCAGACCGATTTCTTCGTTGCCCTCTCTCTCGGGTCAAAAACTCCCGACTCCTTTTGATTTCGGCTATTCGGCACCTCCTCGAAATTTGAGCTATCGAACCGGTTCCTCCGGAGCAGCGCGGACTAGGCTTCTATTCACGCCTATTCGTCATCCAGAAATCGTCAGGAGGTTGGAGAGCAATTCTCGACCTCAAATCGTTGAACCGCCGGATCTTATATCGGCGGTTCAAGATGCAATCCCTTCAGACCATCCTAGAGGGTATCAGGATAGGGGATTTCCTTACCTCCATAGATCTGACGGAGGCGTATCTGCATGTTCCCATTCACCCCGCTTACCTTCGCTTTCTCAGATTCTGTCTCTCAGGCGACCATTACCAGTACAGGGCCCTCCCTTTCGGCCTATCCTCAGCCCCCCAGGTATTCACCAAACTGATGTCTGCCCTGGCAGCCTACCTCAGGGCGATCCCCATAAGAATGCAGTTTTATCTAGACGATCTTCTCATCCAGTCCTCAGAGCAGCGGGCACAACAGGACCTGTCCACCACCCTCCATGTTCTACGGGCCCACAGCTTCTCGGTGAACCTAACCAAGAGCCATCTGGTGCCTTCTTCACGCATCCAGCACTGGGGGCCGTTATAGACACGAAGGAGAGCAAGGTTTACCTGTCCCAGGACCGTCTAATCAGCCTGCGATCCCTGGTCAGGTCAGTAGTGAGGGGGCGGAGGTCTTCCCTGGCGACTTTATCCAAGCTACTGGGAAAGATGGTGTCCTGCATCGGGATAGTTCCCTGGACTCACCTCCATTGCAGACATCTACAGTGGTTTCTCCTCCCCTACCAAAAACAACTCCTCGGGACCTCCAAATGAGAGGTCCTCCTTCCTCTGAATGTCCTCAGGTTCCTCAAGTGGTGGACATCCGAAGCCCTCTTCAAGGGTCGGGAATTCAGGGATACCCAGTGCCTGGTCCTGACCACGGATGCCAGCCTTCACGGCTGGGGGGCTCATCTAGCCTCTTCCATGGCTCAGGGCCATTGGACCAGTGCCGATCTAAAACACAACATAAATTGGTTGGAGCTCCGGGCCGTCCACCTGGCCCTGCGAGTGTTCAGCCACAAGGTACAAGGCAAACACATTCTGGTCAGGACCGACAATGTAGCAGCCAAAGCCCATGTAAATCGCCTGGGGGGGACCAGATCCCAACCCCTCATGGAGGAGGCCGAGAGGTTGGGTGCCTGGGCGGAAACACATCTGAGGTCTCTTCGGGCCTCGCATATTTCGGGGGTGGCAAACTCCCAAGCAGACTGGCTCAGCCGGGCCACTGTGGACCCGGGGGAATGGTCCCTGGATCAGGACATGTTCACAGAGATAACGTCTCTCCTCGGGATTCCAGTGGTGGACCTCTTTGCCACTCGCCACAATCGTCAGACGCGGAGATTCTTCTCCCGGTTTCCGGATCCAGAAGCGGAAGGTGTGGACGCTCTTCACAGTGACTGGCCGACCAGACTTCTGTACGCCTTCCCACCTCTGCCTCTCATTGCCAAGGTGGTTCGGAAGATGCTACAAGAGAGGGCGGAGTTGCTGCTGATCGCGCCCCATTGGCCCCGTTGTCCTTGGTTCACGGACCTGAAAGCTCTATCCACCATGGACGCCATGGATGGCGATCCATGGCGTCTCCCTCCGGACAGGCTGGTGCTTCGTTAAGGGTCGCTTCTTCATCCAGACGTCGCCTGGCTACAACTCACCGCCTGGAGGTTGAGCAGAGCCTGTTGAGGGAGCGGAGTCTTCCTGCTAATGTCATCGCAACCATCCAGGCAGCTCGTCGACCTTCGACGACGCGAATTTATGACTCCACATGGCGGACCTTCTCTTCCTGGTGCCAGCACAAGTCTATTGTCGCCACGGCAGCATCTACAGAACAAGTCCTGGTGTTCCTCCAGGAGCGTTTGGAGGCTGGTCTAGCTCCAAACACACTACGCAGGCAAGTGGCTGCCCTTTCATCTATTCTTTGCTGTGGGTCCAGGGGATCTCTCTCCAGTCGCCCCCTCATTAGACAGTTTCTGAAGGGCGCATCTAACATCCGACCTGCACCCATTCATCGGTACCCTTCATGGGACCTGCCGAAAGTGCTGGACGCACTCACCAAAGCTCCCTTCGAGCCCCTTCGGGTGGTGGGGTTGCATTTTCTGTCCTATAAGGTCTCATTTCTACTGGCCATCACTTCGGCCAGACGGGTGTCAGAACTAGTGGCTCTTTCTACCCGAGCTGACTTGTGCATCTTCCACCCAGACAGAGTGGTTCTCTGGTTAGACCCGACCTTTTTACCTAAGGTCAATTCTCCCTTCCGCCGTTCCCTGAAAATTATCCTCCCGATTTCTGTCCCAATCCCTCCCATTCTCTAGAACGGACGTGGCACACGTTAGATGTCAGACGTGCTCTCCGCATTTATCTTAAGAGGACAGCTCCCTTTAGACAATCAGAATCCCTTCTGGTCTCCTTCCAACCTGCTTCCCTGGGCAGGAAGGTTTCCTCGTCCACCCTGGGTAGATGGATTAGGGCTACCATCTCCAGGGCATATGAAGCTCAGTCCCTTCCCATCCCTCGGCACATTATGGCCCACTCCAGTTGGAGTGCGGCCACATCGGTGGCTTGGGCCACTCAGGCTTCACTAGAGGAAGTCTGTCGGGCAGCCGCCTGGGCCTCCCCTACTCCATTCATTAGACACTACCGCCTTGATCGGTTTGCCTCAGCTGAAGCGGCCTTTGGCCACAGGGTGTTGCAGCAAGTGATTCAGGAACGGGCCTCCACTCCTTGGGCGGGTCCCTCCCTATAAGGCCTATGCTTTGGCATGTCCCAGTCCTGACCACTGGACCCAGAAGCAACGAGATTGGGCGTTGACTTACCTGAACGCTTCATCTGGTTGCTCTGGGTCCAGTGGTCAGCCCCTCCCTGTTTTAGTTCCTCGTCGGTTCGGCCCGTTGTCGGTTGCCTTTTCTATCTGTTGCAGCTCTACGTGTCTGTCTGCTGTATCGTATTTCATCTGAAAGCTGGGAAGCAAGGCAGAGGGGTGGTGTTTCTCAGTTTAGCAGACTCAATCAATCGATTGCTGTGAGAACTACCCAGTCCTGACCACTGGACCCAGAGCAACCAGATGAAGCGTTCAGGTAAGTCAACGCCCATTCTGGAAGTTTTTTCTGGGCCTCTCCTTATTGTGAAATCCCAACACTCAGTTAAGCCTGGGTACAAGTGGTCTTTGTTGAGAGATTGTTTTTAAATCCCAGCATTTAAATTCTAAGCCTGGGTACTAGTAAAATGGCTCCTTCCAAAGCTGCATCTAAACGAAAGAGGCAACAACAGGCAGATCCTGACGAGATTGTGCATGAGGCCCCTCCCAGAACTTCTAAGGCGCCTCGCCAAGCTGACCCTAGGGGTTCCAAGATTCTTAGGGAGGAGGCAAGGTGCCATAAAGCCCTGGAAAAGGTTTTTCAAAAGACTCAGTCAGGGACAGTAGTGGTCTCTGCTCAAGTCCATGTGGATGCCCCTTCCATTGTTACTGTTCCTGACTCAGGAGATCAAGCCTCTGTGGCCAGGCCTTCTATTTCTCCTTCATTGTCCCCGGATAGGTCCTTGCATGGAGGTTTATATTCAGCAGAGGCTGCTTCTGTGTTCCCTATCTCTCCACCGGGCCCCACCCAGCCTTGAGTGGTGATTCAGGACGCTCCTCAGGAGATCATGGTTGAAACTGCTTCTGTTTCTGGAGCTGAAAGCAATATTAGGAGTGATCAGGCTCTGCCTGAGATTTCACCTGCCTTAGCTAATTTGATTTCTGCTGCAAATTCGTCAAGGGATAGCTGATGGTCTTTCTCAACGAGCTTCTTCTGAGGTTTCTGTTTCAGTAAGCCACCATGGTCATTCACACAGGCCTCAAACTTCTGAACAGAACATTTCTCATCATGAAAGAGCAGATTCATCTCACTCTGTTTCTCAGGAATCTCTCTCTGAAGGTGAAATTCTTCCAGACCAGGATCTTTCAGAAGATGAAGGTCTGGAGCCGGATCAACCTGCCTTTGTAGGTTTATTTAGATCTCAGTGTTTCGTTCCTTATTGTTTAAGGCTCAAAACACTACCCGTCTTGGTGTTCCTTCCCCCAGACCTGATCCTATTTCTGCTCTTGCAGATCCATCTACAACAGTTTTCCAGCAGCCTACGGTCCGTTCGGAATCCATTCCTGCTCCCAAATTGTTCACTGATGTTATTCAAAAGCAATGGTATTTTCCCAGCACTGAGCCTGTTCCCAATCCTTTGGATAAACAATTTTACAATGTGGCTGACGAATTCTCATCTATCTTACAGGTGCCATCGGTAGATTCACCAGTGGTGGCTTTAGCATCTTCTTCCCCAGTTACAGGGCCTGCGGAGGAATCCTTAAAGCCAGAAGACAAGCGAGCAGAAAGGTCTCTCATTAAGGGTCATCAAGCCTCTGCGTGGGCTGTTCCAGCCTCTTCAGCGGCTTCCTTCTTTAATAGGGCTACTATTCTTTGGGTTAAACAGCTCCAGGAAAGACTTCCTGCTTCTGATTCCAGATCTCACCAAGATTTAAATAAAATTCTAGCAGCTGTAGAGTTTTCGGCGGATGCTACCCTCACTGCTGCTAGATTCTCAGCAAAAGCCATAGGTACCTCTGTCATGTCTCAGCATCTTCTGTGGCTCAGGAATTGGCAGGCTGATGTCCGGACTAAATGGCGTTTGGCCTCTTCCCCATATGCAGGAGAGAAGTTGTTTGGAGCTCCTCTGGAACCCCTGCTGATTGAAACCAAGGACCATTGTAAGGTATTACCTTATCTTTACAGACGTTTGGAGGCACGTGCTCAGGGTTCCTTTCGATCGGGTTCCTTTCATGGCCAAGATTCAGAATTTACCAGCAACGTTTCCAGCATTCTTTTCAACCCAGGGGTTTCCCTCAGCAAGACAGTCAGGTCAGACAGCAATACAGGGCTACTGCCAGGAGGCCCTTTAGGGGAGGCAGAGGCCGTGCCTTCAGGAGATCATGTTAATTCCTCTTCTGATCTCCCATTAGGTGGTAGATTAGCGTTATCCCTGGAATTTCGCTCCAACCCCCCCCTCCGAGTTCTTCCTGCGTTGTCCTCTGTCTACGGATAGAGTAAAGAGAGCTCAAGTTGAATTGGCCATTGAGCATCTCTTACAAATTAATGCCATCCAACCTGTTCCCAAGAATCAACAGGGGCAAGGTTTCTACTCTCATTTATTTTTAGTCCCTAAGTCCTCTGGGGATTGGAGAGCTATTCTTGACCTTAAATCCCTGAACGGTATGTTATTTACCGCCGGTTCAAAATGCAATCTTTGCAAACTATTTTACTAGCTATCAGTTCAGGTGATTTCATGGCTTCCATTGATCTCACAGAGGCATATTTACATATCCCTATCCTTTCCTCCCATCGTAAATTCCTTCGTTTCTGTTATAGGGATAGACACTATCAATATAGGGCCCTTCCATTTGGTCTGTCTTCTGCCCCTCGGGCGTTCACCAAAATAATGGCCTCCCTTGTGGCTCACATTTCCACTATTCCCATTAGGATTCTGTTTTATTTGGATGACATCCTCATCCTTTCCAGGTCAGAGGCTAGGGCTCGAGGGGAGATAGCTACAGCCATTACGATCTTACGAGATTATGGTTTTTCTATTAATTGGAAAAAGAGTCACCTTGTCCCTTCTACCCGCCTTCAACATCTAGGCGCGATAATAGATACAGTTTCCTCCAAAGTTTTCCTGTCACCTGACAGACAGCGCAGTATTTCAGATCTAGTTAGTCTTTTTAGGAGGCACAAGTCAGCTTCCCTCCTAGATTTGTCCAGTTTACTGGGGAAGATGGTTTTTTTCTTATGGCATTGTCCCTTGGTCTTGACCTCCATAGTAGATCTTTACAGTGGTTCCTCCTGCCTACCAAAGGAACCTCGCAGCATCTTCAAGGATCCGTCTTTCTATTCCTCCGGGAGTTCTCAGATCTCTGGATTGGTGGACGTCGGAGGCGATCTCCATAGGAAGCAGTTTCCGCGAACCTCGCAGATTGATTATCATCATGGATGCGAACCTCTCAGGCTGGGGAGCTCATCTAGGATCTCACATGGTTCAGGGCTCTTGGTCGCAGCAGGAGCATTCACTCAACATCAACCTTCTGGAGCTTCGGGCTGTTCGCCTTGCCCTTCAATCTCTGCACCCCCACATCACCAGGAAGGATGTCCTGATCCTCACAGACAACACCATGGCCAAGGCGCATATCAACCTTCAGGGAGGCACTCGATCGAAAGCCCTCATGCAGGAGATGCTTCAGGTAGGCCTTTGGGCAGAGGCCCATCTTCTGTCACTTCGGTCGGAACACGTCTCGGGAAGAAGCAATGTTTAGGCGGACTTCCTCAGTCGCTCTCTCGTAGATCAGGCAGAATGGAGCCTGCACCCCCTGCTGTTCCAGGGACTAGTGGGTCGTTTCGGTCTCCCATCGGTGGATCTCTTCATTTCCAGTACCAACCATCAACTTCCTCGATTCTTTTCCCAGTTCCCATCTCCGGGGGTGGAAGCAGTGGATGCCTTGCGCAGCCCTTGGCCACCGGATGCTCTTCTCTATGCTTTTCCTCCCCTTCCATTAATACCCAGAGTGATACGGAAACTCTTAGAGGAGAGGGCCGAGCTTCTGCTCATAGCTCCTCACTGGCCAAGGAGGCCATGGTTCACGGATCTGATCTCATTGTCCGTCATTCCCCATTGGAGGATTCCCGACAACCAAATATCTCTCCTCCAGGGTCGCCTGGTTCATCCCGACCCTCAATCATTCCAACTGGTCATTTGGAGGTTGAGCGGAGCATCCTAATGGAGGCCATGTTATCCCCAGAGGGTATTTCGATTATTCAGGCCTCTCGACGCCAATCCACGAACTGCATTTATGATGCCACATGGAATTCTTTCTCCAGCTGGTGCAGACGGCATAACATAGTTCCCACCTCTGTGTCTGTCGTTCAACTTGTTGAATTTCTTCACGAGGGATTCATCTCCGGCCTCGTGCCCAACATGCTCAGATGGCAAGTGGCGGCCATTTCTTCCATTCTCACCTGTGGTTCGAGTTCTTCTCTAGCCAAGGAGCCTCTGATTTGCAGTTTCATGAGAGGGGCTTCCAATTTTTGACCGCCAGTGATTCATAGGTTTCCCACCTGGGATCTCAACAAAGTTTTGTCAGCTCTCACTAAACCTCTCTTTGAACCTCTACGTGAGGTGGATCTTAAGTTCCTCTCATTTAAAGTTGCCTTCCTTGTGGCTATCACATCTGCCCGTCATATCTCTGAATTGGCGCCTTGTCTATCTGACAGGATCTCTGCATCTTCCACCCCGACAGGGTTGTTCTTCATCTGGATCCTACCTTCCTTCCTAGGATTAACTCAGTCTTCCATAGGACTCAGGAGCTGGTGCTTCCCAACTTCTGTCCTTCTCCCCGGCATCGTCTGGAAAAGGTTTGGCATACTCTGGATATCAGGAGGGCGCTCAAGATTTACATTGCATGTACCTCGTCCTTTCGTCGAACAGAGTCGCTCTTCATGGCCTTTCAACCATCAGCCATGGGCTCTAAACTGACAGCCACAGCCATCAGTCGCTGGATCAGAGCAACTATAGCTTCAGCCTACTCAGCTCAGCAGTTACCAACACCTAGTAATATCACGGCTCATTCCACTAGGAGTGCAGCCACATCTGCAGCCTGGTCCACTCAGGCTTCCTTGGAAGAGGTTTGCCGGGCGGCAACCTGGACGTCACCATCACCCTTCATTCATCATTACAAGCTGGACATCTATGCTTCGGCGGAAGCTTCCTTTGGGCAAAAGGTGTTGCAGGCAGTGCATTCGGCAAGTGATTCCCGGTTCCGGCCTGGTCCCTCCCTATAGAACATCAGCTTTGGTATGTCCCACATGTGACTGGCGTGCCTACCAATAATAGATTTGGGCGTTGGTCTTACCTGATACACCCTATCTGTAGAAGGTAGGCACGCCAGTCATTCCCTCCTTTATTCGCCGTTCCCAGGCTCTGTTTCGGGGGGGGGGGTTCACTTTCTTCTTGATTTTCCTACAGTCACGACAGTCTGCTGTTTCTACCTCGTCTCAAAACTGAAGCAAGCAGCAGAAGGCGGGACTTTTAACTTTAGCAGACCCAGTCTCATTGGATGAAGTCCAAGCCAATAACCCACATGTGACTGGCGTGCCTACCTTCTACAGATAGGGCGTATCAGATAATACCAATGCCCAATTATCACATCTCATCAATCTCATGAAATAATATTACTCTCAACAGTTCTGTTTATTCTAATCCTTTCTTTTTATAATATCATTTTCATAGAAATCTGGAAACCAAGGTTCTATGTATGCTGAGAAAAAATTATATTTACATTTTAACATCTCTTATGTATGTTAAAATACTGTAAATTGGTTGGAACACAAAGAAGGAGAGCATCATAAATACGTATACTATTTTAGTAGTTTTTTATTTTCTTTTTTTAGTATTTTTAAATAATAGTGGACATGTTTGGCATCAAAAATATACAGTAATTTTTCATATCATAAAAACAAGTAAACGTACTTTAATTTCTCTCTAATGTTATACCAAGCATCAATTTTATAACTTCAGTAACTTTCTTTGTCCACTAACTGATACTTTTTTGAAACTATGTCCTTATTATGAATAAACAACCAACAGAAAAGCATATTTCTTGGTTTGGTGTGGATATTTTTTGAGACCATTTTCTTTAATACCTTAACTATTATATGTATTTTTAAAGAAACAATTAGGAAATACTTCATAATCTATGTATTACTAATATACTGATAAATCTCTCGTGTCTGTTTGATTGTTTGTAACCTTAAATTAGGTGAAACATTGTACGTATTTTAAGTTACCTCAAAATACGTGTCCAAAATCCAGGACCCGTAACTCTTGTGGGATTGAAATTTGACAAAGTTGTAGCTACTTCGTTGCTGAAGATCTGAACACTGCTGCAGTCAGTTACAGTCACATGATTGTCATTTCCAATGTTCCTTGCCGACTTCCTGCACTGCAAGGAAAGTCAGTGGGGAAGCTAGCAGGAAGTTGGAAGTTGCTTCCGCTCACTCTACTTTTTTGCCCTTGGCCATTCTGTTTCTCTGTTTAGAAAATATCTGTGAAATGATAATCCAATGGGTCACAGGTTGTCATGTGTAGGGTGTGTGTCTCTGTGTGTGCGTTCTGATATTTTGAATTGTCTTTGAAAAAGATGAAAATTTAAAGCAAATTTGCTTTAAAAAATGACATTGGAACATTGGATATCACTCCCACTATAGATGAGCTATGATCTACAGGTTCTTTTTTCTTTGTTTTAGATGCTCACATATCTTCACCAGATAACTAATTGCATGCTTGTAATATTTTTTTACATGACACACAGTCACTTTCTATCTAAATATACAGAAGTCTGAACGTAAGTCACCAAGTGTTAATGTGAGCATGGTTTTAGACAGTCATTTTCTAAATTCATTAGTTTTATCAAACTGTAGCATGACCAAGAATTAGTACATAAAGATACAGTATTGGGATATCAAAGTTGCTGCAAGTCCAGTTGTCAGTGACTTTCACTGAATTAAATGGAAGTAAGAAAGTTCAACCTGGTTATAACTATAAAGAGAGTGAAAACTTGTCCCACACATTCTCCTGAACATTAGTGTCACGGTTCCTGTAATGCATAGGTCCTTCGTTTCCTAAATCCATTATCTAGTAATAGCAGTATTTGCACTTGAGGGAAGAAACCATCCATCTCTGTAAACTGTGTCATTTCTATAATCTCAGTGGTATTACCTTTGGTTGATGGATGAAATGGAATAGAATTTAGGTGGCTGAAGCCTAATATGAATTTAAAGACTAATGTAGACTAATCTAGATCAGGCTTCCTAAAGCTGAAATCACTACAGTGAGACTACAACAAAGATGATGCTGGATGTTGCCTTGAAATTCTTGGGGTGGTAGTCTGACATAACTAGCGGGCACCAAAGTAGGAGGAAAAAATGAATGTAAAGTAAAACTATTCCTAAATAGCCACTGTGGTATTTGATAAATATTTCTCCATTTTGGTACTAGTTGGAAAAAATGAGTAAAGAGGAAATGACTGTTAGGGAATTTACATTCTACATGCTGCAAAAAAACAATCCTCATGAACAAAATATTTTAGAACCATGAGGACATTTTTGAGATAATTCTCAGCTGCAGAACAGCATGTCCTATTTGGAGCTTTCTCACAACATTGTGTTGGGGTCAATGATTTTTAGGTCTCTAGCATTTAACAGTTCAAACCTTAGGAGCCTAACTGAATTTATGCTTATGCATAAATCATGGTCAGCTTCTTCAGACTCTTCCTTTTATGGTTGTTTATGTTTATCTCAAGTAAAACTCATCATAGCAACTGTGTTTTGATCTATATTTGGTATGGATATTCAAACAGATATTTCTAAATCCATGGGCTTCATTTCTACATAGTTGTTTTTTCTCCAGGCATCCTTCAAGTTGGAAGTTACTTGCAGGGATTGGGACCTCAGAAACTAGGAAACTCAACAACCAGAACAGGAGGATAGATTCGTTTTTGTAATTTTTTTTTTTAATGAATATCTAGCAATGTCCCAAAGCATCCTAGGGCAAAAGGTAATTGCTTCATTTAAATTAGCAGTTGCCATTTCAGAAGAGAGGCACAATATCCCAACCTCTAGGGTTGCTTGGCATCATATGGGAAGGGGATGTTAATCTGTTAAATCTGTTTTACAAACCAAAACAAAGGTATAAATACTTCAATTAAGTTAGAATGAAATGGAATTGTGATTTCCATTTGTTCAACACAGAATCTCTGTTGGTGGTGTTAGTTTGTAGTTAGTTATTTTTAGTATTGTAAACCAGGGTGGATTTGATTTAAATCACTAGTCAGTAAGGCTTGATTTAAATCATAGTTTTCTACATAAAGACTAATTCTTGCTGGTATAACTTTAATATGCAAGTAGATGAAGATTTTTAGAATAACAACTTTTCATATTAGTTTTTTTATCCCCAGTTTAATAGGTTAATCATTCATATTTGGACAACTTTTCTGTTGCATTTAGGAAGGAGAAAAATAATCATTACCTCAATAATAACAATTTAAATAGATTTATTCAACTGAAACAATAACATTACAGCATATGTTATTTACTTAAACAAACATCCATGTTTGTTAACTAATTTGGCTAAACAATATATATATATATATATATATATATATATATATATATATATATATATATATATATATATATATATATATTAAGAAACTTAGACTGTCAGCCCAGCCTACACATGAAAAACTTAATTACTATCCTGTCGTCATCTTCATCTTCTTTGTTCATAATTTGGAAAAGAAAAACAAGCTTTCCTGCTTTATCGGGTCCCAAACGATTTCTCAATTTAGAATGAATGAGTCCAAAGGAAGAGAATATTCTCTCAATGCCTGCAGAAGAAGCTACTGCTGTTAAAAGTGAAATCATTACTTGAACAGTCTCTAAATCCAAGTGCTTAAGTGACTTCCACCAGTTCACTGGTGTGACTTTCTTTAAAATATCTTCAGCAAACATATATTTCTTGAATGGTTCCCCCTTAGCTTTGAAGTTTATTATAGTTGGCATTACAGATGGATGATTGCTGGATACCCATGTCATAGCTAACTCCTCTTCCTCAGCACTTAAGTTTTGACCCTGATACTGGATATTGACAATACTTGCCAAAAAATAAGCTGGAGACAGTACTTGTCCCGTTCGTTTTTTTAATGCTTGTAATTTAATTCTGTCCATGTGTAGTTCTGTTTTTAAGTGTTCACTCAGTTCCTTCCAAATTTCAACAGCATCAGCAATAAAACAGCTATTTTTCTGTATTTTGTTTAAAGCTTCAGAGATGGGTTTCAGGATGCTCAGCATATGTTCAACATTTCTTTTAAGCCCAATGTTGAGGATTTTGGCCGTGACAGTGCCATCTATTTTATCTCGATTTTCTTCACAAACTGTCATCAGAATAGGCCAGTTCTTGATATACTGTTCAAAACAGTCCACCACAGAGTTCCATCTAACATCTTGTGGGAGCATTAGCTTGGTTCCACCCATCCTTTTCAGAGCTGCTGCAACAAAATGACTGTTACGGAAGTATTTAGCAATTTCAACATTAGTCTTTATTTCTGGAACACTTAAGTCTTTGGCTAAGAGGTGCAGCAAATGAGCACTGCAACCATGTTATTAGCTTTGTATTCTCTTCCTACTCTTCTAAATTTCTTCTCATCTTGAGAATGCAGCATTGTCTGTGACTAAACTGCGTACTAGACATTTGAATTTTTGTTCACATGTTATTATAGCTTTTACTGCCACTTCTTGTAAGTATTCTGCTGTGTGTGCATTTCCTGACGTATCAATTGTTTGTGCAAGGAAGACTTTCCCTTCTTCTGTTGTTATACAAGCACATACAATAGGATCATTGTGGACATTACTCCACCCATCAATACTTAGGTTAACAATTCTACCCTCCAGAGATGTTGCACATTGCTCCATTTCTCTGTCATACACTTTATCCAGCAGTTTCCCTGCAACATCTGCTCTGCTGGGTGGACTGTATCCTGGTCTCAGTGACTGGACCATATTAATGAAATGTGGGTTCTCAGTCAGACGGAAAGAAGAGTTGGTTGCATAAACAAACTGGGCAATTTTTTCATCAATTAACTCCTTTTCTAATCTGCTAGTTTTTATCACAAACTTATCTATGGTGGTTCCAGGAGGGAAGGCTTTTTTCTTTCTTTTAGGTGATAGTGATATGTGGCTGTGGGTGTCTGATGATGATGATGCTAATGAAACACTATCCTGGATGGATAACTCTGAAACTGTAGAACAGGAGGATGGTGATCTTGAAGGTGGATAGTTTCCAGAATCCATTAATTCCCCTAAACAAAAAAGTCAATGCTGTTATTTTATTGTTTATACAATTTCTGCTTATTGTACACAGCACTGCCTCAAAAGGAATATTTGCTTTTCTTCATAACTGTACCAAATGACAGTAACATGCAGTAATAATAAGAAATATAATTTTGCTCAAACATGACAGTTCAAGGCAGTCTTTAGAAATATGATTCAATAAAAATGTTTACCAACCTGAAGACCTTGCCTGTTCAAGTGTGTTTCTTTGGTCATCTTCATCACAGCACTTCTCATGATGTTGCCTCATTCGGGCCACCAGGCCTTGCATTTCTTTGTTGCAGTGTTTGCAGTTTGCACGCATGCCTGCCTTACCGATAGGTAAAGGAACTTCATTAAAATATTGCCAAACTGGGTCTCTTTTACGGCCTGCTGCCATTATAGATTTTTTCCTCCAAGGAAAGAATGTGATAAACCTCAGGTCATACACACAAAAAGATCCAGAGACTTGTCTGTCTGTGGCTGTGCAGTATTGTGCTCAGAAAGTTTCACTTTCATTTTGTACTGCTTGTCTGCTTGCCCCTTCCTCCTCAGACTTAGTTTCACTTTCTTCTTGTGCAGATCTATTCCACTCCAAACAATCAGAAAAATATTGTTTCTATTCTATTCACTGAACTTCTTGAAACTTAGCACTGAAGGGGTTGATTCTGTATTCATAGGTTTGTAGAACAATAGGATTAAGGTCTTTTTCTCAACTCTGTTCATGTTATAACATTTTTGCTGTGAAGAAGCAGCATGTGATCTCTGCTGAGTCAAATTCAATTTTGAGAACTGCAAAGTTCTCAAACCAAGCATCTGTGATAATATCTTGTAGGCAGAGAAACTGACCAATAATCTTACAAAAACCTCTGGAAGAGCATGACATTGTGAATGGATTAATGGAATTTATTTACCAAAAAAATTAAACATATACAGCCTTATTCTACATAATTAAAAAACTAATCTTTATTTCATGATGGAATAACCTTTGGATGGTAATATATTTTCCTCAAAAAGCATTTTATTTTAAAAAATCCGATTTAAATCAAAAAAATCCGATTTAAATTAAAAAAATCTGATTTTTTTGATTTTTTAAAAAAAATCATTGATTTTTATCCACCCTGTTGTAAACTCTGCCTCTTTAATAATGAGAGCTTTCTGCCAAAAATTCAGTCTTTCAGCAATGAGCCCCCATGGTCTTTAGATCTGTTTTTCTCATTTTGCTCCAAGGCAGAACCTAGGCAAAGAGAGTAAAAAAAAATAGGGTGCAAAATAAGTAGGACTACTTATCTTGAAAAGAAAAGAGATTTTTTTTTTCCACATTGGACTTAATTTGTCAGTACTTAAAATATTAACATTTTCTTATGTTTCCTCCCCTTATTTTTACAGTCTATGTTGGTCCATATTGGAGTCTTTAAAATGATTTCCTTGATTATTCTTAGAGTGGAGGGAGGATTTATTAAGATATAAAGTAAAATGAAGCAGTTGAAATATGCTTAAATGCAACAGTGCTCACATCATGGTTTTTCATTGTAATATATTTAAAGGAACTGCTACTACTTATGTAATACTGATTTTTATTTTGAGATTTATTCAAGGGCTAAGAATGTTTTGCTGGTTTGAAAAAGAGATCAATTCTAGCAGAGAAGTTAAATATGATTATTATTGTTGTATGCAGAAAGAGAAATGAAACTAGTGTGCTAGAAATAAAACATAAAGTACATTGTTATTAGATCTCTACGGGCTTTGCCAAATCTCATCGCAATTGCTCCAGGAGTCTACTAGGATTGAGTTTCAGATTCAAACCAGGAAAAGTGCTTCTTGAAGTGCTGAGGTACTCCCAAACATTTGTAAATCCTTAAAGCAGCTGGATCTTTTCCTAGGAAGGTCTGACTGCCCTCTGGAACAGTGAATGCAGCCTTTGCGCAAATGTTAAGACAAATCATGTAAGTAAATTAAAGTAAAGTAATTAAATTTTATATGTTGTGTTTTACCGTGGCTGTTCACCACCCTGAGTCCTGTTGGAGAAGGGAGGTATACAAATTAAAAAAATAAAATAAATAAAATAAAATAAAGTTTCTTGACATTCATAGGTAATATACAAGCCATAATATTGAATAATATAACTCAAATAATAAAATAAATATCCAATTTTCATTGCTGTATTTAGATTTAGATGTTCGATATTTATATAAATTATAAATTAAATTCTTGTATCCAAGCTAGATTCATTATGCCATGTATTTGTAAATTCCTTTTTACTGCCTTCTGCTACAACTTGTTCTGAATTTTATTTATTTAAATATTTGTAAACCATTTTTTGCAATGTTTAATGTATTTTAGGCTGTCCAAACTATTTTTCATATTTTTATGAAATATAATTCTAATATGTCTTTTTATAGTTGTTTAATTGCAGAAGTCGTCTAAGTTCATAAATATGCTGCTGGTTTAAAATTGATTTCTACTACTTTCCTCCAGTCACTTTGAATCAGGAAATTTGAATTAGGACAGTGTTCAAACCAGAGCTGGCAAATGGCCTGTCAAAAATTTTCCACTAAATTCATGGGCATAGACATTGTATGGCTAAATTTTCTGAACTTTCCAGAAGAAATTTTCCAGCTAGTGCCTGCATGATCCTTGGTGTGAGACTGTGTGGGACTCATATCTGCTTATGCTCAATAGTGAAATGTTAATAGCAGTGGTGAAATCCAACTATCCTGCTAATGAAAAAAAGTCAAAGCTATGTCTCAACAATTTGCCTGTGATTTCTTGAGATGGCAGCTTATTATGATTTGTAAATAAAAAACAGAATGTATTAAATATGAACTACAGTTTTGAAAGGAAAGAAAAGGCTTGCTATGTCACATAATGATATATACAGACAGGTATATCCACATGGCAAGGTTGCAAATTCATTGCCAAATGCAGATACACAATAGGACATTTATTGGCATTCTCTCCATTTTCCCTGTTGTATTATTTAGAATAAGTTCTATTTGTCTTTCTATCACACTTACCTGTCTTCCTCAAGAAATTAACAAATTCCAACTGCCTTTTTAGTTTGGGCACAGCCATAGAAAAAAGGGCTAATTGTTTTTAATCTTCAAGTCAGGATATAAAAGACGTAATACTTGTTTTGCATTCTTGGGAGTATGAAAACAAGATTTGCAAGGAGCCACAGCCACTCCAGCTATCAATATGGTTTATTTAGTTTTGATTTTACGCAGGGCCGGATTTTCCTATAGGCTAACTAGGCTTCAGCCTAGGGCCTCAAGATCAAGAGGGGCCTACATTCAAATTGTTAGCAAAATTAAAATTACACTTTCACTATAGGTGAAAGGGCCTCATAAGTGGAATAGCCTAGGGCCTCTTTTCATCTAAATCCGGCCCTGATTTTACGCCATGTGAGAACAAGGCCATTGACTTTGTAAAACCCAATTTATGACTTGGACAATTACAGCTTCAACATGGCTTAGTTTGAGGTACAAACCTAGCTATAGTGTTCATGAGACACAAATTGGTTATGCTCACAGATGTACATTATACAGCACCACACATTGTAAAATTTTAAAAATAAAAGAATGTATAAAATAACCCAAGAGATCTTGTTGCAATAAATCGAAGATAATCTAACTTGGATATTGTTTAGTATTTTATTTCTTTTTGTACTAAATATCACAAATTGGCTAGAAGATAATTCTTACAGTTCAGAATTTCAATTAGTATTTAGTCTCATTGATGAATAATTAGAACTTAAATCTTCTTCCAATTTAAAAACTCAATTGGTTACTGTTTGCAAATTCCTCTGAGACTATTAAAAGAAAATGTGCTAATGAAATGTACCGCATAAATGTTGTGGAACACAAGCAGTTCATGTCTCGTTCAAGGGAATGCCCTGTGGAGCATCATTATGTTTGGATTTTTTTTTTCTAGCTGAAGAAAAAGTGGTCCAGGGAAACAAATGATTTGACTCTCCTGATCCAAGAATACAAATAACTTGGCCTTCCGTCATCTATTATTTATCAAAAGTTTCTAATAAATCTTAAGTGGCTTTAAAAATCTATATGGAAGATACAGGTTTTAAATAAAGCTTTGCAGACTTCAAATAATAGCAAAGTAGCCCTTTTAAAAGCAGAGGGGGGAAATGATAGTCTAGAGTTTTTCTGAATTTTAATTCAGACACATTCTATTTTTGCAGTGGTTTCCCTTTCAGGCATTCTGATATTTTAGGTGCATAAAAGAGGCACAAGACTGCAGCCTCACAAAGATTACCAATCTGTTTCCTGTTTTTGAAACTATAAGCAGTTCTTTGTTTGGCTTGTAATAGAACCCTTAGTCTGGTGCAAAAGGAAGGGAGCTGGACAATTGTTTGCTCTCCAAAGTATAAAGGGCAACCATAAAAGATATTTTAAAGTGCTTTTTGTGTTGCTGGATTGAGATGCTCCTGGCAATCACTGTACAAAATCTAGTACTGAAAAATGAAGAGGCTTCATCTTTGCCTGAAGTGCATCAGTTATGAGGTATCTTTTTTTCTTAAAATAAAAACTCACTGTAACAGCAAATTGTGAAGCGTATTTTCTAAGAGCTCAGAGCAAAATGCACGTCAATAATGAAACTGTGCCAAGGTCTATCAACTCATGTCATGGTTGTGTATACAGGCGTCGACATGACGCCAATCATACTATAAAATAATAATTACCTAGAATGATTGCATAGAAAATAATAATGATCTTTTTTTCTAGAATGCTGTGCTTTTTCAGTGGCTCTGTTGACAAAAGGACATTAGTCTTGGCTCTGCTTATGATCTTGAGCATCTCAGTGCTGGGCCTGCCAATTTGGGAAATTATGTGCAATTCTGGTACTAAGCACCATGTGATAACCTGAATGTATTCTCATAAGTCTCTAAACACCGCTTTGTTGTAAGTTTATAATGTAATCAATACTCTCCAGTTGTTTTGAGCTGCCTTTGATTGTAGGAAATGAAGGATATGGCCCTGTATAACATGAATATTGTTCTGGCAGACTGACACCTTAATTACTAGAACAAAATAATTGTTCATGTAAACACCAAGAGAAGGAAGTAGGAAAGGAATCTAACAGGAGCACAGATTTATATTTAGATCATCCTGTTACCACTGGTTTTTATGTAAGAACAAAATTGCAAAGAAAAAGACTATAAAATTGGCATTTGTCTGTGAATAATTTTTCTATTCCATGTGAATGAAAGAGTTCAACAAAGTAATATGAGCTTTATGGGCAGGAGATACCAACTTAGTCTCCAGTCTTTAGAGGGAACAATCATTTCTTGATCCTTAGGAGACCTGACTTCGCATTACATACTTTTGCAATTAACCAGCAACTCACCTTTGTAAATAAAGTGTAAACAGAACTATCTGTATGTCGCTAAACAAACCCTTGTTCTCTCTGTGGCTAAGCATCCCCTAGTGCAGGGGTGGGCAACTGTGGTCCTTTTACAACCTGTGGACTTCAACTCCCAGACTTCCTGAGATAGCCAAGCTGGCTCAGGAATTCTGGGAGTTGAAGTCCACAGGTTGCAAAAGGGCCACAGTTGCCCACCCCTGCCCTAGTGTAATGCTCATTTGAAGAATCCTCCCATAGCTTATGTCTACGTTTTTAGCAATAATTGTATAACTTTTGAAATATTTATAAAAGATATTTGACAGATCATCACTCTTTTGAAAAGACTAGTAAGAAATACAACTAAGACTGATGTATTGGATTGAATATTGGCATTGTGATCCAAACTGTCTGCTATCTAAAATATATCTAGTATTGTACAACTGTCGGGTTGTAAGGAAGAGATTTTCTTTAGATTTTCCTAGGATTAGTTTTGGGCACAATAAAGAAAACCTAGGAATGCTTTGCACATGAATTTCTCATGTATAATGTCAGATGGTTTTCACAATATAAAAAATTGTCTCACTTGGGTCCCTTCCATATGGATTGTTCTTCAAATTTCTGTAACTCCTCAGCTAGCATAACAAAGGCTGGAAAGATAAGTCATATAGTTGAAGAGGCTCCTATAGTATCATTTAAAATCTGACGATTTAAGGAAGAGCTTTCTCTAATATTAAGGAAATTCTTAATGTTGTAGAAAACTAGGGAAGTGGATATGGTTCATTCAGACAATGTTACTAAGAATGAATGGGTCCATTGTATTTATTATTTATTTATTTATTTATTAAATTTGTATACCACCCTACTCCCGAAGGACTCAGGGCGGTGAACAACCAAAAGATAAAATACATATAATACAAATATAATACAAAGCGCGCAGGTCTGTAATCCTCCGTATCTCCGGGGGTAGCTCGTTCCAGATGGCAGGTGCTCCCACAGAGAAGGCTCTTCCCCTGGGGGCCGCCAGTCGACACTGCTTGACCGACGGAACCCTAAAAAGGCCCTCTCTATGGGAGCGTACTGGTCGGTGAGAGGCTACTGGTAGCAGAAGGCGGTCTCATAGATACCCCAGTCCTAGGCCATGGAGCGCTCTAAAGGTGGTAACCAAAACCTTGAAGCGCACCCGGAAGACCACCAGGAGCCAGTGCAGCTCACGCAGGAGGGGGGGTCAAATGGGAGCGCCTCGTCGCTACCATAACCACCCGCGCGGCCGCATTCTGGACCAGCTGGAGCCTCCGGGTGCTCCTCAAGGGGAACACCATGTAGAGATCATTGCAGTAGTCCAGGCAGGAAGTGACGAGGACATGAGTGACCGTATGTAACGAGTCCTGATCCAGAAAGGGACACAACTGGTGAATCAGGCGAACCTGATAAAATGCCCTCCCGGCCACAGCCGTCAAATGCCCTTCTAAAGACAGCTGTGAGTCCAGGAGGACACCCAAGTTGCGAACCCTCTCCGTGGGGGCCAACGACTCACCCCCAATAGTCAGTGATGGCACCAACTGACTATATTGGGGTGTCAGAAACCACAGCCACTCGGTCTTGGATGGGTTGAGCCTGAGTCTGTTTCTCCCCACCCAGATCCGTACAGCCTCCAGGCACCGGGACATCACTTCAAAGGCATCATTGGGGTGGCCTGGGGTGGAGATGTACAGCTGAGTGTCATCAGCGTACTGGTGGTACTTCACCCCGAAACCACGGATGATCTCACCCAGCGGCTTCACATAAATGTTGAATAGAAGGGGTGAGAGGACCGACCCTTGTGGCACCCCACATACAAGGGGCCTCGGGGTCGACCTCTGCCCCCCTGCCAACACAGACTGCGACCGGTTGCAGAGAAAGGAGGAGAACCACTGCAACACGGTGCCCCCCACCCCTAACTCTTCCAGCCGGTGCAGCATGATACCATGGTCGATGGTATCAAAAGCCGCTGAGAGGTCTAATAGGACCAGGACAGAGGAACAATCCCTGTCCCGAGCCCTCCAGAGGTCATCAACCAATGCGACCAATGCCATTTCCGTGCTGTACCCAGGCCTCAAGCCCGACTGGAATGGATCCAGATAAGCCAATTCATCCAGGTACTGAGGGAGCTGTCGTGCTACCACACTCTCAACAACCTTCACAACAAAGCGAAGGTTGGAGACTGGACAATAATTAGCCAACACTGCCGGGTCCAGGGAAGGCTTCTTGAGGAGAGGTCTCACCACCGTCTCTTTCAAGGTGGCAGGAAAGACACCCTCACTCAAAGAAGCATTTATAATCCCCTGGAGCCAGCCTCGCGTAACCTCCCGGGAGGCCAGCACCAACCAGGAGGGACATGGGTCCAATAAACATGTGGCCGCACTCAGTCTACCCAGTATCCTGTCCACATCTTCGGGAGTCACAGAATCAAACTTTTCCCAGATAATATTCTCAAGACCTGCCTCCATCAATCCCCCTGAATCTACCCAGTCAGAGTCCAGATGTGCCCGAATCTGAGCAATTTTGTCATACAGATACTGTGCAAAGACCTCGGCTCTACCCTCCAAGGGGTCCTCCCGCGCTTCCTGGTGGAGCAGGGAGCGGGTCACCCTAAACAGGGCGGCCGGGTGATTATCTGATGATGCAATAAGAGCGGAAAAATAATTACATTTTGCCACTTTTATCGCCACCAGGTAGGTCTTAATATAAGACCTTAACAGTGTTCGATCGGATTCAGAGCGACTGGCCCTCCAACTGCTCTCCAGGCGTCTTTTCCAGCGCTTCATCTCCCTCAGCTCTTCGGTGAACCAAGGAGCCAGGTGAGACTGGTGCCAGGTCAGAGGCCGCAAACGCACGACCTGGCCCAAAGCTCCAGTGGCTGCCCTATCCCAGGCGGCCACTAGGTCTTCAGTCGAGCCGTGAGCCAGAGCCTCAGGAAATGGCCCAAGCTCCGTCTGGAACCTATCTGGGTCCATCAGGCGCCTGGGGCGGAACTACCTCATTGGTTCCGCCTCCCTGCGGCGGGGTGTGGCAGTTCGAAGGTCAAAGCGAAGGAGGGAGTGATCTGACCATGACAAGGGCTCGATGACTATATCCCCTATCTCAAGATCACTCAACCACTGACCAGAGACAAAAACCAGGTCCAGCGTGTTTCCCCCCCATGTGAGTAGGGCCATGAACTAACTGGGTCAGGTCCATGGCCGTCATGGAAGCCATGAACTCCCGAGCCATCTCAGAAGCCTCACCGACGGATGGCAGGTTAAAATCCCCCATGACCATAAGCCTGGGGGTATCAACGCACACCGCGGCTATAACGTTGAGCAGCTCGGGCAAGGCCACCGCCACGTGGCAGGGAGCCAGGTACGTAACCAGCAAGCCCATCTGCACCCCATGACCCCACTTCACAAGGAGGGACTCACATTCGGCCGTCTGAGGAACAGTGGCCTCCCTCGGACCAACACTCTCTTTAATAACAACCGCCACCCCCCCCGCCCCTCCCCTGTGACCTTGGCTGGTGATATGCGCAAAAACCAGGTGGGCACATTTCAACGAGGAGGACCTCCCTCCTGGCCCAACCAGGTCTCCGTAATACCCGCCAGGTCCGTTCCCCCCTCCTGAACTAGATCACAAATGAGGGGGGCTTTATTACCACAGACCTGGCGTTGCATAGCATCAGCCGAAGGCCTAGGGCCTGAGGGTCTGTGCAACCTGGGGAAGGAGAGAGGAGCATTGGGGGGGCCGGAACGCGCCACCGCTCGAAGACAGCGAGCGTGCGCTCCCATAACATGATATGGCCCCCTGCTCCCGCCATATCTGCCCCTCCCACCCACAGTACTGATATAATGTCCATCAACAGCACAAGCTCTAACCCCCTCCTTGACCCCGAGTCCTGCACCTCCCGTACCGCGCTCTTCAGCCGGACCAGGCCTCCTCCCCCGCGGGTTCTCCCCTAGACCCACACAACCCACCCCCCTCCCAGAACCCTTTAAAATCCTATCTAAAAACTTCCCCAAAAAACCCCACAACCCCCTCTTCGCAACATGCCACCTCTCGGGATTCCAAAATCCGTCATCAAGGTAGGCCCTCGATAATGAGGAGGGCCAAACCTGCGAGAGGGGGGAATCTCGCAGCACAAGAAGTTTAGCAGCCGTAAACATCACAAAAAACAGAGGTGGAGAGTAAACTGGTCAGGGCTTCATCAGATAGTCCAATAGTACTGGGTCAAGAGTAGAATTACTCTGTGTAAAATTAGAGCAGAGAAAAAATAGGTAATGAAAATTCCAAGGTAGATCTAGAGAAATAATTATTCAGAGTAAGGTGATACATTTTTTAAAAAAGTAAAATGATTAGGAAGCATTTAATCATAGTGATGTTTCTCTGCTAATAGCATCTGGCTATCTGGTTACTGTTATTTCCTAATATCTTGAAATTTTCATGTGATAAAGCTACACAAATGCAGCAGAAAGACATCTAGTAATTAGTTTATCTTTAATCATTGTTACAGCCTACAGAGGAACAAACAATAATTGCATGTGTGTTTCTCTGTGTGGTAAAATGTTTAACAATGCTAATAGAAAAAACTGTTCAATCATTAGCAAGTGGCATTTGATCTTCCCTTGGCCATCATTCCATCTGAATTTATCCAAGTTTTTTGAAAGATATTTAAAGCAGATATCAGAAATATTTGCTTTAAAGAATCTTGCATTAGTTGTTGAAGTTGTCAGTGAGATCAAATGAAATTCAGTACCATGAATTTGGTATGGAACTTTTATTTCATCTAGTGGGACTAAACCCTAACACCTCCTTTTTTGTGAATACCGGTACTTCGAGCAGCATTAAAAGTCAGTTTAGCAATTTATCAATGCCTATGTTACAAATGCTCCCTTCTGCAGGAAACATTCCTCTCAGTCCAAACATTTCGTTTGGTTCCAGCGATATTGGAATGTAGCTAAATCTGATTGACTGTACGGTATCTTACAACAGTGTTCCCACTAGGTGGTTGCTGTTTGAGGATGTGGTTAGTGAAATGATATCCTAGAACAGATGGCATTATCTAGCTGATGTTGGGTGCTCTTAGAAATTTAAGGAGGACTAGTATTGGATTGTAGATCAGTCATAGTTGAAAAGAGAAAAACACCTCAGAAAGAAAGGGAAAAAAGCTAATAGCAAACAACTTCTGAATTGTTGCCCTTGAAATCATTTTATCAAAATGACAGGTAAGAAATATTGGCTTTGTTTCAATTGTTACTAGAATGGTGGGTTTTCTTATAGCAAAGTAGATGACCAAATCAAACTCTGATGTCTTCTAGTTCATTTTGTGATGACTGATTTTGTTGGGGTCTTTGATGGGAACCCCAGGTCAGAAAAAAGGTGCAGTAACAACATAAAAGTAGAACAGTAGTAGATGTCATGTGGGGGGAGAACATTCTTCAGGGTTTTTCTGAAGAATATTTTTTTTGTTCTCATTCTGCCTATAGTGTCACTTTTTAAATTTCACAAGCCAAATGTTTTGCTAGTTTTAACCTGTACTTTCTGAGAATTAACCTACCATTTCATGTTGTTGTTAGTTGCGAAGTTGCGTCTGACCTATCGCAACCCCATGGACAACATTCCTCCAGGCCTTCCTGTCCTCTACCATCCTCTGGAGTCCATTTAAGATCACGCCAACTGCTTCAGTGACTCCAGCCAGCCACCTCATTTTCTGTTGTCCTCTTCTTCTTTTGCCCTCAATCTTTCCCAGCATTAGGCTCTTCTCCAGTGAGTCCTTTCACTGTTAGGGATGGAAAAACCTGCCATGATCAAGTTTCTTGTGCATTTTTTTAAAATTCAAGTTTTTTCATTTGTGGCACATTTTTTTAAAGAAAACCAGATGGAATTCCATTTAAAGCTGCCATCTCAAATGCAGTTGCTAGAATATCTAAGGAGACATTGAATGGTTCTTCAAAGGGTGATAAATCAAGGAGCCCGCAGGGTATTTCCATTGGTTCTGTATATATTGAAAGAGCCTATCTGTGTGATTGCTAAGCTTTTGTGACCTGATTCCATATAATCATTACACATATATAAACATACCTGCGCGCACGCAACATAGAAATACAGGCAAATTTGCCACTCTTATTCATCAATGAATTAATCTTTGTGATATGTGGCACCAATAAAGGAAAATATTTGTAGCTCTGGTTAAAATGAGGGATCCTTGGTGCTCTCTGAGCTTACTTGTTTTCTTGCAGACGTTTCATTACCCTGACTAGGAACATCATCAGCGTTAGTCTAGTACTGATGGTGTTACCTAGTTAGGATCATGAAACATCTGCAAGAAAGTAAGAAAATTCAGAGAGCATCAGGGACCTCTCATTGTGATATGTCTTTATTGTAGACAATTGTTACTTTTTTAAAACAGTACAGAACAATATGGTATTATGGCTGCTTCTCCCTAGATAAACTTGATGATTAGCTGTACCCATTTTCTTCTGTCAACCCCCCCCCCATCCACCCTTCTCCAATGTACTTAAAAAGACAAATTGGTATCAATTTGTACTCTTTGAGGTACATTAGGATGAGAAATTGCAACTTGCTTAATGCCGTCTAATAATCTTTATCTGGAATAAGATTTTATCTTCGGCCCCTTGTGTCCAATACTAATATACTGCACAATTTATTGCACCCAGCACAGACAGTTATTTAGGGCTGTTGTCAGCACATAATACATACAATAGTGGTGTGTGCCAAACTGAAAAAATAGCTAGGGATATTTGCAAAACACATATACTTGCTCTAAATTTTAGACATTTTATTGCTGGGAGTTATCAACAGGGTTTATTCTTTTAAAAAACCATGTTAACAGGGTTCCGGGAACTAGGTATGTCTAGTGCTGTGATGGCGAACCTATGGCACGTGTGCCACACGTGGCACACGGAGCCATATCTGTGGGCACACGAGCATTGTCCTAGCTCAGCTTTAGCATGCGTGTGCACACATGCGTGCTGGCCAGCTGATTTTCGGGCCTTCCAGGCCCACTGGATGTCAGGAAATGGGCCATTTCCAGCCTCCGGAGGGCCTCTGGGGTGGGTAGGGGAGTCTGTTTTCACCCTCCCCAGGCTCCAAAAAAGCCTCTGGAGCCTGGGGAGGACGAAAAACGGGCCTACCAGCAACTTTTTTGCCATCGCGTGCCAAAAGTGCATGCACGGGGGGGGGGTACAGAGGGCATTGAATTATGGATGTGGACATGCACATGCGTGACCTACTCCCCATTGCTCCCCTGCTTTTGGCACGCAATGGCAAAAAGGTTAGCCATCACTGATCTAGTGTAACGAAGAGAAGGACTAGGATTGACATGATAGCAGTCTTCCAATATTTGAGGGGCTGTCACAGGGAAGAAGTGGTCAACCTATTCTCCAAAGCACCTAGGGAACAACAAGAAGTAACAGATGAAAGCTTATTAAAGAGAGGTCCATCTTAGAATTAAGAGAAATTTCCTGTCGATAGAAGGTTAAACAGTAGAATGGCTTGCCTCCAGAAGTTATGGGTGCTCCGTCACTGGAGGTTTTTAAGAAGAGGTTGGACAGCCATTTATCCAGAATGGTATAGGATTTCCTGCTCAAGCAAGGCATTGGACTATAAGACCCCCAACTCTGGTATTCTGTATTCTAAAAAAATATTCTAAATAAACCCCCCTATGTTACTCAACAGCAGTAACATTCCCTATAACATTCAAAACTCTAAAAAAAGTTTTGCCACGAAGAAGAGGGAGTCAAGTTATTCCCCAAAGCATCTGAGGATAGGACAAGAAGCAATGGGTGGAAAATAATAAAGGAAAGAAGCAACTTAGAACTAAAGAGAAATTTCTTGACAGTTAGAAGAATTAATCAGTGGAGCAACTTGTCTCCAGAGGTTGTAAATGCTCCAACAGTAGAAGTTTTTAAGAAGAGATTGGATAACCATTTGTCTGAAGTGGTGTAGGGTTTCCTGCCTAAGCAGGGGGTTGGACTAGAAGACCTCCAAGGTCCCTTCCAACTCTGTTATTCTATATTCTAAAATTGCAAACTTGCTTGCCTCCACTAGATTTATGAGAGCATTAATTCTGATGCCTCAGTTTCTCCAAACTTTTGTTTCATTAATTATATAGAGTGGGCTTAATGAACAGGAATTTTGTGCAATATCTGTGGTACCTTGGGTCAAAGCAGAAAGGGAACTTCTCCAAAGTAAATGTACCTTCTTTCTTAATTCTTTTGTACATTTATTCCTTCATCCAATATTGCATAACCAGGCTTAAGAACTGGCTCTCCAACATGATACCCATGAACCTCTCTGGCCTGACCTTTCTCACAGTCCTGCTTTTTTCTTACTTTTTTCTTTTTCATTTTTTTAAAAAATGTTGATGGGAAGCACCAGCCTTCTGCATTATCTTTACATCTAAGACCGCCTTTGGGACCCACATGGGGCTCATAATTGTTTCTCAGAAAATAAAAATAATTGGTAACTACAGCATATTGCTTTGTTTGGAAAAATGCCTACCTGTACAGAAAAAGATCAAACGTAAGGAGAGGCTGGGGAACTAGAGAAGATGATAGAAAGCATTCTGTAAAATCACAGCTCTATAAATAGTTGTGCCCCTCATGGCTGCCCTTAGTGAATGAGAAAACCATCCAGCAGTCATTATGAAGAAGGGTCCACACCATCTGCTCACAAGCACAAAGGAGTGGGGAAACTGCTTAATGAATCTCACTTTATGGTATTGTAATTAAAGAGAAAATGACTATTTTAGAGTAACTCAGAGATTATGTTGTATAGAAGAAATGTAATATACTCTGCAGCAGCATATTTATCCTACCTACATGACATAAAGGCCAATGTCATCTTAACCAGGGGACAAAAATGCCTTTCCATGCTGCCTGGTGAAGATGAGAAAGTAGGCAGATTGCCCAATACTTTGGTGGTTAAAGAAAAGCAAAGGTTAGCTATGCTGGTTGTAAGCAAAGCCCGAAGGCAGATTTTGAGCTGTTCAAAGGGTCATTTGTTTCAAGCCATTTCAGGGGGAATCTCAAAATAGATTATAGAATATAATGCACATTACTTGACCTCTGGGCAAGTTCCAGGCAGTCTGTGTACTTTACCAAAGTATCAAGAAAAGACTTTTACTAGGAAGAAAGGAAAAAGAACTTGCTTGAAAACTCAAGTTCCATGATTTTATTTCCAGAAAATATTGGCCAAAGATTATGTTATTCCTGTGGTAGTTTAGAACAATAGATAGTTGGCAAAATCCCAGTGAGTCTGCAAAGAAAGAATTTGCAAAAATCAAATCAGGAAAGGATATGTCATTATAGCTTGAGAGAACAACACTTGAATTGTCAATCTCTGTTAGTTCATTAAATCTTTTCAGAAAGGAAAAGCCCTCAGTACTGAGAGGAGTAGACTTAATGTATACATGCCTAGCATACCCAATATTTCAAATGGTGGCTTATAGATGTCAAAAAAATTAAACTGATCAGGTCAAGTAAGGCCAGTGAGGCTCATGTTTGTTAACAATGCCAGATCCGAACCTCTCTGGCCTGACCTGAAGCAGAAACTTTGCTACAGACTTAGCACCGACATTCTCTTCTATCTCTTTTGTAAAGGTACAATAAACATTTTAAGCCTTTCCTAACCTATCAGATCCAGATCTGTTGGTTTTGTAACTCCTGGGATTTCCTTTTTTTTAAAAAAAAAATAGTAACTTTATTAAACATTACAATGAAAAAGATTAAAAACTAATACAAAATTAAGAAAAATAAAGGAAATTTAAAAAGAAAAAATAGAGTAAAGAAAAAAGAAATATCTAAAGACTTCTCGACTTCTCTTAAAATATAATTATGTATTTTTCTCATGTCTTCTGTTATCTATAAACAAAATTGAAAAAAATTGTCATTCAGTCCTGCTCAGCAAAAGTCAATTTATAGTTACCAGAAAACAATATACAGTATCTATTTTAATCTTGATCAAAAAACCCAATTTTATATTCCTTCCTTTTACATTTAGCTTTAGTTCTTCCAAATAATGTTCTAGGTTTTGATTTCATTTCTTCTTCTTCTCACAGAAGTCTTCAAAATTTTTACAAAAGTCTTTTTGTAAATCCAATATATGGTAGAAGAATTATCCAGATCACTCCTCGGGTTAGCTATTTCAATATTCCTTTTAATTATCAGCTGCTTTCATTTGTTTATCCAGTTAACATATTTTTAAAGAATTCCATATAACAGCATTTTCCAACTGGAAGGATTCTTATAATTAATTTTAAAATTGATTTCAGATCCATCTGGACCCTTAGCCTGTTTGTAACTTTCCAAAATCAATCTTCTAGATACCCTCTTGTTGTTTATTCCCAATTTTATGCTGTCTTTAAATGTAAAATGTATTTTGCTAAGAGCTGGAAGAAGCTCACCAGATGTATAAAGCATGCCATTCTGAAGATTTGTAAGAGTAGTTAACAAGCAATTTTCAAAGGTGATTTAAAAAGGAAGTATACAAACCCTGTGTCCATAAAGGAGCTGAACCATGATTTGGGCTACTGTGGCATTCCCTCATGTGATGAGTTCTAAATCTACTGGAGAGTGCTAGTTTGTCATCTCGTCATGAGGAGCAACTGTCCAGACCACTTGTGGGGATTCCAATTCCTTGTTCAGAGAGGACCAGTCCTCTCTGAAAGAGGAATTGGGAAGAGTCAGTCCTTTCATCAGCTCTTCATTCTACCAGGTCCACACTGGTCCACTCTCAGCAGAGCTTTCTCCCGTTTGCTATTTTTTCCCTGGAAGTCCATAACTCCTGGGATTTGCAATTTATCTAGGGAACACCCAATGTGGTCTCATTTTTATTCATGCTGCCAAAGATCTTTCCTGACATATATTAATCATACTGAATTCAAGATAGAATTCAAGATACTGCTAAACCCACAGTTTAAATTTAGTTGCATTTACCGGTAGTTACTGATATGCTTTTGTTAAGCCTGTCTGTTGAATCCTCTGAATAAGGAACTTCAAATGATAGTTATAAGCATGAAGGTTTAATTCAAATATCACACTAGACCATACTAATCATAGTTTAGGATGAAAACCACAGATTTCTGTCTCGTAAAAAGAGAAGAAATTATATGTCAATTCAGACATTGCATTAAATCACAATGGAACCATGCATTGTGATCTGTTATTAAATGTTGTTAGATCTAGCCAGTTTTCCTGTTTAACTCAGGATTTGAAATCATGGTCTAATTTTAAAGCAATAAATTCTGATGAGGGGAATGGTGTTCTCCACCCTGAGTTCATTAGTATGAGTCTAGCAGCGCTGTCCCAGTTATGGAACCATGCCAATACAGTCATAGTCAAATTGACACATATTTTTTCCATTTTGTTTATATTTTCTGTCAGCTGTAACTCCACACCAATTACATGATGGTAGTACGAAATGGTATGGACCACATGAGATAATGAAGAACAAAGAAGCATTATGGATTTGTGGAACTAGATGATGATTTTAAAACCCCAGTTTTGCAGACTCATGTCATAGTGCCTCCGTTCAATTTCATTAGCACTTACTCCCCCACCTCTGTTGACTTGAGATTACTGTCTGCCTCTCATGTTTGTAAGCAAAAGAAAGCCTGCCCAGAAATGACAATCCCAAGTGCCCTGGGATCAAAAGAACATAAGAGATGCGTTTCACTTGGCATCTTTTATTCTGAGGCTTTGCATTGTGCTGCTGAAGAATTGAGTGGAAAGGTCTGGCAAGACTGATAGCTTTGAATGAAAATCCACTCATCTATTGTTGCTTATCTCTCCCTCAGTCTCTTATTTGCAGTATATGATTTTGCAACCCTAAGAAATATCAGGTGTTAACAGAGAGCTTACCAATAGAATTATCTCACCGGCTGCAAAAAAATTATTAATGGCTTCCCTATTCAGCTTCTATCTCCTGGTAGTCAAGACGCTTTGGGGCTGAAAAATCTGTGGGATGAAAAGTAGTAAGAATGGACAAGAGATCCATCTGGTTCTCACTGAGTGGTTAATCAGTATGGTAGTACAGTAGAATCTCTGGTCACGAATGCTTCTGACCACGACCAAATAGAGTTCCGACCAAAAAATGTACAATTTTTTCTTTTTTGCAGCCGTTTTCCCCTTCCGCACCATTTTTTTTTGTAAGCGCCAAATTTCCAAAATTAGATTTAGGTCACGACCAAATCAGGTTGCTACCAAAGTTATGGAACGAATTATGGTCATGACCAGAGGTTCTACTGTACGAGATTCATTGATTGGATACAGCAACAAAAAGTATAGATGTGTTTTGATATTTAAAAAATAGATTATGGAAATAAGAGTTTATGGCTCCCAGATGCCCTAGGTCTGTTTTATTAAATATTGTGCTTTTGTTTTCACAAGAAATCACTGCATTATTCAAGCTTCTGTGTCGTTTTGGATAATTTGGATAATTCAAATTGTTTAGATTCTATGAAAAAGAGAATGGGCTTAACATAATACTTTGAATTGGGTGCTCAAGTAGGAGGTTGATGTATGACTGGTTTGTCATAGATTATCATTGTAAAACTTGACTGCCTTTTCTTGTCTAAACTCTCATATTTATAGATGAATTCTTCATTATTCAATTGACTGTGATGGCAAATATTCCCTATCATTTAAAAAAACCCTCATCAACTTGTGACTATGTATCTGTTTTTTTTTCCAGGAAAAAAGTGCCAGTTCACATGTAAAACTTAAGGCTAATAAAGAGCTGCCAGGATTAGTACATCAACCTAGAGCAAAGTAAGTCCTATTCCAGTTTGTTGCATTTAATTTCCATTCCTTGCCCCTTTTCCTAAACTAAGAGATATTTTTCATATTCTTCATTATTGATTTGAATAGTGGAATATTGTGCCTGCTAATCAATTTATTTTATATTACTGGCTTTTTGCTGCTTCAAATGATTACTTTGTTTTATTGCCAAGCTATAATTTATAGTGGTATAAATACAAAAATAAAGAAAAAGTATTTGAAATCCATAATTGGCAAACTGGAGCTATGCTATAAAATAGATATAAATTGTGGTTTTTGGTCTCTATGGATTGGGAACGCCATACTTATCCAAAGAGAAGATTATTTTGAATGTAATAGAATCAAGATCACGAGAGTGATACTACTGTTTTATAATGCCTTGGTAAGACCACACTTAGATTACTGCATCCAATTTTGGTCACCACAATATGAAAAAGATGTTGAGACTCTGGAAAGAGTTCAGAGAAGAGCAACAAAGATAATTGCGGGGGGGGGGGGCACTGAAGGCTAAAATATATGAAGAACTGTTGCAGGAATTGGGTATGTCTAGTCTAGTGAAAAGAAGAACTGGGGTGACATAATATTAGCATTAAAATATTTGTTGTGTTGCCATAAAGAAGTCGGGGGGGGGGGGGTTCAACCTATTCCCCAAAGCACCAGAAGGCAAGATAAGAAGCAATGGATAGAAACTGAACAAAGAGAGAAGCAATCTAGAACTAAAGACAGATTTCCTGATAGTAAAAACAATCAACCAGTGGAGCAATTTGCCATCAGAAATTGTGGCTGCTGTAACACTGGAGGCTTTTAAGAAGGGACTAGAGAACCATTTGACTAAAATGGTATAGGGCAGGGTGTCAAGCTCAAGGCCTGGGGACTGGATCCAGCCCGTGGGGACTTAGATCTGGCTGTCCTGGAAACAGCGATGGACCAGCCCATGGGGCTTCTGCCAGTGAAAATGGAGCTCGGGATGGTCCGTTTTCACTGGCATCAAAAATGGAGCTCGGAAACCCATTTTTGCTGGCAGAGCGCTCGGGTCCCCACAGGTGCCCCCAACACGAGTGACATTGAGCTGGCCACGCCACCCTGGCCATGCCCACCCAGGCCCTCCGAGGTCAAACACAATCCTGATGGGGCCCTCAATGAAATCGAGTTTGACACCCCTGGGTCTCCTGTGTCAGCAGAGGGTTGGACTAGAAGATCTCCAAGGCCCCTTCCAACTCTGTAATTCTATATGAAGATGATCCTTATCAAAAAAGGGATTAGAGGGTGAATACACACATATACAACCAAATGTCTTGTGTAATATTCAGCTTCCTTACCATATGAATCTAGGATTCCCAATTTCCAGTTAAAACTAATCCTGAAGATTTCCCTCGCTAAAAACAAATCTGTGAAGGTGACATACTTGTAAATCTGTATGCATAAGCATGTAAATATATAAATCTGCAGAAGCCATGCTTCAAAATGAGATAGGCCATTGCAAAAAATAAATATATGTGAATTGAAATATCTACTTAAATTTTAAATGGGTGCAAAATAAGACACCCTATTTATAAAATTATTCCAATTACCTTTACCATTCCCTTTCACACACAACTCACCTCTTACACATAGAAAAAGGCACTCCATCAAAAAGAGCAAAGATGATGAAGAAAAATAATAAATAGGATGGAGGAAAGAGGAATGTGTTGCTATGCCAGAAAGATAAGGGAAAGGTGGAAAATGAATCTGGACAGAGAGAAGGTAAGCTGTATTTAATAAAAATAATAATAATATATTGATTTATTCAGCTTTAGAAGATACTATAACTAGAAAGTGAAGCGCCAAGGAGGTGGAAAACAAGATGAAATCTGCTCTAAATCCAGACTTACATTAGAAAGTTTAGACTATGGTCGTATTCTAAACTATGATTCATATAATAGTACATGCTTGACTGAATTAAACCACAGTGTTCAGACTTAAAAATTTGCTTAAAATGGTGGTTTTTCAAATTCCCAGTATTAAATATATATCATGGTCAGAAACTTGGTGAATGAAATGCATTGTCATAACTTCTAGAAAGTTCAAAAGATATTCCAGTGTATTTAGGATGATTAGAAAGATATTCTACCTCTGTTCACAGTTTTACCAAATCCTACTGCTGTGCTCAGGTACAGGTTTACATATTCATTAAAAAAAACCTACGCCTTAGATAATGATGTTCCCTAGGCTATCATCATTAGAAGAATCTTGACTATCATCCCTGTGGATATATTGAATTTCTATAATTTCTAGTCCACATGACCAAAGCTTGGGAATTATGGAAATCCAAATTTAAGACATTTGGAAAATACTAATTTGGAGAAGGCTGTATTTTAGGAGAAAAGTTTGTCCATAAACATGGCTCAGGTCAGCGGTCCTTACACTATCTTTAATGTTTCAAAAATCCTCTGCCTCAATCAGGTATTTATACCTCCTCTTGTTATTACTTGTAAAGATGCCAATGGTCACCACTATACTAAAGCCTGCTTTGTATTAGAATAGAAGTGAAAGGTTTTAGAGCAGGGATGTCAAACTCAAGACTGGGGGCCAGATTCGGCCTGTGGGGTGCTTAGATCTGGTCCACAGGGCTGCCCTGGAAACAGTGAAGGACCAGCCCACAGTGCCTCTGCCAGTGAAATGAAGCTCGGGAGGGCCACGGGCGGCCCTCCTGAGCTCCTTTTCGCTGACAGAGGGTGGCAGGAGCCATCGCAGCCAAAAACAGAGCATGTGAGGGTCGCGGGCAGCCCTCCTGAGCTCCATTTTCACTGGCAGAGGGTTGCAGGACGCTGTCACAACCAAAAGCAGAGCTTGGGAGCCCGTTTTCACTGGCAGAGTGCTCGGGCCGCCACAGGTGCCCCAACATGAGTGATGTCAAACTAGCCATGCCCTCCCACGCCCCCCGAGGTCAAACACAACCCTGATGCGGCCCTCAATGAAATTGAGTTTGACACCACTGTTTTAGAGGAAGCAACACTTCGTACTGAAACAGTAACTGGAAAGTTGGTATTACTTTCTAAGAAACTTTTTTTTCCTTTAGGTCACTCAGTTTTTCTGTGTGCAAAGCATACTGTTAAAATTCACTGATTTTAAATTTTGGGAAGATGATTTTAGGTTATTCCAGTCCTAAAGAAGAATAGCATGAGCTGAAAAATCAGTATTTATTGTTTCTCGTTTTCAGGCTTTGTTTTTTAATGAAAAGAATAGAATAGCATAGCAAAACAAAGCTAGATAGAACTATATATAAATACAGATAGAGCTACATGCATCACTAGGTATATCTATTTTACTTTAGGGGATGCCAAAGGTTTGCACTGAGACATGATGCTCACATTATGCTTTCATGCATAATCTCTAACATGCTTCAGTTTAGATAACAATTTATATATTATTTTGTTGCTAAAATTTCTAGGCTACTCTACTCCCGGTGATTCAGACCTGCATATACAGGAAAAAGTTATTGCACAATCAGTAATCTCCACATAATTTGCTTGGGGCATGGGCGTCTTGTGCAGTCTTTATGCTTACACATAGTTGTCAGTGGATCTGACTGAGAAAAAGCTAATTTAAATCAATTAGTTGTTCAGTTTAACAGATGGATGATAAAATGTATGTTTAAAAAACTCATGAAACTGCCCAAATTGACAAGGGATAAAATTCATAGACTTTTTATTCTGCATTTTAAGAATTATGGGGTTACTTGAGAATATCACCAAACCCTTTGAAAATTCCACCTCATCAAAAATCAAATGAAGAGGGGGGAAAAGACCAATATTCCCAGTTTCTAGAGAAATTTAAGGCAAAATGGGTATCTTAAGCCTCTGCATTGTTTATATATAAAGGGGTCCAGAAATGTCAGTACTCCCCACCCTGAAATCCCAATGTGATTAGTTTTATGGGGCAGGAAGTTATTTGAAGCCCCTAGACCGAAAAAGCTTCCTTACTTTTTAAAAAAGTGTTCGTACCATATAGAATTCTTGTTTGGTTCCATCACTTTGAAAAAATGATTTTGAATTCTGCTGTCTAATTATGCCTTGGAAGCATGGCAGAAAATGTTTTTAAGCATTGTTTTCTTGTCCTCTGGGTTAATTCGTTCTCTAAGAAGTTTCTTCAAGGCAAATGTCACATTCAAGTTCCAACCTGCTATAACCATCATCCCCACTGGGTTTACGTTCGGGATTTTCCTATTTCTATTGAGCCATAGGAGCTGCTCCGTCATTTTGTTGGAGCTTGTAATAATTACTCTAAACCTAATTATTATACCCCTGATGCTTCCTCAGCTTGACATCACCACCTAGGTATTAATCCATGTACCAAATCTCTCCTTTGGAAGACATCCATTCATTCAATGAACAGATTCATTGGATGGCAGAGTCCTGCAGTGGAGTTCAAGAGAATTTGCTGGCAGTAGAGGACTAAATATATCAATTCATTCAAAATACTACTGATACACAAGTTCTTATTGAAATGTTTAAGACAGCAAGTTCTCCTGAGTCAGCTTTCAACTTCCTACCACATTGAGAATATTTATAAGATAAAGCAAGAAGGGTTCCATTTCTTATTTCAACATCCTCTGCCTAATTCTAGAATAGGGGAGGCATCACAGTCAGGCTCCCATGACCAACAATATTCTGTACCCATAGATCAGGCAGAAAATTGGATTGTCATGGGCACAAGGTAAAGTCTTCCATACTAGCAACTGTCAAGCTTCCATGGCAATGTGTCATTTCTTGCTGCCAAAGATAACACATTCCTGTCTCACTTGCCAGAGGACAAGAGGTAAATACTTCCATTTTTTCCCCCCAGAAGTAGTACATTTTGTAAAACGGGCATTAAACGCTTGGCAGTTTATGTCATCATCCAGTATTGCCATACCTGGCTCATCTCCACTGAACTGACACTGGAGGCTGTTTTGAATTGTGGATCTTCCCTTCAATAAAAATAGAACATTCAGTAACAAGATTTACTGAATGCAATTCCTAAGTGTGTTAAAATACACCATAGATGCAGGCAGCATCAACTCTACTTCTACCCCATCATATTACTGATCTTGGTTCAACCAAACAGCAGCATCTTTAGTGGACTGTTCGCTTGCCTCTTTTCTTAAGAACTGTAGTGTACCTAAAGAGGGTGATAGGCTTAGACTTTTGCTCTTTCGTGTTATTTTTTAAGGTAATACATATTTTTCCTCTCTTGCAGAAGGAAAGGAGATGCACATTTTTTCATGTATCCATAGTTTCCCATGATCTCTCCTTTCATTCTATAGCACATGAAACCTTTTGTTAATACTACATGTTACCATTCAGCCTCTCTTCAAATCCCAAAAGGGTTTCTTCCTCCTTAAATTGATAATACTTCTTGCTGTATTCTTCTGCCTTCAAAGTACCAGTTTGTTCCTTTACTCAACAACTGACTCCGTGTATTTGTGTTCTGAGTGATCTCACATAGCTCATTAAGTCATTTTGTTCAGTGAAGTCACGTTGTTACCCTTGCAAAAGCAATATGTGCTTTGGGAAGTTGTATGCAAACTTTTCTTCATAGCAAAACTCAGAGTCTACATAATACTCCGTGCAGTGGCTGCAACTACAGTTGTTTGCTTTATCTTTCTTTGGAGGTGCTCCCAACAGGATGGTGCTTCTGCTGCACTTTTCCTTGTGACCTTCTCTTATACAGTTCAACCTTGTAGTAAAGAATTCATGCATTGGGAACTGATTTCAGTCAAACTTATTGGAGGTGTTCCCTTTATGACTCCTTTCCCAACGCATGTGCATGTCCTTACTACTAGTTCTTCTGTGACTAGACAGGAAGTTCAATTCCAATACCTTTTCATTCAAGGTGCTTGATCTGGTATGAAGCCTCATGAAACATTCACTAACTCTTCATAATTTCAAAACTACTCATAGGCTACCATGGCTGTATCCATAGCTTCTCAAGATTATATTGGGCAGTTCTACAGTAGTCTAGTTCATGAACAAGGTGGTGTGAAATCTGCCCCTCTTTGGTACTGTTACAGATTTGGCATTGGCATATCTGTCATTCCATCTTCATCCCAGCAATCTATACGCCAAGAAGTGACAATCTCTTCCCTGACCTGCTCAGCCTTATCTAAAAAAAGCCAGCTATACAAATAGAACTTCAGTCCATAAGGAGTGAGATTTTGTTTCTATATAGCCTTTATTTTAGGAATATATATATATTAATACTTATTTCTTTCTTTCCCTTCAAATTGTTGCAAAATAGAATAATGGTGGAAAAAAGTAGCAGCATTGAGTAAATATTTAGCATCATAAATTTATTGCTTAATTTTTTCAGACACATAGCCCTTGTTAGTGATTACATAATTAATCTTCCTAAATCAAAGCCTTTGCTTTGTATAGAAATCTTAATTGGGATTGACATCCAGAGAGCTCAGCAGTAGTTCTGAATTTCAAATGCTAGGTTGATGTTGCCTCGAATAACAATGGACGGAGGATGAGCAAGCTGTCTCATCAGCATTCTGACTGCATCTCTCATACTTGGTATGTCAAACAGGGCATCAGCTGCTGTGAAATTGCCACATCACCTTTTATAAATGGCACAGTGTAATCATTTCTCCATTACTTTATCTGTGGCTTCATCAGACATACAAGGGGAGACGTTGGGGCATACATCTGCATGACTGAATTGGTTACCTAAATTATTACGTTCCTAAAACATGTCTGCTTCTTGAAAAAGATCATCTCAGAACTAATTCAAAATACTGCTGAACTTTTCTGCATTGATCCCTCTTGGAGAAAACTGGAAAGCAAATGGCAGAGATACTGTAAAGGTGACAGAGAAAAACTGCTGGATGTCAGCCTCATTCACAATACTTCATTGTGATCTCTCTATATTACTCAAAATATTCAGCAAGTTTTTTTATCTGAGATTTTTGGTGAGAGATAGAGCTCCACTTAATCCTTATGGATGTTTAAAGGAACATTTAGCAGCTTCTCTTCTTTTTTACCATTGTTGCAGATGCCTTTTCCTCAGTGTTTCATATTTCTTCACTTTCCTGGTCCCCGTGACCATTTCTGTATTCCGCTCATGGTGTTATTTATTTATTTATTTATTTATTTATTTATTTATTTATCTATCTATCTATCTATCTATCTATCTATCTATCTATCTATCTATCTATTTATTTATTTATTTATTTATTTATTTATTTATTTATTATTCGTATTTCTATGCCGCCCAACTCTCCAAGGACTCTGGGCAGCTTACAACAAAGACAGTATGAACAATATACAATAAGAGATGTTAAAAAACCCATACACACCGCTCATGGCCAGATCTCACAAGATCGCAGTGGTGAGATCTGGCAGGCCCCAAGCCTGCCGGAAAAGCCAGGTTTTCACCGTTTTCCGGAAGACCAGTAGGGTGGGAGCAGTCCTGGCCTCAGGAGGTAGCTGATTCCAGAGAACCAGGGCAGCCACAGAGAAGGCCCTCCCCCGCGGACCCACCAGGCGACATTGTTTTAGCTGACGGGATCCGGAGAAGGCCAACTCTGTGGGATCTTACCGGTCGTTGGGAGCTATGCAGTAGAAGACGGTCTCGAAGATAACCTGGCCCTAAGCCATATAGGGCTTTAAAGGTAATAACCAACCCCTGGAATTGTGACCGGAGACTAGTAGAAGCCAGTGCAGCTCAAGGAGGATTGGTGTAATGTGGGAATACCTAGGTGCACCCACGACCGCTCGAGCGGCTGCATTCTGGACCAACTGTAGTCTCCAAACACTTTTCAGGGGTAGCCCCATGTAGGGCTACCCCGAAAGGAGTCATGGACTCCTTTTCACTAATTAATCTCTACAGAGATCATGACCGATAAATTAAATTTTGAGAAGGAAGCTCAAGTTGGTTTAACTTCTATAATCAACCATCTTTCTTCCTGGATAATCTTGAAAATGAAATCTTATCTTTTGCTTTTGAAATGTGTTCTACCATAAGGCAAAGGTAAAGGTTCCCTCGCACATATGTGCTAGTCGTTCCCAACTCTAGTGCGTTGTGCTTATCTCCATTTCAAAGCCAAAGAGCCAGCACTGTCCAAAGACGTCTCCATAGTCATGTGGCCGGCATGACTAAATGCCAAAGGCGCTTGGAACGCTGTTACCTTCCCACCAAAGGTGGTCCCTATTTTTCTACTTTACATGCTTTCGAACTGCTAGGTTGGCAGAAGCTGGGACAAGTAACAGGAGCTCAGCCCGTTACTCACCCTGCTAGAGATTCGAACAGCTGAACTGCCAACTTTTCAATCAACAAGCTCAGTGTCTTAGCCACTGAGCCTCCGCGTCCCTTACCATACGTTTTTTAAAAAGAAGAAGCTCTATTTCCAGTGTATTTAACATGTTGTTGCCTGGCTTTAAAAATCTTGGTTTCTCAATTTTCTGTTTCACAATATACAATCTCACTCTGAATGCTTATATATCAACAGAAGATGTCTTTAGGAAATGGGCTACATCCATCAGGGTTATTTGTTAATCACTCCAATATTATATATGGGAATTGGATCCTGGAGATCATGAATTGCCAAAACCAAATTTACCATAATTTTATTCTTTATTGCTAATATTTCCATTAGAAATCTCAGTTGACGTCTGCTAATAGAATTGTAGTAAAAATGGAAGCCACTGAGTCATAAGAAATAATACAAGCAAGAAAAACAAACAAAACACAAGAAAACTTCAAGTAGGTCATTTCTCCTTTCTGAGTGGTTCTCTGGAATCTATATTTGAATATTTTGATCTAGAGTTCATTTTTCCCAGAACCAAAAATGCCAGACTCTCTTTTTAAAAAATACATCCTAAAATTCAGCACTGAATGTAGTCGTGCAATGTTCGAAACATAGCCTCTGAGTCTCCTATGCATTGTACAGTAAAATTATCTGGCTTTATGATGCCCTGTGTCCTGAACTTTTCAAATGCACTGCCACACTTTAATAGTACAGTTCTAGTACAGTTCTGTTCTATAGTATTCAATACTATATTTCCAGCACTTCCTACTTCTGAGAAACAAAGTCTCCCCAATTTGGCATCTTAACACTGGGTTGTTAATGGAAGTAGATTATTTGACTTTGTGGGTAGTGGTAAAAAAAAATCTTGTTCTGGAAATGTCAGTATATGTTAAGAGTATAAATTAGAGGCTTCTGATGAATTTAATGTAAAGAATTATTGTGCTATGTTTAACTCCATAAAAGGACTTTTGAGGGTAAAACTAAATAGTGCCAAGTCTCCTAAACATGCAGTTAGTTCTGTGTCTTACTTTGTGAAATCTTTGTTTTCAACACAGATTTTTTTTAATAATTAAATTATTCTGAATTGGGAGAGTCTATCCTAAATTAAATGTATAGTTCCCAGCTCTTGATTCATTGAAATTATGACTCTCCTGATTGTTTTCTAAAAAGCAGGTCAAGGTAGTAAACTTCCTCTAATGTCCTGTAATTCAAATATTGGGAACTTTTCCATTGGGAGTCATTCCCTCTGTTGTCATATATGTGAGATGCATAATCTGTTTCCAAATCTGCAGATTAGACCTTGTTGCATGTGCTGAAATATGCAAAGGCATCCCCACTAAAATAAATTTCCTTCTTCTGAGTCTTTTGCTAGCTTTGATACAGAAATAATGCTCAATCAGGGTTGATGACTTCTCTTCCTCTGAAAGTGGCTGATTGCCATAAGAAGACCAACTAAACTACATCACTTGAAAATCCCTTTGAAATGATTCTTTCTATTTTCAGCATGCACATTTCTGAAAGCCAACAAGAATTCTTCCGAATGCTGGATGAGAAAATTGAAAAGGTAAGAGGAACAAAGAAAATAATTAATACATTATTGTACTGTATTGTAATACAGTTGCTTGCGTATCATCCTGAAATGCAAAGTGACACAGAAATATCTAAAATGTACAACTATAACTATGCAATCTGTTAAAAGGTGAGAATCCATTTGGGACTTATCATTTAGCAAGTTTCCATTTTATAACAGGTTCCTAATGCTAACCTATTATACTTTCACTTACGGATTGATTTAATTGGAATGTAAAACCATAACCTTAAAAAAAAAACCTTCCTTTGGGGTCAGTGCCCATTTTCACTAGAGGGAACTCCCAAGGCCAAGACAATTCAAAGACAGTCAGTAAGTAGGTATGGATAAATTTCTTAGGTGCCATAAATGGGGTTTTTCAGACTAGGTTGAAGAAGGATTTGAATATGAGTTCCTCAGGACTGAGGGAGAAGAAAACTCTCTGCAACCTTTTCAACCAAGGATCAACTCTAAATTGATGCTAAATAAGACTCAACAGAATTTAAGAGGGGTTGGAACTTAGATCATTTGTAGGAACATAATGATCCTAAACTGATGACTTGTTTAACTCAGCCCCACATCCCACCCCACCCCAGCACAGCTTGCTCTTCTTCTAAAAGGGCTTCTTAAATGACATTTAGAACTTTCACCCCCTTGACCAGGTGTTACAGATTTTTTTAAAGCAGATTCTACACTCTGAAAAAGTTTGAAAAACCATGAAATCTCTAGAACAGTAAGCTAGTCTGATCCAAGGGCTTTTACGGGGATATAAGAATTATTGTTTATCCTGCCTTGACATAATGGCATATAGAAGGGTTTTGGGTTTTTTTTCTTTTGGTAGCTCTGGTGGTTCATCTTATACCTGATAAATGGTTCAACAACTGCAATTTTGCCTCCTCCTTTTCTTTTGATGATTTTTTTGGTCTTTAACTAAAATGAAGATTTTTTTTTTAAAACCAGAGAACATTTTATCTTCATCCTTACCTTAGGTAACAGAACTGCTGTTCTCCATAAGAAGAACTGAAAATTATTCTCTGACACCAGCAAGTAGAAATTAACGTATTTTTCGCTCCATAAGACACACTTCCCCCCGCCCCAAATAAGTGGGTGGAAATGTGCATTTTATGGAGTGAATATTGCATCACAGATCATGAAGTGTATTATTTTAGGGTCCCCAATGGTGGACCCATGCCGGTCCTTTGGTGAATAGCATCTGGGCCATGGTGGTGGGGTCCTTTTACAGTGCTGAACCTCGCCTTTTCTGTCTTTGTCATTCCCCGCCTCTTCTCTCTCTTTTCCGCAGTGCAGGAGTAAATAGGCAGAGGTGGCATATGAGAGGACATTTATTTGTGGTCCTCTCAGGCTCCGCTTGACATTTTTTTCCTTGTTTTCCTCCTCTAAACCTAGATGTGTCTTATGGTCAGTTTTGCATCTTATAGTGTGAAAAATACAGTAACTTCTACCCACAAAACTGAAGTGTTGGTTAAATGCACTAGGGGGAAGTGGAAAATTAGGCCATTTAAGAAATTTCAGGAAGCACTCTTTATAGATGATATATATTTCTGCGTTAACGTAGTGGGTATATTCATCCATATGAATAATCCATAGTTCAGCTATTTGAATTTAAATGTAGGTTTCTGCATGATCCTTCCTCCAACAAAACTGCAGGTGTTTGGGAACAGGAATCTCTTTTCAGATTAAGCATATTTTTGCATATATTTTGACTTTTCAATTGACGTTTATCCAGGCTGAAGTTAATGAAGACAAATTTCAGGATTTTTTTTGCCTCCCTGCTTTAGAATAAATAGTAGCAAAATTCAATACAGAGTCTTCTAATGCAGGAATAAAATGTGTGCAGTTGAAAGCAGTTACTATATGGTTTATGTCAACACTGAATGACTAGCCACAGTAGATGCTTCTATTAACCCAAACTACTTCATTGCAGATTCCTGTACTATTAATAAACACATTGGTTACACGAAACATCTGGATACATTGCTTTTATTTCATGTGTATCGTAACTATAAAATTTGAAAATACATGAAAGGTTTGTGTAATGATAAGTGATTCCCCAAGCAGCAATTGCTTAACTTGTCTAGACAACACAAAAATAATAAACGATGGAAAGAATTTGGCTGCCATGGGACGAACTGCATTAGTTCTACACAGCCTGCCCTGGGGAAAGAGGAATATGAGGGCTTGAGAAAGATATAGGAAAATTGATTTGGGAAAATGAAAGGTTTTCATCTGGCCCAGAAGTGAAGGACCCAGGAAATGCACACTAAAAAAAAAAAAAAAAAGCTGCCAGCCTTTTTGTTCTAGACTTCTATTTATGGCAAATCTGCAATTGTATCATGTGTTCCTTTATTGGCGAGGATGGCATACAAATGGAATAAGCAAGCATTTTCAAGTTAATATTTGATGCAACATATTTTGAAAGGCACTGGCTACATGGGAACACAACATCAGTCTTTGTGTACAGTCTCTGATTTTAGTAGTCTTAAATGACCTAATACTGTCAGATTGGCATCATGATTTTTAAATAATTATAAATGCTGTCCTTACGTATATTTTCAAAAGCTATAGTGTAAATGACAAAAAAAAAAAAAGGCAATTAACTTCCTATTTTCCAGTATATTAAGAAGGAATGAGAATAAGAAAAGCTGCTTCCTCTCCATTAGGAGAAAAGGTTCATGATAAATATTTTCTCTTTCATTCCCTGTTACTGTAATGTACCAGGATCAAATTATAATTTTCTTGTGCATGCATACACATTTTATTTATTTATTCAATTTCTATAGCCACCCAACTCAACCAAGTAACTGGATGGCTGATTAATATTAAATTAACAATCACGAATAAAAAATCCCCATATAAATTACCCCGACTTCAGCAATAAAATGCTTGTGCCACTGGAATTTTTAGACTTTGCTTTGAGTCTCTATATCAGTGTGTAAGTACCTATTGGGAGCAGAGAGTGACTTTTTCTTGGCACAATATATAAACCATCCTTTACGTTTACAAAGTAAATGAGAGTGCTCTCCATTTCCTAGAATTGTTTCAAAGAAAAGGTTTATTAGCAGAGGAATCATAAAAGGAGCCCATTCTTTTGTTTTCACTTCTTGGCCAAATATAATCATGTTGACCATTTCTAGCGCATTTAAGATTATTTCCTCCCCAGGGTTAAGAACTCACTTATCAAGGTATTATTTTTCCATTTAATCTGCCACAAGCCAGGATACCTGTCTCCTACATTTCAAGTTGTGATGACCCAAAGAGATTAATAGAGGATAACTTGCAAATGATTCTATTCTTTTGTTTGTTTTCTTAGAAAAGCTCCAGACCCCTCAATTTTAGTTCAAAGGTAATGGTTGTTTTTGTCCATAATTCTTTCATTTTCCTAAAACTTGTCAACAGAAAAGAATACTCGGAGTTCCTTAAGAATTTGAAGTAACAATAATGTGTGTAGGATAGAGCCACAAAAGTGGGCTTCGTTCATGAACTTAGCTTCAAGGGCAGATTCACAATTGGAACTGTAAGACAGGAATGATAAAATATTAGCTTAATATTGGTTATTGCTAGTGCTTTTGCAGAACTACATAATGAGGTTTTGCAATGAGAAAGGTCATGCTGGTGTCAGCGAACACTACTTAAACAGCCTATTTAGCCAATATAGTTGGATTTTTTTCCAGAAGGCTTCTGTAGCTCCTATGAAATGTTTCTTTAGCAAAATGTTGAAGGGTTTGTTTAGATCAGTGATGGCAAACCTTTTCGGCACCGACTGCCAAAAACGTAGCACACGTGCTTTGCACTTGTCTGGGCTGCAACCCAGAAGAGGAGCTGCCCAGGGCTCATGCGAGCACCCAAAAATGAACTTCTGGTTTCTGGTGCACGCATGCACACCAGCCAGCTAGTCTTCTGGGTTTCTCGTGCACATGTACACGCAACGATCAGCTGGCCAGCATGCATGCTCATGCAAGAAAACAGAAGACCAGCTCTTCCAGTTTCCAGCACTGCCACACGCATGAAAGCCAGCTGATCATCATGCACACAGGCGCATCAGAAAAGAGGAATGGGCGACGCCACGCGTTCCAGGCGACATGGCTCCATGTGCCACTTCGGGCACGCATGCCATAGGTTTGCCATCACGGGTTTACATCCTGCTCCTAATGAAGTCAAAGCATGTTCAAAATATTTGGACCGCTTAATTCCCAAATAAGCCACAGAAGATGCTGTGGGTTTCTTCCATTATAAATCAACGTTATCTTGTGATGCAAATAAAATTTTGTAACAGTTCAACTTTTGTCTGACATGCTATAAGAATAAAGACACTGCTGAAACTATGTGTTTCATAGGCTGAGCCCAAATGGCACTAAATTAACTTCCATAAAAGTGTAATGAAACTTCTTTAGTCCTATACTTAAACAGAATAGCCCATCTAAATTCAAAATTAAATGCCTAGTTCACATGCCTACTTGCTAACATCCTTATAAGTAATGTGACTTATTGATCTTGAAAACAAAGTACCGGTATATGTGTTTGGAGAGAAACAGGCTTATGAGATTCAGTGCTTGCAGGTGAGTACTGTCTAACCAGGGTATGTTGAAGCAAATCAGTGTGGTAGCATGCGTTTTACAAGCCCCAGGTTCACATTATCTGTCTCTAACTGCTCATTTCATTTACCTTTTTTATTGCAGTTGGCTACTGTCAGATGTAGATAATTCTTCAGATTTCTTTACTTTTCTCTTTTCTGTGACAAAGAAACTGGAATGCAGTATTATGGATATTGTCATCCTGGACTTTCATGTGACCCCCGCTAGTAATATAAAACTAAGCAATGGCTAAATAATTGGGATAATAATATATCACAATAATCAAGGAAATTGGTAAGGTATTAGGGAATATCCCCCCCCCCAGTTTAAAGATTTATTTAAATAGGACTCATCTCCGGACATGCTCAAATATGTTTTATAGAATTGAAACTTTATCTTGACATTAACCAAGGCTAAAGAATAAGTCCTGAGAGAAAATTACAGAAAATAGGGCAGATAGGCAAGGGATTAGCTTGATTGTAGAAATCCATTCATGAATATTACCTTAAGACACAATCGGTATGAGATACTTGCAAACAAAGAGAGAAAAATATTGAGGATCTTGGAGAGTCATCATAGGCAAAAGTTTTCTAAAGTGAATAAATTAGATTTTTTAAAAAAGGAACTGGTAGCTTGCTGGTTGGTACAGAAGATAGACTACTCCACTGTGTGGCAAAACCAGATAATAAAAATTGAGTGCTTCTAAGAAGAACAGAATAAGGAGCAAACCTGACTATCATGAATCTTACTTCCAGTTTACATTCATAAATTTCCAGATCGATTGTCCTCCATGTTAATCATGGAGATTGTATATGGATTTTCTACCTCCATATTCCATTGAAATATTTCAGATGTAAATTGATGCAAATTGAATAGTGAGAACGTTTGAAATTCAATTTTCTCTTGGGACAGTCACATTTTAGATTTAACAGAAGGGTTAAATTGACCCTTGTATACCCCAGAGCTGAGTGTCAGATTAAAACCTTGGTATTTTTCCTTGTATGACTAGTGGGTTTGCCAGAGCTCTCTGGAACCAGTTACCTCCTGAGATCCGGACCATCCCCACCCTATTGGCCTTCCGAAAAGCGGTGAAGACCTGGCTTTTCCGGCAGGCCTGGGGCCGTTGATCTCGCTGTTGCGATCTGGCAAGATCTGGCCATGAATGGTGTGAATGGGTTTTAATTGTTTTTAATGTTTTAATGTTTAATGTTTTTATATATGGTTTTTAATGCATTGTAAGCCGCCTTGAGTCTTCGGAGAAAGGCAGCATACAAGTTGAACAAACAAACAAACAAACAAACAAATAAATAAATAAATAAATAAATAAATAAATGTTCCTTGAACCCAGTTGTCTTCAAGTGTCACCTAGCTGCATTAGGACTATGTTTCCCAGGGGTAGTTAGAGCTAACGTCAGGGCAAAAATGATCTGTTGAAGCACATAATGAAGAAAGTCTTTGCCAAAGCTTCACACATTTATGCTGTAAAAGACAGCATTAGCAGCCACTATTTGCATCTTTGTTTCAAAAAAAAAGTCCTGGTGTCCTGTAAGTGTGACGGAGGGGATATCGTGGGAAGAAGCACGGTGGGCAGAGTTGGCTTCAAAACTTCCAGGTGTTAATCTTGACTCAAAATGTTTGTGTAACTAGATGTGATAGCAGTACAACCCTCCTTGGATTCTACTGATCACTTATAAAGAATGACGCTTGGGAGATTAAAACAGGAGTCGTGATGGCACAATGATTAGAATCTAGTATTGCAGGCTAACTCTACCTACAGCCTGGAGTTTAATCCTGACTGGCTCAAGATTGACTCAGCCTTCCATCCTTCCATGGTTGATTAAATGAGGACCCAGTTTGTTAGGGGCAAGAAGCCGACATTGTAAACCACCCAGTGATTGCTGTAAAGCACTAAGTGCTATTGCTAAAACAGTATTTTGTGGAGATGGAAGCTTGATTTTTTTTTTCCCCTTCCCCCATGGCTTTATTTGTGATTTCAGAGCTTAGTTTTGACAGGCTGCAAAACCGTTTTCACTCATGTGGGTGGACTCTTCATAGCTCTGTTCATTTCTTTTTAAGAAACAAAAAATTATGCTCTGAATATGTGCTTGCATGTGCATTCATTGACATTCTTCTAAAGGGCATCATGAAAACAGAAGACCAACTGAAGTTTAGAGTTTCTGTGGTAGGGAACCACTTTAATCCCTTGGAGAACCATTCATCAAAAAAGCTGCAGTGTCTTTGCAGTTCCCTTTACTATCATTAAAGCAAAAATGTTTGACATAATTATTTTCATCATACCACACCAGGCCACCCAGCCACTTCCGTTGCTTCCTTTGAATGGCAATTAGAAAAAGGAGTCACATTGTTAAAAGGTTGCAGCAAGTAGAAGGCATTGTACTTCTACCGGTTTCTGGTTTTTCTGGTTTCTGAACCTCATACTGTGGACCCATAATAGAGCTATGCAAGAGAATAATTTATCTTACTGATTTTCTGTATTCCTGTGGTGTCAGTTTGTTTATGAATGCATCATTTTAAAACAATCAAGCAGCTAATAAAAGGATATGGAGCAGAACAGGCAGAATGTTGCCAGAATATGAACATGATTATCATTAATTGTTAAAAATGAGAAAGAGGAGAGGCAAAAATAGGAACATGTTGCATTAAACTGAAATTCATCCTTGTCTGTATTGTGTTGTGGGGCTATATTTGCTGTAATCATGCTTCTGTTTACATACACGCAACCTTTGTTTATTTTTATTTTTATTTTAAGAGGAATAATTTAGAATTAGTTAAAGATAACAAGACTAGAGAATATCTGTGTCAGAAATTGCCTGGATTTTGTGCTTTTTTTTAAAAAAAAATAATTTTAAAATATGTATCTAGTGCCTCAAGTACAGAGATGGAAGCATTAGGACCTTCCAAGTTTAATGGTTTGGAACAGCATGTCCCAAAGGTGCTTTTTCAAGAAGCAATTGGACTGTCTTGTTTTACTTTGAAGATGTTTCGTTCTCATCCAAGTGGCCTCAACGACTCTTTAAAAGAATGCAAATGACCAGCTGTCTGCAAGGAATATAAATCCTTCCATTCCCCACTATCCAGTCAGAACTGAAGAAGCTTCTTGGATGAGAAGCAAAACGTCTTCAAAGAAAAACAAGGAAGTCCAGTGCCTCTTGAAAAAGCACCTTTAGGACAACCAGGACCTGGATGACCAACATGTTTAGAACAGCAGTTTTCAAACATTTTGATCTCAAGACTATTTTACAATCCAAAAAATGATAGAGGATCTCACATAGCTCTGGTTTATGTGGATTATATCTATTGATATTTACTGAATTAGAAATTAAAACCAGGAAATTTTAAAATTTTCGACTCTGCAGACTCCTTGAAAAGGTCTTGATGACCTGAAAATCATATTTTGAGAACCAGTGGTTTAGACAAATTTGTACTTTCTATTTTATAGCCATCTTTTATAGAGTTCAGAATGCATACACATAATATTCTCTTCCATTTTATTTTCATATCAACACTATTAGGTTGAGAGAATGTGAATGGTATACAGTTACCTAGTGAGTCGATGGATGAATGTTAAGTGAATTTCGTCGTTAAGTAAACTTTCGTAATAGACTAATAAATGAAATAATACGAAATAAACTTTATTTCGTAATAAAGATGATGATGATGATGATGATGATGATGAATGGGATTTGAATTCAGATTTACATGATGATAACCCAGGACCCTTAACTGTACAACATAACATTGGATACAAATATGTGTTTGTGATAAAAATGATGAAGATGCAGGATATTTACAGGTAGAATCAAGTATTTAAAAATAGAACTAATGTTGAAATATTAAATGCAAGATGGTATTTCTGCGTTTTTACTGGGTGTTGGGGGTTTTCTGGAACGCTGACAATTTATTTATTCACTGTTCTCAGAAGAGCTTAAATATATAAAAATTAATAGAGCAGTAATCTCAAAGATGCTGTCTGAGTTCCATCATATCAGTCATACCATTTAGAAAATACACCATGATTTGCATGTAGCTACAAAGCTCAATCTAATTTGCATTTCAATCTAAAACAATTGACAGAATGTGTACATCTCTTTCCATAGGCCTGGCCAGAATTTAGAAATATTTCATGACTCATCTATAATTTATTCTACAATGTTCCTATCCTAATGTGATTCTCTTCAATGACAAAGAGGCCCAATTCTTAGTCTTTATTCAAAAAAGAAGAAGAAGAAGAAGCCTGAAATGAATTGCTTTTGGCCACATTGTTTTCTTGATTTTAAATAACAATAATTTCCACTTCTTATGTCACCATCATTTCATTCTCGTGTGTTGATTACAACTTCTCCTCTTGCAATTGTACTTAGGGTTGTAACGCTAAGGAATATAATGCTACCCTGCCAAAATAAAATCATCAAGTTGATTAAAACACACAGCATGAACTTAACTGAATTTCAAAACTAAAACGTATTGAGTTTTAGCAGGGATGATTACTCATGTAGCATACAACAATATTAGGTTTGTTTCCCTATTCAGGCCTTTTAAGAATATAGACCTTTTAACCTAGATATAGATAGATTTTCTCACAAAAGCTTCCCTCTCTCCCACTCCATTCCCATCTCCTGATTTCAGCCCTTTCTAAAGGAAGGTTTTACTCACTTAATTTGATCTCCAGATTTTTTTTATCTTCTCCCTGTCTGGCAATTTGGTTAAAATATTTTTTCTTTGTCTTGCTTATATTTTGAACTAAAGGTGAAGACTGAATCCAAATTGCAGGAAGAAGGTATAATTTAAGCATGCTAATATTAACGCTTCATGACAGTGACCTATATTCAAGTACAGATTTTTAAATTGAATTAATACGTTCAGCCATGACCTCTTTTTTTCATGGCAATTATTATCCTGAGAAAAGAGCTATGCCGAAGAGCTGCATGCCATTCTTCAGGAAGACGTGGGTTGCCCATGGTTGCTCTTTGGTTAAGAATAATGGAACGTAATGGAATAATGGAATTTATAATCCTGTGGGAAACACAACTTTCGATAATATTTATTTATCAAATTCTTAAAGGAAATAAGTATATGGTGCTTCTGAACCATATATGCATCAATAATTTCAGTCGGGGATTGACACCAAAATTGCTTTGCTGTCTTAAAGGACGATCTATGCTGAGAATAGGCAAGAAGGTCTTTTGAGCCATGACCACTGTCCTTAAGATCTTTCCGGATTAATTAGCCTTTGATAGGAAAGGAATCCAATGAATGTTTCCAGCATCCTAGGACTATTCCATTAAGCCTTATACCGTGCTGTGCAATAGAGCTGTTTCGTCCCCACTGCCTTTCCTTTTAATGCAAACAGGCAACCAAGCACAGTCATGAAAATTTGGAATGAGTCATCAGTAAGCAGATAACATTGTCCTCATTTTCTGCTTTGAAAGTGAGTCTGATGAAACCAGAAATGCAACATATAAACTGCAATTTAATCTAGATAAAGCAAACTTTGTTGATGGTGGTTATTGTATCTGATTTAGAAGGTAATGTTAAGAGTTTTCTGGATAGAGTTGATCATATTCTCAGTTTATGGAGTAATCTTATATCTTAATTTCTCTGTGGAGTTTTAAATTACTTCCATAACAGATTGCAATTTTCCATATTCATGGGGGTTTCGTGTCAAAACTTTGAAAATGTGAAATTCAGTGAAAATATATACTCTTGCCCAGTTACTCCCAGATGTTGTCCCTGCATGCATAAACACACATATGCCTAAAGTCAAGCTATAGTAACTTAATGCAGATACACAAATCACACCAAGATCACAAGCCATCCTACACAGATGACACTTCTCTGGGAGACTAAAGATGTATTTGCTTCCCCATCACTCACAGGGTGAATGCAGCAAGCAGCAGCCAGATTTTTAGTATGATAAATTTCACAACTGCCACCATGAAAAGACAAATCCACCAACATAAATCTTGTGAATATGGAGACTCAACTGTTTACCTTCTACTGGTTTAAATGATGATCCTGCTGTGATCCTTCTTTAACATGAGATTGTCATGCCATGGTTAATTATACTCAGATTTTTATAACACTGCATATGGAATTGCTTTGGAAGATTACTCAAACTCTTATATTATTACCATATAATCAATGTGGGCTGGGTTTGTGAGATAACAATTATGTAAGTACTGTAATTATATACTCCTAGCCTTTAAGTTACAGGAGCTCTCATGCAGATTTGCAATAATTTTTAGACCATCAAGTTCATGAAGTTAAGATTGGATTAAGTAGGAAATAAGAGCTTTCCAAAGAAGTTTATGCAAACATATAGATTTCATTCTGATGTGCAGCAAACTGGCTTATCCAAAGGCATACATATGTAATATATGGTATCTGAGTTTAGCAAATATCCACTTTTATAGATTGGCATTATGAGACTTAAATGGGATAGCTGAAAACGCAAACATGAGGAGCGAAAATCCAAAAATCAAACCAGTCTATGGAATGGATTTTATTTATCAGTCTTATTTGTTTACAATCTATATTATCTATGTATAGATATGTGCATACATATAAGATACTAGAATATTATGTCTGCATGTGCACCTTGCACACACACACACACACACACAGAGAGAGAGAGAGTGGAAAACATTTATTCCAGGACGCTGTATTTTTCCAAAACTTCATTTTTAATTTTAAAGAGCTGAGATCTAGATAAGGGATGTATAAAGGCCTCCCAGAAACGTCTAACCTGTTCTGTGATATTAAGCTTTTTCTTTATTTGAGAATCAGCGCACATCAGCAATATAATGCACTATAAGTTATTGAAAGACACGCTAATATAGCCTTTAAGCCCTTGATGATTACTGGAAATACAAAGAAATGAAGTATGTTGAAGTATACTGTTGCAGTTCTTAATTGCTGCAGGTAGAAGTTACACACAGCATTTTTAAATTCTTGCCTCATTAGGGAGTGTAGTCTCAACGTGGTAAGTGGTACCTGACCATTCAGTTTTCTTCAACAACAGGAAATGATTGCCAATTACTGAAAGACTGTAGAGAGGTTTACACTTCTCAGACATACCCAGTTCACAAAGTTATTGTAAAACAAACAGAATGGGAACTGGCTAATGTAATTTTCCTCTGTTTTGTGGAATAGAAGTACAGTAGAACCTCTGGTCACGAATGCTTCTGACCACGACCAAATCGGATTCCTACCAAAAAATTCACAATTTTTTTTTCTGTAGCCGATTTCCCCTGCCGCGCCATTTTTTTTATAAGCACCAAATTTCCAAAATTAGGTTCGGGTCACGACCAAATAGGTTTGCGACCAAAGTTATGGAACGAAGTATGGTCATGCCCAGAGGTTCTACTTTGAATCAGATGTCTATACATCAAAATGATGGTAGGACTGTTATCCTATGTCTTTGATGAGCTATCTTTTTGTATGGTTTTAGTGTACTTTTTTTTTTAAAAAAAAAATCTCTTTTCTTCTAAAGGGTCGTGATTACTGTTCAGAAGAAGAGGATATCACATAGTGCCAGTTCTGCCAATCGAAACAGGAATGCTCCTGTGTAAATAGATGACGGTTCAATCCAGATCTTTTGGGGGACTCTTCTCAAGTGAACAGCACTACATAACAAACAGTTATTTCCACATTGTATGCTCCATTCAGTTACAGTGTTTTCTTAATGACCATACAATGAGCATGGTTCAAAGGAAGAAGAACAGCTTCTATGGAACTGCCTTTGCTGCTGCTAATTGAGACCTGTTGCAAGTTTTCATTTCCCGTGCCCAGGAACACCACGGACGTTTGACTTTGAACATCTAAAAGATACTGTAGCTTTCACTTGGGCTGTTGGCCTGTTTTCTATTGGCTGAGGTGGCATTGTACAAAATCTTCCATAACGAAGCAGCTGAATCTTCCAGTTCACCCTATTCATCAGCCCAGGGGCATGGAGTTCTTGTTATACTGACAGTTTAGAGCTTTGGAAAATGGGATGCTTTGCCATGATGAACTTTGTTTTCTGCTAGGAAGAAGTTAAGAATTAAAAAGCATGTTGTCATACAGATACTGAATATGGTGATGCAGGAGCAGAAAATCTGTATTTTTTTTAAAAAAGCCGCCAGTTTCTTTTATTAACTATTTCAATCAAGGAATATACTTGCAGTATTGGCTTTGCTGACCACAGATGGAAATTATGATCACAATCAGTTTGAATCCTCTCTCCCTTTCTCTCTCTCACACACTCTCTTTTTTTAAAGAAATAAACATTTTACTGTTTTTAGGTATTCTTGTCTTATACCCATTCATACATCCCAGTGTGTTAAGAATAATTGGGAAAAGGGAGTTGGTAAAGGAAACCTTTGGAAAGGTGATTTGAAAGGATATTATTTTCAAATGCTGTGTGCCAATTTGAGATGTCTGTAGAGTTTATTTTTCCATAATATAAAAAGTTGATACTCTCTCTTCTCAAAGGCAGATGTAATATTTTTAACAAATATTGTCATGAGTAAAAATGATCCTAAGGTTAAAAAAAAACTTTTGCATTTATTTTTTTTAAAAAAATACATTATAACTTAACTATTTTACGAGCTTGGTAACGGATTCTGTGACTTTGAGGAACATAATCATAAAGGAAAATGCAGCTTGCAGCAATGGAGCTGCATTTGCCCAATTAGGATCTCGTGATGGCAATCCATCAATAAAGAAAGCACATTGTCAATGGGATTTGTAAAATAATTAACATTTTATCCCATGGGAATGTACATATGTCCAACTAATTGAAGGAGCTTACTAAAGGGGTTTTCGTCATATTTTCCCTTAAAATATAAGTGGTCCTCTATTTGCCATTAACTCATTTACAGCAAGTGAAGGATGTCAAGATTTTTACCTAACAGCTGATTATTCACAGGTATGTAGATTTTGACTCATCCAACTTCAAGTAAACACAACAATGAAACATTGACTCCCAAAGATTGAGAAGGATAATAACTTCTTGGGTATTAATCTGTTGAATGATTCCTCAAGTATTTGGTGAGAGAAGGGAACAACATTGTCTGTTTCAAATCATTTATCTCTGCTGTAAAAACAGATACTTATGGTGGAATTGGTTCATTCCTTACCTTCTCTTTATCCATTATCACTAGATTTTTTTAAAATCCCTTCCATATTTACTCTAAGCTCTGCAAAGAATTATTTTCCTAAGTGTCTTGCTTCCTCTTTTTCCTTTATAATTTTCTGTTTTCTTGGTTTAATTGGCTATTCTTTGTAGTGTGTATGAATACACTATTTGGAAAGGATGGTTTGGATTTTCATAGTCCACCCCCCACCCACTCCCTGGAATCTTTCCTTAGCTGAGCTGGTCTACTAAAAGCCCTTCCCACTCCCACTTACATAGTTTCAGCTCATTGTTTCTCAGTTCCTCTTCTAACTGATGTACACAGCATGTATAGTGTGTTTTTTCATAACCCACTCGAAGGGCTTCTCTTAGGGTTTTTGCTACGAGTCCTCATCACTGAATTATGGAATTATTTCTTAAATTGATCCAGTGGTGGGATCAAAAATCCCTTTCCCAAGACATCCCAAATGTCTCTTTTGCTTAGGCGAAGGGCATTGAATGGGCTCGAGTGTCAATTGTCAAAACTTTGTGCTATAGTTGCATTGGAACTGATTGTGTTTGACTTCAAAATACTCTCACTCCATCTGATATCAATGTAGCCTTCATTGTACTTCACAAAACACTTGATGTCCAGACTTCACAGATTGAGGTGGGTGCAGTGTCAGTTACAGTTAACTCTTGCCACCTTAACTACAAAGCCATTGACATCTGGTAGGCACTTTCACTCCAGCACCAATGCCTAAAGAACATAAATCAGAAGTGTTCCTAAAACAAAACAGTTTGGAACATTGTCACCTTACAGGAAGATAGACAGCATAAACAATAAATAATTATGGGAAGAAGCTATCTAAACATCATTCAGTTTCATAATGAATGGTGCCATAGAGGCTGACCAGATGCTATGTATGACCAGGGTTGACATAGCTAGACTAGTGACTCCATGTCTGACACATAATTTATTGCAACTTATTGTAATATTTTTACTTGCATTTCTCTCAATGCAATAATTATGTGAAAGTCTTAGCTTCTCATGATTCTAGCCTTCCAATCACCGATTAGTAGTATATAGGGGAATGGCACTCTCCTCAATACTTTCATTCTTGCTCCCTGCCAAATTGAAGATGATACAGCTATAATTGGCTACTTTAAACTCAATATTATCACTATGAGTACAATCCAGCCTGAACATACTTTACTTATGTAGTTAAAAATTAAAGTACTTGGAAGAATTATTTTGTAATTTGTTAGCACAATATTTATGCTATTCCTTCAAATAGCCAGGTTTCTAGAAAAAGGCACCACTGCTTTAATGAATTGACTCAGTAGAACAAGTAGATTGTTAAAGCAACTTCAAAGCAGCTATGGCTTCAAACTGGTGAGGAATGACTGCTTTAATGAATAGCAGAGAAGGGCTGTGTTTGGGCAAGTTTTTGCAAATCATTTCTGAATCATTTTCAAACTCTGCACAGACTAATTCCTATGGCAAATTTTGGCACTGGTTCATGTCCTATGATTTTTATAGTATCTTCACAACATAATTCCTACTCTTGCTTAAGCAACACTGATTCATACTTGCATCTACATAAAAGTTCATTTGTCAACTACCTCGGAAACTGTCACTTTAGCTTCCGGCAAAGATCCTGGATTGTTTCTGATTATAAAGTGCATACATTTTCTCTTTTATTATATCTAACCATCAGGTATCCTCCTTTGTTTCTGAGAATTAACAGCTTCATCCACAACAAGTACCCTACACGACTAAGACTCTTGGTTTCACAGTGAAGCAACATGTCATAGACCAGGCTCAGGACTCAAATTTTGAATCCAAATCTGATCCTAAAGAAGCTGCTCCAGTTGAGTCTGGAATGTCAGTTTCTCAAAAGGACAAAGCCAGGAATCATATGAGGCTGATCAAACACAAGCATCATCTGAACAGCTGCAAAAGTCAGGTGAAGATGACATAAGGCCTTCCAGTCCCTACACCAGATAAGCAGAGAAGAGAGCAGAACAGTGAAGATCTAATTGACTCCTCGGCAAGCCAAGAAGTAAACTTGGCTATTGACAGCTGGCTGCAACCTTATTTAAGAAACATTTTTGAGTTGACTCTCTTGCTGGAATTAATATCTAACTTCAGCTCATGTATGACATTTGTGTGGATTCTACTTTTGAACCTCTGACTTTTGGACTGGCTGATAACAGGACAATAAATTGCCCTGGCTCTCTGAAACCTGGACAGACTTCAGACAAGCATTCTATACATTTCTATTTCAAAATAAACTCTGCAGGCAAGCAAAGGGTAGAGACCTTTATCCAGGCATTTTCTGTATTCCAATAGTCACAACAAATTTTCATATTTCACAGGATATTGTCTTATTTGTTCCCTTCTCAAAACAGGTCAGTGATTTGGTGTCTTTTATGTGCTACCATCTAGTCTACTATTATTTTACATCTATTGTGCACAGGGACCATGACAAATTAATGATAATAGTTAAGACTTTGGAATTGGGAGAGAGGAAGATTCCATCTTTCAAGAGAACACACAACAATAATTTTCAGCTTAGATATAGCAATGGAATTTGGCCAAGAGAAATATGCTACAGTAGAAACAAATCAGGGTAATGTTACAAACAAATGGAATTGAAATGCCAAATGGCCAAACAATCAGGAGCCATTAGGGTGATGCCTACAGGTAAGTGGGCATTTTATAGTTGAATAGCATCAAATATGGGTGGATGATAAATGTGATTAGTAAAGAATGAATCCAAAGAGTGAAAAAAGGGCTAAAGACAAAATTGAATGGTAGAAACATCATCCAAGCCATTAATACCTACGCCATACCTGTGACATGATTTTAGGGCATATTAAATTTTTCAACTTTCAATTTCCAAACATTCCTTGGGGATTGTAAAAATATTTTGGTTACTTTAATATACTTTAGATGTGCTTGGTAAGTAACTATATAAATTATAACTTTTAAACATTTTCTTTCATTTGATACATTGCTGTATCAATTATTAACTGGACACAGGCTGAACTGAACAGTTTGGACTGAAAAATAAGGAAGTTACTGACTTCACTATGCATTATAGTGGAATGGAGACAGAGGTTTACTTCAGGTCAAACAAACTCTCAAAGAAGAAAAGCATGCATTGGCTGATTATGTAAAAGACAGCCAAAGCAAGCATTTATGAAAGTTAAAAATTGGAACTTACTGATTGTGCAGAAAACAAAACATCAATATAGTGTAATAAAACAATAGAATACTGGCAAGAAAAATTACAAGGTCAATTTCTACAAAAGATTGAGGGGGAAGTGGTTAAAGATAAAGATAAATGGTTTATAACTGGAACATTAAAAAAAAGAAACTGAAGGCATGATTTGGGCTGCTCAAGAAAAGGCTACTTGAACTAATGCAATCCAGGCCAGAACTGAAAAATCTTCAAATGATTCAAAGTGCTGATTGTACAAAAGGCAGAAGAAATAGTATATCATATACTCAGCTTGTGCAAGAAGATCACACAAATTGCAGAATAGAAGACAAAAAATTGGAGATCACAAAGATCTGAAAACAGAAGTTGACTGATATATTAAACTTACATGCTACCCAACTCTCAATGATGTTGGACTGCTTGCAACAATAAAAAAAAAAAGCACAGATGACCACTGAAATTAACAGATGCAAATAAGCATCAAGCCGTCACATCTTGTTGATGTTGAGACTCTAGAAAGAGTGCAGAGAAGAGCAACAAAGATGATTAGTGGACTGGAGGCTAAAACATAAGAAGAACGGTTGCAGGAACTGGGTATGTCTAGTTTAATGAAAAGAAGGACTAGTGGTGACAGGGTAGCAATGTTCCAATATCTCAGAGGCTGCCACAAACAAGAGGGAGCAAAGCTATTCTCTGAAGCACCTGAGGGTAGGACAAGAAGCAATGGGTGGAAATTAATCAAGGAGAAAAGCAACTTAGAACTAAGGAGAAATTTCCTGACAGAACATTTAATCAGTGGAACAACTTTCCTCCAGAAGTTGTGAATGCTCCAACACTGGAAGTTTTTAAGAAGATGTTGGATAACCATTTGTCTGAAGTGGTGTAGGGTTTCTTGTCTAAGTAGGGGTTTGGACTAGAAGACCTCCACGATCCCTTCCAACTCTGTTATTCTATTCTATTCTATTCTATTCTATTCTATTCTATTCTATTCTATTCTATTCTATTCTATTCTATTCTATTCCATTCCATTCCATTCCATTCCATTCCATTCTATTCTATTCTTCTATTCTATTCTATTCTATTCCTTTCCATGTTGGCTCTAAAAATCCAAAGCTTATATAAATAAGAATGTCATCTAAATTGTCAGAAATTGAACAGGAAAAGGGAGACCTAAAGAATATAACTGAATGAAGCACGTGCATTTGCCTGCTTTTTTTAAAAAAAAATGACAAAAATAAAACTGCCAATATAGAAATGCCATCCTATAAATCTATGACAGAACTGCACTTAGAATGCTAGGCTGTTTCAAAAAGTATATTTCAGGTCTTAAAAAGGTGTGGAAAGAGGGCAGTGAAAATGAAAAGCAACCATTGCAGCTTCCCTACAGGGAACAACTGCAATACTGGGAAGATCAGTATATATAAACTCACACATGATAGAGGTATATAAAATCAGGCCTAGTAAACAGAATGAGGATAGAACAATTTTTCTCTCAACATTAGAAAATTAGACCACCTAATGAAAGTAATATAGGAAAATTAGGGCAAGTGAAAGGAATTTTTTTTAAAAAAAATGTTTAGCTAAACTGCAGTTTGCTGCCATTACTGTAATTATCATCAGATTAGAAAGTTTTCAAAGAAGACTAGACATATCAGTGGAGGAATGAGCGAATACCAGTAGGTAAAATGTTGTTTCCTAAATCACAGATGGTTTCTACTTTAAATAAGGGCACTTCGGTCCATGAGTTTCCTGGTACAAATGGTTTGGCCATCATGAGATACAAGGTACTGGACTAAATAGGTCCTTGGCTTGATCTAGCAGGGTTCCCCATCTTCCATTTTTTAAGAGGCCTTTGTAGTTGTTAATGTGCTGTATGCTTACAAGAGTTCTGTTCACTTGATAGGCCATAATATTTCAACCTTTAAAATGCTGAAATTATTTTAATTTTCCTTCATTCTTAGTTTGGGCATCTTACTTCCATTCATAATTCCTTTTGTTTTTGTTCCATAATTCCCTGCTTGTCCTGTCTATCTCAGATTGCAGGTTGCAGATTCCTCTTTCTTGGAGGATGAATTCAAATAATAATCATATGTTAATGATAGACAAGGTACATAACTACAGCTTGCTTTCTGTGAAAAGGAAGTCAACTATCCTTTGAAGGATAGCCTCCACTTTCTGTAACAGTTCTTCTACAAGTCCTTTCAAACTTGGAGACTTGAATCTATGGTGTGAAATAATAACATGTAACAATAATAAGCTGGTGTACTAGTGATGTATTTATTTTTGGGATTTATAAATTAGCAGTAAAGGTCCGGAAATGATACTTGTGCTGCACAAATTGTTCAAGGTTTTTCCAATTCTCATTCTTTCCTATCTCTCATTTGAGAGTTTTTAAAGTGAGTAAAGCAAGGTTCAGAAGTCTGGGCTGTATAGATGTTAGACCCAAACTCTGAACAGAGGAATTCTGAGAGTAGCACTCCAACAACATCTGGAGAGCTAGATATCTCTATGGTCCACCTTTAAAAATAACTATGAAATCAAATCATTAATATATCCACAATATATTATATTCAGAATGAGAGGTGGCCTAGTAGTAAAGACGCTTGAGTCCCACTTGCAAGGTTGAGAGTTCAATCCTGAAGAGTGGCAGATGTTTCTCTATCAGGGCGCAAAGAGAAAATATCTGCTGTGAACTCTGCGTGGGGTCAAGAAGGGCATCTGGCCAGTAAATGCTCCACCTCACTCAGTCGCCCTGAATCCACCCCGAAGCAAGGGATTACAGAGTCATTAAAAAGAAATATATATATAGCCAGAATGCTTTTCTGGATTCCTTTACCTTTTTTGTTCATTCAGTTTATCTTAGTTTTTCTAGGATTCAAACATAGGTTTCTGTTCTCCTCTCTCATGTTAACTTCAAAGTGATGCATTTTTTTTAAAAAATAAAATAGCCTCTGTTAGAAATGATAAACTTAGTTTTTAAAAAATGTGGACTGACTCAGCAACCTGGGGAATATTGTGTCAGATGAGTAAATTCCCTGAACCCCAGAGGGCTGCAGGCATGTTGCCAGAAATCTTTTTTTGCATGAGCTTACATTCTCAGTGACATACACTGGGGACAAAACCCCAAGGATTTGTCATAGTTTCTTTACTCCCATAGAGGAATGTAGAACACAAAATCATAGGGCTGGAAGGTATCTTGGAGGTCTTCTAATCCAACTCTCTGCTCAAGGCAGGAGACCTTGTACCATCCTGGTTCAATGATTATCCAGTCTAATTTTTAAAAGCCTCCAGGTATGGAGCACCCACAATTCCCGGAGGCAAGCTATTCTATTGATTAATTGTTCTCACTGTTAGAAATTTTCTCCTTATTGTATCTAAATCTGTGTTAACAATCCATTAGCAGCAGGGAATAGAAATCTTGCAGAGTTTTTGAGGACTTGAGGAAGGAGAAGATTTTTCAGAAAGCAGAGGGACAAAAAGAACTTTCCTCTTACATTATTCTGAAATTTATCCCTTTCTATATTAAAAAATATCAGACATAGCTTTGGGACTGATGGACAAACCTTAACCTAATTACTAATGACCTTTTTAGAGAGCTGGTAGAAATGTTTTCCCCCCTATTTTCATATCTAAATCCTTCTATATTTGAAGATTATATTTAAAACCCCTACAGTGTTTTGTTCACTCAGCACTTACGAACTTACACTCAGCACTTACACTTAGTGTCTAACTATGCTGTGATGGCACACAAAATATGAGTGTTCCTGCACCTGGGTCTCTAGCATGTGTGGTTCACTGGGGGAGCAGAATCCTAGCCCAGATGTACCTGGGATCAAGTACACATTTGTATGTAATTTCACATTTGTGCTGTTCAGCCTCTATAGTTTGGAATAATACAATGCTACTGCTACTTCAGAGTTGAAGGACTTGCTTTCCTCCTTGATCTGATAGAAAAAAGGAAACAAACAAATCGAGCAGGCTTTACCCAGGGATGCACAAATGTTTGTTTAATATTATTATGATGTTCTCAGTTTTGTCCAGGTTCTTTGAAAAAATTTCTTCCCTCCCCCACTATTTGAAATCTGGGCTATCCTGAAGCATCAATTTCCATTGTGCAGACTGTGATATTCTGACCTTTTTAACTGGGGTCTAATAGTTATCTAAAGTGTTCCTCAACCTCATGCTGGCTGGGGAATTCCAGAGGCCAGAGTCCACACATCTTTAAATTGCCAAAGTTGAGAAAACTAAATGTTTGGATGATGCTTCCTTAAATTTCTTCCTAGCCAAATCATTATTTGTAGAAAAAATAAATTTCTTTTTTTCCATACACATTCTCTACCCTAATGCTCACTTTAAGATTATTTAGAAATTAGAAACAGGCCACAGTTAAATTATGCCAAATGGATTTTCAAAAAGTACTGAGATCTGGATAGGTAAATTTAGGAGGGTTTATACAAGTGGTACCTTGGTACTCATGGCTAATTCGTTCTGGGAGGAGTAATGAGTACTAAAAATGATGAGTACTGAGCAAACCATGGGACTTACCACATGACATGACCCTTTATTTTGGTTGTAGGGAGTAGTAAGTCACAAGACAGCCAACACCAGCAAGTTCTACCTTGCCCATCCAGTACCAGGAGACAGAAGAGTACCAGGACAAGATTCTTATTTCAAATTGAATTGAGTATTGAAGCAGTCAGATATGACAAGTTTTGAAGCAGTTCAATACCAAGGTATGATTATACTAAAATAAGCAACATCAAAGCAAAAAAAAAAAAGATTTCTTGTTCTCCATAATTCAGCAATAAGGAGCATGTTTTCTGAATGTGCTAATTATAATGGAAATTAGGTAGCTCTATCATTTTATTGTAAATTTGTGGAAAATGGGGAGAGGGGGGAAGAGAATTTATTCCAAAGAAAATTTGGAGCAGGGTTGGGTATTCTAGGAGAAAAACTGCAATATTAAGGGTTACAGTTTGATCTCTAGCAAGATGGATCAACTTTTCAGTGGCATGGAATGGCAGTCACTTCACCATAAAGGAACCAGAAGTTTAGAGTCAATAAGCAAAGTCCTACAACTTGACCATTCTTTAAATATCCCAAGAAAGTACAAGTTTTCATTCCCAAAACCTTAGCATGATTGCTGTTTTCAACTCTAAAAACACACAGTTTTGTGGTGCTCATCTGGACTAAATAAAAGGATATATGCAAATATTTACTTTAGTAACAAATGGATAGTGTTGGTTCAAACTGAAATTTGTCTAAATTCATTCATTCATTCATTCATTCATTCATTCATTCATTCATTCATTCATTCTCTTGTTTTATTCTGTGACATATTCCCCTGGGTTTCCTGTCTCAGTTCTGCATTTTTATAGGCTTCTTCTAAAGGCAAGTTATCTATGGGCAAGATAACAAATTTGCACAATAAATGGAGGAAATGTAACAACTCTTAAATACAGAGAGAGGCAAAGGTGCCAAAGTAACCTGAATTACTTATGATCTATTTATAGTCAAGGATTCAGGTGTCAGATAGGTCTCCTCAATAGATTTTAATTTTACAAGGAAAATCATTGGTCCAAAGCAATTATTTATTTATTTATTCATTCATTCATTCATTCATTCATACATTAGGACAGGGACGGTAGGCATGCTGGTGTGCTTATGCACGCAATTCCAGGTTGTTGACAGATGCTGTGGTCCAGGCTGCTTCTTCCCCATCCACATCTTCTCTCTAATAATATGTTGATGTGTTCAGCATTGTTATAAATAACACTTTCTGCTTGGTTCTTTTTTCTCTCCCAATTTTCTCTAGATTTGTTTCGGCCAGGGACAACTGGAGGCGATCTTGCTGCTCCTGATCAACCTTGCTCATTCCTCTGGAGACGTCTTCCAAGATTGAACCTTTCTACAAAGGGAGTCATCATCCTGAGTTGAAAAATGCTCATTTGGAAAAAAGACTCATAGAATTGATATATAAATAAAAAAATGCATTAAGGACATTTCTGTTTTCTTTGATCCTGAGCAAGCAGAGTTGTATGTTCTGACTTTACAAGACAAATGGGACAAAAAACTTGTGTTTGTTTTGCAGCTATGAAACAGGCAGAGGTTGAAGTGTAGAAAAGTGAAAATTATGCATTCAATCAGGCAATAGATAATTTATTAACTTTTTAAAAAAGCAATGTGCACTTTCCACTAAATTCCACTAAAAACTATTCTGCTATTTTCATTATACTTCCTTATTTACTTAAATTAAAATTCAGAATCAAAGAAAGAGGGATAATTTAAAAGTCTTCAAAGAGCCTTCACTTTATTACAAGTATTCGTAGAAATAGAAGATTGTAGTCCTACAAGTCCTATAATACTCAGCCAGCATAATCAAAAGGATATGGTCATTATAAACATTTATGGGACAAAACCTAGCTGTAAACAGGAAGAAACTAAGAGCCAAATGTCTCACAAGAGTTCCAGCATAAAGCAAAGCTAGGAGCAGTCCCCATATCCTAATCCGATCCTTGCAATTCACTAAAGTGATTTTTTTTTTCTAAACATGGACTTTCTACATGAAGGAAAGAAGAGTGCTTCTTTGGTCTCCTGTCTGTGGGCTTCTTAGATACATTTGGTAGGCCACTGTGTAACGACTGCTGACCAGATGTGCCTAGCATTCTGTTCCTATATTCTACCAACCCAAAGAAACTGCTTTTTGCCTGAAGTGTTCACTTCTAGAATGCAACGAAAGTTTCAGTGATTTCCTGGAGCCCCAATAGAAAGGAGAAACCATAGAAAAAGAAATCTTTTTCTTTTTGCAATCCCCTATATGCATGCTTCTACATGGACTGAGGAACAGAATATGAGTGCTTCATTAATCTACTGCTAAAATATCTCCTCTTGAAACTCATCAAATGTAAATATATGTTTTATGTTACCCTTTTGAAGCTTCACTATTTCTGCATAAATATAATATCAAATGAGATTTTTTTCCCACACAAGTTCCAAATCCAGATAAAGAAAACCAAATTCAACCAAATCAAGTCAAAAAATTGTACTTGTTCATTTATTCTTTGAGGGAAATGATCCAAAGCTAAAATACTTTTAAGTTCATAGAAGGGAAAAAAAACTTGTCCAGGATCCAAACAAGTTTTACTTTGATGATTAATGCAAGCAATTATGTAACAGCCACCTCCTGATTTTACAGGAAATAAGCTACAATTCTTAAACTCCCCAAATATCCAACATAATTTAGCCTCTCTAGCACAAATCTGAGGATAACTGATCAAAGAATACTTCAAAATCTTAAATCTATTGAAGAGAGAAGGAACAAATACTGTTTACTACCTTTTCATGAACTTCCATAAATAATTAGGTGGAAATGAAATTCTAGACTAGGGGAATTTGAGTCTTATCCAAGTCTAAATATGAATCAAATTCCTGTTTTTGGTCTTAATCTTTAGTGCCATCTATTGCTACAGTGTAGAAACTTCATCAACCAGAAGTCATTGGTTAAAATGCATTGCTTACCTAACTCATGGCTGCTATGGTAGTTTGTTAAAATGTACCTGATCTTCAGCTTATTAAAACAAACTCCAAAAGCCAAGAAATACATTGAATGGCTCAAAAAAGGCTGCATAATTTTTTGCCCCCAGGATTTACTGTCTAGTTAAAGGCCAGTTTTATTGGAACTGTATTTATAATAGACTAATTTACAGTCTAGACCAGGGATGTCAAATTCGTGTTGTCACGGCAGTGTCACGTGACATATTGGGACTTTCCCCCCCTTCGCTAAACTGCGTGGGGCGGGGCCATGTGACACATCTGGCCAGTGGGCTGCAAGTTTGACACCCCTGGTCTAGACCATGGATGGTGAAGACTTAGACTCCAATTCACAGGAATCTTTTTCCTGTAGAAGTGCTAGTTTTCTTTGAAAAAGTAGTGCTTCGTGTAACTGCATTCTACCTCAATTTTGCAAATTCCTTAAGGACTTAGCAGTTGCTTTTCCTGGGAAAGAGATTATTATTTTAATTTTTTTATTCTTTAAAAAAGATCATTGTGGATAGAGGTGTCAGAAGGTATTCAGGTCCAATCACCCAACAAAATATACTGTTACCAAGGTAGCAGATTATACATATGACACTAGAACTAGACAATAAAATTCCAAAAACCAGATTACTGTTTTTTTAATGCAGGTAAGAAGCCGAGTTCCTTGTCAAACTTCATTGGCTGTCGCTAATTTTTATGACAAAGATAGCGATTCATAGTACTTTTAGGAGGAAATATCAAGTGTGTTGCATAAGATGATGGATTGGATTATGCCTTTCATTGGGGGCCTCTTCACTATAGGGGCCTCCCCCACCCAACTAAAGTAGCTTGAGCTGCTGCAGGACTTCAGTTGTTCACTGGTATCACCTTCATTCTTCTACTCCACCAGGATGTTAAAAGCCAGGCCAAAGGAAGATGGCTTTCTCTTTCTGCTGATATAAAGAACACCTTTAAGTCTAGTGTTTGGTAATCAGTCTGGGCAGCCCTAAATTTCGGAAATGTTACCCGAAATTACATCTCCCAAAGAGAGAAATTAGGTCCCAAAACATCTACTGCGCCTTTACAGAAGAACGAAGGGTTTATTAGTTCAAGTAAAACAAGGATTCAAAACAGGAAATGATAGCAGAGAAACGTTGGACTGGGCCACAAGATGTTGATGAGTCCTCTGAGAAAATTAGCTTTGAAGGAAGCCTTGAGCACCTGCAAAAATAAAATATTGTGTTTATTTCATCCTAGATTCCAATTTGAATACCTGATGCTTATGTTGATTCAATACAGGGAGCCCATAGCTATGCATAATTGGGAACATACTTGCACTGGAGGATGTATGACATAATTCCTCCAGTAGGAGACCTCTACAGACTTTAGTGCATTCCACAATTGCTAGGAATCCTTCCAAAATATTGTCAATCTGGTCTTAGCATATTGTTTTTCACTCCTCTCAGAGACATGTCTTTTAAAAGAAGCATGTACATGTGTAATTTGGATTAATGTGTATGCATTTAATGGAATATACATGTATTTATGGAGAGCACAGATTATTTTGAGGAGCATCAACTTTGTTTAAATCATTAAGTCTCAATGAACAATTCATTCCAGTACTTTGACCAGAATATTTACATGTTTTATTAAATCTTTACAATCAGCAATTATAATCAAGTAGACAATTTTATATACAAAGATTATGTACACTTTGAACTCAGACTTTTACATCACAGTACACGTTTGCCCTTAGGGATATTGTATACGCTTAAAATCGCCAGACTGAAAAATCCAACAGTAGTGTTAACAAGCACCCCTTTAGACTTTTTCATAAATTACATCATAAGAAAATATATGGCTGTAAATTGGGCTGGTAAAAAGTCTTACAAAAATGTGGATGTATGGTATGCATTCATAGAATGTTCTCTCTTTATTGTACTGACTGTTGGGTATAATATCATCCCTCAGATCTCTTTTGTACCTGCACTAAGTAACCACACGGGAAAAAAGATGGAGACAAAACAAGCAGGTTAAGGAAGAGCCCAATGAGAGATGAACTAGTATTATGCCAACTTCTGCATGACTTCCCTTTAGGTTAGATGCATGCAAGTGGCTGACTTTCGTGCTTCTCATAAAACGTGCCAGAATGGTAGTCTAAAAAGGCTGATATGAAGATCTTAAATTAGGTAACTTCTCTCCAAAAAGCCGTTAATGTAGTTAATATGTAAACCTTTTTAATGTTGAGCAGGCTTATGGCTGTGATGAAGAACTAGATATATAAAAAGGACAAGCTATATCTGAGGTAGACTACCACCTTTCAGATGCTCCTTTCTAATGGCAAGCAAGTATTTCAATAATCCCTGAATCAATGAGGAAAACTCAAAGCATTTGCAGATATTTAATGGCAGGTGTAACCTAACATTCATGGTATGTATAGGAAACAGCAGGTGTGCAAACTCTTAATAAAGAGCTGCATTAATTAATAGTTAATGCAAGAGGTGGTGAAAATTTAGTGGTTGTTGTGCAGAAAGATATGAATCTGTCCAAAATGCTTTGTGAAGACACTACTAGTAAATGATCTTATCAGAAATAAAATGAGCAAGTCCTGCTACAGGATTAAAGAAAACAGCAGCTCGGTAAATTATTCTAAATCAGAAGAAATATTTTAAAAGCCTTTTACTAAAGGTGTTCCTATTCTGGATATGCAATACATTCCAGGTGTTTTTTATGTATTTTGTCAGCTCAAAACTCGTTCTCTACCATAGGGCCCTAAACTATCAAAGGGCACTTTAAAGAATCCGGTACTGATTCTCCTAGAGATTCCTAGTGCGTAAAAACTAAGCTTCATATCTAAACACAATTTGGGGTTCATTATATGCAAATAAAAACTTTTAAAAAGTTAAAGGACACTTGTTTTATTAATTCACTAAAACTCACAACCATTTGCATCCAATTCCTGTAAAAGTCTCACCTAGGTATCAAATTCCTAAAAACATTCTGATCTGTACATTTAAAAGGCTGCTTTACACACTGTAAATTTTTTGTAGGAGGACCTTTCAGCAGTTTGCCCTACCTACCTACTGTACATACATAACCGCAATGTGGTTTTAATCATTTACTGTGTATCAATCTTTTGTGACCAAGAAACACACGAGAGCAAAAGAATAATTCATTCCATCTTCAGTCCCCAGCTCAATTAGAATATAAAGCAGAACTGTCTTAACTCTCATACCATTGCAGTTGACCTTTTGCTGATACAGAAACCCACTCTTATCACTCAGTTCTATGGGGAAATAAAATGCTGCATTAGAGGGAAGCCATTGGTTCCCTCCAGAAATCTGCTATCCAATGCAATATTGGATAGTCAGGTTTCAGTACTAAGGAGCCTGCAGGGAGATGCAATGTAAGCGTACTTGCAGTATGACAAGCCTTCCCATACAACATATTGCATTTGAACATACGATCTTTGTCAATTTTTGCAACAAGTCAGCTATACATGAAAAGGCCAAGTATAGGGCGCAGTGCAATATGGCTGTGTCAAATTATTTGACTTTTTGCTTCCTAAAAGTAAAAAAAATGGGGGGGGGAGAAATGAAATTATGTTAGGCAGTCTTATTTGCTTTGTTTGCTACACTGGTTGTTGTTTTTTTTAAGGAAACTAAATTTAAACATAAGACATCTGTGAAACATGATTCTGTGAAATATTTCTGCTACAATTGAAAAAAAAAAAAAAAAACTATACTAACGACATGCAAAATGTCCTGAATTCAAAACATGCTGAGTTCAAACTGCTCTGTTCCAAGTTTGAACAGGACTTTTCCAGAAGTGCTCGGAGTGCAAAGCATAAAATACCTGCTATGAACCTAGATGAGGAAGGCATTCCAATAAGCACAGATCCACCCAATTTGAAGTCAAAAGGTTTCAAATTCAACATGTTTTGCATACCCCACACATGATACTAGTTTTTGCTTGGCTTTCTATTATGCTAAGAATGCATTATTTCTTGTTGAGATACTGACCACTTTTTATAGAAGGAAAACACACACATTTTAAGATACGCACAGAATAGGATGATTTTGATGTAAGGCCCACTTAATTATAAAAAAATGCAGAACAAAATAAATTAAATCCTAATGCAAGATATTTCATACCTTTTCCAGAGACTGGGAAGGATACTAAATTTGGCTCATTTTGAACTTGCCATTTCATGCACAACATTCAAAACCAAAGTGATGGGAGTGTAGAGCGCTTTTGTCCTATTATGCATAAACAACTTTAAGAATTATCCAGTTTTTCTTCTTCATTTTTGTTAACAGAACACATTGTCTTTGGTTTATAAACTATCTTGTCTTGAATTAAGAAAAAGAATAACATCCAAGTGAATTGGTCATTCTTCAAAGTGATAAAATGGAAGAAGTGATAAGGAGGTACAGCACACTTACTACATTAAGTGGCACAAAACAATCACAGCTGCCCACTGCTTCGCCTTCATCATAAAGGCACAACAAACTATTTTCCACCAAGTCTCCAAAAAGACTTTGAGATACAATATTGACTCTCAAAAACAGCATTGTCACACCTGCCATTCGTGGCCTTTATAGGCCAAGATGTAAAGCTACAGCTGGCCATTCAGTCTCACTGGTGCATTAATCCCACTGCAGTCATTTCTTTGCCTCCCGAAGACTATGCTAAGCTAACCCACAACAATCTGAAACACAGGAAGAATTCATATCATTCCCTGAATGAACCTTCTGTATTACAGCACCATACAAAGGAACTCTGCAAATGGGTCGATTGCACATTCCCATTTTTAAAAACAAGGTAAACAAAAAAAAAAAAAAAAACCCAGTTCAAATTATAACACATGCTGGCTTTTGCCAATAAAAACCTGGCTGCTTGTCACAATACTGAACAATTCTTTTTGAATTTCAGGTATCAGGGCCATTATCTCCTTGGTGAAGTTCACAAGCAAAGTATTTAAAGTTATAGTTCATCTTTTTCCATCATTTCAAATGCTTCTATGTCTTCATTCCAATCAGCTAATATTGATTCCATAGATTGGTCTTTATTACTCCAGTTATTACTGGGATTGGAATCTGTCTCAATTGTTGACTGTTCCTCAGGATGATTATCCTGTTCTGATGCTTGACTGCTACTGCTAGTTTCCTGGAATTCAGGAGTACAAGAATCTTGGTTTGTTTGAGAAACACTGTTGCTGTCTGATTCTGCAAATGAGCTCATATCAGCTTCTCCTTCAGAATCTTGAGAGACCAAGTTCAAATCTGCTGAAATGTCTTCCATTTTCTGATTATGGGAATCATTATCAGATGACATCTGATCCACGGTTTCCATTTCCAAATCTTAGAAGTAAAGGGGAAAAAACAATTATTTAACACATTTCTAGTTTACTTCCAGCTAGAAGTACCATATTACCATAAGCAATATCAATTGACTTTTTCTTAACTATGATTAATAGTGTCAAAGTTAAACTCCCAAATGTACACCTTTTAGGTTCTTCAGATTTACATCTGTTAGATAAGTATTATGAAGAAATCAGTATAAATTACTTACTTGATTGCTAAAGCAAGGATAATGTTCTCCTCAAGAAACTGAGTAACCTAAATTTCCATGGGACCAAATTTTTCCCCTTAACCCAAGCAACTGCTTCTATCATATAAACATAAAAATAAACAGCCTAGCAGAATTCATCCAAAACCATGTTTACCTATTTTGAATCTAAATTTTCAAAGCATTCTAATATTAGGATGTACTTAGAATCCTAATCTCCAGCATTATTTGAAAAGAAATCTTTGATCACTACACTAGATTCCTGAAGCTATAATTAAGAAACTAGTCATTGCCTCTCATAATTTATGTGCATCTAAAATATTCATCAAATTTTTGAGCTGTGGTGATTTTGGACAAAGCAGTGATGATACTGAAGAAAATACCTCAACTTTCTTAATGAGCGCACCCAACATAGGCATATTTCTATAACTAGATTTTGTACATTTCTTGTTGGATCAACATGTCAGCAGCATCCCAAAAACTTTTAAACATAAACTATCCATAAATTAAGGTCTAGGTCTTGCTGACTAATTTACATTTTACTTAGTTGTAGTATCAGGAAACATCTCAAAATATCTTTTTATCTCTCTCTCTTGGTAAAGTATGTACAGATATTTTTAATACTTACTGCTATCAATAATGTAGTTTGGAATCGTTTTATCTTTAAATATAGTTGCTGACATTCCAAAGGTAGCACAAGGAGAAGGGAAAAAGTACATGTGCATAAATCCACAAACCCACCAATTTTCAATTAAGTTCATTTATTTACTTAGCATCTGCTTTAGAAAAAAAAACCTCTCTAAATAAGATCTCAACAGGATTCAAACAACTATTTATATGTGTGTATTTATTTGTTAGATTTATAAAGCCATCCAACTCAAATAGTGTGACTCTGGGCAGCAAAAAGCATGAAAACAAACAACACCCCCTCCCACTATATAACATGAAAAAAAAAACTTTATATAAATATAAAATACAAAATATAGAAATGGCAATGAACCATAACGGAATAACCAAAAGAGGACTCCATTCAACTGGCCTCTAATGGCAGGGGAGGTAAGGGAGCCAGTTCTTAACAACTTTCTTAAAAATGAGAGTTGGGCCTGTTGTGTATGGGAGAACACAATGTTCCAAAGAGGAGCAACCACAGAAAAGACATGATTCAGACATCCCATAACAAGATTTAAAAGAAAGGACTTGGGGCGTATCCTCCCTATGGGAGCATGTGGGGTGGGGAGACGTTCTTTGGATATGGTAGTCCCTCAAATAACCCAAGTCTATGCCATACTGGGTTTTTAAACTGACAACCATCACTCTGAATCGCATCTAGAAGATTATGAAAGCCAGTCCAGTTCACACAGTAGCAGTGTTACATAGCATAATGAGATGCGCTCATAACTACCCACATGCTGCATTCTGGACTAACTGAAGCTTCTGGATGGTCTCCATACATTGTAACTGAAGCTCCTGCAGTAGTCTACTTGGAAGGTGACTAAGGAGTGATTGATTGTGAGCAGGGCATCTCAGTCCAGGAATAGGTGCAACTAGCACACAAATTGCAGTTGTGCAAAGGCCTCACTTGCCAGAGCTGCCACCTGTTGAGCAGGAGCTATGAATTCAGGAGAATCCCCAGATTGTGCACTTAGTCTGAATAGGGTAGTGCCACCCTATTCAAAATTATGGAAACTCTTCAATTTCCAAATGAGTGGGTCCCCAAACCCAAACCTATTTAATTTTGGCAGAATTGAAGACAACTTATTCTTTTGTATCCAGGCCCTCACAAACTCCATACATGGGAAAGAACCTCAACAGCTTCACAGGACAGCCAGAGTTAGAGATGTATCACTGGATATCATCTGCATATTGATGACACTCCAAATCACAAATGACTTTTCCCAGTGGCCTCATGTAGACATATACAAGGAGGGTGGAGAGTATAGAGTACTGAGGCACCCCACAAGTAGCAGACTAGGGCTCAACCACTCCCCACCACCAACACTGACTAGAACTGGCCGTGGAGCAAGAAAAACCACTCAAAAACAGTGCCACACACTTCTTATACTCTAATCCTGAAATGGAGGCGACAAGGCTTTAATCTGATAGCAAACATATTCCCCATACAGCAGGAGAAAGTTAGGATCATACTTAACATTTACACACAGAAAGAGAATTCAAAGTAACTGAATTTAGTTTGTCAGAATTTATTTTATCCTTAACAATTAACTCTTAATACTTCCTACTACCTTAGCTTAAATAGGAGTTAGGGTGAAGTTTCTCCCGAGTCTTTTTTAAAGTAGTGTTTTATTTTACTTCTGTTTAAAAGCCTCAAAACTCATAGCCCCAATTGTCAGAAATTTTAATTGCTCTTGTGATTTTGTGATAACCACTCTTCTATGTGATCAATTCTCAGAACTAAAAGGAGCCGAGGTGGCGCAGTGGTTAGAGTGCTGTACTGCAGCTACTTTAGCTGACTGCTAGATCAGCAGATCAAATCTCACCGGCTCAAGATTGACTCAGCCTTCCATCCTTCCAAGGTGGGTAAAATGAGGACCCAGATTGTTGGGGGCAATATGCTATTTTGTATACTGTCAATTGTTGTAAGCCACCCAGAGTCCTCGGAGAGTGGGCAGCATAGAATTATGATTAATAAAAAAATAAAGAAATAAATAACCTTAAAGGCTGCAAAATTTCTATTGAGAGTCGTGGTTTTTGGAAACTACCTGATGCTTTTTTCACATTACTATTTTTTTCCTATGCATTTCCCCCCCTATATTTACTATATTTACTATACTTTGCTTTTATGACTTCTCTTGGATTATAAATAAATACAAAATATTATTTTCTAGTTCCTCTGGAAGGGTACCAGATTTTAATATAATCAATATTCTTACATTATGAAAATATACTTTAATATAATTATTGACATATTTAAAATATGTATTTTCTTATTTAAATATATTTCAGTAATTATATTAAAGTATATTTTCATAATGTAAGAATATTGATTATATTAAAATACCCAAATTAGTTCAGTAACAAGAAATATTTTTTTTTGAAGTACTGTATCAATAGGTACCATTCCAAGCTGCAAGCAACAGTATATTAGTTTGCAATATAGTTGCTATCTTAAAATAATTTCTGATTAGTTAAGGAGATACATCATAGCTCTTTCTCTATACTAAACTTTTCTTTAAATTTGGGCAAACAAAAGTATACTTTGAACTGTTTTCTCACTTCAACAGAAAAGAAAAGTTTCCACAGATAAGAACTAGCATCAGAGATGCTAGTGGTGTATGTATAGAAGCTGCGCACATATATTTACATTGTTTTTCATTTCAGATGGTACCAATGGGATAATAGGGGCAAAGGAATACACCAATACTCTTTTAAGTGCCTTGGCCTGACAGTATAAAAATGAAGATTTAATCATCCAGGCCAAAAGTATCTAAAAAGGTTAAATCATGGCAACTGGACCAAAGTTTGTTAAACTGAGATGTTTCATTACTTATCCTAATTTTTTCAGACAAGAAAAGCTTTTTGATGGAAGAAGTAACTTGGATGAGTAATGAAATGTCTCAGTTTAATAAACTTGGGTCCAGTTGTTAATCTTTTTAGATACTTGATCTGACAGAAATTATAATTTGAAATAGCAGTCATTTCCAGGAAAAAGTATGAATGCCTAATAGAGACAACTCTTGGTTGTTTATACAAACAAAACATATGTATGATGAAATTTGGAATTTGAACTATAAATTTGCTATAATCTCCAAAACCCCATTTTCTATTATACGTATTTCAGAATTTTCTCTAGCATTTTTCAAGAACCTGGAAGTACTCAGTAGACTTTGTAAGACCAAAGTCTTTCAATTAAAATTTTTGGGTTAAACATGCATTTATTTAATAATTAAAAATAATTCAACTCAAATGTCCTCCAGACTTAGAAAAAATACCCAATGAAATTATGCTGTTTCTGGATACTTGTACACTAATCTAAAAGTTTGGCATTGCAATACTTTGCATGAAATGTTCTTTAAAGAAATAACAAAATATTCAGGTTGAAAACAAAAAAAGGTCTTCACGAGGTTGCAGTTGGTTAATTCAGGCTTCAAAATCCACAGGGATTTTGATGAGAATTTGCTACAAGAAAGACTGTTTGTCCTAATTTTAGTCTGTTATATGATATCAGCAAAGGTACATTTGCAGCAACAAAGCTTGTTTGCATTACAAGTTATGATCATCTGATCTTTCTAGTATGCTTAAAAATGTAGATTGATTTTGCTGTGTAGGACCACGGCCCACTAAATAAATTCATCTTTAATATTTAGCATTGTTTTTAAAATGCTATTTTCAAGATTGTAGAATGAACATTCACTGATAAACTTTACCAAGTTCACATTCATATCAAGATGCATTTTTCTTCTCTAAACCTATATTATGTACATCTGTGGGCTTGAACTGGCAAGCAGAAAAGTTGATTGCTGTGCTTCAAGTATTATCATGGAGGGCCATAAAAACAGAAATCAGTTCACTGTATTCTTACATAGACAGCTTAGGAGCTACTAATTTTAATATCCCTGAAGTTGCAAAGGTAAACCTACATCATTTCCTTAATTAACTACAATAGGTAAGGCACTGCACCTTACACATTTTTTTTCTAAAATGTTTTGTTTAAAAGATATATTTATTTTGTGACACAGAGTAAGGATTCACTTACAGAAATTCAGTCACAGTATTTAATAAATAATGTTATTTCAGAAAGCCTGGCATAGATTTCCATTTATTAGCTTCAAAAGCTTCACTTTCAATTGATTAAATTTTCCTTCTAATTCTCTCTCTGTATTCTCCACAACTGAAATTTAAGACTACAGGTAGTCCTCAATTAATGGTGGGGACTGGAATTGCCATCGCTAAGCGATGCAAACATAAATTGTGTCACGTGACTATACAGTTTAGCAATGGCAATTCCAGCAGTCCTGATTGCTGACATTAAGTGAGGACTGCATAGCCTGTTAAGCAAGGACCTCCTGTGACTCAACTTTGACTTCCTGCCAGTTTTTCCATTGACTTTGCTTTTGAGAAGCTAGCAGGGAACATTGAAAATCACATGACCACGGGGACACAGCAACAGCGGGAACTGAGAGGCCCAGTTGTAACTCCCACTCATTTAGTGTTATTGTAAATATGAACAGTCACTGATCATTAAATAAGTAGTACTGTATGACTCATTGGGATTGCTTTTAATCTTAACAAAGATATACTTTTACCTCCTTTTCTTTATTAGAAAGCAGCAATTTTGTCCTTACCTCTGTCTTTTGCTTTATCTGAAAGCAGCACTTCTACACCTTCATACGACTGAATGGCATCAAGAATAATATTTCCTTCTTTGTTGAAAAGAAACAGCATGGGGATAGTGATATCGTCTGTATTCTTGCCATCACCCGCCATTTGAAAAAGGGGAGCTGTATCACTGCTACTTCCTTCATTATCATCTAGGTAGAGCAAACATAATTTTTTCCAATAAAATTTCCAGTGGAAATTTCCATCATTTGTACCACATCCACATCGTTATTGAACATTTTATATGTGCAAGTAATAGACCTGATGTATTTTTTCATGGCAGCAATAATCTTTGGGAAATTATTTTAAAAGAAATAGGGACACCATATCTTGTGTAATCTATGAAGTACAAATACTCATAAGGTTTTTAAAAACATTTTAGATCTATTTTTCAAGATGTTGTGGACAGGTGCTGATTTTGTACAACGGGTAATATCAACTGCTTAATACTGCAAGCTGTCGTAAAGAGAATCCAAATCCTGGATGCACAATTAAAAATTACACAGAGAACTTCTACTGATATACTTTGAACACACATATATGTTAAGGTGACCAGACGTCCCGCTTTTGGCGGGACAGTCCCGCTTTTGAGCAATTTGTCCCGCGTCCCGCGGCGTTTTAAAAAAGTCCCGATTTTTCATTCTGCCTCCTGAGTCCCGGCTGCCTCCTGAGTCCCCGCTGATGGCTAGAGGGAAAAAACCTGTTTAAACTCTTGCCGCGGGGCTTCAAAGGGCCGCCCTACGTTGATTAGCTCGGCTTCGCCCTCTCAGCTGATTTGCGCAGGGCTCTGCTCTTGCTAAATTGCTCAGCAGTTTTTTTTTTCTCTTTGTGCAAACCAAGCTCAAAACGAAACTGAAAGTAAAACAGGCTGTTGGCTTTGCTGTTTGCTTGCAACGTTGGAAAATTAGGCAGCAGATTTATTTTCCTTTTCCTCACCAAAAAAGGTAGGTGCAAACAATGGGAAATTATTTAGGGCAAAAGAGGAGAGTTCAAGATTTTAAAACACAAAAGAAAAAAAAGCTATTTTTAACTAGGGAATTGTAATAATTGAGATACTATTAATTGTATACTGTGTTGAAAGCAGAAATGGTTAAGTTGTGGTTTGGGGAAATTATTTGGTTTATTATTATTGGTAAATATAATTAATTGATTTGTAAGAAATTGGATTGCATGGAAATAATTGGAATATTCATGTTCATATTGATTAATATACAAAAAAGATAGTTATATAACTAATTGATTTATATTAAAATGTTGAATTTGTATTAAACAACTCATATTACATAATTAACCAATGTGAGGATGGATATAAAAATAGATGACAATGGGAAGGGGTATAATATAGAATAGAAGGGAAAAATTGAATTTGATTAAGATTAGAGATGAGGATGAAGGCTAATATTGTTTTTTTAAAAAAATAGATGAGGAATAAATATGGCAAAAAGGAAATATAGAAATTGTAAATTAAATTGAAATGACTAAACACTGTTTAAATTTGTGAACCAGCCAAATATTCTGTTCAAAGAAAATACATTGTATGTTTGTATGTGTGTTTCTAATTATTGCTATTTATTCATATTTGTTCTCTTTTATTCTTTAAAGTTTAACAATTCATTCTTTATCTTAATATCTTTATATTTGTTTGGGGTTGGCTTTCTTCCCTTTCATCTTTTTTATTGTACAGCAATCTTTCTCCTCAAACCTACCACCTCTCTTTTCTTTCCTTCTTACTTTCTCTTCCCCCCACCCTCTTCTTCTCCTCCCTATTTCCTCTTCCTTTCTCCTTCTCCTCCTCTCTTCCTCCCTCTCTTACCGTCACTCCTACTCTAATTTCCCTTCCCTTCCTTCATCCCTCTCTATTATTGTATCCTTTTATGCATATGGACTACTCAGAGGGCTGAAAAAGTTATTTTTGACTGGTCCTCACACTTTTGACCAGTCCTCGAATTTACGACTGTCCTCACTTTTTACGTTTTTGCCCTATCTTGTCACCATGGTGAAGAGAAGCAGTTGTGAAATGAGTGACATGGTTGTTGAGAATGCTGCACGGGCATAAATGTAAGGATGGTCATAAGTGTGAGGACCAGTCAAAAGTGCGAGGACCTGTCAGAAATGACTTTTTTCAGCCCTCTGGTTAGTCCTTTTGTGCATATGGACTACTCAGAGGGCTGAAAAAGTTATTTTTGACTGGTCCTCGCACTTTTGAACAGTCCTCGAACTTACGACTGTCCTCACATTTTACATTTTTGCCCTATCTTGTCATCATGGTGAAGAGAAGCAGTTGTGAAATGAGTGACATGGTTGTTAAGAATGCTGCACGGGCATAAATGTGAGGATGGTCATAAGTGTGAGGACCAGTCAAAAGTGCGAGGACCTGTCAGAAATGACTTTTTTCAGCCCTCTAGTTAGTCCTTTTGTGCATATGGACTACTTGGAGGGCTGAAAAAGTTATTTTTGACTGGTCCTCGCACTTTTGACCAGTCCTCGAACTTACGACTGTCCTCACATTTTACATTTTTGCCCTATCTTGTCATCATGGTGAAGAGAAGCAGTTGTGAAATGAGTGACATGGTTGTTAAGAATGCTGCACGGGCATAAATGTGAGGATGGTCATAAGTGTGAGGACCAGTCAAAAGTGTGAGGACCTGTCAGAAATGACTTTTCAGCCCTCTGAGTAGTCTCTATACACATAGCCATGGCCACCCGGTCACATGACCAGCTAGCCACGCCCACCCAGTCACATGGCCTCCAAGCCACGCCCACACAATAAGCCACGCCCACAATGGTGTCCTTCTTACCAATGTTAAAATCTGTTCACCTTACCCTATACACATAGCCATGGCCACCCGGTTACATGACCAGCTAGCCACGCCCACCCAGTCACATGACCAGCTAGCCTCGCCCACAAAATAAGCCACGCCCACAATGTTCCTCTTTACCAATGTTAAAATCTGGTCACCTTAATATATGTTTGTGTTCACACATGCATGCATCTCTAAGCAACAAGACCTAAAATAATGTGTTTTAACTCAGTTTCTCTACAGCAGAGATGTCAAACTGGCAATCCGCAGGCCATGCCCACCCCAGCTCCATGAATGGGAAAAATGTTGAAAAATGTCATGTGATGGCAAATGTGACACCATAAGTTTGACACCCGTGCTCTACAGCTTCTCACCCACCACCCAAGTCATAATACATGCTTAGAAAGGGAGTACAATATGAAATATCCCACTCTAAAAAGGAAAGGCCAAGATTCACTAAGCTAGCACAAGACACCAGAACCTAGGCAACTATTTGGACTGCTCTTCTTACATCTATCTATTGCATCTGTGCCATTTGTCATTTGGCTTTCTTTGCCAACAGAAAGTACATGTGTTAGTAAAGTAAACTTGTGGCTGGCCAATCTATTTCTCTACTCCGTTTGGCATACAGTTCAGATATCAATACAGGTAATCCTCAATTTACCACAGTTCATTTAATGAACGTTGAACTTTGCCATTCAAAGTTACAACGGCATTGAAAAAGTGACTTATCATTTTTCACAGTTACCACCTTTGTAGCATCCCCATGATCATGTGATCAAAATTCAGATGCTTGGCAACTAGTTCGTAGTTATGACCCTTGTTGTGTCCCAAGGTCATGTGATCACTTCTTGCAATCTTTTGACAAGTAAACTCAATGTGGAAGCCAGAGTCACTTAACGGCTATGTTACTAACTTAACAACTGCAGTGATTCACTTAACAACTGTGGCAAGAAAAGTGGTAAAATGGGGCAAAATTCACTTAACAAATGTCTCACTTAACAACAGAAATTTAGGGCTCCATCGTGGTCATAAATCGAGGACTACCTGTACAATCTTAAGACACTGAAGTCTTAAGACAGCAAATGCTGAAGCTGTTCAAGGAATCCTATCTGTTTCGATGTTAAATAGGGGTCATTATATAACCCATTCGTATAATCTCCTAGAGTCCAAGTTTCATACTTGCCTGTGACCATTCAGAAAATATACATTGAAAAGTTTGCATAACTTTGAATAATTTACCAATAACGATGCCGCCTATAGCCCCAGCTTTTTGGATGTTCCGGGCCTTTTCAGCAAACATGCACTGCCCTCTTTGCATCAGAGCAATTTTTTCGATCAGTGCTTCTGGATTGGTAATCTCAGAGCATCCATTATACGGTTTACTGACTGCAACAAATCCTCTTGTCTGTGGAAGAGATTAAAAGCTTTAGCCTACAATATTCAAGCCTGTAGAACATTTGCATTCCACCAGCAAAACATAAGAACAGCTTCCTAGCAAATATATCTATCAGGTCTAACACAAAATTCAATATGTATAAATCCACTGAAATCAATTAACTTAAACCGCACTGGAACATAGCCAGTAATTTTCAAACACAGACATTTAATAAAAAAATGTTTTTCTTAATTTATATTTATGCTTAATAACAATAAGATTTTTAGGCTAAATAAGAATAATTATATCAATCTTAGGAACATTTTGAAGCTGCTTTATTAATTTCTCATATAACAAAAGGGGGTATAAAATATTTTAAATATTTTAAATTGAGTACCTGATATGGTGTTACATACTCTTGCAGCGCTGGTCCAAATTGGTACATTTTTAAATATTATGAATTCCTATATGAATTTTAAATAACCAACAAAAATCTGCTTGTCATGATAGATTAACACTTGTCTAGCTCATTATGAATATGAGATAATCATATTCAGCATAAGATTAGAAGAAATGGAAGGCAGTTATATTCATTTGCTGAATATCTCCACTATGTTTAGTATAAAATATGAACAGACTGCAGCCCCCATATTTTGGACTTTCAACCAATATGGGCAGCAGTGGAAGATATTAGGATTTGTAGCTCAACAGCATCTCTGCTAAATACAGTTGAACATGATATTCTTCTGGAAAAGAACACTCTTGCATTGAAATAGCTTCCAACCTATTTTACATATTAGCTAACAACACATAACTGAGAAAGTACAACATAAATGCAATGTTCATCTTTTTATAAAAATATACACAGCCAAAAGGCAAGGAGCCAAAAACCTAAGTCTTTTGTAGCATCTGGTAATTTAGAATGCAAAGGTTTGAATCAGATGACACCAAAATTAACCCATAATTTTAGTTTTGACAAGACTTAATAGGAAAGCATGCAAGACAAGCCCATAGTCAAACTAATCCAATCAAAAAAGTTGCAGGCTAGGTTTTAAATTGTATGTGCATTCAAGTTGTATATCTTGCTGCAGTTAATCATTGAACCACTTGTTGAAGTTGAAAACATTTTTTAGTATTTATATTGTAAACTGGATTGAATTTTCTATGTGCATCAGTGCTACAATGAAGATTTTCTTAGTCCAATCTGATCTCTGGGGTTATAAAGCCAAATATAAGACAAGATTGTTGCCAAGCAGTTATTCAACAGGGACTGGTAACCTATTCTATTCCTCTGATTCGGTATTATAAAATCACAGGAAGATTCAAAGGTTCCCTCTAAGTTATAATCAAATCAAAAAGGCAAATAGTACATATTTGGAGCATTTATTATATTGCATATCAACCAAATGTGCTTGATCTACAACAGAACTGTGTAAATTGTTTCAAGCTCAAAATGTGTTGTTCTGTCTTCACAGGAGGTGTTCCAAATTAGAAAACAAAGGAATTTCAATACCCCATTGCAAGCTTGAAATATTTTGCACACTTCTAACAACAACAAATGAGATTCCAAATAGTATCTCTAAAAATTTGCCAGCGGAAAAGAGGGAGAACAATGCCAAAAAGAAAAAAGAAAGAAAATGTTCTTGCATTTAACAGAGGCAAGGATTTCAAGTAGCTTGGACAAACCTTTTTTATGATACTATTTTCCAAACTTTTGGATTCCTTACAGATGTGCCATATTTTGTTTATACTAATTCAAATCATTTTGTTTAGTACTTGTGTAATATGAAAAGAAGAATCTTTGGGGGGGGGGGGGCTTCCATTGGTGGGCATATCATGTTACAAGCATGTGTCATCTCTGTTTCATGAGATGTACTGGTTGCACTTTGCTTCCAGTTACAATTTGTGCCAATTATGACCTACAATATTAATGGGACCCAGTTATCCAAGAGATTTTATATTTTCAATAGTTGCCCAGTAAGATTAGGCAAAATGGTCATCAATTAAAGAATGTGATATATTGAGGCCTGACTAGCATGCCTCCTCTATTGTGGGACTTGCCCCTGGAACAGCATCTCTCTGCAGTTTCTTATAATTCCTACCTTAAAGCTGTTTCTAAGTTGTCAAAAATCCACATGAGGTTTGAATAGATGCCAAGCCTTTGTTAGTTTAACAGGTTTCAGGCATATATGGTCATTCAACTTTTCTGGAGATATTTTTTTATTCTTTAGGGTTTTTTGTGTGAATTATAAGCTTCTCAGAGCCTTTTTGAATTCAGGTGATCTCCAGTTCAAATAAATAAATAAAATGTCTTTTTAGCATTAACTGATTATTTGCTAGCTATTAAAAAAATGAAGATATCATATGGGCTCCTTTGCAAGTTAATAAGCCTCTTTTCTAAATAAAACACTTCATAGCAAACTTTAAGATATTCTTGAATACCATATTTTTCGGAGTATAAGAAGCACTTTTTTCTTTCCTAAAAGAGGCTGAAAATTTGGGTGCGTCTTATACTCTGAATGTAACCCTGCCCACCTGCCGGCCCTCACTCTTTGGCCTCCGCGTGTCCTTTTCCTGGCTGCAGAGATTGCCACTGATAATGACTTGTGTTTTTGGGCTCTGCACATTGCGTTTTCAGCCTCCAAACACTCTGTTTGAGAGCCCTTCAAGGCTGCGGGGATCACCAAAGCACATCGCCGCCAATCGCTGCCCAAAAATGTGATGCGTTTGGAGGCTGAAAACGCAACCCGCCCCAACCTCAAAAATAGTGAGTGAACTAATGTGCTGTAGCTGACCAGGCTAAGGATGCTAGCCAGATAAGCAGGCAGAATCTGGTAGGCAGAATTTTCCTCCATTTCCCCCCCAAAAAACTAAGGTGCGTCTTATACTCCGAAAATACAGGTACATGTCAATAACTTCACATTCTGCATTTGCATGTACCACAAAATATAAGATGTAGATTAAGTAAAATTTCAAAGGCAACACATACACCAGATTGGTGCTTAGACAGATCCATTCCAAACTGTGCAGGTCCTGCTGTCAAAACTACCCGGCCGAAGAATGGATGGGAAATAATTTGAACTGCACGTGGAGGTAGCTGCTGCTCTTTTTGTTGTTGGCTGGATAACTCAATCATTTCTTGCATGAACCGTAAGCCATCTTCAGCATCTAATGAACTTGCTGCCTAATAAAAGTAAAAAAAGTTAATATTTTAATTAGCATTTTCCAGAGCCTTCTACTAAATCCAAAATAACCAAGAGATATTTGGAGAGAGATCTTTATAACTGAATTGGTCTAATGGTTGGTTCAAAGAGTTTTAAAACAATTATTCTTTAAGAAGGAATTTCAAAGTCACTGGTGCCACCATAAAGATTATTTAGATCCTGGTCTCATATATATATATATATATATAAATATAATTAACTTTAATTTTCCTATGATTTTAACCTGTCTCTCATGAAACTATTAGCACCATGACAACCAAGCATGAATAAGTAATTATAGGGGCCTGGTGGCTCAGCAGACTAAAAGCATTGTGATTAACACCAGCTGTCTGCAATTACTGTAAGTTCGAATCTCACCAGGCTCAAGGTTGACTCAGCCTTCCATCCTTTCTAAGGTAGGTTAAATGAGGACCCAGTTTGTGGGGGCAATAAGCTGACTTTGTATAAATGTACAAAAGTATGAAGGCTATTGCTTAACGCATTGTAAGCCGCCCTGAGTCTCCGGAGAAGGGCGGCATATAAATCAAATTAATAATAATAATAATAATAATAATAATAATAATAATAATAATAATAATAATAATAATAATATATCTATTATCTCTAGGATAAATAGCATGAAGAAATATGTATTGTCCAAATAGTTCACAGACGTTAGAGCAAGCATTTCAAAAATTATTTTATAAGACTTATAATACATTAATGAAAAGAAGGTTAAGGCAAAGTGAGACCTTACTTGGATAGCATGCTGCACCAGTTGTACTCGTCCATCTTTGAGATGAATCAAACTGACTCCCATCTTTTTCAGTATCTCTAAATGTTCAGGATTACTGGCCATGAAATCCCTGGCTCTCAGCGGAGGCTTTGGTCCACTGCCTAAACCCTCTTCCCTGAAAAAAAGACAAGCAAAGCAAGTGCTATCAACATTTTAAGATATGAACGGATTGGGTCCCAATATAAAGCAGCCATGCACACTTGCTAATCACATGGCAAACGGCCAGTAAACTGTCAGAAGCCCAACTGCACAGAAGACATACAAAGTCATTTTCTTGTCTCTTTCCCTAAGATAACAGCAGCATCAGCAGGCAGGGAGGGAGAACCAGCATGCACAACCATTGTAAATTGTTCCAGTATTGTTTCTTTTTGCCCTTTTTATTTTCTGGTTTCTTTCCATTACTCACTCTGTTGAGTAGTTAATTTGCGCATATTATTTCAAGGGGTTATGTTCTGAAAAAAATTACAGGGATTTGCCAAAACTTTTCAATAAGAATTCTGCTTGTGAAAATTAGATGGTAGGGAAGCAACCTCCACAAGGATAATTACCGTATTTTCTGGCATATAAGACGACTTTTTAACACATGAAAATCTTCTCAAAAGTCGGGGGTCGTCTTATACGCTGGGTGTCGTTCTCCTGTAACCAGGTTGACGAGCCTTAAATGGCTCTGGTGATCCAAGCTCTGACGATCCCAGCTGCGTTGCCTGCTAATCAGGCAACGCAGTTGGGATCGCCAGAGCCATGTAAAAGGAAAAAAGTTTTCCCCCTCCAGCTTGCTTACCTTAGCTGCTAGTCGCAATGCTTGCCTTGCTTCACTTGCCTGAATCCATTCCATCAGCAAGCCACTCCCTGCCTGCAATCAAGCAGGCAGGGAGTTGTGGACTTCAACTCCCAGAATTCCTCAGCCAGCAAAACAAAGCTGGCTGAGGAATTCTGGGAGTTGAAGTCTACAAGTCTTAAAGTTGCCAAGGTTGGAGACCCCTGTTCTATTGGGTAAGTTTTTTTCCCCTTTGGGAGCTTTAAAAAAATAGTTAATTGGGGGTTTTTTTAGTTATTCTTTTTTAGACCTAGCCATTTAAAGTTTAGGAAGTTTTAAATTTAGCTGCTTTTATATAAAAATAAAATAAAATAATATTTATGCAGCTTTCTGAGATTTAGTATGTTTCTGTAGTGTTTCACTCTAACTACACAAACACACAAAATCTCACAAAGCTGTATGTGGAATTTTATGTGTGTAAAGTATGAAAGTTGTTTTTTGGGGGGGGGGCTTTTTGTGGCTGTGTGAGGTTCCTGCTTGTTGCAGGGGCCATTTTGGATCTAGCACAGCTGCTTTTACATTGTGAGTGAGCCAGTTGTGTTGTGTTGTGTGTGTGTAAAGTGTGAAAGTTGTTTTTTTGGGCTTTTTGTGGCTGTGTGAGGTTCCTGCTTGTTGCAGGGGCCATTTTTGGTCTAGCACAGCTGCTTTTACATTGTGGGTGAGCCAGTTGATGTTTTTTAATTTTTATTTGGTGTGCGTTGGAAGAGAGGTAGTCTTATACGGTGAGTATAGCCTAAACCCTATATTTTAACAGGAAAAGTCGGGGGTCGTCTTATACGCCCAGTCGTCTTATACGCCGGAAAATATGGGTATATTTATATAATTGCATTTATACAATTTGTTAGCCTAGCAAAAATTAGTAATAAAACATCAATAGCAGAATTTAATTTTGCAAAACAAACATGTGGATTAACATAATCATTTTCCTATTTATCTTCCTTTAAAACCCCAATGGAAAATAGAAACAACTCTTACATTCTTGAAATACTCCTAGGGCAGCTCTTGTCCACCACATTTTTCAGGGGTTCCCTTATACTCTGAGCATACATGGGATCATTGGGAAACAGGATTTGGGTGTTAGGACAAGTCCAATCAAAATTACTGTCATCCAGCTCCATGTATTCTGTAGTCTGTAGGAAAAAAAGACATAAACAGCCTGCTAAATTTAGAGTTACATTTTAATGCCTATAAATCATCACATTTTAGGAAATTGACCATCCAAATGCATAAAAATGATATGTGGACAGAGGCAGACTCTTCTTCCAACAGATCAAGATTTTATGTTCAAATTTCATAATCATATTCTGCATACTCTCTGCGAACAGAGAGTAAGAACAGAATGAATACTTAAGAACAAATGATTAATTTAATTAGACTGAAAGATTTGCAATGCAGAACTCACAATATTTTTTACCAGGGCTGTTTGGTTTGCAGTAGATAGCCAAAGAGGTAGCAAATGAGCCTCTGTAGTAAAAATGTAGTCTTCAATATCAAAAGTTAGGTCTTCTTTATCAGCAAACAGCAGGTATAAATATTTGAACATTTCAGCTAGGAAGAAAGAATCCATCCTACAAAAAGAAGAAAGAGAACATGCATTTACATATATATTACTTCTTTTTGATGTTTTCATTTTCCTGCACTTCTAACAAATCTTTAATAAAGTAGCTAAAGAACAATTACTAATCACAGCTTTATCATCTAGATTGTGTTACCCACAATTTCAAAACTGTACATACGTATATATTTAATTGAGCAATGCAATATTTAAACAAAGTACCATGTTTTCCCAAAAATAAGACAGGGTCTTATTTTCTTTTGATCCCCCCCCCAATAAGGGCTTGGCCTTATTATTGGGAGGTCTTATTATTTTGGGGGTGCAGGAGGCAATGAGTGTGGGACTGGATGTCCTGTTGCTGCCGTCGCCTCCCCTCCCTGTTCTTTGTGCCGGCCGAGCGGCCCAACACGCCCCACACCACCCCAATGGCAACAGCTGCTTCCCTTCCCCGCCGTCTCTTTTACGAGAGGGGTGACAGGTGAGGCGGGGGAGAAGTGAGGCGTGTGGAGCGACACGTGGCTCCCCTTGCCATCTCTTCTCCCCCCCCCCCACCGGGCATCACAGGGCTTCTGCCCCTTGCTTAGCCACCCTCCCCCTTTAGGGATGCAATTTGGGGGTGGCAGGTAGGGCGGGTGAGAAGTGAGATGCACATCTTACCTTTCCAGCTCCGTCGCATTCCTCGCCATTGTATCCAACAGGGAAACACGCTGTAAAAGAAAATCTTCTCACGAGTTCAATCAAACTTCTCAAACTCGCGATAAGGTTTTCTTTTACAGCGTGTTTCCATGGACACAACGGCAAGGAAACCGACGGAGCTTGAAAGGTCTCATGGCCCAACATGTCCCACCGTGTCTGCGAGTTCGAAAAGTTTGATTGTTTCCCCCCTCACCTCCCCCCTCACCTCAATTCATTTTGGTTGCTCAGCAAGCAACCAGAGGAAATGGTGGGACCGGCACTTACATGCGCATGCATGTAATTAGTTGGGGGGGGCTTATATTATTGCATGCATGAAAAGCCCGATTGGGTTTATTATCCGGACATGTCTTATTTTCAGGAAAACACGGTATATAGTGCAAAAAATTGTCCAGCCTGCAAAAGTGTTTACAGAATTGCACATGCATTTCCTCTCTTGGTGTTATGGACCCTAGCTATGGACTTATTTTTCCAGTTTCTATTATAAAGTCTTAAATATGTTTATTTTAAAATTTTTATTAGCTGTCTTGGAGGTTCCTCTATGGAAATATTTTCCCAAGATGATAATTGAATGTTATTTTACATAAACTTAAATAATAAAATAGTAACATTAAAAAGAAAAAATCCTATTAGCATAAAATCCTATTTTTCCCAATGTTCTTTGACAGGCAAATGAGCATCAACATTTTTAAATTGAATTTTACAGACTTTTGTCTCAAGATTTTTGAAAAATTCAGTTACCTGTCCTCATGACTTCCAGTGCGAACATCCTTCATAGCAGCAAATCCACAAGGTACTCGTGCATATTTATTTAAGTTTTCAATGAGAGTTTTTCCTACTTCTAAATAATAGGGATCTCCGGTAGCCTATTTTCAGGGAAATAATTTGGATTAATATATTACACTGATTAAACCCCTAACTGTATTACTCTGATATTCAATCTCTGATGCATTTTAAGGTTTTGATCTAAAGTCATAATGCCTAAAACATAATAGAAATTTTAACCTGTTAATAACCATAGTTAGAGGCAGCTTCTGTAACTTTAAAGAAAATTCTCAATTATTTTTGTTGTGGAAATATCACAATATCTCAGTAGAACTGCATGCTAATTATCTCAATTCCAATACACTTTAAAATATAGTTTTAGTCTTCCAACAAAAACTCAAAGTACACTCCAGAATTATTTTCTGTATTGTTAAATCAAATCAAATCAAATCAATTTAAATTTTATTTTAATAGCAGGTTGGTCACAAATATCAGACTCAAATCATAAACTGCCACCTATGTAGGCTAAAATTAAGGATTCCAGAAATCCAGAACTTCCATCAAAACAGTCAGCCCAGTGCTTAAATTATGCTGAAATAAAGATAACCACCCCTCCTGCTATCCTAGCATCTGCTAAAATTAAGAAAGGTTTTGTTTTCCAGTGCAGTAATTACACTTAGCTAGCAAACCTCCTAATCATCAAATAAGATGTTTTTTCCCTAAACCATCTAGCTACTGCTATCTGTCAGCATAACCAATTTCACAGAAATATTTTTCATCACTCAGACTTGAACAACAAAGCATATCTAGCTTTCTTAGATAACAGGAGGCAAAATGAGTTCTGCAAAGAGAAGATACTCCATATATTTCATTTAATTTTTAATGCGTTTCCTGCTATTTTCTAGAATGTAACGTATCTTGAATTTGAAGAACCTTACTTTATACAAGAAATATGTGCTTTCTGCAAATTCTGGCCGTAAAGGATGCTGAGCCCAATGAACCCGGAAGTCTGTTGTAAATGCCTGAACAAGACAAGTGGAAAGGTAAAAATACTCAATTATTCTTCTTTGAAGGAATAACTTCTAGCATACTGGGATCCTGCAAAAAATTAATCAAAATATCCCAAAATTGCTATATTGTCCTGCAAAGAAACAGAAATCTTCTGAAACTTGGCTTATCTTTTAAAAAGCTAACCACTAAATATCTAAATATCAAACAGATGCCATCAAGTCATACAATGATGACCCCTGTCTTAAGTCTGCTTCTACTGGACCAACTCTCAAACGAATGAAACAGAATGCACAGACATTTTTGGCACAACACATTAAAAGAGGCTCAAAAGACATTTTCAACATGTACAGCAAAATTCAGAATGGACAATTCAGTTATGGACAGAGTAACAAGTTCACATTCAGATTTCACTCAAAAATCTCTTCCAAATTAAATGTAATAAATACACAGCAATCCATAAACGTTAAGAATAACACTGATTTTAATCATTGAATAAGCTTACTTTTATCATTCATGATGATTCATTTTTTATATTAATGGGACGCCATCCAAATATTATATTATCAAATTCAAAATAAGGCATTCAGTGGTAAAAATCTTATAGAAATAGACAAAACAACCAAAATAACCAAATACCATATTAAATATTACCGTGTTTCCCCGAAAATAAGACCCTGTCTTATATTTTTTTTGAACCCTGAAATAAGTGCTTGGCCTTATTGCCATGCGCTCAAAAGCCCGATTGGGCTTATTATCAGGGGATGTCTTATTTTGCAGGAAACAGGGTATATATATAAATATAATTTATTTTCCCATATATCTATGCATGTTTTAAGGGTTTATTTATTTAGTCAAAATTAGAAGCTTTTTTTTTATTTAGGAGAGAAGTATATAATTGACCGTTTGAAAAGTGTCAGGATTATTAATGCAAAATCTCAAAAAGTAAAAATTGACTAATAGAACTAGGTGGATACAGTTAAATATTCATAACACTCATGAACTCACTATTAAGCTAAATTCACCAAATCTGAAATAATATTTTCCCCAAATACCTGAAATGTATACTTCATATTTATACTCCCTAAATATTGAATTTATAAGACATGGTCATTGCCTTACCTCAGGAAGGAAATTATGCTTTTTTATGACCTGATATAGCATTTCATGAGTTTCTATAGCAGGTCGAATATCACCTTTCAGTACCTAGAATTCAAGGAAAAAAGGTACATCACATTATATTTAAATAGAAGAGTATATTATTTTCCAATCCACAGCACAGGGCATTACAGTAAGACTCCAAGTTAACAATAATCTAATGAAAACGATTTTACATTTATTTTAAAAAGGTAAGTTGTTCATTAAAAGCAATGGACTTGATGACAACACTATGTCCTCTAACTAAAAACATACATTTGCTTTGAGTATGTAGTAGTTAGTGATACACAGAAAGTATCAAGTTTGCACCATTTTAAATTCAGATTAGTCTGTAGCAAGTTTGAAATATTGTTCTGGGTTTGCCACATTGTTGTTGTTTTTCTGTATTTAATATAGGCTGTTTTGAACATTCTGGAAGTATTTCAGATTTGAAAAAGTGAAAATGGGACATTTCGAATTTGCATATCCTTTATTTTATTTATTAAATTTATATCCCACCCTTCTCCCCCAAAGGGACTCAGGGTGGTGAACAGCCGAGAATTAAAATAACATACAATATAAAAGTTAAAATAATTAGGAATAAATTAAATTAAACGGCCGCCCCAATTTAAAACCCCTAGCAATACAATTAAAAAAACTAACTCCTAAAACCTATTCAGGCCAGGCCGGCTTGTTGAAATAAAAACGTCTTCAGGGCCTTACGGAAAGTGCGGAGATCCGGAATCAGCCGTATTCCGTGTGGTAGCTCGTTCCAGAGGGCTGGTGCTCCCACAGAGAAGGCTCTCCCCCTGGGGGCCGCCAGCCGATATTGCTTGACCAACGGCACTCTGAGGAGGCCCTCTCTGTGAGAGCGTATTGGCCGGTGGGAGGTTATCGGTAGCAGCAGGCGGTCTCGTAAATACCCTGGCCCTAAGCCATGGAGTGCTTTAAAGGTGAGAACCAACACCTTGAAGTGCACCCGGAAGACCACCGGGAGCCAGTGCAGCTCGCGCAGGAGAGGTGTTATATGGGAGCGCCATGTTGCTCCCGTGATCACCCGCGCGGCCGCATTCTGGACCAGTTGGAGCCTCCGGGTGCTCCTCAAAGGGAGCCCCATGTAGAGAGCGTTAGCGTAGTCCAGGCGAGAAGTGACGAGAGCATGAGTGACTGTGCATAAGGAATCCCGACTCAGAAAGGGGCGCAACTGGCGTATCAGGCGAACCTGATAGAAAGCCCCCCTGGCCATGGCCGTCATATGCTCTTCTAAAGACAGCCGTGTGTCCAGGAGGACGCCCAAGTTGCGAGCCCCCTCTGTGGGGGTCAATGACTCGCCCCCAATAGCCAGCGATGGCGCCAGCTGGCTATATCGGGATGCCGGCATCCACAGCCAATTGGTCTTGGAAGGGTTGAGTCAAAGCCTGTTTCTCCCCATCCAGACCCGCACGGCCTCCAGACACTGGGACATCACTTCAAGGGCATCATTGGGGTGTTATGGGGTGGAGATGTACAGCTGAGTGTCATCAGCATACAGATGGCATCTCACCCCAAATCCACGGATGATCTCACCCAGCGGCTTCACATAAATGTTGAACAGGAGTGGCGAGAGGACCGACCCTTGTGGTACCCCACAAACAAGGCACCTCGAGGTCGACCTCTGCCCCCCTGCCAACACAGACTGCGACCGGTCGGAGAGATAGGAGGAGAACCACCGCAACACGGTGTCTCCCACCCCCAATCCCTCCAGCCGGTGCAGCATGATACCATGGTCGATAGTATCAAAAGCCGCTGAAAGATCTAATAGGACCAGAACAGAGGAGCAACCCCTGTCCCAAGCCCTCCAGAGATCATCAACCAACGCGACCAATGCCGTTTCCATGCTGTACCCAGGCCTGAAGCCAGACTGGCATGGGTCTAGATAGACAGTTTCATCCAGGTACTGCGGGAGCTGTTGCGCAACCACACTCTCAACAACCTTCGCAATAAAGCAAAGGTTGGAGACAGGACAGTAGTTAGTCATAACAGTCGGATCCAGAGAAGGCTTCTTAAGGAGGGGCCTCACCACCGCCTCTTTCAAAGCAGGCGGCAGGAAACCCTCCCCCAAAGAAGCATTTATAATCCTTTGGAGCCAGCCTCGCGTAACCTCCCGGGTAGCCAGTACCAGCCAGGAGGGACACGGGTCCAGTAAACATGTGGTTCCGTTTAACCTTCCCAGAATCCTGTCCACGTCCTCAGGAGTCACAGGATCGAACTCGTCCCAGATAACATTCTCAAGACCCGCCTCAGCCACCCCGCCGGAATCTACCCAGTCAGAGTCCAAGCCTTCCCGAATCTGAGTGATTTTATCATGCAGATACTGTACAAAATCCTCAGCCTGCCCTTGCAAGGGGTCCTCCCGCGCTCCCTGATGTAGGAGGGAGCGGGTCACTCTAAACAAGGCGGCTGGGCGGTTATCTGCTGATGCAATAAGAGCGGAAAAGTAGTCACACTTTGCCGCTTTTATCGCCACTAAATAGGTCTTAATATGAGACCTAATTAGTGTTCAATCAGATTCGGAGCGACTGGCTCTCCAACCACTCTCTAGGCGTCTTTTCCGGCGTTTCATCCCCCTCAGCTCCTCGGTGAACCAAGGAGCTGGGCAGGTGCGACGCCGGGTCAGAGGCCGCAAAGGCACGACACGATCCAAAGCCCCGGCGGCCATCCTATCCCAGGTGGCCACCAGATCTTCAGTCGAGTCGTGAGCCAAAGCCTCAGGAAATAGCCCAAGCTCCCTCTGGAATCTCTCCGGATCCATCAGGCGCCTGGGACGGAACCACCTAATCGGTTCCACCTCCCTGCAGTGGGGTGCAGCGGTCAGAAAGTCCCGCCTCAGGAGAGAATGGTCAGACCATGACAGGGGCTCAATAGCTATATCCCCTATAACCTGGCCATTCAACCACTGAATGTGGTAATCTTTTAACAAAGTATAAAATAGCCTGTCTATAAAATTATTGTTTATAATAAATACAGATTATTAAATGATGCTGAAGTGCATCAGTTGAAATCGCTTAAGAAATACAATGTTAACAAGTACATGTGGAATATCTAATAATTTTACAAACATTCTTAATGTCTAACAAATGAATAATTTAGGGAGAAAGATGACCCTGCGCACAGATAAAGAATCCTGTGAAAATTAATTACATTATTTGAGGACTAATATTAATTGAGGGGGATGTGGTTAGAGATTATGTTGTCTCCTGAATGTTGGTTGTTTTTTGTATATTGTTGTGCTTCTACCTTGTGAAGCCATCTAGAGATGCTTTGGAATTGAGTGGCTTCGAAATATAATATCATTGGATGAAAATGTTTTGCACGTGCAACTTACTTGCAAACCAGGAAAAAATGCTAGTAGTGAGTCCATCCATGTGCGAGCATTGAGCATTGGCTTGTGTATGTGCACATCAAGCAAGAGAGGTGGCTGGCTGATGTATCTCATTATGGCATCATAATGCTAGAAAATATCAACATTTGATGTATTTATTCACTTTGAATACTGAAGCTGACTTAAAGCAGATAAGCACACTAAACAATAATGCTTAGTTTTAGAGGCTGCAAGCCAAATATCAGCCAAATACAGCTTTTATTTAAAAAGGAAATCAGCCATACTCTTCAACTACTTTACTTAAGACATAAATAATACGGTCAGAAATACAATTTACATAATTTTTATTACGTTACTTAAAATGAAGTATTCAATTAATCTAAGATCCATAAACAAGCAGAATATGCAATTAAAGGATTACCTTCTGTCCCCAAGATCAGTTTTTCTTTCTCTATTCACAGGTAGTCTTCAACTTCTAACCATTCATTTAGCAACCATTTCAATTTATAATGGCGCTGAAAAAATGACCTACAAACAGCCCTTACACTTACAAGGGTCACAGTAACTCCATGGTCATGTAATCAAGATTTGGTGCTTGGCAGCTGGCATCTATTTATAACAGTTGCAGCATCCCAGGGTCATGTGATCATCATACGTGACCTTCCCAGACAGCTTCCAAGAAGCGAAGTTGGTCAGGGAAACCAGATTAATAATCACATGATTTGCTTAACAACTATGGCAAAAAGGTTTGTAAAATCTGGCATGATTTGCTTAATAACCCCCTTACTTAGCAATGGAAATTCTGGTCACAATCATGCTTGTAGGTCAAGGACTATCTGTATTTTCCTCAACTGTACTTTAATCGCAATAAAGCTCTAGTCTTGGATACATAGCATTGGCATAAACTTGCTTCAGGACAGAATATGTTACATTCAAGACGAGTTATAGTGAACATTTTAGCTGCCAATTTTTTTTTGGTCAACATGATAGTTCTAAATCTATCTAAATCCAACAACATATAAACATTAGCAAATATTTTGATTCACTTATTTATTGCCCATTTTACTTCCAAAACTTAAGAATTCTAAACGTGGGTGATGCCTCACTAATAGGCAACTTTAAAATGAATTCTATGATTAATTTGAGTTTTTTTATTACAGATATACCAATATTTGGAAGTAGATGAATTTTATGCTAAATGGAACAATGAAAAAAAAGGCAACTTGTGCTGGAATGGAAGAAACATCATATAATTATTTCTGATTGTAATAACACACTAATTTTAGAAGAACAGATCGACAATATCTAACATAATACATCACAAGCATAGTACAAAGTTCTATAGTTCAAGGAGAGAGAAATTCCATCTGTACTTACGGTGTTAAATCTTTCTAAAAAACTGTCATCTCCAAGCAAGACATAGGCCTTTAATAAATACTCATAATACGAATCTATTCCTGCTCCAACTCCGCTATCTAGAATAAGATAAAAATGTTAATACAATTAATTTCATTACTAGTTTTCAGTTCCATGAAGTAAGTTCTTATTGCTATAAAACAATTAAGTGCAACCAAGAAACAGATAAAAAGGGCCATGGGATGAAAGTAAGCATAATCAGTGGTGGGATTCAAATAATTTAACAACTAGTTCTCTGCCCTAATGACCAGCTGGGTAGGAGTGGCTTGGTGGTCATATGACCATGTGGGTGTGGCCAACTCAACATCATTCACATCGATGGGTGCTTCGCCTTAGCTGTTAATAAAGGTTAACCAGAGGCAGTTTCTGTAAGCAGGGCAATAAAAATTAGGCTAGAAACAACAACAGAATGTTTCCTTCCTGCCTTCCTTACAGGATTAGCCTTGTAAAGTGGAAAAAAACAAAATAAGATTTCTTCCAACCGGTTCTCCGAACTGCTTAAAAAGTTAACAACCAGTTCTCCTGAATAGGTGCGAACTGGCTGTATCCCACCATTGAGCATAATGCAATATCTTTTTTTAGTCCAAAGTTAGGCACAATTTTCTGACATACAGTTTAAATCCTCTATATAAAACACCTCTAATCTCCAATCTCATTGTTATGTAATAAAGAGGGAACATAGCTTCATACCTTTACGGACCCAGTCACCCGTATGAATGTTAATAGTAACTCCTACTAAATTGCTGCTACGTTGCCTTTTCTCCCAAAGGAAATCAAGGGCCTTCCGAGCATATTCCTATAGAAAATAAAATTAACATTTTCTAATTAAATACAGTTTTACATGCAATGAAGTAGTCAGAAAATTAATGCAAGCAATAAATTTATTCAGTGGTTCTACTTTTAAACTTACACAAGTTGATACAACAATAAATTCTATTTTGTATGTATTGGACATCTCAGAGAAGGCTTTAAAAAAGTTGGATGCAAATGCGTTGCTGCCAAAGATGCATCATAAAAATTGGAAATAACTCATATAGTTTGGACTTGTCATACTATTGCTGCAGTTTGGACACCGAGAGATCATTAATATAACCTTAGATTGATCAGAGTTGCTAAAAATGCAAATTACCCGTTTGGCTGTAAGCCCCAGCCATTCAAAATGTAAGATCAATACCATTATACATGGGGAATGTTCCTTAAGAATTGTCTTACAATATTGGAAGGATAACTCTATACTGGACTCACACCAACAGATGGCAAATGTGTACTTCTGAAATAAACCTCTTTTTTTTACAAATAGGCAACAAGAAGGACTTTTGAGTAAGCTTGTCAAATTTGGGGAGCTGTATTTCCAGAGTCTTTTTTCCCCCTTTTGGGGGGGGAAGTAGAATTAATATCATTTTGTAGTAAACCTCCACTTAATGGACTAAAAAAGAAAGAAGTGTATATTAGAGCTAGATGCCTATTAAATAACAAATGGTATTCTTCGGACACCCAAACATATTGATATATCAAAAAACCCTCCTCACTAATAATGCCTATTTTGAGGAGACGCAACAAATACTGTTCAGACTGATTCAGACTTGAACCAGTATTTGGGGCAAAGCTTTATTGCCTGAAATTCAAACAAAAGAATTCAGATCCAAAGAACACTGTACAGTATCTTAAATCCAAATCCAAAGTCTGTCAAAATAAATCCCTCAAATCAAACATTTGTCATAATTTTTTTCATTAGAATGAAAACGTAATAAAAAAATCAGGAAACAATATTATATACCAATATTAACCTCTAGAAGAATAGTTATGAGTGCCAAAACAATAAAATTATGATTGTTAATAAACAAAAATAGCTCATTCATTTAAAAACCCCACCCTATTCTTTGCTTCAAGCAATAGAAGTTTGGTAATTTAGGACACCATATATTAAAAGCCTCAAGTAGCATGGCCAAATTTCAAATGGACACAGCTTCTTTAAACTTTGTAATTAAGGATTAACTGCTGGCTCCACTTCTATCTATAAAGTTTCTAAAATCTACTTCGAATAATATTGCAGATTAATGGATTAGTAAAAGAAAATGTTGCCCATTAAAACTGAAACTGTAGGTTTATTGTATACAATGATTTTGTTGCAGTATTCTCTATGGCTAATTGCAAGAATTCTAAATATAACTTCAAGAAAAGATAACAACTAAAATGCAGATATTGTAAAAATTGAAGTATCTGGAATTATAGGAAGAGTTGGACTGATAACATGCAATGATGCAGAAATGAATTTAATAGAGTTTTAAGAAAATAATTCTTTTTTTATTGACAATCCCTAATATAAATGCAGACTTCATTCTAGATGTCACTAAAAATGCAGCTTCAAAATCAAATTGACTGTTATACGAAATGGAATTTGAGATGGTGTCTGGTCAGCCAAAATCTTTCTGTGTAGACTGTATAACAGACCATAAATTATTAATGTCAAATAAGCAAGTCTTTCAGCATAATTAAAGCAAGTACTTGTCCCAAAAAGATTTGTGTTGAAGGACATACAATCCAAAAATAAGAAACATATAAAGACAAAATCAGTATGCTGTCCTTATGCATAAGATATACTTAGGAGTTATAGAAGAGACATGGCCAATACTGTAGTTACAGTCAGGTCCAGAAATATTGGGACATCGACACAATTCTAACATCTTTGGCTCTATACACCACCACAATGGAGTTTGGATGAAACAAACACAATGTGCTTTAACTGCAGACTGTCAGCTTTAATTTGAGGGTATGTACATCCAACTCAGGTGAACGGTGTAGGACTTACAACAGTTTGTATATGTGCCTCCCACTTGTTAAGGGACCAAAAGTAATGGGACAGAATAATAATCATAAATCAAACTTTCCCTTCTTAATACTTGGTTGCAAATCCTTTGCAGTCAATCACAGCCTGAAGTCTGGAATGCATAGACATCACCAGACGCTGGGTTTCATCCCTGGTTATGCTCTGCCAGGCCTCTACTGCAACTGTCTTCAGTTCCTGCTTGTTCTTGGGGCATTTTCCCTTCAGTTTTGTCTTCAGCAAGTGAAATGCATGCTCAATGGGATTCAGGTCAGGTGATTGACTTGGCCATTGCATAACATTCCACTTCTGTCCCTTCAAAAACTCTTTGGTTGCTTTTGCAGTATGCTTTGGGTCATTGTCCATCTGCACTATGAAGTGCCGTCCAATGAGTTCTGCAGCATTTGGCTGAATGTGAGCAGATAATATTGCCCAAAACACTTCAGAATTCATCCTGCTGCTTTTGTCAGCAGTCACATCATCAATAAATACAAGAGAACCAGTTCCATTGGCAGCCATACATGCCCACGCCATGACACTACCACCACCATGCTTCACTGATGAGGTGGTATGCTTAGGATCATGAGCAGTTCCTTTCCTTCTCCATACTCTTCTCTTCCCATCACTCTGGTACAAGTTGATCTTGGTCTCATCTGTCCATAGGATCTTGTTCCAGAACTGTGAAGGCTTTGTTAGATGTTGTTTGGCAAACTCTAATCTGGCCTTCCTGTTTTTGAAGCTCACCAATGGTTTACATCTTGTGGTGAACCCTCTGTATTCACTCTGGTGAAGTCTTCTCTTGATTGTTGACTTTGACACACATACACCTATCTCCTGGAGAGTGTTCTTGATCTGGCCAACTGTTGTGAAGGGTGTTTTCTTCACCAGGGAAAGAATTCTTCGGTCATCCACCACACTTGTTTTCCATGGTCTCCCAGGTCTTTTGGTGTTGCTGAGCTCACCGGTGCAGTCCTTCTTTTTGAGAATGTTTCAAACAGTTGTTTTGGCCATGCCTAATGTTCTTGCTATCTCTCTGATAGGTTTGTTTTGTTTCTTCAGCCTAATAATGGCTTGCTTCACTGGTAGTGACAGCTCTTTGGATCTCATCTTGAGAGTTGACAGCAACAGATTCCAAATGCAAATAGCATACTTGAAATGAACTCTGGGCCTTTTATCTGCACATTGTAATTGGGGTAATGAGGGAATATCACACACCTGGCCATGGAACATCTGAGAAGCCAACTGTCCCATTACTTTTGGTCCCTTAACAAGTGGGAGGCACATATACAAACTGCTGTAAGTCCTACACCGTTCACCTGAGTTGGATGTACATACCCTCAAATTAAAGCTGACAGTCTGCAGTTAACGCACATTGTGTTTGTTTCATTCCAACTCCATTGTGGTGGTGTATAGAGCCAAAGATGTTAGAATTGTGTCGATGTCCCAATATTTCTGGACCTGACTGTATAATACTGTCCAATGGTAAGGTGTCAGGCACAAATAAAATTTCTAATGAACTACTTAATTGATTGAGGGAATATCATATGTATGTTTATGTTGTTCTAAGTTAGTCTTTGAAATTTTGTGGCAACACAAAATTTAATACAATATTGTATAATTACACAGGGTATTTCATGTTCATATATTATAATGATTTGTATTTATTAAACAATTATACTGCCCAACTCTCAACATCTCTGAGTGGCTCACAACAATCAAAGAAATTACAACAAAATCAATTTAAAAAATAAAGATAAAAGGTTACAACATTATGTCAAAAAGAGTCTCACTCTCCCAAACACAGCACAACCTTCAGGCCCTGGAACAGAACGCTGATAGATATTTTAAGCAGTACCTCATAATATAAATAGAAAAGCAATTTCTGGTATGAGAGATTCAGTGACCAGTTCAGCAACAGAACATAGCTGAAATTAATACTATCAAGTAATTATACGATTTTTAAAAAATCAAAAGTTAGCAGTTGCACAAAAATAATTCATCGCTTATCATTAAACAAACCTCAAATATTGATGCCCCTGTGAAACGACTCAGAGCAGCAAACTCTAAGATCAACGTTCCCGCACAAGCTGTACAAGTTTCAGTCTCTGTTCCTGTCCGGGCTTCTGGACTTCTTAGACCAAATTTTAAATTAATCTAGAAGAAAAAGAAATGTTAAAATCTGTTATTGTGATAATGCTATTTCTTAAACACTTAGAAAAATAAATAGATATGTTTTTTCAAACAAGACACAATAAGTAGTCACTAAGTTTGTACTATATTGCAGGAAAGCTGGAATAATTAAGTAAGCTGCAGCAGTTAGAAGCAAAGAATGTACAGCACCATAAAAAAAATAGTGCTCAACAACTTTTGAGTGTGGCAAACCTATGCAAACTGACTTATTATATGAGTTTAAATGTCAATGCTAAAGTCACTGGTGCTTTAACTTTAAATGAAGCTGTCTCTGAGTATATCACCTGCTATAGAGAGAGCAGTCCTCATTTTCATAATCAAACCATATGGCTTTTTAAGTCCATTGCATTTGAAAATATAGTACATATAAACATATAAATATCTTCATAAACCATGCTATTAGCTGAAGAGTTAAGATTCTAAGCGTTATAAAAATCAGAAGTTTTCACCGATATCACTGATAACTCTCTTTCTCTGACTCAACATGTAATTTTATAATACTGGAAAAACAAATAATACATGGCATACATTAGTCTTAGTTCAGAGTTTACTTACTCTTGGATATGGGAGCCCACTTGTGGTGTTAAAAGCTGGCAACAGTTTGTAGCCTAACTGTTTTGCCATGTGCAGAAGTTCTCCATTGTACCACTGCATGACTTCACCTTTCTCTTTCAGCATGATTGCTACGGAGTGCCCACCTAAAAGACCTCTGGATAAAATGAAAGGGAGAAGTCAGGAAGTTTATTAACTTAGTGAATGCTGATACAGAAGAGAAGCAAAGACTGGGGAAACAGAGGAGAAGAGAATGTCACTCTTCAAACTGCTTCCAATCTCTAATGATGTTTAGTAATTAGAGTTATACTAGCCTTAAACATAGCATAAGTGCTGAAAAACTGAAAATAGTTTGTAGAATGTTTAAATATTACTTACTTCTAAAAAGTGTATATAAATGAAGATGTGTAAACCTTTTTGACAGTAATGCAGAAAATGCAGTTTACAAAAAGGATAGGTTTACAAACTATGAACTATGAATTCTATTATGCTTAAAAATTTAAGAAATAAGTTTATTTAATTTGAGATCACAAAATGTATAAAGTAATCATTGGCAGATTTACAAATCTGATCCCTTTTGTCCCAGTATAAAACTTACCCAAGCACTCTTATGTTTGTTTCAAACACTGATACCACAATGTCGTTGTCTAAATTAACATCTCTAATTACTTTTTTAACAGCATCTTCAAACTCTTTGGTTTTATTTAACACCTGCAAAACAAGAGTAAACAGGCTGATTATCTCTTAAGAAGCTAAGTTTTGTTAAGGAGAAACTTGAAGTTTCATTTTAAATAAAAAATAAAGAATATCAGATTCTGTCATCTTTGGTTAGCAACAAAATCCTATTACAAAGGCAAACTTTGAATGAAGGTTGTCAGGTTTGTTTAATTTATCCTTCTCAAAACCAGTAAAAGAGGTATAGTTGAGCAATACGTACTGAAGAAATCTGAAATCTCATTACATTTTCAAGCAATTTAAGGTATAAGTGCTGTCTAGGAGCAGGGAGAGCCAGGTGTTAGTTCACTCTCAAAAGCTCATGGATGATTTTGGAATAATCACAATCTCTAAAGCCCAACCTATGTACTCCACTGGGTTGTGCCTGTGAGAAAAATGGGATGGGGGAGCACTGTGTATGCCACTTTATATCACTAATCCATTTTCTAAAGGTAGATTATAATTTAAGTAAATCAAGTATTTGGTTAAGGACAATTATTAAATTCTACACAATCATGTAATGAGAATTTAGATTTAATACATTAGAAGAAATCAAACCTACCACAAGAGTGTCCAAAGTATCTATTAGTGTCAGTGAAAACCTGGGTGAAAAAGGAGAGATGAAAAATAGGATTTAATCAAATGCAATAATTTATTATTAAATGTTCATGTAAGAACTTGTAACAAGTGCCTATTACTAAAAATGGTGGACAGTGTTCTCCTTCCTCAAGTTGATGAACTGTTAAAGACACAGAATGCTTTCATGAATCATTGAGACTTCTGAAAACAGACTATATATTAAAAATATGCAGCTTCAACAATTCATAAAAACTATAAATGACTTCAGCAGTTTGTCAGCTCAAGAGAGTTCAACACCATCTGCCATGGCAACCAACACCTGTTTGCAATGGTTGTAGCATTCCCAGAGCCACATGATCACCATTTGCTATCTTCCCAGGAGGGCTTCTGATAAGCAAAGTCAACGGGAGAAGTGAAATTCACTTATCAACCGCAGCAAAAAAAGATCACAAAATTGGACAGATATCATTTAGCAACCATATCACTTTGCAATGGAAGTTCCTGTCCCAATTGTGGTAATATTTTAAATTAATATTTATTTTACTTAGTTTAACTGTTTTATGTTATTAAAACACTGTAACCTGCTGCAACATTCTCCAGATAATGTACAGACTAAAAATAATTTAAAGAAATTAATAATATTTATCTGATGCAATTATTAGTCAGATATTATTTTTGCTTTTCTCCCTTTTGGTAAATATTCCTGTTCTGTTTATGGCTATTTATTCAGAATTTAGGTTCAGTTTTATTGGATTTGTAATAATGGATCCACAGAATTTCAATTAAATCTAAATACTGAATCTTCAATAATTATTTCAAAATACTAACTTTCCCAAGGCATCATCCACATCTCCACGACTTGGCTCTTGACCCCGAATTCTTCCACGGCAAGTTAAAGGCATGAGCTCATCAGCTGGGTAAGCATGTTCCTATTGGGAAAAAAAGGAAATGAAAAACAAAACAGAATAATAATCTAGTGAAGTTGAAATGCATGATACAATAGCAATTAGATCAAGTTTTACCCAGTGGTGAAATGTAAAATTCGTTACTACTGGTTCTGTGGGCGTGGCTTGGGGGGTAATGTGACTGGGTGGGCGTGGCCAACCTTTTTTTAAAAAAAACTTTTAAAACCATTTTTTCTACCACCCCTTTGGCCAAAGAGGTTGTAGAAAAAATGGTTTTAAAAGCCTCTGACAATCTCAGCTGAGCCAGGCAATCATCAGAAGCTTTTTTTTACACTTTTAAAAGCATTTTAAAAGCCTCTGATGATTGCGCAGGTCTGCTGGGCATGGGGGGGGGGGAGCAGGGATTTTTGCTACTGGTTATCTGAACCACCCGCCGCCATCGCTACCGGATTGACCATGCAATGCTGCAGCTGGTCATAAATGTGAGTCAGTTGCCAAGTGCCCAAAATATGATAACATCAGTGCAGAGGGGTGGGGAGGCAGCAGTCATAACTTTGAAGGCATGTTGTAAGTAGGTTTATTAAGATGAAGAATGGTTACATATTGGTGGAGCACCAATTTTTGTATTTGCAAGATTGGCTTTTAAATGTTTCTTATTCAGCACCTCTCACGTTGCTAAACTAAGAGTTCATTGCACCATTATTGTACATAAATAGGAATTGTCAGCAAGTTGTTTTGAATTAATTCAAATTGTTTTAAAGAGATAATTAATGTAATTCAGGAATATAAATAAAATATTCACAATGGTTTTGTCATCTAGAACTAGTTACACCTGAAAGTCTCTTACACTGTTTTCATTTAAAGAAAATTGGGAAGACATCCTTGCAATCTGAACATTGCCCCTTCTGCCTCCATACTCAGAAAAGCATACAATCTAACTTAAAACTTAAATACAATTGAATAATCCCTTTGGAATAAGAAAGTATTTACATTCAAAATAATGTATTTAAGAAGATCACTACATTGACAAGTAGTGGTCAGCAGATTTTTCAAACAAGATCCTTAAAATGGTGTGTTACATTCTCTCTAATGTCCCTAAAAGGGATGTGTAAAATGTATAAAATTTAAAGGATTTTGGAAATACTTCAATTTAAAAAACTGTTTGATACAGGCTGTGCCAACCATTTCAAGAATATCCAGTCTGAAACAGAAATTATGAGCTCAGAACACTTTCAGAATGGCTAAAATGGATTCTGTAAGGATTTAAACCTTTTAAAAGCAGAACAAAGTATCTAACTCAATATATTTCAGAATATATTGATACACACCACTAGTTCTTAATAGAAATATACACTATAATAGGATGGCAGAATTTCATTTCCAAACCAAAATTCAAACTTTGCCTTCAGAAAAAGTGCTAGCAGATAATTCATCTTTGTGTATATGTATATTTTGTACCTTTACCATTTTTTGCTGTATGTACGTCCATATACAAATAAAATCAAATGACATTACTTTAACTATTCCAAAATACTGAAAAAGCATGATACCTTTTAATGTCACAATTTGCTTTGTTAAATAGTAAATTTAGCAATAACCTTTAAAAAAACCACATTGTGGCACATGAGACGACCACATTCTCACATTTATAAAGATGATGATTCTGCTCTTTTACTAGCTCTGAAGATAATATATTATATTTATTTGACCTTTACTCACATTATTTTCGACGCTGATGGAAAGGACTTAAATGATAATAAGGATTCTATATTTCTTTGAAATGTCAGTAGCCTCAAGATAAGAAGTTGCACAAGATGTCACTTAAAAACATTTTACAAAATATACAGGATTGCAGATTTGTCAACAAATTATCTGGTACAGAAGTGTCACACTAGGCTTTTATGGGTATACTGTAGGCAAGAGGGTTTAGGGCAAGTCATCAGCTGGATTGTATTTTTAAATCCATCTAAACATTCTTCTCTCCTTATCACTAAGTGAACAACATCAAAACTGAAGGAGTAGAATTTGTAACTATGAGCACTATGTAATTCTTTACAAAACTCAATAAAAAAATGGAACTTTTCATTGAAGAAATATGTGATATATAAAGCAAGATTTAATGAACATTCCCTTTTTAAAAGTAGAAAAGCGCATTTTCCAATAACTTCAAATAGTAATAAAATCTATTTCTAGAATAGAATTTTGCTACATTACTGTAAAAATAATCAACTAAAAAGCCTTACAAGATTGGAAAATGAAGAAAGAACTGATCCATAGAATCATTAAGATTAGCATCATCAAAAAAAAGTTTAAATCCTTGATCTTGTTTGCCAAATTCAATACACTCACAAATTCTATTTGCTTAAGGCTTTAGGACCCATATTAAATAAATATCCTTTTAACATATAAGCTTCCAGGATGTGCCAAGTCATATACTTCCTTAAATATAATACAAATAATTCATGCTACAAGTATAGAAATCCTTTGCCATCTCACAAATGATAAAAAAGCCTTTTCACAACACAGTGTAAAAGAATGACAGCATGCCCTAGGTTTTCCCCAGCACAAAAAATATATATACAATTTTATGTATATTTTATTTGCAGTTATGTGTACCATACTTATAAATACAGTAGGGCATAAATGTGCCAGTTCTGTCCTATGAAATACATAAAACAGATTGAAAACCATGAAAATAGTAAGTCCCAGATGAATATTTTAGCAGTCAAAATTAGTATCTTATTCATAGTTTCAGTGTTATTCTCTGCAAGAAATTCATATTACCCATATTCACTAAAACTCTTGATAAAAATGTTTACCATGAAATTATGCAACAATAATTCATCTTAGCTAATTATGATCGATTGAAGGGTTTGCCAAGCAACTTGTATATCTGTGATTAGTGGGATTTTAATAAAACACTTGATTTCCATCTTAGATTTTAGACACGAAAGCTACACCTAAATTGTATTATAGCTTAAACAGTTTTATTAGATTAGTAAGTATCTTTATCTGAATTGTTTCAAGGAAAGAATTATAAAATTTCTAGCATGACAAAGAATCTACCTTTTTTTAAATGTAGGCTTTATTTCATATCATAATTTTAAAAAGAGTTTAAAAATTGTGTAAGTAACTCTGAACAGCTCTAGCTGATCTAAATAGAATTGTTTCACTGGATTGGAGTCCCTGGAATGTTTTTGTCATGCTCATAATCTGCAACTCCTTCCCATATTATAGATTATGCTTTTCAATTCAACAAATTCAAGGACTGAGAAAAAGGTTTCATACCTAGGACAAAAAAGCCAGTTTTAAACAGATTAAGTTTCAACATGTAAACAGCCTTACAATTAAACAAGAAAGAACTGCAGTGTACATTCACTGTAAATAATACATCAGGCCAAACCATACATTAATACAATCCACTTTGAACTAGTTTTTCAGTTGCTGATAGTATGATTCAGCATATTACACCAAACAATAATTATGGCCCTTAATTTAGTACAAGAATGAGCATCCAATAGCCTGCCAATCATCTGTGGACCCCAAATTCCTTTTTGGAGACTTGCCACTGAATTTTGTTAATTAAGCTATCAGGGAATGGAAGTATGATCTCTCCCCATTGTTTACAGGGGGAAAAATATTAGGTTTGAGGTTTCTCTTAGGCTTAATACACTAAGGAAAGAAACAAAAACCAGATTCCAAAAACATAGTATCAGTATGAAAGCAGAGCACTGCTTGTCTATTACTATCTGCAGGTGATGGGCTGGCTAACCTTGCATTAAATCATGATTAATTAAAAATATACTAGCAAGAGTTCATCATGTATAGTTTATGTAAAAACAGCTTTAAAACAGAGTGTTATTAACATTAAAATAATATAAACATTGCACTTACCATGTAATTACTATAGGCATGATCAAACATTTCCTGTACTTGATTTCTGAAAAACAGATAAAACCAGAATAATTCAATTGTGCTCAAGTGAAAGATTTACTAGCAATATTTTTTCTTAATCTGCAGACTTTCCAAACATTTTGATGAACTGTTGGGAATTTTACAATAAGATGCAACGAACAATACAACTGAACATTTATATAAAACCAAAATCTACACACTATTTCCATTTTATGAACATTTACTTTAACAATCCTAAGCTATGTAGCCATTTGTTATTATAAGAGAGCATTGATTCTTTATGAGATTATTTTTAAAAACACTTTTTTTTAACTTAATAGGAATTCAAAATGATTATATGAATGTAGATGTTCCAAAAAGAGATCCATGTACAGTATCTATTGGGCTTTCCAAGCAGATAAGATTCAATGCTAGTGTGATTTTTTTATGCTAAGTTTTTTATGACAGAACTTAGTTCAGTTTAGCTGATCTCAAAAAAGAAAAAAAAAGAAAAATATGGTTAGCATTTAGAAGGACGATTACAGTAAAAAGAGATTTCAGGATAGTATGCTAGACTGAGAATTCAGAAGTATCCTGGAAGGGGGCAATCAATTCTGTACAGTTGCCAAGAAAATTACATGGCCATTTTCATGAAATCATGGGTTCAGATTCAAATGTGCATTGCTAACTCTGTTTAAATTTAAAAAATGTGCCAACTGAATACTGTTGTCACTATGTTTGTCATAAAACTCACTGAACCTATATGGTTATATAGCCGTGATGGCGAACCTGTGGCACGCATGCCAGAGGTGGCACGCAGAGCCCTCTCTGTGGGCATGTGTGCAGTTGCTAGCTGCTCTTCCAGTTTCCATCGTGCGCATGCATGCTGGCCAGCTGGTTTGGCGCACATGTGCACCGGCCAGCTGCTCTCTTCCGGGTTCCGGCGCACGTGTGTTCCAGTTTCAGCACTCAGTGCCAAAAAGGTTAACCATCACTGGTATATAGGGTATAACCATACATCAATCAATTTATATCTATGATTATGCAATAAAACATCAGACTTAATCTTATATACTTACATACTTATATATTTACTTTATTGAGGTATTTCAATAAAAAATGAAACATCTGCTTTTAAGTAAATATGTACAAAATTGTATATGGTTAAATAGTTCCTCGAAGAGGAAGTACCATTAAATAAAATAAGTCTATTTAAATCTTATGATGAAATCAAATACATTTTCATACCAAAGATAGGCTTTACTGAAATACCGCAATTAATAAAGCAATCAAGCCATGAACTATGAAATTCTTAATTTTAGAGCCCCAGAATTAATAAAAAAATAGAATCCAAGTTCTATTTTTCATAAAGGCCAGAGGATTCCAGAAAGTCTAATGTTCTCCTAATGCTCTCAAAAAATGAAATTGTTTTCTGCCATAGGTTAAATTAATATTACGAGAGTTTTAAAAAAGTGAAATGTGCAAATATTATAAATGTAATGTGTAGGTGCATTCTTGATTATTAGTAGACACAGACATTGAAGGTATTTGCAATAGTCAGGTTCCTCAGATGTACATTTCTGTTGAACATGTGCACTTTTTGGTTTTATTCTATGAAACACCAGCATCTGATTTGCCTTATTTAGCTCACTATTTGCCATCATTTTAAAGTATCTGGTCTTTCAAAACAAAATACTGTTTGCACAGCTAACAAGATTATCCCTTAACAGTGAACCTTTTAAAGTAATTATATTATCCACATAGCATTTCAGTTTACAGGGCCTTCAACTGTCCTCAAAGGAGGTCAACAGCGAAGAAATAAATGTATTTCTCTGAGAAGTCCCAAAATTACTTTCAACTGTGGGATTCACTCCTCTTTGCCAATATCTGCTATATCACATATTATATACAAAATTCTGTATTAAGTACACTTGTGCCTTTTTATAGAAATATTAGAACCGCCATCATACTGCCATATATGATAAACACATGGAAAAAAACATGTGTCACTGAAAAGTTGATCAGCAAAACTCGCAATACCAAAATGAGCAAAAAAAAGTGTACCAACCCACCTACAAAAAGCAACAACAGAGAGATAAGAATAAAAGTTCAGTGAACTTACATAACTGAGCTTTTACTTTGTACAAACATCATTTTCTAGAATGATATCCATGCGTTTACGATCCTAGTAGCATATTTTAAACTTGGGGAACTGCATCTTTCAGTTTAAAAAAAAAAGCCCTCTCCCATCTTTCTGTTCTCTCTCAATGACAGCATTTGTTTTGAACTGTTATTACTCACTTTGACTAACCAAAGTTCTTACATCCCTGCCTTGCTATGACACTCATCATTTCTAGACAGGGAAGTTTCACAAAATAGTGGTGGGTGGAGAAAACAATTCCTAGGGCATGGAGGTAAAAAAAAAAAAATCTAATGAAATACAATTTAGATTTTGAAAACCTACCCAGTAATAAATATATATTTATATATGTGTGTGTACAGTTAATATTTCGGGTTTCTTCCCATGTAATTGTGAACATATCCCTAAAAGGGATATGTTCACAATTACACGGGAAGAAACCCGAAATATTAACTGTACACACATATATACCCGTGAAAACTTACATAGACAGACAGACAGACAGACAGACATACATACATACATACATACATACATACATACATACATACATACATACATACATATATATATATATATATATATATATATATATATATATATTTAAATTTGTATACCGCCCTTCTCCCGAAGGACTCAGGGCGGTGAACAGCCAAAATTAAAATACATACAATATAAAATTTAAAATAATTTAAAAACAGGATTAAATCAAATTGGCTTCCCAAAAATTAAAACCCATTACCCTTAAAATAACCCATTAAAATTTTAAGCCAGCCCAGCTTGCTGAAATAGGAAGGTCTTCAAAGCTCGACAGAAGGTCCAGAGGTCCGGGATCAGTCGTATTCCTGGGGGTACTCGTTCCAGAGGGCGGGTGCCCCCACAGAGAAGGCTCTCCCACTGGGGGTCGTCAATCAACATTGCTTGACCAACGGCACCCTGAGGAGGCCCTCTCTGTGGGAGCAAATTGGCCGGTGGGAGGTTATCGGTGGCAGAAGGTGATCTCATAAATAACCGGGCCCTAAGCCATGGAGCGCTTTGAAGGTGAGAACCAATACCTTGAAGCGCACCCGGAAGACCACCGGAAGCCAGTGCAGCTCGCGCAGGCAAGGTGTCACATGGGAGCGCCATGTCGCCCCCATAATTACCCGCGCGGCCGCATTCTGGTAATATATTTATTGGCCAACTTTACATTTAAAAACTGAAATAAAAAAAATGAGCTGGGGTATCCTTCTCAGTCTGCCTCGGGGACAAGCTTGAAATCAGCCTGTGTCAGTCTGGTTAAAGACGACTTCAATGTAACTTGCTCGGTCTCCTCAGGCAGCCAAATGCAACCTACAAAAAGGAGCGGGGCTTCAATCAGGACAGTGCCGGAAGGGAACCTTAGAGGTCTTCTAGTCCAACCATCACTCCTTCCTCGAGCTACGACACAATATGCTCCACCCTGGGCTTCACAAACCCACGGTTCGCAACCGGGCCAACGGCATCCTCGCCAAGGTAGGCTCGGCTGCGGCACAGAAAAAAGAAGAAGAAGAAGCAGCGGGCGACGGGGGAAAAGCGCTCTTACCCAAGATGACGCTTCTCCTCCCGGCTCATCGCCTGCACAGCCGGCGCTGCTGCCAACACCGAAGAAGCGGAGAGGAGGCCCAAAGCCAGCAGTTTCCAGCCGGACCAACGGCCTGCCAGGCGGTTGCCGCTCCTTCCCTCGCCCCCAGCTGCTGCTCCGCTCATAGCGGCAGCTGCCCCGCTAGGCCCGGTTCTGTCCCATCCCTTCAAACAGCGCGGCCGCCACCACAAGACGAGGGACCAGCCCTTCGCTCGCCTCCTCTAGCTCGCTCGCTCTCTCTCACCCTCCCTTTCTCTGGCGTAGCCAAGGAAACCGGAATTTTGCCGCTAGGTTGCTTCCGGGTTCCCTTCCGGTCGCGCGACACGCCGCTGCCCGCGGCCCAATGAGATCCAGATTTTGTATCACCTGACCGTACGTTATTCCTCCCCCTCCCTCCCTCCCTCCCTCCCGGATGCAGTGATACGTGGAACAAACAGGCGGGCTACCTCCTAACCTGGACGTGGCTGTCGCACTCTCAACAAGATAAGGATTTGCTCTAGCGACCGCTCTTTCTCTCTCTTCTCTCTTTCCGTCGAAATACGTAATTTCCGGCTTCATGTTACACATGATCCACGTTTGAAAAATTATGCCCAGGGCTGAATTTAGAACGCCCTACCATCACACACAATACATTGAATATAATAGGGGTCTCCAACCTTGGCAACTTTAAGCCTGGCGGACTTCAACTCCCAGAATTCCCCAGCCAGCAAAGCTGGAGTTGAAGTCCGCCAGGCTTAAAGTTGCCAAGGTTGGAGACCCCTATAATAGGGAATCTACCTGCCCCGAGATGTCGGGCGTTTTTGTTATATCAGAGGTGTTCGTGATGTCCTGATCAGACAGGGAAAGAAGGGAGGCTTTAAGGAGGTCGGAATCGCGGCGATTTCACGTTGATTTGATGCTCGGAGCCACGACGGCTTGATGGACGCTACTCGGCTTCGGAATAGAGAATGTGATCGTGGCGAACCTGCGCGGCTCGGAGTTGGGCTTTTAGAAGCTTCCCCGAGCGGACGTTCTGTCGCTTATTTACGTCGCAATACCAGGGCTGTGACCTTGAGAACGGCCCGTTTCAGGCTCATACGGTAGCACTGAAGTTGTCGCCCAGGCTTAGTGAAAACACCTCCAATTTTATTTTATTTTTTTGCCAAGTTAAAAAATAAAAATCTGCGTTCAAATCGAATTGTTCGCTTTCTGTATTTTCTTTGTCTGGGTCATCATCCTTTCCCCCCTCCCTCCATACAGTAACAGTAACAGAGTTGGAAGGAGGGACCTTGGAGGTCATCTAGTCCAACCCCCTGCTCACGCCGCCGAGCTTTCTGATCGACAAGCTCAGTGTCTTAGCCACTGAGCCACCTAGTCAGGCTATGGTCCTCTATATCTATCTGCAGTTGAACCTGACGCTTTGCCAATCGGATAAAGAGACATATCTCTTAAGCTAATGCCGAGATGGTAGTATGGAACGTATCCTAAGCATCTTCCTTATATTTGCTGCAACCAACAGGCATGACCTCCACCAGGAATCAGTGGGGGAAATGGTTGTTTCCTGTTCTCACTCAAATCTTTAATATTGCTTTTAATTTTTGAAAAACAGTTAGAGCATCGTTTTTTGCCGTAGTCCCTCAATTTGCATATTTATTTATTTGTATCCCATATTATTTTTTTACAAAAAAAACTCAAGACAACAAACATATCCAACACAATTTTCTCTTCCTATTTTGCCCAGAACAACCACCCTGAGAAGTGGATTGGGCTGAGAATGACTGGTTCAAAGTCACCCAGCTGTCTTTCATGGCTAAGGTATGATCATATTCATGGTCTCTCACTTTCTAGTGCCTTAACCACTGACTAGACTAAACTGCCTTATATTGGAAGCTGCAGGATTACAATTAGAGTGGACAGAAGAGACAATTGATAGGAGTTGACAGATATTTCTATCAACCCCGTCATTTCAAATGACTGAATTCCTGGGATTGGAGAGCAAAATACTTTAATACTCAAGTCACAACATTGCTATTGTTCTATTCTTTCCTTTGGCAGTTTATTATCACCATTCAGAAAATTTATCTGCCTGCCTCCCTACCTCCTATCTATCCTTTCTCCCTCCCTCCACCTGTCATTAGTTCTTGTTATGTAACCAGCCCATTTCCATTTCAATTCTCCCTCTTGATTATATTGTATACTTTAGTTTATTTTCTTATCCATGTGCAGGTCTTTCTATTTTGTCTTGTAATGCCGAGCATGTATCTTTCCATGTATCTATGACCAAGGCAGTCATAGAATGGATCCTACTTGATAAAAAGTGTCCACTAAAGAGACATAAAACAAGATGGATCGATGCCATCAGCAAGTATTGTGGGCCCAATTGACAAAAAAAGCTCAGGATCTTATTGGTTGGAAAAATGCGGAAGAGGCCTTCTTCCTGTAGTGGATAGAAAATGGCTAAAATGATGATGATATCACATATATCTAGTAAAAAGCAACCATGTTCTAAAATTTTAAATATATACCCATAGAAATTACAGGTCATAAAAACAAACTGTTGTATTAGCTACTGCTTTTATATCCAAGGTTTAATCACATTAAATAATTGTAATTCAAGTTCTGCCAGTCTTCCGCAAGCAGAAGGAAATAAGTTTTTTGTTTCTGAGATTGCCAGGATTCTAGTATAAACAAGGCAACTTTTAGACAAAAGCATGACATAAGAGTCTTCAGTTTGAAGCCAACATCACAGTAACAATTTCTGTTGTAAAACAGGACCATGGGAATTTGGGAATCAACAAGACTTGGGCACATTCTCTCGAAAACCTTCAGAAATGTTCTTATCATTTTCATTGTGGTTAAAAAACCTCTTATTAGGTAATTTTTAATTAAATGGAAATGAAATCTAATTTAGATTTTTAATCTCTGCTGTCTATGTGTCCTGTTTCTTGTGGTGTTTTGGACAAAACAGGCCTGTTCTGGAACCAAGGACTGTTTCTAATTTTGAAGTTTAATCCTGGAAAAACCAGCAAACCACTTACATAATGTATCTAATCAAGGTCTCAGTCCTTCAGGCATGCCAGTTAAAGGCAAAGTTACCATCTTTGCCATGCCAGCTATCTGGAAATGCAACAAAGGCAACCAAAAGAAAATTGACTTTGACTGGGGGCTTTAATGCCATGGTGGCACAGGGGTTAGAATGCAATATTGCAGGCTAATTCTGCTGACTGCCAGCAGTTCGATCCTGACTGGCTCAAGATTGATTCAACTTTCCATCCTTCCGAGGTCAGTAAAATGAAGATCCAGATTGTTGGGGGCAATTTACTGCTTAGAGAGGGCTGTGAAGCACTATGAAGTGTATATATTTCTAAGTGCTATTGCTATTGCTAATTTGAGGGACGGGGAGGAAAGGGAATGGGAAAAAAGCCAAGAAAGTAATAGTCATTTTTTTAGATTTATCTCCAAGATCATCTGAACTTGATTCTCTTTAGGCTTATCCAGGCTTTGGAGAGACAAAGGAACTATTGATAAAAGCAGCTGCATTTAAATATTTCTTTTTTAGACTTTAAAAAGAAAATATATTGATCAAGTTCAACATCACTTGAAAAGTTAGAGAAATTGTTTTTATTTGCATACAGATGTTATTGGAGCCCAGATAAATTACAAGGAACTAAACCCAGGTACTCTGAGCAAAATTGGAAAGGTGGTAATCTTGCTTAAAAGCCAGGTGCTGCCTCTGACACACCAATGTAGTGTTTGATGTGAGGAATAAAGCTTATATTTAACCTAATTATCAGTTTATTACAGCAGTCTACAACATGCTGTAGAAAGTGTGAAAACTGGCCAATTCATATATTGCTTCATCTGTGTTCCCACATACTTCATAAGAGTTGGTTAGATATGTGAACTGCAAATTCTGTTTATTTCTTTGAGTAAAGCACAATACTTGATAAAGTACAGAAGCCCCAATTCAAGTATTAGATTGTCAAAAGATTTACAAAGTAACACAGTCCCCCTCTCTACACATTTCTTGGCATGGCACAATGAGGCAAAACATTTTTTTACCGTTTGTTTTGTTCCCATGTTGTTTCTTTACCTCAGCAATTTAGAAAGGAGGCAACCTTTACCCACCCTTAGCAATGCTGGTATAAAGTGCATTTCCTTCCCCCCACACATACACAATATGCTAATGTAGGAAGCTCACCCCCCACCCCGAATGAAATATTTTGGGGAACATTAAAATATTTCCCCAAAGGAGAAATGGAGAAAAATCTTAACAAAGGCAGAAAGCAGCCCCAACAGCCTCCAGCAGATACCTGAAGTCTTTAGAGATTGATATTTTGTGCCCATTAAGAAAGACTGGGCCAATCTATTCACAAACAAAACACTTTCAGCTCCAGTTGATGGGATTAAGAAGGACAGGACATGACTTTTGGGACATAATAGGATTAACCCACCCACCATTAGAATAGCAAAAGACATGAAGCTCACTACATTGCACCCTAACCCTAACCCTAACCCTGGAGCAGGGGTGAAATCCAACAGGTTCTAACAGGTTCTGGAGAACCGGTAGCGGAAATTTTGAGTAGTTTGGAGAACCGGCAAATATCTCTGGCTGGCCCCAGAGTGGGGTGGGAATGGAGATTTTGCAATATCCTTCCTCTGCCACGCCCACCAAGCCACGCCCACAGAACGGGTAGAGAAAAATTGTGGACTTCACCCCTGCCTTGGAGTATTTCAAACACAAAACCCCCAAGAATGTATAAAAGCCTACCTATCCCAATCCCATTTTGTCAGCTGTCCCAGAACTACATGCTGTTGTTGGTTCTGCTCATCAATAAACAGAGTCCTCCTTTTCAATCAGCCTCAATTTTATTTCCAGTGCCTTTCTCCTGGATTGGAACCGGACTGGATTTGTCTTCCTACAGTAACATCATCCAGGACAGAGTCAAGATACAAGTTCTCTTATGCTTCATTAGCCATTATCTTAAAGCTAAATCAGATAACCACACCAGGAAGGTGTGTTGTTTTAATGTTAGGAAGCATGGGTGTACCCTTCCTCTCATGTTACTAGCCAGCACCCATTCTAGTCATCATTTTTAAACAACCTAAAGAGATTGCTGAATAAATAGGAATCCCTCAATTTTTCTCCAGTTTAAAAGCTAAAAGACTAAATTTGTACGTGGGATATATTTCCTAAATTGTTATTTTCCCTTTTTGTCTTCCAAATATTTCCACCATTTACTTTCATAGCTTCAGTCCTGCACTGTATTCATTATCTCAAAATTAGGTGTTTGTATTTATGATCTGTATATTTGTCCTTATGCAATGGGTTGCCACTGTAATCGGCAAATATGATATTCACTGGGATTTTGTAAATACCTAGCAACCCTTCCACCCCCAAATAAGTCCCAAACCTCTTTTGATGAAATGCACAATGTGAAAGATTAATATTTTATTTGTAAACGTGCAGTTGAATAAAGTTAACCACATTACATTGTGTTTTGTAGTTCTTTTAGTCAAGTTGATTATTCAAATGAAATATGTACACATAAAGAATGTTAAATGATATCTGGAACATTCTATGCATAGGAAAAAAATCATCAACATATGAAATTAGAGTATATCTAATTTTAAAAAGTCTCAAGAGAAGAAACTTTCTAAAAAGATTATTTCCTATTAAATACTCAAATCTTCAAAATGAGAAAAAAGGAATATGCTTATTTTAAGACTATAATCCTAAATATATCCTCTTAAGGCTCAACTGCGAGCAAATTGGAACTATTACAAAATAAAAATAATTCAGATTTAATGATAAGTAAATATTTAGATCCCTTGTTTAAGGAAACAAGTATGTATTATTAATCATAAGCACATAGTCAATTTTTGAAAGAAAATGGTAGACTTGCATTAATTTTATCTCCATTTTATGAAATCTACTAGAGCTGGACATGCTTTAAAAATAACACAGAAAATATATTTTGGTAGATAGGGACGCATAAGCACAGCATTGCTCTAGAACAGCTAAATTATTTTTCAGCCTCCTATGGAAACCTGAAAAAAAGCTTGCTGCTTGAAAGAGGTGTTATGCCTGTCCATGCTCCATTGCACCTGTACCAAGTCATTTTTTTTAAATATAAAGATCCAACACATCTTTCTTAAGATCTCATGTTATATTCAATAAACAAAGATCTGCTTCTACATCAAATACTATAGAATGGAGGTTAGGAAACATATGAAAGCATATTGTGAGAATAGGAGCACAACATAGATTATTATTTTCAGTATAAATGCCAAGTTTCTTAGAACATCATAAAGATGCTCTATTTCTGAAATAATATTCACCACTGCTTTAAGAGTTATGCAAGTTGACTCATTAAAGCAACTGCATCTTTTTTTAGGCTCACCTATGAGCTTGGAAAAAATGAATGGTGGCAGTAATTAATAGTTGTAGAAGATCATTTTCTGAAATATCAGGATGCTAAATACTGGTTCATCATGTACAGGCTATGGCTATGCAAACTTTGAAAACAATTCAGAAGGAATGTTCATGGTACCGCTACTATTAATTACTGCCACCATTCCTTTTTTCAACCTCATAGGTGAGCCTTAAAAAAAGATGCAGCTGCTTTAATGAGTCAACTTACATGACTTAAAGCGGTGGTGTCTTTTTCAGACTTTCAGAAATCTGAGAAAAAGATATGAAAGTTTTAAGCGGAAACAGAGAGGATCTGTATTTCTACTCACACAAGCTCTGCAATATTTCTTCCAAAGTGGTTTTGGCATATATGGTTAATATCAATATAGAATCTATACCTAAATAGAATCTTCCTATGTTGTTAGGCAGTACTCTCCAAACAGTTTGGACAATAACTCCTATAATCTCTGATTACTCATGATAATTGTCCAAAATGCTGGCATTTACTTGAGTCCATATCCTAACTCTTTTTTTAAAAAAAAACAAGTTTTATTATGTCCTTTACTCTAATGCTTTGATTAAATGTTTACTTCCAACATAGGAATATATTCAGTCTAAGCATTCTTTTTAAAAACAAATAATCGAAAAAGACTTGAATATCTAGATGTGAGGATATGTTTCCTATTCAAGGACAAATACTGAAAGACTGGAATAAATGTCATTCTATATATTGTATTGCAAAGAGACAGGAGATAACTGGTATTGTGTATAGATAACTATTCAGCTATAATATTTTGCTGCATTAGTACCTTTTAACTTTTTTTTAAACTTATACTGTGAGAATTAAAATGGCAATACCTGAAAATGGCAAGTGCAACCAGCCAATGAAAATCTTGCGCTGTTTTCATATGTTTTTATCCGTGGCCTGTCAGACTCCTGAATGCAACATAACATCATAAATATGTAGTATGATAGACTTGCAGGGCCAGCACAACATTTTCATATTGGTGCAATATATTATGATGTAATATTATGCACATATATGTATAGATAGAGGATTGTGTGTTGTTAGTATGATTTATTGGATTAGGGATTTTCTTTCTTTCACTGTGAGTTATTGATATGTATTTATGTTGGGGGAGTGCACGAAGGGAGGCTCAGCCAATCTCATTGTATACATGTTGTGCATTGACAATAAAGGTTGAATTGAATATGTGTTGCATGCGTTGCACACAGGTAGAAGAGGGCAGGGTTTTGATTACCTATGGTAGTTGTACCTCTTCCCATTTTGAAGCAGTGGCTGTTACTATGAATGTTCCTGATGCTTGACAGACATTATTTCTGAAGCAACACTAATAGCAGGAATTAAATATTTAAAATCTCAAATTAATTCACATTGTAATATAACTATGACAAAGATTAGCAACTAGAGACTTTAGAGCTAAATCTGTCCTCTTTGCCTTTTCCCAGTTGTCAAATAATGAGAAATCAGTTGAGAGTGGTAAGTGCTGCCTGTGACAAGTGTAGAACTAACTGGTGACTAATTGTTTCTATTATTTTGCTAATCTGCCATCATTCAACTTTTTTCCCAGCATGCACAGTGAAGCTCTATTGTTGTACAGATCAAATCCTAAGTGCGCTTTTTTCTGTTGCACGACTAACAGCAAGGCGACATATTTTACTGTTCTGGATCTATAGGAAATGGAGAAATGTAGCCATAAATATTCTTTTCAGTTTATAACACCTCTGGGATATAGGATGCTAAATGTATAACTGACAGAACATGCTATCAATTATTCCAACATGTTAAAAAAAGAGATATGTAATTATGCAAATTTATTTAATGTTTTTTTTTATTTCATGCACTGAACTGAAATAGAATGATGGCTTATCATCAAAATAATTGCCTATGCAATTAAAAGGTATTTGTGCAGTTTAGAGTTCAAAGAATTATAATCTAAAAATATTTTAGTTCTCAGGATTGTGAACAGCAGTTAGAAAACAGGATGATGAAATCTGAGCAATGAGTTAGTAAATTTAAATAGTAATTTTGTGGGAACGTTTTCAAGCAGCCAAAAGCATAGTAGTTGTTCTCTGCTCTAGCTGGAGAGTTCTCTTCCTGCCCAAAATGAGTGCCAAATTTATTATTTTGTGGTTAATATTATCTGCAGCTGCTCTGGAATCTGCTAATGCAGCTAATTGCAAACTTTTAAAATTGTTTTACAATATGTGATTAGTTATTCAGATTGTGGCACTTGCTTTTAATAAATGAATTAACTTATTTGCCTTTGCTCTCAATTTTAAACACTGTACTTTGTGGCCATCTGCTAGCAGTTCAACCAGTCTTACTGCAGTGGATTTCCCTTTCTCCTATTCCAGGACACGAGTCAGAAAAAAAATAATTCTAGTCAGGTAAACAAAAATTAGTCTTAGCCCTTAGAATGCTCTTTTCAAATTGAGAGTCAGAGGAGTGGAGTTATAAATGCCCTGTCCTACTCTGGAAGAGTCACTGAATATCTGAAGCCCTCTTGTTTGTAGACATAAAAAGGGAAAATAGGCAGGCATTATTCAACTATGCTGTACATGAACAATTAAAGACATTCTGGTTTCCAGTCTTCTAGCCAAATTAGTTCAAGAGCTTTGGACTGATCCAATGGCTTACTACTACTTCTTGTCTCCTTAATTAGCACAATCAGAATAAATGATCTCAAATAAATAACAAAGAAATAGTCTTACAGATGCAGAACTTGTGCAGGAATAGAATTCAATATTAGGAAAATGGACTGCCACGATACTGAGGTCTGAATTATTAATTATTGGCTGGCTTGCTTCTGTTTCATTTTTGTGCATGGCACAAGTTACAGTAAAAATTTGTCATTCCCTTTGAAAAAAAGCAGGTATAAAGTGCTCCGCAGAAGGTGTAGAAAAATAGGATAGAAAAATCTGTTCCAATTATTCTGGTAAATTTTAAATACAGCAACAATAACAATGGTAAAAGGAGAGGAATTAGTTCTCTCCATTCTCAAAATATCTGCCAAAGCTTTTAAGTACAAAAACAATAATATACTTATGAAAATTCAAAACACTATGTACAATTGTGTTCCATAAGATTCCAGTAAGATAATTTTACTATTACTTCTGTTAAAGATTTGCTTTCCTTTTTTCTTTATTATCTATCACACAATATTTTTTTCTCTCTTGCAACACCTGATTTTAGCACTTCCTTCTAAATTTTACTGAGAGTTACTGACACCTCATCCACAAATAGATCGCTCATTGTCCACAGGGCAATCAATATTCCCAATGAACTGTGTTTTCAAAAAAATAGGAAAAGCTAAACATTCTGTCAAGTTATAACTGGTAGTTTGCAAAATTCTTCACCACTTGAGTGATGATTCTTTCATGATTCACTTCTGAATGAGTAAGTGACAAGAAGCAGCAACTGGCAGAAGAGTATTATTCAAACAATGCAATTTTTCAGGAAGCCACAGGTTCAAATTAAAAGTTGGCTCTCAAGTAGGTTGTGAATTTTGAATAAGTCTCTCCATTCTAGTTTTAAGAAAAGTAATCATAACTTGGGCTCAGGCTTTAAATTTACAAAATTCTATTTTGTAAGTGGTGAATCAGAACAGTCGCCCTCAGTATTTTTTCCAACTTTCATCACTTTTAATTATATCTGCAGCATCCATTTCCAGCAAGGACTCACCTGCTTGTTAAGAATCACCCCCTTGATCAAAAGTGACATTTTCTGAGTCCATGCTTACCACATTGTTAACCTCAGTTTCTTTTACTTCTAAGGAAACTAGCAGAGGGGGTGCCTCAATGTTTAAAGATTCTGTATGCAACATGCATTCTTGAGTTTCAACAGAACAGCTCAAGAAGGGTGATATCTCTGTTTCCCTCTGGACAGATTGCAGAAGGGACAATTCTGCTTCCTGAGAATCTGCTTTAATACATTGTCCCATTTGAGAATGATCTTCTTTTGGAAAAGAATGGAGAGAGGAAAATTCTTCTCTTATCTGGTCAGGTTGTTCACCTTCAGCATGCTCTGTTTGTGACTTCTGTTCTTCAGACACAACATCATGGGGTGAAGGGTCTATTTTACTCTGGTCAGATTGATCGCTTTCAGTAGATGGCGCTGTTTGAGACTGGTCATATGTACCATCGTTCTTTTCATCTGGGTGTGCGATGTTTGGCTCTGTATTCAACTCTTCTCTTGAGATATCACTGGGACTCTGTTTTTCAGATGTTTCAGAAGCATCCTGATGAATTATGATGTTTGTTTCCCCAGAGCTACTTACAAGATTTGTATCATCTGCTTTTACAGTGGGAGAAAAGGGCTTCTGCAAATCACCTGTTTGATGGTCCTCTTTACTCTTTTCTTGTACTTCTTCCTTTGGGTTTGACATTCCACACTCCTGTAAATCTTGCTCTTTGTTTGTAGACTGTTCATATTCTTTCAGTTCAACAGTCAAGGTCAACAAATTTCTAATTTCATTCACATCGTCATGAATTGGAAGCTCTTCTTCTTCTGCTGTTCCTTTATTTTGTTTTATTGTGATTTCACTGGCATTTGTGATTGGAAAGACTCCCTCTACAACAGTAAGTATTTTTGGACAAGATTCACTGCCACCAAAATCTGAAATTATTATCCCTTCTTCTTCTGTCTTCCTAGCCTCATCACATTCCTCTTCTTGATGCAGTTTTTCTGTTAAGAAAACTTCATAACTTCCAAGGCCAGCATCTGATTCATCCATCAAATTGGGGGCTGGTCCTCTAGCTGGGCTAGCCTGTGCTGATTCTACAGGAGTTTTTAGATCACTCAAACTGGACACGCTTTCAGAAGGCAGGTTTATTTCCTCATACAGATTATGTTTCTTCAGATGGACTGCTTCTTTTATCACTAAGCAAGAGATGGACAGAAAAAAACAAACAGAGAAAAGATATTCAGCCATAGAATAAGAGCACAGAAATATGTTGAGAACAAGGCAATATTATCTTGGAAGAACTAAATGGAGGAAGAGTCTCTTCTAAAATCATCCATAAAGTTAATAAAGCACCTTCCTCAATCCTGTATCCCCAAATGTATTAGTCTTCAACTCTGACAATGCCCAGTGAAGGTATAGATAATATATTTTGATTTTTCAATCCTGTTTTAAACCTATTGGTTTTTTGGAAGAATCCAAAGACTGCTGAATGAAAAAAGATCAAGGTAAAACTTAAACTCCTTGAATTAATCAGTTCATTTTTATACTTGCCAAGACAGATTAATATGAATCTCAGAAGAAACAAAGTTACCTTTTAAGGATTCATCAAGCAATGTTTGAAACAATATTTCTTCATAGACATTTTCAACTTGTATCAAACTGTTATATTCAGCAAAGATGTACTGTTCATACTCCTGAAGCATCTACACAAGATACAATTTAAAGTAATAATGGCTAATTAGAAAATAACACATTTACAGAAAAAATAATAAACTCTAATACAAGTGAGGTTTATTAGAATATCTGAGAGTAAAGGTGTCTTAATCTATCTCTGCAACGAGATGAATTTCACTGGGAACTGCCACAAGTAAGATCCTCAGACACTGGAAAGACAATGTGGTTTGCAAAAATATTATGAGTACAGGATATCGGTAATTTCTTCATTTACTAGGAAAACAGATAGATTCTTAATTTTTTTTTTTGCTAATCACTCTTTGATGCACCAAGAATGTGGCTATCAATTTTCTAAATGGGTAAAATTTTATCCAAATTGATTTAAAAAATCATGCAGCCTTTTGCAAACTGCCCTCCTCTTTCTCAAGCTCTGATAACTCATTGCAAGAAGATGTTACAAATACTATGTACATGTTTATGTCTTTCCAACTGTTTTTAAAATATCTCACTCTTACATATATCTGTTTCTTAACAGAATGTCCATAAGAAGAACTGCATGAATTAAGTTTTTCAAGTAAACATAACACATGCTTTATACACGGGATTATATAAATTCTAACTCATTTTTATACCGTTTCCCTGAAAATAAGACCTCTCCCAAAAATAAGACCTCCCCTGCAAATAAACCCTCCCCGAAAATAAGCCCTCCCCCGAAAATAAGCCCTCCCTGAAAATATTTAACCGCATACACAGCCAGTCCCTGCCATTTCCTCTGGTTAGGGTTGGGGAGACAAAGCTGGAAATTAGGTAAGATGGCAAAAGGATCCCCATCTCTCTCCATGTGCCCCAAAATAATAAGACCTCCCTGAAAATAAAGCCAAGCTTTGTTATTTTGGGGTTCAAAAAAAATATAAGACAGGGTCTTTTTTTCGGGAAACATGGTAGGTATAATATGCAAGGAGTTCTTTGCAACACCTTATCATTTTGCCCAAAGTAACTTTTAATTATCTTTTAATATTTCAGAAGAATACAGATCCTCTCCAAGGTCCCCTTCAATTCTTGTATCTTATGATTTGTTCTAACATGAGAAACTAACCATATCCTGCACCCAATATATTCCTTGGGCTGTAAAAAAAAAAAAAAAAAAAGACTAGCTTTTTTATTACAACCTTGGAGTTTTAGGAAGAGAGCTAGGTTTAAGAAAAACTTGTCATATGTAATCTAGATCTGTGAAAATCAACAGGATTTAAATGAATTGGCCCTAAGAATAACTAAGGCCAATTCCAACTTATTGTTGCTGTCTTGTCTCTATTATTTCATTTCCACAGACTTTAAAATTAAAGAACCATTCCCTGCTGACATTATTAGCATTTTCGTTTTGATTTCCAAATCCTTTTGAGTCATATATGTCAGTATATTAACCTACCGGTTTACATGTTGAAGCCAATGTCCGCTGCAGTGTAGGCAGAGTGATCTGGATCAAGATATCTTGAAATATCCTCTTCCGGATAGTACTGCTGTCATAATCATATTGCTGCCATATAAATTGTGTAAAAAGAAGAATCAGGTGTGAGATTTTGGAGAGCCAAACACCTACTTCCCAACTTCCTCCCCTGCTAATGTACACTAAAATCAAGCATAAAGCCAATAACTATCTCTATTCCTTCATATTTATCTGTAGGATCAGAGCCAAATTTGATGTTATCTTTTTTATAAATATATAATTTTTACTAAGGAAGTTTTCAACAGAATAAAAACAGTGCTGCAATTTAAAAATCGGAAGAATAAAAAAAATAAAGAAGTAATAATGAGAGAAATAGAAAAGAAAGATAAAGAAAAAGAAAGGAAAGTTACAAAGATTTTAAGAAGGTAGGAAGTTGCTTCTTTGTAGCAAAATTGGAATAAACTTATTTATTCCTAGTGTGTTTATTCGTTAATTTATTCATTCATTTATTCTCAATATTAGATCCAACTAGATATATGATATTGTATCAACAATAAAATACACACATGCCTTTTATGTCATCATTCTAAAAAGTGCCTCTATGGGTGTCTGGGTTACAGTTCCCAGAATCCCCAGCACATCTAAATACATCAGGTTAGTGAACTGTCAGCCCTACAAGGGTAGAACCAGACCAGGCAATAACTCAATGGAAAATTCACAGTTACTTTTACTAAGATTGGCTATAGTAATGTAAAACTGCAAGTCTGATTATGCTCCCTCTATTGTTTTAGGGAAGTCTCTGCAATGTTTGCACACACTTTCTACAAATCCCAAACTTTATCTTTGTTTTCTCCCTTTCTTTCGCACTGTAACATTTCCCCTTTTCTTCTTCAAATCCATTCTCTTTATCTCTACATCAGTTCAAATTTGACTAATCTTGAAAATCTTAGGAAAGATGGAAATGGCTAAGTACTTCAGTGGGGAAACCATTAGGAAATACCAGAATTATAGATTGGGAAGTTTTAAAAAATGCAAAAAAACCAGCGGGAAACTATTTCTGTATTATTGCCAAGAACATTACATGGACTTGTCCATTAAGCCTCCAAGAATCAAGTTTGATTTCAACAAGACTTTACCTTTTTATTTTATACAGTGGCTTTCTAAAAAGCAGATTTCTATTTAGTGACAACTTGGTTTGCTCTGAACTCCATATCCAAAATTCTGTATTTCAGCCAACCTCTACCGGGACACTCTGGAGTGTATTTAAGCTTATCAACAGATATGAAGGGGAATTGGAAAAATAGCCATCTGACCTTCCATAGTGTAGCATAGGATGGAAATTCAAAGGCATACATATATATACTTTCTATATTTGCTGCTCACTTTGTCAATTCTCTCAATTATTTTTGGTAAAAGTGACATTAGGCCCATGTTGCACACACATATATATGATAGTATATGTCCATTCAGGATTGAATTAGAAGTCAGACTTCTAATTATTCAGAAAGTCAACTTCAGATATACTAGTTAATGCAACTCAGACTCCATATAGACATACATTTAAATAGGATGTAATGCATATTTTGCCTAGCAAGAACAAACCCAAGTTTCCCCTTCCTTCAGTAAGTCCTTAATGATTTCAAAATGGTAGCTGTTCTACTTTTTATTTGTCTCAATTTCCAAATTTCAATTTTCAACTTCTTCCCCTTTTAGATGTATCATTAAATTTATTTTCTCACAAAAGCAGCACTACTGAAACAGGTCTACTGTGTTTTTAATATATTATCATGATCACCATAATAATAACTTTTATTTGCGGTCACAGACCAAAATACAAGTATAATTGCAAAAGAACATGGCGAAAGTAACATCATAAACAGTTGGCTATCATGATCACCATTCTCTCTATCAACACAACACAGATTAAAGACATACTATTACAAATATGTGATATTTTACATCTAGACAATTCAAATAATTATCTGTATTTTTCATTAACAGAAATACGGAGAAAATACCTTGTTTGGCATTTGGATTTTATAATGAACATTATAACCCAACATTCCTACTTTGAGAACAAGCAAAAGAAATAAATACTTCACCTTAAGAACACGAAGTTTGACTTTTTCTATGGCTGTTGCCATTTTGGTGATGTCTTTGGAGTGATTTAAACCCAGTAGCTGCTCAAATGTATATACTGCATTTTCCAGAATCTAAAAACAGATAAAAAATAGTTGCCTTATTTATTTTCTTGCAGAGGTCCATCTGCCACTCAGTTTTTTCTCTTTGTCAACGTCTAGTTACTTTATTTGTACATCGAAATATTTATTTACAAGACATGTTGGCAATGTTTTTTCTTCTTATTGCAAATATCTTTGTCTTTATGAATTATTCCATGAATTGGTTTGTACACAAAGTTATAATGCAGGGTTTTTTTTGTTTATGTTAGTACATTATATGAACCCAACCCATGTATTAGATATTTTATATCATGCTCAAGAAACTGTGGCTTAGCATAATCCACAACCCATGGTTTATATCATCAGAACCTTGCAAATGGGAGTGAATCTACCTGTCAGCGTTCCAGAACAACCCAACTTCATGACTATGTGATTCAGAGATTTGATTTAAGGGGTCTTATATCTCTAAAGGGAGTTCTAACTTGCATTTGGAAATCCAAATCATTAGAAATCAAGAAAGGGGTAACCAAGTATTGGTTGGCAAGTAATCCAAACCAATATTAAACTCCTCAGAAGATCGGCCTGCATATTGCTGATGGTCAAAGTATATATGAATCCTTATCATACCTCCTGCATTACATTATGTGTCCTCTGAATAACCAAGTCAATGTTGTGGAATTTGAAGCGGGTCTTGAGATCCTGAAGTTGCTCTTGAAGAAAATTGACTTTTAGATAGCAAGGCTCCATTTTGACAGAGTCGTGCGGCAGATTCATCAGGTGATTCACATTCTGTCAGAAACACAAATTGGGAAGGAAGTAGATTTTCCAGTAGTGGTACATTTACTATCCCTATAAGGGCCTGGTGGCTCAGCAGACTGATAGCATTGTGATTAACACCAGCTGTCTGCAATTACTGTAAGTTCGAATCTCACCAGGCTCAAGGTTGACTCAGCCTTCCATCCTTTCTAAGGTAGGTAAATTTAGGACCCAGTTTGTGGGGGCAATAAGCTGACTTTGTATAAATGTACAAAAGTATGAAGGCTATTGTTTAATGCATTGTAAGCCGCCCTGAGTCTCCGAAGAAGGGCGGCATATAAATCAAATTAAAAAAAAAATTCAAAAATTAGAAGGTTGTATAACCTGGTAGTTACACAATTACAGCAGCCCTTGGTGTCATATGGTAAATGAGAAAGGTTTCTGGAGTTCTGCTGGCATTCCTCAGTAAAAAGGAATGATTAAGCTATCATGGAAGGAAAGGGAAGGCAATTCTTTCTGAAGGCAATTCCTGAATTGTATCCTCGTGTTACATGGTTGACTAGTGTCTTCTGCTGTGCTGCAGTTTATCTATATTATCTATATATTATCTACATCTAAAAATTACCTATATTTTTTGTAGGCTGTTTTGTACAATATTTTTTTTTCCTTTCAAACATGTTGTTTCTGAGATTTTCAGGGGAATTTGATTGTTTAACAATAAACAAAAATATGACAAGTCCAGGTTATGGAATGTAGTTTACCAACTTTTATAATCCTGCTCTATACATTTCGGGTGAGACAGGTTCTTATTTTTAATGTAAAGATAGAAACTAAGAGGTACCCCAAAAGGGGGTGAAAATTTAGGTGCGTCTTATACACCGAATGTAGCCCTGCCCACCCACTGGCTCCCCCCACTTTTTGGTCTCTGCCTCCCAGCAATTACCTCCTTGCAAGCAAACAGCAAGAAAAAACAGCCCCATTCAGCTTCAGCATAGGCTAATTAGCACAAGTTGATTAGATCGGCCTCCCGACTCTCAGCTGATTTGCTCTCAGCTGTTTTGGGCAGGCTCTTTTGCAAGCTCTTGTTTTGCAAGCTCTTTGCTTGCTGCAAAGAGTGCTGGAGCAGATTTTTTTTTTCCTAGCTAAAACGAAACTGAAAGTAAAACAGGCTCTGCTGCAATGTGACAAAATGAGGCAGGGAGAGAGATTTCTTTTTCTTTTTGCTCACCAAAAAAGGTAGGTGCAAACAATGGGAAATTTAGAGCAAAAGAGGAGAGTTCAAAATTTTAAAACACAAAAGAAAAAAAGGTCTATTTAACTAGGGAATTATAATAATTGAGATGCTATTAATTGTATATTGTGTTGAAAGCAGAAATTGTTAAGTTATGGTTTGGAGGAATATATGGGGAAAATTATTTGGTTTATTATTATTGGTAAATATAATTAATTGATTTGTAAGAAATTGGATTGCATGGAAATAATTGGAATATTCATGTTCATATTGATTAATATACAAAAAAGATAGTTATAACTGATTTATATAAAAATGTTGAATTTGTATTAAACAATTGTAATATTAAATAATTAATCAATGTGAGGATGGATATAAAAATAGATGACAATGGGAAGGGGTATAATATAGAATAGAAGGGAAAATTGAATTTGATTAAGATTAGAGATGAGAATGAAGGGTAATATTGTTTTTTTAAAAAAATAGATGAGGAATAAATGTGGCAAAAAGGAAATATAGAAATTGTAAATTTAATTTTAATGACTAAACACTGTTTAAATTTGTGAACCAGCCAAATACGCTGTTCAGAGAAAATACATTGTATGTTTGTATGTGTGCTTGTCTAAAAAATAAAAAAAAAACTTAAAAAAACAACAACAACCAAAAAAGGTAGGTGAGTCTTATACTCTGGTGCATCTTATACTCTGAAAAATAAGGTAGTTATTTGCCAAAGGCAAGGGTATGGGCTCTCACTCAGACTTGGAAACAACTGACCAAGATAAAACTATTATGCCTCAGAGGATAAACTGAAGGCTGATGACCCCAAGTGACTCCCATCCATGCAGAAGGCAAACAATTTAGCATCATGGCTTCCTTACCTCATTTAGTGTTGCAACATCATTTGTTGCTTGAAAGGTTTGGCTGATTGCATTGACTTCCTTTTCAAACAGCAGACAGACTTCGGTGAATCCAGAGCTCACTGGCCCCATGAGTTCCTCTAGTACAGAAGCTAAAAAGGGCTGAATACTTTCACTGCAACAGATCTGGATAGGTTCAGTTATGCTCCCTGAAGATTTAAGATAAACCTGAGTTGAACTCTAAGAAGGAAGAAGACTTTAAACAAAAAATGCCATCTTATATAATTTATTACGCGTAGTCCACCCTTACTGTCTGTGCATTCAGCAAACATTTGGATTTACAACAGCACTGAAAAAGTAGATTTAGAACCAGTCTTCAAACTTTTAGCATCTCTATTAAACACCTATCACCAGTTGGATTGCAGGACTGGGACTACTTATGTATGCTTGTAGACATCATATTGTAGAAATGCAAAATTTATGAGTTGATGCATTTTACATACTAGCATACCACTTAAATGAAAAACATAACAATGGGACTATTTCACTGTTAGAGAATACAAGTACAGTATAAAACTACCATCTTAAATGATGCCTCCCTACTATTCAATTACATTTCAGAATTAAGAAAATACAATGTATTTTCTCTATAAAGCTGAATGCAGCTGGTCATTTCAACAGACTCCTGATACAGAATAATTTGCACCAGATGAGCCCAGTTTGCATGTCATATTAGAATGCAGTATTGGAAAATCTAATAGTATCAGAATCTAACCAGTTCTATCATTGTGCAAGCTTTGTTTACTTGAATTAGAAACAATTAATTTTTGATTAATTGATTGATTGTGTGTGAATGTTTTCAACTCCCAGTGACCACACAGAGAATTTTTCTCCATGGTGATCTACCCATAACCTGCTCTTTCAGGTTTCCCAACAGTGTGCTCTTTGCCACTGTGTCCATCCACATAGCTAATATTCTTCTCTTTCCTTCTACCTTTCCCAGGATTAGAGACTTTTCCAGAACCTGGATCTTTGCATAATGTGTCCGAAATATAATAATTAAAGTCTGGTTATTTGTACTCAAATGACAACTTTGGGTCGATTTGTTCAGAGGTCCTTTGGTTTGTTTTCTTGGTTGTCCACACTATTCTCAGAAGTCTTTTCCAATACAAAAGTTCAAAAGCATGTATACTCTTCTATCATTCTTCTTTAAAGTCCGACTTTCATTTCTATAGAGGACAGGTCCCCAACCCCCAGTCCATGGACTGGCACCGGTCTGCAGCATGCCAGCAATCGGGCCGCGCAAACAAGAGAAGCCCCATCCATGGGATGCAGGCAGCACACAAAACCATATCCCTCCAGTCCGCAGAAAAACCTCTCTCCATGGAATTAGTCCCTGATGCCCAAAAGGCTGCCATAGAGTATCACAGGGAGTATCACAGATTCTGATCTTCACAGTATAGACCAGTTTTTCTCAACCTTGGCAGCTCACAGACGTGTGGATTCCAACTTCCAGAATTCCCCAAGTAGCCTGGGGGTTGGAATCCACCCAAATGAAAGCTACCAAGGTTGAAAACACTGGTATAGTGTTTGACATCCCAGTATTTGACATTTTTCCAAGGCCTTCATGACTGCTCCACAAAGTGTTAGTCTGCGATATATTTCTTGACCATGTTGTCAAGAAATACTGGTATCATTAAAACAGCTATAAATGTTGGGTTTCAGTCATCGTAGAGATACTCCATAGCAGGTAACTAAAACCCTTTTTAATGATATTACAATATGATAATTAATTATTTGTAACTCAAGCTAATAAAGTTTGCTCAGTGATGGAATTGATTTGCAGATTCTGCTACTATGAAATTTTCTAATATTCTGACAAGACATGCAACCAGGGTGGATTTAATTTAAATCAACTCGATTTAAATCACGACTTAAATCATAATTTAAATCAACTTGATTTAAATCATATTTTTAAAGAGGAACTGTCATCTCTGTCCCGCAGCAGCTCCTCCTCTGACCTGCTGTTGACTCACCGACAGTCCCAATATGGCTGAATATATAGCCTCATGCTACATAACTAAGCTCCATTTCATGCTGAATAAACTAAATTATTAATGTATCTTAAATAGAAAACTATCTTTAGATATTTTTACTCAAAAAGCATTTTATTAAAATAAATTTGATAAAAATAAATTCAATTTAAATAAAAAACATCTGATTTATTTTTTAAAAAAAATCATCGATTTTTATGCAACCCGATTTATACTTTTTTAAGAAAAAAAGCCCTAATTGTTCAATGAGGCTAGTCTTGATAAATGTGCACAGAACTGCAGGCCAAAACTGGAAGTGCTATTGATCATCTTCATTTGTACTATACTGTTTATAGTTTTGTTTTTTTGTTTTTTTTGCTTTTTAACAAAATAGAATTAGATCATCTACAACAGTGATGGCTAACCTTTTTGCCATCGCGTGCCAGGAGTGCAGGGGGGAGGAAGGGGGGTTCACGTGCACGTGTGCCCACACCCATAATTCTATGCGCCCCGCCCCCGCACATGCGCGAGCAACCCCCCGCTCTCCCCCTGCTCCTAGCATGTGATGGCATGTGCCTTTCCTTTCCAGATCCTTCTTAGGAGTTTGGGGAGGGCAAAAACGGCCTTCCCCACCCCCCCGGAGGCCCTCCGGAAGCCGGAAATAGCCCGTTTGTCAACTTCCAGTGGGACTGGAAGGCCCGAAAATCAGCTGGCGCTGAGCTAGCATGCCCACCATTATGCTACCTGTGGCACCATAGGTTTGCCATCAGGGATCTACAATATTAATCATGCATTTGTTGCGTCCACTTAAACAGGGATTTCCAATTGTTCTTTCCATCTCAAAAGAAACATGCAATGTGAACATATTATGAAATAAGCTTAGGCCCATGCCATATAAATGTAGATATCCTCAAAAGGGGCAAACATAAAAAAGTCTGAATTAATTTTCTCTTAGCCATATGCAAATTAGTATTGTCAACTGATACTGTGATTAATAGATGTAAAAAGGAAAAATACAAAATGCTGATTATGTAACATTCAATTTACCATTTATTTTTGCAGCCAGAAAGTCTTTTGAATTCACAATCTGGTCTATATTTGAACGAATAGTTCCCTCTAGTCCTAGAGTGACCTCTTTGCATTCTTCTTTCAGAGCACGTAAACCTTCTGATACCTGATCAAGTACCAAATGGTATGTTTCTTCTAGAATCTATAACAAAAAGAATGAATGAAATTATTTACCAGCCATACAAACCAGCTCCAAACCAGCTTCATGAATGTTCATGAAGTTAATGTAATTAACTTGTAATTAATATGTTATATATATAAATATGTAAAGTAGAGAGTCACATATTTTGTTAATACAGGTAGTCTTCGACTTTTGACCATAATTGAGCCCATTTCTGTTGCTAAGCGAGACATTTGTTAAGTGAATTTTGCCCATTTTACAACCTTTTTTCCCCCACAGTTGTTAATTGAATCACGACAGTGATTCAGTTAGTAAAATGGTTGTTCAGTGAATCTGGCTTCCCCATTGACTTTGCTCGACAAAGATTGCAAAAGATGATCACATGACCCCGGGGCTCTGCCTAGCATCTGAATTTTGATCATGTGACCATGGGGATGCTGCAATGATTGTAAGTCATAACACTCATAAGTCACTTTTTCAGTGCTGTTACAACTTTGAATGGTCACTAAATGAACTGTTGTAAATTGAGGATTACCTATAATCTTTGTCTCTCAGTGGCTATTTCCAGCTGCAACACTTCTTGATAGATACTAGGTTCCAGATTAAAGAAAGAACAAATGGTTTGGAAATATTTAGTGAAAAGAAGTCTGAGTTTTGCCATTTGCTAGCAAGGAACATCTTAGAGGAGTGATGGTTTTAATGTTTTCAGCTAATTATATTTATAAATAAACTGCTTAAATTGAAACATACTATTTTTTAAAAAAGAAGGTAACATCAATCTTTGAAATATTCTACTTTTCAAAAATTTGAAAACAGTCTCCTTTTTTTTCAGCTCAAGACCTATTAACTTCATATACACATCCACATTGAAAAGAAGTGGTTGTTATCAACTTATGGAGTTTTTTTTTTTTTTTAAAGAACTTCCTGATCAGGAAATATAATATAGTACTTACACCAAACCATGCCCGCTTTCGGTCATTTCTTTTTCCTTTCATTTTAGGGAGCACCATGCTCTGAAGGCTAGATAGAAGCTCCTCCATCACAAGGTTGCTAAGAATCTGGAAAGAGATAAAATTTAATAATTTTTTCTTTAGCCTCAAAAGCACACAAATTGGTTTGACCTGAGAATGGTTGAGATGAACATCCTTTTCATAAAAATATTTCCATAAAGAATGGATTTCTGTCAAAAAGAATGGAAGACTTTTCATAAAAGTTTTCTATTCCCACACTTCCTGATGTGTAATTACCTGATTTTCATTTCCTATAATCATTTCCGACAGTCCATAATGGCCTTTCTCCTGACGGAAAAACTGGACAGCTTCTAAAAATGCTTGACTTTCAAAGGAAGGCTGTTTGAAAGGATCTGAAAGACATAAGAAACAACCAATTTGGATAAATAAATGTGATGTTGGTTTTCTTTCTCATAGTGTTTTAATGAAAATAAAAACCTTGAATGCTTCTTTAGCTTCATTCTGGATAGCCGTAGCAAAAGCACTTAGATTTATATACCACTTTACAGTGTTTTACAGTCCTGTTTAAGCTGTTTACAGAGTCAGCATATTGCCCCCCAGCAATCTGGGTCCTCATTTTACCGACCTCGGAAGAATGGAAGGCTGAATCAACCTTGAGCCGGTCATGTTCGAACTCCAAACTGTGGGCAGAGTCAGCCTGCAATACTGCATTCTAACCACTGCGCCACCAGGACTGCTATCTGGAGTTTTTTGCAGTTACTTGTTTTTTCAGTTGCTAGATGTGAAATAATTTTGATAGGCAAAGTCTATTATGAAACCAACCAGACAAATAATGTACCAGCTCAGCCTTGGCATCTTGCACCCATGTTTAACTTGTCATTTGTATGTGAGAGCATTCCTCTAGCATCTTCTCTAAGACGGTTTTTTGTTCTAGGAAAGCTTTAGGAGCAAAAGCCTCAAGCATGCCAGATCAAAAGGATCCTGATATTAATATATCATTTAATTGACTTTCATTAGATTTGAAATTTATTATTTTAATTGTACAACCACACAGATAAAAAAAAACTTTCTGACTACCTGGATCAGAAATCAACGTAGATATCTTTAATTTGACCACTATATAGCTGTTAACCTCCAAAAACTCCTCACCAAAGTAATGGAATAATTCTAATAATATAAGAAGAAGAATGCATTCTAGACAGCATGTACATTTCAATGTAAGCAAGTGTAAGTTGATACAAGTTGGCACAGAAATCCAAAATTTCATTTATTTATAGGATCTAGTTATGGCAGTGAGTGACTAGGAGCTTTTCCACATTGTTTGAATCCTACACATAAACTGGTTGCAAATGAAGTCGATGGAACAAACCCTTTCTGAATTTCAACTCCTTCCTCTATTTTGGTGATATTCTCGTGAAGGCTTGCTACTGTACAGTTTGTGCTTCAACCAGGATTCTTTCTGAAACTAGAACGTGAAACTTGAGAGAACTCTGGTCAATTTCATCCAGTGTCTTTTTTTAAAAGAAACCATCCTTTCTCTGCTGACCTCTTTAAAAAAATAATAAACGTGATTTCACTGATCTGCTATTAAACCTATAAAAAGAAAGGGGAGGGGGATTCTGCCTTTCGGAGCAAGTAGTCCAGCAAAATGGCCACCAAATGCAGAGAATGGGTTCTGGAAGGCATGCCTGCCAGAGTACACATTAGCCAATTTGAAAGGAGGCCTTTGTTGAGGATGGAATGAGGTTGAGCAGGTGGACTGGATTGTCCCACTTGAATTGTAGAGGAGGATCCTTTTGTTGCAGAACCAGAAAATTCAGGTGACTATCACCATCCCGGAAGAATAGGGGCAGGTAAAAGATGACATCATCCATCCCTTTGCTCTCCAAATAGTAATGAAGCTCAAGCTCATGCTGAGGGAAGCAGGAAGTACAGATCAGCCTCTAGAAAAAGATCTTAGGGTCAAAGTGGACAACTCAATTATTTCATGCTTGGAAGCCTTAAGAAAAGGAGTGAAAATATAATTGTTAATACTGCACAAATCTATGATAAGAACACATTTCAGAGTGTTGTGTAGCTGCGCTTAAACATATTCTGTAAAATATATCTGCACGTTTACATGAAAGGGCAATCAAAATGATTAAGGAGTTTCAGCTCCCTACAGAGAAAGATTATTTCACTTAGCACGAAGGAAGAAAAGGGAAGATCTGATAAAAGCATATAAAAACATGAAAGAGAAAGAAAATGTGACTAAAGAACATTGATTATTCTCTGACTGACAGTGCTAGGACTTCAGTTCAGGCCTTGAAACTTATGCAGAAAAAACTACTTTTCTTACTAGCAGAGGGAACCACTTTTTCCTAAAGTGCACAGTTGAACTGTAGAATTTGATAGAGAGAGTTCTGATAATAGAAATTTGGATAATTTTTAAAAGGGTCTAGACACATTTGTGAAGAATGAGGCTACAGTAGCTACTAATTCTGATATTGGTTATTCATTGCCTCTTCTATCAGAGGTAGTGTGCCATGAATACTATAAAAAGAAAGTAGGAGAAGACTATCATATCCATTGTTAAATCCTGCGAGGCAGACACACTCATGAAAAAGAATCACATGGATTTCTGAAAAGGGTAAAATACAGAAGTTTGACAGCCGGCTTTAGAAATTCTTAGATTAATGTACATATAGCATAAATAATCCCAAATTTATTTGTCACATTTCTTTTCTTCCTGAGTTGAGATGTCTTTTTTGCAATGATGCAGTTTCCATCCCCAATTAGCTATGGGAAAGAACAGGGATGTCCCACATGGCTCCCACTATATTGCCAGTAGAACTGTTAAGCAAATATGAGATTTAAGTCTTATTTCTGGGCTCTGCATTTCCACAAACATATAGCAAACACTTGGTGTTTGATGCTGAAGAGGAGAATGGAATGGAATTGATACACACACATACACACATATGTACATATATACATATAGATGTCCTTGTCTTATGACCACAACTGACCCCAAAATTTCTGTTGTTAAGTAAGAGTGTTGTGAGTTTTATCCCATTTTATGACTTTTCTTCCCACAGTTGTTAAATGAATCATTGCAGTTGATGTTAGTAACTTAGTTGTTAAATGAATCTGGCTTCCCCATTGACTATGCTTGTCAGAAGGTCGCAAAAGGTAGGTGTTCATATGACCCAGGATACTGCAACTGTCATAAATACAAGTCAGTTGCCAAGCATCCGAATTTAGATCATGTGATCATGCAGATGCTGCAAAGGTTGAAACTACAGAAAATGGTCATAGGTCACGTAAGTTTACTAAGTGAACTGTTGTAATTCAAGGACTACCTGTATTAGGTTCGGGAGGGGCGGGGATGGCTGGAAGCTTCCACCAAAAGCAGAAAAGAAGTCAGATGAAGACCCAGAAGATTTAATCATTGCAGTGGTAGGACTAACATATTTTCAAATTGAATTGTGATGCTCATTCCTAACAAGGGCCATTTGTGGAGTGCTGGTATCTGAATGCAAAGAAGATACAACATGCTCATCCCTTCTGCCTTAGTCACTGTCAATGGGTCTTGTCGCGCATCCACATGCTTTCAGAGATAGGAGTAGCACCCTTTCTGAATCCTAAAATGGCAGGGGGGCCGGGATAAAGAAAAGTAGCTTAGTTAGAGAATATCATTGTTCACTCTCTGGGTATTATGGCAGATTCTAAACACTAGCAGAGCCAAAGATTCTTTTTACTTCCTAAAGGTTCCAAAGGAAACTGATTTGAAATGTTACGAGGCTCATAGTCTCAAAGGCCAAAAATATCAATTTTGTCAAGGCCAATAGAATCATCAATGACTAGATTCACTTGTAACTTTGGGTAATCAGAATGAATAAAGGTATTCAAAATGCCTATTATAATATCACTAAAATGAAGGAGTTTTTGTTTTAGTTTTTCTGTAAAAATAGACTAGCAAGCATTTGGCAATATAGTATTTTTGGAATAACCCTTACCAATTGGGAATTCATTCTGTCACCACTGAATTTAATCCAAACAATCTTCCATAACATTATTCTCTACCTCTTCTAAAAATTGGAATAAGATCCTAAAACTAATCTTTGGAATAACATAACATGATTATTTATTGTTTTCATTAGCTGATTCTAATAACCAGGGAACGACTAAAATTTATTAGCTTTGCCTGCTATATAGCACAACATAATGACATCATCATTCCACAGGGATGAGACAATTATACTTTTTCCTTTTTGGGGAACAAACTATTAGCTTGATACAGTACAATGCTAGCAAACATGAGACTATTTTGTGGATTGTGGCATCTGAACCAGAACTAAGCATATTATCTGCACAGATTAATGAAAAAATTAGCTACTGAAGAATAAAAAAGGATCCTGGTATCAGAGTTTGTTTCAATTTATGGCTTGAGAGATACCATGATCCTAAACTCCTATACCATGACCCTAAAGTTTGTTCACCCATGATTTAGTGTGACTCTTTTAACATGTTATAATTAAGTGATAATTCTGCTGCATATTTGAAAGTCTCTATTGTAAAAGCAAGAACTTTTAGACAACTTAAAGATTCCCAAGGGGATTTTCCTAGGATGTCTCATCAAGCAAGGTAATCAACTGATACGGTACATTAATGAGATTTCTCTCAGAGACACTGAACGTCTTCTATTTGTTTTTGGTAGTAGAATAGTATTTTTTCTGTACAAAATCCATATGGATAAGCGAGGGATCTTTATTTATAATGAAAGTGAAGTATTCATGATCTTTTCTTTGCACTCATACAGAAGGGGTTTGCCTCTATTTCTATAATTATTGTTGCCCTACTTTCCAGTCTAGTCTACAATCCTAGCATTTTTTGGTGAAATTTCAAGTACTAAGCAGACCCTGCTTAAGATATTTTTAGTATCAGCCAAAGTTGTCTAGAGGCTGCCACTGCTATAACAAGGATAAAGATTCCCTTGAATCAAGCTTAACATTGGTAACTGCATTTATGAACTTTTCTTGCCAGCTTTGTGGAAGTAATTGCCACTGGATTGTTCAAGACATTTTTGACTTTCCAGTCTAGCCCACAAACTCTGGAATTCCTGGATTCCTGCATTCAAACATGCATAAATATATCCCAGATATCCAAAATAAATCTAATTCTCTCACAGATATGTGAGAAGCGATTATTGTAATATATAAGATGTTGATCGTTATGAATGCTTTTGTGTTGCAAAATCTTTCTTGGAGACCATTTTCACAATGTAAATAGACAAATGAGCAGGAGAATCATGTGGTCTTATCTTCAGCATGAATCCAAGCACACAAGAAATAATAGATATATAATGCAAACTTAAGAAATTTTTCATTTGGTTTCATTCCGCTTTGGTTTCTTTCCAGCTACGAAAGACAATAGATTTGAAGATGAAAGTAAAAGTCTGAAACTTGAATCCAATATTACTGTAGCTTTCATGGTAATTACCTTAGTAACCTTCTGAATTGCTCACTCACACATATCAGGGAGGTTTTTTGGAGCAACTTTGTTACTGTCCTTTTCAGTGGGAGACCAAGATTTCAAAACAATCACCTGTAGAGGTGACTGCAAAATCACCAAAAATTATTTTTTAAAAAATCCTTCAGATGTGTCAATCTAGTGGAAGGGACCACCTTAATATCCTGCATTTCAGTAAAGTTTCTAAATTTCAGCAGATCCAAGTCATGCCAATTATGGATCCTATCTATACCCAAATCTTTGCTCTACCATTTAGTATAAAAACTATATCAGCATGCAAACTGCTGAATGAGTAAAATCAGATAGCAAATGGGACAATGCATTGCATATAGATTTAATTCTCTCCAACACAAGAAGCCCAGAGAATCCCTCCATTATGCCTAAGATCACTCTGGCTAGGTCAGGAAGGGAAGTGTTTGTGAAAGAGAAGAACAACAAAGATGATTAGGGGACTGGAAGCTAAAACTTATGAAGAACGATTGCAGAAGTGGATATGTCTAGTTTAATGAAAAGAAGGACTAGGGGAGACATGATAGCAGTGTCCCAATATCTCAGGGACTGCCACAAAGAAAAGGGAGCCAACCTATTCTCCAAAGCAGGACAAGAAGTAATGGATGGAAACTAATCAAGGAGAGAAACAACCTAGAACTAAGGAGAAATTCCCTGACCATTAGAACAATTAAACAGTGGAATGACTTGTCTTCAGAAGTTGTGGGTGCTCCAACACTGGAAGTTTTCAAGAACAGCTATTTGTCTGAAATGGTATTGGGTTTCCTGCTTGAGCAGGGGGTTGGACTAGGAGACCTCCAAGGTCCCTTCCAATTCTGTTATTCTGTTTTCCTGTTAAGTCCAGTACACTCCCCATTTTATCTTGAACAGAGACTGATCAGGGGACCCAAACAAGATCACCCATTGTAATATCAGTTCCCCTCCAAAATCCTGCTCTTCTTTTCCACCTTCTCTCTTCTGATTTACAGAACATTCAAAAAATTAGATCTTCCTTTTGGTTTTTGTTTCATCTTAGCTCAGTATGATATAGTCAAGTTTACTTTCTTATGTCTTTTCTGGTAACTAATTAATCTTTCAGAGGCTGGGTTTCATTTTTAATCAGCCAGCACTAAAAGCATTAACCTTAAAACTAAATGGCAAAACAGTCATGCAATGCTTTCCAGCTTTACAAATGTCAAAACACAATGCAAACATCACAGAGGAAGCAGTGGTGCAACCTGTTGGGCAACTTGCAAGTAAGAAGGAAAACTTCAATCCATGTCTGTGTAACCTAAACCCAGATGCTTAGACAAATAGACATAGAATACACTGGGCTTTCTGTCTAGGTCTCTCCTCCACAAATGAACCACTGTGTGAAATAATAAGTCCGGAGTTAAAAAAAATAAGCCTTGCTCTGCTCTGCTGTTTATTTATCACATGGAAATCTGGATGACAGTCTGTGGGTGTGCAGATCCATTTTTCCTGCTCTTCAGCCTCTCATTTTCCAAAATGCTACAAGAGAAGAAAGGACTGGGTTATCCAATAGATTGGAGTGTCCAATTACTACACTCCTGCAGTAGTGAGAACATTATTTCCTCCATTGTATATAGAAAGATCATTGCAAAACTCAGAGCTTCCTGAAATAGAAGAGGAAATGTTTTTGGGTCCATGAACCTACTCCCATAATTCTGGAGAAATAAGAGCTATGAGCTGGCATTTAAACATTCAACTATCTATTAGTCTTCTTTGCTTCTCAGCAAACCATGCCAATGTTGCAATTACTCCTGTTCTTTATTCTGTCTGCCCTCCCCTTTTTATTACTAGTTCCCTCTGAATAAGAATCAGGACGTCCAGTAAAAGTATATCAAATTTCCATATTCTTGGCTTTAGGAAATCTAGAGTAATAGGATAGTTAACTAGTTATCAATTAGTTTTAATCACTAGTTTTAATAGAATAGTCTAAAGGGTCATAGCAACAATTAGAGATAATTATTTATGTTGGAGCAGATTTGGACATTTTCAGATGGTAGGAGTGATGATAAAATGGCTTCTGTATCTTATCAAGTCATGAAATTGCTACTCTAGCCAGTTCCAGGAAACAAATCAGTTTCTTATCTCCAGCCCAGAGGCTGGTGCTTTGCTTCACAGCATCCAATTTAATTTTATGATTAAAGAACATTGAAAAAAAGATAGTCAGGGACATAGATTCTTACTGGCACCAACAAGCCATGTGTTTACAAGTTGCCTATTCAGGATGAAGATGTATCAGGTCACTTTCATACTGGGCAACACAAACTGTGCTTTAACTCTCTAGTTGACAGGTGTCAAACCCATGGCATCACGTTGCCATCACGTGACATTTCATAGCATTTTCCCCTTTGCGGAGCTGGGGTGAGTGTGGCCTGCGTGTGACACGTCCGGCCCACGGGCCACCAGTTTGACACCCCTGCATAGTTGCTCTGAAATCAAGGGAAGAAGTGACAAAAGACAAATAAACTCAGTTAAAAGAGACAGATATGATGAATCACCAAACCTATGCACTGCAATTTCAGGTTACACAGTCCATCTTTGGAGGAACAGCATCAACTGGAATGGGATCCATCCACGCACCTCTCACATAGCAAAAAGGAGATGAAATGCCTCAACTGTACAACAGAACAACCATTCCTTCCTCTCTTAGTCAATGTGCTTGCAGGAGTATCAATGCCCCGCAAATATTAAACAATTTGTTATCTTTAAAATACTATTTATAAAAGTCCAATGCATTTCCCATGGACTATCCAGTGATATTTGCAACAGACACTTAAAATATTTGTTATGATTTCCATACTATAAATAAAAAAGTGGAAACGGATTTAGCTGCTTCACAGCACTTAATACAAGCAAAATTTGAATTTCTAATTTGGAGCTTAGTCCTCATGCTATACTAGCTTCTTAAACAGTCTGCCCCCCCCCCTTTTCTTTTTAATCAAACTTTGGTAGTCAACTCATTTTTGTGCTTAAATCATGTAAACTAGAACCATAAGCTATAAAAGGAAACAAGAAGACTAATTGTATTTCATAGCTCTGGCCCACAGGCTTTGTTCCTTCCATGTATGATGCCATGAATTTTTCTTGTGCTTCTTGGAGTTCAACCTATAGGACGGTATCCTTGTAGTTAAACTTTGTAAGTTAAAGACATCATCTGGCTTTCCAAAGATAAAATTAGAATCCTAATTTGTCCTGTGCAATTAGATTGGAAAGGGAGCACAGTGGCTCACGTGGTTGGGTTGGAGATTAACAAGCCCACATTCGAGACTTGAGTGCTGCTGCGTAGTGGGGTGAACTCCCATCATTCACTCCAGCTCCTTGCATGGACATGAAAGGAGCCCCCACAGGTGTCTCTCAGGCAATGGTGATGTCATTGGCTAATCTTTCAACCCGAAAGCACCTTGAATAGTTCCTATGACATGAACAGGATAGGTGATTAGGGAGAATTATTCGAAATTTTAAGATTTTTGTACTCTAAAGAGTCCTGTTAGGAAAACTGGGAATCAAGAATACTGTGTTTTTTTTTAAAACAAAATCAATGTTTTATTCTCGTAGAGGGAAGTTTTTAAAAAAAGTAGGAGAAACTATGGAGTATTCAGCAAAAGATGCAAACTCCAGTTATGTACATACATTTACAAAAGATTATTTTAGTTGAGAATCCAGCTGCATTATAGGAAGTCTTGGCTGCAATCATTTCCCCGTTTTTTACTTTTAATGTTGGAGAATTCTATAGTGTTCTGAGATTTAATTTTGAATAGCAGCTTTGTGGTTCAGCATCTGACTACAGTTTGTTAACCTGGAAGGCTGATTAAGAGCAGATTTTTGGAGAGTTTGACTTTTTTTTTTTAAGAAGCTTCAATGAGTATCATCTATTGTTAAGAAGAGCTGACTTGCTTAAGAATGCAAAGAACCAAGACTCAGAGGTTTCCTTAGCCACATCATGTGATAGAAAAGCTGCTAACCACCAACAGAAATTAGATGAGGTCACTTCCAAACAGGATACAGGCCTGTATTCATATGCTGTATTTATAGCCACTGAAAAATTGCATACTTCATATGCAGAGTTACACATTATTGAATACAAATGTTTCAGATTTTGATATTTGCATGAACACTTTCTAATAATTTGCAATAAGTGCTGCCTAATTTCTATTCTGGAATTTTCCAAAACCTGGTGCCCAAAGTAATAAATATGAATGCATTTTAGGAATTAAATCTTTTAGTTCCACAATTTCAAGGGCCCAAGGATGATAACAACCAAATGTACCATAGAAATAAATCTCTCCAAGAATAAATCCAAGAATAAATCCCGAAGTGAATATTTCACTGTTTCCTCTTGAGATAAAGCATCTGAAGAATTTTAGTCACGATGAAAGAGAAGTTTAGCAAAATTTCTCAAGAGAAGAAATACAATTCCATGAATAGCTTTTACCTCTGAAGAATTGGTACAGTATCTTTAAAATGCTCTAGAAATTCTAATGTTAACCTATCTAACAAATTATTTAATTTTAGATTTTTATCCTGTCTGTCTTCAATCTCTCAAGATGATAATAGAAGGCACCTTCAGTTTTTCCTCACACAACTGGCCTGAGAGAAAGTACTTGTCTAAAGTCCAATGAGCTCTGAGGGTTGAAATTGGCCTTGGATTTTGGTTTCTCTAATCTTAATTCAACTGCACCATACTAATTCTCAAGTCAATGCTCACAAAAAGTCTGTAGGTATGTATAGCACCACGTACTGTAGTATTTGGAAGAATGACTTGAACCAAAGGTTAACTGAATTAATCAAGTAAACAGAAACTCCACACTAAAATAATGCATACTTACAGAGCACATAAAAATCTACTTCTTCCGCATATGCAATAAATGAACTTTTATGCCTCTAGTACAGGTAGTCCTCAACATATGACCACAACTGAGCCCATAATTTCTGTTGTTAAGTGAAACATTTGTTTTTTCATCCCGTTTTATGACCTTTCTTGCCACAGTGGTGAAGTGAATCACTGCAGTTATTACATCCATTGTTAAGTGAATCTGGCTTCCCTATTGACTTTTCTGGTCAGAAGGTCGTGAAAAAGGATCACATGACCCCAGGTTGCTAGGCAACTATAATAAATATGAATCAGTTGCCAAATCTGAATCTTGATCATATGACCATGGGGATGCTGCAACCATCATGTGAAAAACGGTCATAAATCTCTTTTTTCAATACCATGCATTGTAACTTTGAATGGTCACTAAACAAACTGCTGTAAATTGAGGACTATCTGTATTTTTTTGCAGATAAGAAGCATGCATGAAGAATGATAGCCATGGCTGCTGGAAATTTCAGTCGACATTAGCCATTCTTCTTTATTATTAAATTTATATGCCGCCCATCTAGCTGTTCATTATGTTCACTCCTGCATATAATATAAGGATTTATAGCCCAACCTGATCTATTGTGAATATGCTACTGCACATGATCTGTTTATTCTCACTTTGTTCCTCCATTCATGCAGGTGGACAAAATTAACCAAAAAGGGAGATCTTATTTGGGGATCTGACTTTAGAGATCTTTACTTTTTGCTTATGTGCAATCTTAATCTGTTTAGGAACAAAAACCTACATGCCAAATATAGATACCACATTGAACCTTCGTTTTCACATTATGCCATCTGAAATCCATTGATTCCAGATATGACCAATCCATGCCATGCTATATGCACTTCCCATTTTTCTGGGGAAATAATATCATATATCCTTGCCATTACTAGATTCTGGTTATAATTTCAAACATTTCAGCCAACACATTAATAAGAAGTAGGTCTGGGAGGAAATCTAATCTTCTGCTATTGTGAAGATCTTTTTCACCTTTCACTTTCAGAAACGCTACAATATTGATATGCAACATGACTGAGCTATAATGGGAATGTTTTGAGCAAAAGCAAAGCTGACCTTCAGCCTAATTATTTCCTACAGTCTTAACAAATTTTGAACTTGTTCTTATCAAATCATATCAAATTTAACTTGCTTAGAATTATCAGACTGGCATATAAAACTATAATGCCTCTCAAGGGAACACAAGCTATAACAGGAGGGCTGGGGGTGTTAGCTGCAATGTGTCTATACTTGCTACAGATAACTGTTTAGCTTTTAAATAGACTTAAGATTTTATTGGTGCTAGTTATTTTCCTGAGGTAGCATATCAGCCTTACTAGGTTCACCAGACAGGAAACGCAACCAGATGAGCTAATTCTATTTTATTGTTAAGTTACATTAGCAGAATCTTGTAAATCTGAAACACAATTCTCTATCTCACCCCAAGCTCCTTTACAAAACTAGGGAGGGTATCTTCTAAGTTCCTTGCCCCACCCACATTCCTGTTGCAGGCTCAACTGACTTCTCTCCTGGCTGCATCTTTTTGCCTTGTCTCCCAAGGTCCACCTCATACATAACCATCCTGAGGTAATTGATGCCAGAAAAGGAAATCAGTCAAGGCACTGCCATCTTGTTGCTAGATTCCATACCAATCTTCAGTTAAAAACATATTGCAATGAACTTCCTTCCTCAAAACAAGATCACATGATTAAGTATGCTGAAATGTCACTTTGTGCAACAAATATATCATAAAAAGCAAAACAAAAGGCACCTAGAAACATCTAGCCTAGAAAATCTTTAATTCAATGTATCCAAATGTTTAATAAGTGAGAGAACTTTCTAGAGTATGGTAGTTCCACCCTTCTGACAAGAAGAAGTAAGAAGAGGAAGAGAAGGGGCAAACATTTCAGGAAAGAAATCCAAAACTGTTCAAAGATTGAAAACACTACTTTGTTCATTTTGCAAATACCCTATTGTCCTCCAAACTGATGGTTTGGAATTCAATTTAAAACAGAAACTACCAAGAGGATTGCACGCCTGGAATCAGTTCTGCCTTTTGAGCAAACTAAAGCATTACTGAAGATCTAGAGTCACAGAAGATTCACAGCGTGCCAGGAAAAACTGAGCCCTTCTATTACTTTCCCAGGACAAAACAAAAGGTATTAGACTCCACACAGATGATTTTATTACCGAGGTTTTGAGAAATGAATAAGAGAATTATAAGCCATGAAATGGAAAACTTTCCCTTTAAGAATGCTTTACAGGAAATTGACTTCAGCTGACTGCTTTACCAAACATGTTCCCTGAAGCTTACAGATTCAATGGTTTGCAAAATGCCAGATCATGTGTTCCTCCTGTGGGATTTGCAGCACCATATGTAGACTTGGACTTAATCTTCCTTAACCTTTTGGTGCCAAATACACTGTATATTTCACAGTTCTGCTTACAGAACTGTAGCTTGGAAGGAAAGGGCCTCATTCATGAAGAGGGAAGATAAAAGTGGTAAAGGAAAATATTCTGGTTACCACTCCTGAATATCAGGCCTCGAGATTTTTAAAGCATGTTTTGGCCTGCCATGGAGGCCAAAATTTACATCCAAAATTTAAATCATTTACATCCTGACACTGACCATGGAGTGAGGGTTACTCCTTACACTACCAGTTCCTTCCACCAATTCCACTAGAATTGTGATGTTTTGAAAATCAGTCAATACTTGATAGACATTTCAAAATACAAATGAAATCATCTGAGGGTAAAATCATCTCAATGCTGAAACTTGAGTGTGTTACCCTTTTGCCATATGTTGATGACAGAATGCACTGTGACTGAGATCATCTCAGTTTTATGTTCCAGTCTGGGTTTCCCAGTTGGTTTTTAAAAGGGCTCAGAAAGAATAGTGTTTAGCTATTTGCCACCACTTATTCCCCATTTGCCTACACAAACTAAGAGAGGCTTCCTCAAGCCAGAAAGAAAGAAGTTGAAACAGCTAAATACACATTTTCCCTTTGCCTGGAGAAGTGTAAGTTTAGCTATTTCAACTTGCTCCCCTTTTTTCCTACACAGGCAAAATGGGAGAAATTTAATCAAATGGCTTAATGCACACTATTATTCTGCAAATCCTCCTGATTGAAAAAAGATGGAAAAAACTTTCTTAAAAGCTGAATGGTCAGGGAACAAATCAATCCAGGCATTTTTTAAGAGATATGGCTAATTTCTCTGCATGAGAAAAACAGGAGTCACATATTCTCTGTCAACAAGTACAGCAGGCTTTTTCTGGGGAGTTTTAACATAACTGTTATGCAAATTTCAAATGCATATGAAAATTGTTAAAGGACAATAGTTGGCATTTTTTTCTCCTTTCTGCTCTTTTGTGATATGCAGTATATCTGTATGTAATTTAGGAAATTAAAAGCATATCGGGCTTTCTGAATAAGAGTATTCTACGTTTCAACATAATGTTCAGAAGTAGCCACAGCATTTGGAGGTCTCATCAGAATGACAAACCATTGTGATGTCACAGTGCAAACTCTACTGCTTCTCCAGTATCACCTCTTTCTGGCAAATCTTATGCTCTGAAGAGCCAATAAGTAAGAAATGAGAAAGTATTTTCTCTAATGTTAACAAAGTTAGTGTAATTCACTTTGTCAGGTTGGACTTTTGAAGCTCCAAACTACACTCTTATAGCAACTCTACAACTCTCTTTCCTGTATGGCTAGGCAAAATGACAGGGTAAGGAAATAAATTATAGGATTCCTAACCCAGCTTTTGCCTTCTTGATGTCTGACTGAATTACCAGCCAAGTTCTCCCCACAATATATAGGATGATTTTCCTAATGTCAACACAGTTGGTTTCTCCATCCAGCACCCACTAGCTGATGCTTAAAGAGATAAGAGTGTATATAACATGAAACCATATCTCTCTCATTTAGAAGTTGTTGGGTCAACTCTAAGCATGTCATTACTTACCAGGGTAATACAAGAGAAAGGTAGATTGTAATTTTGCTACAAGGATTGGTTAGCAACCAATGGTCAAACTGATTTTTTTTCCTGAAAGGCAGAACAATAGCAAAATTATCAGATTATGTCTGCTAGACTCACCATGATTTAAGTGCCTGATACAATCATTCAACATGGTGCTGAATTTCTTCTGAGCTTCTGAATCCGGAAAACAGTAATAACTATGTCTAAGGAAAGGCTGCCACAGGTAGACTGGAAATTCCTTTGGAGGGACAACAAAGGCCTGGGTATTCTCTTTTTCACTGGAACCTTAAAAATATGCATACATTTATGTTTTTAGTCATTCCATCAGGTTTACATATAATTATAGACAAATTTCCAGTAGACATGTAATCTTGCCTTAACATTTGTGCCACCAATGCTTAATTTTCATTGTAACTCTATGTGCTCTGGACACCACCCAGGTTGTAGCATCAGCCTATCTGAGCATTCCAGTGAACAGATTCCTTAGTCTGGACTCACAATTACCCAGATTCAGAATGTATAAGTTATGTGCATCAGATGAGCAGTTATATAAATTTAATGCATGCATGCATGCATACATGCATATCATCCCTAATCTATGTAATTTGTCTCTGGCATCAGGATTGTGCCTCTGGGCCTGTTTTCTTGACTATTAGTTTTTACTTGACTTTGATTATGACTCTGTCTCTTACTTACTTTGCTTCTATTCAGCTTCCACTGTTGCTCTGGGTTTTGAGTTGATATGACTCAAACTATATGTACATTTCAGGACAACAACAAAATAATACTTTACAGTGTAAGATAGGCAAACTTATTAAATGTATGCCTTTAAACTATGTGTAACTCTTTATAATAATTAATTTATAAAATAATAATATATTGTTTATAAACGAATATATAAGTATATAAATTAAATTTATAAAGACAATGCAACACTTGAAAGAGAACATCAATTAATACGCAAAGTAGTATAAAATATAAAGAGGAATAGGCTATACCTTACCATTAGGTTCTGGAAAATGCTTATCAGATAGTGTGTTATATTCTTCCCCTGTAATTAGCACTTTGCCTCCAATAGGGAGAATGCAAGTTTTTGAACTTACTCCTTTCTGGAATGCCTAGAATTAAGAAAAATTAGTAAATATTTTCTTCTTTAAAAAAGCACCCTCAACTTATAAAGTGGCTGCTAAAAATAAATAAGAAAATGTGAACAACACTTAAATTTCAAAATCCAGAATGGGAGGTAATTCAGTTATTCTGTTAAATGTTCTAACTAACCACATACCTCATTTACTGCACCCTGACTTAAAATTTCCATTTATCTATTTTTTTTAAACTGGCATTTTCTCTTCCAATAAGATTCTAGGATTCTATTGGAAGATAGGATCATTTATCAAACATTAATATAATAGTATATGTAAAATGAAATAAATTGGACAAGTAGTATGTATAACATTTATTATACATTAAATATGAAATCAAGTAATAGAATTGAACCATTTTTTTTGTATGGTATAGATTTTTTTCCCTTAAAAGTAAATAATGATGATGATGATGATGATGATGATGATGATGATGGGTTTCTCTGATACAATATTGTAAGACCTTCTCCTGATCAATATCATTAATTTAAAAACTAGATCCGTGATGGTGAAACTATGGCACATGTGCCACAGGTGGCACACGTAGGCCTCTCTGTCGGTAGGTGAGCCCTCGCCCCAGCTGAGCTGTATATACATCCAACAGGAACAGGAAGTGCCTCACAGGAGCAGATAGGGGTTAATCCTAGAGAGGCAGGAAATGCATCACTGAACAATGGAGATGAATGCTAGAGAGGAATAAAGCTGCATACAAGGCAGACATAACACCTGTAACAGTGTAGGCATGCAGGGTGGGAGCACAGGGGGATGCAGCGCACCCATCTGCCTCTTTTTTGGTCCCAGAAGGCTTCAGGGAGGCCTGCTGGGCCCAAAATGGATTGCGGGGGGGTTGCGTGCACATACACAGGGGGCAGGGGAGCTTGTGGGGGGGGGGTGGCATGTGTGCATGCGTGTGCACGCTTGCAGCATGCAAGGACAAAAAGGTTAGCCATCACTGAGCTAGATAATGAAGCGGCCAGAATGCAACTCTGCTTGATGCTTTGAAAAGTGGAAATAGGATTCATTGGGTTGTGCAAGCATTTCACAGGTATAAAAATATTTTTATTTAGCATCATTATCAAATAGAGGATCATTTGATCTTCAGTAAAAGTCAGTAAATGAGGCTGATTGTCTCTTTAGCCTCTCTAGGGAAAGTGAATCATTAATTATACCTTTCGAGTCTCACTAAATGAAATTTCTATTGTTCTCCCTTCCCCCACTCCTATCCTCTAGCCTATAAACCAATCTCCATTCTCCACCCTGCTAATGTTGTCATGTTATTGGCCTCCCAGATTGGTGTCCTAACTGGGCTTCTGCAACATGCTGAACACGGAGCTGCCCTCAAAAACTGTTCAAAAGCTTCAGCTGGTGCAAAATGCAGTGGTACAGGCAGTCATGGATGTCTGTCATACAGCACATGTACCATCTCTGCTCTGCAAAGTGCATTGGTGGCTAGTATGCTTCCAGATTTAATGCAAGGTGCTGGTCTTCATGACTTGGGACTGGGTTAGTTATAAGACTGTCTCTCCCTGGTTGTATCTACCTGTCTTATAGATCTGACAGGAGATGAATGCTCCTGGTCCCGTCAGGGAATGTCATCTGAAGAGACTTTTCTGTTGTGGCCCCTGTCCTCTGGAACATCATTCCCATGGAGATCAGACTTACCCCAACCCTACTGACTTTTTGTAAAGCCTTGAAGACTTGGTTTTATCATTGAGCCCTGGGCCCTGATGATGCAAGTGAAGCCATTTCTTGGTTTTATTTACTGTTGTGAATTCACTATTGCTATTGGTTGTTTCTCCTCAGCTGCTATTTATAGTTTTCTTATATTGTTTTTATTCTGTTTTAGGTATTATTAACTGCCCAGATTCATGTAGGCTTGAGGTGAAGCCCATGAGCATTAGTATCTTATTTTCAAGATGAAAAGCTGGAAAGTAACCATTCCAAAATTAAAATATTGTATTCATCATCATATTAATTATGGAAACAATTAAATAATGAAATAAAGTCTTTTAAATATCTATGCATTAACTGGAAGATTCTACCACAGAAATATCAAATTTATGACCTCCCAGGATGGCACAACACTCTGCTAATCACCAATGGTAACTTCGTGACTTTCAGTAATCTTGCTTACCTACAGTTGTCTGATTCTGAAAACATCTATCTCTAAACACATACTGAGAATACATCAAGCTACAAAGTGGAAAAGAATGCAGACAAATGGGATAGTTTTATGGAAAAGACTGATGTCTTTTGGATGTGTTGATTTCTCAAAGGCACAAAGGAAATCCGAGATACAAGAAGGATTGGAAAATGGCAATACTCATATACAGTACATGTTCTTGGAGCAGACTTGAGATCTGGATAAAAAGACAACCACTTTAGAATACCAACATCTTAAAATGTTTTTTTTTTTAATGGAAAATAATTTATTATAAACTGCCATTTTCTTTTATCCTCTTTATTTTTAAGGTTGTCTATAAATGTTCTTGAAGAACAGAAATCATGGATGGCTATAGACCAAGGCTTTTAAGGGAAGCATGTCCAACTTCCCGGGTGGGGGAAGGGGGAGACATCAATGTGGGTTGATAGAAAATCTCCAGAGTGGACTTCACTAATGAATTGGCAAAGCACCTCAATTCCCATTTTGTCAATGGGTAAATTAGTATTTCATTTTACACATCTTCCTCTAATATGCTCTGAGAGTTACAAATGTGCTCAGTGGCTCAGAAAAGTATGGTCATTCACTAGTTTTGATTTCAGAATAGAACCCAACAGATCAGCAGTGCTAAACCTCATGAGTGTGTTAGCACTTAATAAATCAACAGATTACCTCTTTGCTTTCAAAGCTTTCCACAGCGTAATTATTTTTAATTACTATGTATCTCTCTTTCCATTTCTTCAGGTCTTCAGCAAAATGTGATACCTCTCCTTCATAAAGGACCGTGCTGGATGATCCAGGTGGCTGTAGAAAAATGACACCAAGAAACAGAATGAGCTTCTTGCAAGCATTATGTTCCTTTTCTTTTGTAAAATGGGGGAAAGGATCTAGCACCTTGGAAAGATTGGTGTAGAACTTCAAAGCACTGATATGAACGTATGAGATTTTTCATGCTACTACAAGAAGATTACAGTATACTGTGTCTGAGGCCTGTATCCTCAAATTCAGCTTTCAAATGAACCCTGAATGTTCTGCTTTCAATATTCACTTGAGAAGAAAAGGACTTAGAAACAAAATCAATTTAAAGTATTTATTTACCAGTAGCTAGTTAGTTAATTCATTAAATTTATTAGCCGTCCAACTCCAATAAACTCTTGGATTGTTTCACAATGAAGCCTATTTTTAAATTTTTGTTTTCTCTACCCTATCCATGCTGATACTTTTTGCTTAGGAATCTAGGTATTTTCATCTATTGTGGTTTAACAGAGTTCTTGGGAAGCATAACATGTGTTTCTATTTGTGTGTGGAAATACAAATATGGTATTTTAGGCTCTTGTGAAATAGCTGCAACTCAAAGAGGATAACAGTACTCATACATTAAACCATGATTTCCGCAATACTGGTTGATTAAATAAACCAAATCTAGATAAATTGGCATCTTGACTAAGGCATAAATTATCATTCACATGTCAAAATCATTTTGCATAAAGGGCACAAAGGTGAAACCAAATGAAATCACATTCTGGCTTATCTTGATATGTGAACTAGACTACAAATGAGGGCATGAGCAGCCAGTAACTTTCACAGCCGACTGGAACCTTCAAACACAGTTAGCCAGATTGTGATATAACAACAACTACAAAGAGTCTGAATTATGGAGGGTAGGAAGGAATTACTACCCTCCATAGTGCATCTGAATAATTGAAACATGCACAACAAAGATATGGCCAATGCTAATGATATGTGGGGATGATCTTGGGAGAATGAGCAAAGAGATGAAGCCAAGGAAATGGTCAGGTAAAAGACAGCTTAGCCTGCAACAGGAAAGTAGCTGGGGCAAATAATTCAGAAGGGACTCTCCTGAGTTTCATAGGCTGTAAAGAGGGACAGGAAAAGAAATGTATTTTGAGACTTATGAGACTATGTTTATGTAACTTTACGATAGAGTAGAATTAGCTCATCTGGCTGTGTTTCCTGTCTAGACCACCTTGCAAAACTGACACCAACTGCCTAAAGCATGGGGTGGAAACATCAAAAGACAACAACAACAACAACAACAACAATAATAATAACAACAATAACAATAATAACAACAACAACAACAACAACAACAACCCAGGAGATCCCAGAGTTGAAGAAAAAGAACTGGAAAAAAATCACAAAATATCGTGACCTGTCCATTGAAACTACATGGCTATGGATGAAACATGTAACAGTGATACCCACTGTCATCGGGGCACTTGGTACCATGTCCAAGAATTTTATAAAACACATCAAGAAATTGCAGCTTCCTGCAATAACACCAGCAGAAGTGCAAAAACCTGTGCTACTCGGAACATCATACATCTTAAGAAGAGTTTCATGTTTAATGAATAAAAGTGATGATGATGATGATAATAATAATAATAACAATAATAATAATAATAATACTTGTTACCTTTATTTTTAAGAATTGAGACTGCAGATCTCTGTTTTGTTCCAGCTCATTCTGAATGTGCTTGCAGAAGGATATGGCATATTGGCGCTTATAGTGTGGGCTGAAGTTTCTGATCACCGCTTCAGTCTTTCCTGAAAAGGCATGTTAAATATAGCATATTTAGGCTCCATTTTGCTTAGGCTTCACAAGGGCATGAGGCCCATCCCCAGATTTTTAGAAAACATTTTCTGCAAAAGGACTATAGAACTACAGTGGTACCTCGGTACTTATTATTAATTGGTTCTGGAAAGTGCAATGAGTACCAAAAACGATGGGTACCAAACACATTTTTCCCTTAAGGAATAAGGCAGTGAGTCACAAGGCACCCGACACCGTCAAATTTTAGCTTGTGCGTTGAGTATCAAACGATGAGTACTGGGAGAAAATGTTAACTCCAAATGTGTTCAGTACCAAATTAAATGAGTTTCAAAGTACCACTTTACATGTATCTGTACTGAGAAGCAATATAAGATTTTATTATGAATGCTAATATTTCCTGACAAATAGCCTTTTGTTTTATCTGACTTAATCCTGATTCTGGCCTTAAAAACATAATGAGACAGGATAAGAAATCTCCTTATTTTTGTACCAGTGTATTTGATTAGTTGCAGAGGCAGATAACAGTCCTTAAGCATAACACTTTTACTTATCTGATTCCAGGTGACACGCAGTCACAAATCTATTTCCCTCCCGCTTCTAAAAAGAGAAGTACTATAGCTATTGAGAATCTGTGTGGTATAGAACTCAATTTGGGATTCAAACAGGAGAAACCATGATTACAGAAGCCCCATGGGGAACTTTGACCAATCATGTTCTCTCAGTCCAGCCTTGCTCACATTATTGATTTATTTCAAGCATGCATATAGTTGCCCCATTCAAACAATGCAACTCTGAATAGCATGCAGTAAATTGGTAAATAACAATATCCCAGGAACAAAATATCACCAATTATAAATAAATATAACAAGTAATTAACAATCAGGGATTCGAATTTATCATACCCTTCTGTGTACGAACTCTATTCATCTTGACCCAAAAGAAACAGCCAACTTTTCATTGCTTTTCTACAGGTTTCGCGCTGTATGTATAATCTGAGTTTACAGTAGTAGGAAATCAGATTTAGGGTAGGAATATCATATATGTAACTCTATATATCTCTCTCTATAAAAAATGAGTCTTCTTATTGGGACATGAAGTTTGTACAAGGAATGGAAACATCCATAAAATTGACCTTCCCTGTTGCAGTTGAAATATTTCCTATTACTGTAATCTCTCAGATTTGATTTCCTACTACTATAATCTCTCAGATTTTTAAATAATAAACACCAAAGAAAACATTACGAAAACTCTCCATGTCTTGAAAATAGGTGTATTTCTATGCATGGACTGACTGTACTTGATCTGCACAAATACAGCAAGACATAATAGCCAATTAAAGGTTTGTTACACCAGAATATCTTAATGCAAAAATGTCTGAGGAGCAAACTTCTATAGAAACAATCGATAGAAGCAATCTTTTTAATTCCATATATATTTTAAAAGATTGGAGAAATGAACTCTTCCCACCCCACACCCCAACCCCCTGTGCCCCCTTACTAGCACATTTCCAAATTTGGTCTTGAATCTCTGGCATGCATATTGCAGTTGTTTAAGGTGAACTGCAGCCAAGTTTTTCAATTAATGTGCTTGACTTCTCTGCTTGTCCCCAGCTGGGGAGGGAAAGGAAAGCCAAGAACTAAAGGAGGCAAAGATCTCCTTGGAAATCTTGGGAAAGGCGTGACATGTTTTCCAAAGACAGGGTCCAGATTGTCATCTCCAGATGCAACTGAATTACACATGCCATGGTTTTTAAGCTCTCAAACAAGAACCTTCCTAAATGGTAGAGCAATTATTCTTTTACAAAGCACACGCCTATGGAATTCTTGTTCTCATATTGCTCTATTTCTCAAGTAGCATCCCAAACAAATGTTACGGTATCCCTGAGCGCTGCAAAATACCAAGAGGGTAAAGGCCTAAAATGCAGACAGAATTTTATTGCTTGTGGTCAAGGATCAGCTTGCCTTCCCACTTCTGCATATAAGAGCGATCGTGCTGGTTTTGGCTGAAACCCAGTGAGCTGAGCATTCAAAATGAATCAATGGCCAGCAAAAGATAGTCAGAAAGTTTCCAAAATTAGAGAAGAGGACTGTAAAGGATTATTGCACTGGAACTGTGATACAGGTGGTCCTTGACTTACAACAGTTTACTTAGTAACCATTCGAAGTTACAATGGCAGTGAAAAAATGACCGTTTTTCACACGTATGAGGGTTGCAGCATCCCCATGGTCACATGATCAAAATTCAGACACTTGACAACTGACTCATATTTATGACGGTTGCAGTGTCCTAGAGTTACAAGATCACCTTTTGCAACCTTCTGGCAAGCAAAGTCAATGGGAAAGCCAGATTCACTTAACAACCGTGTTACTGAATAACAACTGCAGTGATTTCTTGCCACAGTTAATGACTGTGGCACGAAAGGTCATAAAATGGGGCAAAATTCACTTAAGTGTTTCGCTTAGCAATAGAAATTTGGGGCTCAATTGTGATCGTAAATCAAGGACTATCTGAAGTCTATACATCATGATTCAAGTGCAGTAACCCGTGATCATTTTCTGAACCAGAGAAAAGTTATCAAGTTCAACTCTAACTGATGCAAATCTTCTGTGAGACTCATCAGGATGTAAAAGCCAGGATGTATAGTCATATGCATACACAAAGTGTCTGTTAAATATCTTGTTGTATGGTCACTGTGAGGCCCTTCCTAGGGTTTACATTTCAACATTTCCATTCCTTGGAAATATCCTAAAGCTAATCCAATTGTTTCTTGCTATTTTTTCCCCTTAATCTTAAAACAATGCATATAAACTGAGATACATACATCCTGTACTTTTCTGGCACTGAATGAAATCAATCCGCTGCAATATATGATAATATGGAATAAAACACCCTGCTCATTCAAACTTATTTTCTTACCTCTTTAAAAAAATGGTTATTCAAATGTAAAGCAACACTGCAGCTGCATTTTTGTTGTGTGTTCCTAAACTAAGCTTTGTTAGCTTTCTGTGAGACAAATTATAGAATAAACTACAGCCATTGGAGTTTATTCAATGAATCGTGGTTAAACAAGCGACAGCTTAGTAGGTCGGTCATTTAAAACAAGAAGTTGCAGTTGCTGTCTAAGTTCAGAACTTCATACTGCACTGAAATTCTAAACTGATTTCCCATTCCCCACTGACTCACTAGGATATGCATGAAACACACATCTGGGCTCTGATTTTTATTAAATGCAAACTCACCACCCTTTCCTTTTTGTCATGCACACTAGACTGGAAATTCTCCATGTTTAGCAATATCTCACAAGGGTAAAAAATGTTGCTTCTCTGAGAGGGTGAAAAAGCAAATTTTGCAGGTTCAGTGAAAACAGTAAATCTAGATTTCCTCCAGTTTTTTTCAAGGCTTTAAGCAGCAAACCCCAAAATTATAGTCTTCAGAAAACCCATAGACTATTTCAACCCTTCAATATTGGAGGGTGAAGGAGTTCTTTGAATAATTAAAACAGTAGTACTCAAGCCTAGAAGTTTTCTCCAGTTTTGAATGTTAGAGTTTTACTAAATTTTTAGGGACTTGGAACCTTTGGGCAAACTAGATAATAATTTTGTTTGCTAAAGAGAAAATTGGGTCCTTGAACTTAAATATTTGCATGGTAATTATTTACTCTATTGCTAAATTTAAGTCTTTGCAACATTAACAATGATTTTTATTGCTGCAGCAACTGTTCACCCACAGCGTTATGTGAACATGGAATAACAATACCTGCATTAATTCACCAGTGCACATATAATGGGCATTATATGAAAATCACTTTTAAACAACTCCCTTTGATGGCTGTCATCAATCCGAGACATAGAAGTCTCGGTGGTACCCAGAAAACATAGATGGTAGCAAGAGATGCCCTATTGTTTAAAAAATAAAATGGTCAAACTTTTATGTGATTCTTAATATGAGAGGGTTCTGCTTTTAATCTTAATTAAAATTTAATTTTTGATTTTTAAAAATTGAAAACTTCATTTTTAATTTTGTTTTATACAATTAAATTTATCTGCTCTGAGCTTTGCTCTCTGCTGCAATTTTTCAAGACTTGCACAAAGCAGGAACTAATTTTGACAGTGTTCCTACTTTGTTTTTCAAAGTTTACCATTGGCAGTTATCCTAACAGAGTTATTAGTTTTACACATGGGATGGACATATCAACACTTCATTTATCATTTTATATGTCATAAAAGTTAGAAAACAGTACAAAAATAAGTATGATCTGTTTGGGTGCTGCCAATGTCCACTTTTAAAAATTCATTCGGCATGATACTTATTCTCAGTCTTGTTAGTAATGAGGAAGACTACTCTTGCAATCAGTTAAACATTAAAATGTTTAATTCATATCTCAGATCTCAGACCACAGTAATAGTAAATCTAAACAGAACTATGAAATTGGAATGGACATTGTGCAAACAGTTGGATAGATAAGCTTAATTTGTTTCTTACTAGATCAATTGCAATTATTTGCATTTGTAAAGACATCTGTTTTCTGTTTATACATAAGTGTTTATAGTTCCGCATTTCCATATTTTCTAAAAATATTTTACACTTTTTCAACCAAAACCTAAATTTCAAATATCTTACATTTCCCCAGTCCTTTGTAAAAATGGAGAAACCACTTGAAAGAAAATGGAGTTCTATGTCAGGCAAATTGTGAATCAATGTGATTAAAATGGGATCTTGGTCTTCAACCACTAAAAATAAAAATAAAGGAAGAAATTACATGTTGCCTGTTTAGCTCATGTAAACGACTATTGTCTTTTTTATTTTTTAGAATTTTAGTTCTCTCTTCACCTTTTGTAATGGTTGAGCAGCCATTGATAGATATTTAATTTTGAGGAAAGTTGCATTAAAATTGTACCTTAAGTTTCTCAATTTGGTTTGCCCTCTTAGAGAAAGTTCATATGGTTGGCTGCAGAAGGTAGACATTAACTCTGATGATTTAACTCTGATAAGCAGTACTGAGGCAGCATGCGTATTTTGGTAGCTAATGACATAAGGACTGCCCATCTCTGGTTTGCTTAGCGTGATACATAAACCTGGTTCTCTAATTTGTTTATTTTATTTACTTGTTTGTACAATTTCTATGGGCGCCCATCTCAGTTAATGACACTTGTTCTGGCATTTACCGTAGTATCTGTTAGCTCCTTTGTTCTCAGCTTGCAGCTCTTGATATGTTTCAACTTGAAGGATATGTTTGGAGTTATTAAGTAGCATTTAGTTTTATATTGGCCTAGATATGATTACAGTCTTAAGGATTCTGAGTGAAGCTTGTTTTAGAGTTGTCTGCAACTGCATATAAGTATAGTTGCATACCTAAACTGTGAAGGGGTTGAGGGATTAGCATAAATTGCAGATGGCTGCAGATGGGCTGACATACACACCTCCCAAATCCCAACTGTAGGTTGCGCAGAAGAATTCATCTTGCATGCTGATTAGTTGATCCAACTTCCTTTCTGTTTGAGTGTCCCCTAGCCAGAATGCTACATTTGCAGAAATATGAATGGAACAGCTATTTAACTGTCTCCAAATGACAGACCTATGTTCCCTGATGTGCATTACCAGGGAATTCTGCTTGACCCTTTACTGTCACATACTCCAAAAGCTAGAAATAGGGCTTAATAAATCTTATTATATAAATTATATCTCATGGTACCACTGGAGGACATTTGCAACAGCCTGTTTTCTTAGGCTGTTATTTTCAACATTCTGGATATTTCACGTTAACAAAATGTACTAAAGAAAAAAATTGTAATAATCATAAATGATAGAGCTTTAGACTTTTTACATTCCGCTGTTATTGTAACAGGAAAACAGCCTTAGCCACAACAGCTGGAAAAGTCATTGGGGTGGGGGTGGGGATTTGTTTTGAGGGAGAATCAGACTGGCTTGCATATTTCCATTCTCATATAGTAAATTAAAATAGTGATTGCAGATAGAATTCTATCCTAATTCTAAAAACATGTTAGGCAAAGCATCTGAGGAAGTTAAAATTAGATCTAAGTTGATATATCAACTAAAGAGTAGTTTACTCTTGTTTTCATGTCTACAACAGAAATTGAAAACTAGCCAATCACTAGTCCATCTGAAATTTAAATAATATTGTGTCAGGAAAATGAAGGCCAATACACAACGTGTAGCTTTTTTGTCCTCTGACATTTCTTTTAATAATTACAACCTGATTTTTTCTTAATTAGATAGAACTAAAACTATCCTAGTAGCAATTCAGTGTGTCTTTTTTGGGTTATCACAATTTTCTAAAAGAGTATAATGTGTGTGGGGGATTTAAAGCATAGCACTACCAGATTGAAGGATCTGCTAAACTGCTCTGTCAGGTTCCTCTAGTAATTCTTTCTTTCAAGAGCACCTCCATTTGCTTTGACACAAATACTTCCAGTGGTTCCAATGGCTTATTCTAATTATCACACTGACCAATACTGCTGCTTTTAAAAATTAAATGTTAAATCAAAGGATGCATTCCACATCATAACTAGTTTAGCTCTTATTGTTGTCATTCAGTCGCTAAGTCATATCCGACTCCATGGACCATTACATGCCAGGATCCCCTATTGTCCACTATTTCTTAGCTCTTGTACTGCTATACAACAACGTACGTTTCCAAAATTTTAGGGCCTGGCCACACTAGGCATGTACCAGTATTTGTTTTGGATTTAGCAGTAAGAATAGTATGTGCATGTGCATTCCTTTATTTTGCAAATATGGAATTGGTGCTTCCTACATATTCTAGAATAACTAATCTAGATTGATTCTTATATTAGTGACATAGTTAGAATGGATGGCTTTCATTTGGCTGCTCCATAATAAATTTCAATGCAGAAAAATGGGATCGAAAGTTCTTTTGAATCTGAAAATACTATAACTAATGCCATTTCCTAGGGCATAGCCCTTGTTAAGCAGTTGGACGCTTTTCTATCAATGCAACTAACACCTGCTAATGTTGAATCTTACAGGAAAAACAGAGCATTTCAGTTGACCACATTTCCTGTTACTAAAATATAAGGCACGCAAAGAGGAAAGCAAGACCTTAATCCTTTTTAGACTGCTTGACTAAGACCTTACTCAAGTTACCGAATAACAATTTTAACTCATAAGGGTGTATTTCAGCTTGTTTACATTTTGAACCAACTTGTATCCAAGCAGAGTTTTTGAAATGATTCATGGTCAATATGGTTAGGGCATATATGAAAACACATCCATTTCCCTTCATACAGCTAGGCAACCAAAAGAAACAGGAAGAAAACAACAGTATAAAAGGAATATATATCTAGAGAATAAATTCATGACCTCCACACTTTCTGAAGCCATTCTGGTTGATGTGGAATGGAAGCATTTAGTCTTACATTGATTCTTTTGCATCAGAGGTTATCAGCGTGGTACCTAGGACACTCCTAGACAAGGTTTCAGGATAAATAAAAATTAATTTAAAATTAAAAAGCTAAAATCTTAAAATGATAAATCACCTAAGATTTCATCATGCTTGCATGCCAATTTATGTTAGAATGCCACTTTGTAAAGTTCCAGAACCAGAGGGGCTGAAAACTCAAAGACTGCTCAATCTTGCCAGGGTTCAATTGAAGCCTGTGGTTCCCCATCCAGATGCTCACAGCTTCTAGATACTAGTATAGGATGTCTACAGGGTCACTTAATTTACCAGTGGCGCAGATGTACAAATGAGTATAATCAGCATAGTGATGTTGCCTCACCCCATGGCAATGGATGAGCTCACCCAGCACCCTCATATTGATGTTGTATAAGAAAGGGGAAAACACTAACCCTGTGGCACTTCACATAGTAGAGAGGGGGTGGGAACTCACCTTCCCAATCACCACTGACTGGAACTGACCCTATAGAAAGGAGGTAGCACAATACTCTGCTAGCACCTCCAATCCTCTAAATCAGTCCAGAAGGATACTGTGCTATAGAAAACTTCCAAGAGGTCAAGTAAAGGAAAGATAGATACTACTATCCCAGAGCCACTATCTTGTTCATGCCATAGATCATCCAAAAACATGATCAATGTCATTTTCATATCATATTCAGGTCTACATCCTAACTGAAAAAAATCCAGTTAATCCACTTCACGCAAGGCCCTCTGTGTTGTAGCTCCATTACCTGAGCCTGTGACATCGGCAGGAGAGGACTCTGAGAGTGAAGGAAAGGAGTTGGCAAGGCCTCCCTCTCCAGGACCCTCCTCTCTGGCAATGCCTTCGGTGTCCGCCGAAGGGCAAGAGATAAGGCCGGGGCCAAGCACGTCCATGCAGCCACAGATGGACAGTGATGAGGGTAATGAGTCTTGGCTGGATCCACGCCAGCGTCGCAGAGATAAGTGCGCGCAACAGAAGAAAAGGCGTGCCCGAGATTAGGCTGAGTCACTGGATCACACCCCACAGGATATAAAAGGGAGCGTGGTGGCCAGTCAAACTTTGTGACGAACAAAGCTGAAAGCTTCCACGCCATTTTGCATTGCCGGACTTTTGCTATAGACTTTGCTGGATTATCTCTGGACTTGATTGACTCCGTAATTATTGAGCTGTTTCTTTTGATGTACCAGAAGTGGGGAGAAGTTATCTCTCCTCTTTGTAAATAATAAACTCTTGGCAGGCAGCCACTAGGTTGTTGCCAAATTCTGTTATCATAAGGAAAAGGATTTTGCCGGCTGGTTTGGTCTTTAACTCTTGAACGTCTGTTGGTGTGTGTGCGTGAGGTTGAGGACAGAACACTCTGAAGTTGCTGCACAACCACCTTCTTAATCACCTTCTCCCAAAAGTGGAGGTCAGATACTGGATGAAAGTTGTCCAGAATCATGAGGTCAGCAATTACTTTTTGAGAAGCAGGTGAGCCAAAATCTCCTTAAGAACGAACAACCCCTCACTTAGAGAAGAAATCACCACTGCTAGAACTTATCCTCATGAAATTCCCTGGCTGCCTTCACAAGCCAAGAAGGCCATGAATCAAGAGCCCCAGCGAGTTTGGATGTTTAAGGCTGCATGTTTCTTACTTACATTGAATGTGTTGGAACAGGGTATAGAACCACTGAGTTTAACTGATCTACTCTGTTAAAATCAATTGTCTATTCCCCAATGTTTGCTATAGAATATACTCATGCGCCACAACAAACAGGAGTGGTACGTAAGGGATGTGTCCTCTAGGGTTTCCAAAGGCCAGGGGAAAGAATACCAGGTCTCAAATGACTTCCATGCAATATGGCACATGCAGATCTTCAGGCTTTCTGTATCTGCACAATGGGAAGCTCTTAAGAGAATGAGCTCAATTTAAGGGTTTTCTAACTCATATTGTGGCTTACAGTAAAATGTAAACTCAACCACTTTGACTTATTTACTGAATGGTTGCTTAGCATGATGTGTTAATCCAGTTTTTTAGTTCCCTATTTTGTGGACTTTGAATGCAACATTTCAATTTTCTGTTGTTATCCACCTAAAATAAAGGACAAATCTGTTCCTCCTAAAATCTGTTCCTCCTTAGCTAAACCTAACAATAGTTAAGTTAATTTTACAGATCTGGTATTTTTACAACATTCCCCAGCAATCTGTACCCTGTAAAATGACATCATTTAATTACAGTAGACATCATTAAAAGAGCTGGTTAAAATCAGGCTATCATAACTATGTGTTGCATTCAACCACGATTCTCAAAATGTTTACTGTATCAAATCAAATTTTTACAGTTTTCAGCAGATGTTTATTCACAAGATGTATTGTATTCCAATGAAATCAATAGGGTGAATTTCATCTAATTTGATTTCTAGTGGATAGGCATGTCTAGTCAATAAATAAGTTATATGAACTTCTGTGACTTTCTGGAATTGTTCCTGTAATATTATCACATTGAATGATGACAGACAGACACCAATCACCATGAAAGTGTGCATTTATTTGTTAAAGATCCCATCTTACTCCAGGAACTCAAGGCAATTTATACTAGGGGTTCCCTTTTTTCAATCCTCACAAAAATAATCCTATAAAATAGAATAGAATAGAATAGAATAGAATAGAATAGAATAGAATAGAATAGAATTTTTTAAATTGGCCAAATGTGATTGGACACACAAGGAATTTGTCTTGGTGCATATGTTCTCAGTGTACATAAAAGAAAAGATACAGTTGGACCTACTTATTTTCAATCAAAGTCCTTAATCATTACTCTTTACACTCTCTGATTTATTAAGACATTAATAAAAAGACTGCATGCTTCTGCAGGATAAGGGATCCTATTTATTTAAAGCAAAATAGTTTGGCATATGCAAATGTATGCAAGCTCTATCTTCTCCATCCTAATGGAGTGCATCTACTAAAGGCCTTAAACTCACTTCAAATCAGTAGACTAAGTAGGTAAACCATGTCTTCTATCATTAGTCCTGCACACTATTTTGCAAATCTGGATATAATTGTAGAAAACAATATTGTGTGTGGCTTTTTAAAAATGCCATATTCTACACGGGAGATGGGAAATGTCTGGCCTACAAGGTAATTTTCTCACCTTCTGACCAGGTACTGATTTTGATTAAGGCAAGATATCTATTTGGTTGAGAGGGAAGAAAACAACCTATAGGAGACAGATATTCCATGTCTAAACAGGTTTACATCCTGTTTTCTGTTTTGCAGCTAATATCCTGGCCATAACCATTAATACTCTGTAAAGAATTCTGAAGATACCAAATACAACTATGACGAGCATGAGGGACTTCATAATATCAACTTCAAATGCCAACTCTGAGACCCATTTGAGTGAATGGATTAACATGTTGCTTCCTTAGAACCAACTTGTTTCAGAAGAACCAATCCATTTGAAGCCAGCTATTTCTCTATGTCTGCATGGGCTGGGTCTTCCCATACTGTTATTATTTTGCAAACAACCACAACTGGAGTCATCACATATAATGGGAAAGCAAAACACAAGCAATGGAAACAGTGCTGCAGAGACAGATCGCCTTGGGGTTATCTTTGCCTGCTTTAGGACAGGACTAGTAGATGCAAAGCTATAACTGAACCTTAGTTTGGGTTAGGATGACATGCTAACCATAGTTAAAGTAACCAGACCAGGGGTGGGTTCTACTTACCCTACCAGTTTGCAACGGAGCCGCACGCACTTCTGTGCATGCGTAGAAGCTTTCTGATGATGTCAGGGTTGGTGGGTGGAGTCTCCCACCGGTTTTACTACCGGTTCTATAGAACCGGTCTGAACCGGGGGTAACCCAACACTGAATCAGACCTATAACCACCACCACCTTTTATCAATTCTGCCTCAGGTGCTTCTCCTTAAACGTCATTTGATCCATGGCCTGAGGGCAGACTTTACAGTAAACGAACTATATAAAATGGTTTACTTTGGGATGCAGATAAACAACAAGTCAGTTATTTCTGAACCTCTCAATTTAAGACTTGGGTGTTAATAGACTGTCCTCAATGCGACTATCAATTAAGGGTTAATCTGCTATTTGTAGTTCAATCAATCAGAAAGAGCAGGAAGTGATTTTGGAGGTAAGTGAGTCAGTGGGGAATGGGAAATCAGTTTAGAATTTCAGTGCAGTATGAAGTTCTGAATTTAGCAAGCAACTGCAACTTCTTGTTTTAAATGACTGACCTACTAAGTTGTCGCTTGTTTAACCACGATTCACTGAATAAACTCCAATGGCTGTAGTTTATTCTATAATTTGTTTCACAAAAAGCTAACAAAACTTAGTTTAGGAACACACAACATAAATGCAGCTACAGTGTTGCTTTACATTCAAATAACCATTTTTTTAAAGAGGTAAGACCAACCCCCTGCTCAGGCAGGAGACTGTATACCATCTCAGACAAGTGACTGTCTAGTCTCTTCTTAAAAACCTCCAGTGATGAAGCAGCCACAACTTCTGAAGCTAAGCTGTTCCACTGGTTAATTGATCTCACTATTAGGAAGTTTCTCCTTAATTCCAGGTTGCTTCTCTCCTTGATTAGTTTCCATCCATTGTTTCTTGTCCTGCTCTCTGGTGCTTTGGAAAATAAATTGATCCCCCTCTCAAGCCTCTCAAATACTGGAATACTAGACTAGTCCTTCTTTTTTCTAGACTAGCCAAAACCAAATCCTGCAAACGTTCTTGATATGTTTTAATCTCCAGGCCTTTAATCATTTTAGTTGTTCTTCTTTGCACTTTTTCCAAAATCTCAATATCTTTTTTGTAATATGGTGACCAAAACTGGATGCAGAATCCCAGATGTGGTCTTACTAAGGCTTTATAAAGCGGTACTAATATTTCATGTGATTTTTATTCTATGCCTCTGTTTATACAACTAAGGATTGTATTAGTTTTCTTGACTGTAGCCACGTACTGCTGACTCATGTTTAAGTGATCGTCCATTGGAACTCCAAGGTCCCTCTCACAATTTCTCTTTTTGAGCCAGGTTTCACCTAATCTGTACTTGTATCCTTGCTTTTCTCCACATTAAGTTTCATTTTGTTGGATAGGACCCATTGTTCAAGTCTGTCAAGAACTTTTTGGATCCTGAGCTTGTCTTCTGAGCTGTTGGCTATTCCTGTCAGTTTAGTGTCATCTGCAAATTTGATGAGTTCTCCTTTTATTCATCATTTAAGAAGATATTGAAGAGTACTGGGCCTAAAATGGAAACTTGTGGTACCCCACTACTTACTTCCCTCCATGTAGATGTAGTACCATTAAGAACTACTCATTGAATATGGTTTGTCAGTCAGTTACAAATTCATCTGGTGGTGATACTGTCTATCCCACATTTTTCTAGCTTACCAAGAAATAGGATGTGGTCTACTTTGTCAAATGCCTTGCTGAAATCTAAATATACTATGTCCACAGCATTTCACTGGCCTACTAATTTAGTTACTTTGTCAAAGAATGAAATAAGATAGTTTAAGTTCATAGCTTCAGCCCAATTGCAGCAGAGGCTGAATTCCCAGCAGCATGATTCTGATCATAATTTACAAAGTTACCTAAGTTGAACAGCCTTGACATGAGAATAGACCATTTCTAAATATATTTTTAGTGATGATGGGCTTGTGAGGCTGCATAATTCAGACCAACCTCTCAACCCAAAGCATCCTACACATATTAACATTAAGTATTCTTGTAAATTCAATCATTTTTCCACTTCTACCAATGCACAGTATGATTTCATAAAACTTTTAACATATAACATGTTTTAAGCTGCAATAATGTTATCCTATTCTATTTTTAAGTCAATTTGCCAACATTGCTTTTTCTGATAGTCAGACTTTTTTTTGTTCATTGTACTGAATATGTGAATTCAGTTATATCACAGCTTCCTAATACTAATTTACATACATTTCTTTGGAGTCACATCCATTCAATATTATGGATGGTATAATTCTGATTTTCTCAAAACAAAATATTGGAATTTAATGCAATTGTTGCATTAAAATTTCAGAGCCAATCAACCCCGCAATTATAATAGAACTTATAATTCTATTTTGAATTTCTTTTGACTTCTTCAGAATAAGTTAATTATTATTTATTTACTTGTTTAGGATTATAGGCGATTTCAATAAGCAGTTGATAATCTCAAGGACAGCCTTAAAAGCATGATTTCTAAAATAAATAATGTTGTAAGTTAAAATTCCTCACATGAAGAAAAACTTTGGTTTGCAGGGTTTCTCCTCATCCCAGATGCATCCTATAATCATTGATTTTCAAACTGCATTAAAAAAAATGTCTTCGCTTTGCAAATCTTATTTAACAATCCCCGGAAAGTTTACTTTTTTCTATGAAACACTGTGGATAGTAACAATTAAAAGAGAAGTTGAAAACCTTTGCTTCTGCTTCTTATCCAATATTTATCCAGAAAAGGAACTTTCTGCTTAAATTTGGCAGCAGAAGACCAAGCAGAATAAAGACAGTCCATTTCTGCTAGATTTATGTAATTTCTTTTGATAATTTTCTGCAGATACAACATTCAGAAGAGATGTATCTTAAAACAAGTCTTCAAACTTGGCAACTTTAAGACTTGTGGACTTCAACTTCCAGAATTCTCCAGGCAGCTATGCTATGCTGGCTGGAGAATTCTGAGAGTTGAAGTCCACAAGTCTTAAAGTTGCCAAATTTGGGGACCCCTGTCTTAAAAGAATGGAAAATTGCTTCTCCCTACCCTAGCATTTTATCTGCTGTTATAATTTAAGGATTATGGTTTCCTCCAAAGTCTAAATTACAGAAGAGTTACAGCTTGCCCCAGAAAGTTTTCTGATAATACATGAATAAGATCAGATACACCGGAGTTTTTTTCTGTCAGCAAACAAACTTCTCCTTTCTGTAATATAGAATGCTGCTAGTGTAATTTTTTTTAAAATAGAATCATTGTGAAGGGGCAATCGGCTTGGAGACCAAGTCAGCCTTTGTGTTTCACACAGATACACATTAATGTATAATCAGAAATCCCAGTGTCAAAGCAGAGACAGGTACAGATAGGTACAATCCTGGAACAGGATTGATTTTTCTATTCAGGAGAGGAAGACATAAAATATGTTAAAAACAAAATAAAGCTGTTAAAGACAGTACGTTTTAATTTTTCTAAATTCCCTGTTGAATCCCTGTTGATTAAATGAAAACCAATCACTTCTGCAATGCAAGTCTATGAATAGTTTCAGCAGCAGACCCAAAGGTGTGCTTTTTCAGGAGGCGACTGGATTTACTTATTTTTTCTTTGAAGACGTTTCGCTTCTCATCCAAAAAGCTTCTTCAGCTCTGACAGGATAGTGGGGAATGGAAGGAGCTCCTGTCAGAGCTGAAGAAGCTTCTTGGATGAGAAGCAAAACGTCTTCAAAGAAAAAGAAAGAAAGTCCTGTTGTCTCCTGAAAAAGCACCTTTGGGACAACCAGGACCTGGATGACTGAGAATCTTTACAGACTTTCAGCAACAGAGTGAAACTCATTGCTGTCCAGAGAAATCTTTCTAGTGCTCTCAGCCATGATGTGATCTCTCCAGTTTTGGTTTAAGATTTTGTGCAAATCCAGGCAGTGTGGTCTGTAAAACAATTCAATTTAACATGTTGTGTGAAGCTGTCAGTTATAGGTTAATAAATGATGGCTAAACAATGGCTTAGCTCCATGCGTGAACCCAACGTAACAGGATTTCAGGCACCACCTGCTCAGACTTTTGACACTGTCCATGGAAGTATCCCTCACTTTTCTTTCCAGTAAATAGAAGCAGCACGTGGTAAGGAAGGATTGACTATAGAAGAAATGAGCTTAAAGATACTAATACAGGAAAGCTGAATTGTGGGGGGAGGGGAGGGAGAGTTCTGAAAGGTGCCTAAAGGTAAGAATCAGTTTTGTATTAGACAGATGTAAAAACTATATTTCCACCAGCAAGTAATAATGAGATATGTCTACCACTGTTTTTATTTTTCTGGTTTTGCAAATATTTGAGGACTTCATATTATACATTATTCTTCACTATCATATATATATACTGATCTCTGAAATTCAGAATAGCAAGACAAACTCAGCTCTCAATCAAAGCTGAAAAGGCACAATGTGTTACACACATCAGAAGGCAGAAAGATGTGATCAAGATGTTTTCCACTACAGAGCTTTGCTTCCTAAATGCTAAAATGAATTTAGGCAACAGATTGAAAATGTTTTCTTTTCCTCAGCAGTGCTCTGCGTGGATTTTCACCATTGGAATTATACAACAAGAGATCCAACCGGTGGATTACGAGGTCATTTACCAAACCGGGTGTCCTGGGAAAATATTATTTCTTACATGAATATACATGGATTTACTTAGAATGAAGTGGTGCTAATTTCAGATCCTATTCTAAGCACCCATTTAAAAGCAAGCACAAATTGTGTGTGACTGATTACAGTAGATTATACATACAGTAGATTATAAAGATTGGCACCTTCTCCAGATTTCAGATAACCCTCTTCACCATCTGGAGTCTAGAGACAACAGAGCTCTGCTTTTGATGGCCAAAATACCATTTCTTTCAATGTTCAGCTTTGTGCCTTGCCAAAATTATGCAATAACACATCCCTTTACCTACAGGCAAAATAACCTGGAACTCATCTGAACAGCACTACAGACATTTTAAAGAAATAGATCACATAATCTGGTGACAATTTAGTAGTCCTGGAGGTCAGAATGTATTTCAAGGGGCCTCCTTTATTTTCTTAGTCACAACATATGAAGCTTAGATGTGTAAAGTGAAAAATATATTTAAGTGTTCTTTGCATTGTGGGGTATGGATCTATGCAAGGCATGAATATCTCTACAAATGCCTTCACTAGTATTTTGTACTCTTCAATGACTATTGACTGAATTGACATGCTTTGATCATAAATTGTTGGGACACACCCAGTAACTCAGGAGGAGGATTCAAATGGGGATTAGCCTTGAATCATTGAGCAGCCACAAGAGAACCAGGACTGACACCCCCAAAGCTCCATGGAACATCTGTTCCCAAGGGAAGGCAAGCAGCCTTGGGAGATTCCTGTATTATAGGCAGAATACAATGAAATAGTCATCTTAAACTGTGGTTCTGGTTCCTTGCTCCTGACACAAATCTATCCCTATACTACAGGTTCTATTCAGAACAATTACATATGAGGAAAAACTAAATGTATTTATTACAGCCCTGAGGACAGATAGAAATAAGGTATTGAATAGAAGTACTACATTCCTTAATACATACAATATGTGCATTATACAGTATGTGTATAAATATATGTACATATGTATAAAAACGGAAAACTATTCTCACTATGACTTCATTTTATCTCTTATGAACTGACTGACGTTCAGCTATATCAGCCAATTAGTTGCTGAAAACATCTATTTTCCTATCGGTACATTGTAGGCCAAAGTCAGTCAGAGTACAAGTATCATTGTCCATTAATTTAGTAATGGCTAGCAGGTAGAAAGACACAATTTAGAAAGGTTAAGCAGTTTTGGACCGGGAGAAACATGGGTTAATAATACTATTTAAATCCAATGAATATAAAGAGATTGCTGTGGAATAGAAGTTAATTCAATGGGGCCTAAACATAGAGATTTAAATAGCTGTAAAAATTACCCCTAAAATGGACTTTAATCTATTAAATATGATCTGTGCAAGAGTTTATCTTTCCCCTGTCCTGATCTCTCTGCCTACACATTTGTATCATTACCCTACCAACATTGGAACAGGAACAAAATGATACAATAAAATACTAAAAGGAAGACTTCAGGTTGGTTCCTAAAAATTCTATTTGCCAGCCTAAAACTGTAGCAATCAAAAAAGTCTTTGTCTAGGACAAAAATACTGAATATAAAATGTAGGTTTAGGAAAAGCATTTCCTCTTTTTTTTTTTTTTGTACAAATCAAGCTTTGACACCCCATAATTATAAAACAATGCTTACAAATAAGATTTCAGAATCCTGAAGCATTATTAACAATTGTCAAATAATATTACATTGTGCTGAATAGGCACATGACCCTGTAATGACTCCTCCAAAGCAGTATATATTATAACTATATCTGTGCAAAATAAGAAATTATTAAACTCTCCCCTTTTTACATACGCTAATTGATATAAGTGGCATAATTGATATAATAGAGGTTTGCAAGAAAAGATGAGAAGTCCTATTGTATTCGGATGTCTTCCAGAGTCTTCAGCAAGGTATTTCTAATAGTGGTGAATACAGTAGCTGAGGGTTGAGTTTTAGGGTTCTTGGAATTTCCGAACTTGATTCTTTTCTTGCAGACATTACATGACTAGGCTATGGAACATCTTTAGTGCCTCATCAGACATTCCTACCCTGGTCATAAAACATCTGCAAGAAAAACAAACTCAGATAACACCAAGAACCCAAGAGATAGGAGCCTAAATAACATTCTAATGAACTAAGGAGAAATTTCCTGACAGTTAGAACAATTAATCAGCAGAACGTGCCTCCAGAAATTGTGGGTGCTCCAACACTGAAGCTTTTTAAGAAGAGATTGGACAACCATTTGTTTGAAATTGTTTAGGATTTCTTGCTTGAGCAGGGGGTTGGTCTAAAAGACCTCCAAGGTCCCTTCCAACTCTGTTATTCTGTTATTCTTACACAATTTCTCTTCACAACTTCTCCAAGCAGCTAACAGAGTTACCTTTAAATATGGAGCATTTCTATAGCTAGTGTGGATAATTACTGGCGGTACAACTATTAAAAGCATTTATGTCTGATTCTTTTCTAAATCCACTAAAATTAAATTTCACCATATCTATCTTCACACCAACATTTCTTTTAATTCTTTGTGTCCTTTTTTCCTTCCCTGAAATAAGAAGTTTGAAAAACAAATTGTTTGCTTTATTTTTTATGGAGGAAACTAATTATTTTAATTGGTTTTTTCCCCCCAATTGCAGTACACTCTTATCTTGGGACAATCAGAACTGCTGTACACAATGTTTCAAATAGAAGCAAAGATTTAAATTGTATATTTCAGTTTCTATTGTTTTTAACCACATTCCTCATACTTTTTTTGCATGGAATTTATCTTTTTATCAACGATATTTTGGTTTTTTTTTTTAACAAGCCTGCTTGGCATCAAAATCTTTTTCCTGGCAGTCAGACCTGACAAAAGTATAAGCGATGTTAGGATTTTAGCCTTGCAATTTGCATCGTTTCTTACTTGTCTGCATTTATTTTATTTTTTTTAAGTTGATTTATATGCCGCCCTTCTCCGGAGACTCAGGGTGGCTTACAATGCGTTAAGCAATAGCCTTCATACTTTTGTATATTTTTACAAAGTCAGCTTATTGCCCCCACAAACTGGGTCCTCAATTTACCTACCTTAGAAAGGATGGAAGGCTGAGTCAACCTTGAGCCTGGCAAGATTCAAACTTACTAATTGCAGACAGCTGGAGTTAAATTACAATGCATTAGTCTGCTGAGCTATTCAGGCATTAAATAATTGACCCCTCTCCTTTTAAAATCTCACTCCAAATCCTTTGAAAAAAGTGACTTATGACCCTTTTTCACAGTTATGACCTTTGCAGCATCCCCATGGTTGTGAGATCAAAATTCAAATGCTTGGCAACTGACTCGCATTTATGACAGTTGCAGTTTCCGGGATCATGTGATCACCTTTTGTGATATTCTGACAAAGTCAATAGGGAAGCCAGATTCACTTAACAGCCATGTTACTAACTTAACAACTGCAGTGACTCAGGTAACAACTGTAGAAAGAAAGGCCATAAAATAGAGCAAAACTCACTTAACTGTCTCATTTAGCCACAGAAATTTTGGGCTCAACTGTGATCATAAATCAAGGATTACCTGTAATTCTAAAACGTAAGAATAAAAGGAGTGTTATCTTTCACATATGCATCTCCATACATACAAAGATCTCTTTCAGCAACTAGGCAGGGAACCAACATAAACTTCTGTCTGTTTTTTGGTAACAGCTATTTCATGAAAGGCCTTGCCAAAGGAGATCTTCCAGACTCAATCTTAGAAAATTAGTTTGGTATCCCTATCTAGAATTAATTGTGCAATAATAGTTTCAAGTGCTTTTTTTTTTTTAGTTTAGCATGCTCTGCTGGAATTGTAGCAGAATTTATTGCGTAGAGGTTACACCTCTATGTTCTTTATGAACCTGACATAATTTATGAGAATGTCAGTTCTTTAAAGCGATCTGAGTTTCAGCAAATCAATCTCTCAGTGGGATTCATTCAGTTCACCTGTCTTTTAGTAACAGAGGCTCCAACTCTAACATTATGTCATAGAATAATTTATAGTAATATGCACCATCCTTATTTGAACTCCTGGACTAGAGATATCAAGCTATATTTTATCTTATTAGATTCATCTAACTCAATAATCATAGGAGAGACTCTGTGTTTCTACTCTGTGGGTTTACACAATACTTATAAAGCTAGGTGCATTGCATACATATGGGGTAAAAAGCACAGTGACCTACAAGTTCAATTCCCAATACAACAATTTGAACCACAAAATCTAATACTAAGTATAATGGCTTGCTTGTCTCAATAAAGTCACAGGATACAAATCCTTATGTGAAGCCGCTGGGCGAGATCATCCGTGGTTTCGGGGTGGAGTACCATCAGTACGCTGACGACACTCAGCTGTACATCTCCACCCCGGATCACCCCAACGATGCCCTTGAAGTGATGTCCCGGTGCCTGGAGGCCGTACGGATCTGGATGGGGAGGAACAGGCTCAGGCTCAACCCATCCAAGACTGAGTGGCTGTGGTTTCCGATGTCCCGATATAGTCAGTTGACGCCATCACTGACTATTGGGGGCGAATCATTGGCCCCCACGGAGAGGGCTCGCAACTTGGGCGTCCTCCTGGATTCACGGCTGTCTTTAGAAGAGCACTTGATGGCCGTGACCGGGAGGATTTTTCATCAGGTTCGCCTGATTCGCCAGTTGCGTCCCTTTCTGGATCGGGACTCTTTACGCACGGTCACTCATGCCCTTGTCACCTCCCGCCTGGACTATTGCAACGCTCTCTACATGGGGCTCCCCTTGAGGAGCACCCGGAAGCTCCAACTGGCGCTGAGTGCGGCCGCGCGGGTGGTAATGGGAGCGACATGGTGTTCCCATGTAACACCTCTCCTGCGCGAGCTGCACTGGCTCCCGGTGGTCTTCCGGGTGTGCTTCAAGGTTTTGGTTACCACCTTTAAAGCGCTCCATGGCTTAGGACCCGGGTACTTGCGGGACCGCCTACTACCACCAATAGCCTCCCACCGGCCGGTACGCTCCCATAGAGAGGGGCTCCTCCGGGTGCCGTCAGCCAAACAATGCCGACTGGCGGCCCCCAGGGGGAGAGCCTTCTCTGTGGGGGCACCTACTATCTGGAACGAGCTCCCCCCAGAGATACGGAGGATCCCGGATCTGCGCACCTTCCGCCGCGCCTTAAAGACCTTACTATTTCACCAGGCCGGCCTGGCCTAATTTTCCCCCTCTTTTATAAAAGATTTTTAAAATTTTAAATATCTTTTAGTATTTATATTCAATTTTAAATTGGTTTTAAAAGTTTGGGGTTTTAAATTTGTCAGGGCCAAAATTATTTAATTTGATTTTATTCTATTTTTTAAATTTTGTATTGTATGTGTTTTTATTGTTTGGCTGTGCACCGCCCTGAGTCCTTCGGGAGTAGGGCGGTATAGAAATCTAATAAATAAAATAAAATAATAAATAAAGAAGAAACGGTGTTTCTGCCACTCCTGATATTTTTGCTCTAAAGTTATGAGTTTGCTCAAACTCTTTGACTAATTAGGAGCATATCTGAGGGCTTTGGTGAGGGCATCCAGAGCCACTTAAGATCTTTCTTCCTCTCTTTTTTGCTTCTCCCAATGTGTTTATGTTATGTGGGATACTTTTACAAATGATATCAATCTAAGGAGCAGATTCATCTAAGTCAATAATTAACAAGAGTCCTGTAAATTTGGAATCTAGACAAAAGTTTCTAAAATCACCTTTGAAAAGTTCAGGAACTTTATTATATGACTGACTTTATTATATGACTGACAGCCCTTCTTCTCTCAGGAAATCACAAGCAAAATGTTCATCCCAGCTGAAGAAGCTTCTTGGATGAGAAGAGAAATTTCTTCAAAGAAAAACTAGAAAATCCTGTTGCCTCTTGAGAAAAAAAAAAAAAAGCACCTTTAGGACAACCATGACCTGGATGGCTGAGAATCTCCATAGACATTAAGCAATTTCTTCCTTCATGGGGAGAATATGACAAATGAGAGCTATATTTCCCCCCCCCCATATACTATCCAGCACAATTCCCATTCTCCTGTTTTCCCCCAGCTGTTACAGCCTCTAAATATTCTTTCCCACTTTAGCAGCTTCCAGAAAAAACAGCAGCCCTCTTCCCAGTTAACCAACTCTACTTTCTATTGTTCTCTCCGAGCAAATCCTTAAAATACAACGTGTGACCCATTCTGTACTGTACTGACAACTACCAGTACAGAACTCCCTAATCTAATGCTTTACGAGTGCACAGGACTCCTACACGTGGCTCGCCTCCGTTGGGCAGGCAGCGCTCAGCCCTTAAGTCACATGTCCGGGGTGACTTGTAGCAAACCCCCACCAAGTTCAAAGAGAATTACCCGCAAATTTAGGCGCCTCAGCCGCCACGTAGGCTGTTAGTAACGGATTTCAGTTTTCGTGCCCTTCGCATAAGAAAACGAGGGGCGACAGCTGTTCGGTTGAATGGCAAATGATGTCTTACAACTTTATCTCGCGGCGACCGACCTTAGGTGGCTGTGCGTAAAAACGCGCTGTGCGTTCTTCTCGGCGCGCAGCACTGAAAACGCTTCGCAAGTTTGCAGGCGATCCCTGTTAGCGCCCAGTGGCACAAGGCCCGCGTTCCCAAACACGGAGCGACAGCTTCGCAAACTTTCCCCGCGGGTCACCCCTTGCTAGCCAAAACAGACCCCGTCGTCGTCCTCCCCACCCCCCGACCCACGAGGGCGCTCGCCCCTTTTCCCGACCGCTTGGCTAAGCTCCTTCTCTCTCTCTCTCTCGACTTTGGCATCGGACTCGCCCGCGCAAACGCGCGCCAAGTGAAGGGGACACTCGGCGCCGTACCTCGGATGTAAGTGCACTTGCTGTCGTCCAGCAAACTGGAGCTCGATCCGCCCATCCCGCCGGCGATCGGAGCGGCTGAAGGGGAAAGGAACTGATGCGCGGCTGAGCGAAGGGAGCTGGAAGCAGGATGGGTTCGAATCCAACCTTTCCTCTCCGCGCTCCGCTCTCGCTCTCGCCCTCAGGCGCTCCTCTCTATCTCCCCCTCTGCAGCTCAAGTGCAAAACTTCCTCCAGCCCCAGGCACCGCCCGATCAGGCGCCTCCTTCCCCGCTCCTCCTGGCAGCGGGTCAGGCCGCCGAAAGCGCCCCGGTTCCGAGGGAACGAATCCTCGCTCGGAGCAAACGAAGAGCAGAAACCAGCTTTCTTCTGGATTCCTAACTCGAGCTCCCACTTCTCTGCCTTGTTCTGCAAACTGCTGAACTGAAGTCAGGGCCCTCTTGATAGATGCCGAAGGGGCGGGCAGAGGTCTTGTGTTACCGGTACTTCCATCGCCAGCCAGCGAGAGATAAACAGAAGCGTCTGGTCTTGACATTCCCATTAAAAGAAGACCGGTTGGCTATGGAGCGTCGGGGGATCAGCTGAGCTCTCAGCAGGAAGATCAACTCAGCTGCTTCAAACCTCACATCTAACCTGTATGAGAAAGACCTTTCTCTCCTGGCTTTTCTGCCTAAAGCAATGGTCTTTTGGCCTCCTAAGGTAGCTTGGCCCATATTCTTCTAAGCATGGAGATTGTTGGAGTGGGGTGGGGTCTGAAGGGCCCCAGCACTGATGATGTTATTTAGTTTGCCCAGTGAAAGAAAACAACCAAACTCAAAGAGCACCAAGAATCTCTGATTAGCAACCTTAGAATTTTACCTTCATAAATTTGAAGGAGCCCCTGAGATTCTCTAGCCTAACCCCTCCTCTCAGCCAGAACCCCAGCTTTTCTGACTGAGGGCTCTCTTTGCATTATGACAATCAGAGCCAAAGGGGAGAGTGAACTTTCACTTACTGGCTGGGCTCTAAAACTGCTCCTCTTTTTAGGATGCGTTTCCTCTTGTTCAGCCAGAATTGCCTATCCTGTAACTGAATTCATTTTTCCAGGTTGGATACTCTGGAATAAGAGTGAGCAGATCCTAAGCTTAGGATCTTGGGTAACATCTTTCAGTTATCGGAAGAGTGCTGCATCCTGCCCTTCTCCAACTAAGAGATTGTGTTAGTTGGAAAAGGTGCTCCCAGACACCTCCTGATTTTCGGCTCTTCTCCTTGTCTTCCCTCAAGGCTAAGAGCAGCTGCTTTGATCTCTTCCTTGGCTTCATTGCCCTTCTCTCAAATTGATGCAGATTGTGTGCAATTTCTTGTTCAAGTGTGGTGCCTGCAAGAGGATCAGACACTTGAGTTGGGATCTCCTCAAAACTAAAGGCTCACTTCTTGAGATTCTTATTGATCCATTGGCCTTCTTCCCATGATGATCATCCTGCTGACTCAGATTCAGTTTGCAATTGACTGCTATTTTGAGGTTATTTTAATAAATATTTTAATTTTTATTATGATCTAAATATAAAATACAAATAGAAATCAAAATAGTGGGTAAAAGGATAAGACGAAAAGGAAAAAAGAGCATAGAAAGGAAAAGAGGAAGAAATAAAAAGAGCAGTTAACTTCCATCTTTTTTTTTTATTGAAAAAGTTTTCAAATACAAATTTTTTTCCCCTTTTTTTCCCCCTCCCCCTCCCTAACCCCCCCTCCCCACCCATTCCCCCCTGTGACTTCTTCATAACAAAAAACCTAATTCATAACAGATTACTTACCCCCTGCTCTAAATACTGACCTTTACTTACTAAAAATATTATTAATATTATAACATCCCCCTTTATCCATACATTTCAAGAAAGGAAAAAAAAAAGACATTATACTATAACATTGTATAATAACTTCTAATTTAGCAAAATAGTATTATGACTCCCAATTTGGCAATAATCTACCCTTTTTCTCCTCTCCCAAGCTTATATCTATATATTATTACAACAATTCAAAACCACCTTCCACTTTAAAACTATACAATAAATCCTACTTTAACATTTGATCTATATATATTACTATAGCATTTCAAAGCGGCCCTCCCCGTAAAACCTAATTTAACATTTATTCCACTCTATCCATTTCCTCCACTCCCCTAAACATATCACTTAAAAATCCCTTTTCTTAAACTAATCAGTCTGCAAACTAGCTTATTCACCCACTGTCCTGCAAAATTATCATACACAACAATTCTTAATATCTTTAATTCATTGCCCACTCTACTTAAAAATATATGTATATATATTCCATTATATCTAAGTAAAAAAGAAGAACTTCCATCTTTTTTTGATGCAGTAAATTATATACTGGTAATAAAATTATAATCTCAACTTTTTATTACGTGCATACATACACAAACACACACACACACGTCACTTCTGTAACAACTATTTACTTAATCATCCAAACCCAAAGTTAGAATATTATGTTTATCTCTTTCGCTCAGAAAGTCCAGAAGCAGTTTCCAAGTGGAAACAAAGCCAGTTCCATTCTTTCATTTAATCAATGTTGTTAACTTTGCCATTTCCACCAGTTCCATCAATTTCTCAATGTATTCTTCCATTCTGGGAGTTGATGCCTCTTTCCATTTTTGTGGGCTTAAAATTCTCACTGCAATCAGTATATATGATAACAAAGTTCCATTTCCCCCCCCTATTCCTTGTACAACAGTCCTAAGAGAAAACAATATGGCTTCTATTGTATACTTATTCTAAAAAAATTCTGGATTGAAGCATAAATCTGGTCCCCATATTTCTTTGCCTTGACACAAATCATCCACATATGATAAAAAGTACTTTGTTTACAAGTACATTTCTTTACAATTATATTTCCAACAGACTTGAAACACCTTTATGTATCTTTGACAATTAGGCAACATTAAATGCCAACAGTACGTCATTTTATACAAACACACTATAAATGTTTTATAATTATGTTATAATTCAACCTAAATTTCCAACAGATCATTTTCATCACTATTCTTTTCAAGTTTTATCTTTCATTCTTCTTACAGTGCATCACTAATGAAATTATCATGTTAAAGATATGATTATATGTAATAAATTAATTACTATCACTAATTTATTATAATCAATGACCAGTATACATATATTAAAAAGTACAAATGAAACCTTAATGATGGAACTACATTGTAGCTCCCATCTGTAGCTCTCATTGTTCTTATTCAAAATGCCATAGTTCAGGGGTGTCAAACTTGCGATGACACATCGTCACATGACGTGTTGCAACTTTTTTCTCCTTCACTAAAACTGGGGTGGGTGTGGCCAGTGCGTGATGCATCTGGCCCTCCGGCTGCAAGTTTGACACCCCGGCCATAATTTGTCAAATCCAAATTGCTAAACATCAGATATTTTTGTCCCAAAGGTTATTTTTCAAAAGACAACTGGATTTTCTTGTTTTTTCTTTCTGTTTTGCTTGTCATCCAGAAGCTTTTTCAGTTCAGTTCAGTTCAACTGAAGAAGCGTCTTGGATGAAAAGCAAAAAAACCAAGAAAGTCCAGTTGCCTATTGAAAAAGCATCTTTCGGATAACCATGACCTGGATGACTAAGAATGTCCATAGATATCAGATATTTTTCTCTATTGAGAAATGACAAATATTTTTCTGGAAGTTGGAGTTTTTAAAAGAGATATAAATAACTTTTAAGAGTTGGTATAAATTATGCATCACAAAATCATGGTTTATCAATTTTATCTACTTATATTAATGAATATATATTGAAGACTAAATGAGCAACAATTGTTATCAATCTGTCCCCAGTTCTTTGAGGAACATCAAAAATTATTTGACTATAGTTTAAAGAATTTTTTCCACTTAATTATACTTCATTTGAAGTTTTTAGAACAGAACAGAACAGAATAAAATAACAGAGTTGGAAAGGACCTTGGAGGTCTTCTAGTCTATAACCCTGGGAAAAATACTGATAAAACAGAGGAAAAAGTGGAAATAAATAACACCTGGAATACTGCCATGCTATCTACTGCTCTATACTTATCTATTTCATGACTACTGGAGCTCTAATGGTGAGAACATGGAAGACATCTAAATAAAGTGACTTTCAAATACAGGAGTTATAATTGAACTTATAGAATGGACTTAAGAAGACATTTGGAAATCTTCCTGGATTACCTAAAAAAAACTAATTGACTAACTGTGGGACATAAAGAATTATAATTACTATATTCCCTGAGGAGCAACGTCAGGATTGAGTAAATGGTTTCCAGATTGACTTTCTGAGGTCAAAGATAATTGAGACTCTGGGGCGATGATAGACCATTGACAGACTACTGAGCAATATTTGGACTTATCAAAAGAAGACAAGATGTTTCAGCAGGGGTAAATAAGTGGGTTGCAAAAAGAAATGGGGTCGATGTTTCAAAGCATTTATGATATTATGATAAGGAATCATAGGGAGATAAAGGATCTAATGAATAACATAGGTGGGAAGCTAGAAAGTGTTCAAAAAGGAATAATGAACAATGATCAAAAAGCCCAGGAAATAGAGGAGATAATAGAAAGACCAGGGGAAAAGATAGAACAGACAAATCAACAAACATAGATTTATATATTCCATTCACCAGTAGGTGGCACCTTCAGCTTAACTTTCAACATTGCACAAAATCTGACAGGTTCCGTTGCTATTTATTCAAACAAATAATTAAAATTAAGACAAGTAATTCCAGCATTTTAAAATGCCTTATTGCCAATAAAAATTAGAAATCCAATCTTTCTATGTTTTGTGTTCTCCTCTTAGAATCTTTTCTTTCGGATCTGTGATTTTTCTGTCTGTAATTGTTTGCCACTTAAATAACCTTTTCGAGGAGTCTCTTTTTCAGAATTTATTTTCTTTAGGATAAATTTTAGATTTTAAAAAAAAGAATCACCTCACCCATTTTCAGTCACTGTTCATCCACACTGCTCCAGCACATTCTTTGTTTCTTCGGCTGCTCCAGCTTCACGGCAGCCATAATGGCTGCCTCTCCTCTTCGTTGTTGGATGAGAGGGAATTAGCCCTGGGTCAAGCAGGAGAGCTGCCACTCTCAGCAACCTGCAGGGCCCCTCCACTCTTCGTCACCTCTACAGGGTGACTTTAACCCCTTATGGGGCCCTCCAACAAAGGGATTTGGTGCAAGTTCACAGAGCCCTCTCCTTCCATCCAATGGCACCACAATGTCAACCAGAGGTCCGAAAGAACCACAACTTAAAGAGCACAATTACAAACTGCATGCATTTGCTGACTATTTGGTATTGATTGTGCGAGACCCACTAGAGAACATTGAATATGTTACAAGGAGGATCAAAATGTTTGGAGAAATGACAGGTTTAAAAATAAATAACTTAAAAATGACAGTGCTGACTAAGAACATAAATGTAGAAGATCGGAAGAAATTGGAATTTAAAACTGGTTTTAAAGTGAAAAAAGGTACAGTATTCAGGGGTGACTTACTGACCAAAATTCTAAGCTTTACCAAAAAAAAAAAAAAAACAACTGTAAAATATGGAAGGAGATAACATTGGATTTAAATAGATGGGAAAAATTAGATTTGTCATTAATGAGAAAAATTTCAGTAATTAAAATGAATGTACTACCTAGAATGTTATTTCTATTTCATTACCAATATTGATTAGAGATGCCACTTTCAAACAGTGGAAGAAAGATATATCTAAATTTATTTGGCAAAATAAAAAACCAAGAATTAAATATAAGCTACTATAAGTTTCTAAACATAGAATCTTACAGTAGGTCTGGGTATACCAAATTTTAGATTACATTATGATGCTTGTTGCCTGGTAGGGTTAAAAGATTGGATAACTTTAAAAAAATCAAGACTATTAGAACCGCAAATGTTTTGATTTGAGATTTGGGTGCCATGCCTATTTGTGGTATGACAAAATAAAAGTTAACCTTGTTTTTAAGATTCATGCTATTAGGCAATCACTTGGATGTGTATGGTGAAAGTACAAAAGAAGATTAGCTGATAAAATGCCACTTTGGTTATCACCTCATGAAGTACTACATAGAACAGATAAGATATTGGAATGCAAATGGATGACATATTGAGATTCATTGATATTTGAAAAAAGGGATTCAAGATAGACAAGAAAACAATTAGTAAATGAAGGATTTGTTTGTGATTAGTTCAATCATTATAGAATTTTTGTAAGATTTAAATTTGATTTTTAAAAAATTGTTTTCACAGGAACTAAATCTGAACTAGATGCTAATTTATGTTCTGGAGATGACCAATTTATTGTTAAAGTGTATAAAATATTACTCCAGATGAATCTGGAAGATGAATATGTTAAAGTGCGTATGGTAAAATGGAGAAAACAATTTGGTGTAATATAATGCTAGATAAATGGGAGCCTATATGGATGAAGCAGTTAAAATTTACTATAGCTTGAAAGAAAACTTTTATAAAATGATGTATCATTGGTATTTTACCCCAGATAGACTAGCAAACATGTATAAAGGGACTTCTAATAAGTGCAGTTAAAATGTTAAAATTCAAGTTCATTTTGTCATATGTGGTGGTCTTGAAAATATGTGAAAACATATGGGACAAATAGATGGTATTTGGATCACTTTTTATTTTTTTGTACACCAATTTTTTTTTCTTTTGTTGTTGTTAGTGCTAGATTATGTTTTTATTTTGTTTGGTTGCTTCTCTGTTTTATATTTTACCTTTTATGATAAAACAAAATAAATTTACTTAAAACATCTTCTTCCAAAATGGATACCAAGGCAAGTGCCAGGCAACTAAACTGACTAAAGTACAACCAAAATAAGCTACAGAAAGGTTACCACAACTGCACATGAAAAACATATCTGAAACAATCCACACTCTACTGCAACCGAGAGACTTCCGGTGATATAGTCTATGATTGACACGCCCAGAAAATCTTCTTCCTCTGGACTGTTGTTTTTAACAACAGAAGGAACAGGCTTTCCTTTCATCTATATGACTCTCCCGGGTTAGGGAGAGTCCTAGAATCACCCCACAAGATCCTCCATACATAAGGTGACCAGATGTCCCGCTTTTGGTGGGACAGTCCTGATTTTTAGCAATTTGTCCCACGTTCCGCGGCGTTTTAAAGAAGTCCTGATTTTTCATTCTGCCTCCTGAGTCCCGGTTGCCTCCTGAGTCCCAGCTGATGGCTAGAGGGAAAAAAAACTTTTTAAACTCTTGCCGCGGGGCTTCAAAGGGCCACCCTACAGCTGATTAGTGTTAAAAGAAAACAAATAAGTAGACGATGCCTGCAAAAATTGAAAAAACAGCCCCTTACAGCTTCCGCATAGGTTAATTAGCACAAGTTGATTAGCTCGGCTTCCCCACTCTCAGGTGATTTGCTCTCAGCTGTTTTGCGCAGGCCTCTGTTCTGTTGCTAGCTGCAAAGAGTTCCTGGAGCAGATTTTTTTCCCCCTAGCTATGCTGAAAAAGCGAAAGCAAAAGTAAAGCAGGGTCTTTGCTGCAACGTGACAAAATGAGGCAGAGAGAGATTTCTTTTTCTTTTTCCTCACCAAAAAAGGTAGTTGCAAAACTGCAAACAATGGGAAATTTAGGGCAAAAGAGGAGAGTTCAAGATTTTAAAACACAAAAGAAAAAAAGGTCTATTTAACTAGGGAATTGTAATAATTGAGATACTATTAATTGTATATTGTGTTGAAAGCAGAAATGGTTAAGTTGTGGTTTGGAGGAATATATGGGGGAAATTATTTGGTTTATTATTATTGGTAAATATAATTAATGGATTTGTAAGAAATTGGATTGCATGGAAATAATTGGAATATTCATGTTCATATTGATTAATATACAAAAAAGATAGTTATATAACTAATTGATTTATATTAAAATGTTGAATTTGTATTAAACAACTGTATTACATAATTACATAATTAACCAATGTGAGGATGGATATAAAAATAGATGACAATGGGAAGGGGTATAATATAGAATAGAAGGGAAAAATTGAATTTGATTAAGATTAGAGATGAGAATGAAGGGTAATATTGGTTTTTTTAAAAAAATAGATGAGGAATAAATATGGCAAAAAGGAAATATAGAAATTGTAAATTTAATTGAAATGACTAAATACTGTTTAAATTTGTGAACCAGCCAAATATTCTGTTCAAAGAAAATACATTGTATGTTTGTATGTGTGTTTCTAATTATTGCTATTTATTCATATTTGTTCTCTTTTATTCTTTAAAGTTTAACAATTCATTCTTTATCTTAATATCTTTATATTTGTTTGGGGTTGGCTTTCTTCCCTTTCATCTTTTTTATTGTACAGCAATCTTTCTCCTCACACCTACCACCTCTCTCTTTTCTTTCCTTCTTACTTTTTCTTCCCCCCCTTCTTCTCCTCCCTACTTCCTCTTCCTTTCTCCTTCTCCTCCTCTCTTCCTCCCTCTCTTACCCTCACTCCTACGCTAATTTTCCTTCCCTTCCTTCATCCCTCTCTATTGCTGTATCCTTTTATGCATATGGACTACTCAGAGGGCTGAAAGTTATTTTTGACTGGTCCTCACACTTTTGACCAGTCCTCAAATTTACGACTGTCCTCACATTTTACGTTTTTTGCCCTATCTTATCACCATGGTGAAGAGAAGCAGTTGTGAAATGAGTGACATGGTTGTTAAGAATGCTGCACGGGCATAAATGTGAGGATGGTCATAAGTGTGAGGACCAGTCAAAAGTGCGAGGACCTGTCAGAAATGACTTTTTTCAGCCCTCTGAGTAGTCCCTATACACATAGCCACGCCCACCCAGTCACATGACCTCCAAGCCACACCCACAAAATAAGCCATGCCCACAATTGTGTCCCGCTTTACCAATGTTAAAATCTGGTCACCTTATCCATACAGCAACAGTCTGCAAGTCATTTCAGCAGTCATGCTTTGGAGCAGCTGGTGAGCCAGTAACTGGTGTGGGTGGGTGAAGGGGCTGCAATCACTTCATTTTTAGACAAAACAGCCATTTGGGGCTTATTTTTCAAACAGATAAGTCGTGTCTTTCATTTCTTAACCAATTTATGAGACTATTATCTTTATTAACTAAAAGAGGCTCTCTTTAGTCACAGCCTGGAGCTCTGTGCCATTTTTGGGACTTTATTGTTAAACGACAAGGAAGAGGGTTGCTGGAGGCAAGTTAAAATAAGGAAGTGTGAAGTATCTTTTCGTTTTAATTTTGATGGAGAAACACAAGGATAAAAAGTTGTGGATTTATTTTACTATTTTTAAAGTAATCTTGGATTGTAACCTAAAGTAGCCTTGGGTTGCTTTGTTGCGGGTGGTTGAAATTCTCCAATTTCCATGAACTCTGATTGGCCATAAACATGAAAAACATATTTCTTGACCACAAGAGGGAGCTACAAAAATACTTAAACCTGAGCTCAAGTCTGTCATTAGGGAAGTCTCTGAAAATTTTTTACAGAGAATCACCCATATTATAAATCAATTGGGTACAAATTGATACAAATTATACAGATGATATAAAAAAGAGCAAGAGATGCAATTAGGTGTAGAAAACTACCAACCCACTGATAATTCCCATAATTCCAATAGCAATAGCACACAGAGTTATATACCATTTTACAGTGCTTTTACAGCCCTCTCTAAGCAGTTTACGAAATCAGCATATTGCCCCCAACAATTTGGGTCCTCATTTTACCCATCTCGGAAGGATGGAAGGCTGAGTCAACTTTGAGCCGGATGAGATTCGAACTGCCGAATTGCAGGCAGCCAACAAGTTGGAGGGAGTGACTTAAATTTAATGAGTTAATTAGAATTAGGATGGATTTTTATAACTCTGATATATGTATTGAAATAAAGTTTTAATGTACTTCTGTATTTATAAAATGGGTTTGTACATGTTTACTTTCAGTCTTTCTATGTAATGTTTGAATAATTCCCAAAGTCTGCAAAATATTATTGATCAAATTTGAAAAAAATAAAAGGTTGGACAAACCTTTAAAGAGAAGATTAAAGATTTTATTCCATGAGGATAAATTGGAGGGAGAGATTTAAATGTAATGAGCTAATTGGAGTTAATTGGATTTTTATTGGTGTGTTATATATAATTGAAAGAAAGCTTTAATCTAGTTTTCTTGATAAAGTGGCTTTGAAAATAATCATTTTTTTCCTTTATATATGAAGCTTGAGTAATTTTTAAAGTCTGTAAAATATCACTGAAAGTGAACTTTAAAGTATGTATATTAAGAAGAAGTTTAAAGAATAAAGTAATGTGATTGTAAAAGAAATGACTAAATGATTTAATGATGAGAAAATAGACTTCTCTAAAGAAACAGACAAGATTTACAGAATAAAGTCGGCACATGCAGTCAGAAGATCTATTAAAGAGCAAGTAATTCAGAAGCATTACCATCAGAGATTTAACATTTCTGGAAAAGAGGTGTAAATATTCAGAGAAATTCCAATTACAATATTAAGGAAATGCAAAGAATATTTTTACCTGACAGATCTCCTGAAATAAAATAATATTCCCTTTCACTGGGATAAGCTGGAAGGGGTTATCTTTACCTTTAGAAATCAACATATGGACTAAACTCAGGCTTTAAAGCACAAGAATTTTTGGAAAAACATGATACTATTTTTCAAAAGATAAAGATCAGAAAGAAAAAGATAAAAAGAGATCTGATGCTTATCAAGGACAGGCTGTGGAGATGGGAGCCTCACCTGGATTCACTGGAACTTCCTCTTCATAACAGATGGATTGCAAGATTTTGACATGTGCAGGGAAACCAAAGAAGTTCATGGAACTAAAAAAAAAAAGTACAATCAGACCTTCCAACTTCTCGTGAAAAAAAAAGAACTTGTGAAGTTGGAAGGTCTGACTGAACTTTTTTTTTTTTAGTCCCACAAACTTCTTTGGTTTCCCTGCACATTTCTTCTCTTTGTAACACAGCTTTTCCATTTCTCCAATGAAAGAAGAATGTCTTGAGCTGCAGGGAGAAACACAACAGAGATGGAAAGCAGGATTGTTTGGAAACCCCTCTTGCAATTTAGAGGAGTGCTTTTGGCAAGCAAGGGGAGCTGCGCAGTGGCATGCCAAACTTTCCAGCTCCATGGCGGCAGGAAAATGTGATGGAGCTGGAAAGAAGGTTTGTTTCAGTGGTGGGATCCTACCAGTTTAACAACTGGTTCACTGAGCATGCACTTTGCACTTTGAAGAAAATTGAACTTCCATGTTGCTGAGAGCAAGGAAAACAGCTGAGGAGTGGCAATTCACTCTGCCGCCCTGATCAGCTGGGTTTCGGAAGCAGAAATATAGGTAAGTATAATGCAAGGGTGGGTGGGTGGTCCCACTTCAAAGAAAGAAAGAACTGGTTCGCTCACGGCTGAAAGTAGGAGGAAACAGTTCTCCCGAATTGATCCGAACTGGTAGAAACCCACCAGTGGTTTGTTTAGGAGCTCCTCTTGCAATTTGGAGGAGTGCCTTTGGCAAGTGAGGAGAGCAGGGCAGTGGCACCAAGCTTTCCAGTTCCACGCAGCGCAATTTCTGAAATTCCGATGGGTTCAGCACTTCAGCAAGTAGCAGGGCAGGGCAGCGCCTGCTTGTGAGAATGGCTGGGGCTCAGCCAGGAAGGGGAGAGAACGGGCTGGAGCTTCTCCAACGGGCTGCACAAGGGCTTTGACACCCAAGGCTGTGCAGGAGGCGAACATGGGCAGTTTGGGACTCTCAGGGGTGGCACCAAAGTAGCATGCTGCAGCCTTTGTGTGAAAGACCATTGTGATGCTGCAACATACTGTATGTAACTTTGGGACCCGGTTGTAAGTACTTCTGGCAGAGATGTCATAACTTTGAACATTCACTAAGTGAACGTTCGTAACTCGAGGACTACCTGTAATATATTTGAATATAAGAAACTTATATTGGGACTTCCGGTGGCACCGCCAACATTGCTGAATGCTCTCTTTCGGAGCGCCAGCCCTGTGATCTTGTAAAGCCGCCCTGACAACGCAAATCAGATGTCTGGCAGCTGGAAAACCTTTACCCCAGGAGAAGAGGGAAAGGAGAGTAATTGGACAGGGGTAGAGCACCCCGAAAGCCCCTGAAATAGTTTTGGGGGCTTGGAGGGTGAGAGCTCCCCAGGAAGTCCGGTGAAACTCCAAGATCCAGGGCGCTTCTGCTTTAAGCAGAAAAAAATGTCGCGACCACTTCTGCAATCTTTACTGAGATCTAAGTTGATTATCTATGCAGACAGAGTGAAGACAGGAGAGCAGACAATCGCAAGTAACAAACCCTTAATTCCACGCTTAAATTGCCACCTTTTGAAGTTGATTAAAGGAGTCAAGAAAATGGCGCTTGTGCTTAATAGGGTGTGAAAATGAAAGTTAACTCTTGTTAAAGCTGTTAACACCCAGCATTGTTCAAGGTGGTTGGATAAAAAAAAAATGGCTGGCTTTTTTGAAAGTGATGGAGGCTCACTATTACAAACATCAGTAAATACACAAATACAGATTGTGGATCTCTTTAAAGAAATTTTAGAATCATTTACCTCCGTGTTAGTGGAAAGAATGGAAGGGCTCTTCAAGAAGGATTTTACTCAAGTTCGAAACAAAGATACAAGTGAAGATACTGTATCGGTATTTCAGTTGCCAAATAATAATGAGTCACTGAATGAAGAGGTGGAAGAAATAATCCAGTTTAATGTGCTTTTTGAAAATGGAATGGATGTTTTTCAAATTAAGAAGGAAAGGCTGAGAGGTTTGAAGGAGCGTAACCAGGAAATATTGAGAGAGATTTCTCCAGAGGCTTTGATACAGTCAACTGGAAAATTGTCAGGAGGCGTTGGGATTTCTAATATGAGAAGGAGGATTCGAAGTGGAATTTTACAACTTTTTTACAAAAATGGACTCCCAATCGCAGTGAAAGAGGTGTTTACTGAAAGGAATTACTTTGCGAAGAGAACAAGATTGTAAGGTACAGCAACTTCAGTTGAAAATTCAAGAACTTATAAAAATAAAAGAAGGCGAAGGAATAAGACTAAAGAAGAAGGTTCGCAAAAAAGTCAGGAAAAAATGGAGATGGAAAAATTACAATCCTTTGGCCTGGGGAGGATAGTAATAGTGGAAATGAATAACTATACCTGTATTTAGGGATATGATTTGTTTTGAAAAGTTATGTTATAGTGAAAATGAATGATTTACTTATATTTAGGGACATGATTTGTCTTGAAAAGTTATATTAAGTAATGTTATGTTTGAATTGTTATGGGCCATTGACCAAACTTTCACTTTTGTCTTGAAGTATATTAACACTAAAGTTATATTTCAAGGAATGCTTTGTTGAAGAATTTATATAAGCTTATGGGTCAAAAAGAAAGAAAGAAAGAAAGAAAAATATTGGGGATGTAAAAGTTATGGACAGTGCAGATCATTTAATATAAGTTTATGGGTTAGAAGAAGGATACTACTTACACTTTTATACTTTGTTTTAAATTACATTAATACTATATTAAGTAATGTTTTGTTGAAGAATAAATATAAACTTGTGGGTTATAAGGAAAATATAAATGGTGCTATCAAATAGTGAAGATGTTATTTGATTATACACAGTGGATTTGTAGAGAATAAGATGAATAAGTTTATGCAAAGCTATTAAGTAAGGAATGTTTCCAGGAAGAATCAATATAAGTTTATGGGGTAAAAAGTAAAAATAAGATTTTTACAATATAATTTATTTGACATTGGTTAAAATATTTTGTTAATGTGTTAATATATGTAAGGGTTGGAGATGTGATGGTTAATTGTAATTGGGCTCTGATTGTGTAATGCTGGAAGAAAGAAGACTTGTTTATTATTGAAGAAAGGACAAGAACGAAGTTGGATTGATTATTTTCAAGCAATAACTGGTTTAAATAGTTATATTCAGATATGAACAAGGGGAGTTAAAGTGCAAAAGGGAGATAAATCTATAGATAGTTAGCTTATGGTTTTTTTTTTTATATGTTTGTTAAATGCTATATCCTGTATTTGCTCTGGGAAGTCCGGGGTGGGGGGGGGGTGGGGGGAGGGTTGGGGCAGGAGGGGGGGAGGAGAGAAAGGAAAATATGTGTAAAAATTTTTTAAACTTTTTAATAAAAAAAAAACAAAAAAAACCAAAACTTATATTAAAGAGACTGACAAAAGTATTTAACAAATAACATCTGGAATTTATTTCTTCTAATTCAAAGAAAAAAAATAATGGGGTAGTTCTGTGTATTAAATCACAATTACATCCACATTTATTGTTTGCTGTTGATTAAGGCAGGTATGTAATTGTGCAAATTGAATTACAGGGAATAAAATCTATTATAGATTTTACAGCCCACACCAAGAAAAAACCAAGTTTTTAAACAACTGTCTGAACACTCTCCTATTCTTTTCAGTATTGATGTGTAATTGGAGATTACAATGGGGTAGTAACCCCACAACTGGACAGATCAGCTATTAAAGGAATTAAAGAAGCACAAGGGAAACTGCTCCAAATATTTTCGAGCTGACCAATACTTTAGGTCTGATCAATGTTTGGAGGTATAAAAATGGACTAACAAAAGACTACCTTCTTTTCAGAGAGACACAAATCCTTTTCTAGAATTGATATGATTTGAATTTTAAAAAAATACTTCACAAAGCAACTATAGTTATTATTCTTCCAAAAACTTTTTTTGATTGTAATCCAGTGTCTTTACATCTTAAATTTCATCCTCAGTTTTTTAAATGGAGATTAAATGAGTCTATTCTGCAGAAACTACAGATTGTTAAAGAATGTAAACTGGTACCTCAAGACTATTTTAATAATAATTTAGGAAAGGGAACTAAGCGGACAACAGTTTGGGATGGTTGTAAGGCTGTGATACCAGGTCATTTTATACAATACAGTTCAGCAATTAAGAGGATGATGGATGAAAAAATCCAAAATGTGTTATAAGAAATTAAACTGATGCAGAGGAAACTCTAGAATTCACTAAAAGATTCTAACCTACTTAATCAACTAAAATTATTGCAACAACACATTTCTTTGTGAACTGTTTCAGATATTGAAGAGAAACTTAAATAGATGGAAATAACACTTTTTTGAACATGCAAATAAATCAGAGAGATGGTTGGCATACAAACTAAGAAGAGAAACAGAAAAGAAGGTGCTAACCAAGCTTCAAGAGGGGAATAAGACTTATACGAATAACAAAAAAATTCAAACACTTTTTTGGAATTATTATACCAATTCATATAAGGAAAAAGAAACCTCTTTAGAGGTGTCCTTTATCCCCTGTATTATTTATTCTAGTGCTGGAACAGTTAAATAGAGATATTAGACAGGAATGATATCAGAATGCAAATGGATGAGATTTATTGATATTTGAAAAAGAGGGATTCAAATAAAGACCAAAAAAAAAAACATTAGTAAGTGAAGGATTTGCTTGGGATTGATTTAATTATCATAGAATTTTTAAAACATTTAAATTTAAAATGGAGGAGGAAACTGTGAAAGAAACAATGATAATTTGGGTGAATTTTTTTGGGATATAATATAGAATTAGAGCATTGGGGAAAAGTATGGGGAACAAATTATAAAATGACATTGTCGCCTGCCTATATAGAGAATATCTATAAAATGTTTTATAAGTGGCATTTACCCCCGGCAAGATTGGCTAAGATGTTTCCAAACAATCCACCGTACTGTTGGAAATGTAACCATCAACAAGGGACATACTACCACATGTGGTGGACATGTCCCAAAGCAAGAGACTACTGGTTAAAAATTAAAAAGTGGTTGGAGGAAATGACTTAGCAAAAAATTGACATGAAACTAGAACTATTTCTTTTGGGGATTATAAAAGAAAAAATGAGTAAAGATATTCAATACCTCATGCTCCACATGATCACCACCGCCAGAATTTCATTTGCCCAAAATTGGAAACAACAACACGCTCCATCAAACACGTTGATTATAAAAAAGGTGCTAGAGTGTACAGAATCAGATAACGATGGAACTCAAAGGCAGAGAGGAAATGATTTATTACAAAACATGGAATAGATGATATAATTGGATGGAAAAGAAATCTAAAATCAATGCATAGTGACTGTTAAGAAAAGATATTATAGTGAAAATGCAATATTTAATGTGTAGTAGATATGTATATAATATAATGATTATATGAATAAGTATGTAATGTACATACAAAATGCATATGTACATAATTGGCCGAAGGATAAAATGGATATTACTAAAGATGCCGGTATTGGAAAGCTGTAAAAGTGTAATGTAGGGATTTCTTTTAATATAAACTATGAGAGTTTATAAAGATTAATGAGTAAACAGAATCATATGCTATTCCCCACAGAAAGGAAAAGCAGAGATGGTTAAATTGATTCCTTCATCAAAAGAAGATTTAATTAATTTTATTTCTATTTGGAAATTGCTTCTGAATTTCTGCTTGCAATTAAAAAAAATAAAACTTTGATTTTGTTTTTTGTTTTTTTAATTTGATTTATATGCTGCCTTTCTCCAAAGATTCAGGGCGGCTTACAATGCGTTAAGCAATAGCCTTCATACTTTTGTATATTTACACAAAGTCAGTTTATTTCCCCCATAATCTGGGTCCTCATTTTACCTACCTTAGAAAGGATGGAAGGCTGAGTCAACCTTGAGCCTGGTAAGATTTGAACTTGCAATAATTGCAGGCAGCAGATGTAAGTGGATGTTAATAACAGTGCTTTAGCCTGCTGAGCCACCAGTGCTTTAGCCTGCAGAGCCACCAGAGTTTTTGCTGATTAGATAGGTTTGTTGCTAACAAAATGGCTAGTATATACTACTATTGTGTGAAACTAAAAAGTTGAGGGCTGTAATGTATCTTCTACTGTGCTAAGAAGAGTTGGAAGTCAATGTCTTTTTCTTTCTTTTTCCCTCTTTACCCCATATTTTCTCCCCCCCCCCAGTTTTCTATTTTTTATTTTTATTTTTTCCATCAAACTGTTTATTGATTTATTTTATTTATTTATTTGTCAAACATGTAGAAGGTAGCAAGTATAAGTATGAACATAACATGAACAAAGTAAGTAAATACAGATAATGGGACAGTAAGACAGGGACGGTAAGCTGTGAGGGTTTGAGAATGTAACAACGGATTCAGGTAGATCATTGCAGGCATTGACCTGAAATGTCAGCTTTCTTTTTTCTCTCTCTATTTGTATTTTATATTTTTGATAAATCAATAAAAATGTATTTAAAAACCCACTACTACAACACTATTACCATAGTATACAAACAGCACATCAAAAGTACAAGTAGACCATAACAACGGTTCAAAAATAATGACAGCCTCAGAAAGGGTATTTTATGGCCATAAAGCACCTTCAACCATTGCAAAAAGTTGCACAAAAATATACAGATGCTCCTTGACTTATGACTGTAATGGAGCCAGACCATTGTGGTAGCAAATTGTGACAGCTTTAAATGAGACAATCATGTGATCACCTCGGTTAACATGCCCCAACCCTGCTCTTCATGATACTGTTGATAAACAAGCATCGAGTTGTTATGCAGAGCATGGAGGGCCTCAGAGATGTAGGCGGCCAATCGGAGGCTCAGGCCTACCTGCCCTAGCCTCATTCTATCATGGGTAATGCAAAACATACATACAAAATAAGGACTGTACAGCCATTAAGTAAGATAGAGAGGTTGTAGACAAGCATGACTCATCCACAAGCACCAAATAGCAGTCAAAAGAAAAGATGAAAACACATGAACAGAGTCTATCATTGTTTCAACTGGGAAACCGAGCATGCCAGATTAATCCAGATTCTACCACTGATGATGTCATTTGGTTTGGTAATGAATACTTGCAATTAATCAGCCACGCTCAGAGCACCTATTTTACATCTTAGCTTTTTTAGCACTCTTTCACAAGCCGCACACAGTCTTGGGCATTGTGTTAAGTGCTAAGGAGTGTAAAGGAAAAAGCTTGTTTCTACAAGTTTTAGAAACAAGGCAACTGTCAGTGTTCCAGAAAACCCCAACTCCGAGTAAAGACGCGGAAGCAAGCATTTTCCAAAGTTCTCTTTACTAGAATAGGTAAACTAGCACATGGAAGCTTCTGGCCTAATATAGCTTCCAATGCTGACAGCAACAGGAGTAGGCAGAATCAAAGGGAAAAGGTGCAACAAATCATTGAAATTAAGAACTTAGCTGGGTGAAGGCAAATTCCAGGCCAAGTAGTCCAAACTATTGCTTGGATACTTCAGGACATCCGATTTGAACATTTTTATTGATTCCTGGAGCCATTCCCCAGATTGTTTCTGGCTTCTTCAGGGACTCTCATCTGAGTTTTTTGAGAGATATTTCTTGCCATGCTTGTACATGTATTCTGGATGCAGTAGAACAGGCTCCTCAACCCCAGGTGCATGGACTGGTACAGATCTGCGGCTGGTTAAGAACCAGGCTAAATAGCTGGAGGTAAGCTGAAGGTGCATCTTCCACCTCCAGGCATGTGGTGAGTTGGCAGGGATAGTGGCTGGGGTGGGAGATCAGGAGGGCAGGAGCCGTCTTGCCCAATGCAAAGGTTCCCCACTGGCTCCACTTGCAACTGGCTTGCCACGACTGGGCTCCATGTCCTTCCTCTTCTTTTTCACTTTGCTCTTTCTGTTACCTCTTCCTCCTCCTCCTCAGAAACCACAAACAATCTTGGGCATATATATATAAATATTATATCTACAGTACACATTACATGGTCCACCAAGTTAAAAAGTTACATACTTTTTATGATCGGTCATGAAACTCCTAGTGATCTCTTTTAGAATCCCATCTGAATAAGGCTGCTCTAAATTATCTACTGTGGAGTTACCTCTTTGAATCTTCTGCATAGAGAGGTTCACGATGTCCTTCACAGGGCCTATTTCCTGAGGGATAATGCTTCATGGTAGGCAAATGATGCCATCTGAAGTTGGTGTTTCCATTACTCCTGCAGCCTAGGAAAAATAATAACTGCCTTCCTTAAATGTAGGGCTCTTGTTCTGATTGGGCTCTTGAGTTGTGGCTTCAAAAGAGAAAGCTGCCGCATTTAACCCTAAGACCTCTGGTGAGGAATATATCAGGGGGACACTTGTTCCTCTTTTTGAGTATTCTCTGTACCAAAGATGAGGAACATGTAGCCTTCCCTATGATTTTAGTTCAACTAATAGCCCCAAACAGTCAAGGCGGAGGATACTTGGACCATCATTAAGAACAAAGGATGGGCCCCATGTTCCTAGTCTGTACCTATTGGGAATGATGTTGAAGGTTTCACCAAGGGATCTTTTCCAAGCGATGTGAGGGGTTGAACGATTTATATTCAGAATTCCTATTGGACTCTTAGTAACAAATCAGGAAGGAGTCTGGTAGCACATTGTTACGATATTTTCAGGATCAGACTCAATAAATAAGTTGAGAATTAGATGTTCAAATAAAGCACTGTTTATTTACAGAAGGCATTCTATATTCACTGAATAATCACAGATAGAAGCACAGAAGGAATGCATACAGCTCCTTATATATACAAGGGGTGGAGCTAGATATGGGAGTGGTGAAATATGAATATATTAAGTAGTGAAGAATAAGTTAACCCCTGATACCCTGGTCATGTACTATTTACATAATGAAGAATAAGGCATTTACTTGTGACACACATTTTCTGACTAACAGTCCTCACAATCTTCTTCCTTTTGCATTCCAACTCTCCTTCCTCCTTTTGTAACTTCTTGGTTTGGAGTTTCAACTACTTCCTCTTTGGCTAATGTTTTTCAATTTTTATCTTAACTAAATTCTGTTTATGATTAAATTAAAAAGGGACTCAGTACTTCAGTGCTTAGGTGAACTATAACTGGGCAGTTTGACAATGAGGGCCGTGAGAGAGAGTGAGCTGCTATCACCTGTCCCAGCTCTTGCCAACCTAGCGTTAGAAAGCAGCTAAATACAGGTATATGAATAGGTACAGAATCTAAGCACCTTTCTGTGTTCCACCATATGTTCTGTGCTGCACCACGTGACCACGGACAAACGACTATGAAAACACCTCCAGAAAACACTGGATCTTTGGCTTAACAAATGGAGATGAACAATGACCATTAAAGTCAGCCACAACTAGTGGGGGGAAATCTGCAGGGACACCTTCTTTGAAATTCATTGCATGCAATCATTTGCTATGTCTTCTTCCTATCCAGTTCCTCCTTGAAGAAAACTTGCTACTCAGAAGTAGAAACAAAACAATTCTCTTTTTGATACAATATAAAAGGAATAGAAGGAGAAAAAATCAGAAATAATTAATCCACCCTGAATATAATTATTTAGAATGGAATGGAATGGAATGGAATGGAGTGGAGTGGAGTGGAGTGGAGTGGAGTGGAGTGGAGTGGAGTGGAATAGAGTAGAGTAGAGTAGAGTAGAGTAGAGTAGAGTAGAGTAGAGTAGAGTAGAGTAGAGTAGGGTAGAGTAGAACAGAACAGAACAGAATTCTTTATTGGCCAAGTGTGATTGGACCATAAGGAATTTGTCTTTGGTGCATATGCTTTCAGTGTACATAAAAAGACAAAATACATTCATCAAGAATCATAAAGTACAACACTTAATGATAGTCATAGGGTACAAATAAGCAATCAGGAAGCAAACAATATCAATATAAATCGTAAAGATACAAGCAACAAAGTTACAGTCATGAAGTCATAAGTGGGTGGAGATGGGTGATAGGAACTATGAGAAGACTAATAGTAATAGTAATGCAGCCTTAGTGAATAGTTTGACAGTGTTGAGGGAATTATTTGTTTAGCAGAGTGATGGCGTTCGGGAAAAAACCTGTTCTTGTGGCTAGTTGTCTTGGTGTGCAGTACTCTATAGCATTGTTTTGAGGGTAGGAGTTGAAACAATTTATGTCCAGGATGTGAGGGATCTGTAAATATTTTCCCAGCCTCCTTTTTGACTTGTGCAGTATACAGATCCTCAATGGAAGGCAGGTTGGTAGTAATTGTTTTTTCTGCAGTTCTAATTATTCTCTGAAGTCTGTGTCAGTATTGTTGGGTTGCAGAACCAAACCAGACAGTTATAGAGGTGCAGGTGACAAACTCAATAATTCCTCTATAGAACTGTATCAGCAACTCCTTGGGCAGTATGAGCTTCTTGAGTTGGCGCAGAAAGAACATTATTTGCTGTGCTTTTTTGATGACCTTTTTTTATGTTAGGTGTCCATTTTAGATCTTGAGATTTGATAGAACCTAGAAGTTTGAAGGTTCTACTGTTGATACTGTGTTGTCTAGTATTATAAGAGGTGGTAGTATGGGAGAGTTTCTCCTAAAGTCTACCACCATTTCTACGGTTTTAAGTGTGTTCAGTTCCAGATAGTTCCAGTTGTACCACAAGGCTAGTTGTTCAACCTCCCATCTGTATGGGGATTCATTGTTGTCTCGAATGAGACCAATCACTGTTGTATCATCTGTATCATCAGTAGTTTAACAGATGGATTGTTTGAGATGCACTCATTGGTAGAGAGAGAGAAGAGAGAGCACACAGCACTGGGGGGCTCCTGTGCTAACTGTACAGGTATCTGATGTGGTTTTGCCTAGCTTCACCTACTGCTTCCTGTCTGTTAGGAAGCTTGTTCTCTTCACATACTTGTTTTCTGTGAGAAGAAATTCCTTTGGAAACTTATAGTTTTGTCCTCCATATTTCAGGATCTTTCCTTCTTATCATCTCTTGAAGTATTTCCTCCTGCAGGCCTTGCCCAGATTACTCCTGCCCTCCTCAAAGTTTAGATGGGATGTTTCAGGCCCTTACTCATGGAGGGGATATAAGGTAATTCCAAGCCATTTCTTCACATGTTGCTTGGATCCTTCAGAACATCCCATTTGAACATTTTTTTATTGATTCCTGGAACCATTTCTCCAGATTGTTTCTGGAGTCTTCAGGAATTCTCATTTGAGTTTGTTGAGACATGTGTGCTGCCATGTTTGCACATGTGTTCTGGACGTAGTCTAACAGGCACCCAAAGCCAAGCTCCATAGACTGATCTGATCCCCAGCTGGATAGGAGCCAGGCCGCACACCTGGATGTGAGCTGAAGGCACGACTTCCACCTCCAGGCATGCAGTGACTCTGTTTGAATATCCACAATAGAGGCTTTTTCTTATCCCGTAATACTTAGAAAGGAACAAACTATTAGGTATAGTGAATTATTGGATGAAAAGGGTGAATTCAAATTAAAACAGGAACTAGAGGAACAGGGATTTAAGATGGACTGGTTTTCATATGTGCAAATATTTTCCAGGTATCGAGAAGATTGTAAGCAAGAAGGGTTTTACAATGCTTTGACTAATTTGGATAGGATTTTAATGGGGCCTGATGATCATATTATTAAAAAGCTGTATGGGTTTTTGATAGAGCTAAAACTGGAAAAACAAGTTAAAGAATCGATGATAGCTTGGGGGAAAAACTTTAGTTATGGGATTGATTTAGAAAAATGGCAAAATTTATGGTCTCATAACTACAAAATGACAATGTCTACAGCATATAAGGAAAATTTGTATAAGATGTTTTACAGGTGGCATTAATCCCCATCGAGAATCGCCAGAATGTTCCAGAACAAATCGGTTAAGTGTTGGAAATGTCATCAGACCCCAGGATCCTATTACCACATGTGGTGGACATGCCTAGAAGCAAGGAAATATTGGGCTAAGATACACATGTGGTTGGAAAAAATGACCAAGAGACACATAGACTTTAAACCAGAGATATTTTTATTAGGGATTTTACCAGAAATGTATAACAAAGAACTGCAGTATTTAATTGTGAATCTTCTAACAGCAGCTAGAATTGTATTTGCTAAAAATTGGAAAGAAGAAATGACACCTACGGATGAAGAAATTATTAGGAAAATGTTGGACTGTGCCGAAATGAGTAAACTGACATTTGAAATAAGAGAGCAGGAAGAAAAACAATATTATTTGATATGGAATTTATTTTACCATTGGGTAGATAATAAAAAATGGTGACACGTAAGTAAATGTTGAAACACTTTAAATGATGATACAAATGATATATTTTATATAAGAATAAGTTTCGTATATAAAGAAACTAGGGATGTAGACCGATGTACTATCTGTACTTGATTGAATGAATAATGTTTGTATGTATTCTTTTTCTTTTTCTTTTTTGTTTTAAAATAAAAAATGATTTGGGGGAAAAAAAACAGTCTTGGGCACATACAGTTTTAAGGAGAACGCATATTTCTGCCGCTTTTGGCAAAAAGGCAAAAGAGGTTGGTAGAATTAGATCTACGATCCCAAACCAATGGAAGGATGAGATCTTGGTGAATGAGCCCCAGTCGTAAAGAACTGGATTCCAAACCAATCCGGGGGGGGAGGGGGGAGCTATTGGAATTCTTGGGAGGAGAAATGAAAATAAAACTTTGCTGCAGCGGTTTTCTTTGAAGCTGGCTGATAATGTCTCCAGGTCAATGGTCGTGGCATAGCAAGAGGATGACACTGCCAGGCGTTTGCTCCTACATGACCCCTGGGAAACCTGTGGATTGGATGATTTACGATGGACAGTTGGTGGGGGATGCTTTCTATATGTGATTTTCGCGCCTTTGCTTCAGACCTTGCTTTTCTTTGACTGCATTCAGTTCTTATCCAGTAAAAGTTATCTTTCCCTATGAAAATGGAGTCGAGGTTTTCCTTTCTTGGATAATGAAAGGAGGCCATCCTGACATTAAGCAACCAAGCCCTCCCGGCCCCTTGAATGGACTATGGACTGTCAGGTGGCGTTTGAGAAACTAAAATGGCTGTTTGCTGCCGAACCGGTCCTTAAACATCCTGACATGGAAGCCCCTTTTGTTGTACAGGCTGACACCAGCGACGTAGCAGTACGGGCAGTGTTACTACACACCAATGCAGAAGGAAAGCTGCAACCCTGTGCTTATACCTCTCGTAAACTAACGGAGACTGAGAGGAGGTGGGCCATATGGGAGAAGGAGGCTTTTGCGGTTCGTTGGGCACTGTTAACATGGAGACAATTCCTTGAAGGAGCTAAGCACCCGTTTGAGGTGTGGACTGATCACAAAAACCTAGAAGCTTTGAAAACACCACGTAAACTGTCCCCAAAATAAGCCCACTGGGCTCAACACTTCAACCGATTTAGTTTCTCCCTGCGCTACCTTCTGGAAGGAAAGAACTTAATGGCAGACGCCCTTTCTAGACTGCTGCAATACAATAGTGTTAAGAGAGGAGGTGATTCGGCCAATTATCCCCTCAATACAAAACTAGCTGCACCAGAAGTTACTAGAGCCCAGGTGAAAGCAGATCCAACTTTGTCGGACGACTTGGCTAAGCAAGTACAAGAAGCCCTAAAGACTGATGAGTGGTTTTTGGCCCATTCGACTGAGTGTACACTTCGGGAAGGACTTGCTTGGGTGGGAGCCAAGCTGTATGTTCCCACCAGTCTGAGAGCAACAGTTTTACAGCACGCTCATGATGCCACAGTTGCTGGGCATTTTGGGTTTGTGAAACCGTTACATCTAGTTTGGCAATTCTGGTGGCCCGCACTCAAGAAGGACATAGAGACATATGTGGCCAGTTGTCCCGTGTGTGCTTCAGCCAATGTTGTTGTGATGAAGAAAAACACATAGGCAGGAAGAAGGTTAATGGAAAGGCATCCCGAACAGCTTCTGGGAGCTCCCTTTTATTGTTATCCACAGTCTCCGTGGCAGAAGCTGATTCATTGATAAAGATTCATTTATCCCAATTGGCTAAACAAAACTCATGATATCCATGTGGACAGCTCATGCTTTCCTGCTGCAAACAATGTGATCTGCCTACGTGCCAAATCTCATGTCTCTCATTTCCTGAGATAGGATCATTATGCTGACGTTGCATTCCTCAGCATGGTTTGCCAGCCACTGAGAAAGCAATCATCCCCACATGTCCTCCTTTTTATTTTATTCTTTATTTTTTAATAATTTGTATGCATACATAACTTCAGATCTGGAGGGCTGAATTCTTGGACGAAATACTGTTAACAAACCAGGCAAACATTGCACGCAGCAGCAACAGCAAATTGAGGCAATGATAACTAAAATAACAATGGGCACTATTTGTCGCACCCATCCAAAATCTGGGAGCCAAGACCATAACCACTCCCATGGGGATTGCGGTATAATGGAATCAATTAGATTATCTGCAATCATGTTTTCCATGTGCTCAATTGTGGCTGAAATATTTGCTTTATGATCAGTGATATATATACAACAATGTGAATGGATTAAAGCACATACACCACCCTTGGCTGCTAAAATAACATCTAAAACATAACGATTTTGTAAAACTACCTCTCAAATTTGAGACATTTCTTCATTTATCAATTTTAAGGATTTGATAGTAGCATTAAATAAAGCAGTAGCCCAATTTGATAAAATATGTAAATCTCTATAATTCATCATTACTCCTAAAGGAGGAATAACACCCCTTGCTAACATGGTGTCAGTGTAATGATTAATGGGATTTTGATCATCTATATTTCTACGATTCCGTAACCGTCCTTTAGGTCAATGATCAGATATCACTACGGAGGGAGCAATATATCCCAAGGTACAACGACCGGACCACCATGCAGGGATACGTTGATATGCTCACCTACCACATAACATTCAAACATTACCTAATGTGTTAGTTGTTTGATTATCATCCCATGCTAATTGTTTGACCATTGATCTTACCAAATTACATAAAGAGAGACTTTTTTTTTTTAAATTTATATGCCGCCCTTCTCCGGAGACTCAGGGCGGCTTACAATGCGCTAAGCAATAGCCTTCATTCTTTTGTATATTTATACAAAGTCAGCTTATTGCCCCCACAACTGGGTCCTCAATTTACCTACCTTAGAAAGGATGGAAGGCTGAGTCAACCTTGAGCCTGGCCAGATTCGAACCTGCAGTAATTGCAGGCAGCTGGTCTTAATAACAGGGTGCTTTAGACCACTGTACTACCACGGCTCTTGTACTTGTCGGACACCCTCCCCTTACCACTACTGGACACCCAGTTAATTGGTATGTACAGCCATAAGAGGTAAAATTATGAAGATGTTCCATTATAGTGGCATTCAAAAAGGTATTATGTCTCTCAATAGTGGTGTTAAGAACGAATGTCGTGTTACAATAGGGATACTTTCCAACATCAACAGATGCCTTCCTAGTATGGTTGATGAATTCCCAACAATATGCCGCTACTTCTTGAAGCCAATGGCTAAAATAGTATAATTAACATTTTCTTTTTGTAGCGTTCCGGGGATCCAAGGATGTTGTTTCCATCTGGTTTAATTAAAAGGAATAGCATGTATTAAAAGTCCTCCTTTGGCATGTGGGGGAACGTGCATGCAGATCCAACGATCAGTCTTGTTTACTAATTGAGAGATATTTTGCACATCCCATATATAGGAATTTCGTTCCCAAAGTCCTTGCTCTGGAATTCCATCTTGCAAAGTCACTGTAGCCTTGCCAGGAGGAAAAATACACATAAAAAGAATACACATTACAATAGTTACAGAATTAGCATTTAAACAAGCAAATGCCGCTACCAAAAAGTTCTCTGGTGTCTGCGGCATGTCCTTTTCCTGTAGCAATTTTGTAGATTGAGCAGAGAGGGCCTTAATCTGCCCCTAGGTCACTTGATGTGTCTGACGAGGTGCTCGGTCCTGATCTTGCTGAGGGTTCTGCAGGCTGAGTGAGAAGTTCGGGATCGGGTTTTTCAGTCCTTGGTGCCACGCCATCCTTCCACGGTTTCACACACCGAGCAGGGATCCACACCGGACTTGTAGGAGCAAGCACAGCAGCATATCCCCGTCCCCACATCAATAAGGGAACAGGTCCATGCCATTCAGGATTAGGCAATAATCTATACATTACCTGTGGCTAGGGATGACTTATTCTACTTCCAAAATGATTATCTACTGGAGTTGATAAATCTGTGATATTAAGATGATTCAGAGTAAACAGAACTTTATTCAACCATTCCTGTTTACCAGGGAGACCTATAGGAATCCCTCCTGTTTATGTTTATCCAAAGCAGATTTTAATGTAAAATTTGCTTGCTCCACTATGGCCTGTCCCGTAGAGTTATAAGGTATGCCAAAAAGATGTTTAATTTGCCATTTGTCACAAAATTCAGCAAAGGAGCAACTACAATATGCAGGGCCATTGTCTGTTTTTAACGTAGAAGATAGGCCCATGACAGCAAATGTTCGAATACAATGATTAACATGTTTGGTGGCTTCTCCTTTCTGAGGAATATCCCAAATAAAATGATAAAAAGTATCAATAGTTACATGAAGATATTTCCAGGGGGCAAAAGAGGGGTATTGGGTTACATCCATTTGCCAAAGTTTGTTTGCTTTAAGACCTCTCGGGTTCACCCCAATGGAGGGAGATGGGGTGATTTGAGAACATTGAGGGCATTGTTGTATGACTGTTCTAGCATGATCTAGAGAAATGTGAAATTGTTTTGCAAGAGCCTTGGCATTTTGATGAAACATAGAATGACTTTCTCATGGAGTAACAGACAGAACATGCTGCTTTGTTGCGGCATCTGCAACAGCATTTCCCTCTGACAATATGCCGGGAAAAGACTGATGACTTCTGATATGTGCGATGTAAATTTGATTCTTTCTAATTTGCAAAACTTGCTGTAATGTCAAAAAGAGGGACAGAAGATCATCATCCAGATGGTGTAACATATGCACCAGGGAGGGAGGTGACAATTTGACAGACATACTGGCTATCTGAAATAATATTGAGGTCTTGAGTTGGAAAGATTTGCAAGGCCAAAATTACGGCTGCAACCTCTGCACGCTGAGCGGACTTTTGCGGAGGTGTAATTTTCGTAACCCATTTCCCATGTTCAAGCCAGGCAGTTGCCCCCCACTTTGGCCCCCCATCAGTGAAGACTGTGAGGGCATTCACCAAAGGTTTTAATGAGATACCATTTTGGACTGATTTCTACTTGATTAAAGGCAAGCAGGCGCGGGTCTTCAGGAATATGGTAAGAAAGTTTCCCAACATAATCGGTCAGCGCAGCTTGTAAAGAAGAGGAGAGGCTGTAAGTTTTTCTTGCGTTAAAGGCCATTGCTCGATCCACACAGGCGTAGTAGATTGCCATACTAAAGGGAGAGCAGTAGGCCGAGACATAGTAGCTATTAATCATTAATAATTAATTTTGCTTGAAATTGCAACATCAAATCTCTTCCCCATAGGTTTACATGAATGGGGAGTATAACTGGCTTTAACTGGGCTGTGCGTTTGCCATCAAGAGCTGTTACCGTAAGCCATTTGGTGCTGCGTCGGGCTGCTTGGGGTCCTCCGACTCCCCACATGGAGGGTGATTCTGTAGTAGGCCAATCTGTGGGCCAATTGTCAGTGGCTATGACAGAGACGTCTGCGCCAGAATCGAGGACTCCTTCAAAAGATCTGCCATTTAACAAATATATACGCTTTGGTTTTTCTTCTTGAATTGATTGTATTACTGCCATAATGCTAAGATGCAGGGAGCGGATAGGATTGGTAGAACCAAATCCTCCACTTCCTCTACTAATTTGCTTTCCTCCTGCTGGCACTATATATGGAACAATTACCAATTGTGCCCAAGAATCTCCTTGTTTTAAAGTCATGGGCACTTTCATTTCATATTGTATCATAATTATGCCTTCATAATCTGAGTCAATGACTCCAGGGATGACAAAAATCCCTTTTTTTCCTGCGGAGGATCGAGGAAGGACCAATCCCACAGTGTTAGCAGGTAATGGTCCTTTCAATTGTGATGACATTAAGGTAACAACTCCAGGGAAAGGAATGAATTTATCTTCTTGATTAATCAAATCAATACCTGTACTACCTCTCGTAGCTGCTTTAGAATTTTTGATAGTAGTTGCGGCAATTGGGCCAGGGCTTGCCGTGAGCCCAAACTCTAGTTTCCCTGACTATTTCCCTGATTTCTGCACTGATTAGCCCAGTGAACCCTCTTCTTACATTTAGGGCAAACCGTTTTTGGTTTAGTTACTTGACCTCCTCCTGGCCCATTGCCTTTGTGGGCTCCACCACCAGGGGCTCTGCACTGCTGTTTAAAATGGCCAGGTTTATTACAATTAAAACAGTTACCTTTGGGCTTGCCAAACTTTCCTTTTTGTAAGGCAGCTGCTAAGGCATCCATTTGATGAACATTTGTGCCTATATCAGTGCATGCTTTCAACATATCAGCCAAGATGTAATCCCCTCTATTAACAACAGATTGCAATACGCGGCAGCAATCAGCATTAGCATGTTCATAAGCTAGCCTTTTCATTAATTCTCTGCTAGCTTCCTCATTATCTACTTGCCGCTGAATAGCTTCTTGCAATCTATCAATAAAATCAGAATATGTTTCACCAGCACCTTGTCGAATTGCTGCAAAAGACTTGCTAGGTTTGCCTGAGATTGGCACTTTCTTAAATGCTTTGAGCACACAACGCCCTATCACGGAGTAAGCTGGCAGGGGTGTGCCTGTGGCTTGTTGCTGTATTGTAGTAAAAGCACCAACTCCGTACAGTTGGTCTGGTATATATAAACCTCCTGAATTGTTTCCTGCATGAATTGCCTCTCTCTGATATTCTGAATCCCAAACAACATACTGTGCTGGTGTGAGAAGCATGCAAAACAAATCCTTTCAATCTTGTGGGATCAAATTATAACCATTAGATATGCCTTCCACCATTCCAACAGTATAGGTGGAACACAAACCTGTCTCTGTGATACCTTTCTGCAGCTCTCTCAAAATTTGATATGGCAAGGGATTCCACTGATATGGAGCTTGCCCTTGTGGATTGCCCTGTCTGTGTGACTGGAAAAGCTTGGAGACCCTCTGCAAGTTCTATCCCAGTGAGGGTTCCTTTTTGCTGCTCTTCCCGCAGTCCTGCTCTGACTGCGCTAAATGGCTCCTGTGAAAGAGCGATCAGTAAGGGAGCAGTCGGGCAGCTAGGCTCCACTGGCTTCAGCGTAGTTGCTGCCGGCAGAGTCAGCTGCATATATGGCAGAGGGGGAGCAGACCCCTCCTCAGGAAGCAAAGAGAGAGATGGTAACGGTGCCTTGAGTTTATGAGTCCCCATAACCTCAATTGCTTCCTTACATTTTTGCCACAGCAACAAATGTTGTATTGATGCTCGTGGTGGCGAATGCAAATGTCTTCCAAGATTTATTTATTTATTTATTTATTTATTTATTTATTTATTTATTTATTTATTTATTTATTATTTAAATTTGTATACCGCCCTTCTCCCGAAGGATTCAGGGCGGTGAACAGCCAAAATTAAAATACATACAATATAAAATTTAAAATAATTTAAAAACAGAATTAAATTGAATTGGCTTCCCAAAAAATTAAAACCCATTACCCTTAAAACAACTCATTAAAATTTTAAGCCAGCCCAGCTTGCTGAAATAGGAAGGTCTTCAAAGCTCGACGGAAGGTCCGGAGGTCCGGGATCAGTCGTATTCCTGGGGGTAGTTCATTCCAGAGGGCGGGTGCCCCCACAGAGAAGGCTCTCCCCCTGGGGGTCATCAGTCGACATTGCTTGACCGACGGCACCCTGAGGAGGCCCTCTCTGTGGGAGCGAATTGGCTGGTGGGAGGTTATTGGTGGCAGAAGGTGGTCTCATAAATAACTGGGCCCTAAGCCATGGAGCGCTTTAAAGGTGAGAACCAATACCTTGAAGCGCACCCGGAAGACCACTGGGAGCCAGTGCAGCTCACGCAGGAGGGGGATCACATGGGAGCGCCACGTCGCTCCCATAACCACCCGCGCGGCCACATTCTGGACCAGCTGGAGCTTCCGAGTGCTCCTCAAGGGAAGCCCCATGTAGAGAGCGTTGCAGTAGTCCAGGCGAGAGGTGATGAGGGCATGACTGACCGTGCATAGGGAATCCCGATCCAGAAAGGGACGCAACTGGTGTATCAGGCAAACCTGATAGAAAGCCCCCCTGGCCACGGCCATCATATGCTCTTCTAAAGACAGCCATGCATCCAGGAGGACACCCAAGTTACGAGCCCTCTCCGTGGGGGCCAATGATTCGCCCCCAATAGCCAGTGATGGCACCAGCTAGCTATATCGGGACGCCGGCATCCACAGCCACTCGGTCTTGGAAGGGTTGAGTCGAAGCCTGTTCCTCCCCATCCAGACCTGCACGGCCTCCAGGCACTGGGACATCATTTCAAGGGCATTGTTGGGGTGGTCTGGAGTGGAGATGTACAGCTGAGTATCATCAGCATACAGATGGCATTACACCCCAAATCCACGCATAATCTCACCCAGCGGCTTCACATAAATGTTCAACAGGAGAGGCGAGAGGACCGACCTTTGCGTCACCCCACAGACAAGGTGCCTCGAGGTCGACCTCTGCCCCCCAGCCAACACGGACTGTGACCGGTCGGAGAGATAAGAGGAGAACCACCGTAGAACGGTGCCTCCCACTCCCTCCAACCGGCGCAGCATGATACCATGGTCAATGGTATCAAAAGCCACTGAGAGATCTAATAGGACCAGAACAGAGGAACATCCCCTGTCCCGAGCCCTCCAGAGATCATCGACCAACGCGACCAATGCCATTTCCGTGCTGTACCCAGGCCTGAAGCCGGACTGGAATGGATCCAGATAGACAGTTTCATCCAGGTACTGTGGGAGCTGTCGCGTAACCACACTCTCAACAACCTTCGCCATGAAGCGAAGATTGGAGACAGGACGGTAGTTTGCCAAAACAGCCTGATCCAGAGAGGGCTTCTTGAGGAGGGGCCTCACCACCGCCTCTTTCAAGGCGGGAGGTAAGATGCCCCAACTCAGAGAAGCGTTAATAATCCTCTGGAGCCAGCCTCATGTAACCTCCCGGGTAGCCAGCACCAGCCAGGAGGGACACAGGTCCAATAAACATGTGGTTGCGTTCAATCTCCCCAGCATCCTGTCCATGTCCTTGGCAGTCAAAGGATCGAACTCCTCCCAGATGACATTCTCAAGACCCACCTCAGACACATTGCCTGAACCCACCCAGTCAGAGTCCAAGCCGTCCCGAATCTGAGCGATTTTATTGTGCAGATAATATGCAAAATCCTCAGCACGCCCTTGCAAGGGGTCTTCCCGCGCTCCCAGATGGAGAAGGGAGCGGGTCACCCTAAACAAGGCGGCTGGGCGATTATCTGCCAATGCGGTAAGAGCGGAGAAGTAGTTACACTTAGCCGCTTTTATCGCCACTAACTAGGTCTTGATATAAGACCTCACTAGTGCTCGGTCAGATCCAGAATGACTAGCTCTCCAACTACTCTCTAGGCGTCTTTTCTGGTGCTTCATCTCCCTCAGCTCCTTGGAGAACCAAGGTGCTGGGCCGATTCGGCACCGAGTCAGAGGCTGCAAAGGCACGACCAGGTCTAAAGCACCAGCGGCCGCCCTATCCCAGACGGCCACCAGGTCTTCCGTCAAGTCGTGAGCCAGAGTCTCAGGGAATGGCCCAAGCTCCATTTGGAACCTATCAGGATCCATCAGGCGCCTGGGGCGGAACCACCTAGTCGGTTCCGCCTCCCTGCAGCAGAGTGTGGTGGTCAGAAAGTCAAGTCTAAGGAGAGAATGGTCTGACCATGACAGGGGTTCAATGACTATATCCCCTGTATCTAGACCATTCGACCACTGACCAGAGATAAAAACCAAGTCCAGAGTGTGCCCTCCTATATGAGTAGGGCCATGAATTAACTGGGTCAGGTCCATGGCTGTCATGGAAGCCATGAACTCCCGAGCCACCTCAGACGTTTCACCGATGGACGGCAGGTTGAAATCCTCCATGACCATAAGCCTGGGGGTCTCAACTGCCACTCCGGCTATGACGTTGAGGAGCTCGGTTAGGGCTGCTGCCATGCAGCAGGGAGCCAGGTACGCAATCAGCAAGCCCACCTGCATCCCATGGCCCCACTTCACAAGGAGAGACTCACATCTGGCAATCTGAGTGGCCTCCCTAGGATCGAGACCTTCCTTTACAATAACCGCCACCCCTCCACCCCTACCCTGAGCCCTCGGCTGATGAAATGCGTGGAAACCCGGTGGGCACATCTGAACGAGGGGGACTTTAATTGATCTGTTAAATTCGCAGGCTTGTTCTTGTCGCCTGGCTCTGCATATAGCAGAGGTCTCCCAAAGCCCGGAGCAGCGGCTGGGGATATGGGGAATCTCATCCGCTCCGTCCCAAAAGTAAAAAAAAAAACTTTTGGGACTATGCAGAGAGTTCTACCCACCCCAGCCGGCTCTATCTCCATTTCCTCATGGAAACGGAGTTTTTTCGAGCCGCCATTCCGTTGTGAAGGCGGCTCTAAACAGGCAATGGAAGCTGACGATCCCGAGGGAACATCTGGCGGCGACCAGCAGCAAACCGGAAGTCCACTCCAGAGAATTATTAACGCTTCTCTGAGCAAGGGATTCTTACCTCCCGTCTTGAAAGAGGCAGTGGTGAGACCCCTCCTTAAGAAGCCCTCTCTGGATCCGGCTGTTTTAGCAAACTACCGTCCAGTCTCCAACCTTCGCTTTTTAGCGAAGGTTGTCGAAAGTGTGGTGGCATGACAGCTCCCACAGTACCTGGATGAAGTTGTCTATTTAGACTCGTTCCAGTCCGGCTTCAGGCCTGGATACAGCACAGAAACAGCATTGGTCGCGTTGGTTGATGATCTCTGGAGGGCTCGGGATAAGGGATGTTCCTCTATCTTGGTCGTATTAGATCTCTCAGCGGCTTTTGATACCATTGATCATGGTATCATGCTGCACCGGTTGGAGGGGCTGGGAGTGGGAGGCACCGTGTTATGGTGGTTCTCATCCTACCTCTCTGACAGGTCGCAGTCAGTGTTGACAGGTGGACAGAGATCGACCTCGAGGCCCCTTACTTGCGGGGTGCCACAGGGGTCGGTCCTCTCGCTTCTCCTGTTCAACATTTATGTGAAGCTGTTGGGGGAGATCATCCGTGGTTTTGGGGTGCGATGTCATCTGTACGTTGATGACACTCAGCTGTACATCTCCACCACAAACCACCCCAATGATGCCCTTGAAGTGATGTCCCGGTGCCTTGAGGCCATATGGGTCTGGATGGGGAGAAACAGGCTTCGACTCAACCTTTCCAAGACTGAGTGGCTGTGGCTGCCGGCGTCCCGGTACAGCCAGTTAGTCCCATCACTAACTATTGGGGATGAGTCATTGACCCCCGCAGAGAAAGCTCGCAATTTAGGCATCCTCCTGGATGCACGACAGTCTTTATTTATTTATTTATTTATTTATTTATTTTATTTATTTTTCATATTTCTTTCTTTAGAAGATCATGTAACAGCCGTGGCCAGAGGAGCTTTCTATCAGGTTCGCCCGATTTGCCAATTGTGTCCCTTTCTAGACCGGGACTCATTACGCACACTCAAGCCTTCGTCATTTCCTGATTTGACTACTGCAATGCTCTCTACATGGGGCTCCCCTTGAAGTGCACCCGGAAGCTCCAACTGGTCCAGAATGCGGCCGCGCAAGTAATTATGGGAGCAACATGGCGCTCACATGTAACACCTCTTCTACGCGAGCTGCACTGGCTTCTGGTGGCCTTCCGAGTGCGCTTCAAGGTGTTGGTTCTTACCTTTAAAGTGCTCCATGGCTTAGGACCTGAGTACTTACGAGACTACCTGCTGCAACCGATAACCTCCCACCAACCAATACGCTCTCACAGAGTAGGCCTACTCATAGTACCATCATTAAAACAATGTCGTCTAGTAGTTCCAAGGGGGAGAGCCTTCTCTGTGGGGGCACCTACTATTTTTGGAATAAAATACCCCCTGGAATACGAATAATCCCAGATCTTCGCACTTTCCGATGTGCCCTGAAGACCTTTCTGTTTCAACAAGCAGGGCTAGCATAAACATCTAAATTCTATGCCAAGGTCTTAGCAGATACACTAAGTTGACTCAATTTATTATTTACTGTTTATTAAAAAAAAAAATTATTATATGTATATGAAATCTTATTCTGTTCGCCGCCCTGAGTCCTTCGGGAGAAGGGCAGTATAGAAATTCAATAAATAATAATAATAATAATAATAATAATAATAATAATAATAATAACAATAACAACAATAATAATAATATGCCTTTGCTGTGTCCCATACATTCTGTAATGAAGTTTCTTCTTTTCTGTTCTCTTTAAAGAAAAAGTCCAATGCCCTTTCCATGTATTGTATAAATTCTTTATCTTGTAAAATTGTTAGATTCATTGTCCGCCTTACTTTCTTCTTTTGTCCCTTCCATATAGCATCTATCAGGTTATGGAAGCCATCTCTTTCTTAGAGAACTTTCAGATGTTTTTTTGGTGGTGGATAGTGTTTGAATTGCTAAAATGGATTTTTCAACCCATTTTTGGGGTGTCAAGCGGCAAGTGGTTGGGCCTTCAAACGTAATATGACAGAGGCATATTTTGACCCACTCCTCGATTTCTTCGTCAAATACTTCCGGATTTTTTTCGTGGTGTTTTAGCCAGGTGTTTAGGATCCATGGTCCTAGGGAGGGCTTGTTTGGTTTATAAACATCTTTTTTCAAAGTTTTCTGGCATTCATTTAGCCACTCCAAGAGTTTTTTCCCTGACTGTTTTGATCTTTTATTCTGTAGATTTTGTAATGCTACATTGAGCCATTGTGTTTTTATGTCAGCTCCGAGACTATGCTTCTTTGATGGGTCTGCTTTGATGTCTCTCGTTCTATACAACTCTGGGCAACCGGTGTAATTGCTTAGTTGTTTCTCTCTAGAAAAATCAGAAGGTTATATATGAGTAGGAGGAGACAAGAGCAACTTTGGGCTTGTATTGAGGATTGATACCTTCCTCCCTCATCCCATATAGGGTTGACCCACAATTTTGCACTCTTCAGATCCATTGGGAATTTTGCCTAATTGCCCCACCAGATATTTGTGGCAGGATTACTAGGACTGAAGGGGAAGCATAATTTATTTCCTTATATTTCCAATGAATTTATTCAGAATGATTAATTTCTCCTTGTCAATTATAATTTGTCTAGGATGTTTAGAACTGGGTGAAAAGAGTCAACTCTTACTTTCCCCTAACCTTGTTCCAGGCAATGTAATTCAATCCAAAACATTGCCAGAAAGCAAGGTGGTGACAACATTAGACTTACGCAATGTGTTGCCGTTCTTCTCTTCTTGCTTCCAAGGCAGGAAGTTTTAGATCTTCTCCCTGCAATATGGGGAAAATGCCCTATGTTAAAAAGATAAATTTACTGACAGTGATTAAAGACAATTTTTTCTAACAACAGGCTCGGGGTGGATTTTGACCGTTATTTCTTCATCCTTAAATCTTAGGTACCAACTGGTGCCACTGTTTGGTGGTATTTTAATCATCTGAATAAAATTAATATTTATCTTTTCTCTCAATGAATTGAATGGTTGCTTGTCCGTCGTCTGTCTGTCTGTCTCCATCTCCCTCCCTCCCTCCCTCCATCCATCCACCCATCGCTGTTTCTATTTCAGATGTCTATATAGCCCATCACACAACAAGAATAATATTTAATGTGACCCATGAACATGTGTCCCTCTTACCTTTTTTCTGCGACATACAGAGTTTGGAATATATATTGTGTTCTTCTGTTGCAGAGGAGGAAGCTTAACAAACTTTTCCTGAAATATAAACAAAACAGTCTATTTAAAAAAACCAAATTTACTGACTGTCATTAAAGATCCTATGTTTTCTAAAAACAACTTTATCTGGGTTGGGGTGATGATTCTTCATCCTTAAATCTTAGGTGCCAACTGATAACATACTGGAATAAATAAAGGATTAAACTAAAGATTAAAGGGGGTACAGTCTGGGTAAGTAGGAATGGGACAGATAGAAAGTCCTTGTACAATAGCCTCAAAAAGCAAAAATATGAATGAGTTCTTGAACTATTCTAATTGTATTATTCCTCTGTGTATACTCTGGTGTGCCTGTTTGTATGCATGACACAGACATACATTCATTTTTCTTTCCCTTCCTCATTTTTGCTAGTTTAATGAGAGTTGGATGATAATGGGTGCCCTAAAGGAGGAAGAACTATTGTGCCCTTTCATTTTAAGTGGAAAGTGCAGAAAAGATGAACAGTTTTCTTGCTAAAAGTGATGTAAAATCTCCATTAGTAACTTGGCCTATTAAACCAATATTTACCATGACCTAAGCTAGATCTGAAAATTCACTGATTCATTCAACTTATATGGCTGCCCAACATGCAATAGAGACTTCAGGTCTCTTTGCTTTCCTTCCATTTGTCTGTGTTTAATTCTCAGGGACTGGCTGGACAAATCCTTGCAATTTTCTTAGCAAGGTTTTTCAGAAGTGTTTTGGCATTACAAATTTCCTAGGGCTGACAGAATGTGACTGGCCCCAGGTCATCTAGCTGGCTTGTGCCTGAAGTGGGATGAGAATTCCTGGTCACTCAGTTTCTAGTCACATGGACTAACCCCAATACTAGACTGGCTTTTTGGGTAGCTAACATAAGCTAAAAACTTATTTAAAAAATACAGCACAGAATAGAAATTATAAACCTAGAGTCCAATTGCCTCTTGAAGAAACACCTGTGGGACAACTATAATCTGGATGACTGAGATTCTCCATAGACATAAAACACAATTAATGATCTGTCTGTCTGTCCATCCATCCATCCATCCATCCATCCATCCATCCATCCATCCTCTATATCTATTGAAGTGTTTTTTCCTACCTCTTCTTGGAACCTTCTGCGCTCCATCCTCCCGTGGTTGACAGCTAGAAGATAAAGATAATTCCTATAATTATCGGTGTTTAAGCTGAAGATTGGTAACTACAATTTTACAGACATCCACCAAAGTGTCCACCATCCAAGCATCAAAAACAACAACATAATTGAGACTTGGTGTGTTGCAAAGAAGAATGCCTTTGTCACTTTTATCTCTGTGAAGGCTTCTATGGTCTATAAAAGCATTTTAGAAAATACGGGTAGGCGCAGGTGCTTTCAACAGCTCCAAAAAGGCTCCATACTCATTTGCACCACTCAAGTGACCCTGACAACACAGATAACCCTCCAGGTGGCATTTACGACTCACTAAAACAGTGATGGCTAACCTTTTTGCCATCACGTGTCAAAAGCGGGGGGAATACAGGAGTGGGTCATGCGTGTGCATGCCCATACCAAGAATTCTATGCATCCCAACCCCCCCCACACAACCTCACCGCGCTCCCCCCGCTTTTGGCACGCGATGCCATGGTAGGCCCGGTAGGCCTGTTTTTCTCTCCCCAGGCTTCAGAGCCTTTCTAGGAGCCTGGGGAGGGTGAAAATGGCCTTTCCCACCCCCCAGGAGGGCCTCTGGAGGCAGGAAATGGCCCGTTTGCCAACTTCCAGTGGGACCGGAAGGCCCGTTTTTCACTTTCCACAGGCTCCAGAGCCTTTCTAGGAGCCTGGGGAGAGTGAAAATGGCCTTCCCCACCATCTCTGGAGGCCCTCCGGAAGTCGGCAAATGAGCTGTTTTTCCCCTCCGGGGGCTGGGGAAGGCCATTTTCACCATCTCCAGCTCCTAGAAAGGCTCTGGAGCCTGGGGAGAGTGAAAAACGGGCCTTCCAATCCCACCGGAAGTTGGTATAATGGCAGTACTGCTGACTTATTAGAGGCTTCTGTTGCTCTTGCTTCCTCAAGTGCCGTTTTAAACGTGAGATTAGGTTTTGCTAGTAATCTTCTCTGTAGGCTGATGTCCCTCAATCCCAGAACAAGTCTATCTAGCATAGTTTCCTCTAAATTGCTGAATTCGCAACTGACTGTGGTTTTTCATAGGGTAGTGATGTATTGGTTAATCGTCTCACCTTCTTCTTTATTCCTACAGGAATAAACCTAACCCATTCAGCCTTGTATCATCTGCATCTTTGATTGTCTTTATTTTCAAAGAGATTAATAAAAGCCTGAACAGAACTGACAGAATTTTGTGACATTCTGCTCAAATCGCCTTTCAATTCATAAAGGAACAGTGATGAGCATTTTCTGAGTAGTTTTTGAAAGCTCAGCTGTCATGCCATCCAGTCCAAACCTAAATGGTTGCCAATCAGAATGTCATGAGATTCTTTCTAAAATTTACTGAAAACAAAATACTTTAATTCATGTTTTTTTTAACACAACAGACTTCAAGAACTTACTGAATACTGCATAAGAGCAGTGGTGGGATTCTGCCAGTTCTACGGCCGAACCGTCTGTTAAATTGCTGGCTCGCCCCGCCCCTTGCCCTGCCCCTCCACACCACTATTTATTGGCCTTGGCCCTTGCAGCACACGAACTGTTTGTTAAATTGCTGGCTCGCCTGGCCCTCCCCATCACTATTTATTGCCAATAAATAGTGGTGGGAGGGGCGCGCGAGCCAACAATTTAACAAACGGTTCGGTGTTTTTTTGTAATGTATTGGCCTCGCAGCACACCAAACCGTTTGTTAAACTGCTGGCTTGTCCACCCCGCCCACCACTATCTATTGGCCTCGCTCGTAGTGTTGCACGGCTTGCCTGCAATTATTCTTTAGCTCCTCGACCACATGGCCCAGCCTGCTTTCCTAACTTTGCCCACGGCGGCCTCCCACTCTGTTCCCAAATGCCCATCTCGGATTGCCTCCAACCGCTCCAGCAGCAGAACAGGCAAGTACAGCCGAGTGCTGCCCTCTGGGAAGCGGGGCTGGGAAACAGTGGTGGGTTGCTCCCGGTTTCTAGTAGTTCGGCGAACCGGTAATAACATTGCATGGCCACGCCCCCGAACCAGTCCCTGGCCTGGTCGCCACTCGCTTACCCCGCCCACCTCATCAGAGGCTTTTTTAAAAAAAAATTTAAAAGCATTTTTTTCTACAACATCTTCGGCCGAAAAAATGCTTTTAAAAGTTAAAAAAAAAAAGCCTCCGATGATTGCGCAGCTCAGCTGGGATCGTCAGAGGTTTCTAAAAGTATTTTTTTCTGCAACCTCTTTGACTGAAGAAGTTGTAGGGAAAAAAATGCCTTTAAAAGCTTCTGGCGATCCCAGCTGAGTTGCCTGATCGTCAGAGGCTTTTAAAAAAAGAGGGGGGGGAGATAGAGAGATGGAGAGAAAGAGAGAAAGAGAGATGAAGGAGAGAAGGGGGAGAAAGAGAGATGAAGAACAGAAAGAGGGGAGGGAGAAAGAAAGAGATGAGAGAGATGAAAGAGAAACACAAGAGATACCTTTTTAAAAGAAAATACTGGGAGCCACAAAACCTGGGTGGGAGTAAGTGATATGGAGTTGGCAATGCCCACCCAGGTTTAAATTTGTGTTTAAGTGTTTACATGTGTTTAAGGTTGAGTGTTTAAAGTTGCAGACCCCTGACCTACCCTATCCGATCGCTTTACCCTGCAGCCAGCCCTGTAGGCCTGTGCCCTCCTCCCACCTGGGCAGCAGCGGCCTACCTCCCCCGGTTGTATCACCTTGCCCTGCAGCCAGCCCGAATGCCCGCCTCGGACTGCCTCCGACCGGTCTAGCAGATCATTTTTATTTAATTAATTTAATTAAGTGCTGCAATGGGCATAAATGATGACCGGTCAAAAGTGCGAGGACCTGTCAAAAATCACTTTTTTCAGCCCTCTGAGTAGTCCCTATGTGCATATGGACTACTCACAGGGCTAAAAAAGTTATTTTTGACCGGTCCTCGCACTTACAACTGTCCTCACATTTTACGTTTTGCGCCCTATCTTGTCACCGTGGTGAAGAGAAGTAGTTGTAAAATGAGTGACACTGTTGTTAAGAATGCTGCAACGGGCATAAATGTGGGGATGGTTATAAGTGCGAGGACCGGTCAAAAGTGCAGGGACCTATCAGAAATAACTTTTTTTAGCCCTCCAAGTAGTCCCTATATGCATACGGACTACTCAGAGGGCTGAAAAAATTATTTTTGACCAGTCCTCACACTTTTGACTGCTCCTCGCACTTACAACTGTCCTCACATTTTACGTTTTGCACCCTATCTTGTCACCGTGGTGAGGAGAAGTAGTTGTGAAATGAGTGACACGGTTATTAAGAATGCTGCAACAGGCATAAATGTGAGGATGGTCATAAGTGTGAGGACCAGTCAAAAGTGCGAGAACCGGTCAGAAATGACTTTTTTCAGCCCTCTGAGGAGTCCTTATGCACATAGCTATGCCCACCCAGTCACATGACCACCAAGCCACACCCCCAACTAAGCCACGTCCACAGAACCGTTTTTTTTTTAAAAAAATTGAATCCCACCACTGCATAAAAGCATTAGAGAATATCAGTTCAACTCTTTGCATTACATGCTATAAAGAAGAAAGGTAGAGAAGTATAGGGCGAAGGTACTCTGACTCACTATGACTCAGAGATATATTGAATAGTGTAGAGAAAGAGAACTGTCAGATGCAGAGATTTGGAATAAGGAAATTATATCAAAAGACAAATTCAGTATTATAAATCTTAAAAAGTATTAGAATGGGTAGATAGAAAGGGAATTTTGTAGGATTAAGGTATCAGATTAGAAACTGGGAGACTGTGAGTTCTAGTTTTACCTTAGGCACAAAGCTAGCTGGGTGACCAAGGCGGTAAGGAGAAACGACTTCCAAAATCTTGCCAAAAAAGTTGTAAGAGATGAAGGTTTTGGAAGAAGGAATAGGAGAATAATACAGCAGGAAGGCAAACGACCGTTGAAGTGCCTAGGACACAGCAACGGAACCCCACACCAACCACCGCCAGTCCCGCAAAGCAGCTCAGGACAAGAGAGCCGAGAAGGGCGTAGCCAACGGGCGGAATAGGGGGCGGGGGCGCCGACGGCGGGGGCGGTGACGGCGACCACGACGGGCAGGAGAACCAGGCGCGCGGCCGGGAGCGGGCCGGCCTCCGAGACCTCGCCAGCAACGGGGCCGGTGAGTAAAAAGGGGACGGGGCGGCGGGGCTCTGGCTGGGCTAGCTCAGCTGACGAGGAGAGCGGGACGCGGCTGGAAAGGGAGGCTCCCCCGGCTACAAAAGCCTCCGCCTGGTTCCCCTTTCGGGGCTGAAAATCTCGCGCCCCCTCCCTCCCCCGCGCGGAGAAGTCGTTACTGGGGCGCTCAGTGGGACGCGCCTCCCCTTTCTACCGCCCCCCCTTCCTTTTCAGACATCCCCCTTTTCAGGCTGAGAAAGACAGTCGGCGCTCTGGAAGGGGGCAGTCAAGATGTCAGCCGCGGTGGGTAACCTGTCTCCGCTGCTCCGGCTGCCTTCACCTACCTACGCGTAGCCTAAGGCGGTCGGAATCGCTCCGGCCCCCCGGATGGCCCCGGCCAGGGTTAGCGGGAACAAATGGCGATTGCATGTGTGCATTCGCCCAACTGCTTTCTCTTGCCAAAGCGTTGGGTCCTCGAACCTTTAAGGAAAAGGTTTGCGTTTGTGTGTGTGGCTCGCCGGCGGACAAACTCTTTTCTTACATAGAAGAAGTGCAAGCGGGCTACTTGTTGCCACCCGTCCTTTCGTTAGGGAAAGTGAAAGTTAAATAAGATAAGCTTTATTCCCGGTGTTTTTTCCCCTGTGGGACTCTGGCAAAAATTAAAAATGAAATTCTGTGGCCTGCTCTCCAAAGTGTACACATACATAACACACATATAGATATTTTATAACAGATTACCAGAGTTGGAAGGGACCTTGTAGGTCATCTAGTCCAACCCCTGCCCAAGCAGGAGACTCTGCCTACACCATGGCAGTCCAGTCTCTCTTTAGCGTCCAGTGATGAAGGCAAGCTGTTCCGTTGGTCACTGTCAGAAAATTTCTTCTTATTTCTAGGTTGAATCTCTCCTTGATCAGTTTCCATCCATTATTCCTTGTCTGGCCTTCGGGCGCTTTGGAAAATAGCTTGACTCCCTCCTCTCTGAGGCAGCCCCGCAAATATTGGAACCCTGCTATCATGTCTCCCCTGGTCTTTCTCTTCACTAAACTAGCCATGCCCAGTTCCTGCAACCGTTCATTGTATGTTTTAGCCTCTAGTCCACTAATCGTCTTGGTTGCTCTTCTCTGCAGCCTTTCTAGAGTGCATAATAAACACGCATATGTATATACCCACACACTAGCTATTTTGAACATTATTGAATACCTACAGTACCATAATGAGAAACAAGCAGCTTTAATGTTTTTGGATGCAGAGAAAGCTTTTGACATCTTGAATTGGGTTTTTATGTTTAAAGTTTTGGAAGATAGGGACTTTGGGGGAAAATTTATTCAAGGGATCAAAGCAGTTTATACATCACAACAAGCAAAGATTATTAATAGAAATTTAAGTAAATGATGTGAAATTCAAAAGGGTACGAGGTAAGAAAGCCTCTTATCTACCCTGCTGTTTATATTGGTGTTGGAAGTTTTGAATATGGCTATTAGGCAAGATGAGAAAATAACAGACATAAATGTCAAAAAGGAAGTTGAGAGCATTTGCTGATGATTTAGTTATACTTTTACAAGACCTGAAAATTAATATAGAATATTTAATGAAGAAATTAAATGTTTGGAGCTTTAGCAGATTTTCAAATAAATAAACAGAAAACAACAATGCTTGTTAAGAATATGACCTCTCAATATAATGAAATATTGACTAAAAAGTTGAGTTTTAAGGTAGAGAAAAATGTGAAATACCTGGGGTCAGGGGTGGGTTCTAAAATTTTTTACTACCGGTTCTGTGGGCTTGGCTTATTTTGTGGGTGTGGCTTGGAGGTCATGTGACTGGGTGGGCGTGGCTAGCTGGTCATGTGACTAGGTGGCCATGGCTATGTGTATAGGGACTACTCAGAGGGCTGAAAAAAGTCATTTCTGACAGGTCCTCACACTTTTGACTGGTCCTCACACTTATGATCATCTTCACATTTATGCCCGTGCAGCATTCTTAACAAGCATGTCACTCATTTCACAACTGCTTTTCTTCACCATGGTGATAAGATAGGGCAAAAAACGTAAAATGTGAGGACAGTCGTAAGTTCGAGGACTGGTCAAAAATGCGAGGACCAGTCAAAAACAACTTTTTCAGCCCTCTGAGTAGTCCATGTGCACAAAAGGACTACCCAGAGGGCTGAAAAAAGTGATTTCTGACAGGTCCTCGCACTTTTGACTGGTCTTCGCACTTATGACTGGTCATCATTTATGCCCATTGTAGCATTCTTAACAACCATGTCACTCATTTCACAACTGCTTCTCTTCACCATGGTGACAAGATAGGGCAAAAATGTAAAATGTGAGGACAGTCGTAAGTTCGAGGACTGGTCAAAAGTGCGAGGACCAGTCAAAAATAACTTTTTCAGCCTTCTGAGTAGTCCATATGCATAAAAGGATACAGCAATAGAGAGGGATGAAGGAAGGGAAGGGAAATTAGAGTAGGAGGGAGGGTAAGAGAGAGAGGAGGAGAAGGAGAAAGGAAGAGGAAGTAGGGAGGAGAAGAAGAGGGGGGAAGAGAAAGTAAGAAGGAAAGAAAAGAGAGGTGGTAGGTTTGAGGAGAAAGATTGCTGTACAATAAAAAAGATGAAAGGGAAGAAAGCCAACCCCAAACAAATATAAAGATATTAAGATAGAGAATGAATTGTTAAACTTTAAAGAATAAAAGAGAACAAATATGAATAAATAGCAATAATTAGAAACACACATACAAACATACATTGTATTTTCTTTGAACAGAGTATTTGGCCGGTTCACAAATTTAAACAGTGTTTAGTCATTTCAATTAAATTTACAATTTCTATATTTCCTTTTTGCCATATTTATTCCTCATCTATTTTTTTAAAAAAACCAATATTACCCTTCATTCTCATCTCTAATCTTAATCAAATTCAATTTTTCCCTTCTATTCTATATTATACCCCTTCACATTGTCATCTGTTTTTATATCCATCCTCACATTGGTTAATTATGTAATTATGTAATACAGTTGTTTAATACAAATTCAAAATTTTAATATAAATCAATTAATTATATAACTATCTTTTTTGTATATTAATCAATATGAACATGAATATTCCAATTATTTCCATGCAATCCAATTTCTTACAAATCCATTAATTATATTTACCAATAATAATAAACCAAATAATTTCCCCCATATATTCCTCCAAACCACAACTTAACCATTTCTGCTTTCAACACAATATACAATTAATAGTATCTCAATTATTACAATTCCCTAGTTAAATAGAGCTTTTTTCTTTTGTGTTTTAAAATCTTAAACAACCTCTTTTGCCCTAAATTTCCCATTGTTTGCAATTTTGCACCTACCTTTTTTGGTGAGGAAAAAGAAATCTCTCTCTGCCTCATTTTGTCACGTTGCAGCAAAGACCCTGCTTTACTTTCAGTTTCGCTTTTTCAGCATAGCTAGGGGAAAAAAATCTGCTCCACAAATTTACCTCTTTGCAGCTAGCTAGCAACAGAGCCCTCTGCAAAACAGCTGAGAGCAAATCAGCTGAGAGTCCGGACGCTGATCAAATCAACTTATGGTAATTAACCTATGCTTAAGCTGAAAGGGGCTGTTTTTTTCTATTTTTGCAGGCACCGGTCTATGCATTTGTTTTCTTTTAACACTGATCAGCTGTAGGGCGGCCCTTCGAAGCCCCGCGGCAAGAATTTAAACATTTTTTTCCCCCTTAGCCATCAGCTGGGACTCAGGAGGCAGCAATAGTTTGGGAGTGTGCGGGGTAAGCGACCGGCGACCCAACAGAGGCACAGGGCGAGGGTGAGTGAAGGCGTGGGGGGGCGAGAGAGGGCTTTGGCGACCACTGTGAAATGGCCGTTCGACCCCCAAAGAGGTTGCGACCCCCAGGTTGAGAACTGCTGCTCTAGATCCTTTCTAGGGGCTTGGGTGGGCGAAAATGGCCTTCCCCACCCTCCTGGAGGCCGGAAACGGCCCGTTTGCCAAGTTCCAGTGGGACCGGAAGGCCCGAAAACCAGCTGGCGCTGGAGCTTGCATGCCCACTGATACGCCATCTGTGGCACGCATACCATAGGTTCGCCATCACGGATCTACAATATTAATCATGCATTTGTTGCATCCACTTAAACAGGGATTTCCAATTGTTCTTTCCATCTCAAAAGAAACAACATGCAATGTGAACATATTATGAAATAAGCTTAGGCTCATGCGATATAAATGCAGATATACTCAAAAGGGGCAAACATAAAAAAGTCTGAATTAATTTTCTCTTAGCCATATGCAAATTACTATTGTCAATTGATACTGTGATTAATAGATGTAAAAAGGAAAAATACAAAATGCTGATTGTGTGACATTCAATTTATCTTTTATTTTTGCAGCCAGAAAGTCTTTTGAAGTCACAATCTGGTCTATATTTGAACGAATAGTTCCCTCTAGTCCTAGAGTGACCTCTTTGCATTCTTCTTTCAGAGTATGTAAATCTTCTGATACCTGATCAAGTACCAAATGGTATGTTTCTTCTAGAATCTATAACAAAAAGAATGAATGAAATTATTTGCCAGCCATGCAAACCAGTTCCAAACCAGCTTCATGAATTAACCATGAAGTTAATTAATGTTCTTGTAATTAATATATTACTATATATATATAAAAATACCGTATTTTTTGGAGTATAAGACGCACCGGAGTATAAGACGCACCTACCTTTTTTGTTTTGTTTTTTTTTATAAAAAGTTTTTCATTTTTTAGACAAACACACATGCAAACATACAATGTATTTTCTTTGAACAGAGTATTTGGCCGGTTCAGAAATTTAAGTAGTATTTAGTCATTTCAATTAAATTTACAATTTCTATATTTCCTTTTTTCCATATTTATTCCTCATCTTATATTTTTAAAAAACCAATATTACCCTTCATCCTCATCTCTAATCTTAATCAAATTCAATTTTTCTATTCTATATTATACCCCTTCCCATTGTCATCTGTTTTTATATCCATCCTCACATTTGTTAATTATGTAATATTACAATTGTTTAATACAAATTCAACATTTTAAAATAAATCAATTAGTTATATAACTATCTTTTTTGTATATTAATATTGAACATAAATATTCCAATTATTTCCATGCAATCCAATTTTTTACAAATCAACTAATTATATTTACCAATAATAATAAATCAAATAATTTTCCCCTCTTATGTTACTCATTTTCACATCTTAAACTCTCCCAATAACCCAGTTTTGCAAAATCACAGGTTAATCATTTCTACTTTCATCACAATATATAATTAAAATATTTTAATCATTACAATTTCCCTAATTAAATTTAAAAATGTTCTAGCTGTTATCCAAGCTATAATTTAATCCTTATAGCTTATCCAAGCTATAATTTAATCCTTTTTACTTTCACCACCATATACCATTAAAGGTATTTCAATTGTTACAGTTTATACTTATTCATATTTCTTAAAAAAATAAAAACCTATCATTGTCTAGATTTCAAAAATACAAAGACAAATATTCCAATTATTATTCATTTCATTTTTACAATCATGATTTCCCATTTATTTCTTACTACTATTCATATTTCAATTCTAAATATGTATACCATTTTTCTCTTTCATTTCTTTTTCTCCCTTCCCATTTTTATTTTTGCCTTTTTCTTTCTCCTTTTTTTCTTTTGTGTTTAAAATCTTGAACTCTCCTCTTTTGCCCTAAATTTCCCATTGTTTGCACCTACCTTTTTTGGTGAGGAAAAAGAAGAAAAAGTAATCTCCCTCTGCCTCTGCCTAATTTTGCCTCGTTACAGCAAACAGCCTGCTTTATTTTCAGTTTTGTTTTCAGCATAGCTTGATTAGCACAAGGGGAAAAAAAATCTGCTCCAGCAATTTACCTCTTTGCAGCAAGCAGCAGGGTCCTGCGCAAAACAGCTGAGAGCAAATCAGCTGAGAGTCGGGAGGCCGATCAAATCAACTTGTGCTAATTAGTCTATGCTGAAGCTGAAAGGAGCTGTCTTTTCTTGCTGTTTGCTTGCAAGGAGGTAACTGCTGCGAGGCACAGGCCAAAGGGTGGGGCCAGTGGGTGGGCAGGGCTACATTCGGTGTATAAGACGCACCTAAATTTTCACCCCCTTTTAGGAGGGGAAAAGGTGCGTCTTATACTCCGAAAAATACGGTAAACACTTTGTCAATAACTGATATTCTCTAACTTGCTCCTGCCAAGTTACCAAGATACCATCTGGTATCAGCCATCTAAAATTCACTCCTTTTTTAATTAAACAATTTGTCAAGAACTGATATTCTCTTCTTAAATCTCTTACTCGTCTCGGAATTTGTTTTAACACTACCATTTCTTTCCCTTTATACTTCAGAGGGTCATCTCTTGCTCTCTGTAAAATTTCTGTTTTTATTGCTTTCTTGGGGAATCTAACATACACCTCTCTCAGAAATCTGTTTCTCATTGCATATCTAGTATGTACTCTAAATATTTCATCAATCTCAGTCAGAAATTTTTCCTTGGTCACCTCCATCACTTCCGCCAGTAACTCCACCATTATCTCCGCTCCTTTTTTTCCTCTTTTCTTCTTCCATATTCTGATATCTCAAATAATAATCTGCCTGATCCATCTCTAGAGAAACGCAGGTGCATGGACTGATCCAGATAGGAACCAGGCCGCGAGGCTGGAGGTGAGCTGAAGGCACGACTTCCACCTCCAGGCATGCGGTGAGTCTGCAGGGCTGGGGGCTGGGGTGGGAGATCAGCGGGGCCAGAGCCATCTTGCCCCATGTAAAGGTTCCCTGCTGGCTGCATTTGCAACTGGCTTGCCACTACTGGTCTCCGCGTTCTTCCTCCTCTTCCTTACCCTGCTCTTTCTGTTACCTCTTCCTCCTCCTCAGGAACCACAACAGTCTTGGGCACATACAGTTTTAAGGAGAAGGCTTGTTTCTGCCGCTTTTGGCAAAAAGGAAAAACAGATTGATAGAATCAAAGTCAAAAGCCACGGTGCAACAAAGAACTCAGCTGGGTGAAGGCAAATTCCAGGTCAAGCAGTCCAAAACCAAACTGCAGATTTATGATCCCAAACCAATGGAAGGATGAGGTCTTGGTGAATGAGCCCCGGTCGTAAAGAACTGGATTCCAAACCAAAGGCATGGTATGAGAGGCCACGTGCTTAAATTGCTCCTAGCAACTTAAGGCTGTTTTCATGAGACTTAAATCTCCTGCCCACTGTGCACAACTGTACCTTAAGCTTGAGTGGTTCGTTCAGCATCTTGATACTTCCTCATGAGCCGCTGACTTCAGCAGGATGCAGAGATCTTGGGGGGAATAGCCGTTATGAAGCAGGCAGTGTCGTAGTTGAGTCTGACTCTGAGGGCTGACATCAGGGACTCCACAGATCAAAATCACTAAAGCCAAGTAAAGCATTTTCGTACTGCAGTGTTACTAAGGTCTAAGACCCTGCTTACTTGCTGCATTGTACATGCTAAAAAGTACATAAATACTTTATGTACAGTTATGGAAGCCATCTTTTTCTTAGAGAACTTTCAGATGTTTTTTCGTTGGTTGATAACTTTGTAATGGCTGAAATGGATTTTTCAACCCAGGTCCTGGGGGGTCAAGCAGCAAGTGGTTGGGCCTTCAAACGCAATATGACTGAGGCATATCTTGACCCAATCCTTGATTTCTTCCTCAAATTCTTCCGGATATTTCTGTTGGTGTTTTATCCAGGCATGTAGGATCCATGGTGCTAGGGAGGGCTTGTTTGGTTTATAAACATCTTTTTTCAAAGTTTTCTGGCATTCATTTAGCCACTCCAAGAGTTTTTTCCCTGATTGTTTTGATCTTTTATTCTGTAGATTTTGTAATGCTACATTGAGCCATTGTATTTTTATGTCAGCTCCGAGACCATGCTTCTTTTTGTCACAATATTCCCACTGGATTTTTAATTCTTTGCATACAGTTTTTGTCTTGGAAGTCTTTGATGGGTCTGCTTTGATGTCTTTAGTTCTGTATAACACTGGGCAATTGTTATTATTGCGTAGTTGTTTCTCTCTAGAAAAATCAGAAGGTTATATATGAGTAGGAGGAGACAAGAGCAACTTTGGGCTTGTATTGAGGATTGATACCTTCCTCCTTCATCACATATAGGATTGACCCACAATTTTGCACTCTGCAGATCCACTGGGAATTGTGCCTAATTGCCCCACCAGATATTTGTGGCAGCATTACTAGGACTGAAGGGGAAGCATAATTTATTTCCTTATATTTCCAATGAATTTACTAAGAATAATTAATTTCTCCTTGTCAATTATAATTTGTCTAGGATGTTTAGAACTGGGTGAAAAGAGTCAACTCTTATTTTCCCCCAACCTTGTTCCAGGCAATGTAATTCAATCCAAAACATTGCCAGAAAGCAAGGTGGTGACAACATTAGGCTTACACAACGTGTTGCCGTTCTTCTCTTCTTGCTTCCAAGGCAGGAAGTTTTAGATCTTCTCCCTGCAATATGAGGAAAACGCCCTATATTAAAAAGATAAATTTACTGACAGTGATTAAAGACAATTTTTTCTAACAATAGGCTCGGGGTGGATTTTGACTGTTATTTCTTCATCCTTAAATCTTAGGTACCAAACTGATGCCACTGTTTGGTGGTATAGGGAACATTTCTGAAATACTGGAAAAAGATAAAATAGCGGTCCTTAGTGATATTGATGAGGTATTTTGGGTTTTTACTAATTATGCAAAGAGATATAACCACCCATGAGAAGTACATATTAGGTTTAACAAGTCGGTGCGGGGGGAGATCTATAAGAAATCTCGGGACCGAGCTGTAGTATTTAGGGGAAAACAGATTTCAGTGCTGAGGCAAGTTCCAAGACGGGTTAGGGAAATCAGGAGGAATTACCAGCCTTTAACGCTACAGCTGAGGAAGAATGGGATTATGTATAGGTGGTTATTGCCAGAAGGTCTCATGTTTACGTGGAATGATAGGAAAGTGAAAATAGAAAACCGCCGGGATGCTCAGGATTTTTATGAACACAATTTTAAATCCACACAATTAGAGCTGGAATTAGAAAGGGAGGAGGAGAGTAGAAGTTCAGAGGAATTGCAGGAAGAAAATAGTGTGGGAAACCAAGAAGAAAGGAAGGAGGAGGGGAAATTAGAGGAAAAAGGAGGGGGAGGCAGAAAGATGGTGTTACGAGAAACCCGGCAAACCAAGAAAAAAGTATTAGGAAAATAGGACTAATAGGAGGAGGGGAAGAAAGGTGGTGATGGGGGAAGAGGTGCGACTCATTTCTTTGAATGTTAATGGTTTAAATATTCCCTCTAAAAGAAGGAAAATACTAAATAATTTAGCGAAACTTAATTATGATATTACTTGCCTTCAAGAAATTCATATTAAAAAAATTCATGAAAAACTTATGTTGTGCTTAAGACTTGGGAAGATGTATCATTCATCGGCAGATAAGAGGAAACGGGGGGGGGTATATGTGAAGGATCACTTAAATTCTAAAGAAATTTTTAAAGATGAATAGAATTAGAAATAAGACAATTGAAATGTCTATTGGTTACTATTTATGCTCCGAATGGAAATCAGAAGTCTTTTTATGAACGTATATACAAAAAACTGATTGAATTAAAATATGACCATGTTTGCCTGATTGGGGACTTTAATGTTATATTGGACAGCAATTTGGACTCTTCACCAGGTACTAAACTGCCGGGAGGAGAGGAAAAAATATATAGGAGGGGGTTGCCAAAGGAAGGAATCATGATGAGAGAAGAATTAGGCCTTCGGGACATATGGAGAGAGCAACACCCAGAGACGAGAAAATATACATTTCACTCTTGCAGGCATAAGTCATAGTCGTGGATCGACATGGCCTGGATGACACTACAATTAGGGGAATATGTTTCTGAGATAGAGATTGGGGTTAATTATTGGGCTGATCACAGCCCCTTGCTTGTAACATGGAGGGGCCAACAGAAAAGGAAAAGATGGAAGATGGATGTGAGGGTGCTGAAGGATGAGGAAGTTGTGACCTGGATTAAGAGAGAAACAGAATATTTCTTTAAAGAGAATAAGAGGATACAAGCCTGCAAAATAATTGGGATACTTATAAGGTGCTAATTAGGGGATTGGTAATAAAATACACAATAAGGAAGCGAAGACTGGAAAGGAAGGAACGATCAAATTTGATGGATGGGTTAGAATAGGTGGAAAAAGGATTATGAAACAAACCGATGATCAGGCATTATTAGAGGAAAAAAATTCAATTCGCCATAAAATAAATTTAATGGACCAAGAAGAAGTAGCTGAAAAATGCAGGTGAGCCAAACAAGGTTATTTTGAAAACACTAACAAGCCAGGAAGCTGGCTAACCTATAGAATTAAAAAGTTAAGGGAAAGAAGTAAAGTAGGTAGTTTGAAGGATGCGAATGGAAGATGGGTAACTGATGGGGAAGGTATGAAGGGAAGGGACATTGGTCTTACCGTGATACGTTCCTTCTCGTAGTGTAAAATGAGAGGTGCCAGGCTGGGATATTCTATGCTCTAGTTCTATGTCCTGAGTTGAAACTTCTGAAGATCCGCCTCCCTGGTGACGTCTCTTCAGTTTTGCCAACGAAGCCAAGGCGAATGGTACACAGTCCAGGTGAATGGTATGCAGTCTGACAGACAGAAACAACACGCTCCATGAAGGGAGCCGGTCCAGGCAGCCAGGGTGGGGCTGGCACCTCCCATTTTACACTACGAGAAGGAATGTATCACGGTAAGACCAACGTCCCTTCTCCACAGTGTAGAAATGGGAGGTGCCCGGCTGGGATATACCAAAAACTGGCCAGCCCTAAGGGTGGGAGCTGTCCTGGGCCGACGACCCCGGATCTTCATGAACCCTCTGTAGCACTCGTCTCCCAAATGCCGCCTCTGCCGATGCGAAGGAATCCAGTCTATAGTGGCGGATGAAGGGAGTGGGAGTAGTCCATGTAGCTGCCCTACATATGTCCTCGACAGACGCTTGAGTAGCCCAGGCCGCAGTTGTGGCAGCACTGCGGGTGGAGTGAGCCGTTATCCCTTGAGGCACCAGGAGAGCCTGAAGCTCATATGCGGATGAAATGCACATACGAAGCCACCTCCCCACCGTGAAAGAGGTTACCCTGTGGCCAAGAGTCGACGGCTGAAAGGAGACAAAAAGAGCCTCCGTCTTCCGGAAAGAAGAGGTCCGAAAAATGTAAATACGGAGGGCCCTCCTCACATCCAAGGTGTGCCAGGTCTGCTCCAAGGCGTGCCTAGGCCGAGGACAGAAATCTGGTAGGACCAACTCCTGTGCTTGGTGGAACAAGGAGTTGACCTTAGGAAGAAAGGCAGGGTCCAGCCGTAGGGCCATCCTGTTGGAGTGAAAAATACACAGGTCTTTCCGCACCGATAATGCCACCAACTCCGAGATCTGTTGGGCAGACGTGACGGCCACAAGGAAAGCTACTTTACACGAGAGGAGACGCAGACTAGCCTCTCTCAATGGTTCAAACGGTACCTTAGTCAATGCTTGTAGGACCTTAGAGAGGTCCCATGTGGGATAATGGTGAAGAGGAGGGGTTTTTAAATTAGCTGCTCCTTGTAGGAAGGTCCTCACCCTCAGATGGTTAGCAAGAGAACCCCACTCCCCAATTGTCAAGACAGACCCCTTCGCAGCAATCTGTCACCTTAAGGTGTTAATGGAAAGTCCCATGTCCAACCCCTCCTGTAAAAATTCCAGCACCTCCACCACCAATGCTGAAGTTGGAATCAAACGTCTTGAGGCACACCACACTGTAAACTTGTTCCATGTGGCCTTGTAAATGCGCATGGTAGAGGGCCGCCTGGCCGCCTGCATAGTCCGGATGACCCTGGCCGGAAAGTTCTCCCTCCTCAAGAGCCCCTGCTCAACCTCCAAGCGGCTAACTGCAGTCTCTGAGGGTCCGGGTGTTGCACCGGGCCCTGGCTGAGGGAAACTCTGTCCGTGGGAATCCGCCATGGCCTGGCAACCGACCAGGTCGGCGAACCACGGCCGTCTGGGCCAGCGAGGGGCCACTAACACTATCTCCGCCCCCTCCAACAACACCTTCCGAATTACAGCTGGGATCAGGGGTAGGGGAGGGAAGGCGTATAAAAGGCCCCTGGGCCACGGGATCCGTAGAGCGTCCCCTCCCTCTGCTCCCGGGGCAGGAAACCGGGATAGGACGCGGGGGAGCTGGGTGTTCGTTGGCGAGGCGAAGAGGTCCATCACCGGGCGGCTGAACCGGTCGACTATGTCTGCAAACAGGCTGGGATATAACCTCCACTCCGAGGGGTCCACAGTGGCCCGACTCAGCCAGTCGGCTTCAACGTTGTCCGTTCCGGCGATGTGGTCCGCTGTCAGGGACAAAAGGTGAGTCTCTGCCCAGTTGCAAAGCATCTCTGCCTCCCGCATCAGAGGCCGGGAACGAGTTCCCCCTGCCTGTTTATATGGGCTTTTGTTGTTGTATTGTCTGTGAGAAGGAGCACATGCTGCCCCCTCACCTGAGGAAGAAAGGCCTGCAGAGACAAACAGGCTGCTCGGAGGTCTAACCAATTGATCTGCTGGGAGAGTTCTAGGTGGGACCAATGGCCTTGAGCTACCTGAGACCTGCAATGGCCTCCCCAACCCCACAGACTGGCATCTGATATCACAACCACCCTGTGGGGGTCCCTGAAGTAACAGCCCTTCTGGATGGCCACTGACATCCACCATGCCAAAGAGCGCCGGACCCATGGAGGCACCTGCACCCGGATCTTGGACGAGCTTGTGCCCGCCTTCTGGAACGGGAGCAAGAACCACTGTAGTGGTCTCGCATGGAACCTGGCCCAGGGAATGATCTTCAGGCAAGAAATCAATTTCCCCAATAGTTGGGACAGGAGGTCTATCTGCACAGTCTGGCATCCCTGAACCTGCTGGATTAGTGCCCGTATGCTGTCCTGCCTGTCGTGGGACAAGAAAACCTGCCCCGCCTGCGTGTCTATCAGGGCCCCTAAGTGAACTAACCTTGTTGAAGGAACAAGTTGGCACTTTTGCAAATTCACAGAGAACCCATGGTCCCTCAACACACTTATTGTCGTGGCCAAGTCCTGTTTCGCTCGCCGCTGTGAGGACGCCTGTAGGAGCAGATCGTCGAGATAGCATTGTATTCTGATGGGAAGAGACCTGAGATACGCCGCCAAGACAGTGAGGATCTTGGTAAACGTCCGGGGGGGGGGGGGGCGGAGGCCAGCCCGAACGGCAGGGCAAGATATTGGTAGTGGCTGCCTGAATAACAAAATCTCAGGTACTGACGATGCTCCGGCCGAATAAGGACGTGGAGATAAGCTTCGGTCAAATCTATGGAGGCTAAAAAGTCTCCCTCCCTGATCCCCGCTAAGATGGAATGCAGGGAGTGCATCTTGAACCTCCTGTAGACTAAATACTCGTTGAGTCCCTTCAAATTTAGAATTGCCCTCCACCCCCCACCCCCCCGAGGCCTTTGGGATTACAAAGAGGGTGGAATAGAATCCGTGCCCCCTTTGCCCCAATGGAACCGGCTGAATGGCCCGGATATCCAGCAAATGCCGAATGGCCGACTCCATGAACCCCCGCCTGAACGGGTCTCCAGAAACAGGGCAACGGAGGAAACGCCTCGGAGGGGGTGAAAGGAATTCGAGGGAGAGCCCTGTTCTTACGGTCTCCCTCACCCAATTGTCTGTTGTCAGGTCGTCCCAGCGGTCCGCAAACAGGGCGAGCCTGCCTCCAATAGGGGCCTGAGGCAGGCAGTCATTTCGATCTTCTAGCCCCTCTGCCACCTGAGCCCCTGAAGGGCTTGGTGGGCTGCTGCTGTCTACCCCAGGAGTAGGTAGGTCTATCGGCCTGGAAACTAGGCCTAGAGTAGTGGAAAGGCCGCTGTTGACGGGGGAAGCTTGGCCCAGCTCCCCCTTGGCGAAAGGAGGGCCGCCTGAAGTAAGGGGAGGAACAGAAATCCGTTCGCCTGCTCTGAGAGGGGAGTACCTTTCTCTTATCCCTCGTCTCTATAAGCAAGGGATCTAATGCTTGCCCAAACAGGAAACCTCCCTCAAATGGGGCTGAAGCCAGCTTCCATTTGTTCTTCCCATCCATGTGCCAATGACGCAGCCAAAGCATGCGCCTAGCAGTGACAGATGAGGCCCTGGCCCTGGCAGAGAACCTGGCAGCTGCCAAGGTTGCATCTACCGTATACTCAGCAGCTGCTAGGATTTTAGAAAGGTCTTGATGGGCCCGAATATCATCCGGTGCCAAGTGGTCCTGCAGCTGATGAAGCCATCGAACCGACACCCTGGTGAGGAAGGAAGCTGCAGAAGATGCTCTCACAGCCCACGCATCCGCCTGATGTGCACGATGAAGTGCCGTCTCCTCCCGGCGATCCTCAGCCATCAAGGCATCCTCAGCGTCAGATGGCAACATGGAAGAAGAGGTGAGTGCTGCTACTGGGGCATTTACCTTGGGAACCTCCAACAGGTTAATCATAGCAGAGTCCACTGTGAACAATTGATTATCCAAACCCAAGGGCCGGGGGGGGGGGTGCGGCAGGGGCTATCCACTGCCTATGTATCATGTCCAAAAACATTCCCGGAATGGGAACAGTGTCTGCCTCCACTGATTGTTCTGTGAACAAATAATCATCCTGCTCGCCACTACCCGGGCTAGCACCAGAGAGCGATGGATCAGGCCCCAAGCGAGCTGTAGCCCTGGCTTTTGACAATAAAGGCTTCAACAGGGCCGGATTAAATAAGCCCTTAAAGGCAGGCTTGGGGGGGGGTGGTCTTGATCAACATCAGAAAACTCCCCCTCCCCTTGATAGTCTGCGTCATAATCTCCCAAATCAGAATGAGAAGGAGAGTATTGATAGTCCTCAGGGGCTGCAACATATCCCTGAGCCTCAACCTCCGGTCTGAAGGCATACATTTGGGCAAAGGCCTGCGACTGTAACTGCATACCCTCTGCAATGCCCCGACTAATAGCCTGGTCCACCCAGAACTTCATAAAGTTGGGGACATCCTGCTCCCCCCCTTCGCCCTGACGGAGGCCAGCCGCAGTGGGTGTAAAAGTGGCCTCAGGTATCTTACTGGGAGCCACAGGAGGCCCCTGGGGGGGCTGAGGTTCTGCCCGTATCTCTGGAGACCACTGACTATCATGGCTAGCCACTGCAGGGACAGGCAAGGGAAGTGTAGCTGCTGATTCTGTACTCTGAGCAGGTAGGTGATGTACAGCCACAGGCATCTGAGAGGGTTCTGGAGGTGGATTAGTGGCAGAGGCCTTTGCAAATTCTCTGCCTGACTTGAGCTGTCTTTTCATCGGCCTTGGAAAGCTCGGTGCGAGCCCTGGCCCTGGCCTTAATCTTGTTGGCTGCTGCAATACTTGCAGTACGTGGCCTACCTCTGTCCTGAGGAGGAGACCAAGAGTCCTCAGCTGAAAAGGAGGCACGTCCATCTTGAAAACAAACTTCCAGTCCAAATTTAGAGAGTTAATGAAAGGCTTAATGAAAGGCCTGAGTGGAATAAGGTAGATATACTGGCCTGAATGAAGACAAAATGGCCGCTGTGCTCTTCAAAATGGCCGCTCGCAACTGCCAGAATTCAAACCAGCTCCAGAATCTGAGGGCTTTGCCAAGTCAGTTCAGGCTGCAATGCAAGCCCGCAGACCTCAATGAGACTGGTCAGTAGTCCAGGCTCCCATCTGCAGCCGCGGAGAGCCTACCAGTCTGCGCTTCAGATAACGGCCTGCCTCAAAAGATGCCGGGGGAGCAAAGCCGCCCGGACTTAATGGCCTCCAATTGCGTGGCAACAATGGCCGCCGCGACTTACAAATGGCCCGCTCCTGCAGATGGAAAGTCCAAGCGTGGCCAAGCAACTAGCACTCTTGCCCAGACTGCTCTCGATGTAATTGAGGCAAAGCAGCCCGCGCCCAGGCTGAGCAAGGCTGGCGTGGCTGCAGCGGCTTCAAAGGGCTCAAAAGAGGCAAAAAAACGCTGCTCCGCCTCACAGCTGAGAGGCGGTGATCAAAGGGGCGCCGCAGCAGCGTTAAAATGGCTGTGCGGCTCCCGCGGCTTGAGCAGAGGCTTCTGTCCCTTCTGGGGGTGTTAAGAGGCAAACCAGGGAGAAAGCCAGCCGGCTAAGCCTCACAGCCATTATCAAAGCAGGGGAGGTTGGGGAGGGGGGAAACTTCAGCCACCCCCTCCACGCTCAAGAGGGCAGGCAGAGAGCCCTCCCCAGCCAGTACCTTGTAAACAAGCCGTCTTCCAACACAGTCTTAAAGAAACAGTACACTTGCCAGAAAAAAGAGGAAAAAATAAAAATAAAAAATACCAGGGAAATATTTCTAAGCTCAACTCACAGCTCAGGAGCTGAAAGAATTGCAACCATGAGCTAGGCTGAGTTAAAATAAACTGAAGAGACGTCACCAGGGAGGCGGATCTTCAGAAGTTTCAACTCAGGACATAGAGCTAGAGCATAGACTATCCCAGCCTGGCACCTCCCATTTCTACACTATGGAGAATCGTACAGAAGTTTTTTACAGATTTATACAAGAGAGAGGAAGGGGCAGAACAAGAGATGGAGAAATATATAGAGGGGCTGGATCTTCCAAAAGTGCCGGAAGAAGTAAGACAAATACTTAATAGAGAAATTTCAGAGAAGGAGTTGGAAGAGGTAATTGGGAAGCAGAAATTAGGGAAAACTCCGGGGACAAATGGGATCCCTATGGAATTCTATAAGGAAACTCTTGATATAGTGGCACAATATATGACTGAAGTCTTTAATGGAATCATTGTGGAGGGTCGGATCCCAAATTCCTGGACGGAGGCATATATTTCCTTGATTTCCAAGGCAGAAACAAATTCATTGCTGATCCACAATTACAGGCCTATATCCCTTTTGAATACCGATTATAAGATCTTCACTTCAATTTTAGCAGGGAGAATGAAATTTTTTTTAAACCACTACATACATAGAGACCAGAATGGGTTCTTGCCACATAGACAAATAAGGGATAATGTGAGGACGATAATAGATGCAATGGAGTACTATGAGACGTTTTCGGATAAGGAAGTAGCATTTATTTTTGTAGATGCTCAGAAGGCCTTCGATAGGGTTAGGTGGAAATTTATGTTTGCCTTGTTAGATAAGATAGAATTTGGAGATAATTATATATGGGCGATAAGATCGACCTACTCAACTCAAATAGCTAGAGCTTTAATTAATGGGGAAGAAACGGATAGGATTGAAATTGGAAAAGGCACAAGACAAGGATGCCCACTGTCCCCACTTCTATTTATATTTACACTAGAACCTCTGCTACAGGAAATTAGGAAGAATCAGGGAATAAAGGAGCTGAAGGTGAGATCTGAAGAATATAAAACTCAGGCATTCGTGGATGACTTGGTTTTTATCGTAGAGGATCCATTAGAATCGGGTAAAAACTTGTTTCAGTAGATAGAGAAGTATGGTAGAGTTGCAGGTCTCCAAATCAACAAAGACAAGATGAAGATTATAATAAAGAATATGACACGAAATTGTTCGAGTGAGTTGGAGAGAGAATTGGGCCTTCAAGTAACTAAAAGAATAAAATACTTGGGTATTTGGATGTCTTCTAAAAATACGTCTATTATGGCAGATTATTACACAAAGTTGCTAGCCCAAACAAAGACAGACCTAGAAAAGTGGGAGCACCTGCAACTCTCCTTACTTGGTAGGATAGCTACGATTAAAACCCACGTACTTCCGAAATGGAACTATTTATTTCCGAACGCCCCCAAGAGAGTGGATAGTGGTTTTTTTAAACTGCTAAATAGTTATGTGAGGAAATTTGTGTGGCAGAAGAAGCAGCCCCGGATAAAATTTAAAATGCTCCGAGAGGCCCCATGTAGAGGGGGATTTGGTTACCGAAATGGGAGTTTTACTACCAAGCGGCTAATTTAACTTGGATCAGAGACTGGATGCTTTTAAATAGGAAGAGGACTTTTACATTGGAGGGTTATGATTTGTGTTAAGGTTGGCACCATTTTCTATGGAGTGAGAGGGGCAAGAAATGTGGACAGTTTAAGAGACACTACCTTCGGAGAATATTATTAGAATCTTGGGAAATGGTTAGGAACAGGCATTATTCAATGATTCCGATTTGGTTTGCCCCATTAGAGGCAGTAACACATGCGACACTATATAATAAGGAAATACCATTGACTTATCAGGATTTGCTTGACCCTCAAGGGGAATTGAAGACCCGAGAGTAGCTTACGAAACAGGGCAAAAAGATAGACTGGTGGGCATATGCCCAAATACAATCGAGAGTCAGAAGGGATAAAGGAAAGGAGGGAATATATAAGTCACTACAGGAGTTACATAAAATCTTATTGGGAATCGAAAAGAAATTACTTTCAAGGTGCTACCAGTTTTTGGTATCACGATGGATTGGTGAGGAGGTGATTAAGGACACTATGATTGCCTGGGGGAGGAACCTCGGATTTTCTTCAAATTTGGATAAGTGGGATGAGATATGGAATAGAAATATGAAACTTACTTTGTCAACCTCCTACAAGGAAAATATTTATAAAATGGTCTATCGTTGGCATATTCCCTCCCCCCCGACAAGAATCGCAAGAATGTTCCTGGGAGTTTCTCCGGCATGCTAGAAGTGTGGGAATGGTTGTGGGACGTACTACCACCAATGGTGGACGTGCCCCAAAGCAGGCAAATATTGGTCCAAGGTCCGGAACTGGATAGTGGAAATTACAGGATATAATATAGAGCTGAAACTAGAGATTTTTTTATTAGGAATGAAACCAGACAAAATAACTAAGGAAAAATGGTACTTGATCCTTCACATCACTACTGCAGCTAGGATATTATATGCACAAGAATGGAAAAACGAATTAATACCCACAGAAAATAAATTGATTTGGAAAATTACAGAATGCACAGAGGCAGACCGGTTAACGAAATTACTTAGGAACCAAAAAGATTCTGATTATTACAAATGTTGGAATTTATGGTATAATTGGGTGAAAGAAAAGAGAGGGAAATAAAATGGATTGTATTAGTGGTATAGGCGCAGATTTCTGTACGTAAGTTGCAATAACCTTGTATGTATATATGTAAAATATTGTATTTTTAAAAATGAAAATAAACTTTGTTAAAAAAATAAAATAAAAAATAAAATTAATATTTATCTTCTTTCTCAATGAATTGAATGGTTGCCTGTCCGTCGTCTGTCTGTCTCTCTCCATTTCCCTCCCTCCCTCCCTCCCTCCATCCATCCACCCATCCCTTTCTATTTCAGATGTCTATATAGCCCATCACACAATAACAATAATATTTAATGTGACCCATGAACAAGGATTCTCTTACCTTTTTTCTGCGACACACAGAGTTTGGAATATATATTGTGTTCTTCTGTTGCAGAGGAGGAAGCTTAACAAACTTTTCCTGAAATATTAACAAAACGATCTATTTCAAAAAACCAAATTTACTGACTGTCATTAAAGACCCTATGTTTTCTAAAAACAACTTTATCTGGGTTGGGGTGATGATTCTTCATCCTTAAATCTTAGGTGCCAACTGATATCATACTGGAATAAATAAAGGATTAAACTAAAGATTAAAGGGGGTACAGTCTGGGTAAGTAGGAATGGGACAGATAGAAAGTCCTTGTACTATAGCCTCAAAAAGCAAAAATATGAATGAGTCCTTGAACTATTCTAATTGTATTATTCCTCTGTGTATACTCTGGTGTGCCTGTTTGTATGCATGACACAGACATACATTCATTTTTCTTTCCCTTCCTCATTTTTGCTAGTTTAATGAGAGTTGGATGATAATGGGTGCCCTAAAGGAGGAAGAACTATTGTGCCCTTTCATTTTAAGTGGAAAGTGCAGAAAAGATGAACAGTTTTCTTGCTAAAAGTGATGTAAAATCTCCATTAGTAACTTGGCCTATTAAACCAATATTTACCATGACCTAAGCTAGATCTGAAAATTCACTGATTCATTCAATTTATATGGCTGCCCAACATGCAATAGAGACTTCAGGTCTCTTTGCTTTCCTTCCATTTGTCTGTGTTTAATTCTCAGGGACTGGCTGGACAAATCCTTGCAATTTTCTTAGCGAGGTTTTTCAGAAGCGTTTTGGCATTGCAAACTTCTAGGGCTGACAGAATGTGACTGGCCCCAGGTCATCTAGCTGGCTTGTGCCTGACGTGGGATCAGAATTCCTGGTCACCCAGTTTCTAGTCACATGGACTAACCCAGGGGTGGGTTCTAAAATTTTTTACTACCGGTTCTGTGGGCATGGCTTATTTTGTCGACGTGGCTTGATGGTCATGTGACAATTCTTTAGGATTTAGCAGCGGTACTGTTCTACCAGGCTTTTAACTGCTTGCAGAGCTATACCGGTCTACCCATTTATTTTTGCAGGCACCGGTCTACTCATGTATTTTTGCAGGCACTGGTCTACCCATTTATTTTTGCAGGCACCGGTCTACCACCAAACTGCCTTTTACCACTGATCAGCTGTAGGGCGGCCTTTTGAAGTCCCGCGGCAAGAGTTTAAACAGTTTTTCCTTATAGCCCATCAGCTGGGACTCAGGAGGCAGCAAGAGATTGGGGGGGTGGGGCAAATAAAAGGTAAGAATAACACGGGGGGGGCAGAACCGGTTCAGTGACGTCATATCGTCACCAGTACTGGCTTGGCGGAACTGGGCGGAACCCACCACTGGACTAACCACAATACCAGTCTGGCTTTCTTGGGTTTGTTTGTTTGTTTTATTAGATTTATATACCGCCCTACTCCCAAAGGACTCAGGGCGGTGAGCAGGCACAAAATAAAATACATAAATACAAAATTTAAAAGCAGAAATAAAACCAGATTAAACGATTTAGCCCGAGACAAATTTAAAACATCCCAATAATTTAAAAACAGATTTAAAATTTTCAATTTAAAAGAAAAGGGGAAAAAGGTTAGGCCAGGCCAGCTTGCTGGAATAGGAAGGTCTTAAGAGCACGGCGGAAAGTGCGCAGATCCAGGATCCTCCGTATCTCTGGGGGGGAGCTCGTTCCAGATAGTGGGTGCCCCCACAGAGAAGGCCCTCCCCCTGGGAGCCTCCAGTCGACACTGTTTGGCCAACGGCACCTGGAGGAGCCTCTCTCTATGAGAGTGTACAGGCCGGTGGGAGGCTATTTGTGGTAGTAGGCGGTCCCGTAAGTAGCCAGGTCCTAAGACATGGAGCGCTCTAAAGGTGGTAACGAAAACCTTGAAGCGCACCCAGAAGACCACTGGGAGCCAGTGCAGCTCGCGCAGGAGAGGTGTTACATGGGAGCGCCATGTCACTCCCATAACCACCCGCGCGGCCGCACTCTGCGCCAGTTGGAGCCTCCGGGTGCTCCTCAAGGGGAGCCCCATGTGGAGAGCGTTGCAATAGTCCAGGCGGGAAATGACGAGGGCATGAGTGACCGTGAGTAAGGAGTCCTGATCCAACTAGCGAGCCTGATGAAAAACCCTCCCGGTCACGGCCGTCAAATGCTCTTCTAAAGACAGCCGTGAATCCAGGAGGACGCCCAAGTTGCGAGCCCTCTCCGTGTGGGCCAGCGATTCGCCCCCAATAGTCAGCGATGGCATCAACTGACTATATCGGGACATCGGAAACCACAGCCACTCGGTCTTGGATGGGTTGAGCCTGAGCCTGTTTCTCTCCATCCAGATCCGCACGGCCACCAGACACCGGGACATCACTTCAAGGGCATCATTGGGGTGGTCCGGGATGGAGATGTACAGCTGGGTGTCATCAGCGTACTGGTGGTACTTCACCCCCAAAACCACGGATGATCTCGCCCAGCGGCTTTACATAAACGTTGAACAAGAGGGGCGAGAGGACTGACCCTTGTGGCACCCCACATAGGAGGGGCCTCGGGGTTGACCTCTGCCCCCCTGCCAACACAGACTGCCACCGGTTGGAGAGAAAGGAGGCGAACCACCGCAATACAGTGACCCCCACCCCTAACTCTTCCAACCGGTGAAGCATGATACCATGATCGATGGTAACAAAAGCCGCTGAGAGGTCTAATAGGACCAGGACAGAGGAGCAACCCCTATCCCGAGCCCTCCAGAAATCATCAACCAACACGACCAATGCCGTTTCCGTGCTTTACCCAGGCCTGAAGCCCGACTGGAACGGATCCAGATACGTCGTTTCATCCAGGTGCTGGGGGAATTGTTGTGCAACCACACTCTCAACAACCTTTGCCACGAAGCGAAGGTTGGAGATAATTAACCAACACTGCCGGGTCCAGGGAAGGCTTCTTGAGGAGAGGCCTTACCACCGCCACTTTCAAGGCGGCGGGGAAGTCACCCTCACCCAATGAAGCATTTATAATCCCCTGGAGCCAGCCTCCCATCACCTCCGGGGAAGCCAGCACTAACCAGGAGGGGCAGGGTCCAATAAACATGTGGTCGCATTCAGTCCACCCAGAATCCTGTCCATGTCGTCAGGGGTAACAGGATCAAACTCATCCCAGATAATATTCTCAAGACCTGCCTCAGTCATCCCCCCCTGACACTACCCAGTCGGAGTCCAAGCCTTCCCGAATCTGAGTGATTTTGTCATACAGATATTGAACAAAATCCTCGGCTCTACCCTCCAAGGGGTCCTCCCGCGCTTCCTGGTGGAGCAGGGAGCGGGTCACCCTAAACAGGGCGGCCGGGCAATTATCTGATGACGCAATAAGAACAGCAAAATATGTATGTTTTGCTGCTTTTATTGCCACTAGGTAATTCTTAATATGAGATCTTACCAGTGTCCAGTCGGATTCAGAAAGACTGGCCCTCCAACTACTCTCTAGGTGTCTTTTCCGGTGCTTCATCTCCCTCAGCTCCTCGGTAAACTAAGGAGCCAGGTGAGATTGGCGCCGGGTCAGAGGCCGCGAAGGCACGACCTGATCCAGAGCTCCAGTGGCTGCCCTATCCCAGGCGGCCACTAGGTCACTAGTCGAGGCATGTGCCAGAGCCTCAGGAAATGGCCCAAGCTCCATCTGGAACCTATCAGATTCCATCAGGCACCTGGGGCGGAACCATCTTACCAGCTCCGCCTCCCTATGGCGGGGTGCAGCGGTTCGAAGGTCAAGGCAAAGGAGAGAGTGATCTGACCATGACAAGGGCTCGATGACTACATCCCCTATCTCAAGATCACTCAACCACTGTCCAGAGACAAAAACCAAGTCCAGCGTGTTTCCCCCTGTGTGGGTAGGGCCATGAATTAGCTGGGTCAGGTCCATAGCTGTCATGGAAGCCATGAACTCCCGAGCCACCTCCGACGTTTCACCCACGGACGGCAGGTTGAAATCCCCCATGACCATAAGTCTGGGGGTGTCAACCGCCACCGCGGCGATAACATTGAGTAGCTCGGGCAGGGCTGCTGCCACATGGCAGGGAGCCAGGTATGTGATCAGCAAACCCATCTGAACCCCATGACCCCACTTCACAAGGAGGGACTCACAGCCGGCCGTCTGAGGAACAGTGGCGTCCCTCAGTCTCAGACCTTCTTTAATGATAGCCGCTACCCCCCCCCCCCCGCCCCTGCCCTGTGACCTCGGCCGATGGAATGCATGGAAACCTGGTGGGCACATTTCAACGAGGGGAACCCCCCCCCTCCTGGCCCAGCCAGGTCTCCGTAATACCTGCCAGGTCTGCTCCCCCCTCACGAACAAGATCACAAATGAAGGGGGATTTATTTACTACGGACCTGGCATTGCACAACATCAGCTGAAGGCCCAGGCCCTGAGGGTCTGTGCAACCTGGGGAACGGGTGGAGCCTTGAGGGCCAGAGTGCGCCACCACTCGTAAACAGCGAGTGCGCACTCCCCTAACTCGATATGGCCCCCTGCTCCCACCATATCTACCCCTCCCACCCACAGTATTGATGTTCAAAGCACTATCCGGACAAACTCTGACTCCCCCCTCGACCCTGGGATCCCCACCCCCCATGCCGCGCTTCCTTGCCAGACCCAACCCTCCACTTGGTGGCTATCCCCCATACCCACTGCCTGCATTCCAATCAAACCCACCCCCTCCCTAGAGCCCCTTAAAAGTTTAACTAAAAATTTGGATAAAAAGCCCCTCAACCCCCTAGTTTTCACATGCCACCTGTCTGGGTCCCAAAACCCGTCATTGAGGTAGGTCCTCGATAGTGAAGAGGGCCATATCTGCGAGAGGGGGGAATCTCGCAGCGCAAGAAGATCCAATGTCGTATACATCTCCGGGTACAGTGATGGAGGCATGGAGCATAATCAGGGGTCTCAGAAAAAGATGTAACATGCAGCCATTGTTCAATGAGGCACCACTGGTACCTCCACTGTCCTCTCACGACAGCAGGAAGGGTCCTGACAAATACACCCAATGGAAGCAACATCCAGCCCGCCATCTCACGGCCATAGATCGAAGAAATACTCCTCCCAGTGGCAAAGTCATGATGTAGTAAAGATCCCCTCAGCAGTTGCTTCATTTAGCTGACCCATGATCGGAGAAAGAAATCTATCAGTCCGTCAGTCAGACCGGGGACAGAAATGGAATGGTCCTTTGTGTAGTCTTATGCTCACAGATTGTATCTGAGTAATAATGAAATGAAAAGGGAAGAAAAAAGGAGAGGGGGTAGGAGGGGGAGGGAGAGGGGAGGGGAGGCCCCTACAGTCAAGGGCAAATAGTAAGCCCATTTCATGGCGTCCACAGTACACAGAACCTGGGCGGGGGGGAGGAGGGGGAGGGGTTGATATAAATGCGACCGGGGGGGAACCCCTCCGTCACCCCCCAGCCCTTCTCCTCCGTTCTTCCGGGATAATATAACAACTTCCAGACCCCAGCCTCCATTGAATACCATAGGAGGCCTCCAGGTCTTCTGCAGCCACCAGAGATCTTCCTTGAAGGGGTCTCTCTCTCCAGTCCTAAGGCAGCCGCTTGTGCCCCTCTCAGTTTCACCTCAGCAAGCCCCTTTTCTGCCGATGATAATGTCGGCAACAGTGTCCAGTCCTTCCAGGGGTGTGCCGCAGCCCTATTTAGTACCAGGGCCGACTTCACCACCCCCGCTGATACCAGCACCACTATCTCTGGCTCAAAGGACCGCTGAGAGAATTTCCGAGTGGGGTGGGCGAAGTTTCAGACGGGCCACCTTCCACTCACCGCTACGCTGCCGCCTTTGCCTTCGCCGCTGCTGACAAGCCACCATTCCACCATGCTTCCGCTTTCCCGACTCTCCCAATGCTGCCGCTCGAAGCGGCTCAGCTACAACTCTCCGTTTCCGACTTCAGGGTATGCCCAGGGGCGAGGAAGATATCAAAACCCTCGCCCTGAGTTCATCTGACCAAACCGCTGATGACCAAGCGCCCCTGTGGGACCCCCTAAAGCCCCCAAAGCCATCCCATCAAATTATGGCAGTTTGCGGCGCAGCCGCCATCTTGCGCATGCTCATTAATGTAGCTAACATAAGCTAAAAACTTATTTAAAAAATACAGCATAGAAACTTATAAGCCTAGAGTCCAGTTGCCTCTTGAAAAAACATCTTTGGGACAACTATAATCTGGATGACTGAGATTCTCCATAGACATAAAACACAATTAATGATCTGTCTGTCCATCCATTCATCCTCTATATCTATTGAAGTGTTTTTTCCTACCTCTTCTTGGAACCTTCTACGCTCCATCCTCTCGTGGTTGACAGCTAGAAGATAAAGATAATTCCTATAATTACTTGTGTTTAAGATGAAGATTGGCAACTACAATTTTACAGACATCCACCAAAGTGTCCACCATCCAAGCATCAAAAACAACAACATAATTGGGACTTGGTGTGCTGCAAAGAAGAATGCCAGTCTTTGTCACTTTTATCTCTGTGAAGGCTTCTATGGTCTATAAAAGCATTTTAGAAAATACAGGTAGCGCAGGTGCTTTCAACAGCTCCAAAAAGGCTCCATACTCATTTGCACCACTCAAGTGACCCTGACAACACAGATAAACCTCCAGGTGGCATTTACGACTCACTAAAACAGTGATGGCTAACCTTTTTCAAATCACGTGCCAAAAGCAGGGGGAGTACGGGAGTGGGTCATGCGCGTGTATGCCCATACCAAGAATTCTATGCATCCCAACCCCCCGTACACAACCTCACCACGCACCCCCCGCTTTTGGCACGCGATGCCATGGTAGGACTGGTAGGCCTGTTTTTCTTTCCCCAGGCTTCAGAGCCTTTCTAGGAGCCTGGGGAGGGTGAAAATGGCCTTTCCCACCCCCCAGGAGTGCCTCTGGACGCAGGAAATGACCCGTTTGCCAACTTCCAGTGGGATCAGATGATTTCACCATCCCCGAGCTCCTAGAAAGGCTCTGGAGCCTGGGGAGAGTGAAAAACGGGCCTTCCAATCCCACCGGAAGTCGGTATAATGGCAGTACTGCTGACTTATTAGAGGCTTCTGTTGCTCTTGCTTCCTCAAGTGCCGTTTTAAACATGAGATTAGGTTTTGCTAGTAATCTTCTCTGTAGGTTGATGTCCCTCAATCCCAGAACAAGTCTATCTAGCATAATTTCCTCTAAATTGCTGAATTCGCAACAGGCTGTGGTTTTTCGTAGGGCAGTGACGTATTGGTTAATCGTCTCACCTTCTTCTTTATTCCTACAGGAATAAACCTAACCCATTCAGCCTTGTATCATCTGCATCTTTGATTGTCTTTATTTTCAAAGAGATTAATAAAAGCCTGAACAGAACTGACAGAATTTTGTGACATTCTGCTCAAATCACCTTTCAGTTCATAAAGGAACAGTGATGAGCATTTTCTGAGTAGTTTTTGAAAGCTCACCTGTCATGCCATCCAGTCCAAACCTAAATGGTTGCCAAACAGAATGTCATAAGATTCTTTCTAAAATTTACTAAAAACAAAATACTTTAACTCGTTTTTTTAACACAACAGACTTCAAGAATTTACTGAATACTGCATAAGAGCAGTGGTGGGATTCTGCCAGTTCTAGGCAGTTGGGCCAAACCGTTTGTTAAATTGCTGGCTCGCCTCCCCCTCCCCGCCACTATTTATTGCCAATAAATAGTGGTGGGAGGGGCGGGCGAGCCAGCAGTTTAACAAACGGTTTGGTGTGCCTACGAGGCCAATAAATTACAAAAAAGCACTGAACCGCTTGTTAAACTGCTGGCTCGCCCGCCCCTCCCACCACTATTTATTGTCCTCGCTCGTAGTGTTGCACAGTTTGCCTGCAGTTATTCTTTGGCTCCTCGACCACATGGCCCAGCCTGCTTTCCTAACTCTGCCCACGGCGGCCTCCCACTCTGTTCCCAAACGCCCAACTCGGACTGCCTCCGACCGCTCCAGCAGCAGAACAGGCAAGTACAGCCGAGTGCTGCCCTCAGGGACGCGGGGCTGGAAAACAGTGGTGGGTTGCTCCCGGTTTCTAGTAGTTCAGAGAACCGGTAATAACATTGTCTGGCCACGCCTCCGAACTGGTCCCCGGCCCGGTTGCCCACCTCCTCAGAGGCTTTTTTTTTTTTAACTTTTAAAAGCATTTTTTCTACAACATCTTCGGCCAAAAAAATGCTTTTAAAAGTAAAAAAAAAAAAGCCTCTGATGGTTGCGCAGCTCAGCTGGGATCGTCAGAGGTTTCTAAAAGCATTTTTTTCTGCAACCTCTTCGACTGAAGAGGTTGTAGGGGGAAAAAAATACCTTTAAAAGCCTCTGGCGATCCCAGCTGAATTGCCTGATCGTCAGAGGCTTTTAAAAAAAGAGGGGTGGGAGAGATAGAGAGATGGAGAGAAAGAGAGATGAAGGAGAGAAAGAGAGGGGGAGAAAGAGAGATGGAGAGAAAGAGAGATGAAGGAGAGAAAGAGGGGGGAGAGAAAGAAAGAGCTGAGAGAGATGAAAGAGACACACAAGAGATACCTGTTTAAAAGAAAATCCTGGGAGCCACAAAACCTGGGTGGGAGTAAGTGATATGGAGTTGGCAATGCCCACACAGGTTTAAGGTTGTGTTTAAGTGTTTACATGTGTTTAAGGTTGAGTGTTTAAAGTTGCAGACCCCTGACCTACCCTATCCGATCGCTTTACCCTGCAGCCAGCCCTGTAGGCCTGCACCCTCCTCCCACCTGGGCAGCAGCGGCCTACCTACCCTGGTTGTATCACCTTGCCCTGCAGCCGGCCCAAATGCCCACCTTGGACTGCCTCTGACCACTCCAGCAGGTCATTTTTATTTAATTAATTTAATTAAGTGCTGCAATGGGCATAAATGATGACCGGTCAAAAGTGCGAGGACCTGTCAGAAATAACTTTTTTCAGCCCTCTGGGTAGTCCCTATATGCATATGGACTACTCAGAGGGCTGAAAAAGTTATTTTTGACCGGTCCTTGCATTTTTGACCGGTCCTCGCACTTACGACTGTCCTCACATTTTACGTTTTGTGCCCTATCTTTTCACCGTGGTGAAGAGAAGTAGTTGTTAAATGAGTGACACGGTTATTAAGAATGCTGCAACAGGCATAAATGTGAGGATGGTCATAAGTGCGAGTACTGGTTAAAAGTGCGAGGACCTGTCAGAAATAACTTTTTTCAGCCCTCTGGGTAGTCCCTATGTGCATATGGACTACTCAGAGGGCTGAAAAAGTTATTTTTCACCAGTCCTCACACTTTTGACCAGTCCTCGCACTTACGACTGTCCTCACATTTTACGTTTTGTGCCCTATCTTTTCACCGTGGTGAAGAGAAGTAGTTGTTAAATGAGTGACACAGTTATTAAGAATGCTGCAACGGGCATAAATGTGAGGATGGTCATAAGTGTGAGGACCAGTCAAAAGTGCGAGAACCGGTCAGAAATGACTTTTTTCAGCCCTCTGAGTAGTCCTTATGCACATAGCTATGCCCACCCAGTCACATGACCACCAAGCCACACCCCCAACTAAGCCACGTCCACAGAACCGTTTCTTTTAAAAAAAATTGAATCCCACCACTGCATAAAAGCATTAGAGAATATCAGTTCAACTCTTTGCATTACATGCTATAAAGAAGAAAGGTAGAGAAGTATAGGGCGAAGGTACTCTGACTCACTATGACTCAGAGATATATTGAATAGTGTAGAGAAAGAGAACTATGTCAGATGCAGAGATTTGGAATAAGGAAATTATATCAAAAGACAAATTCAGTATTATAAATTTTAAAAAGTATTAGAATGGGTAGATAGAAAGGGAATTTTGTAGGATTAAGGTATCAGATTAGAAACTGGGAGACTGTGAGTTCTAGTCTTACTTTAGGCACAAAGCTAGCTGGGTGACCAAGGCGGTAAGGAGAAACGACTTCCAAAATCTTGCCAAAAAACTGCAAAGATTAGTCAGGAGTCCAGACTGACTTGAAGGCACCAAATGTAATATGTATAATATGTACAGACAGAGCGAGAGGTAGGAGAGAGAGAGAGAGGGTGGGGGAGACAGCAATTATTTACATATATGTACACACAGTGAGAGAGACGGGGGAGGGTTGGGGGGGGTTAGGGTAGACAGTGAAATTTAAAGGATTTAGAACAGCTAGGGTAGGTAGAGTGAGCAGTAATAGAAAGTAAGAAGAAAGAAGTTACAGAAAGTAGAAGGTAAGGGGAATCAAAGTTGAGGAAGTTGTAAAAGAAGTAATTTTGGAAGAAGGAATAGGTGATTTTGAGAAGTGAACAATACAGCAGGAAGGCAAACGACCGTTGAACTGCCCAGGCCTAGGATACAGCAACGGAATCCCACACCAACCACCGCCAGTCCCGCAAAGAAGTTCAGGACAAGAGAGCCGCCCTGAGTCTTTGGAGAGGGGCGGCATATAAATTAAATTAAATTAAATTAAGAGAGCCGAGAGGGGCGTGGGCAACGGGCGGAGTTTCCCCGAACGTCGCCGCCCACTCCGTTTCTGACGTGGCCTGAATACTCTCCCCGCTTGTTTTTTCCCAGCGTCCTTTGCAGCCACTGTTTGCCGCTGCTCGCCATATTGGGTTGCTTAGCGAGGAAGGGGGGGCTGGGGCGAACGGCGGTCGACGCGCCTCAGCCCTGGCTGCGGGGGGGGGGGAGTAGGGGGCGGGGGCGCCGACGGCGGGGGCGGTGACGGCGACCACGACGGGCAGGAGAACCAGGCGCGCGGCCGGGAGCGGGCCGGCCTCCGAGACCTCGCCAGCAACGGGGCCGGTGAGTAAAAAGGGGACGGGGCGGCGGGGCTCTGGCTGGGCTAGCTCAGCTGACGAGGAGAGCGGGACGCGGCTGGAAAGGGAGGCTCCCCCGGCTACAAAAGCCTCCGCCTGGTTCCCCTTTCGGGGCTGAAAATCTCGCGCCCCCTCCCTCCCCCGCGCGGAGAAGTCGTTACTGGGGCGCTCAGTGGGACGCGCCTCCCCTTTCTACCGCCCCCCCTTCCTTTTCAGACATCCCCCTTTTCAGGCTGAGAAAGACAGTCGGCGCTCTGGAAGGGGGCAGTCAAGATGTCAGCCGCGGTGGGTAACCTGTCTCCGCTGCTCCGGCTGCCTTCACCTACCTACGCGTAGCCTAAGGCGGTCGGAATCGCTCCGGCCCCCCGGATGGCCCCGGCCAGGGTTAGCGGGAACAAATGGCGATTGCATGTGTGCATTCGCCCAACTGCTTTCTCTTGCCAAAGCGTTGGGTCCTCGAACCTTTAAGGAAAAGGTTTGCGTTTGTGTGTGTGGCTCGCCGGCGGACAAGCTCTTTTCTTACATAGAAGAAGTGCAAGTGGGCTACTTGTTGCCACCGTCCTTTCGTTAGGGAAAGTGAAAGTTAAATAAGATAAGCTTTATTCCCCCCCTGTGGGACTCTGGCAAAAATTAAAAATGAAATTCTGCTCTCCAAAGTGTACACATACATAACACACATATAGATATTTTATAACAGATTACCAGAGTTGGAAGGGACCTTGTAGGTCATCTAGTCCAACCCCTGCCCAAGCAGGAGACTCTGCCTACACCATGGCAGTCCAGTCTCTCTTTAGCGTCCAGTGTTGAAGGCAAGCTGTTCCGTTGGTCACTGTCAGAAAATTTCTTCTTATTTCTAGGTTGAATCTCTCCTTGATCAGTTTCCATCCATTATTCCTTGTCTGGCCTTCGGGCGCTTTGGAAAATAGCTTGACTCCCTCCTCTCTGAGGCAGCCCCGCAAATATTGGAACCCTGCTATCATGTCTCCCCTGGTCTTTCTCTTCACTAAACTAGCCATGCCCAGTTCCAGTTCATTGTATGTTTTAGCCTCTAGTCCACTAATCGTCTTGGTTGCTCTTCTCTGCAGCCTTTCTAGAGTGCATAATAAACACGCATATGTATATACCTACACACTAGCTATTTTGAACATTATTGAATACCTACAGTACCATAATGAGAAACAGGCAGCTTTAATGTTTTTGGATGCAGAGAAAGCTTTTGACATCTTAAATTGGGTTTTTATGTTTAAAGTTTTGGAAGATAGGGACTTTGGGGGAAAATTTATTCAAAGGATCAAAGCAGTTTATACATCACAACAAGCAAAGATTATTAATAGAAATTTAAGTAAATGATGTGAAATTCAAAAGGGTACGAGGTAAGAAAGCCTCTTATCTACCCTGCTGTTTATATTGGTGTTGGAAGTTTTGAATATGGCTATTAGGCAAGATGAGAAAATAACAGACATAAATGTCAAAAAGGAAGTTGAGAGCATTTGCTGACGATTTAGTTATACTAATACAAGACCTGAAAATTAATATAGAATACTTAATGAAGAAATTAAATGTTCGGAGCTTTAGCAGATTTTCAAATAAATAAACAGAAAACAACAACGCTTGTTAAGAATATGACCTCTCAATATAGTGAAATATTGACTAAAATGTTGAGTTTTAAGGTAGAGAAAAATGTGAAATACCTGGGGTCAAGGGTGGGTTCTAAAATTTTTTACTACCGGTTCTGTGGGCTTGGCTTATTTTGTGGGTGTGGCTTGGAGGTCATGTGACTGGGTGAGCATGGCTAGCTGGTCATGTGACGGGTGGCCATGGCTATGTGTATAGGGACTACTCAGAGGGCTGAAAAAAGTCATTTCTGACAGGTCCTCGCACTTTTGACTGGTCCTCACACTTATGACCATCTTCACATTTATGCCCGTGCAGCATTCTTAACAAGCATGTCACTCATTTCACAACTGCTTTTCTTCACCATGGTGATAAGATAGGGCAAAAAACATAAAATATGAGGACAGTCGTAAATTCAAGGACTGGTCAAAAGTGCGAGGACCAGTCAAAAATAACTTTTTCAGCCTTCTGAGTAGTCCATATGCATAAAAGGATACAGCAATAGAGAGGGATGAAGGAAGGGAAGGTAAATTAGAGTAGGAGTGAAGGTAAGAGAGAGAGGAGGAGAAGGAAAAAGGAGAAGGAAAGAAAAGAGAGAGCTGGTAGGTTTGAGGAGAAAGATTGCTGTACAATAAAAAAGATGAAAGGGAAGAAAGCCAACCCCAAACAAATATAAAGATATTAAGATAGAGAATGAATTGTTAAACTTTAAAGAATAAAAGAGAACAAATATGAATAAATAGCAATAATTAGAAACACACATACAAACATACATTGTATTTTCTTTGAACAGTATTTGGCCGGTTCACAAATTTAAACAGTGTTTAGTCATTTCAATTAAATTTACAATTTCTATATTTCCTTTTAGCCATATTTATTCCTCATCTATTTTTTTAAAAAAACCAATATTACCCTTCATTCTCATCTCTAATCTTAATCAAATTCAATTTTTCCCTTCTATTCTATATTATACCACTTCGCATTGTCATCTGTTTTTATATCCATCCTCACATTGGTTAATTATGTAATTATGTAATACAGTTGTTTAATACAAATTCAACATTTTAATATAAATCAATTAATTATATAACTATCTTTTTTGTATATTAATCAATATGAACATGAATATTCCAATTATTTCCATGCAATCCAATTTCTTACAAATCAATTAATTATATTTACCAATAATAATAAACCAAATAATTTCCCCCATATATTCCTCCAAACCACAACTTAACCATTTCTGCTTTCAACACAATATACAATTAATAGTATCTCAATTATTACAATTCCCTAGTTAAATAGAGCTTTTTTTTGTGTGTTTTAAAATCTTGAACAACCTCTTTTGCCCTAAATTTCCCATTGTTTGCAATTTTGCACCTACCTTTTTTGGTGAGGAAAAAGAAATCTCTCTCTGCCTCATTTTGTCACGTTGCAGCAAAGACCCTGCTTTACTTTCAGTTTCGCTTTTTCAGCATAGCTAGGGGAAAAAAATCTGCTCCACAAATTTACCTCTTTGCAGCTAGCTAGCAACAGAGCCCTCTACAAAACAGCTGAGAGCAAATCAGCTGAGAGTCAGGACGCTGATCAAATCAATTTATGGTAATTAACCTATGCTTAAGCTGAAAGGGGCTGTTTTTTTTCTATTTTTGCAGGCACCGGTCTATGCATTTGTTTTCTTTTAACACTGATCAGCTATAGGGCGGCCCTTCGAAGCCCCGCGGCAAGAATTTAAACATTTTTTTCCCCTCTAGCCATCAGCTGGGACTCAGGAGGCAGCAATAGATTGGGAGTGTGTGGGGTAAGCAACCGGCGACCCAACAGAGGCAGAGGGTGAGGGTGAGTGAAGGCGTGGGGGGGGGGGGCGAGAGAGGGCTTTGTCGACCGCTGTGAAATGGTCGTTCGACCCCCAAAGGGGTCGCGACCCCCAGGTTGAGAACTGCTGCTCTAGATCCTTTCTAGGGGCTTGGGGAGGGCGAAAATGGCCTTCCCCACCCTCCTGGAGGCCGGAAACGGCCCGTTTGCCAAGTTCCAGTGGGACCGGAAGGCCCGAAAACCAGCTGGCGCTGGAGCTTGCATGCCCACTGATACACCATCTGTGGCACGCATACACAGGAACCATAGGTTCGCCATCACGGATCTACAATATTAATCATGCATTTGTTGCATCCACTTAAACAGGGATTTCCAATTGTTCTTTCCATCTCAAAAGAAACAACATGCAATGTGAACATATTATGAAATAAGCTTAAGCTCATGCGATATAAATGTAGATATACTCAAAAGGGGCAAACATAAAAAAGTCTGATTTAATTTTCTCTTAGCCATATGTAAATTAGTATTGTCAATTGATACTGTGATTAATAGATGTAAAAAGGAAAAATACAAAATGCTGATTGTGTGACATTCAATTTATCTTTTATTTTTGCAGCCAGAAAGTCTTTTGAAGTCACAAAAGTATATTTGAACGAATAGTTCCCTCTAGTCCTAGAGTGACCTCTTTGCAGTCTTCTTTCAGAGTATGTAAATCTTCTGATACCTGATCAAGTACCAAATGGTATGTTTCTTCTAGAATCTATAACAAAAAGAATGAATGAAATTATTTGCCAGCCATGCAAACCAGTTCCAAACCAGCTTCATGAATTAACCATGAAGTTAATCAATGTTCTTGTAATTAATATATTACTATATATATATATATAAAAATACCGTATTTTTTGGAGTATAAGACGCACCGGAGTATAAGACGCACCTACCTTTTTTGTTTTGTTTTGTTTTATAAAAAGTTTTTCATTTTTTAGACAAACACACATGCAAACATACAATGTATTTTCTTTGAACAGAGTATTTGGCCGGTTCAGAAATTTAAACAGTGTTTAGTCATTTCAATTAAATTTACAATTTCTATATTTCCTTTTTGCCATATTTATTCCTCATTTTATATTTTTAAAAAACCAATATTACCCTTCATCGTCATCTCTAATCTTAATCAAATTCAATTTTTCTATTCTATATTATACCCTTTCCCATTGTCATCTGTTTTTATATCCATCCTCACATTGGTTAATTATGTAATATTACAATTGTTTAATACAAATTCAACATTTTAAAATAAATCAATTAGTTATATAACTATCTTTTTTTGTATATTAATCAATATGAACATGAATATTCCAATTATTTCCATGCAATCCAATTTTTTACAAATCAACTAATTATATTTACCAATAATAATAAATCAAATAATTTTCCCCTCTTGTTACTCATTTTCACATCTTAAACTCTCCCAATAACCCAGTTTTGCAAAATCACAGCTTAATCATTTCTACTTTCATCACAATATATAATTAAAAATATTTCAATCATTACAATTTCCCTAATTAAATTTAAAAATGTTCTAGCTGTTATCCAAGCTATAATTTAATCCTTATAGCTTATCCAAGCTATAATTTAATCCTTTTTACTTTCCCCACCATATACCATTAAAGGTATTTCAATTGTTACAGTTTATACTTATTCATATTTCTTAAAAAAATAAAAACCTATCATTGTCTAGATTTCAAAAATACAAAGACAAATATTCCAATTATTATTCATTTCATTTTTACAATCATGATTTCCCATTTATTTCTTACTACTATTCATATTTCAATTCTAAATATGTATACCATTTTTCTCTTTCATTTCTTTTTCTCCCTTCCCATTTTTATTTTTGCCTTTTTCTTTCTCCTTTTTTTCTTTTGTGTTTAAAATCTTGAACTCTCCTCTTTTGCCCTAAATTTCCCATTGTTTGCACCTACCTTTTTTGGTGAGGAAAAAGAAGAAAAAGTAATCTCCCTCTGCCTCTGCCTAATTTTGCCTCGTTACAGCAAACAGCCTGCTTTATTTTCAGTTTCGTTTTCAGCATAGCTTGATTAGCACAAGGGGAAAAAAAATCTGCTCCAGCAATTTACCTCTTTGCAGCAAGCAGCAGAGTCCTGCGCAAAACAGCTGAGAGCAAATCAGCTGAGAGTCGGGAGGCCGATCAAATCAATTTGTGCTAATTAGTCTATGCTGAAGCTGAAAGGAGCTGTCTTTTCTTGCTGTTTGCTTGCAAGGAGGTAACTGCTGCGAGGCACAGGCCAAAGGGTGGGGCCAGTGGGTGGGCAGGGCTACATTCGGTGTATAAGACGTACCTAAATTTTCACCCCCTTTTAGGAGGGGAAAAGGTGCGTCTTATACTCCGAAAAATACGGTAAACACTTTGTCAATAACTGATATTCTCTTCTTAATTCTCGTCTCGGAATTTGTTTTAACACTACGATTTCTTTCCCTTTATACTTCAGAGGGTCATCTCTTGCTCTCTGTAAAATTTCTGTTTTTATTGCTTTCTTGAGGAATCTAACATGCACCTCTCTCAGAAATCTGTTTCTCATCGGCTATCTAGTATGTACTCTAAATATTTCATCAATCTCAGTCAGAAATTTTTCCTTGGTCACCTCCATCACTTCCGCCAGTAACTCCACCATTATCTCCGCTACTTTTTTTCCTCTTTTCTTCTTCCATATTCTGATATCTCAAATAATAATCTGCCTGATCCATCTCTAGAGAGACGCAGGTGCATGGACTGATCCAGATAGGAACCAGGCCGCGAGGCTGGAGGTGAGCTGAAGGCACGACTTCCACCTCCAGGCATGCGGTGAGTCTGCAGGGCTGGGGGCTGGGGTGGGAGATCAGCGGGGCCAGAGCCATCTTGCCCCATGTAAAGGTTCCCTGCTGGCTGCATTTGCAACTGGCTTGCCACTACTGGTCTCTGCGTTCTTCCTCCTCTTCCTTACCCTGCTCTTTCTGTTACCTCTTCCTCCTCCTCCTCAGGAACCACAACAGTCTTGGGCACATACAGTTTTAAGGAGAACGCTTGTTTCTGCCGCTTTTGGCAAAAAGGAAAAACAGATTGATAGAATCAAAGCCAAAAGCCACGGTGCAACAAAGAACTCAGCTGGGTGAAGGCAAATTCCAGGTCAAGCAGTCCAAAACCAAACTGCAGGTTTATGATCCCAAACCAATGGAAGGATGAGGTCTTGGTGAATGAGCCCCGGTCGTAAAGAACTGGATTCCAAACCAAAGGCATGGTATGAGAGGCCACGTGCTTAAATTGCTCCTAGCAATTTAAGGCTGTTTTCATGAGACTTAAATCTCCTGCCCACTGTGCACAACTGTACCTTAAGCTTGAGTGGTTCGTTCAGCATCTTGATACTTCCTCATGAGCCGCTGACTTCAGAAGGATGCAGAGATCTTGGGGAATAGCCGTTATGAAGCAGGCTGTGTCATAGTTGAGTCTGACTCTGAGGGCTGACGTCAGGGACTCCACAGACCAAAATCACTAAAGCCAAGTAAAGCATTTTCATACTTCAGTGTTACTAAGGTCTAAGACCCTGCTTACTTGCTGCATTGTACATTCTAAAAAGTACATAAATACTTTATGTACAGTTATGGAAGCCATCTCTTTCTTAGAGAACTTTCAGATGTTTTTTCGTTGGTTGATAACTTTGTAATGGCTGAAATGGATTTTTCAACCCATTCCTGGGGGGTCAAGCAGCAAGTGGTTGGGCCTTCAAATGCAATATGACTGAGGCATATCTTGACCCAATCCTTGATTTTTCCTCAAATTCTTCCGGATATTTCTGTTGGTGTTTTATCCAGGCATGTAGGATCCATGGTGCTCGGGAGGGCTTGTTTGGTTTATAAACATCTTTTTTCAAAGTTTTCAGGCGTTCATTAAGCCACCTCAAGAGTTTTTTCCTTGATTGCTTTGATCTTTTATTCTGTAGATTTTGTAATGAGACTTTCAGCCATTGTATTTTTATGTCAGCTCTGAGACCGTGCTTCTTTTTGTCACAATATTCCCACTGGATTTTTAATTTTTTGCATACAGTTTTTGTCTTGGAAGTCTTTGATGGGTCTGCTTTGATGTCTCTAGTTCTGTATAACACTGGGCAATTGTTGTTATTGCGTAGTTGTTTCTCTCTAGAAAAATCAGAAGGTTATATATGAGTAGGAGGAGACAAGAGCAACTTTGGGCTTGTATTGAGGATTGATACCTTCCTCCCTCATCACATATAGGGTTGACCCACAATTTTGCACTCTACAGATCCACTGGGAATTTTGCCTAATTGCCCCACCAGATATTTGTGGCAGCATTACTAGGACTGAAGGGGAAGCATAATTTATTTCCTTATATTTCCAATGAATTTACTAAGAATAATTAATTTCTCCTTGTCAATTATAATTTGTCTAGGATGTTTAGAACTGGGTGAAAAGAGTCAACTCTTATTTTCCCCCAACCTTGTTCCAGGCAATGTAATTCAATCCAAAACATTGCCAGAAAGCAAGGTGGTGACAACATTAGGCTTACGCAACGTGTTGCCGTTCTTCTCTTCTTGCTTCCAAGGCAGGAAGTTTTAGATCTTCTCCCAGCAATATGGGGAAAACGCCCTATATTAAAAAGATAAATTTACTGACAGTGATTAAAGACAATTTTTTCTAACAACAGGCTCGGGGTGGATTTTGACTGTTATTTCTTCATCCTTAAATCTTAGGTACCAACTGATGCCACTGTTCGGTGGTATAGGGAACATTTCTGAAATACTGGAAAAAGATAAAATAGCGGTCCTTAGTGATATTGATGAGGTATTTCAGGTTTTTACTAATTATGCAAAGAGATATAACCACCCACGAGAAGTACATATTAGGTTTAACAAGAAGTCGGTGCGGGAGGAGATCTATAAGAAATCTCGGGACCGAGCTGTAGTATTTAGGGGAAAACAGATTTCAGTGCTGACGCAAGTTCCAAGACAGGTTAGGGAAATCAGGAGGAATTACCAGCCTTTAACGCTACATCTGAGGAAGAATGGGATTATGTATAGGTGGTTATTGCCAGAAGGTCTCATGTTTACGTGGAATGATAGGAAAGTGAAAATAGAAAACCGCCGGGATGCTCAGGATTTTTATGAACACAATTTTAAATCCACACAATTAGAGCTGGAATTAGAAAGGGAGGAGGAGAGTAGAAGTTCAGAGGAATTGCAGGAAGAAAATAGTGTGGGAAACCAAGAAGAAAGGAAGGAGGAGGGGAAATTAGAGGAAAAAGGAGGGGGAGGCAGAAAGATGGTGTTACGAGAAACCCGGCAAACCAAGAAAAAAAGTATTAGGAAAATAGGACTAATAGGAGGAGGGGAAGAAAGGTGGTGATGGGGGAAGAGGTGCGACTCATTTCTTTGAATGTTAATGGTTTAAATATTCCCTCTAAAAGAAGGAAAATACTAAATAATTTAGCGAAACTTAATTATGATATTACTTGCCTTCAAGAAATTCATATTAAAAAAATTCATGAGAAACTTCTGTTGTGTTCAAGACTTGGGAAGATGTATCATTCATCGGCAGATAAGAGGAAACGGGGGGGGTATATGTGAAGGATCACTTAAATTCTAAAGAAATTTTTAAAGATGAATAGAATTAGAAATAAGACAATTGAAATGTCTATTGGTTACTATTTATGCTCCGAATGGAAATCAGAAGTCTTTTTATGAACGTATATACAAAAAACTAATTGAATTAAAATATGACCATGTTTGCCTGATTGGGGACTTTAATGTTATATTGGACAGCAATTTGGACTATTTACCATGTACTAAACTGCCGGGAGGAGAGGAAAAAATATATAGGAGAGGGTTGCCAAAGGAAGGAATCATGATGAGAGAAGAATTAGGCCTTCGGGACATATGGAGAGAGCAACACCCAGAGACGAGAAAATATACATTTCACTCTTGCAGGCATAAGTCATAGTCGTGGATCGACATGGCCTGGATGACACTACAATTAGGGGAATATGTTTCTGAGATAGAGATTGGGGTTAATTATTGGGCTGATCACAGCCCTTTGCTTGTAACATGGAGGGGCCAACAGAAAAGGAAAAGATGGAAGATGGATGTGAGGGCGCTGAAGGATGAGGAAGTTGTGACCTGGATTAAGAGAGAAACAGAATATTTCTTTAAAGAGAATAAGAGGATACGAGCCTGCAAAATAATTGGGATACTTATAAGGTGCTAATTAGCGGATTGGTAATAAAATATACAATAAGGAAGCGAAGACTGGAAAGGAAGGAACGATCAAATTTGATGGATGGGTTAGAATAGGTGGAAAAAGGATTATGAAACAAACCGATGATCAGGCATTATTAGAGGAAAAAAATTCAATTCGCCATAAAATAAATTTAATGGACCAAGAAGAAGTAGCTGAAAAATGCAGGTGAGCCAAACAAGGTTATTTTGAAAACACTAACAAGCCAGGAAGATGGCTAACCTATAGAATTAAAAAGTTAAGGGAAAGAAGTAAAGTAGGTAGTTTGAAGGATGCGAATGGAAGATGGGTAACTGATGGGGAAGGTATGAAGGGAAGGGACATTGGTCTTACCGTGATACGTTCCTTCTCGTAGTGTAAAATGGGAGGTGCCAGGCTGGGATATTCTATGCTCTAGTTCTATGTCCTGAGTTGAAACTTCTGAAGATCTGCCTCCCTGGTGACGTCTCTTCAGTTTTGCCAACGAAGCCAAGGCGAATGGTACACAGTCCAGGTGAATGGTACGCAGTCTGAAAGACAGAAACAACACGCTCCATGAAGGGAGCCGGTCCAGGCAGCCAGGGTGGGGCTGGCACCTCCCATTTTACACTACGAGAAGGAACGTAAGACCAACGTCCCTTCTCCATAGTGTAGAAATGGGAGGTGCCCGGCTGGGATATACCAAAGACTGGCCAGCCCTAAGGGTGGGAGCTGTCCTGGGCCGACGACCCCGGATCTTCATGAACCCTCTGTAGCACTCGTCTCCCAAATGCCGCCTCCGCCGATGCAAAGGAATCCAGTCTATAGTGGCGGATGAAGGGAGTGGGAGTAGTCCATGTAGCTGCCCTACATATGTCCTCGACAGACGCTTGAGTAGCCCAGGCCGCAGTTGTGGCAGCACTGCGGGTGGAGTGAGCCATTATCCCTTGAGGCACCGGGAGAGCCTGAAGCTCATATGTGGATGAAATGCATGTACGAAGCCACCTCCCCACCGTGGAAGAGGTCACCCTGTGGCCAAGAGTCGATGGCTGAAAGGAGACAAAAAGAGCCTCCGTCTTCCGGAAAGAAGAGGTCCGAAAAATGTAAATACGGAGGGCCCTCCTCACATCCAAGGTGTGCCAGGTCTGCTCCAAGGCGTGCCTAGGCCGAGGACAGAAGTCTGGCAGGACCAACTCCTGTGCTTGGTGGAACAAGGAGTTGACCTTAGGAAGAAAGGCAGGGTCCAGACGTAGGACCACCCTGTTGGAGTGAAAAATACACAGGTCTTTCCGCACCGATAATGCCGCCAACTCCGAGATCTGTTGGGCAGACGTGACGGCCACAAGGAAAGCTACTTTACACGAGAGGAGACGCAGACTAGCCTCCCTCAATGGTTCAAACGGTACCTTAGTCAATGCTTGTAGGACCTTAGAGAGGTCCCATGTGGGATAACGGTGAAGAGGAGGGGTTTTTAAACTAGCTGCTCCTCATAGGAAGGTCCTCACCCTCAGATGGTTAGCAAGAGAACCCCACTCCCCAATTGTCAAGACAGACCCCAGCGCAGCAATTTGTCACCTTAAGGTGTTAATGGAAAGTCCCATGTCCAACCCCTCCTGTAAAAATTCCAGCACCTCCACCACCAATGCTGAAGTTGGAATCAAACGTCTTGAGGCACACCCCACTGTAAACTTGTTCCACGTGGCCTTGTAAATGTGCATGGTGGAGGGCCGCCTGGCCGCCTGCATAGTCCGGATGACCCTGGCTGGAAAGTTCTCCCTCCTCAAGAGCCCCCGCTCAACCTCCAAGCGGCTAACTGCAGTCTCTGAGGGTCCGGGTGTTGCACCGGGCCCTGGCTGAGGGAAACTCTGTCCGTGGGAATCCGCCATGGCCTGGCGACCAACAGGTCGACCAGGTCAGCGAACCACGGCCGTCTGGGCCAGTGAGGGGCCACTAACACTATCTCCGCCCCCTCCAACACCACCTTCCGAATTACAGCTGGGATCAGGGGTAGGGGAGGGAAGGTGTATAAAAGGCCCCTGGGCCACGGGATCCGTAGAGCATCCACTCCCTCTGCTCCTGGGGCAGGAAACCGGGATAGGACGCGGGGGAGCTGGGTGTTCGTTGGCGAGGCGAAGAGGTTCATCACCGGGCGACTGAACTGGTCGACTATGTCCGCAAACAGGCTGGGATGTAACCTCCACTCCGAGGGGTCCACAGTGGCCCGACTCAGCCAGTCAGCTTCGACGTTGTCCGTTCCGGCGATGTGGTCCGCTGTCAGGGACAAAAGGTGAGTCTCTGCCCAGTTGCAAAGCGTCTCTGCCTCCCGCATCAGAGGACGGGAACGAGTTCCCCCTGCCTGTTTATATGGGCTTTTGTTGTTGTATTGTCTGTGAGAAGGAGCACATGCTGCCCCCTCACCTTAGGAAGAAAGGCCTGCAGAGACAGACGGGCTGCTCGGAGGTCTAACCAATTGATCTGCTGGGAGAGTTCTAGGTGGGACCAAGGGCCCTGAGCTACCTGAGACCCGCAATGGCCTCCCCAACCCCACAGACTGGCATCTGATATCACAACCACCCTGTGGGGGTCCCTGAAGTAACAGCCCTTCTGGATGGCCACTGACATCCACCATGCCAAAGAGTGCCGGACCCATGGAGGCACCTGCACCCGGATCTTGGACGAGCTCGTGCCCGCCTTCTGGAACGGGAGCAAGAACCACTGTAGTGGTCTCGCATGGAACCTGGCCCAGGGAACGATCTTCAGGCAAGAAATCAATTTCCCCAATAGTTGGGACAGGAGGTCTATCTGCACAGTCTGGCATCCCTAAACCTGCTGGATTAGTGCCCGTATGCTGTCCTGCCTGTCGTGGGACAAGAAAACCTGCCCCGCCTGCGTGTCTAGTAGGGCCCCTAAGTGAACTAACCTTGTTGAAGGAACAAGTTGGCACATTTGCAAATTCACAGAGAACCCATGGTCCCTCAACACACCTATTGTCGTGGCCAAGTCCTGTTCCGCTGGCCGCTGTGAGGACGCCTGTAGGAGCAGATCGTCGAGATAGCATTGTATTCTGATGGGAAGAGACCTGAGATATGCCGCCAAGACAGCGAGGATCTTGGTAAACGTCCGGGGGGGGGGGCGGAGGCCAGCCCAAACGGCAGGGCAAGATATTGGTAGTGGCGGCCTGAATAACAAAATCTCAGGTACTGATGATGCTCCGGCTGAATAAGGACGTGGAGGTAAGCTTCGGTCAAATCTATGGAGGCTAAAAAGTCTCCCTTCCTGATCCCCGCTAAGATGGAATGCAGGGAGTGCATCTTGAACCTCCTGTAGACTAAATACTCGTTGAGTCCCTTCAAATTTAGAATTGCCCTCCCCCCCCCCCGAGGCCTTTGGGATTACAAAGAGGGTGGAATAGAATCCGTGCCCCCTTTGCCCCAATGGAACCGGCTGAATGGCCCGGATATCCAGCAAATGCTGAATGGCTGCCTGAATGGGTCTCCAGAAAAGAGGAAACGCCTCGGAGGGGGTGAAAGGAATTCGAGGGAGAGCCCTGTTCTTACGGTCTCCCTCACCCAATTGTCTGTTGTCAGGTCGTCCCAGCAGTCCGCAAACAGGGCGAGCCTGCCTCCAATAGGGGCCTGAGGCAGGCAGTCATTTCGATCTTCTAGCCCCTCTGCCGCCTGAGCCCCTGAAGGGCTTGGTGGGCTGCTGCTGTCTACCCCAGGAGTAGGTAGGTCTATCAGCCTGGAAACTAGGCCTAGAGTAGTGGAAAGGCCGCTGTTGACGGGGGAAGCTTGGCCCAGCTCCCCCCTGGCGAAAGGAGGGCCGTCTGAAGTAAGGGGAGGAACAGAAATCCATTCGCCTGCTCTGAGAGGGGAGTACCTTTCTCTTATCCCTTGTCTCTATAAGCAAGGAATCTAATGCTTGCCCAAACAGGAAACCTCCCTCAAATGGGGCTGAAGCCAGCTTCCACTTATTCTTCCCATCCATGCGCCAATGACGCAGCCAAAGCATGCGCCTAGCAGTGACAGATGAGGCCCTGGCCCTGGCAGAGAACCTGGCAGCTGCCAAGGTTGCATCTACCATATACTCAGCAGCTGCTAGGATTTTAGAAAGGTCTTGATGGGCCCGAACATCATCTGGTGCCAAGTGGTCCTGCAGCTGACGAAGCCATCGAACCGACACCCTGGTGAGGAAGGAAGCTGCAGAAGATGCTCTCACGGCCCACGCATCCGCCTGATGCGCACGACGAAGTGCCGTCTCCTCCCGGCGATCCTCAGCCATCAAAGCATCCTCAGCGTCAGATGGCAACACGGAAGAAGAGGTGAGTGCTGCTACTGGGGCATCTACCTTGGGAACCTCCAACAGGTTAATCATAGCAGAGTCCATTGTGAACAATTGATTATCCAAACCCAAGGGCCGGGGGGCTGCGGCAGGGGCTGTCCACTGCCTACATATCATGTCCAAAAACATTCCTGGAATGGGAACAGTGTCTGCCTCCACTGCTTGTTCTGTGAACAAATAATCATCCTGCTCGCCACTACCCGGGCTAGCACCAGAGAGCGATGGATCAGGCCCCAAGCGAGCTGTAGCCCTGGCTTTTGACAATAAAGGCTTCAACAGGGCCGGATTAAATAAGCCCTTAAAGGCAGGCTTGGGGGGGGTGGTCTTGATCAACATCAGAAAACTCCCCCTTCCCTTGATAGTCTGCGTCATAATCTCCCAAATCAGAATGAGAAGGAGAGTATTGATAGTCCTCGGGGGCTGCAACATATCCCTGAGCCTCACCCTCTGGTCGGAAGGCATACATTTGGGCAAAGGCCTGCGACTGTAACTGCATACCCTCTGCAATGCCCCGTCTAATAGCCTGTTCCACCCAGAACTTCATAAAGTTGGGGACATCCTGTTCCCCCCCTTCGCCCTGACGGAGGCCAGCCGCAGTGGGTGTAAAAGTGGCCTCAGGTATCTTACTGGGAGCCACAGGAGGCCCCTGGGGGGACTGAGGTTCTGCCCGTATCTCCGGAGACCACTGACTATCATTGCTAGCCACTGCAGGGACAGGCAAGGGAAGTGTAGCTGCTGATTCTGTACTCTGAGCAGGTAGGTGATGTACAGCCACAGGCACCTGAGAGGGTTCTGGAGGTGGATTAGTGGCAGAGGCCTTTGCAAATTCTCTGCCTGACTTGAGCTGTCTTTTCATCGGCCTTGGAAAGCCTGGTGCGAGCCCTGGCCCTGGCCTTAATCTTGTTGGCTGCTGCAATACTTGCAGTACGTGGCCTACCTCTGTCCTGAGGAGGAGACCAAGAGTCCTCAGCTGAAAAGGAGGCACGTCCATCTTAATAATAATAATAATAATAATAATAATTTTATTTCTATACCGCCCTTCTCCCGAAGGACTCAGGGCGGTGTACAGCCAATTTAAAAACACAAGACACAACAATAATTAAAAATTAAAATAATTAAATAAATTTGGCCGATTTAAAACCCCAGAAATTTAAATACCCCAATTTAAAATTATTAAGTCGATAGCCCGGCCTGGCGGAACAACAGGGTCTTCAATGCGCAACGAAACACCCGGAGGTCGGAGATCTTGCGTATTTCCGGGGGCAGTTCATTCCACAGGGCTGGGGCTCCCACAGAGAAGGCCCTCCCCCTTGGTGTCGCCAGCCGACATAACTTGGCTGATGGCACCCTGAGGAGACCCTCTCTGTGGGAGCGGACTGGTCGGTGGGAGGCTATTGGTGGCAGAAGACGGTCTCGAAGGTACCCGGGTCCTATGCCATGGAGCGCTTTAAAGGTGGTAACCAACACCTTGAATCGCACCCGGAAGACCACTCGGAGCCAGTGCAGCTCGCGCAGGAGGGGTGTCACACGGGCACAACGGGTTGCGCCCATAACCACCCGCGCGGCCGCATTCTGGACCAGTTGGAGCCTCCGACTGCTCTTCAAGGGGAGCCCCATGTAGAGAGCATTACAATAGTCCAGCCGGGAGGTGACAAGGGCATGAGTGACTGTGCGCAAGGCGTCCCGGTCCAGAAAGGGCTGCAACTGGCGGATCAGGCGAACCTGATAAAAGGCCCCCCTGGCCACGGCCGTCATATGCTCTTCTAAAGACAGCCGTGCATCCAGGAGGACACCCAGATTGCGAGCCCTCTCTGTGGGGGGCAAAGATTCACCCCCAATAGTCAGCGATGGCACCTGCTGACTATATCGGGACGCCGGCAGCCACAGCCACTCGGTCTTGGACGGGTTGAGTCTGAGCCTGTTCCTCCCCATCCAGACCCGCACGGCCTCCAGGCAGCGAGACATCACAGCAAGGGCATCGTTGGGGTGGTCTGGGGTGGAAATGTACAGCTGAGTATCATCAGCGTACAGATGACACTTCACCCCAAAACCACGGATGATCTCACCCAGTGGCTTCACATAAATGTTGAACAGAAGAGGCGAGAGGACCGACCCTTGTGGCACTCCCCATGCGAGATGCCTCGAGGTCGACCTCTGCCCCCCTGCCAACACGAACTGCGAGCGGTCAGAGAGGAAGGAGGAGAACCACCGCAGAACGGTGCCCCCTATTCCTAACCCTCTTAACCGCCGCAGCATGATACCATGGTCGATGGTATCAAAAGCCGCTGAGAGATCTAATAGGACTAGGACAGAGGAGCAACCCCTGTCCCGAGCCCTCCAGAGATCATCCACCAACGCGACCAATGCCGTTTCTGTGCTGTGCCCCCGCCTGAAGCCCGACTGGCACGGGTCTAGATAGATAGCTTCATCCAGGTGCCCGGGCAGTTGTCGTGCCACCACACTCTCAACAACCTTCGCCACAAAACGAAGGTTGGAGACCGGACGGTAGTTAGCTAATTCAGCCGGGTCCAGGGAAGGCTTCTTGAGGAGGGGCCTCACCACCGCCTCTTTCAAGGCGGCGGGAAAGGCACCGTCACTCAGAGAAGCAGTTATAATCCCCTGGAGCCAGCCTCGTGTAACCTCCCGGGAGGCCAGTACCAACCAGGAGGGACACTGGTCCAATAAACATGTGGTGGCACTAATCCTACCCAGAACCCTGTCCACATCCTCGGGAGCCACAGGATCAAACTCCTCCCAGATAATATTCTCAAGGCCTGCTCCTGTCTCCTCCCCTGGACTCATCCAATCGGAGTCCAAGCCATCCCGAATCCGAGCGACTTTATCATGCAGGAGTTGCACAAAATCCTCAGCGCGGCCTTGCAAGGGATCTTCCCGCACTCCCCCCCCGGAGGAGGGAGTGGGTCACCCTAAACAGGGCGGCTGGGCGGTTCTCTGCAGATGCGATAAGAGCGGAGAAATGATTAGATTTCACCGCTTTTATCGCCACTAGGTAGGTCTTGATATAAGACCTCACCTGTGTCCGGTCGGAATTGGATTGACTAGTCCTCCAAATGCTCTCTAGGCGTCTTTTCCGACGCTTCATCTCTCTCAGCTCCTCAGAGAACCAAGGAGCCAATTGAGATCGGCATCGGGTCAGAGGCCGCAAAGGCACGACGCGGTCCAAAGCTCCGGCGGCCGCACTCTCCCAGGCGGCCACCAGCTCTTCAGTCGAGTCGTGTGCCAGAGTCTCAGGAAACGGCCCAAGCTCCATCAGGAACCTTTCGGGGTCCATCAGGCGCCTGGGACGGAACCATTTGGTCGGTTCCGTCTCCCTGCGGCGGGGGAAAGCGGCAGAAAAGTCTAAGTGAAGGAGCGAATGATCTGTCCATGACAAGGCTTTGATGTCTAAATCCCCTCTACCAAGATCATTCAACCACTGACCAGAGACAAAAATCAGGTCCAGAGTGTGTCCCCCTATGTGAGTTGGGCCTTGAACTAACTGGGTCAGGTCCATGGCCGTCATGGAAGCCATGAACTCCCGAGCCGCCTCTGACGCCTCACCCGCAGACGGAAGGTTGAAATCCCCCATGACAATAAGTCTGGGGGTGTCAACCGCCACCCCGGCAATGACGTCGAGTAGCTCGGGCAGGGTCGCTGCCACGTGGCAGGGAGCCAGGTACGCAGTCAGCAAACCCATCTGCACCCCACGGCCCCACTTCACAAAGAGGGACTCACATCCGGCTATCTGAGGAACAGTGGTCTCCCTCGGACAAAGACTCTCCCTAATAATCACCGCCACTCCCCCACCCCTCCCCTGGGCCCTTGGCTGACGAAATGCACGGAAACCTGGTGGGCACATTTCAACGAGGGGGACCCCCCCCTCTTGGCCCAACCAGGTCTCCGTAATACCTGCCAGGTCCGCACCCCCCTCTAAAATAAGATCACAAATGAGGGGGGCTTTATTAACGACCGACCTGGCATTACACAACATCAGCCGCGGACCCTGGGCCTGAGATTCTGCACAACCCAGGACACGAGTCGCGCATTGGGGGCCGGGGTGCGTAATTACTTGTAGACAGCGTGTGCGCACCCCCAGCACATGATATGGCCCCCTGCGCCCGTCATACCTGCCCCTCCCACTCATTGTTTCAATTACACAGCCCTTCCTATCGTCCCCCTGCTCCCCGGTTAAATTTCCTTTCACGACCCCTCTGTTGCAGCCAATCGACCCATCACCCCGCTCAGTTGCTATCTGAACCCCCCCGGGTCCACTTTTACAACCCCCTCCCTTCCTCCCGGGTCCCCTTAAAATTTTGGTTAAAAATTTAGCTAAAAAACCCCTCAACCCCCTTCTCGCACCATGCCACCTCTCGGGGTTCTTGAAAACAAACTTCCAGTCCAAATTTAGAGAGTTAATGAAAGGCTTAATGAAAGGCCTGAGTGGAATAAGGTAGATATACTGGCCTGAATGAAGACAAAATGGCCGCTGTGCTCTTCAAAATGGCCGCTCGCAACTGCCAGAATTCAAACCAGCTCCAGAATCTGAGGGCTTCGCCAAGTCAGTTCAGGCTGCAATGCAAGCCCGCAGACCTCAATGAGACTGGTCAGTAGTCCAGGCTCCCATCTGCAGCCGTGGAGAGCCTACCAGTCTGCGCTTCCGATAATGGCCTGCCTCAAAAGATGCCGGGGGAGCAAAGCCGCCCGGACTTAATGGCCTCCAATTGCGTGGCAACAATGGCCGCCGCGACTTACAAATGGCCCGCTACTGCAGATGGAAAGTCCAAGCGTGGCCAAGCAACTAGCACTCTTGCCCAGACTGCTCTCGATGTAATTGAGGCAAAGCAGCCCGCGCCTAGGCTGAGCAAGGCTGACGCGGCTGCAGCGGCTTAAAGGGCTCAGAAGAGGCAAAAAAAACGCCGCTCCGCCTCACAGCTGAGAGGCAGTGATCAAAGGGGCGCCGCGGCAGTGTTAAAATGGCTGTGCGGCTCCCGCGGCTTGAGCAGAGGCTTCTGTCCCTTCTGGGGGTGTTAAGAGGCAAACCGGGGAGAAAGCCAGCCGGCTAAGCCTCACAGCCACTATCAAAGCAGGAGAGGTTGGGGAGGGGGGAAACTTCAGCCACCCCCTCCACGCTCAAGACGGCAGGTAGAGAGCCCTCCCCAGCCAGTACCTTGTAAACAAGCCGTCTTCCAACACAGTCTTAAAGAAACAGTACACTTGCCAGAAAAAAGAGGAAAAAATAAAAATAAAAAAATACCAGGGAAATATTACTAAGCTCAACTCACAGCTCAGGAGCTGAAAGAATTGCAACCATGAGCTAGGCTGAGTTAAAATAAACTGAAGAGACGTCACCAGGAAGGCGGATCTTCAGAAGTTTCAACTCAGGACATAGAGCTAGAGCATAGAATATCCCAGCCTGGCACCTCCCATTTCTACACTATGGAGAATCATACAGAAGTTTTTTACAGATTTATACAAGAGAGAGGAAGGGGCAGAACAATAGATGGAGAAATATATAGAGGGGCTGGATCTTCCAAAAGTGCCGGAAGAGGTAAGACAAATACTTAATAGAGAAATTTCAGAGAAGAAGTTGGAAGAGGTAATTGGGAGGCAGAAATTAGAGAAAACTCCGGGGACAAATGGGATCCCTATGGAATTCTATAAGGAAACCCTTGATATAGTGGCACAATATATGACTGAAGTCTTTAATGGAATCATCGTGGAGGGTCGGATCCCAAATTCCTGGACGGAGGCATATATTTCCTTGATTCCCAAGGCAGAAACAAATTCATCGCTGATCCACAATTACAGGCCTATATCCCTTTTGAATACTGATTATAAGATCTTCACTTCAATTTTAGCAGGGAGAATGAAATTTTTTTTAAACCACTACATACATAGAGACCAGAATGGGTTCTTGCCACATAGACAAATAAGGGATAATGTAAGGACTATAATAGATGCAATGGAGTACTATGAGACGTTTTCGGATAAGGAAGGAGCATTTATTTTTGTAGATGCTCAGAAGGCCTTCGATAGAGTTAGGTGGAAATTTATGTTTGCCTTGTTAGATAAGATGGAATTTGGAGATAATTATATATGGGCGATAAGATCGATCTACTCAACTCAAATAGCTAGAGCTTTAATTAATGGGGAAGAAACGGATAGGATTGAAATTGGAAAAGGCACAAGACAAGGATGCCCACTGTCCCCACTTCTATTTATATTTACACTAGAACCTCTGCTACGGGAAATTAGGAAGAATCAGGGAATAAAGGAGCTGAAGGTGAGATCTGAAGAATATAAAACTCAGGCATTCGTGGATGACTTGGTTTTTATCGTAGAGGATCCATTAGAATCAGGTAAAAACTTGTTTCAGTAGTAGAGAAGTATGGTAGAGTTGCAGGTCTCCGAATCAACAAAGACAAGATGAAGATTATAATAAAGAATATAACACGAAATTGTTCGAGTGAGTTGGAGAGAGAATTGGGCCTTCAAGTGACTAAAAGAATAAAATACTTGGGTATTTGGATGTCTTCTAAAAATATGTCTATTATGGCAGATTATTACACAAAGTTGCTAGCCCAAACAAAGACAGACCTAGAAAAGTGGGAGCACCTGCAACTCTCCTTACTTGGTAGGATAGCTACGATTAAAACCCACGTACTTCCGAAATGGAACTATTTATTTCTGAACGCCCCCACGAGACTGGATAGTGGTTTTTTTAAACTGCTAAATAGTTATGTGAGGAAATTTGTGTGGCAGAAGAAGCAGCCCCGGATAAAACTTAAAATGCTCCAAGAGGCCCCATGTAGAGGGGGATTTGGTTACCGAAATGGGAGTTTTACTACCAAGCAGCTAATTTAACTTGGATCAGAGACTGGATGCTTTTAAATAGGAAGAGGACTTTTACATTGGAGGGTTATGATTTGTGTTAAGGTTGGCACCATTTTCTATGGAGTGAGGGGGCAAGAAATGTGGACAGTTTAAGAGACACTACCTTCGGAGAATATTACTAGAATCTTGGGAAATGGTTAGGAACAGGCATTATTCAATGATTCCGATTTAGTTTGCCCCATTAGAGGCAGTAACACATGCGACACTATATAATAAGGAAATATCATTGACTTATCAGGATTTGCTTGACCCTCAAGGGGAATTGAAGACCCAAGAGGAGCTTACGAAACAGGGCAAAAAGATAGACTGGTGGGCGTATGCCCAAATACAATCGAGAGTCAGAAGGGATAAAGGAAAGGAGGGAATATATAAGTCACTACAGGAGTTAAATAAAATCTTATTGGGAATCGAAAAGAAATTACTTTCAAGGTGCTACCAGTTTTTGGTATCACGATGGATTGGTGAGGAGGTGATTAAGGACACTATGATTGCCTGGGGGAGGAACCTCGGATTTTCTTCAAATTTGGATAAGTGGGATGAGATATGGAATAGAAATATGAAACTTACTTTGTCAACCTCCTACAAGGAAAATATTTATAAAATGGTCTATCGTTGGCATATTTCCTCCCCCCCCCCCACAAGAATTGCAAGAATGTTCCTGGGAGTTTCTTCGGCATGCTAGAAGTGTGGGAATGGTTGTGGGACGTACTACCACCAATGGTGGATGTGCCCCAAAGCAGGCAAATATTGGTCCAAGGTCCGGAACTGGATAGTGGAAATTACAGGATATAACATAGAGCTGAAACCAGAGATTTTTTTATTAGGAATGAAACCAGACAAAATAACTAAGAAAAAATGGTACTTGATCCTCCACATCACTACTGCAGCTAGGATATTATATGCGCAAGAATGGAAAAACGAATTAATACCCACAGAAAATAAATTGATTTGGAAAATTACAGAATGCACAGAGGCAGACCGGTTAACAAAATTACTTAGGAACCAAAAAGATTCTGATTATTACAAATGTTGGAATTTATGGTATAATTGGGTGAAAGAAAAGAGAGGGAAATGAAATGGATTGTATTAGTGGTATAGGCGCAGATTTCTGTACGTAAGTTGCAATAACCTTGTATGTATATATGTAAAATATTGTATTTTTAAAAATGAAAATAAACTTTGTTAAAAAAATAAAATAAAAAATAAAATTAATATTTATCTTCTTTCTCAATGAATTGAATGGTTGCCTGTCCGTCGTCTGTCTGTCTCTCTCCATTTCCCTCCCTCCCTCCCTCCATCCATCCACCCATCCATTTCTATTTCAGATGTCTATATAGCCCATCACACAATAACAATAATATTTAATGTGACCCATGAACAAGGATTCTCTTACCTTTTTTCTGCGACACACAGAGTTTGGAATATATATTGTGTTCTTCTTCTGTTGCAGAGGAGGAAGCTTAACAAACTTTTCCTGAAATATTAACAAAACGATCTATTTCAAATAACCAAATTTACTGACTGTCATTAAAGACCCTATGTTTTCTAAAAACAACTTTATCTGGGTTGGGGTGATGATTCTTCATCCTTAAATCTTAGGTGCCAACTGATATCATACTGGAATAAATAAAGGATTAAACTAAAGATTAAAGGGGGTACAGTCTGGGTAAGTAGGAATGGGACAGATAGAAAGTCCTTGTACTATAGCCTCAAAAAGCAAAAATATGAATGAGTCCTTGAACTATTCTAATTGTATTATTCCTCTGTGTATACTCTGGTGTGCCTGTTTGTATGCATGACACAGACATACATTCATTTTTCTTTTCCTTCCTCATTTTTGCTAGTTTAATGAGAGTTGGATGATAATGGGTGCCCTAAAGGAAGAAGAACTATTGTGCCCTTTCATTTTAAGTGGAAAGTGCAGAAAAGATGAAGAGTTTTCTTGCTAAAAGTGATATAAAATCTCCATTAGTAACTTGGCCTATTAAACCAATATTTACCATGACCTAAGCTAGATCTGAAAATTCACTGATTCATTCAATTTATATGGCTGCCCAACATGCAATAGAGACTTCAGGTCTCTTTGCTTTCCTTCCATTTGTCTGCGTTTAATTCTCAGGGACTGGCTGCACAAATCTTTGCAATTTTCTTAGCAAGGTTTTTCAGAAGCGTTTTGGCATTGCAAACTTCTAGGGCTGACAGAATGTGACTGGCCCCAGGTCATCTAGCTGGCTTGTGCCTGACGTGGGATCAGAATTCATGGTCACCCAGTTTCTAGTCACATGGACTAACCCAGGGGTGGGTTCTAAAATTTTTTACTACCGGTTCTGTGGGCGTGGCTTATTTTGTCGATGTGGCTTGATGGTCATGTGACAATTCTTTAGGATTTAGCAGCGGTACTGTTCTACCAGGCTTTTAACTGCTTGCAGAGCTATACCGGTCTACCCATTTATTTTTGCAGGCACCGGTCTACTCATGTATTTTTGCAGGCACTGGTCTACCCATTTATTTTTGCAGGCACCGGTCTACCACCAAACTGCCTTTTACCACTGATCAGCTGTAGGGCGGCCTTTTGAAGTCCCGCGGCAAGAGTTTAAACAGTTTTTCCTTATAGCCCATCAGCTGGGACTCAGGAGGCAGCAAGAGATTGGGGGGGTGGGGCAAATAAAAGGTAAGAATAACACGGGGGGGGGCAGAACCGGTTCAGTGACGTCATATCGTCACCAGTACTGGCTCAGCGGAACTGGGCAGAACCCACCACTGGACTAACCTCAATACCAGTCTGGCTTTCTTGGGTTTCTTTGTTTGTTTTATTAGATTTATATACCGCCCTACTCCCAAAGGACTCAGGGCAGTGAGCAAGCACAAAATAAAATACATAAATACAAAATTTAAAAGCAGAAATAAAACCAGATTAAACGATTTAGCCCGAGACAAATTTAAAACATCCCAATAATTTAAAAACAGATTTAAAATTTTCAATTTAAAAGAAAAGGTGAAAAAGGTTAGGCCAGGCCAGCTTGCTGGAATAGGAAGGTCTTAAGAGCGCGGCGGAAAGTGCGCAGATCCAGGATCCTCCGTATGTCCGGGGGGGGAGCTCGTTCCAGATAGTTGGTGCCCCCACAGAGAAGGCCCTCCCCCTGGGAGCCTCCAGTCGACACTGTTTGGCCAACGGCACCTGGAGGAGCCTCTCTCTATGAGAGTGTACAGGCCGGTGGGAGGCTACTTGTGGTAGTAGGCGGTCCCGTAAGTAGCCAGGTTCTAAGACATGGAGCGCTCTAAAGGTGGTAACCAAAACCTTGAAGCGCACCCAGAAGACCACTGGGAGCCAGTGCAGCTCGCGCAGGAGAGGTGTTACATGGGAGCGCCATGTCACTCCCATAACCACCCGCGCGGCCGCACTCTGCGCCAGTTGGAGCCTCCGGGTGCTCCTCAAGGGGAGCCCCATGTAGAGAGCGTTGCAATAGTCCAGGCGGGAAATGACGAGGGCATGAGTGACCGTGAGTAAGGAGTCCTGATCCAACTGGCGAACCTGATGAAAAACCCTCCCGGTCATGGCCGTCAAATGCTCTTCTAAAGACAGCCGTGAATCCAGGAGGATGCCCAAGTTGCGAGCCCTCTCCGTGTGGGCCAGCGATTCGCCCCCAATAGTCAGCGATGGCGTCAACTGACTATATCGGGACATCGGAAACCACAGCCACTCGGTCTTGGATGGGTTGAGCCTGAGCCTGTTTCTCCCCATTCAGATCCGCACGGCCTCCAGACACCGGGACATCACTTCAAGGGCATTATTGGGGTGGTCCGGGGTGGAGATGTACAGCTGGGTGTCATCAGCGTACTGGTGGTACTTCACCCCAAAACCATGGATGATCTTGCCCAGCAGCTTTACATAAATGTTGAACAAGAGGGGCGAGAGGACTGACCCTTGTGGCACCCCACATAGGAGGGGCCTCAGGGTCGACCTCTGCCCCCCTGCCAACACAGACTGCCACCGGTCGGAGAGAAAGGAGGAAAACCACTGCAATACAGTGACCCCCACCTCTAACTCTTCCAACTGGTGAAGCATGATACCATGGTCGATGGTATCAAAAGCCGCTGAGAGGTCTAATAGGACCAGGACAGAGGAGCAACCCCTATCCCGAGCTCTCCAGAAATCATCAACCAACACGACCAATGCCGTTTCCGTGCTTTACCCAGGCCTGAAGCCCAACTGGAACGGATCCAGATACGTCGTTTCATCCAGGTGCTGAGGGAATTGTTGTGCAACCACACTCTCAACAACCTATGCCACGAAGCGAAGGTTGGAGATAATTAACCAACACTGCCAGGTCCAGGGAAGGCTTCTTGAGGAGAGGCCTTACCACCGCCACTTTCAAGGCGGCGGGGAAGTCACCCTCACCCAATGAAGCATTTATAATCCCCTGGAGCCAGCCTCCCATCACCTCCGGGGAAGCCAGCACTAACCAGGAGGGGCAGGGTCCAATAAACATGTGGTCGCATTCAGTCCACCCAGAATCCTGTCCATGTCATCAGGGGTCACAGGATCAAACTCATCCCAGATAATATTCTCAAGACCTGCCTCAGTCATCCCCCCCTGACACTACCCAGTCGCAGTCCAAGCCTTCCCGAATCTGAGTGATTTTGTCGTACAGATATTGAACAAAATCCTCGGCTCTACCCTCCAAGGGTCCTCCCGCGCTTCCTGGTGGAGCAGGGAGCGGGTCACCCTAAACAGGGCGGCCGGGCAATTATCTGATGACGCAATAAGAACAGCAACATATGTATGTTTTGCTGCTTTTATTGCCACTAGGTAATTCTTAATATGAGATCTTACCAGTGTCCAGTCGGATTCAGAAAGACTGGCCCTCCAACTACTCTCTAGGTGTCTTTTCCGGTGCTTCATCTCCCTCAGCTCCTCGGTAAACCAAGGAGCCAGGTGAGATCGGCACCGGGTCAGAGGCCGTGAAGGCACGACCCGATCCAGAGCTCCAGCGGCTGCCCTATCCCAGGGGGCCACTAGGTCACTAGTCGAGGCATGTGCCAGAGCCTCAGGGAATGGCCCAAGCTCCATCTGGAACCTATAACGTTCCATCAGGCGCCTGGGGCGGAACCATCTTACCAGCTCCGCCTCCCTATGGCGGGGTGCAGCGGTTCGAAGGTCAAGGCAAAGGAGAGAGTGATCTGACCATGACAAGGACTCGATGACTACATCCCCTATCTCAAGATCACTCAACCACTGTCCAGAGACAAAAACCAGGTCCAGCGTGTTTCCCCCTGTGTGGGTAGAGCCATGAATTAGCTGGGTCAGTTCCATAGCTGTCATGGAAGCCATGAACTCCCGAGCCACCTCCGACGTCTCACCCACGGACGGCAGGTTGAAATCCCCCATGACCATAAGTCTGGGGGTATCAACCGCCACCGCGGCAATAACGTTGAGTAGCTCGGGCAGGGCTGCTGTCACGTGGCAGGGAGCCAGGTACGTGATCAGCAAACCCATCTGAACCCCATGACCCCACTTCACAAGGAGGGACTCACAGCCAGCCATCTGAGGAACAGTGGCCTCCCTCAGTCTCAGACCTTCTTTAATGATAGCCGCTACCCCCCCCCCGCCCCTGCCCTGTGACCTCGGCCGATGGAATGCATGGAAACCTGGTGGGCACATTTCAATGAGGGGAACCCCTCCTCCTGGCTCAGCCAGGTCTCTGTAATACCTGCCAGGTCTGCTCCCCCCTCACGAACAAGATCACAAATGAAGGGGGATTTATTTACTACGGACCTGGCATTGCACAACATCAGCTGAAGGCCCAGGCCCTGAGAGTCTGTGCAACCTGGGGAACGGTTGGAGCCTTGAGGGCCAGAGTGCGCCACCACTCGTAAACAGCGAGTGCGCACTCCCCTAACTCGATATGGCCCCCTGCTCCTACCATATCTACCCCTCCCACCCACAGTATTGATGTTCAAAGCACTATCCGGACAAACTCTGACTCCCCCCTCGACCCCGGGATCCCCACCCCCCATGCCGCACTTCCTTGCCAGACCCAACCCTCCCCTTGGTGGGCTATCCCCCATACCCACTGCCCTCATTCCAATCAAACCCTCCCCCTCCCTAGAGCCCCTTAAAAGTTTAACTAAAAATTGGGATAAAAAGCCCCTCAACCCCCTAGTTTTCACATGCCACCTCTCTGGGTCCCAAAACCCGTCATTGAGGTAGGTCCTCGATAATGAAGAGGGCCATATCTGCGAGAGGGGGGAATCTCGCAGCGCAAGAAGATCCAATGTCGTATACATCTCCGGGTACAGCGATGGAGGCATGGAGCATAATCTGGGGTCTCAGAAAAAGATGTAACATGCAGCCATTGTTCAATGAGGCACCACTGGTACCTCCACTGTCCTCTCACGACAGCAGGAAGGGTCCTGACAAATACACCCAATGGGAGCAACATCCAGCCCGCCCTCTCACGGCCATAGATCAAAGAAGTACTCCTCCCAGTGGCAAAGTCACGATGTAGTAAAGATCCCCTCAGCAGTTGCTTCATTTGGCTGACCCATGATCGGAGAAAGAAATCTATCAGTCTATCAGTCCGTCAGTCAGACCGGGGACAGAAATGGAATGGTCCTTTGTGTAGTCTTATGCTCACAGATCGTATCTGAGTAATAGTCCCGATGAAAAGGGAAGAAAAAAGGAGAGGGGGGAGGAAGGAGAGGGGAGGGGAGGCCCCTACAGTCAAGGGCAAATAGTAAGCCCATTTCATGGCGTCCACAGTACACAGAACCCGGGCGGGGGGGAGGAGGGGGAGGGGTTGATATCAATGCCCTTCTCCTCCGTTCTTCCGGGATAATATAACAACTTCCAGACCCCAGCCTCCATTGAATACCATAGGAGGCCTCCAGGTCTTCTGCAGCCACCAGAGATCTTCCTTGAAGGGGTCTCTCTCTCCAGTCCTAAGGCAGCCGCTTGTGCCCCTCTCAGTTTCACCTCAGCAAGCCCCTTTTCTGCCGATGATAATGTCGGCAACAGTGTCCAGTCCTTCCTGGGGTGTGCCGCAGCCCTATTTAGTACCAGGGCCGACTTCACCACCCCTGCTGATACCAGCACCACTATCTCCGGCTCAAACCCACTTTTTCCAGCAAGCCGGGCTGGCTTAGGAAGAAATTTTTAAAATTTTTAAATGTTTAATTGGTTTGTGGTTTTTTAAATTTTGGGCCAAATTTATATAGATTTTAATTGTTTTTAACATTTATATTTCATGTTTTTAATTCTGGCTGTGCACCGCCCTGAGTCCTCAGGGAGAAGGGCGGTATATAAATTGAAAAAATAAAATAAATAATAAATAAAATAAAATAAAGGACCGCTGAGAGAATTTCCGAGTGGGGTGGGTGAAGTTTCAGATGGGCCACCTTCCACTCACCACTACGCTGCCGCCTTCGCCTTCGCCGCTGCTGACAAGCCACCATTCCACCACGCTTCCGCTCTCCCGACTCTCCCAGCGCTGCCGCTCGAAGCGGCTCAGCTACAACTCTCCTTTTCCGACTTCAGGGTACGCCCAGGGGCGAGGAAGATCTCAAAACCCTCGCCCTGAGTTCATCTGACCAAACCGCTGATGACCAAGCGTCCCTAAAGCCCCCAACTTACGACTGTCCTCACATTTTACGTTTTGTGCCCTATCTTTTCACCGTGGTGAAGAGAAGTAGTTGTTAAATGAGTGACACGGTTATTAAGAATGCTGCAACGGGCATAAATGTGAGGATGGTCATAAGTGTGAAGACCAGTCAAAAGTGCGAGAACCGGTCAGAAATGACTTTTTTCAGCCCTCTGAGTAGTCCCTATGCACATAGCTACGCCCACCCAGTCACATGACCACCAAGCCACACCCCCAACTAAGCCACGCCCACAGAGCCGTTTTTTTTAAAAAAAAATTGAATCCCACCACTGCATAAAAGTATTAGAGAATATCAGTTCAACTCTTTGCATTACATGCTATAAAGAAGAAAGGTAGAGAAGTATAGGGTGAAGGTACTCTGACTCACTTTGACTCAGAGATATATTGAATAGTGTAGAGAAAGAGAACTATGTCAGATGCAGAGATTTGGAATAAGGAAATTATATCAAAAGACAAATTCAGTATTATAAATTTTAAAAAGTATTAGAATGGGTAGATAGAAAGGGAATTTTGTAGGATTAAGGTATCAGATTAGAAACTGGGAGACTGTGAGTTCTAGTCTTACTTTAGGCACAAAGCTAGCTGGGTGACCAAGGCGGTAAGGAGAAACGACTTCCAAAATCTTGCCAAAAAACTGCAAAGATTAGTCAGGAGTCCAGACTGACTTGAAGGCACCAAATGTAATATGTATATGTACAGACAGAGTGAGAGGTAGGAGAGAGAGAGAGAGGGTGGGGGAGACAGCAATTATTTACATATATGTACACACAGTGAGAGAGACGGGGGAGGGTTGGGGGGGGTTAGGGTAGACAGTGAAATTTAAAGGATTTAGAACAGCTAGGGTAGGTAGAGTGAGCAGTAATAGAAAGTAAGAAGAAAGAAGTTACAGAAAGTAGAAGGTAAGGGGAATCAAAGTTGAGGAAGTTGTAAAAGAAGTAATTTTGGAAGAAGGAATAGGTGATTTTGAGAAGTGAACAATACAGCAGGAAGGCAAACGACCGTTGAACTGCCCAGGCCTAGGATACAGCAACGGAATCCCACACCAACCACCGCCAGTCCCGCAAAGAAGTTCAGGACAAGAGAGCCGCCCTGAGTCTTTGGAGAGGGGCGGCATATAAATTAAATTAAATTAAATTAAGAGAGCCGAGAGGGGCGTGGGCAACGGGCGGAGTTTCCCCGAACGTCGCCGCCCACTCCGTTTCTGACGTGGCCTGAATACTCTCCCCGCTTGTTTTTTCCCAGCGTCCTTTGCAGCCACTGTTTGCCGCTGCTCGCCATATTGGGTTGCTTAGCGAGGAAGGGGGGGCTGGGGCGAACGGCGGTCGACGCGCCTCAGCCCTGGCTGCGGGGGGGGGAGTAGGGGGCGGGGGCGCCGACGGCGGGGGCGGTGACGGCGACCACGACGGGCAGGAGAACCAGGCGCGCGGCCGGGAGCGGGCCGGCCTCCGAGACCTCGCCAGCAACGGGGCCGGTGAGTAAAAAGGGGACGGGGCGGCGGGGCTCTGGCTGGGCTAGCTCAGCTGACGAGGAGAGCGGGACGCGGCTGGAAAGGGAGGCTCCCCCGGCTACAAAAGCCTCCGCCTGGTTCCCCTTTCGGGGCTGAAAATCTCGCGCCCCCTCCCTCCCCCGCGCGGAGAAGTCGTTACTGGGGCGCTCAGTGGGACGCGCCTCCCCTTTCTACCGCCCCCCCTTCCTTTTCAGACATCCCCCTTTTCAGGCTGAGAAAGACAGTCGGCGCTCTGGAAGGGGGCAGTCAAGATGTCAGCCGCGGTGGGTAACCTGTCTCCGCTGCTCCGGCTGCCTTCACCTACCTACGCGTAGCCTAAGGCGGTCGGAATCGCTCCGGCCCCCCGGATGGCCCCGGCCAGGGTTAGCGGGAACAAATGGCGATTGCATGTGTGCATTCGCCCAACTGCTTTCTCTTGCCAAAGCGTTGGGTCCTCGAACCTTTAAGGAAAAGGTTTGCGTTTGTGTGTGTGGCTCGCCGGCGGACAAGCTCTTTTCTTACATAGAAGAAGTGCAAGTGGGCTACTTGTTGCCACCGTCCTTTCGTTAGGGAAAGTGAAAGTTAAATAAGATAAGCTTTATTCTCGGTGTTTTTTCCCCTGTGGGACTCTGGCAAAAATTAAAAATGAAATTCTCTGGCCTGCTCTCCAAAGTGTACACATACATAACACACACATAGATATTTTATAACAGATTACCAGAGTTGGAAGGGACCTTGTAGGTCATCTAGTCCAACCCCTGCCCAAGCAGGAGACTCTGCCTACACCATGGCAGTCCAGTCTCTCTTTAGCGTCCAGTGATGAAGGCAAGCTGTTCCGTTGGTCACTGTCAGAAAATTTCTTCTTATTTCTAGGTTGAATCTCTCCTTGATCAGTTTCCATCCATTATTCCTTGTCTGGCCTTCGGGCGCTTTGGAAAATAGCTTGACTCCCTCCTCTCTGAGGCAGCCCCGCAAATATTGGAACCCTGCTATCATGTCTCCCCTGGTCTTTCTCTTCACTAAACTAGCCATGCCCAGTTCCTGCAACCGTTCATTGTATGTTTTAGCCTCTAGTCCACTAATCATCTTGGTTGCTCTTCTCTGCAGCCTTTCTAGAGTGCATAATAAACACGCATATGTATATACCTACCCATTAACACTAAATACTAAGTTAAGACAGACTTGTATTTTGATGAGAGATATGTGTAACAATATGCAGTAGCTTAGTCCCTTTGAAAGAGCTTTGGTTGCTAGGTGTTGCTTTACGGGCAGCCCTCAACTGACGACCACAATTGAACCCGACATTTCTGTTTGCTAAGTGAAACATTTGTTAAGTGTGTTTTGTCCCCATTTTTCTTGCTGCTATTGTTAAGTGAATTGCTGCGGTTGGCAAATTAGTAACATGGTTGTTAAGTGAAACTGATTTCCCCGTTGAGTTTGCTTCTCAGAAGGTTGCAGAAGGTCATCACATGACTCCTGGACACATCTCCTGTCATGAATATGAGTCAGTTGCTGAGCATCTGAATTTTCATCATATGACCATGGGGATGCTGCAATGGTTGTAAATGTGAAAAACGGTCATAAGTCACTTTTTTTCAGTGACATTGTAACTTTGAACTGTCACTAAATGAATTGTTGTAAGGCGAGGACTACCTGTATTTTTAAAAACATTTCTCTTGTGGACTTTGAACTCTCTGAGCTTTCAAAAATTGTCAGGATTGACCAGAGATACTGCTTTTTGTAGGTATGACGAGGCTGGTTGGGTGTTTGTAGCTTGCCAAAAGAGTACAATCACTTTGTGATACTTCTCTTTTTTTAAAGGCATAACTTGACTTTTTTGATTTGTTCAAAATAGTAAAACTCACTGCTTTAAGTTTAAACCAAATAAGATGGGAATTCTGTTGTTCAGTTTCCAACATTTAAAAAAGGTAAAGGGATCCCTGTGGATTTTTCTCCTCTAGTTGTTGCCAACTATAGGGGGCAGTGCTCATCTTCATTTCAAGGCCATTGAGCCAGCAAAGACTTTCCTTGGTCATGTGGCCAGCACGACATCAGAGAGGGCTGTTACTTTCTGACCAAATTGGCACCTATTTACTCGTATATGTATGCTTTTGAAGTGCTAGGTTGATAGGACCTGGGATGAGGATGGGACCTTACCCGGTCACGTGGCACTAAGGTCTCAAACCCAGGATGCTGGCTTTCCAGCTGACAAGTCTAGTGTTTTAACTGCTGCGCAACCATGCCATTCCAGCAATATTCCAACATTTAAAATTGTAAAATTAAAAGTGTGGTTAAATGATGAGCTTTAAAGATACTTATGTTTACGATAGTATTAGTTTCACTGAATATTTGTTGAGTTTGTCATAGGTTAATCTATGGTAAAATGGTAACATTTAGATAATATTTGATTGATAATTGATCAGTATGCTTTAATGGTTAAAAACAATGTTGTAAAAAAAAAAGATTTCATAAATTTTATTTAGATAGAATTTAATGTGGTTGGAGATTTGTTCTCCTAGCTTGTGGGTTGGTTTCCAAACGTTTCCTTACCAGGCTAAGAGAACAAACCTCTCCCTCATCCTATACCCGAGCTACAGATATTTGCCACCATCACAAGAATTTAATGTATTAATAGTCTGTGTTCCACAGAGCCTGCGTATTACCTACATAGGAATCACAATTTTATGTATGCTTGTTTCAGTCAGAGTCTACAGCAGTGTTTCTCAACCTTCCTAATGCCATGACCCTTTAATACAGTTCATCATTTTGTGGTGACCCCCAACCATAAAATTATTCCTAAAACCATCGAAAATATGTGTTTTCTGATGGTCTTAGGCAACCCCTGTGAAAGGGTCATTCGACCCCCAAAGGGGTCCCGACCCACAGGTTGAGAACCACTGGTCTACAGAGTCTATATCCCAAATAAGGAATATTTGCAGCTGGTAGACTTTTCAGAAAGTTGATAACTCTCTCTAAAATTCAAGGTTAGACATACAGAAGGTGGCCTTGAGTCTTAATTTGGAATCAAGATATAGTGTGTTTTAAATATTTGTTTGCTTCCAAAGAAAATTATCTGCTGAAAAATTACTTATCCAAAAAAGTATTTTAAATTAAAAATAGAAAATAATTCATTTAGCCTATTTTATATTAGGCAAAGAAGCAATCAAAGAAATTAAGTGCTCTAATAGAAGTCGAAGAGCCAGTTTGATGCAGTATTTAAGACAGTAGGTTAGAAACTGGGAGATCATGAGTTCTAATCCCATCTTGTCCATGAAGCAGCTGGATGACCTTTGGCCAGTCATTTTCTCTCAGCCTTACAAAGAGACAATGGCAAGCCGCTTCTGAAAAACCTTTCAAAAAAGCTACAAGGACTTGTCTACGTAGCTATGAGAATTGGACATGATTGAATGAAAGAAAAAAAAAATAGAAGTTCACACTGAAGTTGAAGTGATGAATGATCATCCCTTTAGAATTAACTAAGAAAAGTCAAATATTTTTATACTGTGATTTTGATTGAAAATGTTTATTGAAGTCTATTATATGCAAAGTAATAAATGCTGAAAGTGTAAAATTTTATACTTGTAAGTTCTTGTTTATAGAAGTATGATTATAACTATGTAAGTGCATAAAAAAGGAATGTGAATTATTGTATTAATATGTATACATGTATACATATTAAATATCAAATACACAAAATAAATGCAACCTGTGGATGCCTTTAGAAATGACAAATAAGTACATACGTACATACACTACTTTGTGGCTTAGATTCTGGATTCTGTGAAGCATGGAAAGTATCCTAAATGGGAAAAATTAGAATTTTGATTACCGCTATGGGGCAAAGTAAATGGTTGTAAAATAGTCCATATAAGTCAGTTATATTCCACTTTTTAATGTTCCTATTCTGATTAGTCAAATAAAATAGTTAAAGCAAAAATATGTCATGGGCTTGCAGGAAAAAAAAAAATGCAGAAAGAAAGGAATGTGAACAAAATAGCATTGCTCTCTTGGTCTCCAACATTGGTTTATACAGCAATTGACATGTCTGAAATGTTTTTTCATACATTGAGAATCTTTTCCAGGATCCAGGAAAGCTCCCTGGTTCACTGAGGAGCTCCGGGAGATGAAGTGCCAGAAGAGACGTCTAGAGCGACGCTGGAGGACCAGTAAATCCGAATCCGACTGAACACTTTTAAGAGCCTTTGTTAGGACTTACTTAGTGGCGATACGGGCAGCAAAATGTTCACATTTTTCTGCACTTATTGCATCTGCTGATTCTCGCCCAACTGCCCTATTTAGGGTAACTCGCTCCCTCCTTAAGGTTGGGGGAACAGAGGAGCCCTTGCAGGGTAGAGCTGAGGAATTTGTACAGTTTCTGTCAGATAAAATCGCTCAGATTCGGATGGACCTGGATTCTGATTGGGCAATACCGACCGAGATGACGGGTGGGTCTTAGTCCTATTGTGTGGGAGGAGTTTGAGCCAGTGACTCCTGAGGAAGTGGACAAGGCTGTAAGGGCGATGAGTTCCTCCACTTGTTTGTTGGACCCGTGCCCTCCTGGCTGGTTTCAGCCATCAGGTAGATGACACGAGGCTGGCTCCAGGCTTTAGTTAATGCGTCCTTGAGGGAGGGTTCCTTCCCGCAGCCCTTAAAGGAAGCAGTTGTAAGGCCCCTCCTCAAGAAGCCTTCCCTGGACCCAGCAGAATTAAAAAAACTTTCGTCCAGTCTCCAACCTATCCTTTGTGGGAAAGGTTGTAGAGAAGGTGGTGGCACTTCAGCTCCTGCGGTCATTGGATGAAACGGATTATCTGGACCCTTTTCAGTCCAGTTTCAGACCTGGCTATAGCACGGAAACTGCCTTGGTCACGCTGATGGATGATTTCTGGCGAGCCCGAGACAGGGGTCATTCCTCTATCTTGGTGCTACTTGATCTCTTAGCGGCTTTCGATACCATTGACCATGGTATCCTTCTGGGGCGACTAAGGGAGCTAGGAGTGGGAGGCACCGTGTTGCGGTGGTTTGCCTCCTATCTCTCTGGTCGATCACAGTCGGTGCTGGTAGGAGGACAGAGGTCGACCCCTAGGCCCCTCGTCTGCGGGGTGCCTCAGGGCTTGGTCCTCTCTCCCCTCCTATTTAACATCTACATGAAACCACTGGGTGAAATCATCCAATGACATGGGGTGGGATATCAGCAATATGCTGATGATACCCAGCTGTATATCTCCACCCCTCATCAGTTCAGTGAGGCAGTAGATGTGATGTGCCGTGAGGATCTGGATGGGAGTCAACAGGCTCAGACTTAACCCAGACAAGACCGAATGGCTCTGGGTATTGCCCCCTAAAGACTGTCGATTGTCCATCCTTGGTTCTGGGGGGTGAGAAAGTGCCCCCCTCAGAACGGGCTCGCAATTTGGTTGTTCTTCTAGACTCACAGCTGAGACTGGAACAACATCTGACAGCTGTAGCTAAGGGGACCTTTGCACAGGTTCGTCTGGTGCACCAATTGTGACCTTACTTGGATCAGGAGGCTCTCCTCACAGTCACTCATGCCCTTGTCACCTCAGGGTTGGATTATGCAACGCGCTCTACATGAGGCTACTCTTGAAAAGTGTTTGGAGACTACAGTTGGTCCAGAATGCGCGAGTTATAGTGGGTGCGCCTAGATACACCCACATTACACCAATTCTCCGCGAGCTGCACTGGCTCCCTATTGGTCTCCGGGTGCAATTCAAGGTGTTGGTCATTACCTTTAAAGCCCTATATGGCTCAGGGCCAGGCTATCTTCGTGACCGCCTTCTACCACATAGCTCCCAGTGACCGGTAAGATCCCACAGAGTTGGTCTCCTCTGGGTCCCGTCAGCTAAACAATGTCGGCTGGCGGGCTCGCAGGGGAGGGCCTTCTCTGTGGCTGCCCCGGCTCTCTGGAACCAATTACCTCCTGATGTCCGGACCCCCCCACCCTATTGGCCTTCCGCAAAACGGTGAAGACCTGGCTCTTCTGGCAGGCCTGGGGCCGTTGATCTCGTTATAATGATCTTGTGAGACCCGGCCACAAATTGGAGTACATGTGTTTTAACATTTTTAAAGTTTTTAATGTTTTAAATGTTTTTCTTTTTAACATTTTTATGGGATTGTTCGCATTGTTTTATTCTTTGTTGTAAGCCGCCCAGAGTCCCTTGGGCGGCATAGAAATGCGACAAAATAAAATAAATAAATAAATAAATTTTCCTCTTTAGCTGAGTCTAATATTTATCCTGCCATAGAGAGTTGCTGTTGATGGCTGAACTGAACCTTCATATTCAAAGGTAGCACGCCTGTGAATACTAGATAGCGGATGAGTTTACGTACTGTAATAAGGTGGGATCAAACAAGCTACATTACAAACAGGCTACCTACATTTATTGTGATTCAGTAAATCAGCCTGACTCCTTTGTCTCATACTTGCCAAATTTCAGAAGCTCCTGTTTGGCCACTGTTATTGTCATACAATTCTGAATCTTTTGCCCTTTCTCATTGGTGATAGGAATGTTCTTGATTCAAAAGCTTTTTCCTGTTAATAATAATAAAGAATATTTTGGAAAGTTTGTTTGCTTTATTTGTATCATCTTGTAAACTGAATGAATTAATGCTCTTGGGTTTGTTATAATGTGGATTTGTCAAAGGACTGCCTCTTTAAATGTTCAGTATCTGCTTTTGGTAACAAAAAGTGTGTCCTAATAAATAAATTAAAGTGTTAATCTGTTACATTATAAATATTACTATAGTTTTGTGAGTACATTGTAGTTAAGGTATGAGGTTTAGGAAAAAAGAATTTGAAACTGGATTATTTTTGACTGTTGGCAGAAAGATTGAGGAAGGTTTTACAGACATATATTCATAAAGATCAATCTGGTTTTTGTCAAAGAGACAGTTAAGAGGCAATGTGAAAACTATTTTGAACATTATTGAATACCTACAGTACCATAATGAGAAACAGGCAGCTTTAATGTTTTTGGATGCAGAGAGCGCTTTTGACATCTTAAATTGGGTTTTTATGTTTAAAGTTTTGGAAGATAGGGACTTTGGGGGAAAATTTATTCAAGGGATCAAAGCAGTTTATACATCACAACAAGCAAAGATTATTGATAGAAATTTAAATAAATGATGTGAAATTCAAAAGGGTACGAGGTAAGAAAGCCTCTTATCTACCGTGCTGTTTATATTGGTGTTGGAAGTTTGAATATGGATATTAGGCAAGATGAGAAAATAACAGACATAAATATCAAAAAGGAAGTTGAGAGCATTTGCTGATGATTTAATTATACTTTTACAAGACCTGAAAATTAATATAGAATATTTGATGAAGAAATTAAATGTTTGGAGCTTTAGCAGATTTTCAAATAAATAAACAGAAAACAACAATGCTTGTTAAGAATATGACCTCTCAATATAGTGAAATATTGACTAAAAAATTGAGTTTAAGGTAGAGAAAAATGTAAAATACCTGGGGGTTATATTGGCAAATACAAAACTTTCAAAATTTATTTATTTATTTATTTATTTATTTATTTATTTATTTATTTATTTATTTATTTATTTAAATTTGTATACTGCCCTTCTCCAGCAGGACTCAGGGCGGTGAACAGCCAGAATAAAACAGAACATACAAAATTTAAAAACAGTTTAAAAAATAATGAAATATTTTTGGCCACAATTTAAAACAACCCAATTAAAATCAATTCAATTTAACCAAAACAGTGGGATCAAGCAAGCCCGGCTAGGTGAAATAAATAAGTTTTCAGGGCCCGACGAAAAGTCCGGAGGTCTGGTATTGTGCGTATCTCTGGGGGGAGGTTGTTCCAGAGGGCGGGCGCCCCCACAGAGAAGGCTCTCCCCCTGGGGGTCGCCAGCCGACATTGTCTGGCGGACGGCACCCTGAGGAGGCCCTCTCTGTGCGAGCGTACTGGCCGGTGGGAGGCTATTGGTGGCAGAAGGCAGTCTCGTAGATACCCCGGCCCTAAGCCATGGAGCGCTTTAAAGGTGGTCACCAACACCTTGAAGCGCACCTGGAAGACCACCAGGAGCCAGTGCAGCTCGCGCAGGAGAGGTGTCACATGGGAGCGCCCGTTGCTCCCATAATCCCCCGCGCGGCCGCATTCTGGACCAGCTGGAGCCTCCGGGTGCACCCCAGGGGGAGCCCCATGTAGAGAGCATTGCAGTAGTCCAGGCGGGAGGTGATGAGCGCCTGAGTGACCGTGCGTAGGGAGTCCTGATCCAGAAAGGGACGCAACTGGCGTATCAGGTGAACCTGATAAAAAGCCCCCCTGGCCACGGCCATCATATTTTTTTTTTATTTTTTTTAATTTGATTTATATGCCGCCCTTCTCTGGAGACTCAGGGCGGCTTACAATGCGTTATCATTGTAATGTAATGTAATCATATGCTCTTCTAAAGACAGCCGTGCATCCAGGAGGGCGCCCAAGTTGCGAGTCCTCTCCATGGGGGCCAGTGATTCGCCCCCAATAACCAGCGATGGCACCAGCTGGCTATATCGGGACACCGGAAGCCACAGCCACTCGGTCTTGGAAGGGTTGAGTCGGAGCCTGTTTCTCCCCATCCAGGTCCGCACGGCCTCCAGGCACTGGGACATCACTTCAAGGGCATCGTTGGGGTGGCCTGGGGTGGAGATGTACAGCTGGGTGTCACAAAATAACTTTGTGCCTCTTTGGAATGATATTTTAAAAACTTATTAAGATGGGACAAATTGCAACTATCTTTATTGGGTTGAATTTCTCTGAATATTTTACCAAAGATGCTCTTTTTGTTTCAGACTTTACCAGTACTTGTAACTGATACTTCATTTAAACTATGGCAGATGGACATCTCTTAAGTTTATATGACAAGGGAAGAAAACAAGAATTAGATATAAAATATTGCAAGATGCTAAGGAAAGAGGAAGCTTGGGCTTATCAGATTTGAAATTGTAGTTTCATGCCTGTTGTTTGGTCTGACTGAAACAGTGGATGACTCTAAATAAGAAGTTACTTGAGCTAGAGGACCATGAATTAAGATTTGGATGGCTATTCATGGTATGATAAGATTAAAGTAAATGTTGATTTTAATAATCACTTCGTTTGATGTGCCATCCTAAGAGTTTGGAATAAATATAAACTAAGATTCTCTGCAAAGATGCCTCCTTGGGAGTCTCCCTTCTCAAATCTAAAGAGAAGTTGAAGTCAGAAGGATGTGTTTGCCATTGATTTACATATTTACAATTGAAAGAAAGATTTAAACTACACACACAAAAAAGCTATATATTTGATTTTGTGAAGAATGAATTGGAAATCTTACTGTGTGATAGTTATGAACACATTGCTAAGGTTTATAAATTACAGGTGAAACTCGAAAAATTAGAATATCATGCAAAAGTTCATTTATTTCAGTAATGCAACTTAAAAGGTGAAACTAATATATGAGATAGACTCATTACATGCAAAGCGAGATAATTCAAGCCTTGATTTGTCATAATTTTGATGATTATGGCTTACAGCTCATGAAAACCCCACATTCACAATCTCAGAAAATTAGAATATTGTGAAAAGGTTCAATATTCTAGGCTCAAAGTGTCTCACTCTAATCAGCTAAGTAAGCCATAACACCTGCAAAGGGTTCCTGAGCCTTTAAATGGTCTCTCAGTCTGGTTCAGTAGGAATCACAATCATGGGAAAGACTGCTGACCTGTCAGTTGTGCAGAAAACCATCATTGACACCCTCCATAAGGAGAGAAACCCTCAAAAGGTAATTGCAAAAGAAGTTGGATGTTCCCAAAGTGCTGTATCAAAGCACATGAATAGAAAGTTATGTGGAAGGGAAAAAGTGTGGAAGAAAAAGGTGCACAAGCAGCAGGGATGACCGCAGCCTGGAGAGGATTGTCAGGAAAAGGCCATTCAAAAGTGTTGGGGACTTTCACAAGGAGTGGACTGAGGCTGGAGTCAGTGCATCAAGAGCCACCACACACAGACGGATCCTGGAAATGTCGTATTCCTCTTGTCAAGCCGCTCCTGAACAACAAACAACATCAGAAGCATCTTACCTGGGCTAAAGACAAAAAGAACTGGTCAATGGTCCAAAGTCCTCTTTTCTGATGAGAGCAACTTTTGCATCTCATTTGGAAACCAAGGACCCAGAGTCTGGAGGAAGAATGGAGAGGCATACACTGCAAGATGCTTCAAGTCCAGTGTGAAGTTTCCACAGTCTGTGTTGATTTGGGGAGCCATGTCATCTGCTGGTGTTGGTCCACTGTGCTTCATTAAGTCCAGGGTCAACGCAGCCGTCTACCAGGAGATTTTGGAGCACTTCATGCTTCCTTCCGCAGATGATCTTTATGGGGATGCTGACTTCATTTTCCAGCAGGACGTGCACCTGCCCACACTGCCAAAAGTACCAAAACCTGGTTCAATGACCATGGGATTACTGTGCTTGATTGGCCAGCAAACTCGCCTGACCTGAACCCCATAGAGAATCTATGGGGCTTTGCCAAGAGAAAGATGAGAGAGATGAGATCGAACAATGCAGAAGTGCTGAATGACGCTATTGAAGCATCCTGGTCTTCCATAACACCTCAGCAGTGCCACAGGCTGATAGCATCCATGCCACGCCGCATTGAGGCAGTAATTGATGCAAAGGGGGCCCAAACCAAGTACTGAGTACATATGCATGCTTATACTTTTCAGAGGTCCGATATTGTTCTATGTACAATCCTTGTTTTATTGATTTCATGTAATCTAATTTTCTGAGATTGTGAATTTGGGGTTTTCGTGAGCTGTAAGCCATAATCATCAAAATTATGACAAATCAAGGCTTGAACTTTGCATGTAATGAGTCTATCTCATATATTAGTTTCACCCTTTAAGTTGCATTACTGAAATAAATGAACTTTTGCACGATATTCTAATTTTCAGAGTTTCACCTGTATTATTGGAATTGAACTTGGACAGTGAGTATACTCATTGATTGTATCATTTGTAAGGGCAAAGAACTTTGAATATAATATAATGCTTGAACATCCAAAAGGTGCTTTTTCAAGAGGCAACTGGACTTTCTTTGCTTTTTCCTTGAAGACATTTCTCTTCTCATCCATTCAAATGAATGTTGGAAATGTAAATGTAAAGAAGGAAGTTTTTATCATTTATGATGGACATGTGAGAAAGCAAAGAAATATTGGAGTAGGATTCACATCTTAATACAGAAGATTTTTAAATGAATCTATTGAAAATTTTTTGGACTTTTGATGCTATAATGTATATGTTGATAGCACAAGAATACTTTTTGCACAAAAATGGAAGGATACTTTGATTCCCACAACAGACAAATGGCTGCAAAAGTTGATAGAGTTAGCAGAAATGGCTAAATGGACTGCTTTGATTAAAGAAAAGAATGCAATTACTTTTGTTTCTACTTGGAAACTGCTTTTCAACTTTTGAGGTGGAAAAAAAATGAAACTTTGATTTTGGATTTTGTTGATTAGATAGGTTTGTTGTTGTATAAGTGGCTAGTATATATTATCATATAAAAGTAACGAAGTTGAGTTTTAGCCATTGCTAATAACTTCATCATCTTTGGCGCCATTCATCCATTGTGAAAATTAAAGTATCATTTCAAGGATAGACAATCATTTTTGACCTCTAGCATTTTATGTTGCGATCTTACCTTAGGACTACAAAAACTATGGTGATATCATGATATCAATGAAGAAGACAGAGTTGGAATTTTTTGTTCTAATTTGGGACTATAGAGAAATGCACCCATTTTGCTGCTTGAATACCTGAAATGTGGAAAATCAATGTGATTTTAATTTTTCTAGTTTTTAGAAAAACTAAATATAAATCCTAAAATATTGTCCCTCCTTCTTCATGAGGTTTATAATAAGAGTCTTGTGGCTAACAGTAACATACTTAATAATAGTTTGTGACAAACAATAAAATAGTCTCCAACCTCAATTCCATCCTACATATGGAGGTTTGACTCAAAATTCTCAACAGTAACTATGCTGATGGGGAATTCTTGTAGTTGAAGATTTCACATCTGGAAAGCATCATACTTAAAAGAACCAAAAATATCTGCTTCTAAAAATAAAGGGACAGTGGAAAAATGTGTTAGAGTCATGTATTAATTATACCTATGGTATGGCAGGATTGGCTTACTTAGGCTTGGTATTGTATTAACCAGTCTGTGTATTTCAGTTAATATATTATTTAAGTTTGGGGTGACCATGAAATGGAAAGTGTGTTTTTTCCAAACTTGAAACAAAACATTCATTCTTAAAGTTCCATCAGGCTGGTGCAATAGAACAAAACTAAAAGTGGCTTGGGTGTTCTATGTTTTGTTAAAATAAAACTCAAAAACAGTCCCAAGAGTTTCAACTATAAGAAGCAGTGGGACCTCAGAACAAGCCTCTTGGCATGAGGAAATCAAGAAGGCCATGTGGTGACAACAAAGAGAAGAATCTATATCTTTTGCCATCTAGAGTGGTGGTCCCCAACCTTTTTGACACCAGATACCAGTTTTGTGGAAGACAGTTTTTTCATGGATCAGGGATGGAGGTAGTTTTGTGTGCTACCAAAATCCCGCACATGTGCAGATGATGCTTTGCTTGCTTGCACGGCCCTATTCCAAACAGGCCAGGGACTGGGACCGCTTTACAGTCTTGTGTGGGAACCCCTTATCTAGAAGGCACCCAGATTTTTGCAACCCAGCGATGGAAGCCTTAGTCCTAGTCTTCCTTGAACTTAGAATACAACAATAGTTTGTCCTGTTGTACAAATATATTTAATAGAAAGGAATGTGAAGGGAATCTGGTGGGGAAGAGTGGGGAGGGAGTCCCGGCTGCCTCTTGAGGATGGGAGCTCTCCACCCCTCCCATTCGCTGGCGCCATCATGGGTGGGGCAGCAGGTAGGAAGCTCATCTCATGTGTGTAGCAGAGCTGGAGGAGGAGGTTTGGATGGCGGGGGCCAGGTCCCATGGTGGCAGCACCGGCAGCAGGTGGCATAGGCACAGGAGGAGGCATGCAGTTTTGCCTGCCAGGTGGCCACGCAGTCGCCTGCCCTATCCCAGCTGTGGTGAGTGCAGATAAACAAAAACAAATGGTGGGACAGGCAGAGGTGTGGGGGGAGGCACGCAATTCGGGCAGCCACCTGCCCCAACCCAGCTGTGGCGGCTGTGGGCAAACAAAAACAAATGGTGAGTGTGTGGCTGCCCTGTGTGTCCAGCAGGCTGAATTAAGTCCCTTTGCACCCACCCCCACCTCTGCTTCCCTGCTGCTTGGAAGGCCGGGCCAGCAGTCGCAGCGCTGGGACCCACTTGCGTGGGCTGCAGAACCCCTGTATGCACACCAGGGTGGTGGCAGCCAGCCTCTTGCCATCTCTGGGCCCATCACGGGCTGGATCCAGCCCACAGGCCTTGTGTTTGACTTGTCTGATTGATAGTGTAGAAGTAGAGAGAAATTTTTCACACTGTTTGAAAACTTAATGTCCTATAGCTGTGATGGTGAACCTATGGCATGTGTGCCACAGGTGGCACGCAGAGCCATATCAGTAGGCACATGAGCTCAGCTCCAGTGCATATGCGCGTGCTGGCCAGCTGATTTTTGGGCCTTCTGGACCCCCTGGAAGTCGGCAAACAGGCCATTTCCAGCCTCCAGAGGGCCTTCGGGGGGGGGGAGACCGTTTTCGCCCTCCCCAGGCTCCGAGAAAGGCTCTGGAGCCTGAGGAGGGTGAAAAATGGGCCTACTGGACCCACCGTGCCATCGCATGCCAAAAGCGGAGGAAGCACGGGGGCGTCATGCACACATGCACGGAGTGGGGCTCATAGAATTATGGGTGTGGGCACGTGCGCGCGCGACCCCCCCGCGCTCCCCCTGCTTTTGGCATGTGATGGCAAAAAGGTTAGCCGTCACCATCCTATAGTCATCCAAGGAAACTAATTGAACTAAGTGAAACTTGAAAGGAGTTTTGGAAGGGACAAAGAGAAGTATAGTACTTCACACTTTGTATAATTAACCAAATAATGGAATCAACCACCACAAAACATGGTAATGGGCACTAACTTGAATGCCTTCAAAAGCGATTGACTAGATTCATGGAAAAGAAGTTAGCTAAAAACCAGTATAAGCTTGATAACCCATCATTATCTGTGTGGAGGCAGTTTGATTCCAAATACCAATTTTAGGTGAACTGTGGTGGTATCTGTCTCCTACTTGGGAGTGCACCCTAGAGGTATTTCATTAATCACTATAAGAATGGATCTTATCCTGCTCTAGCAGGATTATTCTTATGCTTATGTCCAATCTATCCAATCTACATGACTTATTAAAATTATGAAAACTGCCTGGTGATTTTGGGCTGGTCTTTCTCTCTAGGCCCAACTTACCTCACAGGCTTGTGGGGAAAAATAAGCAGGAATATTGGGGATATTTGCCATCTTGAATTTTATTTATATAAAAAAAGTCGGATAAAATGATGATGATGATGATGATGATGTTGATGATGATGATTCTATTTTTTTTTAGCCATGTCTCAGGCTGTACAGACAAATGGCACACAACCATTGAGCAAAACATGGGAACTCAGCTTATATGAACTTCAAAGAACACCTCAGGTACTATAGTTACTTTCTTCTCCATCTTTATATAGTGGTATGTAGCTTGTATCATTGTATTGAATGTGATCTTCCACACCACAAATAGTTTGTACTAAAAGAAATTAGGTACTAAGAAAAGTAATGCAATTATAAGAGTAATAAAAATGTAGCATTTGTAAATATTAATTTCAATGGAGCAAGGAAATAATTTCTTGAAAACACTATTTTGATTGTTAGGAAGCTATAACAGATGGCCTGGAGATAGTGGTGTCACCCCGAAGTCTCCACAGTGAGCTAATGTGTCCCATTTGTTTGGATATGCTGAAAAATACCATGACTACTAAGGAATGTCTACATCGATTTTGTGCTGATTGCATTATCACAGCCCTTAGAAGTGGGTAAGTCGGTGACCAAAACAACAACAATACATCACCACTGTTACAGTACTGAATTATATCTTGGAATTCTGTTCATAGTGTAAACCAGTGATTCAAAAGGTTTTTTGGAGTTGAAACCTCATGGGATACAGCCAGTGATGCACAAATGTTTCAGATATGGATAAGGTCACTGTTTTTTGCCCCATGCTGGAGCATGTGATTTGGCGTGGAAATTTTAAGAGTAATTATAAAAAAACCTAGGTGCTTCTTATTTCAACAAGAAGGGGGGGTGGATAGGAAAGGGGGGGAAAAGCAGATTGCTGCCAACATTTAATGATATATGGGATTATAGCAATATGACTAATATATCTCTTAATAGTGCTTTATAGCCCCCTCTAAGCTGTTTACAGAGTCAGCGTATTGCTCCCAAAAATCTGGATCCTCATTTTACTGACTTCAGAAGGGTGTCTATTGTCTGCTTGTTGCTGTCACAGCTCTACCACAAAGGACCTATAAAAATATTTTTGTCTTCTTTCTCCTCTGAAATTGTCTTCTATCACCTATTATATGTGGCTGGCCACATTTGAGACCCAACGAAGGTTATAAAGAATTTGCAATCAGGATGGGATGAGTATTTTTTGCTATCCTACTTATTCTTGTGAGATGGAGGTCCTTGGTGCACTCCAAGCTTGGTTTTCTTGCAGACGTTTCATTAGCCAAACTAGTTAACATCATCAGCACTGATGATGTTACCTAGCTTGGGTAATGAAGCATTTGCAAGAAAACCAAGCTCGGAGAGCACCAAAGACCCTTCATTTCAGCCCTGAGCCACAAATATTTTCCTTTTCGGCTTGTGAGATAGGTTTGCTGGAGCAATACCTGATCCAAGGTCATCCGGAGCATCTTATATCCAAGCAGGTACTTCAATTTGGAGTTCAAATCAAGATTTGCATCCAGTATATTACACTGACTCCAAGTAATGATTTACTTTTTTTCAGCCTTTGAAAAAGTGTATAGATAAAGAATTTGAGGTTCCTTGTACTGTTAAAGTTGTCATCAAATAATGTACAGGACTAAGCAATGAAGGTCAGTGAGGATTGATCAAATCACTCTATTGAAGTCTGTACTGCCTCATGCTTTTTAACTGCTATGTCTTTGTCAATTATGTACAAACCTTATAATGTCAGTATGAGTGTAACAAATTTGTTAACCTTCAAGGATTCAGATTCTGAGATGTGCAAAATTAAAAAATAACTGTTGCCAGTCTGACTAATAGTTAAGTATTTCAAAAGAAATGGCAAAGATATGCCAACAATGCAATAATTATACAATTTTTTTGAATTAGGTAAAAACATATTTTTTGAATTCTTTTTTTTTTTATTCTCAGAAACAAAGAATGCCCTACTTGTCGTAAAAAGCTTGTTTCCAAAAGATCTTTGAGGCCGGATCCAAATTTTGATGCCCTTATCAGTAAAATTTACCCAAGTCGAGATGAATATGAGGCTCACCAGGAGAGAGTTTTAGCAAGGATCAGCAAGCACAATAATCAACAAGCTTTGAGCCACAGCATTGAGGAGGGCCTGAAAATCCAAGCCTTGAACAGGTAAAAAATTATATGCAGTGAAAAGATGTATATACGGTGTTCTCTAGTTGAATGATTGTCCGCATGCTTATTTGCATGACGATCAATCTCCGTCTTCAGACCCCAACATAAAAAAGAATAGAAAGAAAATGTTGCGTACCAGAAAGCTAGATAATCACTTCTATTCGAAATACACATTACTGGATTGAATAGATCAGTGCTCTGAATCTATATTGGGTAGTGTCAAATGTATATTTATTTGAAATAATTGAAAAGTTTACATTTTTAAATAAATTCCTGCTTTTTTTTTCTTTAATTTGTAAACTGTGGATCATGCAAAATTGACAACAGCCTAAATTCCAGTGCTTCATTGTATCCAGCAACATTATATCTATCCATATCCTAATTTTTGTTCAAAATCTATATTTCAAATGACAGTTTTACTAAATACTATAAATATTAAATATATTTGTAATATGTGAATTATTTTACATAATGAATTTCCTCATGGCAGAAAAAGAATGTAATGCATTGGTATTCAGGATTAATTCTACTACTGTTTTAAAACTACAGCTATAGAATTTATTTGCCTGCTGCTTATCTCCTTGAAGTTAAACAGCTATTTCATGAAACTATTGTATTTTTCTTACCACTTACATTCATGGGAGATCTATTTGATGTATTTTACATAGCCCTCTCCCAAATTTGAAAAATTATTTTATTCTATCTCTGTGTGCTTTAGAATCAATCATTAATCCACATTTTCTTTTTACTGAATTGAAAAACACCCTCCTTTATGGGGGAAATACTACAATTTCTTAATAATTTAAGGTAATATGTTTTGAATCTTAGCCAACTAGTCTTTAAGTGTATCATATATTAAAAGCTGTTGTAGCCCTTATATCTATATCCTTTTAATATGCCTGCACAAATAAAAGGAAAAACAGGGTTGATTGTATATGCTACCTTGGCATCAGCTTCCACACTTGTTCTTTTCTACATTATGAGCTGACTTACTGCTTCCCCCCCCCCCAAGTATTTTATAATTTAGAGAATCAGCTTTGATATAGTTTTAATTCATCTGGAAGTTGTTGATTATTAACAGAGAATTTCACAACTGTGCATCCATAATAGGACACATTGTTATTACATTTCAGAACTGAATTCAAAACAGCAGTAGAACTAGAATGCTGAATATTATGTACAGATGTTGGGCAGTTTTTTATATTATGTAGCATAGTATCTATATTATATAGACTAAATGGTGGGTGATGGGTTGTATGTTGGATATGTGTATTTAGTGAAAAAATAATCATAGCATGGATTGGGCAAAATTTGCTAGTTGACACAAAGACTCTGAAATTAAAGAATTTGGATTGTTTCTTGATTTTTCTAACTAGATTACAGAGAGGAAAGAAGCAACAAATAGAGAATGGCAGCGGAGCAGAAGACAATGGTGACAGTTCGCATTGTAGTAATGCTTCAACCCACAGTAATCAGGAGGCTGGACCAAGTAACAAAAGGACCAAAACCTCTGATGATTCTGGGCTTGAACTTGACAATAACAATACAACAGTTGCCATAGACCCAGTATTGGATGGTGCAAGTGAAATAGAATTAGTTTTCAGACCCCATCCTACGCTTATGGAAAATGATGACAGTGCACAGACAAGGTAAGCAATGGTTCATTTTTATTTTAGAAGGAATACTGAATATGGTAGGCTCTGAATGACTTCATATAGAATAAACAATAGAAAATACTGGATTGCTTTTACATATCTGTGGGATTGTTTTCCTTGCAAGCCTTTCTATATCTGTCAGTCTTCCTTCTTGTAACCTGTAGGCACATAAACCATCTTTGCTTTTGTACAGGTATATTAAGACCTCAGGCAATGCCACTGTTGATCACTTGTCCAAGTACCTAGCTGTGAGGCTAGCCTTAGAAGAACTTCGGAGCAAAGGAGAGTCTAATCAGATGAATCTTGAAACAGCCAGTGAGAAGCAATACACAATTTATATTGCTACAGCTAATGGCCAATTCACCGTGAGTAACTGAGCAAAAATGCAGTTGGGAAAAGGCATTGTTTCAAAATAAATTTGAATTCTATTTAGAATGTCATTATGCCCAGGGCTAAACATACAGAGGCAGAGTAAATAGGGTATGCTGTCAGGATGTGTGATGTTGACAATGTGTCTAAAAGGTATGATCTATATATCCAGATTTAAGCCTCTGTGGAAATTTTCTGAAAAGGATTTTTTTTTTCTGTTTAATTTCACTTGTGGTAACATGTATGCATTACAATATGAACTAAGAGGGAAAAAAGCACACGTGTGCATATGTTTCTAAAAAGAGGTGAGGAAAATCTAGTTTCAGACCATTGTTGATTTGTTTCTGAGCCTTTCCTGTTCATCTCACTTTCTTATACAAACCCAGCAGAATTATTTATCCCCTACCATGAAAGGTAAACATGTAGAGGGAGGAATTTCCAAAAATATAATGCAAACAACCAAGTGCTTTGTTGTACATTAAAGCCTTACCATTTATTATCTCATAAGCCTTTGCAAAGAACAGTCCTGTTTCAACAGAAGGGAGTAGAGTCCTGGCAAAAAGGGCAAAATGTATTCTTGTCAGGTGGGCAAAGGACCCAGATTGTGGGGGAAATAAGCTGACTTTATATAAAATATACAAAAGTATGAAGGCTATTGCTTAACGCATTGTAAGCCGCCCTGAGTCTTCGGAGAAGGGCGGCATATAAATCAAATTAAAAAATTAAAAAAAAAATTAAAAAAGAAGGGAAATGAAGAATTGTGAGAGATGTTGACCATTAACGAAGCAGAAACATTTTTTTTTATTTTTTTATTTTTTGAGAGGAGAGGCATGCAATTCACTGATACATGAACACTAAAAATGGCAATGGAATAATTTCAGACTCTGAAAATATTCTTATCATTGTGCCCAAGATAATTATTCTTGAACAAAGCAATTTTAAAGACACATTTTATCCTGCACCAGTTGAACCAAAAGATTTAATACTAATACTCTCAGAATAAACCAAGATTTCTTATAGTATAGGATTTTACACTATTTTTCAGTGCAAGGTTGTGTTTCATTTAAGCTTCTGCTTTGTTAATAGTCACTCTCTTGCCTCTCCATTCCCTTCTCACTATTCCCTCTTCTCCTTCCACCTCCTACAATAGCTGCTTGTTGCCTGGACTCCACGCATTTGAGGAAGTTGACTGTACAAAAGTTTATGTGATTATTATAATAAATGGATTAGTCTTTAAGATTCCATAAAACTCTTACTAATATGGCTAACCTATGAATATACTAGGAAACTTCTATTTGTATATCTGGGATTTTGATCTCTTACATGATGTATAAGAAGGATGAACGGTCTTTTAATTTTGGGCACGATTTAAATATAAAGTGTGCTTCTTCCAACATCCTGGAAACTAACTGCTGTTTTTACAGTGCCTAAAAAAGAGTCTGCAGTCTTTAATGGCTGCAGCTCCCTACTGACTGGCCTACTACATGACACACCCTCATTTTTTCAGAATTAGTGTTCACTGTGGTGAAACTCACAAATTGTGGGAGCATATAATAAAAAGGATATTGTAGGGAATCTAGCTGTCTGATATATTTATTCGTTATTGAATTGTATACTTAAAAGAACTAAATTAGACCTAGCCTCCCATACACATTATATCAATCTTAAAGGATTTGAGGCTTTTAGTGTAAACTTAAATGAACCAGTATATGGTCTACATTAAACTTAGCCATCTGTTCTTGATCTAGTTGAAAAGAGCTATTTGATCCACTGAATAGAATTGTGCATTGTTAGTAGCAAGTAATTTTGGGAGCTAGGCCTGCACTTAGAGTTCAGTCTATTTAGGTGTTTGAATAAAAAGTGTTTAGGTGTTACTAAATATGTGCTGGATGCAGTACTATATGCACAATTATGTCCTGCCCATTTGTAATTATAATTACCACAAGTGGGTGGGACAAAATGGCGGCCACATTTGGATCACTGCTGTGCATCCTGGGGATACATGGCCTGTCCTCCTTCCACATGAGATTTGGAGAGTGTTGTACATGATGAGCGTGTGGGAACAGGCCCAAGTGCTACAGGGTTCTGGTGGGGTGGAATAGGGAGTGAGACAGGGTGCTGTCAAGTAAGGTGAATGATCATAGGGTCACTGCCCCATCATAACTTTGAATGTAGTTTTTGTAGGAGGGGTCTCTTGTAACTTCAAATGTTCATTAAATGGCCTGTCATATCTTGATAACTATCTGTACCTGAGCTCATGATGCTGATATTAATTGCTGTTGTCATGTTCTACTTACTGACTCCTATACCAGGCAGTTGTGTTACTGTGATTTCATTCCATGCTTTTAACAAGCAACCAGGACTATGTCCCGTGATATTGCTAGCATATTTGATGGGGAAATGTAAATAGTTTTTGATTGTGATTGACAAGGTGTTCTTGATGAAAGATACTGGACAAAAATACAGACAGCTAAAAGCTTTGTTATTACTTAAACCCAAAAATTTAAATGTTGATAGATTTTTTTCAAAATGTTAAATGTTTGAAAATCTAAAGATATTTGCTCTTCTGTCATATTTAGTGTTCAAAGATCAGAATTGGTATAATTTTTTTTAATTTCAGTTTGCAAAGCTGGAGTGGCTTTTGACATTGCTGTATTTGAACAAAGTAGCTTTATTTACCTTGATGGCAGAGTGCAGAAATTTCAAGCGTGCTTACTATAAACGATCATACTGTTTACTAAAGCACCGAGCTCTATTTTACAATGGGAAGGACATATTTAAAAAGATCTGTAGCCTTTTTTATGGAAATATACTATAACACCCTCATTTGCTGTGCAGCTGCTTTTCCTTTGGAACTGAAACATCTGGTTTATATTAGGCTATTCATAGACAGGAGCGAATGTTGTTGACCAGCTGTGATTTGTCAGTGTTTGGTAATTTTCTAGTTATTGGTTGTTCTTTTGTTATTCATTTTCAAATGGCAATAACACTTTTCTATTTTTAACTTTGGCCCTATTTTTGGCTCCCGCTCTAGGTATTAAACGGTTCTTTTTCCTTGGAGTTGGTCAGTGAAAAGTACTGGAAAGTGAATAAGCCGATGGAGCTCTACTATGCACCAACGAAGGAACACAAATAAGCCTTATAAAAAGGCTTTGAGTTGGAACAATAATTGCTTTTATATCTTTGCTTTAAGTTGAAGTACCATCCTCTGCATCATGGACAACTGCACATAGACTTGGATTCCCCAATGAGTATCTTTAGACAGTATTTTGTGTGATATTTAACTTATATTTTTCTTTCTGAAGAACTGAGTGATCAGAACATTCCATTGTTACTGTCGTATGTGTTCTTTTCATTTTGGTGGCTCTTGGTTCATGTGCGTGAAGTTAGTGGCAGCAAAATTTCTTCGGAACATGGAATGTTGGAAGGCTTTAGATGAGCAGACTCACTAGCACCTTTATGTACATTGACGAACAAAGATAGGATAATTCTGTTAGTTATATATGATTAAGAATAGGTCTGCTAATAAATAACTAATTCAGATGCTAAATAAATAACGGGCTGGAAGAAAAGATAGATTGTTCACAGCGGTATCTGAATTCTTATGCAATGCCCTGTAATGTCATTCTGCTTTGTAAATAAAAAAGCCACCCCATATACAACATTGTCTTCATTCCCAGTGTCCATGGGAATGCAAGCTACTCCTTTTCCTGTTTTCATCATATTAAAGGTAAATTATTCTTTCCAACTTCACATTATAGCTAAGAGAGTACTAACTCTAATACTGTTGCATTGCTTAATTGCAGTTTAAAGAGTGACATAGAACTAGCTCTGGGAAAAGACTTTACAGAATGAGCGTACATTTCTGAGACAAGTTCCAAATTTTATTCATCACAGTTCCTGATGATGCTACAATCATATTAACATTCCTAGAAAAAAGGAGGAAAATGTACTGATTTGTACTGATGCTACTTAAAAATAGTAATCAATGATGCAAATGTTGACAAATTTCTTTGAACAAACTTTCCCACGTCAATTATACTTGGCACTTGTGATATAAGTAAATGCAATGTGGATTGTAATGATCTTTAATTTTGATAGGATCAAAACTATACTTACATATCGTAGCATCTAAATTTCTGTAAATCAGTTATCATCCATGACATAGCAGAAGACTTATCCTTCTGTATGCCTGATGTTAAAAAAAAAACACCCTTCTTTTCACTGAAATGTTCCCCAGTACTCTTGAGTTTTGAATATGCTAAGAAAGGAAATGTTACAGAAAAGTGTGGACTTGTAGGGGATTAACTTCAACATTTACCAACTTCTTATGGTTATTCGTCTTAAAATTATGATCTAGTGTAAAAGTCAAAAAATCAATTACTGCAATTCAAAGCTGAGAATATGCCTACTAATTCAAAAGATCTGATGATCATACTGAAAGAAAATGGTTTATAGTACTCGGTTCAATGTTAGAGGTTCCTGAATTTTTTTACCAGTTTGTGCCATGACAATTAATAAGTCCAAGCTGGGTTGGGGGTGGGATGGGGAAGATGTATCATGCTTATTCAGTTTTGTTCAGTATTTTTGGTGTAATGTACAAACTATATAGCTTGCTAGTGCATGTCCACTAAATATAATCACATTTCTTTTTATGTGAAAAAATGGTTTTGTATAAGCAAACATCAGGTGCAAAAAAAACTTGCTTTATGACCTATCCAAGAAATTGTTTAGCCCTAGATGCAGATCAAATATAGCATTCTGAAAAGATTTATCTGTCTAGGGGGAAGGTACATTGGTCCCAAGTTGGTGGGAAAGAATGTGAATTTTTAACTTCTGTTATGGTGAATTCTATAAGTATTTATATTTACTTAAATATATAAAGTAGCTGTTTTAATCAATAAATTGCACTGTGACTTTTTAATGGATCAACTATTGGCAGCTTTGAGACGTTGCCTTACTGCCACATTTTCACAAGCAAGCTATTTTGGAAAAGTGACAGTCCTGTCATTAAATGTTACATCTCTCATTCCTGAAGTTCAGAGATCATGGGTATATGTAAGAAATCCCAAAGAGAAATAAGAGCCTGAACAGGTAATATACATCCTCTGTGACTAAGATCTGATGTGATTCATATCCATTTACAGTAATGCTATGAGCTCTGAAGGAGATGAGAATAATTCTGAAGCAGCAACTTGTCCATTTAGTGCCCCTCTCAACTTTCCGCCCAGCTTTAACAAATCTCACTGTTTTCTCCACAACAGCTTTTCTTTTCTTTACTATACTATATTGTGAAGCAAGTGCTACAGAAGACAGTTGTCTTTGATTATCCCTTTTTGAGATTCCCTATCTGAGCAATAGAAGCAGTAAAGGGAGACCACCTTGGATCATTGAATCATCCAACAACTACATACTGATCAAAGCAGCTGGTTATTCTTCCTGTGAAGGTGTAGGATTTGGAGGAAGAGATTCCTCATTACAATATAAACTAACTGCCCTTAGTATATTGAATACCTGTATGAATATGACTGCAAGCTTAAGTGATTGCTTTTGTCCCTATGGCGATTAGCTAATCAATAACAATCATGCTTGATAGTGGCAATGTCAACAAGTCTGATGTGTGCTATTTTGCCTATTTAAAAATAGCTACTTGGGAAACTTTCTGAACTGCTTAAAAATGATTAGGAATATGTTTAGAAGTATGTTTGCAGTTTTAGCCAAAAGGGCTAAGTTTACTGCAGATATGTTTCTGCACTAAATGAACAAAATTTGGATTTTTCCTGCTGCATTCTTGCAATATTTTCCTATTTTATTTTTTAAAGTCTTTAGTGCGTTCTTTAAAATAAGATGATTTATGGCAGGGATCACAGTGTAATCCAGAGAGGTTTCTTCAGATTTTCCTAGCAGAATAATTTAAAGAGTTCATCAATTTAAGAAATCCTGTTTTATAGCCAGCATGCTTATATGGCTACCAACATAAGCACTATTTGGGTAGGTTACAGTTCTGATCAGCCACACATTTCAGCGCTAGCTAGATATATTTATCTGTTGGGAAAAAAATGAGAATTCCCTCTTCCCTTCCCATAAGGGCCTTAAACTTTCTAGTAAAAATCCTCTCCTTTAGGGATTTTAATTCTCTTTGAAATATGGTATCTTTTTTTATCTTTCCCTACAAGCTTAAGCTTGGAATTTTTAAGCCAAGTTTTCCAGTTTTTTTTTTTAATTAATTATGACAGGACGACCACACATAGCAGTAGAACTTTAGTTTGCTCTGTTTGTTTCCTCATAGCTCGGTCCTTTGGCCCTCTAGCTATTCAATTAATTGTGAACAGTGGAAAAAAAAACTGTTTTTACTATGTTCTTTCTTATTTTTTTTTTATTATTATTATACAACTACCCAAGGAAGGTAACTGAATTTCAGGAAGATGTATAGGGTTTGAAGGGTACACGTTTATATTAAAAACACTGATAAAAACAGTTGAATATTTGACCCTAAATTACATCTAACATCAAGGACCATATTTCAGTCATGGAATACAAGCTTCAGAAGCAAATCTGTGTATATTGGGGAAGGGGAAGAAATTAAAAATCCATTTTGAATTTTATCCAAATTGTTTAGAAACTACAGTATATGCGTAATGGGTATTTTACAAGCAATAAAAATATTAACATTCTGACTTCTGATACTTTTAACTACAGAAAGAAATTGGTGGCAGGACTAGATTCTTAAATATAATCCCTAGGTGAGGCTCGCCAACTTCCTTCCTCTTATCCCTCCAAATCATTTGAAAACCACTAATGACTTGAGAATCAAAACAAACGAAAACACTTTATTGGTAGGTACTAGCTGTGCTTACACACATGCTTAACGTCTTTCAATTCCACATTATCTTAAAAATATACACCTGAACAAAGAATTACAAGTCAGGAAAAATGGCATTTACCAAGTTTAAACGCAAGCATTACATGAAAAAGTTTCCTGCTGAGCTGTGAAATTAACTGTACATTTGTGATTCCTCATCACTATTTTTTCCTGAAAAATTTGAAATGTTAAAATAGTCGAACAGCCACAAAAGTTGAGACGTGGGCTCAGTAGGTGTTCTCAACGTAAATCTTCAATAAAAGACAGCAGGTCCCAGAAGGACCCTTTCAAATGCTCTCTTCTGCAAAGTCACCTTCGGTTCCTGCTTGGACATCCTCAATTGCCTGCAAAGAGCCATCTCCTTGTCCTCCTGTATATGTAGGAAGGCTGTACTTTACAAGGATAGATTTAAACTGCATCAAGGGGGCATTGGTGCGGACACCCATAGGGTCAAAATGAGTTCGGCTTACACGATATCCAGCTTCAAACAGAGAGTGCAAGAACTTATTTAACCTGGCGGGGGGAAAGTATAGGCATAAGGTAAGTGCCTTTAGTGCTTGCTCTTCGTATTTTCCCCATAATCCCAATCCTGACAGGTAGCAGAGAATATGACTGGCTCCAAGATACCCAGTGAGAGAGGCTAGGACCTGAGTTTCCATATTTACACCATTGAGATATTTTAAAATTACACTTACTTTGGCATGTTCATTCCTTTAATGCTGTGCCTGTGGACATTATAATAAAAAGCAGGATGCTCTGCATTACTTTCTAACTTCTGGCGCTTTGCTCCATTTTGGTTGATGTCAACACTTTTCCTTTTCTCTGCAACAGAGATCAAGCATCAGAACTTTTTAATATCTTAGTATTTGCTTAGCAAGGGAAATGGTGTAGGAAATATGGAAAACATTTAAGTGCGTGCTTCAGCCAGCAATTACTGCTCCAAAAGTATGCTGAAGCATATGTTGGTCCAGACAGATTTTTTTGGCAGAATTGTTCTAGATGGGAGTAGGAAAAGACAAAGAACTAGGAAAATGGCGAAGGGGGATGAATGGGCTGGAGAGGTATGCAGCAGCATTGCATGATCTGCCTGGATTGATCAAATGAGCTGAAAAGTCACAAAATGTTTGCTTCACAAAGAGATGGTTTCATGGATATCTTGTGCAAACCAAAATTAAGGATGATATTCCAGTGTTATTGTTCAGTGAAAGTTTTTGTTTCACTGACTTTCTAAACTAGAATATCCTAGATAATTATTCCTGTTTCCGGATATTATTTTAGATTAATAACTACCTACCATGCACGATGTAATAATCAGCTGCAGCATCTGATGTCTTAATAAATACACCACATTCTTCTAAAATGTAAGGAAAACAATGATAATTCGGTCATTATAAGGAACAAGTATATATACTTGATACCCTCTTTCCCCCAAAATAAAACATCCCCTGATAATAACCCCAATTGGGCTTTGGAGCGCATTTCAATAATGCCAAGCGATTATTTCAGGGTTCAAAACAATATAAGATAGGGTCTTATTTTCAGGGAAACACGGTCAGATGAAAAGGTTGAGTTAGAAAAACACTCTAAATAACTGAAATAGTATCTTTATAGTTAAAGGACTTGCTTAGAACAGTATGCACTAATTTAAACAGCTCATACTGAGTGTTTGTGGGCTGGCGTTGAATGTATTTTCACATAATCATTGCATTTTCATTTGGATAAAATATGCAGTAAATTAGACTTTGCTAATGCTATGAATCACTGTTCTGATAAAGCCATCATAGCTATTTAAAATTGTTCTTTGTAAATGAAACTGCAGCTGAAAGTAATCTCTAATAAAGAAACAATGAGGAAAATCCATTTTTTAATTCTGGAACTATATAATAAAAAATAAAGTCTTCTGACTTCTGAAGGGCAAGTTATTCTTTGCTATATGCCAAGACTTACGATCATTAAAAGTTGCCATTTTAAAGAGGTGCATGGAGGTGCTATTTCGCATGCAGTTCAAAGCACTTTTAAGAAATCAAATCCCTAACCTACATATCTTACTACTCAATAAGGAGGGCTGAGAAAATACCTACACACCCCTCACATCCTAGACATAAGCTGTTTCAATTCCTCTCTTCAGGACACCGCTACAGGACATTGCATGCCAAAACAATCAGACACAAGAGACCATTTTTTCCCTTGTGCCATCACTCTGCTGAAGTACTATTTTCTGTCTTCTGTATATTTTACCCATGCAGTATAGCTGTATTACTTCTAATCTTTTCTACTACCTTCTATTATTGGTATCGTTAATGTGAGTATTATTTTGCATGTACACTGAAAGCTTATGCACCAGAGACAAATTCCTTGTATGTCTAATTACACTTGTCCAAATAAAGTTTTATTTTATTTCTATTCCTACTCGATAACATACCACTTCATGGATGTTTTACCTTTTTGCAAAAATTAACATCACAACAACCAGAACACAAGCTTGATTTACAGCCCCTTGTTGGCTTTATGTATTAAATTGGACTTTTTAAAAATTACTAAACATTTTTTTACCATCATCATGCCTTCTCACCTTGTTTACTCTGACTGCTAGGAGCATGAATTGAAAACTGTTTCAGTGTTGTGCATTCTGCCTCACAGATCAGTGTTTTTAGAAGTGCCTGGATGTCTTCTAAGCCGTACTGAACTGATTCAAACAGCATTCTTCTAAGAAAACCTGTATTGAAGATTGATCCTGACCTATAGTACAACAAAACTATAGAATGTTAATGGAGAAATTTATTTTAAAAAGAGTATTTATTTTAGAAAAAAATGTCATGGGATGATATTGCTAGTGTTTATTTCCTAGATTTTAAAGGGATTTAAAGAATCTGAAATGTATTTGGATTTCTCTTTTGCAAACAACATATTCAGATGGTTAATTAGTGGAGGTAAAAATCTTGGCCTGTTTCCCAAACCACAAAATTTTATTGTTCCCAACAAAAATTAGAACTGTATTAAAAAAGTGTACACAGCCTATTTCGCCTAGTAATTTTTTTTAAAAAGGAACCTATTAATTCGGAAAACTATATTCTAGTTATGCATATTCAAAATTATGTAAGAAATATATGTTTGCACTTATTTTTTATAAAAATCCAAACTGTAACCAGAAATTTACCTTACAATGATCAAGCAAATGTTTTTATTTATTTCCTCTTTTGTTTCTAATAAGCGCACAACTTTTTCAAACAGCACAAATCTCTTCTGGAGTGCAATGGGTAACATTTTAGGTAAAAATAAATTGCCTGATTTCAGACTGATTCTAATATAGCAGTAAATTAGAATGTAATAGTAACAGACATCAAGCAGAAATGTTCATTAAACCTCAGTGTTAATGCCTTATTGGGCTATGAGGTAGCCATGGAGGAGAAACAAAGAGGCACATGGGTGAAAATCTGAATTAACAATAGAAAAGAAACCAGGAACATTCAGATGCGTACAGGTAGTCCTCGATTTACGACCACAATTGACCCCAGAAATTATGCTGCTAAATAAGAAATTTGTTAAATGAGTTTTGCCCCATTTTATGACCCTTCTTGCCACATTTGTTAACTGAATCACTGCATTTGTAAAATTAGTAACACGGTTGTTGGTGAATCTGGCTTCCCCATTATTTATTTATTTATTTATTTATTTATTTATTTATTTATTTATTTATTTATTTATTTATTTATTTATTTATTTATTTATTTATTTATTTATTTATTTATTTATTTATTTATTTATTTATTTATTTATTTATTTATTTATTTTTCATATTTGTATACCGCCCTACTCCCGAAGGACTCAGGGCGGTGAACAGCCATAATAAATACAAATACATATAGAAGTTAAAAACTATTAAGAAACAGATTAAGTAATTTAGGCTCAAAGATTAAAAAACATCCAAATTTATCTAAAGAGGTTTAAAACCCAATTTAAAAGCCAGTTTAAAAGCCAATTAAAAAGGGAGAGTTAGGCCAGACCAGCTTGTTGGAATAGAAATGTTTTCAGGGCACGGCGGAATATGCGTAAGTCTTGGATGTTTCGTAACTCCGAGGGAAGCCCGTTCCAGATGGTAGGTGCCCCCACAGAAAAGGCTCTCCCCCTGGGGGCCGTCAGTCGACATTGTTTGGCCGACGGCACCCTGAGGAGTCCCTCTCTATGGGAGCGAACTGGTCGGTGAGAGGCTATTGGTGGCAGGAGGCGGTCTCGTAAGTACCCTGGTCCTGAGCCATGGAGCGCTCTAAAGATAGTAACCAAAACCTTGAAGCGGACCCGGAAGACCACTGGGAGCCAGTGCAGCTCGCGCAGGAGGGGGGTTACATGAGAGCGCCACATTGCTCCCATTACCACCCGCGCGGCCGCATTCTGGACCAGTTGGAGCCTTCGGGTGCTTCTCAAGGGGAGCCCCATGTAGAGAGCATTACAATAATCCAGGCGTGAGGTGACAAGGGCGTGAGTGACCGTGCGTAACGAGTCCCGATCCAGAAAGGGATGCAACTGGCGAATCAGGCGAACCTGATAAAAAGTCCTCCTGGCTACGGCCGTCATATGCTCTTCAAAAGACAGCCGTGAGTCCAGGAGGATGCCCAAGTTGCGAACCCCATCTATGGGGGCCAACGACTCGCCCCCAATAGTCAGAGATGGCACCAACTGACTATATCGGGACGACGGAAACCATAGCCATTCGGTCTTGGATGGGTTGAGTCTGAGTTTGTTCCTCCCCATCCAGATCCGTACAGCCTCCAGGCACCGGGACATCACCTTGAGGGAATCATTGGGGTGGTCTGGGGTGGAGATGTACAGCTGGGTGTCATCAGCATACTGATGGTACTTCACCCCAAAACCACGGATGATCTCACCCAGCGGCTTCACATAAATGTTGAATAGAAGGGGCGAGAGGACCGATCCTTGTGGCACCCCACATATAAGGGGCCTCGGGGTCGACCTCTGCCCCCCTGTCAACACAGACTGCGACCGGTCAGAGAGAAAGGAGGAGAACCACTGTAGAACAGTGCCCCCCACCCCCAACCCTTCCAACCGGTGCAGCATGATATCATGATCGATGGTATCAAAAGCCGCTGAGAGGTCTAATAGGACAAGGACTGAGGAGCAACCCCTGTCTCGAGCCCTCCAGAGATCATCAACCAATGTGACCAATGCTGTCTCTGTGCTGTACCCGGGCCTGAATCCCGACTGGAACGGATCTAGATAATTCGATTCATCCAGGTACTGAGGCAGTTGTCGTGCAACCACACTCTCAACAACCTTTGCAACAAAGCGAAGGTTGGAGACAGGACGATAATTTGCTAATACAGCTGGATCCAGGGAGGGCTTCTTGAGAAGGGGCCTCACCACCGCCTCTTTCAAGACGGTGGGAAAGACACCCTCACTCAAAGAAGCATTTATAATCTCCTGGAGCCAGCCTCGTGTCACCTCCCGGGAGGCCAGTACCAACCAGGATGGACACGGGTCCAATAAACATGTGGTCGCATTTAGTCTGTTCAGTATCCTGTCCACGCTTTCGGGAGTCACAGGATCAAACTCTTCCCAAATAATATTCTCAGGACCTGCCCGTCATCTCCTCTGGATCAATCCAGTCAGAGTCTAGCTGTTCACGAATCTGAGCAATTTTGTCATACAGATATTGTACAAAATCCTCAGCTCTACCCTCCAAGGGGTCTTCCCGCGTCTCTTGATGGAGCAGAGAGCGGGTCACCCTAAACAGGGCAGCTGGGCGATTATCTGATGATGCAATAAGAGTAGAAAAGTAGTTACTCTTCTCTACTCTTATCGCCACTAGGTAATTCTTAATATGAGATCTTACCAGTGTTCGGTCGGATTCAGAACGACTAGCCCTCCAACTGCTCTCTAGGCGTCTTTTCCGGCGCTTCATCTCCCTCAGCTCCTCAGTATACCAAGGAGCCAGGTGAGACCGGCGCCGGGTCAGAGGCCGCAAAGGCACGACTCGGTCTAAAGCATCAGCCGCCGCCCTATCCCAGGCGGCCACTAAGTCCTCAGCCGAGTCGTGTGCTAGAACCTCAGGAAATGGCCCAAGCTCCATCTGGAATCTCTCAGAATCCATCAGGCGCCTGGGGCGGAACCACCTGGTCGGTTCCGCCTCCCTGCGGCGGGGTGTGGCGGTTCGAAGGTCCAGGCGAAGGAGGGAGTGATCTGACCATGACAAGGGTTCAATCACTATATCCCCTATCTCGAGATCACTCAACCACTGTCCAGAGACAAAAACAAGGTCCAGTGTGTCCCCCCCCATGTGAGTAGAGCCATAAATTAACTGGGTCAGGTCCATAGCCGTCATGGAAGCCATGAACTCCCGAGCCACCTCAGATGTCTCGCCAACTGATGACAGGTTAAAATCCCCCATGACCATAAGCCTGGGGGTGTCAACAGCCACCGCGGCTATAACATCAAGCAGCTCAGGCAGGGCTGCAGCCACATGGCAGGGAGCCAGGTACGTGACTAGCAAGCCCAACTGCACCCTATGACCCCACTTCACAAGAAGGGACTCACATCCAGCCGTCTGAGGAAGAGTGGCCTCCCTTGGTCCAAGACCCTCGTTAATAACAACCGCCACCCCTCCGCCCCTCCCCTGAGACCTTGGCTGATGGAAAGCACGGAAACCTGGTGGGCACATATCAACAAGGGGCTGGCCCAACCAGGTCTCCGTAATACCCGCCAGGTCCGCACCCCCCTCCTGAATAAGATCACAAATGAGGGGGGCTTTATTTACCACGGACCTGGCGTTGCACAGCATCAGCCGAAGGCCTGGGGCCCGAGGTTCCGTACAACCTGGGGAATGAGAAGAGCTTTGAGGGTCGGAGCGCGCCACCGCTTGTAAACAGCGAGGACGCACTCCCGCAGGATGATGTGGCCCCCTGCTCCCGCCATATCTGCCCCTCCCACCTATAGTATCGATGTTATGGGCATCTGTATCGTAAGATCTAATCATCTCCTTGACCCCAGTGTTCACACCTCCCATGCCATGCCCTACGGCTGGCCCAGATACCCTCCCCCGCGGGTCTTCCCCCGAACCCACATAATCTACCCCCCTCCCAGAATCCCTTAAAATCTTATTAAGAAATTTCCCTAAAAAACCCCATTAACTTTCCTTGCCAGAAGTTCACAAAAGGTAATCACATGAACCTGCGACCCTGCCACCATCATAAACATGAACATGTCAAGCATCCAAATGTAAATCATGTGACCACAGAGATGCTGCAACCGTTATAAGTGTCATTGTAACTTTGAACAGTCACCAAATGAATTGTTGCACATCAAGGACCACTAGTAACTGAAAATGGATACATTACATATATTTAGAATGCACTGCAGTGTTCAGTTGAAGCCAATGAAAAATAGTCCCCTAAAGGACTTTTTTTGCAACTTGATAGTGCAAATATTTAATTGCACAATGAAAAATACAATACAATATCCAACAAAGAAAGGTAAATGTGAGATGATTTCAATTTTTTTTATGTCCTTTATTAAAAGACCTTGCCTCTATCTAATTAGAGGAGACATTAACTACATTTACTTCCAAGTAAGTAAAAAAAGGATTGCACTTTAGATGCTAGGTATAGGAAAGAGTATTTTATTAATGTATTACACAACTTTCTCAATCTAATTTTCATTCTTATTCTGAAGTGAGAAGAGACTCAAAAAGAATACTTACCACAACGGTCCCAGTTCAACTGCTGTCTTCCCAGTCATTTGGTTATGGCAGTCACATGGAAGCTGCCAGTAAGGATTGTCTGTGAAAAAGAAACAGTAAAACATATTTCTTCTAGACCAATATCTGAGTGATACATAATTTATGAATGTTATGGAAATTGAAATGCTAATAAATTAAAAGCCATTATAATTACAAAAGTAATTTGTTCTGGCTGTTTAACTAAACACTATAATTTCAGAAATGGGTGAATTAATCCCTGTAGGCATGCATAAAACATGAACTTATATTACAGCTTACTTCCTCTGATTATACTTCCTAAACTTGATGGAGAGCTGAAGTTCAAGTGTAATAATAGCATTAACACTTGAACAATGAGAGTAAAAAGCTTAGGTTTTGATTTTGATCCGATCATTGTAATTTGATTTAACCTGCCTCATGGCACTACGAGATGCTAGTTTATTGCAGTAAATTTAAGGCAGATGCTTTTCCCTAAGAAGCGTTCCATGGAACAGGAAAATTCAGATCATGGGGAATCATTAATCAACTATATGCCCACTTAGTATGTTTTACAAATATCACCTGAAGTTAAGTCCAAAGTAATTGTGTGCATGATTGCAATCTTCCTGTACAATAAGTAGTTCTCATTTCTCATGAAAACAATTCCAATATTGTTTTCAATTATTAGCTCATTAATTTTATTCTTCTTTATGCTATTGCTCTCATTAAGAGCTTTCTGTTGCAAAAAGAGGAAGGGTACAAATAAAATTATGCAGGACTATCATCTAGGTTTTAATTCAGCACTGTATTGAAATAGTCTGCTGCACAAAAGTTAATTTGAGAATAGATTACTACTGAACAAACAAGCGACACAAAAGACAGATGCTGTGGTGATTTTGTTTTCATTAACTGAACCACCCTGAGAACTAGGTGAAATTACAAAATAGGATTACCTTCTATCATGTTGCCCTCTCTTTTGAATATCCTCTCTTCACACCATTGACAGTGAATCAGGTATCGAATTTTCTTGACAGTATCATCTGCAGAAGAAGGACCTCTCAACACTCTCACTTGTACTAGTACAAAATGTTCAAGAGCCACAGCAAACAAAACTTCAATGCCTTTGTTGCATCTAGCAGCAGCTCTGTAGAAAGAGAGACTATTAAGAATAGAATCTAGCAAAGGCTAAGTCTTCCCAAATGTCCGTACTCCTAACTTCATATAGAGGCTTGTCTTCAATGGACATTTTTTTGAATTTCTGAATGCATTCAAGACAAATATAGCAAATTCAATCCATTGAATGCTTCAGTAATGTATTTATATATTGCCCAACATTTATATACTGCCCAACTCCTAGTTACTTTGGGGAGGGAGAGAAGGTATTATATTTTTAAAAACCATGTAAAGCGAGAAAACAAAAAAGAACAAAGATGGCAAAGATAGCTAGCCCAGGTAAAACCAAAGAAAAAGAAGAAAAACTTCAATCACACTTGGCAAAGAGTCAAGGCTCCCATCAGAGTGGAGGTTGACTGAATCTAAGAGAGAACTCATCATAGCTAATTTTTTTAAAAAAAATCATAATTCCATCAAATTAGTTCCTGCATGAAATGAGCCTTAAAAGATGAACTCAAAAGTGTAATTCAAATTGGTGTTTTAAAATGTCTATTCATATTGTACAACTGACTTGTGCACCCACATAATGTAAAAAAGGGTGTCGTTCTAGAGGGCAGGCACCCAACTGGACAAGAGTTCCTTCCCTGTTATGATAGTGTTTTTTATGCCAACAGTTGGATACTATTTCAGAATAATTTTTTGGCATTTCAAAAATCTATACATAATGGGATTGCTGTTGAGGCTTCCTAAATCAACTTGATTAAGGAACCATTTTCATACTCTGTTTAATCCTGGAATATTCTATCTGGTGATTATTCTTATGTAGCATAATTGTTTGTTCTCCCTTTATTGAAATGGCTCTTTAGTAATTATCTGGATGTGTTTTCTTGAAAGAAATCTATTTCAGCAAGGTCCCAAACTTTTGCAGTTATTCCTTAGATCTGCAAACCATCAGTCCTATAATAATTACTAGAAATTCAGTTTCTGCTTATTTTTGTTCACATTCAAAGACTGTAAAAAGGATGTAGAGGCTCAAAAATACAACATTCAGCTTTGTGGATCAAACCTTTTGTACATAGGCTCTGAAGAAGTTTTCAGTTTATACATTCATAATTCTTGATTTAATTGCTGAAGGTTACTGAGAAACAGGATGTAAAAATCAACTTTGCTTAGTCCCTTGTATAAAAGTAAGCAACAAGGTAAAGACTGCAGGCATCTAATATTAGAATTTGAAAGAACTATTCGGGGAATGCAACTGCACCTTGCCACAGCAGCAAGTACCATCCTAGCAGCCAGCTCCTTATAGTATTCGGTCCTGATAATGTTGCAACCATAATGACGTTGGGCCACATGCTGTGCCTTTGAATAGAGAGAACTTGTATCTGTTGATGTCACTGAAACAATTCCAAGATTTCTTATATTTCTGAAAGCTGCATCCAAGTAGTTTACTGATGATCCAAATGGGTCCAGGTGGCTGTATGATAATGTAGGAGACAGAATATAGCACAGTAAAAATTACACAAATAAGAAAATGTATGCACAACCTGTATCTTGCTTACTAAAATGCCATATACTTCAACAGGAATTCCTTTCAATAAAGTACTGTCTGCCTAAGGTTGTAATTTTATATATTATATTGTCACGTTTTTAAAAAAATCTAGTGCCTATTCAAATCTAAAGTAAAACAAAACGTTGGCAATATAAGCTGATTGTCAGAGCTATATAGATAGAAAAGTATGCAGTAAGCCCAATTAACTATCTGAACCCAGATGAAGAATGCAAACAGATTTCTTGGGATTTAACAGACATTGTAGGCAGAAGAAAGCAGCATGAAACCAAAGTGCAACAATGATTCTTAAGAGATATTTTTAAGCAATCTTAATTTTCCAAATCAAAGATTCCAGAACATAATTATAATTCCTTCAGCAAGCACTGATGTCCTTCTTCAATCAATCAGTTTGTGACCTAGATCACAGAATACTAAACCGTAATAGAAAATCCAGTGAATTATGTATTTTAGTTGACTTAAAGAGGTAAACCTTGAACCTGCATATCAATCTTTTTGTGTTCTATATCTATATTATTCTCCATCTAGATATTGGAAAGCACAATTGGGGAAAGTGGGATTGAAGTAAGACTACACTTACATAAAATCAAATGCTCTCAAATGCATGATGACATTGGCATCCATTTTTGTCACCTCAATGGTAGGCAAGTTTTCTTCCCCTTCTTCAATTGCTTCATCACAGTCATCTTCCTCAAAATTCATCACAACTTTCATCTTATTTAAATGACAATTTTCTTGTATCATGGTCACTGAATTTTCATTATAATCATTAATTGTGACTTTTACTGAATTTCCGAGATGCTTTGCCCACTGTAATCCCATTATACCTGGAAGGCAGATGATATATACATAATGAATTCAGCAAAAGGCATGCCTACAGACTTATGACCTCTATGTGGAATACATATGTTTAATTGTTTAATTTCCATAATTAGGATCAAAACTTAGTTATTAAGCAAAATGGTCAATAAGTGAAACCATATCTGCGCTTATGATTTTACTTCAGTTTTTCTTTGCTCTGCAGACCTATGAACTCATAAGTGTATGGATTGGTAGAAAAGTTACTTTTCATCATTCTCGTTACTGAATCGCTGCTACATAAGGCAGTCACTAAATAGTACATTTAATAAAAACCATGAAATCAATACAACTTTTCTCCAATTCTAGTACAAATATATATGCACTTATAAAATTTAATGGCAGGGCAAGCTTTAAAAAAAAGGTGCATTCCTAAGCATCTTTATTCAGAAATAAATTCTATTAATAAGACTTATTCCCTCAAATTGCACCTAGATTTACAAATCCTCTTTACAAATGATAAATCAAAATGTATAACAGGAATCTACCAGTGGCTCCAAATGCATCCAGACATTCCAAAGGTTTCCTTTCCTCAGTTAGAACTGTTAAAGCACAGACTATAAGTTGTCTAAAAGAAAAAGAAGAAAGTATACTGAAAACACATGTAAACCATGCATTTATTATTCTTATATCTTGTTTAAAGGACAATGTCTGAAAAAAATAAACTATTGAACATATATAACATAGTTGTAATTATTCTTATTATTTTGGCCAATCTAAAGTACTGAGATTTTTGGTAGGGCTTCAATTGAACTAGGCAAAGAATAGTCCACTTCATGTACAATGCTAAGACATAGCTTAATTAAAATGATCAAAATTCAGGTGCTTGCCAACCAGTATCTATTTATGATGGTAGAAGCATCCTGGTATCATGGGATCGCCATTTGCAAAACTTTCCCAGCTGGCTTCTGAGAAGCAAAGTCAATGGGGGAAGCCCAATTCTATAATATGATTCATTTAATAACCAGGGCAAAAAAGGTTGCAAAATTGGGTGCAAATCAGTTAACAACTTATTTGCTTAGCAGTGGAAATTCTGGTCCCAATTATGATTGTAAGTCGAGGACTAATTGCAGTCCTGGTTTAATGATGAGATGCTATTATTTTAGTTCAAACCTCACTTGAATTCTTGGTTGACTGACTAGGTTTCTAATAATTAGGTTATAAAGGGTTCTCTTTAACCCTTTATAACCCACAATACAGCAAAAATGTATACAATTACTGGCTTCTGTTAATAAGAAAATTCACAATATTTATTTATAATTCTTCTCCAAACAATGGTATCATTTCTTACCTGTTAAGTTTCATTTTGGGGTTAAAATAGGAATCGGTTTTCTGAGGTGTCGAATAGTTAGGAAGGACTTGTACATCTGTGTCCGCTTCCTTCAGTACTTCATATTTAGGAACAAGGGCTAAGGATCATTTTCAGATGAAAGAGTGTTACAGCCCATTTCAGAGGATCATTCAAAGTTCCACAAATCACAGATCAGAATCTATCCTATTCTCCTAACTTGCTAAATGATACTAACCAGAGTTTTCACATTGAGATCGTATAAAAGCTAGAAAGTGAGTTCCAAAATGTGCACATGAATAGAGAGATGGTTCTAGGAACAACTATCTGGTTAAGATTATTGTTCCTGACTCCTTTAACCTTGGTTAATAAAGAAATGAGTGAATGAAAGGGCCCTACTGATGATACCTGCATGGTGTATAAAGTTTAAAACTACCATGATAATTCAATTCAAACTGAAATATATGAAAGACATTGGAAGAAGTAAAACAGGATTCTGATAATACTTAAAACTATTTTATGGTGAAATGTCACCACTATGCCATCATATTAAAGAGAATTTAAGCTATGCTTGGATTCGGTCACAATCCTTAAAAGAGATCCTTATTAGAAAAAAAGGATTTAATCATGTGATAAAATATATGATAGTTTTTATAGAAAACCTAGAGCAGAAGAGAGGAAACTTCTTGGTCAGGGATTATTTCTAATGGCATCTTCTACAACTGTTTTACATCAACCATGCCAGCTAGAACTGATAGGAGTTGTAATTAAGAACACATCAAAACCACCAGATATATATCACTATTTTGTTTGTTTCCCAATATCAATTTTCAGCAGCTTCAGCAATGGTGGCATTGTAATTCAGAAACGTTTGGGAGCCACAAGTTCACTTATGTCTTAGATGTATTTCATAATCAACATTTTAAAACTGTACAATTAAAAAAGAACAATGACTACTTAAAGACATATGCTTTTCTAGAGGAAGGAAACAAACTACAAAATATAATCCTTGAATAAGTTATTTCCCCCTGACAACTAAATCCAAAGATACAATAAAACAACACTTTTACTATGTAACATTGTTAATAACTCAGCTTACCCTCTTTAAACAAATAAGGTCAAATAAAGATACATAAAAATTGTACCTAGAAATTACAGAAACCTTGTCCTTTTAAGATGTTCTGAGTTCCTAGACAGAAATATAAAATCATAAAGTTTCACTATTCTAAATTTATAATTTATTCAGTCTATGACACTGAATGTTCAAAATAATGAGAGCTTTATGAAGAAAAAACAGAGATATATTAACTACTTACTTGAAGTAAACCTTGATTCAGTTTCTCCTTTATTTACATGTCGTTTAATATGTCCTACCATGTCACTTCTTCGGCTGATCGTTGCTGAACAGATAATACAGTGATAATGCGATCCCATTTTTATGGATATCTATAACACACACCACATACAAATTTAAAATTCAAAAAATGCTTTTATTAAAGTTATACGGTGCCTGTAAAAGAGCCATAGATAAATTATATTTTAATCTTTAATTCACCAAGGTATTAACACTGAGATTTTAATTTATTAAACTCAAAAAACATAATAAAGTTTAGATCAGCATTTTTTAAAATCAAAAGTGCTACTGCTAGAATACTGCAATGCAGTCTATATATATATATGGTAAGATGCTTTTCAAAATAGTTTAAATGGTAATTTCAGTAGCCAATAAACTAATGAGTAAAGCAAGAATACATTATCTGTTTAAAGGATTACATTCATTCTCAACTTGTTTCTGGGTGCAATCCAATGGTGGGTTGCCCCCGGTTCGGACTGGTTTGAAAGAACCGGTAGTAAAACTGGCGGGAGGCTCCACCCACCGCCCCGGATGTCATCATTGGCGATCCCGTTGCGAACCAGTAGTAAAAGTAAGTAGAACCCACCCCTGGTGCAATCTAATTATTTGCTATAGTACTTAAAGACAAAAAAGATATGAGAAACTTAATAATGTACTTCCTCTTTTCTTACATGTCATTATTACCTATTATGCATGAGAGGATACAAAATTGAGGTAAAAAGTTTATATTGTAAACTAAACATTCTTTATAGCAAATATTGGACAGAATATATATAGGTGAGAAATATAATGTCTGAAAGGAAAGCTTATCTCCCCCCCCCCAGTTTATTAGAGAACTCAAGTTCAAAATTGAGATGAATGTACTTCATAAATAACTAAAATGGAACTGATCATAGCAACAATTCACATCGCTGAATAGCTGTTACCTGGTCTCCTACAACATTTGGTTTCACAGGCCGGCATGGCAAGTCACAGATGCACATTTTGTAGCCTGAAATTCAAAAAAGACATTGGACACCTCTAAATGATTACTTAGTTTTCAACACTGAATTCATTCATGTTCTGAAGTTCTATCTTGTCAAACTGTTTAACTTTTAACTTCTTGAAATAAAGTGTCACCACCACTAGTGATGTAAATTTCATAATATGAGATGTGGACAGAGGAGCTTCAAATGATCTCCAAGGATTGTGCATCCATATTTTTAAAGCAAGTGCCTAATTATATAAATTAAATAAAGCTGATGAGTGAGAGGCCTATTTTAACACTATGTTTTTCTCATAAATACCATCAATGCTATTAAAGACTTCATCAATATCTCTTTTGGTCGATCAAGTGGTCTAAAGAAAAAAAAAATTTCCAGCTATAAGTAGTTGGAAATGATGCAAAGTTCTTTTAGGATGTGGGGAAGAGCTCATGACACTTTTTAAAGAAATCATAGTTGATGGGGTAGGAGGAAAAAAGAAAAGACAGCTCAAGTAGGGCTTTCTTTTTATCTCATTCTAGTAGGACAAACGTAGAAAACTCAGATTAATAGATTAACAATTAAAATAAATTAGAAATTAAAGCCAGCAGTATTAATAAAAAAAATCAAAACATTATAAAGATATTTATATATAAGGACAAACTGATTGGAATTAGGGTTTGATTTATATATTGCTACAATATTCAATAAACATTCTAACTCACACATTGTCTAAGGAATCTCATTCTGGATTTGAAGAAAAATAAAATTTATATGGACATGTGAAACAAGCATAAGATACACAACTGAACAGTCTTTAGCATTTTTGTTGCTCGGATACTAAGATGTACATTTCATATTCCCATTTTTGTGGCATAGATGGATGTTGAATTCATTTTAGTAGGCATTTAGAAAAAATAAAGAAGAAAAATAGAAAGTGAGAAAAATAAAATACCAGATGAAGCTATGCAACGGCCTTGCTGGTCACAGCTGCAACCTGGTCATCAAGCAGGAGCTGTTAAATCTAGGAAGACCTTTGAATGGAGAAGCGTCACCCTTATCCAAGAACAAAAATTGGATATTTTGGCCCTGAAGCCTAGCTCTTCACCCAGTGTGGCTGAAGCCTCTTTTTCCCTGTTCCCTTGTGGGTTTGTTATCTCTGTCATCTTTGTTCTTTTTTGTTACGTGTTGTTTCAAATGTATTTAAAAATTTGTAAACCACTGAGAGTCACCGACTTATCAATTTATTAAATAATAATTTCTGTACCCCATAAAAATCTTTCAACCATAGCTCTTTTTCAGTCATTGAAAAATGACTTTTTCACAGTAGTGCATAAAAAGCTTGCAGCTCATTCAATAGAGAAATCTGTACAACTCTAGGTGAGATGGAAAGTCTTTTGTAAATCAAAGAAAATAAAAGCTTCTTGCCAAGAAGGGCGAATACTTCACATTGCTAAATATTTCATTCTTTATCTGAATTAATGATTAAATCTATCTTTCTTGGCAAGTCTTATAATATATATCCTAGGGAAAAAAAAATGTCCTGAAGTTTTGTTGAATTTTATCTCTTCCATTATTGAAGTACACTTTCCGTATTCAGAAGTAATAATTTTTTTCTTGGGTTTTTTTGCAGATTATATTTATTTATTTAAAAGAGTTATATGGGCATCCATCTTTTGGCACACAACCAAGCTAACAACAATAAACACGCACACAAAACAATACAAGAAAAATCAAGAAAAATAAGGCAACATCAACTAATCTCAAAATCCATCTTCCACATCCATTCATCTATATTATCTCCTGGTCTCCAACCTTATTGTCCTAAATCTTGGGGCAAAAGCAGAGGTGAAATGCTCCTGGTTCGGACCGGATCGCCTGATCCGGTAGTGATGGTGGCGGGTGGTTTCGAGAACCGATCGCAAAAATCCGTGCGCGCCCCCCCAACGCCTAGCTGAGCTGCATGATCATCAGAGGCTTTTTTTTTTTTACTTTTAAAAGCATTTTTTCTACAACCTCTTCCAATGAAAAAATGCTTTTAAAAGTAAAAAAAAAAGCCTCTGATGATCACGCAGCTCAGCTGGGATCATCAGAGGCTTTTCAAAGCATTTTTTTCTGCAACCTCTTGGCTGAAGAGGTGGTAAAAAAAATGCTTTGAAAAGTCTCTGACATCCCAGCTGAGTTCCCTAATCGGCAGAGAGGCATTTTTTAAAAGAGCCTCTCTAATGATCCCAGCTGAGTTCCTGATCGGCAGAGAGGCTTTTCAAAGCATTAGAAAAAATGCTTTGAAAAGTTTAAAAAAAAAAAAGTTGGCCACACCCACTCAGTCACATTAACCCCACCCCACCAAGCCATGCCCACAGAACCGGTAGTAACAGATTTTACATTTCACCCCTGGGCAAAAGCCAACTGTTTTCTTCTCTTGAACTCTGACTATTATAAATTAAAGAATGCCCCTGTAATCATGATGTTTAGTTACAACATTAATTACAGAGAAAACCTAACAGTTGTCATCTAACTGCATTAGCATTAATAATGGTGATTTAGCTACATTTACCTTCAAATTCAACAGATACTTTCCAATGAAGATTCTGAAGGTGGCGACGGAGCTTGTGACTATTGCAAGCTTTGAACCTCTCTTCAGGACATAATGGGCAGGACCTCTTGTCAGCTGATATTTTAAATTAAACCAAAATAAGAAAAAAATATGCAATAACCCAATCTTTCAGTATTGAAGGTTTTTTGTCAATATATGGAAGTAATATTTGCATCTCAACTGAACAACTTGTAATCAAATCATTAATAGCTGAACTATCTAAGAAATTTATTTTCTTTAAAAGCTATGGTTTAAGGTTTAGTTGAACTAGTGTTGAAATATCTGCAATCCAAGACAAATAGAAATATTTGATTTTTTTTTCATACGATTAAAATAATAATCTAAGGTTACTAGAAAAAAGTAGCACATCATTGCCTTCTGAACAGACATTCTTTTCTTTGTTCCTTTCCATCCATTAGGGATAATTTTGCCCCAAGTCTCTGTGAAATTAATTCTACTGCATCTTCTTACTTGGACGTGACAAGGATAGAACTGCAAGTATAGCCCTAAATAAGTAAAATGATACTTCTGGGTTTTCTTAAAAATCTTTTATTTACTACTAATTTTGGTAATTCTTTACACAGATTGCTAGACTTATAACGATCACTGATGCATGATTCCTTATTTGGTTCCTATTTTAAGATAAGTAACATAGTTTCATCAGATTATCTCAGTTTTCCATAGCTACCAAGCAAAGTACTTGCCTAAGAACTGAATGCCACAAGCATTGCATTTCCATTATTTGTTGTTTCTTCTGGAAATATTTTAAATACCTGCTAGTTGTTGGTCTTCACTCTTGGAATCGGAGGAAATTTGGCAGCCTTCCTGCAAATCAGTCAGTTTTTCTAAATCATCAAGGGTCCGCTGAATTGAAATATGTTTCTCTAAAATAAATAATTAAAATTACTTTTTAGCAAAGTCTGTGCATGTATATATGCACTATACATAATCAAATGCTATTTAACTTTAATCTTTCAAAAACTTTAAAAAAGTTTGGAGTCTTTGTGCACTATACTTCTCAAGCTCCTCTGTTTTTATAATGGCCCATGCTTATCTAATAATCTTGCCTATTATATCACAGTTATGTAATAGTACTGTTGTACTCTTTGTATTCCCCAAACAAATCCAAAAAACTAAAAAAAAATCATTAAAAACTTCATAATAAATTTCTACAACAGCTCATACACTGACAACATATTTACATAGTACATAGGCTTGTAACTGGAATATCTGTGGATCTCATCAACTACATTTCAGGATTATCTGACCAACTGAGTGTGTTTGGTTTGCAAGTTTGAATGGTCACTCAATCAGTGGTAGTTAAATGAGAAGTTAAATGAGAATGAGTATCAAAAATGTTTATGCTATTTGTAAATTCATACATGTCCATAGGTTGCACTGAAAGCAAAGAATTTTCTCCACAGAATTAGAATAAATCTTAAACTCTGATTTCTAGCTATAAAAAGGTTAACTATTTCCTATATTTTTGGCTCAGTTGTCAGTGACAAAGAATAAAAAGTGTATTTTGCTTTTATATATCTCCGGATATATAATTATATTATAGGAATTCCTGGTATTGAATATTTACTTTAGTGCATATACTTAATTAGGGAAAAATCCCAGTGTATTCAATGGGCTTCCTCATTACTAACTGTATTCTGATTACATGTTAAATTTCATTTGACTGGCTGGTGACATAAATTCCTTTCTAGAAATTTGGGGTAATTTTATGATGCATAGAAGAATTCTATGCTGTTGAACTTTGGCAGTGGCGCTAGAGGATTGCATAGTATTTTAATAAACTTAAACAGGGTTTAGGAACCAATAAGTGTAGATAACACATGCCTGGCTAACATTATAAGATTTTGTGACAATGGTATTACACTACTTCAAAAAGTGATAAGCAGTGATAAGTGAGATTTGATTTATAAATATTGAGAGAAATAAATATGATCATACTGTACCAAGAATTCACATCTTTCCTTGAAGGTGTAATAGCTTTCAAAATAATAAATTAGAAGATGTACCTCATCTTATACTCTTTAACTGTATATCTTTACTAATTTTAAAAAGATAGATGGACAGAATATTTCAATTCCTGTAAATCACCCCAAATAAAGCAAAGGTTTCTGTATTATGCTAGCAAACCTTGTGGCGTTTTAGATGATGCATCTAGGAGATTACTGTTAAGATCTTCAATGGAATTTTGCTCTGATTTTTTCATTTTGGCATTTATATCTTCATTAATGATTTCTGTATCTTGCCCAGGGCTATCAGGTTCTTTGGGGACATCCATCCCATCTACAGAAATTAATAAAGAAACAAGATTGTAAGGCAAAACAATACACGTTAATTAACCTCAATATTTTATGTGTAAATCTACTACAGTATTCTAATTAATATATTTGGAATGCAAAAAGTGTGAGATAAAAGATAAATTAGGCCCATTACAATCAACAGGATTTCAAAAATAAGTCCCATAGAATTTAGTTGGTTTTTTCCAAACAATAATTGAGCTTGTATCTAACAATTTGAAAAGGAAAGTAGCATGTCTATTGTCAGATTTACTAAAAATAACACTTGTGCAATATTGAAGACCAAAGGGAACAGGATTAAACAACTAATTTTCCCAAGGAGCAACATGAGAAATTGGGACTGTTGTGGAGGGCTGCTGCCCCATCATGATTACCTCCCCTCCCCCGCTGCAGGCCAGATAGGAATGACCAAAGGACTGGATGTGCTTGTGGGCCATAAAATGCCCAAGTCTGTTTTTTTTTTAAAAAAACCAAAGGAAGACAGGTAGTCCTCGACTTACAAAAGTTCATTTAGTGACCATTCAAAGTTACAACAGTATTGAAAAAAATGACTTATGACCACTTTTCACACTTATGACCTTTGCAGCATCCCCATGGTCACATGATTTACGTTCGGATGCTTGACAACTGACTCACATTTAGGATGGTTGCAATGTCCCGGAGTCATGTGATCCCCTTTTGTGACCTTCTAACAAAGTCAATGGGGAAACTAGATTCACCGCCCTGAGTCCACTAGGAGAAGGGCGGGATACAAATTGAATAAATAAATAAATTTAACAACCATGTTATTAAGATTAATCTTAGTAATAAATCTGCAGTAATTCACTTAACAAATGTGGCAAGAAAAGTCATAAAATGAGGCAAAACTCACTTAACAAATTTCTCACTTAACAACATAAATTTTGAGCTCAATTGTAGTTGTAAGTTGAGGACTACCTGTAATGTATTCTAGTATAGACAAAGCATTCAAAGTGAGTATAACCTAAAATGTTAGGGTTAGGATTGTAGTACACCAAAAAGGGCATAGATGGGGGGTTAGGTGAATAAGGGGAGTTGAAGCGCCTCTATACCCTGTTTCCCCCAAAATAAGACATCCCCTGATAATAGGCCCAATTGGGCTTTTGAGCGCATGGCAATAAGGCCAAGTGCTTATTTCAGGGTTCAAATCAGGGTCTTATTTTCGGAGAAACATGGTTATTGTGAGGAAAAGGCCTTTTTTTTTCATGTGACCACAGGAGTGCTGAGATGTTAGTAACTTTGAGGACCATTCATAAGCCATATTTTCAGCACTGTTGTAATTCTGAAAGGTCACTGAATAGTTGTAGGTTGAGGACTAGGTAGCAGATCCCACACTTACTTGCACTGATGACATTATGTGAAAAAATGTCTGCAAACAAACCACCAAACTCATAGAACACCAAGTTCTCCATAATTGAACCCTGAGCTACATATATTCTCTTCTATTTGAAGCATAGTCTTTTTGGGCATTGTGCCCCTTAACAAGTTTCAGTTCAGCAAAAGTATGCTTGCGAATTCTGCTAAAATGGGAATATACAATCATTTATACATATATGTTTTATTTCTCTTGAAAAACCTTAAAGCAGTAATGAAATCTATTTTAGGATTCCAAGGCCGGAGGCTCCGAAGTCACGGAGGTGGCATTTTTGTATGTGCATCTGTGCAGGACTCCCCTCACCTCCAGCCTTGGAATCCTGTGCAGGGAAGATGGAGGTTTGCTCCAAAGCTGCGGCAGAGGACAACACTGGGAGGCCTCCACAGGTAACATTGAGTTTGCGTGTCTTGCTCCAGCGAGAGGGGTGCAGGGAAGATGAGGTTTTGGGGTACAAAGGAGAAAGGCAATCTCCCCCTCCCACTCACTGCAGGGCTGCCATGGAGCTTGCACAGGGCACTGTGACCACCGATAAAGGGGCCCTGGCAGGCTGGCGGCAGGGGAGGTACCCTGGAGGTCATACATCTGAGTTGCCTCACGCCAGGCAGGAGCAGCCCGGCAGCAGTCCAAGCAGGGTGAAGAGCCCCTGCAAGGTCAGGGCGGGGGTGGGAGGGAGCCGATTCTGACGTGCCACATGGCCTTTTTCCTCATTGTAACAGCAGCCTGAGCACGACCAGAGCTCCAACCCTGGCAGAGGGCAAACTGTGGTCGCTGCCTGCTCCAGAGCCACAAGGTGAGCTGTGGAATAGAGGGGTCCTTGGCTGTGAAGTTGCCTCGCACCACAGGCAGGGCTGGGGCTGGCAAGCGTATGCTGGGAACACCTCCAGGCGCCCAGAGACACAGAACGAGAGGCAGCTCATGACCTTCGCTCGCTCAGCTGATCAGCAGGGCTGCATTTAAGGGGCCGAGCCTCCATGAGGTGACTGGGAAAGGGAAGGGCTGTCTCCTATGCTAGCCACGCCCACCCCTTCACTAGGGCTTATTTTTGGGGTAGGGCTTATATTAGGCCCATCCCAAAAATCAGGCTAGGGCTTTTCAGGGTGGGTCTTATTTTCAGGGAAACACGGTACTTGTCTAGACATACAGCAGGACAACATAAATTTAGAACATGTGTAGGCAGAAATTGATTTTATGGACTACAGGCAGATGCACAAATGCAGTAATGTGAAGTATGATAAGTGTCGCCAAGACACTTCCAATTTTACGTGGGAGAAGACCCGAATAACCAAAGACCTACATACAAACACCCGCGAAAACCTGAGAAAACAAATATATATATATATATATATATATATATATATATATATATATATATATATATATATGTATATATATATATATATATATATATATATATATATATATATATGTATATATATATATATATATATCCAGAAAAAAAGAAAAGCAATTATTTAAAAAAGTTTTTGCTTGGATAAAGAATTCTTCCATTTCCTTGGGTTTTGATTACCCGTAGCAAGTTGGAATTTAGCTTGAAAAGAGTGATTTTGTGATTCCCCTCTTCTGACTACAGTATATGAAATGTGAAGTACTTGATGCTCTCTGAGCTTGTTTTGCTTGCAGACATTTCAACATATGATTCAGACAAACGTTCAACTTCAGAAATATGGGAAAGGAGGAGGAATAGATAAGGCTTAATTAACAAAGCTTTGTTTCCATGGATCCAGATTTAGCTTCCATGTGCTGCATATCCCTCCAGAGTCAATTGGTAAGTGACTGAAAAACTGCTGACATTGAATAAGGAGATTTCAATCTGGCACTGCTTGAACAATGAAGTACTAAGCTTCCCAAATGAATTACTAATACAGGATTTGTTTGCTTAGGGGCAAGATCTGTTTAAACAATAGAATCGTGAGCACTAAAACTCCCCAGAAAGAAAGCATCAGACTAGAACAATGATGTTCCTAGACTTGATGACTGCAGTTGAGGAACAGAAATGCTGGCAGTTGATGTTCAATGGGCTTTTCCTAGGGGCCTTGACTCCTAATCAGGCCAAATGTCCCTTCTGATAAGTAGCATTTGGCACTATCCAGATTCTCTTTTTGACAGAGAATCATGCATGAAGGAATACACCATACAATTCTACTACTGAATTGCAATTTACCTATTCTATCCTTTACTGCAGTGGTTCTTAACCTGTGGACCATGAACCCCGGGGGGCGGGGAGTGCTCGGAGGCTTGAATAAATATGATTTAAATCTTGAATTAACTCTTGGGGGTCTATGGCCACAAAAGGTATTTAAAGGGGATCCGTGGTGAAGAAAAGGTTGAGAACCACTGTTTTACTACAATGGGAAAAGAGAGAAATCTGGAAATAGGCACCTCCTGACAACGCTTTCTTCCAACCTAAAGAGAAATAATTCCTCTGCCAGAAACATGGGGAAGCCATCTCTTTCCTCTCTTCCCACCTGAAAAGGACATCCTCTACACACTAAAGAACATTTAATGTGCCATTAAATGATAATGAAAGAAATGGTTGGTTGGTTTTTTTGCAACAACTAGTCCTCTAGAAGGAACAATTGGTTGAGGGCCCGCAGCATTTCTCTCTCTCCGCCACCCCCCTTAAAGGAGACTAACGGTTGCATCCCTGCAAACAGCGGCATCGTTTTCCTCCCACCCCAAATCAGTTCCCGCTGATGCCCTTCCAGGTCGTCCAAGAAAAGAAAGGCACCGCTTGGAAACCAGGAAACCTCTGACCGACGTGCCTAACATATGAAGGCGCCTTCTAACCGTCTGAAAAGGTTCCTCTCAAGCGGCGTGTGTAAGGAGAAGAAAGGCCGGCGGCGGCAACAACAACAACAAAAACCAGTTTCTCTACCTCCTTCTCCTCATGGCAAAACCCCTCAGCCTGCAAAGCGGTTCCTGTCCCTTCCCTTTTACTCACTTAGCTCTTCCGCGGCCTCCTTATCTTCTTCATCCTCCCTGCTTTCCCGAAGTCTCTCGTCGTTGGGGGGCGACGGCGGTAACTGTAACAACGGCAGCGGGGCCTCCTCGGCCGCCATTTTTTCCCCCCCACAGAGTGAAGTTGAAGAGGCGAGGATTGCTTTGCCCTCCTCCTCCTCCTCCTCAGTCTACTCTCCAAAAACCTCTCACGCTGTTCAAAAGGGCTCCCTCGCTGGCCAAACCGCTGCTGTACTTCGGGACGGCAAAGGCGAGGCTACGCCTCCGTGACATTTTGAACCCCCCCCCCCCTCCTACTCCCCACAGCACCCAAAATCCAACGCGGCTCGTGAACTACAATTCCCAAAATGCCGCCCCACTGAAGGCAATAAGGCCGCCTTTTTTGCCGGTGTACAGCCCCCGCTTGGCAGTTGGTGAACTACAGTACCCAGCGTGCAACTCGACAGGGGTGGTGTTTTTATGCTCTAATAGGAGACCGCAAATTGACCGGTTACAGTAGAGGAATAGAACGTAAAAGAGGAGCCGATTGGCTGCTGGAGAGGCCTCTTTTCTTTTCTTTTTTTTTTCTCTTCTTATTGCAAGAGGGCGGAGAATCTGTGGGTGCCTGAGACGTCAGAGGAAAACAAGCCTCGACGAATGTCCAATACTTTTTGGCCCTGAGGTGTCTTTTAAGTTACCGAGAAAGAGTCGTACAAACGTGAGGGGGCGAGAAAGGAAACCTTTTAAGGAATTCAAAACGATCCCTCTGAAAGGTCGTGGATCTACTGGGAATCTTGATTCGGGTGTGCGTGTGTAAGTCGCCTCCACTTCCTCAAAAGCTACAAGGTAAGGTTAGTTTCAGTTAGGTTTGACGTGGGGTTGTTTGAATCCAGCTTTACGGTTTCTTTAACGAACTCCGGGTCAAAGCGAGACTGGCTGAACAATGGAATGGTGCTCATTTACTTATACAGCCTGCGTGTGGTTAAGTTGACAAGCAGACGAGAGGAGAAAAGTATTTTAAAATGGATACAGTGGAACCTAGAAACTGAAAACCAGCCCTCCCTGGGTACCACCCTGTGCTGTGGTAATCGGTTTGATACTAGTTGCGGTGATCTTTTATTGACACCACTTTCCAGTACTTCTTTATTCATTTTAACAAAGACAGGATGTTCGCTCTTTTATTTTTAATTTATTTTTTATTTTAATAGCTATTTTTTAAAGAGCAAACGTCCACAGTCATGGTAAGAAAGCATTAATGTCCACTATTTCCCCCTCCTAGTATAACTTTAACATCACACATAGAAACATAAACAGTAGAAACGTTACAGGTCACGATTAAAGCAGTTTTAAAAAAAAAGAAAAGATTTTCATGTTGGTTTCCTTTTAAATTGCAACGTGGTAATGTTTTCATTATTAGCCTTTTAATAAAGGTGGTATTAGCATTTCAGCATGGCACCACCCATGCCTCCTTTTGAAATTCAGTAAACCAGGGTTTAACACATGAGCATACAAAAGATTATATATTTTCTCTCCTTCACTATTTCCTTTCCTTATAATCTGTCATTGATTCATTTGTATTACATTAAATTTCAAATTAAACCTAAGATAAAAGTCAGAGATATTCCACTACAGCATTCACTGCTTAAATTAGGAATATCCAACCTATCTGGAGCTTTTGTACTTTACATAACTCCTTGGAAAAATATCTAAATATACTTGGTCCCAAAGGTGCTTTTTCAAGAGACCACTGGACTTCTTGGATGAAAAGCAAAACATCTTCAAAGAAAAACCAGAAAGTCCAGTTGCCTCTTGAAAAAGCACTCTTTGGGACCACCATGACCTGGATGACTGAGAATCTCCATAGACATTTAAACATATTTGTAATTAAGACTATAATACTTTTTTTCAGATTTTCAGACCTAAGCATGTCAAAAAAACACAAAAAGAAATCCAGTCAAAAGGATGACACCTTGGATAAAAAGGTAAGAAAATATAGCTATTACCTTTATATTAGCTGAGGAACTGTCTCAACCCCAGTGCGATTGGCGTGCTGTGGATCCTGTCAACCAAGGAATTTGGTTCCAGGAGAAGAGCCTTTTCTGCAATGGAAGCTGCCATCAGAAACTTCATTCCCCTCAAAGTGAGATCTCACTCTCTTGACCCTTTGTAAAGGTCTTAAACCTGGTTCTGTCAGTTGGCCTGGGGCCCAGAGAGGGGTGTGTTAGCCTGGAGGTGATTACTGGATTAATAGAAGATCTGACCTCCACTTTATTGTATATATCCTGCTGCCTTACTATTTCTTGTTAATGTATTTATTGTTTGCTGTTTCAGTCTTTGATACTATGATTTTATTGGATTGTAAACCATCCAGATTTGTGTGACAGTGAGATGGGCAGCAAATAAGTTTAATAAATAATAACAACAAGGATTAGAATTTTCATTGCAAAAAAAGAATGAAAATGCTAGGATGGTACCATGAATGGTACATGATAAATTATTAATGATATGGTATATGATAAATGATGAATGATAATATTCAGTCTTAATACCATGTTTGCAGTATTAAAAATACGGATAATCTGCTTTTGTTCTATGTATCTTGGATGTAACTGAAGTTGATAAGCATTTTATTACATAACAGAATTAAACATAACCCACCTGAAGTGTTATGCTTTGTGCTTTTTCCCCACATCAGTTAATGCTTTAAAGCTGAACAGAGAAGCTTTATGTAAGAGTAGCCAGTTTATATACATAAAACAGTTTATATACATAAAACACTGCAGGCCAGAAAGCTGCAGAAGACATGATGTAGTATAGTGTTTAGGTAACAGTTGTAGAGGAATAAAGGACTTTTCCTAGAACATTTTTATTTTTAAATATTTATTTTAGTTCCAAACCAGGCTTTTCAGATGCAGAACAGAATTTAGATTGCATCTTATTTTTTGAGTATGCTTGAATAAAAATACAAGAAAAGTACCATTAGGTTCTCAGATTCTGCCAAGGAGAGGGAATTTATAAAGCCAAATAGGTAAAAAAAAAAAAAAATTGAAGCATAAGCATCTAATTTTTCTATTTCCCATAGTGGATTCATGATGTAAATAGGTATATAGGATAGAGCAAATGTGGAAAGTCAGGAGAATTGAAAATTATTTTTGAGTGCTGGTGAGCTTTTGTTCATAACAAATGCAAAATTTACAAAGCAGCAGTTTGTAGTGGCAATGGAGAAGCCATTGTAATTTCAAGGAGTTTACTGACTCATTTTGATTTCTCCTTCATATTAAGAAAAGTCTAGAATTTTGTAGTTTGTTCTGAGCAAGCATGCTTTGTTTTGTTACTCTTGTTGCTGAATAAAGGAGAAAGTGGGGGAGCTTCACATACGGTAGCTTCAAAGATTTTCTCACTATGAAAGATTCTTGCTTTCCATCCCAGAGTCACATGCCATCCAGTCAAGGTCAGGTTTTGCAGTCCCTTGACCAAGTTTTGATAAAAAATCTTGGGATTTTTGTTGTTTATTGGGAGCTTCTGCACAGAACTTTGCATTGGGTACTGTGGAAATTTGCCACCCCTTAGTTATCTCTGCAGTCATTATTAAGAAGCTCCTGTCAGCTTGTAATAGATCGGAGAGTGATCTTACTTGGTACGTATGATTTTTATGTTATACTTTTAAATCTGTTTGCTTGAGTTAATAATAAAGCTTAAAATCCCTTTATTCACTGGTATGCTTACTGTCTCTGGATCTCCAAAAAAACAAAAACAAAATCCAAATACCTGGAATCTGATCACTGCCCTGACACTTGACAAAACAAAGAAGACAGAAGTTCTAACTGTTTGAAGCAGTATGTTTATGCATACTATATGAGGACCATGAAACATTTGATCTAATACTCTAGATAGACAAAGAGTATCAAACTTAAGTTTTTAATGTTAAATTGTAACAGTGAGTCATACTAGTTAAGCTTTTGCAGAAACTCAAGGACAGCAAGATTTGAAGACTTGCTCAGTGTTTAGGCTACAAAATAATACTTATTTCTACCATACATTTTACGTCTGCAGGAATTTACATCACAAATGCAGATTGTGCAAAGAAAAAGTTACCAAAACATATCTAGAATAATATAAATAACAATGATCAAGAAGTAGTTATTGCTGAATCTTAATGGAAATTTTATGAAGTGGTTTGTGCAGGCCCATGGAGATTAATGGAGATTATTGTTAATATGGTACAGTAAGAACAAAGTGAAAGAGAAGATTATAGAAGCAATAATAACCTAATTTAGAGATTGTATCCTGTACCTGACTTTGAGGAAAGAATGATGCATACAATATAGTGAAATTCCATGCAATTTTGCTCTTCTTATTGTGAAAAATTATTTATTTAATATAAGAAAACACACACGCTTATAAATAAATATTTCTTTCAGAAACCAGAATCAGCAGAAATTGGGAACAGACATGCAAAAGAACAGCTGGACCAAAGGTAATATTTTTCTTTGATAGGAAAAATGAAACTTGATATTTTGGAGGTTGAAAAATCTAAATGGGCTATAGTACAAAGAACATCACTGTTTGAAATCTGTTGATTAATTTGGAATCTTTGATTGGATCATATTAATTGCCTGACTTTTAATCAATTAAACTTTGGAGAAAATGATAATCCACAATGCACCAATTTTATAGTTTTTTTAACTTACTTTGCCTAACTGAACTTTACTTGTACTATTGTTCTATTATTGGGGAAAATTGCCTACTGTTTTTAGTTTTATTTGTAACTCATTATATTTGCGATGTGTTGTTACGTTGCCATAAGCAAAGAAAATAACCTATGGAATGCTCTTTCTAGATGCCATGGCTAATAGAAATGACATCCGTTGCATATGTTCAGCTATATGATAATACTTACGTCATTTGTAACTTACAAATGAGAATTCTTATTCCTAATGTAGCAACATTATATTCTTTGGATGTTTTCAATTTTAGTTCTTACAAGATCAAACTCTCATATGGGATAATAGTTTAAAATAACTGGAGGATGCTTCTAATTTAAAATTAATTTTTAGAATTAGATGAAGTATTTCATTTTGAGGGGACTAATAATTTTATAACATGCTACCTGTCACATTTTCTGTTTGTATCAATAATCTATTGATAAGTTCAGATTTTCTCTTAACATTTCTTGTTAAATAAAAGATTGGATTATACTTTTAAAAATCCACAGTTTACCTTCTACAGTCTTAACTTTCTTTAAAGTAATTTTTAATGATGTTTTCACAGAGAGAGTGGTGCTGGATATGTGAAAGCAAAAATGAGTTTGGATCTCAAAAATTCTAGTACAGGACTCGGAGGAAGGATATCAAAAGACTCACAACCCATTAATAGTGCTTTAATACCTCTTGAAGAGCGTGAAAAGATCACCATGCAATTTAAAGCCACAGCTAATCTTGGTGAGAAAAGAAGCATTACGGAGCCTAAAGTTGTCTTCTCTCGTAAAGAACAGTCTGGCATGAGTGGCAGTGATCCTGATGACAAAAAAAGGAAGAAGTTGTCACATGATTTGGGGATCATAAACATCAAAGAGAAGGATAAAAAAAAAGATAAGATGGAGAGCACCAAGTTGAAAAAAGTAATTATAAAACATATAATGGAGGAATTCAAGGAAACCACAAAACCTGCAGAATGTTCTTTGCTTCGTAAGAAAAAAACACTAAAATTGAGTGAATTCACCCAGAAAATGAACTGTACCAAAACCCAGAATATTCCAAGTTTACCGTTTACTTTTACAGATTCTAAAGTGCATATGCAGGCATGCAAAAAAGATAATATTGAAAAAAAGAAGCAGCTTTCTTTAGAACTTTCCAGCAAAAATGGTAAAGAAGTCAAATGCACACTCTCATATCACCTGGCAAAGCTGCCCAAATGTTGGAAGTATAAAAATGAAGAACCAACACCTACTGATTCAGAGAAGAATATTTGTACTTCAAGGATTCAAGGAAATAAATTTGAACCTGTCACATTTCATTCAAGTTGGGTAAAGTAAAAAAAAAAATTATCATGAGATATGAAGCAGTACTTTTGCTTTAGTTGAGATCTCTTATGAGTTTTTAAATAATTTCTATGGGCTGATAATGTAAGAATATAGGGAACAGCTCCTTAAATAGTCAAGGAGTTTTTGCTTAGACAGTGTATCAATAAAAGTGGTTCATTCTTTCACTTCATAAACCAGTGAGGAGGATCAGGGCCGGATTTTCCTATAGGCTAACTAGGCTTCAGCCTAGGGCCTCAAGATCAAGAGGGACCTACATTCAAATTGTTAGCAAAATTAAAATTACACTTTCACTATAGGTGAAAGGGCCTCATAAGTGGAATAGCCTAGGGCCTCTTTTCATCTAAATCCGGCCCTGAGGAGGATTCTAACTTCCAAACACTACTGAAATTTAGGTTGACCAAATATAACAAAGATTCAATGAGCAGAGGATGTATACTATAGTAAATATTGGAAAGCAGATTAAGTTAGCCTAGGGTTGCTTAAAAGTGATGAATAAAGACAAATTTTAAAGGAGAAATGCAAGCAGACTAGTGTGGGTTAAATATGAGAAGAAATTAATAATACTTCAATAATTTAAAATATGAAATGAAAAACCAAAAACATTTTCTAAAAGTGTAATAAAGTTTTCCTAGTTCCTCTGGCATCATTTTTCTTCCTTTCAAAATTGTTTCAAATTCCAAGTAAAATTATAACTGTTAAATTAACAGCTAAGTATATATATATATCTTTGTTACAGAGTTCCAAATCCTCATGTTCTTCCCTTGAAAACATCGAAAATACAGATGTGGACCAAGAGGTTAGAGATTGTTTAACAGCATTCCCTAAATGCAGTTTTAGTTCATACTAGCCAAAGTTTACATTGTTGTTGTTGTTGTTTTGCTCATATTGATTTTGTTTGCTCTTATCCATTCTAATGTATACTAATAACGCATACTTAGAGAACCTTTGGATGCTTGCAGCTACTTTACAATCACAATTAAAGCTTTAAAATGAAAACAGTATATAAAAATATAAAGCAAGTAAACAGCAAAAGCAGCGATAGCAGAAACAAATTAAAATTTCTACTGCAGAAGAAATGCATGAAAATTCTATACCTCTTATGAGATCATTGCAGATGTTCACAGACATATATGTACCTCGGAATGGGGTGGGAGGGTGGAATGGATAACTGGGAGGAATCCAAAAGTTCTGTAGCCTAATGGGGACTGAACATATTCATTGGTCAAGGTACAGTATCTAAAAGTAATGAAGAATGAACATACTTCTTCATACTTCTATCTGAAGCTAGATAGAAAATGGATGAAAAGTCCCAACATAACATTTTGAACTTGATAGTGAAACCTGTATAAGTTCTTGCCACCATGTTTATTTAAGCAATATAAATACTACAGAGTTAAGAGAAGTTGTACTAGTTTGATTCCAGTCAAACAGAATCAGGATTTGAATTGGCTAATTCCCTTCTTAAATGTGTGCAAATTAGAATTCTTGGAGAGGGAAATGAAAATTAGGGATAAGAAAGTATCTTAACTCAATGTATCAAGATATATAGACAGGTTTCGTGCAGATTTGTTAGACCTTTTGAAAAATCTTTTCAATGAGAACAATTTTTACTCATTGCCATTAGTATTATACATTTATTTTCCCTTCTGTATCATATTTATCTACCACCTAGGTGGAAAGTGTAAGACAAGGAGTAGTATTTTCCCTCTCTCCTACCCACCCACACACTTGGAGCAATGGATAGACAGTAATAAAGAGAAGGAAAAGCAGCAAGAACTGGGAGTGCTTCCTTATCTCCTGTTTAAGATATCAACTCATGATTTTACAATTATTTTTATAGATGCAGATTGTAGAAGACTTACATGCAGCTCGTATTGAGAAGAAGATGGATCTGCCTGTTGTGCAGGCTTGTGGAGAGTTAACTTGCATGGAAATAGATCTTGCAGATGATGAATCACATATATCCTCTAGTAAGCTTATCTGTGTCAGGTGTTTTCTGCTGTCTCTCCATTGACAGGGCAATGGGAAGAAGGAAATAAATGAAAGATAGAGCCACTTATTGAATTACATTTTTCTTCTTCTTTTCCAATAGATATTTTCTCTGGGTTGAATACTTTGATTGTGATTGATACTAATATAATGATCAGCCATTTGACATTCATCCAATCTTTGAAGAATGCAAATATCCCAGGTATGTGTGGATTTATCTCGGTAACAAGCCTTGATCAAGTACATCTTACCTGAAAGATGTTGCTTCTCTATTACCTGCCACATCTTTTTTCAGAGCTAAACTTCAGCCCCAAATCTTATAGCAGATAGTTTCATTTCATGAACAGACTTCTTTCTTTTAAATTACCTTTAATAAAGCAATAGAACATGATACGATGTAAGCAGGTGTAAATTTTATTATTTTGCTTATTAAACACTCATGGTACAAAATGTACTGAAGTAGCAGATAGCGCACAAAGTTAAAAGATGGCAGATTAGTTTGATTTCAAACAAAAAGAGCTAGCATTTTTATTGGCTTACTTACTTTCATAACAGTGTGCTTACTACGTGTCTCATATGCTTGGAGAATATCTGTTGTGTATTATGATTCAACAAATGATTGTGCAGTCATTTAAAACAAGATTCATAAAGCTTGTTAGGATCAGCCCTCTTCAAAACATTGAAAACAGGCATGTCATTTGGAAGGCTTGTGTAGCTGCTTATCAGAACTTTCTCTGGTAATTTGTAGGTCCATGCACAGACATTTCCACCTGTTGTGTGCCAGCAAAGTAAATCATGAAATATTTAACTTGCACAAATAATATTGCAAAGCTCATTCTGTAAACGCTCTGTGATCTTGTAGTCAAGAAGTATTTTACTTTAACTTTCATTCTCTGATAATCATTATCGGTGTCATCTTAGCAATGGGAATTATATGCCAATACACGTAGTCCTCGACTTACAACCACAATTGAGCCCAAAATTTCTATTAAGTGAGACATTTGTTAAGTTAGTTTTGCCTCATCTTTCGACCTTTCCTGCCGCAGTTGTTAAGTGAATCACTGCAATTGATAATTTACTAACCCAGTTGTTAAGTGAATCTGGCCACCCCATTGACTTTGCTTGTCAGAAAGTCTCAAAAAGTGATCACATACTAACCCTGGGACACTGCAATGGTGATAAATATGAACCAGTTGCCAAACATCTGAATTTTGATAACATGATCATGGGGATACTGCAAAGGTCGTAACTCTGAAAAATGGTCATAAGTCACTTTTTTCAGTGCTGTTGTAACTTTGAACGGTCACTGAATGAACTGTAAGAAAGATACTGAGTTGTGGAAAACTTGTAGTTTGTGATCATAACACTATCCATTCTAGGTTGAAAATAATCAGTGTAAGTGCGTTTATTTAACATGTTAAGAAAATTACTTTTTCTTTTTTGGTAAAATTAAAGAGAAATAACAGGTTACTGAACTAGTTAAAAATCTAATTTAGCAAAATATTATAGTGGTCTGAGTTTTGAACAGAATAAAGGAAATTTAGCAGTAGACAAAATTGAGAATGAATTTTTCTAAATTATATATTCATATTAATGATGCTAATTTTTTCATCTATTTGGCTTTGTATCTGAGAAAGATTGTTTTAAGTATAATGATTATCTGTTAGTTTGTTTTCATTTTGTTCCCAGACTTTCAAGGAAACAAAAAGCATCTGGCAACTGTCAAAAAACAACAACCCCAAACACACACAAAGAAAATAGTTTGGAGCTAAACAGTCCCCGTCCCCCCACCTTCTCTGGAAATTATAATTATGGGAATCAACAGATAAGACAGGGATTTGGAAATTAGAGAATAAAGATAGAAAACAAGAGAATTAAGGGGATATTTTGCATAGGAATATTGAGATGCAACCACATGGATTTCACAAATGCATTTTTTTTCTTTTAAGAACTTTGATAATTTTTGACAAAAAATGCTATTTTTCTCCTAATTAGGCATAGGCAGATTTTTGCTGTTAATTCCCTGGGTAGTTCTGCAAGAACTGGACAACTTAAAGCGAGGGAAGATATTGGCAAATGTTAGGCAAAAAGCAATCCCTGCAGTTCACTTCATCTATACGTGCCTGAAAAATCAAGATCCGAAGTTGTGGGGTCAATCAATGCAGCTTGCTTCTCAAAAAACACGTAAGTCATTGTAGAAATAGTCACAATTTTATTCTTAATCTTAGATCTCTAAAACCTTCAGTAAGTGCACCTATTTGATAATAAACCTTATTCCAATAGAAATTATTCTATCAGAAATGAAAATATTGAGGATGAATTTTTTTATGCCTATTTTTCTTGTCTAAAATAATGCCAAATATTGGCTGCTTGCTATGAAGTCAGTGATGCAATTCCCAAGACCATCCCTTGGCCACCTGCCTTCCTAGTTGCAATGTATGGATGTATCTACAAAATGATTAATTCTCCCCATCAACCAGCAAGGAAAGACTCAAAGTAAAGGATTAGTTTTCTAGACCTACTATAATTTCCTCCTAAGAATGTTTGTGGGTCCCAAAGACTTAAGAAACAGTGAAACACAAGTAGCAAGTGTCTTGGAGTTTACTGCTCATTATAAAGTTCTCCCGGCCAAATTCTAAATAATATAAATCACAGGTATAAATTGGTTCAGGGGAAGCAATTTATTTTTATTAGTTTATCATTGTCGTCAGCAACAGCAGCAGCATTTTATGATTTCTCCACCTTATGGTGGCTGAAAGAAGAGAATTAAATTTTAAAAAGAGATAATTTAAAAGATAGGTAAAATACATAAGACAGTAAGAATATTATTATTCAAAATAATAAAAAACTATGTGAAATAGATGTATCTTAATGCTTTTTTTAAAGAGACATAGAAACTGGATCAGTTCTACAGTAAATACGTGCTGTCACATCAAGAGAAGGCTGAAAGTAGTACAACTTTCAACATATGTAATATCAGTCTTTCCAATAGCTTGGCCCTAAATTGCTTAGTGCTTTAAACCAATACCTTAAATTAAGCATGGTAAGAAGCAGCACCATCTTTCTGTATAGACATAACAGGATCCTGGTACCATGCAATGGGGTTGTTGCTACATTTTTGCACCATTTGAAGTTTTTGGATGCTTTACAGCATGGGTGTCAAACTCACGACGTCACGTCGTCATGTGACATTGTGACTTTTCCCCCCTTCGCTAAACCGGGGGTAGGCATGGCCAGTGTGTGACGCATTTAGCCCATGGGCCATGAGTTTGACACCCCTGCTTTAAGGCAATGTGTCTTTGAAATAATCAACATATGACCAGGAGGTTTATCCCCTGAGATTTGGAAGGCCGCTATCTTCTTAGCTTTCCAGAAGGCCTTGAAGATCTGACTTTTCTCCAGACATTGAACCAGGATGAGAGTTGAGTGAATGTGCATTTGGGATAGGAGTGTTACGCTGCCTGGGTTTTGTGTAATGGTTTTAATTTTGTCTGTTATTATTGTGAATCATTGTTTATTAATCAAAATGAGCTGCTGTCTATTTCAAATACAATATAACAATCATAATTACCAGCTATAATTGGTGGAATTAATTGAGAAGGTAACCTCTATTCTGATCAAGTTTGTGTTCTCTTTTGAGTAACGTTTCCTTCAGAGTATTGGCGCTTCACTCTTGCACTGCATTGTGTAACGTTACATTACGTTACATTATTCCCAAGAGAGCTGAAGCAAACTTTTAATAAATACTGAACATCAGAAGCACAGAGGATAATTGTAAATGGAGAATGCCACAAATATAAAATATTTTTCTTGCCTCTTGATGTGCTATTGCTGTTTGTTCATCAGCCAATCCTTTTAGAACGTGATACTGTAATCTCTTGTTTCTGAATTTTCAGAAAGTTTCAGTACTGAGAACAATGATGATCGTGTGTTACAATGCTGTCTTCAGTATCAGAATCTCTATCCTCAAGCTGAAGTAATCTTGCTGACGTACGTTTTTGGTGTGGCTTTCCAATGAAGGATCTAAATTTCATTGACAGGGCAATAAGTGCACAAACATTTTAAATACATTTTTTCAAAAAAAGTAATGCAGTTACTGATTTTTCTCAGCAGTATCCCTTTTTAAAAACACCTTGGGAACTACAGGTAGCCCTCAACTCACAGCCAGTCATTTAGCAACCATTCAAAGTTATGGCACTGAAAAAAAAGTGACCTATGATTGGTCCTCGCAGTTATTATAACCATGGTAGCATCTCCATGAACTCATAGTCAAAATTTGGGTGTTTGGAGATCAGCATGTATTTATGATATTTACAGTATCCCAGAGTCATGTGATTGCCAGTTGTGGCCTTCCCCACTGGCTTCTGACAAGCAAAGTCAACCATGTGAGTCATTTAACTGTAGTTTTTTGCTTAACAATTTCTTTAGGAATGAACATTCTGGCTGTAATTATGGCGGTAAGTCAAGGACTACCTGTATGTAGATCAGTGTCATAGTGGCAAGTTGTCATATACACTCTTTAATTGGAGATGACTATTTCTCAGACAAAGAAGTTAGCAGATTGTTGTTAGAAATAATACTTTCTTTTAGAACTTTTGTCTTTCATTTCATTCATTCTTCAACATAGTGACTAAAATAGTAGACCAGAGAAATATTGTGGACATAATATACTTAGACTTCAGTAAGGCATTTGACAAAGTAGACCACAACCTACTTCTTCATAAGCTAGAAAAAAGTGGGATAGATAGCTTCACCACCAGATGGATTCACAACTGGCTGACAAACCATACTCAACAAGTAGTCCTTAATGGGTCTAAGTCTACATGGAGAGAAGTAAGCAGTGGGGTGCCACAAAGTTCCGTCTTAGGCCCAGTACTCTTCAATATCTTCATAAATGACTTAGATGAGGGAATAGAAAGGGAACTCACCAAATCTGCAGATGATACTAAGCTGGCAGAAATAGCTAACACCCTAGAACCATGATGGCGAACCTATGGCACGCGTGCCACAGGTGGTACACAGAACCATATCTGTGGGCACGTGAGTGTTGCCCTAGCTCAGCTCCAGCGCGCATGCGCGTGCCGGCCAGCTGATTTTCGGGCCTTTTATGCTCACCGGAAGCCGGGAAACAGGCTGTTTCCGGCTTCCGGAGGGCCTCTGGGGGGGGTGGAGAAGGCCGTTTTCGCCCTCCCCAAACTCCTAGAAAGGCTTTGGAGCCTGGGGAAGGCAAAAAATGGGTCTACCAGGCCCATCGGGCCATCGTGTACCAAAAGCCGGGGGGGTGAAGTGGGGGTGTCGCGCACACATGCGGGTCGCATTGAATTATAGGTGTGGGCACACGTGTGTGCAACCCCCCCCGCGATCCCCCGCTTTTGGCACGTGACAGCAAAAAGGTTAGCCATCATTGCCCTAAAGATAGGCTCAAGGTCCAGATGGATGTTGACAGACTTGAACACTGGGCCCTATCTAACAAAATGAAATTCAGTGTAGAGAAAATAAAGTCTTACATTTAGGCAAGAAAAACCAAAAGCACACATATAAACTGGGGGAAACCAGGCTTAATAGCAGTGACTGTGAGAGGGATCTTGGAGTCTTAATGGACAATCAGCTAATTATGAGCCAGCAGTGTGCAGCGGCAGCTAAAAAAGCCAGTGAAATCCTAAGTCGCATTAACAGAGGGATACAATCAAGATCAAGTGAGATACTAATATCACTATATAAAACCCTAGTAAGACCACACCTAGAGTACTGCATCCAGTTTTGGTCACCATAAAAAGTCACGATAAAAAAGATGTTGAGACTCTAGAAAAAGTGCAGAGGAGAGCAACCAGGGTGATTAGGGGACTGGAGACTAAAACATATGAAGAATGATTACAAGAACTGGGCATGGCTAGTCTAGTGAAGAGAAGCACCAGGGAAGACATGATAGCAGTGTTCCAATATTTGAGGGGCTGCCACAGAGAGGAGGGGGTCAAGTTATTTTCCAAAGGACCTGGAGGCCAGACAAGGAATAATGGATGGAAACTGACCAAGGAGAGATTCAACCTAGAAATGAGGAGGAATTTTCTGACAGTGAGAACAATCAACCAATGGAACAGCTTGCCTTCGGAAGTTGTGGGAGCTTCATCACTTGAGACTTTCAAGAAAAGATTGGATTGCCATTTGTCAGAAATGGTGTAAGGTCTCCTGCTTGAGTGGGCAGTTGGACTAGATGACCTTTACGGACCCTTCCAACTCTGTTAATCTAATCTATTTCACTGAAGAGCAAGTACTACATTGCTGTTTCAAACAATCCAAACATATAGATACGTATACGCTTATGTAGGAATTTGGGGGATTCTAAGTAAAGGGGGAGGAGTTTTTTCCAATTAGAGCCTCCAGAATCCTAACTCTTTGAAAACAGAATTTTGCAAGTTCAACTTCTACAATTGCTTGTGGAAAGTTTATTTTAAAATGGCTTCATACAGGTATTGAGAGATTCACCAGCTCATGTAACACAGAGATAAGATATTTTAAGTCATAGTTTATTGAATATATGTATTTAATGTTCACCCATCATCTAAGCCAAAATCATATTCATTATATCATAGCTCAGCGTTATGGATACATTGAACTGTCTTCCTTTTCCCAGGAAAGCAAAACTAGGTATGTTTATTTGTATTTCTTTAATAGGGATGATAAAAATTTGTGCAACAAAGCCCTAGTGAGTGAAATAAAGGCATATGGTAAAACAGATTTTGTTGCTGCATTCCAGGAAATGACTCCAAAGGGCACAATTATTAGTGAAGATACTTCCAATAACAAGTGGGAAAAAGGTTGGTTTTTCTTTATATATTTGCATAACACTACTGCCTTACAAGACAATTAAGTGCCTCTGAATTCTGTGTCAGCTTGCAAAGCTTTCAAGTTGCCATGAGAAGGAGGGAGGGAGAACTGATAGAGCTGATTGATTTCACTAACTGAAGCTACATTCCATACATGCTTTCTTACCGCAATCAGTAGGAGGGTGTTAGATTTCACAGCCAGCCAAAGTGGTTAATTGGAGAATGTGATTTATGACATGGCCAGGGAGGAGGGGAGAGACAGGGTCATAGGGGAACGTAAATCTACGTGGGATTAGTTCTAACTGCATCCAAATATTGCCGAAATGGTGCTCCTAATACTGCAAATGTACGATTTTGCAATCTAAAACTGAAAAATAGCTTTTTTTAAAAAAAGAGTAACTATTTCCAAATCATCATCACGGATGAAATGCCAACATTACCCTAAAGTATATGCCACATTAAAATCTACCTCCAGCTGGATGAAAATTCTTGACTTAATTGACTTAAAGTTTTTGTGCCTCTAAATCAGGTCCCTAACCCCCCGGGCTGTGGCCCATTCAGAATCAAGCTTCAGAAATGGCAGATGCATGGTGGAACCATCCCTTTAACCCCCCCACCTCCGCTGCCAGTCCGCAAAGCTGGAAATGTTGGAGGCCGCTGTTTTAAATGACTGTTAGGCACTAAAGAAATGGTAGTTGTTATGTATAGGGAAGAAACAATTTGAAAGTTTATCAGACTAGTTGCAATGAATTGGCTGGAGAAATAATATTTTGGTGTCAGTTAAGTTGAGGAACTTAACTGAAGAGTTTTGATATGCAAATAGGGAGAGTATCAGAGATCATTTGAATATAGTAGTTTTCTATGATAATGATCTATCATTATTGTTGTATGTACACCGAGAGCTTATGCACCGGAGACAAATTCCTTGTGTGTCTAATCACACTTGGCCAATAAAGAATTCTAATTCTAATTTCAATTTGGAAGAGCTTGTACAGTGTGATTATCAGGGTATCATCCAAAAGGACTGGGAAGCATTTCAGTTTTCAAAGCAAAAAGTTGTGTTGGTATACAAAACAGTCTGAACAGCACCTGCCTGCACCTCCTTTCACCACATGAATCTTTTCTCAGGATCATGTGCAAAGGATGCTTATGGCCTCATTATGTTTATCCCTAATGCACTGGAACTGTAATTGAATTGAAACATTAAACTTGGTTTTGCTCACAAACAGATAAATACCCCAAGAAGACTGAAAAGAGTTCTACTAATCGTTTTTCAGAAATTATTTTTGATATGGAAAAAAGCTTGGGAGATGTGTTATCTTCTATTTTAGAAACAGAATTGAAGATTGCTTTTGGAGATCTATGGATTGAGGTGAATATTTTCCAATGTTCAAAAGAAATATAGATCTTCCAATTAAGGAAGTCATGTGTAATGCATCAGTGCTTCTTACATATTCTTAGGTACTTATGTACATTCTGACTACAATTTTAGTTATAGCCTATTATATATTATTAGGAATTCCTGTGGCATTTTGGGGCAGGTAGGGATCCTGCTTCTTCTATAAGCAGAAAAGGCAAGAATCATTTGATAGGGCTGTTTCTGCTAGCCACAAGACTGATAGGTTCCTTCCCTCCCCCCCACCTTTTTTTTTGTGATAACAACTTCACAACATTATTTTCACTTGATGGCATACAGCAAATTGTTTAATATTTTTAGATCGTATATTTTATATTTAAATGCTGTTTCCCTCTAGTATGAAATGCATCTTGTTGGCATGTTTACCATGTAAGGCTCTAGTACACTATCCTCAAGTCACTTTAAGAGCTCCTTCTGAAACTTCCTTTAGAATGCTTCCATTTTGCAGCAGAATTTTTGCACATATAAGCCATTGTTGCTATACAGCTTGGGGCTGTTAATTCAAAATCCATTTCTCAAGGTGGGTGCAGAATGAGAACAATTACCGTCCACAGCCTGATTCATTTATGCCAGCTCTGTCCACCAGAAGAAGAATCTTTAACCGCATTCTTGCTCTAGCTGTCATTGCTTGTTTTTCTCCAGTATACAATTCCCTAAATTAGGTGTGAATCTGGAGAGGAATAAGGAGCATGGTCAGGCTAATAGTTGCTTTCTGACCTGTTCCTTCTGTTTGCCCTGGTCATCCATCTTTGATACAACTTGGATGCATGCACATAATTTTCAGATTTGCATACATTAAAGAGCACCCTATAAGATGTTATTAATTTTTTTGAACCTCACTTCCTGGGTGTAGGGTAGAGAGGGGGAAAATTTGGGGGCCAAAACAAGACAATACGTGAAACTCTGTCAAGTGGGGTAGTAAATGTGCTTGTTGTTTTGTTTGTTTGTTTATTGGACTTCTATACCGCCCTTCTCCCGAAGGACTCAGGGCGGTGTACAGCCATATTAAAACACATATAAATTTACATTATTTAAAAACAATTTAAAATCAAATATATAAAAAATTTGGCCCACAAATTAAAAACTAACATACACCCATTATAAAATTCATATTAGGCCAGCCCTAATATGCTTAGTAGTGATCATGGTTGTTGCAAAGAATTAGGAAAAACAGAAGACAAGAAATGATGCTAGAATGCCTTACTGGAAGTCTGGAGATTCACATGATTCTGGGACAGTACAACTGTCATAAATACATGTCAGTTGCCAAGTGCCCGACTTTTGATCACATGACCATGGAAATGCTGCGAAGGTCATACGCCATTAAAAAAGATGTGTTTAAAAATAATTAAAATGCTAAGGTCTAACAGCTGTGCAGAAGTAATACCTTTGAAACCTTCCTCAAAAATCTGTCTTCATGCTTAATGTATTTTGGATTTTAGATAATCTGAAACTTATCAAATTAGGGTGCCAAGAAAAACTGAATCCCATGGTTTACGTAAGCAAAATGAGCAAATCGCTTAACATCTATTTCAAATTTGCATTCTTAATGCTGGATTTGCTTGTTGTTTAATGCTCTTCAGATTTCCTGATTCTCCATGACTGGCAAAATTCTGCCAGCTTCTTTTAGCCATCTGTGACAACTGATTTAGGTCAGTATTTTTTGTAAATGACACCTTCATAGCTTAAATAAAATCTGAAGAGCTCAGGAAGATGAATTTTATCCTCAATTCCACATTTTTGCCTTTCGCATTACATGGTGTGATGGCATACAAATAGTCTTATCTTAACATACTCGGATCTTGTCTTTGATAATAATACATGTTTTGTAAAATCTTAACATTTTGTTGACCATTCATAGCTTCACAATAGTGATATAATGAGGGGTTACAAGCTATTGTAAAATACTCTAGGGATGAAATTAAGTCCCTCTGATACAATTTGTCTTTAAAGAAGAAAATAAAGTATCAGAAGAGACTCTATTAGGTGGTATTATTAACCCCATTCCAAAATCAGATTCTATCATTTATTTTATATGTCTGTCTGTTTGTCAGAATAGGGAGGAGTTGTATAATTACTAGTATCCTAGCTGGTATAGGTGGCATGTTTCTAGAAAAGATATTGAAATCTGACTAGTAAATTATTTTTCTTTCTTAGGTAGTATATCATAAACCCCCTTGGACATTAGCAAATGTGTTGGAATGTTACAAAAAACACTGGATGGCTGTTTTTGGACAATTTATATCAAGAAGCCTTTTTTCAACTATTGAATATCTCTATGCACATCTTTGTAAAGGTAGGAGTGTTTACATTAATTTGCAAAATTACTTAGATCAAAAGGGCACAGTCATCAGTACTACAAAATATAAAGCTTGTTTTATTTTATTTTTATTATTGATTATGGTTGGTTGCACAATCTGCCAGATGTCTAGTCTGGATTTCACATTTTTGTGCACCCATTAAATCCCTCTCAAGAACTTGGGATAGGTGGATGTTATAATTTAACAATATCAAAGATACTGCCTCAGGATGTAAGCTGTTCCAAGTAAAGTTGCTTTTTACACTTGATTGATGATGGTTTTGTTAATGCCAATGGTATTCAAGTGGTGCTCCATATGTTTTGGAATTGCATCCAAGGTGCCTGTCACCATTGGTACTGCCTTTTCTTCTTTTTGCCATGGTTGTTCTACTTCTATTTGCAGGTCTTTGTGTTTTATTATTTTTCCAGATATTTCTCTTCTCTTTTTTTTATCTCCAGGTGTTGCAATAACCACAATCCAGACTTTTTTGTCTGTTTTATTGACAGTTATTAAGTCTGGGGTGTTATGTGACATTATGCTTATCTATTTGAATACTAAAATTCCAGAGTATTTTAGCTTCTTCACTTTCTAATACTTTGTCTATTTTGTGGTCTAGCCCAGTATTACATGGCCAGGATATCAAATGGCTAGGCCAGGGGTGGGCAAATGTGGCTCTTTTACAACCTGTGGACTTCAACTCCCAGAATTCCTGAGACAGACAAGCTGGCTCAGGAATTCTGGGAGTTGAAGTCCACAGGTTATAAAAGAGCCACATCTGCCCACCCCTGGCCTAGCCATTTGATATCCTGGCCATGTAATACTTTGCCTTCATGTATCTTTTCTATTTTTCATTTGGTCTTTTTTAGGCCAGTTTGGACTCTTCCCTACTCAGTAAGCCTTCATGGTATATTAGCTTCGATAAATCTTCTGCCCTGTCCTTCAGATATTTTTTTCCAATGCCCTTTTTTCTTCTTCAACTACAGTATCTGGTGTACTTGCAACATTCCACACCCATCTATGTTTCTTGGTAAATAGAGTCTATCAACTTTGCTGCCTGAAAGAAGGGCATGATTTATCGTCATTATTTTTCTGCTCTTCCTCTCTAGAGCTCCTTCAGCTTGAGTCCAATCTATTATTCCAGTTGTATATCTAATTACTGGAATTACCCAGGTGTTAATTGCTTTGGTGGTATTTCCACCAGAGTGTTTGAACTTTAAAATTTTCTTCATTCGTCTGATATATTCACTACTAAAATGTTTTCTTGATTTCGGTGTACTTGATATTGTTAGCCTGAAGGATGCCCACCTATTTTTATTTATTTATTATTTATTTATTAAATTTAATTGCAGCCCATCTTTTCACAAGGTGATTCTGGGTCCCCAACCCCTGGGCCTTGGCCTATTTGGAACCAGGCTGCCTGAGCAGTGGACCTGTATGCATGGGCGCACAAGTCTCCTTGCAGAAGCAGCAGGCTGATGGACATGCACACACAGCTCAACTTGTGCAAGTTGAGCTGCATATGCATGTGCTGACCATCCGCTTGCGTGGCCTGGTTCCCCTCTCCTCCCCCAATCTGGGCCACCAAGCTACAAAGATTGGGGACCACTGACCTATAACATCAAAAGTGGCAAAACCATAACAACACCAATACAAAATTATGATTAAAAGAATACAAAATTATAACTAAAACATGACAAGGGAAGGAGCAAGATGCACAGGGAGGTGGGATTTACTCTTAGTCCATCAACCACCTCCAGCATGATAGTGCCCCCTTAAGGCCCCTGGCCAACTGGCAGAGCCAGGTCTTCAGACTCTTGCAGAAGGTCAGGAGGGTGAGAGCCAATCTCACCTCAAGAGATATTAAAAGGCCATGGCTACAGCACAAAAGGCTCTTCTCCTGGACCCTGCCAGCAGGAATTCCTTGATGGACAGGATCCACACTATACCTTCTCTACTTGTATGGGTGGAATGGGCATGTCCCATACAGGTGACACAATTCCTCAAGTAACCTGGATCCACATCATGCAAGACTTTATAAATAATAACCAACACCTTGAAGTGCACCCAGAAGCAGACTGGCAGCCAGTGCAGTAACATGGGCCATTCTAGGGGGCCCCAAGACTGCCCGCACCATCGCACTCTGCACCAGAATAGCCCCATGTATTCATTTTAACCTTGTGCTGACCAATTTTTGATCTTCCTTGCCCTTTTCTCTTCTGTTTCTGCTGTTATTACAATATTAGTATGTTATGATGGCATCCTTTGGCAATACTATGAGGCCGTGAAACTTTCTTCTTCTTCCTCTTCCTCTTCCTCTTCCTCTTCCTCTTCCTCTTCTTTCTCTTTCTCGTCCTCTACAGTTTTGTATAACTCAAGGCAGAATAATAGAAATTAATCCAGTTTCGAGCCTTATAAAAGTGCATCTCATATTTTAAAAAGTCAATTACACTTGAATAACCGTATGATTTTAGTATACATTTTCATAGGGATTTAATAATAAAGCAGCAAGGATTTTGGATCTCAACAACATTCTTTTTTACTTCCTTTCTCAGGTAAAATAATTGGATATTCAACCCTGAGGAATGTCCTCCGGGAGTCAAAAATGTTATTGGAAATGTTCAGTTCAAGATCCACCTATGATGGTTTTCTTTCACAGGCTTTAGCTCAAGTGAATAAATTACTCAAGACTGTTGAAGAGGTAAGTCAGGCTAAGTTTTAACAACCATAGTTCCTTTTGAGTGCATAAATCTGGTTACAAGATTGATGGCATTCACATTTATCATCATTCAGAGAAAAAAGTTAGTTGTGTCTGAATTGTTTCCTTTTAAATGGAAATTAGTATTGCATTTGCTGTGGATAAAACAAGAACCAAATTTCACTGCTGAATAAAAAGGATTGGCTTCTGTAGTAGCAGTGACGTACAAACTCTGAAGATATGGAAGGAACCTCCAGGCATAGAGGCTCCAGGCTCTGACTTCTTTGCTTCATGCCTTGTGGGTTCCCAATAGAAGACAGATTGGAATAACAGCATGAAGGGAGAGAGGGAAGAGACATAGATGCTTCTAATATACCATCTTTCCCTCTGCTTCCACTCCTAAGTCAGGTATCACTTATGGCAACACAACCCCACTACCACCATCTATCTTTTCTTCTTCCTTTCTTCAGTTAGATAGCCTACTGGCTTCTCTTGTATTCATTCTCTAGTGCCTTCTTTCTCTTCTTGCCTCTTTCTCTGTCCTGGTTGTGAAAAAATAAGGAAAAGGAGAAAAGCAGCCAAATTTAGAGTTGTTCTGATGGAAAGTATCTTGCGTCCACAAGTATATTCTAAATTTAAGAGTTGAGCAGAGGAAGAAAGGGGTATCTTGCATTGTCTGAGAGGACAGAGAGAAAAAATATTTTTATAGGTTTGGGTCTGCTACTGCAATGAGAAAAGTGGCTCCCTCTCAACCATAGTTGCTTCAGCCAGAAAACAATAGGCCCCTAAATTATCTTTCCTCCAAATCACTACCAAAGTATGTATGGTAAAGAGTTCCTTATTTCGAAATATTTGCAGGAGATATTTTTGAATATCTCCAGGAGAACTCTATTTATGGCCCTGGAAATAGAGCAGGTGGAAAAGCTTGCATACTGAGCAAGAACCTGGCTGGAAAATATTCAGTCTTAGAAAATCACTATTGTGAGTTTATAAAATTATTTTATCTTTAGGAATTGAAAAAATTGCTATTAGCATTTTTTCTCTGTTATGTTTTATTATTTTTAAATGTTAAATTGCATTATGAACTGCCCATGTATAATTTATGAAATTATATATAACTATTTCAAATCACCAGTGAAGAAAAACTGAGCTACATATTTTTTGTGAAGGCAGGAAGAAACAAAACTTCATGATGATTATTATGTGGCATTCCTCAAATATTTGTAATTGACAGCTGCACATTTACTATGTGCAGTACTCTTACTGCTTCTTTGTTGTGTTTTCCTAAGATGGAGTCAAGTACAGGAGAAAATTCTAAAGATGCCCTGAAATCTAATTTGGGAAATGATACATGTGAAAAAATGGAAGATGTGATTTTGTCAGAACACAGTCAGACAGGAGCTAAGTCTCCATTAACAGAGCCTCCAGCACAAGAAAATAGGCATATGGAAATTTGGTCCGTCCTTGAAAATGTATGGAACAGAATCAATGTGTTCAGGTACCATTTGCTAAAACAATGTTTACTAAAACAAATCAGTATCCTTTTAAATAAAGTCTAATATAAAACTTTCCTTACAGGATTTAAGAAGTTCGTGTATGTCATGTCTTCTTGCAAACATGTTCCACTGCTGAGCATGAACTGTGAATTCTTTGTGGGTGGGACCTGCCTAATATTTTCTTGTGTAATTTAGTAAAGTGCCAGGTACAGGAATGACACTGTATCAATAATATTTCTGCATATCGTGTTGCCACCAATAGACTGCATATTGATTCATGTAATATTAACTACTGTAGTTTTAAAAACCGTCTTGAAAGCAGCTGCTTCCTTCTGAGTAAGTCTCTACACCAAAGTATGACATAGGATTTAGTAGGTCCTGTGTCTGCAGATTCAGACCTACTAAACATAAAGGCTGTTCTTAAAAAAGGGCAAGAGGGTGGGGTGGGATATTGGAGAAGATGGTTGAAGGATATGTCGGAGAATGACAAAAATAAGCTTACAGAGAAAACACTTGCTAAATTACCCTTATTAGGGCCCTGTATACCAACCCCCTTATTCTTCTGAACTGACTAGGACTCATCTCATTACCCAGGCAGAGAAGGGAGCTGGTTTCTCATGCTGGAAAGCCTTTCTTAGAAAGGGGCTGGTGAGTTCTCAACTAAGGATTTGCTTATATGTTCACAGCTGAGTCTAAAACCACTGCTTCCAGGTTCATTTACTTCTTGGTTAGATATTTTGAGTTTTACTTTGAATTTTGGGCTTAGACTGGTGAAACTCTAAATTCTCTCTCTTTTTTTTCAATCCCCATCCCTGACTACACAGGGGACTGGGAAGAATAAACTTCAGCAGGTCCTTTACATATTGGAGAGTCCAGTATTTGCTTTCCATTACAGTCTACCTCACTGTGTTTGTGTTTCTGTCTTTTTGTGTTTCTGGTCCAACTCACTGCCTACAAGGGTCTCTGCCACAAAATTGCTATTTAATTATTGGAAAGAGTGGTTTGCTTTCTATAATTTTGCAAATGATTTCACACATAATGAACTCATCATTCCAAGAATGATTTTTTTTCCTTTTTAACCAGCCATTGGGGCTTTCCCCCATTTATATCTACTATAGCACAAGCATACCCTGGCAACATGCCATCATTAAAATATTTTCCTTCCCCTAGACACTTTGTTTTGACTGAAATCTTAAAGTGTGTGATATCATTTAGGCCTTAATACTTTGGAAGGAAGTCTCTTGATTGCTGTGGTTTAGACAGAGGTGATAGTGTTGGGTTAGGGATCATCAGTTATGAACAAATCTCATGTCTGTATACGTTAGTTTTTGGCAAATTTGGTGGGATTGGATTGCAGTGGGGGAAAATGAGTCCATGTTAATTTGTAATTATTTTTTTAACATTACTCTTTTGTTTTTTATAGTTTTGAAATTTTCCAAAAAGTAGACCTTAGTGCAATACCCCCAACTTCGGATATGTCTTCATTTCAAGAAGCTTTTATGGGTCTGCAGAAATTAATGAGCACAGTGAATGAAATTCTTGCTGGAATTCAGCAGTGAGTATCCATGAACTGAATAGTGTGTGTGGCTCTGATATAACCTAGTGTTTTCTCAGCCATTTGAAAAACATGAATAGCCATTAGAGAGCAGTAACTGATCACATAATGAATGTGAAGCAATGGTGAAGATTTTTAGGATTCTCTAGATTCTAGATAAAATAGCCAAGTGCCATAGGTTGTCCATTTTTGATACAGTGATACTAACATCACATAAGGCAAGATGTTACATGACAGGGCCATTAAACATAACCTTTGCATATCAACAAGTATATTGAATAGCATGTGATGTATCCTGTACTTGTTCTCTTGGCTCTACTTATTTTCTATACCTACTGCCATGCAAATATGCTACATAATTCTGGGATTCATATACAGGCTTCAGGAACGAGTTCTTGAAATGGGGAATCCTTGGAAACTTAGCTCATTGCTATTAAATATTACAGGAATGCATTCACTTCAGTTAGAATCACATAGTAACCCAAACAACAATTATCCCTATCAGAAAACTGATAAGACTTAGACAATGAGTGTTGTTTCTGTAAATCTTGCCAAGCTGCACATGTAGCAGGTGAGACAGGTCTCAATCTCTTCTAAAATGTTCATGGTATCTTTCTCAGCTATCTCAGTAGTTCAGGCTCAGATATTTAATACAGTGGCGCCCAGCCTTTAAGGCTTGGCTGTCCAGTTGGGGGGGTGGGGAGAGAACCAGGCCATGTGAGCGGCTGGCAGGTGCATGCATGTGCAGCTCAACTTGCACAAGGCCCACTGCTAGAGCAAGTTGAGTAGTAAGCACACTGGTCCGTCGCTCACGTGAATAGGCCACGGCCTGGTAGTGGGCCGTGGGTTGGGAACCCCTGATCTAATATATATGTGGCTTTGTCCTTCCATTGTCCTGATTTTGGGAGGAAGCATCTTGGAGTTGTCTACGGTACTACTTTCCACAATTGTTTACAATTCTTAGACACTTCCGAGCAGTTTCTATAATGCCAGTCTTTTTTCCTGGGGTTCATTTCCCAGTCCAGCCATTTTTGCAATCCAACATGCTTTGCTTTAGCATCCTGATCCACATCCCTCTCTTATTTATAACCATTTGCGGGGATAATTGCTCTGTCTTTTCCAGAAGGAGGTAGTTTGAATTAATCTTCACCACTTGCCTTCTATTACCCTGTCAAGTTAACTTGGCTTTTAGCTTCCTTATCTCACATGCACAACTTACATTCAAACAGCTTTCAATTCCTCAACATGTAGTCCTCAATGGAACTGCATCTACATGGAAGGAAGTATGCAGTGGAGTACCCCAAGGCTCTGTTTTAGGCCCAGTACTCGTCAACATCTTCATCAATGACTTGGACGAGGAGATAGATGGGGAACTCATCAAATTTGCAGATGACACCAAGCTGGCAGGAATAGCCAACACTCCAGAAGATAGGTTTAAGATACAAAAGGATCTTGACAGACTTGAACATTGGGTGCTATCTAACAAAATGAAATTCAATGGTGAAAAAAGTAAGGTTTTTAGGCATTTAGGCAAGAAAAACAAAATGCACAGGTACAGTATATGTGGTACCTTGCTCAATAGTAGTAACTGTGAGAGGGATCTTGGAATCCTAGTGGACAACCGTTTAAATATGAGCCAGCAGTGTGTAGTAGCTGCCAAAAAAGCCAGCATAGTTCTAGGCTGCATAAACAGAGGGATAGAATCAAGATCATGTGAAGTGTTAATACCAGTTTATAATGCTTTGGTAAAGCCACACTTGGAATACTGCATCCAGTTTTGGTCGCCATGATGTAAAAAAGATGTTGAGACTATTACTTAAGACCAATTTGCAGCATTTAAGGAATTAGCTCTTAAACAGCAATCCAGGACTGCTTGTTTTAACTAGATCCTGCCTCTCCATCAGCTATTTCCTAAATCCCCCTTTTGCCCTCAAACAGACAACTGCTTTTTAACTTCCTTCTTTTTAGGATTGATCAGCCCCCTACAAATATAATTAGTGGTTCTGCTTGTTAATAGTTACTGAACAGGCTATCCAATTTTTACATTGCACAGAGCCTGAGCCAAGTTCAGTTTGTGGTTTGGTGTCCTCAAGTAAGACACAAACAATTAGAGATGATAATTGTGAAAATAATACTGATTAGCCTTGCACTGGCAGAGTGAAACCACTCTGGGCTGCTCTGAGCTGTGCTACTTAGTTTGTCCGCACAAGTCTAGTGGTCAATGGCAGATCACCCAGTTTGACACATAGATGATACAGAGATTAAAATATAATAAAAGTGATATATTTATTTCTTGCCCAACAGAAGCAACATAAGGGTAGACCAGTATAAATATGTACAGTTACCTTTTCATCTTCTTACTAGTGTTTTCTGGGATCAGGTTAGGTTTTAGAATTTAAATCTCATATCTATTTTTATATGTGTATAAAATTGTCGGGAAAGGGGGTATGCCATAACATTGTTAACATTAGTGTGTTAAAAATCCTTTAATTTTCTATATCTGTTTCTTTTTTTCCAGAATCTTAGTGCCAAATAGTAGCTTTCAAGATGTTTGGGCCTTGTATAGATTCTTAACTAATAATGAGGTGAGTTATTTAACTTTCAAGTATTTGGTATGTTTGTTGTTGTTAAATTGTCTATGATAGAAAAGACAGAAATTTTGGGTAAAGATTTCAAAGCAGTCTGGTACATATTTTTTAAAAATATAAAGGTTTATGTATGTACTTTGGAAAGGCCTACACAATTATTTAAATGCACTTCACTATGTATTATGAATTTGTTGAATTCATAATGTATAGAGATATATTGTACCTGTTGAATTGTAGTCAAATGAAAATGCCATTTTGGTTATCAAGTCATAAATGGGTCAGGGTTGGTGACTCATTGGCTGTACAAAGTATCCTCAAATTTGACAAGACAAAATTATTAATCATTTGGGCAAGGTTAAGCAGAAAAATAAGTATTTTAAATATGCAAAACTTAAGGCACCCATTTTGCTCTGAATGATTAAATTAAATTCCCTCTTATGAGTTCATATCATGACAGGCCATATCCTCTGTGTTCAAATCAGGCCTTAAAAAGTTCTCCCCCAATGTCCCTTGGGTACAAAAGAATTGCTCTGGTTCAAACAGAGCAAAAATATATGGGGAGGAAGTTACATAGTTACATAGTAACTAATAAAATGCATGTCTGGCTTAGCACTGATATACTAGTCAAAGCTGTAGACGAAGAATAGGCAGAGTTAAACTCGTCATCAGTTTAAAGTTCTTGCACAAAAAATCCAAGTCGAGGCCCTTTTGAATTCTGTTGACTCTTATCTAGCATCAATTTAGTGCTGACTGTTACTAGACTAGATTCTTCTGCATAGGCTTGAATAAATCTGTGCTGCAACTTAACATATGGCCCTGATCCTTCACACCTGACAAAAGCTTATATAAGATCCTCCCACAATCTTGACTAAACCATTCTTTTCCCACTGCAAACAGCATTTGCACATGCATTAAGATTATCAGAAAGGGGAAGCTTTTTCAAACTCTCAGGGTTCGCTAAAATTGTCTTCCATCAAATTCTTTTGCTACAGATGTTGCTGTCTACAGTGTTAATACTGGTATAAGATTTGTGGGGCAATTCATAAGAGTTAATTTTTTAACGAATTTGAAGCTTTTATTTGTTTTTATTACAACAACAAACAGTTTCCAGTATATAACATTAGTATTTGAGAATGAGTTTTCCTACATTAGTAAGTTGGTGTCTTTTTAATTCATAGGTAAATAATAGTACAAAATTTACTGCTGAGGAACTTTATGACTGTATTTCCCAAGAAATATACAGGTAAGCTTTTTTAAAAAACGAACAAAAATAAATAAATATTAAATGTTTTTCATAACCTTCCCATGCAACAGTCTATGCAAAATCTGTTTTTGTTAATCCTATTACTTAGAGGGTAAAATAGCATTTTAACAAACATTTAAAAGTCTATAATTAAATATGAATATTATATACTCTTGAACTACCTGTTGCATATTTGTTTGCTTGTTTGTTTATTAAATTTATATAAATTTCCCAAGACTGTTTCAGAGAAGTTTCTTATGCTTATCAAATAATCTGATTCCTTTTCCAAATTCATGATGGTATATTGGCCTAAATTAGCAAACAATTAGCAGCTATATTTTTTTCTGTGCAGCTACTTTGGAGCATTAGAAGTAGCCTCAACATACAACTGTAATGGAACCTACTTCACAGATATTAAGCAAATGCCATAGGCAATAAGCAGACTTCTTGGGCATTAAGTGAACATGGGTATTACCTTATTTTTCAGAGTATAAGACACACCGGAGTATAAGACGCACCTTAGTTTTTGGAGAGGAAAATAAGAAAAAAGCTGATTGGCAGGTGGATTGGCCTCCCGGAATACCCCCAATCAGCTGTTCCCAGAGGTGAATTTTAGCAACAGGTTCCTTGCTTGTGAGCTCTGGCCTTGCTTTTTTTTTTTTGCTTTTTTTTTTTTCTGCCTCTGAAACTCCGTTTCAGAAAAAACTTTTTTCCCTGCTTCTGAAAGCCTCCGAAACAGAGCTTCAGGAAAAAAGCCTCTGAAGCTCTGTTTGGGGGCTTCTTTTCTAAAGCTCTGTTTGGGGGCTTCTTTACTGAAGCTTCGTTTCTGATGCTTTTTTCAGCCTCTGAAACCTCCGTTTGAGAAGCTGGGCAGGGCTACATTCGGAGTATAAGACACACCCAGATTTTCACCCTCTTTTTTGGGGGGAAAAAGTGCGTCTTATACGCCAAAAAATACGGTAAGCAAATCCCCTGAGTGTTAAATGATCCAATGGTTCACTATGAGTGTAGTTTTGCAAAAAAAAAAAAAAAAAAAAACCAAAATCCAGAAATAAGTGCTGGTTTTTAGCAAAACAGTTGTAATATGCCGTCATGTGACTTCAGGATGATGCAAATGGCCATAAATGTGGCCGTGATGCTAAGTACCCAAAGTCCGATCACATGATAGAGGAGGGAGCCCAACATTCCAAAGTACGAATCCAGGTTGTAATTTTCCTTTTTTGGATGGATCGTAACTTTGATCGGTAGCTAAGCTACCAATCGTAAGGTGAGGACTACCTATATAACTTTTTAATATTAAATCATTAAGAGAAAAAAAGAGTATCAGTGTAGCTTGAAGAAAGTAAATATATTAGGAAGAATATTTTTTCTTTTCCAATTGTTTTGATGATTATCATTATTTTAAGGATCTATTGTATGTACACTGAGAGCTTAAGTATCAGAGTCAAATTCCTTGTGTGTCTAATCACACTTGGCCAATTCTAATTCTAGTTTGTTAGACTTAATGAAATCAAATACAACAATAAAACAACCCATAATTAAAATATAACAACATAGGAAAACTGTCCAAAAATATATAAAAGCAGAGAATGAAATCAGAAGAGCACAGAATGTTTCAGACCAAGAGGCTTTACATGACATCCTGTGTTAGCAATTGTCAGACGGTACCTTTTTAAATTAAAAAAGCTCATAAAAGTTATTGTTGCAATAATAGCAAGCCCAAAGGTAAAAAGGATATATGTACACTATGCATATGTCACCTTTTTGGGTTTCACGGTGCCTTGAGATCGTTATATTTGGGAAGGCTGATTTTTTGCTAGTGCTGTTTTCAAAAGTGCCTCGCACGATTTCCTGATATAGATAAGGCTAGTGCATATTTTGGGTGACCAACAGAGGTGGGTTTCAGCAGGTTCTGACCAGTTCTGGACAACCGGTAGCAGAAATTTTGAGTAGTTCAGAGAACCGATAAATACCACCTCTGACTGGCCCCGCCCCCATCTTTTCTCTGCCTCCTGAGTCCCAGCTGATCAGGAGGAAGTGGGAATTTTGCAGTAACCTTCCCCTGGTGTGGGGTGGGAATGGGGATTTTGCAGTAACCTTCCGCTGGAGTGGGGTGGGAATGGAGATTTTACAGTATCCTTCCCCTGCCATGCCCACCAAGCCACACCCACCAAGCCATGCCCACAGAACCAGTAGTAAAAAAATTTGAATCTTGCCACTGGTGACCAAGGTAATTAATTTCATCCTAAAAATGTAATTATTTTCTTAATGATGTCTGAAATCAATTTTGAGGATTCTGGGCAGAAATCAAATACAGTCATATAATTCTTGAATGAATCTCCCCATCCCATGTTTTCATCAGAGGTCTGGCTACAACATAGATAATTATCTAGTTTAATTTGATGGCATATCTGTAGGGCTGAATCTTGATCCTTACTGAGATGAAGATCTGGGGAAATAATTGTCTAGTCCAGGACATAATTATTCAATAGTAACTTCCAGATTCTGGGATAATTTTAAATTTGTCATGGGTTTATAATTTTGTTCTAATAATCACTGGAATGTAGCAGAGACTGTACCCTATGTCTTATATGACAGTGACTTCTATACTGATAACATGAATGAATATGCTAAGGTAGTTTCATATGCTAAGGAAACTGGAAGGTAAGTAGTATTTGTGAATTGTGGTCATTCACCTGATATAAAGAGATTGGTTTTCCATTGATGAAAAAGTGACTTTTTGATGGGAAGGGAGGGTGTATCAAATGAAAGAACTAGAAGTTTAATTCATTTTCTAGACAAGATCTTTAAAATGGATTGATAATCCCCCTTTAACATTATTAAATCATGTTGAGTGCATGCATTTATTTAAGGAACAGTAGTATCACATCTAAAATACTATGAATTACTTCCTGTTCTAGAAGGAACACTTCTGAAAAAATGACAGTCTAATCTAGGAGATCCAAAATGATGCATTCTGAGAGAAAAAAATAGTTTGCTATGTAACTAATTCTAACATTACATTAACAATTCTAAAAAAGTGGGGATGTGCTATTTTTGGAAAAGGAAGTAATAAGTACGGTATGTAGAAATAATGGCTCACTGGTGAGATTTGCATTTTTATATGCCCAGATGTACATTTTTACCTAATCTGATGGAATGCTAAACGGATGTCAGCAGTATTTAAAAAGGAAAGATACTATGACACCCATATAACAGTTTGTTTAATATATCTTGTCATTATTGCTTTCCTTACAAATATCTTTAAATTGCAATTTTGAGAAATTCCAATTCCAAAGCATACAAGATATACTTGATGCAGTTTCTAATAAAAGAGTGTGATTAAGCATGATTTCTTTATTCCAAGTTTCAATATTCATTTATGTGATAATAAATTCCAAAGAATCTTAACATAAAGTCCTCATAAAAGTTAGTCTCTCCCAGTGGTGGGTTGCTACTGGTTTACACCGAATCGGGCGAACAAATAGTGGGGGCGGTGGGAGGCTCTGCCCAATGCGCAGAAGCGTCACGCATGTGCTTGAGTGCGCGCACACCCACGAGCGAACCAGTAGCAACAGGTTTTGAAACCCGCCCCTGGTCTCTCCCCAAAAACATACATTGTGGTAACTAATAGCCACCGATAAAGACCAATACATTATGCCAAATAGTAAGGCAGCCTTGATCAAAATTTATCTCCCCAGCAAGCTGGAAGCCTGCTGAAAGTAAAATGGTGACTGTCACTTGGCAAGCAGCTGACAGTTTATATGTCGGTCCTTCCTTAGGAGGGAGTACTGCGCTGTAGATCCTTTTCCTATATCTTCACTCGATGCACTGCAGAAGTTGTCAAGATCTGTAGAACAAAGTTTCTTGAAAGATACAGATACCTTCATATTGAAAGTGACATTCCTCCAGATATAACATGCTGCTTAGAGCTTTAAAGGCTATAAAGAGTACTTTAAATCAATACCCACAATGGAAGCTAGTCCAACCCTTAGAAGAAAATAATCTTGTGCATTTTGAAAAACTGCTACAGAAAGTCATAACAGAGGGGACTGGGCTAGACTTAGCAGATTGCATTTTTTTCCTCAATCCTACATTTTCTCATTTCCTCCCCAGAACACGGCTATCAGTTGGATGTGGCCAACTAATTCAACTGGAACATACTGTTAGACAGTGCTATGAATCGGTCCTTTTGGAAATCAAGAACAGAGGATGGCTCTAAGTCCTTCAATTAACTGAAACATTTGAAAGACTGGTTTTCTTCTCACCAAGCAAAATAAACCTATGATCCAGCTACCTAAAAAGTTTAAACCTCTGTAATTTATTGGTCTTCCTTGCTGTTTTTAGCAACTTTGTTTGATGATCACACTTAAAGAAAGATTAATCCATGGTTTGGCCTTATTTGTATACATGTTTGTATATGAATGTGTGTTTCCACTTCCTGGAAGAAGACAGAGTTAGAATTAAGACCACGGTGAAGGGATTTTTAAATCTCTCTGACAATATTAGCTTTTACTCCTCATGTAAATCACTACTTTACAGGTGGAGTAATTTTTAAATCTTTATATTACCCATTCCCAGAGCAATATTCTAATGATAATGGCATAGCTCTACCCCTCTTCTTCCCCAGCATATTGTAATTTGAAATTGAGTTGTGCAGACTTTTTGATCATGAAGCTTGCAGATGCAGTTATGTATATTTTATTAGCCCATTCCCTGCAAACAGTCTCAATACATAATGCCCACCTGCCTGCTTCTCTTGACCTACTGAATTTGTAGCTGTCATAACTACAGTTTCTTGAAATCCCCTCTTCCTTGCAGCTCAATCACCAAAGAGGTCACTCAAAAATTGCAAAAGTTAGACATCAAATGCTATGGCTGTGGGAACTATGCAACCATACAGCACTGGTCAAGAGACAGGGAGAAGGAAAACAGGTGATCTCAGTGGATGCTCATGGCAAGCTGAAACAAAAACTGGCCTGTCTTCCTCTCCTGCTGTCCACTGTGCGGTTCTTATATTGGGACAACAAGGAATTCTTGTGGCCAATTTATCGCCATCTACTCAGCATAACTAATTATCCAAATAATTGTTGTGCATTTGTGTGGAAAGATGTCCACATGCCCAGGAATCCTGAGTGAGTGTGCAAAAGATTCTGTTCCATCTCCCCGAATAAACTAGAATTACATAATTGCAAACATTTTTCCTACTTTTACAAGAGCAAAGTTTTTACCTGACTGGAAACCAACTTTGTATGCTAACAATGGGGGGAAGGTTTCAAGGTTGTAGAGGGGGAAGGTATTTAATTTGTGCGTGTCTCTTTTTATAGTAAAAATGTCTTAAATCTGTTTGCTATTTTTTAATGAATACTGTTGTTACTTTTTCACTGGTATCATTTGTCATGTTTTAATGGAAGGAGATTCCATACTATTATAGATTCATTTCAAACATTTTAATTTCAAATTTAGATTAAAAAAGTGTTACATCCTATCTGTTGGCCTGACATTCTCTGTGCATGAGGACATTGCAAGGAAGACATACATTTGATTGTTTCACTTGAAATTCACTTCACATTTATGGCTATGTGCTCAGAATGTGTTTTATGAAGTCCTAAGTATGCAAATAAGTTACAGCTATCCCCTTGATTTCTGTAAAGCTAAGTATTGTCATTCTAGAAATGTTTAATTACAGTTGGACTCCTGTGCTGATATTTCAGAGCATCCACTACATCAGGGGTGTCAAACTCGCATCATAATGGCATCGTCATGTATCGGGACATTTTTCCCTTTGCTAAACCAGTCGTGGGCATGGCCAGGGTATGACACATCTGGCCCTTGGGCCGCAAGTTTGACAGCCCCGTACTACATATAACTTGGATTAGAAATCAGTAGTGTTTCATTGGAAAATCAACCATTGGTAAATGGAAGTAAGTAAAGACTTGAGGCTTAGCTACAATAATTTAATATAGTTTATAACATCTGGAATTAGGAGGTTGGAATAGTCAGAAGAAACAGGAACTGGGGAACAAATTCCATTTGGTGAAGAAACCTTAAATACTGTTTTTGAAAGCAAGTCCCAATTATCTTAATACACCAAGCTATATAGATTGAAATAATATCCTAGACATGTAAAAAATAACTGTCTTGTAAACATATAATGACCTAGTCCTAATGCCTTTCACTATAATTCTCATTGGCCTAACTAGCACAGTTCATAGTCAAGAATTATCAGAGTTGTAGTCTAAAGTATTAGAAAGGCAGTATCTAGGGCAGTTATCAAAAACATGCATTATTGAGTAATATAATATGAAGGGCCATATAAAACCCCCATTTTTCATTCATGCCTTTCACTTGGATTAATTCTACCACTAGATGCGATCATGTTGGAATTACAACAAATATTTACAAAAGATTAATTGATCTATTTTTATAAGCATAGAGAGCTATAATAGATATTTTGAAATTTTCAGAATAGGTTTTAGATTTAATTATCTGATAATCCATATATTCACATACTGATTTAAGATTGGTACTATTGGATGATAAAATGTGGATAATCTTTAGGAATGAGATCCAAATTTAAATTATTTCAAACCTAGAATTGACATTGTTATAAAATCACTGGATAAAGTTAGAACATCTTATGTAATTCTTCCACTTAAAACCATTTATTCCAACCACTTGAAACATATGGTGGATTTTTTTTTAAATATTAGAGTTTTAGTTTTAAGCTCAGAGTGTCATTATACTGTAGTTACACCAACATTCCACAAGAAAAGGCTATGATAATTACAGAAGACATTATGAGAAAAAGGAAGAATGCTTTCAGGACTTTCAACTTGTTTTTCGACAGCCTCATTTTTTCTGCTTTGAATACATATTGCAGAATTCTGGCAAATCATGATATGGAATTCTGTTATTGAATTATTCAGCTTGTTTTTAGCTTTCTCACCACATGAGAGAATTCTTTTTGAAAGGAATAATATTAGACAAAAGATAATTTTATGTAATTAAAGTCCTTCGAGAGTTTAAGGTATTTCTTAACTTTCACTACGAGATAATTGCATTTGTCTTGGGAATAATGATCAAAAGCAATCCATCATTTAGATGTTCACATTCCAAAAATGGATAGTCAGTTTTTGTCTACCTATTCCACCTTCTTTAAATGTTATGCCATTGGGAGAGATCATAATATTGTAAAGACATTTAAAGCAAATGGATGTAATCATGTTACTTGATGCATACTCTCAAAATTTGAAAAATTTATTAAAAGCTACTGTATTCTTTACAGTATCTTTATCATCAAGCTCCCCTATTTGCTAACAAATGGCCTGAATTTGACAGAGATTTTGAGGGGCATGATTCAATACATATTTGTACAATTTTCTTGGTTTCTATGAAGTTTTTTTGTTTTCTTATTTTTTTTTTCTGTTTCACCTATTTTTGATTCAAACACATGTTTTGCGGATTTCCTACTACAACGTGGCAGAAAATCTTGCCATACCTTTGATCGATGGATAGATGCAGGGGGAGGAGGGGGAGAGAAAAATATACTTGGCACAACCAATCAGCTGGCATTGTGTTCAGGAACATCTGCACAGAATAGGACAGAGCTTTTAAAATTCACCTGCCTGCCCTCTTTCTGACTGGTGTATAGTCTCTTGGGTTGGGAGCCTCCATACTTTGTGAGGAGCTTCCAGCTCTTCACATTGGCAATTTCCATGTCGTCTGGTCAGCTCACTATACCAGCAGGGTATCTGATAACTCATAGGACATACATCTTGATGGTGTGGAACGTGTTGTTCCCATTGAGTTGGCTTTTCAGGACTTGGATGTTGCTGTATTCCTTGCTTCCTCATCATGGTTTCCATGTGACTGTGGGATACCAAGGTATTTATAGCAGGTCTACATGTCCGGTATGTAGCCCATAGTGTAGTTCTACTCCATCAGTCTTAACTACCTTCCCTCTCTTTACTACCATCTGGCCACACTTCTCTACTCCAAATGACATCCCAGTGGTCCTCACTGTAAATCTGTGTCAGGTGGATTAGCAAGTTAATGTGTCATTCACTCTTAGCATACAGCTTGATGTCATCATCCATATAGAGAAGGTGGTTGATAATAGTTCCACTCTTGAACTTTTATCCATAAGCAGTTCTTGGATTATCTGGCTGAGAGAGTTCAAACCAATGAAGAATAGCAGCAGAAGACAATGCATCCCCTTGGTATTCACACTGGTATCAATAACATTAGTTATTTGTTGTGTATGTATTGCAATGTATTGTATTTATATTCTGTTTTTACTTATTTTCTTTGTGATTTATATGCATGTGTATTTGTGTGTATTCAAGAGGGGGGGAAAGCTTTAATATTATAACTTTAGTTATTCGCTGTGTATGTATGCCAAGGTATTGCATTGCTATTATGAATATACATACATATACATATACATATACATATACATATACATATACATATACATATAGGTCTTTGGTTATTCGGGTTTTCTCCCGCGTAAAATTGGAAGTGTCTTGGCGACGTTTCAAAGAAGTCTCATTCGTCATCTTCAGGCTGGTGTTTTCGGCTTCGTGCTTCTAGGAGCAATGTGTGATCGCAGCTGTTTCTTCCTTTTAACTGCCAGTGGGGGTGTGAACTGTTTGGGTGGGAGCTTGGCTGTGTTCTGATTGGGTGGAGGTGTGTTCTGATTGGTTGGGGGTTTGGCTGTGGTCTGATTGGATGGGGGGATGGCTGTGGTCTGATTGGATGGGGGTGTGTTCTGTTTAGGTGGGGGCTTGGTTGTGCTCGGGTTAGTCTGAGTTGCAGGGGGATTTGAGCTGGTGAGCTGCGTTGCTGTTGTTTTGCTTCGTGTTCGTGGTCGTGCCACATCTTCATGGTGAGTGTCAGTTTGCTTCATGTATGGATTGGAGGGGTTTAAAGTGGCTAATGATGCAGCTATGGTCTGGCTTCTGGTATATGGTCGTGCCTCATCGGTGTGGCTTTGCTTTTTGCGTGGATGTGTGGTGGTGACATGAAGATGACGAATGAGACTTCGTCAAAACGTCGCCAAGACACTTCCAATTTTACGCAGGAGAAAACCTGAATAACCAAAGACCTACATACAAACACCCGCGAAAACCTCAGAATATATATATATATATATATATATATATATATATATATATATATATGTATGTATGTATGTATGTATGTATGTATATATATATATATATATATATATATATATATATATATATATATATATATATATATATATATATAGGATTTTTAGAGAAAAATATTGAAACTAAAATTGCCTTTTATGAACATTTTTTTGTTAAAAACATTACACATATTTTTAAATAAATGAACTGAAAGATGACCAAAAAGGGATCAAATTGTCAATCAAAATAATCAAAGATCTAACGAAAGGACATAATTTTGAAAATTTGTTAACAGCTTATAGATCTTCAGTATCTTGGCAGACAACTGGAATGTTTCGGTATTGTTATTTCATTTTCTCAGCAATTTAGCAATGTAATTTTTACAAGTGTTTTACTAGTGCTTAAGGCACCAGGCTATAAAGCTAGAAGTAATGAGCTGAAGTGCCTCCTTAGTCATTGAGGTCATCTGGGTCACCCTCTACTCAATCCATTTTATAGGGTTGCTGTTGTAGGGAAAATAGGAGAAAATTGTGTGTGTTTGCTGCCTTGAGTTATTCATAAATATAATAAAGGCAGGATATAAATAGTGTACCCGCTAAGCATTTTTATAATCCAGTAGTTGTGCTATTTGAATAGCAGCATATTCAGTCTTCATTTTACGTTCATTTGTGTGGAAATAAAAATTGAAATTATATCTTTTAATTTGTAAAGATCTTTTCACCCAGTAAATTCCCTATAGGACAGCCTCCTTTTCTTACCCATGTTTTGATAATAATCATTGTAACTGGAGTAAAATGTTTCCTCCTAGCAATTAAAAAGTTGAACATTTACAGTCTGAACAATATAATCTACCATGTCCACACCTGCAAACACCTGTTTTTGCAAGTTCAGACCTGGAAACCTCTTTGCAAAAGGCTGGGAAATAGTCTAGAGATTTGTCACAGATGGGTGAATGTGACTGCCTTTACCTGACCCTTGATCTTCCAGACTTCTGTATTTAGTCTTTTACGTGTAATGCTAAAATGATGCTAAACTATATTATGGGTTGTTTCCAAAACAAACAATCACTAGTTTTCCCAGAACAAAGAATAATTTGAACATAATTTCCTGTTAATTTATAGCATTGGGCTTGTTCACACCATGATCTTTTATTGCATCTAATCTCTAACTATATGGTGTATCTTTTTTGTGTCAGTGTGCTACACAGTCTCTGAGCAAGAGACACAGGAGACAAGACCCCCTAGAAAGTAAGATTAACCCTGAAAGAGTTCTCCCCATTGTGCCCCATTTTTCTCCCTGGCTGCCACCTAATAAACTTGATAAGGAAGTGAACACAAAGAAAAGCTCCTAGAGAGTGGCCAAGTGTTAATTTTCCAGCTAGGATCTCTCTGGGAAAAAAAATGGTTTGGGATTGCAAGTCTCAAGAAATACTTTTAAAGGATTTTAGCTAACTTGATTAAGCTGCAAAATCATGCGTCGACAATAATTCCTTCCCTTCATATTCTTATTTTACTTTTTCCTTTGCTATAAGTTTTCTATAAATAAAGTAACTAGCTAACTTTGGAGGTGTATTATTATTTGAGAGGGGGGCAGGTGCTGAAGGGGATTAAGAATGGGGCTTGAATAAAAACTGGCCATCAGGTTATCTATGAAATGATGCTGTGTATGCAGCTTTAGCCAACACAATATCACCTGAGAATGCATAGACTGGGTTGATGAGAAAAGAGAAGAAAGACAAACAATAATTTGGTTACTGGTTTCATTCAGGAAGTAAATAGAGACCTTGAAATAATATTGAACAGGAATAGAAAAAATATTCTTGAATTATTCCCCACTGCAGCATCGTTTTCCGGACATGCTGGCTGCGACTGTTGACAGGCTGCAACGTGGGAACATCTAAATGGCCCTAAGCACCATACAACATAACAAGTGTTTGGATGAAGCTGTTTAAAATATTAGAATGTTTAGGGGGAGATAGCCATTTAATGCCCGTATTTGCTGTCCAACATTCTGGGGAGGAGGCAACAAGTGTAATCCACTAGGTTCCAAATTGAAGTTCAGGATTGCCTTTATAATAAAGTTCTCAGAAGTACTAGTTGTTCCTTTGCACAGGTTCAGCTAAACAGGCACAGCTCAAAGCCTATATAAGGGAAATTCAAGCACTATCAAACAAGGAAGGGAAAGCATGCAAAACATGGCTTCTTGAATTCTTTCCAATCCCTTAAAAATAATTTTGCTTTGGTCCTATGATTAAGAAAAGAGAGTGGGCTTAGAACAGAACAAGCCACTGCCCAGTGCCTCTCCTTAGTTATAGCAATAGCACTTAGACTTATCCCAAAGATGCTTCTTTCAAAAGGCAACTGGACTTTCCTGTTTTGTTTCTTAGCCAAGAAGTGTCTTCAGTTCTCACTGAATGATGGAAAATGGAAGGATTTACCATTCAGTCAGAACTGAAGAAGCTTCTTGGATGAGAAATGAAACATCTTCAGGCAAAACAAAAAAAACCAGTTGCCTTTTAAAAGGTTGACCTTTGGGACAACCATGACCTGGATAACTGAGAATCTCCATAGAAACTGAAGACCCCCCCCCCCGGATCACCCCAATGATGCCCTTGAAGTGATGTCCCGGTGCCTGGAGGCTGTATGGATCTGTATGGGGAGAAACAGACTCAGGCTCAACCCATCCAAAACCGAGTGGCTGTGGTTTCTGACATCCCAATATAGTCAGTTGGTGCCATCACTGACTATTGGGGGCGAGTCGTTGGCCCCCACGGAGAGGGCTTGCAAGTTGGGTGTCCTCCTGGACTCACGGCTGTCTTTAGAAGAGCATTTGACGGCTGTGGCCGGGAGGACTTTTTATCAGGTTCGCCTGATCTGCCAGTTGCGTCCCTTTCTGGATCGGGACTCGTTACACACGGTCACTCATGCCCTCATTTCCCGCCTGGACTACTGTAATGCTCTCTACATGGGGCTCCCCTTGAGGAGCACCCGGAGGCTCCAACTGGTCCAGAATGTGGCCGCGCGGGTGGTTATGGGAGTGACGTGGTGCTCCCATGTGACTCCCCTCCTGCGTGAGCTGCACTGGCTTCCGGTGGTCTTCCGGATGCACTTCAAGGTTCTGGTTACCACCTTTAGAGCGCTCCATGGCTTAGGACCGGGGTACCTACGAGACCGCCTTCTGCCACCAGTGGCCTCCCACCGACCAGGACGCTCCTCAGAGTGCCATCGGTCAAACAATGTCGAGGCGGAGAGCCTTCTCTGTGGGGGCACCTGCCATCTGGAACGAGCTCCCCCCGGAGATACAGAGGATCCCGGATTTGCGCACTTTCCGCCACAAACATTCTTATTCCAGCAGGCTGGTCTGGCCTAACCTCCCTTTTAATTGCTTTTAAATTTGTTTTAAATTGGGGTGTTTTAAATCGGGCCAAAGTATTTAATGTATTTTAAATGGTTTTTAACGTTTGTATTATGTGTATTTTATCTTTTTGGCTGTTCACCGCCCTGAGTCCTTCGGGAGTAGGGCGGTATATAAATTTAATTATAAATAAATGAATAAATAAGACTTATATACCGCTTCATAGTGCTTTACAGCCCTAAGTAGTTTACAGAGTCAGCATATTGTCCCCACAATTTGGGTCATTTTACTGACCTCAGGATGGAAGGCTGAGTCAACCTTGAGCCTGTCAAAATCTAACTCCTAGCTGCAATACTGCATTCTAACCACTGCATCAATAGGCTTTGGAGGGTTTTTCTCTCTCTCCACAGCTTCTGATCAAAACTAATCTATTTTTATTTTTAATACCAGCTTTTCACCTCATCCAATTTGAGTCTGTTCTATCCTTTTCAAAAATTATCCTGCAAATTGATAGATCTCCCAGTCTATTTGCATACTTTTTTGCAAATTTCATTGGCTTGGAAATATAAAAATGGCAGAACAAATTTTAAACTGATTCCTGGGGGAAGAAGCCACTAGGTGTTGTATTCACATTCAGTAAAGTGTAGATAAATCAGTAAAAGGTACAGCAGATAGGAACAATGTTGGGAGTGGGTTAATGGATAATCATATCAGGAAATTGAAGGCATCCTTGAAACACTAAATTCATGCTGACACTGAATATAATCTTACAAGGGAAGGTTAAATTGAAGGAATAGTTCTTTATACCAAGAATGTAAAATATACAGTAGACCACATTAAAAGTCGAATCATTGTGGGTGGCAATATCTCATCACAAATGTAAATGGAGTCCTGATCAAAATACTGAGGGCGAGTTGGTAAAATACATCATAAATCCGTACAAAAGGGAACATGTTAAGTGAATCATGCTCCACTTATGATTTTCTAGATATAACTACAGTATGCCTTAGAACAGGAGTGTCAAACTTGATTTCATTGAGGGCCGCATCAAGGTTGTTTGATTTCGGAGGGGCTGGGGGGTCATGGCAGGGTGGCATGGCCAGTTCAACGTCACTCATGCTGGGGGCGCCTGTGATGGCCTGAGTGCTCTGCCAGCAAAAACAGGCTCCCGAGCTGTTTTTGCCCATGACTGCTTCCTGCAACCCTTTGCCAGCGAAAACAGAGCTTGGGCGAGCCACCTGCGGCTCTCGTGAGCTCCGTTTTCACTCACAGAGGCACTGCGGGCTGATCCTTTGCTGTTTCCAGGGCAGCCCCGCAGGCCAGATCTAAGCACCCTGCAGGCGGGATCTGGGCCCCGGGCCTTAGGATGTTTGGTCTTAAAAGCAACTAGAGTGGAGTCAACCTTGGACTTCAGTGATAGCTAGCACAAAGGTATAAACATTGTGGAATCAATTTGAAACAGAAAATATCACATTTAGCATATGTCAGTAAGTAATTACCAGCAGGATCTGAAACAGCAACATTTGATTACAAATGGGGGACCTTCTAAAAAATGATGGGATTTGTGGGAAGCCAGATAGGAAATTGCTCTAGCAAAAAATCAGCCAAATCAGATTCACTGCCAGGGGGCTGGAAGGTAGCCAACAGATCAATTGTTGTGACCCCGACTCCTGAGCCGGTCCTAACAGAGGAAGGACTCAGAAGGTAATGGGGAGGAACTGACCCTCCTCTCTGGCAATGCCTCAGGTTTCATCCGAAGGCCAAGAGGAACAGCCTGGGATATGCCAGGAGGTAAGCATATCGGAACAACAAAGATAGGGAGCGAGGATGATGAATCCTGGCTTGATCCCAGGCAGCGGCAGAGGAAGAAGCGTGCGCAGCAACGAGGCATGGGAGGGCCAGAGATTGAGCTGAGTCACTGAGCCACGCCCCACAAGGAATAAAAGTGGGTGTGATTGCTCTTTAGGCTTTGTGACGGTCAAAGTTAAAAACCTGAGTCACATTGTGTTACCTGAAATCTGGCTTGTACATATTTGGATTGGACCTTGGCTAACTCTTGCTTCGTGGATTACTCTTTGCTACTGGACCGGACTGAGGATAAACTCTCTCTTGCTTACTGTGAGTGAAAACTGACTTGGCAGGCATTTCGCAGTTTACTGCCAAAACCCTTATCTGCAAGGGATTCTAGTCTGATTGCATAATAAAAGCTTGGCAGGCATGCCTGGTTGTGTGTTTGCCTGTGTGGGGAAGGGGAGACAGAACATCAATTTTAGAAAGAAGCCCAGGAGAAATCTGGGAAATTATAACCAGTTAACTAACATCTGTTACTGGGCATAGATGACCAAGTCTTGCTGAAAACAGATTTTACAAAAATTCAGTGTGCCTCATCAACTTTTAGGTTTCGGTTACCATCTGTAGTGCATTTGATTTGCAAAAAGTCTTTGCCAAAATTCCTCTTCAATGGTTCTTATAAACTTAGTGACAAAGGGTTGATTTACCTTTTTGTAGACTGCTAACAAAAGGAATAACTTTCTGAAATGAGAAAAAGTAGGATGTAGAACTTAAGTTTTTGTGTTGGGACCATGAAGTGAATTTGGGGCAAACAAGGAGTGGGTTATGTTTATGGCTGGTACTATTCAGAGTGGAACAATCTTTTTCATGAATGGCAAATACCATTCAGTTCAAGGAGCTGCAAAGTAATACACACTAGAACACACATTCATACACACCTTTGTTTTAAATGGACATTGAATGGATCAATTTATGATCACTTGTTGGAGTGAAGTTACAATAGACCTCCCTGGAGTGACTTGCGACCTGATGGTGGATTTCCCCTGCAGTCAGATGATAGCATTTTGGGTGCTTGGCAACCAGCCTGCATTTACAGCTGTTTGTAGGTTTCTGCTGTGATCTGTGTCTTTTGTTAGGCAGCAAGTTGGGTTTACTTATGATTTCTGGCAAAAAACAGCCATTGGGTACAATGAGTCTGCTTAATGCCATGACGTTCATTTATCAACCACAGCAAAAAAGGTTGCAAAATTGAACGTGGTCAGTGACCACCATAACTATGTGTTATGGCTGGAATGACACTCGCAAGTCAAGAACTCTGTACTGTTTAGTCACTTTACACAGCATATAATTAACTTGTGGAAGGTACTATTTCAAAATCCAATGGAGGGCACTACGTTGGATGGTTTTATAAATGTAGTTTAGACAATTTTATAGAAGTCAAAATGTATCAATGGTTATCGATCTTGAAGTAATTCTGAGTTAGGGCAACAGGCTTTCAAACATCAGGTGCAGGAGGGAAGGGAGAATAGTAGGACAAGGATAGATCACCTCCTGCTTCAAGCACTCTAGTTGGCTACTGTGAGAAAGTGCTGTAAAGATTTAGCAGAGCTCTGTTATGTTCTTAAAATGCTGAAGTACTTAGTAAGATATTATTACACCTCAAGCATCGCCAACCATCCAGCATCAGAATCAAAACAACAATTATTAAAGAAATGAAACACAATTTGTATTACAGCATGTTTTGAGCTTGCAGTAGAAAGATACAAACTTATACAATAATTTTTGAGATAGGTAACCTTTCTAAGACAGCACAGACTTTTTTGTTTTGCATCTTAAAACTCTGCACGTTTGTTACAACTGCTTAAGAACCATACAGAAAACACCCTCTATCTTGGCTGAATTTCAGAGTTATGCTTCCTCACTCGTATTAACACTCAGGTTCAGGAACTCCATTCAGATGTAATGGAAAACAATTATGCATTAAAGAGATCATATAACATCATAGAGGGGGAAAATTAATAGCTCTCACGGTAGTAAATTAAATGTCTTACTCCAGTCTATGAATTTTGAGATTGTCTCTTTGCATCATACATTTGTATGCTCATGTCACTTCAAGGTTATAAGAGTCCTGGCTCTATTAATATATAAAAAGTTATAAAAGGCAGTCAAAATGGCAGGTGTGTCAGCTTTTTTTTAAATAAAGCCGTTTAGCTATTTAAATAAGGCTTATGAGATTATTCCAGTTATTTAAGAAAAAAGGCCTATAAAGCAATTGCTGATAATGAAGACTGCTGTTTCTTTCTTGCACTAGAAACAATTCCAAAATAAAAATATTTGCTTGTGCAAATCAGCAAAACGTAACATTGGGGGATGCTCATGAAATGATATGCCATCAACTTACATTCTTATTATCTCAGAAGAATCTAATGTTAAGTCTAAATTAAATTCTAATGCATACAACACCCTTCATTTATTCTAAAAAAATATGTACAGCATATTAATAGTATGCAATATGCAAAAGCCTTGTTGCTGATGGCAACTTTTAACCCTTCCCCCTCCCACCTTATTCACATGTGTACCTCTACTAAAACAATTACATCACTAAGCCTGTTAGTTTTAAGGAAATTAGAACTTGTAGATTTTCGTGTAGGGGCTCCATTCATTGGATTCTGAATTGTACACTTCAACTGTGTTCAGAAACTCGTTGCCATCAAATCCTCCCACTGCATAGATAGTGTTGTTCACTGTTGCAAAACCAGCATTGCTTCTTGGTGTGGTCATGCTACCCAACATCTTCCACTCATTCTTAGCAGGGTCATACATTTCCACACAGCTGACTGCACGTGAGCCATCAAAGCCACCACCAACAAAGAGTTTTCCTAGGAAGCAAATAAGAACATAAGCTTGAAGAACTTGTATCCCAGTAAACTGCCAAAAATGCAAAATTTCAATTGTCCACCCTCTCCCCCAAATATATGTGCTTAATATCTGAAGACTAATTGTATAGTGAACTAATTAGTTTTGTTTGAACCTAGGTCAGTTCTGCCAAATTATTTTTTTTTTTAATTTTTAATTATTATAACATAAAATGACATTACAAGACATACAACATTTATATTGTATATATACTCTCTTAACAGCTATTTCGTGATGATCTTCTAGTATTTACATTTTCTCCCTTTTCCCTTTATATTATTCCAGTTTCTTGTCCCCTCTCTTTTAATTAGTGTATTTATTAAGACCTCTATTAACTTTATATTTTCTATACATTGACATATTCATTAGTTCCTTTTTTACATTTCACCCCTATTTTTCTTCTCCGTTATTCCTATTCCTGTTCTCCAGTCACTTATACCATTTGCATCAGATTATATAATATTCCATATCCTCTTTTTCTTTAAGCTCTTTTGTTAATTTATCTCGGCACACTCTAAGATTTTTTTTATCAACTCTTCTTCTGTTGGTATATTTCCTTTTTTCCAATTTTGTGCGTATACCATACAGGCAGCTGTTATAATGTGTAAGATCAAATATTTTATTTCCTTGGTATATTTTTCTGTAAATATCCCTAATAAGAATGTCTCTGGTTTTCCGCCCATAGGTTGTTCTATTATTTTCTCTAGCCATTCTTTAATTTTAGCCCAGAACTTCTTTGCAGCTGGACATGTCCACCAAAGGTGGTAATATGTTCCGTAGCTCGTTACATTTCCATCACACTGGGGATTTACTCGGAAATATCTTTGCAAATCTAGCTGGGGGTAGATGTCATCTATGAAACATCTTCAACTGGTTTTCCTTGTCTGCCAAATTATTTTAGATCAGTCAATTTAGAATACTTTAACTGTTCTAGGTTTGGGCTAAACACAATATTAATGGGCAAGGATAATTTGTACTATCTTCCCTCTTCTCCCAGAAGCTGCTCCCAGTACAGCATAATCTATTGATTTGCAGATTCATTTTCCCCTCCTTAGCATCTTTCCTCCTTCCCCACGGCAGCTGATGCCCTTATGGTATACTTCCCATCAACTTCTGATTTTCCAGGTGCAACATATCCCATTGATTCCCTCCACTTATCTCTGACATCTTCAGTTATTTCCTATAAAACCACTTCTGCCAAGAGCAAAGCAGCATATTTCACCAGTGCATGGAACAAGTCACCCCAAAATAAAAGCATTTGAGTTAAGACAGGGATTACTTAAATGCAAATGTTCTGTTCCATGCAACAGTTATGCACAAAATAGTTTATCCTATAATTTATTCCACTGCTACATGGAAAACAGAACCCTACTTAGATGTATCCCATTGTCACAAGTATAGATCTTTGAATGGCAATAAGTAGGAAAGTTTTCGAGTAGCTTGAATTTCACAACTTTCAATCATGTACATGCATGTATACATGTGCACTCTATACCTACTTGTGTAACAAGCCAGTGTATCTGAAGTATCTATAGTCAACTTGATGTTGTAGTATAGAGGCAGATTAAAATAATATGGAAGTAGTGCTGTATGCTCACAAATTTAAGCAACTGTTAAAGTAAAAAAATTGTCATACTTCTCCAAACCCATGAGCTTACCATCAAGAACAGCAACACCAGCTCCGCGCCTAGCCACGTTCATAGATGCAATTAGCGTCCAAGTATTGTTTTCTGGATTGTAACGTTCTACACTGTTAAGGCAATTCCACGATTCAGCTCCTCCAATGATATATAAATACCCACCAAGTTCACATACAGCAGACTGGTGTCTACCTATAAAGATAAAAGAAGAAGAAAAAAAGCTGGTTTATCATCAAGATTCTATGTCTAAGATTGTGTCACTTAGGCATTCTGGAAAATTCTGCTTTTCTTTACTTGCAGCATATAATTCTTCCTGAGTTAAATTTTCAGGTGCATAAACTTGCCATTGGTAAATTCTGACACCTTCTACAGGCAAAACAAAATCTGCAAGAAGAGAAAATAAATCACTCTAAAACTTGAAAAGATTATGAACTTACGGATATTTAGCGAAGCACAGCTTGTCCAAGATTTGTTTATAGGATCAAAGACATCACAGTTTTTTAATCCCTTCTGTCCATAAGGATCTGACCCACCAACAATATACAGTTTTCCATTCAGTGCACATACTCCTGTTCATGCAAAGGGGGAAAAAAAAAAGAGAAGAAGTTACAGTTTGCAAGTTTTAAAATTAGTAGCTTTATAGAGCATTATAGATATTTACCTGCATTGCAACGATTAGTTCTCAGTTCTGGAACTGGAGTCCAATCATCAATTTCGGGATCATACATCTCCCCACAACTCAAATCATCGGAGTGTCCATTTGATCCACCAACAACGTACAGCTGTCCCTGGGTAGTGGAAATAAATGTTGTTGAAATGATCTTTTAAATTATATTATCTCTAAATCTGTGCATTAATAGAGAAGAGGCTTTTAAATCGGTATAATGAAAACCACTAAGATAGCATAATGGCCTAGTATTAAAGGCTTATCTCAAGATAAAACACCCCCGCAATATTGATCCCCTCCTACTCCAGAGAATCCTACTCTCCTACCTCCACCTAATCTAACACATTGCAATTGTTAAACAGGTTTCAGCAGGGAAATGAACATGTGATTTACTTCAAAACATACCATCAGAACTGCCATCTGGAATCGAGCTCTTGGAGTCCTCATTGGTGCGATGAAAGTCCAGCAATCTGTCCGTGGATCATAGCATTCCACAGTGCGCAAACATTCTTGTCTGTTATAGCCACCTGGGTGTAAAAAGAACATATAGAAGATGTATTATTGGGTTAGCGAAATACTATCTTTAAAAAGCTTAGATGTGTGATCCTCCAAAATTTTTATGAACTTGAACTTTTGCTACTGTTAGCTAGCATATCTCCAGTTCCAAAAGATTTGAAGGGCAACATATTGCTCAACCCAAGGTATAAGAATTATGATATTACCTGCAGCAACCAGCTTGCTGTTAAGTTCTGCTGTTCCCAATCCAGATCGAGCATACTGCATAGGAGACATCACCTTTTCTATAAGATCATCTGGTTGAACCTCAAAACTCAAACTTTTCATCAGTCGTGGAGTACTAGTTGGGGAACTCTGTGGACTGCTACGACCATGAAGGAAAATCACACAAAAGACACCATCCAGAACAGAAAGACACAGATAGGTGTTATCTGAAAAGCAAAACATATATTTCAATTTCAGTATACCAAGGTTTTCACATCCTTCCCTCTAAATGTGTTGTAATTCTAAAAATCATTAAATCATTCAAGGAAAAAGAATATCTATTATGTACGTGAGCAGTTGTTTACTTCCTCCCACTACTTCTGCATTTAACACGAATGAAATAATCTAAAGTAAAACCAGCAACAACAAACTTTGGCTTACTTGAGGTCTTCTCTGAAGCAACAATTTTCCACTCGTGTTTAAGATTCTGCACTGCTGCATTTGGTGAGAGACTTCCAGAAGAACTGCTACTTAACTGCTTGAGATCATTCTCACGGAGTGGCCTTTTCTGCAAAATCAAAAGGCAGCTACAGAAACCTAGCCAGGGAGCAAAATCTGCTCTGCCTTTGTCTTCAGAACTACTTTTATTGCTGTAGAGCCTCATCCAATATGCACAGCTACACAGATAACTTGCTGAATGCTTTAGCAGCAAGATGAAACAGTTAATGCTTTGTTTATCCACAAAATAATGTTCTACTCCATTTAATCACTTACTATCCTCAACTTCACAGGTCTCCATTTTAAAATACAATTCAAATGTATACAAAAAAAAATAATTTATTCCTTACATCAAATCAGCTTTTACGAAATTCAAGGTATTACAAACTGTATTCACACATCATACAAGCCATTGGTTTACCACTCACAAAACTGGGTTCACACACTGCACTAAGACAAATGCTTAGCACAAAACATAAACCCTATCTAACTAAATTGCTTATTTTAACACTATGTAAATTACCTACTTTAAATCTATTCTGTATTATTTTTATTACTTTTCAATGGTTTAAATCTACAGTAGCTATTTTCTTGCCAACATAAAATTTTCACCTTATTGCCTATAGCCGTGATGGTGAACCTATGTGCACCGGAAACCCGAAGACCAGCTGGCCAGTGCATGCATGCGTTCCAGTTTGGGTACTCAGTGCCGAAAAGGTTCGCCATCACTGGCCTATAGGATTTCTCAGCTAAAATTAGGGGATCTATTTTTTTAGAATAAAGTTATTCTGCAATACAGCTTCCTATTTCCCTTTAACCTGTGTTTCATTATTTGTTCTATTTCTTTGTATTTTTTATTTGACTGCTTGTTTAAATATCCTAACCTTTTCTCCTTTTTACTCTTCACTTCTAAATCAATGTGCGTAAATTAATACCATTTGCTCTCTTCAAACATTAAATGCTAGTGAAAAACTTACTAAAAAATGGCTATTGAGAAAGTAATGCCATCTCACTCTAGTTCTTGTAAATTCAGAAATGAGTCACAATTAAAATTAATATGAATTTTGTTTCAAACTTAATAAATTGAAGTGTGAAAACAACTTACTACTAAGTCCAGAAAACAAACAGGAATCTCATTAAATGAAACAAAATTTCCCACTACTTTCTGCCATTTATCCAGAACACATTAATTTATTCCTGCAACGACAAACCTTTTTGCTCAAGTGAGTCCATTGTTTACACCAGGATTTCAAAATTATGTTACGATTTGGTACCTAACTGCCAGTTGTGACAGAAACATGTTCTATTTTCTCCAATACTCCTTTTCTCCAGAACTCTTGAGAAAAGGGGAGACTTGTTGTTCTGTCACATTCATCTTCTCAGCCCATATAAATCTTTCAACCTCATGGAAGCTCAAGTTAAATATCTAATTCTATTCTTGGTTTCACAGTATTTAGTGTGTATTAAATGCATTAAGGAACAGCTCAAAACTAGATGAGCCAGAAGACACAATTATTTTAAGTTTGTATTTACCTAGTCTTCTAACCTGGAAATGTCTTATTTTCATTATACTACACAACATTTTAGTTGTGTCGTACTACTCTACCCAGCTTTACCTGAGGTTACCTCAGACCATGTGCATTTTGTACCTGCACAAACTGAATGTGGTCATCATCACTGCCATACACCTCAGCCTGTCCATCTAGTGGATTTCCATCAAGCAGCTTGTGATCAGCTGAGTAGTACAACGTTTGAACCTGCAAAACAACAGAACAGCAATCTGGCTATAGTCTCCATTGCTGCTTAACTAATGGTACATTGTATAGAAACTTCATTAGGATTCCAGGAGTGCAGCCTGATCTTCTCTCCATTTAGCAGAATGGCATTTTTTTTTTTTTAAAGGGAGGTTTCTCTCACGACGACAGGTCTTCAAACACTGGATAAAGGCTTCTTGTTTTCACAGCTCAAAAGAAATCTTCTTGACTTCTATACTCGTGCCATAAACATCCAAATGTACAACAGTATAATGTACATTATCGTTCAGAATAAACTGTACAAATTTCTTTTTGCAAATCACAGTTTTGAAATAGGTAAATCAAACACTTATGTTTTATAAAAGGGATTGCAAGAAAGATAATGGAACTATTTTTCATTTCAGGAACTTCTGTTGCCTACTACATCTCAGATTAAATGTATTAGTACTTTAAGGGAAATTTGATTCTGAGCAAACAACTGCTCTGGAAATTAAGGCTTTCCCTTGATGGCAACTAAATAAATTTTTTGAAACAATCTGAAATGTGAATCTCCAGTGCATTTCATTTTTAAACCAAATGGTTGAAGTTATGCTTGTTAATTATACAAAACTTTTCAATTGTTAAAATAGCCTGTAAAGAAGTAAACACCATTAAACATCATCATCGTTCTCTGCCCACAGCGAATTTTCATAGGAGAACTGGGGCAGAACTGCTGCTTCTTTACGTGTCATTACACTTGAAGTTTCTTCTATGGTCCTTCAGCGATGAGTATCCTAGTTTTGTTAATAAACCTATGGGGAGATAAATCAATGGGGAGGAACAACCATTAGAACCTTTGTGCTACTTTCTCTCTTTAAGTAAAACCTGTAAAAAGAATACATTAAGAACAAAACAAGTTTCAAACCACCTCCCCAAATTTAAAGTGAAGATAATTGCTATATTTGAAGTTTCCTAAAGAAAACAGAGACAAAAACAGAAGACCAGCTCGAACAGTAGTTTAAGCAGCTCACCTGAAACCCCCCTAGTTTCTCAGCTTAGGGATACCTACAGTAAAATTTAAATTCTTTATAGTTTTTGTTTTAAAGGGAACAAAAAAGGAGAAGGGATCATCCTTAATTTCAGAAAAATGTAGCAGTTAAAGATGGCCCAATCTCATTTTTCTTAAAACTGACCTCTTCCATCAGATCTTCAAGGCTGTCTCCGTTCTCCCAAATGCTGCGCTGTACCCAGTTGATTACCTTTGTGTACAGCTTCCCATTGCTGGGCAAGCTAACATTATCTTCCAGCATAACCTCCAGCTGAAATAAAAAAGAAAAGCACACTGAGGTTACAAAGCACAACCCTAAATTCACACTAGTTAAGAGAGCCTATAACCCCAAACAAACATTATAAATACCATGTTTCCCTGAAAATAAGACCCTGTCTTATACTTTTTTGAACCTTGAACTAAGCGCTTGGCTTTATTGCCATGCATTCAAAAGCCCGATTGGGCTTATTATCAGGGAATGTCTTATTTTGGGGGAAACAGGGTATGATAAAGATTTCTTCAGTTTTCAAAGGCTATACTTTTACATATATTTTTGTATAATACTGAAAACCTAAGTAGAGTTTACATTTTCAACAGGGAAGGAAGTTATCAACTGTAATCTAAACAGCAATTAGTAATTGATGAAGGTATTTCAAAATAAAAAGCACAAATGAAACTTAGTACTCTATGGCTATTATACTGAATCATTCAGAACAAGCTATTTCTAACATTTTGAACAACATATTTTAGCCTTCTGTGAACAGATACTTAGGAAGTGAGCCCAGAATTTCAGTTGTAAGTTGTTGCATTTGTTAATAGCAATAGCACTTAAGACTTATATACTGCTTCATAGTTCTTTTACAGCCTTCTCTAAGCGGTTTACAGAGTCAGCATATTGTCCCCAACAATCTGGGTCCTCATTTTACCGACCTTGGAAGGATGGAAGGTTGAGTCAGATAGGGGAAGGAGGAAATGAGATAAGTACCTTTAAACGTGGCAGTTTGAGAAATTCTTCTTGGTCAGAGATCTGCAACAAATGCTCTTGAATGTAACCATCAATCTGGTTCAGTAATCGCGAATCACTCATGTTGCTTGCAAAGTTCCGATAAGAGATGCAGCTTTGAACACTCATCCTGGACAGCAAGTAATCTCCACAAACCTTTTTTTTTTTCAAAAAGAGTTTACAATTATGATATATTGTAACTTTGCAACTTCATTTTGTTTTAGATTTTCTCACCACAGATCCTGACTCTGTATTCCGTTAGTTTGATTTTTAAAATGACATAATATATTCACTTATCTATTATCAATATTAAAAAAAAACCCTCATGGGATATTGTGTCTTTTTTGTATCTTAGTATTTTGCCCACTTGGTTAAGTTATTTTTGGCCACTTTTTCTCTAAATGATTTTCTATGATTAAAAGAGACTTCTTGTCAAAGTTTTAACAATGTGCTCTAAAGACTTTTATTTTAGTTTTGTTGCTGTGTAATCATGATTATAGTGTCCAATTCATCTATTTAGGTATATCTTTTGAGTACAAGAATATAGCTTCTTAAATGGGTTAACAAAAATATATGAAACTGGCCCTGGAACTGAAGTGTAAACAGTGTGCCAGCAGCTATTGAAACTAATTGATTTTGAATATACTTTAACTTGACATGTGTTTGAAAGTGTTCAGTATTTATATTTTAAGGTATGACTGGCCTCAATTCTTTATGCATTCATGGATATATTTGTGTATCTTGGCAGCACCATTGAAATGGTTTACTGATTTCCAAGTCTATGTCTCAGCTGTAGCATTCCCTGAACGTTTCCTATGGTGAGTGCTAACTAAGCCTGAATGTGCTCAGGGAAGTCATTCAAGTTTTGCTACCTGCCAAAACCTCATTATACCTGCTTGACTCTCTCCATCTTCAGCCTCTTAGCTGCAGAGTATACATCTTTGACCAGTTCTCTATCAGCCTTTAATCTGTTAAAATGACATAATTATTATTTAGATTTATTCTGGACAGAGTATAAAGTAAAAATGTTTGTAATATAGAAAAACGGATCACTTACTGAGCAGTGTAAGCATAATTTAACAAGACTTCAACAGCCTCTGGATTAAGATCATCAAATTTCACATGAGAAACGCCATGAGAATCACTGTCATTATTGAAGATTTCAAAAAGATAAGGACTGCAGCAAGCTAGTACTGCTCTGTGTGCCAGCATCTCATGTCCGCAGACCTTCATTAAAATAAAACCCTGCATTATTTATTAAATTGGAAATAGAAACTATTCATCAAATTATAAACCTGTAGTTTGAGTGACTCGATGTACCAAAACACTTGGCAAAACACTTTTACTTCTGGTTGATTTAAAAATATTAAAACATTTCTGTCATAAATGCAAATATTTAATTAGGATTGATTTTGGACCAATCATGATCATAATTAGAAAACTAAAAAAGAGGCTTAAAAAGAAACCTCAAAGTAGTGTGAACGGATCCCACAGTATGCAATAGAAGGCCACTATTAATGTCTTATTATAGATAGTCCTTGAGTCACGACTATAATGGAACCTGCCCATTCACTGTCATAAATCAGGTCCCGTGATTGGCCCAATTTTTTTTGCAACAGTTGTTAAGCAACTGTCACGGCCATTAAGTGAACCCACAGTTCACAATGGGCTGGTTTGGCTGAAAATTGGAAGTGAATTCATGTTTTTGGCAAACTGTTCTAAATTGTGGCCATGTGACTGCAGGATGCTGCAAATGGCTGCAAATGCAGCCCAGGTGTCAAGCGCCCAAAATGTGTTCATATGACCATGGGCCTGACCATCCGAGTTTCAAATCCAGGTCCTAAGTACCCTTTCCCAAATAGTCCATCATAACTTCAACAGGTTGCTAAGCAACCAGCTGTAAATTGAAGACCTGTATCTATATTTGAAATAAAATTATCAAAATAGATATCCTCTTTAAAATATTTATGAATATTTTAGAAACTTAGCATCAGCAGGCATGAAATAAAACACATTTATATTACCTGAAGCTTAACATCACAAAATTGGCCACTTTTGCGCAAAGCATTTAACTTGGCAACAGATGATTCGATGAAGTTTTCATCTTCAAACATCAAATACCCATTAGGAATCATTTTGCTGTTTCTGTGGCTGAAACAAAGAATAGCTTGTGAAATTTAATATAAACTACTCTAATCACAGTTCTTTTACACAAGACCATCTTAAAATTATGCATCATACTATGGTGTAAACTATACAGAAAATAACAAAATTCAGACCTGTGTGCAAGCATTGCAGTGAATTATGCAGTAGATTCCCCCCCCCCGAATAGATCTAATAATATGATGTATCTAATTCAAATAGATACATTCTTTTTCCATTCTTTCCCATTGTAATTTCAGATGTCTCCTATATTATACTGAATCTGTACCATGGGATTAAATATTTGGTATGAGAATTTATGGCATTCTTAGCCATAAGCACATTGACAACAGAAAAGCATGTTTTTACATAATTGTTGACAAATAATTACAATTTTAAGGATGCTAATAAGTGCCAGTTATTACAAAGTGACTCAAAGCATTTAGTTACTGAGGAAAACTAAAGAATACTGTCTCTCTGAACAACTCACAGCCAAACATATATCAATATCAGAAATAATCTCTGTCCCTATACAAAGATAAAGTGGATCTCTATCTTCCCTTGACTGTAAATAGACTAATTTGGAGGACAAATATTTTGTTGCTGCTGTTGTTCTTCCTTCTGCCCCTTGCCCAGAATGTTTCTCCTTTCTCCCTCTATATGTGTTAGGAGGCATATCTAATTAAAAACAAAACAAAACACCTAGGACACTTATCCAAACCTCAGAATTAAGTGGATTATAACTGAACATTCATTTCAGGAAAATAAAAGTTGCCTTAACACAAGCTGGGAAATCAATATTGAGGGGGAATAAAAGCTTTTATGTCTCTCTCTTACAGCTTTGTAGAGGCTTGCTTTTTAATTTTAAAAATGAGAGCTGTTCCGCTTTGCAACTGTTTCTTTGTGCTTTACAAATGACAGTATTACAAAAACCGGCATGTTATCTTCTTTTTCTCTCAATGATTATTTTTCAAGAAAAAGTAACCACCTCAGCAATAGGGACTTTTCAGTGTAACATATGGTTACAAGTAGCTGCTCTGTTTGCTTTCAAGGTCAGAAAGAAGAGTAAGAATTATCTTCTTTGCATAGATTGGGACAACTGTCCTCCAACGAATCTGTCTAGTATGACTTCTTTATGCAGCTGTTTACAATTGGAACTAAAATTCTGTTTTGGTGTTTACATTTTTCTGGTGTAGTCATTTATTTCCTTTTTTACTCTGGCTTTATGGTATCAGAACATGGGAAAGTCTATCTACTTAAATATATACTGATTTATATTTACAATACATCACATGAAATACTATTTACAAGCACATATACATGAATAAACTCACCAGTTAAATTTGTGCTGTGATTTTGCAGTTAGGAGACCTTCAATAATCCACTGTGTGCTATTACAGGGTATGTCAATTTATATTCCTTCTTAGGTAAACACTGGTTTGGAAAAAATGCATGCAGCTGTAACTTCTAAACTGTTGACTCCAAAACTATCAGGCTTTAAAACGATGTAATCAAAGTCCTTAAAAGCTATAGACATGAATTTCTTCTGTGATAGTCATGCATCATACTCTGAAACAAAAAACAAATATTAAATGAATTTGGAATTTCCATATGTATTATTCAGATTTTCTAGATGTTATTTGAAGAACAGATCTATGAAAAATACTTTTATTCCCTTATGAACAGAAATCCAGGGACAATTTCATACTAAGTATATATTCTAAGATATAGCTGAAAATACAGCCTACTCCATTTGAAAACTGAATCTTTAGATCTGTGTTATAACTAAATACTATTTTAGAATGTAATATAAATTGGGCAGAAGTCAGATTAAACAGCATAGCACTTGCTACGTAAACATTATAGAAATTGGGAAAAATCTATCATTGCAATTCAATACAATGAAGAGAGTTGAAATTTATGTTTTCCTATAGTTTATTGTATTTATACGGTTGCTTAGAGTTACTTTGTTGAGAAATGATAGCTAAATAAAAATCTACAAAAACCAATAATTTTCAAGCCTCTTCAATGTACCAAATTGTAATGATGGAATCCCCCCCCCCCGCCCAATTTCTATACCATTTTTCAATAACTTGATAGTACAAGGGTTTAGTGCACCCTGTTATTAACACAGCTGCCTGCAATTTCTGCTGGTTCGAATCTCTCCAAGGCTCAAGGTTGACTCAGCCTTCCATCCTTTCTAAGGTAGGTGAAATGAGGACCCAGTTTGTGGGGGCAATAAGCTGACTTTGTATAAAAATTTACAAAAGAATGAAGGCTATTGCTTAAAGCATTGTAAGCCGCCCTGAGTCTCCGGAGAAGGGCGGCATATAAATCAAATTAAAAAAAAAAAAAAAAACTTAGACTTCAATCATTTCAGGCAGGCTGTACCATGTATACATTCCCTCATATATTACTGGCATAGTTTCAATAAATTAAACATTCAAATCCATAAGGCAACTATTGCCACCTAGATTTAGTACTACAATTTTCAGCATCTTTGAGGTTTAAGGGAACAGTTAATAAAAGTACTTTGATTTGAGTTGGATGAAAGGGCATATGTGGCATAAGAAACTTTAATGTAAAGTTGTGCACGTTTAAAAATGTGTGAGAGATTTACTAGAGAATGATCTTGAAGGAGACATGTACCAATTCATGGAAATATTTAAATAGACAGTTATATAACCAAATTATGACACTTGAAAAGCCATGCATATTTCATAATTTATGCATCTCATAAACATACGCCCAACTATTAATAGCTGCAACAGCAGGTGAAATTAAAAAAAAATCACTCTTCAGATTAAAAAAAAAAACACAATTGTGTAACTTTATGCCTGCCTATGCAGCTATGCTGCAATCCAAGTTCAAAAATAATTGATAAATATCCAAATGTGATTATTTACAGATTTGCAAATCTGAGGCCAACTACGATCAAAGAAGAGTCGAAAAAAGTTGCAAATTTTTTTAAAAAAACCACTCCTATCACCAATTATAATATTTCTAAACAGAGTAACAATTTCTCAATGCCAGAATGTTGAGAAAATGCTCTTAAAAAAAGCCTGGATGAGAATTGATACTATATAAAACAGCAAAGCATTAACAGTCCTAGGATAAAATAGTACAGTACTGTGCATTAATCCTGTTCTAAAGAGGACAGAAATAAAAAGTAATGGAAGTTGGAAAAACAGCTTCTTGTATAGTATAGTCATATAACTATGCCTTTCAATATTGGTACATCATACCTTTCCTGGAACCCCTTCAACTATACAACATGTATGAAGTTTAGCTCAAGTAAGCAAAATAAGCATAATATAATTATGACAACCTTTTCTAGGTTTATGTTGATCAAAACAGCAGCACTAAGGCTTATCTTTTTCATAATGTATTCTTTCCACCTCACAACACTCTGGTTTCTGTTCAGCTGACAGAAATATTTCACCCTATTAATTCTACCTCGCAGAAATAACAATTAACACAAGGAGGGGCTGTGATACAGGTACGGTATGTAAGCATAATATTTGACTCAGAAATGATAGGGTAAAAGGAAAGTTACAAACTCATTAAATGTAGAGCCCTTCCCAAATATTTTAAAGGCGAAAAACCTTCCTATATTTTGAATCCTAGATATATTTTTTTTGTTTTAATACAGAATACAACTATTAAATTGTGCTATTCAGGGACAAGCAAATGACAAGACATAAATTAATACTGCCAATGTCATGCTAATATTCCTGGGAGGTTTACATTTTGACCAGAGGAGCATTTACTACTTTCCTTACTTAAAATCCCACAAATAACCATATACAATACTTCAGGAACATTCTGCATGAAGAAATTTACAGACAATTATTTTATAAATGTGGTTTTTATATTCTAAAGTAATTCCAAACAATTTTATGATATGGAAGACTAACAAAAGCTCGTCTCCCTCCTCCGTAGCTGTGCAACATACACATTCGATCATACACTTTCATCTTTCAATTGGTTGAAAAAGAAAGCACACTAGCCAATCATATTTCTACCACCAAGAAGCATATTGGAGCAGAGGCTTTTCAATCCTATGAGCTTGGCAACAGGATGCAGCAACGTGGAGAACGAACAAAGGAAAAACAGAATAAGAAAAAAAATCTACCCAACTTCCAAATAATGAACAATTTTTACCTTATAGCTTATTTTCCCCACTTCCTGGCAATTCTAAAATTGCAATTCAAAAATCCTTGCCAATCCTTCTTTTCTTTCAAACAAGGATACTCCCTAATCCAGACAAAACAAGTCCAAAAAAACATGTCTTAGCTTGCTTTTAGACACGGCCAATATTCTGTATGATGAGTACATCATCTGGGAAAGGTCAGGGCTCCTTGCCCGTATTTTAAGATTGTTTGGGGGATGACAAGTCAGATTTGCTGAAAACACCAAAATTTAGCACGCCTTTCTTTCAAATCGGTCTTCCTATCTTAAATTATGTTATTTGACCGCAAAGAAGAATATCCCCTCTTTCCCTTGCAGTCTTTTGAGGATTTGAAAGAGAAGAAATGTAAGCAATGGATGATAATAATCCCATCTCGGTAACTCAACAGTATTAAACCTTGATGAAGCCTCTCTACTCAAAATGCTGCAAAATCGGAGCGACTTATAGTTTCACAAGGTTGTTTGTTTTTTTTTACCCGATCCAAGTAGAAATTCTTCCTACTGTTGAGGGTTTATGACACCATGATCTCATATATATATATATATATATATATAGTCAGCCACCGATTTAGGGGAACGCCCACTACTGCAACCATCCACGTTGAAATTAAGGGCATACTGACACAGCAAAGCCTCTTCTTTTTCCCGCTCCTTCCACTCCTCGGCGGAAAAAAGCTGCACCGAGTGTTAAAAGAACATTCCCCCCCCCTTGGAACGAATGGGAGGGGTCATCAGACTAACAAAATCGAGGTGGAAACACACACCCCCCACACAAAAAGGAATAAATATTCCTTACTTGGAGTCCACGCATAACGAAATCTTTTAGACGCAGAATCCCCCTTTCCATTTCCACTGCGCATTTTATGGATATCAAGGCAATCCACGTGCGCTACCCTAGTACCGCACTCTACAAAAAGCTCCGGCAGTTGCCCTTCGCTTTTCTTCCCCATCTCGAAGCTAACCGGCGGGGCCAGGCGGGCTCCGGAGTCCCCTCCTTCGAGATCCAACGGTCTTCTGTTGCACAGGACCCCACAACCTACGGACATTTTTTTTCGCCTTCCCCCTCCACCCCCTTGGAGACAAAAAGCCCAACCGCGCGGACTTAGGCGAAGCCTGGAAAGAATGCCGTTGGCTCGCCCGCCCTTTCGCTTACCTGCAGTTGCACAGGGTAAACGACACCGTTCATATTGAGAACGTCCAGTCTGTAGAGAAGGAAAGGCGGCTTCTGCTTCCAAGATGTGGGGCGCGCCGTGGCACTCCAGAGGAACTACCAGAAGGGGGGGCGAGAAGTATTGGAAAGGAGACCGTGAAGGGAAAGGGGGGGTGGCGTGGAATTAACAAAACAAAAAAAAAACGAAAAACCCGAGAACGGGCGGCGGCGAGAGGAGAAGCGCGCAACTCGTTCCGCCTCCCTTTCGCCGACAGACTCCGCGTGGCAGGACAGAGGATCACGCGCAGGAAGAGGGAACGACCGAAAGGCGGGAAGGAAGGACGAGCAAATCCGACGTCAGTGGTGACGAGGCAGCGCGCGCTTCTTTTTTTTTTTTTTTCTCTTCCCCTTCCTTCCTTCTCCTCCAGCGGGAGAGATTGAGAAAGACCGCAACGCACCCTCCTCGCACTACGGCTACCCGCCTTCTGCGGCTATTCCGGCGAGGTGGCTGGCTAAAAGACGTCGCTGTCGGCGCTCCGCCTCCTCGCAGGGTCCTTTTTTTTTTTTTTTTATGGTAACCCTCCGCCAACAAACCGAGACGATAGGTTAAGAGCTCGCGGTGTGGCGAAGTTCAGATTACTCGAATTACTCCGCGGGTCGCAAGATACACTTTTAGGAGAGGCAATTAAAAAAAAACAAAAAACAGTTCCGCCTCGCAACAGATCCGGCTGGGAGCTCCTCCTCCTCCTTCCTCCGTCTGTCCGTCCCCCGCCCCCCACCTCCACCCCGCTGGCGGCAAAGTGGGTCAGTAGAAGGAGGTGGGGGGGGAGGGGGCGTGCAGTAGCGCGTTATTCTCCTCAGAGAAAAGAGGAATCGGCTTCTTCTTCCTCTTTCCGTCCCTTCGAAGGGAAAAATGAAGCGATTTTGCTTCTGCCGGTGATTTACTGTTTGTATCAAAGGCCACCTGGAGTTGCCATCGCCTATTCGACGTTTTTTTTCTTGTCGCTCCCAAGCTGAGGATGTGTTTTCATTGTTGGCTTCTAAATGTGTCTCAACAGCCCCGATCCCTCCTTTATATCCCAATTAAATTCTAACGCGAGTAAATCGTAACTTTGACCGACCGAAATACGATCTTCAATTCTAACGATTTGCACAGTCTCCCTTACTTCCAGATCAGGCTGCTTTTTTTTTTTTTTTTTTTGGCTTTGTGGCTTAAAAAAATGAAGACCCGGTAAACTTCCTTCCTGTAAGAAAGGTCGGTAGATGTCCTTTCTGGTTGCGGTGGCAGCTGCGCGAAGGGCTTCAAAAAGATCTTTCCTGCAGCTTTGCAGAGGCCTCCTTGAATCGGCAACTGGGGAAGAAAGACCAGTTGAACCGGACGGATTAATTTTGAATAATAGACATTTGTGGGACTGCAGCCATATTAAGATGATTAGTTCTGTCTTTTGCAAGAGGAAGAAAAAAAAATCTCCTTTAGACATTCATTGTTTGAGTGTTCTCTCGTTTTAGAACGGGGCTAAAATGGGGTTGACTGATAAATGACTTAATACGGCTTTTAAATTCTGCTCTTAAGGTTCAGGGTACAGGTAGTCCTCTACTTAACAACAGTTTGCTTAATGACTTGTCAGAAGAAATCAAACCCCACCTCCCATCCCAAATAAAATATTAGCCATAAGGAAAAGCCTCAGAAAAGCCAAAAGACCAAGACAGGCTAATAAAAAACTGCCTGAACCCCCTTCCACATTCAAGCCTGATGCCTAAAGAAAACATTGTAACAAGAAGCTAACTGCGGATGCCAGCACTTGAGATAACAAGCTTACTGAAAGAGGAAGACAACTATCTAGATGGCTCCATTTACAAGCAAAACAAATACTGCTGGCAGAAGTCATTTCTCGACAGGATATTTCCAAACCCCTTACAGCAATTTCGACAGCTAACAATAGCATAGTGATAGGATTACTAAGAAGTCCCTCATCCAAAAATCTAACGCAGGACATAGCCATCAGCCACAATAAGAATTACCCAACACCCTTTCAGAACACAAAGTCTATATTGCACAAATCCCAAACTTCAAAGTTAAAGAAACTATAACGATCCATCCACTCATTCAGCTATTTGGTCAGCTCTCCCAGAATCACACACTGCTGGTGGTTCTGTTTCAACAATAAACCAACTTTCTTTCCAATCAGCCTCCATTTTATTCCCGGCTTTGAAGTGGAACCACAAAGTGGATTTTTCTTCCTACAGACTGTTAAAAGTTACAACAACTTACAACCATTTTTCACTCTTACAAAGATTGCAGCATCCCTGTAGTCATGTGATCAAAATTCAGCCGCGAGGCAACTGACTCATATTTATGACAGTTGAGTGTTCTGGGCTCATAGGCTCACCTTTTGTGACCTTCTGACAGCAAAGTTAATGGCAAAGGCGAATTCATTTAACAACCATGTTACTAACTTAACCACTGCAATGATTCACTGAACAATTGTGATGAGAGGTCGTAAAATGGGGAAAAATTCATTTAACAACTATCTCACTTAGCAACAAAAATTTTGAGCTCAGTTGTGGTCGTAAATCAAATAAGCATATTTGGGCAATTGGATTAATTCATACATCCCGGGGCAATGTGACAACCTAACCTGAGATTTTACTGACTATCCTTCACTAGCTGTTTTCTTTCTTCACCATATTTCTCCCAAATTCCCACATTTCGCAGTGAATCATTAAATATAAACTACAAGCAAGAACAAGAGAATAAAGAAAACATTGAGTTTGCAATTGGGATGAATGTTGAACAGCTCACTTTTAATGCAGCCTAGTATTAAATGAGCAATTATATTCACATACTGTATCTAGCTATGGAACAATATGTTTTGTTGTTAGCACGAGTAAGTCCTGTTGCTGTATTTTGCACACCTTAGCATATTGTTTAATTAACTGTACAAACTTGTATCAGTCACGGTAATTAAACCATGATTTAATATTCTAAAATAGGGGTGTGAAACTCAAGGCCCAGGGGCCAGATTCAGCCCATGGGGTGCTTAGATCTGGCCCGTGGGGTCGCCCTGGAAACAGCGAAGGACTTGCCTGCAGTGCTTCTGCCAGCAAAAGCAGAGCTCGGGAGGACTGTGTATGGCCCTCCCAAACTCCATGTTCACTTGCAAAGGGTTGTAGGAGGCCATCACAGCCGAAAATGGAGCTCGGGAGCCAGTTTTTGCTGGCAAAGCAATTGGGCCACCACAGGCTCCCCTGACACGAGTGATGTCGAGCTGGCCATGCCCACTCTGCCCCCCCAAGGTCAAACACAACCCTAATGCGGCCCGCAATGGATTCGAGTTTGACCCTCCTGTTCTAAACCATGAGATAGTGGTATTAGTTGTATATGTCCTCCTTGTTTTGCATTCATCCCAAAAGATTTCATCCCTTTTGACTTTCTGAAAGTCCCTGAAGACCTGGTTGTTCCATCAGGCCTGGGGACTCCAGGGGACTGGTGAAATATTGAGGTGGCCCCACTGTTTTTAATATCTGCTCTTCATCTGTGTTTATTTTTCCCTTTTAACTTTTCATAATTTTAGAGCTTTTAATAACAATATTTTATTTTTTCTTTTTCTCCCCCCCCTTTATGATTTTTATAAATAATATCAGGTAGCAAACATATGTAACACTCCTTCCTACTCCTATTTTCCCAACAACAGACAATCCTGTGAGGTGAGTTGGGCTGAGAGAGAGGACTGGCCCCCAAAGTTGTTTTTTGTATGCCATTTCATTGTATGCCATTTGGCGTCATTTGTTTATCCAGTGGGCAGACTACATGACGAAAATGAATAAGTAAATATGAATATTTGCTATTGTTTGTAATTGCTTCAATTGAAACACTGCTTATAGAACCAGCCTTGGTTTTTTAAAGATGTTTATTAATATGGTATAATTATTTTCTCAGCTATGAAGGAAGCATTGATTGGTTAACCCATGTTAATAAAGATAAAGGTTCCCTTGAATTAAATCCAATTTCAGGTTTATTGGAAGGCTGCTTAGCTGCTATCATTTATTGTGTTTGTACAACTTGTTAAATTACAGCCAAGACTTAATCTTAACTGACATCTGTACTTGGAGTTGCCATAACTTTTAAATCAAAGTTTAACTTATGTTTAAATTCTGATTCTCATAAATACATAGGGTGAAATGGCACCATGGAACCTCATTAATTACACTATTTTTTCTGACACAGCAAGTTATGTAAATAAAGCTAAAATGTTGGAGAATAATGCAGATTGGATATTTTCAAAATCCATAAGTTATTTCTATTTGGAATTTTTTCAAGGTGAGCCTATCTGGGCTGCAAACATTGGGATGGCCAGTAAGTGACAGCAAAGAGGATTGATTAATTGAAAAAAGAGACCACATACATACAAAAGAGAAAAAAGAGACCACATACATATTCTCAATGATGATTTATCCCTACCTTGTTCTTTCAGAACTCCCAATGGGCCACCATAATTGAGTCCGTTTACCTTGCTAGTTGTCCTCTTTTTTTCCCTTCTATCTTTCCCAGCATTAGATCCTTATTGACATAATGTGTCCCAATGTAGAATAATTTGAGCCTAGTCATTTGTGCCTCAAGTGAGAACTCTTGAGTTAAATTGTTTTATGATCTATCAATTTGTTTTCTTGGCTTTCCACAGAATTCCCAGGAGACCTTTACCCCACTAAAGTTCAAAGGTGTACTCTTCTTATGTTGTTTCTTTAAAGTCTTTCTTTTACATTTTTCTTCCATTGAGTATCACAGGGAATACTGTGGCTGACATTGTTCTGATATTTGTAGATACATATCACAACATTTTAATATCTTTTTTAAGGCCTTCATGGCTGCTCTATCAGGTGCTAGTCTGCGGCATATTTCTTGAATGCTTTACTGTTGATAGTTGATCCTAAAAGGCAGAAGCTATCCACCACTTTGATATCTTCATTCTAAAGTTAGCTGATTGTTCTGTTTTCATTAGTTTTTTTTTTCACTGTGCTCTTTGACTTTTAGTACGATGGCTTGCAGCTCCTTTGCCATTAAGGTAGTATCATCAGCACAGTACAGATTTCTTCCTCCAATTTTAAACCATGTGCATCTTCCAATTCAGCTTTCTTTATGTAGTATAATAATATATGTTCCCCAAAAATATGCTTCCTATATATTTGGCATTTAGGTTGAGTAAATAATGGGAGTCTTGCTGCATTTCTTTCTGACTCCAACTGGAGTCAGTCTGTTTTGCCATGTTCTGTGTGTATTGTCACTTCATGACCTGCATTTACAGTCAGGTCCAGAAATATTGGGACATCGACACAATTCTAGCATCTTTGGCTCTATACACCACCACAGTGGAGTTGGAATGAAACAAACACAATGTGCATTAACTGCAGACTGTCAGCTTTAATTTGAGGGTATGTACATCCAACTCAGGTGAATGGTGTAGGACTTACAGCAGTTTGTATATGTGCCTCCCACTTGTTAAGGGACCAAAAGTAATGGGACAATTGGCTTCTCAGCTGTTCCATGGCCAGGTGTGTGATATTCCCTCATTACCCCAATTACAATGTGCAGATAAAAGGCCCAGAGTTCATTTCAAGTGTGCTATTTGCATTTGGAATCTGTTGCTGTCAACTCTCAAGATGAGATCCAAAGAGCTGTCACTATCAGTGAAGCAAGCCATCATTAGGCTGAAGAAACAAAACAAACCCATCAGAGAGCTAGCAAGAACATTAGGCGTGGCCAAAACAACTGTTTGAAACATTCTCAAAAAGAAGGAATGCACCGGTGAGCTCAGCAACACCAAAAGATCTGGGAGACCACGGAAAACAAGTGTGGTGGATGACCGAAGAATTCTTTCCCTGGTGAAGAAAACACCCTTCACAACAGTTGGCCAGATCAAGAACACTCTCCAGGAGGTAGGTGTAAGTGTGTCAAAGTCAACAATCAAGAGAAGACTTCACCAGAGTGAATACAGAGGGTTCACCACAAGATGTAAACCAGGAAGGCCAGATTAGAGTTTGCCAAACAACATCTAACAAAGCCTTCACAGTTCTGGAACAAGATCCTATGGACAGATGAGACCAAGATCAACTTGTACCAGAGTGATGGGAGGAGAAGAGTATGGAGAAGGAAAGGAATTGCTCATGATCCTAAGCATACCACCTCATCAGTGAAGCATGGTGGTGGTAGTGTCATGGTGTGGGCATGTATGGCTGCCAATGGAACTGGTTCTCTTGTATTTATTGATGATGTGACTGCTGACAAAAGCAGCAGGATGAATTCTGAAGTGTTTTGGGCAATATTATCTGCTCACATTCAGCCAAATGCTGCAGAACTCATTGGATGGCACTTCACAGTGTAGATGGACAATGACCCAAAGCATACTGCAAAAGCAACCAAAGAGTTTTTGAAGGGACAGAAGTGGAATGTTATGCTATGGCCAAGTCAATCATCTGACCTGAATCCCATTGAGCATGCATTTCACTTTCTGAAGACAAAACTGAAGGGAAAATGCCCAAGAACAAGCAGGAACTGAAGACAGTTGCAGTAGAGGCCTGGCAGAGCATCACCAGGGATGAAACCCAGCATCTGGTGATGTCTATGCGTTCCAGACTTCAGACTGTGATTGACTGCAAAGGATTTGCAATCAAGTATTAAGAAGGGAAAGTTTGATTTATGATTATTATTCTGTCCCATTACTTTTGGTCCCTTAACAAGTGGGAGGCACATATGCAAACTGCTGTAAGTCCTACACTGTTCACCTGAGTTGGATGTACATACCCTCAAATTAAAGCTGACAGTCTGTAGTTAACGCACATTGTGTTTGTTTCATTCCAACTCCATTGTGGTGGTGTATAGAGCCAAAGATGTTAGAATTGTGTCGATGTCCCAATATTTCTGGACCTGACTGTAAGTTTCTCATGAGAATAATGAGATGTTCTGATGAGGTGAGACATTCTGATAAGATCCCTATTTTTCTAAGCTCTTTCCATGACTTGATGTGATCAGCACAACTGAATTTCTATAATTAATATAAAACATACTGATTCCTTTTTGGTGTTCTTTGGCTTTCTCAATTATCTAGTGGTGGTTTGGATTTTTACAGACCATATATGGTAGCCTTAGTTGTTTTATAATTGAATTAATACCATTAGGGAGTGATTACCTCACTCTTTTTTTACATTGGCTCCCATTTGTGAAGAAATAATTACATCCCTCATTTAATGACCACCAACTCAGCAACTGGCCAAACCTGTGACTGTGCTGAATGAGTTGACCTTATGAATGAATGAGTCCACAGAATTCTAGCTTTCACAGCATCGCCATATTCATGTGGTCACCATTTGCAACTTTTGTGGCTTCTAAAATGCAGTCAATGGGAAAACTGGCAGGAGGTCAACAGCGTATTGTTCTTGCTTGACAGCTACTGGAACTGCAGGAACTGCTACCACTAAGTTTTGCGGTCATGAAACATTGCATTTTTACAACTATATTGCTTAACAATGATAATTCCAGTCCCAATTGGCATTGCAAACTGAGGACAATCTGTAGCGCAGGGGTGTCAAACTGGATTTCTTGGAGAGGTGGATCAGCGCTGTAGTTGTCCTCCACAGGCTGGCTGGGGTGGGGGAGGAGATGGAACGGATGGCCTCCTGCAGCACTCTGCCGGCCAAAATGGGCCACATGGGGGCCGCCTGCGCCTCCCCAGTGCCCCTTTTTGGCCAGCAGGGTGCTGCAGGAGGCTGTCCAGGCCAAAAACAGACTGTGAGGGGGCCACTTGCAGCCCCCCTGCAGCCCCTTTTGGTTGGCAGGATGCTGCAGGAGGCCATCCAGGCTGAAAATGGGCTGTGCAGGGACCACCCACGGTCACACTTCAGCCTGTTTTCACTACCAGAAGCACCACTGGCCAGTCCTTTGCTATTTTCAGGCTGGCCTGGCAGGCCAGATCTAAGCACCCTGCAGGCTGGATTCCGCCCGCGGGCCTTGAGTTTGATACCCCTACTGTAGTGCAAGGTTGATCAATTATATAAAGCTTCTTTTGCCTTTCAGAAACTAAATATAGTAGTGTCTCTCTCCCATACTTTGGCACCTACATTATTGTTCCTACAATAACATATGATATTTCACAGTATTAAGTTTGTGTGCACACACAGACACACATACTCTTAAGGTTTTCATAAATTTATGCTAATGTGTTTCCTTTTTAATCTGTAGCTGCATTTTAGTTCTTTTTCCTTTTGAAATTAAATGCATATTCTGAAACTAGTATAAAACACATCAAAGGAAAATATATTCTAGTCATGGCATGTTTCTTTCTTTCTCAACAGTCTGTTGAGAAGACAAGTGGCCACATGGTACTGTAAAGCTCTCATTGTTTTATTTCAGAAGGTATCACTCAAGTTTCAGACTTACTGGCTATGAATGTATAGTCACTTAGAAGTAAGCCACATTGAATTCATTTGCATTAGCTTCCAAGTAAAAACATGAAGGGAAATAGGCTACAAAGATAGTATGCTTTTTATTTATTTATTTTACAATTATCACATATTTTTACCTTGATGTACAGTAATTTCCAGACTACATCCTACAAATAATGAATATTTATTTATCATTGAAGTATGGCAGATGTATTGATGGTAGTCGGTAAAAGAAGCCAGATGATCAGAGGCAAAACAAAACAAAACAAAACTACAACCTACTTCAATTGTACTATCAGGGAAGCTATGGAACATTCATTCTTTGCTGTTTACTATTCTTAGAATAGTGATTCTAAGTCAGTGTGCATCTTTGTAATCATAAACAGCATTAATACTCCAGTATTCTGCTGTTTAACAGTTTGGAGAAAACTTGTGAGAAGAAATAAAACCCAGCATAATTTTTATGATTAATTTTATTGCATTTTATATTTGATAACTGAACATGAACGAAGTATATATACAGTATCCAATATATAAGACTGGTGCTGAACTATATTAAGGTTAGTCTTCCATCTACTTTGGACCCATACTAATTTGCATACAGGTGTAATAGATCAACTGATGATGCTATGTCTATTGTTGTCCATATTGTATTGAATCATTTGGAACAACAGGGAACACATGTAAGGTTGTTATTTGTGGATTATAGCTCTGCCTTTAACACCATTCTACCCAACAGGTGGCTTCTTAAAATGTCCAATTTGGGTATAAATCAGAGGATTTGTTTGTAGATAAAGGATTTTCTTACAGATAGGCCACAGTCAGTAAGGATGGGATCTCACCATTCTTCTACTCTGATACTAAACACAGGAGCCCCCCCCCCAGGGTTTTGTGCTAAGCCCCTTCCTTTATTCCTTGTACACACATGACTGCACCCCATTGTATAACACCAACACAATTATTAAATTTGTGGATGACACGACAGTGGTGGGGCTTATTAATAAGAACAATGAGTCTGTTTATAGAAAGGAAGTACAAGGGCTGACATTGTGGTGTAAAGAAAATAATCTTATACTTAACACCAAAAAAACTAAAGAACTTATAATTGACTTCAGGAGGAAGAGAGATGTACATTTACCATTGTACATAAATGGTGAGGAGGTGGAGAGGGTTGATAGTTTTAAATTTCTGGGCATTTATATCTCAGAGGACCTCTCATGGACTATTAATGCTAACATGCTTGTGAAGAAGGCACAGAAGAAGCTGTACTTCCTGAGAATGCTCAGGAACATAAATCTATTTCAGCATCTACTTCTGTCCTACTATCAGAGCACCATTGAGAGTGTCCTGACATATGGCATTCTTGCATGGTATGGGAGCAGCTCTGCAGTGGACAAAAGCTCTACAGAGAATTATTAAAACTGCACAGAATATCATCGGACTCCAGCTATCAGCCCTGGATGACATCTTCGCATCTCACTGTTTGAGGAAGTTGCATAACATTCTCAGAGACTCTTCCCATCCTGCTTACAATCTTTTTGGACTGTTGCCTTCTGGCAGAAGATACAGAACAATTAAAACTCAGACCACACATTTTCTGAATAGTTTTTATCCCAGAGCTATAATTGCATTCAACAATGAACTAAAGGGCCACCATCAGTGAGCTGTTGGACAGTGTTACTTGGTCTGCTGTATGGATGCTTGGGTGGTTGAGACGTGGGGAATTTTTAGTGGGTGGGAGTGTGTCTGGAGATTGTCATGTGTGCTGGGCTTGGTCTCTGGGTATTATGTGAATTTTGTTGTATGGGTATACTATGTATAGATGTACAATGACAATAAACTATTAAGTTAACATAATACAAAGATGATATGACTGTTCAGGGCAAAAATCTGATAGTTCCATATAACTGGGTAATGGATAGACCTGGAATATATTTTTGGTGCTGCTGGGTAATTGGGATGATTGAGGCCTTAGTCTTTCTGACTTACAGCAAAGAAAGTATCTTCCAGTGTAGTGCTAATTAAGAGATGGGCCACACTAGTCTTACCCTTCTGATTTCTTCTTGAGGAGAATAATAGTTTCTGGTCTCTCAGACCATGAATGATGGCAGGGCATGTGAATTTTGACTTCCGATGTCTGAGTAAAAGCATAAAAAAACCAGTCATTTCCATGCTTTTGTGGGAGAAACACAGTTGTTAAAGAACTTTTCATGGGCTCATTCAAATACAACTGTTGCAACACAAATAAGTTTATAAATAAGTAGGTAGGCAGGAACAATACTTAAATTTCTCTCTGGTTCATACTTTTATTCCAACTATCCAGACTCATTTGATAGTGAGATGGGCCACATATAAATTTAATAAATAAATATTCCATCCTCACCATGTTGATTATCACACACATGCCTGGTTTACAAAATGGGGTGTTAAGTTGATTGATGCAGTTTTTTTTAGTTTTTGTCTTATATTGAATAGAAAAGATAATGACTGTTTAGACTTTGGACATACAATAAAATTAAACCATAATGAGGTTATTTTGGTTTTAGGCTAGAATGTTATATGAACCAAACCAGTTATAGTTTATTTGGTAATCTCTGGGTTTAATAAGGCACAGTATTGTGCAATATGTGGACTCAGTCTCATGGTATGTAATATTGTACTAATTAGGCATGAAAAAACATGTCCTTGAATAGTATCTGTAAATTAGTGCAAATGTGTTTTATTGAACACCTTAATTAAATAAATTAAGTTTTAAATGGGAATAGAAAATCCATGGCAGGCTTTTGTTTGCTGAACTGTGGTTTGATTTTTTAATGTTTGAAACAGGTAACTGTAGTAGGTACTACCGGTATATATATTACTGGTAGTATCCTACTGCTTTTCTCTTTCCAATTTTTCCTACAGTATTGATCTTGGAAAGCGATATTTCCTGAAATGGGGTTAGTGAGAACAGCTATTCCTTTGTATCTTCCAGAATACTTTGGAAAGAGCTTTAGTAGAACTTTTGATTGTGATAGTACTCTATTTGCATGTCTGGGAATTGTAGCTGTTGAATAAATTGAAGAATGGTATATTCATATCTGGATTGGCCCCCCATTTCCACTCATGCAGCTTTGGAAAGGATCCATATGGGGCAGTGAGGGAGGAAGGAGAAATCTGCTTAACAAGTCAGTTCACTCAATGATGATCATTGGGGGTGACAGATGTTGCAGACAGATGGCTCTCACATTTTCCTGGGTGCACAATAGTACAGACATGAGCAAGCAGGAAGTGCTGTTTGTTTTCATCTCATCTTTGACAAAGCACAAAACACCTGCTGGGTTTCCCCTCCTCCCCCCAAATAACTGCCTTGAAATTGAAACTCTCTGGAGATATATTTTGTACTGAAGTTCTCGACATGGGGTAGGTACATGCCTTGTATAAGGGTTGCCTTGAATTCAGAAGAGGGGAGAAGAGAGCAATGACACTACTGCTCATATTCAGCATTTTGAAGTCTTCCAAATGAAAACACTATGCAGTTTTGCTGCACTTTCAAAGACAGTGCAACTGAATTAGAAATAAATCATCTTGGTTCTTGAACACTGCTAATGTTGTTAAATAGCATAGGTTCAGAACTGATTTTGACCTGGCCCAGAATCCTTGCATGGAAGTACTCTCTGTTACAATATTAGAGTAACAATATTAAGTAGTTTCAGATCTTCATACTAGACTTTAGGTAGGATTGTTTACATTTGTCTATGTGCCTTAGAGACAAACATTTCAGTTCCTGAAAATCTGATTTATTTATAATCGTAGTCTTTTGTTAAAATAGCAAAATAGATGCAAATTTGGTTATCTAAAAGATACAATTTCTGACTGGTGGTTCAGAATGGTAAATGGATACCAAATTATTAAATCTTTTAAGAATGTTGTTGGAAGAAAAATCCAGTCCAGTTCCAAGCCAGGAGAAATTTAAAAAAAAACAAATGGAGGCTGCCTACAAGGAAAGAAGATCTCTATTTATTTGATTTCCAGAAACTTCAGTGACAGCATCATGTTTCTGAGGTGGCTGACAAAATGGCTGAGTGAGTGGATGGATCTTTATAGGGTTCTGGGTTTTGTGATTGAAATGTTCCGGGGGTTGTACAATGTAGTGAGCCTTGTGTCCTTTTACTATTCCAGTGATGGTGGGTTAATCCTATTATGTCCTAAAAGTCCTGTCCTGTCCTTAGAATTTGGGTGGGGGAATGTAAATTCTTACATTCCCCCACCCAACTCCAGGTTGTGGCTGAAGGCATTTTGTTTGGAATAGATTGGCCCAGTCTTCCTGAATGGATACAAACATCTGCATTCCTAAAGGCCAGTTTCTTAGTTTACAGCTCTTTTTCCTATGGCAGGAAGACTGGGGCTGCTTTCTGCCTTTGTTAAGATTTTTCTCTATTTCTCCTTTGGGGAAATATATTCTGCCTCTTTTTTAATATTAAGAATAAATAATATTTTAATCAGGGTGGGGATGGGGCTTCCTACAGTGTCTAGATATGGACTTCAGCACTGGAACGTGAGTCAGATGAGAAGGGGATCCTTCTTAAAGTCTGTTAGGAAACTGGGTAGAGAAGGGCAGTATAATAGCTGTAAGCACCTAGGAAGGCAGGTACAGTAGTTGTTGCTGGCATTTGACTTAAGGGCCACTATTGAGCCCCAAATTTCCATTGCTAAGGAAAACGTAGAGTTGTGCCACATTTTATGACTTTTCTTTGTCACGGTTTTTAAACGAATCACTAGACTTGTTAAGTGAGTCACGTGGTCAGTAAGTGAACCTGGCTTCCACATTGACTTTGCTTGTCAGAAGCTCCCTAAGAAATTGCAGACGTCTGTCCCAGGACTCTAGGATGCTGCATTCATCATAAATTTGTGCTTGTTGCCAAGCACCCAAAATCTGATCCCATGCTGATCCCCTTCCCATGGGGTCATAAGTGTGAAACAGGTCATGACTAACTTTTTTTCAGTGCTGTTGTAACTTTGTTCATTAAACAAATGTAAGTCGAGAACTACTTGCAGTGAGAGACTTTATTTCTTCTCTTAAAGAAAGCCAACTACATTATTATTTCTTCTCCTAAAGAAAACCAACTAGATTAACATTTCCCCTCAAATTTCTCACTAGTTATAAAAAATAGTTGGACCATTTTCTCTACTTAAGCCACTTAATGTTTCGGATGTGCTATTTGTATTGCTGTTAGATCAATTACAGGTAGTCCTCGACTTAACGACCACAACTGACCTCAAAATTTCTTGAGCCCAAAATTTCAAATGAGACATTTGTTAAGTGAGTTTGCCCCATTTTACAACCTTTCTTTTACAACCTTTCTGGCTACAGTTGTTAAGTGAATCACTGTAGTTGTTAAATTAGTCAGGCTGTTAAGTGAATCTGGCTTCCCCACTGACTTGGCTTGTCGGAAGGTCACAAAAGGGAATCATGTGACTGCAACCGTCATAAATAGTCAGTTGCCAAGTGTTTGAATTGTGATCACATGATCAAGGGATGCTACAACAGTCCTAAGTGTGAAAACTGGTTCTACGTCACTTTTTGGTGCTGTTGTAACTTTGAATGGTTACTAAATGAACAGTTGTAAGTCGAGGACTACCTGTATATCTTTTTTTTGAATTTGTTGTTGTGTCTGGTGTTTTTATTTATGTACAGTATAATGAGCTTTTAGTAAAGTGAAAGGTACCTGTAAATGGTTGACTTAAAAAGCAAAATATGTTTAAATAAAATGTTGACTTTTTTTGGATTTTGTTTTACTATAGATCATTGATACTTTTTTGGGGGCGGGGGATTTACAGAAAGATCCAACAACCCCAATCTTTAAAAGCTTACAAAATTATCTATGCTTTTGTTTTGCATCTCTTTTAATTGCTGCTGGCTAAGGTTTTAGGAATAAATATGACAGTGAACTATATGTAAATTTTATTATCTTTAATAACATTGTATATGTTGTAAATCATTTGGAGAGCCTTGGAAAATGAATTATAAAATTATAATATCAGATATAATGTGTACTTGTAATAGCCACAAAACAATTGCCATTCCTATCTAGCCTTATGTTAAACTTGCAAAATGCAAGAATTAAATATGGAAGCTGTTCCATATTCATTTGAATTAAAGGGCCAGACCAAATGTAACAATAAAAGGTTTGTCTGAAATGTACCATGAAACCGTGGATTGGGATTAGATTACTAAATGTGATATTTTTGTCTTTACCATTTATTTGCTTAATAAAGTAGTCATTTTGGTATGTGCAAGCCAGAGTTATCTACTATATTTAAACTGATATACTCTTGTATTGCTTTGTAAATTAGAGCTTAATCCTGGTTTTCTGACAATTAGAAAAAAAATAGTACATAGTTTTGGATATAATGATGAATAACAGTATGTCATGATCTAGATTCTAGGGGTTATTCAGCAAATCAAACATAAGAAATTAAAAGGAACACATAACCAGTTAACTAATTAATTAGCAATTTTATGATGTTTGTGTGTCTATATTTTTCTTGACTGTACACCGCCTTGAGTCCTACGGGAGAAAGGCGGTATAGAAATATAATAAATAAATAAATAAATAAATAAACTGATTCCTAGTGGCACTAACTAGTAGATAGAATCTATTAGTGCCACCTGTAAGAAGAGTGAGAATCACATGGGAGAACAAGTTACAAGTTAGTTCTGATTCAAATGTAATAATACTGATCCAATAGAATAGAATAGAATAGATTAGAATTCTTTATTGGCCAAATGTGATTGGACACACAAGGAATTTGTCTTGGTGCATATGCTCTCAGTGTACATAAAAGAAAAGATACATTTGTCAAGAATCATAAGGTACAACACTTAATGATAGTCATAGGGTACAAATAAGCAATCAAATCATATTAGGAAACAGTCAATATAAATCATAAGGATACCAGCAGCAAGGCCTGGTGGCTCAGCAGACTAATAGCATTGTGATTAACACCAGCTGTCTGCAATTACTGTAAGTTCGAATCTCACCAGGCTCAAGGTTGACTCAGCCTTCCATCCTTTCTAAGGTAGGCAAATTGAGGACCCAGTTTGTGGGGGCAATAAGCTGACTTTGTATAAATATACAAAAGTATGAAAGCTATTGCTTAATGCATTGTAAGCCGCTCTGAGTCTCTGGAGAAGGGCGGCATATAAATCAAATTAAAAAAAAAAAAGGTTACAGTCATACAGTCATAAGTGGGAGGAGATGGGTGATAGGAATGATGACAAGATTAATAGTAGTGCAGACTTAGTAAAAATTTGACAGTGTTGAGGGAATTTTTTGTTTAGCAGAGTGATGGCATTCGGGAAAAAACTGTTCTTGTGTCTATTTGTGGGGTGCAGTGCTCTATAGCATCGTTTTGAGGGTAGGAGTTGAAACAGTTTATGTCCAGGATGCGAGTAGTCTGTAAATATTTTCACAGCCCTCTTTTTGACTCGTGCAGTATACAGGTCCTCAATGGAAGGCAGGTTGGTAGTAATTGTTTTTTCTGCAGTTCTAATTATCCTTTGAAGTCTGTGTCTGTCTTGTTGGGTTGCAGAGCCAAACTAGACAGTTATAGAGGTGCAGATGACAGACTCAATAATTCCTCTGTAGAACTGGATCAGCATTAATTAATCAGATCAGGAACAAGTGATTTAATCATTCATTGTCTTCTTCTGCAGGTATGTTTAAACACTTCTTTTTAAATTACAATTTCTTCTCATACCTAAATCAGAAAACTATTTTGGCACTTCCTCCAAATCATAGGATACCACAAATTAAAAGAGTTTTGCTGAGTTGGGCATAAGAGTGGAGAAAAATCAACAAGACAATACAGTTTGCATTATCTTCTTCACTCAATAGGCCAAGGTTATATCTGAATCATATTTATTCCATTTTTCCAAACTGATAATGAATATTTGCTCATCTGTGAAGTTTACTAAATGATCTTCGGCAAATTGCTCTCTCCCATTCTAGTGAATTATATTGTAGTACTATAAGGATTAAAGGAAATAATCCCATGGATACAATCCTAGTTGACAATGAAAGGGCAAAATAGTAATTTATGCTGTCTATCTGGAAGGCTTAAGAACTTTTATTCCCTCATTGGTGAGGCTTCTTTGGTTCTTGTGTCTCAAATTAGCACATTATCGGTCCTGAACATTTCTATCTAATAAACAAATGAACCAGAATTTCTCCCACCCATTGATATACATCAGACAACTGGTGTTCCTTGATAAATCTTTGTATAACTCATAGAATAGAGTGACTGAAGGGCAGAAAATATTATTTTTAAAAATCTGTTTATCTTGTGTTCTGCATGATGTTTTTTTTCAGGGTCTGACTTAATGTTGACATTGTAAAAATGGCCTTGGCTATGTTCATGCAACATGCTTAAGCAGATAAAAAATAGCAGATGCATACAAGCTAAACATAGTTAATGTTAACTTTACATTTTTGTGGGTTACCTTATATGAACCCAGACCTGTTTGGTTAGCTTATGGCTCAGTGTATTGCGTGAATTAAGAAAGTGAACTAATTCAATAATCAGGTGAAGCATAGTATGAATATAGACAAAGAACATCGCATAAGAATGGAAAGCCCCAATTCATTTATCACAAATTTCTTAGGTAACCTACTGTTCCTAAATCCTAAATACTGACTGAATAGCTTTAAGGATTCAAGATTTCAAAAAGTTCAAACTAGCATACTGTAGATAAGTTGGGATATGAACTTGGCTACAAAGACTTTGCAGGGATATTGTCTAAATTAGGAGTGGGGTGTTATGGCTCTCTAGATCAGAGGTGTCAAACTCAATTTCATTGAGGGCCGTATCAGGGTTGTGTTTGACCACCTGGGGGCCGGATGGGCATGGCCTGGGTGGGCGTGGCCAGTTCAATGTCACTCGTGTCAAGGACCATTATGATGGCCCAAGTGATCGTGGTCCTCCTGAGCTCCATTTTTGCTGGCAGTTGCAGGAGGCCGTTGCAGCTGAAAATGGAGCTCAGAAGGGCTGCGGCCCTCCCGAGCTTTGTTTTTGCTGGCAGAGGCACTGCAGGACGGTCCTTCCCTGTTTCCAGGGCAGTCCTGTGGGCCAGATCTAAGCACCCCATGGGCTGGATCCGGCCCCCGGGCCTTGAGTTTGGTACCCCTGCTCTAGATGTTGCAACTCCCAGCAATCCAGTCAGCCTGCTCAATTATAAATTCTGTGGGTACTGCAGAACAGCAGTATCTGAGGGGTTATAGGTTTCCAACTTCTGCCCTCCATAAAAGTAAGAACATACAATTTGTTTCAGTGCTGATGAGCTGGTACGGTCTAATTATCTAATGTCTTGATGTTTTGCCAACAATTGTGGCTGGCATTTTGAAAGTAATCTGTATACTTCTTGGCAGCTCAGAAGGAACTGGGCAGGAAATGACTGAATCCGTGTACTTTATTTGCAGCAGAACTAATCTCTAATTGGACTACGTCTCTAGAATTCTGGAAAGCCATTTTCTGATTGGTTCTTTGTCAAGGTGAATATGTAATTGGTCTGACTTGAAGAAATTTTAAATGAGCTATTTTTTTGTTAGCGTTTTCTACTGTTTTCTCCCTCCCCCATTTTAGATAAGATTGCTTAGATTCTATATGGTATTTGTTGAAACACTGGGACATCAGGTAATTAGACCATGACCTATGAGCCCGAAAGCTCATCAACATTGGATTGATGCTAGCCATGCAAGCCTGCATTAGTGTGTGTGTGTGTGTGTGTGTGTGTGTGTGTGTGTGTGTGTATCTGTGTGTATCTGTGTGTCTCAAATTATTTATTTATACCTATACACCTATTTGTTCATATATTGCTGCCCATGTCAAGTGACTCTGAGTGATTAACAACAATAAAAAACAGCAAGAAACAATGAAAAATGCAAAATAAATAGAAACTTGGCAGCTGAGATAAAAGAAACAACAACAATAAAAAACTAAACATAAATAGAAATACAATACAAATATTTTAATAAAATTAATTCAGCAAACAGTCCAATCCCCAAGCTTAGCAGCACAGCCATCTCTCTAGGGCCTTATAAAAGACCGAGAAGGTCCAGGCCAATTTGATTTCTGGTGGGGATGATGTTTGACAGATCTATGACAGAAAAGCCTTTCTTCTAAAGTATCTCTTGGGTGGCAGTCCATATTGGATGGGACCTGGTACATGCATTTTCTGCCAGTGTTCTGACCCAGCCTTAGTAGAAATAAGAAACAGACCCCTTGTCACAAAAAAACCCTCTTTATTTTCCTCTTGTGAATTAATTGCATTCACCAACTGAAAAGTCCAGGCGTTAGTCCTTCAAGGAGCTAACTGCAGTACAGACCTTATCAGTTCCTTGTGATAATTTCAAGGCCATGAGACGAAAGGCTGCAAATTAAGTTCTGGCAAGCATAAGGTGACCAGATTTTAACATTGGTAAAGAGGGACATTGTGGGCGTGGCTTATTTTGTGGGCGTGGCTAGCTGGTCATGTGACTGGGTGGGCGTGGCTAGCTGGTCATGTGACCGGGTGGCCATGGCTATGCGTATAGGGTAAGGTGAACAGATTTTAACATTGGTAAGAAGGACACCATTGTGGGCGTGACTTGTTGTGTGGGCGTGGCTTGGAGGCCATGTGACTGGGTGGGCGTGGCTAGCTGGTCATGTGACCGGGTGGCCATGGCTATGTGTATAGGGACTACTCAGAGGGCTGAAAAGTCATTTCTGACAGGTCCTCACACTTTTGACTGGTCCTCACACTTATGACCATCCTCACATTTATGCCCGTGCAGTATTCTTAACAACCATGTCACTCATTTCACAACTGCTTCTCTTCACCATGGTGACAAGATAGGGCAAAAACGTAAAATGTGAGGACAGTCGTAAGTTCGAGGACTGGTCAAAAGTGTGAGGACCAGTCAAAAATAACTTTTTCAGCCCTCTGAGTAGTCCATATGCACAAAAGGACTAACCAGAGGGCTGAAAAAAGTCATTTCTGACAGGTCCTCGCACTTTTGACCGGTCTTCGCACTTATGACTGGTCATCATTTATGCCCCTTGTAGCATTCTTAACAACCATGTCACTCATTTCACAACTGCTTCTCTTCACCATGGTGACAAGACAGGGCAAAAACGTAAAATGTGAGGACAGTCGTAAGTTCAAGGACTGGTCAAAAGTGCGAGGACCAGTCAGAAATAATTTTTTCAGCCCTCTGAGTAGTCCATATGCATAAAAGGATACAGCAATAGAGAGGGATGAAGGAATGGAAATTAGAGTAGGAGTGAGGGTAAGAGAGGGAGGAAGAGAGGAGGAGAAGGAGAAAGGAAGAGGAAGTAGGGAGGAGAAAAAGAGGGTGGGGGGAAGAGAAAGTAAGAAGGAAAGAAAAGAGAGTGGTGGTAGGTTTGAGGAGAAAGATTGCTGTACAATAAAAAAGATGAAAGGGAAGAAAGCCAACCCCAAGCAAATATAAAGATATTAAGATTAAGAATGAATTGTTAAACTTTAAAGAATAAAAGAGAACAAATATGAATAAATAGCAATAATTAGAATTTAGAAACACACATACAAACATGCAATGTATTTTCTTTGAACAGAATATTTGGCTGGTTCACAAATTTAAACAGCGTTTAGTCATTTCAATTAAATTTACAATTTCTATATTTCCTTTTTGCCATATTTATTCCTCATCTATTTTTTTAAAAAAACAATATTACCCTTCATCCTCATCTCTAATCTTAATCAAATTCAATTTTTCCCTTCTATTCTATATTATACCCCTTCCCATTGTCATCTATTTTTATATCCATCCTCACATTGGTTAATTATGTAATTATGTAATACAGTTGTTTAATACAAATTCAACATTTTAATATAAATCAATTAGTTATATAACTATATTTTTTTGTATATTAATCAATATGAACATGAATATTCCAATTATTTCCATGCAATCCAATTTCTTACAAATCAATTAATTATATTTACCAATAATAATAAACCAAATAATTTCCCCCATATATTCCTCCAAACCACAACTTAACCATTTCTGCTTTCAACACAATATACAATTATTAATAGTATCTCAATTATTACAATTCCCTAGTTAAATAGAGCTTTTTTTCTTTTGTGTTTTAAAATCTTGAACTCTCCTCTTTTGCCCAAAATTTCCCATTGGTTGCAGTTTTGTACCTACCTTTTTTGGTGAGGAAAAAGAAAAAGAAAAAGAAAAAGAAAAAGAAAGAAATCTCTCTCTGCCTCATTTTGTCACGTTGCAGGTTTAGTTTCGCTTTCGCCTTTGTTTCAGTATAGCTAGGGGGGGGGGGGAAATCTGCTCCAGGAACTTTTTGCAGCTTTTTGCAGCTAATTAACCTAGCGGAAGCTGTTAACAGGGGCTGTTTTTTCTATTTTTGCAGGCATGGGTCTATTCATTTTTTTTTTTAACACTGATCAGCTGTAGGTCGGCCCTTTGAAGCCCCGCGGCAAGAGTTTAAAGAGTTTTTTTTTCCCTCTAGCCATCAGCGGGGATTCAGGAGGCAGAATGAAAAATCGGGACTTTTTTAAAACACCGCGGGACGCGGGACAAATTGCTCAAAAGCGGGACTGTCCCGCCAAAAGCGGGACGTCTGGTCACCTTAGGCAAGCAGTCTTTGTGGCACAAAACGCAATGAGCTAAAATCTTCAGAAATATGAACTGTTGTCTCCTATGACTACCACTCCCCTTTCCTTCTATATTTTCCCCAGCCATGGAGGGGCCATTCAACGTCCACATGTGCTTTGCTTCCCAAGTCAACTCCTTTTTGTTTTCCTCTCCTAACTGTTCTGTGAATACGTGCATCTGGAACAGACCCCAGCTATTCTTCCTCCTCACTTATCTCAGCCTCCAAAGGCAGCTGCCTCTGAACCTGGAAATATACTGGTAATCAATGCAGCCTGTGGAGCAGAGGTGTAACATGCACCTTAATTGCCCATGTGTTGCATTTTTTATCAACTTTAGCTTTGGGACGCTCTCTAGGGGCAACTCCATGTACAGAACATTGTAACAGCCTGTCTGGGAGGTGACTAATATGTGAGTGACCATATCTCTCAGTCCAAGCAAGTGCCCGAATGCAACACTGAGCAAATGTTCTTCTGGTCACATAGGCTGTCTGTTCCTCAAACAAGAGCTGCAAATTGAGGAATTGTGCTTCAGTTCCATTTGGGATAATGCAACCCCATCCAGAGCAAGAGATGGAGAATCCCTGGAACCAGGGAGTCTAGAACCCAAAACTACTCAGTCTGGCTAGGATTGAAGCCTGATGTCCTCTATACAAACCCTTTCAGAAAAAACTTCCACAGCCCAATGTAGAGATAGAGATCTGGATATTTAACAGATTAACAGAGTTGGAAGGGATATAACTGATATACAGTATTAATATTTCAGTAGTGCTGTCAGATGATCTTAGCCAGCGGCTTTAGGTAGATATTAAAGAGCTAAATACAGTTAACTGACTTTTAGTGGTATGTGGTTTAACATTTCTTTTCCAGCACAGGAATTGCCTACAGATATACTGTTGATTTCTATATCCAGTGCTTTGTATCAGTTTCCCCAATCTTCCATTTTTATTTATGGATCCACCTTATCTATATATAAATAGACTAACTTTATTTCTGTTTCTTTGTTTTATTTGAATATAAGCTCAAGACAAAAAAATTGTACACATTTCCAATAAGCTCCTGTATTATATTTTCTTTCACACTTTTGACAACTCAGACTACAATCCTTGAGGATTTATGTATCTATGTACAATATATCAATGTTGCATTTATCATATAATATATCAGGGACAATCCTTGAGGGAAATAATGCTGAAATTAATTTACACAGTGACTAGTAAGAACATCTCTCATCTCTGACTTTGACTTACAAGTGTTGTGTTTATTTGGGCAGGATATGACCAACTTTATCAGCAAAACACGTGATATTATCCAGCAATATCAAAGGCTTGGTAAATTCTCTCCCTCACCGAGATATAAAAGTCTTGTCAACACACTATAACAGATGCAGTGCTTGTGATCTAGGGAAGCATATTATTTCCTTGCTACTACCATATGCAAACATAAAACAACAGAAATAAAATCACTAGAAGATCATTGATTTAGCAAATTCACAATCAGCCACCACTGATATTTATCTCTAGTTCTTTCTCTCATATCTTTTTGAATAAAATAATCTAGAACACCATCAACTGTCAGTACCAGAAGAGATCACTTGGCGTATCTTACATATTACATAACTGATTTTGTCTTTATGAACTAATCTATGCTGGCATGTAAAGTACAATAAATAGATTCAAGACTTGGGTTACCTGTGAGGTTTGCAAAAATACCAGTTCTCTTTGGAATGGAACAACTAAAGAGAAGAAACCTCGAAAGAGAATAAGATGTTCAGTGCTTATGAAATTTAGATTAGATATTGAGAAAGAAAGAAAGAAAAAAATAGAAAACTTTGTTATCCTTATGATGTTGCTTTCATCTCATCCCTAGCTCATGAATGAGACAACAAATTGTCCTGTTTTTTGCTATAACTCAACAATATTCAATTGAACCACAATATCTTTGTAAGTTTTATGTCTATTGTCACAGGTGAAATTAGGTGGCAAGTATTGAGTGGAATCAGAATGATGATTGTTGGCTATTTCAGACTGATACAGGCAGAGATATTGTCAGATGTAAATGCCTTATTCTCTAATATGTAAATAATGTATATATGGAACATCAGGGGTTAACTTATTCTTTAGACTTTAATGTATTCATAATTTACCACTCCCATTCCTGGCTCCACCCCTTGTATATATAAGGAGCCATCCTCCCCATTTTCCTTGCTTCTATCTTGAATATTCAGCGAATATAGAATGCCTATTATGATTAAAGAGAAATATATTTAAATCTCTAACTTCTATTACCTTTATTGAGTCTGATCCTGAAAATATTGCAACAAGCTGGTAGCAGAGGATGGTTAATTGACTCGATAAGTAATTAAAAATGTCCAAGAAAGATAGGCCCAACACCAGGGCCTACAGCAAAGAAATAGAAACTGATCAAGAGATGATCAACGAATCCACTAATGCGATTTCGAGAGAATCCGAAGAATACACCACTGAAGAAGAAGAACTGATGAGTGAAAATAACGACCAGGAAGAAATTGAGATAGAAAATAACGAACTCAGGTCAGAGATATTAAAGATACTAAAAAGCCAAAAGAATGATGAAAGCCTCATCGCGGACCTCCAAGAGATGCTGAGGAACAGCGGAGCAGCGAGAGAGAAAAACGTCATTAAAGAAAAACCCAAAGATCAAAAAACTGTGAGTGAAATGACTACTGAGAAAATAGTTGTAAAAAAGAAAAGATGTGACCTCGCGCGAAATTTTGAATGGCAGCCATCTTGGTTTCAACGAACTTCAAAAGAGAGTGAAGCAGAGCCAATCAAAACGCTCAGTTCAAAATTTCTGGCGCGAAAAACGCTATCAGACGAAGAAAGTGAAAAAGAAGTCTCAAACTCTTCAGATGAATCAAAATCAGAAAGTGAAGACGATTTAACAAAGTCTCAAGTAAAGTCAGCAATGAAAACGCTTTTTGCTGCTTTTGGGCCAAGATTGAAAATTTCCAAGACATCAACGAAGAAGCAAGAAATCAAACCGACAACTCAAGACCTGCACGCTCCCATCCTGACTTCGAAAACGACGACACCCGAGCCCAGAGAGCCATGCCGATTCCGTCCTACACCGCAGACAGAATCGAGTGCCAGCGCACACAAGAGAAAGAGAAGAACCGTCGCCATCACCAAAGCCCCAAAAACCGAGCCAGAGACCGACTCATCTGAAGAGGAGCGGATCGAGAGAGCTGAAATGGAGAGAACCTTCCACAACGGCGCCAAAGAAGAAATGAGCAACGCGCATGTGCAAAACTACGTAGACGGCCCCGAAAGACTTGAACTGGCCAGAGAACCGCACAGACTCGTTACAAGCATCCCAATGCCGTTCTGTAATTTCCTGCACTTGAGAGACCACGGACTGCCTCAGGTTGTAAGTAATGGACAAAATAATGTGGGGAACTTACCCAGTGACTTCCCAAAACTTAGAGTTGATGGCATTAACTTACAAGAGTGGTACCAACAGCTTCAGGTTATTTTCATGAAAGAAAATTTACTATTCTTTATAACTAGTCCTCCAAGAAGACCTTGGACTTTAAAAATAGATTGTTTACATCATAGAGCATTTTTCATAATAATTTCTAGCGTGTCTCCTGCAATGTATCATAGCATCAAACCAAACCTAACTGTATCAGAAATAATTCAATGCATGTTTAATCTATTTCACAGCGATAGCGTAGCCACAACCACAAGAATGTCTAAGGATTTCTTTTCTTCTAGAGTGAAACCAGGGGTTTCTATAAGTGAGCATTTGATAAATCTAAACAAAATAAGAGCTGAGCTGCAATTGAGGGGGGAAGTGATTTCAGATCAAACAATGAAAAGTGTTATTATCAATTCACTTGATCCATCATGGGATAGCTTTATGTCACACTTAGATACCATTAATTTGGGATATTTATCAATAGAAAGTCTATCTAACAAATTGATAGCAGAAGACAATTCAAGAAAAAATCGTTCCAGTAACCAAACAGAACACAAATCTTTTAGGAAAGTAGTCTTTCAAGATAAATATAATGAGGCCTTTAGATGCCACAATTGTGGATCCAGGGAACACAGTAGAAGAGACTGTCCCAAAGTCCCAAGGGAGAGACATAGGCCAGAATATAGGAGCAAATACAATTACAGACAATCTTCCACAGATAGACACAAATATAGAAGTCCACCAAATTACAGAGAAAGTAGAGGGGGTAGAGAAAATTCAAAAGAGAGAAAATCTGGGTCACTAAATGGGCTAAATAAACAAGACAGCACCAGAACACAACAAGATGAGAACAATAATTGGCTTATTGATTCTGGTGCAACAAATCACACCACTAACAACAAAAGTATATTATCTTCATTTACAGAAGATAAGTTTGTGATAAAGGTAGCTAATCAAGAAAAGGTTCAAGTATTAGGCAGAGGAAATGTGACCTTGCCTGGTTTAGGGAAAATAGAGGGGGTATTATTAATCCCAGAAATACCTCACAACATACTGAGTGCTATAAAACTAAGCAGAGAATCTGACATCAATATAGTTTTCTCAAAGGGGAAAGCAACTATAGAAAAGAACAAAACAAATGTAGGTACTGTGATGATAAAAGGGGGTCTACCCTATCTGATAACCAAAGAAAGATGGTTACATAACATTGATTCAAATATGGAAGATTGTATTGAAGCAGGTGATGAAAATGTCAGTAACAGTGACAATGATGAATGTAAAATAACTCATGATAACAAAAATACACACAATGAGAAGAAACCAAAAATAGGTAAACCAATTCATGATGAGTGTGCTCACATCTTACATAGGAAGTTAGGACATGCAAGCTTTCCCGTAGTACAAAAAATGACTGAACACGCAGAAGGTGTCAAAATAAAAAATTGTGAAAATTATTTGGAATGCTCAGTATGTAAATCCACCAAACTAAAAACCAGTCCCAGACCAAAAAAATCTAACAGATCAACTAACAATATTTTTGATTTGGTACATATGGACTTAGTTGGTCCATTAACTCCATCAATTACCTATAGAAAACGTTACTTCCTAACAATAGTGGATGATTACAGTCGCTATGGTTTTGTTTACACATTAAAGCACAAGGATGAAACCTTTCAGAAATTTAAGGAATTCTACAAACGCATAGAAACACAGCATAATATCAGAATAAAACAAATTATGACAGATAGGGGATGTGAATTCATGTCTAAAGAATTCTCCCAATGGTTAAAGGATAGAGGGATGCTACATTTCACGTCCAATCCATTTTCTGCATTTCAAAATGGGATTGCAGAGAGAAAGAATTCCACACTACAAACCATGATTAGATGCACATTAGAGGATGCTGGTTTAGGCAAACAATTTTGGTCAGAAGCCTTACATTATTCAAATTACACTCAAAATAGAACATGGTCCAGTATTGTGAATAAGACACCATATGAGGTGATGTACAATAGAAAACCCAAATTAGCACACATGCACATATTTGGAGTTACTGCAGACGTACACATACCTAAACAATTGAGGAGAAAGGGAGAAAACGTATCCAGGAGATTAAGATTCATGGGATACGAAACTGGAACCAAAGGGTACAGATTCATTGATAATAATAACAAATTTATAGTATCCAGAACAGCTGTGTTCCATGAGCAGGCCAATTGGTCTAAATTGCACCTTAATGAAATATTTCCTAATAAAAGCAAAGATAATATATCTTGCGAGGAAGGAACAACAGAAAATCAAAATATTAACAAAAGTAAGAACAAAACCAAAACTTGGACAAATAGCCAGCATAAAATAAAGACAGACACATTAACAAAAAAGGAAGCCAGATATTTGCATGACAACCATAGCAAACCTGAAAGAAATATTAGAAACAATAGAAACCAAATACCAAATAAATACAAAGATTACATAATGCATATGGATGGAGAACAAATAACACCTAATACATATGAGGAAGTATTGAAACTTCCTCGTGAAGAAAGAGAAAAATGGGAACTAGCTATGGAAAAAGAGATGGAAAGTTTACAAGGATTAAATGTATTCACACCTGCGATCGCACCTAAGGATAAAACAATTATAGGTACCAGGTGGATTTATAAAATTAAGAATTTAGAAGGAGGTAATACCTTATACAAGGCCAGACTAGTTGCACAAGGTTATGCACAAAAATATCCAGAAGACTATACTGACACTTATTCACCAACAGTGAGAACAGAGAGTGTCAAAACAGCTCTTGTAGTAGCATCTGCACTCAATCTGGACGTGTTTCAATATGACATACAGACTGCATACTTACACGCAAAATTAGATAAGGAAATATATGTAAGAGCACCACACAGTCAATACACTAATAAGAACGAAATTTGGTTATTAAATAAGAGTCTGTACGGATTGAAGCAATCTGGCAAAAGATGGTACGATTGTTTGGTAAAAGTACTTAAGACCATGGATTTCAACGCCACCACTGCTGATAACTGTTTCTTTGTAAAAAAGAGTAATGATCATATTGAATTTGTATTAATTTATGTGGATGATATTTTATATATTGGAAAGCATAAAGAGAGCAGGGAAATCTTTGTAAATAAGTTAAACGAACATTTCTCATTGAAATCACTAGGTAGAGTGAATAAATACCTTGGTGTACAAATTAACAAAACTAAAAGGGGATTCAAACTTACTCAGAAAGATAAAATCATTGAACTTCTAAACAAATGTAACTTAAATAATGCCAAAACATGTGACACACCTATGCAAACTGATTTTCTTAGAAACACTGATGAATCTTCCCCTGAGTTTAAAGACAACACATTTTACAGATCAGTTATAGGTTCACTCCTTTATATATCTAATTGGACTAGGCCAGATATTGCATTACCTCTCAATTTATTGTCAAGATATGTTAGCAAACCAACCTTGTATCATTGGGAAGCTGTCAAAAGAATTTTAAGATATCTGAAAAGTACATTAGATTTTTGTTTAATATTGGAACCAAATAATGACAAAGAACCAAAAATTACTTGTTATGCTGATGCAGATTGGGCTGGTGATACATCATGCAGAAAGAGTACCTCTGGTTATGTTTTTCTATTGAACGATTGTCCAGTTTACTGGTATACTGGTAAACAAGAACTGGTAGCCACTTCTACCACAGAAGCGGAATATGTTTGCTTGTCTAAAGCTGCAAATAACCTTGTATGGTTCAATGATTTGATCACAGATGTTTGGAAGAAACCTACTTTACCATTTATTATGCATGAAGACAATAAAGCGGCCATTGAAATATCTAGATCCGATGCAATTGGACAAAGGTCCAGGCATATTGATATAAAATTTAAGCACGTGAGACAACTATCTCAAGACGGATTCATCAAAGCAATACATTGTGATACTTCTGAACAATTAGCTGATATATTAACAAAACCCTTACCTTCTAAACAACACAAATATTTAACTTCTAAATTATATGTATTATATTGTCCTGAATCTGAATGTAACTGGTGTTGTATAACGAACCGGCATTTAGAGGGGGATTTGTCAGATGTAAATGCCTTATTCTCTAATATGTAAATAATGTATATATGGAACATCAGGGGTTAACTTATTCTTTAGACTTTAATGTATTCATAATTTACCACTCCCATTCCTGGCTCCACCCCTTGTATATATAAGGAGCCATCCTCCCCATTTTCCTTGCTTCTATCTTGAATATTCAGCGAATATAGAATGCCTATTATGATTAAAGAGAAATATATTTAAATCTCTAACTTCTATTACCTTTATTGAGTCTGATCCTGAAAATATTGCAACAGATATCATCTCTTCCAATCCCTGGTCAGCTTTATCTGCTGCCATTGTGCTGTTCTCTAAAGAGCTGGACATGGCACTGCCCTGCTGGTGGTCTATCAAAATCATGCAATAGTACTAGAGTGCGTGGGAATACAGAAATTGCTTTAATGGCCTTTTCCAATTTAGAATAATTACAGGACTTCCATCATAGTCTACTAAATGGAACAAAGAAGAATCTTTAAGTCAACAATACAAGAAAGGAAAGACACAAGAATTCCAGATGAAACTGCTATATGTAATCCAGCTCCTCTTCGACTCCAATCTGTTTTCTTAAAAAAATGTATTCAGCTTGGATTTGACAGATTGATGTGTAGGAAGAGTGTAGATATGATTAAGAGAGTGTCCTGCAGCCAGATCTGCCTCACACCTGCTCAATGTGTGACTGGTAAATATGTTTACTACTGGCTACTGATGTGTAGGAGAGGGAAGCAGCTAAGTAGAAGCAATTACTCTGTCTGTAACTTGCTGCTCATGCAAAATCAGACAGCATTATTTGATATTGAGTCAGAATGGACCCAAAAAAGATAGGAATTAGCCATGAAGGGGTCAGCAAATTTCATTCAAGTATACCTTTCACTGGAATCAAGAATGGGTGGATAGCATTTTAACTCAGTAAAGGAGAATGTCCCACTATATCTCTTGTAATGCTAACGATTTTGATTGTTTCACAACACTTTGCATATATTAATGCAGTCCTGCTAGCCTTGAAATATGGTGGAATAGGGAATTCTGGAAATTATATCTATCATATCTATCTATCATATCTTGAATAAATCTCAATAAATTATAGAGAGCCAAATGCCAGAATCTAATCTATGCTTTTGAGGGATAAGGAAACTTTTTATCATAGTTCACATCACAATCACTATTAAATATTCATTATAGCAGTAACAGACTTCTAAAAACACACTGAATGTTGTGACTAGGCCTGGAAGGACCAAGATCAGTTAGTGTCATATACTTAGACAGGATCGTCTTACACATAATCTTTTTTACATATTAGCCCACACAATCCAGTTTATAACTACTTTATTCTCTGTTTATAAGTAAAGTTCTCCTTTTTCCACATTAACATAAGTGAGCATTCATTTTACTAGTAAAAATTTCCATGAGAGCTAGCTACAGGAAATAAACACTGACTCACAGGATAACGTAAATTGCCACAGTACTCCTGGCCCCAAATATTTTTTTAAAAAGGTGTCTGGAAGGGCTAAAAACTATTTCATTCATGTTTCAATTACTATTTTGAAATAGAGTATTTCCTTTTCTTTCAGAAAATGACCTCAGTGCTTCACGCTGCCTTATCATCTAAACTAGTCATATTTAAATTAATCTGTCATAAACTGCCTTTAAAATCTTTTTGTAAAACTGTTTTTTTTTAAAAAGATTTTGAAAAGCAGATTGATGCCATGTGGTAGGATGGCATTTCAAGTTTACATAGGAACAAAGCAGCATGGTGTAGAACTGAAACAAATGAAGAAAAAACTGCCATAATTGCTAGAATATGCCAATTAAAACAATTAGTGAAGCTGAACATTGAGAGCTCCTTATGTGCAGTATTTTGTCTGTAAGACTAATGTTTATGGAAGAACATTCTAGGCTAATCTCCTCACTCAGTTACATGCTGAGATTATTCTTACTGTAAATATTTTAAGCCCATTTTAGCTCACCGGCAAAGAAAAGATATTGTGTCAGTTCAGGGCACGTTTACTCTTTCAACTGCCAGTTTAATACTGCCATGAAATGGAGTGAAACTAGGGCCATTGAAAAATGAGAAGGGCCACAAGCATACTTCATTTCAAGATATTTGATGAAGGATAAGAGGGTACTCTTCCTTTCTGCATTTCATCTTCAATACTGGATCAATGTATTTGTTCTCTCATTATAGAAGAGCATTCTGCACCTCGTCAATAGAAGTAAGCTAACTTTGGGGTATTACATCTATTTCCATAAATGTCAACAAATAACAAAGCAACTACTATTGTGATCTTCTGTCCCATTAAATCTTTGATCTGACAACTTTTGATAAGTTATAGGACCAGCCCTGACTCCCAAGATTTTCAGACCTACAATGACAAATATGTTTTAAAACAACTTTTGGGTATTCATGAATGAGATAAATTTTTAAATGGAACTTTTTTAACAATGAAATTATTCCAGTTTTCATCTGCTGTGTTATTCCTCAGTATTCTTGCAGAATTTTCTACAAAAGAGCTTCTCTCCAGCAATGGAAGGGTTGTCTTTGGATATAACTTTGCTAATAATCCTCATTTACCAACATGTCATTTTAGCATAAAGGGACCTGTCATTTCACTTGCAATTAGTTTATTTTTAAAGTAGAATTGGTACAACTCATCAGTTTAAGATTTTGGCAACAGTATCTATCTTCATAAACTGATACAGTATTTGCTAAACATTGAAGAACATTGGGGTAAATGAAAAAATGAGAAAAAACCACAGTAGAAATCTGATTAAAATAACTCCCAGTTTATAAATGTTAATAACAATGAAAACTTGAGGGGAAAGGCATTGATATTCCACAAGATTTCATTTGTAAATTCTGATAAAAGGTTGGAAACAAAGAGGTATTAGATTTGAATTTGGATATTAATTGAAATCAGTCAAGAATAAAAGAAATAATCTGATGAAATGAAATTGATGTGAATAGATGGTGGAAAGAGTGAGTTACAGATTTCTATGGGAATGATAATGATATAGAGAGTGGAATTAAAGTGAACTATATCATGCTAGGGTCCCACAAAAATAAATGGACTAATAAATGCTATGAGAATGTTGAAAATGACAAGACTACAATAAAAGAAGGAACAGAAAGAAATAATCACCATTATAGTTTAAAACTAGCTTTCATATATAATTACATTGATGAGGCACAACATAAAATACAGTGGAAGTATCATATAATACCTCATTTACATCAAATACAAGGAAACATTTAGGATATCCTAAGGATTCTTCAAGATGAATAGAAAATTTGGCTATTTTCTGGATGATATAAAACTTTCTTTTCTAAAAGGAAATAAATCAAATTTCTAAGCACCCAGGAAGATGGTTAGTGGGGGTGAAGTAAGTTCCATATGGTAATCCAATAAGGCCGCACTGTTGTACACTGTGCAACTTGAGAAGATCTAAAACATGCATGTTATTTGCTTATAAGTGGCTATGCAACTTATTTAATGTATGTGTGAAGCAGGGGTAAAATCTAGCAGGTTCTGACAGGTTCTGCAGAACTAGTAGCGGAAATTTTGAGCAGTTCGGAGAACCGGTAGTGGAAATTTTGAGTAGTTTGGAGAATCAGCAGATACCACCTCTGGCTGGCCCCAGAGTAGGGTGGGAATAGAGATTTTGCAATATCCTTCCCCCAGGAGTGGGGAGGGGATGGGGATTTTGCAGTATCCTTTCCCTGGAGTGGGGTGGGAATGGAGATTTTGTAGTATCCTTCCCCTGCCATGCCCACCAAGCCATACCCACCAAGCCACACCCACAGAACCGGTAGTAAAAAAATTTGGATTTCACCACTGGTGTGAAGGATGCCTTTGGGCCTGATGACTGAGAAAAATGCTCATATTGTTTCCTTATAGAAAGGGAAAAGAGGGAGAATGACTGCAAAACCTCTAGGGGATTGGTTTGATAAATATATCTGGGAAGGTGTTTGGCAAAATTATAATTAGAATGGTATGAAACAGTAACAGTGAACAAAGTTTGAGAAGTACTCTGTGGCTCCATGCTAGGCAAGAAATGTTCATACCAATTTTTTCCTTTTCAATCTGGTTATTGAAAAATATATCAATGTGAGAAATTTAATTATATGTTTGAAGTAAAAGCATAGCGAAAGATGAATTATGGGATTGAATTATAATATATCTTGTGATAATACAGAATTAAAAGTTGATTATTAAATGCAGTAAGACACTATATGATGAAAATAAAATATGAGTGAGAATAAATGGAATACTCAATGAATGGTTAAATAATGAGCAGTGAATAACACAAGGATGTCTGCTATCCTCTTACATGTTCAATATATTTATGGATACACATTTAATAAGGAATGCTTCTAGTGATATTAACCCTGTATTAGTTGGAGATATTTATGTATGTGTACATTTGTATGCAGCTTATGCTAAAATCCCACATGATTATCTTATGGCTTGACCACTGCAATGCTCTCTACATGGGACTGCTCTTCAATACCAACCAGAAGCTTCAACTGATCCAGATGTCATGGCTTAAACAGTAATGGTCATGCCTTAGTATGCTCATATAACTTCTCTAGATTGTGAGCTGCACTGATTGCCAATTTGCTTCTGAGTGCAATTCAGGGTGCTTATTGTTACTTATAAAGTCCTATATGACATGGGGCCTAGTTACTTGAGGGACAAATAACTGTCTGCCAAGACATCTGTCTGACAGAATTGATCCTGCAGAGCTGACTTGCTTCAGGTTACTTCAATTAAACAATATCATGTCTCAGGACCTCGGAAGAAGTGTCTTCTGGAACAAAGTTCCACCGAGATCTGGATGGCTTGCATTCTGCTGTTGTTTAGAAGAGTTGTTAAGACCCGGATGTTTACCCAAACTTTTGGTGAGGGAAATTGAGAACTCTCCCTTCATTACACTTACCATCTTTTTTCTTAATTTTTTATTGTAGTTTCATTGTTGTGAGCCACCTGGAGTCTTTGAGAGTCGTGTGGCATGCAACTTTAATAAATTTAATTGTTGGTGTTATTTGGAAATGTTAAATCATAGGGTGTATGCTTATTGGAAATAACAAAAGGGATGTTTATTCATGTGTTTCTTCTCACTTTGTTACACAAAAGTAATTATGACAAATACAAAAGGAACAAATTATTTACATTAAGTTTATAGGGCAAAACCAAAAGAGATTGAGTCAAGAATGAATGTGTGCTGAAATGAATGTGGACTAAATACAAAAGTGATTGACTTGAATGAAAGAACTATGCTGAGGTTGTTTTGGCATATAGTGAGAATCAGTTTGCAAAAGAAATGAACAAAAGAAGAATAAATGGATCAAAAGAAAGACAGAGAAAGTCATGGTTGAATGGCATTGATGAAATCCTCAGAGAGAAAAAGGGATAGGCAATCCATTTAAAGAACAAAAGTGATATATGGATGTAATGAAAGAAAAGATGGTATGCAGGACCGAAAAATATAGAAAAGTAAAATAAATACTGTTGGTGTATATATTACATTTAGATTTCTTTCTCTCTCTTATTTTTGGCCTTTCAATTTACTTTTGCTTATTATTTCTTATTATTTTTAATACCTTGTAAGGTGTTGGATACTTCAAAAGGAAACAGCATGATGGATATGTACATAGCTAGTTTTTAGACTAAGTATTTGATTCTGCAGCATCATAGTCAACATTGCTTTCGCAACTTACTGTGTCATTAATATACATGTTTGTTTTCATTTTGCAAAATTAAAGAGTTAAGTTTCTATTGTAAAAAGCTCATGATCCAAGATATTCTAATATCCTTTAAATGTGATGGATTGTAACTTCTGTAATGCTGGCTGTGGGATGCTGAAATATATTGTTCAGCATTTTTAAAGGGCAAAAGAGAAGGCTGAACTATCGGTTACAAGAAGATAATGGGACGGCAAAGGTGAAGCAATGATAAAACTAGAATCAATGTGATGAAACAATCACAGGATTTGGTCCATTAGCAAATCCCCATAAAATTTATAATGGGGGATTATTTTAAGAATGAGAGCCAGTTTGGTGTACTATGATGAGGCATTGGGCTGGAAACCAGAAGATTGTAAATTCTAGTCCTGCCCGTAAGCATAAAGCCAGCCAGGTGACCTTGGGTCAGTCACTCTCTCTCTCAGCCCTAGGAAGGAGGAAAGGACAAACCATTGCAAGAAAATTGCAGGGATTTGTCTAGAACCAGATATGACTGAATGGGAAAAGAAAAAGAACAACATGGCAGAAGTCAGTTAAATCTTTAATATTCCATGCTCCCTCTTCACAGTGATGTTTAAACTGTTTTTCTTACTGTAGTAATCACCAAGAGAAGAGGAAGAAAACTTTTAATGAGTTGTTTGATATGGAAAAACAGAAGGGCTTGCCCTTTCAATACATCATTTCCTATTTTATATTTTTGGTTCCCATTATATATGCAACACCAGTCTGGTGGCCCACAGTATTTGATTTAGGGAAATGATTTAAGCAGTTAAGGCTAATAATTTACAGGAAGATGGGTTTTAAAGGAAGCTTTGCAAGAGGAGAGGGTGAGATGTTTTGAGAGCACCTAAAAAGAGACAGCAGCTGAAGGTGATGATTATAATAATAATGTCAGAAATACATTGGATTATAAATACCATATGAAGTAGACAGTTTGCATAATAATTTCTTTGGAGCTCAGCAGTCAGCTGTCTAAAAATATGCTGGGCTTTCACACAGTAAGGCAACCAGATCAATACTTTTATAGAGAACTTTGGAATTAAAAAGCTAAAACATTAGCAAGTCGAGCAGCACATACATTCTTGGGCAGTGCTGAAGTATGCATAATAGAGACTTTAAGGCAGCATCAATTTGGTGTGAGGAAGTCTTCTTAAGATCAGTTGAACATTTTCTTGATGACTTGAATAGGATTATGTTGAATTGTCTAGGTCAAAATGTCAGACTATTGTGTGTGGCTAGGTTCTCAGTTCTTTAATGTTGTTATAGAATAAAACCCTATGTGCTTTATGTTGCTAGTTCAGAAATGGTTCATACGTTTCTGGATGTACAGTACAAACTTTCTTTTGTTCCCCTTTGTTAAACTGATGCAAGTAAGTAATTTTTGTTAGCTGTGTTGGTGTTTTTTTTTTTGTTTTTTTTTTGTAAATATGTAGAAATGTCTGGGACAAATAGGGCAGCAGAGCATTATACTTCCTATGACTCAGTAATTACATACTGTACTTTAAGGCAAGGATTATGTGTAATCCACATATGAGTAAGTTCTTATGATTCCAATGAGAGAGAGGAACAATTTAGACAATTACTTTATTAACATTTCTCTTGGACTGTATATTTCTGCTGCAGGCAAGAGTTAGGTACATTGTTTGGGAGGAAAGAACTGCTTTCATAAATAAATTGGCATGAATTTGCCACTATATCATAAACTTTTTTTACAGCAATTTTTAGCAATAAGAACTGCACATAAATGTATTTATTTATTTTTACTTATTGGGCAATTGGATACTTCTCCTTACTACCCAATGAAATGACATACTCTAAAAGGAAAGATCTGGAAGCAATATCAAGCTCTTTGCAAAAGTATCATTGCAAAATTTATTTATGGATCTAACATCAATGATAATGTTGAATGTAGTCTTGACAATAAAAAAGAAAAATATTTGAGTGAACAAATGTTGCTCTTGTTTAAACAAGCATTGTTGTTTCTTATAAGCCCTAGTTTATTAAATTTGCACATTTCTCCAAGCTATCTTTTGTTTCAGACATGTTCTATTTTAGTGATCAGTTTCTGATATGCTAAACCATAAATCTTGGTTTTAAAATGCAGATGGGTGGGCTGATGCGTCATATTAAACCAATATATATAACATATAAATCATATTATAGTTTTGACTTGTAAACGCAAGATTTGATAAGTCTACATTCATTTGGTTTTCCTTTTGGGAACTTTCCAAGGTTAAAGAAAGTAAGGATAATCAAATGATTTTTAATATTTGTTTAATAGTTTAACCCTACTCTACTGTTTGGTTGGTTAACATAAAACTGTTTTTAACAATGAGCAAATGAGTTTGGTGGTCTGTTAACATGCTTCCACTATGCAATATGATTTTAAAAACCTGTACTATTTCAGAAATACTTTATAGGGGAGAACAAATATTTTTTGCAGTCCATTTCATGTAAACCAAATTTACCAATATATTTCAATTCTGGAATGGAAATCATTACACTAAATAAATCAAATATATAATCTTTGGGGATGGGCCATTTATTGGATACTTTTCAAGATACCATCTCTCTTCAACTTTCCCTGTATAAGAACAAAGTTCATATTTGTGTTTGTGGGTTTGGATGTTACTTATTAGATACACTTATCTGATTGACAGTATAATACTAGCATTATTGTGTAGTCTTTCTAATGATGAATACTGACTTATCCCTTTGTCCCCATGCCATTTTGGCAACCTTTCAAATCATAATGTCACGAGTTTAGCTGCATGCATATACAGTATACTGCCTGTGGCTTCATCTCATCAATGATCTCTTCCTATTTGTTTAATTTCAGAAATAATACGTATCTGGAAGCATACCTTAGTTTTCTTGTTTCTTATCTACGTTGCACAACAGACCATAATTTTCTGACATTGTGGCAATTATCCTAAATCCACTCATGCTACTGCACTCAAGCCAGTCTTCTTTCATTAGCTAGTAATGTCTGTAGATATAGCTGTAATGGAAAACTTGAGACCAACACAGGGGTGAAATCTAAAATTTTTCTCTACCGGTTCTGTGGGCGTGGCTTGGTGGGGGGGTGTGTCCTGTGACTGAGTGGGCATGTCCAACTCAATGTCACTCACAGCCATGCCCACTCAGTCACAAGACCCCTTCCCACCAAGCCACGCCCACCGAACCTGGTAGGAAAAATTTTTAAATTTCTATTCTGCCGGCGTGTCCTTACCTTTCTCCCACGGCTCCGCCCACCCGCCCCATTCCCCAGAGTCGGGGAATGCACCATTCCCCGACTCCAGCCTTGCCACGGAGCCACTGCCTGCTCACCCTTTGCCACGTGGCTCCGCCCACCCGCCCCATTCCCCGACTCCTACTGCTCACCTTTCTCCCGCGGCTGGCTATCAGGGAAGGCAAGTGCCCGAAAGATACTGGAGTCGCTCACTCTCCTTCTTGAATGAGCCGCTCTGGTCCACGTGCCGGCTGCACAAGCGCACACCCAACCTGCTGCTGAATTAAATAAACGGTGTGCGCTTGCACAGCCGGCGCATGGACCAGAGTGGCTCATTCAAGAAGAGTGAGCGACTCCAGTAACTTTCAGCCGCTTGCCTTCCCTGACAGCCAGCTGCAGGAAAAAGGTGAGCAGTAGGATACACCACGTGGCGAAGGGCGAGCAGACAGCAGCTCTGCGGCAAGGCCGGAGTCAGGGAATGGTGCATCTGGAGAATGGTGTGGGTGGGTGGAGCCTCCAGCTGCCATTGCTACCGGTTCTCCAAACCACCGGCCATCATCGCTACCTACTCGCCCGAGCCGGTCCGAACCGGGAGCATTTCACCCCTGGACCAACATGATGCTACCACCACGTTGATTAAATTATTTTTCAAGAGAAAGAAATGTGTAAGTAAAATAATTTGAGATTCTACCAAATAATTTAAAAGCTGACAGAAGAGAATATTTGTAGCTCTGGCTTGAACGGTGATCCTTGGTAGTCTCTGAGCTTGATGGTTTTCTTGTAGACATTTCATTACCAAACTTGGTAACATCATCAGTGAAATGAATACATACATAATACATATATACATACATGTATGTCTGTATGTTTGTATGTGTGTATATGTGTATTATATATCTATATGTGCAAAAGAAACTTCAGGCAGTTTTCTTGAAAACTATGTTTCCTTGAAAAACTGTGCGTGTGTGTGTGTGTGTGTGGGGGGGGAAGATCATCTGAGAGAATCCAGAATTGCAGTTGCCATTTTAATTTTTTTTCAAAAACCACATCATAATACCTGACAGAAAGTTAGATTCCATTTTTTAGACCCACAGAGCCCAGCGACTCAATAAAAAAGGAGAGGGGTTCATTGCATTTACAACTGCACCAGGACAAGCTAATAACAGCTTGCTCTCCTGTATCCTTGTGCCCAGTCACTTTCATTGGGATTACAGCGATTGTAATAAGGAGAAGAAACAATTTCTACCATAAAGAGCAAGAAAAAAAATTGTTTCAGGCAAATTGTTCTCTATGGAGGAAGTAGATGTAGAAAACACTAGATACTTGCTACCCCACAGCAGTAGCTATTTTTAAGTTATTCACAAATCAGGTTACTTTATCATTTGGGACATCATGTACAAAGTTTTCAGCAGCTAATAAAATGTAGACAAAAAAAGGATCCTGAGGAACCAGAACAGTGGTGGGTTGCCCCAGTTTGCACTGGTTCTATAGAACTGGTAGTAAAACAGGCAGGAGGCTCCGCCCACTGATCCTGACATCATCAAAATGCTTCTGCGCATGTGCAGCGAAGCAAGCGCACGTGCATGGCCCCGTTGCAAACCGGTAGTAAAGGTAAGTACAATCCACCCCTGAACCAGAAGCACAATGCTTGGCTAAAATGTGTATACAGCAGGGGTGGGTTCTACTTATCTTTACTACCGGTTTGCAACGGGGCCCTTTATCCCTGCTTGTGGATAAAAAACAGCTTCTAAAGCACAGCTGAACTTTGGAGAGAGAAGCAATGAGAAAAGCAGGTGAAACTTGGAAGATTGCTTCACTCGCTAGCGCCTACTTAGGGATGAAAAAAAGTTTCTAAAGCACAACTGAGAGTTGGAGGGAGCAGGCAAAGCATGGAAGATTGCTTCACTCGCTAGCGACTTGTTAGGGCTGAAAAAAAAGCTTTGAAAAAGCTACAGTCAGAGTATAAGACCCACCCAAATTTTCAGCCTCTTTTGGGGGGGGGAAATTGCGTCTTATCTAGGGTTGCCAGGTGTCCACTATCTGAGTGGACAGTCCACTTTTTTCACATTATGTTCACTATTTTTTTTCACAAAATAGTGGACATTTTTTTTATTCAAAAGCTTTATGATGAAATGGTACGTAATCTAAAACTGTACAGTCTAAGAGAATAAGGATAGGAGAATCGCGTTTTGTCTTTTTTTTCATAAGTTAGAATGAGACAAAGATCGAATGCTCATTGCAATAATCACAGCGCAAAAAATGCATTAAAGCAGTTATCTTTTGATATCGAAAATGTAGTGCTGAAGATTTTTGCTGAATTTTCGAATTCTGCGAAGAAACGAGAAGAGTTGAAATCATTTTTTGAGTTTTGCGAGTCAGAATTCCATGAAGTTTTGCACCGTGTTCCAACACGTTGGTTAAGTTTGTTTAAAGCGGTTGAAAGACTTCTTTTAAACTGGATACCTCTAAAATCGTATTTTATTTCTCTTGGATCTGATGAGTGCCATAAGGTTATCTGGAATCTTATTTCGGATCAGGAAAATGAACTCGCAAAGGACGATGGACCAACAATTTCAGAATTGTATTCATATTTCACGCACTTCTTCATGTCAATAATGCAAGATACCCTACTGAAGCTGGAAAGCAAGAAAATTCTTGCATGTGATCTTCACATTATCATGTGTAAGCTGCATGATTCTTTGCAAAAAAAATACGATGAGCAGTTTTTTGGAATGAAAGTTTTATTTGCCTTATGTAAAAAACATTTGCCTGAGAATGCCGTGCAAAAGTTCAAGAAAGAAGCCATCAACGTGTATTAAAGAGCCATTGCGTACCTAGAAAAGTGGTATAATTTCACCCGTTCAGTATATGAGACACTAAGTTGTTTCAATCTAATGATCGCAATAATCCTCCAACTTTAGAAGAAATGACGAACATCTGGTTATTATCACCATGGCGAGAAGAACTTCCACCCAACACTCTCTTTGATGAAATTTCTGCCTTAGAAGAAGTTTATGTTCATCTGCAGGGTGATTCATCCCTTGATAAGTGGACGTACTTTTTCAAGAAAGAGCCAGCTCTGAGTTTACTGAAACTGTTCCAGTATTGTGCATCAATTCCGGTATCAAATGCAAACGTTGAACGAATTTTCAGCGTCATGGGAAATTTGTGGACTGACGAATGTAACTGACTGCTTGTATCAGTTCGAAGTGAACTTTGTATATTTTTTAATATTTCTCAACGTTGTACTGAAATTAAAGAATTATTCCTTAAATACAAAGAATTGATCAAAACTGCGCAGTCAAATAAAAAATACACACGACAGCAAAGTAAAATGTAATTTAATATTTTACATATTATTACAATATATTTGATATTTTGTATTTTAAGTAAAGTTTTGAAGTGATTATTTTAATACGTGTTAAAATGTTTGTAAAAAAATATATAATTTAATTGTAATTTTTTAAATTTTTTTTACTACTTAGCCCCCCCCTCCCCCGCTTGTCCGCTATTTTTTGGAAGCAGACCTGGCAACCCTATATACTCTGAAAAATATGGTAAGTCTCTTGTTACTGAAGCCTCTGGTCATATAAACAGAAACAGAAATCAGATATCAGATACAATTTGCTCATTTTAAAAAACCCATTGTCTTTATAGAATTTCACAATCCTATATTCTGTTTGTTCACACAACACACATTACAGTCCCAAGCCATAATAAATACTATACAGAAATTGAAAGAGTAAAACCTCTTTATGTTTATTCTACAAACACATTTTTCAAAGAAGAGAACATTTTGGACTTTTATGGATGACCACACTTCAGTTTGAGGCAAGGTCTGAATGGAAATGATAAATTATCTGGACAGTTGGAACATTACCTATTAATACAGATATATGGAATTTGTTCTGAGGATTTTATTAGAACAGGAACTTCCCCCAGCGCACTCATGGCCAAGTTAATTCTATGAATTGCAAATTTAGGCAGAAATCTTCCATAGTTAGTATTGATGAAGGTAGAGAAAGTCATATGTATTGTTAACCCTCAAAATAAAGGAGAAAACATACCAAAGAAGACTTAGTTGATGTTTCTTTGTGATATGTTAAGAGTTTCCCCCCCCCAAACACGAACATTTTCCCTATCTGGGAACATTCAGGCATGCAACACTTCGTGGCAAGGGGCTGGGCTATCTGAGGGACACATTAGCCTCCCTCATTAAATCTGTCAGCTAGTGACCTATTTTGGTGGGCTCCAGGAGAGGTACTTTCTATTCCATGGTGTCTACCTAATGAAACATTCTTCCCCTGCAAATTAGATAAATTCCATTCCTTTTGATTGGGTATTCTGGAACTCCCTGAAGACCTGATTATATTATCAAGCCTGGGGCTCTCAGGGAACTGTTGATACACTTAGATGGCTCTATTGTTGAGGCGGCCATTTTTGTCTTCTCTTGTCTAGGTTTTGTATATTTGGTATTATGTTATTAATTTCTTAATGTAGATTTTTATATAATTTTCTGTATTTGTTTTTATATTTGTGGTTTTTCTCTGATTGTTATGCATCATCCAGAGTTGTTTTTCGTGAGATGGGCAACTATACAAATCTGATTAATTAGAATAGAATAGAGTAATAGAGTTGGAAGGGACCTTGTAGGTCTTCTAGTCCAACCTCCTGCCCAGGCAGGAAACCCTACACCACTTCAGACAAATGGTTATCCAACATCTTCTTTAAAAATGTCCAGTGTTGGAGCATTCACAACTTCGGCAGGCAGGTTGTTCCACTTATTAATTGTTCGAACTGTCAGGAAATTTCTCCGTAGTTCTAAATTGCTTCCCTCCTTGATTAGTTTCCACCCATTGTTTCTTTCTCTACCCTCAGGTGCTTTGAAGAATAGTTTGACTCCTTCTTCTTTGTGGCAACCCCTGAGATATTGGAACACTGCTATCATGTCTCCCCTAATCCTTCTCTTCATCAAACTAGACATACCCAGTTCTTGCAACTATTCTTCATATGTTTTAGCCTCCAGTCCCCTAATCATCTTTGTTGCTCTTCTCTACACTCTTTCTAGAGTCTCAACATCTTTTTTACATCATGGCAACCAAAACTGAATGCAATATTCCAAGTGTGGCCTTACCAAGGCATTATAAAGTGGTATTAACACTTCACGTGATCTTGATTCTATCCCTCTGTTTATGCAGCCCAGAACTGTGTTGGCTTTTTTGTCAGCTGCTGTACACTGTTGGCTCATATCTAAATGGTTGTCCACTAGGACTCCAAGATCCCTCTCACAGTTACTACTATTGAGCAAGGTACCACATATATGGTACCTGTGCATTTTGTTTTTCTTCTCTGAATGTAGAACCTTGCTTTTTTCATTGTTGAATTTCATTTTGTTAGATAGCATCCAATGTTCAAGTCTGTCAAGATCCTTCTGTATCTTGGGCCTATCTTCTGGAGTGTTGGCTATTCCTGCCAGCTTGGTGTCATCTGGAAATTTGATGAGTTCCCCGTCTATCCCCTCATCCAAGTCATTGATGAAGATGTTGAAGAGCACTGGGCATAAAACAGAGCCCTGGGGTACTCCACTGCATACTTCTCTCCATGTAGATGCAGTTCCATTGAGGACTACACATTGAGTGCGGTTGATCAGCCAATTACAAATCCATCTGGTGGTGATGCTATCTAACCCACATTTTTCTACTTTATCTAGTAGTAGGTTATGGTCTACTTTATCAAATGCTTTACTAAAGTCCAAGTAAATTATATCGACAACATTCCTCTGGTCCACTAATTTTGTCACTTTGTCAAAGAATGTAATAAGATTAGTCTGGCATGATCTGTTTTTGACAAACCCATGTTGGCTTTTGGTTATTACTTGGTTTGCTTTTAGGTGTTTGATGATTCATTGTTTGATTATCTTTTCCAGAATCTTCCCTGGTATTGAGGTCAGGCTGATAGGTCTGTAGTTTCCTGGATCTATTTTTTTTCCTTTTTTGAAGATGGGAACTACATCAGCTCTTTTCCAATCCTCTGGCAGTTCCCCTGTGATCCAGGATCTTTGAAGGATATAGTTCAGTGGTTCTGAGATCTCGTCTGCCAATTCCTTCAGAACCTTGGGTGTAATCCATCTGGTCCTGGTGATTTGAACTCATCTAGGGTAGTTTTCTTCCCTATTTTAATTTGTGTTCTTAATCTGTTTTTTGTGGTGCTGTTTTTGATAGGTTGGACTGTTTTTTCCTTTTGTGTAAAGACAGATGCAAAAAATGAGTTAAGTAGTTCTGCTTTCTCCCTGTTGTTTGTCACCTTTTTGCCACTTTCTCCCAGCAATGGACCAATTGTTTCCTTTACTTTTTTCTTGTTTTTAATATGTTGGAAGAAGCTTTTTTTTGTTATTTTTTACTTTAGTTGCAAGCCTTTGTTCATTGTGAGCCTTAGCTTTCCTCACTTCATCTTTACAGGCTCGGGCTATTTGCTGATATTCTGCCTTAGTTATTTGCCTCTCTTTCCATTTTTTATACTTGTCCTTTTTGTCTTTCAATTTGTTAGAGAGTTCTTTATGCAGCCATGCTGGTTTCTTTTGAGATCTATTATTTTTCGTCTTCATTGGTATTGTGCTAGACTGGGCTTTTATAATCTCACTTTTCAAAGTTTCCCAAGCTTCTTGAGTTGTTTTCCCCTTGAGGATTCTCATCCATGGAATCCTTCTCAAGCTCTCTCTAAGTTTATTGAAATTAACTCTTAAAGTCCAAGACTCTAGTTTAACTTTGTTCTACTACTTGTGTTTGCATAATGTTGAATTCCAATATTGCATGATCACTTGTCCCCAACGTTCCTGTAGCTTCAACACCTTCTATCATTTCGTCTCTGTTAGTGAGAATTAAATCCAATATGGCTGATCCCCTTGTTCCCTTCTCTACTTTTTGGGAAACAAAGTTGTCTGCTAGGTTTGTTAGGAACCTGTTGGATCTTCCTCTTGGTGCAGAGTTTGTCTCCCAGTTGATGTCAGGGTAGTTAAAATCCCCCATTACTATTGTAATGTGCTTCCTACATACCTTAGTTAGCTGACTAGCAAAAAGTTCATCTACTTCCTGTGTTTGGTTAGGTGGCCTATAGTATAGACCTATGGCAATGTCATTTCCCCCCCCCTTTAATATTGACCCAAATGCATTCAAGATAATTTTCATCATTGTTGTGCTCTAATTCTGTAGAGATGTAGTTATTTCTTATATATAGTGCAACTCCACCCCCTCTAATTAATTAACCAATTAATTTTATTTTGATCCTAAAGGAAATAGTACCAGAAATACTCAAACTAATGACAAAAGTACACCAACCAGTTTTAGAATTGACAATGAAGAGATTGAAGTGATGGTAGCAAAGCTGGACTTTGAAGGCACAGGACAGAAAGAACATTGATGATTTTGAACAATGGTTGTTGGAGTAGACTCTTCCTATAATGTCACTGCTCAGGATAAGTGCCTGCTTGCTTTTGCTGGGCAACTAGACTGACTGTCATGGTGACTCTGCTGGGAAATATCCTTTTGGCATTTACTTTCATATCCTTTCTAGGAACACACCTTGCCACAATGAGGCAGCTCAACAGGACTTGGTGGTGATGGGGAACCTTTGTTTTAAAAGATGCACAAATATATCAGCATGCCGATAGATTTTACAAATTAATCAAATGATTATTTTTTTTTAAAAAATATAATTATTTAGAAGAGCCACATCTTGACACTTTATTACAATTGAATTCTGCAAATTTGAAGAATGCTTCAAGTTTTCAAATTTGATGATTATATTTTTAATAGCTATTTTCTTAAAATCAGTGGATCTTAAGTCCTGCTCAGATATATTTTGAATTGTCTTCTGTTCTTGCTTTGCTGGGTCAATCTTGTTTTTCTACTACACTATAGCCAGCCTTCTCAAGTGGTTTTCTTGGAACTGACCTTGACTTGGCTTCTTGATTTTACCACCATCTCCTCCTTAAATTAGATGTTTCAACTTGGCTCCTTCATTTGGAAAATTCATACACGGTGTACTGTCTCTCCTGATGACTAGTTTCATAAGTATGTATTTATAGATTTTCTTCATCAAACATCTTTCCATGGAGCTTATAATAATTCAGTCAAATCTTTCATATACCAAAGCAAATTATATTTCATAGCAGCAGCAATTGTTGATAATGCAATCATTTTCATATTGCTGGACTCCAGCACAAAATTGCTGAACTAATATGTCAAAAAGTTTGCTTCTATTTATTTTACTCTGAATAGAGGCAATGTTTTCCAATTCCATTTTGAGTGAATTTACTTAGCAGCACTTAAGATAATTATGTCAACACCAGCTATTGCAAATGAGAAAGGGAACTTTGTCTACATTTAAATTCTAAAGATTTATTTTTTTAAATAAAATGTATAAGTTTTTAGGGTTCCATAAAACTCTTGGTTGCTTTTATTGCAACTAAAAAGCAACTCTTTGAAGATTGCAGATTTCACTAGATGATTTGGGAAACTATTTTTTCCTGCTGGTTGAAAATTGTTTTAGTATCTGGTTAATTTTGGCAAATTAAAAACATCAGGGTTGAACCAAAGTTAAAACTTGAATAGGTGATCACGAGGAAAAATAAAATAATAACCTGTGCTGGAAAAAAATGCAATCATAAACCATTTCCAGACTGATGCCAAGAAAGCATGTCCATGTCCATGTAGAACCCAAATAGATTGTACCATCTAGCCAACCTTGAATGATTAAAAAAAGAAAAGAAAACAACTAAGCACAGTGAGACATGATTAAAACTGTATATGGATGGGACTTGTAAAATAAGAGGAATGTGAGTTTTCCTGAAATACAACGTATTTTATGTTAATAGAAAATATTATATAATTCAACATCTTATGAACAAAAAAAGAGACTTTGCTAATTAATGACTTCTGATACTTTTGGTAAAAAGCAAATCAATGTTTCACCACACCCTGAATTATTACTCTTAGGTCATCAAAAGCTGCTTGTTATAGTTGTTCCAGATTAGCAAACAATAATTTTAATCAAGGAGTCACTCCTATATTCATTCAGTTGCATGATTCATAAATTACTGTATTAAACTAGACACTTGTGTGAACAAGAATGTTCAACATTAAAGCGGATCAAAAGAAGGTGATACAATGATATGTTACCCGGCATCCTGGTTCATAGCAGTGATACATACCACTATAGCTATGTTATTTTCTTGGGATGGGTAAAACATTTACCACATATATTTTGCTAAACCCTCAGGATGTGTACTCAAGCAAAATGCTGTAATTAGTCAGCCATAATGTACCACTTTTTCTTTGTGGACATACACTGTAAAAGTTGAGTTGAAGGAGGCCCAAGGATTACCGGTAATTTAGCAATGATGACAATGATGATATGATATACAAGAATATGCTCCAGTTGCAAGTTCTAAGCTTTGTAAGACCAACTCTTACTTTACCGTACTTTGTTATTTTAAAGAGGACGTGATCTGGTACTTTCTTATTGATGTTGCTCAGTTTCTGAGAAGGAATACAATACAGGAAAATGTCCATTCTTTCAACAGTATTCCCTTTGTAACAATTGAGTTTTTTTAAAAATAAAACTTTAATATTTATTTATTTATTTATTTATTTATTTATTTATTTATTTATTTATTTATTTATTTATAAAATGTATTGGCCACCCATCTTTCCACAGAGTAACCCTGGGTGGCTTGCAAAACACAATAAAGGCAGGGAAGAAAAATCTAAATAGCACAGCAAGCACAGCACAGCACAACTTAATATAAATATATTTGCTGGGAAATATATTTTTTGGAAACCATTATTGACAAATGAAACAGACTTCTTTTATTGATATACTGAGACAAAATTTTAACAAATACTCTCTACTTTTTTTCATGAAGGATTGCATGTGTCTACTGAAACATTCTAGGATAAGATTTCTCACATTCGATAAAATGTTTTATAAAAGTCATTTTATAAAAATAACTTTCTCACGTGAAATAAAATTTATTTCCCATCTTGCTTACAAACTTTTCAGCATATATAAAAGTACAAGATTGACTGACAAGGCTAAAGTTCTCCTTCTGGTCATCCAATAAAAGTATGGATACATATTAGCTAAACCATGGTTCAGTTTGCCAGGGGTTAGTTGAGTAACCTCCCAATGTATTCAGTGTAGTTTTCTCATTTGTACAATACATTGAAGCATCAGCTAACTTAGTGATAATGGACCTTGGTATCTCCAAGTAAGTTTTGATATGGAATACCATCGGTATCAATTTGCAAGGGATTGTGGAATTACAGTTGGACTGAGTGTAACATAATTTGCTGAAATAAAATGTAGTTCTAACAGATTAACAGAGTTGGGAGGGACCTTATAGGTCATCTAGTCCAACCCCCCACTCAAGCAGGAGACCCTACACCATTTCTGACAAAAGGCAGTCCAATCTTTTCTTGAAAGTCTCAAGTGATGAAGCTCCCACAACTTCCGAAGGCAAGCTGTTCCATTGGTTAATTGTTCTCACTGTCAGAAAATTCCTCCTCATTTCTAGGTTGAATCTCTCCTTAGTCAGTTTCCATCCATTATTCCTTGTCTGGCCTTCAGGTCCTTTGGAAAATAGCTTGACCCCCTCCTCTCTGTGGCAGCCCCTCAAATATTGGAACACTGCTATCATGTCTCCCCTGGCCCTTCTCTTCACTAGACTAGCCATGCCCAGTTCTTGTAACCATTCTTCATATGTTTTAGTCTCCAGTCCCCTAATCATCCTGATTGCTCTCCTCTGCACTTTTTCTAGAGTCTCAATATCTTTTTTATAGTGTGGTGACCAAAACTGGATGCAGTACTCTAGGTGTGATCTTACTAGGGCTCTATAGAGTGGTATTAGTACCTCACTTGATCTTGATTGTATCCCTCTGTTAATGCAATTTAGGATTGCATTGGCTTTTTTGACTGCCACTGCACACTGCTGGCTCATATTTAGCTGGTTGTCCACTAAGACTCCAAGATCCCTCTCACAGTCACAGCTATTAAGCCTGGTTTCACCCAGTTTTTAGTTGTCTGGTTAGTTGTTTAGTGCATTGTGCTAACAAATCCTTACATGTATTTTCCCTGTCTGGGTAACATCTGTGGTGAGTACCATAACTAAAGAATGTTTTCCAACAGGGGAGTTCATCTGACATTATGGTTTAGTCAAAATTACTCACATTTAAATCTCATTCATTTCACAAAAAAGAGTTAATCCTGTACTTAAATCCTTTTCACATTTTCAGAGATTTTTCATTTTTCTGAATTGTGCCAATGCCTTTTAATCAACTAATTACAATGTTTAGTTGTTAATTGGTTGCCCTTTATTAAGTTAATAAAAAATAATTAAAATATAAATGTAGTTATAATATACACTCAAATGGATGCACTTTTGAGATAATGAAGACAATGAGATGGCTCACAATCTAATAAACAAACCATTTTTGTCAGAAAAACTGTTTTAATGCTTTATTTCTCTATTCCCATCAAAATTTAAAAGATCCAAAAAAAAAATAAATCCAGTTAACTTGCAATCTCTTCTTATTGACCAATGTAATGATACAAATGATTAAAGCTACAGCACCAATGAATGCTGACAGTATGTTTATTAATATTAATATAAAGTTCTTTTTCCATAATCAGTAGGTTACCTCTGACTGAACCAGCCATTCGAAAAATTATATGGCTATGACAGCCTGATCATCAGAAAAGCTGAACAAAGGGGGAAAAACGATGCCTTTGAAGTATGTGCTGTAGAATTTTGCTGAGAAAGCTTTGGAACACAAAGAACAAAAAAAAAAAAAAAAATCTGTACTAGGTTAAATCCAGACAGATTACAGATAGAAGTCAGTGTAATTAAATACTTATCTTTAATGATAAATTTACAAGAACACAAAGAAGCAATATGCTGTTATGCTGCTCATTGAGTCACCATGCGTCAGAAATAACTGAATGACAGAATAATAAGGATTGTATAGATTGGCATTACTTTTGTTACTTGTATGTGGAAGCTGGGGAAAAAGCATTCATGCTTCAATGAATGAGAGATTAAAGTGCAAATTAGGATGATTTGTAAAGATATAAAACTATAGAAGGGTACAGTGTATGGTGTTGATGGAAACTATATTTAATTGGGTTTCCCCCCCCCCTTATTTCCTGATTTTAATTTCATTTCCTAACTACCACTTACTCTTTCTTGGCTTTTCATAATATAGCTCATCCCAAAAAGAACATTGTAATGTGTCCCTGCAGTTTTGTTGACAAGGTTTTTCAGAAGTGGTTTGCCTTTTGTCTCCTTCTTAGGGCTAGGAGGGAGTGACCAGCCCAAGGATATCCAGCTTGATTTGTGCCTCAGGCACGATTAGAACTCATGATCTCTCAGTTTCTAGCCTAGTGATGGCTAATCTTTTTGTCGTCATGTGCCAAAAGCAGGAGTGCAGGGGGGTTGCGTGCGCATGTGCCCACACCCATAATTCAATGCACCCCACCCCCGCACATCTGCGTGCGACCTCCCCGTGCTCCCCCCACTTTTGGCATGTGATGGCATGATGGGCCCGGTAGGCCTGTTTTTCACCCTCCCCAGGCTCCAGAGGCTTTCTTGGAGTCTGGGGAGGGCGAAAACTGCCTCCCCCCCCGGAGGCCCTCCGGAGGCTGGAAATGACCTGTTTCCCAACTTCCAGTGGGACCGGAACAGTGGTGAAATGCTCTCGGTTCGGACCGGCTCGGGTGAGTAGGTAGCGATGGTGGCGGGCAGTTCAGAGAACCGGTAGCAAAAATCCCTTCCCTCCCAGCCTCCAGCTTGTTTACCTTCGCTCTTCGGACTGAATCCTGAGCCGCTGGTTGCAACACCTGCCTTGCTTCGCTTGCTGTAATCCCTGCAATCCATTGCATCAGAAAGCAACTGAATCTCCCTGCCTGCAATCAAACTCATTGGTGAGCAGCTCTATCTGCCTGCCTGCCTGCTTTGTAAGTTTTTTTCCCCTTTGGGAGCTTTAAAAAAAAATAGTTAATTGTGGTTTTTTTTAGTTGTTCTTTTTTTAGACCTAGCCATTTAAAGTTTAGGAAGTTTTAAATTTAGCTGCTTTTATATAAAAATAAAATAAAATAAAATAAAATAATATTTGTGCAGCTTTCTAAGATTTTGTGTGGTTCTGTACTGTTTCACTCTAACTACACAAACACACAAAATCTCACAAAGCTGTATGTGGAATTATGTGTATGTAAAGTGTGAAAGTTGGTTTTTTGGACTTTTTGTGGCTGTGTGAGGTTCCTGCTTGTTGCAGGGGCCATCTTGAGTCTAGCACAGCTGCTTTTACATTGTGGCTGAGCCAGTTGTGTTGTGTTGTGTTGTGTTGTGTTGTGTGTATGTGTGTGTAAAGTGTGAAAGTTTTTTGGGCTTTTTGTGCCTGTGTGAGGTTCCTGCTTGTTGCAGGGGCCATCTTGGGTCTAGCACAGCTGCTTTTACATTGTGGGTGAGCCAGTTGTGTTGTGTTGTGTTTTGTAGGTTAAAAAAGGGCAAAGAAGTGACGTCGACTTGGCCATGCCTACCTGACCAACAAGCCATGCCCACCCAGTCACCTGACCACCAAGCCCCGCCTACTAATTAAGCCACACCCACAGAACCGGTAGCAAAAAAATTTAGATTTCACCCCTGGACCGGAAGGCCCATTTTCACCGTTCCAGAGGCTTTCTAGGAGCCTGGGGAGGGCAAAAATGGCCTTCTCCACCCCCCAGAAGGTCCTCCAGAAGCCGGAAATGGCCCATTTCTCAACTTCTGGTGGGCCAGGAAGGCCCAAAAATCAGCTGGCCGGTACGTGCATGCGCTCATGTGCCCACAGATATGGCTTCGCGTGCCACCTGTGGCACACATGCCATAGGTTCGCCATCACAGTTCTAGCCTAATGCCTTAACCACTACATCGAACAGGCTCTCTAATATGCAATTACCAAAGTTTAAATAAAAACCGTGCAAAATTGTGATCAGCTCTCCTAAGTGCCAATCCTGACTGCTGCCCAAGTTGCTAACTTTTAAAAAGGAATTTCCAGAGCTCTATTCTTCCTTATGGTCCTTTCCCTTGAAGCTGAACCTGGTCTGGACCCTTCATGTAGTGAATACTTTCAAGCAGAACATTGTCCTCTGCCAGCTCTCCCCCCATTTTTTTTATCAAGTAGAACACATAATAGTAGAAAATAGGTTTATAAATATACACTGAGGGTGATTTAAAAACAAATCTCGATTTACTCTCTCTTTAAAGTAGCCCAACAAGTTTTGCAATACACAGTATTGATCAGCATTTAATTCCTCCTGCAATAGTCCTCTCACCTCTATCAGTACCTGATTCCAACATTAGAAAACATCCTTCTAACTTCCCACATATAATATATTGCTATTTTTTATCCTCTGCCTATGTCTTTTTTACAGTTAGTTGCTCTGTCTCCAATAACAGTTTGCAATCATCATCAATCTTAGCTATCATTATCACTATAGTTTGATTTAGAATGTGGTAATCTATAGATGATTAAAATTCATGAGAGCAATACAACATTTTTAGTGACTAAACCTAGATTTTTTTCTTTTTCATTAGCAAGTCAAAATTATTGATGTTGTTGCTGCTCTTCTTCTTCTTTCTTTTTTTTTATTTCTTTTTAATTTGATTTATATGCCGCCCTTCTCCGGAGACTCAGGGCGGCTTACAATGTGCCCAGCAATAGCCTTCATCCTTTTGTATATTTATACAAAGTCAGCTTATTGCCCCCACAACTGGGTCCTCAATTTACCTACCTTAGAAAGGATGGAAGGCTGAGTCAACCTTGAGCCTGGTGAGATTCGAACCTGCAGTAATTGCAGGCAGCTGGTCTTAATAACCAGCTTAATAACAGGGTGCCTTAGACCACTGTACTACCAAGGCTCAAGGTTGACTCAGCCTTCCATCCTTTCTCCTTCTCCTTCTCCTTCTCCTTCTCCTTCTCCTTCTCCTTCTCCTTCTCCTTCTCCTTCTCCTTCTCCTTCTCCTTCTCCTTCTCCTTCTCCTCCTCCTCCTCCTCCTCCTCCTCCTCTTTTTATATACAACTCAATACCAATACTCCTTCCATCTCCTGTTCCCCACAACAACAATCTTGTGACCTGAGTTGGACTGAAAGAGAGTGACTGGCCCAAGGGGACTAGAATTCACAGTCTCCTGGTTTCATTTCTTCTCCTGGTCAATCACTTAACCACTACACCAAAATGGCTCTCTTTTCTCACTTTGGAAAACATGGTGAGGCAAGAATTTTATGGTAGGGAGTTCATACAATATGTTAGGTTAAAATGCTGTTAACTACTTTGTGGTTTATGTATTGTGCAAAACCAAGTTTTTTCAGTTAAACATGGGTTGGCACATTGTGCAAATATAATATTATGTACACTATAATATCAATTTTTTAAAAAAATCATTATTCATAATTTAATGTAAGAATTCTGTCCAAAAATAACATTTAATTTCCTGCAATTTAAGCAAATTGTATTTTTCTATTTCACTCATACCTAATTTCCCATAGTTGCCTAATCCTCATGCAGTATTACAATTTTTGCATTTTCTTAGATACTGTAAAGAAGCATTGGTTTCCACAATGTTGTAACAACTTTACAGTGGTTTAAATTAACTTGTCTAATGAACCACACATGGAAATTCTTAACAGTTTTTTTTAGAACTTGAAGCTCCATAGATCTCAACAATACTGCACTGCCAGGAATGTGAACAGTATATCCTGCTTCCTTGAAATTGAGGGGTTTTGTTTAGACAAAAATACTCCTGCTTCTCCCTCGGCTTCCCATTTTGTGGACTGAAAATCACAGAACTTTAGCCAGAATGGAACACTAATTATACAATCTGATGAGGAAAATATTATGACGCTAATTGTTCATCTAATTTTGCTGTAATTCGTGTGTCTTTTTAATACAACTGGCTTCATTGTTTGATAAGAATATTTACCAAATCTTGCCAAGAATATTAACAGCTATACTGGAACCAGAATTCAACAGCCTTTGCAATCTGGAAGATTTCAGGCATGTTGAGACAATTCATACATTACCCAGCCAGGTTTTTAGTTATGTTGGTTAAAAATTCTGGGAGACACAATGGAATACAATTCCCAGAATCAAGAGGGTGCCACTTTGATGAAACTTGGCACACAAAGCAGGAAATATTTGTTTTTGATCAATCCTTCTGTGAATTCATAGACAGTAATTTCATCGAGAATTAATCCTACCAGATTTCAGCTAGACAGCAGCAAACTTTCTTCATTTTCTGGACATCTTTGCAGTTATTTCATGGTTGCCTGGATTTTTACCCCACATATGGGAGTTTTATTTAAAGTAATGTTTGCATTAAATCCAGAGGAAGCAACTGCAATGGTTTGATTGATTGAGAATCTCAATATATTTGATCTCCAACCAAGTCACAAGGTGTTATTTTTTAATGTTAGGAAAACAAAACAAGCCTCACAAAGGAACGGCATTTTAACAAGCTGGGAGCAAATATTTCAGAGGTGGAGAAATAGGAAAAAAGACCTGCATAATTTCCAAAATAGTAAACCACTGAGTAGCAAAATATTTATCCAAGGGAATTTCTACTGTTTACATAGTCACATGAATGTCTCATCCTTTGGTACTTATTTTTAACTTTAAAAACATGTAGAGTTTATGATCATGACTAATGTAGAAAAGACCAGTTAATTTATATGTATCTAACCATGCTTTGGAAAAACTTTTGTGACCAAGGTTTCCATTTATTTAGAATGGAGGTGAAGGACTGCAGAGAGCTTATTACATATCTGGGTTAGTGTAGGCTTGGGTGAATATTTTGAGAACTATGACTTTCCATAAACTGGGTGGCTTTAAAACACGTTGGACTCCAGCTTCCATCATTTTTAGATAGTATGGTCATTGGGGATTAAGTCATAACTGAATGGGACATTTCTATCAGCAAATAAGTGTATGGCTTTGGGCTGCATATTGAGGGAAGACATATTCAGGAAAAAAAGTTAACAAAAGGATTAGACATATTTGTACAGTTTCAGCATGATTAAATACCTCTTCCCTGGCAGATCTGTTTGATTCTATGTTGGACTATCTAGAAAGATGGAGGTTTGTGAATTCTGAAGTCTAGAAGACATCAGGCTCCTATTTGTAGATGTGACACCATATAAGTGAAAGATAAGTTGTGAGAGTTTGAACAAAAATAAATAACCTGGCCATGATGCACATTATGAGCAAATGCACAGTCCAGTTGAATTTGGCAAAATGGACTCTGTGGTAATTTAATATGGGGCTGGTATGCATGTTAAGAAGAATAAAGTGGTAAAACCCTGAAATGGTAAAATGGACTGTAATCTGAAAAATAATGCAACTTGGAAAAACTCTCCCCTCTGTTTCTCATGAATCTCTCCCTCTCTCTCTCTCTCTCTCTCTCTCTCTCTCTCTCTTTTTTAAAAAGAAGAATGTGATCCTTATCAATATAACTATTCCTCTTTCTTAGGATTTATCTCACTCTACCAGAAGTGCACACCTACCTCAGGATTTCAAATTTGAACTTAAGAATGGATTCCTACCTATATATGTTTGCCTGTTCAGAAATGAATTCTATTGAGGTCAAAGAATTTTATTCTCTCAGGTAACTATGCAAACTATGCAAACTGCAACTGTGATCATCAGGAATTCAGAAGCAAGAGCTTTTGGTATCTTCTGCTTACTGTAAAATGTAAACAAATCCTCCCTCCCTCATAGCATCTTCCTAGGGGGAGAAAATGATCATGAGATGGATAGGATGGAAGAGAAATAATTAACCAATGTTTTGTCAATAGTTGGTGCATCAGAATCAAGATGTTTGTGTCCATGTATATGTTTTAGTGTCTCTCAAAATTGTGACGGCAAGAGAAAATGGTGCCCTCTCCTTTTAACCAACCAATTCTTTCCTTTCGGCTCTTTAGATACTCACTTATTTCTTGGAGCAAGGCAGAGAGGTGTTTAATATTTTTTTAACAGCCTTTCTTGTTTCTATGAGCTTAGGGCTGATAATGTCACTGACCAACCCTTTGGCACTGGTTCTTATCTCATGGCATAATCTGGCACACACAGACGTAATGGAAATTTTTTTAAAAAAAGCATTCATGCAAATATGAGAGCAGGACGGAACAAGCCACAGAATGCAAACATGTTCTCGGTTATGAGAGCCATAACAGCTCCAGAGTGAAGCAAAATAATCCTTTACAGCAAGCTGCTTTTAGTGAGAGAGGTGACACCTGTTTCCAGATGTGTTGAGGTACATTGAGCATTTCTTCACTCTCAGATTACATACATGGGCTTTGAATATCATTCAGGGCAGAATGACTTTTCCCTCTCTGAGAAACATAAGGAGAGGATTTGAAGTGGGAAAGATTTGAGCAACACCAGGCTATTATCACTTAGCTAATGACAATTACAGGAATTTGAGTCAATCTGTTTAAGCCTTCCTCAGTTAGAGTAAGCCATCCATCTGGCAGAAAGGGAAACGGGCTACCAGTGAGATGAAGTTCTGTCTAGAGTAGCAAAGTGGCAAAAATAGACCTCATTTCTTTAATTTGAATTCCTGTTTTGCAAGAATTCAAATTAGACAGGTAGCAGCACAGCAGTAGAATGGAATAGACTCATAGAGAAATAACATCCATTGGTTCTAAGCTTCTAGCTATCTTTTTTTTTTTTGACACAATCCATGAGTTAGTTAAGGCTCATATGTATCTCACAATACATCTATCACCTGCAGGTTTAAAGGGAAAACTATTACCCCTCTCCAAAGAACTATGGAGCTAGTTCATATATTCATCAGCAAGTACTGAATAATGGGGCTGCACAAGGTTCACTTCAACAGTGTGTCAAGTAAAGCACCCTCTTGGAACTACTTTGGGATATATAGCACGGCTTTCCTCTTCCTCACAGTGAAGTGAAGCTGCTGGAAGGGGGACAGGAGAACCTCCAACAATTGGTCATGCTGGAGGAGATCTCAGAATTGACAAAAGGCACTTTGTCATCAGTAATCATGCCATCAGTGTCCCTTGTCAAGGTGAACAGTACTTTCTCCTTGGCACAAGGTGCATTGTTAAGTCAAAGCCTGGCCACCTGGCATAGTCTTAATGAATAATGGAAGAAGCTCATTTGGTGCAACATCATGAAGAATATTTATTTACAATATGTGATCACTAAGTGTCCACAGTAATCAATCAATCAATTGGTGTAATTTTGCAGATAATCTGCCCCTCAGAGAACCACTTAGTTTAATGATAAAGAAATTTATCACAGGCATTCACATACCTTAGCAATTGTGTTACATCACACAGAAAGTGCATTATTTCCTCAGTTTATCACCAAGGTAAGTTGATTAAAAATCAGTTGGTAAATAAGTCAAGTGATAAGTAGGCAAGTGCAGGGCATGGTCTCATCTTGGGCTGATGAGCTGTTATCTCAGTCCTTCGTCTCATATCATGTATAGATTGCAGTAAAATTTTAAGTGAGCATTGATGAGAGGAAAGCAAACTGACTTAAGGAATGGGAGAGATAGATAAATATGTTGCAAGCACAGTTCTAGCCTTCAGATATCTTGCTAATGCTCCCTCTCATTAGGATAGCTATGTCCTGCCTTGTGGCAAAGGCAGTCTTAGATAAACCCATGATTACAAACCCATATCCTATGTTGGTTAATGTAGAAGAACTGCTAATCTCTGATTTGTTGCTTAGTAAAAGAGAAATGCATCTTTCCCTGATGCATTAGGGCAGGGGTCTCCAAACTTGGCAACTTTAAGATTTCTGGATTTCAGTTCCCAGAATTCCTCAGCCAGCCTGAGGAATTCTGGGAATTGAAGTCCAGAAGTCTTAAAGTTGCCAAGTTTGGAGACCCCTGCATTAGGAACTACTAACTATGTAAATTTCAGGAATTCCAGTTCAGAAAGCTCCTCCTTGAGTTATCAGCATAGGATATTTGCCCTGATAGGAAGAGAGGGATGCCAGATTTCTCTAACAGAAGAGAAGATGCAGAAAAAGAGGAGTCCACAGCATATCTTTCTTCGAAGACCTTGATTATCCTGTAATAGTTATGGAAGCCAGCTGCTGCTACAAATTCAAAAACAAAAAATAATTTGAAAACCCAGTGATATAAAGACAAATAGTTTTTTCCCAGTGATACATTATACAGTATAGCACTTCCAATGCTTTTTTTTAAAAAAAAAAAAACAGGCAATTCCTATGTGAAAATTACTGTAGGCTGGAAGATGAAGAGGTCCATTTCTGGGAATAGAGTGAGGAATGTGGGGGAGAGTAGATGTTAAGGATAGCAGTGCAGAGACACAATGGTTCTGCTTCAAGAAACAAAATGTGACTGGGTCTTTTGTAGAAAAAAAGATTCCTGCTGAATAGATCCCCTCCTGTCCATAATATAGAAAATGGCACGTGAGTCCTGCAGAGAAAGCCAGCTAATAGAGCTGTTTCCTGGGCAATTATCTTCTGTGGTTGAGTTTCTTTCTGGACATGGAAGGAATGTCCATCCACATCTTTCCTATGATTTGGTTTCTATGTTACTGTTTACAAGTGCCCTTTTCTTTCCCCCCCCTTCTCTCTAGAACAGGGTTGAGTGGTTGAGCAACTGTGGTCTTTCAGAAGTTGCTGGAACTGCAGTTCCTAACATCCTCGACCTGTGCCTATGCTATATATGATTTCAGGACAATGAAACAAAAACAGTATCTGGAAAGACTCCTTCGTCTGTATCTCAGCTCACTGGAAGGTTTCTTTGTAACATTCTATGCCATGTGTCTTTTGGCAAATTCCCAGATGAAACTAGAACAATCTATTTGTCTATGATCAGGACCAAAATTAATCCTGGCTATTTTTGGTTTCATCTCACTGTTGAGCTGGTTAGACCAGAATTATATCCTGTCAACATCCCCAACAGTGAACCATCTTTTGCCCAGAAGACCAATTCATATTTAGGTAACATATTACAATCTCTGCATCATGTATTTGTTTCCCAAATACAAAACAAGCGCAGTTCAATCTATGGATGGCATAAACAGTAGATAAGGTACATTTTCCCACTTCCTTTGAAAACCTATCAAATTATGCTTTACTACAAACAAAGTGCCTGCCTTGTATGCCATCCTTTTTATTAAAAAGTATAGTCACAGTTCTTGATGTGCCAGAATCTCTTCATCTAATATAGACATAGCTGGAAAGCTATGAAATTCAAATCTTTCTTTTCTTTAGCAAAACCAAGTTGCACAAAATGAGTGATAACAGGCAGAATCCATTGTATTGTAATTTTAGATCATATGCTTTGTAGAATTAAATCTAGAAGGATTAGGCATGCATGACTCATAATTGTCTACCAGCATAGCTTTTGGCTGGAGCAAATGGTATTTTGCTAGTTATGAGTTGTATGAGTTGCAACCCCAAACACATGTATATATTTCGGCATGCTGATGAATCCATTCAGAATATTTCAATCATTTCAGGTTGTAGAAAGACATATTAGACATAATCAGAGAAAATACAAGTTCTAATTTAGATCTAAAGGGCTAGGGGTGATATGAAAGCAGTGTTCCAATATTTAAGAGGCTGTCACAAAGAAAAGGGGGTAAACTATTCTCCAAAGCCCCCAAAGGCAGGACAAGACCAATGTATGGAAACTAATCAAGGAAAGAACCAACCTAGAACTAAGAAGAAATTTCCTAACTGAACAAGTCATCAGTGGAATGACTTTCCTCCAGAAGTTGTGGCTGTTTCAATGCTGGAGGTTTTTAAGAAGAGATTGGACAACTATTTGTCTGAAATGATATAGGGGTTTCTACTTGAGCAGGGGATTGGAATAGAAGACCTCCAAGGTCCCTTCCAACTCTGTTATTCTGTTCTGTTATTTGTTTCTAGTTGTATTATTCAGCCACTCCTTTGTACCTTATTCCTAGCCATCTAATTTCCTATGCTGTTTCCATACAAAATAACAAGGTAGCTAGTAACAATGTCTGAAACCTAACTATACTGCTCAAAAAAATAAAGGGAACACAAGCAGAAGACATCCGAGATCTGAATGAATGAAATAGTCTTATTAAATACTTTGTTCGTTACATACAGTAGTTTATACACTGCTCAAACAACTAAAGGGAACACAAAACTACTGTATGTAATGAACAAAATATTTAATAAGGCTATTTCATTCATTCAGATCTCGGATGTCTTCTGCTTGTGTTCCCTTTATTTTTTTGAGCAGTATATATTTCTTTCTTTTTTATTCCCCAATCTGAATTCCAGAGAAGACCATGAGTTGCCAATCTGAGGACATGTCTTGCATAAAGAATTATCTGAGAAAGAGCAGCTGATGTCTGGTTGACAGAATGAGTAATGCCAGTGACTCATGACTTTCAATCCTATTGTAGGCTTTCAATAAAAAAGGCAATGGAAAATTAAGGCATAGTAAAAACTGATACCTTGGATAATAATGCATGTAATCCATTACTTAACTTTTTCCAACTATGGAACAAATAAAGAAAAAGCAAGAGAGACATTAACAGCACTATCTTCTTTGTTAGTTCCATGCACCCCTACATATGTTCACTCAAAATTAAGACCCATTTCTGATCAATGATTATAGGATGCAGACTTTATACTAATTTCAGACTGGAAATTCGAATGGAGGAGTTTTCTCTAGAATACAAGCAGGATTGTCCCAAATCTTTATGCAGTATGATGCAAAGGTTTTATCTGCTGCTATCACTGGTCATTGCCTCCTTTCCTTGGCAAGGGATCCTGGGACTTCTGCCAAAATACACAGATGAACTTTCTAGTAGGATAAAATATGATAAAGATGCCCATGAATGGAGCTGAGTCTTTACTGACTGTATCTACACTATCTTGGCGGCAGTATGGAGATTTGCCATTCCTTCTTCTGACATGTTTTTCCAACTTCCCAATCTAATAGCTGTGGAGTTCAAATGGCAGACAGGTGTTCTGACTTAGGCTTCCTGATATAGTAAAAAGCACACAATTAGTCCCAAACCCCACTTTTTTTATTCTAACAGCTGTGAATTCCTTTCATTACTGCTGAATCACCAAGAGTTTATAAATAGTCCAACAGGAGTCTGCCACAGTCCTTCAGATAAAGCTGGTAAACACCCACCTTTATCTTCTTTGACACGCTGCCAAAGATCTAATTGGCAAATATCTTGGCAAGGCCACATGGAAATACAGAGTTAAAAACGGAACTTCAATATACTAACCAACACCATCCACAAGGTTGCTTCCTGCAAAGGCCCACGTGCCTTTGCTCCTCCTTTATGTCTTATGGGAGGGGCCAATCATCTCCAAGCCTTACTCCTGAGTCCTCCCTTTTGTTTTAACTGTTCTTGCCTTCTGGCAGCTCTGCGCATGCGCGCATTAGGAACATGCTCTCCCTGTTCCTCTGCCTCTCTTGATGTCCGACTCTGGAGGCACCAGAGCCCGCACATAACTCCCAGATGGCCCTGGGCCCATCTCTGCCTCTGATGCAGAGCCCTCATCCAAGCCTTCCCCAGACCCCTATGTTCCTCCCCAGCCTCCTCACTGTCCGACTCTGCTGCCAGCTCCACAGGCTGCTGGCGGACCACAACAACAGGCTAGGACTAGGTTCTGCCCCTAGTGCTGGCCACAAAAGGAAGGAAGCATTTCGTTATGCATTGCATTTCCTCTTGGCATGAGCGATGAGGTAATATTCTATTTTAGATTTAGACCTACAATTTTTTAGCATGTCAAAATTATTGATCTCCTCCTCCTCCTCCTCCTCCACCTCCTCCTCCTCCTCCTCCTCCTCCTCCTGAGCGTTGGGGCAAATTTCCTTTGTTCAGCAGGAAATTGGCTGGTGAATTGGCCAAAATGATCAGGAGAGAGGTGTCTCTTGATGGGAGTAGTCAGAATGTAGATTTCTTACATGGATTTCTCTGTAATATGTAGAAAGTCGAACCCACAGGAAGGACAGGGAAATGGTGGAGAACATTGTTTTTTTAGTATAGCGCTATTTGTGAGACAGAGCTAAAAGTAGAATGTAAGAAGCAGAAACTTCACAAGAGAGCTGGCATTCTCGTGGGGGTTTGCAGCACTGGGTGTCTCCAGAGTCTCTCCTTGGAGATATATGTAAGGCAGCAAATTGTGCTGGAGTGCACATGATGCTTTTAAATGAATCTGACAATAGGTCTTTAGTTATTGTCTCTCTCTTCTCAAGAGGCTTCCTCTTTCACAGATTTCTTGCAACTCAAGGGAGAACTACAGAGCCATTGTTTGTGTTTAGAGAAAGTATGAGCACAGAAGGAACAAAAGTAGTTTCCTGCTGGAATGGAATGCTTCCTTTTCTGGAACCTAAAATGCTTATAAAATGCCACTCTGATTTTATCTTCTCTCCAAAAGCTTATTGCCTTTGAACAATCCTGTTATTATATGCCATAATCTGTCCTTTATAGGTATATTAACCAGGGGTGGGTTGCTGGGGGTTCTCAGGGGTTCGGGAGAACTTCTAGCTAAGATTCTGTGTAGTTTGGAGAACCCCCAAATCCCACTCCTGGCTGGCCCCACCCCACCCCTCCCAGTAGTCCCCACAAGGCCTGTTTTGGATGCAGGTAAGTGCAGAACACGCGGGGAGGCGTGAAAATGGGCCTACTGGAAGTTCAGGAAGGCCAGAAGTTTCCAGCCTCCAGAGGGCCTCTGGAGCCTGGGGAGGCCGTTTTCACTCTCCTGGAGGCTCAAGGAAAGCCTCCGGAGCCCAGGGAGGGCAAAAATGCCCCCCTGCTGTGGTGCAAGAGGCCGACTAGGGCACACTCACCATGGCCACACCCACACAGCAACCAGGCAGAGAACCTCTTGCTAAAATTTTTGAAGCCCACCCCTGATATTAACCTATACAAACTATATTTAACCATATATGCCAACATATCAAGATAAAAAAAACAAATATAGTTTAATTTTTTAAAAAAAAATGTGTTTTCCCACATCTTCATCTAGGATGCATTCTGCCTCTCAATTCCTAAAACAATAAATCTCTTTAGTTTAGAAAAAGACATTAGTAACTGGGCTTGAAACAGCCTTTGCCACAGTGGGAACTAGATTTTCCTAAGACCCAAATGAGAAATGCATTCAAATAACAAACTTGAAAATACTAGTACCCCCTTTATGTCAGGACTTTCCCTGTGCTGATGTTAAGAAATCACAGCCATTTGTTTCACAAAAGGGATGTGTTTCGTTGTCTTCATGACCCCTGTGCTCTCTGAAGAATATAAGGAACTGAATGTTTTGCAATGTTTTTCCTTGGACTTCTGCTTATGCAAAGTGCAACTATCGTATTTTGAAGATAAAAACTCTGTTCTACCTCAGGGTATCAGAAATACACTGATACGAATTAGTGCACAAAGTTTGAAAAAGTATGCCTTTGACTTCATAGATCCCAGGGCTACCAGGTTCGAACTGCAAACATCTGAATTATCTCTAGATATCAGCCTAAGAGACTTTGCTTCATTTGGTGGGCCCCTGGACTTTCTTCAGCTGAGATATAGTAGCCCGACTGCTCTATTTCTTCTGGGCCATTCTTTATAATATATTTCCACATCCCATCTTGGCTGGTCTTGTTTGGCGAATACCATGTATCACTCTTTATCCAAGACAGCAGAAAAATCAGGGGCCAATAGAAGCATGGAGCAATCTTGGTTCTGGGGATCTAGGTCTTAACATAGCAACTGTTTCTAGAGATTGAGAAGAACTTCCGTTTTTTTTAAAAAAAATTGTAATGCCCTCAGAGTCTTACCTTACAACAGAGAAGCCTTGATTTTTTTCCTGGACCAGGTGGAGTTATTTCCCTATACATCCTTAGTATCAAACTAAGTGTGCCACAGGATTGTCCTGTGACTACATCTGAGCATAATAACTGAACCAGGAGTTCTTGTAAATCCTGACCTTTGTTTGTTTGAATGCTTGAATTCTTTGGAACAATTCTGCACTCTGCAGTCTATATTGGACACATATTTTCTTAACACTAAACACTACTAGACAAATCAAGAATCACTGACCAGTCACACAAACAGGTCAAGAATACCAATATGGAGGTCAATCAGCAAACCATGGCTAGCCATGATACTCACCAGGGGTACATAGTTTACACATTATCAGTGCTAAACTTGATTTAGCATCCATGTTCAATATATCCTCTATAAAATTATCTTGATTACATGTTGTGATTCTTTCGGGTCAACACAAAGGAACATAGTAACTACAGGTATTGCTGTTTTGCATTCTTGTGTCCTGAATGTCTTTTGCTTATTTTGTAAAATAGTATTTATGGAACCTTATAGATTGTTATCATCATCAGTATTTATTGATTATGTGACATTAAGTCATTGTTGACTCTTAATGACCATATAAATAGATTTTCTCCTTGATGATCTGTCCATAACCTTATCTTTTAGGTCACAGATATCAGAAATATAAATATTGTAGGTATAAAAATACCGGAAAGAGGTTTTTCAGCCCCCAGCCACACTCTTTTGCTATACCTATGATAGTTGTACAGAGGGGACAAATAGGTCCATTAGTCTCATTGTTGATGGTTGTTATCTGCAAAGCATCTCTATTATTTCCTGCCTATTAATTCTACTGCTTAGGTAAGTACATTAGTTTGGATCATGACATCTAAGATACATGAGGCTGAGCATAGCTTATTAGAGATGCAGATGATTTAAATAAATACCGGAAGCATCTCCATTCCTGTGAAAAGAAACAAACTCTACCAGAGCACTTTTCAGTAGTTTAGGGGAAAGTACCTGGAGAATTTCCTGATATGTGGAGAAATGGTCAGACAGGAATGTGATTCTTTTGAGTGCAAACTGGGTTGGGAGATGTTGTGATGTTCATTTGTTTTTGAAGCCTGTTTAGGTTTACCTCCAGTGTTTCTTGCCTCGGAATGGAAGGAAAGATTCCTAGCTGTTTATCAATTGCTGTCAAGGCATCTTTTACAGTGTCACACAAAGTCTGGAAGCTGCACATGTTCCTCACTGGGTTCATGGGTTATGCTAAACTATAATGTGGCTTATATACTTTTGGTTTACCAGGTTATGTGAATAGAACCACTATGATGTATAAACCATGATTTATATTTTATCAAGATATAGCCCAGCCACGTCCTGGTTTGACACCAATAAAAGGTGTCAAATGTTCATGTCAACAGGATGAACTTTGAAAACTCGTAACAAGTTGACTATTTGCTACAAACAAGCAGGGAGTACAAACAGAATATGCAATTTCAGAGGCTAGATTCAGACAGTTGGACAACAATGCAGTCGTAGGCATCTATAACAAGTCACAACAACATGAAAATAATGTAATCATGATAATTCACATAATTTGTGTGATAATATCATGGTTCCTCATCCTCTTGTGCTCACCAATGAATGTGGTTGTTCTGATTTTAATTTGCCATGATGAAAGAATCCCGTCATTACGATTTTTGGAAATCTTTGCTTTAGTTTGTTCAGCAAACCATGTTTTTTGTAAAGTGTGACTCCAACAATATCTGTAATATAGTAAGTAGTGATAAGCTATCAGTAATACTCTAGATGCCATGCTAGTTGGGGGTTCTGTTTAGCAACATCTGGCATTCCACATGTATCCTATCATATGTTAAGCCAATCTCTAAATGATTTAAGACACTGTAATCCTGGATATACCTATAAGGGAATAAGCCCCATGGGACTTACTTCTGTATTAACATATATGGGAGCAAAATTGCATGTGGCTGGTATTTATGTAACAAGGACTAGCCTTCCTCATATTTTTTTCTGATTGTTTGCTGCCCACAGTTACTGGTTTGAGATAAAGTGACTATACAAATTAAATACAAGTAGCCCTCAAATTACAACCACAATTGAGCCCAAAATTTCTGTTACTAAGTGAAACATTTGCTAAGTGAATTTTGGTCCATTTTACAATCTTTCTTCCCACAGTTGTTAAGTGAATCATCACAGTTATTAAGTTAGTAGCATGGTTGTTAAGTGAATCATCGCAGTTATTAAGTTAGTAGCATGGTTGTTAAGTGAATCTGGCTTCCTCATTGACTTTGTTTGTCAGAAGGTCACAAAAGGTGATCAGATGACCTCAGGACATTAAGTATGAGTCAGTTGCCAAGCATCTGAAGTTTGATCACATGACTATGGGGATGCTGCAATGGTCATAAGTGTGAAGAAATGGTCATGAGTCACTTTTTAGTACTGTTGTTCCCATTTTTTTTATTTTGAAATAACACAAATCAGAAATTATGATTTGAAGCTCATCATTTATATCTTAATATTAAACACAATGACAGGACCATATTTTAAATGAATCATGCTTGGTAACCTCCATGTGTGTGGCCTTGAATTCCCAGTCTCCTAAGCACTGTCAATGTTGGCTGAAGAAGTCTGGGAATTCATGTGTAGACATCCAAACACTACACAAACTGGGAAGCCCTATTCTGGGGTATCACGTCTTAAGTGTAACCACATTTTTCTCTTTTCCCACATACTGAAATATAGTGTGTTATGTTCACAGACAATTATGTAATTAACAAACTGCCTGTGATTTTCATTATTCATATCATTTCTTTTACCTTCATAAATACTTTGTGTGTGTGTGTCTTTGAGTTAGTTTTTGACTCCTGGTGCCTGCAGAAGTTTCTGTAGTTTTCTTGGCAAGATTTTGGAGATAGTTAACCATTGCCGGTTTCCCAGGGCTGATAGAGGGTGATTGGCCCAAGGCCACCAAGCTAACTTTGTGCCTATGGTGGGACTAGAACAGTGGTGGGTTTCAAAATTTTTTACTACCGGTTCTGTGGGCGTGACTTGGTGGGCGTGGCATGGCTTGGTGGGTGTGGCTTGGTGAGCATGGCAGGGAAAGGATACTCTAAAATCCCCATTTCCTCCCGATCAGCTGGGACTTGGGAGGCAGAGAATACACGGGGACCTGTTCCGAACTATTCAAACTTCTTTCTGCTATGGTCAGAACCTGCTGAAACCCACCTCTGGAATAGAACTCATGGCCTCCTGGTCTAACCTCGTGCCTTAATCACTATACCAAACTGGGTCTCTCATTGATATATAACCTTTACATTATTTCTTTTTGGGTGAGCCATATTTTGAAAGGCCAAAAACTAAGTAAGATGTAGCTATAAAATGAAATTAAAATCAGGAAATAAGAAAAATAGCCCAACTAAATCTATTTTCTACCAACCCAAGACACACTGCACCCTTCTGTAGTTTTACATCTTTACAAATTATTCTTATTTGCACCTTACATAAATTGCCTTTTGTTCTTAAATTTCTCATCTTTTTGGAGGATTCTTATAGTTCTTCTTCCTTCTATCATAGATGTTTGCCTTACTCAAATTTATTAGAAGTTTTTTTTAAAAAAAATTCTTTATCTTCTTTATCTTTATTTGATTTATATACCGCCAAACAAAAAAACGGAGACCCATCAATCAATGCAAGTTTTTCTCTGTAGTAGGGTTGAAAAATAAGAAATTGCTGAACTGCAATTCCCATCAGCCACAGTTAATACTGAATGGTCACTTGTGAAGAATACTGGAACGTTGACTGTATAATGCAGTTGGGCTCTTATATTGTGCTAAGCCACAATAATAGTTTTATGCTTCACATAACTGTGAAACAAACCATAACTTAATCAAATGATACACAATCAACCGGGTTTACTCAATATACCATTGCACAAATATTAATGAGTCACAATGCCTGGAATGGTATGGCCACAGCCAAAACTAGTGTGAATCATATGTTTGTTTAGTTTGTTATAATCAATGCAACTGATTGCTCTTAAAGAAATGGATTGTAAATTGTAAGAGCCCTCCTATGGATTACTGATTGAATTTACACTTTGCTAGAAGCCACAATATGGTTTTTCTTGGTCTTAGTTTAGTGGTTACATTTGCCAATCACACTAGACTATAATGTGGTTGAGTAGCTCATGGTTCAAGGAGGCCATGAGGTCAATTCAGCTTGTCACCGGTTGATTTTGGATGGTAAACATACAAGAAGGAACATTCACAGGCTTTGTTTATTGTTCAACAGTACAGTACATAAGTAGAGCTTTAGTTTTACTAACAGAAAGTCCAAAAACTAGTTATTTTATGACATACAAGCAAGCTTTTCCTGCTAAGCCAGCTGCATTGTTTACAGAGTCCTTAAGTAAGCGAATTAAACTATTACATCATTGCTATTAATATTTGGACTGCTGCAACCATTTCAGTCACTCTAAACTTTCACTCCTAGTTTTTACCTAGTCTGTCTCCAGCAGACTCCCTGCAGATATTCTGTTCCAATTTCTTTCCAGATTGTGAGTCACTTGATAACATACTTTACACACACACACACAGTGACTTTGGAATTTGCTGATTCCTTTGTTGTATAATTGGTTTTCCTTTTCTTTAGGCTGTTCTCAGCTGCTTCTGCTTGCATGCTTCTTGATCCCTCAAAATCTCAGTTACTCCTCTTTGCTGTACCACATTATTTCCTTCCCAGACTTCCAATGAAGCTGTAGTCTCCAAACTGTATAACGCACACACACACACACACACACACACACACACACACACACACACACATACACATAGCCAAAAGCATCATTCTGCTTCTATCAGAAATCTTTTCATAAGGTATTTGGCTGGTGGCATCTCTGTGTGTGTCTATAGAGAGAGAGACACACACAGATGCCACCAGCCAACTATCTGAATATCTGAAATTAGAGTTATTGCTAGAGCTGGTGTATGTGTAGAGATATGTAGAGATGTGTAGAGATGTGTAGAGATTCTTGTTATTTCTGAAACTATTGGGAACCTACCTGACAAAGAAGAACTTACATATTCCCTCTCCCTCTCTCTCCCTCCCTCCCTCCTTCTTTCTCTCTCTCTCCCTTATATGACCACCCATCTCATACAAAGTAACTCTGAGTGGTGCCACAAATAAAATATTGTACAAAAGAAGGTGGTGAGGAGGAATGCATCAGAATATTATGCCTGATGCAGTCAACAAATGAGTTCCTTTTTTGGTGGGGGATCCCCAGTCTGTTGGAAAAAAAACATATTTTAAGGGATTTTCCAGATGTTCTTCTGTAGTTTCTATTCAAGAACAGCAGAAGGAAGATTTTTTGTTGTGCCATTCATAGGAAAAAAAAAACCCTTGCATTTTCCCAACTCTTCTATGAAAGCTTCTTCCAACAATTGCCTATCAGATAGCACAATACATGGCTTGTGTCTTATTCAAGGAACCATGGTTAGGGTGTGGTTTAATGTGATGTGAAAAGCCAACTTTAATTAGTGATTAAACCATCTAAACCATGGTTTACAAGCTATAGCATCTGACTAACTTATATGTGTTCAAAATCAGTACCAAAACATAACTATTATCATTTCAGTACTTTAGGAATCTAGTTGAACACAAGTTGGAGCTTGTACCTCTTGGCAGTTATCTACTACCCTGTTTCCCTGAAAATAAGACATCCCCTGATAATAAGCCCAATCGGGCTTTTGAGCGCATGCGCTAAAATAAGCCCCCCTGAAAATAAGCCCTCCCCAAAAATATTTAAACGCATGTGCAGCCGGTCCCCGCCATTTCCTCTGGTTAGGGTTGGGGAGATAGAGCTGGAAATCAGGTAAGACGGCAAGAGGAGCCCTGTCTTATTCAATGTGCCCAAAAATAATAAGACCTCCCCAAAAATAAGGCTAAGAGCTTATTTTGGGGTTCAAAAAATATAAGACAGGCTCTTGTTTTTGGGGAAACATGGTAATTATCTGGGTCTTTTCAGCCCGTATTTAATATTTCAATCCAGTTATACACTGATTACCATCATACAGCAGACTCATATATAATTGTGGAGCAAGTTGTTCCTTTTAATGGTAAAACATATAAACAAGATTTAATAGTAGCAAGATGAATTCACACAACACATTAACACATACTGTGGTTTGGCATATTATGGAGTGCAAACACTATTACTCAGAATGTGGTTAAAGAAGTTTCTTTTTTTTTAATTTCCTTATTTATCATTTTACCATTTTGTCACAAAAAATATCTTTTAAATTTGTTTTTTAAATCTCCTTCAACAATCAAAATCAGTTATAATAATATCAAGTTTACAATCTCTCCTCTCTTCCATAAATTTCTCTTCTTAATAGATAATTCCAAATACTTTATTGATCAAAAACAAAATCTTTCTTTAAATTCACTTTTCACATCTCCTTTTTTCAAATACAAAACATTATCTTCTTCAAAGACAAAATTCTTTAGTTTTGTTTTTCACATCTCCTTTTACACATATCAAATTTCTTTATAGTAAATTATAATTCAAAAAACACTATCTTAATCTCTTCATAAGAAAAAACAATCAAAACCAATGTTACACTCATCAATATTAATCCTAATACAAATCACATGCCTATAAGTATTACTTTCACTAAAATCAATTATTACAATAATAAATATTGATATTCAATCATAATAAAATTCACATATAATTATCATATTTCCCAACCTACTTTCCATTGATTTTTCCTTTTACCCATTTTCTTTTGGTCCCCCCTGCACTCCACCTCTTAAGATTTTTCTCTCTTTATTTCATTCTCTTATTTTCCTTTTTTTCCTTTTTAAAATAATTGTATCTTTTCTTCTGTTTCTTTTCTGTGAATTTTGAATCTCTTAATTGACTAGTTTGCCCTGAATTCCCTTCTGATCTCTTCCCTTTTTCCCTTGTCCTCTTTTTTATTTCTCCATTGTTAATCCCAGTGTCATCATTTAATTTTTTTGTGCCTAGGCTCTTCCCCTTTTCTTTTCTCCCTTGTTTCTTTCCAACCTCTTTGTTTTTACCACTGTTAATCCCAGTGTAATCATTAAGTTTCAAATTTTTTCCTACCCTTTTCCCTTTCCCTTTTCCTCCCTTTGTTTGTTTCCTTTTTCTAGTTAATTTTCTTGGTTAAGGAAGTTTCTCTTGTGTAACTATGCATCTTACTTTATAACATTTTAATCATGGTTCTGCCTATCAGTCTGCTTTAGATGTTTACTTTGTGATTAAGCAACCATCTTCCAAGGAAATTACATGGAAATCCCAGAATGATCACAATCCAGAGTTATGCCTGTAGCCATGTTTGTATGGTTTACATTTCCGAATGGCACACTGAGTTGTTTAAACCAAATTAAAAAAATATCTTCCCTCCTTCCATGTTTGACAGCTTACAATGCCAATTTACACCAGTTTGCTATTTTTTTTATTTAAAAAGTGCAGGCAGAAGAAAAGGAAGTACTGATTAACAGGTCATCACAAAGATAAGATAGAAATGGTAGATGAGATAGACACTGAAAGTTGTGTGTGGAATCATAAATACAACAACACACGCAAGTCAAGTGGTTTGTCACCATCCTGAGAACATGGAGCACCTTGTTTTTATTGGTTTCACAAAAAAATCCCCTTCAAAATAAAGGAGTGGAGAAGCAAGAGGATTGGAAGATAACTGGTTTTCTGCAAGTGACCTAGATTGCAATGTCAATAAAACACCTTAATATTTTAAACAATGGATTCTGAGCCCCAATTAAGGGATTACAGGGTCATAAAAAGGGAGGGGTTTTCTCTCTCTCTGACCACTATAAAATCTAAAACAATTTAGTGAAGGCTGCAAGTTCTCTTCCTATTTACCCAGAAGAACAAACTTGCATGATAGAGATGGCAAAATGCTGCTGTAGACTTATATATAAAGTTTGCAGGGCAAAGTTACTGCCAGTTAAACATTTGTTTAGAATACATTATCTTTTGTGGATCTATTCTAATGAAATTTAATATTTCCATATTTACAATTCAAATACCAGCTCAGTCCCCACACCTGGTTTCGGGAACAGAAAAGACAGGAAGTACAAAATTCATATGATGAAATCTCCCTTAAAACTCCATGCATGTTCAGAATGTTATTGCTAGTTCTGTCAGTGATTGCTGGCTATGACATTTTGCTTTTAGTTCATAGGATTTTATCTCTATACTTTATACAGCTGGCTGATCAATTCTGGGAAATTACTGTGTATTTCTATCAGTTGGGGCACCGTATGAAATTAACTCATGGTGAGTTGCAATGTTTTGCTTCATTACAATATCAACTTGCATCTGCTGAGTTTTATTGCAGCATTTGCTCTCTGAGCCACAAAGGTGACTTCTCTGATCGCTTGGCTAAGTAGAAAGCTCATAATGCAACATAAACATGGGCTTCATATCACACACATCACTGATCTGCCCACTGGCTTTTCATTACCCTTGAATTGTATGAGTAGCAGTCATGCTTGAAGCATACTTTTTAATCATGGGGCAGTCCCATTACTGATCCTTTGAAAGAAGAAAATGACCGGATTGCTATTTGCCATTGATCCAATTACAATATTATCCAAAAAAATTTAAAAGGTAAAACCACAATTTAAAGTATCTAAAAATGGAAGGAGAATTAAACCGCACAATAGGGTTTTAGACGTGGGACATGAAAACCACAGCATAATCTCTAAAATGGGCATATCATAGTGAAAAGATCAGAGAACCTTCCATAAAATTTCTGAAACTCATTTTGTCTCAAATGTGCAAGGTGACCTTAGATCCAGTGGTGGGATTCAAGTAATTTAACAACTGGTTCTCTGCCCTAATGATTTATTCCAACAACCAGTTTGCCAAACTGCTCAGAAAGTTAACACTTTCTGAGTGTTAACCACTCCCGAAGTGGTGCGAACTGGCTGAATCCCACCACTGCTTAGATCCCCCAAAATGGTAAATGCAGCCTTTGACCATCAAATGATTCGTTTCCCCTCCTGTTATAATCATAGTTGACTATGAACCCAGGCATTCTTTCAAACCGATTGTAGCATTTTTGTGACAGTTGCAGTACAGTCATATGTACTCTTTGGAGAAGTTGGATATTATGGAAGTAATTTTTTATAAGCAAATTTACAGAAGGACTTAACACTAAGTAAACATGCACGCGCATAACCTGAAAATGTAGGCAGATGGTGGAATTTCAATCTAGAAATCTAGCCAGGCCCATTCTTGTGTCTTAACAACAACTTCGTACAGGTATATGACAGCTATAAACTAGTGGCACTAGAATCATGAGTGGCTCCCATATTTTTTATCTATCTATCTATTTATCTATCTATCTATCTATCTATCTATCTATCTATCTATCTATCTATCTATCTATCTATCTCTTTTGGAACATCTCCAGATGATGTCACCAACATCTTGCGTCAAACAGCCAAAATTTGATGGCGTAATTTTTCATTTCCTCCATCCCCAAGTAAATAAAATCATATGGCAGAATTAATGCTAATATATAATTAAACACTTGCTCATAAAAGCAAAGGGTTGACCCTTTCTTACTGACAATATGATCCCTCCTCCTCCTCCTCCTCCTCCTCCTCCTCCTCCTCCTCCTCCTCCTCCTCCTGCTCTGCCCCAATATACAGAAATCAGCAGGCAATGTTTTTCACAGCTGGGTGAGATAAATATCAAAACCCCTTAAGCTACAGTGGGCCAGTGAAAGGCTAACAAACTTCAAACAACAATTCTGTTTCTAAAAGTTCAATGCAATGTGTCAGGTCATACTCTCTCCTGTTTTTTATTTGCTAAGAATGTGCTTAGAGTAGCGTGCAGCATGACCCTTTGTCTTTCATTCCTCTGCTTGGTCATCTCTTCCCAGCCCTAGGCAACCCATAGCCCTAGGCCTGAAATAGCTGATTTCTGTGCAGGAATGTCTTTGCTCACATAATCTGTACCCAAGATATCACAACAATGGGAAAACCCTGCAGGAAATATGCCCAGAGCATATATAATGATGACTGATAGAAAACAAGCTAATCTTCCTTTTGGGCATATGTGTGTGGGACGATAGTATTGATATGTGGTATTAAAAAAATAAGACCTTAATTAATGATTTTTATCTTGTTAGAGTATTGAAAGAATTTTCTATGATACATTCCTAGGAGCGTTGAGATTTTTCACTGCTATTTCTGAATGAGATGGGAACAAGGCACAAGCATAACAGCTAATTATCAATGAAGTTAGAATACAGTGTCCATGTTTTTCCAAGCAAGTTGTTCTAATTTTTCTAAAGCAAATCATATCTCTTTAGTCCTGATTTGATCTTCTATTTGCTACTGAAACATTGTTCTTACTCAACACCATGTTAACAGTCAAGGTGAGATCTAAACTGTAGTTAAGACTCTCAGTTATTACATTACACATTAAAATAACTTGGGCTGGAAAGAACTGCTCTGCCTCTCGCTGTGGCCTTTGAGTCAGTTTTTGACTCCTGGTGACTGCAGATTTTACGGCAAGAGTTCAGAAGTGGCTTGCCATTGCCAATTTCCTAGGGCTGGGAGAGAATGACTGGTCCAAGGTCTCCCAGCTGGCTTGGTGCCTAAGGCAGGACTAGAATTTACCATCTCCTAGTTTCTAATTTGATGCCTTAAACATTACACCAAACTGATTCTCTGAATAATCCTAGAAGGCAGCAAAAAGATATGTGGTATCCTGGTTCCTTGTTGCCATCCAATGGTCACTTGGATCTGGTAGTCCTCTAAGAATTTATTTCAGAGACTTCTGTTGTGAGCACTACTTGTTTATCATTTCTTTTGTTGTACAAGTGAATTCTTATAGGTAGTCTTTGAGTTACTTTGAGTTCTATTGTGTTGGGGGGGTGCACTGAGGGAGCTCAACCAATCTCATTGTACATATGTTGTGCACTGATAATAAAGATTTGAAAAGTTACGATGGTAAAAACAACTGGAATTTCCATTGCTAAGTGAGATATGGTCAGAATGTGTGATGTCTCCTGATCACATTGCTTAGCAATGACAATCTTGGTAGTCTCACTGCTATCATTAATCAAATCCTACTGGTTGTTAGGCTATGGCCCATCCGATTCAAGCCACTCCTGGTTTGGTCCCCCCAGCCCTGAACCTCAGTAAGGTAAGGGTTTCCCTCCTCCCACTACCAATATCTTTCTCAACTCTGCCCCTTTGGGTACCTTGTACTCTGCTGCCTCTGCCAGGTCTGCTGCCCTGTGCTCACTCACCTTGCCACCCTGCCAGCCTTGCTACCATTCTCTCTGCTGGCCCTTCAACTTCTTGACTTTGCGGTCTTGTACTCTGCTTGCCCTGCTGCTGGCAGTTCACTTGCAACTTTGCCATCCGTGCTGGTCTTTCCACCCTGTGTCTCCACTCACTCCACTGGCCTTGTCATTCTGCATTCTACTGACCATGCCAGCCTTGTCACTTTGCACTCTGCTGGTGTTGCTGCTATACTCTCTGCTGGCTTACCACCCTGCACTTTGCTGGCCCTGCCACTCTTGCTGCTCTGAGTTTCAGTCACCCTGCTGTCCTTGTCTTCTGTTCACTGGTCCTGCCATGTTGCCAGCCCAATGCTCACTGGACCTGCTGCCCCTGCCACACCTAGTTGACATTTGTCTTCCTCCCACTGATGATGAAGCACACCCAGCCTGGTCCTTTGCAGGACAGCTGTTGATTATGCCAAGACTTCTTTCTGAGGGGGCATACACCTGTTTCAGAATCATGTAGGCTGTTCTAACAATGGTTCAGAAATCAGGCTGATAGGTGAGCAGAATACTGGGCAACAACAAAACTGGCAGAGTGACAGGGCCAGTGGAATTCAGGGAAGCAGGGGTGATTGAGGTTTTGCCCTTGGCTTCGGGTGGCTGACCATAGTGTGGGGCTTGACACAGCACTCCTTGGCAGTGACGCTGGGCCTGAAGTAGATACCCAGGTGAGCTGGTGGCTGGCTCAGGTTTCTGAAGGAACCTGACCTTTGTTTTCTTCACAGCAAGATGAATTTGGCTGAGCATGCCCACATATATGAAAATAATTATTTTTAAAAGACGTGCATAAGCCTTGAAAATAATGCTGCAACTTTAACCTTTAAAAAAGGACTTCACATGTATGCCTGCATTGTGAACTTTAAAAAAAAATTAAGCATAGACCTAATACTACCCTGTTTCCCCTAAAATAAGACATCCTCTGATAATAAGCCCAATCGGGCTTTTGAGCATGTGCTAAAATAAGCCCCCCTGAAAATAAGCCCTCCCCGAAAATATTTAACCGCATGTGCAGCTGGTCCCAGCCATTGCCTCTGGTTAGGGTTAGGGAGACAGAGCTGGAAATCAGGTAAGATGGCAAGAGGAGCCCCGTCTTGCTCCATGTTCCCCAAAATAATAAGACATCCCCGAAAATAAGGCCAAGGGCTTATTTTAGGGTTCAAAAAAATATAAGACAGGGTCTTATTTTTGGGGAAACATGGTAAACAGAATGGCTGGGTAAAGAAGATACACTATATGTCCATGATGGTGAACCTATGCCTCGTGTGCCTGAAGTGGCATGAAGAGCCATCTCTGCGGGCACGCAAGCCGTTGCCCGTTTCTCTTCTGAGTTCTGGTGCACCAGCCAGCTGGTCTTCACATGTGCAGGAGTGCCAGAATCCAGAAGAGGAGCCACCCGATGCGCATGTGCATGCTGGGAAGATGTTCTTCCGGTTTCTGGCATGGATGCACGCATGAAGACCAGGTGGCTGGTGCACATGCGCATACCAGAAACCAGAAGATAATCTTTCTGGCATGCGCATGTGAACTGGGCAGCTGCTCTTCCAGTTTGTGGCAAGTGCACGTGCACACGTGTGCTCCCATTTCGGCACTCATTGTCAAAAAGGTTAGCCAACACTGCTCTATGTACTACCTTACCATTGTAATTCTATCCTGAATAAGTCTTTATCTTGTTCTAAAGCAATCATCCTTTTTATAACTCCAAAGTGAGATATGAAACAAAATAGCAAATTTTGGTTAGGCATTATGGACCACACAGTGGAGTAAACCATTAGTAGTGACTGGGGAAATGTATGCCACATTGATAGATGCTAGAAATTACACAGATCTTTTATTAGTTGCATGTAAATATGTAGGAGAAAGAGCAGTTTATGTCTGGTATTTGGGAATCTGATCTCAGATAAGGACTATTCAAGTGGCTAAAATGCTGAGCTTGTTGATCGAAAGATCGGCAGTTCAGCGGTTCGAATCCCTAGTACCTTGTAACAGGGTGAGCTTCTGTTACTTGTCCCAGCTTCTCCCAACCTACCAGTTCGAAAGCACATAAAAAATGCAAGTAGAAAAATAGGGACCACCTTTGGTGGGAAAGTAATAGTGTTCCGTGCACCTTTGGCGTTTAGTCATGTCGGCCACATAATCACAGAGACATCTTCGGACAGCACTGGCTCTTCGGCTTTGAAATGGAGATGAGCACTGCCCCCTAGAGTCGGGAATCACTAGCACATATGTGCGAAGGAAACCTTTACCTTTATCTTTAGAACCTCTGGTCACGACCATAATTTTGTTCCATAACTTTGGTTGCAACCCAATTTGGTCATGACTTGAACCTAATTTTGGAAATTTGGCACTTACAAAAAAAATGGTGTGGAAGGGGAAATCGGCCACGAATTTTTTTTTGTGTGTGAATTTTTTGGTCAGAACCCGATTTGGTCGTGGTCAGAAGCGTTTGTGACCAGAGTTTCTACTGTATACTGACAGCAATTTTTCTATTTGCTTATAACTCTGACTGTATTATTTGCAAATAAAACAAATATTAACAACACGTCCATATATCTCCATGGTCTTTTTTAAATCTATGGGACAAAAACCCTGACAGTGGGCATTTTCCTTGGAACCTTATGCACTATTGGTCCTTCAAGGTTGTTCAGACCAGGAAAGAAACACCACAAGAAAGGAAGGACCACAAGGGAGGAAAATGGATATGTAAGAAATGTTTACTGATGCGAAAATGTTGAAAATAAGAAAATTGTAAAAATGTTATATATAAAAGAAACACCACAAAAAGACTGGAACTTAAGCTTTATTGCAATAGGTTATATTTTTGCAAGTCTGAGTGTATTTTTCTTCTCTGTTATAACCCAATGAATCAAAGAAAAGTCAGCCTAAATCTCCCTTCACCACCGCTGCTGCTCCCCACTGCCTGGAACTGGCCAAAAATGTGATGTGTGGAGGCCAAAAACATGACCTGCAGAGGTGGTGATCAGCAGCGATGTGCTGTGATGATCCCACAGCCTAGAACAGCTCTAAAATGGAGTGTGCAAAGGCCAAAAACCCGATGCACAGAGGCAGCAATGGGCTCTGGCAATCCCCACAACCTGGAACTTCATGGAGGCCGATCCAACCACCAATCAGCTGTTCATGCTAAATCAGGCTGCGATAACGTGCTGAAGCTGACCAGGCTGTTTGCTGTTTGCTGCAGGGACACTAACCAGATGAATACCGATGGATGCTGGTAGCCAGAGGCAGAATTTTTTTTTCTTGTTTTCTTCTCCAAAAACTAATGTGCGTTTTATACTCTGGGGCATCTTATATTCCGAAAAATATGGTAGTCATCCAGTAACTAAATGTCAGCTTCTCTGAAACAGTATAACTGAAATAGCTTAACTGAATCTTAGTTTAGATAGCCAGCCCTATTTGTATTATTTGAGTCCTGTGTGCAACAAACAGAATGACTTTGAATGAGCTGTATAGGAAGGAATGGTTGAATATTAATTTATTTTTCCTTTGCTGGATTGTCCAAGTTGGCACTAGGTGAAAATAATCTCTGCCAACCCTGGGATGTGGAAAAGGAGAAGGCAGCAAATGTCAGTGTTTGGGATTGCTGGGACTGGAACACTTATTTCATAAATAACTGCAGCCTTTTATATTTGAGATAATTAGTCCCTGGCTTTCTGTTGAACTCAAACCAGAACGGCGTGTACCGTACTTTAAAAACAAATCAGAACTTTTACCAAGATGAACTCTTATTCTATGGTCTCTTTAAATTATGTAAACTGGTATGGTTTGCCCGATTTATTATCAAGAGTGATCTTGGTGTTGCTAGGCATGGGAGAAATTCAAACATTTATGTAAAGTCTTAAAATACCATTCCATTTCTGTTGTGTGGCACTCCCTCTGGTTTTTCAGTTAGCACCAGGCATTTCACTTACTTTCCGGCATGCTGATTACCTTGAGCTTAGTTTGTGAAACTATCAGTCTTCTTAGGGAGTACTTTAGCACTGGCAGAAAACATGGGATTAGTGTGTCCCAGTGGCAGAGAAATCAAGAGCAAGCAGGTTCCCTTTCCATCATAGCTCACTACCGAAGCCTGCAAGGCTTGAAATGCAGGTAGCCAGAAATTGACTGAAAGAAGTAATGGGTGGGGAATGGGACTTTTGGCACTGGAATCAGCTTAATAATATATACATATACCTAGCAACAGTATTCTTGTTTGTTTGTTCTCCTATCAAGTAGGGTAGGGTTAATGAGGTTATGTTTACTTGCAAAGGGCAGAGTCAACCATGTGGTATGGAAGAGTGAAATGGAAATTTTTTTGCACAGGTAACAAAGAGGAGGCGGGGATGCCTGTCCATGACATCACATAAGCCTGTCAGATCTCTTTCTGGACACTCAGTTTCCTCCCTTTCCCTAATTGAGGTGGCTGGGTGTGGTATTCCCACAAGTGAAAGTTCCATTCAAGCAAGCAAATGTGTTTCTACTTCACCTGTCTCTTGAATTTATTTCATTCAATTTAGGGATTGATTGTCTGCAGCTGAGTTGGGGCAGTTCACAATACAATAAAATAACCAATACAAACTAAAAAGGTATGGGTATGGGTATAATACCATGTTTCCCTGAAAATAATATAGGGTCTTATATTAATTTTTGCTCCAAAAGACGCATTAGGACTTATTTTCCATTTAGGTCTTATTTTGGAGGAAATACGATACTAAATGCGTCTGTCTGTCTGTCTGACAATCTTAACTGGGGCTTACTTTTGGGGATGGACTTATATTACAAGCATCCTGAAAAATCATGTTAGGGCTTATTTTTCAGTTGGGTCTTATTTTCGGGAAAACATGGTATACAGAAAGAAAAACAACAGACACATTCAACAAGGGGTCCCATTCAGCTCAACCCAAAGCCTGGGAGAACCAGATCTTCAGAATCAGAACCAAATCTTCAAGGCTTTACGGAACACTACCAGTGAGGGTCATATAGACTTCAGCGAGGATCTCATTCCAAACGGCAGGACTCCCTGAATGGGAACCAACTCACTTTCCATGACCGCTCTCACCTGGAATCTGGATAGGATAAGAACTTGTCCCAGTGGAAAGATGAAGAAATACCACAAGATGAAGACATAATTAAGAGGATACTAGACTGTGAGGAAATGGACAGACTTACATTGAAAATTAAACAGAAAGAAGACACAGAATATTATCAAACTTGGAACTTATTTTACCAGTGGTTGGAAAAAAGGGGTGGAGAGTAAGAATGGTATTTGTATTATTAAGCAAATTAAATACCCAGACAACACAATGTTTATTAAGCACTAAGAAATGTAATTAATAGAAAATTAATAAAATTTATTAAAAAAAGGAAAGAACTTGTCCCAGTGATTAAGCCATTTTAAAGAAATGGCTCTGGTTCTCACCTTTTTACCAGATTGCCCGTAACCATGAAGTTCTGAAAGACATGCTAGAATACAAATCCAACACAAAAGTAAACAAAAGAACAGGAATTTGACGTTAATAAAAGCAATAAAGTAAAGATTTGAAAGAACAGTTTTACCTGCTGCTAATTATGGAAGGCTGACATCTGCTAAGCATAGCTAGCACTGAGTCACCTGCAAGCCATTTAAGCAAACCAAGTCAAGGAAACTCTGAAACTCTGAATTGGAGCATGTATAAAACTGTTCTGATGATGTAGTTTGGTGTTGAAATACACTGCTCAAAAAAATAAAGGGAACACAAGCAGAAGACATCCGAGATCTGAATGAATGAAATAGCCTTATTAAATTCTTTGTTCGTTACATACAGTAGTTTTGTGTTCCCTTTAGTTGTTTGAGCAGTGTATAAACTACTGTATGTAACGAACAAAGTATTTAATAAGGCTATTTCATTCATTCAGATCTCGGATGTCTTCTGCTTGTGTTCCCTTTATTTTTTTGAGCAGTATATTTGTAAGAAAACAACCAAGCTCAGAGAGCACCAATGACCCCACAGATATAAAACTCCCTGAAACTTGAGGAAACAGCATCTAAAGGACCTCACCTTACTACTTCTAGTTTTCACAGAACTTTTTAAGCTTTGAGTCTGAATGAGAATGCATAACTTTTGTTGAATTTCCCATTCTTTGCTTTTTATTGGAGTTGTGGAGGGTGGTTCCTTTGAGGCTACTTAAAAACCCCTAACCTTGCCTGGCGGCCACTCAAATTTTGCCTGCATTTGCAATAATGATAGGGTGGTGATGCAGCAAAGGTAACTTTTCACCCTAGAGGAAAAACATACCAGAAAAAGGGTAATTTGTAAATATTGTGTAAAAGAATGCATTAGTGACTGTTAATTTGCTTCCAAAGAAAACTGGATATGCCTGAATGAAATTGAATGTAAAGTTGCATTTACCCAAACAGGATATTCAGTTTAACTAAGCATAAATTAAATGAGGCAGTTGGCCAGGGAAATGTTTTCTCCTTTATTTAGAATAATGTTGATGAAATATTTTTTACATCTTTGAATTGTCTGCTGTAATTTTACTATCATTCTTTTCTCCTTTCCTCTATTTATATGCCAACCATTTCCCTGCCTTATATGCAAATTCAGATTTTGGTTTTTCATAATTCATGTTTACTTCCATTGCCTTTGTAAGTATTTAATTTGTTGTGAAATAATTTTCTTTTCTGGGGGTTTCTTAAATTCTTCTTTCATTTTTATCTTGTCCAAAATTGCTTATGTTATCTCTGCTCTCCTTTTTTGTGAGCCTGCCATTATATTGTATAAAATATCACCCCATAAAAGCTTTTCTTGCATCTCAAATCATTGTTAGGTCTCTACCTTTATTAATATTGTTCTTTTTGAAATCTTCCATTACTATATCTTTCTGCAATAATATTTCATTTAACTTCCCTGTGAAAGAGCTGGTTTTCCTTTTAAATGCTAAAGTCACCGTATTATGATTTGAAAAGATTTTTGGCAATATTTTCACTTTGTGATCACTCGGTAATAACCAGATTTTTAGTAATCCAAAATGTATTGTTGCTTGAGAAGGATCTGTCTTTCAGAAAAACAAGTATATTGTTTTGCATCAGAATTTGGTAATATACTTCATGAAATCTTAATGTCTCAGATGTTCTATCTTTTTGTGGACAGATTATTCCAAGTCTTCCATTAAACACCAATTTTTCTATGGTACGTCCATTTATCCACCAGAACTTTATAAAATGTTACTTTAACCCAGTGGTGAAATCTGAACCAGTTTGCTACCGGTTCACTGGCCACGCATGCATGCTGTGTGCGCGCAAGTGCAGTTCACACCAAATGCGTGCTGCGCGCATATCAGGGGTGAAATGCTCCTGGTTTGGACCGGATCGCCCGATCCAGTAGCAATGGCGGCGGGTGGTACGGAGAACCGGTAGTAAACATCCCTGCGCCCCCCAATGCCCAGCTGAGCCGCACAATCATTAGAGGCTTTTTTTATTATTATTTTTAAAAGCAATTTTTCTACAACTTCTTCCACTGAAAAAAAATGCTTTGGGATCGTCAGAGGCTTTTAAAAGCATTTTTTCTACAACCTCTTCAGCCAAAGAGGTTGTAGAAAAAATGTTTTTAAAAGAGAAAAAAGCCTTTGCCAATCAGGCAACTCAGCTCGGATCGTCAGAGGCTTTTAAAAGCATTTTTTCTACAACCTCTTCAGCCAAAGAGGTTGTAGAAAAAATGTTTTTAAAAGAGAAAAAAGCCTTTGCCAATCAGGCAACTCAGCTGGGATCGTCAGAGGCTTTTAAAAGCATTTTTTCTACAACCTCTTCGGCCAAAGAGGTTGTAGAAAAAATGTTTTTAAAAGAGAAAAAAGCCTTTGCCTTTTAAAAAATGGTTTTAAAAGTGAAAAAAAAAAGTTGGCCACGCCCACCCAGTCACATACCCCCCAAGCCACGCAACAGTGACTTAACTCTAACAAGATGGAGTGGCTTTGGAGTTTTGGATTCTTTGGAAATGGAAGGATGCCTTTGTTAATTTTTATAGGATTGTATTGTCCTGGACAGTGTTTGGGCTACAATTTGGGGATACTCCTGGATTTGGGCATTTAGGCACTGAGTCTGACTAAGTAGCTTTGGACAATTAGTCTTGTGCATTGATTGTGCCCATTCCTGGACTGGAAGACCCTGCTCATGGCCACCATGCCCTAGTCACTTTTTCTTTGGGCTATTCTAATGCCCTTTATATACTGTGTTTACCCGAAAATAAGACCCTGTGTTATATTTTTTTGAACCCTGAAATAAGCGCTTGGCCTTATTGCCATGAGCTCGAAAGTCCAATTGGGCTTATTATCAGGTGAAGTTTTATTTTGGGGGAAACAGTAAGACTCCCTGAAGGCCATCTGGAAACCTCAAATGATTCAGAATAAAGTGGCGTGCACAGTTTGGGATGTTCCATAGTTCACCCTAGTTGCACTGCCTGAAACTGCATGAGCTGTACTGGTTCCCAGTTTCTTTTCAGTGCAATTCAAGGTGTTGGTTAGCACTTTGATGTGGGACTACAGATAGCTTTCAATTTATGACTATTTGTTTAATGACCTTTCAAAGTTATGACTGTGCTGACAAAAGTGTCTTAAAACTGGTCCTTGCACTTACAACCATCACAGTATCTCCAAAGTTATGTGATCAAAATTTGGCACTTGTCAATGGACATGTATCTTTCACAGCTGCAGTGTGCCATTTGTGATCTTCTCAGGCAGTTTCCAACAAGCAAGGTCAATAGGGGAGCCAGATTGACTTAACAACTGTGGCACAAGTAGTAAAATTGGGCGCAACTTAATGACCACTTATCTTAGCAATTCCAGTCCAACTAGTGGTGAAATTCAGCCGGTTCTATCCAACTTGGGCGAACCGGTAGCGCTGGCGGCAGGAGGCTCTGCCCATCCACCTGGACATCATCATGTCCCATTTTGACCCTCCGCGCATGCGCAGAAGGATCTGTGAATGTGTGGAGGAGGTGTGCGTGCACTCACATTTGCAAACAGGTAGCGAAGGAAGTGAATTTCACCCCGGATCCAACTATTACTATTATTATTATTATTACTATTACTATTACTATTATTATTATTATTATTATTATTATTATTATTATTATTATTATTATTATTAATTTTGTATACCGCCCTTCTCCCGAAGGACTCGGGGCGGTGAACAGCCAGCAGATAAAATACAGAAAATACAAAAATTAAAACAATATTAAAAACCAATTAAATTAATTTGGCCCACAGTTAAAACACCCCCATATTAAAAAACCCATAATTTAGCAATTTAAGATTAAAACAACTTAAAAAATATGGTCAGGTCAGCCCAGCTTGATAAAACAAAAACGTCTTTAAGGTACGGCGGAAAGTGCGCAGATCTGGGATCCGCCGTATCTCCAGGGGCAACTTGTTCCAGAGGGTCGGTGCCCCCACAGAGAAGGCTCACCCCCTGGGGGCTGCCAGCCAACATTGTTTGGCCAACGGAACCCTGAGGAATCCCTCTCTGTGGGAGCGTACTGGTCGGTGGGAGGCTACTGGCAGCGGAAGGTGGTCTTGTAAATATCCAGGCCCTAAGCCATGGATCGCTCTAAAGGTGGTAACCAATACCTTGAAACGCACCCGGAAGACCACTAGGAGCCAGTGCAGCTCACGCAGGAGAGGTGTTACATGGGAGTGCCGAGTCGCCCCATCACCACCCGCGCGGCCGCATTCAGGACCAGTTGGAGCCTCTGGGTGTTCCTCAAGGGGAGCCTCATGTAGAGAGCATTACAGTAGTCCAAGAGGGACGTGACAAGGGCATGAGTGACCGTGCGTAAGGCATCCCGATCCAGAAAGGGAGGCAACTGGTGGATCAGGAGAACCTGATAAAAAGCCCCCCTGGCCACAGCCGTCATATGCTCTTCCAAAGACAGCCGTGTATCCAGGAGGACATCCAAGTTGCGAGCCCTCTCTGTGGGGGCCAACGACTCACCCCCAAAAGTCAACGATGGTATCAACTGACTACTGTATATCGGGATGCCGGAAGCCACAGCCACTCGGTCTTGGACGGGTTGAGCCTGAGCCTGTTTCTCCCCATCCAGATCCGCATGGCCTCCAGGCACCAGGACATCACATCAAGGGCATCGTTGGGGTGGTCCGGGGTGGAGATGTACAGTTGAGTATCATCAGCGTGCAGATGACACTTCACCCCGAAACCACGGATGATCTCACCCAGCGGCTTCACATAAATGTTGAACAGAAGGGGCGAGAGAACCAACCCTTGCGGCACCCCACACACAAGGCGCCTCAAGGTTGATCTCTGCCCCCCTGTCAACACGAACTGCATCCGGTCGGAGAGGAAGGAGGAGAACCACCGCAACACGGTGCCCCCTATCCCCAACCCCTCCAGTCGGTGCAGCATGATACCATGGTCAATGGTATCAAAAGCCGTTGAGAGATCTAATAGGACCAGGACAGAGGAACAACCCCTGTCCCGAGCCCTCCAGAGATCATCCACCAACGCGACCAATGCCATTTCTGTGCTGTGCCCAGGCCTGAAACCCAACTGGAATGGATCTAGATAAACCGTTTCCTACAGGAACCGGGGAAACTGTCACGCCACCACACTCTCAACAACCTTCGCCACAAAGCGAAGGTTGGAGACAGGACGATGATTTGCTAATACAGCCAGGTCCAGGGAAGGCTTCTTGAGGAGGGGGCCTCACCACCGCCTCCTTCAAGGTGGTGGGGAAGTTAATCTCACTCAGAGAAGCATTGATAATCCCCTGGAGCCAGCCTCATGTAACCTCCTGGGAGGCCAGTACCAACCAGGAGGGACACGGGTCCAGTAAACATGTGGCCGTGCTAAGCCTGCCCAGAATCCTGTCCACGTCCTCGGGAGCCACAGGGTCAAACTCCTCCCAAATGACATTCTCAAGGCCCGCCTCCGTCACCCTGCCTGAAACTACCCAGTCAGAGTCTAATCCTTCCCGAATCTGAGCGATTTTGTCATACAGATATTGCACAAAGTCCTCAGCTCTTCCGTGTAAGGGATCGTCCCTCGCTCCCTGATGGAGTAGGCAGCGGTTCACCCTAAACAGGGCAGCTGGGCGATTATCTGCAGATGCAACAAGAGCGGAGAAATACTCAGATTTCGCCGCTTTTATCGCCACTAGGTAGGTCTTAATATGAGACCTCACCAGTGTCCGGTCGGATTTGGATCGGCTGGCCCTCCAACTGCTCTTTAGGCGTCTTTTCCGGCGCTTCATTTCCCTGAATTCCTTGGATATTGTAAGTCAAGAACTACCTGTATACTATTTGAAGGATTATCTCTTCCTGAAGATATCTACCTGTCCCTTCAGATTGGATAGGGTGAGCTTGCTCTAGGCCCCCTCTATTAAATGTCGTTATTTGGTAAGACCTAGAAAGTGAGCCTTTTATGTATAGAATTCCCAGCATGACTTTCTGGAATTCTGGAAACTGAAGCTCATAGATCAAGGTTTCTCAAACTGTGATGTGTACCTCCCTTGAATAGGTGCAGAGTCCTGAGGAAGTGTGAAGAACTATTTAGTTGCACATTATTACAATAAACCCACCTTTCCCAAAGTTTCATTACAAGTTTTCTTTGTTCATATGCATTCATTTTGGTGTTTGGATTTTTAGGGAAGGTGTGTATATTAAGATTAGGCTAAAGGGAAGTATGAGGGTTTTTTTGTGGGTTTTTTGAGGGCTTTTGCAGGTTTTTTGAGGGCTTTTTTGTGAAGGTTTAGGAACCCCTGCCATCAATAGAGAAGGCTGTGGAAGAATCTTTAGATTTTCCCTCAATAGGGTTTCAGTAAGTATTTTACTGTGTTCACTTACCGTAATAGACATGTTTTATTTCAAGTATAATAAGTTATACTGATCAGATGCAGGGAAAGTCCACTTTTGACTTGTAAGATCCTCCCACTCTCTACAATGTCATGTTCTATCCTGACTCCAAGCTTCAAGCTTCTAGTCCAGAGATGTCAAACTCACAGCGTCACGGCGTCATCACGTGATGTGTCAGAACTTCCCCTTAGCTAAATGGGTGTGGCCACTGCCTAACGCATCCAGCCCTTGGGCCAGGAGTTTGATAGCCCTGTTCTAGTCTAATCCTTGGCTGCAACTGTCGTGGGTTCATCAACTTGTTTAATCAGAAAAGCAGTATTTTTTAAAAACCAAAAGTTGGCAAGCAACTCTACATTGAGCTGTAACAGAGATGCATTGTGCTACATCATAATTTATTTATGGCTTGTTCCTGGTTAATACATTTTTATTAGTTTATCAAAATAGAAAACATATGAAGAAAAATAAAGATGATGCAAAGATAAGGAAGGAAAAAGGGAAGAGAAAAAAGTGCAAGACAGAGGGAAAAAGAAAAAAAAAGTACTGACTTCCTTTTGGTGCAGAACAATAAGATAGTAACACAAAATCTCAACTTTTTACTTTTATATAATAAAATATAGTAGCCATTTCTCCGCTAACTCTATCAACTTTTGCAGCCATTCGTCCTCAAAGTATTCTTCCATTTTTGTGCATAAAATACTTTTGCTGCTATCATTTATTTATGGCTTGTTGAAAAAGCTATAGTTGGTGAAGTCATACAATATACGAAGCCAGAACCAAACACACCACATTACAATTATCAGTGTTGAATTATAATTTATAATTATATGTAATTATGTATAGAGCAAGTCAACAGGTAGCACCTTTATTAAATGGGGAATTCTTGAAGAAATAGGTGGGCAATTTAGTCCGACAATTCAGTGTAGCATAAGGCTACACCAGACTCACAACATGCAACTTTGTCATATACAAAACTCAGCTTTTAGACATTTCTGCTATCAAAACAAGCAGGTGGGACTTCTTCTAAGCTGTTCCAAGAATTGGTCCCATCTTTACACTAGACGCAAAACAATTTGACAGTTCATGGGATTGGGTTATGCACCTCAACTGCTTTGAAAAAGCCATTGAATTCAACAGTTGGTTGGCAACACTGAGTAGCCAATAAGAAGGAAAGGAAAAGGATTGGAAATAAAGGAATGCAAGCATCAAAAGAGTTCTCCCCACCTTATTTATGAGCTGTTTGCACTGCTTTGCATGTGTAATGAGATGTTAAAAAAACAACAACTGCAATTAAGTTGGATGGACTCAGTTGGACTTTACAGCAAGCTGAACAAAAGCTTAATTACCACCACTGTGTTTTTTCACCCAGGGGAGAAATATTACAGGCTCAAGGAGTTGCTATGGGAGCAGGAGCAGTTATGCTCTAAGCGCCACAGTGAATGCAGGCCACACTGACAATAAATTGTTCTTTGTATTTTTCCATTTGCTGTAAATGGGGAAAGGTGCTTAGCTCTGCTTTAGCCGGGGATGGCAACTGATGTTTGCAAATTGCCTCTTGCTAGGGGTACCCAGAGAATTATTTTTAATCTAAACTGGGTAAATTTTTAAAAGATCTTAAATTCTTTTTGTTCCCAGGGTCAGTAGGTTGAAAGGTCGTGCAGAGGCCAGACTTCAGATTTCACAAAACTTCGACGCAATTGTACACTTTGCATTTTCTTGCCGTTCAGCTTGAAAAGCTTGCATGAAGTTGAGCAGAGTTACCTGCCCTTCTGTGGCTGCTTGATGACTCACATCTAGCCTTACAAAAGGGCTGGAGGATGACAATCATAGCAGCTGAACAGCAGGGGTGTGAAAAATGAACTGCAACTCTCACTGTTTTTCACCATTAGCCATACAGAGGACAGGACCCTTATGAGATGTAATCCAGCAACATCTGGCAGGTCAAAGGTTTCCTTACCCTTCAATCTCAAAAGCATATTCTCTCATGACCTCTCATCATAAGGGTGAACAGTTTTTTGGGAAAATAAAACGACACTCTTTGAGAATTTCAGGTTACTTTTCCTGTTATGCATTTTTTTTTTTTGGTGGATTGTAAAGTTTGGTGGAGATGCAAAAACCTCAGCCTTGTAAGTGTACAAACTGTGAATGTATTGAAGAAAAAGAGCAAGAAACCAGAATGTGTAAGATTTCAACTGTTTAGATGACAGGCAGGAAACGTGGTGATTTTAATCTGAAAACTAGAGAGAAAATGATGCATTTGGAAATAGAAGAGGCAGCAGTATTGGCAATAAGGGCAGCAGCTATTTTTATGTGGGAAGAAAAAAACCCAACAACCATGGTATCTGAAATCAGCCTGGAAGATATCAGTTGGTGGAAGACTAGGAAAATTATGGCATTCAGAGGAGCCTTTTCCAATTGCTTTCTTTCTAGATGTGTTTGAATATAACTCCTGACTGGCTGAGAATTATGGGGAAAAAAGACTGAAAAACTTGTCAAGGATATTGGGTTGGGGAAATGTTGATTTGTAATGATATATGAATAAGGGATGAGGTGGCTTAGTGGCTAAGATGCTGAGCTTGTGGATCAAAAGGTCGGCAGTTCAGCGGTTCAAATCCCTAGTGCTGCGTAATGGGGTGAGCTCCCGTTACTTGTCCCAGCTTCTGCCAACATAGCAATTCAAAAGCATGTAAAAAATGCAAGTAGAAAAATAGGGACCACCTTAGATGGGAAGGTAACAGGTTACGTGCACCTTGGGCATTTAGTCATGCCGGCCACATGATCACAGAGATGTTTTCGGACAGCGCTGACTGTTTGGCTTTGAAACAGAGATGAACACCGCCCCCTAGAGTTGGGAACGATTAGCACATATCTGCAAGGGGAAGATATTAAAGATATTTGCAAGAGAATAATCTAATTGCTTTGACCCAGGATACATTTAGCTCAATGCTTGGTTTTCTAATAGCAGCCAATCTGATGTCTCTAGAACTTTTCAGAAGAACAGTTGGAGGCATGAATATGACAGTTCTTAATTGCTAGCATCATAATATGTGATGATAGAATAAATCTTTCGCAAGTTTGGTCAGGAAGATCAGAAACAATCTCTCCCAACTGGCTGGTAAAATATATTTAAGAGAACATCTAGCCTCTGTGACTAATGCAATGTACTAGAGTTGATTGCTGTATGAACTCTGAACTCATTGCTTTCTATGGTGAGAAGGTGGAAAACGGCAGATGTCTTGAAGAAGGTATATGACAGCTATTCAGAAAGCATGAACTTGGCCTGAGAAGACAAATAGAGATGAGGATGAAACTCAAGATGGTTCTGCCCAGGGGTGAAATGCTCCCGATTCGGACCGGATCGCCTGATCCAGTAGCGATGGAGGCGAATGGTTCAGAGAACCGGTAGCAAAAAATCCCTCCCCCCCCCCATGCCCAGCTGAGCCGCACAATCATCAGAGGCTTTTTTTAAACTTTTAAAAGCATTTTTTCTACAACCTCTTCGGCCAAAAAATGCTTTTAAAAGTAAAAAAAAAAGCCTCTGATGATTGCACGGCTCAGCTTGGATTGTCAGAGGCATTTAAAAGAAAAAAACCCTTTTTTTCCCTTTTAAATGCCTCTGACGCTCCAAGCTGAGTTGCCTGATCGTCAGAGGCACTTAAAAGAAAAAAAGTCTCTGCCGATCAGGCAACTCAGCTGGGATCGTCAGAGCCTTTTGAAAGCATTTTTTTACAACTTCTTCACTGAAGAGGTTGTAGAAAAAATGGTTTTAAAAGTTAAAAAAAAAAAAAGGCCACGCCTACCCAGTCACATTACCACCCCCCACCAAGCCACACCCACAGAACCGGTAGTAACAAATTTTAGATTTCACCACTGGTTCTGCCTTAACTCTCTTCAATATAAAAGGAAGGGGAAAATCAAAAACAATGACAGACTTTCAAGATTGTGATGTTATAGTCAAGACCAGCAGATTTCTAGCTTTTCTTGTGGTGTCTGTTTCCTGACTGGGTCTACCACAAAGAAATGAGAGAAATTCTTTGTAGTTGAGAGATGCCATTTTCCACAGCACTTCATTATAGCCATAGTGCTATGTCTATAGCTACTGGATTCTTAAATAAAAGAGAAAAAAGAGTAGCATGAAAATAAAATAAAATAGAACAAAATAAAATAGAATAATATAAAATAAAATAAAATAAATAAAAAGACTTGAGAGTGAGTTGATAGATATGTTTGACAGGAACTTGGCATGTTCAATTACCCTCAGCATTTTGCAATGCTTCACACATTGGGAAAGCTTTGGTTAACTTTCTTAATATGTTTGAATTCTTAATCAGATGTTGGCAACAGTATCGGAATTTACACTGAAAGGTTAAACAGAATATTTCTTATTTTATGCTGAAGGGAGTCTATTAATAAATAAACCAAGCTGTGACTGGACTTTAAACATGCCAAAGGAAATCAACAATAAAGTAGTTGATAATATGCTTTTGTCATGCTGCCCAGTATGTTTTATAGTTCACATGTCTTGGACCAGATAAGATATGGAAACTAATTATATAAGACAGATTTAGAAACCATATCAGAGTAGATAGAGAGAATCTAGGGAGGGTGAAATTGAACTGGAACTTAGGGATGGAATATAAAATAAGCCGAGGTAGTGTAACCGCAAGCAGATAGGGTAACTGACTTGCCTCCTCCAACCTTTCCTCCATTAGTAATAGTATTTATTACGATCTTAGACCAGAGTACAAATAAATACAGAAATCATAAAAAGCGAAGGTAATAAAATTTTAACCCAAACGTAAAACTCTGAGATGTAATTTTCTTCAACCTTTTAGGACCTCATAGTACAGCATAGCAGAGGTGGATTTCAGCAGGTTCTGACCAGTTCTGGAGAACCGGCAGCGGAAATTTTGAATAGTTCGGAGAACCGGTAGTAAAAATTCTGACTGGCCCCGCCCCCATCTATTCTCTGCCTCCCAAGTCCTAGCTGATCGGGAGGAAATGGGGATTTTGCAGTAACCTTCCCCTGGACTGGGGTGGGAATGGAGATTTTACAGTATCCTTTCAATGCCATGTCCACCAAGCCATGCCCACCAAGCCACACCCACAGAACCAGTAGTAAAAATTTTTGAAACCCACCACTGGTTGAGGTGGGAAATAATTGCAGACTCTAAGGCTAAATATATTTTCTACAGGGTTAGGGTTAGGGTTAGGGTATGCATTTAAAAAATAAATAATAAATAAATAAATAAATAAATAATAAACAAACAAACAGTGTTTTTGTTGCTAATAATCAATATTTTGAAACAATACATGTCATTTATTGGTCTTTAAGAAGCTAATCTAAAATTCATCAAGGTAACCTGGTCTTTAAAAAAAAAAAATTAAGGGCTGAATGAACCTGGAATTTTGGGACTGCTGTTGTACTCTTTTGGGCTAAGAAAGAAGAAGCATTAACTGGGGCTGATGTCCTAGAATATTGAAAAATGACTGCTAAGTATTTAAAACATTTGACTTCTACTGCAGTCTAAACTGGAGGAAGATCATCCTGGAGAAGAGCCAGTTACATGGTTGCTAAGAGTCAATCTGATGACACATAAACAACCATCCAATCAATAATTTGATTATTTACATACCATCTGTGGGATGTGATGATATTGGAGAATGCTATGACTGGTTTCCTGATGGCTGATTATTATTATTATTATTATTTATTCAATTTATATACCGCCCTTCTCCTAGTGGACTCAGGGCGGTGCACAGCCAGAACTAAAATACATAACAATACAAAATTTAAAATTAATTAAAAGAATTATATACTTTGGCCCGAATTAAAACAATGCGAATTAAAACCCATTAACAAATTAATTGATAACTTGGCAGAGTTGAGTAAAGAGTCTTGAAAGCCCTCCTGAGACTCACCTAGCTTAGCAACAAAACAACAACATTAACTGCATAAAGCAGAATTGTAGCGTCTTCAGGCTACGTGCCGGTCTGCTCAGTTCAAGTGGGAAAAAGATGCCTGCTGATTGGTTAAGCCATCTGAAAGCTCAATATAAAGGGAGTTGTCAGACGGAGGGTTAGTCATTGCTGTTCTAAGCTGTTCCTGGTTAGCCGCACTTGTTAGTGAATAAACGTTAGCTTTTACTGTTATTCTGCCTTGCCTCAGTCTGTCCTATCTCCAGCTAGAGAACAGAAAACTGGCGATGAGGATGGGATTCTATGACAGAGGCAGCAGAATCGAGCGAGTCACTGAAGCCTTAGCTGAGAGGCACAATACAGGCTGGTCACTAACAAGGGGCTAAGTCACAGCTGATGAGACGTCGGCCATTCCCTCACACGCAACAGCGCAAACCGCCAGGTCTGACAGGATGGCTACCCTGAAAACCTTCACTCCATTCAATTCGTCAACCGAGACATGGGACTCTTATATAGAGCATTTTGAGTGCTTCCTTGAAGCCAATGATTACGCAGAGCTCTCCAGTAATCAGAAGTGAGTGTACTTCCTCAATTTTTGCAGAACCGAAATGTTTGAGACTGCGAGGGTTCTCCTTGCCTCTCTGAGGGTCGGAGCGATACCCTGGGAGACACTGTTGACCAAATTAAAGAGCCATTACACACCAACGCCTTTCTGGATCGTCTGGCGCCATGTGTTCCACCACAAAAACTGGACGGAAGGCGAGACCATAAACAATTACATGGTGGCCCTGAGGACAGTGCAGGAATCTAAATTAAAGCATTCCCTAATAGATGACTATCTGAGCTCTTCCTGAACATATCTCTGCAAACTGCTTCCATTATCAAACGGCTGTTTTGTTAGAACATTTTTTCATGAAATTCAAAATCTGCTTTCTGTAACTTAAACCCATGATTCCCTGTCCTGCACTTTGGAATGATGAAGATACTATGTCCTTCAGTGTGACAGATAATTGAAGGATGAAATATTCCCACTTAAGCTTTTTTTTCTAGAGGCTAAACATCCCTCATTCAATCAGTCCTTCACAGGATTTAGTTTCTAGTCTCTTCAACATTATTGCTATTCTCTGAATTTGAGTTTATGCACTTCTGTTTGTCATGGGCATGAGGCTCCAAAGGACAGTATGGCTGCATCTGGTTGTTGTCACCCATTTAGCACTGCCCAGGGAGCATGTGTAGCTTAAGGAATGCTATGGATGCAGGCTACTATACTAATTATTTAATTGAATTACTCAATTTCTATAGCCACCCATCTCAATCCTGTTGAGTTTTCTGATTGTCCCTTTTTGGTCACTTGTCTAGGTTCTTCAGGGGAAATATAGAATCTGAGAGTTTACCCTCAGGGATGAGTACAATGTGCATGATTTTCCTTTACCGCCAGCTGTCAGAAACCAAGGATGATTATTTTAGACCATATTAGTGTCCCTGAACATACATACAAAAAGGACAAATGAATCCTTAACATCACTGCCATAAATCAAGATTTATACTGTTATTTCTGATATGTCTTCTATCAAAACAGAACTTCAATATTTAAATATTGAGAGAGTGTCAGCCTATTTCCTGGATCGGCTTGTCTACTTTAAGTAAGTAAGCTATGAATTTGGTGGACAATGCCACAGATATGGCATTGGTTTTCATCCCACTCATAATGAAAATATTACCGATAATTATGTTGCAAGAGCTCATTATTGTGTTACATTTTGTTTCACTTCTACCGCTGTCCTTCAGGATGGAACAAACAGTCCACGTTCACACAGAAGTTGAATGAGATGATTGTGATATTTAGGAAAGGGCAGGTATGGCTGGGGAAGAAAAAGAGAAACAATTTTCATAATAGGATATGCTTTTCTACAAATAAAGGAGGTTTTTTTGTGCTTAAATTGGATTTCCCTGCATTCTTTACATAAACCTATGAGGCAGTGCATTTTAAGAACATAATGTGATTTTTATTTCTGAAATATATCCCCATAGTGTGTTTCTGATTTCATACCACTTGAAAGTGTGTTGGTCATAGACTATGGAGATGGAGTAAATCCTTAATTCTGTCACATTGGAACCGGTAAAGATTCACCCATTCTGAAATCAATAGGATGGTTTAAATTAGTGGCAATATTTCAAATTTGGCAACTTTAAGATGTGTTCAGCTCCCAGAATTCCCCAGCCAATATAGCTGGGGAATTGTAGGAGTTGAAGTCCACACATCTTAAAGTTGCCAAATTTGAAGAACACTGGTTTAAAGATTAATAGTATAGTTTGTTAATCTGTGATAACATGGATCACAACTGACAGCCACAGCTGACAACCCACTGCCAACTGAAGTCCTAACTGAAAATGCCAAGTTCTTAAAGAAGGAGTAACTCTGAAATAATATTGTTTTTTGAAAAACAAGCAAGGGTCCTTGACCAAAGCATAAGTAGTACTCATTTAGACTAGTCATTCAACTGCTTTGACAGCATTCATTTAAATGCTGATCACTATAAACCAGTAATCTGGTTTGACCAGCAAGGACTGTGATTTTTTCCCCAGTAATTCTATATCTCTAATGACACTGCTCTAGATTAATAATCTGAATTTTTTGGATATGTCTACATAGTACCAATTGCAGCTGCCTTCAGTGTCTTCTCAACTCAACTCTAATATACGTAATCTTTGACTTCAAAACAATGCAGAACTACTTATCATGGTTTAGGTCATCAACACTTGAAATTTTGCATTCTCAATGTAATCACTGTTATTCAGTTCTGGTAATACATTTTTTACATGCCATTTTACATTTTTCCTTATTCCTTTAAACATAACTTGAACAATTTATTAGAATGTATTCTATTGAAAAGCAGCTCTGTGGGAGGGTGACAACATTGCAAACCTGTTGACCTGTATTGAATGAAATTAACCAAGTATTTCAGAGGTGGTATTCAGCTGGTTTGCACTGGTTCGGGTGGACCGGTAGCAGCGATCGCAGCCTGGCTCCAAGTTGTGCTATTTAGGGATGTTTTCGAGACCAGGCGCATGTGCAGAAGGCGAGCTAGTGAGCAAAGCACATGCGCGGAAGGCCGGGTGCATGCGTGCGCTCAAGGGGCGAACAAGTGGTAAAGATAAGTGAAACCCACCCTGAAGTATTTGTGTTTTGTTTCTTTAGCCTTCAGTAACACACATTTAATATTTTTACACCATTCTCAACTAACGAATTTGCTTTTTGATAGCCTGGATTTTGTATAACATGCTTAAATTAATAAAATTAAGCAGCTTCCTTGAAATCCTGATGTATTGATGAACTCCTAAACTTTCCTGATATGTCCTCTATGCTCCCCTAAGTTATTTTTCCTGGTTGGGTAGAAAGGGAAATGGGCAAAGGACAATGAGGATTCAAGATGGATCAGGGTTTGTAAATTCTGGTCTTTTAGTTTTTTCTTCATTTTCTAACTAAAGTTTGTCACTATCGCCTCTAGAATGGGTTCATGCTGGTTAGATGGCTATATGGAAGAAACTTGATGGCTATTGGCTGAATGGATGGTAGCAGAAGAATGTCTGGGCTAGCACCTACCTGGATTTCTAGTAGATTAGGCATATACCCAGAGGATGGGAGAGAAGTGACACCATATGGAGGCAGCTTGTGGATGAAATCTGCATATGTTCCCCCTCCCCTTGGACTTGGTGGCAGCTTGTGGAAGTGTCCATCTCCTTGCTTGTTGGACAATGTTGTTGGAGATTTTGTGAGGGCTATTTGCAGACTGTGTTGACGATTGTGGAGGAATGGTTGGTGGGAAACTTTGTTTGGCAACCGAGATTGGCCACCACTTTTTAAAATTGGCATCAGCAGCATCATGAACATGGACATTGTAGATTTGTGATGAAGGACTTCCATTTGCTGCAACAGTATGTGGCTCTGTCAGCACTCAGGATTTCTACCTTGGCAGCTCTGTGATCGAATAATCAATGATGATGCAGGGCTGTTGGTGGTGGTGTGGATCAGGGAGTGGGGGGATACCAATAGAATACAAGGATACTGTGGACCCCTTCAGCCCCCATCGAAGCCATTTTCCTTCTCTTTCTATAGGGTCAGGGAGAAGGAAGACAAGACTGTTTGTTGCTTTGGGAATGGAAGAGGCTCCTTGCATAAGTTCCATGTGCTGGCTAGGTGCCTCTCATTGATTACGTGTCCTATTAGATCCAGCAGAAGATGTATAGTGCAAACCCCATCTCTGAAGAACTATGCCTGGCAAGTCCCCAGAAATGGGCCTTTTCTGCCATGGCCCACACCTTATGAAACATCCCCCATCCCTGTTAACTTTCACAAGTCCCTCAAGACTTGGCTATATCATCAGGCTAGGGGTTCCAAGGGAATAATGAGTTCTTAAGGTGGTTGCACTGTTGTTAATATCTGTTACTTTTTCCTTGCCTGTTTTAATTAGAATACCGGCATTAATTGTAATGGTTGTTTTTATATTATAGTCTTTTAATTTCTTTATTGTACACCACCCAGAGTCATATTTTGTGAGATGGGTAACTATATAAATATATGAATGAATAAAAGAAAAAATGCACGAATGAATGAATTGATGACTATGTCACAATTAGCTGAATTCAATGTCTTGCTATAAACCGTTGATTTATATAGTACATCACAACAGCTAGATCCCTGAATACACACAGACAAAGCCAAACAAATTGTGGTTTAGTGCAGAATGTGAGTCTTGTCACACACAGACTGGCCTATTTGAGTGGAATTGATCCAGGGATAATGAATATGGCTACTCTTGTCTGGTCTCTTGTGCAACTCCTTGACCCTCTACCATAAACTATTTTGCCACTTGGCCTCCAAGTATAGCTAGGAGCTGTTTCCAAAATAAATATTCCTTGCATTAAACCTCTTAGCAGCAGGGGAGAAACAAACTGCTGACAATTGGAGTCAAAAAGTTTCCATAAAGGTCAGAAAACCTAATTAGCAATGGGCTTTCCCTCCCTTTTTTTCCACAGTACTTAAATCAATTTCTTCAGTATTTTCTACTCAGATCCAAACCAGACAGTTCTGAAGGTCAAATAACTACCCACAGTGTGCATGGTTGAAGAACACCCAGTAGGCCCCCGATTGACACCACAAAAATATTTTTGTTGAAAGAGACGTCAACAACATCCTACGTTGTTTATCTCAGTGTGCCACACAAGACTAAACTTCACAAGTCAACCAACAAAGCTTCCATTTCCTTCCACTTTATTTAGTAATATGAGGAGATGGTTAATCTGACTTTCCCCCAAGCAGATCTCTTTCAAACCTATTACTGTTTTCAAATGCTTCGCAGCCATGCTTGCTGGCTGAACAAAGCACAGTCTCTGGTTTAATGGAGCATTCTATTTACTGGTAGCACTTGAAATTGCTGAACACTGATATTGGAGTAAAATTTGACATGCCAAGTTATTTAAACTATTTATATACTGTAGGCTGCCTTTTGAGTCAATATCTTCTCAAGGCAGCAAACTATATTTAACATATTTACTTTTGGTGTATGTGTATAGTACAAGGGGGGTTTCCAGCTTGATGCCCTATACACACCTCCTGTGAAAGAAAAATACAGAATATGCTGTGTTACTGTCATCACCCCAATTTATAAACCACAGCAATTAAATTCACACAACAAAACAAAACAAAGAGTATGAACCAAATAAACCAACAACAATTCAGGTTGCTCTAAAACATTGGGCTAAGCCAAAACTACATTAACCACATTATCTGACCGTTGTCTGGTGGGTCCATGACTGAATATATACCACAAATACATAATTGTCATACCGGATGAGAAATACACTGAAATGCTGTTTACTCCACCGGCATCTCAGAATTTTGGGGGAAGATTTTATTCAGTTATATGTTTAAGGTAAGTTGATGGATATGCCTAGAAATTGAAGCTAGGATCTCTGCATGCAAAGCAGTGATGGGTTACTACCGGTTCGCACCAGATTGGGTGAACCAGTAGCAGTGGTGGCGGGAGACTCCGCCTACCTGCCCGGATGATTCTGTGCATGCGCAGAAACTCTATGCTTGCGCAAGAGTGTGTGTGCGTGCATGAATGAACCAGTACTAATGGGATTTGGAATCCACCTCCGATGCAAAGGACAATAAGTTAATTCTCAAATGGGTCAACATTTCAAATATATATCTTGGTTTAAATTTAGTGCTTAGTACAATCATTGGCATGATCAATATATCTTAAAGCTTCCCCTCTCAGGTTTGTTATTGATTTATTGATTAATAAATGAATTAAAAATATTTCCATCTCCTATCTATATAAAGAAATATATTGATATCCTTTATATATAGTTAAATATAGTTTTAGGCAATGCACAATGGTTTTAAAGAATGAAGTAATAAACGAAGGAGCTCCTTTGTAATTTTTTAAAAGAACATTCATGAAGCAGCAGGGACTAATTGCATATTGTTGCCAAGCAAACCATGTGATATGTCCATTAAATCATCAGGAGTTGAATTTGACTAAAAGGAGACTTTATTTTATAGCAATAATAAAGTCATTTAGCTATTAACACAATATTTTAATAACATACTAAACTACCCATGTCTAGTATGTTAAAGATGAGTAGTCTAGTATGTTGGATCATCATTTCAGAAATATTTCCTTATCGAAACAGAATGACCACAAGTGGACAAAAGTTCAGCCAGAACACGAGCAAGTTCCAACATCTTGTCAGCTTTCCCACTGAGATTCCTTCCTTCCTTCCTTCCTTCCTTCCTTCCTTCCTTCCTTCCTTCCTTCCTTCCTTCCTTCCTTCCTTCCTTCCTTCCTCCCTCCCTCCCTCCCTCCCTCCCTCCCTCCATGTTTCTCCCCTTCCCCTCCCTTTCTAGCAGTTAAGTAAGTGGCTCCTGCCAGGTGGAGGAGCATGTCAGGAGTGTGGTTGGTGCAGAGGGAATAGTACTCTGATGTACTTGTGGGAATCTGTCAGGGAACATTGAAAATGAGGGTCACATGACTGTGGTTGGCCATGACAGTATAGCAGCAACACCGGTGCTGAAGCAGCCACAACTTTCCCAAATTTTATTCCCTCAGGAGACATGAAGTATTCTGTAAGTTAGCCCAATTGAAGTAGCTTGGTTGAAAAAAAAAAAAAGCCCTTTAAATGCACCATTTCGCCCAGTTAAAGGTTACAGACATAAGAATGTAATTGTATATAGCAGTGATGGCTAACTTTTTACGTCACTGCATGCCAGCCTGCGTGCTGGAAATGGCAAGCGAAACCATCCTGCATGGACTGCGTGGCCCCGTTGGCCTTTGCGCACATGGGAGCGGCGATACCCGGAAGAGCGGTGGTCCATCGCGCATGTGCGAGCCGGCACCCGAACTTCCGGTTTCTGACACAGATGCATACCCAATGAACACCTGGCCATCTCACATGCATGCGACGTAAACTCAGAGGTTTGGGTACCAGCTTGCATGATGAAACACCACTCTTCCGGGTTTTGGCGCTCCCGCACACGCGCTGGCTAGCTGACCGGTGCACGTGTGCACAGGAACCAGCGAGGCCGCACATTCCTCGTGGGATGGTTCTGCATGCTGCTTCCGGCACATGTTCCATAGGTTCGCCAACATGGGTATATAGATTTAATTGGAACAGAATAAAATGTTTTGTATCATTTTAGTAACTTTTCTGGAGCAATGCAATTCTCTAATCTGCGTATATCCACAGGGCTAAAATATTAATGGAGAAATCTTACTTCCTTTGAAATATATAAAGTATGTCATCAAATATCTTTCTTCAAGCCAGATTTCTAAACATAGTAATATAGTATTTATTGAATTATTGCAACAAAGGGTTTAAAGGAGACAAAGAGAAAGACAATTGTACTTTGGCATGATTAGTCTCATGTTGACACTATCATCTCCTCAAAAGTTACAGCACTGTTAGTGTTACAGACAGAATTAATAAATGAACTAACAATATCTTACTCAACATTTACATTTTTAAACAATTCTGGAAAGAAGGAAACAAAATCCCTTTGGAGGATATATTAACCAGGCAAGGCTAGTTTTTAGTTCATTTTAGTTAATGCATAATGTAGAAGCTTCTGACCAATTAGAGAAAGAGTGGATGTATCTTGAAGACATTCTGAAATAGGTTAATCTCATCAAATGATTTTGCTCCATGAACAATTCTTACTTGCATTAGTCATACCGATGATGTCAATGGAACTGCTTGCCGATTTGGAGAATAACTTGCATGATATAAAGTTTATTCTTTCCCTTTAATCTGTTACATCAATTCAGGTAGACCTCTGAATCTCTCACCAATCTTCCTGTCTTGGTATCATTTAAATAGATTTATTTGTTTGTTTGTGCCAGTGACTCTCGGCAGCGAACAACAAAAAATGAATTAAAACCAATTACAAACATGAGACAAATACACAAATACATACACTCATACAGATATCAGTGGAGAAAATTTATAATTCATAGATATTAATATAATCAAAAAATGTGGCCTTTAAAACACTCTATTTTGCAAAACTGTCCATATTCAGGCAGTATTGTATAGCTGCTACATTCATGAGATATTGGATCCAAATGTCTGTCCTCCATTCTCACCCCCAAATAACCACATTCCTTTAACAAAAAAAATCTGTTAAGAACAGTGGTATAATCTTTCTAGATTTGTAAGGCTCTGAGTTGTCTTTCCAGAAGGGACCTTAAGAACTTTGTTAGAAATGGCACTGAATGACCCATTCCTAAGTGTCTCACTCTGTAAATGGAACAAAAACAATGGTGTTTATTACATATATGTCAGACAAGTATGGGTGAAATCATTCAGACAACACAAGCCACAAAGCTTATAGCTTTGACTGTCTTCAACCATGCCCACTGACTCTTCCTGCTTGTCCTCTGTGTCCAGTTATGTGGGCTGCTGGGGGTTCGCAGGGATTTGGGAGAACCTCTAGCTAAGATTCTGTACAGTTCAGAGAACCCCCAAATCCCACTCCTGGCTGGCCCTGCACATCCCGCTCCGCCCCTCCCAGGAGCCCCCATGTGGCCTGTTTTGGATGCAGGTAAGTGCAGGGCATGCACGGAGGTTTGGGAAGGGTGAAAAATGGGCCTACCAGAAGTTCGGGGAAGTTTTCGTCCTCTCAGAGGCTCGAGGAAAGACTCCGGAGCCCGAGGATGGCAAAAACGCCCTTCCCTCCATGGTGCAGGAGGCCGACTAGGCCAAGCCCACCATGGCTACGCCCACCCAGCAACCGGGCAGAGAAACCCTTGCTAAAATTTTTGAAGTCCACCCCTGTCTGCGCCTCTTCAGTAGCTGCCACTGTCTTGTTTGCCAATGACATCCCTTCTTTACCAATAGGAAAACAAACCTAAGTCAAACCACAGATGGTTCTAGATTTGTTTTCCTGAGAAGTGAAGACAGGTGCAAGAACAGATTGTAGAGAAAGCTTTGGGCAAATCAGGAGTGGTTTGGGAAGAGCACATAGGGCAATGGGCATGAGTCAGCAGACTAAGATCATTTCCCGGCTACTGGTTTACAAAGCATCCCACCACTTCTTGTGTCAGAAAAAACACTGTCATTATAAATTTGCCCAAATCATCAACTCCCTCATCTCTCTCTATAGTGCTTGTTGATGTTTGGTGCTGAATTGTGCTGTCATGGCTGCTGAATGTGCTCAATGCACCTCATTCCTCACACCCTCCCTTCTGGGATTGTCACCCTTTTTTGTCAACCCCAGTGGCTGGCAAGAAACATGCACAACAGTGGGTGCTGTAACAACAGAGAAGAAGTCTTCTTCTTTTTTTTTCATTTGTACCAGTTCACACTTTTCACAGATCAGTGCTCTCTTATCTTATTTCTTCTTTTTAAAGGGTACTTTAGATGGGAATAAAAGGCTTGAACATTGGGCTGGAAGGCTTGATTGCACTTTTGAAGTAGACCACATATTTTGGGCCATTTGGAAATATTTCTCCCTTTCTGTGGTTCCTCAACTCTACAGTTTGACTTGCTGTTTAATGCTGTGTTGGTGGAGGATAGGATGGGGAAGGAGGAGGAAGAAAAGTAGTGTCAGATGTAAATGCCTTATTCTCTAATGTGTAAATAGTATATGAACGGGGTATCAGGGGTTAATTTATTCTTCACTTCTTAATGTATTCATAATTCACCACTCCCATATCTAGCTCCACCCATTGTATATATAAGGAGCTGTATTCACCCACTTCCTTGCTTCTATCTGTGAATATTCAGTGAATATAGAATGCCTAATGTAAATAAAAGGAGATATATTTGAACTCTTAACTCTTACTTGATTTATTGAGTCTGATCCTGAAAATATTGCAACAAGCTGGTAGCAGAGGATGGTTAATTGACTCAATAAATACTTAAAAATGTCTAAGGAAGATAGGCCCAACACCAGGGCATACAGCAAAGAAATGGAAACAGAACAAGAAATAATCAACGAATCCACAAACGCGATTTCGAGAGAATCCGAAGAATACACCACTGAAGACGAAGAAATAATAGATGAAAATGATGATCAGGAGGAAATCGAAATAGAGAATAACGAACTCAGGTCAGAGATATTAAAACTATTGAAGAGCCAGAAGAATGATGAAAGCCTCATCGCGAAACTCCAAGATATGCTGAAGAACAGCGGAGCAGCGAGAGAGAAGCACATCACTAATGAAAAATCAAAAGACCCAAAAATAGTGAGTGATATGACTGCAAAAAAAATTATTGTGAAGAAGAAAAACGGTGATCCCGCGCGAAATTTTGAATGGCAGCCATCTTGGTTTCAACAGACCTCCAGGGTGAGCGAAGCAGAGCCAATCAGAAAACTCAATTCAAAATTTCTGGCGCGAAAAACATTATCAGACAACGAAAACGAAAAAGAAGATTCAAACACCTCAGAAGAATCAGAATCAGAAAGTGAAGGTGATTCAACAAACAATCAAATAAAATCAGCAATGAAAACGCTTTTTGCTGCATTTGGGCCAAAACTAAGAATTACTAAAAAGCTAACGAAGAAGCGAACGAGCAAGCCAATGCCTCAAGACCTGCCTGCTCCCATCCTGACTACGAGAGCGCCGACGCCCGAACCCAGAGAGCCCTGCCGATACCGCCCCACGCCACAGACCGAAGCAAGCACCAACGCCCTCAAAAGAAGAGGAAGAGCAGCCGCCATCGTCAGGACTCCCAAGATCGAGCCAGAGACCGATTCGTCTGAGGAGGAGCAGAACGAGCGAACCGCAACGAGGAGAACCTCTCACGATGACTCCAGGGAAGAAATGGACAACGCGCATGCGCAAGACTACGCAGACAGTCCGGGAAGACATGAATTGACGAGAAGACCATGCAGGCTCGTTGCGAGCATCCCCACGCCGTTTTGTAACTTTCTGCATTTACGAGACCACGGACTACCTCAGGTTGTAAGTAATGGACTTAATAATGTCGGAAATTTACCCAGTGACTTCCCAAAGTTAAGGATAGATGGCATTAATTTACAAGAATGGTATCAGCAGCTCCAGGTTGTCTTTAAGAAGGAAAACTTACTGTTTTTTATCACTAGTCCCCCAAAAAGACCTTGGACTCTAAAAATAGACTGTTTACACCATAGAGCATTTTTCTTATTAATATCTAGTGTATCTCCTGCAATGTATCACAGCATTAAGCAAAATCTGACTGTTTCAGAAATTATTCAATGCATGTTCAATTTGTTTCACAGTGACAGTGTAGCTACCACCACAAGGATGTCTAAAGATTTCTTTTCATCTAGGATAAAACCAGGGGTTTCCATAAGTGAGCACTTAATATCTTTAAACAAAATAAGAGCTGAACTGCATTTAAGGGGGGAGGTGATCTCAGACCAAACAATGAAAAGTGTTATTATCAACTCACTTGATCCATCATGGGACAATTATATGTCACATTTAGACACAATCAATCTAGGATACTTATCCATAGAAAGTCTATCCAATAAATTAATAGCAGAAGACAATTCAAGAAGGAATCGTTCTAACAATCACATAGAACACAAACCATATAGGAAAGTAGCTTTCCAAGAAAAATATAATGAAACATTTAAATGTCATAACTGTGGATCCAGGGAACACAATAGAAGAGATTGCCCCAAAATTTCAAAAGAAAGACATAGGTCTGAATATAGAAACAAATACAATTATAGACAGTCTTCCATGGATAGACATAGATATAGAAGCCCACCAAATTACAAAGAGAATAGAGGGGGCAGAGATAATTCAAAGGATAGAAAATCTGGTTCACTGAATGGATTAAATAAACAAGACAACACTAACATACAGCAGAATGAGAACAATAATTGGCTTATTGATTCTGGAGCAACTAATCACACCACTAATAACAAAAATATATTGTCTTCATTTGTAGAAGATAAATTTGTAATAAAGGTAGCTAACCAAGAAAAGGTTCAAGTATTAGGTAGAGGCAATGTAACCTTGCCTGGTCTAGGAAAAATAGAGGGGGTATTGCTAATACCTGAAATACCTCATAACATACTAAGTGCCATAAAACTAAGTAGAGATTTTGATATTAACATTGTTTTTTCTAAAGGAAAAGCGACTTTGGAGAAAAATAAAATAGATATAGGCACTGTGATGATTAAAGGAGGCCTACCTTATCTAATAACAAAGGAAAAATGGTTGCACAACATTGATTCAAATATGGAAGATTGTATTGAAGTAGATGATGGAAACATTAGCAACAGTGACAATGATGAATGTAAAATATCTCATGATCACAAAGATGCACACAATGAAAAAAAACCAAAAATAGGTAAGCCAATTCATGATGAGTGTGCTCACATCTTACATAGGAAGTTAGGACATGCCAGTTTTCCAGTAGTACAAAAAATGACTGAACACGCAGAAGGTGTTAAAATAAAAAATTGTGAAAACTATTTGGAATGCTCAGTATGTAAATCTACAAAACTAAAAACTAGCCCCAGGCCAAGAAAATCTACTAGATCAACCAACAAAATTTTTGATTTAGTACACATGGACTTAGTTGGTCCACTAACTCCATCAATCACTTATAGAAAACGTTACTTCTTGACCATAGTAGACGATTATAGCCGCTATGGATTTGTTTATACATTAAAACACAAAGATGAAACCTTTCAAAAATTTAAAGAATTTTATAAACGCATAGAAACACAACACAATATCAAAATAAAACAAATCATGACAGATAGGGGATGTGAATTCATGTCTAAAGAATTCTCCCAATGGTTAAAGGACAAAGGAATGTTACATTACACATCTAGTCCATTTTCTGCGTTCCAGAACGGGATTGTAGAGAGGAAGAACTCAACATTACAAACCATGATTAGATGCACATTGGAAGATGCTGGCTTAAGCAAACAATTCTGGTCAGAAGCCCTACATTATTCCAATTACACACAGAATAGAACCTGGTCCAGCATTGTAAATAAGACACCATATGAAGTGATGTATAATAGGAAACCAAAATTGGCACACATGCACATATTTGAAGTCACTGCAGACGTACACATACCTAAGCAATTAAGAAGAAAGGGAGAAAACGTGTCCAGAAGACTCAGATTTATGGGATATGAGACAGGCACTAAAGGGTACAGATTCATTGATAATAATAACAAATTTATAGTCTCCAGAACAGCTGTGTTCCATGAACAGGCCAACTGGTCTAAAATACATCTTAATGAAATATTTCCAAGTAACAACAAAGATACAAAATCTCAAGAGAAAGGGACTATAGAAAAGCAAAATATCAACAAATATAAAAACAAAACCAAAACATGGACAAATAGCCAACACAAAATAAAGACAGACACACTAACAAAAAAGGAAGCAAGATATTTGCATGATAACAATAGTAAACCTGAAAAAACAATTAGAAACACCAGAAATCAGATGCCTAATAAATACAAGGATTATATAATGCATATGGATGGTGAGTCAACGACACCTAATACATATGAGGAAGTGTTAAAGCTCCCTCGTAAAGAAAAAGAAAAATGGGAATTAGCAATGAAAAAAGAGATGGAAAGCTTACAAGGGTTAAATGTATTTACACCTGCAGTTGCACCAAAAGATAAAACAATTATTGGTACCAGGTGGATATATAAAATTAAGAACTTAGAGGGAGGCAATACCCTATACAAAGCTAGACTAGTTGCACAAGGTTATGCACAGAAATATCCGGAGGACTATACTGACACGTATTCCCCCACAGTAAGAACTGAGAGTGTCAAAACAGCTCTAGTGGTAGCATCAGCACTCAATCTCGATGTATTCCAATATGACATACAGACTGCGTATCTACACGCAAAACTAGATAAGGAAATATATGTAAGAGCACCTCACAGTCAATACACAAACAAGAATGAGACTTGGTTGTTAAACAAGAGTTTATACGGGTTAAAACAATCTGGTAAACGATGGTATGATTGTTTAGTAAAAGTACTTAAAACCATGGACTTCAATGCCACCACTGCTGATAACTGTTTCTTTGTCAAAAAGGGTGATGATTACATAGAATTTGTATTGATCTATGTGGATGACATTTTATACATAGGAAAACATAAAGAGAGAAGAGAAACTTTTGTAACTAAGCTAAATGAACATTTCTCATTGAAATCTTTAGGCAAAGTAAACAAATATCTTGGTGTTCAAATTAATAAGACTAAAAGAGGATTCAAACTTACTCAGAGAGATAAGATCATAGAGCTCTTAAACAAATGCAATCTAAGTGATGCCAAACCTTGTGATACTCCTATGCAGACTGACTTTCTAAGAAATGCTGATGAATCATCCCCTGAATTCAAAGATAACACATTTTATAGATCAGTCATAGGTTCACTCCTTTATATATCTAATTGGACAAGACCAGATATCGCTTTACCCCTCAATTTATTATCCAGACATGTCAGCAAGCCAACAATGTACCACTGGGAAGCTGTTAAAAGAATATTAAGATATCTGAAAAATACACTAGACTTTTGTTTAATGTTGGAACCTAACGATAATAAAGAACCAAAGCTTACATGTTACGCAGATGCGGACTGGGCTGGAGACACCTCATGTAGAAAAAGTACATCTGGTTATATATTCCTCTTAAATGACTGTCAAGTTTACTGGTACACGGGTAAACAAGAATTAGTGGCCACTTCAACGACAGAAGCAGAATATGTTTGTTTATCCAAAGCTGCAAATAACCTTGTATGGTTTAATGATTTGATTTCAGATGTTTGGAAAAAACCTGCTTTGCCTTTTGTTATGCATGAAGACAATAAAGCAGCTATTGAAATATCTAGATCTGACGCCATTGGACAAAGGTCCAGACACATAGATATAAAATTTAAACATGTGAGACAATTATCTCAGGATGGATTTATTAAAGCAGTGCATTGTGAAACTTCAGAACAATTAGCTGACATATTGACAAAACCTTTACCTTCTAAGCAGCATAAATACTTAACTTCTAAGTTGTATGTTTTGTACTGTCCTGAATCTGAATGTAATTGGTGTTGCATAACGAATCGGCATTTAGAGGGGGATTTGTCAGATGTAAATGCCTTATTCTCTACTGTGTAAATAGTATATGAACGGGGTATCAGGGGTTAATTTATTCTTCACTTCTTAATGTATTCATAATTCACCACTCCCATATCTAGCTCCACCCATTGTATATATAAGGAGCTGTATTCACCCACTTCCTTGCTTCTATCTGTGAATATTCAGTGAATATAGAATGCCTAATGTAAATAAAAGGAGATATATTTGAACTCTTAACTCTTACTTGATTTATTGAGTCTGATCCTGAAAATATTGCAACAAGTAGGTTGAGAGAAACTCTGAGTTTTATATAGAGCTTACTGTAGCAGATATATTTAAAAAGATAACTGTCAGATGTAAATGCCTTATTCTCTAATGTGTAAATAATGTATATATGGAACATCAGGGGTTAACTTATTCTTTGGACTTTAATGTATTCATAATTTACCACTCCCATTCCTGGCTCCACCCCTTGTATATATAAGGAGCCATCCTCCCCATTTTCCTTGCTTCTATCTTGAATATTCAGCGAATATAGAATGCCTATTACGATTAAAGAGAAATATATTTAAATCTCTAACTTCTATTATCTTTATTGAGTCTGATCCTGAAAATATTGCAACAAGCTGGTAGCAGAGGATGGTTAATTGACTCAATAAGTAATTAATAATGTCCAAGAAAGATAGGCCCAACACCAGGGCCTACAGCAAAGAAATAGAAACTGATCAAGAGATGATCAACGAATCCACTAATGCGATTTCGAGAGAATCCGAAGAATACACCACTGAAGAAGAAGAACTGATGAGTGAAAATAACGACCAGGAAGAAATTGAGATAGAAAATAACGAACTCAGGTCAGAGATATTAAAGATACTAAAAAGCCAAAAGAATGATGAAAGCCTCATCGCGGACCTCCAGGAGATGCTGAGGAACAGCGGAGCAGCGAGAGAGAAAAACGTCATTAAAGAAAAACCCAAAGATCAAAAAACTGTGAGTGAAATGACTACTGAGAAAATAGTTGTAAAAAAGAAAAGATGTGACCTCGCGCGAAATTTTGAATGGCAGCCATCTTGGTTTCAACGAACTTCAAAAGAGAGTGAAGCAGAGCCAATCAAAACGCTCAGTTCAAATTTTCTGGCGCGAAAAACGCTATCAGGCGAAGAAAGTGAAAAAGAAGTCTCAAACTCTTCAGATGAACCAAAATCAGAAAGTGAAGACGATTTAACAAAGTCTCAAGTAAAGTCAGCAATGAAAACGCTTTTTGCTGCTTTTGGGCCAAGATTGAAAATTTCCAAGACATCAACGAAGAAGCAAGAAATCAAACCGACAACTCAAGACCTGCACGCTCCCATCCTGACTTCGAAAACGACGACACCCGAGCCCAGAGAGCCATGCCGATTCCGTCCTACACCGCAGACAGAATCGAGTGCCAGCGCACACAAGAGAAAGAGAAGAACCGTCGCCATCACCAAAGCCCCAAAAACCGAGCCAGAGACCGACTCATCTGAAGAGGAGCGGATCGAGAGAGCTGAAATGGAGAGAACCTTCCACAACGGCGCCAAAGAAGAAATGAGCAACGCGCATGTGCAAAACTACGTAGACGGCCCCGAAAGACTTGAACTGGCCAGAGAACCGCGCAGACTCGTTACAAGCATCCCAATGCCGTTCTGTAATTTCCTGCACTTGAGAGACCACGGACTGCCTCAGGTTGTAAGTAATGGACAAAATAATGTGGGGAACTTACCCAGTGACTTCCCAAAACTTAGAGTTGATGGCATTAATTTACAAGAGTGGTATCAACAGCTTCAGGTTATTTTCATGAAAGAAAATTTACTATTCTTTATAACTAGTCCTCCAAGAAGACCTTGGACTTTAAAAATAGATTGTTTACATCATAGAGCATTTTTCATAATAATTTCTAGCGTGTCTCCTGCAATGTATCATAGCATCAAACCAAACCTAACTGTATCAGAAATAATTCAATGCATGTTTAATCTATTTCACAGCGATAGCGTAGCCACAACCACAAGAATGTCTAAGGATTTCTTTTCTTCTAGAGTGAAACCAGGGGTTTCTATAAGTGAGCATTTGATAAATCTAAACAAAATAAGAGCTGAGCTGCAATTGAGGGGGGAAGTGATTTCAGATCAAACAATGAAAAGTGTTATTATCAATTCACTTGATCCATCATGGGATAGCTTTATGTCACACTTAGATACCATTAATTTGGGATATTTATCAATAGAAAGTCTATCTAACAAATTGATAGCAGAAGACAATTCAAGAAAAAATCGTTCCAGTAACCAAACAGAACACAAATCTTTTAGGAAAGTAGTCTTTCAAGATAAATATAATGAGGCCTTTAGATGCCACAATTGTGGATCCAGGGAACACAGTAGAAGAGACTGTCCCAAAGTCCCAAGGGAGAGACATAGGTCAGAATATAGGAGCAAATACAATTACAGACAATCTTCCACAGATAGACACAAATATAGAAGTCCACCAAATTACAGAGAAAGTAGAGGGGGTAGAGAAAATTCAAAAGAGAGAAAATCTGGGTCACTAAATGGGCTAAATAAACAAGACAGTACCAGAACACAACAAGATGAGAACAATAATTGGCTTATTGATTCTGGTGCAACAAATCACACCACTAACAACAAAAGTATATTATCTTCATTTACAGAAGATAAGTTTGTGATAAAGGTAGCTAATCAAGAAAAGGTTCAAGTATTAGGCAGAGGAAATGTGACCTTGCCTGGTTTAGGGAAAATAGAGGGGGTATTATTAATCCCAGAAATACCTCACAACATACTGAGTGCTATAAAACTAAGCAGAGAATCTGACATCAATATAGTTTTCTCAAAGGGGAAAGCAACTATAGAAAAGAACAAAACAAATGTAGGTACTGTGATGATAAAAGGGGGTCTACCCTATCTGATAACCAAAGAAAGATGGTTACATAACATTGATTCAAATATGGAAGATTGTATTGAAGCAGATGATGAAAATGTCAGTAACAGTGACAATGATGAATGTAAAATAACTCATGATAACAAAAATACACACAATGAGAAGAAACCAAAAATAGGTAAACCAATTCATGATGAGTGTGCTCACATCTTACATAGGAAGTTAGGACATGCAAGCTTTCCCGTAGTACAAAAAATGACTGAACACGCAGAAGGTGTCAAAATAAAAAATTGTGAAAATTATTTGGAATGCTCAGTATGTAAATCCACCAAACTAAAAACCAGTCCCAGACCAAAAAAATCTAACAGATCAACTAACAATATTTTTGATTTGGTACATATGGACTTAGTTGGTCCATTAACTCCATCAATTACCTATAGAAAACGTTACTTCCTAACAATAGTGGATGATTACAGTCGCTATGGTTTTGTTTACACATTAAAGCACAAGGATGAAACCTTTCAGAAATTTAAGGAATTCTACAAACGCATAGAAACACAGCATAATATCAGAATAAAACAAATTATGACAGATAGGGGATGTGAATTCATGTCTAAAGAATTCTCCCAATGGTTAAAGGATAGAGGGATGCTACATTTCACGTCCAATCCATTTTCTGCATTTCAAAATGGGATTGCAGAGAGAAAGAATTCCACACTACAAACCATGATTAGATGCACATTAGAGGATGCTGGTTTAGGCAAACAATTTTGGTCAGAAGCCTTACATTATTCAAATTACACTCAAAATAGAACATGGTCCAGTATTGTGAATAAGACACCATATGAGGTGATGTACAATAGAAAACCCAAATTAGCACACATGCACATATTTGGAGTTACTGCAGACGTACACATACCTAAACAATTGAGGAGAAAGGGAGAAAAGGTATCCAGGAGATTAAGATTCATGGGATACGAAACTGGAACCAAAGGGTACAGATTCATTGATAATAATAACAAATTTATAGTATCCAGAACAGCTGTGTTCCATGAGCAGGCCAATTGGTCTAAATTGCACCTTAATGAAATATTTCCTAATAAAAGCAAAGATAATATATATTGCGAGGAAGGAACAACAGAAAATCAAAATATTAACAAAAGTAAGAACAAAACCAAAACTTGGACAAATAGTCAGCATAAAATAAAGACAGACACATTAACAAAAAAGGAAGCCAGATATTTGCATGACAACCATAGCAAACCTGAAAGAAATATTAGAAACAATAGAAACCAAATACCAAATAAATACAAAGATTACATAATGCATATGGATGGAGAACAAATAACACCTAATACATATGAGGAAGTATTGAAACTTCCCCGTGAAGAAAGAGAAAAATGGGAACTAGCTATGGAAAAAGAGATGGAAAGTTTACAAGGATTAAATGTATTCACACCTGCGATCGCACCTAAGGATAAAACAATTATAGGTACCAGGTGGATTTATAAAATTAAGAATTTGGAAGGAGGTAATACCTTATACAAGGCCAGACTAGTTGCACAAGGTTATGCACAAAAATATCCAGAAGACTATACTGACACTTATTCACCAACAGTGAGAACAGAGAGTGTCAAAACAGCTCTTGTAGTAGCATCTGCACTCAATCTGGACGTGTTTCAATATGACATACAGACTGCATACTTACACGCAAAATTAGATAAGGAAATATATGTAAGAGCACCACACAGTCAATACACTAATAAGAACGAAATTTGGTTATTAAATAAGAGTCTGTACGGATTGAAGCAATCTGGCAAAAGATGGTACGATTGTTTGGTAAAAGTACTTAAGACCATGGATTTCAACGCCACCACTGCTGATAACTGTTTCTTTGTAAAAAAGAGTAATGATCATATTGAATTTGTATTAATTTATGTGGATGATATTTTATATATTGGAAAGCATAAAGAGAGCAGGGAAATCTTTGTAAATAAGTTAAACGAACATTTCTCATTGAAATCACTAGGTAGAGTGAATAAATACCTTGGTGTACAAATTAACAAAACAAAAAGGGGATTCAAACTTACTCAGAAAGATAAAATCATTGAACTCCTAAACAAATGTAACTTAAATAATGCCAAAACATGTGACACACCTATGCAAACTGATTTTCTTAGAAACACTGATGAATCTTCCCCTGAGTTTAAAGACAACACCTTTTACAGATCAGTTATAGGTTCACTCCTTTATATATCTAATTGGACTAGGCCAGATATTGCATTACCTCTCAATTTATTGTCAAGATATGTTAGCAAACCAACCTTGTATCATTGGGAAGCTGTCAAAAGAATTTTAAGATATCTGAAAAGTACATTAGATTTTTGTTTAATATTGGAACCAAATAATGACAAAGAACCAAAAATTACTTGTTATGCTGATGCAGATTGGGCTGGTGATACATCATGCAGAAAGAGTACCTCTGGTTATGTTTTTCTATTGAACGATTGTCCAGTTTACTGGTATACTGGTAAACAAGAACTGGTAGCCACTTCTACCACAGAAGCGGAATATGTTTGCTTGTCTAAAGCTGCAAATAACCTTGTATGGTTCAATGATTTGATCACAGATGTTTGGAAGAAACCTACTTTACCATTTATTATGCATGAAGACAATAAAGCGGCCATTGAAATATCTAGATCCGATGCAATTGGACAAAGGTCCAGGCATATTGATATAAAATTTAAGCACGTGAGACAACTATCTCAAGACGGATTCATCAAAGCAATACATTGTGATACTTCTGAACAATTAGCTGATATATTAACAAAACCCTTACCTTCTAAACAACACAAATATTTAACTTCTAAATTATATGTATTATATTGTCCTGAATCTGAATGTAACTGGTGTTGTATAACGAACCGGCATTTAGAGGGGGATTTGTCAGATGTAAATGCCTTATTCTCTAATGTGTAAATAATGTATATATGGAACATCAGGGGTTAACTTATTCTTTGGACTTTAATGTATTCATAATTTACCACTCCCATTCCTGGCTCCACCCCTTGTATATATAAGGAGCCATCCTCCCCATTTTCCTTGCTTCTATCTTGAATATTCAGCGAATATAGAATGCCTATTACGATTAAAGAGAAATATATTTAAATCTCTAACTTCTATTATCTTTATTGAGTCTGATCCTGAAAATATTGCAACAATAACAAAGCAGGGAATTTTATCTGAGTGCCAGAAGAGAAACATCTGCAGATGTCAGTCTGTGAGGAGAAAAGGGGGCAGTGCCATTCTCATGAATGTACCCATACTTATGGCAACAGCCAGAAACAAGTCAGTTGATCTAACTGTCCTAAAAAAGACTGCAAAGTAGCAGAAATTTTATAGACAGTGTTGTGTGCCAGAACCTGCCAACCTGTCTGACTTGCAGGTAAAAAAACCCTTACTTTTAACCTAAAACATAAAGTGACAAAGCGTCAGTAGAAGCTTATGAAATCCTGGATTGGATAAAGACATATTATGCAAATGGCAGAGCTGTTAGGTTAGACTGGTGCCAATTTAATTGCAAGAGGGAGTAAGGTTGATTATGTGCCATCAAGATATTTCTCACTAGTCATAACCACATAGCTAGATTTTCTCTATGAGGAACTGTCCCTAACCAGATTTTTCAGGACTTCCAATAGTGCATTCACTGAGTTCATCCACTTTGTTGCTGATTGTCTTGTTCTTTCCTTCCATTTTTCCCAGAATTAGAACCTTTCCCAGAGGGAGAGGGTAAGGGCTAAAGTGAATTGTACCCTTCTCATATAGTTCAAATTGCACATATGTCTAGTGTTCTGCTCTGTATTGCTTGGAGCACAATATAGTACTGCAAAATTGTCATTTTTCTGAAGAACCATTTGTTTCTCTCAAGGTATCTCCAATACAGATGTCAACCTTTGAGACCCATCAACCCCCAATCTCTGCCATCTTCTAAACTTCCTGTAGTCTTTTCCAAAACTCATACTTGGAAACTCGGTTTATCTTTGTTGCTGGAGAAGACTTTAGAAAACCTTCAATTGCTTCAGTTATAATGCACCCAGGCATTATGGTTAGAGAAGCACTCTTTTTTCCTACAAGCCAAATAATAATTATTATTATTTATAATAAATAAATAATAATAATAAACTTATTTATCAACATGAATAAATTGGCCTCAGTTATGTTGAAGTCAGAGGTGGGTTTCAGCAGGTTCTGACCAGTTCTGGAGAACCGGTAGTGGAAATTTTGAGTAGTTCGGAGAACCAGTAGTAAAAATTCTGACTGGCCCCGCCCCCATCTATTCTCTGCCTCCCAAGTCCCAGCTGATCGGGAAGAAATGGGGATTTTGCAGTAACCTTTCCCTGGAGTGGATGGGAATGGAGATTTTATAGTATCCTTCCCCTGCAATGCCCACCAAGCCATGCCCACCAAGCCACACCCACAGAACCGGTAGTAAAAAATTTTGAAACCCACCACTGGTTGAGGTGGGAAATAATTGCAGACTCTAAGGCTAAATATATTTTCTACAGGAAAGGCACTTCAGTGGAAAGTGTCATTCAGGAGGAAAGTTTGTTTATTGTTCTGAGAAGGCTTTCAACATTACACACCTTGTCATTCTCAAATACCGGTTGATGACTGAGGGTGGAGGAATAGCTGGGATTTACCCAGGATTTCAGCTTTGCCAGGTGGGTATAATGGATCTTGTGAAATACATAAGCTGCCTCTGTAATTACTTCCTGACAAAGAAAGATTTCACTCTTTTTAAAGAAAACATTTTCAAAATTCTTAGCACAATGATCATAGCAGAGTACTAATAAATGAAAAATGTTTGAAGAACTCTGAAAATGTGTTAGCCCTTAATTGTTTTGAATGTGGACCTTCCATCCATTAATCATGTAGCAGAGTTTATCCACCCCCTGTTTGTTATTTTTTTAAATCATTCTGTAAGTCAGGATTCGAATCCAATAGCACAAACCTTTTGATTTCCCTTTTACTCCAATAGCCATTTTTAAAGTTATTTTTCCCCATAGTCACTGGTTGTTCTTCCTCCTTAAAAAGACAGAGTTGCTGTTTGGTGCTTTGTTTGTGGGGGATAGGATGGGGAAGGAGGAGGAAGAAAAGTAGGTTGAGAGAAGCTCTGGGTTTTATATAGAGCTTACCATAGCAGATATATTTAAAAAGACAACAAAGCATTCTTGCTTCTCTGATTCCAGGGAAAGGTTGACATTATGAGAAGCAACGTGAATCATAATGACTAAATTGGAAGAAGTTTGGAAGGGGTCACATTAAAGTTTTTGTTGTTTTTCAGTCACTAAGTCATGTCCAATTCTTTGCGACTCCATGGACCATAGCATGCCATGCTCCCCCATCCTCCACTTTCTCCTGGCGTTTGCCCAAATTCATGCTCATTGCATCAATGACATGAACTAACTATCTCATCCTCTGCCATCCTCTTCTCCTTTTGCCTTTGGTCTTTCCCAACATCAGGGTCACATTAAAGGTTAGAGCCAGTGGTGGGATTCAGCCGGTTCACTTTGGTTCAGGTGAAGCGGTTGTTAAATTACCTACCCCCCTGCTATCAGAGTGGATCCTGGGCACTGTGCTGCAATGGAGAAATGGGCAACAGAGTAGCCAGTGCGAGGGAAGGAGAAGGCCGCTTTCCCACTTTCTTCTCCCTGCACCTCCTCCTTCCTTCGTGCCAGCCGCTCCGTTTCCCATTTCTCCATTGCAGTGCAGAGCAGCGCCCAAGATCCACTTTGATAACAGGGTGTGTGTGTGTTTATTTAACAACTGGTTCACCTAGGATCAGGTTGGCCATTGCAAACCAATTGTTAAATTATTTGAATCCTGCCACTGGTTAGAGCTTCTTGTATCTGTGAGGAAAATATTCAGGTATCTACTAACTTGGGAGCAAAGAGCTGCTAACTCTTTCCTGTAGTGCCCATTTGGATTTTTGTAGCCTAGTTTTAGTAGCCCTACAAAGGGGTCCTTAAAAGCTGGCAAAATGGCAGCAAAGTCACCCATATATAAATTATGAAATGCATGTGTTGTTTTGTGGAGAAAATGTGTTATATATTTATGTAAATCAAGACTTTAAACAATGTGTGATTTACGCTATTAAGTCTGTTGTAAGTACTGCTGAATAGCATTTGCTGATTGTTGCAGATGGTTCATTTTGTGCTTTTCTGTTTGCTTACCAAGGCTCTTACTGCACATGTTGCTACTTGAAATATATTTCTCAGAAAAAGCCACAGTTTGCTTGGTTCCCTTGCAATAATCTCAGGGATTCTGATGCCCTGGGTCATGTCCTATACTATTAGCAAGAGTTTCAGTCTATGTTCTTACTTGCATGCTTTGAAATTCTATCTTGTGCTGGGCCCTGGATGTCTTGAAGTGCAGTTATTGAGAACATTCAGATACAAATTCATCCTGATACGAGTTTCTGTCCCTTTCAATCCTGAACATTTGTCCCATGCTCCTTGCACTCTGCTTTCTTAGGTTCATCATGTTTTTCTGGAACAATCTAGAACTAGTAAAAGACCTGTCTTTAGAAAATCCACAAGCAAGGCATAAAGACAATAAATCTGTCTCTTGCTCATCCCATCTAGTATTTTAACCTTGATGTCTAGCAGCATGAACCTCCAAAACAGTCAACCTTGCTGCCCTTTGAGATTCTAAAATCTACTATCCTCCTTCCGACTGGACTGCTTATTGTTAAAAGACTTCTTTTCTTTATTTGAGGCTGGTTTACCTAATCAAAAAATGCTATTTGTTCAAACCATAGAGATAGCAGGATTTGTCCAGTTATAGAAGCAGACTAGGATCCCTTAGAAGTCTGGCTCGTCTACAGCGGTGAAATCTCCCCGGTTCTATCCAGCTCACTGAACCGGTTGTGCTGGTGGCGGGAAGCTCTGCCCACCCACCGGGAAGTCATTACATCCTGTTTTTTACCATCTGCGCATGCGCAGAAGAGGCGTGTGCTCCCGTTCTCGAACTGGTAGCAAAGATAAGTAGATTTCACCACTACTCATCCCTATACATGTCTTAGGAATTTTCCCGCTGCTTAGAATCGAAGTACTATCTACCAATCCTTGAGTCACTATAGAGAACACTATATGGTCTACAATCTACATTGTCATTCAATCTTGCCTCTCTTGCCACACTCCAGTTTGTTATTGTAATTGTTATTGTAATCTGTTATCTAGTTTCTGAATGTGGATGTTTGATAGCATATTCAGGAATACAGAAGATAGAATTCATCCCTTTAATGAATGTAGAGCAGAAATATACCTGTAGTTACTGATAAAAATGCAAAATGAAAGTACGTAACACTCTATCTCAGTTTTATTAAGCCGCTCAAGATGATAAAACTAGGGTGAAGTGTGACAGTTTTCTAATTTGTGTAAAGCAACAAATATCTCCAGTTAGCAGTGGCAAAACAAGGATTTGGCTCTGTCCTTACATGCACTTAACCATAACACAAACATGCCTTGAAAATACCAATTTTTCCCCCTTGGTTCTACGTCTCTGCCCTTATTTTGTCCCCAGTCCATGAAGCTAAGTAGTCTTTAATTGCTATAACTTGCACTGGTATCAAAGTACTGTAGTATTTTCCTATTATTCTGATCCTGTCTAAAAATAAACGAATAAAATAAATTATGAATTGTTACCAATTTATTTGGAAGTAGAGTCAAATGACTAGTGATGGGTTTCTCATTAGAAACATGTTGGAAGTGTTGGGAAATTTGGGCATATCCCCTCCACTCCGGTTAATACCTCATTTCCATGCAGTAGTTCCTCTCCCAGTGTTTGCTTTTTCCATTAACCCTTTCTCTTCCGTGTTCCTGTCATACCTGCCATCTCCCATTCTCTCTTTTTTCACAGCAGTTTTTCTTCAACAAAACAGAGAACAGATGTCCACAATGCAAATGGGGAAGAGAAATACATTCTGAAATGTATTTTCATGGAAGCTGTCCCAGTCTTACTTTTTTTCTCTTGCAATGCTTTAAAAAAAAAAAAATAACTTTTTGTTGCTTATTTATCCGTTTCTTTTTGTATGTCAGTTTTAATCATTTTGCCTTCCTCCTATCCTCAATAAGAGAGTGGTTGCCCAGCAGCTTGTTAGTTTCAATTCCCTGGTTCTATAGGATCTAGTTAGTTGCACAATGGGGGTAGAATCTGACTTCTTCCTCTCTGGGGCTGTTTTAGTCTTCCGTTTATTTCCTTATTGCAAAATTCTTTAAAATGAAAGGTGGACAAATGGGACATGAGAAGACCAGTGGTGGGATTCAAATAATTTAACAACCGTTTCTCTGCTCTAATGACCGACTGGGTGGGCATGGCCATGGTGGGCATGCCCCCGAGCCCTGTTTTGAGCCTAGTAGGCCTCCCTGAAGCCTCCTGGGAGCAAAAATGGGCCACGGGGGGCTGTGCCACCCCCGTGTCCCTTTTTGGGCTTAGTAGGCCTCCCTTCAGCCTCCTGGGAGCAAAAATGGGCCGCGGGGACAGCACCCTCCAAACCCTGTTTTGGGCCTAGTAGGCCTCCCTGCGGCACCCTGGGAGTAAAAATGGGTCTCGGGGGGGGGGTATCCCCCCGCACTCCATTCTGGGCCTAGTAGGCCTCCTTGCACTTAGCTGGGAGCCAAAATGGGGCATATGGGGACTCCTGGAAGGGGTGTGGCAGGGAGAGGCAGAGCCAGTCAGCAATTTAACAACTGGTTCACCCAAACTGCCCTTAACCAGCTGAATCCCACCACTGGAGAGGACCCACCCATCTAGACAAACTGAATGCAATCCTGATTTCAAACTATCCCCATTCCTGTGGCAGTATCCTGCTTGTGGGAGTTCCCTACCTCCAAGATCCCTTCCAACTCTGTTGTTCTGTTGGTAATGTGGCATATCCACAGATCAGAACTACACTATTGGGCAGACGCTTGGAACAGGCATAGTAAAGATAGTATAGGAATTGGCATAAGAGACAGCAAATGTTCATTATGTGAAAACCTAGCTCTCTGGAAAAGACTTTAACGCTGGGAAAGGTGGAAGGAAAAAGAAGATGACCAGCAGCAAGGAGGATGGACTTAGTTACAGTGGCCATGAGAAACTGTTAGAAGACCCAAAAGATCAGGATAGGGACAACTTGTCATGGATAAAATCTATCTATGTGGTCACTAGTCAAAAATAACTTGATGGCACACGAGTCATCAATTGCTTTGAGTCAACTTGATGATATGTAGAAAGCATAATGCACAAAGGTCCTTTTTCAGCACTAGGATTCCTTGGCTTAAGCACCCACCTCTTCCCTACATGTCTCCTTTGACAAATGGAGCATTGCCACATGAATGGCACAATAGAAATGGCTGGTCATAAAGAGTGGGAGACAAAATACTTCCAGTCTACATCAAAATACACTTTGAAAAGCACATTCTCTCTCAAAAAAAGGGCATGCACTTTGAAACACATTTCATCTGAAAGCATCCTTTTAAAAAAGTTGTAGAAAAAAAATTGAATGATCCAAGAACTGCTTTGCAGAATTATGAGATGTAATGACATCCAAAAGACATTCACGCTTAAACCCTCATGTTAATCTGGGAAGGGCATATCACACCACATTGCAACAAAAAGTATTGCTCATAAGTAAAAAAAAAAATATCTGCTTTGCGATTAAAAAATCTGTGCAGCTATTTGGCTGCAGACTTTTGGAAGGCTCAGAAATGAGATGAGTGCTTTCAGCTGAAATAATTTAACAACCGTTTCTCTGCTCTAATGACCGACTGGGTGGGCATGGCCATGGTGGGCATGCCCCCGAGCCCTGTTTTGAGCCTAGTAGGCCTCCCTGAAGCCTCCTGGGAGCAAAAATGGGCCACGGGGGGCTGTGCCACCCCCGTGTCCCTTTTTGGGCTTAGTAGGCCTCCCTTCAGCCTCCTGGGAGCAAAAATGGGCCGCGGGGACAGCACCCTCCAAACCCTGTTTTGGGCCTAGTAGGCCTCCCTGCGGCACCCTGGGAGTAAAAATGGGTCTCGGGGGGGGGGTATCCCCCCCGCACTCCATTCTGGGCCTAGTAGGCCTCCTTGCACTTAGCTGGGAGCCAAAATGGGGCATATGGGGACTCCTGGAAGGGGTGTGGCAGGGAGAGGCAGAGCCAGTCAGCAATTTAACAACTGGTTCACCCAAACTGCCCTTAACCAGCTGAATCCCACCACTGGAGAGGACCCACCCATCTAGACAAACTGAATGCAATCCTGATTTCAAACTATCCCCATTCCTGTGGCAGTATCCTGCTTGTGGGAGTTCCCTACCTCCAAGATCCCTTCCAACTCTGTTGTTCTGTTGGTAATGTGGCATATCCACAGATCAGAACTACACTATTGGGCAGACGCTTGGAACAGGCATAGTAAAGATAGTATAGGAATTGGCATAAGAGACAGCAAATGTTCATTATGTGAAAACCTAGCTCTCTGGAAAAGACTTTAACGCTGGGAAAGGTGGAAGGAAAAAGAAGATGACCAGCAGCAAGGAGGATGGACTTAGTTACAGTGGCCATGAGAAACTGTTAGAAGACCCAAAAGATCAGGATAGGGACAACTTGTCATGGATAAAATCTATCTATGTGGTCACTAGTCAAAAATAACTTGATGGCACACGAGTCATCAATTGCTTTGAGTCAACTTGATGATATGTAGAAAGCATAATGCACAAAGGTCCTTTTTCAGCACTAGGATTCCTTGGCTTAAGCACCCACCTCTTCCCTACATGTCTCCTTTGACAAATGGAGCATTGCCACATGAATGGCACAATAGAAATGGCTGGTCATAAAGAGTGGGAGACAAAATACTTCCAGTCTACATCAAAATACACTTTGAAAAGCACATTCTCTCTCAAAAAAAGGGCATGCACTTTGAAACACATTTCATCTGAAAGCATCCTTTTAAAAAAGTTGTAGAAAAAAAATTGAATGATCCAAGAACTGCTTTGCAGAATTATGAGATGTAATGACATCCAAAAGACATTCACGCTTAAACCCTCATGTTAATCTGGGAAGGGCATATCACACCACATTGCAACAAAAAGTATTGCTCATAAGTAAAAAAAAAAATATCTGCTTTGCGATTAAAAAATCTGTGCAGCTATTTGGCTGCAGACTTTTGGAAGGCTCAGAAATGAGATGAGTGCTTTCAGCTGAAGCTCACGAGGGGAAGAGGAAGAGAATAAGGCCTTCTTTTGTGGCCTTTCCAAACCTACACATGAGAGAATAATTATACAGCCAACAAAATGCAGGCCAGTCTTTTGTTTCTTGGCTGGAAAGCCTGTTGTGGCACACAGACCTGTATGTCCATTGTTGTGTATTTCTGTATTCAGTTATAGAAGACTTGGCTCAAATATCAGCTATTCTGGTCATGAAAAAAGAATATATATATAGCCTCATGATACTAAATTTATCCCATTTTATGTTGTTAAATTTAGTTGCAGAATCTAAATTTAAGCCTCACCACTTAAAGACGGAACCATTTTTTCCCCCTTAACCGAAGGAAAACTCTGACTAGGTTTCTTTGTCATAGTAAAATTTAAACCATGGATTGTTTACTTATGAACCACATTTCCACAGCATATTAAGCCATGTTAAAAAAAAAAAACCAGAAATACTGGGTTTACATGATACATTGAGTCAAAACAACAAACCAGATTATATGCATAACTCATGGTATTTGAATATACCTTATATACATCTTCCATTAAATTTAAATACAGTTAAATATAGACTAAGTGATGACAATCCTATCAGGCAAGAGGAGGAAGCCTGGTGTCTTCAAGAGGTTTTGAACTACAATTCTCATAATCTCTGATAATCAGCCATGTCAATTTGATATTTATGGCTGTGTGGTTTAAAATATCTGGAAGTTGCTTATCCTTGATGTAAAAACTGAAAAAGATGTGGCTGTTGTTGAAAACAAGAGTCTATGTCCCCCCCCCTTTTTTTAGCAACAAACAGTGAAGCACACAATGATTTGAAGGATAATCAGACCAGGTCAGTACCCATCACCTGTTCCTATTTCTTCCCTGATTGCTCTTACTGGCTTCCCCTGAAAAGCGTCCAGATCTCTGATGATGCTACTAGTTTGATACTGAAACATCTGCAAGAAAACAACCAAGCTCAGAGAGCACCAAGGACCCACATTCCAGATCTCTGCATAGTGTTAGGTTAATAACCCTCAGGCAGAGATTCTAATGTGGTTTGCATTACATCTCCTTCTGCTTTGTTTATTTGGAGTCTTTCCTGGTAAGTCACCGTCCATATTTTAGAAATTGAACTGAAAATGTTTTAAGTATATTTTGCAAAGAGATGTCATTCCTTTGTTTTTAACTGCATTCCCTGGATCTTTAGAGACTGAATCTGAAATGTGCAAGAAATACTGGAGAACGCAGGCATATGTTACATATATTAACATATGAAAACCAGTCCCTTGCTATTGCTGGTGTGGTTCCTATTAATGTATTAGTATGTGTTGGTATTTGTTTACACTGTTGGTGTTTATTGGGATGTAGGTTCCTTTGTTCTTTGTCCATGATTTGGCCTTTGTTTGGTGGAAAATGACCTAAACTAAACTTAATGAACATCTAGCTTGCCATGTTAAAGTGCTCTATAATTTGATATAGTATTCCACTCTCTAACTATAACTTTATAGTATTCCCTAGTTTAATATATTTTCTAGTTTTTCATTTTTTAAAGACACCAATGTGTAATCTATGCTGCTTAATAGACTGTACCCCACGCTTCATATGCTGGTCTATGACTGTAGTAAAGATTTATTTTAAAGGTAGAATGTCAGTCTTGTAGATTATTGAACTCATGGCATGATTGTTTCAGACTATGCCTTCAGCAACAGTACTAATAGTTCCTAAGACATGAATACATAGTATTTAGAGATCCTAGCATTAGTATTAGTTTACATGAGAAGGATTAATCATGCATGCATATCAGATATAAAAATCATGAAAGATGTTCCCGAAAAAATAAGAAATAATATGTTCAGAATGAAACAAGATGATAAGTATCCCATTCTTGGAGGTATCTCATTCTTGATTTAGCTGAGTTTTGGGATTCAGAAACTTTCTGAGACATGAAAGCTAGGATATGCTAAGTCAATATATAATTTGTTCCATTTTGACTTAGTGTGTTGCCTGAACTTGCACAAACTTATTGAATTACTATAGTTCAGATTTGACTTAGTACAATACATGAAGCTAGTCCTTTCTTGTTAGGTTGCAATCAGTTGTCTCGCCACATACAGGAATATGTGAGAAAGAGTAAGATTTCTACTGAGAGATCTCCCTAAGCAGATTGGAACCCTATATCTCCCAACCCCTTAGAAATTAATTGAAACAGACTATGCTTCATGACATGCAAGTTTTTCTTTTAGTCATCTGATTGAAAGAATGGCATTATGTGGGAAGACGGGAGTCCATCCTGCTATGGAATTCATGAGCTAGATTCCAGCAAAATTCAGAAATCAACCCATACATTTTGGTATGTGTTAGCCTAAGCAGAACATTTGATAATATGCTTTCTTTTATATTTCAACAAATCAAAACAAGAGAGAGAGAATGTGATTACTGATGGGCTAAAAAAAAGAAGCACATGATCATCACATTTGTTACGTGCTAGATCATAATCCTATAAATTCCAAATCAGGCATTTGCTCTGTTATTGCTTAGCACTTCAATTATCTTCCATCTATTCAGTGGATTTATCCATTGTACAGTGTTCAAAAGAGCTCTTCTGTTAAAATACCAGAGTACGTACGCTCAGCTTTGTTGCCCATTTTTTCCTTCATATATCTATTCTTCTACCACTATGTAGTCCAGTGAATTTTTTAAAGAAGAATTGTTAGATGAGTTGCTGTTGACCAGGGGCAATTTTTGTACTAATAATCTGAGATTTAAGTCAGCTGCATAAATGACAGCATAAAAAAATAAGAGAAAATTGCTATAGAAGATTCAGTCATAACAGCTAGCAAAATCTTGTTCAATGTTTGAGTGTCAATGTCGAACTGAATCTGGCAGAAGCCATTTTTTTTCCTGTTCGTCATTGCCACACACTGTGTGTTCGGGGGGGGGGGGGAAGGGGGGAGAAAGAAGGAATGCCCTACTAGACACAATATAGAACTTTCCCGTGGCAACCAAGGTCATCTCCCAGGAAATGGAGGAAGGAGGAGAGAAGCTCCTGAGAAGCCCACCAATTAACCTAATTAGCCAACGTGACAAGTGACACTTGGGGGAAAGGGTTGTTGCTTGTTTAAACTATGTTGAGACCACGGGAAAGGCTCAGAGTTGGTTTTACACTAAGGATGCTAATATGATGTGCCCAATAAAGGGATTCTTTGAGGAAAGCGAAAGCCTTGGAGTTCTGATTTGCTTGGGTTCATTAGTTGGAACCTTGACATTCAGATTGAAAGGATGTATTTTTTTTAACCTGTCCTTAATGGTGAGTTTTTCTACTAGGATAAGGAGACAACTCCAAGGGTACGCCTACACCACCACTTTCCATTTTCTAATCCCTCACAGTTTTAAGATGGTTTGTGGTTATCTACATGTCTACTGACCTTGAAATACCTGAAAACAGACAAAATTCTATGACAGTGTTTCTCAACCTTGGTAGCTTGAAGATGGGTGGACTTCAACTCCCAGAATCTTCCCAAGCTTCCAAGGTTGAGATGTTCAGTACAAGTGGTCCTTAGCTTACAACGGTTCATTTAGTGACCATTCAAAGTTACAACAGCACTGAAAAAAGTGACTTATGATCATTTTTCACGCTTATGATCATTGCAGCATCTCCATATTCATGTGATCAAAAATCAGATGCTTGAAAACTGACTCATATTGTCATCCCATTGTCATGGGATTGCCTCTTTGTACCTTCTGAGGAGAAATATCGGTAGTAGTATTCATTATGTGAACTAGATCTTGAATGCAGAAGTTAGGGTTGCCAGGTCTGTTTCCAAAAAATAGCGGACAAGCGGGGTGTGTGTGTGTGTTAAGTAGTAAAAAAATAAAAAAAAAATTACAATTAAATTATATATTTTCTTACAAACATTTTAACACGTATTAAAATAATCACTTCAAAACTTTACTTAAAATTCAAAACATCAAATATATTATAATAATATGTAAAATATTAAATTATATTTTACTTTGCTGTTGTGTGTATTTTTTAGACTGCGCAGCTTTGATCAATTCTTTGTGTCTAAGGAATAATTCTTTAATTTCAGTACAATGTTGAGAAATATTAAAAAATTATTGCGATCAATTAGATTGAAACAACTTAGCTGCTCATATACTGAATCGGTGAAATTATACCACTTTTCTAGGTACGCAATGGCTCTTTGATACACGTTGATGGCTTCTTTCTTGAACTTTTGCACGGCATTCTCAGGCAAATGTTTTTTATGTAAGGCAAATAAAACTTTCATTCCAAAAAACTGCTCATCGTATTTTTTTTGCAAAGAATCACGCAGCTTACACATGATAATGTGAAGATCACATGCAAGAGTTTTCTTGCTTTCCAGCTTCAGTAGGGTGTTTTGCATTATTGACATGAAGAAGTGCGTGAAATATAAATACAATTCTGAAATTGTTGGTTCATCGTCCTTTGCGAGTTCATTTTCCTGATCCGAAATAAGGTTCCAGATAACCTTATGGCACTCATCAGATCCAAGAGAAATAAAATACGATTTTAGAGGTATCCAGTTTAAAAGAAGCCTTTTGACCGCTTTAAACAAACTTAACCAACGTGTTGGAACATGGCGCAAAACTTCTTGGAATTCTGACTCGCACAACTCAAAAAATGATTTCAACTCTTCTCGTTTCTTCGCAGAATTCAAAAATTCGGCAAAAACCTTCAGCACTACATTTTCGATATCAAAAGATAACTGCTTTAATGCATTTTTTGCGCTGTTGTGTAAAATGTGATTATTGCAATGAGCAGCTACAATATTGTCATTTTCCAGCAATAATTTTTGGTAAACAGATTTGTTCACTCCATAATTGACCGATGCATTATCTGCTGACTAAGCTGAAACATTATTTATTTCCAATTCGTTATCACTAAGAACTCGACACAGCTGATTTTTTATTGATGTGGAATCTTCGAAAGAATCCTCATAAAAGTCTAAAATTTTCACACACAGTCCTTCTTCACAAGTAAAATATTGTGCAACAACGGGATACATTTTGCGATTTCCCTTGTTTGATGAGTCAGTGGAGAGAGAAAATGGAATTCCAGTTTTAAGATCATTGAGAACCAACTCAATAGAAAAAGGATACAAAACCTCATTGACAATAGCTGATGATTTGGTTCTTCCACAAGGCATCTTTTTTACAATTTCTGAATCATCAAAAATTTGCTTCATTAACTTAATACCGCAATCTTGAGCCAGGAAAGAAATATGGTGTTTGATCCCATGGTAAGTTTCAGCCATTTCAGCTACAGTCACTTTCTCACTGAAAGAGGAGTCTTTAACAATGAAAAACGAATTGATTCGCTTGTTGCTGGAAGCTATTTTCTCCTTATCTAGATGATTTTTTGTGCTTGCATGCTGTGTGATATTCGATCTTTGTCTCTTTCTAACTTATGAAAAAAAAAGACAAAACGCGATTCTCCTATACTTATTCTCTTAGACTGTACAGCTTTAGATTACATACCATTTCATCATAAAGCTTTTGAATAAAAAAAATGTCCACTATTTTGTGAAAAAAAATAGTGAACATAATGTGAAAAAAGCAGACTGTCCGCTCAAATAGTGGACACCTGGCAAGGGTAACAGAAGTGTACAAAATCACAAGAAGGTTGCAGTTTTCTTTTTGAGCCAATTTTATTTCAGCTGTCTTTTTCAAATGCAAGAAGACCTGAGTAAGTGGTGGACAGGTCAGGTAGACCAACCTAAGAAATGAATCTAGCATCCATTTCAAGCTTTTACTAGTTAAGGAGAAGATTTGAGAACATCTTTCTCTTGTTTTCTGAGTTACATCAGGTCTAGGCAGTTGCTGACAGCAACTTGAAAAAGATCTAAAATGGCCCATTAAACTCAGATACTGGGGATTGATCAGTGGTGGGTTCCTCCCGGTTCGGCCCGGTTCGGCAGAGCTGGTAGCAGTGACGCTATTAAATCAGCGAACCAGTTCTCTTTCTTTGGGAGCTGGGCCCTCCCGCCCGCCCCCGCGCTATTCCTACCTTTTATTTAGTCTTTTTCAGCCCAGCTGAGAGTTGCGGCAGAGTGGATTGCCACACTTCAGCTGGGCAGATTCGTAACGCGCTTGCGCAAAGCACGTGACCGAAGAGGTGATCGCGCGCGAAGCGCGTGCACAAAGAGAACCGGTAGTAAAGCCGGTTAGAACCCACCACTGGGATGGATGGTTGCTTAAGACAGAGATCCCCAAATCTTTTGGCACCAGCGACCAGTTTCATGGAAGACAATTTTTCCGCAGATTGGAGGGTGGAGGGGAGGGTAAAATGCAACCTAGATCCCTTGCATGCACAGTTTACAGTAGGATTTGCACTCCTATGAGAATCTAATGCCTGATGATCTGAGGTGGAGCTAGGTGGTGATGCTAGCACTAGGGAGCAGCTGTAAATACAGATGAAGCTTCTTCACTAACTATTACCTCCAGCTGTGTGGCCTGGTTCCTCACAGGCCACGGTCCGGTACCGGTCTGTGGCCAGGGGTTGGGACACGATCTTCCTGAAACTGTTCTGGACCACATTGCTTTTAAAGTGGGTTTATAACTTGGAAATGCATTTTTTTTAATCACAAGAAGCTTTGCTGACCTTGGTTGTATCAAATGCTTTTTACCATCAGCAATCTTTTAACTGCAGTAGAGTTTCCTCTGCATGAATACCTCCTCAGCATGAGTCATGTAGCTACAGTGACTCATGAGAATCTCCTTGGTGGTTTACTATAACCCAGTATATGCAATGCTGCTCTGGTATATGACTTGGGATTTTCAGTTAGTGAATAATTTAGTCATCATACAGTACAGGTAGTCCTTGACTTGCAGCCATAATTGAGTCCAAACTTATGGTTATAATCATATCAGTTATTAAGGCTCATATGTGATCAAGCCAATTTTATGTCATTTTTTGGATGGTTGATGGTTGTTAAGCAAATACTGTGGTTGTAAAGCAAATACTGCAGTCATAAAGCAAACGTCATAGTCATTAAGTGAACTCATTGTTCGTAATAGACTTCCCCCCCCAGAAACCAGACGTTTCTGCCAAAAAATCAAAAACATAAATACTGGTCACATCACCATGGGATGCTGCAATGGCTGTAACTGTGGATCAGTTGCCAAGCAACCCAAAATGTAATCACATGACCATGGGGGAGGGGAGAGATCTGGACATTCATATCACTTACCTGAACAGATGTACTCCAGTTTTCTCTTTTATTTTGGGTATGAATTTAAGGGCCAGATGCTTACCTTTAAAGTCCCCAATGGCTTGTGATGAATTTTATATATTTAAATGTATATGGTTGCCTATCTCATCATCATGAGTCTGAGGACTAACGAAAGTTCAGCCAAAGCAGCATAACAACAGCATAACAATGACAACACAATAAATACAGAATCAGCAACTGAGACCGAGTCACAAACAAGCATCAGCGTAACTATCTCGTGTGTTATGACTCCAATGCCTGGTAATAGATCTGAAGGAGAGCATCTGTGTCCATATCAGCCTGCTCATGTGTTCAATGCTGAGTCAGTCTGCCCAGATCATAGCCTGAACAAGCATATATTTCTCATTGATAGTCTGCTATGTCAGCAGGGGAGCTCAACTTTCTAAAGAGGTGTGCCCGAGGGCCATTTTACAAATATTTGGTGACCAACTTAAGCCATGGTTATTAACCCAGGCATTTAAAGCTGTATGCAATGCCTCACTTTGTTACTGTAGATGATTAACTGTGTTTCTTTATGGTGCTCAAATTTTATTACAGAAAAATTTGTATATGCCATATGGTTAGAACATGTAGATTCATCCAAGTAAAGTTGGCAGCAGAGGTGGCATGTAATTTTAATAAACTTTTCTGAAAATTAGTGTGTGTGTGTATGTGTGCATGCATATACAGTACATACATACATATAGCTCACATTTTATGGATATGTGTGTGTGTTAATTTCCCTGATATATGCAACATTTTCAGTACATATTTATATTTCCCCCTATATTTCTTTCTTTAAAACACCATATATTTTCTGCAGAAATTTTAATCTGAAAAATAGTTCAAGATGGATTTTGAGTGGGTTGAATTACATATCTCAACTGAATTACATATCTCAAAGTGGGCAACTTTAAGAGGTGTGGACTTCAGCTCCCAGAATGCCCTAGTCAACATGCCAATTTGAATATGATTCCTCCAAAAGTAGGATTAATGTAGCAAGAGAGGGAGTGATTTTCTTTAAAACAAAACTCAGAAAATAGAGTGTAGACATGTGTAGATACAGCAGTAGGAACAATGGAAAAACATGGGAAATTCTGTCTGAGAAAATTTTTTTCAGACTCTCTAAGGAGACTAACTTCTCTTTTGGCAGTGAACCAAAAGCTTAAATTAGATCATCTAAAAACAGATACCATCATCTATTGCCACTTTCACTCAAAAGATGATTATCCTTACTCTTTTACTTTGTGTTCTGGACAATTTAATTTACCTACATGACATTTTAGGTGGAAAGACAACATAGCACAACAAGATTAGCAGTTGAATAGTCTGCCCTCTGTGGAAAATTTTTCAGTTTTTCCCTTCTATTTCTCATTCAGACTTGTGTTAATCTACAAGCACTTGTCCAACCAAAAGCTATCCATTAAGTATATAATTGAACCACCCTTGTGGTAATTCTAATTACATTAAATGTGAATTAGGGTCACATGATATCCCTAAACACACTATGGAAGTTGTCACAAATGATGTCAAGGAATTGTTGGTTATCAGTTGTTAATGTACTTGACAATGTTGTCAATGTGCTTGTAATTAGATGTACCACAAGGGAGGTTCAGTATGGGCTAACACAATCATATAAATTTAAAATTGGATGGTAGATTGTATAACAGTTGTTATACAACTGAAATGTTTTAAAAATGTAAAAAGTATGTCACTTGGGAAAATCCCTATCTGTCATGTTTATACATATATAAACAGTTTAGCTTTCAGAAGAATTAATAGATTAATATTAATCTATATAGCAATCCATTACAGTAACCCCAACTCTAGTCTTACGGCCTTTTAAAGAACAACATATCTTTAAAGCATTATTATCTCTAAATTGTAAATACCACAAAAAAATGCCAGATGAATATTTTACTCCCCTCCCATCTTAGACCTGAACAGGAATAATAAAAAGCTGAGACCAGAACAGGATAGACTTAAGGACATGGCTCCTTGGCGCTCAGTGATCTCAATTCCTTTGAGAGAGCAAGGTTGGTTTCTTGGTACTAATATTGCAGCCTTCCTGAAGGGTTCTCATCTAACACTTGTGGAGTTGGAGGCATGCTTTGGTCTCACATCTATCCTTAATTATGAATGTTAGAACATTGTGTATATTTAAATTTTAAATTAGTCTAATTAGCTTTGATGGAGGTAGCCATCTTATATATCTAGAGACACCAAATTGGTAAAGACGATCTTCCCCAAAGACATGCACAGTGCAAAATATCCGGACAGTTTCTCTTTTGTGTTTATGAGACTACTTGTCATTTTAAAGGATATTGATAATCCTGGTGGGGAAAAGAAATCAAAGGCTTTTCAGAGTTAATTCTCTTCTTCTTCAGAGCGTGATTGCTGGATATTTATAGCAGTTGATCTAGTCCCTCATGAGTCATGCACTGTTTCTTGGAATTTCATTTCTATCACTTTCTTACCATAGCATAACTGATTAATTCTTCTCTGGACAATAGAGGTAACAACGGCAATTATTTTAATCTAAGCCAACATCTTTAGGCTTAGGTTTCAATGTTACTGTGCTCAAATCACTGTAGACAATGTAGATGATTAGGAGAGAAGTTAAACTCCATCCCTATTCAACAAAATGTGAGTTGATTGAAGCAATTAATAAATTGCGTAAATAAATACATCTAGAAAATATAGGACCTGCTTCAAGAGAGAAATAACCAATGGTTTTAAATGAACTATCTTGTCCATTATTCATTTTTCTTGCCAACTGTGCTGTGTTCATATTGAATGCCATTTTAAAAGATTTCCTTATCAGGGAATTGGGGACTTCTCTTTAGCAGACTCAAATTGAAAGAACACTGCAAAATAAACCAACTGACTATTTGAATCAGAGTTATCCCCAGGGAGGTAAAAAAGGCCAAATTAGTCATCACTACTAGGTGATTAAAGCCTCAACTCATTTAAGTACAGTTTTTTCAAGGCCATGGGCTTAGTGCATCCAAATTTTGGACGGTCCTCTTCCAGCTATTATTTATTTATTTATTTATTTATTTATTTATTTATTTATTATTTATTTATTTATTTATTTATAATAAAATTTATATGCCGCCCTATCTCCAAAGACTCAGGGTGGCTCACAACAATAAAACAGACATTATTAGACATTCAGATTCATTTATCGTCTTTATCTTGCCTTTGATGGATAAATTGAAAAAATGGTCAAAATTAGAACAGTATCGAGATGCCGTATCTCTTATTAGCAGGACAATTGCATCCAACATTTGGTTCTTGCTGAATTTGCCTAACAATTTAATACTTTTTTTCATAGTGATGACTCCGTTTCAGGGAACATATGGCTACTAGTCCTATAGTTTGTTCTCTATAATGCCCATTACTGTCCTTATGCTTTGGACTTTCTGCAGCAAAGATAGATTACTCAGCTTCTCTTCAACCAATAAGTTGCATACAAACCTGTGGTGGACACACTACAGGCAAGAGAATGTCAGGTTCTTACCTGTAGGAGATTGGATGTGGTTTTCCACCAAGATTTTACTTTCTACCCACTCATTCAAAAAAGCTGGACTGAAAGTTTTTGGCCTCTTCCCAGTTAGTCAGCAGATTAACCCAGTGGCCTTTCATTTGTAACTGCCTGCTTCTTTGAAAGTTCACCCAGTTTTCCATCAGTCATTTCTTGTGTGTGAAGGGCACCCCTGAAAAATACTGAATTTGGGGTTTTAGGTTAGAGAAGCCTTCTCTGCTATATAATTCCACTGGTTTTTTTCTCTTACAGCATATGCTGACTTTCACAAACCCTTCTTTTAAATGTTGCTCTTTTCTTTATATGTCTTCTTTATTGGTTTCATAGTATTCAGTTCTTATCTCTTTACAAATGAAAAACAGGCTGGGTAGAGGAAGTAACCAACCCTTTTATGCAATTTTATGCAGGTTCAGTGATGGAGTCATTTCCCAAATGTTAAAACTAGTAAGTGACCCATTTGTGGGAACTTTTGTCTATATGCCTGTCTCTCTAAATTACTGACAATTGGTGGAAAAAGTTGGGCAATTTAGGAACATAAGAAACAGATCTATAGACTATGGAAGGAAGACTAAAACAATGTTGACAAGAATGTCTAAGTAAATATTTCACAGTTACACATATCTTTATCCTTGAAACTAGCAAATTAAATCATCCCTCTTAGTTTTTGGTAGTGTTTATTTTGTTGTCCTTGCTGAAAGCAACTTTGGGCAGAAATAGGAATGTCTGATGCATCCCATGTAAAGAAGCAGAGTATCTTTCTAAAGTTAGCTGGTTGTCAGTGGAAAAATACCAATTATTGAGGCCTCGTAGAATGTCTTTTTATTCTTTTCAACCTGATAGACTCAGGATTCTCTGCCTGACTGTCAAAGAAATAACTTTCCATAAACAAAACAGAATCACACCCAGAGGTGATATTCAGTCGGTTTGTACAGGTTCGAGTGAACCGGTAGCAGAAATTTTGAGTAGTTCAGAGAACTGGCAAATTGCACCACCGGCTGGCCCTGCCCTGCCCGCCCCATCTTGCCCTGCCCTATATATCTTGCCTTTGCCATGCGGCCCAGCTATTCTCCATACCTCGCTTCCATGCCTCACCCGTTCTGCTCATCAAAGATAAGCATGCTGCCCGCTTGCCCTTCGCCTCAGGTCAGGGCCCAGGGATGCGCAATTCCCCGGCTCTGACCTTGCATCGGAGCCTCCACCCGCTCACTGTTCACCTCGGCTGGGTCGTAGAAACGCCATTCCCCTGCTCCGGCCTTGCCCCAGGCCTCTGCCCACATGCTGCCACCCCTCTCTGGCCTCAATTGCCTCGCCTGGGACAAAGCAATTTATTTGGCCTGCAGCCTGCTGTGCTAGGCCAAAGGGCCATGGGGGGCGGGGAGCGGTGTGGGCTCAGGAGGGCCGAAGCAGTTTGGGAATGGACCTGACAGTTCTTCTTACCTGCAAGAAGTAGCGCTCCACAGCGCTGCAGTGGAGATCTTGTAGCCGCTTCTTCTGTCCCTTGCTGAGCCTCGGTTGCTCGGTTGCTCATGGTTGCTCATGGAGATGCTCCATGTGCTCCCTGGGTTGGCAGCTGTTTCTCTCCATTGCTGCTCTTGCTGGGAGAGCATCTTGTGCGATTTAGCAGCTGTGAGCTGCCGCTTTCCTCTAAGACCCATCTGGAAAGCGCTGCGGCTAAGTGAAACAGCATTCAACATGGCTGCTGCTTCTCTGTGCTGCAGTGCTGTCTGGATGGGACTTAAAGGAAACCAGTGGCTCACAGCTACTAAATTGCACAAGACGCTCTCCCAGCAGTGCTGCCCCGGAGAGCAGAGATGGAAAGGAGCAGGTCCCAAAAGACTGCTTGGTTGAGCCTTGCCGTGTGTGCGGGCAGGCATGGAAGCCGTGCGTGCATGCGCACATTTTCAGATAACCGTTGGTGAAATTATTTGAAACCCACCACTGATCACACCACCACATCCCTTGATACCTTCCTCTAGGATAGATTGTTGGCCAGTGGCCTTGAATGTCACTGATGGTAGAGTTCAAGATTTCTGTCCTTCTTTATACTAACTTATGTGGGGTAGAGCATACTCAGCTTGCCCCATATTTCCCAGTGTATATAAAGACACATAGATGTAATATGAGAGCACTGCAAAATTGCAAATGCTTGGTCCTTGTGAGAAAGTATCCAGATAATGTAGATGCAACCCATTGTTTCATTTTGCAGTGGTAAATAGAGATGCCTCCTGAGCCAAAGATAGTAAAGGTATTGGAAAGAATTCCAAAAGCTATGGTTTGTATCCTTTTCCTGCTCATTTTCTAATTTGGTTTATCTACAGTACATAAAGTAGTGACTTTATGAACCAATCAATACATAAAGTAGTGACTTTGTGAACCAATCTTTCCCTGAACAATTTCAGTTTATGATACTCTCATTCATAGTTCAAAAACTAAGCCCCTTCCTCCTCAAAAAGATAAAAGAAGTTTACATGTATTTAGCAATGGAGAAGACAATACAGAAAGGGACAACAAGGGGTACACATGAACTATAGCAGTAGTCCAAATGTGCCCATTCATCTCATTCATCTAAAATAAAGAAAAAAAAATAACAACACATAGGTCCTTGGTTAGGACTTGAACTGTTAAGTTTTTACTAGTCCCAGACTGTGAATTGAATTGAAAATTAAATCTTAAATAATAGTAATAATAAAACATCCTGGGGTAAAATCACTCCTGGGATCATGGTAACTAAACAGTATTGATTCTTTCCCCTGATTTTTTTTTTTAAAAAAAGTCCAAAGAAGATATCAGTGCAGAAAGGGATTCTTAGAGGTGGCAATGCAAGGCTTAAAAATCAGTCTCCAGACTTGGTGGGCCCATAATGCTAAAGTAATACTGTTGTAATACTCAGGACAGTGCTTTGAATTGGCTTTTCTCTTTGAACTGCCTGAAGAAAGAATTCATTAGCCATGTAGAAAGTTAGCACCCACCCCTCTCCTAGAAGAATGAAAAAATTTGAGAAATATTAAAAAAGGCAGGATAAAATATTTCCCCTAAAAAAAGAAATAAAAATCTTAAGGGAGACAGAAATTCAGATCCTCAGCTCCCTGCCCCCAAATAGACACTAAACTGAGGCTGGCTTTTAGAAATGCAGATTTAGTAATCCATTACTCCCTGCCCCAAGGTCTGAACAAAGGTAGGGTTAGCCCTTATCCACACTAGGAATTGCCCAACAAGCCCCTTCATTGCATCAGCCAAACTTCAACCAAGCTCAGCTTAAACAAACCCCTAGGATTTGTACATGGCACCATGGGAGTCTGACAATAACTAATAGAATATATGTTCTTGCACTGGAACAGGGAGTTTAAATGCAAAGCCCAAGAGAAGGTATAAAAACTCCTCACTCTCAATTCCATGTGGTCAGCTACCCAGAATCACACATGCTTGGTGGGTCTGCTTCATCAATAAATGGGCCTTCTTTCTAATCAGCATCCAATTCATTTTGTCTCCAATGCCTTTCTCCCGGCTTGGAACTGAACCAGATGGATATTTCTCCCAACAGCCAGCTAAACCAATTTGGCCAAAGACTGGGACAGAACTGTAAAAGTAATGCTGCCAACTCTACGGTGCTACTTCCGTAGAGAAATCAGTGGAATTCTGTTCTTCTTGTCCACCCGGGCAGAGAGAAATTGCAGAATCCTCCTAGGGAAGCAGAATTGCCCCTTTGCCAGTGGTGGGATTCAGCCAGTTCGGGATGGTTTGGGCGAACCAGTAGTTAAATTGCTGGCTGGCTCTGCCCCTTCCTGCGCTGCCCCTTCCAGGAGTCCCAAGGTGCCCCATTTTTGCTCCCAGGAGGTTTCAGGAAGGCCTACTAGGCCCGAAATGGGGCATGTGTGGAGTGTGGCATGCCTTCCCCATGGCCCATTTTCGCTCCCAGGATGCTACAGAAAGGCCTACTAGGCCCAAAACGGGGTGCGGAGGAGCAGCGCATCCCCCCGCAGCCTGTTTTTTCTCCCAGGGGGGTGCAGGAGGCCGAGTGCTGCCTGTCACACCCCCTGCCCATGCTCACCATGGCCACACCCACCCAGCCAGTCATAAGGCACAGAACCGGTTGTTAAATTATTTGAATCCCACCACTGGCCTTTGCCTCTCTTAAGTGCTGTGCAACCTGCTGCCACACAGCTAGTTGCTCCAGCAGAAGAGAAGGGTCCCTTCTGAATGCATTCTGAACATATGGTTGCCAAGCATGACTGCAGTGTGAGTGATCCCCTCACATCATCCCTAAACATCATGAAACGAAGTAACATTACATATTCTGCAGCATTCTTTCAACCTGTGGAAGATTGCCTGAAATCCCCTAATTTAAGCACTATAAAATGCTTATGCACACTTTACAGAACTGGCCTCTCACTGCATTCTTCTGAGCCTTTTTCTTTCCAAGATAGCTTATAGCCCCGATATTTCCTACGGTCTCTCCTCCAAGTACAAACCAAGATTAATGTTAGTTTACTTTTCAAGGAGAGTCTGACTAGCTAGGTGATGTTCCCAACTTGGGCTACGATTGTATTGCTGACAGATAAAAATGAGTTTAAGCCTGGAGAAAACAAGTTATGCTGTCAAATGGCAAACGTATGAAGGATTCTTTGACGGTCTTCCTTGCTTCGTACCAATTTCATTTGCTTATTCCGTAGCAGAAAGGTGTTCAACTGGAGACAGGGAAATACGACTCTATTACACTCATTTTCATGGCCTTCCAATCATGATTGCCTGGAAATAGGAAGCATGAAAATAGTCATTTAAATCTTAGATTTGAAACTTTGCTCCCAATAAAACGTTGAAAAATAGTGGAATGGTATTGGTGGTACTGGTTGGGATGGGGGAGAGGGGGGAGAAGGAAAATCTGAGCCTTACATTCACTTGTGAGCTGGCTTCATCTACTTACAAAAAATAGCCACCCCTTCTACTTTAACGGTGGCCTTTGGCCATCAAAAAGTTATCCCTCTTTGTAGCCAATGTCATGCACAGAGAGATCACTGTGTGTCTTTTTATACAGATCATGGGAAAAGTGGAAAAATCCAGCAAGGCAAAGCCGGAAACAGAAAGCACCTTTCCAAACAAACCTCTGTTTACTTGGATGCAGGAAATAATTTACAAGGGAAGTTTATTGGTTGTTCTTTGCCATCAGCGAGGAACAGGAAGTTACTGTTTTGTTTCCTTTTGTAAGAATGGCAAGGAAGTACTTATCAAGCCAGCCAAGTTTAGCTCAAAGAAAAATGACAGTGGACCAGATTGAAATTCAAGGTGACTTTTGTGAAAAGCATTCTCTGCCTAGTAGGAGCAGAAAGTGAGGCTAGAGAACCCTGATTTGGTTCAATAAATAAATCAAGACTTACGGATAGTCCTTGATTTATAACCATTGATTTAGTGATTGCTCGAAGTTACAACAGCTGTGAAAAAAAAAAGATTTATGATCATTAGCACACTTACGGTTATTGCAGCATCCCTATGGTCACATGATCAAAATTTGGATGCTTGGCAACTGGTTCATATTCATGACGGTTGTAGTGTCTGGAGTTCTGTGATCCCCTTTTGTGAGCTTCTGGCAAGCAAAGTAAATGGGGAAGCCAGACTCACTTAACAACCATGTTAGTAACAATTTAATAATTGCAGTGATTCTCTTAACAGCTGTGGCAAGAAAGGTGATAAGATGGGACAAAACTCACTTAACAACTGTCACTTAGCAACAGAAATGTTGGCCTCAATTGTTGTAAGTCAAGGACTACCTGTATATTTATTACCAAGAGAAGGAGTCCCTGGTTTTATTGATGGTTAGTAAAAGATGCTTCAGCCTTTATGAAGACTTAAACTTTGCTTATGCTGCCCTGCATATGAAAGTCAAAGGAAGAGGCCATATTTACAATGATGAAAAAGACGACACATCTCAAATTCAGGGTTCTAAGAGGTCACCTTACAGTCCAAGGTTAGAATTGCTTGATTGATTTAAGACTTTTAAAGGTATTTTTTAATTGCATACTCATCTGAAAAAAATTAGTCTGGGGAGTCACACAGAACTTTTCCAGCTCACAAAGTTCTTTACAGCAATGGAATGGAAAAAATGTTTGAAGACTCACCCTGCAAATGATTGGCAAACTGTGCAGAAATATAGGGCATTGTAATGGTTTGGGTGGAATTGTGACTCCCATTCAAAGTTCCAGTTTCCTAATTTCCAGCTTTCCCTTTGAATGATTCTTTAAGCGCACATGGCTATTCTAGTCAGCACCCTTTTCTATACTGAAGCCCTAATCCAATAGTTGTAATTAAGGCACTTTGCCAGACTTGCAGAATTAGACTGAAGTTCAAAAGAAGCTGGATTCACAGCCTTTCAGAGTAAAGATGCTTTCAGAGAGAAGCTCTGCAAAGTAGGCCATGAAACTCCTGTTAAGTATGTCTTTGCAACCATCCATAAAGTCTTATAAAGATACAAAAGGAATTCAGGTGTCATAAAACTGAATTGTGCAACCGAAATCTCTCTTGATCAGCAATACGGAGTGAGCAGTGTTGAACACCAAAGCCTTACCGCTTCTGATTGAAAAGCCTGTGGCATCCTAGACGAAGCTATGGCGGTTCTGCTTTTGTGAAATCACAGTTCGTTGTTATCCTTGGGGGCATCCTTTTGTGTTTTTCTTTTTGCTCGACCTGTGTTTGAGGTTTCCTAAATAGCATAAGTGCTGCATTCAGTCTGCATTTGTAAAACAGTCCTAGGCTGCAGTACTGAATGTTTACTCAGTTCTGAGCATCAACTGCAACGTGTTTGGGGATTTGTTAACTCCCAGGGCCATTAAAAATCAGAGACGGCAAAGTTGCTGATACCTTGCTGAAGACATGGCCTGTTGTTTGTCACTGTGTGTGTTTGTTTGTGGATTCAGAGATTCATCACAAAGGACAACATTTACGTATACTGAGCTGTCCCTAGCTAAATCCTTTCATGGACAAATGTACTGTGCGAGCAATCCCGTAATTAATTGTTGCATCAATCTTTTTTTTTCATTGCAGCAGCATGTTGCAGTAGCTGCCAAAAGTTTAGGAATCAGCTGAAGTACTGATTGTCCTACTGGGCTAACATATTTATTTATTTATTATCCAATTTTTAAAATTATTTTTATAAATAACTCAAGAAGGTGAAAATACCCTTTCCTCCTCTTATTTTCCCCACAACACCCCTGTGAGATGAGTTGGGCTGAGTGAATGACTGGCCCAAAAAAGCTGGCTTTTTTTGACAAAGGAATCAATGCAGTTCAGTGGTGGGATTCAACCGGTTTGCACCGGTTGTTAAAATAAACACACCCCTTTATCAAAGTGGATCCCTGGGCATTGTGCTGTGCTGCAATGGAGAAACGGACAATGGAACGGCTGGCACGAGGGAAGAAGGCCACTTTCCATCTTTCTTCTCCCTGCTCCTCCTCCTTCCCTCGTTCTGGCCGCTCTGTTTCCTGTTTCTCCATTGCAGTGCAGCGCCCAGGATCCACTTCGATAGCGGGGATTTGTGTGTGTAGTAATTTAACAACCAGTTCACCTAGAGTCAGGTTGGGAGGCTCGTCCTAAATGTGTAGCAGAGCTGGAGGATGGAAATGGGCCATGCCTCCCACAACAGCCAACCTGACCCTGGGTGAACCGGTTGTTAAATTATTTGAATATCACCACTGATACAGTTACAATAGTAGTGGTAAAAGTGAGTTTTCTTGAAAAGTCTTCTCCTAATGTTTACCTCTCCTGGCCTATCACCCTTGACTAGTAGCTGTATGTTCCATGGGCTATTGATAGTTGCACAAAGCTTCTGATTCCTGTTATTTCTAGGAATTTGATCCCCTACTTTCCTATTATTTTCTTTTTTCTTTCTATTTTATATTTTGATAAACTAATAAAATTATAAACTGAAAATAAATATTTTACTTAATGATCTTTGCTGATACAGTACTACAGAAGAATTATTGAGTCTGTCATCTGCACCTCTATAACTGTCTGGTTTGGCTCTGCAAGCCAACAAGACAGACACAGACTTCAGAGGATAATTAGAACTGCAGAAAAAACAATTGCTACCAATCTGCCTTCCATTGAGGACCTGCATGAGTCAAAAAGAGGGCTGTGAAAATAACTACAGACCCCTCACATCCTGGACATAAACTGTTTCAACTCCTACCATCAAAACGACACTATAGAGCACTGCACACCAGAACAACTAGACACAAGAGCAGTTTTTCCCCGAATGCCATCACTCTGCTAAACAAATAATTCCCTCAACACTGTCAAACTATTTACTAAGTCTGCACTACTATTAATCTTCTCATGGTTCCCACCACCCATCTCCTTCCACTTATGACTGTATGACTGTAATTTTGCGGCTTATATCCTTACGATTTATGTTGATATTGTTTCCTGATTGCTTATTTGTACCCTATGACATTGTACCTTATGATTCTTGATGAATGTATCTTTTCTTTTTATGTACACTGAGAGCATATGCACCAAGACAAATTCCTTGTGTGTCCAATCACACTTGGCCAATAAAAATTCTATTCTATTCTATTCTATTCTATTCTATTCTATTCTATTCTATTCTATTCTATTCTATTCTATTCTATTCTATTCTATTCCATTCCATTCCATTCCATTCCATTCCATTCCATTCCATTCCATTCCATTCCTTATTCTATTCTATTCTATTCTATTCTATTCTATTCTATTCTATTCTATTCTATTCTATTCTATTCTATTCTATTCTACTCTACTCTACTCTACTCTACTCTACTCTACTCTACTCTATTCTATTCTATTCTATTCTATTCTATTCTATTCTATTCTATTCCTATTCCTATTCCTATTCCTATTCCTATTCCTATTCTACCCTACCCTACCCTACCCTACCCTACCCTACCCTACCCTACCCTACCCTACCCTACCCTATTCTGAGACATGACAAGATTTGCCTCTTTTCTGCTTAGGGCCTTCTCTGGCATGCCCACCATCCAGAAGAGGCTTCTGAACATGCACAGAAGCCTCATCAAACTCTTTGGTTTGTTGTCTCTGGGAAGCCATAAGGCAAATTAATTTTGTGAGGTGGGGTGGATTTCTTTGCAAAACTGCATCTGTGAGAGAGTTTGCTCAAAGTGCCATCAAAGTGAAACACATCTTCAAAGCTTTTCACAGCCCCACTTTCTAACTCTAGATAATGAGCTTGCATACACCCATTTCCCCTTGCCTGTAGCAAAATATTTGTACGTGAATCTGTGAGAAGACACAACCGTTGCAGGAAGCTGAATTTCCTTCTCAGACCTGTTTATGTATTTCTTTGGCACCTATTTAAGTCACCAAATGCCAAGAGGAAGACAAAGATACATCAATCTGTGTCTTATTTATTCAAGCCAGTGATGTAAGCTTCCTCCCCCAGCTTTGCTTTCCCAAGCCCAGGAAGGGGATGCTTCCTTGAAAAATCTTTCTCAGCCTGGGAGTGAAATGACTTCATGGTATGCATATCATTGTATCACTACCCTCACTCTCCAATTGCAAGAGTAAATGACTCTGTATCTCTGTGTGCGTGCATCTTTGAGTCATTGTTGACTTCTGGTGATTGCTTGGGCTAGTCCTTGCAGTTTTCTTGGCAAGATTTCAGTTTGCAGAGGATGCTGCCTCTCCTTTTCTGCAGTTGGAAGCAGCTGAAGTCTGCTTCCTCCTCTGTGTCCACATTCAGCCTGCATTGCAACACCTGGGGGAGCCGCGCTTGAGAGAGCTTGGCAGTGACCTGTAGCCCAAAATAGGTTTTCATTTCTTTGCGCAAAAGGGGGGAAAAGTGCACCGGATGTGGACCTGCTAATGCGCGATCCCCAAGTGGCTGGATTGCAGGGTGGTGCAGCCTTCTAAGTCAAAATGGCTGGTTTCCCAACTTTTTTGAGCTTAGCCTAATGCGTGAATAAAGGCGCGAAGCTGGACCACCTGCCTATCAGCCTGGCTGTGGTTAAGAACCCAGCTAGGGCTAGCTGTCTGTCCCCAATGGGGCACTCTCCAGTGGCATCGGCTTAACCTTCTCAGGCCAGGTGAGGAGTGGCTGGGAGGAGAGGGGCAGGGCCAGGCATGGTGAGAGGCTGGGCAAGGTGCCCCTCGACATGAGTGATGTTGAGCTGGCCATGCCCACCCAGTCACATGACCACCCAGCCACGCCTACCCAGCCGGTCATTAGGGAAGAGAACTGGTTGTTAAATTATTTGAATCCCACTGGATTTATGATGGATGGATGGATGGGTAGGTGGATGGGTGGGTAGATGGATAGATGGATGGATAGATGGATGGATGGATGCCTTCCCTGGTTTTTGACTATCTGGTGTTCTCTTGATTTCTGAGTTTAAATCACTACCTATTGTTGCTTATAAACTACTGTTTTAGTTCAATAGAGAAGTGAAACATTTTGAAAGAAAAACCAAAACAAAGTCCAGTTGCCTTTTGGAAAAAGCACCTTTGTGGCAACCATGGCCTCTTGAGCATTTGCAACGACTCCTTCCCTCTAGTTAAGAATTCTCACAATGACCTTGTGGTGTATAGGAAAGAAAAACTCAGTCCCCCCCCTTTTTTGCAATATATATGTTTGTGTATATATCAGAATATTTGAGATGGAGAGAAAGAATTATATGTGACACTAGCTACTGCCAGCTTGCTAATTCTGGTTTTGAGCATTATCTGAATTATTTTAAACAGGAACAGCTATGTACCAATCCCTAATCAATGTATGTTATGCAAAGGACAGCAGGGTCACATAATCAGTTTTTTTTATAGTAAATAAAAGGGATTCTATGTGAAATCCAGGCACTTTATGGATTTTGTACCTTCTGTGTGCATTGAGATAGGTCAAATTGCAAAGCAGGGTATGCAAAACAGATTGGAAGGAAACAATTAAAATTTGTGCAGTAGAATTGGGTGGCATTGGTTCTGCCATCCTGCAGAGTTGATATGGATGCTTATTCAAGCATTTTCAGACTTTGTGCTGCAAAAGGAATGAAAATGTGCAGAGGAGTTGCATTAGCACATTGTCATTTGTGCATTGCTTTTGGTCCTACAAAGTTCAAGAATAACAGTCACGCTGATTTGTAGGATTGCTTAGCTTTAATGCTTGTAGCCAGGGAAATAAGCCCTGAACTGAATCTTTTATTTTTAAATTGAGTTACAGATTATGGAGTTCATGAGGTATACCAAAAGGACATCTGGTTAATATGCACGGCTATTAGGCATTAATTGGGTTCATGCTGCATGTCCTGCTAAGCCATCATTTCTTTTAAATGTGATTTACTGAGTGAAGCACAATAGCAGGGTTCAAACTATATTCTACAACAAACCACACTAAGTTTTACTTTGACAGATGAAATTTGTTTCAATTGAATCGTACATGTAGGATTTAGACATAGTTTCCTCCATGTCCCAATTTCTCAATGTCCCAATGTTGAAATATGTGCCACTCAACAGGATGCACAGAAGTTTGCCTGGTCATTCTGTAGTCTCCATTGTTAAGAACATGAACACAGAATTCTCTGTTATGTATATAACTACACAGGTATAGATTTGGCTTAATCAGCCTCAGCATATTGGAAGGACCAAAGGAAAATTGGTTAGACTATGTTTTTCAATTAGAAGAAAAAACAATAAATGTGTTGACTGAGGAGAATTGCAGTCAAATACTTTTGGTTGGGGAAGGACCAGGGGTGAAATCCAGCAGGTTCTAACAGGTTCTGGAGAACTGGTAGCGGAAATTTTGAATAGTTTGGAGAACCAGCAAATACCGGTTTAGGGATTAGGCAATTAGATCTGAATTGCAAAACTTCAGCCAGTCACTAGGTGGCATCAAAGAATTTGAGATTTTCAGGTTTGTTTGTTGCTCTCTAATGCCCAGCTTGATTTCTGCAGCTAAGCTCTAGTAGCCTCAGATGTATTGGAAAGGAAGAATCTTGTATAAAAAAATAACTTGCATAGAAAATAATGATGTCTAATTTTTTCTTTTTGTGAGGTTAGCTAACTCTTGTGGTTTGTTTGGGGCAGGTTCCGGCCATGTCAGTTACAACTGCTTCAAGGCAATTTTACAAAGCACGCCCAATTTCTCATGTTTGCTATCATCAAAGTGCAGATTACATGATAGAAAGCAGTGAGTTGTCAGCCCAACTACACAAGTTATTTCCTGCTGTTTGTTTCTCTTCTGCTTCTGCTTCTAAAAAATAGTAAAAAGGAAGATGTGTTGGGAGAAATAGAAATTAATAGTAAAAAATTATTTTAACTGGAAGGATACACTTCTGTTCTGCTGTCTTTAGAAAGCAGTTGTCTGAATGTGATTCATCCCTAACTATGACATGCTACTTTCCATCCTCTGTATTCTGGAATTTCTGAGGCTACATAAAGACAGTTTTGATATAAAATACATAAGTTAACCTGCAAATAGAACCAGGATGTCATCAATTAATATTTCTTGAGTCTCAATTTCCTTAATTTGGTTTTTATACCACAGAGGGAAGTGGTAAAAATGCACTATGCTGCTTCAGAATGTAGGGGGAAAACTATTATTTTTTTTTTCTCAAAGTGTTTTCCCCATTAGAAAAGTCCTTTCAAAGAGGAACATCAAGAGTTTCAAGATGACCTTGCCTGCTTTTGGTTTCTGTTTTTAAATTTTCAAGGACATTTTACCTAAGGGACTGATTTTTCAAAGAAGTGATCAGACATTTGCATCTGAAATGGTACAACCCAATTTCTTCTTTCTGCCCTCTCTTTTGGTGCCTTCAAGCCAATCTTGACTTCTGGCTAGTCCAGGGGTCATCAACCTGCTGCTCTGGAGGCGCATGTGGCTTTTTCATCCCTCTGCTGAGGCTCCCTGTCGCCAGTTGGCACCACCTTTCGCGTGCCAGGAGAAGACTCTATGGCAAGGGGTGGGTTTTCCAGTCAGCTCCACAACTGATAGGGCTTTTGGTTAGGACTGGTAGAGGAAAAAGGATGCCGCGCTAGGAGGAGACTCTATGGTGGGGGAACTGGCTCCAGAATTGAACGGGGGGCTCCTGGTTAGGACCTTTGTGGCTCTTTGAGTGTTTAAGGTTGCTGATCCCTGGGCTAGTCCCTTCAGTTTTCTTTTCAATTTTTTTTTTTTTGAAGTAGCTTGCCATTGTTTCCTTCCTAGGGCTGAGAGAGAGTGAGCCCAAGTTCACTCAGCTGGTTTTGTGCCTAAGGCAGGTCTATGGTAGAACTCACCATCTCTTAGTTTCTAATATAATGTCTTAACCACTACATGAGACTGGCTTTCTGTATTTATCAATACACTATGTACAATAAATATATTGATAGCAAACCCATTTCCTGATCCCAGATCTTAACCCTGAAGCAATTGTTTTTATCTGCTAATTTTCATAGGCCATGCCTGCATCATAGTTCAGCTAAAACTAACATTTGTAAACGGCACTTACATTTTTATTTCTTCAAGGCCATCATTCTTCTAATGGAATTCTCCAGGAATTGTTTAATTAATGTGTGTGCATGCCCATGTATCCATTCTAGCAAGTAGGTTTTTGAACCAACAGCAAGAATATTCTAAGGAAGAAGTTTAGTGGGACATGTTTACATCTAATAGAGAGATGTGGTGATCACAAGGGGACAAATCAGGGGTGGGTTCTACTTACCTTTATTACCGGTTCGCAACAGGATCGTGCATGTGCGCTCCCTTCACTCGTGTGCACGCCTTGCTTCTGCGCATGCGCAGATGTCTGATGATGACATCCGGGGCAGGGGGTGGAACCTCCCACCGGTTTTACTACCAGTTCTTGCGAACCGGTCCAAACCAGGGGAAACCCACCACTGGGACAAATAGCTAGTTCAGACTTTAGGAGAAAAGCACACCTAATTTAAAATTAGTTTGAAGATAAAACAATTGTGGGATCCCAGTTAGGAACAGGAACAAATATGAAAAGCAGCAGAGTTTTCCTTCTTCTTTTTTCTTTCGGGTCACAGAAATGTTTAGTTACAAAATGAACAAACTCTGGAACCGCCCCAATCAAGAGCTAAAGCTTGATGATAGAAATTGGCTATTGGCGTTTATTTTATCCATTAGACTTTTTTATCCCACCTTTATTACGTACTTTAATACTTGTTCTTCTTCCTATTTTCCCCACAACCTTTACTGATCAACCTTTATTGATTTATTTCCCCTTGGTTTCTTATAGGACCCCGTCAGATTTTCACAAAAGTCCAGGATTCCTTGGAATATAGTTTGAAAAACTCTTGAGTTAGAAGGCTGGGCTGATTTCCTGTTCCAGTTAGGGATAAATAGAAAGAAGGCAGAGTGCAGTTTGGAATGCAATTGGCATCTGCTTTGACTTATCACATGTTCCTCACTTGATTATTGCAATATGACAGATGTGACTTTCATGTGTGCAGGAGATAAAGACCAGTCTAATGCCAAAGAACAAACACTGATTTATATTACATCAACTATCTAACTTTTGATTCAGTTTATATACTAATGACCGAATAATCAAATGAGACCATCATGGGATGCCTTTGTGAATGGCAACCTTCTTAAACCACACCATTATCAAATGGTACATTTCATTGTTGCATTTATGCCCTTTTCCCTTGCTCTTTTCTCTTGCTTTTATGCAAAAGCATAATTTATTTTTAAATTTTATTTTGACATAGGTAGCTCTCAACTTACAACCTCAACCAAGCCCAAAATTTCTGTTGTTAAGTGAGACATTTGTTAAGTGAGTTATGCCACATTTTATGACTTTCTTGCCACAGTTGTTAAGTGAACCACTACATTTGATAAGCTAGTAACCTGTTGTTAAATGAACCTAGCTTCCCCATTGACTTTGCTTGTGGGAAGATTGCAAAAGATGATCACACGACCTTGGGACATACCAACGGTCATAATAATATGAACCAGTTGCCAAGCATTTGATTTTGATCACATTATCATGTGGATGCTACAAAGATCGCAACTGTGAATAATGTTCATAAATCACATTTTTCAGTGCCATTGTAACTTTGAACGGTTGCTAAATGAACTCTTGTAAATTGAGGACTACCTGTATTTATAAGATGTGCCAGTCACATTTAGCTAATATACAATACTATATTTATTTATAGATTCCCCCAATTGATTACAAATCAATAAAAGTAGTATAAAAATACAACATTCACTAAAGTCCAGGAAGTGGAGGAACAACTGCAGAGAAGTAGTTCATCATCCAATGTTTTTCTTTAAGTGAGCCCTTACAATCTGCTTAAAAGCCTAGGAATGGGGTCATGTTCCAAAGGCTCATTTAAATGACAACGTTAAAAGAAGGCAAGACAATCAATAAACTAACAACAAAGCCAATATTAAACTAATCTTAAACATTTGATAGAAGGAAAACATCACAAATACCAAGGGTATAATACTTCAATATTAGTGCAGGGTCACAAGTCATCCTGACCCAGGTCTGCGGCAATAGCCATGTCCTTAAGACTTTCCTAAAAGTTGTTTATGCATTTATGGAAATACTTAACTCTTTAACAGAAAGACTAGTGATTCTACTACTACTACCACCGTACTAAAGCATACAAACAAACAAAAATCCATTGCACCCATGGCTTGGCTTAAAGCTGTGTTCAGAAGTTTCTAATTCCTCCATGTGTCAGATCTAAGTTATGCTTGCAAAATCTTGGCATTGCAGAATATGTGTCAAAATCTTGGCATTGCAGAATATGTGCTTTCAGATCTCACCACTATTGTGTAAGTACTGGTGTGTGCCTTTGTGTATACAGTAAAAACAGGCATATCCACAGATTTGGTGCCTGAGAAATTATAAGCAAGCTAGACTGGTTGTTCTTTCAACCATACCCTCAAAGTTAGCCTGAAGGCCTATATTGAATGAATGTAGATGTAGATGTGTGTGTGTGTGTGTGGGCGCGCGCATGTGTGCGCACACGCACACACACATAAAACATTAGCAGACATGTTAACTATAGCTGCTCGTACTTCCCTCTTGCACAAACAGAATTATATTACAATTGTTTGTTCAAGGCAATTGTATCTAGAGATACAATTTATTGCAGCAAAGCACTTTTCCTGGATTTCATGTTGTTGGGAATGTGTCCTCATTTAAGCAATTCTTTGTGTACCAAATGCTAAATATTGAAAGGAGGTATGATAGTCTATCAGCTTCCTAGACTGTCAAGATGGAAAACTATCATATCTTCAATAGCAATTATTCTTGTGTATTATATATAAAACTCACATTGAAGACTTGTGACATCCATTCAGATTTACAGAATGTAAATTTGAAAATAGGGAATCAATGCTTGGAGTTTTCATTTGGTTAGTTTATTTTCTCCCTAATATGTTGTAGCCTGATTGATTTTGGCACGATGAAAGAGTAGTAATGTATAGTGTTTCCCTGAAAATAAGACTCCCCTGATATTAAGCCCAATCGGGCTTTTGAGTGCATGAGCTAAAATAAGTCCCTCCCCAAAAATAAGTCCCTCCCCAAAAATAAGCCCTCTCCAAAAATATTTAAATGCATGTGCAGCTGGTCCCCACCATTTCCTCTGGTTAGGGTTAGGGAGACAGAGCTGGAAATCGGGTAAGATGGCAAGAAGAGCCCTCCTCGATAAGACCTCCCCGAAAATAAGGTCAAGTGCTTATTTCGGGGTTCAAAAAAATATAAGACAGGGACTTATTTTTGGGAAAACCCGGTATGTAGACCAACATAGAAGTCTAATTGAATAACATTTATCAAGGAAAATGTAGAAAAGCACGATCATTATGATGATACCTATCAAACGATTGCCTTTTAAATTAGATATGGGTTTGTGGATTTCAGTGTGGTTATCTTTGCAATTAAGAGGCACAAATTGTATTAGATCTTGGTTATGGTTGTAATTATATCATAAATAGCAAATCCCTACCACCGGGGTCAAAAAGACCTATGAGTATGTTAATGGATGGAATGCTCATTGAGAATGTGAATTTAAACTAGCCTTCCTAGACATTGTGACTTTTAGATGGGCTGGCTACACTCCCTGGGAATTCTCAGAGTTGTAGTTCAACAAATTTGGGAGACATCAGGGAAAGGAAGATGAGCTCTTAAGTCACACAATATGTGCAAGATGGTAAGCAAAGGAAATTAAAGAATGGTTAGGAAGGAGGGAATAGTCACTAATCATATCACATCTGCACAACATTGAAATGGTACATGGAAAATCGCAGTAATATGCAAAGTGGGTTTCCTGAAGTGGAGAATAATATTAAGTTGCCCTAAGGTCTGGTCAGATGAATGTATAAGCAAATAATGCCTGATTCCATGCCCTTTGCATTTCAGCTCTGCAAATTAAATGTATTGCCATTCTTAGGAAAAACTCACATGTACCTGGTAAGCTGGAATCTGAAGAAGGAAAAAAAAAAAAGAATAAAATCTTGACAAGGTGGAAGGCAATTCTTAAAATGTATCAAGTGACACTTGCTGCAGTTGAGTTAGTGCAGTATCTACTAATATCGTTCTATAATTTCAAGCACCATTCAGATAACAAGACAGTCTAGAGTCATTTTTAGGGAAGCATGCTCATTGCTGAACAGGTGACCCATTTTGTGGTTGCAGTATGGGAAATATTACAGAAACAACCATAAGTATCTGCAGTTTCCCCCCCCCCCCCCCGAGGGGGAGAGCAAAGTATGTAGAAAATATGTTGATAGCAATCAAAAGATAGTAGAATATAGCTGAAGTTAACCCTTCTTAGCTATCAACATTTCTATCTCCAAATCAGAAGACGGCGATCAGAGTTATGTACTTATGAAACAGACATTGTAAACATCTGAGAGCTTCTCCAAATTTCTCGGTACAAACCAATTTTGTGGCTGTTTCAATTCATCTTTCTGCGACGATCATGCAAAGTTTAGTCATTGAGATAGCACTTCATTGCTATCTCAACTGCATTTATATACCCTTCTCGTTGTACTAAATGACTTTTCCACTGTACAGGTGTTACCAGTATTATCAGTTCAATCACTACAGCTTGCTGAATTGAAGAAATCAGATCAGTATAAAGTAGCACATTTGGAACTCCATTTCCCAATATTTGAAAGGTTTCAAACCAGCCTAATATTTCAGTTTCTAAATTTCACATACTGCATACATTTTTCCCATTTCTGGTTTTAAATAATTTTTGTCCATTTTTAAAACCATTTTTACTGGATGAAGTGGAAGAGGCCCATGTTTTGCTCTTTATTTTTGGCAGCAAAAAGGATACTGAGTCTTGCTAGGGTGCGTAGATTTATTGACTGAAGTACTCTTCCACAGCTGAGTGATATTTCAGCATGGTGCACTGGGAATTCATATGTCGATATCTAACTTGTTTTCTATTTCTGAACTTCAGAAACAGTTCTCTTGAAATTCTGTAATTTTTCTCTCTGTCAACAAAATACTGTCTATGATCAAATAGCCTGGTGAATAGCCTGTAGAGCTTGTATCGGCGATTCTACAGTAATTTAACTGAATAAGTTGAAATTATAAGGCAGAAGAGGAAACTTGGTTGAAGCAGATTGTACCTGATTTATCCTGGCATGTTTTATCTGAAGCTGTAATGAGTAATATGATTAAATGATTAAAATCATTTAGAAGTTGTTGGATAATAACAACATACAATAATAGAGTCATTTGGGGAACATTCTATGCAATGAGCACATTTTTGCCAATTCAGTGCTATGCTGTCTAGACAGTTCCTTTTCTTGGTTTGATATAAATGTGAAAACAAAATAAACCTTGTACTGTGTTTCCAGTTGTGTTCTAGAACACAAGAGTTCATGATCATGAATATTTTATTTTATTTTATCAATTAAATGCCTCATAGTATTGTACTGTCAACCTGACACAATTCGTGCCTCACATTTGTTCTTCTTAATTAAGAAGTTAGTTGTACCTACTGATGCATATCTCTGCATGATCATGAAAATCTTGGTATTTTATGAATGGTGACCATATTCCGGGATGAAAGGGCTGTGGGAAAATTGTGCAAAATGTAAAAATTACTTTTATCAAGTCAGAATCCATCTAAAAGCTGAAGTCGGTCCAAGAATGCTTAGGGGAGTTTGAGAAACCTGAAAACCAGAGACTCAGAATATCTCAAAATAAATAGCTCCAAGTCAGACCCCAAACACTGAAAGGAGGCATGTAAGGAACCAAGCAGAAGATTGTTAAGAATCATGGTGAAGCAGGAGCTGGTGGTAGATGCCCTCTTTTTCAGTCTTGATTCCTGCTACCATCTCTTGCATTGGGTTGGCCTGTAATTTTACATACTATGTCACCTCATGAAAATATATGGATATAATCTGATCTTTAATCAATTAACCATTCTTGAATCAATTGTGAGTTAAAATGCTTTTGTAAAAAATCAAAATAGGTTAACAATTTCATATTTATGATCCTTAACATATATTTATTGAGATTATAGAAAGGTTGATTGATATGCATATCAGAGTTATATCAGAGTTATATCAGAGATATATGAAACCTGCAGAAAAACCCACCACATCCAAATCACACATACTAATTGTATAACTCCCCTAAAACCAACAATCCCAGATGTATTTCCTAATTTAAAATGCCACCAGGATAGAAGGTTTCCAATTAGAAGTGGGCAAAGTGATAACCTTCAGATCCTTTGAATGTCCAATCTCATCACCTCCGATCAGCTAATCTAATAAGGGATTGGGAAAGTTGTAGTCAAAATATACGGAGGACTCTAGGCTGCTTATTATTATTATTATTATTTTTATCAACTCAGTTCTAATATATAATAATAGAAAAGCTGGAGGGTGCAGATTTAAATTTCAAAATGACAAGCCAAGTGCCATTATTTTTCTTTCAGAACAGTTCTATGCATATCAGAGACCCCAACAGAGGATGATGGGGATCATTGCAGGCAAAATCCTAAGCATGGATATTTATCCTCCACAAATCCTAAGGGAATAAAGTCCTACTCGAAGAACCATACTTTGCAAAAACAAAATTTCTCCCTCCCTCTCTCCCTCCCTCGTGTGAAATGTTTTATCTCTATTTCAAAGCAACAGGAGTGAGGGGAGGAGGAAATAAAAGGGAGGTAAAACATGAAGGATTGTGATACTATATTCTAGAAGAAAGATCCATAGTGGATTGTGTCCTCCGCAGAAAGCTGATACCCAAGATCATGCTATGTACAAGATGGAAGATCTATGGTATGTTACACCATATTTTTGTTTCTCATGGTAGGTGACTCCATGGAATAGGACAATGCAGAATGGAAACTTTAACAGCAGAAGGACTAAAAATAAATTACTGTGCTTCAGCCAACTGGGAAGAGTATGTTGCAGGGCAGCAGTTCAAGTGAAGAATATTTGTCCTGGGTCAATGAGTTATCAGTCACCCTGGTACAATACGATCTTTTAAAATAAAATTTGGCATTTGCACTGAGAGTGATTGCACGTGTCATTCTATTATAATTACAAGTTGGGTTTCACATTTCATTTTTAAAACAAAAATACTGCTGGCCATATTTATTGTTAAGCTTTTCTGTCCCCTTTCCAGATGTACATCAGCCCCAAGAGGTAGGTCAGATTAGAAACGATTTAGATTGTTGGTTATTTTCACTCCACGATTGAGCTCTGTAAAACTGTTGAATGAACATTTCTATTAGCTGGAAAAAACATTCACATGAAGTTGATCTTTCCGGTACATTGCATATGAATAAATGGCTTTGTATATAAAGCAATCTTTTCAGTTCAGAATTTGAGAGAGAGAGAGAAAAAATGAGAAGGCGGGCTTTTTGTTCTTGGATTTTGTTTGTTGTCTGTTGTTATGAGAACTATATGTAGTATTGGGATGGTGCAAAACCAGAAGCCTATTTAGTACAGGAAAGCTCCAATGTTTAGTCTGAAGTTTGTTTGTGGGAGGTGAAGCTTCATATTTTAGTGAGGCAAAAGTAATGGATTTTCTCTGAACCTGTATGTGTGTATATAAGTTGCTGGGAAATAGTTGTAAGTCATAGACACAACTTCGAAATGTAAATGATCTTTTTCCCCAAAAGGGGAGAAAAGGCCCAGTTAAAAGGAATGAAGAACAGATGTGTTGGGATATGTACTCTATTGGCACCAAAATCATAAAAAAACTAGTATAGGGTGAAGTGAAGGAACAGACATGAAGGAAACAAGAAACATTTTAGAAGCAAATATCAAATATTCTTGGGTCTCACTGACTTCATTAAACCTCTTTTATTGTTTCTATTTCTGGGAGGTTAGGTTAACAAATCATAAATCACAGTCCTATAATAAATTAATTCAGTATGTCTCTCCCCAAAGTTATGGGATTGGAACAGTGGTGAAATCCTACCAGTTCACACCGGTTTGGGCAAGTAAAAAAAGGCTACCGGTTGGTCCGAACTGGTATTTCCAACCATCAGCTGTGCTGTGTGATTTATATTCGCTAAAAAGCAGGAAATCCTGCTTTCTAGCGAATCTAAATAGCACAGCACAGCTGTTCCCCCCCCACACTGTTCTACTTACCTTAGAAAGCATCCTTTTTCCATGCGAAGTGTGCATTTGGTGTGCACTGTGCATGTGCATGCATGCAGCATGCATTGGGCATGCACTGCACATGCGCAGTAGTGAATCGGTAGCAAACCACGGAGGATTTCACCACTGGATTGGAGTACTCTGAGAAACTGAGGGCTTTTGGAGCTTTTGAATTACCATAGTCAGTCATAAAATAAATCCCCTTTGGAAAATAGAATAAGAATCGAAAGGGACCTTGGAGGTCTTCTGGTCTAACTCCCTCTTGAAGCAGGAGACCCTATACAATTCTGGATAAATGGCTGTCCAATACTCTTAAAAACCTCTAAAGCTTCCATTCATTATTTCTTATCTTGTCTTATCATCAGGTGGTTTGGGGAATAGGTCGACTGTCCTTTGTGACAGATCCACAAATATTAGAAGACTGCTATCATGTCACCCCTAGTCTTTGTTAGACATTTCCACTTCTTGCAAGTGTTCATCATACAGTATTGCTTCCAGCCCCCTAATCATCTTTGTTGCTGTTCTCTTCACTTTTTTAAGAGTCTCAACATCTTTTTTTTGTGTTCTGGTGACCAAAACTGGATGCAGTATTCCAAGTATGATCTTATCAGTGCAGTATAAAGTAGTACTAATACTTCATGTGATCTTGATACTATAACCTCTGTTGCTGTAGTCTGAGACTGCATTGGCCTTTTTGGCAGCTGTAGCACACTGCTGGCTCATACTTAAGTGGTTGTCTACTAGGACTCTCAGATCCCTCTCACAGTTACTTCTCTTGAGCCTTTACTATTACTCCTTTCTCCTCTTACTACCAAGCCTTATTTCTTTTCCTAGCCTCATAAAAGGTATTGGGAAAAATGCTTCAGTTTTGAAGTCTGGGATTTATCTGGAGCAGATACACCAAATTCAGCATTTGTTATTCTCCTAAAAAGATGCATCAAATTGTAGGAATCTTCTGTCTTCCAACAATAGTACAAAAAATAAAGATGAGAAGAAAAATATTTGTATTGAACGGCATAAAGTCTACGCAAAGTTCTAAGATGAAATAGAAGAGGGATAATCATAAGTTTGGATTACATGCACCTAACAAATATTTCCATGTTTGAAAATGTGTATTCTAGCTGCTATTTGGATTTTTGCTCCTGCAGAGCCCACATGTTCTTTGACCTCAGTTGTTTGTTGCTTGGAGAGAAAGGATTTCAAACCTAGGTCACTCTGCCCAGGTGGCAATGGCATTGACCTTTAATTACAAGCCCTTCATCTGTGTTTTGAAAATGTCCAAATTTCATGTGTATGGTTAATATAGTCATAGGAGGTGGTTTTTAGATAATTCCTTTAGGTCTATGGTGCCATCGTGTGGCTGATATGTATAAAGGACTGATTTTTATATATCTTTTTTTTTTCTTTTGTACCTTCAAATCAGTGTTGACTCTTGACATCTGCCTGGACTGGTCCCTGCAGTTGTCTTGGCAAGATTTCAAAAATGATGTGCCATTCCTGATTTCTAGGGCAATGAGACAGAGAGAGAGTGAGTGGCCCAAGATCACCCAGCTAGCTTGTGCTAAATTGGGAACTCATAGTCTCCTGGTTTCTAGCCTGGTACCTTAACCATTATGGTGTTCTCGGACCTTCCGTTGCTTAAATGACAAGATTAATATTCATTAGTCCTAAAAATTAAAGTTAAGCACGGGAGTGAAAAAATTAACAGCATGATATCTAGGTGGCCGGGAGGGTGGGGGAATCTCTACTATGGTGCTTCCCTTATTTTGTAGTATTTATTTTGCTTAATGGTCAATCCAGGGCTGTTGAGGATATAAAATGAGCCACACTGAACTGGATCTAACTTTACTTAATCCAGCTGTCTATTCCAACAGTGATCAGCCACATGTCCATTATAGTAAGGCAATAAGCAGGATTTGACTGTCACAAAAGCTTTCTCCCTAGATCTGGTCCCAAAACCATTTCCTAGAGTTTAGGATCTATTTCCTAGAGATCTGGAAGTCTATTGATTTCAACAGAAACAAAATTGGCAGGCTCTGAGGGCTGCTAGCCAGCTTGAATTTTTTTCCCTTTCCTTGTCACAACAGGTAAAGCTTAAACTTAATGTTTTCATTCATGGAGGAAGAGTGTGGGGAAAAAAACCCACACATTATTTTAAAAGATTAAATAATTTCAGTAAGATCAACTTTTACAGGTACAATAGGCATACACTAGGCTCTTCATGATCGTTGTATGTTCCTCTGACACAGGGGTGGGTTCTACTTACCTTTACTACTGGTTGACAGCGGGAACATGCATGCTTCTGCGCATGTACAGATCACCCATGATGATGTCGTGGTGGGTGGATGGAGCCTCCTGCTGGCTTTACTACCAGTTCTATAGAACTGGACTGAACCGGGAGCAACCCACCACTGTTATAGATACAACCTCAGAAGTAAAAAACACCTTTTTTTCTCATTCTCCCGGTATCCATTTTCTTTCAAGGTTCATTCTGTTTCCTCCTGCTGTCAAATACTTAGTGTATCTTTCCTCAACAACTGCCTATTCATTCTTTTTAACCCATCTCTCCTTTCTAACCATACTTTGCCTCCTCTGTTCTCCATCTCCCTCTCATATTTTGACATTTCCATCTAAGATATGCATTTGAGTTGAATATTTTATTTTGGATTTTATGTAGATAAGAAATAAGGATCGGGGAATGGAGTTAATTAACTGAAGGCGAACCAATGAAGTTTAGGAGTAGGATACAGGTGAGAATTGAGAAAGTAATTGGAGGTGACTATCTGATCCTCTTCAAATTTGCATTTGAATTAATAATATATCCATATATTGACATTCCATTTTAGGATGATTTTTTTAAAAAATGTAATATCCTACCCAGCTTCAAAACAGGTAGCAACCTATCTCTTTAAAAATCCATGTTTAATGTGAATGTTTTATACTTGGTAGGAAACAGCTCATGAAAAATAAAAACATAAAACCTATCAGGAAATTAAATGACCTGGTGTAATTTGATTTGAATAGGCAGCTTTATCTTTGTGAAATTTAAATCAAGCCTTTTTAAATGAAAGTTGCAATGTAGGGAGCATGCATAGCATCATTTTCACACCATATCACATACAAAGCCAACTTTCATTCTTGCAGCCTCAAATTTCAAGAACAGACAGTTCTCTTTCTGACTAATCAACAAGAGAGGTCAAAACATGGGATGTATGCTGCTCTGTAACAACTTCCAGATTAACAAATATCCCAACCCTTCCATTTGAAAGAAACATGAGTTGCTCTATTCCTCTCTTGTGTATTTGCCTGCAAAAACAAAACAAACAGAGTACTGTGTCCTTGAAAGCAGTTTTCCTTCTTAACACTTCTGCTAGCTGTGGAAGAATGGTGTGGCAGCATTTTTGCAATCAGCTGCTTTTCACAGAAGCACTGGTGGTTCCTGAAGGTTGTGTAGCGGCATTCTCTCTCTCTCTCTCTCTCTCTCTCTCTCCCTCTCTCCCTGCCTCCCTCCCCCCTTTCTCTCCCTCCCTCCCTCCCTCTCTCTCTCTCTCTCTCTCATTTTTATTAAGAATTTTCATTAGTTTGTATTACATTGTACTATTATAAACTTGAAAAAAGAATAGAGAGGAGAAAAAACTGCAAGGAAAAGAAAGAAAAAAGAAAGAAGAAATAGAAAATTGAGGCTATAGTAAAGATATATATATCTTTACTATATTCGAAAGTCATATATATATATATATATATATATATATATATATATATATATATATATATATATATGACTTTTGAACATTCATCACAAGTATTTAGTAACTCTAAAAATTATAAGCATTTATGTTTTCATCTCAATGCCATCTCTTATCTATAACAAATCCATAAAACTATTCAGTCCTAGTGTCAGAAGTATGTCCAAAAAAGATAGCCAGAATAAACACCATATTTTGTTTTAACTTTGATCAAATAAACCAACTTTAATTCTGAGCATGCGCAAGATGGCGGTCGCACGGTGAAACGCTGCGCTCAGATGGAGAGTATTTTGGGACTTTAGGGGATACCACAGGGGCGCTGTTCATCAGCGACCCCTTATTTGGTCGGATGGGCCCGGGGCGAGGGTTTTGAGACCTTCCCCGCCCCTCGGTGTTTCCGGAGCCAGAAACGGCATGGAGAAACGGCAATGGAGAGCTGAGGCCGGGCCGCTTCTGACGCTGCCGAGAGCGGAGGTATGATGGCTTATCGACGGCGGCGGCGGCGGCGAGCTCCGTTGGTGGAGCTCTGGGCGAGTTTTTGGGACTCCCCTCGCCCCTGGACATGCCTAGAGCAGGGGGCATTTGGCGGAGTGCTGTGGTTGTGCTGCCCCGACGTTTTCTGACGCTGCCGAAAACGAGGGTATGGTGGTTAGTTCGGCAGCGGCTCGTCGGATGATGAAGGAGAAGGAGAAGGTGGAGGTGTGGCAGTGAGGGGGCGAGTGGCAGGCAGTCCGCTGAACTTCCATCTGCCCCACTCAGAGACTCCCCGGCGGCCCCTTGAAACCGGGAATGGCGGTTTGGACATCAGCGGGGGTGGTGAGGCCGGCCCTGATATTAAACTGGGCCGTGGCACACCCCACTGAAGTACTGGACGCTGTTTTTTCATCTCCATCGCCGGCGGAAGGGGCTTGCTGGGGGGTGAAAACTGACAATGGAGAGGGCATAAGCGGTCTGCTGAGTCCGGAGATGAGAGACTCCTTCCTGGAAGATACTGTGGTGGCTGCAGAGAACCTGGAGGCCCCCTATGGCATCTAATTGGGGGCTGGAGCTCGGAAGCAGCTTGTTATCCCGGAAGAACCTGAGGAAGATAGGGTTGGTGGGCAACGGAGGGGTTTTTCCCCTTCGTACGCATACCAACCTCCTTCCTCCTACCCCCTCCTGGGACTTTGTTTGCCAAATAAAGGGCCTGTTACCCGCCCTGACTGAAGGAGTCCGCCCCCTTCTCCACCCCGTTTTTCTTTCTTCCCCTTCCCTTCTTTTTTCTCTTTCATCTGGACTGACTAGGATACGATCTGGAGCATAAGACCTTACCAAGGATTTCTGTCTTTGCCCCTGGCATGACTCACGGATTGACTGACTGACAAACTATCTCCCTCTGACCATGGGTCAGTTAATTGATGCAACTGCTGAGGGGTTCTTTATCACATCAGGACTTTCGCCACTGGGAGAAGTACTTTTCGATCTATGACCCTTTGAGGGTCCCGCCGTGAGAGGGCGGACTGGATGCTGTTCCCATTGGCTGAAATTGTCAGCACCCTCCTACTGTCATGGGAGGACAGTAGAGATACCAATGGTACATCATTGAACAATATGGCCCCATGATACATCTTGAGACCCCTGATTAAGCTCCCTTCCTCCATCGCTGCACTGGGAGATGTACACGACTGCGGATTTGCTTGCGCTGCGAGACTCCCCCCTCTCGCAGATGTGGCCCTCATCGTTATCGAGGGCCCACCTCAATGACGGGCTTTGGGACCCAGAGAGGTGGCATGTGAAAACTAGGGGGTTGAGGGCTTTTTTATCAAATTTTTTAGTTAAAATTTTAAGGGGCCTCAGGGAGGGGGAGGGTCAAATTAGAACTCAGGTTGTGGGTTTGGGGGAAAACCCACAAGGGGGAGGGTCGGGGTCGGGTCTGGCTGCGAAGCACAGTGGGGGGGGTGGGCCCGGGATCGAGGGGGGGGTTAGAGCTCATCCAGATAGTGTTTTGAATATCAATACTGTGGGTGGGAGGGGTAGATATGGCGGGAGCAGGGGGCCATATCGTGTTAGGGGAGCTCGCACTCGCTGTTTACAAGCGATGGCGTGCTCCGGTCCCCAAAGCTCCACCCGTTTTCCAGGTTGCACAGACCCTCAGGGCCCGGGCCTTCGGCTGATGCTGTGCAATGCCAGGTCCGTAGTAAATAAAGCCCCCCTCATTTGTGATCTTATTCAGGAGGGGGGTGCGGACCTGGCAGGTGTTACGGAGACCTGGTTGGGCCATGAGGGGGGGGTTCCCCTCATTGAAATGTGCCCTCCAGGTTTCCTTGCCTTCCATCAGCCAAGGTCACAGGGGAGGGGCGGGGGGGTAGCGGTTATCATTAAGGAAGGTCTGAAACCGAGGGAGGCCACTGTCCCTCAGACGACCGGCTGTGAATCCCTCCTCGTGAAATGGGGCCACGGGGTTCAGATGGGTTTGCTGATCACGTACCTGGCTCCCTGCCATGTGGCAGCAGCCCTGCCCGAGCTACTCAACATCATCGCCGCGGTGGCGGTTGATACCCCCAGGCTTATGGTCATGGGGGATTTCAACCTACCGTCCGCGGGCGAGGCGTCTGAGGTGGCTCGGGAGTTCATGGCTTCCATGACAGCTATGGACCTGACCCAGTTAATTCATGGCCCTACTCACACGGGGGGAAACATGCTGGATTTGGTTTTTGTCTCTGGACAGTGGTTGAGTGATCTCGAGATAGGGGATATAGTCACCGAGCCCTTGTCATGGTCGGATCACTCTCTCCTTCGTCTCGACCTTCGAACCGCTACACCCCGCCGCAGGGAGGCGGAGCCGGTAAGATGGTTCCGCCCCAGGCGCCTGATGGAGCCTGACAGGTTCCAGATGGAGCTTGGGCCATTCCCTGAGGCTCTGGCACACGCCCCGACTGGAGACCTAGTGGCCGCCTGGGATAGGGCGGCCGCTGGAGCTCTGGACCGGGTCGTGCCTTTGCGGCCTCTGACCCGGCGCCGATCTCATTTAGCTCCTTGGTTTACCGAGGAGCTGAGGGAGTTGAAGCGCCGGAAAAGACGCCTAGAGAGTAGTTGGAGGGCCAGCCGTTCTGAATCGGACCGGACACTGGTAAGATCTCATATTAGGACTTACCTAGTGGCGATAAAAGCAGCGAAATGTAGCTATTTTGCTGCTCTTATTGCGTCATCAGATAATCGCCCGGCCGCCCTGTTCAGGGTGACCCGCTCCCTGCTCCATCAGGAAGCGTGGGAGGACCCCTTGGAGGGTAGAGCCGAGGATTTTGTTCAATATCTGTATGACAAAATCACTCAGATTCGGGAAGATCTGGACTCCGACTGGGTAGTCTCAGGAGGAGGGACAGGGGCAGGTCTTGAGAATGTTATCTGGGATGAGTTTGATCCTGTGACCCCTGAGGATGTGGACAGGATTCTGGGTAGACTGAACGCGACCACTTGTTTATTGGACCCGTGTCCCTCCTGGTTAGTGCTGGCTTCTTGGGAGGTGACACGAGGCTGGTTCCAGGGGATTATAAATGCTTCGTTGGGTGAGGGTGTCTTTCCTGCCGCCTTGAAAGAGGCGGTGGTGAGGCCTCTCCTCAAGAAGCCATCCCTGGACCCGGCAATGTTGGTAAATTATCGTCCGGTCTCCAACCTTCGTTTTGTGGCGAAGGTTGTTGAGAGTGTGGTCGCGAAACAGTTCCCCCAGCACCTGGATGAAACAACGTATCTGGATCCGTTCCAGTCGGGCTTCAGGCCCGGGTACAGCACGGAAACGGCATTGGTCGCGTTGGTTGATGATCTCTGGAGGGCTCGGGACAGGGGGTGCTCCTCTGTCCTGGTCCTGTTAGATCTCTCAGCGGCTTTTGATACCATCGACCATGGTATCATGCTGCACCGGTTGGAAGAGTTAGGAGTGGGAGGCACTGTGTTGCGGTGGTTCTCCTCCTTTCTCTCTGACCGGTTGCAGTCTGTGTTGACAGGGGGACAGAGGTCGACCCCGAGGCCCCTCATATGTGGGGTGCCGCAAGGGTCGGTCCTCTCGCCTCTCCTGTTCAACATTTATGTGAAGCCGCTGGGCGAGATCATCCGTGGTTTCGGGGTGGAGTACCATCAGTACGCTGACGATACCCAGCTGTACATCTCCACCCCGGATCACCCCAACGATGCCCTTGAAGTGATGTCCCGGTGCCTGGAGGCCGTACGGATCTGGATGGGGAGGAACAGGCTCAGGCTCAACCCATCCAAGACCGAGTGGCTGTGGTTTCCGACGTCCCGATATAGTCAGTTGACGCCATCTCTGACTATTGGGGGCGAATCACTGGCCCCCACGGAGAGGGCTCGCAACTTGGGCGTCCTCCTGGATTCACGGCTGTCTTTAGAAGAGCACTTGACGGCCGTGACCGGGAGGATTTTCTATCAGGTTCGCCTGATTCGCCAGTTGCGTCCCTTTCTGGATCGGGACTCGTTACGCACAGTCACTCATGCCCTCGTCACCTCCCGCCTGGACTATTGTAATGCTCTCTACATGGGGCTCCCCTTGAGGAGCACCCGGAGGCTCCAACTGGCGCAGAGTGCGGCCGCGCGGGTGGTAATGGGAGCGTCATGGCGCTCCCATGTGACACCTCTCCTGCGCGAGCTGCACTGGCTCCCGGTGGTCTTCCGGGTGCACTTCAAGGTTTTGGTTACCACCTTTAAAGCGCTCCATGGCTTAGGACCTGGTTATTTACGGGACCGCCTACTACCACCAATAGCCTCCCACCGGCCAGTACGCTCTCATAGAGAGGGACTCCTCCGGGTGCCGTCAGCCAAACAATGTCGGCTGGCGACCCCTAGGGGGAGAGCCTTCTCTGTGGGGGCACCTACCGTCTGGAATGAGCTCCCCCCAGAGATACGGAGGATCCCGGATCTGCGCACCTTCCGCCGCGCTGTGAAGACTCTTTTATTCCATCAAGCAGGATTGGCCTAATCTCCTCCCTCTTTTAATATATAAATTTTAAATCTGTTCTTAAATTATTGGGGTGTTTTAATTTGTCTGGGCCAAAAAATGATTTAATTCGATTTTAACTGGTTTTTTAAATTTTTGTATTTATGTATCTTATTGCTTGGCTGTTCACCGCCCTGAGTCCTTCGGGAGTAGGGCGGTATACAAATCAAATAAATAATAATAAAAATAATAATAATAATAATAACTTTTTACTTCTAACAGTCTTAATCTTTGGTTCATTCAAATATTATTGTAGCATTTAATTTCTCTTCATTTCTTTTTTGTCCCATTGCACTGACTTCTTCAAAGCTTTAATAAGCACCTTCTCTAAATCCAGTAAGAAAAAAAAAGTACTCTTATGTCTTTCATTCTCTTGGTTTGTCATTTGTATTTGCCAGCTTATATTAAAAAATAATACTATATTGAAACCCCATCAGACAATAGCAAGAAGTGTTAGCAAGCAGTGAATACATCAATTTTATTTATTAATGTGGTAAATATCAATAGATATAAACCATGCAAATGGAAAATCTTTTGGGCTCCTCCATAATTTTAAGTGGAAAGGGTCCCAAGAGGAAAAAAATTAAGAAACATTGTCTTAGAGAAACACTGACTGTAAAATTGAGTAGAAACTAATTAGATCACCTTTGAGGAAAAGGTTGGTTGTATTTTATCACTAGGATAGTAAGGACATACAAAGGCTTGGTTGCAGCCTGAAGTTGAAAGACATGGCTGAATAAGTACAAATGGAAAAATAGACATATTATCAGCATACACTAGAAATAAATAAAGAAGGAAGACTAGCTTTGCTTCAGTTTTAGATACACTAGTATAAACTGGACGTAAAAATGTTGACTTGCCCTTTAAGGCAAGCCAATGCCCCTGATAAGAACAGGCCCATGGTGGATTTTGAAGCAGCACAAGGAGTGTGTGTGTGGAGGGCCCAGACAGACATTTATTCACAGATATAATAGTATATGCAGATTTAAGGCAGATTTATGCCACAAGGAAAAGAATCCGGTTTTATGTGCTTGAAGATAAGCATTTGTTTCTTACTGCTTTTCCCAGCTACTGATATTAAGAAGCCCATTAGAAATGATATACAGCTAGTATGACCAATAACCACTTATAATCTTTCCTTCCATGGATTTGGATAATTTCTACTTATACAAAGTTGGTGACTCTTACTATGCCCTTGATGGCCAATTCCACAGTTTAATTATACATTGTGTGAAGAAGCATTTTTAATGCATGTCACGTGTCCCAAATTTAGGAGTTTTCAATTATGAACATTCGAAATCAAGAATCCTCTGTTTATCATCTAACATGTAATTGTTAAATAATAAAAAATAATCAAAATTATTTTTTTAAGCAAAATTGCTACTCAAAACTGTTGAATCAACAGTAGATTGTATTTACCATTATGAATGACAGGTAGTGTAGAAATGCTTTACCATCCATCAGTAATGAAGCTGCAGTGTCTTTTCCAGTACAAATAATGATACTGATTTGCATGAAATACTTGCCCAGAAAGATACTGAAGTCCATCGGTAAAGATTAAAGTAATTGCCTGTCACATCTATACACTAGTGACATTTGCAAGTGTTTGATCTTCTCTCCTTTCAAAGGGCAGAACAGTAATTTGCAGTAACAATTCCCAACCCCTTGCTGTGCTTATATTACATAGCATCACAACTCAGGTTTGTCAGTCAGATTACTTAAAGGTCAAAATGATTTCATTTTGATTGACTAAAAATATGAGTTGAGAGACAGTGTCCTTTCCTGTAATTGAGAGTTACAGGAGGAAGATTGGGAGTGAGAAAAAGCGTTCGTTTGTATAGACGAAGGAAGCAGTCAGATCCAAGAAGCTTTTGTGGGGTCATTAAGTGTCATTTGATCTGCTCTGGTCCTATTTGTGTAAAGAAATGTCCTGTGTTGATAAGGTTGTCCTTGGTAACGATTTACTATATGTTACCATTGGTGTGACTCAGGTCACCGTAAGGTTGTCCTTGGTAGTGATTTACTGTACTTCATCCTTGGTGTGTCTCAGGTCACCAGTCTAGACTTCAGTCCAGACATCTATGCTCATAACCATAAATTGTGTAAAGACAGAACAAGAAAAAGAATGGATTATTCAGGATGGCTTCCTTTTGAGTCCAGATTGACAGCAGGATGCAAGTGGTCCTCACTTAATAGAATAGAATAGCATTCTTTTAACTGTTCAAACTTAAAGGGGTGATGAATGAGTGATAGTTATGAGTGACAGTTTCGAGGAGATCATGATCTGGGTGCTGGGTGCCTGGCTCACAATAACAATGTCATACCATCCTGCAGTCATCTGATTGCCATTTGCAGGCTTCCTAAAGCAAAGTCAAAAGGGAAACTGGTAGAAGATTGCAAATGGCAACCTTATAATGTCCTTGGTTAATGACCCAGTTGCTTAATAATGGCAACTGAAACTGATGGAATTTCCATCACTAAGTGGTGCAGTAACATGATGTTAAATGAAGTCTATAGCTATATATCAATGCAGGATAAAAATCTAGAAGTAATTTGCCATTGCCTTTTTCCAGATCTTTTTGAAACTTCTCAATCTATTTCACTGTCTCCCTACTTACTTTTCTGGAAGTAAAACTCTGGGAGAATTCTGAGGAATTCTCCCTCAGAAAGGAGGTGGTATGGAACCTGATTTCCACTGCATTTATAAAATATTCTCCTCTTGATTTTTGGAAATGACTCTTATAAGGGCAAGGTTCTTACAGGCTTGCTTTACATATTGTTTCAGAAAAAAAAGAGATATGCACTTCAGTCTTTAAGATGGACTAAAGACCTACTTTCTTAGTCTGTATTGTTCTTTAAGTGCCCTAGTCCAGAATCAGACTAAGACCGGATCTGCACTTCCATCTTGCCCCAGTGTGAGCCCATGGCACTTATAATTTTGGGAATATTTCATCATCCACCACCACACTCTGGCCAGCAGCTAATGCAATCTCTGCCTGTGTTAATTGATGCCACATCAAAAGTAGTGTTTTTCATTTTGCATGTTGGAGTCTCTGATCTCTGGTCTTGCACTGTCATTAGTTTTTCCATATTCATCAGTGGAATAGTGAACGGCCTTTTGTTTTACAAGTTCATTGATGGAATTGTCTAGTTTTCTCCAGTTGAAATTGATAAGAAATATGCCCTTTTCCCTTTCTAGTCCAAGCAATAGGAAGAACAGTACGATTATTGTGTGCATGTGTAAAAAAACAGGGAAATCATCAAGCAGAGGCTGTGGTAAGTGTGCTTCAGACAGACCATCAAACCACCATCCTGGTCAAATCAAAAGAAGCTTTGTTGAAATTTGCAGTGTGGAAAAGCGATAAATATCAGAGCTATTCCTCAGAAAGAAAAGATGCTGAGACCCTAGAAAGGTCTGAAAGATGATAAAGGATGTGAAGGATAAATCGTACAAGGAACGGTTAAGAGAATGTCTAGGCTAACAAAGAGAATAATTAGGGGGGATACGATAGCTGTTTTTTTGGTACATGTGGAACTACTATAGACAGGAGGGGTCAACTTATTTTCCTAAGCTCCTAAGGGTAGGGCAAGAAGCTTGTCAAAGAGAGAGCTAACTTGGAACTAAAAAGAAATTACCTGACATAATAATTAATCAATGGAACAACATGTCTCCTGGAATGTGGGTGCTCTATCACTGGAGGTTTTCAAGAAAAGATTGAACAATCATTTGTCTGGGATGATATAAGGTCTCCTGCCATGGGCAGGGGTTTGACTAGAAGACCTCCAACATCCCTTGTAGTTCTATGATATGATCTGACCCTGTCCTGTCCTGTCCTGTCCTGTCCTGTCCTACCCTACCCTACCCTACCCTACCCTACCCTACCCTACCCTACCCTATCTTCTCCATTCCATCCTTACAGAGCATGTCTTTCTATTATTGGTGCCCTTTCATGGTATGAAAGATTGTGTAGTGGAGGAGCTTTTGTAATGTAATTGATTTTTTCTACCTGTGGTGTGTGTTTTTGAAAATTACAATGAAACACAGTGTGTTAACTTACAGCCTTGCAGAATATCAAAACTGACAGCCAAGCTTAATGAAAAAGGCCCTTTGAAAGGCAGCCTTTTCAAGCAACTCTTAACATAAACTTTGAAGTGGATTTCTTGATAAACCATGAGATCTCTTAATGTAAGCCACTGAGCACTGAACTGCTGATGAACGGGTTTAAATCACTTCAGAAGAGTGAATTAAAATAATAAAAGCAGTCAATTCTGTAGTGGCTGATGGAAGATAAGCCTGCTGCTGTGTTCTATTTGAGATCAAGACAATAAGGCCAAATATTTTAGCAAGATGTTCCGTTCAAAACTTTCAGCTGAAGCTGCAGGAAATGGCTCTGTATAACAAGGATTTGGGAGCCCTGTTTTTGTATGCTTTGTAGAGACATTGATGAATCATCTTACAAGAGGAAGAAATATCAGGCCTATTATTCTTTCCAAAATTAAGGCTAGACTATTTTGGTTCAGAGGAAATGGAAGTGAGGGAAGCAGCAGGCAATAATAATTCCCTCCAAGGTCTGGGATGAATTTATGAAAGTGTGAAAGAAATCTTCCTTGTGTGCTGTGATAGGAAAGTGACATTTTTCTTTTTAAGTGGCCAACCATCATTATTCACAGTGTTGTTGAGTGAAAAGGCCCATACTCAAAGAACTATTCTCTTTTAAAGGTAAACATAACCTTGTTAATCACCAAGAATCTGGACTGTAATGTCCTGGGCTGCTGAAATCAGTTGGCTAAAATCTTAGACAAAAGAAAATAAACAGATCCCTGAATTACTCTTATTCAAAGGAAGAAGATAAAAATCATCTTAGTATAATTGGAAACAGAGTTTTAGCAAACCAATATGGAGAAAGATCTCTTGACTACATCAGTACTGGTACTTTCAAGCTGTGCATACTGTGTGGTCTTGCAAAGTTGTGAATATTCTTAATAAATAGCAAGAGGTGAGAAAAAATGCAAAGAGCAATAAATTATTGATAATAGCACTTTTGTTGTATCTGTAATATTAATTACTCCTAAAAATTTCAAACTGCATTGAACATAAGAATAATGAATTGTAGGGGGTGGAAAGAAATTGTATCCATATTATTGATATTTAGTTCTTTTCAAATCAGTAGGAGTAACTTGCTCCACTGATTTCAAAGGGATCGTGAATGAATTGCAGTTAGATCCATTGAAATCAGTGGAACAAGTTACTCCTATTGGAATCATGGTGAAATGTTAATCCCTAATTTATCACTGTTGAACTAAAAATATTTTAAATATTTTTTTTCTAAATTACCAGCAGAGGGTGATAGAACTTACAAATGTTCTTAGTATCTATTCAGATTTGTTTTGTGGGTGGAAGGTAATATAGTCAGACAAATATATAACATAAACTTGTTAAATGTTTTTCTATCTTAAATTGCTAATATAATAATGATTGTTCTAAAAAAGTGGGCATTTTGCATTGTTGAAGAGGGGGAGGAATGGAGTTTGAGTGGAGCTGAAAGTTACCTTCCTGAGGCGAGAGCGGAATGTAACAGGCAACGGCCACTTTATTCAGTACAGTAACTAATGAGCGAACAACAACTTTCCCGCGTTTGACAGCTCCTTTTATACGAGTCTGTTAACTCGGTAACCAATCAGGAAATAGCTAAACTTGTCCCGCCAGCCGCTAGGGGGAAGCAGTTAGCGGCTAGCTAATATTCAACACCCCTTCCCACCACGTGGGCACATGTGTAATCCTGCAAGTACGTAGGCCTATGCCGGCTCCGCCCCGATTGTCGGAGCTCAGGTGGCTGTGAAGTTGCAGCCAGTGGGCCCTGCGATGCTACTTCGCCATCTGCAGTCGGTTCACCTGGTTCCTGCCCCTGGAGATCCTTGGATGGCTCGGCGGCCGCAACAGGTAAGTGTGACAACCCTGCCTCATCTGGTGAGGGCGTGCTAGAATGGTGTGGGTTGGAAACAGTTTTGGAGGGTTCCTCGCCTGGAAACTCCGCTTGTGTGCCAGCCCCGGTAGATTGATCTGAGACAACCCACCGATTCCGCAGTTGGTCCTGATGGCGCTTCCAAATCCTACCCTGGCCCATATCTACCCGATAGGAACAGGGCCCAGCTATTCCCACGATTGTCCCAGGCAGCCACAAGGGCTGTCCCCTGTAATTCCGGGCGTAAACTGTGTCCTGCAATTGGAAGGGTAGGTGCCTCTTATTCGAGTCTATGGGTTTAGTGGGGTAATACTGTGGGTGTATGCGGTCCAGTGCTGTGCGCAACTTACGGCCCATTAGTAACTCAGCCGGACTCTTATTCATGAGTTGGCACGGTGTGGTATGCTGCACTAAGAGATACCTGGTCACCTGTTCCTGCCAACTCCCAGGGCCCATCTTCCTTAACGCATCTTTGGCCGATCTGACGGCACGTTCAGCACATCCGTTGCTAGACGGATGGAATGGGGCAATAAGACAATGCCTAATTCCCTGTGTCGCTAAGAAGGCCTCAAAGGGGGCTGATGTAAATTGGGGCCCGTTATCCGACACGAGAATGTCGGGCAACCCATGGGTTGCAAATAACCTCCGGAGGGCCTGAATGACGGCATCTGACGTGGTAGAATGCATCAGAACCACTTCTACCCATTTCGAGAATGCATCAGCTACAATGAGGAAGGTCTGCCCTTGCATTGGACCCGCAAGGTTGAAATGCACCCGGGACAAGGGTGCTCTCAGGTCTTCCAATTCCCTTGGAGAATCCTTCGGTGGATGGCACTGTTTTCCTGACACTGCGGGCAGGTAGACACCCAGTCGGAGATGTCCCTGTCAAGATTAGGCCACCACATATAACAACGACCCCGGGCCTTCATGCGAACAATCCCTGGGTGCCCCTGATGTAGCTGGGATAGTAACGAGTGCCGTAAAGGGGTGGAATCACTACTCGATGACCCCACAACAGGCAGCCACTCTGAGTAGACAACTCGAGCCATCGGTTAGCGTAGTGCTGCAATTCTGATGGAAATGGACCCTGCAGCCACCCCCTAGCCATCCAATCCATCACACGAGACAACACCGCATTGCGGGCAGACAAACGAGCGATGTCAGTAGCTGTCACAGGCAATAGCGAGCTGTCAATCAAACAGACGGCAGACGCAGGAACAGGGTCAGGCAGCAGAGTAGGCAGAGGGCAGTGGCTCAACGCATCATGTGGGCAAGATCTCAGCCTGGGCAGTGGATAAGGGTATACGAGTAGGCCAATAGAAATGTTGAGTAATATGTCATCCTGGGAGGCAATATCAGTGGGGCTTGGCGGTCTCCGGCCAGGATCCCGAGGAGAGGCTTGTGATCGGTGACTAACAGGAACGAGCATCTGTAGAAGTAGTGATGAAAACACTTGACACCAGCGACCAGCACAAAGGCCTCCCGGTCCAGTTGAGAGTAGTTCCGTTCCGCCGGGCCCAAGGTGTGAGAAAAATAAGCCACAGGAACTTCTCAGCTGTCTGGTAATGCATGGCTCAAAACAGCGCCCACCCCATACGGGGAGGTGTCACAGACCAGGACGAGTGGTAGGTGGTCACAATACTGGTTAGAACCGAGTTGGAGACCAGGAGGTGCTTAATGGTCTGAAAAGCAGCAGCCTCCCGAAACCCCCAAACCCAGGGCGCCCCACGGTCCAGTAAGCCACGGTTCAGCCACGGACGCTTTATGCGGAAGAAATACCGCATAAAAGTTTAGAAGGCCAAGGAAAGCCTGCAGATCAGCTTTACAGCGAGGGGATGGGGCATCTACAATATCTGCCGCCTTAGCAGGAGTGGGGTGTATGCCAGAACCATCAACAAGGAATCACAAAAACTCCACCTGTGATACAGCAATTTGGCACTTTGCGCAGTTCACTTTTAACCCCATATTGTCAAATTGGCGGAGGACCTGGTGAAGCTGGTCCATTAATTCTGACATGCTTGTTGCTGACACTAAAACATCGTCAAAATATGGTACGACCCCCAGGGATTCTGTGGAGGACTCTCTCCATTAAACTTTGGAAGAGCCCCGGGGCCACACTTACACCAAATTGGAGGCGACGACACCGGAACGCTCCACGGTGTGTAACAATTGTCTGAGCCTCCGCAGTCTCATCGTCAACCATCAACTGCTGGTAGGCTTGAGTGAGGTCCAGCTTTGCGAACACTGACCCCTTGCCAAGGGAGTGCAGCATGTGTTGCACTACAGGAACAGGGTAGGTGTGGCCCAGGAGGGCCTTATTGATGGTCGCCCGATAATCCGCACAGATGCGGATTGAGCCGTCCGCCTTAATAGGTGTTACTATTGGCATCTCCCAACGGGCATAATCAACCGGTTCTAAGATTCCTTGGGAGATGAGCTTATCTTTTTTTTTTTTTAATTTTATTAACATAAACAAACGTAAAACACAAATACATGTAAACACTTATACATTAACAAAGAGTCAATCGACTAACTTCTAGAAAACCTTCGCATCGGTGATTAATGTCCATTTATCCAATTTTCCTTAATCATACTATTTACAAATTTACTTGCTTATACCTTAATATATTAATTGAAGTTCAGCAGTATCTTTCTACAAACATATTAACCATTTATTTATACAATCCTACGGCTCATCTCATGTATCTATTTCTACAATTCTTGAGTTATGTTCTCCTAATGTCCTATGTTGTTGGCCCTATCCTTCTTTCTAACCATGTGTACCATTTTTGCCAAACTAAATAAAAGTCAATGTTCTCTTTATCTTGGAGCTCTTTTGTGAGCCTATCCATCTCTGCGCATTCATTTATTTTTTTTTATTTTTTCTTCTGTTGGTATTATCTCGGATTTCCAATTCTGAGCGTACACTATATGTGCCGCTGTCAATATGTGGATGGTAAGATGAGCTTATCAAGTTCGGCATCCACCTTTGCCTTGAGCGCAAAAGGTACATGCCAGGGCTTAAGCCTGTGAGGGGGAAAACTGGGGTCCAGACTAAAAGACACTGGGGTGCCCTTATAACAACCCAGTTTGCTGTCAAAAACAGCAGGGAACTCCCTGACTAAACTGTCCAGCTCATCAGACTGGATAGCGTTAACCCCTTGTATGGCCAGGCCCAGAGCTTTAAACCAATTAAGCCCCAGTAAACTCGGCAAAGGGGCTGCAACGATGACTATGGGCAGCTTGCCTACAAAGTTCTTGAACTTCACCCTGAACTTTTCACAACCTAAAACGGGGATTGGTGCTCCTTGGTAGTCACGCAGGGTAACATCACATGGAGTGAGGCGGTGTTTCACAAGTTGCGGCACAAGCCGTTTCATGGTGCTCCAAGAAGCAATAGTGGTGGCGGAATCGGAGTCCACCTCCATCTGGCACGGCTTGCCCTCAATAGTGACAGAGATATAGATCTTCTGGCGGAGGGAACAATCGGCTGCCAGGGTAACCATATTGACAGCCGGCGGAACCCTGGCCCAGCCGGACCGGTCATTCTGGATACCGGCTCTCCTGGGCGGATTACATCTACCTCTAGCAGGCAGAGCTGCCGCTGTGGCAACCGGCTGAGGTGACTAGCAAACTCGGGCGATGTGGCCCTGCCGACCACAACGGCAGCAAACCGCCTCCTTGAATCGGCAGGCGGACTGCAGGTGGGACCCCCCATATCCCTTGCATTTGGAATTCATCGACTTAGGTGGCTGAGGCGGTCTCTGTTGACCCTGAATACGGTTCACATCACCAAACTCATCGAGCTCATCCTCAACACTGTAGCTGGAATGTACGGCCTCCCCCTTGGGCTTCTCTGAGCTTTAGCCGTGGGGAAAGTCGGCTATGGATAGTGTAGCGAGTTCTGCCGCGCACGCTTCATCTAACACTTTTTGGAACGAAAGCTCAGGCTTCGCAATAAGTCGCCTCTTCAGGTTTTGATCCCTTACTCCACTGACGAGTCTATCCAACAAATAGTCGTCTAAGTCGACAAATTGACTTTTAATGTATAGCTGCCTTCCTCAGGGCGGCCACATACTGGCTAATGGATTCACCCTCAGCCTGATCTCTATGGTAAAAATGTTGCCTGCGAGCAATCTGAGACGGTGTTGGGGCGTAATGTTTCTTTAATTTGGACATGAAATCGTCCCAAGTCCCTGCGTGAATGGATTGAGGGGCCATCAGGGTCATTGCCATATCAAACATTTCGGGGCCGCAAAAACTCAAGAAATATGCTCTCTTACGTTTATTGGATAAGTCCTGGTAATCATTTGCGATGAGGAAACATTCAAAACGAGCTACATAAGCCTCCCACGACTCTATCGCCGGGTTAAACGGGGTGAATTACTGTGGTGAGGCCATCTTCTGCCGCAGCGCTGGGATGTCACGGCAATGAACGCCGGTCCAATCTCGACCCGCTGAACTGACAACCGAAGTAACAACGTGCCGGCACTGGTTGTCTCATGGGGCCTCAGGGTGCCGACATCCCACCCTCGTCGCCACTAATAAATACTCAACTACGCGCCGGTAATGACTGAGGCGAGAGCAGAATGTAACAGGCAACGGCCACTTTATTCAGTACAGTAACTAACGAGTGAACAACAACTTTCCCGTGTTTGACAGCTCCTTTTATACAAGCCAGTCAACTTGGTAACCAATCAGGAAATAACTAAACTTGTCCCGCCAGCCGCTAGGGGGAATCAGTTAGCTAGCTAATATTCAACACTTATAACCACTCCTGCCTTTCTGGTAATACAAGATTTAAATATTGAATATTTCCTATAGGAGAGACACAAGATGAGTGGAATAAAAACTTATCAGTTTGGAAGAAAAACAAACCTTACTGGAAATAAATAAAATCATTTTTTTAATAAAAATTTCTCTTTTATAAAAGAGAAAATGTAAACACTTTAATTTTAAATATTGATATGCAAATATTCAGCAGTGGAAAAAATCAAATTGCAGAGCTACTCAGATTATTAGATAATAACAATGTTATGCTCTGAGTAGACCACAGGATGGCAGTGGTCTGCTAAAAATAGGATTTCTCCATCCATTCCAAATTCCAAATAAAGAGAACAGAGACTCATTATCGCCAGAAAATATTAAAGAGAAGACAAAGATTAGGATTAGATCCTTGGGAACATGCCTGAATGCAATGTTGACATTAAAAACTCAATTTCCTAAATTATACACAAAATTAAAAAAAACTTTGATTTAGCAAAGGTTATAATCCAAACTTAACCTTCATGCTAAACTTGTTATCTACTAATGTAGAAATACCGTAGTCTTTAAACCAATATTTCCTTTATTTTTCAATTCACTTGTAGCTTTTCACAGATTTCTGGAGATGGTGCATTCTATTTGTTTTTCAGTCTATATTCAGAGACCTCTGTCTCATTTTAAAAAGAAAAAGCCCCCTTTTTTAGTCCCAAGAGGCACTAGATCAGTGGTCACCAACTGGTGGTCCACTGTTGGTCCATGAGAAAATTTTGGTGGTCTTCAGAAAAATTATTTGCATTTTTTATATTGCACTAAATACTATTTATCATTTTAAAAAGTTCATATTAGTGGTCCATGAGATTTAAAATTATGAATTCAGTGGTCCCTGAGGTCCGAAAGGTTGGTGACCCCTGCACTAGGTGACTCTTTCAGTCTTTGGGTGACAAACTACATAATTCCTTCCTAAAGGTATTGACAGTGTCTATAGTCTGCTTGACAGAATATATATTGGGAATGTGTGAGTTCTCCATAAGGGTATAACGTTTGGAACAATATAGTTATGTTATCATTACAGCTTCCAATTGAATCAACTGGTCATTCACCAAAGGATGAACTGCTGCATGATTATGTAAATATTTATATTTTATTTATTTATATCCCATCTGTATTATATCCCATCTGTATTATTTTTATTAAAAATTCAAACCGACGAACATACCTAATATTCTTTCTTCCTCCTGTTTTCCCCATAACAAACACCCTGTGAGGTGTGTTGGGCAGAGGCAGAGTGGGTGACTGGCCCAAACTAACCCAACTGGCTTTCATGCCTAAGGCAGGACTAGAATTCATAGACTCCCAGTTTCAAATCTGATGCCTTAACCAGTAGATCTGACTGGTTATATCCCATTGATAACATCAAATGGGCTCTGAAGAAATCACATGTACATTTTAAAAATGTAATACAAAAATGCAAACCAATTTCAAAATTAGAACAATTACATTTGAGCTAATATAGGTACTTCTTTTACTGTACACGTGGCAATATTTCCCCAAGTGTTTCAGATGTAAATTGCAATGATATTAATATAAAACTTATGTGTCAAAGAGAAGGGGGAATGGAAAACAGTAAAAATAAATCCTCGGGGGGGAGGTGGTATGCAAAGTGGAATATTTTGCCACCGGAAAAATCTAATTTTTCATTTTACAACATCCAACCATATATATGGAGCTTGTTCTAATGGAGATTCATCAACACCAGTGCAATATTGTATTGCTACTATTCTAACATTGCAATATTCCTGCTGCCAAAACGGCCTTTGACATTCTGAGCCCCTTGCTTGTGGAAACATTAGAAGGGAATTGCTGTTCTTCCACACTGCAGGAAGAAATGATTCAAGATCTAAGAACACAGCATTGAAAAGTTTCCCCAAGAGTCTAATATTTCAACTTCCTTGTATTGAAGGAAAATGTACTACACCTAAACCACCCCAACAGATGTTTATCAAATCCCTGAAACATTGCTGGAATTTTCCTGATTTCCTTATGTGTCGTCCCTTCCTGCTTCTGATTTCTTCAGTATTCTTGTGGTAGATGTTTTAATGTTTGGTCTAAATTTATATGATGCATACAGAGAGGAGGAGGAGGAGGAGGAGATGATGATGATGATGATGATGATGATGATGATGATGATGATGATGATGATGCTGGAGATATTGCCATTCAGATACAATTATAGTTCTTGGGGAAAGAAAATTTGGAATAGCATTTTCCTTCTTTTACTTAACACATGGGAACTGACTAATCAGTTGGTTGTTAAATAATGAGTTGCAACATCTCCTGGAAATAGAACAGTATAGAGTGCTAGGATCAAGCCCATCATTAAGGAGAGTGAGATGGCTGAAAATTATTGGTGTCATAAAAGGTGACATTTTAACTGGATTCGTGATGTTTATTGCCAGTGATGGAGGATGCACATTATGTGATTTATTTCCTTCAGTACTGGAATTATTGATAAGCTTTGAATAGGTGAATGTATGCCACGGACTACTCTGCCTCAGGTGAAAAAATGTCTGGGGTCAACCCTATCAGGTACCTCCATGATTGATCAATGATAACAGAGTTGTCAGGAATGTGGGAGGAAGATATATCAGTGCTGGCATGCCCTTTTCAATTTCTGATGGAAGAATGATCTTTTTTATAATATTGTATCTGGGTGAGATTCAACTGTTCAACTACTGTAGAAGAGGAGAGAGAAAAGACAGGCTGCTCTAATGAGACCATTCTTCTCTTTATTTCTCTCCTTACCTGAGAATGTCAGCATGCTAATGCTACCATCAAACAAATACTTCAAAATACACATATATAAATTCAGATGGATGCAAAAGAGCTCGATCATTAAAGAAGGTGTGAGAGAAAACTCAGTTGTTTATGGGACGGGAAATTGCTTGAATTTCTGTGGTTGCAAATATTCAGGAATACGTGCTGAGATGGCTTTACCAGCACAGAGGCTTGTGAGAAAGGCACACTCTTGGATAAATCCTGCTGTGTAGTTCACGTCATTGAAGGAAACATCAGCATCACTACTCTATGCTACAGAGTAGTGGTTACAAAAGCACTTTTTTCTATGTTTCTGTTACAGAAACACTTATTTCTGTATAAATCTTCATTATTTTACCTGGAGTTGCTTCCAGCCTTTTGTGCATTTATTTTGCATTTGTTTTGCTGTATTGTATAGAGGTTTTAGCCTCCATCGATCATCTATATCAGCGATGGCGAACCGTTTAGACACCGAGTGCCCAAACTGAAAGGTGTGTGCGCACATGCATGAACGCAGACATGCATGGACACGCGCACATGCGCAGCAGAGGCCCGAAGACCAGCTGGCCAGTGGGAGGCAGGGCATCCCATCACCAGCAGCGCGACAAAATCTTTTTCTTTCATGAGCTTCTGTTTCATCTTTTGCAGGGAAACAGAAGCTCACGAAAGAAACATCATGGAGATCTGACCTGGAGCGACAGTGCACGTGCCAGCAGAGAGGGCTCTGCGTGCCACTTCTGGCACGTGTGCCATAGGTTCGCCATCACGGACCTATATGATGAAATAATTTAAGTCCAGTTTTGGGCTCTTCTGAAAAATGTAATCCAGCAAGGAGAGGCTTGGATTTGTTATTTCTTAATGGAAATGGTTTCAACATTGGCCAAAGAGTACCTGGAACTTTATGTTCTATTAGCTATGTTCTGTTATCACAGAATGAAGAATTATCCATTTAGAGATGCTGTTTTTCTAAATGCCAGACATTTGCATATTTGCTAAACTTAGAAGGAAAGTGACCAATACCCTGAATAAATACCATTTATTCCACAGATTTTTGAGCATTTCGGTGAACATCACAGAGTGACAGAGGAAGCTGGTTTTTCATGGCTGGGATTTTACTGTATCCATTTTGTATTCCTCTGGCTAAACCCTTGCTTCTCATGATGTCCTTGGTGAAAAGGGAGGAAAAGAGAATGCAAACATCTGCTTTTTATAAGCCAGTCCAAGCCTTCATAACTTGATCTTAACAATCATGAATAATTTTCCAGTCGCAATGTGATGAAGCCTGGATTGCTGTGGCTAATTACATCTCTCCATGTCTCTCTCTCTCTCCCTCCCCCTCCCTCCCTCCGACAGCAAATCATGCAAGTTTGCCCCATCAACAAAATACAAAATAAATATAGCTCTTCTGTCATATCCATAAATTTGTCACAAGCCATAAATACAGCTCTTGGCCACATCCATTATTTGAAAACAATAGTCTGATTTCTGAATGTAGCTTTGAAACATGAAAGCATTAATAGTATATGGTTCTTAAAGTGAGCAAGGAACCTTTGTCCCATAGCTCTGGCTTTTGCTTTCGGAATAGAATGCTTAGAGAGGCACTCCAGGGCAGTGGTCGGCAAAGCTCTTCTAAATTTGTTACATATCATGTTCAGAATTACAGCCTAGTATTCACAATAAGATATGCTGAGTTCCTTCTTTGCCTCTCAGGCCTGCTGGGATTCAGTGTGGGCAGCGTTTAGCCCTGGAGAGTGCAAGAAGGCAAAGGTTATGTACAAGCCATAGCAGAGGCTTCCATTAGTTCATCTTTGCTGTTTTATGGGAACCCCATGCTCTAAGGAAATCCAACGCATTTGGGAAATAAATGCCATTCCCGCACAGAATCAACATATTGTAAATTGTTCTCCAAGCCTGAATTATACTGAGAGTAAAATGGATTGGAAGGGAGAGCCTTTTTTTTAAAAAAAGAAACATGTCCAGCCCTAACATTAGACCACGCGAATCAAACATCTCAAGCAGAAAATGCTGGAGGGAGATGGTGCACTGGTGTTAGTCATTTACCTTTGCCTTTTAAATTTCCTGGTTCTTTTTGCTTCTGCTAGATGTACTAATAACATGATTTTAGTCCCTTAAAGAAGTCTGCTGGCTTAGGTGTGCTGGTAAGCATTCAACAACACAATGAATGTGGAAAGTCAACTGCTACCCTGTTTTCCCCAAAATAAGACATCCCCTGATAATAAGCCCAATCAGACTTTTGAGCACATGGCAAGAAGGCCAAGCACTTATTTCAGGGTTCAATAAAATATAAGACAGAGTCTTATTTTTGGGGAAACACGATAGTTTAGTCTGTTTTGGAATATAAATAGGAAAAGGTGTCAACCTCCTTTGCCTCTTCTGGAAAAATATTTTGGACCAACCCTGCTTGGAATAATGGCAAACAGCATGCAAAAAACTGGTCTAGAAAGCCAGAATGCATGAGATAACAGCCTGTCTCCTGGATGCCCTCTCTCTGAAAAGCTGCTTTAGAGTCTGAGAGCCCCAGACAGACATGAAGGTAAAATTGCACAAAGTTTAACCCTTTGCATCTGAATGGGAATTTTAAACACACATCTAACTGAGGAGGTTAGTCATCAGTCACCATGTCAATTGTGCTCTCTAAGGATTCAACCAGATTAATCATTTGTCCACATCACCACACATTCTACCGCACATCTGCTTACCACTTGACAGCATGAAACAAGCAGCGTTTAGGCATTCTCTCTTGTACGATTAACTGTGTGAAGGAGAGTGGAACATGCTGTCAAAGTTTGCCTCCTTCAAACATACCATTTGACATTCTGCATGAATCGGGGTGTGTGTGAACATCTAAAATGGGAGGGACTCTTCCATAAGCAGCTTGTACAATCTGGAATTTTCTTGCTGTAGAAGGCCAAAAACAATGAGAATGGATCATATTGGAGTGGGAGGGACTTGCCAGGACATCTTCATAGGAAAAGAGAGAGAGGGAGAGGGAGAGATATGGAGGGAGAGATGGAGAGAGGGGGAGGGAGGGAGAGAGAGAGAGAGAGAGATGGAGGGAGAGATGGAGAGAGGGGGAAAAAGGGGGGAGGGAGAGGGAGATATGCACCATCTCCATGGTCTGAACTGTTCAAAATTACAATGCCATTGAAAAAAGTAACTAATGACTGTTTTTCACACTTATGACCATTGGTCATGTGATCAAAATGTGAACTTTTGGCAACGGATGGTTGTAGTGTCCCAGTGTCGGGTAATTTTACCTTTTGTGACCTGACAAACAAAGTCAGTGGGGAAATCAGATTCACTTAACAGCCATGCTACTAACTTAACAACTGTAGTGATTCACTTAACAACTATGGCAAAAAAAAAGTTAGAAAATGGGACAAAACTCACTGTCTTACTTAGCAACATAAATTCTGGGCTCAATTGTGGTTGTAAGTTGCAGACTACTTGTACCCACTTTGTACCTTCTCCAGATATTCTTTGATGAAAGAGGATGGTTCTCTGGACAAGACAACATATCTGGTCATCTATTATTGTTGTGCAGAACAGGAATGCTATTATTTGTTGAATGCCTCTGAGAGGATTGTTTTGGGGTAATCTCAGAGCTTGGTTTTTGAAAATCTAGCAAACACAAAATAGTAGGACAAAAAAATACACATCTGAGTCAGATCTGTGACCTTGAGCAAACAAGCTTTCCATGATTCCAAGAACACTTCATCCAGCCCTTAGTGCTCTTCCTCTGAGGAGGAGACCCAAAGTGCTCATAGCCAGCCCTCACTTAATTTAAACTTGAAGGTGCTTCTACGTGTTTCATTGTATGAACTTCTGACTCCACTCTGGGTAACAAATGACTGAACTTTTCATACTGCTTTTGTCTGGACAATTTCTTTCAAAGACCATCTACTTGTGTGTAGTATGTGTGTGTAATTATGCATATGAATCAGGGGTGAAATCCAGCAGGTTCTGACAGGTTCTAGAGAACCGGTAGTGGAAATTTTCAGTAGTTCGGAGAACCAGCAAATACCATCTCTGACTGGCGCCAGTGTGGAGTGGGAATGGAGATTTTGCAGTATCCTTCCCCTGCCATGCCCACCAAGCCATGCCCACCCAGCCATACCCACAGAACCCTTAGTAAAACATTTGAATTCCGCCACTGATATGAATGATTGAAGAATGTCAGGTCCAATGTTTTGTAGCATTTTGGCTCCGCCCCTTTGAATTTAACAGAATAACAAGAGTTGGAAGGGACCTTGGAGGTCTTCTAGCTCAACCCCCTGCACAAGAAGAGGCTCTATACCCTTCCAGACAAGTGGCTGCCCAGTCTCTTCTTGAAACCCTCCAGTGATAGAGCATCCAAAACTACTGAAGGCAAGCTAGTTAATGGTTCTCATTATTGGGAAATTTCTCCTTAGTTCTATGTTTTATATTCACCAATTTTAAGAAATGTAAAAAATATCTTGGGCCGGCAAAATTTTACCTGACCAGTCAGTCAACATGATGGAGGGCAGCTGTGGCTTCTGATCTCAGCTGCAATTACTTTTCCTCAGGAACATCACAGTAGGTTCTGCAAAGGAAAGCCTATGCCTTTTGGAGTGTGAGTTCTCTGCAGAGGCTGTTCTGCCTAGCAGAGCTCAAATTACTTGGAGCAGAGGGAGCTAAGGAGAGACCCCCTGGCTGGAAGTATATTTAAACAGCAGTGCCTCCTTCCTCTTAAGGATACTTCCTCTCAAACCTAGTGACAAGTATGTGCCATGTTTTATGACTGCTTACGAAAGAGGCTTTGCCTTGAGTGGATTTTGTAGCACTCCAGGGACCTTAAATACCTTTTTTAAGAGATCACCAGAAAAAAGCGCCTCAAAGGCAAAGGTGGGGAAATAGGGTTGGCCAATGAGAAGGCGAGTTTGTTCTGAGCATCCACTCCTCATTGTCTCTGCAGCCGCTGCCGCTGCAGCCACAGGCTTCCAATAGCAGCCGAATTTTGGAGAGCCTGTGCCTCTTGCCAAAGAATCCAGAGGTGGCAACAGAAGTAGCAGCAGCTGTGTGGGGGATATGAATGGGATTCCTTCTCTCTTGGCTCAGGGAGAGGCTGCCAAACTCTTACAAACTGAGGCTGGGGAAGGGAAGAAGAACCGGCAACTTGCACAGGCAAAAGTAGTCGTGTTTCTCTGCCTCTCCTGAATCTGTGGAAAGTAAAGTTCTTGGGGGGTGGAGGAATAAGGAGGGAGGGGGAAAGGACTTCTGTTGCTGCTTTGAAAAAAAAGATTGATCCAATGCATTCTTCACAACCAGACTGGATCCTTTGTGATGCTTGAGGTGGGAAGCTGAGCACGTTGCTGAGGTACCAGAGAAAAGGAGGGAAAGCCATGGATTTCCATGACAATGTCTTCCTGCGGGCTGTAGGATTCTGCGCATCACTTTTTTTTGTCATCCTTGTTTTGCCTACCTGTGCCCAAGATGGAGTGGTAGAACCTGAGCCCGCCATGGAAGAAATCCCACAAGGAGCATCTACCTTGGCTTTTGTCTTTGATGTGACTGGCTCAATGTACGATGACTTAGTTCAGGTCATTGAAGGTGCCTCCAAAATTTTGGAAACCTCTTTGAAGAGACCCAAGAGGCCACTGTACAACTTTGCACTGGTTCCCTTCCATGATCCAGGTAAGGCAGTATTTTCAAGTGTTCTAAAATTGAGAAATACTTAGAAAGACATGCCTGTACAGATAGTTGGGGATTTTTAAAGGTTTATTTTAATAACAGAGGTGTGTGTGTGTGTGTGTGTGTGTGTGTGTGTGTGTGTGGTGTTATTAAAATGAGATGCTCTCAGTATGTGTGTCTGTGTGTGATGTAACAAATAAAAGGACCAGGGATGTATGAGAACAGGTTGTCCTCAAATAGTGTTAGATTATAAAAGACATTATAAACATTATAAAAATAGAGACAGTACAGAATTATTTCTATTCATAAAATAGTGATTCTATTCATAAAAGAAAAGAAACTCCCCCAGAAGAAACTTCCAAGAGACTTCCTTAATTAAATAAATGTAACTTCTGCAACACATTAATGTGCCAAAATAGGTGCATTGTTTGGGAATTGAATTGTGAATTGAAAACAGAGTTTATGACTGCAGAACATGGTTTTATTAACTATACATGGCATCTATGGAGAAAATATTCCTAAACATCAGTTTATATTCAGTATATAAACATGCTATGTCATGTTTTCAATCAATGTTTTACAAATTTTTATTGTAAATGAAATACTTTTTCTTTTAAAAGCCCTTCACTCAGCATAATAATCATGAATTACATACAGAAGCCTTCACTTACCTAGTATTTCCTGGACTGGGGTTTACCGTATAACTCCCTTTACCCTCAGCCAGACAACTATTGCCCATGGGAACTGTAGTCATCCAGAAGACTCCAAGTTGGAAAAGACAGGATATGTTTTATATATTCTTCAAAAGCATCTTTAACACTCCCCTGCTGAAACTCATTGTATTTCCCATGAAAAATTCTTGGGACACAATCAAATTTTATGGCTGGTGCTTCAGCTGTCTCTTTATTGTCCTCCCTGCTTTCCTTCTACACACTGTTGTTCATGGATTCTTCCTGCTTTCTCTCCCACTCCATAGCATCTGTTTTCTATTCCTTTCTTTACACTTTCTCTTCTTTTAACAAACATCTTTGGATGATCCTTCAAAAAAAGAGAATGCAGACTGTCCCAGGCTGGGGCATTGTACACAAATCACTACAAACACAAAAAAATGTCTGTCTAAAAATCTGAACTTCCAACTACTTCTTTCTCCTGAGCTATTCTGGAATGAAGTCATCTGGAATTTATTTGAGTTGTGGGAATGATAAAAGATAATCGCTTTTCAGCTATGACTCTATTTGCTCTTTAAGGAAAAAGTAGCCATTGAATGGTGAAATTCTTAGTATGATTGATAAGAAAATAGGGATGCATGCTTAAAGCTATTTTTCGCTAGATAGCCTAGAGTTTTCCCCTCAGAATAAGAATTCGTTTTCTTTCTTTTGTTTTGCTTTTTGTTCATATAAGGCACCAACATATTTGAGATAAACTGCCACCGCAGTGCAATATGTACCAGCAGAGGGCCCAAAGGTCTAACATTGGAGTCCCATGGTGGTATTTTAGATAACATTTTTTAATTCAACTTTCTTCCAGATTGCTAGGGAATTGGATGGGGTTAAATTGATTTCAGTTTGAGCAACTGGCAGTATTTAGGTGACATTGCCAGATTCTCAGATCCTAGGTGCTGAAACACAAACACAATTTAAGACACATTAACTATAAGCTAGTTTGTGGTGTGATTTTTCAAAACAATGGTTGTCGTGAGAAAAACAACTATGTTACAGAATGACTTGACCAATTTTTCCAGTTTTAGATATGGAAGGAATTACTAAAAAGCTTTGGTCAGAAATGTGAACTCTACTTTTATTGAAGATGTGCTCCTAGATGATAACTCTTGCTCCCTCTTGTTAAAGACATTGAAATTTTTAAAATTACTACTTTGTCAAGAAGCCACATGATCATGTTTCTTTATGTATAAACATAAATGTCATTACAAAGGGAAGAGCTTTTAATATGATTTGAAAGAAAGGTCTGGTAGATTGCTAGCTGCTATCTAAGGACAAAGACATTCCTTGTAAGATGTTCAAGTTGTTAAATGTGCCAGCAAAGGAAGTATTTCCATCATGACCAAAACTTAAAGAGCAACAATAGCTATTCTTCCTCCAACTTTTCTTTTTAAAAAATCAAATAAAAACTGTTCAATGCCACTCACAGTATGTACTCAGGTTTTTTTTGGTTAATGTCCTGGAAATAATTAATAGCTGCATTCCTGGGATTAGGAACTAGACAATAAAGAGAAAGGGAATCTTTATGGACATAAATTATAGGTGCTCTGGAGAACATAAAAAAGATACTTTACAAGATGTGTTAGCACACATGTAACTATTTTGCTGATCATTAAATAATGATGCCCTTTGGTGGGCTTGCATAACTGCTTAAAAAACTGAGACTGATTGTGTTTGTGCAAACAGGCAATATTTTACTCAGACTGCTCACACAAAGCCATTCTGTGGTGACTACAGAATGTCAGAATTCCTGAATTTAGAAACAACTGATCTTGGAGGGGAAAAAATTGACATATCCTGATCCGAATTCTAGCAATGGGGTGGAATTTTTGACATCAGGTATTATAATACTCCCCTCATAAAATATCCCATGTGCCAGAAATTTAAAAATACAGTTAAAACACATTTTAAATGTGATTTGGACAATCTTACTGAGATAATTATACAAGATAGTTGAATCTTGTATATAATATAGTTGAAATTTGAAATTTTCACTAGAAAATTAATGGATTTTCATGTAAGAGCTTTGGAATTTCATGAAATTTGGCTCTTCTTGGAACAGAAAATCCTAGGGAGAGAAGCATCCAGATCTATCTGCTAATCCTTCTTTCAAGCCCTTCAGAAACAGAAGATGCAAGACTAGAAAAATTTAGCTGAGAGAAAAAGTGTGCAATTGATGCAAAAATGTGAATTGAGGAATTTGTTGGAATCAGGACAGAGATAGCTGGGGAAAGACCCTAGAGCAATGGTTTCTCAGCATTGACAACTTTAAGATATGTGGTCTTCAACTCCCACAATTCCCCAGCCAGAGAGTTTCTCAACCTTGGCAATTTTAAGATGTGTGGAGTTCAAGTCCTAGAATTCCCCAGCCACTGACCTAGAGGTCAATTTCTAAGCCCTTTTCAATCAAGGCTTTGAAAGTGGCAAGGAGCCAGTGCTTTGGGTTTGAAGGAGACATATTCATGAGGGAAAATATTGGGAACACATGTTGATTGAGCTCAAATGCTGAAAGGCTGATTGTTGAAAGAAGGCTTTGGTGTTACTTGAGCCTCCTCAGCATGTTCTGATATTGGCAATATTTGTTAGGACACCCTGTGTAAGCTGGGGTTCTGCACATTCTCATTTTAATTTGGGTTGACTCCTCTATAGATTTGGTCTTGGACAAAGTTGCATCGTACTCCTGAGTTTTCAAGCCAATGTAAAGTTAATTGACAGCTGGTGGCAGTGCTTGGAATTTCCTGTTTGGAATTATTGTTTAATCAGGTTGATTATAATTGGTTCATTACTTGCTCAGGATCTAGATTTTGTAACTGGAGAAAACCTCTAGTGCTCTGTCTCTTTAAAGAGGGTTTAAAAAGGAGGTTCTGGTGAATCTCCTGTCTCTGTTTCTGGGTTTACTCAGTGTTAGAAGGGGAGGAAGAAGGGTGGGAGGAAGACAAATGACATGTGGGGTACATCAGGGCTCAATGCACTCACATTTCTGTTTATATGATGCCACTGGATGAGGTCATTGGGGTCAAACATCTTTGGCATGCTGATGATACCCAGCTGTACATTTTAACCCCAGGCCAATCAGGTGATGCCTTCCAGGTCTTGTCTCAGTATTTCGAGACTCTAGGTTTCTGGATGGGAAGGGGTAAGTTGAAGCTCAACTGTCATAGGATAGAGTGGTCACTGGGCTACCAACATCTGGAAGCACTCCATCTTTAGCTCTGAATGGTGACCACATTGATCCCTTTGAGAGGGATGCACAATTGGATTCACAACTCATAGCTGTGGCCAGGAGGGCCTTCGCACAAATAGAGTTAAGACCTTATGTAGACTGGGAGGTTCTTAAGACAGATGTACATTGTGTGGCCATTTTCCAGTTATTGGAGAAATAAAGAGGTAGAAAAAAAGAGCAGTCTAATGAGTAAGCAACACCGAGTCCTTAGTCTAGCTTCTTGCAGCTTACCTTCCACCAGTGGTGGGTTGCCCCCGGTTCGCACTGGTTCTATAGAACCGGTAGTAAAACTGGTGGGAGGCTTTGCCCATGTCATCAAAACGCTTCTGCGCATGCGCAGAAGAGCACGTGCACAGCACTGCTGTGAACCGGTACTAAAGGTAAGTAGAACCCACCCCTGCCTTCCACATATCTTGTATAAGTGTCAAAAACCAAACTGATTAAGAGTTTGGAGATATATCATTTTGTACATTTGGAGGGCTACAAATGGGAAAATATTATTTAATATAAGAACACAATTGTAACAGTGAGGCATTTTTCATTTGCTCTTTTGTATAATGGCTTAAATGTTGGTTGCTTTGCTAAATAATTTTTTAAACCAGTTACCTATTGAAGAGCATCTTAGAGTGACAGTCTCTTTAACCTAGTGCTGCAGGGGTGAGTTCTACTTTCCTTTACTACTGGTTCACAACGGGGCTGCGTGCGCGCTCTTCTGCGCATGCACAGAAGCATTCTGATGATGTCAGGGTCGGTGGGCGGAGCTTCCCTCTGGTTTTACTACCGGTTCTATAGAACTGGTCCAAACTGGGGGCAACCCACCACTGTAGTGCTGGCAGTAAAATCCTTGGAAAGCTGAAATGAGATGAAGAAATGTAGTTAAGGCAACTATTTACTCAATATTAGATAAAGCTTAAGCAAAAAAAAAAAAAAAAGCACAGAAGAGAGTAGAGAATTGTGTAAAGTATGCATATGCCAATATTTATGTATAGTGTCTATATCAATGCAAATCAGAATGACCAGTTTTAAGGGAAATAGGACATCTTTCACTAGAGAAGGCCCCCTATGCTCTTGTCTTTTACATAGACAATCTTAAGTATCCTTTCAGAGTATTCCTTCAGGTATACCCCATAGCTGACCCAAAATATGACACCAGTGCCAAGATTTGTATGAATTCTTCTGTTTGGACATGACTATTCCTAACATTTTAAAAAAGTTAGGGCCCTTGATTAGGGCCAAGTCAAATTCCTGGAAGAAGTTAGCATTTATGAGTGAGCAAATGCTCAACCCCTCCACTCCAGATTTGGTGTTCTTGTTATGTAAGAGTACAAAGAACTGGATAATAGAGCAGAAGGAGAAGATGTAAATGACACTGAATTTGCTCTTTTGGAAAGCTGAGTAATGCATTGCTTCTTCTGTATTACTTGACCTGTATCATCTCTTCCTGACACTCCACCTTGTGCTAGGAAAGGAAGAGAGGGAAGAGTAATCTGGGAACTTTGAATAGTGCTTCTTCTCAACTACTATGGTTTTCCTCATCCCTACCAGGGATGAAATGCTACCGGTTTGCACTGGTTCAGGGGAACTGGTAGTAATAAGAGCTACTGGTTCGGGTTAACCGGTATTTCCGATGATCAGCTGTGCCACACGATTTATATTCGTTAGAAAGCAGGAAATTCTGCTTTCTAGCAAATCTAAATTGCATGGCACAGCTTTTCCCCCCCCTTGCTGTTCTACTTATCTTCAAACGGCTCTTTTTTCCGTGCACAGCATGCATTTGGCACGCACTGTGCATGCACGGGCAGAGAACTGGTGGCAACCCATGGAGGATTTCATCACTGATCCCTACCCACTTGTTCAGTGTAATGCAGTACTTGCTGGAGGCGATGTCACCTTTCATGAGTTCTTCCAAGGTTTTAAGATTCTGGTTTTGCTCAATCCAGCAGTAATAATTCTTTAACCAAATGGTTTAAGTTGATTCTGTATATGTCTTGGGCACTGGTGGGTTGTCCCCAGTTCGGACTGGTTCACAAGAACCGGTAGTAAAACCGGCAGGAGGTTCTGCTCACCGACCCCGACGTCATCAGGAAGCTTCCGCGCATGTGCAGAAGTGTGTGCGGCCCCGTTGCGAACCGGTAGTAAAGGTAAGTAGAACCCACCCTTGGTCCTGGATAATGATGTTGATGATTTCATTACATTTCCATGGAGATTATCAATCATCCAGGTCATGGTTGTCCCAAATCTTTGGGATTTCATTAAATTGATTATAGCTACCCACTCCAATAGATTCATGGCTGGCTTTCAAAATCTAACACTAAGATAAATCAATTTAAATTAAAACAGACCAGACCCAAAACAGCAAGTCAAACAGTACTCCCCCCCCCAAACATACTAACTTCAGTTCTGGGATCAAAGCCATATTTTAAGGGATTTTCAGAACCCCAGGTGAGTGGGTGTCTGTATCTGTGGAAGATGCTGTTCTAGAGGGTGGGAACCACAAAACAAAAGCACACTCAGTCTCACAAAATGCCAACTTTTGGTAAAAGGAAATTAGAATGCATCTACTCTGTCTGAACATATCAGATGTCCTTGAATATACCAGATGGCCAAAAACAATGGAAGAAAGATGGTCCCTCAGATAACCAGATCCTACACCATGAAGGGCTTTAAAAGTAACAACCAGCACCTTGAATTGCATCTGGAATCCAACTGACAGTCAATACAGCTCATGTAGCTGTGGTGACAACTGGACACAATGAGAAGTGCCTAACATTGTTTTGACCACTGCATTTTGAACAAGTTGCACCTTCTGTATGGTTTTCAAAGGCAGCCCATGAGGATTCTTACAGGAATGAATTTGATAATTGGAATTCATTTTGAAAGCTAGCTTGATACTTGCACAAAATTATTTCCCAACCATACACTGCTCAAGGGAGATGGGCTATAGAAATTATGACTGATTTGTATTCTAGTTTCACAGTTTTGAAAATATGGGAAACAGGAAGGAAAAATAAAAGTTTCTTCTTATTTAAGAAGATGCCACATTTAAAACCGCATTTTAAAGCACCTTACCCGGGCAACATTTGCAATTGGCTCTGTTCTTTAAAAAAATGGAAAGGCAATAGTCTGAACTGGCACTTCTACCTTTGCCTCTATTCCAGTTCCCTTCCTTATGTTTATTTATTTATAAATTAAAGCTATATTCTGCTATTTGGTCAACAAAAGCTGTTAATTGCAGCTCATTAAAATACTCTCTACAGCTATACTTACTTTCATATTTTCCATCTGTTTTGACTCAGCATCTCTCCAAATTCCAGAGTTCCAAAATGCAAAATGAGTCAATCTATGCAAGTTAAACATTGTCACATTTTCATAATTTCATATTTCGGCTATATTAATTGCAAAGGTGGACATTAACTCATAATATACTCCTCTGTACAGAAAGAAGATAGATTTATCTATAATAATTTTAGCTACGCTATGGATTGTTTTAAAATAATTATTTTTATTTTAGATTACTCAAACCTGTGCACAGAGGAGAACAATCTGGTATTTTAAGCACCTAAAGACTCTGAACAAAGATAACAAAAAGTTAGATACAATGCACTGTATACACTTTAATAATGTAATGCATCAAACAATGTAACTTAACAAATAGTAGAAGTAGCCTTTAAGTGGGAGAGATTCTGAGTATGCATGTGAATGATTTGTGTAACCTTGGGTCCATGTGTAAAAGATGATTCATCTGGGCTGCAGAAATCCAGATGACCACTGGAAAGAGTTAAGAGCTTTCTACTCTCTTTGCTGACATCATATGGGTTTTTAAATCCAAGTATGGTAGACCCAGTTGTAAGAAAAGTAAAGACCATGTGTTAGAATTATGTGGAGACTTAGATTCTAGGATGAAAAACTTCCTGGACTCAACCCTTTTCTCTCCCCATTTTCAGTTCTCACTTCTGTTTCAGGGAGAAGAAGATCTGCAACTGGAATGCAGTCATATTGTTTAAATTAGTGTTGGGCATAGAGTTTAGTGCGGGAACACAGAGAGGGTTAAATGTAAGCAGGAAGCCCATTGTAATTTTAAAAGCCTAGGCCACTAGTTAGTTTTCATGAGCTGCAATATCTCAAGGGAAGCTGAATATTATTGAAACATTTCCTGCATTCTCTTAGGCTGCACAATGGAATGCTGAAAATTGGTTTTGCAAAAGAACTCTTTATTTTTTTTTTAAACAGTCAGTTAAGTTTAGCTGGATTGGCCTGATTGTTTTTACTAATAATTGTTTTTGGAAAAGAAGAAAGAAAAAAGTCATTGGGGAGAAATGAGTTGCTTTCTTGTTTTGCAATTTCAAATAAAGAGAGGTAAAAGTCATTTTATTTGCAAGCAGATCATGGCCTTTCTTTTCTTTTCTTTAAATTTTTTTTTCTTTTTGCATGCCCATGTTGTCAGCTTAGTTTGTCTCACTTGGTTTAGCTGATTCTTGATGACTCAAATTGATTGGAGTCCTCCTAAAAGATGTTGGTTTTGAAAAGAATCAGAGTGTTCTTACCTATGATAATTTTCAAATACTGTTTCAAAAGCAGTGTTTCCCTAAAGGGGAACGCATAAAAAGCACCTTTCTTCCAAGTCATTAAAGCAGCAATGTCTTTTCCCAAGCATTTGTAGCTGCTTCATAAACTGCTCCTGTCTGCCTCCATACAAACATGGACGTACAGTTCACAGTGAAGTAAGCTATTTTAAAGATTTTAATTACACATAGGGGGTCTTTGGAGCAAAACACCACTTCTGAAGAATTTGCATAATTCTACCATCATTTGATATTGTGACAATCACCCATTAATGAATCTTCATTTGTGATCCAACTTGCAGTTTGTTAATGATTGTGAGGACATTATACTAAATGGCTTGGTTGATCTTATTGCAGTGCTTTCAGATAGTGGAATGAAATGGTATGGTTAGGATACAGTTAAATTTAACTGGCATTCTTAGGATCGAATTAAATTATATGCTAAGGCAAGTCCTTTGGCTATCAAAAGAAAGCAAAGCTGGGAATACCTCTTGAATTATTTGCTTGATATTTTTATCCAGTGGATTCCCCTTTGCCTTTGCACACACTTACCAAGTTCTTTGATTGTAGATGTTGCAGAAATTAAATCATATTAATCCTTTGCTTTTGCCTCTAATGTTGCCTGACAGAAGTGACACCATATTGCTTGCTTTTGTTCTTCCTGTGGTAGAATCAAAATATTTGTGGATATTTACTGGACTGCGTCCAGATGTTTTGAGTTCTGGAATCAAGGATTCAAATGCAAGTTTGAAATATAATTGTCCATGTGGTACATATGACTTTAATGAGCTCTTATCACTCATTTTATGTACTAAAACAAGAAATGTTTACATTGTGTTGTCCTCAGCCAGGAGAGTTGGATCACAGAGTTTTTTTTTTATTTGGACGCAATAACCACACAATATGAAGACTTAAGGTTTATTCCAAGGCAAAATAAGAAATTTGCATAATAACATAACATGAGACAGCATTCAAAGAATATACAGGCATACTGAGGATATAATATAACCCAAGAGAGTAATCAAAGAATATTAACACAAGACAGTGATTTGAAATATTCAAAAATATTGAAGAATATCAGAAGATTAAGGAAGAAATATGTTACATTCCTTCTGCTAGTCAGAGAACCCAAGAGAGATAATGATGGGTGGATCCTTTCAAAGCCACTCTCATTCATGTATCTGACTAACACACTTCTAGTATTATCACAAACATTCCATATACATTTATCCATTAATCATTAAATAGTCAAGGAGATATCATACTCAGTGCCAAACTGTTTGCTAACCATTTCATTTATTCTCATTAATGCTTGACTTCCACCGTATATATAACTCGTACTGCATTCAGTAACCAACTTCCAACTTTGTATTCATGCAAACATTCCAGAATTCAACTTTACTTTGTAAAGCAGCTACTTTACAAATTGCATTAATACTTCAATTTTTCTCCGGTTATAATATCTATACCTGCAGTTTCCCTATTTTTCAACATACTTCCAGGTGATTTTCCCATCTATTTTTTTTCTTGGATGCTTTTTATAGCATCCATCTCACTTCTTCTCTTTCCTATATCATTATGATTCCCATTCAAAACTTGAAATTTCCCCTTCTCTCGCTTCTGTGGCTTCCCAAATCTCTACTTAAAAAACAATATTTTATTTACATAAAAATGTTTTTCATTTTTTCTGCTTCTTTTAATCTTAACCCTTTCTCGCTCTGTGTTCTTCAAACTTCCATTTTTCTTCATATACATTATACAATATCTTGTATATTAGTTGTTCAGCAATCATCCGCTTATATGCTTTTAAAAAATCTAGTCTTTTTTCTATTTTTCCTTGTTCCAACATGCATTTTTTTTCCATGCTTGCCATTAGCACAATGCCATGGTCTTCTGTATGCACTCTGTTATATAATTATTTTAATTCTGTCGCAAACAATTTCTGAATACTCTTTGCTTCAGTTTGCTTTATATTCTTTTGCATTCTTAGACTTGTAACTGGTCCCTTAGGAATGTTATATATTTTCCCCACCCACCAATTTAATTCATGCATAAACTGACATCTTCACTTCTCTGCATATACTCATCAACTGTGCTCCATATAATTAAATATATTCATTTAGATGTAATACACATTTCCCTAGTTTTACAAAAAACACAGCATATACATTTTCTTTCTTCTCTTTTTGAGCCTCTTCAACTTTTTCATTTCCAGAGTTGGGAAATGGCTCTCCTTCAATCACATAATATTTTGCACATTGAAACAGAGATACATCAATATATAATGGATTAAAATCAAGCCATTGCCTAACTGATGATATGATGCTTGCTGTCAACCATGAAGCTCACTTGACCTAAGCCATCTTGGAGCTTCACTGTTGCCACACAGGAGCTGAAGGATAGGGAGGGGGGATTTGAAATAGTTGTGACTTTGCAGCCAAAATAAAATATTTTCTCTTGGGACCCAAGGACATTCTGACACTTGGTCAGAGGAAGGAGGAGTGATGTCACCAGGCAACCAGACACAGTGGTTGTGGTGGTTTTCACTTACCTTTGCTACCAGTTCGGAACTGTGAGTGTGAGCATGCGGTGTTTCTGCGCATCTGCAGAGCATCCGTAATGACGTCTGCAGAACATCTGTAATGACGTCACATCACTGGAATAAATGTGGAGACCTTTTCAACTGAGACAGCAGTTATACAACATATCGACTTTACAAAGTCTTCTGGTAATTTAATGTTTCAGATCTCACTCAAGCTTCCATGAAGTAGAATGGATTTTATGAATATTTGTATGTCCTAACTAAATTTGCTAAACTTTTAAGGTGTCACAAAACTGTCTTTTTGTTTCTAAACATTATAACCTGGCTAATATTATAGAAACTGGTTTTCCAAGTTTTTCTCTTTTTCCTTTTCCAGCATTTTATTTAACAAACCCCTGATTTTATAAGTGTTATACTACAGAGCACCTAGAGAACAGAGTCATGCTCTAGTCCAGCTCTTATTTGCCAACCTATTTTAAAGATTTAAACTGTAGATATAGATAGAATTTTACTACACTTACAGCTTTTGTCTATGGGGAAAAAGTGCATGCATTTAAAATATAGATTGTTTATGAGCCAAATAGAAGTTCCATTAGTCATGTTTAAAACTAACTGTCTAGCTTAGCTAGGAACAAAAATATCAAAGGGAATCACACCTTTCAGGCATATAAGTGAAATATTTCTTTGGAAATATTTTTTTAAGGAACTGGCCATCTTCCAGGGATTTTAGGAGTTAGAGTATTTTTCTAATATATCTTAGGTTTGCAGAATTAGCTTGCGTAGCAGGATGTGTTCACTTAACATGTGCAAGGAACATCTGGAATCTCACCCATGCATGTTTTTTTAGCCACAGTAGGTCTATTAGTAATATTAGTTTTGGCATTGATTTTGTGTGTGGAGGCAGCATTCACAATTAAAGTATTTTCTTTTCTTTTGGGTACAGTGATGAGACAATTCTGTTCTCCTTGAAAGATTAGCAGGCAAGTGCATATATTTGGAAAAGGAAGTTCTTAAAAAGCCAGATTGGATGTAACAGTATATTAAATGGATAAAGTACGCTATAAATAATCTGATATAAGATCCCTTCTCCAATAAAGAAGTGTTTTAGTGAGTATCTGTTTTTGGAGTCAAATTCCTTTTCTCTTGCATTAGGATTCTTGAGGATCTTATTTGTCTCTTATCTGTTTGGATTGCCTTTCTGCAAAATTGGTACTTTCTGATTGGTTCTGCTCATCCCAACCACCATAGCTGCCATGACCCTGTCTCAAACTTTCAAATTACCCCAATGCAGATGTTAACACCATGCAGATGTTTAATCATGTAGATGTTCATTCTGCTGGTAATAATATAAAACCGAATGATGGAAAAAGTATGTCTAGAATTGTGGTTGCCTAACCTATAAGGCTTGTGCCTTTTCCTCCATAAAAACTGTGATGGAAATAGACTACAATACTGGCTTATGAAATGTGGAGCTATTTCACTCAATCTTTCCCAATTGACAATGGCTCTGTTTAATTGTACTTTGCTCAGAAGTTGCTTTCATGTGAAATAGAGCAAGTTCATAATGTAGAAGCGTAAAGCTTTGCTATTACCAAGTGAGGAAAGTATCATTAAACCTCTGGATAAAGGAGAATTAGAAGCCATTTAATAACATAGTTGAAAGACCCAGGGCCATAGCTTTCATACACAATACAATGTGATGATATTTCATATTAATAAAAATAGAAGCATTGGCAATCTGGTGCCTGCAGTGTCTTTAGATGGCATCTATCTAGACACACACACACACACACACAAAATTTAGTAACGTTTACAAGAAAAACTAGCAAGGTTTTGTTCTGAACTGAGATTTTAATGACAGTATTGAAATCTGGTGAAATTATGAGTTAGAATGTAACAGATTTTGGAGCTGTCAAATGACACCTTGGGGGTAAGAGCAATGAATGAATTACGCCTCTTTTTCATTCAAAAATTGCGTAAGAACATGCACTTATACTCAATCCCTAAAAGCTTTCCATCCTCTGAAATACAACATTGTTTGCACCTCACACTATGTAGAATATTTCATTCGGTAGCATTAAATGTGTAATTTATCATGGTACATGTCAGGAGTAATCTTGAAGTTGATCTGAGCATAATCCTACTCATGAGCCTTTCCTACTCATGTCAAAGTAGGAGTGGAAAATGTCCAGGAATCTAGGACACCTAAATTTCTTTCTTTTAATTTAAGGGAAGAAATTTAGTTGGTCACAGCTGCATCATTTGGGACTTGATAAAGGAACACATAAAGCCCCGGAACTTCAAATGTGCACCAGCTTCTTTGATGTGGTTCCATACTAAGTGCTTAACCTTTTTCACAATGTAACGGCTAGCCTGCATTAAGAAAATGAATGCTATTTTTTCAAGGTTAAGATGATTGAAAAGTATCTTTTACATACGATGTTATATTCTTGTGGAATGCATGGATTCTCTGGTTGAATGAACAATATTAATGTTGTACATTCCAGTTCTTCATTTCCCACTGGAAAGGATTTAATCTAATGATATTCCAGATTTCTTACATTAAAACATTCCATCTACAATGTTTTAATGGTTAGAACATTGCAAATAGAAGATTTCATCATAATTTATCTGGGCTATCACTAAAATACATTCTTTCCAGTGAGAATAAGCAAATTGGAAGGCACCACAGTCATAGATAGTTAGAAACCAAAATCTACATTTAAATGGGTCAAACCTTCATACAGTTTTTAGACTGAAATGGTGGCATGTAACTACTCTCAGTTTCACATGCATTTGCTAGATAATCTGCTTCCAAACTTTATTGGGAATAGCTCCTAAATTAGGATTTGGAATTATATCCATTTATTTTGGGATTGTTCAAATTATTTTGTTATTGTCCTTGCAATGTAGAAATTATAGGAATGGAACCCCAAATATATAGAATTATAGATATATATATATATAGAGAGCAACAGGAAGGGTTACTTATATATAGTAATTATTCAATTTATTATCTGGATAATAGTTTTATAACCCAGTTCACCTCAGCAAAGCTTTAATTTGTTTCTGTTTGTGTTTATTTAAAAATCAAGTCTTGCTGATTTTACCGGAGCCCCAAATAAATATCAAGATTACAGAAGAGCAATATCTGAGGTTAGTTGTGCAAGAATATAGAATAGAATAGAATTCTTTATTGGCCAAGTGTGATCAGATGCACAAGGAATTCGTCTCGGGTGCATAAGCTCACAATGTACATATAAACAGCAAGGTCATAGGTCGTAACCATAGTTAGAATCATTAATCATAAGTTACAAACAACAACTGATAAATCATAAGAAATCAATAGGAGAAGATTGTAGGAAAGATGAGAAGATGAGAAAAGATGAGAAATGAGATAGTGCTGTGGGAATTAAGTGTTTGGCAGAGTGATGGCACCGGGGCTGGTGGTGGTAGAACTATCTTTATGTCTGATTGTTTTGACATGTAATGCTTTATAGCAGCGCCCTGAGGAGAGAAGTTGAAATAGATTATGTCCAGGATGTGAGAGACCTGTAGATATTTTCTCAGCCCTCTTTCTGATTCGTGCAGTACACAGATCCTCAGTGGAAGTCAGGCTGGTTGTGATTGTTTTTTTCTGCAGTCATAACTCATATATGAGTCTACATCTGAATTTTCTTCTGTATAGGGACTATTTTAGCTAGGTCAAGTAGTGAACTTCAGAACTTTTGCAAGCAATGTAGTTAGCCCTATACTGAGAAAATACATAATTACTGTAATTATTCTGCCAGAGATTTAATGTTGTTGAAAAGAACAAAGTACTATAACATTTGGTTTTATATTCCCAAACATAGCCACATTCCCAAACTCTTGAATATAATCCCAGAGTTTATCTAGAGTCCATTACTGCTCAATTATAATATTTCATGTGACAAGAAGAAAAGTATTAAACATATTGTGGATTAATTTTATGATTCATATACCATATATGGTAACAGCCTTATTCCCAAGTTCTCTCAGAGACCCAGTTTTCAGATTTTGAAACATCAACCCAAAACAACAAGAACAACATGGTAACATATGAAGATAATGTAGCTCTTTGATGGAAAAAACAAGGTGCATTAATGTTTAAGTAGTGGATTGGTTAGAATCAAGGGTGGGCTTCAAAAATTTTAGCAAGGGGTTCTCTGCCCAGTTTCTGGATGGGCATGGCCATGGTGGGTGGCCTAGTTGGCCTTCCTGGGCTCTAGAAGCTTTCTTCAAGCCTCTGGGAGGCCTCCTCAGGCTCCAGAGGCCCTCGGGGGCTGGAAACAGGCCCATTTCCGGCCTTTGCGAACTTCCAGTAGGCCTGTTTTTTGCCCTCTCTGAGCCTCTGTGCATGCCCTGCACTTACCTGCATCCAAAATGGGCCGCGTGGGGACTCCTGGGAGGGGCGAGGTGAGTGGGGCCAGCCAGGAGTGGGATTTGGGGGTTCTCTGAACTGCATAGAATCTTAGCTAGAGGTTCTCCCAAACCCCTGCGAACCCCCAGCAGCCCACCCCTGGTTAGAATGCAGTATTGAAGGCTAACTCTGCCCACTGCCAGGAGTTTGATCCTGACCAGCTCAAAGTTGGTCCAGTCTTCCATCTTTCCGAGGTCAGTAAAATGAGGATCCAGTCTGTTGGGGGCAATATGCTTACTCTGTAAACCACTCAGTGTTGTAAAGCACTGTGGAGTGGTATATAAGTCTAAGTGCTATTGCTATTAAAGTAATTTAAACCAACAAGCAAATTTGAGATCCCCTGAAGTTTGAGTTTGTTGAACCAACTGTTCTTCAATTAACATTCATGATATGATGAATCTAAATCATATAAATCAGAAACTCAGCTATTCATCTTTTACTATGATACTGCCTCTTATTTGTGCCGGGTTGCATTCATAATTTTGCATAAAAAATTAATCAGCAGAATCAACCTGTGATTGGAAAAGGCAGTATTAAAAACAGTGGAGGACCATTTTAATTTCTCAAGACACTCAGATTCACTCACTATATTAAACCACAAAAAGTGGTTTGTTTGTAGCATATAAAACTTAACCCAAACAAACCAGTATCTATCACTGGCCTTAAGTCTATTCTATTTGAAGGGGGGGGGACCCTACAAACCAGCTTGCAATACAAAATGAATAAATTACAATTCATCAAGAAATTCACCCGAAACTCCTACGTTAGATAGATCAACAACTAAGATGTATGGGATACAAGCTAATGATATTTTTGTGGCAGCTAATTTCTGATTTTTTTGTCTTCTAATTTTACACCCCAATATTATTATATACATATACCTGTATCTCAGCATAAAGTTTTCTGTACCTGATAAAATGAAATGCCTTTCATCTAAAGTTAAATTGTTACAAATTTGCTTTAAGGTGCCCCGAGACAGTGGTGCTTTAGCAAGATTATGAGCACAGGCATATTGTGCATATTGTTGTATATTAAAATTGTATTATGAGAATTTTATGATTATCTTTGTTATGCCTGGAGGGCTGCATTCTCAGAAGATATCAATTAAATAGAACACATTCTAAAATGAATATGGGCTGGATACATAAGCACATTTTAGAGACTCTGAGACTATACTTGTCATAAATACTACCAATAAGGAATGTTTAAAAGAGAAGGCTGGAATTAATTTTGACTCTCTATTGGTGAAGCATTCAGCAGTAATTATCTCCTTGTCCTATAAAAAAATAGCCCACTGGATTCAATGGAATTCATATTCTGGTTTGCCAAATGGTCAGCTTGCAATTGTAAAACAGTCGGAAAGTTAATTCCAAAAGGATTGCTAGAAAGACAAAATTATTATTGTACTGTATTGCATTGCATTATACTGTATTACATTACATTACATTGTTATAATAGTTTAAAAGCATTCTCTATTAGCATGGATATTGGGGAAGGTGACAAATGATGAAATGAACATCAAACTATCATGATGCTAACGCAGAACACATTTTTCTGCTCTTAGCCACTTATGAAACCTTCACATTTTATCAATGCTTCTCTCCACCTGGTCAACATTAATCTATACATGTTTACTGATTTCATACAGTTAAGTAGGCTTGGCTTACCAAGGCAAATGTATGGCATTGTAACATAATTGTAGCAGTAGCAATTGGTTAGTCCAGAATAGCTGTGTAATTAGTAGAAATGCATTTTATGATCATATATTCTGTCTGAGATATAAATTAGTCAAGAATAGAATAGAATAGAATAGAATAGAATAGAATAGAATAGAATAGAATAGAATAGAATAGAATAGAATAGAATAGAATAGAATGAGAGAAACCATTGATTCATCTGCTATTCAGCGTTGAGTTTCATACCTACTACTTTCAAGTAACTTTCCCCCCAAGGTTATTTCATTTTCTGAGACTCTCCTGCTCCTGTCCCATGGAATCTTAGTGCCCTCTGGAAGAAGATTTTTGATCTTCTTCTAAGAAGACATACTTGGTCCATGAATAGTAACTAGGAGATCTAGTCGGTCTCCCAGTTAACCATGGGATAAAGGAATATGACTGCAAATACATACAGCCTATTATAAGGGCAAATCCCAATGGTCTCTGAAGAAGTTTGCCTGTTGTAATTAATCTCATGGCTCAACTGGAAGAAAATTGAAAAGTGATGGCGAGACCCAACCGAGGCTCGACACACTGATTATAAAAGGTTTAATCCCTGAATCAGATAGTAAATCATTAATAGGTAGAATCTTTAGCCAGGAAAACCTAATGGTTGCGCTGTGAATATGCAGTTTCCTTGGATTAAAAATTCTGAGTTTTGTGAATAACAATCTGGTGCTTCATGCTCCTCCTTTGTGGATGCTTGCAAAAGACTTCAAGGATTGTGCCAGGAGACTGTATGAATTTGATGATACATACATAACATAAATGTGCACTTAATATATCTTAGGGAAGTACCTTAATCATAATTCAACAATCCAAGTCCTTCAAAAGCACTTTGAGAATAGATTGTTAACAGTTTTCACCATTTCTAATGCCACAGGGATGAGAACAGGGAAACAAAATATGTTCTCTTTCCAGAGCTCATACAAGTTCTTTGGGGAAGGGAGAGGTAAATCCCATAGTTTCATTCCATACAAAACTGCTTGCAATTTACTTGTCCAAATTCTCATTTCATGTATTGTGCAATTTCTATATGTGTGCAAAGCAAATATATCCAAGCAATTCCTATGAGAGGGAATCACAAAGCCATCAGGCCAATTTTGCCTTTGAGATATTCTGAATTCCAGGAGATAGAAAGTGAAATGAGGTATAAATCAATGCACTATGAAGCACCGGATCATCCCCAGATTCGGTGGACCAGTAGCATTTCAAAGGAGACCAGCTGAACTTTGGTGTCAGCTATATCAGAGCTGAGTCATAAATAATTAGCATTCTTTTTGGAAAACAGTTGACTTGTGAGAATATAGGTCTGGAGCTACTTCTGAACTTATTTATTTATTTATTTATTTATTGGTTCGATTTATATGCTGCCCTTCTCCGGAGACTCAGGGCAGCTTACAATGCGTTAAGCAATAGCTTTCATACTTTTGTATATACCTGCTTAGTAGGGCTTTCAGCCCCCCCTAAGTGGTGCTCTTTTTTTATACAAAGTCAGCTTATTGCCCCCACAATCCGGGTCCTCATTTTACCTACCTCGAAAAGATGGAAGGCTGAGTCAACCCTGAGCCTGGTGAGATTTGAACTTGCAGTAATTGCAGGCAGCTGGTGTTACTTAACAGCACTTTAGTCTGCTGCGCCACCAAGAGCTCTTCACCCTGGCTTTTAAGAATTATGAAGGCTAAACTACCCAGCTTTCCAATTCTACATATAACGGAAAGTCTTGGGCAATGTTTGTGGAAGAAGGATCAACTATATAATCTGGAATACATTTTGGGTTTACTCATTTTATTTTTTTGACACAGATTTTTTTCCAGCCTTCCTTAAAAACCAGCACAAACCCTGCTTGAAAGTTGGAGCCCAAAAATATGAATAATCGTAATATGTAGGAAGAAATGTTTATGATATATTTCTGACTTGGAACCACTTGGTACAAAGATGAAATCCTGGTCAGTTGATGCTGTTTAACCATTAATCAGCTTTGAGCAGGCTTCACACATAGAACTGTTTGTAAGAAGAGCTGTAGTGCTATATTTTTTCTATTACTGCAGTAGGAATAAAATGCTATTGTTCAATTGTTCATTTGTAGCACATCTGTAGTAAGTTGTGATGGTTAAATCTGGAAGGCACATCAAAGGAACATAATAATTCTTAGAACTTTATACAAGATGTTGATGCAATTGTGAACAATGAGCCCAGAGCTCTCAGGTTTAATTTATATACAATCAAAACTATGCTAGTGGCAAATATAGTCACATATAATTTCAGGAAAGTAAACTTTAGAAAAATTATGGGATTAATAGAAAAATAGAAGAACTAAGAACATCATATTAGAATGCTTGGTACAAAACTTACACCAATAGAACTAGATTCAAAACAGTATCACCAAATTAAAGGTGTTCTCAAGATAATGAACAGAAAAATTAGGGGGGAAAAGGGACAAATACTCAAATATAGAGAACAAAAAGGTAGAAGACATTTCACTAAAATTTCCATTTTTGGAATATCTTACTAATAACATTAAGATCAACAATCAGCCTAAAATTAAATAAAAGCCAGAAAAGATCAATGAATGAAGCTCAGTGTGCGTGGCTTCATTTGCATATGTCTTGGATGCAAAAGATATGCAGATATCAGTGCCTGAATGGATATTTTTCAAGGAAGTAATCTGAAGAATTGAAGTCAACACTGAGGAGTTCATTGTTAAGTTCTAGAAAAGAGCACTACGTCTCAAACACAGCATTGATGAGCTGGACTAAGTGCTGGAAACACAATCAAAGTCACTAGAAAGATGAAATGATTCCATTACAATTAAAATTGCAATGCGTGGGCCTTTCTTATTTAGAAAAAAAAAATCAAGCAAGAGTAGACATAATAGGATGTTCTGCAAGGATTACGTGCTATTGCTTTCCTGTCCTGCTTGTGAACTTTCCATTGGCATCTGATTGCTACTGTGGGAAAACCGTGCTGGAGTAGAGAATTCTTCTCACATTCTCATGTTAGTTTATTTAGGGATTAATGCGACTAATTGGTAACATTCCTCAATAACAAGTATCAGATTATTTTAATACTGGAGTAGAGAAAAAGATTATAGCAGCTGTGTGTCCTTTGTGCAGAGGACAGGCAACTACTGGGAGATTGATATTGTCTGTCGGAAAGGATGTTCACTCAAAGGGCTCTTCCAGACAGCCATAGCAAAGTGTTATCTATCAAGCTTTGAGCCAGTAGAAAAGTAGACCAGCATAAACTGTGTTTCTCACATTACTGCTTTCTTTTCAACAAGAGGAGTAAAGCTGAAGAAGGGTGCTTTTGTGACACACCTACTATATGCCAAGATAATGATAGTTATTGGTTGATTCTCCAGCTTTGTTTCCCCTGCCTCCTGCCATTAGCAATAGCAATAGCAATAGCAATAGCAATAGCAATAGCAATAGCAATAGCAATAGCAATAGCACTTAGATGTATATACCACTTCAGAGTGCTTTACAGCCCTCTCTAATTAGAAAGACAACTACTGGTTATTTTCCTTAACATTGGGTGAGGTTGGTGTGGTATAGTGCTTTAACTACCTGCCAGATTAAGAGAATTACAATGTGCAAGTCAGGCCTCTATGCAGTAAATTCCCACCTCTGATTGTGTGATCTGTATTTCAGGCTACTTATGCACCTGGGTTTAGTGTTCTTCTGAAAGAACGCTAAATCTGGGTCCAAAAAATATCCTGGCTGATAGATCACAGATAGAGAAAAAGATAGGAGATGAAATGGGAAGCAATGATAATTAGCAAGTTCCATCTTCTGGTTGTTATTTTGTGGATGACAAATGGGGCATGAGGGTAGCTAGTTGGAGTAGTGAGACTGGCTAGATGTTGGGTATGGAGCAGTGGTGAGTTTCAAAAATTTATACTATCGGTTCTGTGGGTGTGGCTTGGTGAGCGTGGCATGGCTTGGTGGGCATGGCTTGGTGGGGGTGGCAGGGGAAGGATACTGTAAAATCTCCATTCCCTCCCCACTCCAGGGGAAGGATACTGCAAAATCCCCATTTCCTCCCAATCAGCTAAGACTCAGGAGGCAGAGAATAGATGGGGGCAGGGCCGGTCAGAGGTGGTATTTACCGGTTCTCCTAACTACTTTCCACTACCGGTTCTCCAGAACTGGTCAGAACCTCCAGAAACCCATCTGTGGTGTAGAGTGCTGTGCCGAAGCACCAGGGTGTCAGGGCTAGATAGTTACTTCAACTAGGTTGTTTGGTTGTGGGGTAGGAAAAGTAAAATATTGGAATGATAGGTCTTGGAAGTGGGGTGGGGAGAGAGAGAGTTAGGAATAGTAAGGTGGTGATGGGCATGGGGTGGTATGGTGAGAGGCAATGGGCCATTCTTGGGGAAAGTGGCGTTGGTGTTTAGTACTAATGCCATTTTCCAGGCCCTGTGATTTGCCTTTGGCATGGTCATTGAAGCTTCAGTGTCCATGAGTTTCATCTATTGTTATTGAAAGCTAAGACATTCTGTAGTAAGGCCTCCTGTGGATGAGAAGGCTGACTTGGCCTATATTATTGAGACCTGATTGGGCACGGAGGGGCTATTTCCTATCTCCAAGAAGTGTAAAATCAAGTTTTCTTGAAAGGATCTGTTATGGAACATGGCGGGCATTGTCAAAAAATGCTTACATTTGATGCAAGTGAGCAATAAATATGGAAATTAATATAGACATTGTTTTTTATATAAGTGAGAAATGAAAGTACCAACTACCTTGGCATTCTCTGAGCTTGATGGTTTTCTTGCAGATGTTTCACTACCAAAGTAGGCAGCACCATCAACCACTCAGCTCAGAAACCACCAAGAACAAAATGTTTTGGTATATCTCCATTTCTTCAAAGCAAGTTTCAGCTAGGCTGCCATCTATCAAGCAGATCTTTCTTTCTCCCTTGGGCAACACATTTCTACCTTTTCTTCTGAAGTGTTCCAAAACCTTTGATTCTAAGATACCCAGCACTCTTGGTGGAAATGAAGGAGTCACCATGTCTGCTGTGCTGTTTCTGCTCCCTGGAAACTAACAGGAGGGAAAACTTCCAAAACTGATGTAGATCCCAGACTAGTTTGTGGGCATATTAGGGAGTCAAGAGAATTTAGAATCCATCAGAATAGTTGTTCCTCTGGCAGGACTCCCTCCCAAAACCCTTCCATGTCTCCTTTTCTTGCTGCTTGATTTTTGGCATGGGCAGCCTCAAAAGAGGGTTTCTGACATCAGATTTCCCCATTTGAGGACTTGTAACCCTGGAGGAAAAAAATAGGAACAATCCCATAGTCTCTTGGAAATAAATCATCTCATGAACCGCAAGATTGCAGTTCAGCATTTTTTATTTTTTTTCCAATGGACCCACATCATACTGCCTCTATTAAATGTGAATAAATGTATTTATTGTTGATTGACCTAAATAGTTAGATCTTTTTGTCTGCGTGTTGAATGTGTAGGATATTTCAGTGGAAAATTTTTACTTTGAAATATCGTATGCTGTGGATGGACTCAGTTTGTGATGAATCCATTCATCAGATGGAGATTTATATGCAATTTTATGCTTCATATCTTGGTCATACAGCATTAAAAATTTCATCAAAATTGAGGAACATTATGAGCAAGATATGATCTGCTGCCTTAGCTTCTCCCATTTGGGAGATTAACTAGATAAATTGGAATCAGCTGCCTAGCTTGTTATCTGAATCTGGAATCCTACTTTACTGCTCTCCAATAACTAAGGATTTGTACAATAAAATCACAAGATTTGTAAGCCCTACAGAGTTGTTGGGAGTCAAAGCATGCAAATTCAATGAATTATTAATCGGCAGTTTGATATTTTCTTTCCCACTTTCTACTTTTGTCTTCCATGTGAATTTGATATGAGGAATTGGTATCATAATTCTCTAGAGTTTGCTGTAGCTTTCCTTTTTTTATTGTTCAATTGATTCAATATTCCCTTACATCCGTGATGGCGAACCTAGGGCACATGTGCCAGAGGTGGCACACAACGCCCTCTCTGATGGCATGTGAGCCGTCACCCCAGTTCAGCTCCACCACGCATGTGCAAGTGCCTCCCGCCAGCCAGCTGGTCTTCAGGTCTCTGCCGCGCATGCGTGGGATGCATGTGAGGAGTCGTGCGCACATGTGGGGGGCGTGGCACATGCCAGGGTGAGGTGCGCATGCGCAGGGAGGTGGGGTGCATGTGCAGAGGCATACGCGCATTGCATTTTGGGGGGTTTGGACGCATGCATGTACGCTTTGGGCACTCGGTCCAGAAAAGGTTAGCCATCACTGTCTTACATTAATGGGTACTAAAGAGTTCCATTCCACTATTATTTTCTTAGAGTCCATCCACTTAATTTGGATATTATCTGATGCCTTGCTTTGTAAATGTCATAAGAAAGCATCATTTATGAACATTTGCCTCATCAGCATTTGTGAATTGAACACGTATATACTATACACCAATAGATTTTTTTTTTAAAAAAGAGCAGAATAATTGCTTTAAACTCTTTGCCCAGATGAGGTACATTGTCTTCAAAATGTATTGAGATCCTTGATGTCTACTAACATCAAGATTTATTTATTGAGACCATTTCCTGTTTATTTATCAGAGAGAAGAGTTGATTTCCAGTTTATTTTTGAAGTAGGAAGTAGAAATATTCTTATGGCCTGTCAAATCTCTTAGCAGACAGTTTTATGTAGAAATGTAGTAGTGTTTGGTCAGTTGCTTAGGGATCAGTCTAAACAACATCTTGGTTGTGTTAAGTTCAAGTTTTGTGGTTTTCCAGTTTATAGCGACTAGGTCATATTCAGTAATATAATAGTTAGAAAAAATATTGAATGTATAATGCCAATATCATTTAAAAAGTTTTAAAATTCTCATAATCAATTGGGATAGTTTGATATTTATTTATTTTGCTTAGCAAGCAAATCACAGAGTTGGTTGATAAATTGGTATGAAGCTTTTGACTGTAAACTACAGTAGGGTTGATTTGTTATTACTGTTGTTTTAAATTCTTTTCTATTGTTCCTAATAGAATTTAAATGTATTCTTTTGAATTGTGCAGGCGGTAGTAAAATCAGGCATCCTGGAGGCAGGATACAGTGGTACAGAATGAAAGTTTTGAGCTAGGGATGTATAGTGCTTTCAGGTCCAACAACCAACGCTAGGTGGCTCAGTGGCTAAGACGCTGAGTTTGTCGATCAGAAAGGTTGGCAGTTCGGAGGTTCGAATCCCTAATATACGTCTCTTGCGTGAGCAGGGGGTTGGACTAGATGACCTCTAAGGTCCCTTCCAACTCTTACTGTTACTAACCCCAGTGCTTATAGTCAGCAAGCATTGTGTACCTATTTTTTTTCTTCTTCGCACATTTTTTTTGAGTTAAGACAAAAATGTATGAAAAGATGGGAAAAACAAGTATTATGTTTGAATTTCTCTTCTTTGAGGCAAGGAGGAAGCACAATAAAACTTTAATCTGGGGTAAGTGACTTTAGCTTAAATATACATTGATATGTTGACCAACATTATTTTGAATTCTCCATACGAATTATTCAATCAATCAAGCAATCAGTCTGCACTGTCGGTTTTTTAAAAAGTGTTTCACATTAAAAAGCAAGCCTATTCTAGTTCTAGCTTATTGCTTAGCTCAATAGCACTGTTATGGTGCTGTCCCAGGGGACAATATCAATGCAGACATGAAAAGGGCTATGTTTATGTTTTAGTACAAACTACTCTTTGGTTTTTCACTGGCATTTTAAAAAATGTACATTTTTTAAAAATGTATATGACAGTATGCATAAGGAGATTAAACACAGCAGGTCAAAGCAATGCATCTCCACCCTGGACCACACCAATGATGCCCTTGACATGATGTCCCGGTGCCTGGAGGCCGTGTGGATCTGGATGGGGAGAAACAAGCTCAGACTCAACCCCTTCCAAAACCAAGTGGCTGTGGTTTCCAGTGACCCGATATAGCCAACTAGCTCCATCGCTGACTATTGGGGGCGAGATCTTGACCCCCTCAGAGAGGGCTCGCAACTTGGGTGTTCTCCTGGATGTACGGCTGTCTTTAGGAGACCATATGACGGCTGTGGCCAGGGGAGCTTTCTATCAGGTTCGCCTGATTCACCAGTTGCGTCCCTTTCTGGACCGGGACACCTTGCGCACGGTCACTCATGCCCTCGTCACGTCCCGTCTGGACTACTGTAATGCTCTCTACATGGGGCTCCCCTTGAAGAGCACCCAGAGGCTCCAACTGGTCCAGAATGCGGCCGCGCGGGTAATTATAGGTGCGACATGGCGCACCCATGTAACACCTCTCCTGCGCGACCTGCACTGGCTCCCGGTGGTCTTCCGGGTGCGATTCAAGGTGCTGGTTACCACCTTTAAAACACTCCATGGCTTAAGACCTGGGTATGTACGAGATCCCTTCTGCCACCGATAGCGTCCCACTGGCCAATACGCTCCCACAGAGAGGGACTCCTCAGGGTGCCATCGGCCAAACAATGTTGACTGGTGACACCCAGGGGGAGAGCCTTCTCTGTGGGGGCACCTGCCCTCTGGAATGACCTGCCCCCGGAGGTTCGTATGATCCCCGACGTTCGTACCTTTCGCCGTGCCCTTAAGACCCTTTTGTTCCAACAGGCCGGGCTGGCTTAGAATATGAATTTTAAATTGGGTTGTTTGTCAATTTTTAACTTTGTGGGCCAAATTTTATATATTCGTTTTAAATTGTTTTTAAATTTTGTGAGTTTATGTGTGTTTTAACATGGCTGTACACCGCCCTGAGTCCTTCGGAAGAAGGGCGGTATAGAAGTTTAATAAACTAACTAACTAACTAACTATTGCAAAAGCAGTATTTCCATCTCTCTCATTCTTTCTCTTTCATTGTCTCACCTTCCCCGCCATCCTTTGTAGGAATTTAGTGATTGAATTATCTGATTCTATATCTAGGTCCAAGAATGAGTGGTGTGTTGGGGGTTGGTCAGTTTCCCAGGACTTAGCCCCAGGATCAACCATATTATGATGAACAAGAAATAAGGCTAAATTGTATGTCATTCTTATGTTTATGAAAATCTATTACACTATTTCTATAGCTTAATTGTCCAAAACTGGTGAGATTTCCTGGAGCCAAACAAAACAGCAGTGTTGTAACAGAAGAACACATATTCTGTACAGTGAGTTTCTGGCCCAGGGGCTTCTTTTTAACAAAAATGTGTTTAGTAATTAAACTAGGATTTGTAATTCATGAGACAAACTTTATTCTTCATTACCAAACCTGCTCCCTTAAGAGCTATCAGTCCTTGTTTGTGTGCAATAAGAAGAGAGAAAACATGAAGAGAAAGAACAATCAACCTAATTTTGAGGGACATCAACTCCAAGAACAGAAGATCTGGTGCCAATAAAAAAAAAAATAAACGTGGATATATTTCAAAGGAGGAAATCCCCCATTTAGTCTGAGATACATATTTAAGTTGTTGTCTAAGGTATTAATAGGTTAGCTTGCTATTTGGGGTAAAAGCCCTCACAAAATGGAAATGGAACAAAAAGATGTATCTGCAAGGGGCTCAGAATGCTTGGGCCAGGCTAAAATTTTATGTGAAGAGTGAACAGAGAATTCCCATCTCAAGATGGCCCAAAGTCTGTTGATTTGAAAGGGTGACAGAAAAGAGCTTATTATTTAAACTCTGGTGCTGATGTGCAGATGTGGAGATTTACGATCTGCAGCAGGAAGATCTTCTGTATAAATATGAGTCATTTCTTGTCTGCAGAAAAAGACCTCTGAGTTTGTAAAACTTTTGTTAGGGTTGGGTTTTTTGTTTTTGTTTATTTTGTTACCCTCATACTTCCCAAAACTTATTTAAACATTTATTGGCATTAGAACATAAAAATGTAGGTAAAGCTGCATTATCATTTGTATCACCCAGTCTTCTGGCTGATTTTATTTAATAATTCAAAATAGATATTGCAATCATGGGGGGACACCATAGATTCTTAGGTTATCCTTAAATTATCTTGCTACACAATGGTACAGAAATCCTTTCCCTTACACTGTACTCTAACACAATCTTGTAGTTCTCCAGATGTTGCCTTTGAACTTCATTTTTCATTATTCTTCTTTCCTGACCATAATGACTAAGGCTAATGGTGATTCACAGTATCTAGAGGGCTTTCAAAAACAACAAAATGCACATACAGTACTTCTTTTGAAATAATTAGTTCCTTTTGTCCAAATTCAATTACTATCAATATTTGTTTGTCTGAGTTAGCAGATGTCCTACTGATCCTTATTTAGCTTCACACTTTTTCAGAACACTTGACCTGATGAGATCTTTGCCCATTATTTATTAGATAATCATGATTTGATATCTGATGTTACTTATAAATAAAAGAAATGATATTTAGGGAATGGCATTTTGCTTTTTGAGAATTTGGCATTGTAAAATAAAAGAATGTAAAAAAAACACTGTTGTACTCTTTGTACATATTTTCTCACAGTTGGGGAATTGTTCTTGTAGAATTGCCCAATCAAGACCAAATTTCATGAAGAAGCAATCTGACATTATAGCATTTATGTGATTCAGAAGGCAAAATTCTATATTTTATCCCAATTAAGTATTGTATATAAAATTATTTACTTCTCAGTTTACTTTTTCTTACTTACAGGCACATGCGCCTAAGCAAGAATTAACAAACAGTAAAGTAGATAAATTTTACAGAGAATAGATATCATAGGATTAGTTCACTAGATCAGCTCAATGGGTTTTATAATTCAGAGACTATAACTTTTTATCTTATATATACATATAAAATATAAAGTTTTGCACTGGTCACTTACCATAATAAATAGTATGCATAGTGTGTGTGTGTGTGTGTGTGTGTATCAGATTTTGCAGCTATTAAGCCTCTTTGAACTTTCCCTTGAATTCCTTGTTTTCCTTTCAGAAATTGGTCCTGTAACCATTACCACAGATCCTAAGAAATTTCAATATGAGCTCAGAGAACTATATGTTCAGGTGAGTGGACTATTTCTTTAATTTCACAGAGGGAGTGAAATATCAGACTGCAGGGGAGGGTAATTGTATAAGCTTCATTGTATTAGAAGAAGAACTCATGCACGTATCAAGCTAAATGTCAGGGAAATTTAATTCCTATGTTCCTAGTTTAATACATGCAGGAGAGTTCTGTGTCACTGCATTCTAAAAGGTGACTTACTATCTACATCTACATTCTAAATTAGTGCAATTAATTCTTAATTGTAAAGCTGCTTGCAGTAACATTCTCCATTTTATTATTTTTCTCTAGCATAGCATAGGAAGTTTCCTAATTATCTGGGTTAATTTATATATTGTGGCTGGTTGGAAAGATCCATGCGCCTCAATTTTGGGAGTAGATTCTAAAACAAAACATCCATTGAGCTAGATAGATCTGCAGAATGAAGGTAAAGATAACCTCACTTAACTGGATCTACCTGGATGCTGACTGCGGATGATGGGGATTGAAGTCTAACATGTCTAAAGTACGATACATGATGTTAGGGAAGACTTGAGTTGAGAGGAGTTGGTTTAAATCTCATGTCATACAATCCAAAGAGATTGTATGAGTTGTAACCATTACTGAAACTATGAATGCTCTGAACGCTTAAAGAATCATGTTTGCAGTTAGAATAAATAGCATCGTGCAAGGCGATATTGGATGGGGAGAAGGAGACTCTTCTTCCTTCTACTATGCACAGAATAAATCAATTAATGGATGGGTTATTTGTGTGGTGGAAGGCGAAGCTGGACTTAATCAAATTTCCTCCGCACAAAGTAATGGGTAGGAAACAAGTCTTAGGTACCTATTAGTCTCTACATGGCTTTCATTAACTTGAAAGCCAAGTTAAAGAGAGGCAAAAGAAAAAAAATGTTTATTTCCCTCCACCAGCTGATCTCTGAAGTAGCCTTCCCCAACCTTTAGAATTCTAGTGGGTTTTATAATCCCTGCCACATAGAGATTAGGAAAGGGCATTCTAAACAAGGGGTCTCCAAACTTGGCAATTTTAAAACTTGTGGACTTCAACTCCTAGAATTCCTCAGTCTGCCATCTGGCTGGGGAATTCTAGGAATTGAAATCCAGAAATCTTAGTTTCCAAGTTTGGAGAACTCTATTATAAAGCATGTGTCACTGCTTTCTGCCCTCAAGCTCTTTGATTGTTTTAATATGAGTTGCTACAACGAAGGACTGAGATGTGGGGCCGCATCCAAAGCAGTAGTGGGTTTCAAATCCTGGGGCTACTGGTTTGCTATCGTTAGCGTGCGGGTGTGCTCGCTCGCTTTGCGAGCGCGCAGCGCTTCTGCACATCTGCAGAGCATTTTTGATGATGTCTGGGTGGGTGGGTGGAGCCTACACCGCCGCTACCACTTCTCCTGAAATGGGGCGAACCGGTGGAAACCCACCACTGATCCAAAGGCTGAAGGTTCCACATATAATGCAAATGATTTTGCTTCTTCTTTCTTTGGAATCTTCTGGATTGTACCAATTGATCCATCACTTAAAATATCATAATTTGTAAAATGAAAGATTAAACATAGGAAATTGTTTGCTAAAATAGTTGTTCATGTGGCTCTGGAAGGACATCTTACGTGCCCAAGATACATGCACACTGCGGTATGGGAAGGAGAACAAAAGCAAAATGTGACTTAATAAAAGAAAAAGGCATCATTATAACTTCACAGCAATGAGACATATTTATGCTGCAGGGAAGGGAAAATGTATGTTTTTCATTAGTTAGGAGAGCAAAGAATTAGTGTCATAATTTAATATCAAATGAATAATGTACTGAAGTAGTGGAACATTTTTTTTTCCAAAGGAGGTTTTCAAATAATGTTCACTGTAGGAGTTGTGGTGATCAAATACAACAGCCCAATTGAGTGGGGTTATTTCAGGATATGTCCTATATATTCCTGGCAAAAATAAAGATAAAAGAAACAGAAACAATATAATTGCTGTGGTTGAAAATTGTTAAACACAAGGAAGCTAGTTTAAAGTATATTCCCAATGGGCATATTAATAATCCTATCCTTCTCCAGTCTGGCACCTTTGGGTTGTATCTTAGGAGTCATTTGAGAGCATTGAATATGTTGATTGAATTTGCAAATGTAGAACCAAGACCAAAAAACTCTGGTATCTCAACACTCCAACTCTGAGTTAAATCAATTTTATACAATCACAATCTGGTCCTTTCTTGATGTATTGGAGTTCCTCTCCCATAATCAAAATTCAAGATGAATTTTGAATTTTGAGGAAGTAAGGCAGAGAACCTGCATTGAAGCTATTATTGTACTGAGATACGCTATACTGGGTAAGCCAAAGATATAGTATCCATTTTTGTGCATTCTGACATCCTAATATGAAGATTCTGCATTTTGGAACACTGAACAAGAAAAGGAAAAGTTAAACAAAATCAGTCAAGGTAAATGATTGTCTTAAATTTCTGGAATGCACTTCTAAATTCAATTCCTTTGCTGTGGACTAAGAAATCACCCCATTAAGAAAGTAAGTGGGACCACTGGAATTACTTTTGTGGAGTTAGATGAAAAAAATTATTATTCTAACCATAGCTCCTGAAAGCACATGATGAGATTATATATATGGTACTATAGGCAATTTTTTTTGCCATTCACCTACAGGAACATTATATGGAAGATTCATTTAAGAATCACAGCTAGTTGTCATTGCCAAACCTATTTTAAAGTTATTTTGGGGGAATCCTGCATTCCTGCCTCTTCTCTTTGTAAAATTTTCTGTCTGTCCTGTTCATAAACCCATCATGGGATTGAATATGTGAGTCATGTATTTAACTGGTGTATTGCATTTATAAAAAAAGCAAGCTTCTAGACTAGAGAATCTCACTAGATCAGAATGGAGCAACAAGTGACTTGTTAATTAATCCTTGCTTACATCTAGTGCAGTAAGATTAAGGAGGTTGGCTAAATTCCTGAACAAAAATTTCCACAAATTTAATAACACAATAACAGAATTGGAAGGGACCTAGGAGATCGTCTAGTCCAATCCCACCCCACCAAAGCAAGAACATTTATATCATTCCAGACAAATGGTTGTCCAATCTCTTTTTAAAAACCTCCAGTGTTGGAGTATCAACAATTTTTGGAAGCAAGTTGTTCAACTGATTAATTGTTCTAACAGTCAGGAACTTTTTCCTTAGTTCTAGGTTGGGTTTCTCCTTGATGAGTTTCCATTGCTTCTTCTTATGCCTTCAGATGCTTTAGAGAATAGGTTGCCACCCCACCCCCCCTCTTCTTTCTGGCAGTTTCAAAGATATTGGAACACTGCTATCATATCACTCCTAGTCCTTCTTTTCATTAAACTAGACATCCTCAATTCCTGGAATTGTGCTTCATAGGTTTTAGCTTCAGTCTCCTAATCATCTTTGTTGCTCTTCTCTGCACTCTTTCTAGAGTCTCAACACCTTTTTTATATTGTGCCAACCAAAACTGGATGCAATATTCCAAGTGTGATCTTATCAAGACATTATAATCAGTGAGTTTTCCAGGAAAAATTGGTCCTTTTTCATTTTCTCTGTGAACAGTGTGTCTGAAGACAACAAGAAGAGCTACAGTAAACTCCTTATCCTTCAAATGAAGTCAAATAATTCAGGACATGGAAAGAAATCTTACTTGTAATAGTAACTTCTAATGGACTTCTAATAGTAATGAGTATCTAAACCAGACCTGGGCATTTTATGGCTCCTGGGCCACATACAGCTCTTTGCTTGTCACTATTTGGCCTGCATGGATTGCTTTTATTTTGAATGTGACTATTTTTCCCCCCCAATGTACGTGTGTGTGTGTGTGTGTGTGTGTGTGTGTGTGTGTGTGTGTATACCTACGCATCTTCACACTTCTATTGGTTTGGCTCTCCACAACAATCCCAGTTTGTCATGTGGCCTATTGGTCTAGGAAGAATAGTTGTAGAGTTTTAATTTTGCATTTGCTCAACTCACTTTGGTTTCCTTCAAGCTAACATTTTTCTGGGTTCTTGTGATATTGGATGAGCCTACCTATTGGTCCCCTTTTCACATTTCCTCTTCTGAATCCCAGTTTTCTTTAAACTTAATCTTTATCTGTGTTTTTTCCTTGTGATATTTCTTTATATATATTTAAATGCTGTTTGAAAAAGGTACTTTTTCATGCCTATGTTAGGTTTTGTTTTATTTATTTAATTAATGTAGAGGCTGCTAGTCTCCAAATTATTTTGGAAACCTTACATTAAAAAAAAATGGAACAATAAAAAATATTAGGAAATGGACAACAGACATCCAGAGAGGCAAATCGGAAAAAAAAAAAAGCAGGCTACAGTGGCTTAGGCAACCGTATTACTCTGCTCCAGGGCCTGGGAGTAAAGCCTAATTTTCAAACACTTTTGGAAATTTAGGTTGCCAGCTGTACCTGAGGATTGTAATTTGGTAGCATGCCTTAGAAGGCCTCAACACCTCCAGAATGACAAATGAATTCAGGTTGAAGATGTCCTTGAGTTACCCAAGTAATGAAAGGAGAAGATATTTTTCTTCTTTTGGCCTTATTTCTGTAAAGATGTTTAAGGGCAGAAATAAAAAATGGTGGCAGCAAATCTCAGTTGTAAACAATGACTGTGCATCAACCCAAATTATCCAGGCTGAGTTTGGGAGATCTAAAGGTAAAGCAATCTTTTATACTTTGCTGTTGGCCTTGTTGGATGTGACTAATTGGAACTGAAGACAGAACATCTGGTAAATATCAGATTGAATATTTAGCTTGCCAAATTTTAACTTAGAAGATTTCTTTTTGAATTGTGTGTTTAAGCGGTGTACATGAAAAATCGACTGGTATTGTTAATCATTTTGTTTCTAAAATGGGAATCACAGGACAAACCAAAAAAAGGCTTACGAAGATGAGGCTTTTTAGGAATAAAATATAACATATACAACATTGATAGTCAAGATAATATGGTAATTTATCAAAGCAATGTTTTCTTATAGCAGCAGGAAAAAATAATAGGGCTTATATTAATTTTCCCCCAAAGACAGAAAACCATTGCCAGTTCACATGAATCAAAAAAACATTTCCTTTAAAAACATTCTTCCACCATGTTCATTCTAGCTGCTAGTTGTTTTTTTGGGGCTTGTCTTGTCTTTCTATTGGAAAATCAGAAGCTATATTTTGAAGTATTGGTGCTTCCAAACAGAGTAATGAATCAAGTTGTCATATATTAAATTTAGCTAATGAGCAGTTTTTATTAATTTCTTAGTTGTGCTTCCTTCAGTTGATCTTCCAGATAGGCTAGTTTTGAAAGCAATTAAAACTAGAAAATAGAGTGCAGTAGTAACTTGCAAAAATACTGTTACATCGACAGCTTTAGAACTATCTAAAAATCTTGTTGTGTAAACTATAGTAAAATAGGAAATGTATTAATAAATAAGTAGGAACTTGATAATCACATTTTTATACCATATCCTTGGTAGCAGTAACTCAATTCTGAAGGTGGTGGGGGGGATATTTCGAACTAGACTACAATATCTTAAAAGTGTATGTGCAACATCTATGTTCAAATGTTGGATAACTGAGGAATTAACAACGTATAGGTTTAAACACAAGTATGAATATCATTTTATCAGGATTGCAAACATTAGAAAGTAGATCCAGATTTGTTTCCATAATTATAATTATGGAGCCTTCTTCCCCCTTTGTTAGAAAACAGTGCCCTCCCCATTTATTTTCCTGCTAGTTCCTACTGAATTGGGTACACCGATGGAAAGAAAAATTAAATGAAACTGGGAGGACCCCTATGTAATGTAAAGGCAATTCTTCAACAGCTTCTCCTCATGCTTCATCTGACATCTTTTTAGAAGGCAGATTTTATTTATTTATTTATTAAATTTTTATACTGCCCTTCTCCCAAAGGACTCAGGGCGGTGTACAGCCATATTAAAACAAACATATACCCATAAAATTTAAAAACAATTAAAATATATTAAACTTTGGCCCTTATATTAAAAACCTTATATTAAAAAACTACAGACACCCAATTAAAATTCATTTTCTAAGCCAGCCCAGCCTGTTTAAACAAAAGGGTCTTAAGGGCACGGCAGAAGGTGCGTAGGTCGGGGATCCTGCGAATCTCCGGGGGCAGTTCATTCCAGAGGGTAGGTGCCCCCACAGAGAAGGCTCTCCCCCTGGGTGTCGCCAGTCAACATTGTTTGGCTGATGGCACCCTGAGGAGTCCCTCTCTGTGGGAGCGTATTGGCCGGTGGGAGGCTATCGGTGGCAGAAGGCGATCTCGTAGATTGACTTCTACAGAAACTTTTAAGGCAAGTGGGTGAGAAAGTTTAGCAGTAGTTTTGTTCAGTTAACTTATTTTAGTATAATGTAAATTTTACAAATAAAACTTTCTGTCTCAGACATGCATTGTTCTAAGCCAGCATCTTTGTGATTTGGTGTAGATTTGATGTGAAGTGAGAACCTGGAAAACCTGCCTTAAACAATTGGGGTTTCCCCGCTTAAAATCCTACACCCATGATATGCAGTAGGCTTGGTGAATGTGGAATTTTTGTAACTTTTTTTTATTTTTTCAGACTGATTTTGATTTAGGATTTCAAGAAGAGACTGGGCTGCCATCTGTCAGAAATGCTGTAGGGTCTCCTGCTTGAATGGGAGGTTGGACTAGATGACCTACAAGGTCCCTTCCAACTTTGTTAATCTGTTAATCTCTTAATCTGTCCCTTTGTTCATTTCCCTCATAGGGAGGTGGTGACTGTCCAGAGATGAGCATTGGAGCCATCAAATTTGCTTTAGAAATTTCTCTTCCTGGTTCATTTATCTATGTATTTACTGATGCACGGTCCAAAGATTATAAACTGACTCATGAGGTCTTGCAGCTGATTCAGCAAAAGCAGTCCCAGGTATGAACCCTTTTATAATACTGCCTGTTCCAAAACACACTGTTATAAAATGTGTATAGAATGTGCTTATAGAATGTGTTCTATAATATGTGTGTTCTGTGCAAAAGGTAGACAGTGCTATGCTCTTCTATTCAGAAATGAATCTTAGCATATGAGGATGATTTTGTTATTGTATGAATATTATGTTTATTATACCTTAGCTATACCTTTGTTGTGAGCTGTTTAAAGGCAGAATGATTGAAGTGACATAAAGCATATTCATTCATTCATTCATTCATTCATTCATTCATTCATTCATTCATTCATTCAGTGGAGATTTCTGTCTCATATATCTATCCTCAATTGTGAGGTAAATCAATGATATAGCTAATTAGAATGAATAATAACGAGGCTCAAACAATATTAATCTATGCTTTTCTACCACATCTTCTGCATCTTACAATTTCTATGTTACCACTTTCTATGGTTCCATTCATGAGATGAAGGAACATATTTGCTTTCCCCCTGTAAAGCTATTGATTTATTACTTCTGCTAGTTTTGCTGCTTATTTATCAAATTTATGTAGCGAAAATATCCTCATCTGTGCCAAGAGAGAAAGTAGCCACATCTTGGCACACCATAAGACTGGAAGAAATTAAAATGAAAATTGGATGGGGGAAACTCCAAAACAATCCAGCGAAGACTAAGCATGCTCAACCATTGGGTGTAGGAGAGGATGGAAAAGTTGATATGGCACCAAATTTAATGGAATATCCTTTGGAAATACACAGGTTGATTCAGAGCATTCCACATTCTATTGTTTACTTGCAAGTGATTTTTGTATGTGTGTGTGTGTGTGTATGTATGTGTGTAGTAATTTCTTGGAGTTTCCGGAATGATGAACCAAAAAACTAAATCCTTTGAGTTGTCCGGGAGCTGCTGCTGTTCTGGTGTTATTGATCAGGGTTGGAAGTCCAGCTGCAATTCAGACTACAAAATATAACTTGGATCATGCAGCTTGAGAGGACAAAAAACACTAGAAAGCAAGAGACTCTAGCTGCAACTTATTACCTCTTTATTCAAATAGACATTTAGTCTGGTAATTCCAGCAGTTATTTAGTTAAACAAAGTAAAATGAAAGCAAAAATTTGTCTAGGCAAGATAAGTGGCATATAAGTTAAATAAATAAATAAATAATAAATAAATAAATAAACATCTAAATAAATAAAACTAATTAAAATGTGAAATTACATAATATTTAACATTAATGTTTAACATTTGACATATTTAATTAAAGCGGACTGCCATTTTTCATTGTTATAAAATGTATGGCTTAATTGTTTTGAAAATAAATGTATTTATCTTTTTAATGTTATAGTGCATAGTTTTCTTCAGCTAACTGATTTCTGATGATCTAATTTTCTTATTCATTTTCAAATGAAGTCTATTTAAATAACGATCTTTTTTTTTTAAAAAAAAAACCATTCAGATTGTATTTGTTCTAACCGGAGACTGTGATGATAGAGCACATATTGGTTACAAAGTCTATGAAGAGATTGCTTCAACTAGTTCTGGTCAAGTTTTTCACTTGGATAAAAAGCAAGTTAATGAGGTATGATGGGAGCTTGTCTTGATGATGATGATGATGATCTAATTGTTTTTTTTAAAATGGAATATGGGATAAATATTTAATTTCCTGAATTTTGTTTGTGTGTATAAGTGAGGGAGGGAGACAATTTATGAATTAATTAGGCTTGGAGATAAAACTAAATAAATCCATAAATAAATATTTATTTATTTACTTGTAAATCTGTTCTATTCTGTTTCTGCATGTGTATGAAAATCTCAAAGGGTGAAGTATTTAAATACCAATTTTAAATACACATTTTAAAATGCATATTTTAGAAGCATGTTTGATATGTTTGAGAGTTCCTTCAAAATGTTCAAAGCTATGCAAATTCAAGAGAATAATTCCCTTTTCATTTGCATATGGATTTGGGAGGTGCAAATCAAATCAGCTTGCAGTAGAATTTACCAACATTAAATAAGCAAGGAGCTTTTTAGAGAATTACTCAAGGCATCTTCATGATGGAAGAGAAATTTGAATCTAAGTTTTTCTGGTCTTTTTTTAAAAAAACTCTAATTGCTAGAGAATTTGGTTTTATTTTTCCTGGGACAGTAAAGCCTGAATCTGTGGTAGGTATACGGAAGATGTAAAAAGTACTTAGTTTCTTATTTCTGTATGGGGTAGTGGTTAGATGTAGGACTATGCGAAGGGAGATCCAGATTTGAGTCCAGATATAGTCATGACAACTAACTGGGTGACTTTGGGCCAATGACATTTTCTCGACTTAATTTATTTAACTTCAAGGTTATTGTGTGGGAAAACAGTAAGGTATGCTGTGTGTGTCACTTTGAGTTTTTGAATAAAAATGGGATATAAATCTAATAAATACACAAATCTAACTAATGGTGCTGGAATTAACAAATTCCACAGAATATTAGATGTTCTGACTATGACACTTTATATCTTTTTTGTTTTTCTATTTTTTTCAACTTTTTTCTGTTTTTGTGTTTTTTGTCTTTTCTTTGCTATCTGTCTTTTTTCTTTTTCTTTATATTAACTTATGTCATTTTTTATCTTCTTGTTTAATCGTTTCAATAAAAATTATATACAAAAAATATTGTGATTGTGTCCTGACTTTATTTTATTCAGAATGCCAGATTCTCTGTTAGAACAGCAATCCTTTTCAGGAATCTAGGCTTATTTATAAGGAGAACTATTTTGTTTAATTATGACAATTGTCTTATAAAAATAACATTATTAAGAATATAATATATTGGAAAAAGAGAAATAGAATATGACGATTTCACTAATAAATTCTTCATGGAAACTCTGTTTTCCATAATAGCATGCTCTTTGTTTATAGCAGGTGAACAAAAACAGTTCTATTTCCCCATCTTCTTGTATCTCACTTTTCTTTTTTTTCAACCAAAGCCAGTTTACTTGCTCTCCCCATCAACAGGGTTTATTTTTAAAATAATTTATATTGGCTTTAATATAAAGAAATAAGGAGAAAAAAGTACAAAAGGCAAATAATAACAACGACATAATAGCAATAACTGGAGACAGCAGAACAGAAGAGAAACTGGAGAACATAATAAAATACAAAGACTTGCAAATAGAATTACTTTGGCAAAAGGAAACAAAGATAGTACATTAGTGATAGGTATCTTGGCTACAACCCCAAAACGTCTGGATCATCACTTGAGCACCATCAACACTGACAAAATCACCATCAGTCATCGGTAAAAGGAAGCTTTATTTCAAACAGCTCACATCTGGTGACAATACCTATCAAACAGCAACATTTGCCGACCTCAGTGTCCTTGAGAGGACTGAATACATGGACAAAAATGCCAAATCTCATCAAAATACTTGGTTGACTATACAACCAACTATAATAATATAAAAACAATAGCACCATAAAACTCCCATGTTAACCTCAAGCTTGGGAGCAGAGTCAGGTGTGAAGAGCTTTCCAGAATTCCAGGAGAGTGGGTGCCACCACTCTTGAGTAGGCTGACTACCACTTTCTTCAAGACCAGTGGGACTAACCCTTCTCTCAAAGAGGATAATACAATACTAGTATATGGACCTATCTCTTGGTCATCTCCTGGGCTTCCTTAACAACCCAATAGGGACCATGATCTAACAGATAGGTGGACAAACTAACAGATTTTGTCCACTTTTGGGGGCATCATAGAATTGAACTCAGTCCAGGTAACCACGTAAGATTATGCCTCAGGCAATTCATTTATACTTGCCTAGTGAAGCATATTCTCAGACATATAGAAAACATTTTAAAAACATTTTAGCCTTGAGCACACACAATAATATTGGCAGTCTCTCATATCGTTAGAGAGCCAACTTATAAGCAGAGAGACAACAACAACTCAACATGGTAATATTGGAATGGCATTGTTTTCCCATTATAATAGAATAATATTTTTTGCTTATATGCCAAGCTTGGCTTATCTTATTCTGGCGTGCAAGTTTCATGTTATGATTATACAGGAACAGTTTTTCACATGCTTTCAGTACATGGATTTAAGTTAGCCCAACTCCTTGGCTTTGATATGTTTGACTTTTTCCAGCCACAAAAGCAGGTCACAGAAGAAAATATTGACAACATCTGGATTCATCTTGGGAGTTAATTTTATTTTAATTTATGCCAATTTCCACTTGAGACCCCGAGGCTGTCAACCATTAGTCATTGGATCCCATGTAGTCCATGACAAAGTCACTTAGCCTAAGACCCTGACTTCCTGCATGGAAAGAAGCCAAACCTAATGCAAAATTAGAAATGGCATTTTTTGAAGAATAAACATTTTATGGTATATATTTTCCTGGAATAGAGTAATTATCCAACAAGAAGAAATATACTGGTAGATAAAGTCAGACATACTAGTATAGGTAGGGCAGGGAAGCATTGGGAACAGATGAGAATTAAATATTTTAAAAAGCAGTAAATCTTTATAAAGTTTTAGAATATGCAGATATACAGAAGTGACTATGTTCAACAATGACAAACGGTACTAATCAGTCTGCAGTTATTAAAATAATGAAATATTATTAAGTGGAATCAAAACCAGTGTTCGTCCTTTCATACAAATAAATAGAGTCAAAACTTTTTACTAATTTTTATTGGATTATTTCATGTCGAGCTTTCTTTAAAACTGTAGGTAGCACAATAACAATTATTTGGCTACCACCTGCAAGTTTAATAGGCAATGCCTATTTCCTCTGCATTTTCAATCTTTCCTGATGATGTAGTGTAGTGTAAGTAACATATGAAACACTGGTATGTGTGAGTTTATAATTTTGGACTCTGATTTTCTAATGATTAAGACAATTCCAAGATGAATAATTCTGTTGTGTCTATTCATTATGTATGAATGAGCAATCTAGGTTATATTCAATCTCAAGGTAAAGAAGGAATGAAAAATAAAATGAGAAAAAAAAAGAGAAAAAAGATCAAAATGTGGCAAGATCAGAACAGAGGTGAACCTTCTCAACAGATGCATATTGAAGAGTCTTGGGAATATTTTTAGTCTAAAGTTATGTTGTATTTTTAAAGTTGAGGTGTACAAATGTTTCTTTTAAAGCCCAGCCTAATTTTTAGGACTATAATTTGGGAATGATTGAATGAGCTCTATGGATCTGCTTATTCTGCAATAATATGCAAATAATTGCATTTGCAACTAAGCAAAGTTTCACTACAGATTTGTAGATATATTCAAATATCTAACAAAACATAGTAAAAGTGTGTTAAAAATACAATAATTTTGTATCTCTTTTGAGGATTTTCAGGTTCCACATGGGTATAGACAATAGCCATTTTGCAAGCACTCATTATTGAATCTGCAGAATCAAAAAGACACATGTTCTTAATTTGGATAATTTGAACCATTTGCCATAACTGTAAACATTCTCCTGTGTATACAATATTCCATCAGCTGTCTGTGGTATTCTTAAAAAAAAAATGTAAATATATTTTTTTCCAAAGTGTTTGGAATTTTAGTCTGTGTAGTCAGAGTTTTGACAGTGTTATTGTTCCATGCATACATTCTAGGACAGCTTGATCGGGTTATTGTGCATAGCCATTGGCTTTTCTGGTTATAGAGTAGTATATATCACTAGTATATATTCTGTATCAGTATATATGAAAATGTAATGTCTGTAACAACAAATTGTTGATAAATAAATCTCAACCACGAATGTATATAGCTTGCCTTTTAACAGGAAGGATATCAATATGCAAAAGTGGGGAATTGGTATTATGAATATATTTGGAATATTATTAGAAGACATGGTGAAAACTCTGTAATTTCACAACATATGGACAGATTTAACCATAATTTCAACTGGGAAACTGTGACCATCCTAGACCAAGCCAAGTCCGAAATCACTAAGGAATTTTTAGAAGCCTGGCACTCTGACAAATTAGCCATCAGTAGACTCATAGACATAAATAACATCTACATACCATGCAAAAGAGACCATCAATGAGCCAAAAGGGGAACAAAAAGACCAAAACAACCCCCTATCAGCAATCAGCACCCAGATGAGCATAGATTAACTCCAAGAGTAATATCAGACCAACAATCAAGAAGTAAACAATACCTTAATCAAGAAACTGCAAAACAAGCTGACAGTAAAGCAGACCAACCAAAGAAAGTTCAAGACCACCCCCATCAACAACGACAAAGCAAGCCACTAGAATAGACAGAGCAAACCTCACTCCTTACTAGCACTGATATTATTTAGTTTAGGTAATGATATGTCTGCAAGAAAACAAACAAGTTCAAGGCACATCAAGGACATCTCATATTATCTGGAAGCTGCTTGATTGGGTGTGTTCGGTTTCTTCTGCAGGTTAGAACGATTAAAGAAATCTTAATTTCTAATGTTAAGTATAAATCAGGATCTGTGGCTTATTTTTTACCTTACAGGCAAATTACCATTACCACTATAAAATTTGAATTAGTGAGGTAGGAATTTCTGATATTTGCCCCCAAAAAGTCATTTTGTAAAGAAGGGATAGATAGCAGAAATCTCCAAGACCAGGTAAGGAGCAGCCATATGGCAATTCCCTCAAAGATGGGAAAAAAGAGAATCATGATTTAAATTTTGGAAATAACCCATGTAGACGGTAGGCTTCCTGAGTTTTATTAGCACAAAAGTTATGTTTTCCTAGCTCTCCGCACTAAGTATATTTATATTCATTAATCTGCTTTGGGAATGCAGGGTCTTGAGGAATGTAGAGTCTAACTCCTGTAACTGGTATAAAAGCTTGGGGAGAGGAAGTTAGGAGGTAATGTTTATGGCCCTGGTTTATCCTCTTGTTGGAAATTAGATATTGGTATTGCTCTCTAGAAGCATATCAAGATGATGCTTTTCTGTAGGGTTTTTAATGGTGGATGAAGATGCTATCTGAATCTTAGGCATGTGCTCTCATTTGAGATATGTTAATATTGATAATTTTAATATTTAATGCAATTGAATTTAATATTTGGGTGTACTGGCTGTAGATAAGCCTTAAATAAAAATGCCATTAAGAGATCCATTGAGATAGATACCATCTATTACCCAGTCAATCTAGTACTCAATCCAAAAAAATTCACAAAGAGGACCAATAAAAAAATGGAGGTAAAGCACATTGAAGAACCATTTTATCAACACTTCATAGGAAACACCCAATCATCAACCAACACCACCTGAATTCAAATCAGATCCAGACCAGAAATACTACAAAGGAACCCTCCTTTCTGAGCTATTGAAGAAGCCTTGCAAAGACATGGAGTGAAATGTCCACAGAAAACCTGGAAAATACCTGAGTTTTAATTCTCCGAAGTTTGGCGTACCCGACCACAAAAACTGTACAACAAACCTGTTTTATCTCTAGTACAAGAAATTCATTAAGTTCCATGTTACTCATCCCTGTAATAGACTAATAATCTCAAATCTGGGTCTTTTTAGATTAGTCAAGAACAGATTGGGGGGGGGGGTTCTAGGTTCTGCAACTAATCTTTTTCATCTGAGATTTGAATATAAATCAACTGATTCTGTCAAACACTTTCTTCCAGAACAAACAAACTGTATTCATAGCCAGTCATGTAAAAATGCTCTCAGGAGCAATATTCCTTAACCTGATGGCCTGTAGATATGTTAGAATTTATTTATTTATTTTATTTGTTTCCATTTCTATACCGCCCTTCTCCAAATAGGACTCAGGGCAATGAACAGCCAAAGTAAAAAACAGAACATACAAAATTTAAAAACAGTTTAAAATAATTAAATATTTTGGCCGTAAATTAAAACAACCCAATTTAAAATCAATTTAAAATTTAACTCAAGCCAGCCCAGCTAGTTGAAATAAATAGGTTTTCAGGGCCCGATGAAAAATCCGGAGGTCTGTTATTGTACGTATCTCTGGGGGGAGGTTGTTCCAGAGGGTGGGCGCCACCACAGAGAAGGCTCTCCCCCTGGGGGTCGACATTGTCTGGCGGACGGCACCCTGAGGAGGCCCACTCTGTGCGAGCATACTGGCCGGTGGGAGGCTATTGGTGGCAGAAGGCGGTCTCGTAAGTATCCCGGCCCTAAGCCATGGAGTGCTTTAAAGGTGGTCACCAACACCTTGAAGCTCACCCGGAAGACCACCGGGAGCCAGTGCAGCTCGCGCAGGGGAGGTGTCACAATGGAGCACCTCATCGCCCCCATTATCCCCCACACGGCCGTGTTCTGGACCAGCTGGAGCCTCCGGGTGCACCCCAGGGGGAGCCCCATGTAGAGAGCGTTGCAGTAGTCCAGGCGGGAAGTGACGAGTGCCTGAGTGACTGTGCGTAGGGAGTCCCGATCTAGAAAGGGGCGCAACTGGCGTATCAGGCGAACCTGATAAAAAGCCCCCCTGGCCACGGCCGTCAAATGATCTTCTAAAGACAGCCGGGTGTCCAGGAGGATGCCCAAGTTACGAGCCCTCTCTGTGGGGGTGAGTGATTCGCCCCCAATAGCCAGCGATGGCGTCAGCTGGCTATATCAGGACGCCGGAAGCCACAGCCACTCGGTTCTTGGAGGGGTTGAGTCGGAGCCTGTTTCTACCCATCCAGGCCCGCACGGCCTCCAGGCACTGGGACATCACTTCAAGGGCATCGTTGGGGTGGCCTGGGGTGGAGATGTACAGCTGGGTGTCATCAGCGTACTGATGGAACTCCACCCCGAAGCCACGGATGATCTCACCCAGCGGCTTTACATAAATGTTGAACAGAAGGGGCGAGAGGACCGACTCTTGTGGCACCCCACAAGCAAGGTGCCCCGGGGTCGACCGCTGCCCCCCTGTCAACACAGATTGCGACCGGTCAGAGAGGTAAGAGGAGAACCACCGCAAAACGGTGCCCCCCACCCCCAACCCCGCCAACCGGTGCAACATGATACCATGGTCGATGGTATCAAAAGCCGCTGAGAGGTCTAACAGGACCAGGATAGAGGAGCAACCCCTATCCCGAGCCCTCCAGAGATCATCCACCAACGCGACCAATGCCGTTTCCGTGCTCTGCCCAGGCTGGAAGCCGGACTGGAGCGGGTCTAGATAGACAGCTTCATCCAGGTACCGGGGAAGCTGTTGCGCTACCACACTCTCAACAACCTTCACAACGAAGCGAAGGTTGGAGACTGGACGATAGTTAGCCAAAACAGCCGGATCCAGAGAGGGCTTCTTGAGGAGGGGCCTCACAACCGCTTCTTTCAAAGTGGCCGGCAGGACCCCCTCACTCAAAGAAGCGTTAACAATCTTCTGGAGCCAGCCTCGTGTCACCTCCCGGGAAGCCAGTACCAACCAGGAGGGACACGGGTCCAATAGACATGTGGTCGCGTTCAGCCATCCCAGGACCCTGTCCATGTCCTCGGGAGCCACAGGATCGAACTCCCCCCAGATAACACTCTCAAGACCTGCCTCAGTCATCCCGTCTGGACATACCCAGTCAGAGGCCAGCCCTTCCCGAATCTGAGCGATTTTGTCATACAGATACTGCACAAAGTCCTCAGCTCGGCCCTGCAAGGGGTCATCCCGCACTTCCAGGTGGAGGAGGGAGCGGGTCACCCTAAACAGGGCGGCCAGGCGATTATCTGATGATGCGATAAGAGCAGCAAAATAGCTAGATTTTGCCACTTTTATCGCCACTAGGTAGGTCTTAATATGAGACCTCACCAGTGTTCGGTCGGATTCGGAGCGGCTGGTCCTCCAACTACTCTCCAGGCGTCTTTTCCGGCGCTTCATCTCCCTAAACTCCTCGGAGAATTAAGGAGCTAGGTGAGTTCGGTGCCGGGTCAGAAGCCGCAAAGGCACGACACGGTCCAAGGCCCCGGCAGCCGCACTATCCCAGGCGGCCGCCAGGTCTTCAGCCAAGTCATGAGCCAGAGTCTCAGGAAATGGCCCAAGCTCCATCTGGAACCTATCAGGGTCCATCAGGCGCCTGGGGCGGAACCACCTGGTTGGTCCCGCCTCCCTGCGGCGGGGTGCAGCAGTTAGAAAGTCCAGTCGAAGGAGCGAGTGGTCAGACCATGACAAGGGTTTGATGGCTATATCCCCATTGACCAGAGACAAAAACTAAATCCAGAGTGTGTCCCCCTGTGTGAGTGGGGTCATGAATTAACTGAGTAAGGTCCATGGCCATCATGGAAGCCATGAACTCTCGAGCCACCTCAGACGTTTCACCGATAGATGGCAGGTTGAAATCCTGGCATTGGTTGAATGGCAGGTTGAAATTGTGAAACTGAAGTTCACATTTCATTTTTCTTACACATAGATGATCTAGTCTTCTAGGAATGGTTACCTATGTTTATCCTGATTTTTTATTTGCTTTCAATGACAACATTGGAAGCATATGATTTATTTGAATGTGTTCATAAATATATCAATCAAGGACAATAAAAGATTCACCATTAGGTTTTTAGTGGGGTCTTCAACCTTAAATTGCATCTATAACTCTCAGATTAGCGCTCTTTCTATTTGACTTGAAAAGCTGTAGCTTTTTGCCTTTATGCTCCACTGCAGGTGGGAAACTTTAGTCTGTGGACTGAATATGTGTGAATTAAATCTGCATGCGTAAATAAAGAATTATGTGGTTAACTTCAGATGCAGTCAGAAGTAGCTGCAACATGCCTGCTTACAGCCAATTTGGACTTCAAGACAAAATAAATTCTCCACCTGTGCCCTACAGACTAATGAGTGAGCATATTCCTTAGAAGGGGAAGACAAGTCTTTTCCATAAAAGTCTCTCCCCCTAAAAAAACCCAGTTCAGTTTGATAAATCAGTCTCCAAGGAAGAGTGTTGCATCATTTTGCTAAAACCATATGTAAATCCCAAGAAGTCTTAGTTGGTTTTAACACAGTCTTATCACCAGGAACCACGGTTTTTAAGGGATCTTTCAGATGTAGGCAGAGCAATTACTTAAACCTATGACATACTCCCCCCCTTACCTCATTTTGACAGTTTGGAAAATATATTAGCTTCTGGCTTTCTTTAGGATATCCTACCCCCACAAATGCATTAGGGTTTAAGACTGTACTTGATTTTGTTGATTTTGGATTTGCAGTGGTGATAGATTTTGAGAGACTGTTTAATCTGGCAAAGTTCAGGCACTGTGAAAATAAATAGCAGAGGAACCTCAAGGATATTGTGCATAGTGTAACTCAGTGGCAGGGAGCATGCCTTGATATGAAATATAATTATATAGATTGCTATTTATTTAGTTATATCTTTATATCTTGATGTTCTCAAGCCTGGAACTTTGGAGACCAATATCAGTCAAAAGCAGAAAGTTGTGAGATAGGTTATTTTTTAAAAATTCAGCACAAAGCAGTGCCATTTCTTCATTTGTCAAAAGGATTCCTGAGTCTGGTTTACTATTTTAAAAAGGTAACATATTTTGGTTATATTATAGATAAATATTCACAAGCACACTAATACAATGATTTCAGAAGACCGGTTTTGTCTTATTCTGTTGCTGAGAGATATGAGTATTAGAATGGGAGGGAAGATGTATGAGGGAGAAGAATCATACCAAAATGATTGGTGTTTAATCTCTCAACTTTGCTAAAAAGTGAATATTAGGTGTACTCCAAGCACTTGTAAATGCTTTTTGTTTAAAGAGTGAGTTGAGAAGATTCTTAGCAGTGATGAAATCAGTGACACTTAAACATGGATGAACTTTTCCTGAAATATGTGTCAGTTAAGGATGTTTTTTCCTGTCCTCTATGGGCTTATTCTACCAGAGTGAGGAATTGTGAAACATATAGTCTTATCTCCACTCTTAGATTTAGATTAGATATAAATGTTGTTGATTATTTACTTGAAAATAACCCACTTTTGTTAGGACATTTGTTTTTGCCCTGTAACTTTCTGGTATTTTAAGTAGTGTTAAGCTTAGCCCAAAAATGACATAGAACAATTCCTCCAGAGTTCAGGTTTTTATTTGGTTGCACACAGTAGACAGAATCTTGCCAGACTAAATATTCACCCTAATGGATATGCCCTGTTATATTTTAGTGGCTATCCTAATCCTCTTCTTCAGTCTCCTATCCCGGTTCAGGGTATGCTGCCTCTTGTCTCATCCCCCTTCTTCTTGGGAAACCTCTGGGTCATTGTAGTCTATTACACCAGCTCCCCCTTTGTAGGCACTGTCTTTCACAGAGTGGGATGCAGATTGGTGGAGAAATGCTTATCAGGTCCAGCAGTTGCAGCAAAACTTCACCTGGCTGTAGACAACATTACTTCGTGGACAGTGATGGGATTCAAATAATTTAACAACTGGTTCTCTGCCCTAATGACTGGCTGGGTGGTGCGTGTGGCCAGGGGGTGTGACAGGCAGCACTCGGCCTCCTGCACCCCCTGGGAGCAAAACCGGGCCACGGGGTGGGGCACACTGCCCCCGTGTCCCATTTTGGGCTTAGGAGGCCTTCCTGCAGCCTCCTGGGAGTGAAAACGAGCCACGGGGGGATGTGCTGCATCCCCCGTGCCCTGTTTTGGGCCTAGAAGCCATCCCTGCACTTACTTTGGAGCAAAAATGGGGCGTGTGGGGACTCCTGGAAGGGGAGGGGTGGGGCCAGCCAGCAATTTAACTACTGGTTCGCTTGAACCAGCCCGAACTGGCTGAATCCCACCACTGGTGTAATCTTTAAGAGCAGAAATGCTGAATTATTCAGGTTGCTTGATTTTGGAAATGTTCTTGAAGAGACTGTTGTACAGTGTCTTGATGTATTCTGAATTGAACTGCAAAAATAGCAGTAGTAGCTTTGGCAATACCACACTTGTACCATATATAATATTGACAGCCCTGGCTGTAGCCAATTTTTTTTTTTAAATAGACATCTAAACTTTTAATAAGCAGTAATTTTATAGTTGAAGGACAAAAGAAAAGGCTGAAGAGAGATATTTTTCTTAAAACATTTAGGTTGTACAAATGTTTAATTCTTTCCAGTGCTTTTCTCTAGCATTATGGCTGATTTGGGAGAATTATCTCACTCAATAAAGAGTTGGTATGGTGTCCTACATCTTTTTTAGATGAGCAGCCTGTTTGATCCCAAATCTATACAATACACATGTTGTGAATGTTTCCAAGTTCTCTTTATATTTTTTAAACTATGCTAGTTTTCACAGTGCTATAAATGTAGGCACTCTTATATTATTATAACTCTAAACCTTCCAAACTGGTTCATGCATGAAAATCTTTTGAGCCTGCTCATTGCCATAGATTTCTTAGATTTTGGAAACATGGATGTCAACTTACCAAATATTATATGCATGGAAAATCTACACATTTGCCCAGTGGTGAAATCCAATTTTTTTTACTACCGGTTCTGTGGGTGTGACTTGGTGGGCAATGGAAATGATCAAACATTTCCATTGCAACCTGGGGCTGACCATGGAACGTTTTAGACCATTCCTGCCTGAAGTAGGAAAGTAATAAATCAGCTCAAATCCCTCTCTTGCAGCCAATAAACTGGAATGGCTTGTTTGCTCCCGAAGCAGAAAGCCTCCAGTATAAATAGCAGATGCAAGTTGATTGGAAGATTAGATTGCTTTAGCCTGTGTGTGAATGGATGAATATTCTTTGTGGAAGAGAGTGGGAAAAAAGGATTTACGCAAGTCAGTTTTCATTGAGTTGAGGAGGAACTCATTGAAAAGATCCATGATATGATCCCCTATCAGCCAAGCCACACATCAACGCTCCCCTTTCATCCATAATGCAGGCAAAAGCTCTCCATACCCATTTGCAAGGTTATTAAAAAAAGTGCTTGGAACCTTTTCATCCTATGCACAGTAAACTGAAATTGAACAAACTGCAGCCAGGCGATACTGGCATATCAGTCAGGATGCAAGATCCTCCGAAAGATGTGGAAATCTCCTAAATCTTGTTTTCTCACACCAGACCTCTCATTTAAAATCCCAACACCAGACCTCTCATAAAATTCCACATCAAAGAAGAGATTTACATAACTAAGATCAACAGACCCTACAGGGTGAGAAACAAATTTCCAGATTTCACATACCTCAGTTTACACATGTAACATACCTCACAATCAAAGCCCATTTTTATTATAAATATTACTACTCTCAGTGTTCACTCTCACATCCTGGACATAAATTGTTTCAACTTCTACCCTCAAAACGATGCTATAGGGCACTGCACACCAGAACAACTAGACACAAGGACAGTTTTTCCCCGAATGCCATCACTCTGCTTAATAACTAATTCCCACAACACTGTCAAATAATTTACTACGACTGTATTACTATTATTCTTCTCTTCCTTACTCGTATCTATCTCTTCCCACTTATTACTATAACCATGTTGCTTGTATATTCCAATTTATATTGTTTTTGTTTCCTAGTACAATTTGATAGCTTATTAGTAACCTTGACTATCACTAAGTGTTGTATCTTTTTATTCTTGATGAATGTATTTTATTTTTCTTATGTTCACTGAGAGCATATATACCTAAAACAAATTCCTTGTGTGTCCAATCATACTTGGCCAGTAAAGAATTCTATTCTATTCTATTCTATTCTATTCTGTTCTGTTCTGTTCTGTTCTGTTCTGTTCTGTTCTGTTCTATTCTATTCTATTCTATTCTATTCTATTCTATTCTATTCTATTCTATTCTATTCTATTCTATTCTATTCTATTCTATTCTTATTTATTTTATTTATTTATTTAAATTTTTATACCGCCCTTCTCCCGAAGGACTCAGGACGGTGTACAGCCATACTAAAACAACATATACCCATAAAATTTAAAAACAGTTTAAATATATTAAAAATTTGGCCCTTATATTAAAAAACTACAAACACCCAATTAAAATTCATTTTCTAAGCCAGCCCAGCCTGTTGAAACAATAGAGTCTTAAAGGCAAAGCGAAAGGTACGTAGGTTGGGGATCATGCGAATCTCGGGGGGCAATTCATTCAAGAGGGCAGGTGCCCCCACAGAGAAGGCTCTCCCCCTGGGTGTCGCCAGTTGACATTGTTATTCTATTCTTAGCTTGTAGCCTATCTTTCGACTGTACATTACGCTGTTGAAATAAACTCTGCCTCTGCTTCAAGCAACTTATCTTGTATGTTCTATGGGGAAAGATCTAAATTCAAACCCAGGATTTTCTTTCAACATCTGCCTTCATACTTTTGATGACTTAATTAAATATGCCAAAACTGATTGCAAGTTTAGGATGGCTTCCCATCAAAATAAAACAATATATTTAAATAAAATATTGTTTGATTGCATCTTAAATGCAATACTGTAAAGTCTTTTCTATAGACTTAATAATAGTTGAAAAGAACGTGATTTAAAATCAATTGGAAAAATTAAGGGATATTTAGCCTGTCTTCTTTTTTAATGGGTTAAATAAAATATACAAGCAAAGTTTGAAAAGCAAAACAATAAAAGATATATATATATATATATATGTTTTCTGAGGTTTTTGCGGGTGTTTGTATGTAGGTCTTTGGTTATTTGGGTTTTCTCCCGCGTAAAGTTGGAGGTGTCTTGGCAACGTTGCCAAGACACGTCCAACTTTATGTGAGAGAAAACCCGAATAACCAAAGACCTACACACACACACACACACACACACACACACACACACACACACGGCAATCCCCTTTCTTTATGTGTCTCTTCAGCACCCTGTCCAACTACTTATTTATTTATTTAATAAACATTTATGCCACCCATCTCCCCTACAAGGTGACTCTGGGTAGCTTATGAATTATACAAACAAATGAAAAATAGTTAAAAGATTAAAATAAATTGACATTAAAATATTATTAAAAACTGTGCTTATTGCTACTTGGATATTTTTAGACTGTACTTCAGACAATATTACTCATATTTATTTGGATAATTTTAAGTGTTGCTATCATTATTATTACTATTAAAATAGGTTTTTTTCTTCAAAAAACATATTCCAGCTGTGATAGTTTGCCTTGCTGTATAAGCATTATTCTCAATCAAGAGGAAGAGAATAACATAAGAAAGCTGTGCTCATGGGATCCATTTGAAAAAGTATTTATACTATGCAAGGATTCAAAAGCAGATTAGACCATCATAAAGGGTTCTAAATTTGAGACACATAATTTTGCTATGTGTCCTGGTCCTTTGGATTTAGGAATAAAAGTTAAAACTTTTCCATTAAAATAGAAAATAGAAAAAGCAAGCAGCAGTTATGATTGTTTCTTGATTCATTGCTGCTGATGTTAACTGATTTACCAACTGCGTATAAAAATCCTTAAGTTTGTCGGATGAAATGTGTTCTCTTGTGTTGCTGATATAATACGTTCTTATTTCTGCCCTGCACTCTTTAATTCTGTATATTAAATATACTGTAAATGTAGTCTATTTACGAAAGTGGAGGGAATCTGCAAAACTTGTCACAGAGTTTTAAATTGAAAGCATATGTCAAATTACATTCAAATGTCATAATTTTGTATTGCATATTTGTCTAAGCAATAATTGACCACAGACCACTTAGATTTTAGGCTTTCTGTCTTGTTTTTCATTAAAATTCCCTTCTCCAGCTCCATATTACCTCATTCCCTGTCTCATTGCAGACTGAACATCATACAAATGCTTTCTGCATTTCCAAGAGTGAAGAATTGCTCCTTCCACTCTTTTTTTCAGCCTATTATGCTTTTCCTAATGCCTTTTTTGTAACAAAGGAAACAGTGATAGAAACTTAATGAGAAAGCTCCATTTCATGATGAACTTATTTGTCATTTTTAAGAGCAGCAAACACTGATGGAAGGAATTCACTGTTCACTAGCAATGGCATCAGATTTCTGGAATCTGATCAGTTAATGTGACTTATGCAAGAATCCATGTTTCACATTGCCTGGAATTTTAGCTTGAATTAAAATGAGTAGCACTAGTATTAATTCTGGTTGCAATTCCTTTGCTTTGGATCTTAAAGTGGCAAAGTAAACTTGGATGGATGGTACGATTGATTATAATGTTTCCTCTTTTAATAGCTTCTAGCAGGTTTGGAAGTATTGAGTTTTCCTGGACAGATTCTGTTAGTTTCAGATATACACACACCAGTTTCTGAAATTTCTTTCAGGTGTAAATCACCTCCTACCCCATGTATTTTGTATGTCTCTGATTTCTGCTTGAAACCTCAGGTTTTTATGTTAAAGAAGGGTTAAAAAAAGATTATACCAAGGTTTTAGAAATGTAGATTTACACCAGAAGCATTTGAAATGTGGATATACAGACAACTGTTACGTATAAACTGGGTTAATAAAATCACAAATGAGGAGGTGATAAGCCACCTAGGAAAGCAAAGGGAAATAATCAAAGCCATTAAAAAGCAAAAGTTAGAATATTTTGGACATGTGATGTGACACCCAGAAAAATACGGCATCCTTCACTTAATCCTCCAAGGAAAGATTGAAGGCAAACGAGGTCCAGGCAGAAGAAGAACATCATGGCTTCAAAACCTAAGGGACTGGTTTGGACAAAACTCAGCAGCACTTTTTCATGTGGCTGTTGACAAAAATAGGATTGCCAACATGATCGCGAACATCCGATGACGGATATGGCACAAGAAGAAGACGTTTTACACTTGTTTACATGGTTAATTGAAAAAAAAAGAAGACTTGCACTGCCTTATTGGAGAGAGAAATTGATTGATTGATTGAGTGTTGAATGCATGAATATTTTCTTGGCTTTCTTCAAATATGTAATGTCATTTATTAGAACTTTCAATTCACCTCTAGGCTCTGCTCTTTATGAAACACACAGAAGCTCACCTTAGTTTTTAGTAAATTTTATTGTTACTATAGTCAATCTCTCTCTCTCTCTCTCTCTCTCTCTCCCTCTCTCTCTCTCTCTCTCTCTCTCTCTCTCTCTCTCACACACACACACACACACACACACACACACCATGGAATGTACACCATGGAAAATAGAAACATTGAATTATTTTGTAGGACATACCAACTCAGTTTCTAGCAACCATCCTACTTTTACAATATATATCTAATAAAACAATGCAGAGTGCTAGGGTATCCACAGAGTACGTTTAAAAAAAAAAAGCAGGCAGAATTTTGATCACACCATTGCAACCACTGTTTTGACTTTTTATAAAATCGCACTCTGTGAACACTCCTACAACATACACTGCAAGCACAAGAGTGCCAATGTAATACATATCTGCAAGACTTTAAAGTAGCCCTGCCATTTTTCAGAACTGTAAGATACATTTTGGAAACAAAATCCGAAGATGGTGTCTCTCTATTATTTCATAATGATAGCCTTTATGCAAGATAACTGTGTTTACTTAAATGTTAAAAACACAGAAAAATCTTTGATGGACTTAAATCTGGATCTCACTGGTCTTATTTTCTTATACTACACTGGCTCTTTTTTGACCCATGGGCATGTATGTTGAAGCTAGCTGTTGGATGATTGTTGAAGAGTTCATTCATGGTACAAAAGAACCATTATTTGGCATGCATCTAATATATTTGATTATGGAGTAAGTTCTGGATCTATTTATTTTTCCAGGTACTGAAATGGGTAGAAGAAGCAGTGCAAGCTTCCAAAGTTCATCTATTGTCTACAGACCATTTAACTTCAGGAAGAAGCTTTTGGCAGATCCCTTTTGATCCTAGCCTGAAAGAAGTTACAGTGTCACTAAGTGGTCCTTCTCCAGAAATTGAAATTCGTAACCCTTTGGGTGAGCTATTAGTCTATTTCTTTTTATGAGCAAAGCCAGGTATGACTTAGTTTCAGTACCTTCCTGGGTTTGTTATGCAAGCATTACAAGTTTATGGAGTAGATATGATTGCCCTCTACTATTGGATGACTCTAATTCAACTTCTTGAAGTATATTATGGGATGTGCTATCTTCTTTTTTGTAAATATACCTCTCCTACTTTAAAAAAAGTCCCTGAGATTAAAGCATAAGAACATTAACAGTAGGATACCAGAATGGCAAATCCAAAATTAATAAATTAGAAGGGAGATCAAGGGTATTCAAAAGTAGAAATGACAGTAAGGTAGGCAAGCATTCCCAATGGTTTAAATATGACTTAGACATGTTTTAGGCATTTTGAGTTTTCTACAATAGGTAACATTGGAATCTCAGAAGAAGATTTGTGACTTGCTATCTCATTTTCCATCTGAAGATCACAAAATTGATTTTAGTGGTATTTATACTGAGTGCTACTGTCTACCCAATTCATATAAATATTGACCAGGGGAATGATTTTTATATTTCAATTTAGTTCCAGAATGTTGGTTAGCAGGAAAACAACAGCAATAGATTCACTTCTCCTGTAACCCATGAACAAAGCTAACACCAGTAAAAGAATACCACATTATGTACCCATTGAGTTTTCTTTTCATTGCCCATATAGAGTATACATTTCCTGCATTTGACAATCTGCTGGCAAATAATAACATCAGCAAATTGCATTACCTATAAATATATGGATAACTGAGGAATGACTGCTGGTAGTCTAAATGATGAAAAAAAGAGGTTAGCCTTCAGAAAAACACATATATATCCGAGATCTTACATAGTGGAAAAGATATTCCAAAAAGTATTGCACTTCAAGTCATTTAGGACCTTACATGTTATCAAATATATCTCAAAATAGGAAACAGTTAGCTAATGAAGAAACTGAGAACAGTAATGATTCAGCAATCAAACATAATCAGTAACAGAGTAGCCAGCATTCTGCACCAGTTGAAGTCTTTGTGAAATCTCCAAGGATAGCCCAATGAAGAATCTTTTTAGATATGAAATTAGATATGAAATTACTGAGAAATGGATCACTATGGTCAGTGGTGGGATTCAAGTAATTTAACAACCGGTTCTCTGTCCTAATGATTTCTTCCAACAACCAGTTTGCCAAACTGCTCAGAAAGTTAACAACCGGTTCTCCCAAAGTGGTGCGAACTGGCTGAATCCCTCCATTAACTGTAGTAAATCTGGGACAGTTAAGTGAGTGCTACAGAAGGCAAACCAACCAGAGCTGAAAGTAGACTAATTGTCCAGTGAGAAATTGAACCTGAACTATCCTCAATTTACAAATTTCCCTTTTCAAAGGATCACAATCTATCTAATGTAGATGGTTTTCCTGCGATCCCCAACCCCCGGCCTGTTACGAACCAGACCACATAACTGGAGGTGAATGATGGTTGAGTGAGCAAAACTGAAAAAAATCTCCTCCCAGTCTGTGGAAAAATTATCTTCCATGAAACTGGTCCTTGGTTCCAAAAAAGTTGGGGACTGCTGTTTTCCTTATTGCTTATCCTGGGATTAGCCCATTAATTATACCACTAATTTATCATGATTAAATTTAAATCTGTTTCTGCTTGCAGACTTTAATCCAATCCAGCACTGACTCACTTGATTAAAATACAGACTTAGCCATAGACAAATCTCTACAAACCCACTGTTTTCTGCGAATACCCTTATTATAGCAATTTAACTTAATGCCAATTAAATTCACTCCATATATGAATGAATGCATGATTCAAATGGAATATATATGTTTGTAACATAACACTGTTTGTGGTAAAGTTGCAGAAAGACAAAATTATTTCCTGCTGCATAGAACATAGTCCATATGTGAGAATTACTGAAATAACTAATAAAAATACTCATTTTGTGCCTGCGCTGTAGGTAAACTTGTAAAGAAAGGATCTGGTTTGAATGAATTACTAAATATTGAAAATTCTGCTAAAGTAGTGAACATAAAAGATCCAGTACCAGGAACATGGACTATTCAGGTAACCTTAATGAAATAATGCTGCAGTTTATTTTCCACTATCTGGAGTTTTATAGAAAATGTATGTCAAAAAGTTTTGTTTTATAAAATAAAAAATATATAAAATAAAAAAAAAATTTCCCGTTACTCAAGGTAAAGGATTTGTTTGTAGTATTTTCAGGCTTAATGCTAAACATACTGTAGATGGTTTTACAGAATTGATATTTGAATCCATCCATTGTTCTGTTGCAAATGGTGGCTATCTTGATATGTGTCTTTAGTAAACTCCAGTTTTATATTGATTTTCATGGCCCGAAAGGGTTAAAAGCAAGATATTATGACTCTGAAAAGTGGTGGGTACTTCACAGTTTACTTGCTTTCAGTACGCCAAGGGCATAAACCAGTGGTGAAATCCAAATTTTTTTACTGCCGGTTCTGTGAGTGTGGCTTGGTAGGCATGGGATGGCTTGGTGGGCGTGGCTTGGTGGGCATGGCAGGGGAAGGATACTGCAAAATCTCCATTCCCACCCACTCCAGGGGAAGGATATTGCAAAATCCCCATTTCCTCCCCACTCCTGGGGGAAGGATATTGCAAAATCTCCATTCCCACCCACTCCAGGGGAAGGATACTGCAAACTCCCCATTCCCTCCCCACTCCTAGGGGAAAGATATTGCAAAATCTCCATTCCCACCCCACTCTGGGGCCAGCCAGAGGTGGTATTTGCCAGTTCTCCAAACTACTCAAAATTTCCGCTACTGGTTCTCCAGAACCTGTCAGAACCTGCTGGATTTCACTCCTGGCATAAACAATAAATAATCAAATTAATGTTTGCATTTGGCAAGAAGATTAAGATATTCATCTTAAGCAAACAAAGGAATTTTGATTCCATGCTTTTCATATTTCTTCTTGATTCCATGCCTTTTTGGTTTCTTTGGACAAAGTAAAACATACATGTGGTCTGTCACCAACCAATGAAGTGAAATAAATGTCCAAAATATGTGCATTGAACATACCACTAATGTATGTTTTACAAATGAGATATTCTCAGCTTTGCGCTGCTGTCAGTGCACAGTCTCCTCCAGAAGATAATTGTAGTTGGTGTTGATAATCCAAAAGTGTAGTGCAGGCATGACAAACTTATTCCACACTTCATTGCTGTCTTTTCTTGTTAAAATACTTGGCTTCCCAAGCCAATGTTTGTACACTGTAATTATATATTATATTATATACAAATGGCAATGTTGCTGAGCTATGCCTCTCCATCTCTACATACGTTGCTCTCAAAATGGAAAACACCCCTTAAAAAACATAGTCAATTCCACAGGACAATAAAATGTGTATCTGGAGAATATTGAGTGAATTTAAGAAATTTATAAATTGGATTTACCCAAAGTAATACAAATACAACTTAAAGAGCAGCTACATTGGTGGTACTCATTTTATCCACTCATTGGAGGTAAATGTGTTAGTGGACTATTGCTGTTCAGTTGCTAAATTGTGTTATACTGTTTGCAACTACATGGACCACAGCATGCCAGGGGCCCCTATCCTCCACTGTCTTTGGAATTTGCTCAAATTCATGTTCATTACATCAATGGCACTAACCATCTCACCCTCTGCCGTCTTCTACTCCTTTTGCATTCAGTTTTTCCCAACATCAAGGTCTTTTCCAATGAGTCCTTTCTTCTCATTTGGTGACCAAAGTATTTGAGTTCCTGCTTTAGTATTTAGACTAAAGAACAGTCAAGGTTGATTTCCTTTAGGATGGACTTCCAAGGGATTCTCAAGAGTCTTCTCCAACACCGCAATTGTTAGTGGATTATACAATATGTCTTACCCACCATTACCTGCACTTTCCCTTTAACTGTGACCGCAGTATATCCCAGCAGTGGTCAAATGTAGATTTAGTGAAATCTAAACTGGGCCCTCTTTTGAAATGAAGGTTCTTGATTTGTTAACTACAGTCTCAACTCGATGTGGAGATGGATCAGGAGCCTGACATTTTCAGACTGACATGTTTATTCAAAGGAATCAACTCACAAAAGCTTCTGTCTTTTAATAAAATGTGTGAATCTGAAATGGTGCTACTATACTCTTTCTGATTTTTGGTTTCCATAGGCTAATAGGGCTCCTCCCCTACAACGAGCACAGTACGTAGATATGTTTTTATTACATTTTGATGTTCTGTGAGTTAGCAGTGAAATCGGTGAAGAGTTCTGATGTATGGATCCAGTTATTTGCTGTGATGCAAATGAAAAAAAAGGACTTTGCTCTTATTAAAGAAGAAAAAAGAGGCAGGAAGCAGCTGGGAGTAGCAGTGTACAAAAACCCGGGATTTAAGAGGGAGAGATTCTTCATTAAACTACCACAATTGGGACTAGTAATTCTGTTGTTAAGTGACATGGTCATTAAGCAAAACATCATGTGACTGCTAGGGACATATGACTTCACCTCTGCCATGGTAGTTAAGCAAGACATATGACTGCAATCTGCAATTTTGCTGCGGGCTTTTCTACTGTGAAGCTTGCAAATGATGATCGTATCTGCTGTAAAGGTTGCAAATGATGCTGATTGCAGAATGCCTGAATCTCTAACATGTTTCCACTGGGATGCTACAATGGTCATAAGTGCAAGGACTGGTTGTAAAGCAATGCTGCTGTATCTTTGAATGGTGGCTAAGCAGGGCTGTCTTTAAGCGAGGTCTATATTTAAAAACAGATTTTAAAAAATGATTCATCCAGGAATAATGGTAGCGGTATGTGGGAATGGCCTTGGGATACAGGAGGAATTGCTGCAGATGAGGCAATGGTCAAATAAGAGGCAGCTGAGCCTGCAGATAGATTGGAGGAATGGCAACCGTCTCAGAAGTGACCCTCTCTAGTTTCTTGGACTGTAAAGGTGATGGGGGAAAAGATGTACTTTCAGACTTGCAAGATTCTGTTAATGTAAACTTACACTAAAGCTAGAGCTAATATTCCCAGCTGGGCTTCTTATTTGGAGTATCTTGAAGAGTTGACAATTAAGTTGAAAATTAGGTTCTCCTATCCACACAAGATAACACAATTCAGTTTGTTGCAACCATTCTTAGACTATAATTTTCTCTCCATGGGCATAGCCACAATTACCTTTTAGGATATTCCTGTCCTGTGCTAATGCTGGTTTGATTCTGTCAGTATCTAGACATTTTGTCAACGCCTTGCAAAGTATAAAGTCCAAACAGAAGATTACCACACCCTTCCCTTGGACAACTCCACTCCCTCCCATCTTTTGGTCTCAAGAAAGTAACTGCCAATCACTTTCCTTCTTGGATGGTAAGATGCCTTCTAAATAGAAATATATATAACAGAATAACAGGCTTGGAGGGGACCTTGGAGTTCTTCTAGTCCAACCCTTACTCAAACAGGGAACCCTACACCATTTCAGACAAATGGTTCTCCAATCTCTTCTTAAAAACTTCCAGTATTAGAGGACCCACAATTTCTACAGGCATGCCATTCTACTGGTTAATTGTTCTAACTGCCAGGAAATTTCTCTTGATTAGTTTCCATCCATTGCTTCTTGTCCTGCCTTCAGGTGCTTTGGAAAATAGGTTGACCCCCTCTTCTCTGTGACAGTCAGTCAAATATTGGAACACTGCTATCACTCCTCGTCCTTCTTTTCATTCATAGAGAAAATTAAATGATTTATATAAACAAAGTGAAAGAATCAAAGTACATTTACATGCAACACAACAAGTAGCTTTAAAAATGTTTTTTTTTTTGCTGCCCTGTTTTATTTTTATGTCTTTTGTAGTTATCTTTATCCTGACCGTTACAGAAACATAGTGGTTATAACTCTTGCCATGTTTGCTGACTTAAAACATGGCAGGAAAGAATATTTGTAGTCAGGGTTGAAGTTTGGGGTCCTTGATGCTCTCTGAGCTTGGTTGTTTACTCATCTAGCACTGATGATGCTACCTAGTTTGGTAATGAAATGTCTGCAAGAAAACAACCAAATCACCCACCTTCCTTCCTTCCTTCCTTCCTTCCTTCCTTCCTTCCTTCCTTTTTCTTTCTTTTTTTCTTTCCTTTTTCTTTCTTTCTGAGCTTCCAATTTTTCCTTTTTCTCAATTAAAAAAGAAACCACTGACACAGTTTTTCATTGTTTTTCTAGCTAATGGAAGCATTACCACAGCTTCCAAAAGCCCATAATTAGTTTGTTGGAGGAGTATTTTAGGAGAAGTAAAGGTTCTGCTTGTTTCAAACCAGCAACCTTCTATTTGTAAAGAAAGTTGGTATTCTATGTTTACAGGCTGTTGTGTTACAGAGAAAGGAATGCATTTATGAAAGGATTAACCTTCATCCCTGTGAATCAGATTACCAAATTAATTTGGTTTTCCTGTTACAAGGTTGACAACTAAAATTTTGGGTAGTAAATCAGATTTGCCAAGATAATTGAACTGTGTCTGTGGACTGATTCACAAATATTACAAAGCCATACGGTCGTTTGTTTAGTTTTGGCTTAACCTGTTACATGTATCTGCCCATTATGGCTTTGCACGATCTGTTTGCCAGGATTACTAGCCCAAAGATTCTGGCTGGCCTTAGTGAACAATTTACAATTTGCAGTTGCCAGAATGATGTCCCTTCTCAAAACTGGCAGCTGGCTTAGAATTTGAGAATGACAATTTCAACAGTTCCCTTGGCCACAAAGAAACAAGCATTCCATTTCTTTATCCTGTAGTGTTAGTAGTTTAGTAGTGTTTTCACTACTAAATACAACTTTATTTTCCTTTTGGTTTGTTGGTAATTAAATGGCATGCCCTGATTTAAAAAAAAGAAAGTTGCTTAAGTACTTTAATCCTGTTATAAATTGCCCGTGCATATATTGTGTCAACCTGTAAAAGAGATCAGTTGTTGGCATATTTGCCCAGCTGACACTTAGCAGCTAATTATCACTTGATAGCAGGAGTTATTTTGGCAGTCAAAAAAGAAAGAAATCATTTTTGCTAATCCATTGATCTTGACAGGGACTTGCCTTTGCCAAAAAACCCTTGGTGTGATGATTTTACAGAGGCAAAAGGTTAAGTAACAGAAATAAATAGCAGCCTTTCCAATGAAGACAGACAGATTTGTCTGACTGGATTGTCTAAACATTAATTTTATGGAAAACATCTTTCTTTTAATATTTTTGCTATATACCACTTTTGTTAGACAAAATAGATTTGGTAGCTGTGAATCCATGTATACTTTCAAATTTGATAGGATTTATTTTTTTTCCTGTGAAGAATATATAGGGGTTTGTAGATTCTCCATTCATTTTAGTAATTTTAACTGCATGTTAACTATTTGCTTGCAGTTTCTTTGTTTTTAGCAGTTATTCTTTTCCTTCATTTGAGGCCGCTTCCAATCTGTGTTAGTAGCTGGGTCATCATGTGGATTGAGACTTGGATTGCATTCAAATAATAGAGCACCAAAAATAAAATGAATGAAAAAATGCATGAAGAATGACTACATCCACAATAGAAAAATAAGTATCTAAACATGATCCAATCCAATCCAATCCAATCCAATCCAATCCACATACACAGTAGTGGCCAAAATTGTAGAAACCTTTTGGGAAAAGTGTATTTTTGAGGTTTGATGGCTAATAACACCACTTTTTTTTGGAGTAGTACCATAAAATTATATATCAATGGAAAGAAAATTTAATCAAATATGTAATGCTTTTCAAACTTTGTTTGACAGATAAAAGTGGCTTTTTTCATGGAATTCCAGATTTTAGGCCAAATTCCTGCAGTCTGGGCTGAACAGTCCTTGCACTCAACTTCACATTGCATTGCACCATTTCATCTTGTATACACCCAGATGATTTTCTTCTGTCACGTAGCACAGTCTCTTAATTCTTCTATTGTCACTTGCTATTGTGCACCTTTTCCTGCCTTTACCAGTGTGGTTTTGTAGTGACTGAGTCTCCTTATACTTTTTCAAAAACTTAAAAATGCTACCTTTGGTTAAGTTTCCACCAATTTTTCTTCTAATTTCTTTATAACTGTAGCCTTGTTCACTTAATAATACTATTTTACATTGCTTTCTGAGTGACCAATCAACTCTTTGCACCACTACTTTAATTTTATTATGTTTTACAAGCTCACTAAATGAAAGAACACAAAAAAACCCAACCAACTTGATAGTGATCACATAACACACTGACAAATGTCCTCCTCTCAGCTTCAATACATGACATCAATAACTGAATCCTACTGTGATCTAATTGGCTCATTGCAAAAACAAGATGACACCTGTTTGGCTCTCTAAACACTCATGCTCATTGGCTATAATCAGATGAAGGAAAGCTAACTGATATCAACCTAAGCAAGTTGTGCTTCCTTTTTCTGGTTATTTGGTTATAATTTTTCATAGAATATAGATAATTGAACAAACTTGTTGCATTACATTCTTGATTAAATTATCTTTCTATTGATATATAATTTTATGGTACTACTAAAAAAAAGTGGTGTTATTAGCCATCAAACCTCAAAAATATACTTTTCCCAAAAGGTTTCCACAATTTTGGCCATTACTGTAGGAGCTTCCTACCAAAGCTCCCTTAACAGCTAAGTTTGCAGTTGTCCTAAGATTTAAATATGGTATGTGTTGACAGTGAACAGCTTGTAAATAAGTGAATATGGGATGCTCAAGAAAAAGAAAGTACATTGTTTCAATGGAATTTCCTTACATGCTAGAACTATAAACTAAACTTATAATAACATTTTGTGGAACATAAACCTTCATACTATGACATTGGAATAGCTTCATCAATATTTTTGTAGACATCAAGTAGTGGACGACACTCTATTCGTATCACTGGACTTAGCAATATTGACTTCAGAGCTGGATTTTCCAGAAAGCCTACACTAGACTTCAAAATGACTTCTACCAGACCAGTACAAGGTTAGTTGCTATTTTTAGCTTGCATTTGAGTGGTATTTATCTTACAGAACTGTTGCTTATTTAAGTTATTACTGAAAGGCCTACTTTCCTTATTCAGTAGAGCATACAAATAGATATGCTGATAAATGTTTTGTTTTATTTTCTGCAATGGAATAGGTTCAATTTTGAGAACAATCTTGACTTGATCTTGTAAATGGCTATAGATTATTTTTCTGCTTTAAAATGTCTATAACTATTACCTATTTCCTTTGGTTGTAACTAATGGTGAATAGTTCTAATAATGCTTATTAGAACTCAGTCGAGCTGAATATTGTGGCTTTAGAATTCAAATGTTGACTTCAGTATGTCTTTTCTAAGACCTTGAAGTTACACTGAGTTGTGTACTTCTGATAATGGAATGATATTTCCCAGCATGGTTTAATGTTATAAAAATTAGCCAAACAAATGGAAAATTAGATTTTTTTAAAATAATAAATGAATGCAAAATAAAGGATAGCCAGAAATGATGATGATGATAGATAGATAGATAGATAGATAGATAGATAGACAGACAGACAGACAGACAGACAGACAGACAGACTTTTCCTAGAGAAATCAGCTTAAATAGTACTACTGAGCTTTCTGAAAGTTCCCTCAACTATAGGAATGAAGGTTAAGGTATTTCATGAAATATAAAAGTAAAGTCACATTTGAGTTAAGGTCAACTTTTGTTGACTGCATGGACATGTTTCCTCCCAAATCAAGAGGGCTATGTTTTGCCATATGGCTGTCTTTTTATTTATCTTTTATTTCCTTTACTAAATGGTCAACTTCCAGTGCTGAAAGTCAATGTTTTGGTGTTGGGGGAATAAGGACTTTAAAAGGATGGGCTTGTAATGCAAAGTGGACAGTATTGTTACATGCAGCTTGATGGGCTTGTACTTACCTATTGAAATTTTAGAAAGGTGGTTAAGAATATTCTTTCTTTTGTTTAACTTCATTTAAGTCTATTCTGTTTTTTGTGTCGTTCCTGTCTCAAAAAAACCCAGAATATATTGTGGTTGATTTTTAGCAGATCTGCCACTAACATTCAGCAATATAGTCGGAATGGGTTTTGTGAGGCAAAATAGAAATGTAGGACAGAGATTCCAGATTTCCCACTCTTTTTTAGAGCAACTAAAATATACCAAGTTCTTTCAGGGACAAAACAGAAGATTATGTTGCCTAAGAAAAATGAAAAAGAAATGATTGCTGTAATTTTTAATTTGCATTTGGTCCACAGGGATACCTACCTTCATTCTGCTCAATACTACAGGAATCCATCTTCCAGCTAGAGTAGATTGTTTAGAACTGCTAAGTATTGCTGGAGACCCCCTCAAGACTGTTCCTGTAAAACCCTTTCCTGAAAGGAATCCTTATGGAATCTGGAATATCTCTGAATTTATTCCACCAAATGAAGCCTTCTTCCTTAAAATAACTGGCTACGACAAAGAAGATTACCTCTTTCAGAGAGTTTCAAGTGTTTCATTTTCTAATATTATTCCTGGTAACTATTCTGATTTGGGGTTCTTTAGTTGCATTTGCATTTATCTTAATCTTTAGCTTTATAGGAAGATGATAGATAGATAGATAGATAGATAGATAGATAGATAGATAGATAGATAGATGATGGATGATAGATTGATAGATGGTAGATAGATGATAGATAGATAGATGATAGATATAGATGATAAATGGATAATGATAAATAGATTGATAGATGGTAGATGATAATGATAGATAGATAGATAGATAGATAGATAGATAGATAGATAGATAATATACAGATGGACAGACATAGATGGATGATAGATGATAGAAATATAGATATAGACTATGTATGTATATGTATATGTATATGTATATGTATATGTATATGTATATGTATATGTATATGTATATGTATATGCATATGTACATGTACATTTATAAGGCAAGCCTTTATAAAAATAACCACTTTGACATTTTTTTCACTAGATGCCCCAAAAGTCAGCATGCCCAAGAAAACCCCAGGATATTATTTGCAGCCAAGTCATATTTCTTGTCACATAGCCAGTCTCATACCTTTTACTGTTCACTTTAGAAGAAATGGAATTAAACTGGGAATGGATCAGTTTTCCAAGTAAGTAATTTTTCCTAAATTGAAGAGATAATAGAAGACCCAGTTGCCTTCATTATGCAAGGGTAAAATTAGGGTGAAACTTTGGTGCTCTTATTGTGAAGAATAGCTGGAGTAGGAATAATGTGAACTGAAGGGCATCCAGGAAGAAAATATGTTTTTAAGGCAATAGAGAACTTTAAGGCATTAGAAAATGAGAATTACTCATTCTCAGAGTAATATAGTACAGATATATTTAATAAATATTTTTGACATATTATTAGCCTAATTAATACAGTAAGATTGATGTAACTAGCAAAATATGTAAACATGATTTAAATCCATAAATTCTTATATATTGCTGTAAAGCCAATTTAGCAAAAGGAGGAACTTTTTCAGTGTTCTATGTACTTCTGAGAATTTTGTAGAATATTGTAGTATACCTCTTTGCTGAAAATAATCAGAGTAGGAATGTTGAAATTAATGTTATTATTTTCATAATAGTTTTTGGAAAAACTCAAGTTTTTCAGGAGGATTATTGAAAGGTACTTTTGAAAAAGAATAAGGTTGGATTGACTTTGTTTGCAGCCTAAGGCTGGCCGAAATCAGTTTATCAGGTAGAGTAGCAAAGGTCCTACTATCCATCAAAGCAAAACAAAGATATGAAGTAATGGTCTGTGTGCTTTAGTTCAGGTTAAATAAAATCCTAGAGGCAACTCTTTCTTTTCCACATAGTAAAAATGAATTGACAAATTATTCAATTTGCTGTCCACTCACAATATCTGAATTCTGCTCTCTGTGATAGCCATCAGACTCTGCTAATAATGGGATGACCTGAAATGACCATTAACCATTACTTCCTCTCTCTCTCCTTAGAATGCAACAGCATGGAAATTAGGTTTTGCACTGGAATGCACACAGATTGTGTGGATAGCTTATAACAGTTCTCAGAACCTTGTTCTCTATCCTCTGTATACAGGGTGCTCCTAAAATAAGTATGGAAAAGATTTCTTAGGTATTTTGAAAACAGTGATCTAATTATATTATGTTCCAATCTGGTCTAAGTCAATCATATTTAATGGGATTAAGTCATAACTAATTTGACACACTGATTTCAGTTTGGATTCAGTTCACATTTTTGGTAGGCATTATATATTCCAAAACAATAGCAATAATTATTCTTTAAGATCCTTTGTCTAAGTGAAGAATCTTTTAACTGCCTTTCATAATACTAAAACATAAAAAAGGAAGCAGAAACAGTTTGAGGGATTTCCTGTGTACTTCCAAAATAAGCAATAGTGTGATTAATTTCCATTATGGCTATTTGTTTAATTAATCAATTAACAATATGGCTGTTGTAATCCAACTATATAAATTGCTGCCAATTTATTACACAATCTTTTTATGAAACTGCATTAAGTCATTCTAGAGACATACTTCCTTGGGTATGTAATTATGCTTTTAAACTCCAGTGATTCAATTGCTTGGGTTTTTTTTTCTTTTAATTATTTTTATGTCTTGTTACATGTTGATTACATTAAATAATAAGATTGCCTGACAATCTAACGAAATGAGATATACCTGGTTGTTCTGTTGCTGTCCCAAAAGTCTGTACTTTTGTATGAATTAAAAATATTAATTTAGTTAATTGAATACATGTTAAATAAAAAAAAATAAATTTTCTTAATAAATCAATAAATAATTTTAAAAACAATTCAAGTTCTATATTATGCCAGTTTTTCCTGATTAAATGAAGGCAGAGATAATATATTAATAGTCTTATCATAATAGTTCCTTCACAAAACTATTTTTATTATTTTCACTGATTCAGGCCCAATCAAAGAACAATATATAATAGGGGTGTCAAACTGGCCTCCCTTGGGCTAGATGTGTCACATGCAGACCACACCCACACCAGCTCCGCGAATGGGAAAATTGTCACAAAACATCATGTGACAGCAACGTGACATGGAGAGTTTGACACCCGTCTTATATAAGACAGTCTTTTCCAATCTTGTACCTTCCAGATACACTGGAATTCAGTTCCCAACTGCCATGACAGTTTGGATTATGGGAATTGAAGTTAAACATATCTGGCAAATATCAAATTGGAGAAAAAATTGGTGTGAGATCTGGAAAATACTTAATTAGATTTATTTCTTCAGTCTACAAATCAGGAAATGACCAATTGCTTGATTTATTTATTTGTTTATTTATTAGTCATATTTCTATGCCGCCCACTCTCCGAGGACTCTTAAAAAAATTATTATTTTTTTTTTAAAATAGCAACACTTCTGATATATTGATACATTCAACATTTATGAGGAATGCATTTTGAAGCAGTTTTTTTTTTTTTAGCATTCATCAAACTAAATTTTTGGGAAACATTTTCATACGGGAAAGGTGGTACAATTAATTAAAATAATAATTAGAGCATGTACTGTATGCTTTTAAAAACACGAAGCTACATTGTATTCATAATGTTCTGTGTTTTTAGTGACATAACCCTGCTGCGTTGAAATTTGTTTTTAATCTTTAATTGGAAACTTTTTTATTTGCACAATTCAGGACTGTGAATGGTCACTCCACTAGAACTTGTTTAAGTGTGAAAGAAGATAGGGCTAAGGAATACATGAAATTACTGGGTAGTCCAAGCTACATAGAAATAGTAGAAACTCCTTTTGCCTAAATTTGGTTGCACAACAAGTATTTTGCATTCGATCTTCTTCTTCTGTTCCATTTCCAGTTTTCTGTTTTTGGTATGAATTATGGAGATGGTAGGGAAGCAATGCAGATTTTGCACATGGAATTCTATAGCCAAAGTTATAGAAATTTTCTGTATTTCTGAATTTTTTCTTGCTATTATTGTGTTGCAGAGAATCTGCTATTGTAAGTTGGGAGATTGCCAAAGTATCTCTTTTGGATGAGGGCTATTATGAATGTATCGCTAGCAGTACTGCGGGTACAGGACAAGCAGAGACATTTTTGGATGTGTCAGGTTAGCGCAATTTATTATTGCTTCTCACACATATTTATTGTGGTGCAATCATAAAACAAGTCAGATTATAATGCATTTTTTACTTGAATTTCTGAGGCCTACTATAAATATGCCTTTGATGTTTTGTCATATAAATTAAGATGTTTATGTGGGAAAGTGGCATAACCAGTGATTATTCTATATTTTTAATTGGTTTAATTAAACTATATTTTGTAAGCATCTAGAGTTGGCTAGAGTGGATGGTTAAAACAAATTTAATGGCAACAATAATGGTACTACTACTACTATTTATAATGATGATGACAGATTAAGAAACCATTTCTTAGTTCAGAGTAAGGAGGATAAGAGATATAGATCAAATTAGTTTATTTTGACATTTGCAAAGAACAAATTTTTAAAGCATCTGGATTTTGCACAATTTTTCTATGTCTCATTTGGATCATTTCTCATAATATAACCATAAATAAATTGTCCTCAGAGGTAGGTAACCTATCATCCTAAAACTGTACATAACTATTGGATTACTCTACTGTGAACCTTCAACAAATTTCAAAAATAGTCTGCAATCAATTAGTTCCTGTTTAGCACGTTCAATCTATTTCATCTATTTCATCTATATTTACTTACACTATAGCCATCATTAATGTATAGCAACCAATAAATTTCCTTCAGGGGAATGGAGAAAAGATTACCCACCTATTTTACCTAATGAAAGAACAACAACCCAAGGAAATATCTGTAGAACTGAGAGTTTAATATTAATAATAATAATACAGATTAAAAAATATGACAAATATAATAACTCAGCTAACAAAAATTAATTTATAAATATTTTAAAATTACACAATTTAAGAATAGAGACAGAGTCATCACAACAGCAGGAGTTTTAACATACATATGCATTATATTAACATGCCTTCAAAAATAAAATAACTCCTATTAAGGTAGTCCAAAGGGGCTTTTTCCAAAAGGCAACTAGAATTTCTTGGGTTTTGCTTTGAAAATATTTTGCTTCTTACCCAAGAAGCTTCTTCATTTCCCAAGAAAGTCCAGCTGACTTTTGGAAAAAACCCCTTTGTGACAAACATGAGCTGCTGGATGATTGAGAATCTCCATAGATATCTATTAAGGAAGATAAATGGAAACTTGTAAATAAAAATAGGCAAAGTATGGAATTTGTTTAGTTTTGAACTGTAAGTCTTTCTAAAAACAATTAGTAAGGAAGAATGATTGAATGCCAATAATAGAGTGTTTATAATAATTCAGACAAATGATTGAATTGAACATTCTATGGATCCACTTTGTTAACAGAGCATATTTTCCTACCGTCTCCATAAGCTGGGCAGACTATAAAACTTTGATATTGAAAGTCTAGTAACGGAGGTATTTTTCAAGAGAGGTATTTTTTATTTTTAAAATATTTTTTAAAGCATGATCTTTTAAAAGAGAAAAAATAAACTTCTAGGAATATAAATTGTAGGAGTTCAACCAATCAGAAACTGCTTTTGTGCATTCTTGTGGCCACTAGAACATGTTCTTACTTCTCTGCTGCTCTCAATAGTTACATGTTTCCCAAGGTATCATTTGATTGATGCATGGAAGAAGCCATCTCCTCTTCCTCCACCATTAGAGTTTCCCATTAGGTGTTTTTTTTAAAGGAAAGAGTTCCTGGGAATATTACATGAGGTTACATTTAATATTCCCAGGAACTCTTTCTTTTAAAAAAAAACACCTAATGGAAAACTCTAATGGTGGAAGAAGAGGAAAAGTGTTAGAAAAGGTATAATTACTGGTAGGGGGTTAAGTGAGTAGACAAGAAAAGGTTTTGAGGCAAGAAAGAGGATCCAGCAGTGGAAGAGGTAGACGTGGTTCTGTAGCTACAGCAGATGAGATGACATGGACTAATAGCAAGAAAGCAAGTGAGAAGTAGAAGTAGCAATGAGTGCACAAAGGGTGAGATACTCAAACAAGAGTGTCTATGGAGATTCTCAGTCATCCAGGTCATGGTTGTCCCAAAGGTGCTTTTTTTCAAGAGGCAACTGGAGTCAGAGCTGAAGAAGCTTCTTGGATGAGAAGAAAAACCAGAAAGTCCAGTTGCCTCTTGAAAAAAGCACCTTTGGGACTTAAACAAAAGGGAACTCTTGCTTAATTAATTGAGAATTCGTCTTCTCTTTCGTTTTTGATCAAACGAATATTGTTTTTCTTGTTTTCCTGCACAGAACCTCCACCTGTCATACAGGTGCCTAACAATGTTACTGTCCCTCCTGGCAACAGAGCCATTCTTACATGCTTAACTATGAGCACAGTGCGTTACAATCTCACCTGGCACAGAGATAACAGGAATGTAAAACTCCTGGAGCCCTTGAGGATGCGAATGATGAGCAACCTCTCTCTTGAAATCAAAACAGTCAAAATCTCAGATGCCGGAGAGTATAACTGTGTGGCTTCTAATGAAGGCGGTTTCACCAGAGCGTCTGTATTCCTTACAGTGCAAGGTAACATGAAAAAAAAGGATATATAGTTTTTTTTAAAAAAATAATGCTTCATTGTTCTTTTTCTGTTAATGCCACTTTAATCTGTTTTACCAATTCTATTATTATAATAAATATCTTTTAAACTTAATAATAAGAATAAATTCTTATTCTTAAATCAGAACAGAACATTTTTTTTTGTTTGGAAGCATGGAATAAAGTGTGAAAGAATAATATTTAGGTATTAACATTAACATCGATGGTAAATGTAGTTCCTTCCTATAATTTAAACTTGAATATATCAAAAAAAATCAAACTACAAATATAACTTAGATCCCATATGGATCACAACCAGGACCATATCAACATGATACAAATAGACCTCAATTTGTGACCACAGTGTGTGTGTGTGTGTGTGTGTGTTTCAGAGGTGGTATTTAGCAGGTTCTGACCAGTTCTGGAGAACCGGTAGCGGAAATTTTGAGTAGTTTGGAGAACCAGTTAATACCACCTCTGACTGGCCCCTCTCCCATCTATTCTCTGCCTCCCGAGTCCCAGCTGATTGGGAGCAAATGGGGATTTTGCAATAACCTTCCCCTGGAGTGGGGTGGGAATGGAGATTTTACAGTATCTTTCCCCTGCTACGCCCACCAAGCTATGCCCATCAAGCCATTCCATGCCCACCAAGCCACGCCCACAGAACCGGTAGTAAAATTTATTTATTTATTTATTTATAATTAGACTTCTATACCTCTCTTCTCCCAAAGAAATTGAATCCCACCACTGGTGTGTTTGTATAATAAAATTAGAACAGCACCTGGAATAATGGGAAAATCAGCCTACAAAGCAAAGCAGGAGAAAGAGTAATAGAATTTTGCCGAGAAAATTTAAATATTTATTTTTTGAATACGTGAATAAAACCAGATGGACAACATCAAAATCAAGCTGAGAATATATTCATCAGGCAAAGAAATAAAAGTTCTTTTCAATAAGCAAAAAAAAAAAGGACCAGTTCTGGCCCCAGAATTGGAATTTACTGCAGTTCAACTTGTGAATTTATTCTTGAAAAATTTGTATTAAAAAAAACCAAACACAAATCCTAAGAAAACTAGACCAAAAAGATATGAACTCACCTGCATTTAATAATTCAGCCTCGTTCCTTGAAGGGATTTATAGATTATAATCACATTGGATTGCACCCAGAAGTTTATAGGGAGCCAGTGCAGCTCATGAAGTAGGGGTGTTACATGTCCATACTGAAATTCAGGCATATTAATTGCATCTCTGCATTCTGGACCGATTGCAAATTCTGGATAGTTTTCAAGGACAGCCCTATGTAGAATGCATTGCAACCATCCACACCAGCAGTGAACAAGGTATGAGGAACTCTGAGCAGGAAATTCCAACCCAAGAAAGAAAAAATGCTTGAGAAAATGTCTTAAATTGAAGAAGGAGAAGGAGAACCCATAGACAAAAGAATGATCTGGGAATGATCACAGTGTTGTGACATTGTACATAACCTTTTTTTTCTGTTTCACCATTAAAAAGGAAATATGCCACATGGGAGAATAATGCTATATTGGTGTTTTTTTTCTATCCTTGTCATTTGGCTACTGCTGGGATAAAAAAAAAACAAGGCTAGTAATTGCTCCAGATGTTGGTATGCTGGATGTTGCAGTATTTTTTGTTGACTTTTTGCAAGCCAAACCACTATAATATACAAAACTTATTTCTTAACCAAAGAACCTTATTTCTGAATATTTCATGTATTATGTAATAAAATAACACTATATTTGTCAGAAGAGGTGATGTTAAAGCACAGTGTGTACTTTCACATAAACCAATTTTAGTTTCCAAATGTCAGTAGAAGAGTTGATCTTCCTTCAACCCACAAAGCATTTAAAGCATCTCGTAGCCTGTTTCTGGCAATGTTTAAAAAGGAATTAAAATAGCTCAGGCAACATTCCACATGGCAGATCACTTCGGAACAATTCTGTCAGATACATTGAAAAAATATATAGATCTATTTGGATTTGGTCCCGGTCTTTCATTCTAGAACTGCTTAGCCTATCAGATATGTCTGTCTGCCCATGTTTTTAAAGCAGTGTAAGTCACCTTCATTGATATTTCCTGAAGTAAACTCATAAAGTATAGAGAACATTGGATATATGTAAATTAGTAGCAGGGTTTTGGTCTTGTGCTCATATGCTTGCTTTTCCTTAGTTTTGCCACATAATACACCCTATTAATCCATTGCAAACACAATTGCCACATGAGATCACACATCATACTAAGCCATTGTTTGCTTTAAGCATGCTTTGTGGAACAAACAACACTGGTCTAGTGGGTTTAGAGAACAGTCCTAATTAATAAAGCATGGTGAATATACCACAGCAACTAAGCCAAAATTGAACAAATCATGCAATGGCTTAGCATGATAAATAAATTCAGTCCCTGTGAAACTTCATTGTTTTTTAACCCTTTTTAAACAAAATGTAAACCAAATGGTTGAGTCTCTGGACACTGAAGTGTTCTGGATTAATTACTTATTTGTGTACCATATGTCAACAATGGAACAACACAGATTGACTGTTAATTTTTAATATAAACCAACATCCAGTAGACTTATTTACTCATTCTCTATCTGTGAATTGGGGAGATTAGTGATGTCTTCTCAGGAAATCCTTATTATTTCCAAGTTAGCTCATGGATTAATAGTTGATTCAATGAATTGAATCAACTATTACATAAAATACACTAGAATCAAACTTTTTACCACTGTACGCCGTTCATACCAATGTCCCTGTTACCAAAAAAGATTATGTTTTCTGGAAATATGTAGATGAACATTGGGAAATTGATATTCCCAGAACTTTAGTGAAAGCCCTTAAAGGAAGCCATTAGGTACTTAGTGAAAAGAATTCTTCCTGAAACTTATTTTCTTTTGGCACTGGCACAAATGAATGCAGATGGAACTCTCAAATGAATCTCAAGGTGAAAAAAAATGCTTTGAGATATGAAATACAATATTCTTAGTGTGTTGGATTAATATAGGATGAATTTAAAACAGGTGCCTTGGTGCCTTCCAAGGGAGCTATAGGTTCCTTTTAGATTGTCTAAGATACAGGCTTCATTTCCTTCTGATGGCACAGGTGAGCCTTTTTAAAAAAAATAAGAGTAGGCAGTAGGGAATTGGTTGGATTACCAGTCTCATACAGATCAGTGGTGAAATCCAATTTTTTTAACTACCGGTTCTGTGGGCGTGGCTTGGTGGGCATGGTGTGGCTTGGTGGGCGTGGCTTGGTAGGCATGGCAGGGGAAGGATACTGCAAAATCCCCATTCCCATCCCACCCTGGGGCCAGCCAGAGGTGGTATTTGCTGGTTCTCTGAACTACTCAAAATTTCCACTACAGGTTCTCCGAACTGCTGAAAATTACCAGTTCTCCAGAACTTGTCAGAATCTGCTGGATTTCACCCCTGATACAGATGCATTAATGTGATAAAATTGTTTCTGGATTTCAGGTTATAAGCATGGGAATTATATATATATATATATTCTCAGGTTTTCGCGGGTGTTTGTATGTAGGTCTTTGGTTATTCGGGTCTTCTCCCACATAAAATTGGAAGTGTCTTGGCAACGTTTCGACGAAGTCTCATTCGTCATCTTCAGGCTGCTGTTCTCGGCTTCGTGCTTCCAGGAGAATTGGAGGAAGCACGAAGCCGAGAACACCAGCCTGAAGATGACGAATGAGACTTCGTCGAAACGTTGCCAAGACACTTCCAATTTTACGTGGGAGAAGACCCGAATAACCAAAGACCTATATATATATTTTCATGTATGCAGAACAATGGATGCAAGGCGAAATGGCTTGGAAAATCATCAATAATCAATCTGTGTTCTATTTTATTTAACAGAGCCCCCCAAAGTTATTGTATCACCCAAGAATCAATCATTTACTGAAGGGTCTGAAGTATCTATCAGTTGCTCTGTAACAGGTTACCCAAAGCCAACTGTGGTGTGGACACATAATGACATGTTCCTTATGACATCTAACAGGTATGTTCAGGGTCTTTCTCCCCCTACCCACCAGCAATCACTGCCATCATTGAGAAAAAAAATGAATGAAACTCTTTTATCAACAATTTATGTCTATTATGAAATGTAATAAGGAGAGGTCCTTATTGTACAATTTCAGAACTTTGCTGGCCTGCCAGAATATACATAGACACTTCTAAGTATGTGATTTTTTTTAAGGATCATGGAAGGTGTTACCTGATAATTTGCATTGTCTGAATTTATATGTCTTTCACCCCTGCAAAGCCTATCTGAACAAACATGGGAAGGACCCATAAGCAGAAATGGCATGTAAATAGTTCTCAAGTTGTATGGCTAAAACAATAGGCAATAAGGGAATAGGATGGTGTTACAACAGAGCTGGTCAGGAGTGAGGTGAACCAGAATGAACCCCACCAAGTGACAATGTTAAAACAGGGGCAAAGCATCAGAGTGGAGTAGACAGTCTGACGTCCTAAGTATTTTTAAAAATCTTTTCTCTCTTTAGTCTTAACCAGCACAGCCAGTGATAAGGGCAAGGGGAATTATGTCTGAAATATTTCAAGGGTCTAGGCCAGGGGTGTCAAACTCACATCATCACGGCATTGTCACGTATTGGAACTTTCCCCCACTTCGCTAAACTGGGCGTGGGTGTGGCTAGCAAGTGACGCATCCGCCCCACAGGCCGGGAGTTTGACAGCCCTGATCTAGGCTATGTAATTAGACTTATGCATTTATCTTTTTCTTTTGCTGTGATGATTGACAATCTAAACACTAAGCAGTCTTGAGACTTTTTCAAACATCAACAACAGTCATTTTCTAAAAATTGCTCTGTAAATTATTTCATATAATATGAAATAGGCACATCTGCCCTTTACTCAGAATGGCGTTTGCAGAAATGAAAACTGCACTGTTTCAAACTGTTATGATGGTATTATTTTTTCTTTTTTAAAAATAATAATGAGTATCAGATTGACCTACCGATTTCTTATTAACAGGTACAGGTTAACTCCTGGAGGTACTTTAATTATAAAAAACACAGTACCCAAGGATGAAGGGGTCTATGGTTGTTTGGCTAGCAACGCAGCTGGAACGGTCAAAGGAACAGCTGGTCTCATGTACATTGGCAAGTATAAAGAACAAAATAAATAAATAAATAAATCACAGAGTGTAGTTGATTACTTCCTTTATTTGTTGCAAATTTCAATGGATCAGAATGTTTGTGGATGCCAGTGATCAGTATGATCAGTGTATGATTATTTGAACACTAAGGCAGATATTCACTAAGAACCCCAGAACAGCAGCTCAGTTATTGAGTGGTTTTATTTTTTTATCAGCCTGAACAACTAATGGTTGAAAATATTACATGAAAAAAAAATGGGATTCAAGATTTGTTTATTTTCAAGGCAACTATCTACCCAAGTATTCCGAAATGATTTCACAAGGGACTAATTCTAAGAATAGGCTGTAGGATATGTAAAAGATGTGTTGTGTTACTCTACTTCCTGGTTAAACTTTTTTAATTCTAGGAAAACTGGGAATCTGATCTGGAATCACCGTTGCTAGGTGATGGCAATACAGACATACAATGTATGAATGAGAAAGTTTAGATGAATCTTTCCATTGGCAACAAAAAAAGTTTTGACTCAAGAGAGCCGGTTTCATCTTCCATTAGTTAACTTTCGGCCAGCCACTCTCAACCAAACCTGCTTCATAGGATTGTTATAAAATATCAATTTATTTATATCCTTCCGGCTTCCTGGAAGTAAAGTAGAATATACATATGGTAGCTTCAAACTGTTCATAAAAAAGATTGGGTCTCCATTAATTTAGCTGCCCCAATGCATAAAAACTATATCCTGAACCAGCAATGCTAAATTAGAATATCAATAAAGGAAAATATTTGTAGCTCAGGGTTGAAATGAGGGGTCTTTGGTGCTCTCTGAGCTTGCTTGTTTTTTTTTGTTTTTTTTTTGCAGTTGTTTCATTACCCTAACTAGGTAACATCATCAGTGCTAGTCACAACCAAACTCAGAGAGCACCAAGGACCCCTCAAATTAGAATATAGATTGTACAATTTAAAAAAAAAAATGAAAAAAATGAATCTGGCATCTACATCTCTAATGCTTCTTTTCTTGCTCCTTGTAGAAGTCCCTAGGGTGACTGTAGTACAAAATGAACTTCTGATTGCCCTTGGAGACACTTCTATAATGGAATGCAAAAGTACTGGAGTCCCACCTCCATTGATTAAATGGTTTAAAGGTAAGTGAAGGAAACTGAACTAATTTTAAAATGTATCTATCGACAATGTGATGACTCTGTATGTTGTTTTGTTGTTTAAATGCATTTACCTATTTCCCATAAATTAAAAATTATAGTATCTTTGGACAACTTGAAATTGACATCATAAATTAGCTAACATGAGGAGAAGCCTTCTTAAATATCTAGGAAAGAGGAAATGAGCATGCATGATGGGAAGAAAAGCTTTAAAAGCTACCAGTTCTACAGAGTACGCATTGGCTCATGTTCAATTTTTTTTCCCCTCAGGGAAAGTTTGATATAAACTCCATTGTAAACTTTAGAGAGATAATATCACTATATTTTATGAGTGCTTGTTTTCAACAGATTGGCAGATAGCAAAGTCTCCTGGACATTTATAAAACAATAGAACCATTATTCTGGCTCTAAGGAAGCTATTTAATTTCCTGAGTAGGTGTTTATTATTATGATTTAAACAAAAATTTCATTATTCTTTCCCTGGGTCTAGGGGATTTAGAGCTGAGGGCAACAGAATTTCTTATTATTGACTTCTCTCGGGGCACTCTGAGAATTCAGGAAACACAAGATCTGGATGCTGGTGATTATATGTGTGTTGCCACAAATGTTGCAGGATCTGCATCTGGTAAAATAACTCTGGATGTTGGTTGTAAGTATGATACTAGAACAAAGCAGTCAAATTAGATATTTTGTAAAAGTTGTGATCCATCTACTCTATTGTAATTTATTCAGTGAAGGATAATATTACATGAATATTATTTGCTATTATTATTGTCATCATATTAATTGATAGTCTCTGGTATTAATGTTATATTATTTAATATTATTAGATATTACTAATTATTGTATTAGTATTATTTGATACTATATGAATTTACTTTGTGTAGATGGAAAGTGATTCCCCACTGCTAGGAATGATTCCAGGTTTTCTTGTATCCTACTGTGCTGCTTCAGAGGATTTGCTAACTTTCAGGGTCATCTTTGAGAAAGAAAGCACATTCTACAAAGTATAAAGCAGAAACAATGTGTATCACCATGCAGCATGCATGTCTGTATAGTACCCCACTTTCTCCAAATACAGTGTATATTGGAGGAGTACACAATGTTTATAAGCATGTTTGAAAGTGCATTGAATTCTCAAATGTTCTTTCAAAATAATCCTGGAACCATGAGATTGAGATGATAGTATCTTCGACAGGGTTAGGGGTAATGATGAAGAGACAAGATGAGGCCAGAGTTCATGCCTGATGGGAAACTACCCATCTCACAACTCTAGCAGTAATGTTGCAGATCTATTCTCAAAGCATTTTAGCCAGCCCCCAAATTAAGTTAGAAGTAATCAAACAGACAATCAGCCATATCATGAGAACATGACGATATTGTGCCAATAAACCTAGACAAAGGCAAATGATTTATGTGCATGGGCTCTGAGTCAGTATTAAAGATTTGGGGTCCCTTATCTGATTTTAATTAAAAATACATTAAAATTGTATGGACAATTCTATGATTTTTGTCTTCCTCTGTATTCCTTTTATAGCTCCTCCAGTTTTCACACAAGAACCTAGTGATGTATCTATGGACATTGGCTCAAATATAACATTGGCTTGCTATGTTCAGGGTTATCCAGAACCGAAGGTGAAGTGGCAGCGGTTGGACGGCACCCCACTTTTCTCAAGACATTTTGCAGTTAGCTCTGTCACTCAACTCAGAACAGGAGCTCTTTCTATTCACAGTATGTAGACACCATCTTATGTATTAAGAAATACATAAGACTGTTTGTGGGCTCATTCAAACATCTGTGATAGTGTAGTTTCCTCCCATCCCCGAGTGCCTGTAGAGGAAAACTTATTGGTATGAAAAGCACTCCCTCCAAAACCTACCTCTGCTAGTTACTATTGCTGCCTACACATACTACAATATGGTGTAGATGCAGGGCAGTAATTGGTAGAATCCATACTAGCCTTTTCCCTTCAACCAAGTACCAATTACTGAGGAGAAAATAAATCATCAATGGCTCTCCTGGGATGGGGTGGAGTCTATGATCTCCTCCCTCCAATTGAAATGAGCCTTCCTGTGAATACTGTTTGAGCCTGCTTCCTCTTATTTTTGATGTTTATCCTATGGTGCAGAGTGGGTTGCTACCGGTTTGCCCCAGATCTGGTGAACTAGTAGCGGTAGTGGTGGGGAGCTCCACCCACAAGTGAGCCAGTAGCGACGAGTTTTGAAACCTGCCCCTGCTATGGTGCTACTACATATACAGCATTTATTTTAGAATAGATATTTCCATATCTGTGCTGCTTCTCTATTGAGGGGGCACTTAAATCTCAAGAAATGCAACTGATGGAATAATAGAATGATTCAGTTTATGTTAATCAGATGGAGAGAGGAAGAATATTTTATACTTCCACCATAGAATTGCCTGCTAAATCCCTGAGGTCAGGAAATCACACAGCAAGCCTCCTTTTAATATGCATATACTCCCAAACTGAACTTCCTTGAATTCACCTTGACTTACTCTGAAGTCCTGGCCAAAAATGATAAGAATGGTTTGTCTACATCTGTCTATGTACTCTTTCTATTCAAAAAGGGAAAAAGATTAAGGAGCTGTGGTGGCACAGTGGTTAGAATGTACTATTGCAGGCTAACTCTGCCCATAGTGAGGAGTTTGATTCTGACCAGTCCTTCTAAGGTTGGTAAAATGAGGAACCCAGATTGTCTTAAGTGCAATTGCTATTAAGATCTGCCTTTTTAGTTTTGCTTATCAATGGGCACGTTGATCTCCTATGATTGATGTTACATAAGGCAGATATTTTTATGTTGGAACCCTTCCAATATATGAAAAATAACAATAGGCTATTGTTCCAATTGTACCAGCCATAGCAAAAATGGCCATGGAGATGCAAAATCTTCCAGCTAGAGATAGATTTGCCCTGAACCACTGGAGCTCAGCAAATTGTGAATCTCCAAAGACTTCTCACTGTCTTAACAGAATGTCTACACTGGAAGTCACCTGCTGAATTAGCAGGGAAAATGCTACTTTCAGAATGGAACACCTTAAACTAGCCTCAGCCTGACTCAGCATCTGCCTGGCAATCAACTAATAATGCAAAGGCTTGTCCTTTGTAGATGATTAGAGGGACATCTTCATAACCCAGGAAAATAATTCTGGAACAACTCTGTAATTGCTTTGAGGCTGTTAAAATGATGTGACCTATGTTTAGGTTTAGCTTAACATAGCTGGAAAAATAATATTTATTTTATATATTTATTTATTGGAATTTGTCAAACAAAAATGAGAACAAGAATAAGAGGATAAAAATACAACGATTCCAAGGGAATGTATATTTTCAGATGTATTTGTTTAAGGATAATGTTTTTAATACAAAATACTTATTGCTTGTTTTGTTTTCCTTTTAAAACTTCTATACAATTTTAGATTTATGGGTTAATGATGAAGGAACATATGTCTGTGAAGCTGAAAACCAGTTTGGAAAGATTATCTCAAGCCCAGCTACAGTTACTGTGACGGGACTTGGTAATGAATTGATTATATGAGATTTTGGCAATATTTAGCATAGAAATAAAGTGTTCTCCACTGGCTTTAGTGCTTATAGTGTGTGAAACAACAGCATGCTCTGACGTTATGTTTAAAATCCCATTTATGTTAAATCCAAACAGAATTTTATTTCTTTGGTAAATCATTTATTGACAAATCAGAGCAATAATTGAACAAATAAATAATAAATAAATCCACATTAGATTTCTTTTTGAAGAGCATTGGAATACGTATATATTTAATTTTAAATATAACGTATATGAGCTTGAAACCTTTTCATGAATATAAAGCAATTGTCCTTCCTTCCTTTCTTCCTTCCTCCCTCCCTCCCTGCCTCCCTCCCTCCCTCCCTTCATGAAAAGTTGGTTAATAATTTTATTAAGAATAATAAAGTGTGTAGTTGAAAAGGAGAAAGTGTGGATAATTGATGTAGCAATACCCAGTTGTAATAGAATTGAAGATTAAAGCATTGGAGAAGATGATAAAGTATCAAATTATGAAAATCAAAATTATGGCATAAACCAGTTATAAGGTCTCAGCACTTATCAGTACACTGGGTGCTATACCAAAAAGTCTTGGACTGCACTTAGAAAATCACTTAGAAAATCTGCACATTGGCAACATTTCCATCTTTCTACTCTGCTTGGATCTGCACAAGTACTATGCTAATACATTACAATATCCTAGGTTCTTGGGAAGAAATCAATGTCTATGAAGGCCAACATCATCTGTAGAACTGGCAGCTGTAATTTTACATTGAGTGTATATAATACTAATACTAATACTAATACTAATACTAATACTAATACTAATACTAATACTAATACTAATACTACTAATAATAATAATAATGAACCAAGTCCTTGGGAAGGACTTGATAGTGTGGATAAATGCCAAATCCAATCAAAACATCTGTTTGACTGTGTGACCAACCGTAATAAACAACCAAATAAAAATGGAAGTAACACATTGTAATAGATAATAGATTATTTTGGGATTCATGGTCTCCATACAGTATGAATATAATCAGTGGTTCAGTAGATTTATTTATAATTCAAGGTTAAAGTAAACCATTTTTAAGAAAAGTTTTGCAGTCTAGGATTTTTCTTAACTCCCTTGAGAAGATGGATTTTTTTTATTGAAAAGTTTTTTTTAAAAGTTTACACATATTTTCCCCCCTCCCACCCACCCCCCCCGGACTTCCCAGAGCAAATACAGGGTATGACATTTAACAAACATTAAAAAAACCATAAGCTAACTATCTATAGATTTATCTCCCTCTTGCACTTTAACTCCCCTTATTCATATATAATTTTAATTATTTAAACCAATTATTGCTTGAAAGTAATCAATCCAACTTCGTTCTTGTCCGTTCTTCAATAATAAGCAAGTCTTCTTTCTTCCAGCATTCTTCCACACAATCAGAGCCCAGTTACAGTTAACCATCAGATCTCCAACCCTTACATATATTAACACCTTAACAAAATATTTTAACCAATCTCAAATAAAATATATTGTAAAAACCTTATTTTTATTTTTTACCCCATAAACTTATATTAATTCTTCCTGAAAACATTCCTTGCTTAATAGCTTTGCATAAACTTATTCATCTTATTCTCTACAAATCCACTACGTATAATCAAATAACATCTTCACTATTTAATATCTATATAAAATATTGTCAAAAACCTTCTCTCAACCCTTGCACCACTTATATTTTCCTTATACCCCACAAGTTTATATTTATTCTTCAACAAAGCATTCTTTAATATAGTATTAATGTAATTTACAACAAAGTATCAAGGTTTAAGTAATAACAATATTTTTCTTTTAACCCATAAACTTATATAAATTCTTCACCAATTCATAACAATTCAACCATAACATTATTTAATATAACTTTTCAGAACAAATCATGTTCCTAAATATAAGTAAATCATTCATTTTCACTATAATATAACTTTTCAAAACAAATCATATCTCTAAATACAGGTATAATCATTCATTTTCACTATTACTATCCTCCCCAAGAAAGAGGATTGTAATTTTTCCTTCTCCATTTTTTCCTGACTTTTTTGTGAACCTTCTGCTTCTGTCTTTTTCCTTCACCTTCTTTTATTTTTATAATTTTTTTTTAATTTGATTTATATGCCGCCCTTCTCCGGAGACTCAGGGCGGCTTACAGTGCGTTAAGCAATAGCCTTCATACATTAAGCAATAGCCTTCGTTCTTGAATTTTTAACTGAAGTTGCTGAACCTCACAATCCTGTTCTCTTCGCAAAGTAATTCCTTTCAGTAAAAACACCTCTCCAACTGTGATTGGGAATCCATTTTTGTAAAAAAATTGTAAAGTTCCACTTTGAATCTTCCTTCTTATATAAGAAATCCCAACGCCTCCTGACAATTTTCCAGTTGTCTGTATCAAAGCCTCTGAAGAAATGTCTCTCAATACTTCCCGGTTACGCTCCTTCAAGCCTCTCTGCCTTTCCTTCTTAATTTGAAAAGCCTCCATTTCATTTTCCAAAGGCACATCAGACTGGATTGTTTCATCCGCCTCTTCATTCAACAACTCATTATTGTTTGACAACTGAAACGATACAGTATCTTCACTTGTATCTTTGTTTTGAATTTGTGTAAAATTCTTCTTGAAAAACCCTTCCATTCTTTACACAAACGCGGAGGTAAATGATTCTAAAATTTCTTCAAAGAGATCCACAGTCAGTATTTGTGTATTTGCTGATGTATGTAATGGTGAGCCTTCATCACTTTCAGAAAAGCCAGCCATTTTTTTCCCCAATAAAACTTTCACTTTGTACTTTTCCAGCAACTAGATCAATTATTCCAATCTTTAAGTGGCACAAGTCTTTTTTTTTTTTTTAGAAATGATTTTTAAATCTTTCTCCTTTTAAAATAAAATCCTCTTCTTTTAAAACAGGGGCTTTCAGCACCACATAATACTTTGTATCTAACTTTAATTTCTCCACGCCCCATTAGAATCAAACGCCATCTTACTTTCCCTTTCTCCCATAGAAATTCAGAGGGAAGTGATAGACTTTTCGGAGTTAAAGTTTAGTACTTGCAATTTTAGTTTCTCCTGTATTGCTCTGCCAGCTTTCAAGTCCAAAATTTTTTTTTTCTTTAAAGTTGAGTTGCTGGGGTGGTCGCGACGTCTAGTTCTGCTTAAAGCCGAAACGTCCCAGGTCCGGAGCAATGAGGGGCTTCCCGGGGAGCTCTCACCCTTTAAGCCCCAGATTTAAGAAAAAACCTGGGGCTCTTGGGGAGCTCTACCCATACCCGTTGGCTCTCTTTCCCCCCTTCTCCCAGGGGGAAAGTTTTCAAGCCGCTAAACAGCTGATTTTGGCTGTTCTAGTGGCTCTAACGGAATCCTGGGGCTGGCACTCACAAAGGAGCGTCTTTCGGCGTCGGCAGAGCCCCCGGAAGTTGAGAAGATGGATTTTTTTGATGCAGTTTTATAGGAACATAAACCATCCTTGTGTTATGATCATTTTTTTCTTTTCCTGTCTCTCTTTGATATAGTTGCACCTCTAATTGCAATGAGTCCTGCAACAGCTAATGTCATTGAAGGACAGCAACTGACTCTGTCATGTATACTGCTGGCAGGGAACCCAATCCCAGAGCGAAAATGGATTAAAAGTAGCATGGTGGTAAGATAATTTTGAATATCCTTTAAAGTTTTCTACTTACTTAAGTTTAAGTACCACCTCTGTTTGATGGTGAAACAGTACCAAAACCATGAACTCTTATGAATAACAGCATTTCATTTCATTTCATTATTTCATTTCATAAGCAGGTGAGACATAACTTACAGTATTGCGTGAAAACTGTTTTCTGACTCAATGAAATTACCTGCTAGATGACTTGGGAAAGTCAGTTTAGGCTAACCACTAGATACTTGTCCAAGTACATTTGGCAAGGACAGACATCTTGAGAAGCAGGAAATAACTCTTATGGGACTCTCCAGAGTTCTTGCAAATTTGGAAAAATTTTATATAATAAATTATCATGATATCCCTAGCTTTTCTGTAGTTGTAATGTGATGCTTGCATTTTTGTGTTTGCTAATTTGCTATTTGACACCCATAAATTAACACCATCTGGAAATTATTTCATTTGAATTGTGCAAAATTCTGTTTCTGGAAAAAGATTTGTGATTACTTATCTATATATGGGAGTGCGATGACTCAGCAGTTAAGAAGCTGAGCTTGTCAGCGGGAAAGCTGGCAGCTCCGTTTTGAGACCCAAGCACTGCATGACGGGGCAAACTCCCATTCTTGTCCCAGCTCCTGCCCACTTAACAATTCAAAAGCATGAAAATGCAAGTAGATAAATAGGTACCACTTCAGTGGGAAGGTAACAGCATTCCGTGTTTCACGCCACACTCTATGCTGCGGTGTGATGCTATTCTGACCACATGACTGTGGAAAGATCTTTGGACAACTCTGGCTCCCTTGGCTAAGTAACGGAGATGAACACTGTCCCCTAGAGTCAGACACAACTGGACATGGGAAATTTTTACTTTTACCTTATCTATATATATCATTGCTTTTTGATGCTGCAGTGAAGAAAGGATAAATATCTGAACTACAGCTTTGGTTTAAATTTGTCTCCAAGTGAATAACTTTACCAGTTAGAGGTAAAGATAAGCAGAAATATATTGTTTCATTAAGCTTCCTTTCAGCTGCAGTTGTAATGGAGGATTTCTAATCAATTTTAAGATTCATGTAGAAGTAGTTTAACTTAATCTGTAGACTATAATCATGTTTTCCTTTCAGGAGAATCATTGGTGTAGATAGTTTTACATATATAAAAATATAACTTAATCTCCCATAGAATGGTTTGTTATAGGCTTGTGCGGATAAGCAGAAGTTTTATTACAATGCATGAACATTGCAAAATGTATTTTTGCCTATAATTTCTAGGATAAAAGAATGGAAAGTTGTGAAGAAAATAAGCTACACATTCCAGTTGCCCTGACAAAGACAGGAAACTCATTTTAAATATGTACTGATCATTAATTCAGTGAAACTATGCTACAACTAGAAACAAGGAAATCTGAACCATACGCTCCAGGAAAGTCTACAGACTTCAAAGGGAGATAATTCCATATGCAGCCCTTAGACTGAATCACTCTTTTTATACCCTTTTGTATTCTTTTATGGAAGCCATGAAAGGAGTAGAACTTTTGCTATATTCCAGTTGAAAAAGTCAAGCTTTACATATGATTTGAAGCCATTTATTGCTTCTTTCACTTTCCCAAGCCCTCATGTCTTTCATTTAGAGGAGAAAGAGGAAGACTGAAGTAAAAAGCACTTCCTGAACTCTGGATGATCCTGTATCTAAATGATGCAAAATGGCTCTAGGTCGTCTAGGTGCAAGAAAGAGGTAGTCATATGGGCTTCTTTATCTTCAAAGGTTGAAAAAAAAAAACTCCAAGCAAATTCAAAATCCCGCAAGAATGCTCTCATTTAAGTCGCCTTGGAAAACATTGGTTAATTAAAAAACAAACAAACAAACCAGAATATGCCAGGTGTAAATGACCAGACTAAGTGGAGAATGGAGATAAGTCTTATCTGCCTTCCCCATTCCAACTCTAGGTGGTCCAGACTCCCTATATCAGCCTCCGGAGTGATGGGAGTCTTCACCTTGAAAGAGTTCGACTACAGGATGCCGGAGGCTACACTTGCATGGCTAACAATGTTGCTGGGACAGACAACAAAACAACTGCTGTCAATGTCTTTGGTGAGTGAAAAATTTAAAGTTATCCTTTTCAGTGTTAAGAATTCACTAGTACTCTATTCATCCTGTGATGATAAGTAGACTGTCACTGAAATTGCACACTAAGTTTAAAACCTCTGCAAATGATCAGTTCAGATGACCAAGCAATGGCCTGTTCCTATAATCTGCCAGTTCCCAGTAGTCTGCTAGTTGTTGAGGAACAAGATCTGACATTACCAGGAGCGAGAATTTAATCCTTGAGAGATTTTATTTATTTATTTATTTATTTATTTATTTATTTATTTATTTATTTATTTATCGGACTTATATGCCGCCCTTTCTCCACAAGGACTCAGGGTGGCTCACAGCAATAAACAACAACAAGTCCAAATTAAAATTCAAACAATAAAAGAATCTAAAATTCCCATTAAAACCCCTTCAGTCCAGGCCAGCCTTAAAACATGGACTTAAAACCATGTTTTAAGATTACGGCGGAAAGAGCAAAGGTCGGGGGCCACCTGGAGCTCCAAGGGGAGCTGATTCCAGAGGGTAGGTGCGCCTACCGAGAAGGCTTGCTTTCTAGGGGCCGTCAGCCAACATTGCTTGGCCGACAGAACCCCAAGTAGGCCCTCTCTGTGTGAGCGCACCGGGCGATGGGGAGCTGTTGCTGGCTGCAGGTGATCCGCTAGATACCCGGGCCTAAGCCATGTAGTTCTTTATAGGTAATCACCAACACCTTGAACCTCACCTGGAGGGCAACCGGTATAGCCAGTGCAGGTCACGCAGGAGGGGTGTGACATGAGAGCATCAGGACACTCTCATCACTACCCGTGCGGCTGCATTCTGCACCAGCTGAAGCCTCCGAGTGGTTTTCAAGGGCAGCCCCATGTAGAGAGCGTTGCAATAGTTAATCCGGGAGGTGACGAGTGTATGGATGACCGTGCGTAAGGCATCTCAGTCCAGGTAGGGGAGCAACTGGCGCACTAGATGAATCTGGGCACATGTCCCCCTAGTCACAGTCGTGACATGGTCTTCTAAGGTTAACCGTGCTTCCAGGAGGACGCCTAAGTTGTGCGCCCTATCCACAGGGGGCAACACCTCTCCCCCTATGACCAAGATGGAATATTTCCTTGGAACCGAGATGCCAGTACCCACAGCCACTCTGTCTTGGCAGGGTTGAGTCGAAGCCTGTTTCTCCCCATCCAGAGCCACATCGCCTCCAGGCATCGGGACATGACGCTGAGGGCATCACTGGGCTGATTCGGGGTGGATATAAAAAATTGGGTATCATCAGCATACTGATGATACCCCACCCCAAAACCACAGATGATCTCCCCCAGCAGCTTCATATAGATGTTAAACAGGGGAGAGATGTTAAGTAGGGGAGAGAGAACCAACCCGTGGGGAACCCCACATGTGAGGGGCCTCAGGGTTGACCTCTGCCCCCCGCCAACACTGCTTACGAGCGTCCAGAGAGGTAGGAGGAGAACCACCATAAAACAGTGCCTCCCACTCCCAACTCCTCGAGGCGCTGCAGCAAGATACCATGGTCGATGGTATCAAAAGCCGTCGAGAGATCTAACAGGACCAGGGCAGAGGAATATCCTCTGTCCCTAGCCCTCCAGAGATCATCCACCAGTGCGACCAATGCTGTCTCGGTGCTGTACCTGGGCCTGAAGCCCTACTGGTACGGGTCTACGTATGATGCTTTATCCAGGACCAGCGGGAGCTGACATCCCACCACGCTCTCAAAAACATTCGCAATAAAGCGAAGGGTGGAGACAGGATGAAAATTGTTTAAAATAACTGGATCCAAGGTGGGCTTCTTGAAGAGGGGCTTCACCACTGCCTCCTTCAAGGCAGCAGGGAAACTCCCCTCAGCCAATGATGCAGTGACCACTGCCTGGATCCAGCTACGTGTAACCTCCCTGGCCGAATAAACAAGCCAGGAGAGACACGGGTCCAACAAACACGTGGTGGTGCTCAGCTTCCCCATGATCCTGTCCACTTCCTCGGGATTGCTTTCAAGTGAATACAGAAATGAATAGAACTGCCGTCATGCAGTGCATCAAAGTGCATGTTTTTACTCAATCCATCCTCTGCTTAGTGTTTTCTACAATGTTCATAGGATAATAAAAGAGAGAAACAATCAGTTGAAATGGAAAGCAAAATTTCCACTCCCACATTCTGCAATTTTGTCTCCTTCAGTTGGTTCCCTGTTTGCTATCTTTCTACTTTATTCTTTTGCCCTCAAAGAGCAAAAGAAATACATTAAACATCATTCATGAGAACTATAGTTTATGGTCATGTCTTTTTCTTATATTCATCATCATAATAAGTGGTGTTCTGCTGATCTTTGACTATAAAAATGATTTAATTTGATTAGTGAGGGATAGTTTGTGGAGTAAAGAAATAAAATCTTCAAATACATTCTGTGTTTTCAATTACAAATAGATCCAACACAACATATATTATGTAAATTTCCCATTTCATACGGCAAGTATACCTAAGGAGTTTTGTTGGAATGCTGAAGGTAATAAACTGGTTCCAGCTGCTCATGAAAGGCAGATGAGATGTGTATGTGTGTTAAAGTTCTTATGTATACAGAATGTGCTAAACAGCTATGTGAAAGAAAAGTCCTTTGTATCCAAAAATGGTCGTCTGAACACAATTTTTCCAGTGAAAGATCCATTGCATGAATTGCTTCAAAGTGGAAGAAGACATCTGTGTCTCACCCAGTGTGTAAGATGTTTTGATCGTACAATGTTCTGGATAAACAGAACATGCGAATAAAAATGCCATCCAAAAATAGGTCTTTTCTATATGAATGTTTTGAAGTAATAATTGTTTCTGCAGACATACTTATTTTTTAATAAAACAGAGGCAGATGAAAGAATTATCCAAATACAGTTTAAAAGGTTTGATCAAGGATTAAAAAGAAAAAGCCAATGAATGGGGTTTAAAGAAACAACTAGTATATTTTTAAAAAACTGCTATACTGATCACACTAAGCACAGTGGATTTGGTTTGTAATGTCCCACCTTTTTTCAGTAGCCTCATTCATCATAATTTTTAAAAAATCTGTGTAAAATTAAGAGATGAACACTTGAAACAACCAATAAAATGCTGTCTTTTCTGCCTAACAAGGAGACAGCAAGTTATTTTTCGTACGTTTTTGCAGTTGAAGATTGTTTTTGATAGCATGTTGGGATTTTAAGAACTGATAAAGTTGTGATAACTATTCAAAATATCAAAGACAAGAAGATTTTGAGGTAGAGATCAAATCTGCATATTTATACTATTAACACAGAGATCCTTCAACAAAAGGAATAACAGCTGACAAGCTTATTTGAAACATTTTTTATTTTTCAGGCATCAGAAGATCAGCAGATGGATATTAACTTCCATGCTTATCTTGCTGCAAAAGTTTTCTGCATAATGTTCCATCCTTAAGATGCCTTATAATAAACAGCAACATCACACATGTAAAATAACATGTCATAAGAAATAATTTGTAAGATACTTGTATATTTGTGTTTTCAGTTCCACCCATAATTCAGCATGGACAACAGATCTTCAGTACTATAGAAGATGTCCCAGTTACATTGCCTTGCAAAGCCAGTGGAGTTCCTAGGCCATCTATAGTATGGTCCAAGGTAATTGCAATGTTTTGATCAACTGAACTTAATGAATTGGTTGTATTTATGTACTTAAAATATTGATAGCCTACACTCTAGCCCCTCCTCAAGAAACCTGCCTTGGATCCAGCTACTTTGAGCAACTTCCGTCCGGTCTCCAATCTTCGCTTTCTTGTGAAGGTTGTTGAGAGTGTGGTTGCACGTCAGCTCCTGGTGGCCCTGGATGAAGCAGAGTACCTAGATCCATGCCAATCGGGTTTCAGGCCCGGATACAGCACAGAGACGGCATTGATCGCGCTGGTGGATGATCTCTGAAGGGCTCGGGACAGAGATTATTCCTCTGTTCTGGTCCTATTAGATCTTTCAGCGGCTTTTGATACCATCGACCATGGTATCCTGCTGTGACGCCTCGAGGGGTTAGGAGTGGGAGACACTGTTTTGCGGTGGTTCTCCTCTTACCTCTCAGGTCGTACGCAAGCGGTGTTGGGGGGGCAGAGGTTGGCCATGAGGCCCCTCACTTGTGGGGTGCCCCAGGGGTCGGTCCTCTCGCCTCTTCTGTTCAACATTTATATGAAGCCACTGGGAGAGATCATCCATGGTTTAGGGGTGAGGTATCATCAGTATGCTGATGATACCCAACTTTTTATATCCACCCCGAACCAGCCCAGTGATGCCCTCAACGTGATGTCCCGGTGCCTGGAAGCGGTACGGGTCTGGATGGGGAGGAACAGGCTTCGGCTCAATCCTGCCAAGACTGAGTGGCTGTGGGTACCGGCATCTCAGTTCGATCAAGAGGTTCCATCTTTGGCTATAGGGGGTGAGGTGTTACCCCCTGTAGACAGGGCACACAACTTGGGTATCTCCTGGACTCACGGTTGAGCTTAGAAGATCATATAACAATCATGACTAGGGGGTCGTTTGCCAGGTTCACCTGGTGCGCCAGTTGCGCCCCTATTTGGATCGGGATGCCCTACGCACAGTTACTCATGTGCTAGTCACCTCCCGTATTGACTACTGCAATGCTCTCTACTTGGGGCTTCCCTTGAAGACCACTCGGAGGCTTCAGCTGGTGCAGAATGCGGCCGCGCGGGTTGTGATGGGAGGATCCCGATACGCCCATGTCACACCCCTCCTGCGTGACTTGCATTGGTTGCCGGTTGCCCTCCGGGTGAGATTCAAGGTGCTGATGATGACCTATAAAGCCCTACATGGCTTAGGCCAAGGATATCTGTCAGACCATCTGCAACCAGCAACAGCTCCCCATCATCCGGTGCGTTCTCACAGGGAGGGCCTACTCAGGGTGCTGTCGACTAGACAATGTTGGCTGGCGACCGCCAGAGGTAGAGCTTTCTCTGTGGGCACACCCACCCTTTGGAATCAACTCCCCTGGGGGCTCCGATTGGCCCCTGACCTTCGCACTTTCCGCCACGAACTAAAAACATGGCTGTTTAAATTGCCCAGCCTGGACTGATGGGGTTTTGATTTTTAATGTATTTTAATATGCGTTTAATATGTATTTTAACATGTTTCTTACTTGGATTGAGATTATATATCTTAATTGTTGTGAGCCGCCCTGAGTCCTATGGAGATAGGGCGGCATATAAATCTAATTAAAAATTTTTAAAAAAACCTGTCTAGACAGTGTATGCCACCATTTAATAGTCCCAGCACATTGAGAAGGCATAATGGTCAGGAATGCTTTCTTAAGACATCTAATTAAGTTTTCTGCCTCCAAATTAGGGCTGCAAATTAGGACAATGGTGCAAGCTTTCAGATTAAGTTTGTCTAATTGTTAAATGTAGTTTAGCAGGTACTTTTCAGAGCTATAGATTTAAAACAGTGTAAAAGGAAGGATAATACTCAAAGGAACAGTTGAGACTAACTCTTAATGTAAACTGAGCCATAACAGCAAACTCTGTAAAAGAAAACAGCAATGACACTATGACTTTGAAGCAAGCTGTGAAGATGCTGAGTTACAGAGGCCATTATTAAGATATGCTCTGGCAGTTTTTACTTCATGTTCCATAAAAAAACCTTCATTTTTATTTTACTCTCTTTTTACAGAAAGGAGAAGTGATTCCTCCCAGCAGTTTAATGTTTTCTGCTGGGTCTGATGGAAGTCTTTATGTGGTTTCTCCAGGAGGTGAGGAGTCTGGGGAATACCTCTGCACTGCAACTAATGCAGCAGGTTATGCCACACGGAAAGTACAGCTGACAGTCTATGGTAAATAAAAATGAAAGTGCAAGAATGAAGTAGTGGGGCTCAATCTAAAATCTCAAGTCTGCAAATAGCATTTGAAACCAGGAGAACAGAACCAACTAGAACAGGGGTGGGTTCTAGTTTACTACCTTTACTACCGGTTCGCAATGGGATCGCGCGTGCGAGCGAAGCGATGCGTGCACGCCTTGCTTCTGCGCATGTGCAGATTGCTTATGATGACATCCAGGGCGGTGGGCAGGGCCTCCTGCCGGTTTTACTACCGGTTCTTGCGAACTGGTCCAAACCGGGGACAACCCACCACTGATCTAGAAGTTGTAAACAAACAAGAGGCAATGGGGAATTTATTATAGTTTGTAATCAAATTATAATGTTAAATTTAAATGCAAGTTAAGACCCTTCTAATTGTTGCTCCAACCCAGTTTTTTTTTTTTTTGTCCTGGCCTGCCTATTTTTGTAACATCACTTTTAGTATGCCGGTCAAAAGCTAAGTATGGCTCTCAACCTTAAAAAATTGGGCATCCCTATTTTATACAGAACTGCCAATATCAGTAATAATTTGGGGCTAAAATGTGTCACAAGAATCGTGATAACTCTGCCTCCTGTTCATTCAACCGGTTGATGTGACTTAGCTGCAATGGGTATAGGCCAGTGGTGGGTTTCAAATTTTTTTACTACCTGTTCTGTGGGTGTGGCTTGGTGGGCATGGCATGGCTTGGTGGGTGTGGCTTGGTGGGCAGGATACTGTAAAATCTCCATTCCACCTCACTCCAGGGGAAGGTTACTGCAAAAACCCCATTTCCTCCCGATCAGCTGGGACTTGGGAGGCAGAGAATAGATGGGGGCGGGGCCAGTCAGAGGTGGTATTTACCGGTTCTCCGAACTACTCAAAATTTCCACTCCCAGTTCTCCAGAACTTGTCAGAATCTGCTGAAACCCACCTCTGGTATAGGCCTCTTTCCCTACTATTCTGCTATAACTTTTGTTGCATATTACAGCTCTCCCTATAATGTTTATTATGATAAAAAAAAACTTTTTATAGGTTATCACTGCATAAGCAGGATCCCTTTCAGAAAACCATTCTGTAGGATAACTGTGTGGTTTACCCCTCCTTCCTTCCTACATTTATTCCACTCTGAAAGTAAGTGTCCATACTAACAGGAAGTTTTGACTGGAGTTTAGGTTTGGGGTTAGATTCATTGAGGTGACTTTGGAACAATAAATAGTATTTCATCTTATCTTCCCATGTGCTGTGTCTGACCGCAACTGCTTTTTGTAATAATGTCCATATTTATCAGTAATGTTCTGTTGGCACAGGAACTGTGATTTCAGGAAAATATCCTCTCTCCTCTTGTACTGGAATTGTATACAACATATCCTCCTCTGTTAAAAGAGGACTTGACCCTTTGGAAAGTTTATCTTGTGTAAGTAGAAGGGGGGACAGAAGGATGGAAAGTGTGAGCTGTTTTGCTTACTGAAACAATTGGAGTTAACCCACTAACCTGAAATGAGATATTATTGCAAGAGCGAGTTAATAATATAATGTGCATGTTTCATTTTAGTAAAACCAAGAGTTTCCAGACCTGGAAATCAGCAAGGAAGTTCATCAGATAACCCAATTGAGATGTCAGTAGCAGCTGGGGAAGAAGTGACACTTCCCTGTGAGGTGAAAAGTTTGCCACCCCCGGTCATCACCTGGGCTAAAGAAATGCAGCTTATCTCTCCATTTTCTCCACGGTAACTTTTATATCATTTCTTAGTTTACTTTGTTTGAATTTCTATACAGATTGTCTCACTGATGTGATCAGAGGCTGCTAGATAACTCTGGCCTTTGTATGGATTATTAATATACACCAAGAATTGAATATTACACTTTGATGCAGTCCCTACTTTTTAAAGGATAATGGAAATTTAATATGTTAGTATATTGTCAGTATCCTATGCAATCATTTGGAGCCTTTTCACAACATGATGGTGTGCTAAATTGTAGTTTCCATATACTCTAGACCAGGGGTCTCCAACCTTAGCAACTTTAAGACTTGTGGACTTCAACTCTCAGAATTCCTCAGCCAGCTTTGGCTGAATTCTGGGAGTTGAAGTCCACAAGTCTTAAAGTTGCCAAGGTTGGAGACTTCTGCTCTAGACTGTAATTTTCATCATCCTTGTAATCCATCACATTATAAGATGAATACTAAATAGATATAATAGAAACATTTATCAAGAATGTGTTTTCAGAGCTATATCCTTTGTATGACTCCCTTTGAAAATACTTACCCTGTTTCTCCGAAAATAGGACCCAACTAGAAAATGGATCCTAGCATGATTTTTCAGAATGCTCATAATATAAGCCCTACCCTCCAAAATAAGTCCCAGTTAAGATTATCGGCCAGATGGATGCATTTAGTACCGTATTTCCCCTCCCCCAAATAAGACCTAACCAGAAAATAAGCCCTAATGCGTCTGTGGAGCAAAAATTAATATAAGACCCAGTCTTATTTTCAGGGAAACACGGTAGGTTTTTTTTTCTGGTAAAGAATATCTTTGTGAGGAAGCATCAAAAAGCCTGGAGTTTTGGCTTATCTCAGAAATCCAAAACAAAGCCATGTATCTTGCTGGTATCTTGCCTTATTGTTGAGTCTTTAAACAGCACATCCATTGTAAGAACTGGGTTTTTTTTTTCTGTTAAAGAATATCTTTGTGAGGAAGCATCAAAAGGCCTGGAGTTTTGGCTTATCTCAGAAATCCAAAACAAAGCCATGTATCTTGCTGGTATCTTGCCTTCTTGTTGAGTCTTTAAACAGCACATCCATTGTAAGAACTGGGTTACTAAAGGAATGATTAGAAGTTACCTCTACTGTTGGCATGTCTTACTTCTCCCTCTTTCTTATCTTGAATCCTTTAAGATAGAGGTCAGTCTGGAAATGAGAGAGGACTGAGTTTGACAGCATCAATGTTGGTAGTCACTGATAGGCAATTAATTTGATTAAGGCATTAATGGATTCTACCTGTTCTATCTTGCAGGATTGATGGGAGTTTTTGTCACGTACTGTTCCCTTTTGGTACTAGATAAGAGTTAATGAAATTCAAGAGAGATTGGATTTAGATCATTTGTGAGAATCTAGCCTGATTCCTCTTTTGACACTCTCTCCCCCAGACTCTGCCAATCCTTCTCCTCCCACAAAACTAGAAAGCTTTCTGGGTCTTTCTTCACCAACTCAGTCTCCACAGCGACAGTGTAATCTGCATTTATTGACTTACAATATTTATACACCACTTTTCATTATAAAAGAAGCATTGCAGTTGACAGAAACATGGTAGTCTTCATTTGTCTTTATGAATCCACACAGGTTTTGCCCTAGTTCTTCACTTTATTATCTTTAGATTTAATAAAATATGCATTGATTTGAGAATACATGAGGATCCATTAAATTTATTTGTCATTAGATTTTTTTTTTTTGTTGCTATTATTGGTTAACAGAAATATGCACAGAATACAGTGAGCACTTGGAGTATTGCCACAGCATTCAATGATTAAAAGTAAGCGGATACAGTAAACTATTTTAAAATTATCAAAAATAACACAAAACCACGATAAAAATAAAATAGTATAAATAATATTTTGGAATGAATTCTGCAGGCCAGAGAGTATCATCCCAAAGGCACCATTTCTGATTGGGTTTTTTTTTTTTTTTTTTTTTTTTTGATAGGGACCATCAGAGCAAGTTTTGAATTCCTAACACATATACTGTTTTGGTATCTTTGAGGGATGCATTTTTTTAAAAAAAATGTAAAAGAGGGTAGAAAATGGCTCCAATTTGGTTGTTAACTGGATTCGAAATGGAAGTCTGCAGACTGTTGACTCTTACTTCATTCCTCAACTATGCAGAATGAAGAAGTCAGAGGGCAAGAGCAATTAAGGGAAAAAATGGAAGATTAGTCTGTACAAAAGTAATACTGAACAGATGCTCTTTGATGTGCAACATTTATTATTAATGCTCCTGTAAGAGACTTTCATGTTCTTATAAATATTTATAGTCATCTGTATTTCCTGTGGGTTTTTTTCCCACCTCCCCCCCAACCCCCCAGACATACCTTACTCTCTTCAGGTTCAATGAAGATCACTGAGACATTGGTATCAGACAGTGGCCTGTACATCTGTGTGGCCACAAATATTGCTGGAAATGCAACCCAAAAAATAAAACTAAATGTACACGGTAAGAATCCTCTGCTTTCAATAATAAATATTGAATTAAATTAATAATGGGTATTGAATGAATTAGTAACTCAAATAATATTAACTTAATTAATATTAAGGTTAATTAAGGTTACTGGCATCAGATTCAAATTGGATTGGGGGGTGAGGGAGTCCCGAGGGTGTACTTTATTTATTATGTACTTTATGTGTTTAGGGGAGAAGATTAATAAGTAATAGTATCAGAACTTTATTTTTAAATATTTTTTCAATCTGTCTTTTGGCCCAGTAAATCTATTTAGAGTCTGTTTGCAACACAAAATTATGCAATGGAGAGTTAATTTTTAAAAACATTTCTCAGTGCAATACACTACTTTCCCACTGCCTGCACCATTGATACCCGCAACCTACTCACAGGTACCATTATCTTTCTTAATTTTCCCCTTCCACAAGGCTACAGAAACTACCTATTGCTTCTAATTGCTGACATCCTGAATCTTCTTGTGTAACATAATAGCTTCTCATAGATCTCAACAGCCTAAATAAGACTTGCTGCTTGGCCACAATTTACAGGAACGATCTATGCTCATTAAATGAAAAGGATCTGCTGCACCTTTTTATAATAATATGTATTTTTCAAAAGATAATCATTTAAAATGGGAATGCCATGGCTCAATGGTTAAAGATGCTGGAAAGATGACAGCCTGGGCCCTAGACCTGAGCCCTGCACAATGGGGTGAGGTCTCATTCCTTGCCCCAGTTCCTGCCCACCTAGCTGTTTGAAAGCATGCAAATGTGAATAGGTTAACAGGTATCACTTTGATGGGAAAGTAACATAATTTATCTTTTAGCATGCTATGTTGTGTTCTTCATGTTTTACTGAATGATCTTCTAAAATCTTTCTGTATTTAATTTATTATTATTATTGTTATTTTTTATTTAGTTCCTCCAAAGATACAACATGGGCCTCGTGTGATTAAAGCAAAGGCTGGTAATAGAGTTGATATACATTGCAGTGCTCAAGGAATCCCATCTCCAACAATTACTTGGTTTAAAGATCAACAACCCCTATTGATAGACAACAAACAATATGCTTCTTCTCTGGATGGAACACTGAGTATCATCAAAGTTGTGCTTTCAGATGCTGGAATCTATAAATGTGTGGCAAGTAATATTGCTGGTCATGATGAAGCTGAGATAATGATCCAAGTTCAAGGTAATGTTAACATTATAGTGAAAAAGTGCATAAGAAGAATTATCATTTTTTAAAAGAGGTTATGTTTACACCTACAGCAAATAATTGGATTATAAGAGTTTTTTTTGTTTTTATTGAGCGTATTCAAACACATACGAATAACCTTGAGGGAGAATATCCTACTGCACGTATATATACAATAAGGTACAGAGGTTCCTTTTCAGCCAGTCAAATGTCTATATATCTCTATCTCTGTCTCTGTCTCTGTCTCTGTCTCTGTCTCTGTCTCTGTCTCTGTCTCTGTCTCTGTCTCTGTCTCTGTCTCTGTATACATACATACATACATGCATGCATACATGTGTGTGTGTGTGTGTATATATCTTCCCAATATATTATTTATTATCGTGAATCTCATGGGAAACTTTAAATGACATGGAATTCACTTTTTCCATTGGTTCAAAAATGCAAAATTAGATATGTTAACTCTGTTTTGAAATTTTTTACTTATAGCAATTGAATTATAATTTTTAAACCACCAACTAATCCTGAAGTATCTTTATTTAATTTTTTAATGTTGATTTCTCTTCCATTCTGTAGTCTAAAAATCATTCATAAAACGTAAATAAAGTAAAAGGAAATTGACAACATAAGCTTAAAACTAACAGGAGTTCATTTTTCCTAGAATTCAATACAATTGTTTGTAGAATATAAGAAAATTTACAGTTGCATTAAAGCAGGTGAACTGGACTAGTAAATGAGAGGTATCTTTCTTGGAAGATGAACTATTGATATTAGAAATTATATCGGACACAGGCAATTTCATACAGTCAGACTACCGCTTTACCTAATGCTATCTACCCTTAGTTGCTTTCTCCAAGTTTCAGTGGAAGTTTTTATTGCACCCTGAAGCAAATTGTGTGAGTAGTTACAAGAGAAGAGAAGGATGGCCATCATCATATATATGTTTTATTGAAAAAAATACTTTATTTTTGATGTCAGTAAGGGTAAAATCAAGGCAAGTATAAAAATATGTAACATTTCACTTTAGCAGGAAAGGAAGTTCAGGTATCTAAATCTGACTAGTTGATAGGAATAACAGAGGGGTACCATTGCTTCTCTGATTTGCTAATCAGTAGATTGCAACAGAAAGGCACAAATCCAGTTTGTGAGAAAATTCTTAATTTATATCCAAATATTCTGAGGAATATAGCAGTGAATTACGACTTACGTGATGTTGCTTCTGTTTCTTCCTGATATTTGTACACAGAAAAGTTTTTTTCTCAGAGTTTCCTTAGCATACCATGAAGCCTCTGAACCAAGTAAACAAAAATGTAATACATTATATGTAATTTATAATAAAAAATTACTATATATATATATATATATATATATATATATATATATATGTATATATGTATGTATGTATGTATGTATATATGTATATACTATGTTTTCCCAAAAATAAAAACCTGTCTTATATTTTTTGAACCCCGAAATAAGTACTTGGCCTTATTTTTGGGGAGAGCTTATTATTTTGGGGTGCGTGGAGCAAGATGGGGTTCCTCTTGCAGTCTTACCTGATTTCCAGTTCTGTCTCCCCAACCAGAGTAAATGGCGGGGACCAGCTGCGCATGCGTTTAAATATTTTTTGGGAGGGCTTATTTTGGGGGGGGCTTATTTTAGCGCATGCGCTCAAAAGCCCAATTGGGCTTATTATCAGGGGATGTCTTTGTGTGTGTGTGTAAATTTATGCCATTTTGAGAATTTCAAAGGTTTATAAACTGGAATTTGGGAAACCTACCCAATAGTATAAATAAAGTTCATATTCCATTCATTTTGTATTAGAACCTCCAACTGTTGGAGCACTTGATCCACCATACAACTCTCCATTTCAAGAAAGAATAGCAAAAGAACAAATTGCCTTCCCATGTCCAATCAAAGGTACAGAGCATCATAAATTTCTGAGTGGAGACTTTCCATTTTGGAGAATGTTGACTTTTGTAAACTGATGATTCTATTATTTCTTGCTTAATTAAATTTATTAGCTACTCAACTTTAATGGACTATAGATGGCGTACAAAGAAGGGAAATATAAAAACAACTGAAAACAACTGACCCATACAGACAACCCAGACTAAATCATTCAGAATAAAGTAATCTAATAGACAGCATAAACAACAACCACCACCATCACAACACTAACAAAAACAGAGGCAATTGAACAAATATAAAGATCAACTCCGGGCCAATTTCAAAATTTTGAAATCAGGTTTTCAAAACATTTCTGGAACCCCAGCAGAGAGGGCATCCTTATCTCTGGGTGCATGCTGTTCTACATGGTGGGGCCATAATAGAGAAGGCATGCTTCCTAGACCCTACAAGAAGACAATGGGGCCTGGACCGCAGCCATGCTGTTGGAACATACTAAGCAGGCAGAAATAGTTGAGATAAATGGGTTTTTTAAATATTCAGGTCCTATGCCATGCAGGGTTTGATAGGTAATAACCAGCACTTTGAATTAAATAACCAGCAGTTCACCAGTCTCTGGAATGGGAGGATTAGGCCTTCCATCTTTTATAATAATCACTTGACTGCGATGGTGGTGTTATTATTTTTTAAATAGTAAATTAATACTACCCTGCAGACAGAAGCCAAACTTTAGATCACACCACCAAAGTTTGGTATTTTCCAATATTTTAAAGCTGATTTGCTGTGGCTGTGTTAATAGCCAGTTTGCTATAGTGGAAAAATGTATATTTGAGTATACAGTAGTGGCCAAGATTGTGGAAACCTTTCGGAAAAAGAATATTTTTGAGGTTTGATGGCTAATAACACCACTTTTTCTTTTTCTTTTTTTGAGTTTCAAGATAATCATATTCCACTGCTGAATGGCCTGGGAATAGCCCAAACCTTAATCCAATTGAAAATCTGTGGAGCCAGCTAAAGAAACTTGTTAGTCGGAAGTCACCCAGCAATAAAACCCAGTTACTGTAATAGAAGCAATCATTCAATCTTGGTTTCACATTATAACAGCTGCAGAACTAAAAAACTTGGTTCATTCCATGGGAAGACGTTGTAAGGCTGTAATTCATGCTAAAGGTTACCCAGTACGCTTGCACAGAGAGGGCCTCCTCAGGGTGCTGTCAGCCAAGCAATGTTGGCTGGCGGCCCCCAGGGGGAGAGCCTTCTCTGTGGGGGCACCCAACCTGTGGAATGAGCTACCTCCTGGAATACGACTGATCCCGGACCTCCGCGCTTTCCGAAAGGCCCTGAAGACTTATTTATTCCAGCAAGCTGGCTATCTTAAAATGGTTTTAATGGGGTTTTTAAATTTTTGATTTTATTGATTCTGGGTTTTAAATTGGGAACTTTTCGATTTTGTGGATCTGGGATTTTAAATTGGAAATGCTGATGATTTAATTTATTTTTAGTTTTTTCTTAACTTTTGTACTATATGTGTTTTAAGTTTGGCTGTTCACTGCCCTGAGGCCCCTTGGGGAGAAGGGTGGTATACAAGTTGAATTAATAAATAGATAAATAATTAAACTAAGTATTAACTGACGTGATAATTTTTGTAAATCTCATTTTTTCTATGTGTTTCACTTTTCATCTTTATACTGTAACTGCTATTCTAATAGCAAATCCTTCATAAAAGTTATTGCATTACAGTCTTGATTAAATTATCTTTCCATTGATATATAATTTTATGGTACTACTAAAAAAAAGTGCTCTTATTAGCTAGTTTTAGAAAATACACTTTTCCCAAAAGGTTTCCACAATTTTGGCTACTACTGTATGTAGCATCTGTGCTATTGTCTTCTTGAAAATGTTTCCCACATGGTGCTACTTGAAATAAGCAGCTTATATATTAATGATATCAGTCCTTCCTATAATGTTGGAATTGTTTGTTTTATTTGGCTAGCAGGCTGCAAGAGGCTTGTGTTGTTGTTTTTGGCCGTCTTTTGCTTAGGGAAAATGACATCTTAGACTTCCCTTTTTGCCTCCAGGTAGATGGGTTAAACAAAGTCAGTTTCCTCTTCTGAAAAGGATTTTCAGAATTTTTAAAAACACATTTCATGGGAGGTGATGGGAAGTTATAAGGCTTGCCAGCCAATCTGCTTAAAGGCAGGTCTAAATCAAATAAGGATAAATAAAGTCAAAAGCCAGTTCTTTGGAGCCTCTTTAACCACATCTCGTCTATGTATCTCCATGTATGTATTAGTATGTAAGATTATGGCTACATGGAGATTTCTTTGTGATTAAGGGGAAGGTTGTATATATAAGTATGGGAAGGTATACATAGAGAAGAAAATTTGTTTAGATGCATGCTCATGTTTAAGTGTATATAAGTAATAAGTGAACCTATCAGGTCTGCCTGGTCTTCATATGACTGCCCTATTGCAGAATACTATGGATCATTTGGGGTAGTAGCAGGATAAAGAAAGACATCTTGGGGTATAAAAGAAGGAGATATTCTGCTGCCTCTGATAATAATGAGTGCCACTTGTTTAAATAACAAATATAAAGGAGAATGTAGAGAGAGAATGTGTAGACAATTCTATCTGCTATTTCAACCATAAAACAATGAAGAGATTTTGGGGAGGAGGGTCTATGCCAGTTCAGAGGCTCTTGAATAGGGTGCATATGTCGTTAAAAATTACCAAATACTTTATTCTGAAATGCTATCTATTTTTTTTTGAACTTGAAATTAAGTGGAATATTTAGAACCCTTTGTTTTATAATATAGGTACCCCAAAACCTATGATAAAATGGCTACATAACAATAGGGAGCTTACGGGCAGTGAACCTGGGCTTTCAATTTTGGAAGATGGAACTTTGCTGGTCATTGCCTCTGCCACACCTTACAACAGTGGAGAATATATCTGCACAGCAATCAATGAAGCTGGGAACACAGAAATAAACTACAGTCTGAAAGTTTATGGTAAACTAACCGTTTTGCTGGGAGTTAATGTTACTTCATTCTAAATTTTCGAAAGTGGTAATTGAGGTATAATTACCGTAGATATTAACATTAGCTGTGTTAAAATAAAAATTAGAAACGAACTAATTCGAACTTGCACGTGTAAAAGCCAAATAACTAAAAGGGCTGAGAATATTGAAATAAAATCAATTATACAAATAAGTCACTTTGTTTAAATATTTACTTATTTGATTGCAGTTCCACCTGAAATCAAAGATCAGGACAAAGTGACCAATGCATCTGTGGCCATTAACAAGCCTTTAGGTCTGTTCTGTGAAGTATCTGGTGATCCTTTTCCAGTCATCACTTGGTATAAAGATGATGTGCAGGTACACTAACATATTATCCATATTTTTCTTAGATCAAAAATGAAATTAGGCTGAAAGCATGTGATAAAAATTATGAATATTTTGTAAGTTTTTGATATGTTATGAGGCTGGCAGCATTTCAAACATGTATGAACAAAACCAGACTGAGTTTCACATGAGTGGATTATTATTTTGATGCAATCTCATATAGGAATATTACTGAAAATAATGTTCAACCTCTGTTCTTCCTATAACCCTATTTGACTAAAGCAGTATAAAAATACATTCCCATCAGAGTTGCAGGCTTTCCATCCAAAAAAGGATCTCCCCACCCCCCCAAAAAATAGCTGGAGGCAAAACAAAATTCAAGTACCTAAAGAGTGGATCTTGGTTCCAACTTCTGCTAACCATGAAGTTCTCTGCATTAATGGACATTTTCCTAAACTCATTTTGGGATCTGAAGAATAGGTTGAAGCAGGGGTGGGTTCTACTTACCTTTACTACCTGTTCGCAACGGGAGCGTTCATGGGTGCTTCTGCGCATGCACAGAAGTTTCTGCGCATGCGCAGATCGTCCATTATGACATCCGGGCAGGTGGGCGGAGCCTCCTGCTGCTTTTTCTACCGGTTCGCAAGAACCAGACAGAACCAGGAGCAACCCACCACTGGGTTGAAGGGATTAGAGGGGTTGCTGTAACTCCAAACAGTAATAGTCTCTTCAGACTGCTGCCTTCATACCTATCCCATTAAAAGAGCAATACAAGAGACACTGAATTAGACAGCTCTCTTCATCATTCACTGCGGCTTCCCCAGAAGAATCTATCCTGTCAAAGTCCAGAAGTTTATGGTAATTTCCAAAGTAGGAATTGTTATTTAGTTTCTATTATTATTCCTGGTTGCAAGGTATGCTATAAAACTTATCTAATTAAGCACAAACAATTATCTGGTATATTTAGCAGATATAACCTCAATTATGCCTGAATCTTTTCAGGTTCTGGAGGGCAGCAGTTTGCAAATTTTGGAAAATGGAAAGTGGTTGAAACTTCTTAAAGTTGCAACTGATGATGCTGGCCAGTATTCATGTAAAGCCACCAGTATAGCTGGGAGTTCAGAGAAGTTTTTCACTCTAGATGTGCAAGGTTGGTACACTTAACTATGATTATGATATGAAATTAAATATGAAGTGCCCTTGGCATTTCAGAAATATATGCTTAGGTATGTAATACAAGCATGAAGTACTCAGTAGTAAATTATCTCTCATACAGTCTTTAAGAAGGGATGCAGTGACTCAGTGTCTAAGACGCTGAGCTTGTCAATTGAAAGGTCGGCAGTTCAGTGGTTCGAATCCCTAGTGCCACGTAACAGGGTGAGCTCCCGTTACTTGTCCCAGCTTCTGCCAACCTAGCAGTTCGAAAGCAAGTAAAAATTGCAAGTAGAAAAACAGGGACGGTGGGAAGGTAACAGCGTTCCGTGTGCCTTTGGCATTTAGTCATGCCAGCCACTTGACCACGGAGACGTCTTTGGACAGCACTGGTTCTTCGGCTTTGAAACGGAGATGAGCACTGCCTCCTAGAGTCGGGAATGACCAGCACATATGTGTGAGGGGAACCTTTACCTTTACTTTTACCTTTACCTTTACCTTTACCTTACAGTCTTTAAAATATATTATAAATAACTGACTAACCTTATTATCTTGCATTATTATTTTGATGTGATATGGATCCATTAAAAGGACAAGAGAGCAAGAAAACAACACACTTAAGCCTAAAAGAATTATTCAGGACTCCAGATTATTTGTACTTGCTTTGTCTAGTTTTTAACCCTGGATATTTGAAATGATATGAACCTTGAAGCAGCGTTATTTAGGCTTTTAGGTTATTTAATGCTCTATTAATCATTCCTAAAACTCTAAAAATAGCCAGCTCTGTGAACTACTTTTCCTGGTTCACTGCTCCAATTCATTCCTTTAATTAATGATGCTGTGTGTCTCACTTTTAAACAACCAGTACAAACCTCTCATTGCAATTAATCCCAAAATTATCTTTATTCAAATGTCAACCTAGTGTGAAAACATATTTATATTGCAGATTTCCTCAGTGAAATGCTAATCTGGGTGCTATAAGCTATTTAATATGTATTTCGGGTGTGAAAAGAAAGGAGCTTATTTCCAGGATTAGCTTCCATTTTTTGTTTCCTAAAAGCACTTTGCAGTATTTTAATAGGGCTTCCCATTTAATTGTCACCCCTTGTTGTTTTCTCTTGTTGTCTCCTTCCTATAGTTCCACCCATTATAAGAGATGCTGGACCCAATGAATTTTCAGTCATCCTCAGCCAACAGGCAACTTTAGAATGCAGAGTCAGTGGGTCTCCTTTTCCTATCATCCAGTGGTTCAAAGATGGCAAGTAAGGGCTAATTCATAAACCTTTCTAACATGACTTATAGATGAAGAAGCTTGCTGCCTTTCAATATAGTAAATGCAGTGTCCTTTTCTTTGACGTTGCATCATGTCTTAAGAATTAATTTAAGTAAAAAGAAATTAATATGAAGCAATGGTGGGATTCAAATTTTATTACTACCGGTTCTGTGGGCATGGCTTTACTTTACTTTTTATTTTGGATTTATATACCGCCTTACTCCTGAAGGACTCAAGGCGGTGAACAGCCAAAAGATAAAACACACATAATACAAAATTTTAAAAAACAATGTAAAAGCACATTAAATAATTTGGCCCATACAGATTAAAACACCCCTATTGTTTTAAAACAAATTTAAAATTAACAATTAAAAGGAAGTTAGGCCAGGCCAGCCTGTTGAAATAAAAAGGTCTTGAGGGCATGGGGGGAAAGTTAGGCCATGAACTAACTAGGCCAGTTAGTTCATGGCCTAGTTAGGTCAGGCCATGAACTAACTGGGTCAGGTCCATAACTGTCATGGAAGCCAACTCCCGGGCTGCCTCAGATGCCTCACAGACGGATGGCAGGTTAAAATCCCCCATGACCATAAACCCCATGACCATAAGCGGTGGCGGTTGATACCTCCAAACTTGGGCTTGGTGGGTGTGGCAGGAGAAGGATACTGTAAAATTTCCATTCCCTCCCGATCAGCTGGGACTCGGGAGGCAGAGAATAGATGGGGCCAGGGCCAGTCAGAGGTGGTATTTACTGGTTCTCCGAACTACTCAAAATTTCCGCTACTGGTTCTCCAGAACTGGTTAGAACCTGCTGAATGCCACCTCTGATATGAAGATCACAAGTCTTGGAAACCTGTTAGTTTTTATGGATAGGGTACTTTCTTCACATTATCATTTTCTAGATTAATTGTTAATGAAACTGAAAGAATCTTGTATATCCTGTTCTATATTTCCCCCAAAAATGAATTACTCAGGATTTCCCACAGTGTAATTTTTGATATTATTTTATTTTGCAGCGTACCTGTCCTTATGAAAGCTTTATTTACAAACATTTTATTAAATTGATGCCATTTTAAGATGTTTTTTTTCCCTCCCTCCCAGGCCTCTCTTTTTAGGTGATCCTAATATTGAGGTTTTGGACAAAGGGCAGATTCTTCAAATAAAGAGTGCTCGAAGAGTTGACAAAGGACGCTACCAATGCAGTGCAACCAATTCTGCAGGCAAACAGTTTAAGGAACTCAAACTCATAATCCACAGTAAGTTATTGCAAAAATACATTACACATCTGTTTAAGGTGTGGTGATAATAAATATGACAGAGGCCTCTATACCCCAATTTCTTGTGTTCCCACAAAAAATAAATCAAAAAGTTCCTTCAGCTTACAACATTTATTTATTCATTCATTTGTGCCTTTACATTCTTTTTTATTGTAAAATTGATCACTATAAGAAATAATGCTTAAAAGAAAAATACAGTTATTGATAAACATGCTAATTGTTATACTAGAGGTTCTATTGCTATAATGGATCTTTAATCTGAAAACCCATTGTATTTTTTTCATTGGGAAAAATTGGAGTTGGAACTTCAGAAATAGATTTCTCAGAGTGGATTTTATCCCTTTTTTGGTCATTTGTTTCACTCCCAGTTAGTGGAAGGGAGTTTTCTTCTTCGATTAAAGGTGGAAATTTGAAATTAACCCATTTGTCCTCTGGACTGTCCTCTTCATGACCAAGTTGCAGAAATGAAGGTTTCCCTGATTGACTGAAGAACTGAGTGACTGGAAGGGGTGGGTCTTCCATCACATTTGCAACTGTGTGTTGCGTAAATTTATGGATATTAGTACTATTCTTTCTCATTTCTAATCCATTTTTTGGATTACAATTTCTTCTTCAGTTAAACAGAGATTTTCTCCAGGTACAGATAAGTGTTTCTTTTTGGTGATTTAAAATATTTCTGGAATTATAATGTTTAGAAACATTTGAGCATTTTACTGATTTTTGTTTACCTTGCAAAAAGCTGAGGAACTAAAGAGATTAAAATCTTTAAATGGAAAGAAATAGCTTTTCTTTTTGAAAGAGTGAATGGAAAGATCCTTGTGTGGAAAGCTGTCTTGTTTACATAACAATTGTAAAACAAAATCTTGAGGGTGGAATAGCAGAGCACAAGAGGAAATGAGAAAAAATATTTGATTTATAGACCTGTGAAATGCTTGAATTTTTTAACTCTTTACTGGAACCAGAAGTTATTTTTGAAGATGAATAAATCCCTGTGAGACAATTGAGATGGATTCACTGGATTTATAAATGCAATTAGATAATCAATCAAAAATTGTAAAAAAAAGTGTTGTAGATTATTTGTTTAAATTGAAATAGAAGAGATTTATTGGAGTTACTTCATGGAAACTACAGGTGAATTTAAAAGATGATAAGAAGAGGGAGAGACACTAGAAGAAAACAGGATTATTTGTGGGATTTAAGGATGGTTGGGAGGAAGAAGGAAAAATATAAATTTGATTTACCTAATTATAGTTAAATAATGAGTTTCTATTTCTGGTGATGTTGAATGGTTATCTGGGTTGGGTAGTGTTTCTTTTGGAAATGTCTAATGGGATAATTGATTAATTTTTTGATATCTAAATAAGAAGTGATTATTTTTGGTAATTTTTAATTGTTTTAAATTTCTTTTTTGCAATGTTTAAAGAGAAAGATTAATATATTGTAGGCCTAATGGAAAAGTGGGCTATATATCTATGTCAGTAAGTATTTTTGTAATTTACTGGATCTTTGTTGATTAATAAGGAGAATTGAGGATTTGGAGATGGGTTTATAGAACATGGGGGAAAGTATGAAATGAAAACATCCTATTTTAAGAGATAGTAATGAGTTGTTAATGAAGCTATGTCAGAAAGTGGAATTTAATAATATAATTATATGGAATTATAGAAGTAGCATAGACCATTGTTGATCTTAAAATAAGAATTTGCTGCAGTTTTTATCTGTACCTTTATCAAAGAAAGTTGAAAGCAATTCTTTTTCTTTTTTCTTTTTTCACATTTTTATGTGAATTTCCATTTTTCTTGCTGGTTTATTTTTTATTCACATTTTTGAAATTTAATAAAATTAAATTAAACATTTAGATAAATATCTCTTTATTTGAATCTAGGAAACAATGCACTCACTGTGTCTAAAACACTGCTTCAACCCCAGTTATTAATTTGTTACTTGACTACAGCTATTTCCTTTGCAAATCTTTCTGAAAAATAAAAAAAAAATGTTGAAGCTGGAGAAGAACTAAGTTGAATTTTGACATGTTGTCACTAGCAACATTTCACCTTCCCATTTTGTCAATCAATTCACTTTTATATATACTTATACAATATACTTATTACATAAGTATAGAGCAATTAAATATGGAATCTAATATCATTTGGGCAAAATCACATTTGATTTATGGATCATGCAATGCAGCCATAAGAATTGTGGATATGAATTGAACCTATGATATTAAGGCACAAGAAGAATGTTTAATACTTCACCACAATCTGAAATGCTTGCATGTGGATTTTTTTAAAAAAACTTGGATTTCAATAATGCCAGTAACACTGATGAAGATAATTTTTGGTAGGGGTAGACAAAACTTAGTAACAACTGGGTAAAGTACATGAAGACTACTACATCATTATGGTGATTCTTTAAAGTTACTCTATTTCTCTTAGTCTTAGTCCTGTATCCTTTTCTAGGTTGAATTTTACTGAAAGCAAAGCTTTATCTTCCTTTTGTGATTAATGAAAGATTGAAGTGGATTGGTAGATCCCCATGATTAGTGAGCATAACCTGAAAAAGAAAGGCTGGCAGAAGAGAATAGCAGAAATGCACGGTACCTGTTGTTTGGCTATGATAGAACATTTTGAATCTTGTATAGTCATTGAAACAAGAGACCAGTGATGGACTGCCAGAATAATGAAGGATAGACCATAACTGACATTATGCATGAAGGCTTTATGGAAGTATGGAGAAATAAACGAAAGACAGAGAACAAAATGGGAAATAATTTGTAGGGGAGAAAGTCTATATAATGCAAGCTGACCATATGTTACAGCACTTAAAAACAGAACTAAACTTGGATGAGGTTGTGTTTCCAATTACTTTCCCCAGTGTCTTCAACTCCAAATACAGTCATTCAGAAATTATCTAAGACCCAGATAATTATCTTTGTTTTGTTAGCTGCCTTCAAAATTCATATTTAAATTTATTTACTACATCCCTGGTCCCTGAGACCAGATACAAACAAAGAAAATAAAAGAGAAAGACTTTTCAATACTAAATAGCAAGTAACTCTGCTGTTACATTTATATGTGATATAATAGATGGGGCTACTTTAAACCATTTAATTCCCCTTCAAATAATATCTACAAAATGTAGCATTCTGAATACATGTGAATTAATAAAAGATATTTGGAAGTGCTCAACTTCAGTATTTTCACTCATATTTCTCTTAAAAATCTGTTCCTTTCTGCATCAGAGTAAATGATGAAGATCTGTTCAAATCAGGTATGGAAGTTGGAAAATTGCTTAGATTAGTAGGCTAAAGTATCCCCTTACATTCGAGTACATTAATGATTTCTTTGCCATTCAATATGCCTGAAATTACATTTTTAGTGTATGTTATCTTTGAAACCCATCGCAGGTTGGATTTTATTCATTCTGGCAGCATAGGTTGTATGTTGGCATGAATACATTTCCTCCATCACCAATGACATTTAGAAACTTGTTTATTACACCATATGAGTGCGCTGTGAGTGTCATTTATAAGCACCTGCAAATGATTAGTTTACAATCATTATTATAGGCTTGAAGAGTATATATTTGCCTGAAGAGCAAGGGTTTCAAGTTTTGGGTTTCAAAACATATTGAAATCATCAAGGTGCTGAAGTGATACTTCTGGTTTTTAAAGTCACAGGAGCAGAGCTGTGGAGTCGGGAGATAAATGTTCCGACTCCGACTCCGACTCCTCAGTTTTTTGTACTTCCGATTCCGACTCCGACTCCGACTCCCCGACTCCGACTCCTCTGTATTAATATGCGAATGTATTTTATACATTCCTTGAAGGAAAGAAAGGCAACATACATGTCATTACCACAGGACTACTGGCTGGGAAGCCAACAGTCTACTGTATTGAACAGTTTAAGCAAAAGACAAACACAATGAAAACAACAAAGTTTTATTAATTTTTTTTTATCAATTTAATTAATCAAGTTGCTGGATAGTAGCAGCAGGCATAAACATCAGGAACAGGAACTTTACCAGTTCAAAAATACAAACCACATTATTTGGTTGTTTTAGAACAAAAACAAAGCTTAATTATATGAACCAAAAACAAAATCTGTAAAACCTAGAAATGGTTTATATTAATCTTGAAATGTAGTTATAGGCTTAGCAAATGCAAATCAATTCAATGTAGAGTTCTAAGGAAGAGAATTGCCTCTGCCAGATCCTCTTTCATAGAGGCTCTTAAGTCAGACTTTATTATTTTTAGGGCTGAAAATAATCTTTCGACACTGACTTGGGTGGGTGGCATTGCAGTAACTATTCTGGCCACATCACTAACGATCTCTGGATAAACAAGGATGGCTTCTTCAACAGTAAGTTTTGATGAGCGATCATACTTTTCAACTTCTTTTAGTGCTTTATAAAACTCCTGTTGGAATTTTTTTATTTGGACATTTACTGGTTCTGTAACGCTTATGCGACGTCACTTTCCTTTAGCAACTTCCATTTTGTCTAAGAAGGAATCAAAGTCTAATTCTTCGTTTGAAGAAGATGATTCTGAGTTACCACTATTGCTTAAAAGAACTCCATCCTCCTGTGGAGGTATTTCAGGTCGTAATCCCTTCATGCGAACTGCTACATCATAGAGGGCCTTTTTCCCAGTAGCAATCTGTTTACTGTTCAATAAAAGTCGGCTCATTGGGTCGACATAAATAGCCGCTAACAAGATTTCATTTTCCAGCAAAAGACTCTCTCTTTTCATCATTGAAGATGCAATGCCCTCAGCTATTAACCCTCCATTTTTGTTCAGGCGATATAACAGGCTCTTCCATTCCAAGAGGAATTTACCCGGGGTTAGATCATCACATTGCAACCTCTTGGTGACAGTGAAGGGGTGAGAAAGAAGGTTCTCCAGCTCTTTTGTTTGTGTCCACTGGCTTGCAGTTAATGCAAGATTTTCATTGTCCATTTCTTCTATGAAGTCTTTAAGTTCAAGCAAACGCTTCACCATTAAATAAGTGCTTCCCCAGCGAGTTGTTTGATCCAAAATGGCTCCTTTTCCTGCACGTCTTTTCAAAATTGCATCTGTTTTTGGGGCCCTGGCTGCAACAGTTACTTGCCGTAATTTGCCAATTAATGTAGCTGCATGGCGATCTTTTAATCCATCTCTTATGGCAAGTTGCAGTGTATGAACAGCACATCGCATATGATGAATAGTAGCAAGCTTCAATGCTTCTTCAACAAAGTTGTCTAAAAAAATGTCAGCATTCTCTTCAGTTTCTAAACTTTCTCTAATACTTGCAGAGCTGTCTTCCTCTAAGTCTAATATCTGTTTGATACCTTCTTCATCTGCCTTCATCTTCTCAATTGTGCTCAACATGTTAGAAGCGTTATCTGTCACAACACATAAAATCTGTTCCTTTTTAATTTCAAAATCTTCTAGAACACCCTCCACTAACTTCTGAAGGTAATCACTGGTGTGATGTGCCTGAGTGTCCTTTACTCCGAGGGTCCGTGTTATTGTTTTGTTATTTTCATCCACAAATCTAACATTAATAGCGAAATAATTGACTCTGTGATGTGTGCATGCATCCATTTTAAGGAAGACAAAACGTCCTTTCATAACTTTCTGTAGTTCTTCCTTTTTACATTTGGCCTCCTCAATTATAAGTTTCCTTATACTTTCTCTTTCCAGAGAAACACCAAGTTTTTTTGCCATTTCTCCATTTAGGCCTAAAAAGGCTGTCTGTGAAAAGAAGGATAGTGGTACACTATTCTTTACTACCATTTCAATAATGTGGTGTTTGAATTTTTCTGGTGTCATCCTTATGGTAACTTTGTCAGATATAAAGAATTTTCTTATTTGTGATTGTTCTCCAGTAGATTTCTGAACGTTTTTTGTCACAGAAGTAGATGCAATGTTTTCATTGCTATCTTTCTCATTCACGGCTTCTAACACTTTGGGATGAAAACGCTGTAAGTGTCTTTTCAAATTTGATGCTCTTGTAGGTGCATTTTTATCAGGCCCACTGAAACTGCTAATTTTTGCATCACATTGTTTTTCACCATCATCATCTTTTCTAATACATTGGCACACGTAATGTTTTCCATCACTTGATAATGCAAAGTGCTCATAAACAGTAGACTTTGTTGTGTTTGTTGTTAGCAGTCTTTTTGCCATTGTTTAGGATGCCTCTTTCCCTAAAATATAAAATATGTTATACTAACTGGCATATAATTAGATTTTTAATATCAACATACACAGTCTTGTAAGTTGTACGTACATGGCTTTATACAAACAAATAAGCTATATATCCCAGCACTAAACCTAGACATGATTTGTCCTATACAATATAAACACTTACAGTTGAATCCAAGAAGCTGTTCCACCAAGTTCTTCTAAGCCAGTGGTTCTCAACCTTCCTAATGCCGCGACCCTTTAATACAGTTCCTCATGTTGTGGTGACCCCCAACCAGGGGTGGGTTCTAAATTTTACTACCGGTTCTGTGGGCGTGGCTTATTTTGTGGGCATGGCTTGGAGGTTATGTGACTGGGTGGGTGTGGCTAGCTGGTCATGTGACCGGGTGGCCATGGCTATGTGTATAGAGGGCTGAAAAAAGTCATTTCTGACAGGTCCTCGCACTTTTGACTGGTCCTCACACTTATGACCATCCTCACATTTATGCCCGTGCAGCATTTTTAACAACCATGTCACTCATTTCACAACTGCTTCTCTTCACCATGGTGACAAGATAGGGCAAAAACGTAAAATGTGAGGACAGTCGTAAGTTCGAGGACTGGTCAAAAGGGAGAGGACCAGTCAGAAATAACTTTTTCAGCCCTCTGAGTAGTCCATATACATAAAAGGATACAGCAATAGAGAGGGATGAAGGAAGGGAAGGGAAATTAGAGTAGGAGTGAGGGTAAGAGAGGGAGGAAGAGAGGAGGAGAAGGAGAAAGGAAGAGGAAGTAGGGAGGAGAAGAAGAGGGTGAGGAAGAGAAAGTAAGAAGGAAAGAAAAGAGAGAGGTGGTAGGTTTGAGGAGAAAGATTGCTGTACAATAAAAAAGATGAAAGGGAAGAAAGCCAACCCCAAACAAATATAAAGATATTAAGATAAAGAATGAATTGTTAAACTTTAAAGAATAAAAGAGAACAAATATGAATAAATAACAATAATTAGAAACACACATACAAACATACAATGTATTTTCTTTGAACAGAGAATTTGGCCGGTTCATAAATTTAAACAGTGTTTAGTCATGTTTAAAGTTTAAGCTAACAATCAGAGTTACAAGTTTTTATAGCCTTAGCTGAATGACAGCAGTTTTTCCAATGGTTTACAGCTTCAGTCTTGAACTATTGACCCTCCATTCCCTTCACTTATGCAAGTGTCTCTAGTCCTGCAAAAAACATATTTACTTAATCCCTTATCAGTGAGAGGCTAGGTTACCCATGGGCGCTGCGTTCCCTGTAACAGCAGAACACAACACTATGGAAAGTATAAGTATTGCCACTCCTAATTGTGTGTTGCGTGCCTTATAGTGAAGCACATGAAAAGCATGCTTCTTCACGGTCACTTAACGTGTTCATTTTGCGGTTACGTGAGGCACTGCATGCATTGGTCTTTATTCTTACAGTAGAGAAGTCATTAATTATAACTTTTTGTGAATTGGGACATTTAAACTTGCTTTTTTTAAAATTCCAATCTAAATTTAGTAGGAGTCGGAGTCGGAGTCGGTGCATTGTTTGCCGACTCCGACTCCGACTCCAGGTACCCAAAATTTCCTCCGACTCCGACTCCTCGACTCCGACTCCGACTCCGACTCCACAGCACTGCACAGGAGGTTTCTTGAGTGAAATTTAAAGTCTTTAATAAAGACTTTAAAGTAAAGCTGTTTTCTTTTTAAGGTACTGAGTTGGCTAGCAATGCAGTGACTATCAAGACAACTTTTTTCTTTTAATTTAAACTGCTTTTACATGTGTATGTGTTCTTACAGTCCTAGGCCCTTATAATTAGAAAGATATCATGTTTGGCCAACTGGAGCTCATCAAAAGATCTCAAATCTCTACCCTAAATTTTATAAAGATCTTTAAATATATGACTTCTCCGGGGATGTGTGTGCCATGTTTCTTTCTCATTGCTCTCACTCAGTTACATATGCATGCAGTTTAAGGAGGGCATGGATTTGCAATGCTTCCTGAATTGGACATTTCATGTTGATGGGGCAAAGATAAAAATAAGCATGGCCAAACCAGAAACCCCCAAATGGGTATGATGAAAGTGAAAATCTTTAAAGATGCATGGGATCTTTTTTCCCATAACTTGGTTAACCTTCCATTTATCATCCCTAATCTTAAAACAACTGTGTTTATTTCAATTGATTTACTGAGAATTGGAGGTAATTGAATGAAACTTTGGGATCCCCATGAAGATCTAGCTGCTATTGCTTATATGCTGTGTAAGCAGCTCCAATTCTTGTTTGCAGCTCCAGTCTCTAAATCCTCCACCAGTAAACAGATTGTTATAGTTTAGGGCTGCAGAAATCTAGATGACCACTATATGGCAATAATCCAAACTCTAATTCTTAGCTGTGACTTGGTAGCCATATAGATTTTTGCAGCTAAATTGGTTGCCCTTTGTTAGATGGACTTTAAAATATTTTGAACATAAAACCCATAATGAATAGCTAGCTACCAGATCAGAGAGACAAGAATCTGAATAGTCATTATATGGAATTAAGGAATTAGAATTTTTATTATTACCTTGTTATTTAATGGTTGTCCAGATTTTTGCAATCTACATAGGCAGCCCTAAATATAAATAAATATGAATATTCTGGAATTCCTGTCCTTGCATATGTTATAGGGCTATGCATTATGAAACTGATTCGGAAGAAGCATTTTGGGCCAAATGTAAGGATAGCATCTGCAGCATCTCTGCTCTATTTGTTAAAGCATCTGTATCTTTTCTACGTTTTTCATGGGCCTGATACAACCGGTTTAAAGGTCATTTAATAGAATCAGCTCCTTAAGCAGTGGCATCTTTTTACAGGCTCTCATCAGGAGTGAAATCTACTTACCTTCCCTACTGGTTTGGAAGTGCACCCACCGATCGTCAGGTCCGATTTTTGAATCTCTGTGCATGTGCAAAGCCTTCTGCACATGCGCAGAACGTCAAAAATGGGTTATGTCCTGGTTAAAACCAGGAAGTAATAATGTCTGGGTAGGTGGGCGGAGCCTCACGCTGCCGCCGCTACTAGTTCACCAAACCACGTGCTGCTGCCGCTACCGGTTCACCAAACCACGCGCCACCGCCGCTACCAGTTCGCACGAGCTGGACTGAACCGACAGGATTTCACCACTGGCTCACATGGAATTCTCAAAAAGATTGTGGCTCTTTTAATTAGCAGGAATAGTGTTGAGCTTACAAAACGACTGAGGCGCTTCTTCCAGTTCACTCTTGAAATGTGCACAGACCTAATACCTAAGTTGCATTTTAAGGATAAAGTTAATTTTCAGTCCTTAACTTTCAATATTTGATTATTTTTAAAGAAATATGTGTCCCACTTTCCTTTGAAGAAAGGAGTCTCAGACTAGCTCACAAAATGTTAAAACTACATAAAACACAGTAACCGCGTAGTTTAAGAGAAAATCAATATCTAAAGTTAAAATGCAAAGGATTGGCATTAACTGTCAAACGAAATTAATCAAAAGCAGAATCAAGGTTTGAAAATGAACTGAAAAATACATATTTGAAGAAAAATTCCCCTTATAAAACATTTATTGCATAATGTGTCCAAAGTAGGATAATTTGAATCTGGTCATTTGTGTTTCAAGTGAGAACTCTGGGTTGATTTGTTTAACGTTCCATTTGTTTGTTTTCTTTGCTAATAGGGTATTTTGCATATTTGTTTTTGCATCTTACTGTTCGTTTTTCTGTTCCTTTTCTACAAAGTTCCACCTACAATTAAAGGAGAAAATATTACCACTGAGGTGTCAACACTGCTATATACCACCTTAAAGCTGGAGTGTGAAGCAAGAGGAATTCCAGTTCCCACAGTAACATGGTATAAAGATGGAAGCCCAATTATTTCTGGACCCCAAGCCCTTTATTTGGAAGATGGACAATTTCTCCAGATTCCTCATGCTCAAGTCTCTGATTCAGCTCAATATACCTGCCAGGCAACCAATGAAGCTGGAATGTCTGAAAAAATATTCCAAGTGGATGTCTATGGTAGGAAGTGATATCACCATATGCTATTTGTCTGTATGCCGCTTTTTCCAGTTGCAGTGCTGGAGGTTGATTTGTGAAACCTGGCAATTTCTGGTCTTTTAAATGTTCTGGTCTCCTCTTGGCTGGTGACTTTTTTGCACCTTGTTTTTGCTTTAAGCTATCAGCAGGGTTGATCCACATTCAAGTGAGAACAGTAACAATAGCATAACATGGGTAAGAAAGAGGAGGAAGAAACTAGTTGTCCTCTATCATTTTTCTCACCTGGAGAATGAATTCCATCGTTGGTGAGCATTCCTGTAAAAAAGTGCTATTGAGCTCTTTTCTCTCTTGGCCATCCATGTTATGCTGTCTATCTTCCTTTCTCAAGAGGTTATCATAGGCATCCACATGAGAGGAGAAGGGCGAAAAACTGACCTAATGTGCATCATGATGTATAATTTGTGGCTTTCATACTTCACATCAATGACAACATTGCTCTTGTGTCATCATTTTTGAAGGAATCAAAAGATTTATTGAAGATGCTGATGACTTTGGCAGCCTGGTTCTTCTTCTACAGCTATTATATATAGCTGTAATATATATATATTATTATTATTATTATTATATATATATATATATATATATATATATATATATATATATATATTAGCCTTAAATAATGTAAACCAGTTTAACTAAAAGAAGATATCTACAGTACAGTGTATGGATCCATGGAGAACATATATCACCTTTAGCATAAAAGAAAATTCCTGAGGAAAGAAGATAATCAATTGTAACAATGCTTGCTTGTGGGGGGAAAACCCCTCTTTTTTTCCTTTTCTTCCAGTACCACCAGTTATTGAGGGTGTCAGTGAAACCATCCAAAACAAGCAAGTCGTTGTTGGAAGTTCACTTATATTGGAATGTAAGGCAGCTGGCAATCCCCTTCCCCTGTTAACCTGGCTGAAGGATGGAGTTCCTGTTATAGCAAGTGACAACCTCCATGTTGTGTCTGGTGGAAAGAAGCTGGAGATCCTGAATGCTGCTGTGACTGACCATGGCCAATACGTGTGTGTAGCTACCAGCATAGCTGGGGAACAGGAGATCAAATACGATGTGGAAATCCTCGGTGGGTAGAAACCATGGAATTCAGCATTATATTTTATTTTAGGACTCCTGGTGGCACAGTATTGCAGGCTTACTCTGCCCATTAACAGGAATTTGATCCTGATGGGGCTTGAAGTTGATTTAGCTTCCCATCTTCTGAGGTCAGTAAAATGAGGACCCAGATTGTTGGGAGCAATAAGCTGATATTGTAAACCACTCAGAGAGCATTGTAAAGCACTATATGGTGACATATAAATCTAAGCACTATTGCTATTTGGTTTTCTTTGTGTTTTCAAAGAATGTGAACGTTACATACAGTATTTATATTAGCACTTAGATTTATATACAGCTTCATAATGCTTTAAGCAGTTTACAAAGTCAGCCTATTGCCCCCAACAACCTGGGTCCTCATTTTACTGATCTTGGAAGGGTGGAAGGATGGGTCAATCTTGAGCCAGTAAAAATCAAACTGCTGGCAGTCAGCAGAATTAGCCTGCAATACTGCATTCTAATCACTGCACCACCACGGCTCTTTGTATACAATTTCTGCATTTCCAATCCATATGATATTTGAGATGACAATTTCATAGTGACTGATGTTTCTTTTCCTTCTCTACATATATCTAAAGTACCACTGAAATGCTTTTGCAAACTTTGTAGAAATATTGCAGTTGGTATTTTCAAGCCAGGTTAAACAAAAGTTTAAAGGGTAACTTGTTTGGAATTTAGAAAAGGAATAAAATAAATATTATTAGATGGTGATCTGATATTGTCTTGAAATTGGTTCCAATTTTACCTATAAATATGTTGATTAATATATAAAAAGAATAGTATTAGACTATTAGACCAACACAGTTGCAACATGAGTTTTGGATTTTTCCCTACAGCTGCAGAGTTACAATCTTGTAATATTTTTAATTAATCAGGAAAAAAATTTATTAGGGAAGGTATAATAGGATGTAGGGATGACCTTGAGTGACAGGGGGAAGAGTTACAGGCTAGATAGTGGTCTGATAAACAAAATCTGAATGTGAAGGACGGATGAGGGCAGATAAAGCATATCAGAAAGGACCTTTCCTAGTTTTTAGGACACTAAAAGTACTTTCAGACTTTCAATTTGTTTTTTTATTTGATTTATATGCCACCCTTCTCCGGAGACTCAGGGCGGCTTACAATGCATTAAGCAATAGCCTTCATACTTTTGTATATTTTATACAAAGTCATCTTATTGCCCCCACAATCTGGGTCCTCATTTTACCTACCTTAGAAAGGATGGAAGGCTGAGTCAACCTTGAGCCTGGTGAGATTTGAACTTGCAGTAATTGCAGGCAGCTGATGTTAATAACAGTGCTTTAGTCTGCTGCGCTACCAGGGCTCATTTTCTGACTGTAACCTTATAATAAAGGTAGTGTTTTTATCCACAGTTGTTATTTCTTCCCTGGTCTACTGTACCTCAAAGTGGGGAGTGGGGGGAGTGGAAAAATAAACATTGATGTGAGCCAGAACAAGGGAAATCCTAGTCTTGTTCTTTCAGTGTTTGGCATGTTAACAAGTCTCTGTCCCATTCTGATAAACATGCTCACAAGAAAATGACCCCTGCTGCAGATAATGAAGATTGAGTGTAGGTGCTCAAAAGATATTTGAAGATTATTTTAAAACCTGTAAATATATTTTGAAAATATATCTACCTAGGATTCAGTTTCCCTGTCTCCCTCTCCTTCTCTCTTCCTCCTAGTTCCACCAAGTTTGGAAGGAAGAAATGAATCTTCAGACCACACTGTGATTCTCCACAGCCACCTAGAGTTGGAATGCCCAGCAATAGGAAAACCCCCGCCAACCATCACGTAAGAGATTATAACTCAATTTTAAAAAAAAGTTCACACAGGAAACTTGGATGAAAGTAAAGTTACCAAGAAAGTTGAAGTGATAAAACCATATGATATTTCATAAAAGATTTTTTTTAAATAAAAAATTCCTACAGGAAATTTAATTGCCACATGTAGGGTTACCTCCTGATGGATATTTCTCATGACTGGTGACATTTGATGGGAGGGCAAAGCAACCCTGGGGAATCTATCATTTGTTTTCCTTAACCTAGGAAACAGGAGAACAATTTATTCCACAATGCTATTCTCCTGAGTCAAGAACTGGATGGAGAAAAATCAGACAATCAGTCACATATTAGCTAAAATTAGCTGTGATTATCTGTTATTTCTCTGCAAATACTAGAGATTTTCAGTGCACAATTGTCTTCAGTGCCCTGGTAACTTCAGTAGTCTTAGCAGTGCAGTTATATTCTGCTCTGTTTCAAAAGTAAAAAAGAAGAAAAATTAGCCAACTGAAAGAGTTATCATCTAGACGTGCCTTTAAGCCTTCCAGTTAATTTTGAATATTCAATTTTTGGTCGTTGCTCAGTTTTTGTTTCCCTTGCTGCAATTATACAGTGTTACTATAGATGATGAAAATACCCTGGGTGTTATGCCTTTACTCTCTAATGAGTTCTTTCTTCTCCTTCCTGCTGTTATTTTATTGTCTAGAAAAGGTGAAAGAGCTTATTTTTGGAAAAGTAATGACATCAGTCCCTGGGTAAAATGGATTGAATGTATACCGTGCAGAATGAACTGCTCAACTCACTAGCAAGGACAGATGGAAATTAATTTCCATAGACCTGACCAATTCAGGGGTTCATACAACTGCCACCCCATTTCCTTCTATATTACAATGAAGTTCTAAAGTCAAAAGATGAGCTAGTACTTTCAAATAAGATTTTATTGTAATATCTTTGCCTGGTGCACACTTCTGTCTTTCCCCCCATTATTGCTGCCAGCATGTTTCTTTCCAGAAAAAATAGGTTAAAGTAGAATTATAGTATGGTGCCTTTTTAATGATAGTCCTAGAGCAGGCCCGTCAAACGCCTGGCCCGCAGGCCAGATGCATCATGCGCTGGCCACGCCCAGTTTAGCAAAGGGGAAAAAAGTTCCAATATGGCATGTGATGCCACCATGACAACGTTAACCTGACACCCCTGTCCTAGGGGATATATGGCAGGACCCATAAATAGCATAATTTACTAGATGGCAATCCAATTTCTCAGTCCTGTAACAATTGTAATCTTGACACGTGGAACTGTAAACATTCTCATTTATGCCTCACAATCTCTTCTTTATACAAAATAAACATTTTAAAGATCTGCTTTTCTCCCACCAGGTGGTTCAAAAATGGCCAACCTATTGAAGGAGGAGTTGGATATAAAATTTTGCTCAATGGACGCAGGTTTCTCATCTCTCAGACTGAAGTATCTGATGCAGGCCATTATCAATGTATAGCGACCAACAAGGCGGGAGAAAGCAAGAAAGAATTTGATGTGATTGTGCATGGTGTGTTATTTCTGTAGGAAAGGAAAAAAAGGGAAATGTTCGGGTTATACCTTTCTGTGAACCATTTTAAATATGTTATGGTTTGATGAGGACATAACAAAAGAATTTCAGGATTTGAAATGGATTTAGAAGCTTTGTGATATTTATGAAAAAAATAGAAACCACGTTATTCAAGTATATGCTAATTGTCCTAGGCTACTTTAGCACACAAATATTAAACCCATTCCTGCACTGCTCTATTAATCTTTTCAGGCAAACTTTTATTAGGCATTTGGATATTGAACAAAACTTAGATATCTTTCTAGTCTTTCCTTCTTGCTATTATTTCTTTCTGCTGCTGCTCCATGGATTCATCCAATGTGCCGGTGTTTCTTAACTTTGGCAACTTTAAGGTGTGAGGATTTCAGCGCCCAGAATTCTCCAGCCATCAAGGTTGACTGGGGAATTCTGGGAGCTGAAATCCACAGGTCTGAAAGTAGCCAAGGTTGAGAAACTCTGCACTATACTCTATTGTCAAAACTGTCATTTTCCCATTAGTATCATGCTGTTATGGGGCAAGGAAAGAATATGTTCTGGGACGTGACAAAGGAAAATAAATACCTAGTTGCTATTTTTTGAGTAATTACTGCATATTTAGTGAATATTTTGCCTTGGACCATTGTTTGCTAATTAGAAAAAGATTGCTTTCACTGGTTCCTGTATAGATAGCTGGATAATTCATAATAATTCATTCAGAGAAGTAAAGTATATTGTATAAACTTCTTGGCTTTCAAACTTATGAACATATGAAGAAGCTTCATGGCTAGCTTCTGCATAAAATTCTGTCTTGATTTTTTTTGCACAGTCTCTCCAACCATCAAAATGAGTGGTCCTTCTGAAAGATTTGTGGTGATACACAAACCAGTAACCCTGCAGTGTATTGTTAATGGCATACCAATCCCTTCTATCACATGGCTAAAAGATAATCAGCCTGTAAATACTGCTAGAGAAAACATTGGAGTAAGTAAAAAGACTGAAATCATTTCACAGTGTTAAATAATGTTGTAAAGGAAAAACATTTGCCAGTGTTTAGCTTTTGAACAGATACTGTATTCGATTTGACATGATCAAAACTCTTCTGAAGTAGTTTTTTCGCCCTTTCTTTTTTCTGAAAACATAAAAAGAAAATCAGCCGTTCGGAATTCTTTGTGGCAAGATCCCAGTTGACTAATACATTTCCCCCCTCCTGACCAATATGTGCATCTCCTATAACAGTGATGGCTAGCCTTTTTGTAATCACGTTCCCGGAGCGGGGGGGGTATCGCGTGTGCGCATGCCCACACCCATAATTCTATGCGCCCTGTCCCCGCACATGCGTGCATGACTCCCCATGCTCCTGGCACGTGATGGCACGATAGGCCCGTTTTTTGCTCTCCCCAGCCTCCAGAGTCTTTCTAGAGGCAGGAAACAGCCTGTTTCCCTACTTCTGGTGGGCCCAGAAGGCCTGAAAGTCAGCTGGCCAGCGTGCACATGAGTGCCAGAGCTGAGCTCACGTGCCCACCGATATGGCTACGCGTGCCATAGGTTCTCCATCACGGTCCTATAGGATCAGTTATACATCTGTTTTAGTCCAGCAAGCCTTTGGCCCCACTGGATGAATGGAAGGATAGAGGGATGGGTCAGTTGACTGAAGGCATTCTTGCAGGAAGAGAGGCCAAGAGCAAGTATTTTATGCATGCATGCTTGTGAAGGAAATGACTTCAGATTGGCAGTCAGATTAATAGACAAAGAGGGCATACAAAGTAAATCCTTAATCTTTATTTACAACCTACTGCCCTTTGTGGCCAATAGGTCATGAGATGCTGAAGAGTCAGTGTTACTGGATTGTATATCGAACAACTGCACATGTAACTGCTATGAATGCCTTTATAGTTTGAAAGAAGATACCAGTGTTTATTGTTTTTGCTTATATTATAATAGAAATCTCATTGGTTTGTTCATCATAATAGAGAAATCTTGCTGTTTCTTTTTGTTTTGCTTTTGTTCTGGAGCAGCTGGAATCTTTAGGGCGCATTTTGCAGATTGTCAAGACCTTAAAAGAAGATGCTGGCAAATACACCTGTATAGCAACAAATGCAGCTGGTGAAGCCCAGCAATCCATTTATCTGCATGTATATGGTAATGACTTCTCATTGGCAGTTCAGTATTGCCTGTTGATTGCTAATTATACCCATCATGCTATGTTCCCAATTTCATGCTCAATTTTAGTATTCTGTAAGTATCCAGAGCAGGTAACTTATTTGGGCATCAGATGCCATAGAATAGTCTTATCTGATGGTTGGAGTCCTCCCTCAGCTAATTATAAAAAATGCCTTGAAATGTCTCCAGAGCATCAAAGTTCAAAGGGTTTTCAATGATTAAATTCCAAGCCAATAAAATTTTGAGATGTATTACCTTTATTATTAATGTATATAATTTAAACCCTATCTTATTGCCCATAGGGCATTCAAAACTATATAAACATACATTGTATATTATACATGTATGCACCCTTTTTGAAAAACCTGATAATCAAAAAGTTAAAATCCCTGTGAAGACCATATCCAGTTAAGTAGTGTGTCTGAAGAAATTTAGCTTGAGGCTTTGATCCCAGAGTTTAGGAGACCTGGTATAAGAAAGTAAAAAGTTTGTATCAGGAATCTTTTAGGGAAAGACAGGTACCAGAAAACTTTTAAAGTATCAAGGAAGGAAAGAATCAGTACATTGATTATTCAAGGAGTTATGATTAAAAATATAAGACAGGGGGTGTCAAACTTAAGGCCTACGGGTTGGATCTGGGTGCTTAAATCTGGCCTGGAAATATCAAAGGACTGACCCACAATGCCTCTTCTGGCCAAAATGGGCCCGATGCAGCCCCTGCATGGCCCGTTTTCAGCCTCCCCTACCTCCTGCAGTACTCTGCCAACCACAAATGGGTGATGCACCCATCCCGTCTCCCCCCCACTTCCTGTCCCCCCCCCCCACTGACCCATGGGGGAGAACTACAATGCTGATTCAGCCCTTGAAGAAATCCAGTTTGACATGCCTGGTATAAGATGTAAACAAATTGGTTAGCATATAGTTGTTGATGCTTTAGAATTGCTAATATTCCAGTAGATCAGCTCTTATTGGGTAATCCACTGAAGTAAAATGTGCTAACCTTAAGTAGAAGATAATTTTATTTATTTATATTTTATTTTTCTAGATCACTCATATCTTTCAATTTTACTTTTAAACATTTGTCAATTAAGCCTTAGTAAGTTCTGTCAGTTACTTAGCAATATCTCCTTTTGTTTAGACTTGAACAAATCATGTCAGGAATCTTGTCTCTCAGTTCAGTAATTCTTAAATCCAATAAATAAAGTCCAAGTTGAATTTTTGCCATCCGTCAGAGTGTTCTGATTCTGAAGTACAAAACTAGGCATTGGGAGATGTAACAATTTTAGAAAAATCCCAGGGAAGAAAAGGAGAAATCACTGCATTATTATGGCTACTCTGTAATTAGAAACACATTGCTTTATCTGTAGATCATATCTAGGCTATTCTTTGAGTCATAGTAATCTTTTATTGTAGATTGTATGAATGGACATACATCTATGCTGGAAACATGTAAACTAAGTACAGAGTATGATACATCTAAATAAAAGAAACCATAATTTTCTCTTCCTTTTTTCAGAGCCACCTAGTCTGAAGGATGCAGGAATGGTAAGAAATGAGACTGTAATTGTAAACAATCCAATACAACTAGAATGCAGAGTGTCTGGAAATCCTTTGCCAGGTATATATATTCTGCTTCCTCTCATAATGAAAATCGGTCATGCAGAAATTTTCCACCTATTGTCTTTTCATTGAACACTATATAGAACAGCACACCTCTTTCTTGCAAGGATCTTAACTTTGATGCTTAACTGAACTGTTCTAAATATGCATGTTTTTCTCATTAAGTAAAAATTCTGAATTTGCTTGGAATATAGCTTGTTATAGGTTTAACAATAATTTTAAAAATCCGTATGTTTTATAGACAAAAGACATTTTGCAAAGGAAGCTGAATCATGTGAAAGAACATGTTATCTGAAAGAAGACTGATTAGGAGAAAAACATGAGCTCTCTGAGATGTACTTTCAACTGGCATGTTGCCGTCATGCATTCATGCTGAAGCTACATTAATTAATTGCTTAATTCCTTAATTCCATGTTAAGGAAACTTTCAAAATAGAATCATTACTCAGTATGTGGAGTGGCCTGGATGGTTTTTTGTTTTTTTTTAACTTTATGCAATCTAATGAAGAAGTTCAGGAATGAGCTTGAAAGAAAGCTATTGGTTGCTCTGATTGCTTTGGCAAAGATTAATATCTAATATTTCTAATATATAATATATAACATATTATATATATATATATATATATATATATATATATATATATATATATAATATATATATAATATATATAATATATATCTAATATTAAGAGCCTGTAGTACAGTGGACTAAAGCACTGTTATTAACATCTGCTGCTTGCAATTACTGCAAGTTCAAATCTCACCAGGCTCAAGGTTGACTCAGCCTTCCATCCTTTCAAAGGTAGGTAAAACGAGGACCCAGATTGTGGGGGCAATAAGCTGACTTCGTATAAATATATATATATATATATATATATATATATATATATATATATATATATATATATATATATATATATATATCAATTTGTGAGCTAAATCCATTACTATAGCAGTGAATTGTATTGTCCGTGGGATTTGATCTATAATGATGACTCATCTTCATATGCAAGTTATTATTTAATGCTATAAAGCACTTGTGCTCCCTTTAAGTTTGTCTTCAACTCCACATCTTTCCTGAGAGAGAGGAGGGAAAGCTGCATTTCACCTGAAATTTAATAGTATCTTGCAACAACCTTGAGTGATATGGTAGCAGTTTATGTGGGCTGTCCTATAAATATTACTCCACAACATCCAAATGAAATAAGAAGGTATTGAAGAAGAGCGCAAGAATAGGTGGACCATGAAGAATGCTTTAATGGGCCATATTGTAGGCAGTTAGTGTCTACCCTGTAACTGTTCGCAACTTGAGAGCGAAAAAGAATTCCTCTTTAATTTTGTCTTCCTCACCGTGCTCACATGTTGGAGTGGAGTAAGCAAGAAATACCTTTTGATCCCTCACTTTTCTTAATATTTCTCCAGCTCTAAACTATGAAGTTTCTTTTTCTGGGCATCTGTCAACAATGTAAGTGGTATTGGAATAAAAAGTACTGTAACTTGAATGTTTCCTTCCAATAAATTCTTTTATAGCTTAGTACCAAATATCTCTTATTTTATTTCGCAGTTGTCACATGGTACAAAGATAACCTTCCTCTCATCAATATTGCTGGCATCACTTTCTTGAACAGAGGGCAAATTGCTCAAATAGATGCAGCCCAGATCTCTGACACTGGGATTTATAAATGTGCGGTGACAAATGCAGCAGGAGTAGCTGAATTATTCTACAATCTTCAGGTCCATGGTAAATCCTGCTTCTCATAACAAAGTCAGTTTGGTCAGAAAAGATGTATCTGCTTTTCAACTGTACATTTCAGGTTTATTGCATGTATTTAGTTACTTTTTAAGGTCATTTTTCGTTGCTGATTTGAGAAAAGAGTGGTTCTTTGCGGTATTTGAATAATTCAACAATGGGAAGGCTTTTAATTTTGAAGTGTTTGCTTGACGGGGCTGCCATGCAATTAGATTTGGAAGACAGGTCTCACTGTCTCTATTTCATCAAACTGACAGAAGTATTGTTATTGTAGAAATCACAAAGCCCACAATAATTTCAGACCAACTCACAGAGCCAGGTTTTAAGAAAATGATGTAAATCTAAACCCCAACATTTTTAGATTCCCATCATTTTTTTTTTTAAACCCGGCCCTGTGACTGGATATGGCTTGTCAATTACAGAGTTGACGAGATCAAATTTTTTGTCAGGCAGAACAACAAGGTCTTTAAATTTATGTTCTACCTTTCAGTTTTGTTGACCAAAGCTGATTCCTCTGTATACAATTGAGATGGGGACAATAATGTTATTGTCAATGTTGACTCGCAAGGTGCTTCTTTCTTTCCGCAACTTGACAAACAAGTTAGGGGAGAGGGGCATGGGTATGATTGGAATGTGTGGGAAGCTGGGAGGAAGAAAAGAAATATACGTGAACGATTGGCAGTTTGAGAAGATCTCGCATCTCCAAAGTCAAACGTTGAAGACTTTTGAAAGGTGCAGACTGTTTTCCCAAAATAAAATGTTTGACCTGGATTAGTGGACAATGGGCACTGGGTGGCCTAGGAAAGAAAAGGGGAATTTTACTATGTTGCATTTTGCACCAAAACCTTAGAACTAGCTTTGCTTCTTCTTCTGGTGCCTTCATGGATCTGTCAGTAGTTTTACGAAAATGTCCCAGGAGTTTCTTTTGCATGTCAACGAGATGGTTGACAGTTATAAATTAACTTCTGTTTTTTTCTCTTACTGTCAAAACTCAATTTCTCTCATATTTATTGCAAAAATATTTATCACTACTAGTGTTACAATGTAATTGATGTAGACAATGATCTGCAAAGATCCAAAGATATATCTACTGTATGTTTGCAGGCAATATTATTTGCAAAATTATAGATTGGAAGTAGCGATCAGCACATCTGCTTGAACAATATTTCACTTTTTTCTTTTTTTTCTAGTTCCTCCCTCCATTTCAGGAAATAATGAAATGGTAACTGTTGTAGTTAATGATCAGGTGAGGTTGGAGTGTGAAGCTCGTGGAATTCCTGCTCCTATTCTAACCTGGTTGAAGGATGGCAGTCCTGTTTCTAGTGTTTCTAGTGGACTCCAGGTAATTTCTTAGTAGCATGAAAGACATTTACCCACAATTTAGAGAAGGGATTTCTCCATGGAACCTGTCTCTTTAAATTTTGGATCATAAATTGTATTAATTAATACTTCAAATTCACCTATTATGTGGAAGCAATTTTATCTGTGCTAATTCACAAATAAAAATCCAAAATCCAATCCCAGAGTTACCTCGAGGTAAGAGGGACAGCCTATAAATTTTAGAAATAAATTAAAAAATCCATAGTTGGATAATATTTTGATTAGGATCATTAACAAAGCCAGCATTAGAATTATTGCTAGAATTAAAATCAGAATTCTCTAGAATTATTCATTAGGCAAGACATTACCAAAAAAAATGGAACAGAGCAGGGAACAAGAAAAATGTAAGCAGTGAAAATAATGTTAGAGATTTCTTGGCTGATGCAAGAACTTTTCACATCAGGAAAATTGTATTATGTGAATAATGAAAGTTAATACTCTAACACTGTCTGATTCAACCTATGTGCCATTTAAAAAAATAACAATTCCAATCTCTTTTTAGATTCGTTCTGGAGGTCGTATCCTGGCACTGACTAGTGCTCACATTAGTGATACTGGAAGGTACACATGTGTTGCAGTAAATGCAGCAGGAGAAAAACAAAGGGATATTGATCTCAGAGTTTATGGTAAGAATATAAGTAAAGTTTATACCAAGAACTGCAGAAGGTATCTACAGTTGAGAGGTATCTTGAGGGATTACAATAGCTTTCCCCAACAAGCTGTCTTGGAATTTTGTAGAACTGTTGTCCTAACAGATGACCCGTGGTTGTGATGCTTGATTAGATTTCTAAAATGACCCATGGCATTTTTATTGTACCACACATTACAGATTGATTTTCTCACTTCCTTTCAATCTGAAAGTAATATCCTACATTTATTTTAATAGAATGGACTTTATAGGTTTCATAGGAATCCAACATGCCCTGTCATGGGAAAGTCATATTCAAATGAAAACAATGTTTCTTTGGGACAAGTAGATAATAATTTAGATGGTAATCATTTTCTTCAATTACTGAAAATTTACAGTTAAAAATTAAGAACAAAAAAATCTTTATATGTTTGCTTAAAATGATGATAAGGCTTTGCATATTGTCTTGAGGCATTTTAGCAGAACTGTTCTTCAGAGCTGCTTTTATAAGTACATTCCTGATTTCTAAAAAAACAACCCAACAAACTATGAAACTACAGCTACAATGCATGAAAAATAAAGTTTTACAAACAATGATATAGCTGGATTAATCAGAGAATTCTAATTAGCTGCAATATTTTGTTAATGCATACTTGGTTGTAAAAATAGTGGTATGCAAAGCACTTGAAATTTGAAACTCTCTGTTTTGAATTTGAGACAATGTTCCAACTTTACAAGTGTTCTAATGCTAATCCAACTATTCTGGAACTGTTCCAAATTCCAAACAACCAGGGACATTTTGAGTTTGGAATACTTCCAAAATGATTGGAACAATGCTAAAATCCTTTCAGTAAGTTTAGAACAAGCCATTGCATCTTAAAACAACACATAAGAGCTGAGAATAGGGCTCAAAACTAAAAATGTTTTGCATTTGAAATATTTTGCACTCAGTATAATTGTAAGCACATTCTAGGATCTCTAAAATGCCCCCTTCATAACCCCTTCATAACTTCATAACTCTAGAGCAAGAATGGTAACTAACCTTTGAAAATGCCATTAGGATGAAATTAAAGTATTAAGTAATATATGATGAAGAATTGAGTACAAATGGAAATTCATATGGGATCAGCTTCCGTATGTGTTGAATGTATACTATTTCACAAACATTTTTAGGGAAAACTGAATTATGCTCCTCTTTACAAATGAAGTCCCTTTCTGTTGGGGCAGTGATTCTACCAAGGATGGAAAACATATGAAGCAGATCATTTAGTTCTTCAACATTTACTCTGGAGCACAGCTGTCAAACTCACGGCATCACATTGCTGTCACATGAGGTTTCATGGCGTTTTTCCCATTTGCAGAGCTGGGGTGGATGTGGTCTGGGTATGATGCATCTGGCCTGCAAGCCGCCAGTTTGACACCCCTGCTCTGGAGCATTCAATGTATACTTTGGGCAGTTTCATATACTGTCCTAGTAATGCTGCCAATATTTCTGAGAAAGGTTAACTGATGTAAATGTAATACATTTAACGCTGACATCAGACAGTGACTGCTTCACAGAAAGTGGGTGGCTTCATTCACCTTAGTGAAAAGAGATAAAACTAATTACTAAAGTGATGTTTATTCAGTTCCACCTAATATTATGGGAGAGGAACAGAATGTCTCTGTGGCCATGGGAGAACATTTGGAACTCCGCTGCCAAAGCGATGCTATCCCTCCGCCCACACTTCAGTGGCTGAAGGATGGTCAGCTCCTGCAGAAGAAGCTGGGACTCACCATTACCGAAGGTGGAAGTGTACTGAAGGTAAATATTTTAATGACTCAGATTTCTTCCATGAATCTTGCTCATGTTTAGGGTTCTTGACATTAATAACTTAAAGACTATCCCTTTGCATTTCTGAATGGCATTGAAACAACTTCTTTCTTCTGCTGGAGGAAGGAAAAGCTGTGCTGTTTTTGATGTGTTCTGCCAAAGCATATCCAGCATTGGCGAATAAATCCTGCTTGAACATTGCGGGATAGTTAGGGATTATATTGTGGGCAATCAGCACTAATGATTAGGGATTAAAAAGAACTCTGGCATGGATTTGCTGGAAACAAATTTGAATAAGCGATAAATGTGACCAGGAACAAAAACTGGCTAGTGTTGGTTTTTCCCCAAGGTGGGGAGTGGAAAAGAAATATTGGGATGGAGAAGATTGTTTTGTACTTGATTTTCTAAAAGATATAATAGGGCTGATGTAACTTTCCAAGCTTTAATTGCTGTGCTCTTGTAGAAGGGCTGCAACTGGGAATACAGTTTTGGCCCAAGTGAATAGAAATTTAATGGGCCAGAATATGCAATACCCAAAAAATATTCCCATCCTGGTACTAAGGCATTCAGTATTAAAGAAAATATCTTAGAGCCTGTAAAGTAGAAAAATAATACTTGAAATAAATCTTTCCCACACAGAGAATGACTTCCTTTACAGAAATCAAAATAATGTATCGGGTGGACAAGTAATAATGCACAGTGATGAGTACCAAAGGTATTGCCAAAAATAAGTTTGCTGATTTGTTTCTTACTAGATTGAACAAGCACAGGTGCAAGACACTGGACGCTATACTTGTGAAGCAACAAACATTGCTGGGAAAATGGGAAAAAACTACAATGTCAATGTATGGGGTAAGAACAAGATTAAAGCATCAGCATTAAGGGTAATCCTAGAAATGTCACTATTGATTTGCCTGTGAAAATCATATGGGACTGACTGTTAAAAAATATATTCTTTGTTTGGTCATGGAATCAGAAGCAGTGTTGGACAGTTTTTGGTGTCTACATTTAAGAAAGCTGTCTACCTAAATTAACATCATTCTGTTCCTCAGAGTACCTAGAATTCCAAAAGCTGGAAATATTCAGCAGTCGTGAGGGCTTTATTTTTTTGGAAATTCTAGTGAGTTTACTAATTCCATGGGGAAAAAATGAAATAAGAGTTGGAAATAATATCATGCACTATACCAGTGATGGCTAACCTTTTTGCCATCACTTGCTGGGGCGGAGGTGGGGGAGGTTCACGTGTGTGTGTGCCCACACCCATAATTCTATGCGGCCTGCCTGCACATGCACGCACAGCCCCCAGTCGCCCCCCGCTCCTGGCATGCGATGGCCCGGTAGGCCTGTTTTTCTTTCTCACCTGGCTCCAGATCCTCTCTGCATCTGGGAAGGGCAAAAACAGCCTTCCCCACCCCCTTGGAAGCCCTCTGGAGGCTTGAAACAGCCCATTTCCCAACTCCCGGTTGGAAGGAAGTGACATTTTTTGCTGTCCCCAGCTCCAGAGCCTCTCTAGGAGTCACTTCCTGTCCAACCGGGAGTTGGGAAATGGGCCATTTCAGGCCTCCAGAGAGCCTCCGAGGGGTTGGGAAGGCCGTTTTCACCCTCCCCAGATGCAGAGAGAGGATCTGAAGCCAGGTGAGAAAGAAAAACGGGCCTTCCCCACCTCCCCAGGCCCTCCGGAGGCAGGAAACAGCCTGTTTCCCTACTTCTGGTGGGCCCAGAAGACCCAAAAATTACCTGGCTGGGTGCGCATGCGTGCCAGAGCTGAGCTCACGTGCCCACAGATATGGCTACGTGTGCCACCTGTGGCAGCGTGCCATAGGTTCACCATCACGGCACTATACAATCCAATTGCTAAAACATAGGGATCTTTTTGATGTTTAAAGTTCCTAATTTTCAAGCTGTCCAAATATTTTAAATAAACTAAGAAATGCATTTGCATTCATTGTTTAACCTATGAGAATATTAATGCTTGAAACAAAGATTTGTGTTGAGAATTTTACTTACATTTTCTTTTTTCTCTTCTGATCTTAATACATTTAATTTCTTTATAGGTTGTATTAACCTATAGAAGGTGATTATTTGTTTCTGATATTTGCCTTCTCTAGTGCCATCAAGTATTTACAGCTCAGACACAGTGACTCAGCTGACTGTGACTGAAGGGAACCTCATCAGCATGATGTGTGAATCCAGTGGAATTCCACCACCCATTCTTGCATGGAGGAAGAATGGTAAGGATTTCTTTGTGAGGACTAATCACAAACCCTGTTAGTCCTTTTAGTTTTGTTGAGCCCTTTTATCTCACTGGGTTACAGAACAGAACCTAAATTAATCATTCTGCTAGATTTTTAGAAATCAATATTGTTGGGTTGATCAGCAGTACCTACTGCAGATTTCAGCATTTGATTCTAAAAGTGTATTTTGTTTCAGTAGAAAGGGTTTCAAATACGCTGGATTATTTTTGATTTAAGCTTACTGTGGCAGTGACTTGAAATGCTTAGATCAGGGATCCCCAACCCCTGGTCCGTGAACTGGTACCAGGCCGTGGCATGCCAGCAACCAGACTGCACAAACAAGCTAAGCCCCATCTGTGGAATGCAGGCAGCATGAAAACCCTTTCAGTCTGCAGAAAAATATTTTTCCATGGAACAGGTCCCTGGTGCCCAAACGTTTGGGAGCCACTGGCTTAGATGAAGAAACTTGATGAGATAGAGTCTTTAAACCATATTTACACAAAGCTGTTTTGTGCTTCCATCTAATTTCCCCCCTTCTTATTTGTCTTAATGCAAACAAGTGTTTCCTTGCCTGTGTGAGTTCCCAATTTGCAGTGTGATTAGTCATTCTTGGATTAGCAGTCCCAACACATCTGGAAAATTCAGAAATTAGGGGCTACAGAAATTAGGGGTTACAGAAATTAGGGGTTACATACTGTCTTTTAAGAATATTAAATGCATTGAGAAAAGATGTTTTCTGCACATTGTTGTAAATCAATGATTTTTCTGAAGCATTAAAGCAGCTGCATCTTTTACAAGGGCTACATTGCTGCTCTCTTCACATACATATGCACAGGGGCTTCCCTTTGCTGGCAGAAGTGCTGTCTGTGCAAGCCCATGCACCTGGAGACAACCAGATGATCCTTGCAAAAAAAAAAGATGCCATAATTCAGGCAGAATTTATAGAATGTAATTCACCTTGAATTTATGCCAATGTCTCATTGTCCAAAGTGTAATGGAAGTAACACTTGATGCTTATGGGACTTTGTTGCACTTTAGTTGACCTAGCCAACAGGAAATATGTCTGGAACAGAATGAATACATAAAAAAACTCTAGTGTGAATGGGTCCCTTGCATTTGCCTGCAGCCAAATTGTTCTTCCCTTTCCCCATGTAGTAAATATGCAACAAAGCTGTGATTAATCATATGGTGCATATGCACAGTCCCTTTTTTTAATCTATTAGATTTAGCCATGGATAAGAGGTAATCAAAGAAATACTATTTGCTGAGCCCAATCCTCCTTGACCACTGTACCAATAGGTCTTGGCAGCTACTAGTTTCCTCTACTTAAAATCTTAATAGAAACACACAACACCCCAAAACAAGTGGAAGATTTGTATGGAAGAAAGGAGACTAATTATTATCTTAGATATTTTTTTACCTTAAGGAAACCTCTGGATGTCTTTTGAGGGAGCCAGGGCAAGATGAAGAGATGCTATTGTGGGAATAATTGTTTCCCAAAATACCATCTATCTCACCTATAGAATATCACCTACAGAACAGAAGAGGAAGTTAATTTATTTAATTCTGTACTCAGAGGACACAATACCCTTTACTGACATAAATAATATTACTGGAGCAACCTGTTGAGACTGTGGAATAGACACAGCACAGTTTGTGCATAAAGTTGAAGTTAATTCCTGCCTTCGGTTATTCAGCTAAACTAATTATCCAAATAATGCATATCTAGTTTCAAAGACTTTGAAGAATGTGTACACATATTTTATATTTTAAATTTTTTATCTGAAAATATTTCTTTTATAGGTTCTCCACTGCTAGTTGACCCTTCAGGGAGAGTCAGAATCTTATCTGGAGGAAGACAACTGCAAATTTCTGTTGCTGAAAATTCAGATTCAGCCTCCTATACATGCATAGCTTCAAATGTAGCTGGAATAACAAAGAAAGAATATAAGTTGTTAGTGTATGGTAAGTCGCTGGCAATGTTTCTCAGTTTGGAAACGAATACTATATAAGACCTTCACAAATGAGCTTTGGAACAAATAAAACATGTCACAGGAAAGCAATAACTAGATTTCTCATTTTCTTCTAATAGCAATTGGAAGGATTTTTAAAAACATTTTCTGGATACTGTGATGCTCCTGAACTCAGTATTAATTTTGAGATAGGGACTATGCAGGCACAGTACAAGTACACACATATTTTTGGTGTTGCTTTTAACAGAAATGTAGAAACTAGACTTGCACTTTGTAATGCTTATGTCCCCAATAGAGATGTCCCAGTGGTGGGATTCAAATTTTTTTACTACCGGTTCTGTGGGCGTGGCTTGGTGGGTGTGGCATGGCTTAGTGAGCGTGGCTTGCTGGGCGTGGCAATGGAAGGACACTTCAGGGGAAGATTACTGCAAAATCCCCATTTCCTCCCAATCAGCTGGGACTCGGGAGGCAGATAATAGATGGGGGTGGGGCCAGTCAGGTGGTATTTACCGATTCTCCGAACTACTCAAAATTTCCACTACCGGTTCTCCAGAACTGGTCAAAACCTGCTGAATACCATCTCTGAGATGTCCCTCTTGGCGACAGCATCTTACTGCCCTGCTGGCCTTCTAAAGGTAAGCTGGCTAGGAATTGATTAATGCTGAGAAGAACAGCCACCATTCACTTTCAGGGGAGTAAACCGGACTGGTAATTTGAAAAAAGAAAGTCTCAGAAGTAGAAGAGCGACAACAGGAAGATGACTGTGGCAACTGTCATTGCTGAGAAACACTAAATGTGCCCATGTAGTCACCCGGACATGAATTTGATTTGAGTTAATCTTACTGTTAAAATACAAATCCACACTCCACCCCAGTTCTAAAGAGCTGAATTTATTCAAAAGTGTTTTGCCGGTAGAAATAAAGATAGAGCCCAGATATTTGCCTCAGTAAGCTTTATGCGTTTATTCAGTTGAATAAAGATGGGCCCCTCAAAGCAAGAGAGAATCCTGAAGACACTTGGACACTCATATTTATATGTTTGCTACATTGTCAACCTCATCACCCAAAAGGACTGGCACACTCCACCCAGACAAGCTGGCATACTCTAGAGCAGGGGTCTCCAACCTTGGCAACTTTAAGACTTGTGGACTTCAACTCCCAGAGTTCCTCAGCCAGCAAAACGTCTTAAAGTTGCCAAGGACCCCTGGTCTAGATAACATTACAAAGTACAGAAATAGTAAAGAAGTACAGAAATAGTTATTCACCTCTCCTGCGCGAGCTGCACTGGCTCCCGGTGGTCTTCCGTGTGCGCTTCAAGATTTTGGTTACCACCTTTAAAGCGCTCCATGGCTTAGGACCTGGTTATTTACGGGACCGCCTACTACCACAAATAGCCTCCCACCGGCCGGTACGCTCTCATAGAGAGGGTCTCCTCCGGGTGCCGTCAGCCATGCAATGTCGACTGGCGGCCCCCAGGGGGAGGGCCTTCTCTGTGGGGACACCCACTATCTGGAACGAGCTGCCCCCAGAGATACGGAGGATCCCAGATCTGCGCACCTTCCGCCGTGCTCTTAAGACCCTTTTATTCCAGCAAGCCGGCCTGGCCTAATTTTTCTCCCCTTTTTAAAATTTTAAATTGAAATTTTAATTGGTTTTAAATTTATTGGGATTTTAATTGTCATGGGCCAATATTATTTAATTGGGTTTTAAATTGTTTTAACTTTTGTATTTCTGTATTTTATCTTGTGCCTGTTCACCGCCCTGAGTCCTTTGGGAGTAGGGCGGTATACAAATTTAATAAAACTAAAACTAAACTAAACTAAACCTCTCTTGGAAGTCTTCCAAGGACATTGGGTAGCACCTCAGGGACATTGGGTGTTTTCTGAGGAACTTTCCATGACATTGAAGGTCTGCTGAGGCAATGGTGCCATCTGCACATATGCTCCCTCAAGACTGTCAATATAATTATTAGATTCTTGGTCAACAAAAAGAAATTCAGCCAGGAATTCTGTTCACTTATTGCTGTGTCTCATGGAGTTTGGGGCTAAAGTGTTGAACCTGAAATGTTTCTTTGAACAGTTCGTCCAACTATTCGGGACAATGAGAATATACAATCGGATGTCATTGTAACTCAAGGGAATGATATTTCACTTGAATGCCAAGCGGATGGCATTCCACAACCAACTGTCACCTGGATGAAAGATGGTCAACTGTTAGCCAATGAAAGACGAGTTGAAATACTAAAGGAAGGGTTTGGTCTTCGACTTAAAAATGCACAGGTGTCGGACACTGGTCGCTATGTATGTGTTGCTGTGAATGTGGCAGGACTGGCCGACAAGAAATATGATCTAAGTGTTCATGGTAAGTAAAGGAAATCTGTGTAAGAGAAAATACACAAAGGTGCACGCCCAGAATAAGAAAGCACTGGACTCTTCTGTTACCTGTGGAATAGTTGCATAATTTGATTTAGTCTAAGTAGGACAAAAGCAGCAGCTATTGATTAATATGTAGTTATATATATACTATGGAGACAACAGAAAGGAAAAAAATATAACTTTAATTATTTATTGTGCCACCCATCTCAATGTTCAAGACACCCAATCTGGGTGGCTTACAATACATAGTAACCAAACAAATATGTAAGAGAACATACTTTACTATTTTCCCAAAGTGTATTTTACTTTTTCCTTTCGTTGCGTTTGTCCTTTTGTCACACCATTTTCTTGATACATTTCAAGAGAAAGGTTTTTAATCTAATTCAGAAAGCCTCTGAACTTGTTTAAAACCTAGCAAAAATACAGGGTTTTGTTAAATATTGAATGTAAACTTTCATAAGCTCTTTCAGCTCCCAAGAAAGTCATTTGATCATCTTGTTGCTTAAAAGCAAAAGCAAAAGCAATGGATCAACTCAATAAGTAATTCCATAACATTGGAGAAGCTTAGCATTCTGAAGTATTGCAGAACAATTTATTTTGCCTCTTGCTTTATAAGAATGATTGAAGGAGCAGATAAAATTAATACTAATACAGAAAAGAGTTGCAATTCTTCACATAGGTTTCAATTCTCATCAGATAAGCAACTGTGTGCAGAATTATAGTCTTTAATTAAATAATTCAACTTATTGTGGCACAAGAGATAGAAAGTGTATTTTTTCCAAATAACAACAACAACAACAAAAATGGTTTTCTCAACCCTAACTAGTAATTTATTCAGAGTTTGACTTAGGGCTCCTTAATTATTTCAACAGCAAAAACACATTGGATGTTTATATTGCAACATTGTGGAGATCAATTAAGAGATCTCTAAAGCAAGAGTTTAGAAGGAGTTTAGTCCACTAAATTCCAATTTCTTTGTGTCAAGGAGTCCGCATTACCACTAGAAAAGAAATTATAGTTATTTTTTTAAGTCATAAAGAGGGAGGGAAAACATTTTAATAGAAGTAAAAAACCTCAGTATTGCATATGATTGTTTCTAAATTCTTTTAAATAAATGTAGCTGGCCTTCCTTCATCACAGAATAATGTTTAATCTGCCCTGCTACTCTTTTTTGGTAGTCCCCCCAAGAATTATGGGTAATCTGGAGCAGCCAGAAAATGTCAGTGCTGTGGAGAAAAGCCCTGTCACCCTGATTTGTGAATCTTCAGGAATTCCCCATCCATCAATAATGTGGTTAAAGAATGGACAGCCGGTTTCTTTAAGTAACTCTGTGAGAATCCTATCAGGTAAGAGGGAGCATATTAAAGTGAAAAGATGTTATTTTTACAATTAAACAGAAAAAATATTCTATAGTATGCGTGATAAAACAAGCACATGGAAAGGGTCCATTAAACCCAACATATGGCTTATCCACCCACCTCAAGCTGAAATATTTAGTGATATGTGATATCAGTTACAGATACAGTTAAAGTAAGTAATTACTCTGCATGTAAAATATTACTCTCTTAAGCTATTCAGGCATAATTGCCTTATTTTCTCTCTGCAGAGAATTATTTTGTTGCTGTTGTGGATAGTATTAGACTATGATGCTGAGAACTATTAAATTTAGATCATGGTGTAACTTGGTTACCATTGTGTAAATGATTATTTCTTAGTCATAACTCCATTCCATATTTCTCCAAGTTATTAAGAGGCTAAAAGAAATACATTTTTGGGTAATGGGCCATCTTGCTACTTTATTGCAAATTTCATTTAATTTTCAGTGACATAATATATTCCACAGAAGACTGAGATTTCAGTAGGCTGCCAGTTATTTTGAACTTTTATTTCATTCTGCTTCTATATTAACAACTCAAAATTGAGAATTAGGTTTTATTATAATATGCAAGCTTTATGGCTCTTCTGTTTAGGTGGCAGGATGTTACGTCTGATGCAGGTGAAAATGGAAGACTCGGGTCATTATATCTGTGTAGTAACTAACATTGCAGGAGAAGTCAGGAAAAACTTTGAACTTTCAGTTTTAGGTGAGTATGTGCAACCTATTTTTAAAAAGCCAACGTATCAGATTTTTCTTCCTAGTGTACTCTATAGTCCCTGTGTTTAGAAATTGAAGGGATGACTGAAAAAATAATGTAGCCAATGGGTAGCTTTCTGAATTGGATAATATAAGCTGGCAGCTGTTCCAGTGTAAAACAGAAGGATGCTTTATGTGCCTTGGAAAATGATAATATCAAAAACAGGAGAATGTAGTTATGTTTTCTCCTTCCTTCCTCCCTGCAAATTCTTCAAATTTTAATAACCATTCTTTAAAAAAAAAACCTAGTGCGCCACACAATCTTATTTGATAATATAATGGACATGATATTGTAATTTCACTGCATCTTATACCATCCAATTATGTCAGGAAAAATCTGGAAAATAGTGAAATTTAGTTTCCGCAGAAGCAGCCATATTATTCTTGCAGGAAAAAAAGAAATAGTCTTGCAACATCTTAGATCAACTAAGAATATATAAGTGCCTTGGTTTAAATAGTTACTTTTGTGACTTTTTCAAAAGAAGAAGCAACACTATTCATTCTAGGAACCAAGACCATAAGGGAAAACCAAAGGGAATTATGCTCCTTTGTATCATCTGAAACTATCTGAAAAAGTCTTATCTGATTTCAGCCTCAATATTTTAAATGAATGTACTTCGGATTTCACATATTTTTATCAAAGTCATGACATTTCTCACATGCCCACCACAACACAACATCCATACAAATATATATTGAAGACGTGGTTCCTGAAAATGGAAAAGCATATTTTGTGATGATGAATGCAAATAAAGATACAACCCTTTTGTATTCCTGTATTCTTACATAATTCTTTTCCTTCTTTCTTTGTTTTGACAATGTAAAAGTACCTCCAAGCATTGTAGGAGAAAATAACCTGGAAGATGTAAAAGTAAAAGAAGGGCATGACATTACGCTGACATGTGAAGTCACAGGTAAGCTTCTGGTTAGAGGTGGTTTGGCTGCAACATAAAGGCCGATCAATGGCTATGATTTTAAGCAAGTAAACATTCATATTCAATCTCTCTCTCTCTCTCTCTCTCCCTCTCTCCCTCTCTCTCTCTCTCTCTCTCTCTCTCTCTCTCTCTCTCTCTCTCTCTCTCTCTCTCTCTCTCTCTCTCTCTCTCTCTCTCTCTCTCTCTCTCTCTTTTTCCTGGATGGTGCTACTACAGGTAGTCCTCAATTTAAGTCTATTTGTTTAACTAAAAAGTTATGATACCACTGAAAAAGTGACTTACAACCAATTCTCACACTTACAACTGTCTCCTTGTTCCTGTAGTCATTTGATCAAAATTCATATGCTTGGCAACAAGCATGTATTTATGATTTATATATAGTACGTGCACATACACACACATATACATCACCAAAAAGTATCATATATTGCCTTCTGGTTTCCTCTGAGATAGAATATCATGTTGCATTTTACTTTTAAAGACTTAACAAAGAAGAAAATTTAAAATGGTAATTTTCACAATTCAGTTATTCATATTTGCATTTGTTCTCAAAAAGGGAACCCTATTCCAGAGATCACTTGGTTAAAAGATGGGCAAACTCTTCTACAAGATGATGGCTATCAGTTCATGTCTAGTGGACGTTTTCTTCAAATTACAAATGCCCAAGTTGCTGACACAGGGAGATATACCTGTGTTGCCTCCAATACAGCCGGAGACAAAAGAAAAAGCTTCAGTGTTAATGTACTTGGTAAGATTTATTGAGTAATCAATAGAAGTGTTTGGGTTCCTTTGAAGAAGATACATCTGCCTGGATTGAAAAATATAATCAGTAAATCATCTATGTATACGTATATATCTGAAGTTGCAAAGTTGTTGATAAAACTTTGGAGGCTTGGTGTTAAGACACTGAAAGAGGGAAGTTGTGTGAATGATATCACTATGGCAAGTACCAAAAGTGTTGTCTCTAAGTCACTGAAGGCTTAGTGGTAATATGCAACTTCCAAGAACCTTCCCAATATTTCGTACACTTAGATATATAACATTTCATGTGATATTGTCTCTCTCCCTCTACAAAAATGAAGAAACAAATGGGTTACTTAAAAACAGTGGTGGGATTCAAGTAATTTAACAACTGGTTCTTTGCCCTAATGATTTCTTCCAACAACCAGTTTGCCAAACTGCTCAGAAAGTTAACAACCGGTTCTCCCGAAGTGGTGCGAACTGGCTGAATCCCACCACTGCTTAAAAACCTCTTCCAAGCATTTAAAATGCCTCTCACCAAAAGATTCTCAGCTACTTGTATCTCCTGTGTAAAATAGTTGTAAAAGGAACGGGCTTAAGAAGTCCTCCTCCAGCTTTCAATTCCCTCCTTTACTTCAGTGATAGATAACTAGATAATATTCTATCTGGATTGTGTTTCTTATATTCCTTGATTGGTGGAATCCCCATCTTTCTTTTAACCCCCATACTTCTGAAAAAAAAGAAAAGAAATAAATAAAACTCCAGAGAATCCCCATTTTTCCTTTTATTTGGCATAGATTATGCTATGAAGGAGCGTGTTTTAAAAAGTCATTGTTAGATTGTTCCATTAATGAACTTGTAAAAAAAAGAGCCCCATTTTCACTATTCAAACGAACATATAAAGAAGAAGAAAAAAAGAATTATAAACATAAGAAATCTTTTTTAAAAAATAAAATAAGGAAAATTGTTTTCTGATGGTCAAATTGAGTCTGAGGCTTCAAAATAGATTGGTTTTTTTAGTTTGGATGCAATATCAGTGCTTCAGTGGTTTGAATCAAAGCAGTGCTTCTACATGAAGTAGTACATGAAAACAATGCTTCTACATGTTTCTGGGAAACAAGTGTCATATGTATTTTGGCTCTTAATTTGCTCAATATGTGCCCTTGGATTAACCTGCAGGTATATCAGATGGCCAAATATTTTCCCCATAAGTAGTTCTTTTAAAAGTGCAAATGATAATCACAATTATCAGGATTATTTTAAAACAATACTCTCTTTTTTTTCTGAACTTGCTCAGTGTCTCCATCCATTGTGGGTGCAGATAATGACGGCGATGCAGAAGAAGCCACAGTCATCTTAAATAACCCAACCTCCTTAGTTTGTGAGGCTTATTCATATCCACCAGCCACAATCACATGGTTGAAAGATGGAGCTCCCATAGAGTCAAATAAGAACATCAGGGTTTTGCCAGGTAATTATTTGAATGCCTCTATTATTAAAATAAATTTGGAATCAGTTGGATTGATATGGGTGGCTATAGAGTTGTGATGGCACAATGGTTAGAATGCAGTATTGCAGGCTAACTCACTGCTCTCTATCAGGAGTTTGACTCTGACTGGCTCAAGGCTGACTCAGCCTTCCTTTCAGGCTCAGTAAAATGAGGATCCAGATTGTTGGGGGCAATATGCTGACTCTGTAAACTGCTTAGAGAGGACTGTAGAACAGTATGAAGTGGTATATAAGCCTAAATCTAAAATTCCTATTGCTATTGCTATTGCTATAGAAATTAAATGAATGAATGAATGAATGAATGAATGAATGAAATTGTATCCTATTTTTTTTACATTTATTAATAAGCTTTGGTATACTTTCTGAAGATGACTGAGTAGAGATTAACTATTACAATTATTATAATTGGGAATAAATTTGCATATTTTGGCTTCCTACTTGTGGAACTTAACAATGTACCAAATCTTAGGTTTTGTCTCCTACTACTAACCAGAGTAACAATGGCTTGAAAGACTTACTTTTCTGTGTGAAGTAGTAGAGTTCACTTGCAAATCACAGGCAGGGAATACGTAACTTGGAAGGGCCTTTCAACTTCTTTCAGTCTTTGGCATAATTAGAATGCTGATGATACGGCACTAGTGTTTGAAAAGGCATTTTATTTTTGCTTCTTTCTTAAAACTGGAGTTCTTTCGCAAACTCCAGTTTTAATGTGTTCTGAAATCAGAATAATTGTAGTTCCTTCATTCAATGGGACAATGTCTAAATTCATATGGTTCCTGCTCAGTTCAGAAGAAAACATACAAAGGGAACCGGGTAAAATATAACCTGACTTTTGTCCTTTTTTATAGGTGGTCGAACTTTACAGATTCTGAATGCCCAGGAGGACAATACTGGTAGATATACTTGTATAGCTACAAATGAAGCAGGGGAAACATTAAAACATTATGAGGTGAAAGTTTATAGTAAGTTTTAAAGCATCATTTCTTGCTGAAATTCATGATGTATTGTTTGATTCTCTACCATCTCTTTGTTTTATACAACTCCTACTTTAGTTCAGTGGTGATTTTCAAAAATTTTTACTACCGGTTCTGTGGGTGTGGGTTGGTGGGTGTGGCATTGCTTAGTGGGCTTGGCAGGGGAAGGATACTATAAAATCTCCATTTCTACCCCACTCCAGGGGAAGGTTACTGCAAAATCCCCATTTCCTTCTGATCAGCTGGGACTTGGGAGGCAGAGAATAGATGGGGGCAGGGCCAGTCAGAATTTTTACTACCGGTTCTCCGAACTACTCAAAATTTCCGCTACTGGTTCTCCAGAACTGGTCAGAACCTGCTGAAACCCACCTCTGCTTTAGTTGCATATTTTAAAGTATGTATATACATTCCACTGTTTGCTTTGCTGCATTCACATCAGGGTAGTGAGGCCAAATGTCATTGCATATGACATTCTTCTGAATAGCTTTAAAGAAAGTGGCTGTATAGCTACACATTTAAAAACAAAACAAAACAAAAACCCATTTATTTCTTCACAGTAATTGGGGTTACTGTTGGGGATTTTCAGCAGGATAAGAATAAGCATTCTCGTTAGCCATGTTATTTTTTTTTTTAAAATCTCAGGGCCTGCTATAAAAAAGCTGTATAAAATTTCAGGAAGCTAGCCTAGTTTTGAAAGGCTAGCTTCCTGAAATTATAAATTCTTCCCCATAGTAATAGACTTCCTAGTTGAATTAAATCAAGACATACATGAAAAGCCACTGTTTGGTTTGTAGATAGGATAATGGCCCATTGTTGGCTGCTTGAAATGGCTGGGACACTCGATATCTCAGGCCAATATCCCAGGTCCTTGGGAAGGACCTGATAGGTGGACAAAATGCCAATCCAACCTAAAGATCTGACTGACTGTGTGATGAACTATAATGATGATGATGATGATGATGATGATGATGATGATGATGATGCCGCTTCCTGCAATAACACCAGTGGAACTGCAAAAAACTGTGCTACTCAGAACATCATATATTTTAAGAAGGTACTTGGTTGATACCTAGGATGCTGGTAGCAACCCGTATCAACCATTAGCACCAGTCAATGGTATTTATGACACATTTTTAAATGTTCAGTTGACTGAGTTTCATGTTTAATGAATAAAAGATATAATAATAATAATATATTAAACTTGTGTGCCACCTTCTTTAAAAGAAGGTGCAAAAGATTAAATCTTAAGTATTGTTGAGTGCATTATTATTAGCTGTTAAAAGACTACAGCTCTTTTGAATCATCTCTAGGCAGCATTTTAGCAAGGTGAAAGAACATTATTCATACAATTAAGTAAGTATTCTAATTGGTACAAATTTTAAAGATAAATACCCCTAGAGACTGTATCTTGATTTATTTCAAATTTTTGTCTTTTGAGAAAGCAGTGATATGGTTTATCCAGAGGTTGCTGAGCTCCCACTTCTACCAGACACATCCACCATGGGGATGATTGGAGTCTTGCAACATTGAGTAATAAAGAGTATAGATTCCCATCTCTCTCATAAATAATGAAGGCAGCACAGAAAGCCTCACATTAGTATTGTTTTGTTTTGTTTATTAATTTATTTAGAAATAAAGAACTCCCAAATGTCACCAGATAATGTAACTCTTGTTTATTATATGTTATTGTAATCTTCTATCAATTTTCATTCTCTTGTGCAAGTTGCAGGTTTGCTTAGGAATAAATGATACCAGGGTGCTAAATGCTTTGGTATCATCATCCATCCTTCAGTTTATGTCACCCAGTGAAGAGTTTGCTTATTTGAATTGACTTTACAGGTCTACTTATATTTCTGCCTATTTTGTGAATTATTGTGTGTAACTAACCAGCAACTGCTACTTAGCTGTGTGACTTGATAAGCGATTGCTGATGTGATTTGGCCTAAAAAGCAGGTCAATGCTTTTTTGCTTCTTTTGCTTTTTAATTTAAATGCCGCCCTTCTCCAGAGACTCAGGGCAGCTTACAATGCGTTAAGCAATGATTTCTGATATACTGTAAAATGCCTTTTTTCCAACAACATTGTGAGTGTCAAAATGAGAAATCCCATTTCAGTTTGGTGGCTTTATTTTTATATTTATCTTTTTTTGGCAGTTCCTCCTACAATAAGCAGAGAGGATTTATCAGGATTGGGCTTGTCCCCTAAGGAGGTGAAAATCAGAGTAAACAACAGTCTTACCCTGGCATGTGAAGTCCATGCAATTCCTGCTGCTGGCATCAGATGGTACAAGGATAGACAGGCCAGTCATAAAGATAATTTCTTACAGCAAATATTTGTTTTAGAGAAACCAGGAAACTTCTTTACAGCAATGTCTCTTCTCCCTTTCATCAATTTTTCCAAAACACAAAGCTATAGGAAATCCTGTTCTCTTTCAGCAATTATTATTATTATTTGTTAAACTTATTAGCCATCTATCTTGTCATGAGGTTACACAATAATCCGTAATTGCAGGATGTTGAAGGATGTATCCATTGCATTCTGCTTTGTCACTTGCAATTTTGAACTGCTTTTCTAGATTTCAGTTAGGAAATGCAATTCTTTCCAGTTCTGAATTTCTTCTCTTTGCACTTCCCTATCAGCATTTTAATACTTGTGAAGTATTTTTCATAGTATTTATTACCTAGTATACTTCATACACTTTTCATATTTTTGCTCTCCTTGAATCTTTTGGTATGTGGAATATTATTTTTGGCTGTCAATATTTTATTGAAACTAACAAGAAAGCATGTCTCATTCATTCATCCATTCATTCATCCATTCATCTCAGAACAAGTGACTTTGGGCAGTTATAGACATTGACTATATAAACAAAAATAGTAATTTTTTAGAAATTCTAAGTAATGTAATTTTTTTTTCAAAATTTGCCCTTTGGTAATTTAGAATTCCTATGAATAATAAGTACATTAATAGGGATATTGATTTTAATTCTTTTGACAAAGTAAAGGAAAGTATAATACAATTTTATTTAAATTTTATGTTCTTAAATATTTTTAACTTGCCAATCGGCAAAAATGTATAACTTTGCAATGTTCTCAACTGTGGAATGGAAGCAATAGGAAAAAAAAAATCCTTAAATCTCTATATATTGCATAACTTGAGATACGTGTGTTGCTTACCAGTCGAATGTACCTTTCTCTCTGTAATACTGCAATAAAATAAGGGAAATGGATGTGTTTCAAGCATCTCTCAGTAGAAGGCTCCAACTGTTCAGAAATAGATATTTCATATCTGATCTTGCTTTATAATTATATAAAATACAATTTGATTTTTTGCGGGGCGGGGGGGCTTCAAATCTCTTGCCAAAGCAGACAGGCCACAATGCATTGCTGAGTTTGGCTTAATTGACCATGCATGCCTATGTATACTTTATTTGTACATTATAGAAAATTCTCATCTATCCTTTTGGATAATTCCATCACAGCCTATTACATCAGATGACCATCTAACAATCCAAAGTGGTGGACGCATCCTTCAAATTAAGGCAACTCAGATATCTGACACTGGCCGATACAGTTGTGTTGCTTCAAACATAGCTGGCGAAGATGAGCTGGAGTTTGATGTTAGCATACAAGGTATTGCTTTGACTATTTATAAAGATCAGTCTTTTCCAACCTGGTGACCTCTAGCTAATCACAACTTCTGTGTAGTTACTATAAATTTACAAATAGTTATTTATACCATTAATTAGTAAAATGGATTGCTAACATGATACATTTGGAGAAAAAGAGGACACTATGAAAATGGTTTTTAAGGTGCAAATGAACATATTGTCATTTTGTTGGGCTTGTTGTCTCCCCAAATTTACCCCTAGTAAAATTAGTGACAATATCAAGTAAAAAGTATTATTAATCTTTCTTGGGATATTGGTAGCATGAACTGCATGCAGTTATGATTTCTTAGGAAGTTGAGCTTGAGAAGTGTGTTCAAGAATAACTTTCCAACTGTTTTAATGGCCAGTCATCACAATGGTTACCGTGTTTCCCCAAAAATAAGACCCTGTCTTATATTTTTTTGAACCTTGAAATAAACACTTGCCCTTATTTTCGGGGAGGCCTTATTATTTTGGGGCACGTGGAGCAAAATGGGAATCCTCTTGCCATCTTTACTGATTTCCAGCTCTGTCTCCCTAAGCTTAACCAGAGGAAATGGTGGGGACCAGCTGCACGTGCATTTAAATATTTTTGGAGAGGGCTTATTTTGGGGGAGAGTTTATTTTTGGGGGAAGTCTTATTATCAGGGGAGGTCTTATTATCAGGGGAGGTCTTATTTTGGGGAAACACGGTAAATGTGGATCCAAGTTATTTTGGACTTTTGGGTGAGTTATGGGGAATTGAAGATGTCTCTGCTAAGGCGGAGCTGATGACTTCAACAAAGACCAAGGAACTGGTGAATAGATTGGTTCCTTGGAAATATTTTTGGATAAGGAGAGGATGGGAGATCCACATGTGCTCTGGAGAGTGGCTCTCTGGAAACTAAAGACAGTAGTTTTTCGTGGATTGGAGCACTGAGTAACAACAGGATTAGCCATCTTGCTTGCAATTGCAGCAGAGATTTTTAAAGTTTGCAAACCTCAATTTCCAATCATTTTTGGAAATTGCTCATTAACTATTTCTATGCTATCAAAGACATTCATAATGAAGTCTGAAAATGCCAGGTGGGACTGCCTTTAATTCTGAATAAAGGAAAATAGTAATCATTAAGATTAATTTAAACAATCTGAAAAAAAAAGAAAAGGGTAAATAAGATTTTGATCCTAGAAGGATTTGTTGTGGCTCCGTTACCTGAGCCTGTGTCATTGGCAGGAGAGGACTCCGAGAGTGAAGGAGAGGAGTTGGCAAGGCCTCCCTCTCCAGGACCCTCCTCTCTGGCAACGCCTTTGGCGTTCGCCGAAGGACAAGAGATAGGGCCGGGGCCAAGCACGTCCACGCAGCCATAGGTGGACAGTGATGAGGGTAATGAGTCTTGGCTGGATCCACGCCAGCGTCGCAGAGATAAGCACGCGCAACAGAAGAAAAGGTGTGCCGGAGATTAGGCCGAGTCACTGGACCACACCCCACAAGGTATAAAAGGGAGCATGGTGGCCAGTCAAACCTTGTGATGAACAAAGCTGAAAGCTTCCACGCCATTCTGCATTGCCGGACTTTTGCTATAGACTTTGCTGGATTATCTCTGGACTTGATTGACTCTGTAATTATTGAGCTGTTTCTTTTGATGTACCAGAAGTGGGGAGAAGTTATCTCTCCTCTTCGTAAGTAATAAACTCTTGGCAGGCAGCCACTAGGTTGTTGCCAAGTTCCGTTATCATAAGGAAAAGGATTTTGCCGGCTGGTTTGGTCTTTAACTCTTGAACTGTCTGTTGGTGTGTGTGCGTGTGGGACGGGGACAGAACAGGATTCTAACTGATAGGCCAGACAATAATTTAGAAAATATTGTTTCACTGGATCTACAAAAAAAAAAAAAAAAAAAAAAATGGTGGAGGTTTTAAAATTTAAAAGAGAAATGTAACAAACCAAGCAAATGAGTCACTGGATAATTTTTTTCTTACTGGATTTATAAAAAAACGTCTGTTAAAGGCTTGAAGAGCTCTGTGCAATGAAGCAAAGAAAAAATAAAGAAATAAAATCCTACAACAATATTTGAATAAATTAAAAAGTAAGAATGTTAGAAGTAGACACAAGGAAAGCAAAGTTGGTTTATTTGATCAAGGTTAAAGTAAGATATGTTGTTACTTTTGGCTATAGACATTCTACTGATAACAGGAGTGAAAGAATAATAACTTTATGGATTTGTTATAGATAAGAGATGGTACACGGCAGTGGTGGGCTTCACTTACCTTTGCTACTGGTTCGTGCGCACGCGCACCACTTCTGCACATGCATAGAGGCTTCTGCGCATGCGCAGAGTGTATTTGATGACATCTGGGTGGGTGGGTGGAGCCTTCCGCTGACGCTACTACTGGTTTGCCCGAATCGGGATGAACTGGTAGCAACCCACCACTGGTACATGGGATGAAGAAATAAATGTTTGTAAGTTGAGAGAGTGAAGAGTCACTAAATTTGTTAATACTTCTTGTGATGAAGGTTGGAAAAGCCTTATACTTATTCTTCATTTTTAATCTGAGGCCTATATATTACAGTTCCTCCTAGTCTTCGAAAACCATTTGGATTCTGGGAAGATGGAAATGTGCTAAGTAGAAGTCAAAGAGGAAGAGCCAAAGATGTGATTGTAAACAATCCCCTGTCTTTATACTGTGAAACTAATGCCGTGCCCCCTCCAGTACTTACATGGTATAAAGAGGATTTTCCATTGAGTTCCAATGATAAAGTACTGATACTTCCAGGTCTGTATTAAGCAGAATAATATTTATGAATATAATAAAATACTTTCTTTTTTATCCTTTGGGATTTTTTTTTCATATACACTTGAGTGTTTTAAATAGCCTGCCCAAAATGCACACTGCAAACAAGGTAACTCTGACCCACACAACTCTTGCAATAAATATTTTATTTTAAAATAAGAATAAATATTCTCCATTCTCAGGAATACAGTTGAAAATGGATGCTCTTAATGGGCATTATTAAAAATTCCTGGTCCAAGCAATGTAATATGAGTTCCTCTAAAAGCTATTGTATTCATAAATAGGTACGAATGAATTTCTTGGATATATCCATTTCTGTTTTTTGGGGAGCAAATTTTACTAATTCATATATGTTGCCTATGCTTATAATGGCATTGAGAACTCTGTAAAGAACTGTCAGAATCAGGCAGTCGTAACAATTGAATATAATTATACCCTTATATTTTTATTTATTTAGAAAATTTATATAGCTCTGCTCATTCACAGTGACTCTAGGAAGCTTACAAACAATGATATGAATATAAAATATTTCCTTCATGTGACTAATGGTAAACATGGAGAGGAACAGCCATAGAGTAGAGAAAGTTCATCTGCACAAGTTAACTGCAAATTATGGCCAAATATTTCCTAAAAGAATTAATTATAATTACATTATATAAATCTTCTACTGCAGCAGTCCCCAGTCTTTCCTGCTCTGCAGACCACCGGCACCGATGGTGGCAGCGGCAGCGGCAGAGAGATGGGATGGTTTTGTGCATGGATGTGTGCTACTTGCATGGTCCAGTACTGGGCCATGGACCAGGCCCAGTATTTGTTCTATGTTTTAAGACTTCATGCTTTAATTCTAGGCAAATTCAAAGAGATTCTTTAAGACTAGAGTAGACTAGAGTAGACTAGACTAGACTAGACTAGACTAGATTAGAAGTTTCTTTAAAATTCAATCCTTCAATATTTGAGCCCTTCAGAAAAATAATTTCCTCCATTATATTTGCAGCTTGATCTCTCCATGATTAACAGGCCATATCCTACGAGCTGACAATTTGTCTCCAGAATCCATATAATCTGTATTAAAGACATGTTTTCAGTGTTCAGTGTACAGCCATGAAGCTTTCTGACTCTGGACATAATGGCAATAAGATACCTTCTTCCTGATATTTAAGCTTTAAGCTTTTTAACCACCCTAAAACTTCAGAAGTAGGTTGAAAATATGAGGCCTATCAAGCTCCTTCTTTCTAATTGTGAATCAAGTGTATCTATTTATCTTAGAGCAACCCATGATCTGTGTTTAGAAGGATGGCAAGTTCATTCTTATTTTACTCTAGGAGGTCGTGTGTTGCAGATTCCTAGAGCTCAGAGTGAAGATGCTGGACAATATACCTGTGTGGCCATTAATGAAGCCGGAGAAGATTCTATCCAATATGATGTCCGCGTGCTTTGTGAGCTTACTTGATGTTTTTTGAGTTTGCAAATAATACATATTTTTCTTTTAAATGGCTGGCCTCACTTGGTTTCATTCTATATAATTTCTGTGTGCTAATATTAATGTCTAATAAATATAAATATTAAGATACTAAGGCTACAACAAGAGACATAGCAAGTAGAAAATTCTACTAATGTGATACATTAGATTCCCTTCTGAGTAAGAAAATATCTAATATTTTCCCCTTCAAATAAAAATGCATCATGCTGTTTCTTGAAGGGTCATTTGTGATAATGGCAAATGCATCTCTGATAATACCTGAAAAAAATGTTATGAATGAAAATTGTTCTGTAGCTTTCTAATTTACGTTTTTCGTCTTCTCAACAATGTTATGAAGAAAACTGTTCTCCTTAATCTTTCTGTCTAGTGCCACCATACTTTAATGGTGCCAGCGGTGATGTGACTGAGGAGCTGACTGTACTTCTGTCCAAGATGGCAATGATGGAATGTATAGCAGAGGGCAGTCCTCCTCCAAGCATAATCTGGAAGAAAGATGGACAGCTAATAGTTGAAGATTCCCATCACAAATTCCTACTGGATGGAAAAACTCTTCAGGTAAGTTTGTGAAGTGGACTAGGTTCTGCAGATTAGATGCTGTATGTCTCAGTTTCACTCCCGCATCCTATCATAAGAGGCTGAGACAATTGTGAACCCATCAAAATCCCGCAATTCCAATTGTAGAAGAATATGCAAGCTTGTATCTCTTCTTTTTAATTTTTTTGCTAGGGAAGAGGGGACATGGAAAATATTGAGTGAGTCTACAATAAAACAGTTTTTAATTTTTAAACATTTTATTGTCTAGCCAGTTTATTTTACCATTCACTATAGTTTCTCTAGTATCTTTTGTTAGTATTTTTCCGTGAAAAGACAATATCTGCATATTGATTACTCCTGTTTTGTTATTCCTGTTACTCTGTGCTGCAACTATGTCATCTGTTTAAAAGTCGTGAGAGCACCCAAAATATATGAAAGATTTATGCCATGAAGACATTGAACCAACACAGAATAGAGGTTCTGGTCAAATAATCAATTCCAAAGAGTAAAGCATTATATATTATAAATCAATATATTTACTTATTTGCCAAATGAAAATTTAACAATGTGTATATGAAGTCAATTAAAAAACTCAGATATTTGATATTTACAGTGTATCTTTTTTTATATAGATTCACAATGCTCAAATAGCAAATACAGGCAGGTATGTCTGTTTTGTGGAGAACATAGCAGGACGTGCCAGAAGATATTTTAATCTTAACGTCCATGGTAAGATTGTTATTTTCTAAAGTAATGACTCATAAAATGGCCAGCTGAAAAAATATTCTGCACTTGACTCTTATTTAATCTTTGCAAAAGGACAAATGAGCATCACAATTGTTTTATATGTTCAAATAATAAATATTTTGATATGTTCCATATGTATGCTGAATATATAAATATTCACTGCTACTAGAAAGTATAAAAATTCCTATTTTGATTTTATGCCAAATCTTAGGATATTTTAAAAAACTTATTTCACCATTTGGAAAATTCTCCAGAGGACTTGGGTCTCAAGTATGCTAATCAATATTTGTTTATTACTTTCAATTGCCATCTGTAATTTTATCAGTATTTTTAGTTGATCCCATCTCACTGTTAAAATTATTTTTATAGAAAATTAATATTTGGTTAGAATTTCTCTGAAAAAAAATTATTGAGGAACTCATGGGAGCCACCAAGTTATGGCTGTGAAGAAAAAACAACAACATTCACATATATGAATTACCAGTATTTCCCTACAATGCCAAAAAAGCTAAAGCATTCTTGCCACTTTTCTGCTTGATTTTTTAAAAATTTAAAATAATAATAATAACAACAACAACTTTATTGTCATTGTACGTATATACACAGTATACCCATACAACGAAATTCACTTAACACCCAAAGACCAGGTCCAACACACATAACAATCCCCAAACACACCCCCACCCACCACAAATTCCCTACCCCTAAACCACCCAAACATCCACACAACAGACCAAGTAATGCTGTCCAACAGCTCACTGATGGTGGCCCTTTAGTCCATTGTTGAGTGCAATTATAGCTCTGGGATAAAAACTATTCAGAAAACGTGTGGTCCGAGTTTTAATTGTTCTGTATCTCCTGCCAGAAGGCAACAGTCCAAAAAGATTGTAAAAATATCCAATTGTCCTTAAAAACACCAATAACGAGAAAATTGGAACATATGTTCTGAATCCTTTGGATTTTTTCTGTTCTTTTATTTCTAATGCTCTATCATTTTCCTCTCATCTTAAATGACTTTGTGAAAGCCCATGTACCTCTAATCAAATAATAAATGTAACTATCCCTTCTCCATTTCCCTTTCGTATATTTCTGTTTTACTTCTCATAGATCTGATTGTCTACTCACCATCACAAACTCAGTGTCTTCAATACTGAATTAGTCATTCCTCCCAAGTTCTTCATCTTGTTTATCTTTTTATGCTTTCCTTGCAGAGTTAGCATTCATGTTGACTTTTTTTGTTTTCCATATATAAGAAATTATGCAATTATGGATCTTCATTCTAACCATGAAGGCTGCTTTTTGTGATGTTAAACCATTTGGATGAGCTTCATCATCCTCACAAGAGTCAAGAGACGAGAAGTGATTTGACAAACTATACCAATTTGTTATCTCATTTAAGCTTGAGAGAGAGCAATCCCATTGAAAGAAATGGTGCATAAACCTAACAACTGTTGGAAAATATTAAATTGCAAGCAGAAGAATGGCACACATTTATGGTTTTTATGATTTGTGATGTTTAGGAAAACATTTCTAAAAAGATAGATTTGTGAATTGATGCTGCTATTGAATAAAAAATGTGCAGGACAGGACATATGAAAAAATGTCACAGTTGATATGGGTGTTTTAACTACTCCAAAAGCACTAGCTCAGGTGTTTGTTCCACCAAATGCTGCATCGGCTATGAGATATAAGACTACTTTTAGTTTTAATGAATTTGTTGACTGAACACGAAGTAGTTCCCCAAAATAGTGGTACTGGTTCATTTAGAGAGATGGCCAATGGAATAAGTGATCAATAAAGCTCCTGGTCACTGCTTGATAAGAGCCATGCTGGTGCAGTGGTTAGAATGCAGTACTGCAGGCTACTTCTGCTGATCACCGGCTGCCAGCAGTTTGGCAATTCGGATCTCACCGGCTCAAGGTTGACTCAGCCTTCCATTCTTCTGAGGTTGGTAAAATGAGGACCCAGATTGTTGGGGGCAATATGCTGACTCTCTAAATTGCTTAGAGAGGGCGGTAAAGCACTGCGAAGCGGTATATAAGTCTAAGTGCTATTGCTATTAATATGGCTGTTCCATGTGTTCCATATTGAGAACAAAATGCTTGTGTTCCAATTGTTTTAAGCTGGAAGAAAGCCTACTTATTCTACACTTAGATCAACAAATGTTGGTTGTTTCAAACAATGTTCTTTCAAGTATTGCCCTAAAACTGTGATTTCATTTTCTAAGTTATGATGATATTTATTTTATTTTTAAACTTTTTAGCCTAGCCAATACAATAGCAGTAACATGTTATCTTCATTTCAATTGGCTTAGACTATATTTTGATTTATGATTATTTGTATACATGAATCCATATTTTATGTGTGTGTATGTATGTGTGATGTGTATGTGACATATATGTTTAAGAAAAATCTGATCGCATAAACTACAGAGCTCTGAAAGAGAGCAGTTTGTTTCTTACAAAAGAACTAGCTCACTAATTCAAAACAGACATCAGAGGAATTAGAATCACACATAAACTGAGAATGTTACTAAATTAGGAGAATTAAAATCATACAGTAAACATAAAAGTGATAGTTTTATGATTTGGTACAATAGTTATAAAGTCTAAGTAGAAAAGATGAGGAAAGAGAAATCTAGAAATTTAAACTAAGAATGCAGAATTATTCTGGATTATTATTTGGAAATTATTCCTAAAGGATGGCACTGAAAAATAATGTCAGATGCAACATTTGAGAGGGCTTTTAGAATTTGGTTCTGTGATGAAAACAAGAAAAATCTTCTCTGATCTACATTGACCAATAAAGGAGAATATTCGTAACTCGGGGTTCAAATGAAGGGTCCTTGGTGCTCTCTCAACTTGATTGTTTTCTGGCAGACATTTCATTACACAAACTAGGCAAGACTATCAGTGCTAGTAAAGAATGGCTTCTTCTCAATTTATATACTAGTGCAGGGGTGGGCAAATATGGCCCCTTTATGACCTGTGGACTTCAACTCCCAGAATTCCTGAGCCAGCTTGGCTGTCTCAGAAATTCTGGGAGTTGAAGTCCACAGGTTGTAAAAAGGCTACAGTTGTCCACCCCGGAACTAATGGTTTTACTTGTCAGTATTGATGGAAGTGATCGTGGAGGTTCTTTGGTTGGGCTATTTACTGTTAGCTTATTTGGCAGTTCCTGATTGGGTATTGTTTAGTTCTTGATTGTTGGTCTGATCTTCATTGAATTTAGAATCATAAACATGAACAGCATTTTTACTCTTCTGTTCAGTACATTTTCCATTCTAATGGTTTAATCACTGAAAGAGTTGCTTAAATGCAGTTGAGTGATGTCCAATTTTATCACTTGGCAAGAAACACTGGACTAGTTTGCACTAAACAATAAGAAGCCTGTTAGCTCCTTTTTTGGAACAGAGAAATACATCTGTAGTGTTGTGTTAGTGTGTTTAAGTTGATGGTTGCTGCATTCCTTGTAAGCCAGAACTGCAACATGTCTTGTGTTTCCTGACTTATTTGAAAGCATCAGGCCAGGACCTGTGATTTATTTAGAAGTTAAAATAGCAGCAAGCTTGAAAGCAGGAGCCAAAAAAAAAAAAAAAAACCCTCAGATTTTTTTTTCTTTGTTTGTATGTTTTGAGTTGCTAAGCTGACAGAAGGAAAATAGCTAGGGATAAAGACCAGAAAGATAAAGGTTACCCAGCATAAATTAGGGCAAAAGTTTAGTTAATATCTTCTTTGAATATAGGTAGCAGTCATCTATAAATCTAAAATGAATTTGATTGACAGAAAATTATCCAAATAATTATTGTCCAAATATTTTTTTCAGAAAACCACCAATACCAAATTAAACATGTACTAGACAAAGATACAAAACTTAGGTAATTTAACTACCTGTAAAAGAGTAAATGACTAATAGATTTTACGAATTTCAGGTGGTGGTGCTCATCTCTGTTTCATAATGTCACGGAGTGCTGTTACTTTCCCACTGAAGTGATATCTATTTATCTACTTGCATTTGCATGTTTTTGAACTGCTTAGGTTGGCAAGAGGTGTGGCAAGAACGGGAATTCATCCCGTCACACACATTCAGGTCTTCAACCTGGGTTACCAGCTTTCCAGATGACAAGTCCAGTGTCTTAACCACTGAGCCACTGCACCACTCAAAAATTACCTGTAACAAGAATTAATTCTGTTCTCGTCGACCAGAACACTGTTGTAGAAGTGAATCATGCTCCTTGTATGACTATTATAACATTCTGATTCTAAATCTCATTTTTGTGTTGGTTGGTCTTCTGCCTTGTATGATACATCAGGACTAACAAATGTCCTCTTCAGTGCTTTGCTCTCACCATCCCAAACTCTTTGCTTTTTCCTTGAATGAACTCCATTGACTTTTAATTGTTTCTTGTTTTATTTATTTATTAATCAAATTTATATAGCTACCTCTCTCAATATATGACTCTGGATGATTTTAATGTTAAAAAATACAAAAAATAGTAAACAATACAGGAAATTAAACATAAACACCCCTCATGTGGAATCATTCCATCTCTCCTCCCACCATGCTCCCACCAGTCTGCAAAGTCGGAAAAGTTAGAGACCATTGTTATAGTCAACCTGGAAAACATTTTTGGTATATATTTTTATCACTTTTTTGCGTGAAGCGATTTATGGGATTCAAAAACTCTTAAGAACTCTAATGCCTGCCTGCCTGCCCCTCCCCCCCTCTCTCTCCATCATCTATGTAAATAAACAGTGATTCAAATAAAACAAATTGCAAGCCATTAAGCTGAATATTATTCAGAAATAGTTAAGAGCAATTATAAAGACATCATTATTTTCTTTTCAAACTGGTGTGCTAGCCTGATTACCTAAAAACGGTTATTTGAAAATAAATGATTTTTAGATAGTACAGAATAAAATAATCAACTGCTGATTTTACTCAACTTTAACTCATAGATCCATTAATAAGAATGGTACTGAAACTTTATAATGTCACCATGATCATTATTATTATTCACTTTCCTTTTAGTGCACTTTCCACAATCTTTTACCTATTGTTCTTGCCTATTACCCTATATATGCCTAATATACAGAGAAAGTATAAGATTTACCACCCAATAGTGTTTGTTTGTGTGAACATGTTGGCAACTATTTAAATATGTTGGCACCATATTCTGTTCCACCTAGATTGAAAAGAAAGACACAGTCATTTTATTTTGGTCATTGATTAAAAAAAACCACCCAAATCTTTGAAAAAAGAAGTGATGGGGGGAAAAGAAAATGTGGCAGCGATAGAAATCTTGCTCCATATTCTCCCTTAATTCTTTTCATCTCCCCAGTAGAAGAATCAGCTGAAGCTTGGGAAGCTGATACTGTAATGTTTTAATTTGCAACTGGATCTGAAGGAACCTTTAATAAATGAGACTGAAAAATGTGGACATGGTTATGTTTTAACAGTTCCTCCCAATATTATTGGAATTAATCCTGAGAACCTAACTGTTGTGGTGAATAACTTAATCTCATTGACATGTGAGGTCACTGGCTTCCCACCTCCTGATCTCAGTTGGCTCAAGGATGGAAAACATCTCAGCTTGAACACAAATATTCTCATTGTTCCTGGTAAGCGATCTCTGGGTGGGTTGTTTTTATAGAGTAGTTCTTTTCTTTTCTCAATATTTCAACAAGGGTGTTAGAAAAAATAGAGCAAAATGTGTGTATGTGTGTATGTGTATATAAAAAAATAATTTTGTGGAGCTGTTTTTTTCATAGAATATTGCAATAATTTGGAATGAACAATTATATACGGTATTTTTCGGAGTATAAGACACACCGACTATAAGACACACCTACCTTTTTTGGTGAGGAAATGAAGAAAAAGAAATCTGCCTCTGCCTCTGCCTCTGCCTCTGAGCAATTTTGCCTCATTGCAGCAAACAGCAAACAGCCTGCTTTACTTTCAGTTCCGTTTTCAACATAGCTTGATTAGCACAAGGGAAAAAAAATCTGCTCCAGCAATTTACCTCTTTGTAGCAAGCAGCAGAGGCTTGCGCAAAACAGCTGAGAGCAAAACAGCTGAGAGTTGGGAGGCTGATCCAATCAACTTGTGCTAATTAGGCTGTGCTGAAGCTGAAATGAGCTGTTTCTTCTTGCTGCTTGCTGCAAGGAGGTAACTGCTGGGAGGCAGAGGCCAAAGAGTTGGGGCCAGTGGGTGGGCGGGGCTACATTTGGTGTATAAGACGCACCTAAATTTTCATCCCCTTTTGGTGGGGGGGAAAGGTGTGTTTTATGCTCTGAAAAATACGGTACTTCTCATCCACTTAAAGTGGAATAGTTAATTGTGATTTGTTTCTTTCCTTCTCCAGTGTTCTTTGAAGGTTTTTGTACAGTAGTTGGACATTTTTGTACCTCAAGACAGAAAGGTCTCCAGTGGTGTGCTTAATTCATTCTAAGCAGTGAACATTTGTGTCCCTATTTTTATTTCTGAAGCTTCTCTTAGAATCCCATACAAATTCAGTGTATAATGTGATGATGGTCCAGTAATTCACTTGAACCATTTTGTTGTCTTGATTTTAGGTGGTCGCACACTGCAAATTCCTAGGGCACGTTTATCTGATGGTGGTGAATATGTCTGCATAGTCAGAAATAGTGCTGGAGAAAGCACCAAGAGGACTTTCCTTACTATTCATGGTGTGTTTTTGCATATTTAAAAAAGAACATTTTTCCATTGTCAGTATTAACATCTAACAGTTCTTCTTAACATAGCACTTCTTTGGGAAAAGTCAAAGAAAAATATTTTTTCTTATGTTCCCCTACTCCAAAGTTCCTCCAAGTATTAAAGGCCAGAGCAGCACACCTCCTGCAATAGTCAATGTGAGAGTTGGAATGCCAGTGACATTAGAGTGTGAGTCCAATGCTGTTCCACCTCCCAGCATCACCTGGTACAAGAATGGCCGTATGATCTCAGTCTCATCCAATGTGGGGATTGTAGCAGATGGACAGATGCTCCATATCAAGATGACTGAGGTATACAAATATGTCTTGTTTCTGTACTTTTAAAAGTCTAGCTCAAACTTCACATAACTGTGGTCTTCAAAATGACACACATCATATATAAAAACCTCTATGATTAATGATTAATGAAAGATGAAGCTGGAAAAATGTAAACAGGCTTATGACTGCTTTGTATTCCAACAAACTAATTGTTATACAGGTAGGCCTCACTTGTCAACCACATTTGGAGGGGTAACTCTATTGCTAAGCGCTGAGGTTGTTAAGTGAAAAATTACATGGCTGTGCCATCAGATCTGTTTTCATTGTTAAGCAAATCTCCAAAGTTCTTAAGCAGGGCATCACATGACCGCAACATGTGATTTCACATTCATATTCTTTATTAATTCTGCTTGTTGGAAACTGGTTGTAAAGCTCATAAATTGCAATCATATGACCTCAGGATGCTGCGATGGTTATAAATATGTCAGTTGCGACAAATGGAGACCATGTGATTATAGGACTCTGCAATGGTTATAAATGTGAGGTTTGGTCACAAAGCTATTTTTTTTTTTTTTTATATTGAAAGAGTTTTTCAAATACAAGTTTTTCCCCCTTTTCCTCCCTTCTTCCCTAACCCCCCCTCACCACCCATCCCCCCCTGTGACTTCTTCTTCACAACAATAAACTAATTCATAATTAATTACATAATATTTTACCATACCCTTACTCACTCCTCAAAATACTGACCCTTAGCATAGTATTCTTATAACTCCGCTTTTCTCCGCTTTTCACAATCTACCCTTTTTCTCCTCCCCCAAACTTATAAAATATTATTATTATTACAACAACATAACCTTTACTTTTATATATATTAATTTAACATTTCAAAGCAGCCTTCTCCAAATTTAACATTTATTCAGTTCTATCCAATTCTTCCACTCCCCGAAATATATAACTTAAAAATCCTTTTTCTTAAACTAATCAATCACTAAACTAACCTATTTCAACCCAGTTTCCTGCAAGATTACCATGCACTACAATTCTAAATATAATCCACTGCCCACTCTGCTAAAATATACATATGTCTATATATACATTCCATTTTATAAAAAAAAGAAAAGACAATAACTTTAAGTTTATAATTCATTTAGTATCTTCTTTGATGTCTTTCCACTAGATTATTAAATCCGTCATCCATAATAGGGTAACATAGCATCCTGCTGCAACAGTTTATTCAAAATCTTCAGTCATCTTCTGCCCCCATCAATAATGAATATCCTCATGTATATATAAAAGTAAAAACAACCACCCGAGTGACATTATAATTATATTCCATATAGTTGTAATTGTGGTTTTCATCAGGATTATAAATCCCCATCATCTTAGTGGGTAACAGCCAGATCTTCTGCATGCCCCAGCATGACTCTCTTGCCTTGTAACTCAAAATAGATATAATATATTTATCGGTAAAAGAAATCCAAAATAGATAGTTCAAATCCAACAGTATAAGGCTCTTTCCACATCCCAAAATCACGGCATTGCAGAGATCTGCCACTTTCCTCAAGATAGTGTTAAACAATAATTCGCCTCCAATATCTTTTCACATATTCATTTATTTTTTTTAAAATCCCTGGCTTCACTGTTGCTTGGTTTAGAAACTACTATTTCTACGAGATCTGTTTCTTTTCTTTTTCTTTTGCGGGTTGCATTTCCATCCAGATTTCCTTCCTACAAGTTGTGTATCACAAAGCTATTTTTTATAACCATTGTAACTTCAAATGGTGGTTAAACAAGACAGCTGGTAAGCGAAGATTGCCTGTAAAGGGTTTGCTTATTTATTTACAGTATTTCAACAATTGAACTACAAAGAAACCTACTCCAATATTTACTGACTTTTTAATTTTATTATATTCTGTCCTGAATTTTATATTATAATGACATTCTCCTAGCATTTAAATTTACTTTTTAAAATTAGTAAAATGGTAATTGCATATCACTTTTTGCTTACATTCACAGGTATCTGATACAGGCCAGTATGTATGCAAAGCCATAAATATTGCAGGACGGGATGACAAAACTTTCCATCTTAATGTTCATGGTAAGCTTTTAATAGACGGAATAAAGTGAATCAAACTGAACATGAGACAAGAAAGATAGTTACTTATGTTCAAATCTTTATTTCTTAATACTTCCTGTTGCATAACAGGAAGCTGTGGTGGCAGTTAGGAGGAAGGGATAAGGTACAGACTCTATCAAGACCATTTGTTTTTTTTCCATAATCCATTATTGGTAATTTGGTGCATGTATCAACCTGCTGTCTTCATTCACAGTACCGCCTACCATTGAAGGCCCTCAGCAAGAGTGGATCAATGAAACCATCAGCAACCCTATAACTCTTACTTGTGATGTTACTGGAATTCCTCCACCAGCAATAACTTGGTTTAAGAATGGAAAACCCCTTGGTAATGTTTGCTCACGTAATGTTGGTTACTATCAGCTGCTCGTTGGATTTTCTAAGATCCAAAATGGGGAATAGGTTCAGATAAAATTGTTGTAAGCTCAAAACAGAAATGCATTTCTGTTTTTTCCACCCCTAAAGTATCTAGATAGCTAATACCCAAAAAGGCAAGTATTAAGCTAATGTTGGTAATACTGAGGATGGAAAAACCGAGCTTAAAATATAAGAAGTGAAAGAATAGCGTGTTATGTGTGATCAAAGATTAAGCAGTACTGAATAGGAAGGAAAAAATATGTGAACTTCTCCTGCTTGCTGGAAGGGAAAACAGAAGCACAGTTTCTTGTAAAATCAATGTAAGTTATATGAAATGAATTCTCTCTCAGCCAAAGCTGGACAAATCATTACTGCATGCAGCCCCCAGCATTTCTATTATAGCCTTCAAAACACCCACTGAGTACCTGGGGGAAAAAATGGGGTACAATTCAGAATTGGTATATAAAGTCTCTGTAAGATAAGCCTACCTTTCTTGAACTGCTGAACTTTTTTTTTTTTTTTTAATTTTTTAATTTGATTTATATGCCGCCCTTCTCCGGAGACTCAGGGCGGCTTACAATGCGTTAAGCAATAGCCTTCATCCTTTTGTATATTTATACAAAGTCAGCTTATTGCCCCCACAAACTGGGTCCTCAATTTACCTACCTTAGAAAGGATGGAAGGCTGAGTCAACCTTGAGCCTGGCGAGATTCGAACCTGCAGTAATTGCAGGCAGCTGGTCTTAATAACAGGGTGCTTTAGACCACTGTACTACCAAGGCTCTTGTTTTTTTAAAGGAATTTTTCTTTTGATCTGTCATGTGCTGGTTTTTTCAAGGTTGGGAAACGTTGAGTGCTTTGGGGTGGGGGCTAATGGTGATCAATGATATCTGCAAAAATGTTTGCTTTTATCACAAGGATGAAAGGAAAATTGCACTATAAATACTATATAGATAGATAGATAGATAGATAGATAGATAGATAGATAGATAGATAGATATAGATAGATATAGATAGATAGATAGATACGTGTGTTTTTCTTCTAGCTAGGTTTTCCCTACGTAGCCAAGGTTTTTTTGTAGCTCCAGCTCAGTAGAATCACATCTACTCGGTTCTGGGCTTTTTTCTTTTCTAACACCTGTTAGCAGTTAGAGCTTGCTAGGTGTTAGAAAAGAAAAAAGCCCAGAACCGAGTAGATGTGATTCTACTGAGCTGGAGCTACAAAAAAACCTTGGCTACGTAGGGAAAACCTGGCTAGAAGAAAAACACACATAAACCCTACGAAGAAGTAAGAATATATATATATATATATATATATATATATATATATATATATATATATATATATATATATATATATACACATTACAATGCCGCAATACCCTACAAAAGGGAAAGTGTTTACGGGCAATGCAGCTGTCATCATTTATCCCTCTGATGGATGCTTTGAATACATTCCTTTCTCAAAGGAACAGCCTGTACCTTCTCTCCCATTCTTATGGATTTGTGAAACCTAATCAAACAAGTGATCTGTGCCTTATATTCCTTTCTTCTGATATTCTTTAAGCTGATAGAGTAGAATATTTGTAGCTCAGGGTTGAAGTGAGGGGTCCTTGGTGCTCTCTGAGCTTGGTGGTTTTCTTGCAGATGTTTCATTACCCAATTAGGTAGCAATAACAATAGCACTTAGATTTATATACTACTTCACAGTGCTTCACAGCCCTCTCTCAGTGGTTTATTGTGTTAGCATTTTGTCCTCAACAATCTGGGTCCTCATTTTACTGAAGGATGGAAGGCTGAGTCAACCTTGAGCTGGTGAGACTCGAACTACTGAATTACTGGCAGCCGGCAATCAGCAGAAATAGCAGTACTGCATTCTAATCATTGTGCCACCATGGCTCACAGCACATTAGTGCTAATGATGTTATTTAGTTGGATAATGAAATGTGTGCAAGCACCAAGGACTGCACAATTCTTTAAGCTGTCAGATAGCAACTGATCTCAAAGCATAGATATGGAGCTAAAATGAAAGTTAACCAGCTTGTTGGTTAACTTGAATATTCTGATTTCTTCATATTTGTTTATATTTAGAAACTTCTGCTACCCACAAGTTGCTTATTTTGTCAGGAGGAAACAAGCTGCAAATTGCCAGACCTGACTATTCTGATAATGGAAATTACTCCTGCATTGCTTCAAATGTAGAAGGAAAAGCTCAGAAATTTTATGTCCTTTCTGTTGAAAGTATGTATGCATGTTTTTATGTTTTTTTAAAACTGAAAAATATATGTAAAATAACTCCTGTAGTTCCAGAACTATTTATATATCAGTATTAATGTAACAACAAACAAACAAATTCAGTACAGTGAATTCAATAGCTTCAGGTGCCACTATTTATTCTTACTAAATGTTTGTTATCTCCTATATTAAGTTTCTGAAATCCTTGAGGTAATTTGAACGGAAGTAAGAATGATTGGAGACGAAGATGTAGAAGTGTTCAGGAGCTATTTTTCCCCAAGAAGCTTTTCTTTTCCAAGAAGGCTCAGTGTTTCAATAAATTGTGCTTTTATTGTATCTTCCTCTCTGTCTTATGCAGTTATTATTGATAGATATTTTTATTCTGAAGTTCCTCCAGTTATTGCTGGTTCTGAAATGCCAAGTGAAGTCAGTGGCATCCTTGGAGAAAACATCCAGCTTTCCTGTGAGGCCAGTGGAATCCCGACACCTGTCATTCAGTGGCTAAAAGATGGGAAACCAATCAGCAGTGATGAATTTCAGCGGATCAGGTTAAGTGTTGAATTCTCTCTTTGGGAAATGAAGCAGAGTCCAAACAAGAGAATGGTCAGAAAAGGGAAATGTCTATGGAGATTCTCAGTCATCCAGGTCATGGTTGTCCCAAAGGTGCTTTTTCAAAAGGCAACTGGAATTACTTTGTTTTTCCTTGAAAACGTTTCACTTCTCATCCAAGAAGCTTCTTTAGCTCTGACTAAGAAAAGGAAGTTAAAAGCAAAGGAAAAGAAAAGTGTAGAAACCCAAAGCAGGAGGAAAGTGATAAGAACCAAGCTTGAAATTTGGGGGCAAGATTTGAGGCCTAGGTCCATATGGGTTATATAGATAGCATTATGCATTTGATGCTAATGAAGTAAAATAAAATAACAAAATCTAAATATCTTCAAAAACAAAGCCAGAATGATACCCATTTCAAATATTCTCTGCAACGAACAGAGGTCTTTATTCAGATCATTTGTCTTGCTGACAGAACTAACAGGATGGGCATGTTCCAGGTCTCCTCCCTTAAATGGTGTCTTCTCAGCCCTTTGGAACAAGGCTGTAGAGAGCAATGAAGACCTAATTCTTCCCTCAAGTATTGGGCTAGGAGGAAATGATTGACATCAAGAGATGTTTATTCATGTGCCTGGGGAAAAGAGCACTGTTGTGAATTGGTCATATAAGTCATGAAAGAGAGAGAGAGAGAGTGAAAGAAAGTGAAAGAGAGAGAGAAGAAGGAGGGAGGGAGGGAAGGAAGGAGGGAGGAAGGAAAGGAAGGAAGGAAGGAAGGAAGGAAGGAAGGAAGGAAGGAAGGAAGGAAGGAAGGAAGGAAGGAAGGATCTATAGATAGGTTTCCAAAAATTCAGTATACTCTTTGATTTTCTTTCTTTCTTCAGCCTGGCTTCAAATGGGAGCTTACTAAACATTTTTGATGCCCTTACAAGTGATGGAGGGAAATATACTTGTGTTGCTACCAATCCTGCAGGGGAAGAGGACCGGATATTCAGTGTGAATATATATGGTGAGCTTTGGTTTTGTTTGTTGCTCTTCATCTGAAAAAATGTGAGTAAAATGTGTTTCTCATTAGACCTTTCCTAATTTTAAGGGACAAAAAAATAGCAATGGCACTTAGACTTATATATACTTCATAGTGCTTTACAGCCCTCTCTAAGCAGTTTACAGATTCAGCATATTACCCCGAATAATCTGGGTCCTCATTTTACCGACCTCAGAAAGATGGAAAGCAGAGTCATCCTTGAGCTGGTCAGAATCGAATTCCTGGTAGATGACAGAATTAGCCTGCAACACTGCATTCTAACCACTGTGCTATCACAGCTCATGCTAAGATGCTAAGTTTTATATGAATTTAATCATTTTAATAATTACTAAATTAAGATGTTCCTGTTTAATGTTGTATAGCTCAAAGTACCTAAAATAAAATAAAATAATCCTATGGATTAATTTATGAAAAACTAGACTGGTTAATATGTATATATCAAAAGAAGTTATTAAAATTCTGTTTGCATTTTGCAATATATAGATTTTGTGTTGTTATTATCAAAAGTAAATAGTTAAGAGTGTAGATGATATTTCAATGATAAATTGATCCAATCTACAAATGAACTGACAATAAAGGCATTAATTCTCAAACATCCAAGCAGAAACATTGTGATAAATTAAACTAAATGTATATAGCTTTCAGTTTTTCACATCAAGTCTTTGTTTCAAAGGGCGATCCTTTTAGTTAAAAAAGCCATGTAAACTATTTATAAATACTGTTTTCAACATAGGTCAAATGGAGCATATGCTTGATACTCAGCAACCTAAAGAAGCTACATAGATCACAGTCTACCCCTATAGTAAAGTTAAACACTTCTATTTTGAACAGCAAACTATATTTGGCTATTAATAAGAACTGCACAAGTGGAAAAAGAGGTGTACAAATATAAAATTGGATCTAAAGTACAATCAGTACTACCACAACCATGTATTTAAAACCCCTCTTTTGTCACATCAAACATACATATTAATGGCAATTTTTTGGACTAGTCATAAAACTTTGTGAGGCTGAACGTATTCTTGAGATCTTAGTGTACTCCTGTCATACAAGATGAAGTCTTGGGTGACACTACACAGTGGTGTACAGTTTTCTGTAATAACGTCTATCTGTCTAGCCAGTCTAACTGTTGCCGAGCTATCTAATATTTGTATGCTGCCCAAATCATGGGATCCTGAGCACTGAAATTAATTGACTTTATAGCATATGTGGAAACATTTTTTTCAGGGAAAGGTGTTTATGAAAATTTTCCCCAAAAATATTCAGTTTTTTTCCTTTCCTTTTTGTTTGGCATCGGTATACTACTGCTCTTATTTTTTTAAAAAAAATTATCTTCTATGTAGTTCTGACAGCTAACGAGATTTGATTATGGTTTTGTTGGTATGGTGCTCTTATCTAGATCATGGGGAGGCTGGTTATTTATTTATTTATTTATTTGTTTGTTTGTTTGTTTGTTTGTTTGTTTGTTCAATTTATATGCCGCCCTTCTCCGGAGACACAGGGCGGCTTACAATGCATTAAGCAATAGCCTTCATACTTTTGTATATACCTGTTTAGTAGGGCTTTTTGGCCCCCCCTAAGCATGGTTAGAATGTATGCAAAGTCAAAACAACTAATCCAACGATCTTGCCCTAAAGAGGTTGCATTAGAGCAGAGTCTCAGGATTTCTAAATTAAGTAGTCTCTTAATTTAGCTTTAGCTGGATGTTTTAGCAGGGAATTAAGTCTCCTTAATGTAATGCTTCCTGTAAGTCTTCCAGAGGTCCTAGAAAAAGGAGAAATTTGTGGCACCTCACTCTGCCTTTTTAACTTTTAACTTTCCCTGCCTAGCACCTATGTAATGAGGAAGTAGGAAAAGGTAGCAATGGGTAAGCCCTTTTACTTTGTGATAGTTCCAATTCTACTCAAAGCACTGTTGATTTTTTTCAAGAGAGAGAGAGGGAGAGAGGGAGGGAGGGAGGGAGGAAGGAAGGAAGGAAAAAAGAGAAAGAAAGAAAGAAAGAAAGAAAGGAAGGAAGGAAGGAAGGAAGGAAGGAAGGAAGGAAGGAAGGAAGAAAGAAAGAAAGAAAGAAAGAAAGAAAGAAAGAAAGAAAGAAAGAAAGAAAGAAAGAAAGAAAGAAAGAAGCAATTTTCTCTTAGCCTCCCTTGCAGTGGCTAAGAGGAGTTTAACAAATGTTTAGTGCATGACTGATTCAATCATATGAGTCAGCCACATGAGATTACAGCTTCTCAGAGAACATTATTAAAGAACAAGAAATATAATTAACATAGCAATTTGAGTTGCCCCTACCAATCACAGATGTTCTGTATTGTGGGACATGTACAGCATTTAGAATCAGGTGTTTTATCATTTTTTATGATGTACATTACATATAAGTACCTGTAAATAAGTATATATATATTGATGCTAGATCAGTGATTCCCAACCCTTTTTTGGCCATGCCCCACCTAAACATCTCTAAAATCCTGATGCCCCCTCCTGCCCCCCCATGACATATAATTTTTACTATTCAAAAAGTGAACAGCCCCAGATTGCTCTGAGAGGAAAAGTCTTGTAAAACACAGCCTGGGAAAACACAGACTAAAAATAACTGTAAATCTAACAATTTCTTACTTAAACCTGGGTCCTAGTTCTGTATCCTTCACTTCCTCCAGCAGCTGCTCTGTCTCCCCACAGAGCAGCTCTCCCTGCAACCACCCAGCAGCAAAGCCCATAGGAAAGGGAGAGAGAAAGACTCTGCCAGTCCCATGATCCTTAGTGGGAACATATCTGATTGGCTGGTAGTTGCTCCATCCTCCCCCCAGCTGGGATATCCTTTTCAGACCAGGCCCTAGGAAATGCACTTTAACAAAGACAACAATAGGTATATGAAACACAGCTGTTTCATCACAAGTATATAAGAACAATTAGTGGGCATTCAAATATTCAGTTAATAGCTCATTTTTGAATTGCCCCCATTAAAAATCAAATTGCCCACCTGTGGGGCATGGGCCCCACGTTGGGAACCATTGTGCTAGATGATCTTTAGCTCTGTTCCAAATGCAGAGAGGTCCCAATTATATTTCTGCTTCTAGCCCACTGCTACACCACTTCATTTTTTTAATACCTTGGAGTTACATTAGAAAATGACTCACTACGAATTCTGTTTAAAAAAAGAGAAGCAGAAAAAAGTGTGGCCCTACAAGGACAAAACCCAATTCATAAATATGAAGAGACAGTTGTTATCATTTGTGTCTTTTTGATGGATTACACTGGAAATGCTTTCTGGCTATGGACATAATTTATAAAGAAATTCCACATGATCTATTAAGAGAAATAGAAGGCTGTTGATTATGACATCTTAACATGATTTAGTTGGAATACTATGGGGAATCTGTCTTGGATAGGAAAAAGAGTAATGCTGCCACCTTGGGGTTCAGCTAAATTGAACTACTTCACTGGGAATAATTCCAAATTTCCATTATTTAATATACAGTACCAATAATTTCTTTCCTCCTTGAGGTCCTTTTCTAAACTCCTCTACAAATAGAATAATGATGTTGCTACTTGAAATGTAGGGTCTGAGACTCTCATAGATAATGTATTTGACTCAGTTCAGATATGCAGTGAAGATTTTCAACAATATTTCACATATTTCATGATTTTTAATCTTTTTCAGATTTTTTGTGATTTTTCTGATTACTGTGTTTTATAATTGCTCTTATTCTGAATAGAGATAGTAGACCAGTGGTTGTACTCCCATTGAACTAATGCTCACTGGCCATATTGACTGAGGTTATTGGTAGTCAAAACTGAAAATCAGTTATAGGGCTATAGGTTCTCCACCTTGATTTTGAGACTCAATTTAAAAGAGAAGTATACATGCAAATATATGTAACTTGTTTTTTCTTTATTTGGTTATAAATTTTAGTGCCACCCACTATCAATAAAAATAAAGAGAAATCCGAGGCCCTAACTGTGGTATTGGACACATCAATAAACATTGAATGTCAAGCTATGGGCACTCCACCTGCCCAGATAAATTGGCTGAAGAATGGTCTTCCCCTCTCTACATCTTCCCACATCAGGTTACTTTCAGCTGGACAGGTACTCAGGTAAGGTGTCATTCATTTATGTTATACCAAATGAAAACTGCTTATTGTAAATTACGATGGTTTCATAATTTCAAGAAGTAGATTCCCCTCCCCTATATTTTTTTGGATATGTGCACAATTGAAAAATTGTGGAATATCTGGAAGATATCGTGAACATGTTTGTAAAATATTCATCAGGAAGCTTGCTCATTTACAAACTGCCCACTATGCTATATCAATTTATCAGAAAGCTAGTTACCAAGGTCTCAAGGCCCCTCACCTTACTATCTGTTGTTATCTTTGCCCTCTTTTTGAATGGGCAGAGGAGAATCCCTTCCAAACAAAGTATAGTATTGTACAGAAGTTCATTTGGGAAATAAAGATTACGTCGGAGCTGCTATTTTGCTTTGTAGCATATGAGCTTCGAGTTTACTGAATTGAAAAAGCATTTTACAATATAGAAAATCAGATGAGAATAGAGTCTGGGGGATGTTAAGCAGTGATGGGATTCAGCCAGTTTGAGCTGGTTTGGGCGAACCGGTAATTAAATTGCTGGCTAGCTCAGCCCCTTCCCACCCTGCCCCTTCCAGGAGTCCCCACACACCCCATTTTGGCTCCTAGGTAAGTGCAGGGAGGCCTCCTAGGCCCAAAATGGAGCACAGGGTGCGTGTGTGGGGGGCACTTCCCCCCCCCCGCAGCCCATTTTTGCTTCCAGGAGGCTTCAGGGAGACCTCCTAGTCCCAAAATGGGGCATGGGGGGAGGGTGCCCTCCCTGCGGCCTATTTTCTCTCCCAGGAGGCTGCAGAGAGGCTACTAGGCCCAAAACGCGGGTTCCTGAAATCTCAGGGAAACACCTTTATTTACTAATAGTACTTTACAAATCCAGCAAAATCTAGGTGAGTTCATTGATGTGATTCAATAAAATTAGCTGATCCAAAGATTCAATTACATGAATAGGAACATCTGAACGATTTTGAAGGATTCAGCTTAATCTGAGAATCAGTTCAACTTTCGGAATGTCACTTGATCCAGCTAATCTTGAACTTCAACTCTGAATTCAAGATTTGCACATGCCCATTTTATAAATGCCTCAGAACATTTCTATATATGGCAAACCTTGGCAGATCTCAGATGGTTGTTCCTGGTTAGTATAGGGATGAGGGAGTGCTTGGGAATTTTATATCTGTTGACTTAGTTAGGAAATCAAAAAGCATCCCAGAAGAAGGCAGTTACAAATTATTTCCATAACAGTGCCAATAAAATGACAGTAGTCACCAAGAACTGAGATTAATTTAAGAGCATTTTTTCATTTGATTAATTGGTATGTACTCTGTATAAGGCAGAATAAGGAATGTTTAAATTTCAAAATGGTTTGTGGTTGTTTTCCTTACAGAATTGTTAAAGCACAGGTAGCTGATGCTGGCATGTACACATGCATAGCCTCCAACAGAGCTGGTGTCGACAATAAACATTACAGTCTTCAGGTTTATGGTAAGCCTTTTTAAAGCAATATAGAGTGAAATTGTAACATCCTTGTGTATTCATAAATACAGGTGGTCTTTGCTTACTGACCACATAGTGACTGTTCAAAATTACAATTGTGTTAAAAAAGGAAACTTATGACTGGATCTCAACCTTGTGATCATTGCAGCGTTCCCACAGTCACATGATTGTGATTGTGGACCACTGCAATATACTTTATATGGGGCTTCCCTTGTTCTGCCCTAGCTTCGGACACCAAAGAACGCAGCACACACAAAGTCTGTACAAAACTTATTATTTTTTTTTAATTTGATTTATATGCCGCCCTTCTCCGGAGACTCAGGGCGGCTTACAAGGCGTTAAGCAATAGCCTTCATACTTTTGTATATTCATACAAAGTCAGCTTATTGCCCCCACAAACTGGGTCCTCATTTAACCTACCTTAGAAAGGATGGAAGGCTGAGTCAACCTTGAGCCTGGTAAGATTCGAACCTGCAGTAATTGCAGGCAGCTGTGTTAATAACAGGGTGCTTTAGACCACTGTACTACCAAGGCCCTTTTACTAAAATAACTCAGTCTTTTTCAAACAAAAGCTGTTAATAAACTTTCTTAACAGCCTACAAGAAACCAAAGATAAAGTAATCACAATCTTACTATGGTTGGCAGAAAGCCCAGAAGCAATTTGCAGAGAAACCAGATGCGAAGGAGAGTGAATTAAAGTTGTTCCCTACAAATTGCTTCAGTTGGCGTTCCTCCTTAAATAGGCTAAGGGAGTGGCCAATTAGCCCCAAGCCTTATTCTCGAGGAGACCTCCTCCTGAGGAGCTACTCCTGCCTTTTGGCAGCTCTGCGTGCCTGTGCATCAAGAAGAGGCTCCTCCTCTTCTTCCGCTTCACTTATGGGAGCTTCTGGAGGTTCTGAACGCCCTGGCTGAATTCCCGCCTCTGGCACCACATCTTCTCCAGCCTCCTCATTGTCTGACTCGAGTACCAGCTGCACAGGCTGCTGGCGCAGCACCACACCAGCCTCCTCGCTGTCGGAATCAGCTACTAGCTGCACAGGCCGCTGACAGGCCACAACATTCCTTGAAGAGCATCTGGAAACTGCAGCTGGTTCAAAATGCAAAGGGGTGGGGAGGTATGTACGCCCCTTTGATCAGAGCTTATTACCTCTTTGGTCTACTAGCTGCATTGGTCACTAATGCGCTTCCAGGTTCAATTCAAGGTGCTATAAAGCCCTTTATGGCATGGGGCTGGATTCTCTGAAGGACTGCTCCTCCTTGCTGGTGTTCTCTCAGACCTGGCAGGAGAGGCCTCCTATGGATCCAAAATATGCAGCTTGCAGGGTCCAGGAGAAAGCCTATTTTGTCTTGGCACCTGTTCTTTGGAACATCTTCTCCTAGATTCTCTCCAGCACAATCCTTTTGAAAGACCTTGAAGACCTAGTTCTTTCATTGGACATGGAGTTTAAGAAGTATAGCTGAGCCCATGGAATGTTTCTACTGATGGTTGTGGTGGGTTGTTTTTTTTTATATCTCAGCTGACAATTTTATTGTGAAGTTGTTGTTACATTGTGTTTTTAACCATTGTTAACCACCTAGAGTTATAATGTTGAAATATAGTAATACATTTTCTAATACGAAATCAGTTTGTTGTTTCATAAACTAAAAATAATTTTTATATCCTCCATGGGTTTGCTTCCTTCCAGTACCCCCAAGCATAGACAATGGTGGCGAAACAGAAGTAACTGTACTAAAAGGGAATCCCGTATCTTTAACGTGTTTGGCTAATGGAATACCAACACCAACTATATCATGGCTAAAAGATGGTCAGACTTTAAGCAGTAACCTTCGTGTGACTTTTGAAAACCAAAAAAAGGGTCTTCATATATTAAACTCAGAGATTAATGATTCAGGTAGATATACCTGTATAGCATCTAATGAAGCTGGGGAAGACAACCAACACTTTACTCTGAAAGTGCTAGGTAAGGATTATCTATTTACAACTAATTAGTGGTCTGATCAACCAGAAACTATAATAATGTTTTACTAAAAAAAGAATAGGAACTGTGTGACATTAGTAATTTGGGCCTGTTAAACTTTAATTTGAATCTATTGCTGGTCAGCTCGCTATGTGACTAAAGCTTCCATAATGAATGTTTAGAATGGCTATCATATACTAAATTAGTATATTTTTTGATTGCTTAAAATTCCTTCAGCTGGATACAAAAGGAGGGTAATATCTAAGAGCTTTATGTGTATTGAAGGGGTAATATTATGGGGATTTTATTTCGCCCCCCCCCCCCCCCGGTAACTCTCTTGTAAATTGTCAGGGTTTTTTTTTTTTTTGAGGATGATATTATGGATATCTTTTTTCAGAACCTCCTCATATTAATAAATCAGATAACCCAGAAGAAATTTCTACAGTGATTAACAATCCTCTTGAACTCCTCTGTATCTCTGATGGGATTCCAATCCCCAAACTAACGTGGATGAAGGATGGACGCCCACTGCCTCAAACAGACACTGTTCGTGTCCTAAGGGGAGGACAGGTCTTCAGAATATCCAGTGCTCAGGTACTGAAAGATAGCTATTTAATTCTTTTACAGCCATCTCAACTTTTAACTTAGTTCAGTTCTATTTCTAACTGAGATGTTGGTTGTCTTTTAGGTAGAAGATACTGGAAGATATACATGTTTGGCTTCTAGCCCTGCAGGAGATGATGACAAAGAATATTTAGTGAGAGTACATGGTAATATTAATTTGGATAAATATGAAGAATTCCCAAATTTTCCTATACAGGCTTTCTAATCCAAGGAAGCTCCATATGTGTGAACTTGAATTCCCAAAATTCCCTAGTCAGCATGACCATTGCTAAAAATTCTATAGATCTGTGCCCAAGTTGAGGAAAGTTGTTCTATCACATATTTTTAATTGTGCTGTTTCATATATAGCCCACTGTGAAATAGGCATGGAAAATTAAATGTTTCACATAGATTTTTATGCTTAATTTTATCGCCATTTTTTTTCAAAGTTAGGTTCATCAAATCAGGTTCATTCTCATTCTCAATTCTTACCATCTCAACATGTCTTTGATAATAAACTAGTAGCTTTTTCAAAGGCATTTCAATAATCTCTTTGACCCCACCTATCCATTTTATCCACTGCCTTCCATTTCTTCCTCTTTCCTCCATTCACATTGCACAAGCAAAATATATATGAGTTTCTGCTTGCTGATTATTATCTCAAGGCAACAATCAGTCTTAAATTGATGTGAGATCGATTGATTGGTTGGTTACTCTTACAGTCCAAAGAACTCCCTATAACCAAATCAAAATCCATAATCAAAAGGTTTTTGCTTTGTTTTTGTTTTTTCTTAATGAAAAGCTTTCACAACTATAAATTTCACAATGCTTTGTATTGCAGTCCTCATTGTCATTGCAATATTCTTATTCTTAAATCACTATTTTCTCCCTATGATTAATCTCTCTGTTTCTCTAGCATATTGCCCACCTCTATCTATTCTTGGGCTCAAGAAAATACAACTATTTACCACTTTCACTTCTACAGCATCAACTGTAAGTTCACTCACTGTGTAGGCTGACATTACCTTTTCTGCTTAATATCTAATGTTACAGACTTGGATTATTTATTTACAGCCCCATAGAATGTAAACTACAGCACAACATTAATACAGGCATATATAAAAGTACATCCATGTATAAAAGCAGGAACCCTATAAAATTAACATTCATTGAAGGGACCAAACAGTTTCTACAAGTTAAGGCTCTTAAAAATGTTGCTACTGCCTTTGAAACTCCTGAATATTGTCACTTAATAATAGTATCTCATTTTTCTCAACATGAATGGAGTATATCAGACTGAAATGGGAGTGTATGAAGTCTGATCTCCAGTATGAGTGCAGTGGGCACTTTCAAAGGATGTGTGAAACAAATTCAGCCTCTATATTTAAGCAAATGCATATTTTATATTCATATGGGAGATTAGCATATTGATCATATGTCACCCTCAAAGGGAGAATATCTATGCATGCTAGTAGGGAGAGATCTATACATGTTAGAGAGAAAAGCCTTCTATGTGGAACATACAAAATTGTATAGAAGTAATTGGGTATCCAGGAGGACAGAACAATTTTTGTATGACAGAGGTGAACATTCGGGTCTTCCTGAATATCTAAGTCTCATACCTTCGGCTTAGGTTCTGCCATTATTTCTTTCCCTAGGTTTAAAAAAAGTAGGACTGGTATTGATGGTCCATGCTGTCTCAGATCTTGGCTTATTCGGCAGCTTCCAATGGATTGAAACCCAGGGACCATTTCTCCAGGGGCACTTCTGGCACATGTTAGAAAGCTGCTGGCCCTTTGCAAGGTTTTGCAAGAGGACATGTGGGCTGAGAATGAGCAGAGATTCTGTGGGTCAATTTGGCCAGCCTTTACTCAGCTCCACCCCTCATTGAAGTTCTGAATATTACTAGGCATATATCAGAGTAATTGGACTTGATTCAGAGATTTCAGAACTATTTGCCATTCCTTTCACATTATCCATGAAGATTGGGGTATCTTGGATAGCGTGGAAGTGAGACACATGGAAACTAAAGAGAACTTCCCAATGGTTTCATTCCTTACTGAAAATGAATGTGTGCAGTGACAAACTTATATCCAACCTCATGCTTCTGTATATTTGTGTGTGCATGTGTGTATTTTCAATTCAGCAGGACACTGTTCCTTGTATTAAAGTACACCTGTTTTTTTATATAAATTGATGGTTATATGGTGTTTCCTAGTTCATGATCACACAGAGTGTCTTTTTGTAATCAGTTACAGAAGAAACAATTATATAGAACCAGGGGTGAAATCTAAAATTTGTTACTACCGGTTCTGTGGGCGTGGCTTGGTGGGGGGGTAATGTGACTGGGTGACCGTGGCCAACTTTTTTTTTTTTTACTTTTAAAAGCATTTTTTCTACAACCTTAAGAGGTTGCAGAAAAAAAATGCTTTTAGAAGCCTCTGACGATCAGGCAAATCAGCTGGGATCACCAGAGGCTTTTAAAGGCATTTTTTTCCTACAACCTCTTTGGCCGAAGAGGTTGCAGAAAAAAATGCTTTTAAAAGCCTCTGACGATCCCAGCTGAGCCACACGATCATCAGAGGCTTTTTTTTTTACTTTTAAAAGCATTTTTTTGGCTGAAGAGTTTGTAGAAAAAATGCTTTTAAAAGTAAAAATTACAGCCTCTGATGATTGCGTGGCTCAGCTGGGCATGAGGGGGAGGCGCAGGGATTTTTGCTACCGGTTCTCTGAACCATCCACTGCCATCACTACTGGATCAGGCGATCCGGTCCGAACCGAAAGCATTTCACCCCTGTATAGAACATATATCCTTGAACATTTAAAAATTAGGAAAATAATGGAGTAGCAATCAGCTTTTAAGACTGGAAAACACTGTCAGGAAGAGCTTTACCTGTTTGTGAAAGCTGCTGTGCTAATCCATTTCAGTAATGGCAGCAAAATCAAAATGTAGATTAACAATTAATAGTAAGTAGTGTGTGACAAGTGATTTCCAAATCCAAATTTTCCAATAATTTTCCAGTTCATATTTGTCTAATATCTGTGTGAACAAGTTAATAAATAACAAAGAATTGGCTTCTCAAGTCTCAGTCGTTAGTCAGACTGCTGGACAGCATATGATCCTGTTATGGAAATTGAGCTTGATATTAGAAAAAAGTTAAGATTTACAGATATTAAACTGGACTAGAATAGACTAAATTATTTGAGGATTACAGAATTAGATTGCATTGGATATCATATATCAATATATATTGATGTGCTTCCAGATTTAAAGCTTTCAGACAAAGATGTAGAATGTACACATAAAATATTTACTCTTAGATTCAATTTGGATGCAAAACAAGTGAAATATTAATAGGATTTTTAAATGCTTGGGCAAGAGATAGAATTTTGCAAAAAGTGACAAATTAGGTTCAAGATAAAGTATTTTTTTTCAATATTAGAAAATGTTCATCTAAAGCGTTCAAGCTTTCAAGATTGAAGAAGTATGAAAAAACTGAATACATTTTATATGGGAGTTTCATTGAAAGCTAATTTTTTTTTCAACCACAAGGAAGAGAAACTATTATTATACTTCAAGAGTTGAATAGACTTAACATATCTAAAGGGTATTGTATGAAGGACTAATAGAAACAACCTTTGTTGCTTAACTATGTATCTTTAGAAAAGGAAATTACAAATAAAGGAATTTTTTGCACTTGGAAATTATATAATTGTTATAAAATAAATGTTTAATATTGTATTAATTTAATGTAGAACTGTAAACAAGACAAAAACAGAACTATAAAATGGCAATGAGTGAATAATGTAGAATAATTTCACTAAAAGTTAGGGGTAGGTAATCCAATAAAAGTAACTAAAACCAGTAAGCATTACCGGTATAAATATTTTTTATCAGTCTGTTTCCTATGTTACGGGAAATTTATAAATCAGAAAATGTTAAGCATAAATATTTTGGAAGACAGTTTTCTGACAAAGGGAATAGTAATTCAAGAGCAGTAGCTATCTTACTTAAAGTTAATTAGAATTATATGGTAGAAAATATTTAAAGATATAGGGATGATTAATTTTTACTAAAGGGAGTAATCACCATAGTGCTGGCTTCAACATATAGTATGCAGCAAATAAGAATCAGACTGATTTTGTAGAAAAAGTAATGACAGCTTTGAATAAATTTGGTTGGGAGAATTTATCTCCCTAAGATGTGTGGACTTCCATTCCCAGAAATCATCTATGTTTTAATTACTGCCCAAGAAATGTAATTTGTTTTCAGACTGACAAATGGTCATGTCCAGAACTATCAAATTATGTCAGTTTGCCTCTATGTAAGTGAAATGTTTGCATTTATTATGCTATTTGTATTTTTCTTTGGCAGTTCCCCCAAATATTGCTGGCACAAGCAATTTACAAAATCTTAGTGTGCTACAGAACCAGCAGGTTATACTGGAGTGCAAATCAGACGCAGTGCCTCCTCCTGTTCTTACATGGCTCAAAGATGGAGAAATTTTGGAGGTACATTCCCTAAGTCTTTTGTCTGTGATTTATCTTACTTATCAAACTTTGTGTAAGTATTCAAATTGTACATATGGTGAAAGATTTGGCTTGTAAGGCATACAGTATATGACCTGTTTCCATAAGAGTGTACACATATCTAGCTCAATGTTTGTAGGCTGGATCTAATCCCCTAATAGGTATACTTTAGCATTGCACATGTGCATAATAAGTTTAACTTATAAAGTGTCCTTTGCAGGCATAATGAAATAGCTTAATATTTAATGGATGATCCATTCTTTTCTGGGAAATATGCTCACCTATCAAGGAAAAAAATAGTATAATACAGCAAAAGAACATGGTGGGAAACTCATACATATATTACCTATTAAACAGATATTTGCACCTTGCTAGCCATTGATGCATAGGTTCTCAACACTAATTATATCCATTTGTGGGGCTGCCAATGGCGTACTGTCAACATTCAACACTAATCCAACAACAATTTTAAAATAAAATAAAATGTTGAGACTCTAGAAAGAGTGCAGAGAAGAGCAACAAAGATGATTAGGGGACTGGAGCAAAAGGGGGTTTCAGCAGGTTCTGACCAGTTCTGGAGAACCGGTAGCGGAAATTTTGAGTAGGTCGGAGAACTAGTAAAAATTCTGACTGGCCCTGCCCCAATCTATTCTCTGTGTCCCTAGTCCCAGCTGATTGGGAGAAAATGGGGATTTTGCAGTAACCTTCCCGTTGATTGGGGATGGAATGGGGATTTTACAGTATCCTTCGCCTGGAGTGGGGTGGGAATGGAGATTTTTCAGTATCTTTTCCCTGCCACGCCCACCAAGCCATGCCCACCAAGCCATGCCATGCCCAACAAGCCACACCCACAGAACCGGTACTAAAAAAAATTGAAACCTACCACTGGACTGGAGGCTAAAACATATAAAGAACAGTTGCTGGGACTGGGTATGTCTAGTTTGATTAATAGAAGGACTAGGGATGACATGATGGCAGTGTTCCAATATCTCAAAGGCTGCCACAAAGAAGAGGGAGTCAAGCTATTCTCCAAAGTACCTGAGGGTAGGACAAGAAGCAATGGGTGGAAACTAATCAAGGAGAGAAGCAACTTAGAACTAAGGAGAAATTTCCTGACAGTTAGAACAATTAATCAGTGGAATTAACTTGCCTCCAGAAGTTGTAAATGCTCCAACACTGGAAGTTTTTAAGAAGAGATTGGATAACCATTTGTCTGAAGTGGTGTAGGGTATCCTGCCTAAGCAGGGGGTTGGACTAGAAGACCTCCAAGGTGCCTTCCAACTCTGTTATTCTATTCTATTCTAAAATAGAAAATGATAATTAAAATTAATCAATTAATTAATTTAAAAGAAAGCAAAAAACAAAATCAAAGGCAAATTCGATGGACCACTAGATCTTTTTCTGCCATCGGGTTTCTATGTTTCTAACATTCAAATGTGCATACTGAATTCAGGTTTACTATCCCTCCATTAAGGTGCTAGAAGAACCCAGGTTCAAATCCTCTCTTAGTCATGGAAACTCAGTACTGTATATACTTTGTATACTGAGTATAAAGTATAAAATAGATTGCTTTGAAAGTAATCTTGAGGTCTTAGAAGAAGCATGGATTATAAATTAATCAAACCAACCAACAAATAAACTTTACCACTATTGTCTCCCATTCCTAAACTCTGTTGCTTTCTATCTATTATAAATAAAATAGATTCTTTTGATTCTTTTTATCTATTATTGAAAAGAAATTCAGTTTTGAAAATCTGATTCTCAGGCCACTCCTCGAGTTCGCATTTTATCCAGTGGAAGATATTTGCAAATCAACAACGCAGACTTAAACGATGCAGCAAGTTATACCTGTGTCGCAAGTAATGTTGCAGGCCGAACCACAAGAAAGTTTGTATTGGCTGTAAATGGTAAGAGAAGAAGATAAATCTATATAATCTTTGTAAGATATTTTCATAAGTGAATGTTCAAAATATTAGACTTCTCAAAAAAACAGGTTTTGTGATCTTTCATCTGTTTATTTCTTGGTGGAAGAAAGTTCCTAAGGTTTTTTTTTCCTATTTTGATTAAAAATGCATTATTTTAATTTTAATAGTTAAAGCAGCTTTTATAAATTTTAAAGATAGGTTTGGGTTCAAAAAGGATGTTCTCCAATTTTTATTTTTAAATTTTACATAGCAGTGTGTCCTTTGGTAAGAGAACAACACTTAGGAAACTTTAAAATATATATGGATTTGTGTTTTTTTTAAAAAAACCCAATACAGGTTTATCTAGAAATCACCCTTATTGAATAAAAAAACTTGTTTAAAATTAGCACAGTAAAAACATAATTATACATTTTAAGTAGGTTGTTCACAAGAAAGGTAAATAGGAATTTACATTATATGACATGTATTTTTGTTTTAAATAAAACAAACACAGAAATATTTGTCATTGCTGTATCTGCATTGCAAAACTCTAAATATTTACTCATTGGTGGTTCTCCAGGTTTTTAGAGCCTAGATTTGCATAAGAAAAGTCAATTTTATACCGTTAAAATATAGGGCCCGTATTTTGGGATGAAAGAAAATCTCATTTCAATAAATTAAATTAACTTCCTGATTTTGTCTGGGAATCTTCCTTTGTATAGTTCCCCCTTCAATCAAAAATGGTTCTCAGACTATGATTGTGAATATTAATATGTCTGCTGTCTTGGAGTGTGCTGTGGAAGGTGTTCCAGCTCCAAGAGTTTCATGGAGAAAAGATGGAGCCCTTTTAGGTGGAAACAATGTGAGGTAAATATTGATTTCCTGAACAGACATTCTGTGGTATATTCTCTATATTTTTCTTAATGTATATATTATGTTGAGGAAATTAATCTCATTGACTGAACTTGCTATGTTCAAGTAGATAAAATAGAGTTTTAAAACATATCTGATATCAAATTGTTGGGTGTGGATTTTACTAACCCTACACTACAGCAAGTGTGTCTATCAGTGACTACACAACTTTCTCCATGTTCATGTACCCTAGTAAGAGTATGGAGTTAATTTGACATTACCTTCTAATAGAATGATTTTGACTAACCAATCTAATCTACACTTCTGCTATTTCCTATGATCCTTCATCCAAGTATTAACTAGATCTAATTATTAGCTTCTTTTTCTAAAATCCTCTAAGGTGATTTAGATATTCTGCCTGCTTTGACCAGCAAGTAAGACATTTCTGAAGGTCTTGTGGATTCACAATATTGCCAACTCATGTCTAAGTACAACTTTATAGAGATGTCTGCACATAAAAAAACTATCCCTGTCATTATACATTCAAAAATCTGTATATTAAGTTTTGGGTTAGTATAAAAGCAGAGTCTTGTTGTGAACCAGAAAACCAACCACAAATATATGTTTTCTGCTTCTTTCGTTTACATGTTTTTAATATTAATTTTTTAGTGGAGTCTCTAATGAAACACAGGACAGAGGAAAAACAGCTGTGTGAATAATGATTCTTTTTCTGCATATGCATTGAGAATGTGTTAAATTCCTTGTGTTTTACTCTAGATATTCACTGTTAGAAAGTGGATCCCTTCATATACATTCAGCCCATGTTACTGACACTGGAAGATACCTTTGTATGGCAACCAATGTGGCTGGCACTGAGCGTAAGCGAATTGATCTTCAGGTTCATGGTAAATATGCCTTTTTTCAGACAAACAAATACCATAGGAGAAATTGAATAGGCTTAAACTAAGAATGCTAGACAGGATCCATATAATCCTATTTTCTCTTCCATGCTGGACCATAATGCAGTAATCACTACTTACTGAAAGGATAAGAAAACCTCATCCCCATGCCATCCATCTCTTAGTTTTGGTTTTTGTCTAGTTTTTAAAATTTTAATCTGTTTTAAAATTTACTCAATTATTAATTAGTTAATATTTAAAAATTTAATTAATGTTGAATTAAATGTTTAATATTTTAATATATTTTAATTATTTTTCTATTTGTTTTAGAACCTGTAAGCCATCCAGAGTCACCTTATAGGGGAGATAGGTGGCATAAAAATTAAATAAAGAAACAAAGAAACACATAAATAAAATATCCTCTTTTGACTAGTTAGTTAATTAACTGGACAACAGTACGGGTTGAATTAGAATGAGTGAAGTCTATATGAAACCCCCACTGTCCCTGAAGATACATGAACTTACGTTGGATCACTAAGGGTGGGTTGGTGGAGTTTTATTTGAGCTATATCTGCTATGATAAACTCTGCTCTATTTTCCATTCTCATTTGGTAAAGACCAATGGTCTTTTTTCTTTTCAGTTCCTCCATGTATTGCTCCAGGACCTGTCAATGTCACAGTATCTGTAAATATACAAACCACACTAGCCTGTGAAACTACAGGGATTCCTAAGCCAGCCATAACCTGGAAGAAGAATGGACACGTTCACAATTTGGATCAGAACTCATACAGGTAAAAAAAATTGGTTTTTTATTTGTTTTTATGAATACAGAGCAGTGATTCCATGTTGTGCTTTAAAAAGAATAAAAACCTACTCATCCACCCATAGGGGAGAACCTATTTTTTAAATACACAGAGGGCAAATATGTACTTTTTATTTGGTTCACTCAGTGGGAGCTTCTTCTTAGTCACTTTGAAAAATACTCCCCGTGTTGTCCACCACATCCATAGTATTGCAAAGCATCTATTTTTTTAAAAAAATCCTTATGTTACAACATAGAATTTCTTTCTTTCTTTCTTTCTTTCTTTCTTTCTTTCTTTCTTTCTTTCTTTCTTTCTTTCTTTCTCTCTCTCTCTCTCTCTCTCTCTCTCACTCTCTCTCTCTCTCCCCCCCCCCACCCTTCTCTCTTTCTTTCTTTCCTGAACTATCCATTTTTCCTGGCTGCAAAGTTCCCATGGTCTTAGAGGGGGAACTGTTTCCTTTTTCTTTGATTATGGTAGCATCAGAGCTAAAGTGGTGCCCTAAGGGTGGGGGGGAAAGGCAGAATTGCTTATAGTCTTAATTTTTGGAGAATGGAGACTTATAGTTTCCACAGATTTTATGTAGGAGTTAAATCACCTGTCATTTAGCTCATGCAATTGCAATGAATGTTTCATAAATATTACTTTACTACCATCTGCCTGTCTAAGGTTTTGGCAATATTCTCATTAACTGTCTTGTTAAACTGTCAACAGTCTTACTTCTTAAAAGGGGGATTATGAATGTCTCTCCTTGGATGCCAAAATCAAATACTATAAATTAACAGATCCTGCTTCTGTTTCCTTGTTTGAATCCCAAATAAGCAGATCTTGTCTGGATAAATTGATGTAACTGAGGAGAGTATGGGATCTTCTTTTCTTCTTGCAGAAAATATTTGGAAATTATTTGTTGGACATAGTTTAGGTGGAGTAGGATGCCCTTCGAGAAGGAAAGCCTTCTGAAAGAGCAGACAAAGACCAGCAGGGGGTTGAAATAAATCAGCATTCAGCCATCCAATTAACATTTTAAAATAAAAAGCAAAATTTCAAAAAGTGGAAAATCCTAGGCTTGCTTACCAAGACGTCTGCAGGTCAGGAGAGATGAAAGATCCTTGACTTTTCAGCTGCAAGGAGTTGCAATCTTCTAACCGCCCCCCATCAAATCCAGAGTGCAAGGCTGCTAAAGAACTAGCTCTGGCAGCAAACACAGCAGATTGCGGGTAAAGGAAAAAAAGGTTCTCACTCTGTAGCAGCCATCGGGGGAGGAGAAAAGGAAAACCTTCTCTCATCATCTATGATGATAACAATTTCTTTTATTTCCACCTTCATCAAGAGAAACACTGCAGGTTTTTGCTAGTTGCCTGGAACCAGGTTGAAAAACAGAATTAGGATCAGAAGCCCTTTTTGCTTCTTGTTTTTCATGATTTCTTAGAAGAACTCTCATTCATTATGTGTTGGGTAAAGCAATTAAATACTGAAGTGACACTCTGGAAATCAAGTATCCAAACTTATCATCTTAATTTGATTCACAAAATAAATAAATAAATAAATGGGTGGGGATCTTTGTTTCCCTCAAGCAATTTTTTAAAATAGAAATATAATGCCTGAAATCTATGTTTCTACTGGTCTTTTGTTAACCTCATTATTTGAATTATATCTCTTGGGACAAGCACTGTGGTAAACGGTAATAATTATTTTTGTGCTTTCTTCCAGGCTTTTGTCTTCAGGTTCACTAGTGATCCTTTCTCCTACTGTAGAAGACACTGCACTCTATGAGTGTATAGTAACCAATGAAGCCGGCAAAGATCAAAGGATCATTAGTCTCATGGTAGAAGGTACGGTACAAACATTGGAATATGTTCTTATAAAATTTAAAAGCTGATTTACCAGCACGTTTCAGTAGGAGAATTTTATTTTAATAATTAAAATCAGATTTCAAAATAAAATTTAAAAAAATAGAAAAAACAAGGTAAGGATTGCTAAATAGAAAGCTGTTGATGCTGGACTCTGGGATTTGGGAATCCATTCTGCTGAAAATTTTTTCTTTTACGCAGAATGAAAATCCATCCAATCAATATAATTCCATAAGACATTGTATGGTCGATCTTTACATTATTTTAATATCTGCTTTGTTTGTATCACATATTTTAGTCAATAATTAATCCATTCCATAAAATGTTTTTTTATTCATTTTGCATTTAAAAAAGAAGCAAGGAGATCCATATATTTTTTTTTTTATTCAGGTAGAAACTATAGGCTTATTTAAATACGAATACATTAGCATTGTAATACGGTATATTCTTTAGTGTTCTGGCAATTGTAGGTCATTCAAGGAGACATCATCACAATACAGATGATTAATACCAATGCTTATCTTTATTTACTTTAGTGCCACCATCCATAGCAGATGAAGCTACAGATCTATTAGTAACCAAGTCATCCCCCATAATCATCCCCTGCACAGCATCAGGTGTTCCAACGCCTGCAATCCTTTGGACCAAGAATGGAATAAAGCTTCCTTCTCGAGGAAATGGCTTCAGAATTCTGTCTTCAGGTTGTGCATGCCGTGAAAACAGTATATAGCAGAACAGAGATGTGTTGTGATGGTGATGGAGTGTTGTAATGAAAAAAAAATGTTGAGGAAAGCGGAGAGTTAAAGTTTTGGTGCTCTTGCCTAAAATAGGATGTTTTGTCAGAAACATATTTCACTCAAGTTCTGCAGCAATAGCTAAACTCTTGATATATCCAATCATTGCCAGTCTGTGATGATCCTCATCTTGGAATTATGATAGTTTATGCTGTTCAATTTAGATGTGATATAGTATAAAATCTTTCAATTTAGATGAAATGCATAATAGAGAATATTAAAAAGCATCAATATTCTATTTCACATTTCAGATGCTAAACACTGATTTAGAAAGCTTCCACTGGGTTTTCCTGGAATTGTATTGAAACTGACTGAGAATTGCCAATGGTCACTAATCACTGTTTAGCATAATCAATGGAAGTCTCTCATTTCTTCTTTTTAGGTGCTATTGATATAAGTGCTGCTCAATTGGATCATGCAGGAAAATATACTTGCACTGTATGGAATGCTGCTGGCTCTGCTTATAAACACATCACCCTTCATGTTCAGGGTGAGGTGGGAACTTGTATGTTTCTTATCTTATTAATATATATTTTTTTCACACAACCAAAAATCTAAGAGCTTTCAACAGATTCAGAACAGAAAATGGTATGGCCCTAGCAGATCTGTACTACCAAACAGCATGGATATTCCTTGCATGTAAATGCCCATCAAGATTTATAAACACATCAAAGACATATTTCTTAATTAAACCTTTCCCTGGATAGGATAGGATAGGATAGGATAGGATAGGATAGGATAGGATAGGATAGGATAGGATAGGATAGGATAGGATGAAATAATAGAATAGAATAGAATAGAATAGAATAGAATAGAATAGAATAGAATAGAATAGAATAGAATAGAATAGAATAGAATAGAATAGAATAGAATTCTTTACTGGCCAAGTGTGATTAGGCACACAAGGAATTAGTCTTTGGTGCATATGCTCTCAGTGTACATAAAAAGAAAAAAAATACATTCATCAAGAATCATAAGATACAACAGTGATAGTCATAGGTTACTAAATAAGCAATAAAATCATACTAGGAAACAAAGAATATAAATCATAGAGATACAAACAACAAGGTTATAGTCATAAGTGGGAGGAGATAGGTAATAGGAAGGATGAGAAGAATAATAGTAATACAGTCAGTAAATAGTTTGACAGTGTTGTGGGAATTAGTTGTTTAGCAGAGTGATGGCATGTGGGGAAAAAAAACTGTTCTTGTGTCTAGTTGTTCTGGTGTGCAGTGCCCTATAGCGTCATTTTGAGGGTAGAAATTGAAACAATTTATAGAATAGAATAGAATTCTTTATTGGCCAAGTGTGATTGGACACAAAAGGAATTTGTCTTGGTGCATATGCTCTCAGTGTACCTAAAAGAAAAGATAAAGAATCATAAGGTACAACATTTAATGATAGTCATAGTCATTATGTCCTTATGTCCAGGATGTGAGGGGTCGGTAGTTATTTTCACAGCCCTCTTTTTGACTCGTGCAATATACAGATCCTCAATGGAAGAAAGGTTGGTAGCAACTGTTTTTTCTGCAGTTCTAATTATCCGTTGAAGTCTGTGTCTGTCTTGTTTGGTTGCAGAGCCAAACTAAACAGTGATAGAGGTGCAGATGACAGACACTGTAGAACTGAATCAGCAGGTCCTTGGGCAGTTTGAGCTCTCTGAGTTGGAAGATTTCTATATTACAGAGGAAAATTCTTCCACCTAAAATACTGTGATTACATTTTTCAGATCTGCTCTTATAATTTTAACTTAATCCATGAAATCTTGAAAATAAAAAAGTTTTATTTTGCTAGTTATGGAATGTTAGGTAGTTAAGTTTTGCCATTTATAGTTTAATGGTTTTAGTCTGGTAGAAGCACTCACAGAATTTTATTTTTAACCCTGAAAAGCGATTTATATAAATAAAGAGGTTTTTTAGATCATTAACTAGCTCTTTTTTGTGTGCTCCTGTTAGAACCACCAACAATGCGAGTGCAACCCGGAACATTAGATGTTATTCTGAACAACCCAGTTCTCCTGCCCTGTGAAGCATTAGGCACACCTCATCCTGTAATATCATGGCAAAAGGAAGGGGTCAGTGTTATTACAACAGGTATTTTGTTTTGATCATAATTTTCAATTCCCTTCAGAGCAACAAGCAACATGTAATTGAAAGGGAATCTGTACTACATTCTGTATTCTACAACATGGGATAGGTAACTTTGCTGAGCCAGAGGAATTTCTGCAAATTATGGACAAGTTTTGAGTTCCTTCACTATCTGGCCACCATTGTAGACAAAGCACCAGTTTACCAGAATGTTCTCTACTAATCTATCCAGGGGTATCAGTGTGCAGTTTAAACTCTTCCCTTATCTATTTTTGGTTTTATTTTTTAAAAAATATCGGAAAATTGTCGATATGTCTCCTTATTCAAAATTTATTTCCTTCTCTGATTCCTCATATATCTTGTTTAGAATTTAACCTGATCCTTCTTTCTGACTTACCTAGAACTCTCTATATGTATTTTAGGAAATAGGTACACAGTGCTTCCCAATGGCAATCTTCAGATTGCTAAAGCTGCTGTTGAAGATGCTGGAACGTACATGTGCGTTGCTCAGAATCCAGCAGGCACTGCCCTTGGGAAGATCAAATTAAAAGTTCAAGGTAAGTTTTGTACCTAGCCCACAACTTTGTTATTTGAGGCCACCATAGAAAACACTGCAAAGGTGCTTTTCACTGAACCTTGGTTAGAAACTGTTCCAAAGAGATGTATTGTTTTAGAAGCTAATGAAAGAAAGGGGGAAAAAAACTATGGCTCAGCTCATCATACTGGAAAATAAACAGTTATCGTACAGAATAGGCCACTAATCCAATATTGACTCTCAGCTGGATACCAGGCCAAGAAAATCTTTAAATATGGTGACTTGGACTATGGGGTCTCTAATTTATTCTTTGAAAATATCAGATATTTACCATATTTTTGGGAGTATAAGACACACAGTATATGTACTTGCATATATGTAAAGTTGTTTAGGGTTGTTGTTTTTTTTTTGTCTCTGAATTAAAATTCAAACAAAAATTCAATTGAGCAATGACTTTTCAGTCCCTCCAGTTATCAAACCACATCCCAGAGAATATGTGGTTGTTGTGGATAAACCTGTCACCCTGTTGTGTGAAGCCGAAGGCTACCCGTCTCCTGTGATTGCCTGGCAAAAAAATGGACAGATAATCACTGAGTCCATGAGGCAAAGGGTTCTCAGCACAGGAGGTTTGCAGATTGCTTTTGTTCAACCTACGGATACTGGACATTATACTTGCAATGCTACTAATGTGGCTGGATCCAGCAATTCCAGTGTAGAACTCACTGTCCTTGGTAAGTAAAATTAAAACCTGGGAAACTTGAATTTATTTATTAAACACATTGAAGAATCAAAATACTGGCTAGCTTTTAATTTTTCATATATTTCATATATTTAACCAAATCACCCTATAAAAACAAATCTGAAAAAAAAGAGGATAGGATCAGTTAGAGATGGCTAACTCTAGATGGAGTTAGCGCATTTTGTGCTTACATAGCTAAGAAAGGAAAGATTAGAATAGTCCTGGCTCTAAACCACAAGTAACAATGACCAATGGTAGTAACCTACCAATGCCTGATGAACCTAATTTTTCATATATTTCATATATTTAACCAAATCACCCTATAAAAACAAATCTGAAAAAAAAGAGGATAGGATCAGTTAGAGATGGCTAACTCTAGATGGAGTTAGCGCATTTTGTGCTTACATAGCTAAGAAAGGAAAGATTAGAATAGTCCTGGCTCTAAACCACAAGTAACAATGACCAATGGTAGTAACCTACCAATGCCTGATTTCACCTGAAATCTGAAGATGTTCAATTAGAATTCAATGATATAACCAGTGGCACAGTGTATCCATAGGTATACAATGTATCCCAGCAGCCATTGTGCCCCATTCTGTAATTCATAGAGCTGAAAAATTGCAGATCTGAGGTGGAGGCCTACTAGAAGGAAACCCAAAGTGGAGACATGGTAGATCCAACAAAGAGAGGAATGGATCCTGCTCAGTTTTTCCATTTGCAGATAAAAAAATAAAGCAACCCATCAACACTTGCCTTAGAGCAGCATCACTCTAGACATTATATTTAGTCCTGTGCCAGTAGGATAGAAAATACACAATGCTGTCTTAGCTAATTTCCTGGACTTAACCCAGATTTCAGTTTAACTCTGAAAAGGATAAGAAATGCTGCTATGTAAGCATCCTACACCAATCAAAACGTGCAATGCTTAGACCAAATGTTTGAATATTTATGCAAATTATTTATTTATTTACTTACTTACTTACTTACTTACTTACTTACTTACTTACTTACTTACTTACCCAAAATTTATATGCCGCCCTTCTCCCATTCCCAAACAAAAAAGTGTAGGAACAGTGGAAAAATTACTACTGTAGTAGATTAATTTTTTTTTTTTTTAAAAAAACCATTAATATAAAGCGCTCTGGAATATTTCTTCTGAACACAATAATGTTAAAATTAAAACCTATATTTTGGTATATTAAAAAGGGGGGAATTCTTTATTTGTGGCAGAATACTAAGTGTAATCTCTGAACACTGCATACTGATGAACTCAAGCTAATCTTATTGCCTACATAATTTAAGGGTTTGTTGGCAAATGTTTGCTAGTTCCCAAATTTCCCTATTAAATTACATTTTTCCCAGTGTTGTGATATATTCTCTCATATTTCTATAGAATACTGGACTATATTTCAGCCTTCTTTAGCCATCCAGATGTGTTGGACTAAAATGCCTAGAACTTTTAGCCAGCATTTCCAACAGTTTTGCTTTCTTCAAATTAAACAAATCTTCCTCAGTCACCATCTGTACAAATATCTACTAAAAGATGTTGAAGACTCTTTTGTGATGATACATGTTCACATCCATATGCATACAGTACAGTATACAAAATGCCTAAATTTAATAAAAGCAATTATTTGTTTGTTAAAAAAAAATACTTCTCACAGTTCCACCAAAGATCCGTGCAGCTGAGAACCACTATACTGTTGTTGAAAATTCACAAGCAATTCTGTCTTGTGTTGCTGATGGAATGCCAGCACCATCAGTGACATGGAGGAAAGGTAACACAAGCCCATCAGCTAAGCGCAGATCTGAACCATATGAAGACTTCATTATAGAGAATGCTAAGGTAAGCCTCAGTTAAACCACTTTATAACGCCTTGGTAAGGCAACACTTGAAATACTGCAGCCAGTTTTGGTCATGATAATGTAAAAAGATGCTGAGACTCAAAAAGAATGCAGAGAAGAGCAACAAATATGATTAGGGGACTGGAGGCTAAAACATATAAAGAACGGTTGCTTGGACTGGGTATGTCTAGTTTGATTAAAAGAAGGACTGGGGTGACATGATAGCAGTGTTCTAATATCTCAGGGGCTGCCACAAAGAGGGAGTCAAGCTATTCTCCAAAGCACCTGAGGGTAGGACAAGAAGCAATGGGTGGAAACTAATCAAGGAGAGAAACAACTTAGAACTAAGGAGAAATTTCCTGACAGCTAGAACATTTAATCAGTGGAACAACTTGCCTCCAGAAGCTGTAAATGCTCCAACACTGGAAGTTTTTAAGAAGAGATTGGATAACCATTTGTCTGAAATTATATAGGGTTTCCTGCCTAAGCAGGGGGTTGGACTAGAAGACCTCCAAGGTCCCTTCCAACTCTGTTACTCTATTTAAACAGCATGTTTAAGAAAGATTAGTCATCAAAGTTGTACAGAACTAAATATCTCCTTTCTTCACTGGATAACTTTTTATAATGGTAACATGGGGAAAATAAACATGCAATGAAAAAAGATGATTGAATGCAAATGGTTAGCAGCTTTATTTATCTATGTATACCTAATTATCTATTCAACTGACATTCCTGGTCTGTTCAGCTTTACGTATTAGTATAAAAATAATCTAATCAAATTTTCTTTTCATGCAAGAACTGCACTTCCTGCAAGTCTGTAGAGATTCTCAGTCCTCCAGGTCGTGGTTGTCCCAAAAGTGCTTTTTCAGGAGGCAACTGGACTTTCTTGTTTTGTTCTTTGAAGACATTTCACTTCTCATCCAAGAAGCTTCTGTACCTCTGACAGGATAGTGGGGAATGGAAGGATTTATATTCCTTTCAGACAGCTGGTCATTTGCATCTTTTTAGAGCAGTGGTTCTCAACCTTCCTAATGCCGTGACCCTTTAATACAGTTCCTCATGTTGTGATGATCCCCAACCATAAAATTATTCCTAAAACCATTGAAAATATGTGTTTTCCGATGGTCTTAGGCAACCCTTGTGAAAGGGTCATTCGACCACCAAAGGGGTCCCCACCCACAGGTTGAGAACCACTGTTTTAGAGGGTCATTGAAGCACTTGGAGGTTTATCTGTGTCCTCAGGGTCACCTGAGTAGTGCTCTTGGTTCTGGTAGTCTGCAATTTTTTCTCTGGAAATCCATTCCTACTCCCACACCATTCAAAGGATGTTCATCCCAAATTGTCTTTTAGCTATACAATTTGGGATGAACACCCTTTGAATGGTGTGGGAGTAGGAATGCACTTACTGCAGCAGCAGCACTGTGCGTTAATAATCTACAGTTATGCCCAAATGATACCTATGGTGATGTAATCATGCAAACACCACAGCTGTACATTTGTTACCCAATATTTGATGCAAATATTAATTAATTTATTCATTTATTCAATTTGTACAGCTGCCCATCTCAATCAATGATTCCTGCAGCTTATAATTGAAAACAATATACTGCAATTAAAACAATAAAAACATTTTAACACAATAAAATAATAAAAAGCTAAATAAAAAGTATTTAATCATAGCTTACATATAATTGTTGTTGATAAGAAGTGGAAATTTGAAGAGAAAGTAATATTTCTTCTGTTGCATTTTTTTTTCAACATGTGCCATGCTGAATACCTAAATTCTTTATAATGCTCTTACTTGGAAACATTTTTTTTTGGGGGGGGGGAAATCATAATGAGACATTTTGCTGCTGGTGTTCTATTGGCTGATTCAAATCTACCTACTAATATTATTAAAATAGTTTCCGTAGTACAAATAGCTATTATATTTTTTGGATTTTGCCTTCTATGAATATGGAATTGTTTTCCTTCTCTATTTAGCCGGAAGATTCTGGGAGCTACACCTGTATTGCTAGCAATGTGGCTGGTGAAGACACCCATACTGCCAGTTTAACAGTTTATGTGCTCCCAGCTTTTACTGAACTCCCTGGAGATGTAACTTTAAACAAAGGAGAACAATTGCAATTAACTTGTAAAGCAACAGGAGTTCCTGTACCCAACATTAAATGGACGTTTAACAATAATATTATTCCAGGTGAGTTAATCCAGAAAACTATAATAAATGATAGGCTGTAAAATTAGATGTGGAGCCATGTTCTTTCAGATTGGAAAGCATCCCCCCCCCCACACACACTGTAAATATAGCCTTTGGTTTTCTTTTTACCATCTGCAAATCTGAAATACACTGTATAGACTGTACATGTAATTGCACAAGAGCACATTCAACCAATTCAATTCAACCAACTCAGCTCAACTCAGCCAATAACAGAGTACAAAGTATGTGGGAAGCAAATCAGAGTTTAATTTCTATTCTGATCCTTCCTTCCTTCCTTCCTTCCTTCCTTCCTTCCTTCCTTCCTTCCTTCCTTCCTTCCTTCCTTCCTTCCTTCCTTTCCTCCTTCCTTCCTTCGCAATGTGATTTGCAAAATAAGTTGTCCTGGTAAGCTAAGGAGGGAATATTTCTGGTACTGATAGAAGAGAATATTTGTAGCTCAGGGTTGAACTGTGGGGTCCTTGGTGTTTCTGAGCTTGGCGGTTTTGTTGCAGAAGTTTTATTACCAAACTGGCTAACATCATCAGTGTTTTGGAACTGGGCCATATGCCTTGTTTGTGTAGATTATTTTTTAGGTTTAACCTGTAGCTTTAGGCCTAGAGAAACACATTTCTTTTACTTTAATCCCCAGCTATAAAAAGTATTACTAAAATATCAAATATCTATCAAATATGGTTATGGGTGTGACTCGGCGCACCCATGTAACACCCCTCCTGCGTGAGCTGCACTGGTGGTCTTCCGAGAGCGATTCAAGGTATTGGTTACCACCTTTAAAGTGCTCCATGGCTTAGGACTGGGGTATATACGAGACCACCTTCTGCCATCAACAACCTCCCACCGGCCAATACGCTCCCACAGAGAGGGGCTTCTCAGGGTGCCATCAGCCAAACAATGCCGACTGGTGACACCCAGGGGGAGAGCCTTCTCTGTGGGGGCACCAGCCCTCTGGAATGAGCTGCCCTTAGAGCTTCGTCTTAGCCCCGACCTGCGTACTTTTCGCCATGCCCTTAAGACCCTTTTGTTCCAGCAAGCCGGAGTGGCCTAATACGAATTTTATAATGGGTGTATGTGTGTTTTAATTCGTGGGCCAAATTTTATATATTTGATTTTAATTGGTTTTAAATTTTATAAATCTATGTGTTTTAATATGACTGTACACCGCCCTGAGTCCTTTGGGAGAAGGGCGGTATAGAAATCTAATAAACTTCAAACTTCAAACTTCAAATACTTAAAGCCATTAAAGAGGAGCCGAGGTGGTGCAGTGGTTAGGGTGCAATACTGCAGCTACTTCAGCTGACTGCTAGTTCAGCAGATCAGTGGATCAAATCTCACCGGCTCAAGGTTGACTCAGCCTTCCATCTTTCTGAGGTGGGTAAAATGAGGACCCAGATTGTTGGGGGAAATATGCTATTTAGTATACTGTCTTTGGTGTAAGCCGCCCAGAGTCCTCGGAGAGTGGGCAGCATAGAAATATGAATAACCTATATAAATAATAATTTATGTTGGTTTATTTTTTTTTTCAACTTCTCTTGTTCGGCTAGCACAATATGACGGAGTAAATGGATTGAGTAAACTCATTATTGAAAAAGTGTCTAAGGAAGATTCAGGAACCTATGTGTGTATGGCAGAAAACCTAGTTGGTTCTATCAAGGCTCTTGGATCCGTTTATGTTAAAGGTGTGTATTGCTGATAAGTTTTGGCCTTATTTCACAATTTTCTGCTTTCATATTGCATCTAACTACAATATAATGTATGGCAAGGAGGAATAACGGCAATCAAAATATTCAGCTTACAAAAATAAAGCATTTAATTATGATCGATCGGTGGAATGAAAATTTCTGTTTCCAATTTGGGTTAAAATAAAATTGGATACATATTGTAATTAACAAATTGTCTTACTATGCAAATGATTCCATGCAAAAATAGCAGAAATGCCTAGAAAAATAGAATGGCTAAATCTCATGGGTTATGACATATATTTATGGGTTATGTTTCAGATCCACGTAATGTTTCCCCAATATTGTGGGTTTCAAGTTTCTACAGACTTTTGTTTTCTACTTAGTTTCTTATTATTTTGAAATTCAGAACCTCCAGTATTCATGGGAGATTATCATTCCAGTCGGATTGAACCCTTGGGTGGCAATGCCATTCTCAATTGTGAAGTCACAGGAGACCCTCCTCCAACTATTCAGTGGAGCAGAAAAGGAGTTGGCACTTTGATCAGCAATCGAATCAGACAACTTAGCAATGGATCCCTTGCCATTCGTGGCACAGTAGTGAGTTACATTGAACTAATGCAACAATTGTATTTAATTAAACATGATAGTATCCATCTTCTACCAGCAAGGTGTCTTGCTATGATCATCCCACTTATTTTTATGACACCATTAAGGGATATCAATTCAACTTGAACTTTTTCTTTTTTTGTAACTGCTACAGATGCTCTTTTTCATATATTCATATATTCCAAAATATTTTTGCATGCATGTATGTGTGTATGATTCCAGATTTTCCTAACCTTTGCTAGATTCAACAGAATTACAACTGCCAATGCAGGGCAAAAGATGGCAATTATGACTGGGAATTATGGGAGACATATTTGCAGCACATGTGGAGAGAATTCCCAAGTAGCATAGTATTATAAATATCTTTATTTTATTTATGACCAGTCAGGCTATACCTCCATATTGGCACACTATAAAACAATCTTGCGTAAACTCCAGATTCCTAAATATTCCAGTCAACATAGTCAGTGGAAATTGGATCATATATAAATAGGTGGATTTCTTTTAATAAAATCCACATACTAAAAAAAAAGTTATTTAGCTAAGTTATATCATATCATGAAATTAGAAATATTTGCCTGCAATGAATAATTTCACTTAAATCCTACATCTGAAAATGTATAAGATATTGTTTGATATAGTCAGTCCCAGACTGAACAGTCACCTGTATTTTTTCAGAATGAAGATGCTGCAGAATATATATGTATAGCTACAAATGATGCTGGTGCAGTTGAATACCATGTCACTCTTACATTACATAGTAAGTTACAGACCCATATTCCTACAACTTCCTATGAGTTATGAAATGTGTACCCAGGTGTATCTGCTGTACTTGTAAATGTTAGTAGTTTCCAGACAAACTGAATTCTTTATTTAACACATACTCTCTCCAACTCACTTCCCCTTCAGTTTTAGAAACTGAACAAGAGATGAGTTAATGATGTAGTACCACGTCAATGCTCCAAAGTCAACTTCATAAATTAATCTCAAACAATATATTTACTAACATGAATTTGCTTTCAGATTTCACTGCCTTCATTTCCTTCTTGTCAAGAAGTAGGTTTCCATAGCCTCAGGGCCTTCAAATGGGTCTGGAGATTCGGGAATTCTTAGTCAAACATGTGGATGGCATCAAATTGAAATAGAGAGTTTGCGAATGAGGAAATTGTCACTTCACTTATTTGAAGAATTCATTCTTTTTGGCATCTAACTGGAACTGACCAATTCTGTGGCTCAGAATATTACTAGTTTTCAGTTTACTAAATACTGCAATCTAGTTATTGCTTTAAAAAAAGGATTTAAAATGTTTATTTTTTTCCAAAATGATTTGGGTAAGGAATGTATTGAGAGAAAATATTGTTATTTGCCTCAGTATTACATAATCTGGGATACATCCTATAGATTCCAATAATGTTCATTTTTGAGTAAGCAAGCATAACATATTTTGCCTACTTTTAAGAAAATTTGAGAATAATAACTATATAAACACTCATACTCCTGTGGAGATTTTCTTAGCTTGGTATGAGGAGGCATCCAATTAAAAATTTCAAGGATTACCATGCTTTTTATTTTATTTTATGAGGAGTTACCACAACGTTAGATGGGTATAATAGGGGTGATATGATAGCAATATCTCAGGGGCTGCCACAAAAAAGTGGGAGTCAAGCTATTCTCCAAAGCACCTGAGGGTAGGACAAGAAGCAATGGGTGGAAACTAATCAAGGAGAGAAGCAACTTAGAACAACTAATCAGTGGAATAACTTGCCCCCAGAAGTTGTAAATGATCCAACACTGGAAGTTTTTAAGAAGAAATTGGATAACCATTTGTCTGAAGTGGTGTAGGGTGTCATGCCTAAGCAGAGGTTGGGCTAGGAGACCTCCAAGATCCCTTCCAACTCTGTTATTCTATTCTAGATACCTTTGTTCATAAAATAAAATAAAATAAATCATGGAAAAATACAACATTATATTGTACGAAAAAATACACAACTGGATAAGAAATAGAATACAAAGGATTTAAGAATAAACATAACAGATATTATTCAGATCAACAATAAATCTATTTGCCCAACTTTAATATTCCTGAAACTTTTATTACTTCCTAGTATACAGTATTAACCTTGCTTTGCACAGACAACTGAAAGAACTGGGCTTTTCCTGTTGAGTTTTAAAATACGTCTTAAGATGATCAAATAGTTGTATGGAATATTTGAAAAGTCCTCTTCAATGTTGTGCTGACTGGCAGTCTGTATACCCATCTCTGAATGTTACGTCAAGAATCATGAATGACAGCAACAGTGTATGTCCTTCCCAGCCCAATATTTTCTTTTATAGCACAGGTGAATATTTTGAACAGTGGGTTGCACTTCATTAGTACTAATTTCATCTTCAGGACTATTTTTCTATCATTCTCATGTTAAGATTTTCCCTTTCTTTCCTGATTTAGTCACACTTTATTTCATTTGTTTCCCATGGGTAAAAGCAGAAAATAGCTTTCAACATTCAGAAATTTGCTACTGAACATTTTGCAAAGTACTCCTTGGAGGCTTTTGAGGCATAAAAAGGTTGCAGATGCCAGCTATGGATTACCTATCCCTTACTCACAATCTCTCACTTACCTCAGGTTAGATTTGATATAATAGCAAAAATGCCTGCCACTTACGACCATTAAAAAAAATGAAAATAGGACAGTAAATGAAAATGTTTAAGCCACAGAATTATTAAAATGAGAGAAATGGAAATAGTACTGAATTACAGCATTGAATAGACTACGGAGAAGTATTAAAAAGGAGAGAGCTCTGCTTTTACTGATTTATCACAGAATCCCAGCCAACCCAGGAATATTTTATTTCTCTTAGGTGCACCTGTTATTAAAACTGAACCAGTAGAGATCATTGTTGATGCTGGAACCACAGCAGTACTGAACTGCCAAGCAGAAGGAGAACCTCATCCAACTATTGAATGGTCTCGTCAAGGCTGGCCTCTTCTGAATCAAGACCGAATGACTGTTTTGACGAATGGCTCCCTACGTATTGCAGTTGCTCGTAAAGAGGATACTTCTGAATATGAATGTGTAGCTAGGAATCTCATGGGTTCTGTCCTTGTCAAAGTGCCGTTCATTGTCCAGGGTTAGTGTTGAGGCTTTGTAGTTAATCAACCTGCATTTTTAAGTAAAAAAGCAATAAAGATATGTCACTATATTTATATCTCTCACTCAGTAAAGTTGTCTACTGAGACGTACTCATGTCAGAAGAGAGAACTGTTGCTGTGCTTTTAGAAATAATATTAATTTGAAACCTGAAAATCTCCTATAAGATCTAAATTTGTACTTACTGGAAAAGATTAATTTTACATCTCTGCATCACTCTTTAAATTCAAGTTTTTTATATCTATCTATCTGAACGTATGCTAGACGCAGAGGTTCCATAAGCTGCCTCAGTTATTCACAAGGTATGGTTTCTAAGGACATGCCATTCTTCTTTGTGCATGCTCTAGAAACAAATTATTGAAAGTTTAAGAGTAAAGAGTGAAGAATAAGAGTGAATAGTTCCACCAATTTTTTTTAAAGCTAAGTGTACCTCAATTATTAGAAGCTTGAGAAACAGAATAATGTTGGATTAAGGGCTAAATCATTCAATAGGATTCTTCCAGAGGTGAAATCCAGCAGGTTCTGACAGGTTCTGGAGAACCAGTAGCGGAAATTTTGAGTAGTTCAGAGAACCGGTAGCGGAAATTTTGAGTAGTTCGGAGAACCAGCAAATGCCACCTCTGGCTGGCCCCAGAGTGGGTTGGGAATGGAGATTTTGCAGTATCCTTCCCCTGCCATGCCCACCAAGCCATGCCCACCAAGCCATACTATGCCCACCAAACCACGCCCACAGAACCGGTAGTAATAAATTTTGGATTTCACCACTGGATTCTTTCCATTCTTTGATGGCATTGAGACAGGGAATACTTAAGGTTCCAATGCTTTCCCTAGAAGTAGAAAAAACCTGGACTTGGTGGCAGGTCTTTGGTCTGGTTGCTCCAGTGCTGCAGAACACATTTGCAGATATTCTGGCCTTTTGAATGTTAGTGGTGAACTAGGCTGCCAGTTATTACTGTATCATATTGTGATCCGTTAACCCTCGAAGAGATAAAAGAGAAATAAAGAAGTAGATCTCAGATTGTGAACTGATCAGAATCTATGGAATGAATTCTATAATAAGTAAATGAATACCAAGGAACTACTCATTCCATTATTTTCTCTCTTTTTTTTGTTCTTGACATATAAAGGCCCCAATATTATTTATGACCATTCGTTTTTAACTTCCTTCCTATATTATCAGCCTTTTCAAAACATCAATAAAAGGAAGTTAGGAGGCATACTTTAATCCATTCATTAGTTCACCTGTTTTAATTATATAGATAGAATAATATCTTCAGAGATTGGAGGCAAGCCTATAGGCCAGTGGTTCTCAACCTGTGGGTCGCGATTCCTTTGGGGGTCGAATGACCCTTTCACAAGGGTTGCCTAAGACCATCGGAAAACACATATTTTCAATGGTTTTAGGAATAATTTTATGGTTGGGGGTCACCACAACATGAGGAACTGTATTAAAGGGTTGCGGCATTAGGACGGTTGAGAACCACTGCTATAGGCCATTTTTAGGTTGTGATAGGATAATGAAAAAGGGGATTTTTTCTCATTTCTCAAAAGCCAAGAACAATTGCTAATCCTGAATCACTTCCAGCCAAGTCTTTATTCAATATTTAGTTGTCATAATTCACAACAAAATTGTTGTAGACTAATGGCAGGTCAACCTTTTGATTTTTTTTAAAGACTGCAGTCAATAGCATGCGTGTATAAAAGGAGTATTGACTAAATTAATGAATTTGTTCCATTGCAGTGCACGGTGGGTTTTCTCAATGGCTTGACTGGCAACCATGTAGTGTAACATGTGGTCCAGGTGTCCAAAAGAGGATTCGTCTATGCAACAATCCCTTTCCTGCTAATGGTGGACAAAGCTGTATGGAGCCTGATTATGAAATACGCATCTGTCAGAGCAAGTTGTGTCCAGGTAAATGCTCATCTTTTTTTTATTCAGATTGATTATCTTATAAATCTGAAATCGATACCATAAATGCTTAAGAGATACTTCTACCATGATTCAGTGCAATTATTTCTTTATTACTCATGAAAAATTTTTACATTATGTTATCCCCTAGCATTCACTCTTGATGCTGAAGTTATTTAAATGAAATTCCACTTGTGTCCCTGGAACTTTCTTCCAAATTCACAAACTTAGCAGCCACAACTATGTTTAGATTTGATCAAGAGGACATTTTGATTTGATCAAGAGGACGTACTAAGGAAATACTGAATAATGGCCAATGTTGCTATTTAATCTATACCACCAATCCATTGAATCTTTTATTATTGTAATTATGAAGTTATCAATCATTTCAGTGCATATGAGTAACTGAAAATAAATTGTGGATGCTATTTAGTGGATGGAAGCTGGTCAGAATGGGGGTCTTGGGAAGAATGCTCTAAAACCTGTGGGCAAGGCAACAAAACCAGAACCAGAAGTTGCAACAACCCTCCAGCTCAACACAGAGGAAGACCTTGTGAAGGCAATGCAATGGAGCCAATTCTATGCAACATAAGGCCCTGCCCAGGTGAGAAATGATTTAGTCATATGCTTGATATAAAATTTCTTTTTCTTCCTCAATGAATCATTTGTAAAACATATCTACTTGTCTGTTCCAGAGTAAACACTGGAATTTGTTTTAAGAAGATTGTTAGGGTGTGTGTAAAAAGTATTTGTTGCTTGTGCAACGAGCAGAGCAGAAACACACAGGGAAGGAGATAAACGTCCAGCTCGTGTGAGAAAAATACTTTATAGATAACAAGCAGTCTCGATGTAAGTAAAACAGTCCAAGGTCATAAACAGTAATATCAGTCCAGTAAGTATCTTCCCTTACCAAAGCAAACAGACTTTAGTAACTCTTGGTATACAGTACCATATAATAGATGCAGTAAGCAACAGGATACAATCAGGTATCAATCCGGAAGAAGCAGGAAGAACCAGGAAGAACGAACGCTTCTCTGTGCTGCTTATTTATGCACTGTAGCCTAATTACAGGGTTCAGCAAACCCTGATTACGTGGCTCAGTTGTTTCTTAAAGAAACAGATATTGCCTGACCAACAAGTTAGAAGTACGCTGCAAGCTGAACCTAACATTCTCCCCATTGGGCAGGACAATATACACAATAGATACAGAAACAAAAATACACATCCAAATCATACATTGTACAGTGGTATCAGTTACATTTCAGATTCTTAATCCAAATCTTTCACAACAATTGGTGTGTTTAATGGCACCTTGCGCTTTAGTAAAGTTGTCGGCAATATTGTCCTCTGATGTGCAATATTCCAATGTAATCATGTTATCCTTAACACATTGCCGAACATTCAGATAACGTATATCAGTGTATTTAGTCCTTGTCTTTACAGCAAGATTTGTTGCCATTTTAATGGCTGCCTGGTTATCCTCATAAACCGTGATAGGATAGTCCATTTTGAATCCAATATCTTCCATCAACTGTTTATAATAAATCAGTTCAGTACATGTAAGTGATAGACAAGAAAACTCCGCTTCCATGGTAGACAAACTTATGTGTTTCTGGCGAATTGATTTCCATCCAATCAGGCAGTTATCCAACATGATTGCTATTCCAGACGTAGATTTTCTGGCAAAACTGGCATCAGCATATGCCTTTAATATCATATTGGCATTTGGTTCTAAATACATAGCAAAATGCAATGTTCTTTTAAGATACCTAAGAACACGTTTAGCAGCCTGCCAATGCCTATCAGTAGGCTCTGAACTATATTGTGCTAGTTGATTAACACTAAAAGCTATATCAGGCCGTGTCCAGTTGCTCAAATACGACAAACTGCCTATTAATGATTGATACAGTTCTTTACTGAACTGTGGACTCTGCAAACTATCCTGCTGGAATTCCTGTGCCATAGGAGTCTTGGCAGGTTTACATAATTCCATCCCATATTTTTTCAACAATTTGCAGATCTTATTAGATTGTGATATTTTAAATCCTCTAGATGTTTTCAGGATATCCAGCCCTAGATAATGCCGTATATGTCCTAGATTTCTAAGTTTAAATTTTGTTTGCAACTGACCGATAATCTCTCTGGCCTCAGCGTCAGTTCTGGTAATTATGGCAATGTCGTCTGTAAAGAGTAACAAGAATGAAACACATCCATCCTGTTCTTTTTTAAACAGACATTTATCTGCTACGCCCTCATAGAACCCAATGTTATGTAATTCCTGCACTATACATTGGTTCCACTCGTAACCTGATTGCCTTAAACCATATAGGCTTTTCTGTAGCCTCCAACACTCAGTTCTATCCTGTGTATCATAACCAGGAGGTTTCTTCATATATATTGTATGCCTTAACGGAGCGTTCAAGTAAGCTGTTTCGACATCTAAATGAGTAATAGAGCATTTATTTCTAGCTGCCCAAACTAGCATCGTTCTCAAAGTGCTCGCTCGTAGACTTGGAGCAAAAACCTCATCATAGTCTCTATCTGTCTGTGAGAACCCTTGTGCAACAAGCCGAGCTTTATGGGTTACTACCCCATCTACACTTTTCTTTACCTTATAGACCCACTTACAGCCTATAAGTTTCTCATATAGTGGTATTCTTACAACTTCATAGACACCAAGCCTCTTCAATGAATCAATTTCTCTATCCATTGCCTCTTGCCAGGCTTTTTGCTCCTTTTCTGGATATAATTTTATATCATGATAACTGGATGGTTCGATATCTACTTGGCAAACCACTGTGGCTTTATAGCGATCTGGTGGATGCCGGTCCCTGGAAGATCGTCTAGGCATAACAGGACTAACATCAGGTATATTGGGTTCATCCTCCCCTAACCCTGATTCCTGTTCCTGTTCTTCCATCTTAATAGATGGTTTCTCATCCATCTCAGATGAACTATCATCAGGAATATGGTCCATCTTAACATCAACATCTGTAAAACCATAGTCTGCTTTTTCTAACCTGTCCCAGCCTTCATGTTCTAGGAATTTAGCACTAGCGCTACACAAAACTTTTGTTGTACCTTTTTCCCAGAACCTATAGGACCTATGGTTAGCCTCATAGCCAACAAAAATCATTTTCTTTGCTCTCTGTTGGTCCTTCCTTCTCTGACTAACTGGTATATGCACCCAGGCTGGTGCACCAAAAGTATGAATATAACTTAAATCAGGCTTCCTCCCGTGCCATAAAGTAAAAGGTATTTTTCCTGTAGAGGAGTGCACCACATTATTTAAAATATGATTGGCACATAGTATTGCTTCTCCCCACAATTTATCAGGTAAACAAGCATCAGCCAGCATAGTCCTAGTCATAGCTTGTAGGGTCTGGCCTCTTCGTTCAATATATGCATTATGTTCTGGCCGAAAAGGGGCAGAACGTTTATGCTGTATCCCAGCATCCTTCAAAAACTTAGCCAACTGATGGTTAGTAAACTCAGTTCCATTGTCAGTAACAATGCATTTCACCTTAAACCTCTGCTTCCTTTCTACAAAACGAAGCCAATTTGTGATACATTGGAACGTATCACTTTTGGACTTCATAAGGTAGCAAAAACCATATCTGGTAAAGTGATCAACTATACTTAAAATATAGCATGCTCCCCCTAAACTGGGTTTCTTTGGCCCTATTAAGTCTAAAAAGACTACCTCCAAAGGTTTAGTTGTTTTAAACCCATTGCAGCGGTTTGCAGGTGTAACTTTACTTTTATGTTGGTTACAAGTATTACAGTTCAGGTATTTGCTGCAAGCCCTTAACTTTATGCCTTTAGACTGCTTAACAGTCAAATTCAACAACCTGAAATTCAGATGACCAAGCCTTCTATGTAGTAAATGTACGCATTCATCATGCGGCTTTACATTTCCAAATTTAGCTTTTGACTGAACTAACAGTAATGACTTATCCCTAATAACAAATAAGTCGTTTTCTAATTCTGCAGTAACTACAGTGCCTTCACATTCAAGCAAACATTTGTCGTTTTTAAAAGTTACTGTAAACCCAGAATGTAGTAATGACTTTACAGATAAAAGGTTATATTTCAAACTAGGGATATAAAGCATGGGTAAAGGGTGCTTACTAATAGAACATTGAACAAGTCCCTCCCCAGCTACAGTCACATTCCAGCCATTAGCTAATTTGACCTTTTTAGTACTTTTCTTCATGTTTAGAAACAGTTTTCTGTTTTTTGTTATTGATTGAGAGGCACCGCTATCAATCACCCACCAATCATCTTTTATATTATTAGATGAACTGGTTGCTAAATTACACCCTTTCCTGGGTTTAGCAGAGTTTCTAGCAGACACTTTCATATTACAATATTTTGCAATGTGCCCCTTAGCCCCACATGCATAACAGCGTTTAACAATATTGACATTCTCATATACAGCTTCCACGTTCGGTTGCTGTTGCATCCTTAACTGGTCTCGTTCTTGCCTACGTTTGGCCTCATCCAGTAACCTACCAGTTATACTGGTCAATGTTAGTTCATCTCTAGACAATACTTCTAATGATGAAACAAAAGAGTCATAACTGTCATCCAACGATGAAAGAATAATATAAACTTGCTGCAGTTCAGTAAACACAAGGTCTTTCTCATGTAGCTCCTGGAAAAGCCCTGTCATGGAGTCCAGGTGAGCCATCATGTCTCCTCCTTTCTGAAGATGTAAGCGAAATAATTTCCGTGTCAAGTAGATATGAACACCCACAGAGTCACGAACGTAGAGCTTCTTTAGCTTTGTCCAACACCTCGCAGCAGACTCTTCGCCCCGGAAATGGACAAGTTGCTGGTCTCCCAGTGTCAGGCCAATGATGCATAAAGCACGCTCGTTGTCCCTGTGAAACTTCGCTATCTTTTTGGCATCTTCTTCGTCATCAGCATTCAGTGCAGTTATGTCCGGTGGATTATCAACCATGTCCCACAGTCCTTCTTTTCGCAAAAGTAGACAGCATTTTGTGGACCAGGTAACATAGTTTGTACCATCCAACCGGGTTATGGTAGAATAACTTGTACCTTGCTCAAAAGCCATCATCTTGACTACTACACCCACTGCCTGCACTTCTCACTTCCACAAAAACAAATTAAAGAGCCCTGGAACGTTCTGGGCCCATAACCAATGTTAGGGTGTGTGTAAAAAGTATTTGTTGCTTGTGCAACGAGCAGAGCAGAAACACACAGGGAAGGAGATAAACGTCCAGCTCGTGTGAGAAAAATACTTTATAGATAACAAGCAGTCTCGATGTAAGTAAAACAGTCCAAGGTCATAAACAGTAATATCAGTCCAGTAAGTATCTTCCCTTACCAAAGCAAACAGACTTTAGTAACTCTTGGTATACAGTACCATATAATAGATGCAGTAAGCAACAGGATACAATCAGGTATCAATCCGGAAGAAGCAGGAAGAACCAGGAAGAACGAACGCTTCTCTGTGCTGCTTATTTATGCACTGTAGCCTAATTACAGGGTTCAGCAAGCCCTGATTACGTGGCTCAGTTGTTTCTTAAAGAAACAGATATTGCCTGACCAACAAGTTAGAAGTACGCTGCAAGCTGAACCTAACAAAGATGGAAAATTAAGAAGGTTTTAAAAAATTTTTACTCTACTACAGTGTTTCCATAATTCTGTTTTGAGTTTAATTTTGGATTGCTGTTTTTAATTTAAATGTTTCGGATATTAGATTGTAAACTGCCATGAGCACTTCTATTCTGAAAAGTGCTATATGCAGATAATACATTCATAAAATTAAAAACTTCCTATTAGAAAACCAAAAGTGAAATTGTTGGATCCAAAAATTTTTGATCATAAAAAAACCCCACATGTCTGCCTTTATAATTTTTTTCTCTTTTCCATCTTAATGAAACCTTTGATTCCCTCTTAAATTGTACAAGTAATAATAGGAGTGGTAGCTCAAAATGCCCTTGTTTAGTTTTAGGCAGTTTTCTTTTTCTAATATGTTCCAAAATGTTTGGAATCCCCTGATAGGCTTCTGGAGAGAATCAGAAGACAAAAAAAAAAAATATCCATTGTGCAAATGGCCTTCCCATTCCAATTTGTATTTTTCTTTTCTATTTTTACAGTTTCTTTTTGGACTAATTTTGTTTGCTTCTAGTTAATGGTGCTTGGAGTTCCTGGTTATCATGGGGACCTTGCAGTGAGACATGTGGCAAAGGTACTCAGAACAGAATAAGGCTGTGCAATAATCCTCCTCCATTATTTGATGGTTCCTACTGTGATGGGCCTGAGGTACAGATGCAGGTTTGCAATGAGAGAAATTGTCCAGGTAAATTATAAATAGATTTTGTTTTTAATCTGAATTTATAGAAAACACTTTTTTTTTTCATTCTGTAAATTGGGTCCGATTCTCGCAGTTTTCTTGGCAAGGACTTTTTGGAAGTGGTTTGCCATTGCTTCCTTCCTAGGAGTGAGGGAAAGAGACTAGTAGACCAAAGTCACCCAGATGGCTTTGTACTTAAGGTGGGACTAAAATTCACGATCTTCCAGTTTTTAGCCTGATGCTTTAACCATTACCACTAAACTGGCTCTCATTTAATGCAGTGTGTGTTCCAAATATAGGGTAAGACAGAAATGAAGGGAAGTTTGGCTAAATTGAATTTATGGTGAAGAGGGAAGGAAAGGGAAAGGGAAAATTTAGCATGTAAGCTCTTTAAATGAACCTCTGGGGATGTGCTCAGGTAACAAATCACTGAATAAAGATAGTTCTAATTTCTCTCCTCCATTTTTTTTAATAGCAGTACTTGGCTCTCAGTTAAGCTTGTATGTGAGGAAGTCAGCCAAAATAGTAGCAGCCAGTCTATGATAAATACAAAGTTTGTTTTTGTAAGATAAAGGAGGGTGAGCCTTCCTTCATATAGAGAATATTCATATTCTTAACTACTGCTTGGAACTTAATAGCAATAGCATTTAGACTTATATACTGCTTCAGAATGCTTTACAAAAGAGGTTTACAGAGCCAGCATATTGCCCCCACAACCTGGTTCCTCATTTTACCAACCTCAGAAGGATGGAAGACTGAGTCAGCCTTGAGCCGCTGAGAACTGAAACTCCTAGCAGTGCATGAGTTAGTCTGCAATACTGCATTGGTTCCTCAATTAACTGCTCTAATTTGTAGATTTCTTAGACATCAGATTTAGTTACACAGAACGTGCACAGCAATTATATTTGCAATTTCTAATCTGAATGTTTATATGTTGGTATATGTAAAAGATACATCCTTTCATTTAACTTTTTTTTAATTTAATTTTTAAATTTATTTTAAATACAAATAATGCAAACAATACGAACATATACATACACATCTAAATACAAAAAAGAAAAAAAATACAAATAATACAGTGCACCTCTACCCCCGGAGGCCATTTCCCCACCTTTATATTTCTTCTTCTATAAGAAGAATAAAAATATACAATATATTCTAAATGTGCTCTTATCCCCTCCAAAACAGCATATATTCTTGAGTCGGTTTATTCCCTTTGCCTTCCACCAACACTGATTTTATAAAATCCTCCCATATTTCATTATATTTGTTTGTTTTAATCATCCCTTTTTAAAATTTAATTTCTGTTGTTAATTTATCATTTCTTGCCATGCTCCAAATTTCATTATACCATTCATTTCTTTGAATATCCCAATTTCATCCCCAGTATTTAGCCATCGCTAATATAGCTGCCATTATCAAGTTTACAATCATTTCTTTTTTTGTTTCATTTTTGTTTTGTTATATCCCATTGTTCTACCAGCAACAATAATGCAATTCTCAGTGACATATCTAAATTTACATTCAAAAGTGCTCTAATTTCTCTAAACACCATGTCCCATATTTTTTGTGCACTATCTCAATCCCACCACATGTGTTTATATGTGTTCCGACCTCTTTCTTGCACCTCCAACATATATTTGTATATTTACCATCTATTTGATTTAGTTTACGTGGTGTTAAATACCACTTCCATATCACTTTATATCCATCTTTGTTAATTCTAATTAACATATTCTTATATACTCTTCTATTCCAAATTTTTTTCCAATCATTGTCATTTATTTCTCCTAAATCTGATTCCCAAATTAATTTTAAACCTTTTGCCTGCTCTTCTAATTCAATTAATATTCTATATATTTTCCCAATTCTTCCTTTACCTATATATTCTTCATTCACCTCATATTCTTTTATAATCATTTCAAATTTTGCCAGCTGTTTCTCTTTCTCCTCTAATCTTTCTTCTACTTTTATCCATTTTCATTTAACTAGTGAATGGAAAATGGACTTCCTGGTCTAGCTGGAGTGCCTGCACTATGTCTTGTGGAGGTGGTACCCAACAGAGAACAAGAGATTGCTCAGACCCACCGCCAGAGAACGGTGGACTCAGATGTGAAGGGAACGATCTCCAGGTTGACTTTTGCAACACTGACCTCTGCCCCAGTAAGTACATAGGGCCAATTTGACGTATACTGAGAAATATTTCATCTTGTAGGAGATTAAAAATTGGATTGGAGTCTGGTCCAAGAGAGCTATAAGGTTACATTCCAGATAGGAGGGCAGAGGAGTTATTACAATATAGTTATTTCCAAAAGTGTTCCCTTCTCTTTATTTAAAAATAGGTTGACAATAAGCATACCACTGATACATTCTTTTTATTGTTATTAATTCCTGTGCCTTTCAGTATAAAAAAAAATACTGATTTGAAAAATGTCCTATTCCCAAAGGACATGGAAACTGGAGCCCGTGGAGCAACTGGGGGACTTGCAGTCGAACATGTAACGGTGGCCATATGAGAAGATATCGGACTTGTGACAATCCTCACCCACTTAATGGAGGAAGAGCCTGTGCAGGGGCTGATACACAGACTCAGAGGTGTCATGCTGAGCTGTGTCCTGGTAAGTTAGGTTGAGACACACAGTCAGATAGGAAATACAATATTCTGGATGTCTGCAAAATAATTAGGTTATTTCTAACAATAACAACAGAAGCAACCATAACTAAAAATCTATCTCATAAGACCCTGCATGTTCATAGGGTTAAAAATTCTTCACAAGTTCTGATAGATTTGAAATCTGGATATCTGTGAATGAGCTATTGGTTGTTCCTTTTTTTTTGTACGAATCTACATATTGCTGGAGTGTAGCTCTGTTTCCAACCAAAATAATGGTTCAAAGAGGAACAGAGACTAAGGTGCTAAGCCCCCTTTGCATTGATTATTTTGCTTTATATAGCATGGAGGCATTTTGCATCCCAGACTCTGATTGAGGAAAAAATTAAGGATTGTATAAAATCTACTTGGTTGACCTCCTTTGGGGATGAATGAGATCATGAGACTTATGAAGAGACTGACCTGCTGTGCCTGTTTCTTAACTTGCAAACATCCATCATCTATCTTCTTTATTACTATTTTACTACAGAAAATAGATGTGTGAATGTGCATGCAACTTTAGTATGTTCTGAAATAGATATTAAAGATTGTGAGTAGAGTTCCTGAACTCTATGTAAGTGAGGACTCTTCTATCCCATCCCCCAACTTCCTTCCCTTGCCTATTCTTGCTCCTATTCTTGCTCTAGCCTGCTCTATTTCAATCCTAGATTTCATTTGATCGCCATTCATCTACCTTTTAACTATTGATATCCCTTTCATTCATCTATGCATGATTAGCAGTAATAGTAATAATTTCAGTTATTATATAATAGTTGAATTATAATAGTTGCATTTGTCATTACAAAAAAAAAAAAAACCCAACCCCAAACTCTTGAGAAGCATTAATGAAACATTGTTAATTTATTTTATTTTATTTTACTTCTGTATTGGTTTGTAGTGGATGGAAACTGGGGTCCATGGCAGCCTTGGAGTACATGCTCAGCATCTTGTGGAGCAGGGGAAAAGATTCGATCACGGTTGTGCAGCAATCCACCTGTCTCTAACAATGGACGTCCTTGTCCTGGAGATAGGGCTCAAATATCCAGATGTAACATTCAGGCTTGTCCAGGTACCTGTGCATACCCACATTTATGTCTCAAATGCTGGAGGAAAGGAGAAGCATATTATGTTATGGGCAACTCACTTATTATTGGTGCTACTTTCCAAACAAGAAGAAAGTATATTCTGAATCCTAATCTGCTTTAATGAGTCTTTACTCTTGGATTTAAACAACATGAGGTGGAGAGGTTAATGATTACTGGAATTGCAGCAGCTTTAAGAGGAAATGTAAAAGTTTCTCCTAAGGCAAATGATAAGTTAAGATAGAAGGTGCTATTGTCCAATCTTTGTCTTTTATTGTAATGAATGCTGATCCTGTCTATTCAGTGAATGCATTCAGCACTATTATAATGGTATAATGGTACATGTTGAAATTTGTAATGTAAATCCTTTGCTATTTAGGTCTTTAAGAGCTGAAATAGATTCTAAATGATTCAGAGCTGGTGTGATTGCATTGTTTATTTCCATTATCTTTCTTGTAATGTTTTCTATCCAAAAAAAAAAAAAAAACATCTTGCACATTAATACAGATTGGAAGGCACTTAGCGTGTTTAGATGCAGAGGGAAGAAAGAATAAAGAGGTACAGCATCAACCATACTTATCTTGAATTTGATGTTCAAATGAGAACATAAAAAAGGAATGAGAATAGCTAAGAAAAGTCCACAGCTAGGGACCATAAAAGGTCCTTTACCTGATGACAAATAGGGTAGAAAGCATTACGTTTTGTCAAAGCTGCCAAAATGTTGAACCACTGGTACCTTAAGAATTCTGAAAAAATAGAAAGATAAAGATTCATATAAGGCTGTCATAGTGGGCAAAGCCAAACACAAGAAAGAGTTTTGCAGATGTGTTTCATATATAAAACCTGATGCCCCAAACACAAATTTATTTATTTCAATGCACAATTTAGTCTCTCCTCTCACTTACGTTCTACAAAATTGCCACAAACACCGAATTAGCAAATACTATGTGATTACTCCTGGGGAGAATACAGAATTACATTCCTGTGAACCTCTGGTCGCAACATTTTCACCAACCAATCATTACATAAGCTAGTTTTATGTGTGTTTCTGTTTAAAATAACCTTATTTAATATATATTTCAGCACAAAAAAATCCCAAAAATTGTGAATTAAATAGATGGTGAAAAGGATACTTGTTTATAGTATTAGAGCTGAAACAGGGAGACAAAGCATCATCTTGTTCAACCTCAGCTGGGAACATGTGTGCTGGGTGACTAAATTTTTTGCCACCCTGTGCGTGTCTGCGAATGATTGCAAAAGTATTGCAATTTGTGATTACAAATAAATTTTAGCGAGGAGGTGAATTCACAAACATGGAATCTGTGGATAATGAGGATCGACTGTACATTTTCTCTTGTTCGGGATCAGTAAACCCCCTCCCTCTCACACACATTTCCAGCAAATACGAATGACACATCCCACCCCCACCTTCATTTTTCTTTAGATTATTCCTCCTCTATGTAATATATTTTCTTCTGGGTTGTTCTTTTTTTTTTCTTTCTCCAAATGACTTCCACATACTATCTTTCTATCTTTCTTGACATCTTTACTGGCTCCAATTCTTTCCTCTTTTTGCTTCAGTTTCCAGCTTGCACCAAAGCATGCTAAAGAGGCAAGGAAAGCAAGCTAGTTGGAGGCCCAAACAGCTGATGCTTTCTAGCTGCCAATGGCAAATATCTTTTAATTGGGCTAAGTATGGTTACTTGGAAATCACTAGCAAATGCAAGTAGTCCTTATTTAGTTACTGCACCATTTAAAAGTAATTTTGTGACCAATACACACATTTATGACCTTTGCATTTTGATTTTCAACCAAGTTGCTAGTCCTGATTGTGGTCACTAAATGAGGACTTCCTGTATTATGTTGCTGACTCAGTGGGTAGATTTACTCAGGATATTTATTAAGCTTCTGAACAGAAGGGCAGTAGAGCACTTGACTTCTAATATTGCAGCCGATCTTTGATATTTTCTGATATTATAAGCACTTGGACTAGCATATTTTAGTTTCATAATTATAACAGAGATATAGTGAATTAGTCCTCTCACTGCAGATCTGCTATCCTTTGCTTCACTAAAAGACCAATTTTTGAAGTTAATATGTTCAGCTAAACTCAAAAAAGAATTTGGAAACTATTCAAAGTTCCTGGCAAAATTTTGCAAATTAATCTAAAGGTTAATTATTATTTATTTTTTATTAGAGCCATTAAGAAAGTTTCTTAAGTGTTAGAAAGTTATTTAGAACGCTGGGTAATCCAAGTGAAGTTGTTTGTTGATTCCCCCGAAACTTGTAAATTTGTAAATACAAATTTACAAAAATCTGATGAGGTTTGAAAAAAACAGAGATGTCTCTTTTGTGGCCAATACTTGGAATGTTTTTTTCCTCAAAATGCAGCAGAAGAACATGAAGTGGTTTTACTTGTCAGAATGATTAATATACTCTGGTGGTTTGGCTAATTTCCTACTCAAATAATGGCATAAACCCTGTCTGAATTCCTTTAGGAGCTTACTCTACTTTCCTTCCTGCCACATTTTGTTATGTTGGAACTAACAAGCAGTGTTAAACAGGAATCGTTTTTCACCTACAGGACTTTGCACCTCGTAAAATGATATCCCTCTCGGGGCACCCAATCTGGTAGAATGATTAAGTCTGATAGATGTGCAATTTAATTTTATGGTTTCCTAACAGAGAAAGCACTGTGGCTCAAACCAGCACTTGACACCCAAACCCATATATGATTTGATTTTTTAAAAATATTATATTTCAGTGTAAGAGATTTCCCAGACAGATATATTACCAAACATAAGGAGACATATGGTAAAAAAAAATGGTTCTTTAATCCAGCATTTGCGATATCTATGGGAAATCCAGAAATGTACTAATACAGTGTTTTTCAACCTCAGGCTGACTGGGGAATTCTGGGAGTTGAAGTCCACAGATCTTAAAGTTGCCAAGTTTGAGAAACACTGCAATAATATTAAGCCACTGAGAAGCATATGCTTCTTGGCATTATTTTCTTGACCAATGATAGCAATTCTCTCCGTGAATTTGTCTAGTTGTTCTTTTTTTTTTTTTTTAACCATCATTAGAAAATGAATTCTAGAATTTAGTTGTGTATTTTGGAGAAAACTGCTTGCTTTGACTTTTCTTTCCTTTCCCCCGCAGGTGGACCCTCACATGCAAGAGGAAGTGTCATTGGACATATTAATGATGTTGAGTTTGGAATCGCTTTCCTGAATGCTACCGTAATAGATGGTCCAGATGAGGATATTACAAGCATAGAAGCCAAAATTACAAATATCCCTTGGAATCTTGGTACAGCTGTTCCTTTTATGCATTAAACATTTTATTTAGATGTATTAGATTTACACCATTTGTTTTAGTTGAAATATTATAAATCAACATGAAAGGTCTATGGCTACAACACTAGATATTATCAAGCTTTCATAAGTACAGAGCACATCTTATTTTTTCCATAAGAAGCATTTAGGAAAATGGCACAGCACAAAAGTAGTTCAGACTCTTGAGGGCCTATGTGGGTTTCAAATGGCATTCGGTCTATGTAGAAGGCCACCAGAACATTCGATAGCGGTATGGGAAAACCAGAAAGTAAGCAAACACATTGAGATCCTTATGCTTATATCAATACATTCTTTGAATTGTTGATTTATTTTATCCTTTTCATAAATTATTTATGGCAGTCAGGAACAAAGAAAAAAAATATTCACGATCTTCAAGTTTTGTCAGCTAAATGTGAGAGGCAGTTGCTTCTAGGAAGTGATTAAGAAAAATATTTTCAAAAATTGCAAATTATCGTAATGTTATTCCTCCTGAAAGGTCCTGTAATGAGAGTGCTGGTTTCTATTCTGAGTCCTATTTATTGGATAACAGCCAAGGAAATTGGAGAAGCTGTGAATGGCTTTTCGCTCACCAGTGCAGTTTTCAAGCGGGAAACACAAGTAGAATTTGCTACTGGTTAGTAAAAATAGGATACAGATGTTTGTTTTGTATAAGATCCAAAACATTTTCTTTTAGAAGTGTTCACAATTAATTTGCATATGATTCTAGGAAGAAGTGAATTTATAAAATAAACCCAATGGCAGTAACACCTTGATAGCCAAATGTTGTTTTGTACTTTCCAAACAACAAATGTATACAAAATCTGTATACTAAGAAAAAGCATGTTTTAAAATGTACAATAAAATGTGTGCAACTTTGAATTAATGGTTTTAAAAAAGAATCCACAATAGCATGAAAAGTATGAAACAATTACAATAAAGTAGAAATTGTTAGATTTGTGCAAATTGGCAACTGAGGCAGAAAGACATTAGTAGCTGCCTCTAATTTATTTTTATGTTTTAATAAATATGATTTTGGTATTTTTGGGTAGAAGCCTTTCTGAAATCACTAGCAAATACATATTTCAAGAAATGCTTTTTTTACAGCCATTTAGTTCCAGACTAAATGGTTCATATCAATTCATTTCACACTTAAGATGTGAAATGCTCACTTCATTCACTCATCAGAACTATTGTTGAAATCCATAGGGGAGCAAGTACGAATGAGTCATGTTGCCCGTGGTTTGGATTCAGATGGTTCTTTACTCTTGGATGTTGTCATCAGTGGCCACATACTACAGCTACAGTCAACAGCTGATGTTAATGTAAAAGTAAGTCAAGACATTGCTGCAATCATAGGTATAAATTATTAAGACATTCTTTGCTATATACAGTATTCAACCATATTCAACCATATGTCATATTGAAGTGTCATACAAACACACACACAAAAAAGATATTGTTGAAACAATGTTATTAATTTAAGTTTTGTGCCATATTATTTATTTTTTTCTCTAAACTTTGCTGTACCATAATAAGGATCGAAACTGACTGTGTTACATGCAATTCTTATTTATTTTTAAGCAGTCATGTTTCTTTTTCTGTCCCATGTCTCCAGCAAGCTTGTGTAATCTTGTTTGTTCCTTGAAGGCTGTACACTGTTTTGAGGTCCACTATCCATTAGCATTATTCTGTTTGCTATTTAAGACTGACTTTTTGGCTTCTTTAGGACTTATGAAACTTGTCAAAGATCTAGTATGGTGAAACATTCCCATGAAGATAATTGTCTAAAATGTATTAGAATGGACTGTCCAAAGATTGAACAGGCAACAAAATAATTTGCAGAGAGAAATAAGAACATGAAATAGAGTGTAGTGCTAAAGTCTCAAAAACCAGAAATGAAATCTAGTGAGGGTGAAGGTTCATTCTCCAAGCTTGTTGGTTTCTAGTACATCTAGTACAATATTTCTCTATAGGCAGTGTCCCTATTTCTACAGACATAGAAACCTCCTGAGCCAAATGTTCCTCTACTTCAATTACTTGTCTCCTTCTAGCCTTGAAGAGATCTTACATTAATCAGAAGTCGTTTGGTAGATAATAAAAGCCCTATTTTATTGCCATTCTCTTTCCTTAGGCTTCTTCCAAGTTCTGTTCTTAATTTTTAAAAATTACCTATACTTCTTAATTTCCAGCAGAGGGGGGTGCTGAGATATCTGACTCTTCATGTGACCAAGAACATTTCTGCCTTCTGGGGAATGTGGTTTAATAGTCTAGCACAAAGAACTGGTTACTGTCCCAACAAGAGCCAACCACTGGGAATAAATAAATCACTGGTGTCATATTATGTTGCTGGGGCACTGGCTACTCTGAAAGGATATATAAATCTTTGGCAATTGTTTTGGGGTTTGGATGTAAAAGATAGTTCTTTCCTCTTTTAAAAGAAAATATTCATGTTCCTTCTCTTATTGATTTCCCTCAAGGTAGTGCTGAATTTCTTTCCAGTGTACCTTTGTATCCTGCAATGGAACATTTTGTCAATGTTCCTTGCCTGCTCTCCTCAGAAGGAGGGAGTGTGACTGGCCCAAGGTCACCCAGCTGACTTTGTGCCTAAGGAAGGGCTAAAACCCATAGCCCCCCAATTTTTAGCCTGGTGCCTTAAAGTGCATTTCTAATTTATTCCAAAAGTCAGAGATAAACACGGAACTTGGGCTTTTGCCATTCATTCCTGCACTGAGAATAAAACATTGATGCCATTCCTCTGGAAAACAAGTAATTGAGTTCAGTATCAATTTCACCAATTTATTAAACACCAATATGAGATAAACCATATATCTCAATAAGTATCAGTTGCAATTTTAATTGTAAATGATTGTGAATTTTTGCATGCTGAACAAGGCAGTTTCTTCAGCTTAAAGCTGTGATGTTCATTTTAGGATTATACAGAAGATTACATTCAAACAGGCCTTGGTCAGCTTTATGCTTACTCCACTCGGCTCTTTAGCATAGATGGCGTCAGTTTACCATACACCTGGAACCATACCATTACTTACGATCCAAATCGTGGGAAAATGCCTTTCCTGGTTGAAACACTTCAAGCCTCTTCTATTAAAACAGAATACAACCCACATGAAGAAGCTCTGACTTTTAAAATTGCTGCTTCCATTACAAAAGGTATGGATTTTGAGGAAGGTAGATATATACACACACATCATCATCATCATCATCGTTATTGTTGTTGTTGTTGTTGTTGTTGTTATTATTATTAAAATATGTTTTGTCATTTTCCTTCTTTACAATTTAGGTCAGATCACCTGTGGAAAGCTGTCAGTAAAATGAGGCAATCCATATGCTGAAGTTTAATATAATTATATTTAACTAAATAAAGACCAATTCAAATAAAAAAACTTTGTATTGGTTGCACACAGACATAGAAATGTTTGACAGTAATCGTGCACTCATAAAAGTTTTATTATCTTACCTTTTGCTTATTTTGTAAATAAAGTTTTTTCAAGATGCAACCATCCTTTGAGAAGTTATGACCTAATCCATCCTGGCAATTTTGGGTACATTTGAGCAATGGAGTATCAAACGTGAATTGGTCATCAACCAGCATAAATTTCCTTAATTCAAGCTAACCTTTTGCATCTTCCCAAAAGAATGACAGTTACCTTTTTTTAATACTAATGAAGACAGAATGTCTCCTGTAAACATGACATCTGCCCTGGTAGCTGCAGTTGTTTGGGGGTGATGTTCTTTTCTTACAGTCATCTTGAATACAAATGTTATTTTGGACTTCATTTTTAAAATGTGATTCATAGAGACACACCATGTACTTTCTGGGTAAATATTTTAGTTCTGAATAGAAACTTTTTGAACTAAAATGCCCAGCAAGTATATTAAGGGCTGCCATAATAGGAAAAAAAATTGAAATTCCACTAGCCCAACTGTTTTCTCAACAGATAATTTGCAACATAAGATGCAGCTGTGGTAACATTGATAGACAGCAGTTTAGCCTCTAATGAAATGCCTCTAATAAAGAAGAACCTGTCATTTTTTCACTGCAATCTGCTCCGTTGTCGAAAACTGTTTTATCATTATGATTACAGTAGTTAAAAATCTGTTTCCATGCCATTTCATCCATCAGTTCTATTTCTTACCTCAGGAGCAATAAAAAACAAAGGGTTTTCCATCTTTGAAATGGCTGTCTTCTGAAAGATAAGAGTAACAACTTATATCAATCTGATTAGCCATTCCCTTTTTCCACAGGAGATCACAGCAACCAGTGCCCTAATGGGTTTAGTTTGGATTCTTCTGGTCCCTACTGTTCAGGTAAGAGAATCCACAAACCTGACCATTGCAAAAATTGCAGCACACCATATATTCTCCTTCCTCTTTCATGGACTGTTTTTTCCCCTTTCAGTTATCAAAACAAAAAGGTAGTAAAGTACTGTTGGTATAAATGTCCTTCCAGGTGTTTATTTATTTTATTTTTTAAAAAGGGGGTTATTTTCAGTGGTGGAAAAATCCAAAATTGCCCGAGGAAATAAACTGGCAGGTATATCTGAAATGCTGGAACTTGTTTTTACAATGTGGAGCTCCTAGCTTTAGCATATAACATGTTCTTTTAAATAAAACTGAATTGAAGATTGTTTTTCTTTTTTGATGTGCTTGGTAGTGAGTGAGTTCAAGCAACATCTTCAACCTGGGTAGAATTTCAATGTGATGGTTCCTGGTTTCTTTTCCTTACTATTATTGTACAGGTGCTATCATTGTTGGAATTTCTTGTTGTGGGGAATAGAATCTGGGGACGTGAAAGATTAAATTTCTAGCAGACACCATGAAGCTGTTGGGCTACAGATTGTATTCTTAGGTATTTAGCCATCTATTAATTATTCTGTTTTTTTCTCCCATTAGATGAAGATGAGTGTACAACTCAGAAACCATGTTCCCATATATGTCACAATGTTGTAGGCACCTATTACTGCTCCTGTGCCAAGGGTCTTACTATATCAGCAGATGGAAGAGCATGTCAGGGTAAGCATCACTTTCTAAAATCTCTTGGAGGACAATTAGTATCCCTGAAATCTAGGTGAGACCAAGGAATAGCTTCTCCAGAGTGAGGGACCACCATAACTTCTCCAGTACAGTTCTATCTCATGAGTAATTATTTGTGGTAGGCAGTTGTTCTTAATTAGGGAATTGGGGACCCAGAAACAACAATGGAGAATAAAGGAGTCATAGATTGAAAAGAATAAAATGGCTTCTCTTTAAAGACCAGAAGGTAGCACAATAGCTGATAAGCTTCAATATATTTTTTGATTATGCCCTTTTAGGCTGCTTCTGTATACTATCTTTTCCTGAGAAAATGGATGCTGCTTCTCCCATGATGATATATTGAGATATGTCTATGCTTCAATAGAGCCTGTATTCCCATTTGAACTATATTATACTTTTGTATTGCTATTTAATGCAGATATTGATGAGTGTGCCTTAGGGAGGCATTCATGCTTGGTTGGCCAAGACTGTGAGAACATTATTGGCTCATATCGCTGTGTGGTTCAATGTGGGATTGGTTTTAGAAGAACACCAGATGGATTGAGTTGCCAAGGTATGGAAATGACAATATGCACCAAACACTTTCATTAAAGGGCCTAATGCTCATTAAATAATACTTTCATGGGGATAAGGTGTTCTCTAGAATAGTAAGAAACAGATTGGAAAAACATGTACTGAGATTTTGCTTTCTCACAATGTGGTTTTCTGATATATATATATATATTTATAATTTCTAAGTATCCAATATTTTTAATAGTCTTCCATTCAGATGAGCTAGGGATAATATATGCTAGTAACTTTCTGATTTCAATCACAAGTTTTTAACATGTGCCTTTAAATTGCATTGAGCTGAAATTTCAACAATTATTATTTCAAATTCAATTTCAAAGCATTTGGTGTTGGGGCTGCCGTCCATGAGTACTATTACTTAGCTACTACTTAGGCAAAGTTTTGAGGTCATGATTATGTCCCTGAGGCAGAAACATGACTCAGTAATTGATTTTATACCACTCATAACATTATCTCATCCCCAACCCACAGCTGAGGCAGTTTAATCTTGTCTTTAGAAAAATAGTATTTTTTTTCTTTTTCCACTAAAATTTTGGCTATGGACATCACCTAGCATATTCCAACAATAATGTGGTTGCTGATGAGGTCAGGGATCAGGATCTACTCAGCTCCTGTTGGCCACTTTAGACTGTTGTGAGTCTGCCCTCTAGTCTCCATTCAGAGAGGATTTTGTCCTGGGCCAGAGAACAGACTAAAAAGGCTTAACTAGCACTGTCTGAAGTGTATTACTTCCATTCTCAGATTTAATGCCTGAGTGCACTAATCCTGTTAATTAGGAGAAGAAGGTCGCGTGGACCAAGATGGGGATCCTCTAGTCTTCTTACCTGATTTCCAGCTCTGTCTCCCTAACCCTAACCAGAGGAAATGGCGGGGACCAACTGCACATGCATTTAAATATTTTGGGGGGGGGCACTTATTTTCACGAAGGGCTTATTTTCGGGGAGGGTTTATTTTAGCCTGTGTGCTCAAAAGCCCGATTGGGCTTATTATCCGGGGAGGTCTTATTTTCAGGGAAACAGGGTGTATAACAGGTATGACCCAAATACTGATGACTTCGATGGTGTTTCCACTATTCAAAGTTGTCTTTAATAATTTTCTTATTCTTTATATTCATTTTTACTAATAACATTTTAACTTATCCATGCTTGATGTCATAGACCCTCATAAGAAGGGTAGAATATGGTCAATTAAAAGATAAAAGGTATATCAAAATCTAAAACAATGATCACTTTTAAAAAGCTAAAAAATATAAAACAAAGTATATATAACAAAAGTCTAAAAAAAAATCTAAAAGGAGGGATAGGAGCATTAAAGGGATGCAGAAGAATATAAAGTTAGTAGTGACAGATTATATCTATCAAATTACAAAACACTCTAGTGTGATGAACTAGAGACTTATTTAGTCTGGTTTATGGCATAGGTCTGTGATGGCAAACCTATGGCATGCATGCCAGAGGTGGCACGCAGCACCCTCTCTGATGGCACGTGAGCTGTCGCCCCAGCTCAGCTCCGCCGTGCATGCGGGCATGCCTTCTGCTGGCCAGCTAATTTTTGCATCTGCCGCGCATGTGGGAGAAGTGCGCACATGCACAGGGGTGGGGGAGCGCGGGGGATTGCACACATGCGTGGGGGGAGTACGGGGGATCACACGCACATGTGGGGGCAGAGAGTGCGGGGGGCGCATGCGCAGGGGGTGGGAGAGAACAGGGAGGTATGTACATGCATGGTGCGGTCGCACGGGGGGGCATGCACGCATTGCATTATGGGTGCAGGCACGTGGGCGTGCTGTCACACACACACACACACGGTTTCAGCATGTGATGACAAAAAAGTTAGCCATCACTGGCATAGGTAATCTTCTGATGGATTTTAAGAACTGCACAGAACCTAGCAACATTACATGTTCTAGAGCAGGTATCTCCAACCTTGGCAACTTTAATCCTGGCAGACTTCAACTCCCAGAATTCTGGGAGTTGAAGTCTGCCAGGATTAAAGTTGCCAAGGTTGGAGACACCTGTTCTAGAGGAAGTCAGTATCTGAAAGCTTCAGGGAGTTGTAGAATTTTGAAGTCTGGATATTTGTGAAATAACGATAAACTGGGAATTATACATATCTGACTGTCATACAGGCACTGGAAAAGCACATACTATGTTGCTTGTGTGTGTCCAGAGACATGAGGGCATTGACTCCTTGGATAAGGAGCTTTCCTACAGTATAGACAGAGGAGTAAAAAATAGCCAACCTGGACAACCACAAAGCACTACAAACACTTTTCATGATGTAATAAACCTAGAAGCAGAGTAGAAATCATCCTTTCTTCCTTCTGGGTTTTGCTTCTGCTCAGCAGCAAAAGTGCCAGGTTGTTTTCTAGCATTACAAAGTTGGATGCAAAGAAATAAGTCAAAATGTATTTATTATTATTCAACAGATGTAAATGAATGCCAAGAGTCACACCCTTGTCAACAGCATTGCTTCAACACCATTGGAAGCTTCCATTGTGGATGTGATCCAGGCTATCAGCTGAAAGGCCGAAAATGCACAGGTACAAATTTGACATAATCCAAAGTGGGACTGGAGTGGCTTTTCACTTGTGGGTGAATACTTTACCCAGCACAACCGAAATTTAACAGTCACTGAATATACTTGTACATAGTGGATTCTGAACATTCAGACAATTTATTTCCATGCTTTTTGAAGTGTAGTTTTTCACTATGTTGATGTAATTAATCATTATTCCTGGACTTGCAATCTCCATAGCTGAAATAAAATAAGTACTTGGGGAAATTCCTTTTCTCTTCAAGATCAGTTTACCTGCAAAACAGTAGATGTGATTCAGTGGTAAATGGGTTGTTTTAGCAGAAGCCCTGAGAGATGTCCTGTCAGCAGCCTTGAAGTTTCCAGTTATTCTACTCCATTCAGATATTTAGAATGTCAACTGATGTGATTCTGCATTCCCTTTTCCTCAATAGGGTTGTCCACTGTTTGCAGAAAAGATGCTATCTCGCTCCTGCTTTGGAGAAGATGGTGGGGTGGCAGGGAAGTCACAGAAAGATTGCCCTTTGAACAGACAAGGCAACAGTGAAATTTAATTATTTAATTTCATTTTGCTTTTTTTAAAAAAAAAAATAGATGTGAATGAATGCAGACAAAATATATGCAGATCTGACCAGTTATGCAAGAATACACGAGGTGGCTATAAATGCATTGACCTGTGTCCAAGTGGAATGACCAAAGCGGAAAATGGAACATGTATAGGTTTGTACATTTATTTATATTATTTTCAGGGTATAACAGAGAACAAGCTGTTTCAGTTATCTTCTACTCTTTCTCTCAAATTTCTGAATGATAGTCATGGATCATTGATATTACCAAATATACCATATTTTTCGGAATATAAGACGCACCGGACTATAAGACGCACCTACCTTTTTTGGTGAAGAAAACAAGAAAAAGAAATCTGCCTCTGCCTCTGAGCAATTTTGCCTCCTTGCAGCAAACAGCAAACAGCCTGCTTTACTTTCATTTTCGTTTTCAGAATAGCTTGATTAGCACAAGGAAAAAGAAGTATCTGTTCCAGTAATTTACCTCCTTGCAGCAAAGGGTGGGGGCCAGTGGGTGGGCGGGGCTACATTCGGTGTATAAGACGGACCTAAATTTTCACCCCCTTTTAGGGGGGAAAAGGGTGCGTCTTATACTCTGAAAAATATGGTAATCATGAATATTACATGAACCTATGATGGTCACAAAAAATCTAGACACTTTAGTGCCTTTTTCAACTAACACATTTTATTAAAAGACATTAGCCTTCATGAGTTGCAGCTTACTTCATCATATCAGTATAGCCACTCTCTATATATCTGATGAAGTGATCTGCAGTTCACAAAAATCAAAGCCTCTAAATAAAATGTGTTAATCGGAAAAAGTTTTCTGACTTTTTGCTACCATAGACTACACGGCTCTTTTCCGTGTTATTCCTCATTTCCTGCTGGTGAAAAATATTCTGACATTACTTTTTAAGAATATAAGAAGTGAAAATGAGCAGATTCAAGATAATCTACATGTTCTTTAGAAGGCATCTGGCACTAATTTGACTAACATGAGATGGGCAGCCATATAAATCTGATTAATAAATATTTATAACTGACACATAAATATTTCGAAACTGAAGTATGATAAAAAAAAAAAGTTGAGGAAGGTTTGCAACCCTGTAAGTATATATTCTTATCAAGAGAAAGAAATATTTTCTTTTTCCTAATGCAAGATGTTATTTTTCCTCATCAGATATTGATGAATGCAAAGATGGTACTCACCAATGCCGATACAACCAGATATGTGAAAACTCAAAAGGAAGTTATCGGTGTGTGTGCCCAAGAGGCTATCGATACCAGGGAGTTGGAAGACCGTGTGTGGGTAAGTCAGAATCTGGAATTGAATAAACTTTAGGTCTAACTATAGATAAGAATTTGAATGGCAAATTGTGATTTGGAGCATGTGAATCTGGGAAAGATATGGTGGCCTTTAATAAGTTTATATGATGAGTGTTGCCCCCTTGGGTTCCAAATTACATTATGCTCTTTGAATCCAGATTACTTTCACAGCTCTAATAAATATGAATAATATTCTTGTGAATATCACCTGCTATTGGTAGCTGTCTATGAAGCTCAAGGTGCTACGGTATTCTTGAAATTAGTAGTTTCCAGAGGATTGGGCTTTTAAGACTTTTACTGTGGGAAAGAAGCCCCTCAGCTTCTAATTTTTTTTTTTTTTTTAAATTTGATTTATATGCCGCCCTTCTCCGGAGACTCAGGGCGGCTTACAATGCTTTAAGCAATAGCCTTCATTCTTTTGTATATTTTATACAAAGTCAGCTTATTGCCCCCACAAACTGGGTCCTCATTTCACCTACCTTAGAAAGGATGGAAGGCTGAGTCAACCTTGAGCCTTGGAGAGATTCGAACCAGCAGAAATTGCAGGCAGCTGTGTTAATAACAGGGTGCACTAAACCCTTGTACTATCAAGGCTCTTATTTCATGTATGAATGCAAAAAAATCCCAGGAAATATAACTATTCACATAAGCTAAACATTTACCTAGGGCACATTTTTCCACTCAAATGGGCATAGTAGAGCAGGAATGGGACTCTTTGTCCCACAAATGGTCCCTACCTCTAACAGGCACTCATATTTCCTATTTGTATAGGGAAAAGTTGATATACAATTTTAATGCTCCCTTTAAAATTCATGTGCTTTAAACACCGTTAGTGGCCTTTACTGTAATCATAGTAAGAAAATAAACAAAATAAAATCTGGACATTTAAGCATGAGATATCTTTAACACAGAAGTGACATGCTTTCTTTAAAGTTCTCTGCAGATTCAAGGGCTGTACACTTATAGCAGGGGTGAAATGCTCCCGGTTGGGACCGGATCGCCCATCCGGTAGCGATGGCGGCGGGTGGTTCAGAGAACTGGTAGCAAAAATCCCTGCAACCCCCCCCCCCCTCCACCATGCACAGCTGAGCCACACGATCATCAGAGGCTTTTTTTTTTACTTTTAAAAGCATTTTTTCTACAACTTCTTCCTCCGAAAAAATGCTTTTAAAAGTTAAAAAAAAAGCCTCCGATGATCGCGCGGCTCAGCTGGGATCGTCAGAGGCTTTTCAAAGCATTTTTTTGTTCCCAGCTGAGTTGCCAGATCGTCAGAGAGACTTTTAAAGCATTTTTTTCTGCAACCTCTTCAGCGGAAGAGGTGGTTAAAAAAATGCTTTGAAAAGCCTCTGACAATCCCAGCTGTGTTGCCTGATCGGCAGAAGCTTTTCAAAGCATTTTTTTGCATTTGCAGAAAAAATGCTTTGAAAAGTTAAAAAAAAAATGGCCACGCCCACCCAGTCACATTACCCCCCACCACTACCAACCCATGCCCACAGAACCGGTAGTAACAAATTTTACATTTCACCCCTGACTTATAGTATATATTTCAATTCATTGTCATTCAAAAGATTCTATATTTTAAAACGTAAATTTGTCCAAATTTCCTTCAAAGTACCATTGTGCCCAGGCAAATTTACACAGGATCATAATCCCTGTCTTGCATTAGGGAACACTTGAATATCATTGCAGGAACCTTGCGACTATTTAAAGGTTAAGAAAATGCTGAAAAATTCCAGATCGAGAAAAAGCAAGGCCTCTATTTTGTTCACTGTATGTAGAGAACACTTAATTTGCTGTAAAAATGTGCATATTTAGCTAGGGTGATCTCATGGTTTTCATCAAATGTTGCGCAAGAAGATTAATGCATGTACTGTCTATGTTTTGTGGTTTTAGAATCACATTTGTAATTTCAGCATATTCCTCAGACTGATGAGTTTTTATGTGTGTTTTTTTTTTTGTTTATGTGTGTTTTTCTCCTTCCCCTTGTTACATGATGTGTTTGGAATCATGTCCCATGAGCAGACATTAATGAATGTGAACAAGTGCCTAAACCTTGTGCGTATCAATGCGCCAACATGCCCGGCAGCTTCAAGTGTATCTGTCCTCCTGGACAACATTTATTAGGCGATGGCAAATCTTGCGCTGGATTGGAGAGGTTCCCAAATTATGGCACTTATTACAATAGCTATAATTATGCTCAGTACTCCCCCATGAGAGACAACTATCGACCTCAACAATATATCAGGCACTCCTCCAATCTCTACAGCTCCTACTCAGAGTATAGGAACAGCAGAATTCCCATCGCCAGGACTAGAAGAAATGTTAGAGAGCCTTGCCCTGAAGGCTATGAGGCAAGAAATAACAAATGTATAGGTAAATGTCACGCCTATATATGTGTGTATATGTATGTACTGTATATGTCTGTACATATGATGCATATTCTTTCTTTCTTTTTTCCTGCTCATTCCACTTGGGATCTGCCAACAAAGGCAGGTTGTCATTATTAGAGTTCATCTTTAAAGCTCTAAAGGCCTATCTACATGAATGAATGTATTTCTTCATTTATTCCTACCCGATTAGAAAGACTTTCAAAGGTTCTTTGTTGGGTGTGGTGGCCAAAAATGAGTACAATAAAAGCTGACTGTTTCCCCAAATTGCAATGCTGTTAATAGCAAGGTATATCCAGGATCTTCATTGCTTAGAATTAGACCCAAAACTAAGAGTTTCTTCTTTCAAAATATTATTACTGCAGGCTCTTAAAATGTTTATACGGTGGACTTAAGAAAGTACAAGTAGTCACTTAACTACAGTTGGGTTCTGGAAACTCCATAGCCAAACATGGTTGTTAGGTGAAACATCATATGACCACAATGACTTAGGACAGCACTTCTTCTGCTGGTCATTAAGGAAGTCAAGCATGGCCATTAAGTGAGATATCACATGACCATGACTTGCAATTTCATTTTCTGGCTTCTCCATTGATTCTACTGGTTAGAAGCCAGCTGGGAAGTGTGTGAATGATAATCACATGACCACCAGGCATTGAGATGGTTGTAAACCATCTGCCAGTTGCAAGGCACTTGAATGTCAGTCATGTGACCACAGGGTTGCCGCAACGTTAAATGTGAGGACTGCTCCCAAAGTTATGTTTCTAGTGCAGTCATAATTTTGAACAGCTGCTAAACAGGACAATTGTTAAGTGAAATCTGCATGGTTTCGCTCTGTTAGTTTTATATCTATAACTGATTCTGAAGACTGTTTCCTATTGTGAGAATGCAAAAAGAAGGAGGAAATGAGAGGAGAAGTTGCTTTAAAAAAATGCACTGAGAGCTTCAAACATGGGATTTGTTCATTTTCAATGCAGCCATTAAGAACAATGATTTTAATGCTATTTAATTGTACAATTGCCACAAACACACGTAAAAATGAGGTTGATAGGCCCTTTCTTCCATCTCATTAAGAGCTTTTAAAACATGTCAAATAAACATTTCATGGTCAAATTAAAGGATATTTTAAGATATTTAGTTGCATCTTTCCCCACTTATTCAAAGGAAGATGAAGAGATCAATTTCCGATCAACATGGCAGGATTTTTTTGGGTTTAGATCCATTCTAGATTGGAACTCATGCAGTGCTTAAAAGAAGTTTGAACTTCACTCTCTTGTGTTTAATCTCCTATGCTTCATCTCCATCTGATCCAGTTTCCCCCTCTTAGAACATTGTTTATTTAATGGATGTATCTGCTTATGTTAGCTGAAAAAGATATAACTTCCCAAACAAGCAGCAGATGTGACACGAAGGGCATGAGCTGACTGGTACTTTTTCATGTGAGTAGAAGCACATTTGCCCAACATTTAAAATGTTTAGGTGCATCCATTTCCTAGACCAGTGGATCTCAACTTGTGGTCCACGGACCCATGGAAGAGAACGCAATGTTGTCACAGTGGGTCCGCAAAGTCTTGAAGAAATGTTATGATTTAAATTTTGAGTTAAGTCTTGGGGAATCCATGGTCATGGTCAGGGGCGGGTTCCACTTACCTTTACTACCAGTTCACAATGGGGCTGCACGCACAATCTTCTGCACATGCGCAGAAGCGTTCTGATGATGTCGGGGTCGGTAGGCGGAGCCTCCCACCAGTTTTACTACCGGTTCTATAGAACCGGTGCGAACCGGGGGCAACCCGCCATTGGTCATGGTCCATTTGGTCCATGGGCCACAAAAGGCTTTTAAAGGAGGTCCTTGGTGAAGAAATGGTTGTGAACCACTGTCCTATATGAAAGACTAAATAAAAGCAAGCTGGATTACCCTGATGCTTCAGGTCATTGTTTTATAACAATGTTATTTCTTCTCAGAAGTTCCCAAATCTATGATGAATAATGTTGTCTGATTTTCTGAATGAAAGATGCTGAGCTTGTTGAGACTATGAGGGAGGCCTTTGTACTCAGTGAGGGATTTCCCCTGGGGAGTTATATTTTATGCTCCTGGCTCCTAAAAGACAGAAGTAACTTTGGCAGTGATGATTCTGTCCTTCTCTGCCAGCCTTCAGAATGGTGTGGACTGAATCTCAGGCTTTGAGTCTTCTCACTTCTTCAGACATACTATGGTGCTGCTGACAGACATTTTTACAACTAGCAGTTATCAACTTTATATTCTCTTTACTTTCTGTTTTGAAGGATTGGACAAGAGGCTCCTTGTCTAATAGTTGAAAGGACTTCAAAAATAGCTTTATATGTCAACCTCAAAAGCTCTGATTGTGGCAGGATTCCTCAGATTTGCTAAACTGCATTTGCTAAAGAAAAAAAATAGTCTAAATACAGCAAAACTCTAGTTGTATATGTCTGTGTCTGTGTGTTGGAATTTAATATTTGGAATCTTGCCTTAACTGAGCTTTCCTCTCTTAGCCTGTCACTTTACATAGAACCTAAATGTTTGGGTGTGTGTTTTTTTTAATTTTTGCAGACATTGATGAATGTGAGAACAGAGGTGTATGTCAGCATGAATGCAGAAATACCTTAGGGAGTTACCAGTGTTTTTGCCCATCGGGTTACCGAATCATGCCCAATGGTAAAACATGTCAAGGTAAGAAAATGTCTTGACAGTGTGGAAAAATTAAAGTACAAGAATTAAAATTCATCAGTATAGTTCATCAGTGCCTTAGAAATACATTTCAGTTGATATTATGGTAGATAGTAAGTATCTTAATCCATTAATTGTTTCAATAATGGCCTTCATTCATGTGAGAGTTTTCCAAGAGTTGTCTTTAAGGTAAGGCAGGGCTCCTATCTGCTCATACTGAAGACTACTAAGTTAATTAGTATATTTTGCACATCACTAAGAATATAGATGTAGGGGGCGCGATGGATCAGTGGTTAAAGATACTGAGCTTGTCAGCTCGAAAACTGGCAGCCTGGATTTGAGACCCGAGCCCTGCATGATAGGGTGAGCTCCTGTTACTTGCCTCAGCTCCTGCCCACCTAGCATTCAAAAGCAGGCAAATGCTAGTAGATAGATAAATAAGTACCACTCTTGTGGGAAGGTCACAACCTTGGCATACAGTCATGCTGGCCATATGATCATAGAAATGTCTTTGGACAATGTTGTCTAAGAGACAGAGATGAGCACTGCCTCCTAGAGTCAGACACAACTGGGAAAGGGAAACCTTTACTTTTACCTTTAAGAATAGCAAGAGCGGTAGCACTTACCCTTATATACCGCTTCACAGTGCTTTACAGCCTCTCTAAACGGTTTACAGAATCAGCATATTGCCCCCAACAATTTGGGCCCTCATTTTACCTCAGAAGGATGGAAGGCTGAGTCAACCTTGAGCCTGTTGAGATTTGAACTGCCAAATTGCAGGTAGCCGGCAAGCAGCAGAAGTAGCCTGCAGTACTGCACTCTAATCATTGCGCCACCGCAGTGGATAATAGGAAAGGGAACAGTTCCTTATAGGAACACAAATAAGATGACTGCATAAATCACAATTTTGGGACAAAGAGTTTTCATTTCTTTTTAAATGTAAAACTCTTTGGGATCTCCAGTGAGAGCCTGACACAAAATCATAGCAAAACACAGGGAAAAGGAAATGAGTGTCCACTTGGAATTAAAATGTGTAACAGTTAGCCTTTTCTTTCTTTTTTTAATCTTATATTTTAATATATTTTGTGGGAAGCAAATGGCTCCAATGGAAAGAAGTTATTTGTTCTATTTATTCATATGCATAATTTATAAAATATTCCTTTATATGCATGACAATGATGGTTCTGTGTCATTCCCTATTGGTGCTGTTTATCTGGGATGCAAAGTAAAAAAAAAAATGAAATCAATGAATGGCCTATCTGAAATTGTCATCCCTTTTGAATTATATCAGACGTAGATGAATGCCTTGAACAAAACATCTACTGTGGACCAAACCGCATGTGTTTTAACATGAAAGGAAGCTATCAGTGTATAGAAACTCCTTGCCTTCCAAACCACCAACGAGATCGTCTTTCTGGGTATGCTTTAACTTCATCTCTCTATGTTTCCCAGGTGTTCTTTATGATTTGGTAATTCAGTAGAGCATAACACACACACACACACACACACACACACACACACACACACACACACACACAGTCCTCATTTAGCATGCACAATTGGTACCAACAACTTGATCTTTAAGCAAAGTGGAACAGTGCAACAGTGCTTATGTTCTTACTTCATACTTTCCTTTGCTTTACAGACCTGTAAAGATCATAAATGCAAGAATTTACAAGTTACTTTTTTTAAAATCACTGTTGTTACTGTGAAGGGTTGGTTAAAGAAGCAGTCGCTAAACAAGGGGCATTTGTAATCTTGAAGTGCTGCCTGAATTAAGTGCTGTTTAATGTTAATTTAACAATCTACTTAAAAAGTGTCTCAGTTTGGGTAAGCTGAATGTGATGACTTAAAATATACATTTATTTTAATTTACTTATATACATTACCATCATATTGTTCCACTTCCGGGTAAACATGTAATGCAAAATGGGAATAAGAAAGAGTAAACTGAAGTACAGTAATTAAAAATACAAAATAGGAATACTTCTTCCAAAATTCACTTCAATTTCATCACAAATCAGACTTGCTAGAGGCAATATAAAAGGGATGTGGTGGCTCAGTGGCTAAGATGCTGAGCTTGTCAATTGAAAAGTCGGCAGTGCAGCGGTTTGAATCCCTAGTGCTGTGTAACGGGGTGACCTCCCATTACTTGTCCCAGCTTCTGCCAACCTAGCAGTTCAAAAGCACATAAAAAATGCAAGTAGAAAAATAGGGACCACCTTTGGTGGGAAGGTAACAGCGCTCCGTGTGCCTTTGGCATTTAGTCATGCCCGCCACATGACCACAGAGATGTCTTTGGACAACGCTGGCTCTTTGGCTTTAAAACGGAGATGAGCACCGCCCCCTAGAGTTGGGAACGACTAGCACATATGTTTCTATATAAATAATCCACAGAATCACCTAACTATATTATGGGTCCAATCAATCCAACGATGATCTGGATTTTACAACTGTGGCTAAGATTTGATGAAGCAAGGTAAAGAATAGTAGAAATTGATTAGATTAATTCTAGACTAATATCCACAACTGTTTCTTTTCAGATCGTGCCTCAAGAACTGCCTGCCCAATGACTTGGAATGTGCCTTGAGCCCTTATGCCTTGGAATACAAACTTGTATCTCTCCCATTTGGGATTGCGGCCAATCAGGATCTAATTCGATTAGTTGCCTACACTGAAGATGGAGTGGTGCACCCAAGGACCAGTTTCCTTATGGTGAATGAGGACACGAGCATCCCCTTTTCACTCAGAGATGAGAACTTGAAGGGGGTGGTGTATACCACGAGGCCTCTGCAAGAGCCAGAGACATATCGGATGAGAGTCAAAGCTCTTTCTTACAGCAGTGATGGAGCCATTGAATATCAGACCACTTTCATAGTCTATATAGCTGTGTCTGCTTATCCTTACTAGGAGAAGCATTGCCCAAAATAATCAAAGTATGTTAACCACATGCATTCATCCCGCTGGGTGTCACCACTTCCAGAATGACTGCCTCATCTCTAAACAGTTGTAGACTGTGCAACTTGGGAGAAAATGGTGCTACGTTTCTTATTTTTGACTGCCAATCTTGTTGCAATAATGTCATCTTGACAAATATACCTGTAGTCTATGAATCATTGGAATCTTACCACATGCTTTATTTATTACACTGGAGCAATCACCTCCCAAAGATTGTTCTGCTGACTCTTTGGAACTAGTTAGCGATAGTAATTAGGCAATAATTTAGTGCTAAAAGAATAACATGTAAGAATGTTTTTATTTCTTTCCCAAGCATGAAAACAAAATAATGTCCATGATACAGTATGAAAATAAATATGGTATGGTTGGTTGGGTTTTTTTTTTCTTTTTACAAAATAACAAGAAATGTTTCATAATTACAATAGTTTTATTTAACACTTGGTGGAAAAAATAACTTTCCTGGATATGACACAAAGGTAAGATAGTAATTGGTAATAATTGAAATATAGTTGTAAGAAAAACAGGACAGATTGTGAGAATCCCAGATAGCTGTTTGCACATAATGCACAGCAGCAATAACAGAATAACAGAATTGGAAGGGACTTTGGAGGTCTTCTAGTCCAACCTCCTGCTCACGCTATACCATTTCTGACAAGTGGTTATCCAGTCTCTTCTTAAAAGCCTCCAGTGATGGGTACCCACTATTTCTGAAGGCAAGCTGTTCCACTAGTTGATTGTTCAAGCTGGCAAGCTTCCTCAGTGCAAACAAATAGTAGCCAATTTTTCCTCCAGAGGGGATACATCTATCACATGACTGAAAACTAAAGCTGTAATAAATCCCTAATGCAGGAAAGATAATTGCCCTTGCCCTAAAGTAGTACAGTTTATAGCTACTTTATATGGTGTACAAGCTAGGATCAACAGTCAGCATTTGCACTGGTTACTTAGAACAAGAAATCTGGTGAAATGTGCAAAGAAGGAATTTCAGCTTTCTTCTTCAAGGGATAATTAAAGAATTTAAGATTATATTAGAACTTGCTTACCCCAAATACCAAGTTTGGTTTTAAAAGTGTTAGACGTCAAAACACTGTATAAGGTGGTAATAAACTCTGGAAGTAATTTTTGCCAAGATGTATTCTATTTTTATGAAAGTATATGTATATATAAGTTTGCTTGTATGTGTTCTCTATACAATGTAAGGGCTTTTTTTCCCTCAAAAAAAAGAAAACAAAAGAAAAACAAATGTTTTACCAAAGAATTTTGTTTATGCAGTGGTACTAACCAAATAAAACTTCACTTTCTCTTTTTTACTATTAAATATAGCAAGATTGTTATAAATTGTTTATTATTCAATGTTTCCAAAATCTGTTTCATTTTCTAGATTAATGCTGCCATGAATGGTTACGATGGTTACCATCCAAAAATGGTTACCAAATTGTGATATTTTTTTCTTGTGCAAGATATTGCACTAATGATATCATTATAAACTTATACAGTATATTTATAATACTATTGAATAATTATAATTATATTGAATTAAATATAATTATTATATTGACTTAAAATTAAACTATAAATTAAGATTTAATACAAATAAAATCCAGTCAAAATTAGATTTTGGAGTAATGCCACTATTCCTCTGGGGAACGTGTGCTCTGCAACAACACTTACATTCCATATCCCTTATATTGAACTTATTGAATTTACTCAGTATTCCAGTTTCTAATGACTCTGAACAACCTACAGCAAATCAGGTTAAAAACAGAATGTCTAAAAGATCAAAATATCTCTGCATCAGGATCATCAATTAATTTACCAAAACTCAAACTCACCCATAGGGAGCAACCCAACCTCAATGCTTGTTGCAATTGCCACATTTTAAATTTTCTGAAAACCAATAAGATGGAAGTCACCTAAATTTCTGAAGGAATGTAGAAGGAGAACAGCAATGGAAATGACTCACATTCCCTCATTGAAGGGATATAGAGATCTAACTTTACCAGATCTCACTAGATCAATAGTTAGTTGATCTAGTTAGAAACTGTGCTTGCTTCTACCTGAGCTGCTACATTCTCAGGGGTGTCAAACTGGTGGCCCGTGGTCCAGATGCGTTATGCGCAGGCCACGCCCACCCCAGTTCCGCAAAGGGAAAACATTGCAATACATCATGTGACGGCAATGTGATGCGGCAAGTTTAACACTTGTGTTCTAGGTTATCTGTAATTTTCATATGTTCTTCATGGGTAATCTCATGTAGAATGTATTGCAGTGATTGAAAAGCTTACTAAAGCATCTATGAATAATGAGAACTTCCTATTCCAGGAGAGATTGTAACTGGTGCACAAGATGGAACTGTGCAAAGAACGTCTAATTACAACTGCCACCTGAGCAATAGCTTTGAGTATAATATGACTCTTAAATTAGTTCTGTCTGTAATAACTAAATTACACTTACTTTCCTAGATAGCGTCTGAATTCAGTGTCTCTCCATCTTAGTCTAAGTCTGTCTGTCTGTATACAGACTCTAATAGCTTCCAGATGCCACGTTATCACTTGGTAACATCATCTCTTCAGCCTAAATGTAAAGATGACAATCACTTGCATACTGACAATATATGAAAAATGACCTAACAGATCAAGTATATGTTAAGTAAAAGCGGGGAATGCATTGACTTTCTCTACTGCATGTTGTTCTGAAAGATGACATCACTCTGAAAGTTTTGACTAGGAGTCTTGGTGACTGCTTTGACACCTGGCATGAGAGGTATAGTGTGTGGAACATCAGATGTTTCCCTCTACAGCTTTTCTGTACCATCCTGCTAGTTCCAACTATCCTACAGGTTTTGTCCCTGAACTTCAAATAGACCAGGGGTGTCAAATCACGCCGTCATGTCGTCATCACATGACGTATCATGACTTTCCCCTCCTTTTGCTAAACTGGGCATGGGCGTGGCCAGTGCGTGATGAATCCAGGCCATGGGCCACAAGTTAAACACCCCTGAAATAAACTCTCACAATTGATAGGTACATTTTACTCAGGAGGAAGCTGGTTCCCTCTATTACGTGCTGCCAGGTCCTGTCATACTTGGAGAACAAGATATGATAATTTTGGGCTTTGTTCCATGGAATTTGGAATATCCTTAGAACCATGGCTCCCAATTTATGAAGCAACAGCAAATATAATTTTTGCCTGAATAATTTGCTTTTCTGGGCGGGGGTGGGAAATGTTGTTAGACATTAATACTGCTGCAGGCTTGGGTGATTTAGCTTTTGATCTACTTCATATTGCCATATTATGGGAATAGAAAGATGGAGTGGCTGGTCTTCTTCAACACAGAGTGATCATTCCCAGATCAGACTGGTAGCTGTTGGTGCCCTTCCCAGATAAGTGAACTAGGAATTTTGACTGTATATTTCAAAATAACCATCTCGTTTTTTTTCAGCCACTCTCCCTTCAAATCTTTGCTGGTGGGATAGGAAAATGAAACATTGTCATTGACTGGATTTGGAGTTTGGGGAATGTGATTAATGAGGGAAGAGTTAGTTTAACTCTGAAAAAAAAGAAAGATCTGTTTGGGTCTTAAACTAATCCTCTTGCAGTTAATTGAGATCATCCTGAAACTCTGAGATCATCCTGTAACTCTGTCAAACATGTTTTTCTACAAACTGTGTAGAGTGTTGGAAAAATTAATTCGTATAACTTAATAATATTTCATTGCATCGTATAAGATCCATGCCTTCCTTTGTATACTTATATAGCTGTACATTATGTTAGGACAAGCAACTAATATGTATCTCAGTGGTTATTTCTTAATACATACCCAGTACCTATTTATCAACTGCACATAACATTTTTAATACAAATGCAAAGTTGCATCAGTTAGCATTTAAATTGTAAAAAAGTTTTAACTTTTTTTGACTTTCAGAAGCCAATTTATAAAATGATAGCTTGACTCTATATCATGATAGATTTTTTTAAAAAGTTGGGTGCAGTGTATGTCATGTTAACTCACTGTATTAAATGACTTCTATGCTAATGTTGTATTGTGATACTGATGAGGGCTCCAATGAAATAATGTTAATAGATTTCATTATTGGCGGATGGGTTGCTGATCTTCAGGACAGAGAGGCAGCTGGATGCTCTGACTTTGTGGAAATTTTTCAACTTGTGAACTGCAGTAGGACTTTTGGAATTAAAACAGCCTTGTTTCTGTCTACAGTACACTTGAGAGTGAAGCAGTTTTTACATAGATCCCAAACCTCAAAATTAAAGTTTATAACTCTGCTCTTGAAACATCTCATAGCTCAGAATTGTACACATATATGCGCCTGCATACATGTCAGTATATATTAAGAGTTGGCTTTTCTGTTAGACAGCATTTCCCAAAATGTGCACCAGGGCATGCTAGTATGCAATCAGAAAAGTGTTTGCATGTTACAGGAAAAGAAACTCTTAGCTGAAAAACCCAGCCATGAAAGAGATGATTTACGATATGTGAATCCTGCATTACATCCAAGAAACTTGAGTGAGCCCACCTAGGTTTGTCAGTTTGCCACCTCCCCTTCCCATTTTCTCCTCTATCACATCCTTTTCTTGGAGGGTGAGAACATTGGTTTTCTCATTTGGAAGATTGTCTTTAATCCTACATATGAACTATGACATAAGACTGTGCATACACTCTTGGGTCTTTCCCCGTTAGATTCTAGTGCGAGTATCTACACATATCTATACATTGGGTGCAGTTAGGCCGTTGTGTACTCCTGGTGTAAAATACCCAGCAAAATAAACGTGATGATCTTATCTTGCTGAGGGACCTACTTTTGAACTAATAAACTCTTGGTTTCATCAATGAATACAAATCTCAGTTCTTCATATTTTCTTATGGCCTTTGGTATAGCATTCTTGTTTAGATATTATGCAAAACACCATGCTGACTGTATTAGTTTTTTTTTAAAATCCCTTCCTTGCCAAAAACATTTTTTTTTGTTTTAAGATCCATTCTCTTTAACTTTCCAAATTGCACAATGCACAGCACTTTCCAAATTGCACAGTACAAAGCTGTGTAGAATTTGTAGGATTGCTTTATAGATTTTTATTTGATTTCTGTTCTGTGGGTGTTTGTGTTTTAATAGTGGTACTATGAACTATTGGGTGTCTATTGAAATGCAGTGGGTATACATGCAATGAATCAGTTGAGATGCCCATGACTAATAGATAGCTTTTTTTTTTCTTTTATGGGATGAGGGAAGGAGGAATAAATGCTTTTATTAGATATATTATATCAGGCTGCAAAAATCTAGACTACTCCTAAATGGTAGCAAAGGATTACTATCTAACCATTCATATTTTTATAGCTCAGCTATAGCATCTGTAACAATATAGTCTGCAGAGAAGCTTTTCCAAATCAGGCTGAATTACAGAAACTCTAAACCTTTTAACTTTTCTGACTGTAAATTGTAGGCGTTTTCAGGGGCTGGAAGTGGGCATCCTGAGAAATTAGAAAAAGTTGTTGGAAATGATTTTTCAGTTTGTCTTCTGGGAAATGGATATTTTGCAGTTGGTCTGGTGCTCCATCATAGATATTTTGTGAAAGTACTCTCAACATTCCAGAGTGCCACCTATCACTAGAAATTGTATAAGATACATTTTGAATAAATCACACGACAGTGTATTACTTTATTTTCTTGGTTTCTTCAGCTGCTGTTGTATACATTTTAAAACATATTATCTACATTAAATGGAAAAGATTGTACAGCTCTCTGCTATTCACTTTATGTTGTCTTGAATAGGAGGTAGCATAGTCCAAACTGAATTTTATTGACAAAATATAGTGCTTGCCTCTAAACACTAGGGCTGAGAAGGTGGTAGGCAATAAGTAAATAGCCCAATCTGAAGAGGAAAATGTGAGGTTATTTTAAATAACCATCCTGGCGTTAGATGAAAAAGAAAAACATTGTGATGAAAACATTAGCTCAGGTTGAACTCTACTTCCTTCAATGACACTCTTATTTACTTCAATAAATTGCCCAACTACTTTTAATTTGGCACAATATTTTCATAGCGGTCAAAAGTGTTTTCTTTGAGATCTTATTACATTGTCACAATATGCCTGATTGCCCAACATTCCTTTCAGTTGATCAGCGCTCAAGCTGCAAGTGCAACACATTAAGGTTAATTACTCCATAAATTTATGACAAGATATTTCCAAACATAATTATTTTTAGTAATACTCACACAGACACCATGCTTCCTTTATTTGTGGATACAAAGAGCGGTTAAGCGCAGATCCACTCTTTCTTTTGGTTCATCACCAGAATGGCCATTTGCTGCTTCCTGAGTGGAAAAATGAATTACATCACCCTTCTCTAACTTGCAGCCCATTGCAAATGCACCTGTGCCCAAATTTTCCAGCTTTGATTCAAATTTCTAAGTCCTTTACTGCCGAGTCTCAAGAGCTTCAACCTGTTTTAGTGGCAGCTCCAGTTCTGATTGGCTGTATTGTCAGGCATGTCCCCTTCCTTCCAGCATCAGGGGCAGCCATTTTGACCTGAGTGTGCTACAATTTATTGGTGAAGTAATAGATTATATCTTAAGATGACTGTATGTACTGTATGTGTGTGTGTGTGTGTGTGTGTGTGTGTGTATGTATGTATGTATGTATGTATATATGTATGTATAGTCTGCCTTTATTATTTTTTTACAAACAATCCAATATATCTAACACATCTCCCTCCTCCTATTTCCCCACAACAACAACCCTGTGAGGTGGATTGGTGTGAGAGAGAGTGACTGGCCCAAAGTTACCCAGCTGGCTTTCATGACTAAGGCAGGACTTGAACTCACAGTGTTCTGCTTTCTAGCCTGGTGCCTTAACCAGGCAGAAGTCCTTTGATCCTGTAACATAACTTTTCATGGTGCATCATTTTTGGAGGTAGAAGAATTCAAGCATATATATATTCTCATATTTGAAAGTCTATGACAGTGATGGCGAATCTTTTTGCCGTCATGTGCCAAAAGTGGGGGGAACGCGGGGCAGTTGTGAGTGTGCGTGCCCACACCCATAATTCGTTGCGCCCCGCCCTCTCGCGCATGCGCATGTGACTCCCCCGCACTCCCTTCACTTTTGGCACATGATGGCACCGTGGGCCCAGTAAGCCTGTTTTTCACCCTCCCCAGGCTCCAGAGGCTTTCTAGGAGCCTGGGGAGGACGAAAACAGCCTTCCCCATCCCCCTAGAGGCCTCCGGAGGCCGGAAACAGCCTGTTTCCCGACTTCCAGTGGGCCTGGAAGGCCCGAAAATCAGCTGGCTGGCACGTGCATGCGTGCTGGAGCTGAGCTAGGGCAATGCTTATGTGCCCACCGATATGAGGTTCGCCATCATGGGTCTATGAAGTGTGGATGCCAGCATCCATGCTGCCTGCATATAGATACCAACTGAAGAAGAGTCAGAGAGACTGAAAAAATAAATTCCTCTGCTCCTGTTGGAGAAATCAACAAAAATCCATGACCCTCTTCCTTCTGTATTTATATTCAGAGGAGATTCATTCATGTACTTCTCCTCAAATTTGTTTTCCCATATTTTATTTTCATTAGTCACAAAAATTAATTACACATTCACCAGAAAGACTTTTGTGGATGAAATTGACATGTTTTGTTAAGCAACTCACTTACTGATTGGGGCTGAATAATATAATATAAAAAGAACACTGCTTAGAGGGGGCCGAAAGCCCTACTAAGCAGGTACATACAAAAGTATGAAGGCTATTGCTTAATGCATTGTAAGCCGCCCTGAGTCTCCAGAAAAGGGCGGCATATAAATCGAACCAATAAATAAATAAATTTCCACTTTAAAGAGCCTAAAAACATTTGTCATGAGGACATTCAAGGACATCAGTAAATGCACTCAACTTCTTTACACTCTAGAAATAATTTTGAACAAGTTCCTGGATAATGAATGACTCTTGCATGGTGTTTTGATATTAATGTCTACGCAGGCATCATAAAACATGTACATACCAGAAAATGAGGGAATTTTTTTTTTTTACAAAGATATATGCTTTTCAAAAGATAGCAGTATACAAGTACTTTTGAGAATGCATGCATCTATTAGAGGTTACATACATCTTTTTAAAATCATGGTTCATATGTACAGATAAACAATGAAAAGTAAGTGAACAATACAATCAAAGCTTGCTATGTTTTACTATGAGGCAATGGGAAGCTATTTCAGAATGAAAGAGATAATGATGATGACGACTGTTGTGGTAGGGATGCTGGTGTTATTCTAATCATTCTTAAAAATTATATACAGAAGGAACACTTTTACAAAGTCCAGTAATTAGTTATTATTTTAGGTTTTGAAGTGAATGTGATATTGAAGCATTGATTTTTTTTAAAAAAATAATGTTCATATGAATTTCAGACGTTAAAAAAAAGTTTGTCTCAAAATATGAGAATGAATATGTCTGTTTTCCTGCCTATATCAAGATTTTTTTAGATTAGTGTAGACTGATTTAAATAAAATTGGTTGATCCAATCAGTCATCAGGACCAGAGGTTTGTTTTCTGAACTTTTGGACTCATGCTGGAGCCCATCCTGAGAGAACTTAAACTGTCTACCGTGGACCTTTCATTAAGAGGTCCCTAAGGGGGCATGCCTACTGTCCCTGTCCGACTCTCCCCATTTATATGTAATCATTCTATATGTTTATAGCTATGTTTTGCCTATTTATATCCTTTTATTTGTGCCAGTTTTTTTCATGTGTCCATGTCTATGTCTATACTGATACTTGTTTCCTTGTACTTGTTGACAAATAAATAAATAACAACAATAATAATAACAATAATAACAACAACAATAATAATAACAACAACTTCTCTCTGCTAGAGGGAAAAGTTCTCTGAGGATGGGCTCCAGCATGAGTCTGAAAGCTTGGAAAACTAAACCTTTGGCCCTGGTGACCGACCCAGACTGCATCCTGCAACATTATCTTAGGAAATGTATATTTGTCTTTATTCATGAAAATTGGTTGAAACTGGCCATCAGATAAAGATAAAGATATTATAAACATAATAATAATTATTATAAAGTCTTCAAAGTTGAAGAAGCTTTTATTGTGCAGCAGAAAATCATTTCTGATCAGAGATTTTATTGTAACTGTCTTGAGAAATTTGGCTATTGGACAGTTTTAAAGGTGTAATAAACTTATATATTTCTGTATATTTAGCACAGAAAGAGAAAAAGTCATGGGATGAGAGTCAAAGAAATGATCCTGAACGAAAGGGGCAGGACAGAATGATGTGGGCAGAACAAGCACATGTGTTGATGTTGTTGAGGAGAAAGGCTTCCTTATTTTATAGTGAAGTTGCCTCATTAGGATTCTCCATTCAAAGTGCCAAACTGATTTTTGTCTGATGTGGAATTTGGGAAGAAAGCTGGGAAATGACAGGATTTGGGGTGGTTTTCTGATGTGTATGGTACTCATGCTGTAGTGGACGGAAATAAATTGTGGGCCAATCCATTTACAATGAGGTAATGTCTCTTAAATAACAGCCAGCAGTCTATCTTATTTCATTAAAGTCCGGCAAATATATAAATGCCCTAATGACCAAATATGTATTCTCTTTTTTCTCACACATTTTTTTTCCTTTTCTAATTACAGTAAAACAATTGAACAAAGCAGCATAAGCAATCTTATGTCCAGAGAATCTTTTTTTTCAAAAACTGAAATATGGTCATTGTATCTGAACAAAAGCTGCAGATTATTACATTATATATGAAATGGAGCTTCTAAGCAATAAAGATTTAGAAGCTAAAACATAATTTCAAATTATGACTTCTATTATCTGGTTTACATGAAATTCATTTGATCATCTGTCTGTGGTATTTGACTCAAATGCATCCTGATTTCATGCAGGATTGTAAATATTACTTTTTTCAGGAAAGTTATGAATCAATGTTTCTGTCTGTGAGCCTCTCCCTTTATCAAAGTAAATGTGTTGGGTCTGGGCTGGATAGCTCTTTCCTTATGCCAGACTTAAATAATATGCAAGTATTTCAAAAGTGAGACAGGTTTCTAAATAAATAATTATTCTAGCATTTATTTTACTTGCTGCCTCCAATCTGAGACTCATTCTAAATAATTAATATAAGGAGCAAAAAAGAGGAAAAAGAAAAAAATCAAAATATTCTTGAAACATTTCAGTAAAATAAAAACAATAGTTTTATTAACAATTTCATATACTTTAACAGATCTTAGGCAATAATGTACAACATCAGTTTGGTGTAGAGGTTAAGGCAAACTATAGGCTATAAAGCACTAGAAGGCAAGCACCTGTGAGTTCTAATCCTACTTCAGGGATGAAGGCAGCAGGGTTACCTTGAGCCAGCCCTAGGAAAAAGGCAATGGCAAACCACTTCTGAAATCTTGCCAAGAAAAATGGAGTACCTTGTCTCCTGGCAAACACTAGGAGTTAACACATATTCAAAAGCATGAGGGGGGAGGCTAACAATGTAAAATATTTATTTATCTATATTAGGTGACCTTTTCTCTGTACAGTATGAAAGCCAGACATATCCCCAGTATAGATATGATTTTGTAAGTAATTCTTCATCCCAGGAAATCCTTGTAGCTCTATGAAAGGGATTATCAACCTCTAAAGGGCTGGATTTGCACAATAGTCTAGACTAAAAAGGGCTTGGGTAGTTTGCCATGCTGTAAGAATCAAACCTTTATCTTGATACACTCTGTGAACCAAATAATTATTTTGTCATTCATTATTTTTCCACTATTGACTTAAAGCATCTTCTGGAATTGTCCAACCATTATATAGTGTGAGTAATGGCCAAGTAATGCTATGAAGAGGTTATGTCACTGGTGGAGAAATTGTCTGATTTATCTCCTTGAGTATAGGATTCACTCCAGTTTATTAAAGCTCAGTTTATTCCAGTTAATAAACTGGATTCACTCCAGTTTATTAAAGTCATAGACCAGAGACCAAAATATAGTGTGTTACTTGAACCAAGCAGTATTGTTGAATGAATCACTGATCTGAGTTCACTCTGGCCCAAGCCCTGTGTCACACTTAATTGGACCAATGATTAATAGGTGATGGGAAAACCAAAACAAGAATAATTAGGAGGTTAAATTTATCTCCAAATAATTAATTACACCCAGTCAAATAAAGTATAGGAACAGCAAAATCCACAAATTGTCCCATTCAAAGGCATCTGGAAGGGAGAAGAGGAATCAAGAAGGGTAAATGAACTTTGAACATGCATTATGACATATGCACATATCAAAGGAGCTGAACTTGCTGTACAATGGCACAATACCGTGCTGCTTTTTCATCTTACTGAAAGCTATCGCAAATGTCTCTAGTCCTTTGTGGTGTACTCCATCCCTGGAGAAAAAGTGCTGAAAAGAAAGCATTGTGGAAGAGGGGAAAAATCTTCTCCACTACAGGATTCTGGTAAATTCTGGCAGAACAGAGCACACCTTAAATGACTGTAATGCCCGTCTAAGCCTTTTGCTCTCTGAGTAGTGTTAATGTTGTAATGAAGCTTTGTTGGTGATCTCCTGCCATGGGACTTCATAAATTTTCAGGCATTTCCTGGAGAAAGTGGAAAGAGACACTCTAGTTTCAAAGCAATCATTTTTGACCAATACAATGTAATGTTGTGCTGTTTGAAAAATAATTGTTGGGTTTAATGGATGTTTGTAGGAACAAAATTGGTAGCAGAGGATGGTTAAATGACTCAATAAAAATAAACAAAAGAGAAAGACCCAACACCAGGGCACACAATAAAGAAATGGAAACAGATCAAGAAATGATCGATGAGTCTACAAAAAAGATGAAAAAAGAATCTGAAAACTACACTTCAGACAACAAAGAGGTAACCGATGAACCTGACAACCAAGAAGTGAACAAGATAGAAAACAACGCTATCAAATCAGAGATACTGAAATTGCTGAAAATCACCGCGAACCTCCAAAACATCATAAAAGACAGCGGAGCAGTGAGAGAAAACCACATCGTAACAGCTGAATCTAAAGAACTAAAAATGGTGAGCGAATTGCCTGTAGATAAGAATATAACGAAAAGAAAGACTAACGGTCCCGCACAAAATTTCGAATGGCAGCCATCTTGGTTTCAACCGATCACTAAGATGAGCGAAGCAGAGCCAATCAGAAAACAGGATTCAAAATCTCTGGCGCGAAAAGCCATACACAGTGTGAAAAATAAAAAAGAAAAACTCTATTCTTCAGAAGAACCTGATACAGACATCGAAGAAACCTCTACCGAACTAAAAATAAAATCAGCCATGAGAACGCTGTTCACAACATTTGGCCCAAATTTAAAAATTACAAAAAAATCAACAGAAGTTGCTGAACAAAAAATAAAGAAAAGACAAGCAAGCAAGCAAACTCCTCAGAATTCACCCGCTTCCATCCGGACGGCGAAAACACCAGCGCCTGAACCCAGAGGACCTTGCAAATACTCCCCCACGCCGCAGACGCTTCCGGGAGCCAGAGACTTCAACCAGGACAGCTTCAGCGAAAGGAAGCGAGCGCCGGCCATCTCCTGGACACCCAAGGTCGAACCGGAGACCGAGTCATCGGAGGAAGAGCTCTACGAGGGAGCTAAAGCAACGAGAACCTCTCCCGACAGCTTCAGAAGCAAAATGAGCAACGCGCATGCGCAAACACACGCAGACAACTACGGAGGACATGAAGAACAGAGAGAAACATTCAGACTCGTTGCGAGCATACCCACACCATTCTGCAACTATCAACACTTACAAGACCATGGACAACCTCCAGTTGTAAGTAATGAAACAAATAATATTGGGAACTTGCCCAATGATTTCCAAAAACTGAGAATAGATGGTATTAATTTACAGGAATGGTGTCAACAACTTCAGGTTGTTTTTCTAAAAGAGAACTTATTATTTTTTATAACTAACCCCCCCAAAAGGCCTTGGACTCTAAAATTGGACTGTCTGCACCATAGAGCATTCTACTTATTAATATCTAGTATATCTCCTGCTATGTATCATAGTATTAAGCATAACTTGACTGTCTCAGAGATTATTCACTGCATGTTTAAATTGTTTTATAGTGAAAGTGTAGCAACCACTACAAGAATGTCTAAAGATTTCTTCTCAGCTAGGATAAAACCTGGGGTTACTGTAAGTGAACATTTAATATCTCTAAACAAAATCAGAGCAGAGCTATATTTAAGGGGAGATATAATTTCAGATCAAACAATGAAAATGTCATCATTAATTCATTAGACCCATCGTGGAATAACTACATATCACATTTAGACACAATTAATTTGGGATACTTATCCATAGAAAATTTATCGAATAAGCTAATAGCTGAAGATAATTTAAGAAGAAGCCGCTGTAATACACACATAGAACATAGACAAAGTAAGAGAGTGGTATTTCAAGAAAAATATCGAGAATCAATTGAATGTTATAATTGTGGACCTAAAGAACATTGTAGAAGAGATTGTCCTAAATTTCTTAGAGAAAGACAAAAACATGACTATAGAAGCAGATGTCATAACAGACAATCGTCTATTGACAGACATAGATATAGAAACTCACCTAATTTTAGAGAGCATAGAGGGGGCAGAGGTAATTCAAGAGATTGAAAGTCTGGATCATTAAATGGATTAGATAAACATAATATAACTAACACACAGGATTCAAGGGATAATGCTTGGCTCATTGATTCTGGGGCAACTAATCACACAACACATGACAAAAAAATACTATCTTCCTTTATAGAAGATAAATTTGTAATTAAGGTAGCCAATCAAGAAAAGGTCCAAGTTATTGGAAGAGGAAATGTAAACTTACCCGGTCTAGGGAAAATAGAGGGGGTATTATTAATACCAGAAATACCTCATAACATACTTAGTGCAATAAAACTAAGTAGAGATTCTGACATAAATATAGTATTCTCAAAAAGAAAAGCAACACTAGAGAAAAACAAAACAAATTTGGGTAGTGTGGTTATCAAAGGGGGTCTACCATATTTAGTCACAGAAGAAAAATGGCTACACAATATTGATTCAAACATGGAAGATGACACTAACATAGAGAATGAAGACAATAGCAATAGTGATAATGAGGAACATGAAATAAATCACAATCACAGAAACACATCTATTAATGACACACTCAATAATAAAAAACCTACGATTGGAAAACCAATCCACGATGAATGTGCACACATATTACATAGAAAGTTGGGACATGCTAGTTTTCCTGTAGTACAAAAAATGATTGAACATGCTGAAGGTGTTAAAATAAAAAATTGTAAAAATTATTTGGAATGCTCAGTATGTAAGTCCTCAAAACTCAGAACTAATCCCAAGCCAAAAAAGGCAACAAGATCAACTAATCACATTTTTGATCTGGTACATATGGATCTAGTTGGTCCATTAACCCCATCAATCACATATAGAAAACGATATTTTCTAACTATTGTAGATGACTATAGTCGTTATGGATTTGTCTATACTTTGAAACACAAAGATGAAACATTTCAAAAATTTAAAGAGTTTTACAAACGTGTAGAAACACAACATAATATTAAAATAAAACAAATCATGACAGACAGGGGATCTGAATTCATGTCAAAAGAATTCTCCCAATGGCTAAAAAACAAAGGAATGCTACACTTCACATCTAGCCCTTTCTCTGCATTCCAAAATGGAGTGGTAGAAAGAAAGAACTCGACACTACAAACCATGATTAGATGTACATTAGAAGATGCTGGCTTAGGAAAACAATTCTGGTCAGAAGCATTACTATATTCCAATTATACTCAAAACAGAACTTGGTCCAGCATCGTAAACAAAATGCCATATGAACTAATGTATAATAGAAAACCCAAAATAACACACATGCACATTTTTGGAGTCACAGCGGATGTACACATACCAAAACAACTGAGGCGTAAAGGAGAAAACGTATCCAGAAGACTTAGATTCATGGGATACAAAACAGGCACAAAAGGGTACAGATTTATTGATAAAAACAACAGATTCATAATTTCTAGAACAGCTGTATTTCATGAACAGGCCAATTGGTCTAAAATACATCTTAATGAGATATTCCCAACTACAAAAACAGACACTGAACATCAAGACAAAATAGATAGAGAAGAACTCAATCACAATGCACATGAAAACAAAAATAAAACATGGACAAATAGTCACCCCAGAATAAAAACAGATTCATTAACAAAAAAGGAGGCAAGATATCTACACGATAACGATAGCAAACCAGAAAAAACAATCAGATGTAACAGAAATCAGGTGCCAAGTAAATATAAGGATTACATAATGCACTTGAATAATGAAACATCAACACCTAACACATACGAGGAAATATTAAAGCTCCCCATTGAAGAAAGAAAAAAATGGGAATCAGCTATGGCCAAAGAGATGGACAGTTTGCGAAAGTTAAATGTATTTACACCTACTCCTGAACCTAAGGACAAAACTATTATAGGCACCAGGTGGATATTCAAAATTAAAAATCTGGAAGAAGGCAATACATTATATAAAGCTAGATTAGTTGCACAAGGTTATACTCAAAAATATCCTGAGGATTACACAGACACATACTCTCCCACAGTAAGGACTGAGAGTGTTAAAACAGCTTTAGTCATAGCATCTGCACTTAATCTTGATGTCTTTCAATATGACATACAGACAGTGTATTTACACGCAAAGCTCGATAAAGAGATATATGTAAGAGCGCCTCATAGCCAATACACAAACAAAAATGAAACTTGGTTATTGAATAAAAGTTTGTACGGACTAAAACAATCTGGCAAACGTTGGTATGAATGTTTAGTCAACGTACTCAAAACTATGAATTTCAATGCCACAACTGCTGACAATTGTTTCTTTGTTAAAAAGGAAGGTGACTCATTAGAATTTGTGTTAATTTATGTGGATGACATTTTATATATCGGTAAACATAAAGAGAAAAGAGATACATTTGTAACAAAACTAAATGAACATTTTTCTTTAAAAACATTAGGAAAAGTAAACAAATATCTTGGAGTTCAAATCAGTAAAACTAAAAAAGGATTTAAACTTTCTCAAAAAGATAAAATTATAGAACTCCTGAACAAATGTAATTTGAATGATGCCAAAACTTGTGATACTCCAATGCAAGCTGATTTCTTAAGAAACATGGATGAATCATCCCCTGAATTTAAAGATAATACACTTTACAGATCAGTTATTGGTTCCCTTTTGTATATATCTAATTGGACTAGACCTGATATTGCTTTACCCCTCAATCTGTTATCCAGGTATGTTGGTAAACCTTTAATGTATCACTAGGAAGCCATTAAATGAATATTAAGGTATTTGAAGCACACCTTAGACTTCTGTCTACTACTGGAACCCAATAATATTAAAGAGCCCATCCTCACTTGTTACGCTGATGCGGATTGGGCAGGTGATACTAAATGCAGAAAAAGTACCTCAGGTTATATATTCTTCCTTAATAATTGTCCAGTCTACTGGTATACTGGAAAACAAGATTTAGTAGCCACATCAACAACCGAGGCAGAATATGTTTGTTTGTCTAAAGCCTCCAATAATCTAGTATGGTTTAATGATTTATTATCAGATGTTTGGAAAAATCCTTCATTACCATTTATCATACATGAAGATAACAAAGCTGCTATTGAGATATCTAGATCTGATGCCATTGGTCAAAGGTCCAGACATATAGATATCAAATTCAAACATGTAAGGCAATTATCTCAAGATGGTTTCATTAAGGCCATTCATTGCGAAACTTCAGAACAAATAGCTGATATATTGACTAAGCCTTTGCAATCTAAACAACATAAATATTTAACTTCAAAACTACAAGTCTTATATTGTTCTGAATCTGAATGTAATTATTGTTGTATATCGAATCGGCATTTAGAGGGGGATTTGTCACAAGTAAATGCCTTATTCTCAAATGGGGAAAATGTACATACACAGAGTATCAGGGGTTAATTTATTCTTCCTTCCTTAATATATTCATATGTAACCACTCCCATCCTTTACTCCGCCTCATTGATATAAAAGGGGATGTATGCACCTCATTCCTTGCTTCTATCTGTGATCATTCAGAGAATATAGAATGCCTATTGTAAATAAATAGTACTTTGTTTAAATACTTTGTTCCTGAATTATTTATTGAGTCAGATCCTCAAAATATTGCAACAGTCCCTGGGCCAGATCCATCACCCACTGGCCACGCCAACATCCAGTTTAGCGAAGGGGGGGAAAGTTGTGATACATCATGTAATTACGCCATGACAATGCCAGTTTGACACCCCTGGCCTAGAGGAAACCGTAGAAATTATATTGATGAATTAGGTGCATTCATTCCCAAAGGTTCACTTTCTTTTTCTTTTAACTCTATTCAGTGTGCTTGTAACTTTTATCCTATTGTCAATCTAAAGTGTGTGTTCTTTAAATTTAGTAAATAAATAACTTTTAGCACGAATTACAGTCCTTTTGTTTTCCAACTGAAATTTTCCAATTTAACTAACAGAGTCATCTCAGGAGATGTTTGAATATAAGGCATTATTAACGATGCAGAACATTGAATAAAACATCATATTACATTTCTTTGCTGTGTGCTGCTCAGAAATGTAGAATGTAGCAATTTCTGATGTGATTCCTTTCACATGTATGACAAATCAGTTATTTACACGATGGGAAACTTACATTTCTTATATAAGTAACAACAAGAAGAAAGAACGACAACACTACATCTCATTTATATACCTGTCATCACCTTACTCTCACCCAAACCTGAAGGAAGGGTGTTATTTGGGGGGGAGGAATGTTGACTCATCTCAGTCAGAAAGGTTATGTGATGAAATGCAGATTAACACGAAGTAAAAGACAACATACAACTCATCTTTCCTTGAGGATTTTTTAAATGAAAAAAATAAAAGCTGCATTATGTTTTCCTTCTTTTGAGTGCAAAAGGCCCTCCAGGTAATTCAGATCAATATTTATTCATGGTCTTTGTTCTATTCAGAACATCTGGTGGAGTTATGAGGTGACAATGGGAGAAACAGCATGGCCCCTCTTCTATTTCAGCCTCTCAAAAACAACCAATTGGAAGCATTAAAATAATAAATAAAAAGACTGGACATTTTTTAGTTGGGTACTCTCCTCCTGGGTGCCTTCCAAATGTGCTGAATTGAATTTTCTTCACCCTGAACAATTGTTGAAGACTATGAGAGTTGTAGTTTAATGCCTTTAGAAGGCATCAGGTGAAGGAAGAAATTTCCTGTTTATTTTTTTTTTTTTTGTCCCTACCCTGATCCTTCTGTATTACAAAGCACCTGAAGTGCAACTTGCTGTAGTACTGATGATAATGATGATGATGATTTAGAGTTTCTCCATTCCTTTCCTCTCAATAGGTGGATTAAAATGCCAAATTCAGTGGAAGCACCTGGCTGCCCATGTGGCCAACTACCGGTATAATTCTGTGGAGAAATAAAATGTAATTAGCCAGGACATCTCTAGGTAAAGATTGCAGGAAGACTATGAGTGTCAGATATACAAGTTAAAATTTAAAACCTTGGACCATGAGAACATACCATTAGTATGAGAAATAACTTTAGTGTGTTTCAATTATGAGTATATGTTAATAAGGAGCTATGTAAAGAAATAATAGATACTATTTCTCCATTCAAGTGGAGAAAATTCCCCTGAGTTTCATAGAAGAAATGATCCATGTCATGGGTTTAGAACTGCTATCAAGAGACCAGGAAAAGACGATGGATGAAAGCTTTGGGTAAAAAAGGTGCTATGATGACTTAAATGCTGACTTTTAACGTGATGCAAGAAATGACAAGGAAAGAAAACTCAGTCAAGATCGAGTAACAAGAAAAGGAAACATGACAGTTGATTTTAAGATGAAAAAAATCACAGGAAAAAGTGTAGCTAAAATAGGACTTGTCAAAAGTAATTATTCAAGAGACCTAAGACAAAGAGAGAAATCAATTTTTAAAAATGCACTAAACCCCATTACAAACAGAATTTGAAAATTACAGAATATTTGTCAAAATAAAATATACAGTGATCCAGAACTGGCTCTTCTAGGGGATAATAAAACCAGATGACAATGAAATACCCCCTATTCTACTTGAAATTGCAGAAGTAGAAATTCTATATCAACAAATATGCGAGAAAGCAAAGTGGTCCAGAGATTGGACCAGATTAGCGTATACACCTATAATAAGGAAAAAAGACAGAAGAGAATGTTGAAATTAGTAGGACTCTATAGTTTGGTCTATGACTGCCATCTGTCAATCAACTAAACTAAATGAGTCTGTGTAGTGCTTCAGATTTCAAGAAAGAAATGTGATTCAGAGCATTTGTGGGTAGGTGTGTAGCACCTGTCTAAAATGCATTAGGGTGACTTTTCCCAGGATTCTGTGGCAAATGCAGAGGGCAGGTATGGAAGACCAGGAAAAGACATAGTTGCATTCTCACAAATCTCTGAGGTCAACCAGTCAATCATACCCACTGCTGGTGGTGGTTAATGGTAGCTTCTGGCAGATACCTCTGAACTTTCAGGACAGTTTGTTCACTTAACTAAAATATTAGAAAGTGTGTTGACTAATAAGTCTACATTTTTATAGCCTTTTCTTGATGGGCGTGTTTTCCAGATGTTGCTGTCTAGTCTTCTGGGATGACTTCCAAGAGATGTGGAAAATTTGCTGTCATAAACTGTCACAGTTGGTTTTGTCTAATGTGTTGCCTAATTAGTTCATCCCAATGAATTTTACCAATATATATAAGGAACTGGAGAGTCACTGCTGACAGAATTGACCATTAAATGGTAAGTAGAATAATTCCAATTTCTGTAGCAAGACCTTGGTTTAAAGGATTTGCTATATTTTCAATTGACACTCAAAAATAGAATTAATTTTAATAGTTTTTGGACTTGAACATTTTTAAATGGAGTGCACATGTATTTTTTGTTAGGATATTTCTAAAAATTAATTTAAGAAATCTCTTTTTTAGTCAATTTTATTTATTTTTTTCAAGGAGAAAGGGAGCAGAATTTATGAGTTTGATATATTATCCATTTTATCTATTATCTATTTCATAGAGTGAAAGATAAATGTGTCCATAAAATACTTGTTGCCTAGTACTTCTTATGAGCAAAATTTTAATATTTGTCATCTTGATTATCTTGTTAAATGTGTTGTTCATGCTTAGTTAATATGAAAAAAAAATCTAATATATAATTTAATTGGTAAGAATGTCAAATTAATGGTATAATATTAAATTTATATTGACATGATGAATAGTATGTGTGTATATAAATGTGTGTGTGTTTGCATGTGTGTGTATGTTGATATAGATATAAACACACACTCATACTGTATATTGGTATGTGTACACACACACCCATACCATTATAGTTTAAAGAAAGTGTCCTTTAACACTTAATGAAATATTCATGTCTTTGTGCATAAAAGTAAAGTTCTTTGACATACTTTTGTTCTTATAAATGCATTATTTATATGATAATAAATAATATTTTATTGTTTAAAGGAAAGAAGTGCACATTAAAAGTCACCATGGCATGGAATATGTACCAGATCACCCTACTTTTATTGTCACTGTCCTTAATGCAGCAAGTTTCTTCACAAGGTACTGTAAAATGTCAAGCAAATGCAACACTTGAGAATGGCTTGAGAATGGCAGATCAGGCTATAGCCTGCTTAAGTGGAATTGTATACAGTAGTTTAAGAGGGAAAAACGGAAAATGAATGTAGAGGGGAAAAGAGCACACACACAGGAAATCTTACAACTAGTACTTGTATTTATGTTCCCCAAAGAGATGTCACCCAAAGGATTTTTTTCCCCTCAGTAATTAATTTTCCTTCGCCTAAAATGATAGGAAGGACTTACCATATAGATTTTAAGGTTTGGTAATCTGCCGATCTGGATTACTCAGTGCTTCATTTTTGTTCATCCAATTGCATTCTCATTTGAGAGATTTTCTTTTAAAATTTTGTCCTAATTTATGTACGTTGTGCATATTTCTCCAGACATTCTCACATTTCTTTGCATTTTTGCCTGATGTACTCAATTTTTGCGCTAATGTTATGCATTTTTATGCCTACAAATGTTTGCCTAATATACTTATAAAAATAGGTATACTTTAATAACCGTGCATTATATTATACAATTTAAAGAGGAGAAAATTTTGAAGGTTTTCTATGTTTTGGCTCACTTACTGGTTTAAAACTGTAAAATAAGGTAAGTTTGTTTTCAAATGAAAGTTTAACACATTTCTCACACTGGTTTTTGTTGAAAATCTTTGATGTCTGTCCTGAACAAAGTTTTCTATTATATGCAGTGGTGGGATTCAATTTTTTTAACAACAGGTTCTGTGGGCGTGGCTTAGTTGGGGGTGTGGCTTGGCAATCATGTGACTGGGTGGGCGTGGCTAGCTGGTCACGTGACTGTGTAGGCGTGGCTAGCTCATCATGTGACCAGGTGGACATGGCTATGTGCATAGGGACTACTCAGAGGGCTGAAAAAAGTCATTTCTGACTGGGCCTCGCACTTTTGACCGGTCCTCACACTTATGACCATCCTCACATTTATGCCCGTGCAGCTTTCTTAACAACCATGTCACTCATTTCACAACTGCTTCTCTTCACCATGGTGACAAGATAAGGCAAAAACGTAAAATGTGAGGACAGTCGTAAGTTCGAGGACTGGTCAAAAGTGCGAGGACCAGTCAAAAGTAACTTTTTCAGCCCTCTGAGTAGTCCATATGCACAAAAGGACTACCCAGAGGGCTGAAAAAAGTGATTTCTGACAGGACCTTGCACTTTTGACCGGTCTTCGCACTTATGACTGGTCATCATTTATGCCCATTGTAGCATTCTTAACAACCACGTCACTCATTTCACAACTGCTTCTCTTCACCATAGTGACAAGATAGGGCAAAAACGTAAAATGTGAGGACAGTCGTAAGTTCGAGGACTGGTCAAAAGTGCGAGGACCAGTCAAAAATAACTTTTTCAGCCCTCTGAGTAGTCCATGTGCATAAAAGGATACAGCAATAGAGAGGGATGAAGGAAGGGAAGGGAAATTAGAGTAGGATGGAGGGTAAGAGAGGGAGGAAGAGAGGAGAAGGAGAAAGGAAGAGGAAGTAGGGAGGAGAAGAAGAGGGGGAGGAAGAGAAAGTAAGAAGGAAAGAAAAGAGAGAGGTGGTAGGTTTGAGGAGAAAGATTGCTGTACAATAAAAAAGATGAAAGGGAAGAAAGCCAACCCCAAACAAATATAAAGATATTAAGATAAAGAATGAATTGTTAAACTTTAAATAATAAAAGAGAACAAATATGAATAAATAACAATAATTAGAAACACACATACAAACATACAATGTATTTTCTTTGAACAGAGTATTTGGCCGGTTCACAAATTTAAACAGTGTTTAGACATTTCAATTAAATTTACAATTTCTATATTTCCTTTTTGCCATATTTATTCCTCATCTATTTTTGTAAAAAACCAATATTACCCTTCATCCTCATCTCTAATCTTAATCAAATTCAATTTTTCCCTTCTATTCTATATTATACCCCTTCCCATTGTCATCTATTTTTATATCCATCCTCACATTGGTTAATTATGTAATATTAGTTGTTTAATATAAATTCAACATTTTAATATAAATCAATTAGTTATATAACTACCTTTTTTGTATATTAATCAATATGAACATGAATATTCCAATTATTTCCATGCAATCCAATTTCTTACAAATCCATTAATTATATTTACCAATAATAATAAACCAAATAATTTCCCCCATATATTCCTCCAAACCACAACTTAACCATTTCTGCTTTCAGAAATATACAATTAATAGTATCTCAATTATTACAATTCCCTAGTTAAATAGAGCTTTTTTTCTTTTGTGTTTTAAAATCCTGAACTCTCCTCTTTTTCCCTAAATTTCCCATTCATTGTTTGCACCTACCTTTTTTGGTGAGGAAAAAGAAAAGAATTCTGCCTGCCTAATTTTCCAACCTTGCAGCAACAGCAAAGCAGTTTCAGTTTTGTGTTTCAGCAGAGCTAAGGGAAAAAAAAATCTGCTCCAGGACTCTTTGCAAGGAAGCAGAAGAGCCCTGAGCAAAACAGCTGAGAAAAATCAGCTGAGAGCCAGGAGGCCGATAGAATCAAGGGGCTAATTAGCCTATGCTGAAGCTCCGTGGGCCAATAAAATTACAAAAAATACACCGAACCGTTTGTTAAATTGCTGGCTCCCCTGCCCCTCACCCACCACTATTTATTGGCAATAAATAAACGGTTATTTAACAAACAAAACAATTTAACAAACGGTTCGGCTGCACCACTGGCTCTAGGGTGGCCCTTTGAAGCCCCGCGGCAAGAATTTGAAGTTTTTTTTCCTCTAGCCATCAGCTGGGACTCCGGAGGCAGCAATAGATTGGGAGTGGGCAGGGTAAGCGAACGGCTGGCGATCCAACAGAGCAGAGAGTGAGGGTGAGTGAAGGCGTAGAAGCTGCTTTCTCCATCCTGCTCTCTTGCGTCTGGAGCCGGTGGGGAACCACGTGGCAGCCCACGTGGATCCCAGGCAGCAGAACTCAGGCTATTCTGTCTCAGGAATTCTGGAAGCTGAAGTCCACAGGTTGTAAAAGAGCCACAATTGCCTACCCCTGGCTAGGGTAGGCTGGCGCCGCGCGGGTGGGAGGCGGGGCGGGGCAAGGGGCGGGGCGAGCCAGCAATTTAACAAAGGGTTCGGCCGAACCCCCTAGAACCCTCAGAATCCCACCACTGATTACATGGTCTATTATCTTAAACATATTAATGGCATACTAAAGAGCGGTACTAGAAATGAGGTTGGAATGAGAAGAGTTTCCTTAATTCTATGTAATAGACTTTAGAGAACTTTAAAGTTCTCTGTATGTCATACATACCTACAGAGACAAAGCTCAATTCTAGTTAGAGTTGCAATGTAACTATACAACAACAGTGCTGGAAAGGTCCAAAAGACAGCTAGAGTGCTGTTGGAGGAAAACTAAGAACAAGTTAAACTACACATGGATCAGAGCCACAGTTAAGGCCTACCTCATGGCAATAATAGTGGCAAAGCATTTCTCCAATCTTATTGCATCTGCAGTGTGTCACCCAATGGCCCTGTTCAAGGTCATCCAGTCCTCCACAGGAAAAGGGCTTGGAGGATCACTTACAAGACCGTGCAGAGTAATTTGTCCTGATGGAGAAAATTGCTCAGATCCAAACTCAGTTTGAGGCCAAGCAGGTCCAGTAGAGATGCCCAGGGAATGGACTTGTCTGATTATCTGAGAGTGGTTTGAACTTGTTGGACCTGAGGAAGTGGACAGGCAAGTGGAGATATCAACACAACTACTTGCTTATTAGATCCTTGTCCCACCTGGTTGGTGAAAGCCTCCAGGACGGTGACCTGCAGGTGGGCCCAGGCAATGAGTAATGCATTGCTGCAGGAAAGGATGTTCCTGGCATCATTTAAGGAGGCCTTTGTTCACATCTTCCTCAAGAAATCATTGTCGAGCCCAACCTGTCTGGACAATTTTCATCCTGTTTCCCATTTCCCCCTTTTTAGGGAAGGTTGTGGAAAAAGTGGTTTGTTGCAGCTCCTGGGTGACACATATTCAGATTTCATGGGTTATGAGAGAGAAATGGTATTGGTCATACTTGTAGGTGATCTCTTGCAAGACAGGGATGGGGGTAGTGTATCCATCCTTGGTCTCCTTGACCTCTCAGTGGCTTTCAATACCATCAACCATCTTTTGGGCCAGATGCAAAGTTTAGGGCTGGGTGGTGAATTATCAGGCCTATTTGGCTTCTTTCTCCAAGGCTGGTCCCAATCAGTGTTGATAGAAGTCAGAGGACCAGCCAGAGGTGGGAGGCACATGAATTAACAACCAGTTTGCCCAGCACTGAAAATGTGCGTGCATGCCTTCCATGCATGTGCATGGCCTTCCATATATGCACTTTGCTTGTGTGCGTGGCTTGCACACATGCACACGGCTTAAAAAATGTGGCTAAATAGGATAGCATAGCGCAGGGGCGGGTGGATGGGGCAGGGGCAGGCCCACCCCACCTGCAGGTCGCAACTACCAGCTCGTTCAAACAGTCCGAACCAGCAGCAGCTCACCACTGGGTCCAGCCCACAACCACTTGGGGCTCAGTACTCTCTCCAATCATTTTCAACATCTACATAAAACTGCTGGCTGAGATCATCTGACACCATGGGACAAGGTATATCGTAAGTATGCTGTTGATATGCAGCTTACTACTCTGGCTCCAGTGATCCGCATAATGCTGTGGCTGCCTGTTCTTGTCTTCCTTGTGGCTATATCTGGGCTACTTTTGTGCAATTATAAGACCAATCTGCTACTTTTGCTATGAGAGGCGTAAAGTGGATGTAAAAACAGCAGACCAATACACATTTTTTGGGACAAGTTTTATTGGTTTTTTCCTCTCCCAATACACACCCACATATTTTTTGAAATAGAGTATTGACCATATCATGGCATATCATATCATATCAAATTCATCATATCCAAATATATTTTACTTAGTTACAGTTTCTGCCAAAGTGTTCTTTTTCCATATTTGTTAATTTTTCTATTCTTATTTTTCTAAACAGTATATCACCCTCAAATTCTATTTTTCTATTCTTAATCATATACATTCTCCTTAATTTTATTTTTTATTAATTCAATCTTTATCTTAATATATTTAAACGTGTTTAAAACGGATGCCTTTCTTCCATTTCATCTTTATTTTACAGCAATCTTTCTTCTCTTTCTCTTTCTCTTCCTCTCCCTCCCTTCTTTTGTCCTTCCTACCTTCTTCTCCCCTCCTCTCCTATTCCTTCTCTACTTCCCCTTCCTTTCTCCCCCTCTCCTTTCCTCCCCCCATCTAACCTTCCCTCCTACTCTTATTCCCCTTTCCTTTCTCTCCTCTTCTCTTTCTTCTGTTCCTCTCTCTCCTTCTCCCTTCCTTCAATCTCCCTACTCCTTCTTCTATCTCTCTCCATTGCTGTATTCATTTTCAATTCAGTGTTTTTTTCCCTATGGTGTCCAGGCATCCCCGTTTTTCTCCCCCTTTATTGCATATATTCCTCAAAATTCCCATCATATTTTGAAATTATTATGTTTCAACTTGTTTCATTTTTACCTTAAAATCTTTCAACTTAATTAACTTTTCACCTCTTGTCCATTGTCCATTTCAATAGTTATTTTTCTCTTTTCCTAATATTTCAATTACTTCCTGATATTTTAACATATAGACCATTTCTATATCTGCTGGTCTACTTACAACATTTTCTTACATCATTTATTTAACATTTCAATTTCATTTCTTACTTCAATTTCCTTTGTTTTTTCAATCTTTAGCACACTTTTTTTTTACTTTCATTTCAATTTTATGTCTTAATTTCAATTAAGTATTCCCTTTTACAGTAATCTATATATTTATTCCAGTTTGTTTCTTACATACAACTTTTACTACTAATGCCATTCCCTTAAATCAACATATCACTGCTTTAATTCTTTTCTACTACATTTTTTTCTTTCCCCTTTTAACCATTTTCTTTTACACTCTCCTGAATTCCACTTCTTGATATTTTCTCCCCTTTCTCCCATTCACTTATTTCTTTCTTCCTCTTCTTCTTTTTGTATTTATTATATCCTCCTTCCTGCATCTTTTCTCTAATTTTTAACTTTATTATCCTTTTAGTTCTCTCCCTTTCTCTTTTCCCATTTCCTTCTCTTTTCTTCTTTTTTGAGATATTCCCTCTTTCTATTTTCATTTTATCACTGTTAATCTCAGTGTGATCATCTATATTTTTTCCTTCAATTATTTTCTTTCCCACATTATATCCTTGCTTCTCATTTATCTTTTCTCTTTCTTTCTTTTTGTATTCTATCCAATATTCTGCTTCTTTGTTTCCCTTAAACGCTTCTCGCACCTTTTGCAACACCTCCCTCAACTCCTCATACTCATGTTCCCAATTTTCCATATTTTCAGTTTAAGAAGAAATAACTTTTAAATTTATTTTTATTTTCACTTATATATAGTAGTTCGAATTCAAGTTCATTTAATGTCTTTTTTGTTTTCTTTCTTCTTTCCAAACAGTATCCAATTCAGATAGTCCTTTTAATTCTCCCCAGTTCAAGGTTTTATTCTTTCAAGTTCTTTTTGTAATCTTACTGCAGCTATGTAAACAAATACTCCCCATATGGCTTCTCATGTTGACTTAAGTGCAATATTTCATTTCCACCAGCAAATGACTCTCTCCAATCCACAAATCCCCAGGAAAAAAAAATCCACTAAAGTAGTACTTTCTGTTTTTTTCAATTAGTTCCTTTTGTTGTTAAATAAATGCTTTCTCTCAATTTCCTTTTCTTTATATTTATTCTTAATTTCTTCCAAGTCCAATTTAAATCCAGGTGGTTAGTTCTCCTTTTAGGGCTTTCGTTTTTAAAGTTCCTCTTTTTTTTCTCCTTCACTTTAAATCCCCAAGTGCCAATTAGCCGCTTATTTCAGGTTGGGACTTCTTTTAAAGTTTTTTTAAAAATTTCTTCTTACCTATGAGTTGGCTAATCACTCATTCAGTAACAATACTCCGTTTCATCATCGCTCCTCGTTCTTTCTCCTTCCTCTTGTGTGTGGCCGCCTGGCTTTTGACAGTTCCTAAACAACTGTCTTCCCTTGCTGCTGGGTTGGAGGCTGATGCAGACTGTTCAGGGAATTTGCAGCTTTCCTGTTCAAGCTTGCCTGTGCTTCTGTTCTTCACTGTCCCTACAGGACAGCTATGATCCCTGGGGATCCCCTAAAATAGCTGAGATATCAGCATTTTCCAGGAGCCCCGGAATTTGCTGTACCGCCACTGGCACTGGCCACACCCCTCCTCAGACAAATACACATTATAATATCACAGTAAACTTCAACATAGCTCTAGGGTTAGATTATTTGGTAATAGAAGTAAATATATTTTATTAAGTAACGTATCACTGAGCAAATTCTGAATGTGGTTAATTCTGCAAGAGCTGATGGCTGAAGGCTGTTCTGGTTTTCAGTTATGGAAATAGATGCCCCTGTACATTTTGAGGTCATCAGGCTGGGACAAGACTATTTTGTAGGATAGCAATCTACAGAAAACTGTTCTTACGCTGTTTCACTTCTGTGATTGTTTACATAAGGAAAAGTATTGGTAAGAACTAAAAAAGAAAAAAAAAACCTAACCCCTTACTACTTGGAAAAACATTTCTGTTTGTGGCATAAGTGAATTTAAGACATATTGCTTGTGTTCTGATAGAAATTAAGATTTGTATTTCTAGAGGAAATGATCCTCCTGTCTCCTGATGCTTTACCATTCATTCTCTCCTTACCTACCAATCTGGTGTGACAATTCTGTGTGCTTTTAGGTGTATCAAGCTGTGCAGGGAGATGTACAGAAGGGTATTCTAGAACTCCTGGCTGCCAATGTGACAGTAGCTGCCAACTCTATCAGGAATGCTGTCCTGATTATGAACAGGTCTGCCTGACAGGTAGGTCTGCACTCAACCTGTTTAACATTCTGTTCGACTAAAATAATGACTTATCTGTGGGATCTTCAGGAACACAGTATATTTAGCCTTTCTCAAACTAGAAAAATAGCGACAGTTTTCCTCAGAGTGATAGAACATAACTAACTGTCATATAAATAGCTGTGTCTGGGGATTAATTGGTTGTAATTGTTAATTGGAGATTTATCATATTTATTTTATACCATGTTTCATTCAGCCCATCCCCTGCCACATTTTAAGAATGAGAATGTTTGCAATCTCTGAACTGGTTTTTCTAGCACAAAAGAAATCATTCTTCTGGGAATAATGATTATTTCATATCCTGTGAATAACTCCTATATAAAATGTATAAGAATCATATTACCAATGGTTACCAGTGGTTCTCCGGGTCCGCTTCAAGGTGCTGATTCTCACCTATAAGGCCCTACATGACTTAGGTCACGGATATTTGCAGGACCTTCTCCTGCCTGCCTCCCACCATCCTGTTCGCTCACACAGGGCTGCTCTCCTCAGGGTTCCGACGGCGAGCTAATGTCGTCTGGCGGCGCCCAGGGGTAGGGCGTTCTCTGTGGGTGCTCCCACCCTTTGGAATGAGTTGCCTACCGAGATCCGGACGGCTCCTGATCTCCGCTCCTTCCGTCGGGACCTGAAGACTTGGCTGTTCAAGCAAATAGGCTGACTCTGATTCTGGGTTTTATTATTTATTATTTATTAGTTAATTTGGTTTAAAAATGGGATTTTGTTGTACATGTTTTTAACTTGTGTTCGCCGCCCTGAGTCCTTCTGGAGAAGGGCGGCATATAAATACATGAAATAAATAAATAATAAACAAACAAACAAACAAACAAATAAATAAATAAATAAATAAATAAATAAATAGAAACATATACCTACCTATACTGAAATGCATATACTTCTGTACAGGAATCTTCAGGGAAGCAAAACAGATAATCCTGTTGTTTTGCAAAGTGATCTCGATTATGTGTCTGAATAGTCATTTATTTGGCAACTTCAAATTTCGATTAATAAATGCTCTGTCTTACATATTGGTAAACGTAATCAGAATGTCAAGTATAAGCTAAGTGGCATTAATCTATCAGATGACCCTCACTTTGTTAAGGACCTAGATGTACTTATCTCTGACGATTTATGCTCCAAAGCTCACTGTAACAGCATTGCTAAAAAAGTATTAAGAGTTGTAAACTTAATTTTGTGAAGCTTTTTTTCTGGAAACATTGTATTGCTAATTAGAGCTTATAAAACTTATGCTAGACCAATTTTAGAGTATTGTTCAACTGTTTGGAATCCCCAACACATATCTGACATCAGTACAATCGAGCGGGTTCAGAAGTACTTCACGAGAAAAATCTTGCACTCTTCTGCACACAATAGAATTCCTTCTGCTACTCGGCTCGAAATTCTCGGTTTGGAATCAGACCTAGGTATTGCATACAAAATTATATATAGTAATGTTTTACCTGTAAATGACTTTTTTCTGTTTTAATCGCAATAATACGCACACAAACAACTGCTTTAAATTCAATGTAAATCGTTCTAAACTTAACTATAAAAAATATTATTTCTGTAATAGAGTTGTCAAAGTCTGGAATGTTCTACCTGACTCAGTTGTCTCAGCTACAAATTTTCAGTTTCAGTCACAAATTGACTTCCGTGGATCTTACTTCATACTTAAGTGGTCAGCAGAGGGGGCGTGCATAAGTCCACTAACGTGCCTATCATCCCTGTCATTGTATTTTTATTCTCTTCTCATTTTTATTTGACAAATTCCAAAAAATAAAATAAAATATCACCTAGGAGTAAATGTCATGCAGACAAGATATAGTTCACGTATAGCATTCTCACCATAGTGGGAATTGTCCACTTTCTGAAAATTGTATCGTGAAATGTGAGCCCCTGTCCACACATATTTAATCATGACCTCTCAAAACTTCATGTATTGTCTATTATATAAGCTGGATCCCAGTATTACTAGGCAGACTATAACTTCTAAATGAACTAATGTTAGGTCAATACAAGCATTTTCTCCAATCCTCCCTCTTTCTTATTGATCGCATTACATAGGGAAGAATCCGGGTGGGTGTTCTATCATCTCTCAATCATTTTGTAACTGGGAACTTTACAGATGGTTTGGCTTAGAGGCAGTAGCTTTATTACAATATCTTGCTGATAGGTTCTACAACAGCTTGATATTCAAATAGAAAAATAGATAGGGAGAAAGACATATGCCATGTTGTACCTTATCTGCAACTTTCATTATAAAATCCAAAGGGTATAAACAAGTTTGCTAAATAATAAGGGCTTTGCAATTGTAAAACAGAAAACAAATATACTCCCCAAACATGTAGTTGTATCATCTAAATAATATGCTTTAGTGATTACTTTCCGAGGTCATGTTTATACTGTACTTAGGGCTTTTTTTTACAACTTTTTGCAAAAATGAATGAGTGGGTTTGCAGGGACAAGTGTGTGATTCACAATTGTGTTTCCAGTGTTAAAAATGAGCTATCCTTCTATACAAATGTTCATTTTCAACATTGGAACTTGATAGCAGTAATGTAATGAAGATATAATTGCAATTCTGAAGATGAGAATGCTACTCTTCCTTCATTATCCCATGTAGAACTCTCCTGTAAAGGACACTGTACTGATCGATATGTCCGGGGCAGACTCTGTGACTGTGATCCAGATTGTCACAAATATGGCAAGTGCTGTCCAGACTTTAAAGAGGCTTGTCCAGGTAAGTCTTAAAATCTTATGATTCTTTTCCAAAACCTAGCTTGTAATAGACACTGGTTTACTTTTGGACTTACTCCTAATGCTACAATTCAGGATTAGCTTTTGCATGTGGAAATGTTGCATGAGCAGGGAAAAAGGCCATTAATTGAAACATCGGTTTTCTATGTTGAGAAGGAAATTTGGAGGAACATTCAACCTTATAAATGTTCACAAGGCTGAACATGAGTTTTCTCATCTCCTATAGACCAGGAGACAGTCAATTTGGTATAGTGCTTAAGGCATCAAGTTAGAAACTGGGAGACTTAAGGCATCAGGTTAGAAACTGGGAGACTGTGAGTTCTAGTCCCACCTTGGGCCAGTAACTTTCTCTCAGCCCTAGGAAGGAAGTAATGCAAACCATTTCATAAAACCTCACCAAAAAAGTACAGAGAGTTGTCCAGGAAGCTTCTGAGAATCAGATACAATTGAATGAAATAAAAAATAGACCAGTCATATGTTTATACCCTCAATAAAAATAGCATGCCTTTAAATTGCTTGTTCCAGTTTTTGTTACAAAAACATCTAGCCAAGAGATAAAATGAATTATTGAAGTTATAGGTCTGTCTCTTGAGTCATGGAGGTTTTAACCATAGGTATACTGTAGGTTCTTCTTTTGCAAATATTACTGCTTAAAATCATCACTGGTCCTTCACTCTAACAGGATTCAAGATTTTAACTCCATAGTGGTATAGTAGTTTCCTAATAACATGCTTGTTTCTCAGAGGCTGTGACCTTGTCGATTAGGCTGTATGCAATTTCTCATTTCATGGAGTATGGCAAGCCAGCTGATTTATCCTTTCCTTGAGTGAATTCCAGGAGCCTGATTGCCACCTACAGTATATCTATTACATGTTTGTTGTTCTAATATTAACTACAGAAGTCCAAAATCTTTTTTTTTCCTATATGTCATTTTTTTCCCTATATGACATTTGTTGGACTGCAAAATATTATAGTAGGTTTTTATTATACAGTATTATTTTAAGTTATATTGTAAGTAGGTCATTGATCACAGCAAACTTATCTTATTTTGTGTATACAGCAATAAAATTTATTTTTCTATTTCTGTTTCTATTCTTAGACAAAAATATTCCTGCTACTAAGCTTTAGTTTAAAAATTATTGAGATGGTAGAGGGAGAGCAGAATTTGGTAAATCAGAGCTGAAATACAGACTTCTTCTTTTTTTTTTTTTTTAAAAAAAAAAGGGCTTTCTTTTAACAAGTCTTTTGTTTAAAACAGTAAATAGCCAATAATTACAAACTTAAATTAGCTAACAAAGTTATACATAAACAATTTCAACTGAGATCTACTGTTTATGCTCGACTGTTCAGGAGCAGTGACTGTCACCATGACCAGAGCTCCCTCGACAATACTCAAAACAATACCCAAAACAACCACCACAACCAAGCCATCAGCCACAACCTCCAAACCAAAATCAACAACCAAACGTTCACCTAAACCTAACCCCAAACCAGTGTCTTTAAAGAAGAAGAAGCACAAGACGGTGTCTCATGAAACTGTGGAAGGTAAACCTTAGCTGCATTTTTGTGGAAGCAATAAATGTTTCTTAGCAGTCAATGTATACACATACACATACATATACACACTCCAATATAATTTCCTTGTCTATACCTCTATACCGGGAAAAAGACAAAAGTTGGAATTGATAAACACTTTTTAAAATGCAGTCACAATGATGTATCCTTTCAATGGTTTCCACAGAATCTAATTTGCAATCTTGATTCCCATGGTTGGCCTGTTAGCCAAATACTTCTCCATCTTGTATATTTCTTTGGAACTTAAGTATGCAATAGTTAGATGAATCTACCTACTCAACCTGCAGTTTAGAACAAGGAAGGTCCCCTTTTTTTGGTCACAGACTGCATTTGACCTTAGCAGAAAGTGTTCCCTTGTTCTCTCACTGCCCAAGATTGTTGCAGAAGGCCTAATTCTCCAAAATAGAGAGCTGAGAGTGCTATGAGCCTCAAAAAAAGAGTGGTAAAAAGGAACAAAAGCAGTATATGAAGTGGTGATTGATAGGATGAAAACAAGAATATTTTGCGACAGAAAAATATGAAGCATAGTGAATGATCCTAATGTAAACCAATTGTAACCATGTTTGCTCTGTTTTTCCTTATTCTATGCATTTAATTTCTTTATAATTTCTTATCCATATCTACATTTTGCATAATGTTGTTTAATCTAAAAGCGAATAGTGTGACAAATATGCACCCATGTGACTGTGGGATATTGCAAATGGCTGTATATGTGGCCATGTTGCTATGTTTGGCCACTTGACTGTGAAGTGGCCAAACACAACCATTGGAACTTTATAGATCACAAGTCTCCTTTTTCTGGTCTGTTGTAACTTCAAACGATTGCAAAGTGACTGGTCATAAATTGAGGACTACCTGTAATCTGAACCATTGAATACAAACTTTAAGACGGGTTGAAGAATCTCTGCACAAACTTTTTTTTTTTTTTTAGTTTTTTCTTCTTAAAAATACAGCTGTGGGATCAAATTTGGAAGCTTTGGTAGGCCATGTCCAAAAATTGGGAGGGAGGGTCATGTGCAACCTAAATCCCCAAATTGTGCTACCTTCCCAGGGACTCCATCTGTGAACAAGAACTATAATCTCTAGAATGTTTATCTTTCTGATGATTGTAGAGCATTCTGAACAGCATTCTACTTCTTCAAAATCCTCATCGATTCGGAGAGCAACAGCTTTATTGGGAGAAACTGGGGATAGAAGCAAGAGTAATGATAAGGCACTAGAAGAAGAAAAAAAGAGAGGTATGCCTTCTGATCTTTTTTAAGCATCCAGGAATAAGGATTGCATTGAAGCAGACATATGAGTAATGTATGTTTTTCTATCTTGAAAAAGTATTTTAAAATTTAAAAATAATGGTTCCTAAACTTTAAGGGTGTATTCAGGTTAAAGTCAAAAAATCAATATAATGGCCATGATGATGTGAGGATGTGTCTTACATGTGTTGCATATGCAATGCACATTAAAAAACAGATAGAGCTTTGATTCCACTGTTTCAGCCACCGTCTTGACTTATTTTTAACCACATCTTTGGACCTTTCTGCTAATCTTCCAGTAGAGGGTAAGTATAAAGAAACCTTGAGGATTTTATTGGGAATACTTAGTACATGTCAACAAACCCCAAAACATGTTAGTACAATCTGGAAAGCTACAAGCCAGAAGACAAAGCATTTACTTCTCTTTCAGGTTTTCATTTAAAACAATTTTTATCACATTGTTAAAAAAAAACAAAACCCAGAAGAAGTAAAGTTGATATTAGGATGTCACAGAATCTCAAATTTGCCTAGTCTGTTACTGGTGTGTTATTTTATGATATTTGAAGCCTTGAAAAGAGTTAACTTCTGAGGCCAGTGAAATGAAAGGTTCCCCCCTCTCCTTGATTTACAGTAATTGCAAACCCGTGTGGTAAAAAGAATCAACCCATTCAAATATTTTGATAATATTCTGCAGTATTTTGAGTTTAGATTTTTTTAATTGGATCATACAATGAGAGGAATTGTGTCAATGAGTAACAAATCATTCCATAACCTCTTTTTTCCCTTCTGAAATACAGAATTATTTTTGCTAAATATCACTAATCAGTATGCAACTAGCATTATTTTAATAGAAATCTGCAAAATGTGTTGCTCATGCTTTTAGACCTGTTGATTCCTTTCATCATTTTAAATCTATGGGACCTGAAGTACTGTGTTGAAAAGTTGGCAGGGGAAACATTTTTTTCAGGGAATGAAAAATAGAAAATTTAATTTTCTTCTTCTCCCCCCCCCCTCTTTTTTTTTCTTTGCTTAAGCTCGTGAAGCATCAAAATCAAGAAGAAAATCTTCATCCAAAGCAGTGAAAGTAATTTCAGAGGATGATGGTAGTGGGGAAGGCAATGCATTAACAACAAAGGCTACCACAACTACGATAAATATCACTACAACAAAGATGCCATCCACCACAGGCACAACAAAGATGCCATCCACCACAGGCACAACAAAGATGCCATCCACCACAGCCACAACAAAGATGCCATCCACCACAGCCACAACAAAGATGCCATCCACCACAGCCACAACAAAGATGCCATCCACCACAGCCACAACAAAGATGCCATCCACCACAGGCACAACCACAACACAGCTTCCAACCACGACCACGAGGCAGCCATCTACTACAACAATGGAAAAAATGGCTTCCACAGCAACCACAACCACAACAAAGCTGACATCCACTACTGCTACTTTAAAGATATTACCCACCACAATAATGACAACAAAGTTGCCATCCACCAGCACCAGCACCACACTTCCATCTACTACCACCCCCACAAAGCTGCCATCCACCACAATTACCACCACAAAGCTGCCACCAACCACAGCAACAACAAAACTGCCACCCACAACTACTACCATCACCACCACAAACAAGCCATCCACCATGAGTAGCACAAAACCATCCTCTACCACAACTACTGTGAAGCTGCCATCTACTACTACAAAGCAGACTACTACAGAGCTTACAACCCAAGGAAATAAAGGTATTACAACAACTCTGGGTGATCATGTTAGCTATTTCCCAAATCCCCATTCTGAGCATGTTATTTCATTCTTCAAAATTACTACCACAAAACTGTTAGGTTTGCAATCTACTGCTGCTTCTACAACCAGTAGGATATCATTGCCTACTAAAACTATGGTAACCATGAAGAAACATGAAAATGCTATTTCTTCAAACCCTACGTCTTCCTCACTTAAAGCAATAACAAGAATGTCTAACAGAGATACTACTACTGTAGGAATGTCAAGAGATGATAAGAATGAACCTAATTTATATGACAAAGTTACAGCAACAATGAAAGCAAGTACGGCAATGGATGAAATTAATAGAAAAGATATGACTACTGCAAGAAAAGAGACCGTAACAACAGATATTAAAAATACAAGCAGTAGAGCAGACACAACACCAACAACTTCTAATGAACAAGGAACAACAAAGAAACCCAAAAATATAGATTACACAACTGGTCCAGATCGAATTGATAAAAATGATAATCTCAATAGAATTTCTGCAGTGACAGAAGAAATAATTACTTTTTCTATTCCAAATGACAGAACCAATCCTGATCCTGATGGAGTTCAAAAAAGTGACAACTCAGCCAGAACTTCAGCAATGACAGAAACAGTCACTACACAGACTGGCCAAGGTGAGACCAGTGACAAGACTGACAATCCAGAAACAAGCAAAGCTGTCACAGAAGCAACAATGTCAACAACAAATTCAGAATACACAAGTCCTGATGTAACTGATAAAAGTGACAATCCAGAAAAAACTTCTGCCATGACAGAAACAGTCACTACACAGACTGGCCAAGGTGAGACCAGTGACAAGACTGACAATCCAGAAACAAGCAAAGGTGTCACAGAAGCAACAATGTCAACAACAAATTCAGAATACACAAGTCCTGATGTAACTGATAAAAGTGACAATCCAGAGAGAACATCTGCTGTGACAGAAACAGTCACTACACAGACTGGCCAAGGTGAGACCAGTGACAAGACTGACAATCCAGAAACAAGCACATCTGTCACAGAAGCAACAATGTCAACAACAAATTCAGAATACACAAGTCCTGATGTAACTGATAAAAGTGACAATCCAGAGAGAACTTCTGCTGTGACAGAAACAGTCACTACACAGACTGGCCAAGGTGAGACCAGTGACAAGACTGACAATCCAGAAACAAGCACATCTGTCACAGAAGCAACAATGTCAACAACAAATTCAGAATACACAAGTCCTGATGTAACTGATAAAAGTGACAATCCAGAGAGAACGTCTGCTGTGACAGAAACAGTCACTACACAGACTGGCCAAGGTGAGACCAGTGACAAGACTGATAATCCAGAAACAAGCAAAGCTGTCACAGAAGCAACAATGTCAACAACAAATTCAGAATACACAAGTCCTGATGTAACTGATAAAAGTGACAATCCAGAAAAAACTTCTGCCGTGACAGAAACAGTCACTACACAGACTGGCCAAGGTGAGACCAGTGACAAGACTGACAATCCAGAAACAAGCAAAGCTGTCACAGAAGCAACAATGTCAACAACAAATTCAGAATACACAAGTCCTGATGTAACTGATAAAAGTGACAATCCAGAAAAAACTTCTGCCGTGACAGAAACAGTCACTACACAGACTGGCCAAGGTGAGACCAGTGACAAGACTGACAATGCAGAAACAAGCAAAGCTGTCACAGAAGCAACAATGTCAACAACAAATTCAGAATACACAAGTCCTGATGTAACTGATAAAAGTGACAATCCAGAGAGAACTTCTGCCATGACAGAAACAGTCACTACACAGACTTGCCAAGGTGAGACCAGTGACAAGACTGACAATCCAGAAACAAGCACATCTGTCACAGAAGCAACAATGTCAACAACAAATTCAGAATACACAAGTCCTGATGTAACTGATAAAAGTGACAATCCAGAGAGAACTTCTGCTGTGACAGAAACAGTCACTACACAGACTGGCCAAGGTGAGACCAGTGACAAGACTGACAATCCAGAAACAAGCACATCTGTCACAGAAGCAACAATGTCAACAACAAATTCAGAATACACAAGTCCTGATGTAACTGATAAAAGTGACAATCCAGAGAGAACGTCTGCTGTGACAGAAACAGTCACTACACAGACTGGCCAAGGTGAGACCAGTGACAAGACTGATAATCCAGAAACAAGCAAAGCTGTCACAGAAGCAACAATGTCAACAACAAATTCAGAATACACAAGTCCTGATGTAACTGATAAAAGTGACAATCCAGAAAAAACTTCTCCCGTGACAGAAACAGTCACTACACAGACTGGCCAAGGTGAGACCAGTGACAAGACTGACAATCCAGAAACAAGCAAAGCTGTCACAGAAGCAACAATGTCAACAACAAATTCAGAATACACAAGTCCTGATGTAACTGATAAAAGTGACAATCCAGAAAAAACTTCTGCTGTGACAGAAACAGTCACTACACAGACTGGCCAAGGTGAGACCAGTGACAAGACTGACAATGCAGAAACAAGCAAAGCTGTCACAGAAGCAACAATGTCAACAACAAATTCAGAATACACAAGTCCTGATGTAACTGATAAAAGTGACAATCCAGAGAGAACTTCTGCCATGACAGAAACAGTCACTACACAGACTGGCCAAGGTGAGACCAGTGACAAGACTGACAATCCAGAAACAAGCAAAGCTGTCACAGAAGCAACAATGTCAACAACAAATTCAGAATACACAAGTCCTGATGTAACTGATAAAAGTGACAATCCAGAGAGAACTTCTGCCATGACAGAAACAGTCACTACACAGACTGGCCAAGGTGAGACCAGTGACAAGACTGACAATCCAGAAACAAGCAAAGCTGTCACAGAAGCAACAATGTCAACAACAAATTCAGAATACACAAGTCCTGATGTAACTGATAAAAGTGACAATCCAGAAAAAACTTCTGCTGTGACAGAAACAGTCACTACACAGACTGGCCAAGGTGAGACCAGTGACAAGACTGACAATGCAGAAACAAGCAAAGCTGTCACAGAAGCAACAATGTCAACAACAAATTCAGAATACACAAGTCCTGATGTAACTGATAAAAGTGACAATCCAGAGAGAACTTCTGCCATGACAGAAACAGTCACTACACAGACTGGCCAAGGTGAGACCAGTGACAAGACTGACAATCCAGAAACAAGCAAAGCTGTCACAGAAGCAACAATGTCAACAACAAATTCAGAATACACAAGTCCTGATGTAACTGATAAAAGTGACAATCCAGAGAGAACTTCTGCCATGACAGAAACAGTCACTACACAGACTGGCCAAGGTGAGACCAGTGACAAGACTGACAATCCAGAAACAAGCAAAGCTGTCACAGAAGCAACAATGTCAACAACAAATTCAGAATACACAAGTCCTGATGTAACTGATAAAAGTGACAATCCAGAAAAAACTTCTGCCGTGACAGAAACAGTCACTACACAGACTGGCCAAGGTGAGACCAGTGACAAGACTGACAATCCAGAAACAAGCACATCTGTCACAGAAGCAACAATGTCAACAACAAATTCAGAATACACAAGTCCTGATGTAACTGATAAAAGTGACAATCCAGAGAAAACTTCTGCCGTGGCAGAAACAGTCACTACACAGACTGGCCAAGGTGAGACCAGTCACAAGACTGACAATCCAGAAACAAGCACATCTGTCACAGAAGCAACAATGTCAACAACAAATTCAGAATACACAAGTCCTGATGTAACTGATAAAAGTGACAATCCAGAAAAAACTTCTGCCGTGACAGAAACAGTCACTACACAGACTGGCCAAGGTGAGACCAGTGACAAGACTGATAATCCAGAAACAAGCACATCTGTCACAGAAGCAACAATGTCAACAACAAATTCAGAATACACAAGTCCTGATGTAACTGATAAAAGTGACAATCCAGAGAGAACATCTGCTGTGACAGAAACAGTCACTACACAGACTGGCCAAGGTGAGACCAGTGACAAGATTGACAATCCAGAAACAAGCACATCTGTCACAGAAGCAACAATGTCAACAACAAATTCAGAATATACAAGTCCTGATGTAACTGATAAAAGTGACAATCCAGAGAGAACTTCTGCCATGACAGAAACAGTCACTACACAGACTGGCCAAGGTGAGACCAGTGACAAGACTGACAATCCAGAAACAAGCACATCTGTCACAGAAGCAACAATGTCAACAACAAATTCAGAATACACAAGTCCTGATGTAACTGATAAAAGTGACAATCCAGAGAGAACATCTGCTGTGACAGAAACAGTCACTACACAGACTGGCCAAGGTGAGACCAGTGACAAGACTGACAATCCAGAAACAAGCAAAGCTGTCACAGAAGCAACAATGTCAACAACAAATTCAGAATACACAAGTCCTGATGTAACTGATAAAAGTGACAATCCAGAGAGAACTTCTGCCATGACAGAAACAGTCACTACACAGACTGGCCAAGGTGAGACCAGTGACAAGACTGACAATCCAGAAACAAGCACATCTGTCACAGAAGCAACAATGTCAACAACAAATTCAGAATACACAAGTCCTGATGTAACTGATAAAAGTGACAATCCAGAGAGAACTTCTGCCATGACAGAAACAGTCACTACACAGACTGGCCAAGGTGAGACCAGTGACAAGACTGACAATCCAGAAACAAGCACATCTGTCACAGAAGCAACAATGTCAACAACAAATTCAGAATACACAAGTCCTGATGTAACTGATAAAAGTGACAATCCAGAAAAAACTTCTGCCGTGGCAGAAACAGTCACTACACAGACTGGCCAAGGTGAGACCAGTCACAAGACTGACAATCCAGAAACAAGCACATCTGTCACAGAAGCAACAATGTCAACAACAAATTCAGAATACACAAGTCCTGATGTAACTGATAAAAGTGACAATCCAGAAAAAACTTCTGCCGTGACAGAAACAGTCACTACACAGACTGGCCAAGGTGAGACCAGTGACAAGACTGACAATCCAGAAACAAGCAAAGCTGTCACAGAAGCAACAATGTCAACAACAAATTCAGAATACACAAGTCCTGATGTAACTGATAAAAGTGACAATCCAGAGAGAACATCTGCTGTGACAGAAACAGTCACTACACAGACTGGCCAAGGTGAGACCAGTGACAAGACTGACAATCCAGAAACAAGCACATCTGTCACAGAAGCAACAATGTCAACAACAAATTCAGAATACACAAGTCCTGATGTAACTGATAAAAGTGACAATCCAGAGAGAACTTCTGCCATGACAGAAACAGTCACTACACAGACTGGCCAAGGTGAGACCAGTCAGAAGAGTGACAATCCAAAAACAAGCAAAGCTGTCACAGAAGCAACACTGTCAACAACAAATTCAGAATACACAAGTCCGGATGTAACTCATAAAAGTGACAATCCAGAAACAACTTCTGCTGTGACAGAAACAGCCATTACGCAGACTGGCCAAGATGAGACCAGTCATAAAAGTGATAGTCTAGAAACAAGTGCTTCTGTCACAGACACAGCAAGGACAACAATTTCAGAATTCACACCTGGTCCTGATGCTGTTGATAAAAGTGACAGTACTGCAGTTGCAGTAACTTCAATTAAAACGTCTGGTGAAGATGAGACCAGTCACCAAACAGGCAATCTAGAAACAAGCACTTTGGTCACAGATATAATCACAACTCAAACAAATTCAGATCACACAACTGGTCCTGATGCCATTGATAAAAGTGACAGTACAGACAGAGCTTCTGCTACAACAGAATTAGCAACTACACAGACTGCTCTAGATGAGACCAACCATAAAAGTGACAATCCGGAAACAAGCAGGCCTGTCACAGGGGCAACAAGGACATCAACAAATTCAGATTACACAACCAGCACTGATGGAATTGATAAAAGTGACAATCCAAACATAAGTACAGCAGTAACAGAAACAGCAATCACAAAGTCTGGTCAAGATGAGTCCAGTCATAAAAGGGACAATTCAGAAAGACCTTTTGCCATGACAGAATCAATAATCGCATCCACTATTCCAAATATCAGAACAAATTCTCCTGCCATTAAGACCACAAGGACACCAAGAAATTCAGATTACACAACTGGTCCTGATGAAATTTATAAAAGTGACATTACTGACAAAACCTCTGCAGCTACAAAAGCAACATTTACACTTTCTAATCTGAAATACAAAACTAATCCCGATGGAATATATATAAATCAAAATCTAGAAACAAGAACTCCATTTCCAGAGACACGTACGTCAATGAATTCAGAAGACTCAACCAATTCTGATGGAATTGATAAAAGTGACATTCCAGAAGCAGCCTCTCCAGTCACAGAGACAACAATGACATCAACAAATTCATATGCCCCAATCAACCCTGATAGAATTGATAAAAATGTTGATCCAGACTGGATTACTGCAGTGATGGGAACAACAATCTTACCATCTAATTTGGATGACTCAACCAAACCTGATAGTGTTGACAAAAGTGGCAATCCAGATGATACAATTAATCCAGATGATATGATAGGACATGACAAGCTGGATAAGGTTACTGATGTTACAGGTACAACAATTACCGTGACTAATCCAGATGTAAGATACAATGACAAGTTTAATACAGTTACAAAGACAACAATTGCAAAGACTAATCCAATGGGTACAAGCAGTCCTGATAACAGAAACATCTTCCTAACTGGAACTACTGCAGTCATAAAAGCAATGTCAATGGACCAAAGAAATGACACATCCATTCCTGAAGTTAATGTTATAAATAACAGACCAAAAGAAACTACAATAAACATCGATATTATAAGAAACATTACTGATCTATCAGGAAAGTCACTTACTCCCAATAGTGATGGTATCAGTGGACTGGAAACAATTGCAACAGTTGCCAAGACAATAATAGCACAAACTGACACACAGACAACTCTCACAACAGAATCTAAACCTTTGAGTAATTCTGCTAATTTTGAGGGAGATGACAGGCCAGGCAGCAACCCCACAAAGACTACAGCTATTACAACAGAATCAAATCTTAGTTTACCTAGCCCAAATGATAATGATAAAAAGAGAAGGGCAGATATCATTACCAAAATTACTCGGACATTAACTATTGAAACTACAACCTCCCCTCGAATAAATAAACCTGAACATCCAGATGTAATAACTAATAAAAAAATTAATCTTGTTTCAGATAAAGGAACCACAAAGGAAAACCCAACTAAAAAGAATACAGTAACACAAGTGAGTACAACTTCCAGCACCCTATCTTCTACAACAAACAAAATTACATCATATTCCTCTACTTGGTCCACTATTGTCATACCTACAACACAAAGGCAAGTCGCCTCTTACTCCAGTCCAAGAGATGCTACCATTTCCACAACTAAATCTCCAGAGATGATGTTCAACAAAACTACAGCATATGTTCCACCAGAAAAGATTGCTGCATCTCTATGGTACAAAGGTACATTCACTTTTCATCTACATCTACATTTTCATTTTCATCTATTGGAGCCCTGTACGATAGCAATAATGTGTAATAAGTCTGAACATCCTTATAACTATGTTTCTGAAAGGCACTGAGATATATATGTGAGTGGGGAATTGTGTGTAGGCCTAATACAGTTGATGGAAGATTGGGTTGTTATTTAGGGAGATTGAAAGAAGAAGAGATGTGTTCCAGAATCCAGACCAAAATGGTAATGATTTCAGGAGCCCCAAAATATCTGAAATAACCTTATAGCCTTAAAAATACATTTTTAAAAAATCTTGCATATTTCTAGATAAGTTTTTTCTTTATGCCTTGCTCTGTTTTTGAATTTTTAAATTGTATTCTTGGGTTCTTACAGTTGGATAATTGTTTCTTTTCAGTTTGGGAAGATGTTCTATGAGGATTGTTACATAATTTGATAAGATGATTTATGTCATTGTTTCTATTGTACTTTCCCTTTCTCCTATTAAGTTCAACATTGTTCCCTCACCTGTACTTTATGGTGGCATAAGTTGAAAAGAATAGCAATTACCTGAATATTATCCTCAAATTTCATGACTAAATTGAGATATAAGCTTCAGGCCTCAGACATTATATTACAATTCCCATTAACTGTAGCCTTCCGTGATTGGACATGAAGGAAATTGAAGATTTTGAGAGGAACATATTTGGAAAATACTGTTGTCTTCAAAAGAGATTCTTGAAAGATTGGTTGAACAACTCTTTCTTAAAGTACTATAGTTAAGCATCTAAACATTCTGGGCTTGGACTGTATAATTCGTGTTTGGTATTTTCATGCCCCACTCACATTTTGTATGTGCCTCCCCCCCATCAGTTCTCTAAAGATTAATGTGACTATTTCTGTGACTGAACTATTGTTATGATCTAATCTTGGTGAACAAACTTATTTTTGAAAATGCAATATATATTTAATGAGTGGCTTACTAAGAGCTTTAGCTGTATATTGGTAACCTGTGACACATTTGGTCATCCTTTCAGAGATATATTGTTACTTAATCAGAGAAACATAATGACCATGGATGAGCAAAAAAGCAGTGGGAGCAACTTCCAACTTTCTGTTGGCTTCCTCATTGAGTTTCCTTGTGGGAAACTGGCTTGGAGAAAGCCTGTGGGGGAAGTTAGCAGGAGATTGTAAGTTCAAGACCAAGCTGGTAAATGGCAAACTTTTTGACTAGAAAAAGCATTTAATAATGATAAACTAAGTAACTGCTCATACATTTAGAGAACCAGTTTGGTATAGTAGTTAAGGTACTAGTTTAGAATCCAGGAGATTGTAAATTCCACACTTCCTTTATGCATGAAAGCTAGGTGGGTATCTTAGGTCCTGATTGGAGAACCAATACTTTACCAGAATGTCATATTTCTTTAGCATTTTCCCATTTCTAATTTATTCTCAAATTAGGAAGAGTGCAGTGGAGATATTTGACAAAGTAAAGGGAAATTCACTATTCACACCCAGTTTCCCAACAAATTTCCACAGTTGATACAGAATGAATGTCACAAGAATCAGCTATATTTTTCTAAATATAAAAAGTTGAAATATTATAGAAAATAATGTACCAAGCAGTGCCCTTTTAAATTACAAAATGTATCTGGATTAAGCACATTGTTAATCATATAAGTTGTATGTTCGAAAAACAGATTATATCATAAGAATTTTTCCCTGGAAATTTTGTGAAAGAGAACAAATATTTCAGATAAAAATAATATATTAACCCAATGCATTATGCCTTAATTCAAAGTACTACATGTTAGTTTTAGGAAACATTGCAGTACATCTCTATCTCTGTCTCTCTGTCTCTCTCTCCCCCCGCCCCCCCCCCATGTGTGTGAGATGGAAAGCTTGGGAGTTTATTTTTATGCAAATCTTTTATCATAAACTGTCAAATTATGCATTATGTTCTTGATATGATTTACAGTGTTTATTATGGAAAACCTGGATTTTAAAACTAAAAAAAGTTAATTACTTATTAGATGTACCAGAAGAGATGAACTTGTGTAATAAGAAGCCTGTAGACGGGATTGTCCCTCTACAAAACGGATCACTTGCGGTGTTCAGAGGTGAGTTACCACATGACAGAGCTTAAGTTTTGGACATTGTCCAAATGTTATAGATTAAAATATGCATTTTGCTATGAACATTTCACTCCCAGATCAGAGTGAAGTTATACAGTGGTTGATAGTTCTGATCAAGACCTTCTCTAACTTCATCAGAAGGTATATTCACATACTGGTTCTTAAAATGAAATTTGCACTGCTAATGTGCACTGCCACATTCAGAAAGCGCTCTCCAGAATTGGAGCAAGATCATTTGGACAACTTAGAAACAAACCTTTTTCTACCTGGTAGAAAAAATGTATAGACCTCATAAACTACCCAAACCCAGCCTTCTCTGTAGTGTTTGGAGACTCTTGGAATAATAGTTTAACACAAGTGGAGGCTGGGAGGGTGAAGTTTGCATAGAATTCTACAAACTAGTTGCCCAGGCCACTATGGACCATCCACCATTTCACCTGTCACAAATTTCTATTTACTGTGAAATCTGCCTTGTTGTTAAGAGCTTCATGGTTGGGTATTAATATATTGTTTCTCTTTACATAACACTGGCATTTACTTGGCTTTGCAGGTCATTACTACTGGCTGCTAAATGGAACAAGCTCACCCTCCCCTCAACCTCGTAAAATCTCTGAGGGATGGCATATCCCTTCCCCCATTGACACAGTGTTCTCTAGATGTAACTGTGATGGCAAAACCTTCTTTTTCAAGGTAAGTCATATTTCTTTTCCACAATGTGATTCTTGGTACCAAAAGAGTTAAGAAATGGAAAGACTATACAGTATAATCTGAAATGTTACATGAAACAACAAAAAACAAGATATTGTTGATCAACAGATGATGATCAAGTAAATCTCCCACACTGCATTTATATTATATGCAACTTGTTACAAATTGCCAGATTTTTTTTTAAAGAGATCAAAATAATTGGCTTTGCTGGAGAAGTCAATGGTGCGCCTGTATGCATGAACTCACATGATCAAGGTCTCTGCACAAAGCAAAAAAAATAAATAAAAAATCCTATCCTGAGAAACTACATATGATCATGTTCGACAGGAGAATTTTAAATGAATTTTCTTGGTGAGATGCCAATCAAATTAGTCATCATTATCAGCAATGGGGAAGTTCATCCATTTACCATGTAAGATATACTTAAAAGTCCTTAGTAAAAGTTTTACAGTTTTAAAAATAAATGCATATATGGTTTGGTGCAATCCTATATGCGTCCTTTTTGGCAGTGTACTCTGTTGTAGAAAGTGAGACTTGCCCCTAAATATAGACATTTTTGTGAAGTAATTTTGCAGCAGATTGACATTATTCCATTCCAAAGGGACATTTCTATTTTAAGCAAAATATGAGGTGAGAAAAATAGGGAATACATAGTAAACTGTATTCCAATTAAAGCTTGTTTATTTATTTATTATTTACTGACTCTGAGTGGCTTACAATCCTACTGTATGTCCAGAAGATAAAAACAAGTAAGATACAAGCAGATAAATGATCATTACAGAATGAAATATTCCTATACCAAGAAACCCATAAAAATATCCTCATATACTTCTACCACATTTGATTTGGCTTCCATGAAATCTGTCTATATTTGCACATCTATCTTTAGCTCTAAAACACCCCTATCTATATCTCTTTGAGCATGCTCCATTTTTGATGAAAGATCACTTTTTCTCTCACATTATATAATAGTGTCATTCCTCTATAGATTGTCTAAGTGTTATTTAAAAAGCTTATATTTGTAGTCTTTAAATAATAAGAAATAGTGGATCCTTTTAATCAATCAAAAGAGTTTAAATGATTAACTGGTCAACTATATTTAAAAACCTTAAATGGCATACTTTCTCATGCTTTCTCAGTTCTTAGCCAGAATGGCAAAACTTGAAGGAAAGAAATTATTGGAGTTTAGGCACCAGATAAAACGATTTTGCTCCAGAGTTAATATGGAAACAGTTTGAAGAATAGGGAAAAAAGTAAGGAAACTCCAGAAGCACCCTGCTTCATATTCAATATGCTCCTCAACAAGCATTTTAAAATAGTGTGAAAAGTAGATACAGTTCCTGACACCTGCGTTTGTAAAACCAAGATACAATGAGAAGCCTCTTTAGAAGGAACTGGACCAGTCCCAAATCTTTTGCTGTGATGTTCAAGCCAGGATATATTTGCCAAAATTCTGAAGAACAACCAAAGGGATGCTAGACTGATGTAACGCCCAATTTTTTCCACTCTGGGAAACTCTGAATGGCTTGTGCATTGAAACGGTTTTGTTTGGAGAGGTTCAATCTAATTATATTTAATGACAGGTTTTGATGGAGCAAAGTCAAAGAATTAATATGTTTAGTTGTAGAGCTTGGGATGCACACTTAGGATACAGAAGTTCAAATTTCCACCCTAAGGGAAAGATCAATGAATAACATTTGGCCAATCACAAATACACACACATACATACGCAGGCTAAATTCACAGCATATGCTAGTCTGAAAAATGGTTGCTAATTTGTAGTCCAAACATTATAGTTATCTTGTAATTCAATGTGTAGGGCAACTTTGACAAATGGGTAACATGATTTAACATAATTGTACTAATATATTGAATGAAAAGACTTTCTCTCCATACCACACCACACACTCCTGTGCTGTATTCAGGTTGTACATTCAATTTATGTGACTTTCATTTCATAATGAAATTAAATCATTACATTCAAGTTCATTAACTTTCAGGCAAGAAGTACACTTGGCCCTTTTAAGGTCATATGGAGACTATACTTTGAGAAAGTAATTGGGACCAAGACAAAAACAATTTCACTTTGTATCTTTTGCATTTAAATAAAATTAAAACTAAATTAAAACATAATTGTCCTATTAAACTTTGTGAGTTTGATGACAACTTTTGGAGGGACTCAGGCCCTATATGTCATGCACAGGGGCTTATGTACAGGGGCATAGACAGCCCCTGCACCACATATTACATACCTCTGATGTACTGTCTTAACTTGGGATCCTGAATTGTCCCCTCTTTCATTATATTCCTAAGATGTATTGCCAGGAATTTTGAAGGCTAATTTGCCTTAAAACTGTCCTGCTCCCAAAGCCTCATAAATAAACTTAGCTTAGCAGGAACACAGGTGGGTCAGGTTAACTTGTACTTGTTTATAGAAAATATTATGCTTATAAAAAAAAAATTCAAGCTAATTCCTTCCATGTAACCTAAGATAATAAATGGGACGCTCTGTTTCTCTATGCTTACTTCAAATCCACTGTTAAAATATATGTTTGTAGTCCTTCTTCCTCGTGAACTATCTCTGAAGAAATCAGAGAAATGGCTGGGAATTCTTGGACTCATAGTTCCACCTGAGGAGCAACAAGTTGAAGAATGCTAGTTCTAGAAACGTCAACAAACTAAATTTAGTATAGGGTAAATAATGGGGCCCGTTTGTTGTAATGGTTAAGGCATCATGCTAGAATTAGGAAGACTGGATTCTAGTCCCACTTTAGATATAAATCCAGCCAGGTGATCTTGGACCAGTCATTCCTTCTCAGTCCTAGGAAGGAGGCAATTGCAAGCACTTCCAAAACACATCTCTTCCTCCCCCACCTTGCCAAGAAAATTGCAGGGACTAGGCCAGGCAGTCTCCAGGAGTCAATACTGACTCGAAGGCAAAAATAAAAAAGTATGGTGGGAAGATGTTGCAGTCATTTAGCCTGTAACTGCCAGTTGCAACTTTCTATAGCTTTCCATAGCTACTCGGCTCTCTGTATGACTGGTTTCTGTTACTCTTCTCTGTCAATGTTGCAAGATTTTCACTTGCATTTCTAGTGCATTCACTGGGAATTGCATTTACTATGGATCAGAGAAACCAGAAATAAGCCTCCATATAGTGATGTGAAAGCCTGGAGCTACTGGTAAAAGCACACCAAGCAGCAACTTATTTTGCAAATGTCTTTCCTAGTTTGTTTTAGTGTTGCACAATGAGACAACAAGGAGTGTGCTGTGCTCCTTTGCTCGTTCACAAAACTGGGATATCTTTTTTGCTTTGCCTATTGGCCAAGAACCAAATTTTCAGGAATCTGAAAGTGTTTTTTCAGGATGACTATGGCAAGGTGTGTTACCTGTTGTTCTTCCTCAGCAAGGTCCAGAGTATCTCATAACCTTTCCAATCTCTCAGTACCTCGCTTCACAATCTCCCCAGATCTTTTGCCAATGTTCTTGGTTTTTCCCACACTCTTACAATGTCTGCCCCCCCAAAATTTCTTCTGTGATGTTTGCATTCACATTTGGAACAAGATAATCCATAGTTTTTGTTCTGTGAATATCAAACATACATTTTTCAGTTTGTATATAAACTCGCTGCAATGAACTGTTCCTTTTTGTCCATCCCTATAAACCACCTTTTTGAGGGGAACTTGACTCTGCAATTACCATGACTCCACAATTGGTTAGTCACGGCTATAACTTCCTGTATTAGAAGCAAAACTTGTTTGATGTTTTTTCCATGTTATATACTTCACTGTGTTTTTCAATCAACCATCAACATATAGTGGAAGATATTCTTAGTGGTGGCTTGTACTCTTTGGGGGATTTGGTTGGTTCTGAACAGAATTCCAGATGCAAACTTCTACAAGTCAATTCCAGTTTCTACAGCACTTTCTGCCACTTTTATACTACTTCAAATTGATTTGTATAGGATTGTAATTGTGCTGTTAATCTGGGCATTCAGACATGAAAAGTGGTAATAAGGCTAATAAAAACAATAAGTAGTAAGGCTAATAAAAGTAATAAGTAAATCATGCCTACATATTTTAAAAAGTCCTTAGATTTTTATGAATAGTTTATTTATTAAATTCATTGGTTACACACTTCCAGTGGTGTTTTTTTTTTAAATTCCCTCCCATTTTTTATCTGTAGAAGGAAAATCTTTCAAGCCCCATGTTACATTTCTTCATGAACGAATTACAAGTTGCATCAGTGTCTAATACAACATATGCCTTAGGTGTTCGTGTAACTTCAGCTAGCATTGCACTTTTCAGGGGCCCCAATACTGGCGCTTCACCAATGATGTAATGGACACTGGCTATCCTAAGCTGATTGTAAAAGGATTTGGAGGACTGAATGGGAAAATTATGGGAGCTCTTTCGGTGGCTCAGTACAGAAGCAGGCCAGAATCTGTACATTTTTTCAAAGAAGGTAAGTCTGTTGTGTCTATCAGATGCATTAAAGAAGTGGTAAATCCTTTTATATTTTCTATCCATGTGGTTGTCTTGGTAAAAATACTGGAGTGGTTTACCAATATTCTTCCCTTGTGTGTCTGAATTGATGCTTTTTGTGACTAAAGTGATCATTTGCCTCCAGCATCTTCTTATATGGCTTCTGCCCAATAAAGGTGGCTGCACAGTGAGATTTTAGCTGTGCAGTGGGATGACCTTCACATATATTCCTGCTGGGAATATATAACACTTGACATTTGCTTCTGATGTTTTTCACTCCTCTCTCCTAGAAACACCCCTGAATCACAATGGGGCAATACAGCAGGACTCAGTGGGAAGGTGCGATTAAAACCTGAGGAATGAAGCTGATTTCTTTCTATTGCATTGTGGGCTTCTTTCTCTTGCTGGTACAGCTATCATTCAGCACAAAATGACACTCTTTGATGCTTAAGTCAAATAAGTGACTTAATTAAATCAGCAGGAAAGAAGTAGTTTCAAAGGGAAGCGATGGGATGATGCATAGTAGCAGTCAATTTCAAAGAAGCATTAGGCATTTCATGAATGTGGGAACATGTTAAAGTAGCATCCATAGCATTCTGATTTTTTTTAAAAAAACTAAAACTTAATAAATGGTGTGCTACTTTATTCTCACTGATCAAAAGATTTTAAATGGCTGTTTAATACTGTTAAAGTCCTTCCTCTATCAAAAATATTATTTTAATTGTTGCCTAACTGCATCTGCATTTGTTTTATTGCATATAAACAATATTGTCCCCATGTCACAGTTGTTCTTGAAATACTTACTCCTGTTTAATTTAATGGACCACCTCGATTATTTACCAGTTTGGCTACAAGAAGCTAAATTTCCATCCAAACACTTCCCTGAACACAGTAATGTAAAATCCACTGAATGCTATGTAATCAGGATGAGGCAGTTAAATGTTTATTTTACATTTCCTGCAATCTATGTCATTTGTGAAATGTAATCAGTTGTTATGTTAGGTCTTTAAAAACTAGGTTTCATTGTATTACTTTTCTACTGTAGGTGGCAATGTTCAACAATATGTCTACAAACAAAAACCAAAGAAGTGTAAGAAGAAAGTTGTAACTGTGAATTATCCAGTTTATAAACCAAAGACTTTGGTTCTGAGGCAGAGGCGCTTTGGACGTGCAATACAATCTCGTCAGATCTTCCGAACCATCCGGATAAGGCAGTACCCAGTCATTCGGATCACTCATCATTCGACAGGCATGGTCCTTGTTTTGCCTTGTTTAGATGCTACGATTAATTGGGTTGCACAATGCTACAGCTCCAAAAATAAGTTCCAAATAAAGCAGCCTAACTGTATGGAGGTTGATTATATCTTGCCCTTTAAATATTTTGTCACAGGGCTTGTGTGCCATTAAAATATCTCCTGAATGGTTTTATATCATCTTCATAATTTCAAAATAAATTGCTTTGTGTTTTTTGCAGGAGTACTGCAGCCAGAGGTTAAAATTACCTCATATTGGAGAGGATTTCCAAAAGAATTTAATTCTGCTATTTCTGTTCCTAACGAGGAGAATGGGGATGGATACGATTACTATGCATTTGCTAAAGGTATGTTGTGGCTATGACACTCACTTCAGATGCTGCCAGCTATTTTAGGCTGTTTTTCATAAGATTTTTTTGTACTCCTCTTGAGATCCTCAGTTTCAGAACAGTCCCATATCACATTTCTCTCCTTAAAATAGTTTGAAAAGCTGGACAAAAACATAGCTTTGAAAGGCGAGTGAAAAATGTTAATTGTGTAAGAGTACTCCATTTTTAGAAATTATTTAAACAGAAAAACAGATGCAGTTTATATGAATTTTAAATATGAAATAATTGCTGAGTAGCCATTTTTACAGCCCGTTTTATTGTATGTATGTATGTATGTATGTATGTATGTATGTATGTATGTATGTATGTATATTTATTTATTTATTTATTTATTTATTTATTTATTTATTTATTTATTTATTTATTTATAATTAAATTTATATACCGCCCTACTCCCGAAGGACTCAGGGCGGTGAACAGCCAGAAAGTAAAATATACATAATACAAACATTAAAAACTTCAAATTGCGCATGTCCAAGATGGCGGCGTCTGCCTGAGCTGCGGCTTGAGGATGGGGGCTTTTTGCCCAATGGGTCCGTTTCGGGGTCCTTTGAACAATTTCTGACCCCTGGCCCGGTCGTGGGAGCTCCCCGCCAGCCGGTTGATGGGTCTGCCCCCCCGGGAGATCAAGGCTGGGGGGGAAGGCGGCATCAGTGAGATCCGGTGCTCGGGCGCATCAGCTGGGTGGCGGCGGCGTTTTTCTGGGCTGGAGCCCGCTCGGAGGTCGGAGCAGCGGCGGCGATGGGTCCGTTGAGGTCATAGGTGGTCCTGGGGATGGCCCAGGCCCAGGGGTGTTCCCCAGTTGCCTTGGGGCCGTCGGACTCCCTGGTGAGCTTGGGGACGCTGCCAGAGTTTTTTCTTTGGCAGCGGCAGCAAAAGCGGCATCAGCGGCGGCTGTGGCTGCAATGGCGGCCGTCTGGCAACGGCGAGAAGGAGGGCGTCGGCCATCAACCCTGCTGAGGTGCTCGATGGGCTTAACAGCAAATTATAACATCGACCATCCGGGACAGGCTATGACCAGCGGGAGGGCTGCTCAGTTGATGGGTTAGTCCCTCACGTCGTTGGGAGGCCTCCGCTGAATTTTGGGGGCTGGGAGATTTCTCCCCCTATTTTCCATTGTTCCCCTTGGCATTATGCCTATCTCGGATTGGTTGCCGTTTATGGACTCACTGGCACTGAAATCTGGCTCATATTCATCGGAGCCCTTCCCCCTGCCATGGAGGGGGACTGTAAATTGTGTTGGGAGATTATGGGAGCCAGTGTACTTCTTCCATCCCACCAGCAGAGGGAAGAGGGCGATGTCATCAGGACCGTGGGTGGGAGGGGCAGGTATGGTGGGAGCAGGGGGCCATATCATGTTGTGGGGGCACACACCCGCTGTCTCCAAGCGGTGACGTGCTCCAGCTCCCAATGCTCTTCTCGTTCCCTGGGTTGTCCGGAGTCTCAGAGCCTGGGTCTTAGGCTGATGTTGTGCAACGCCAGGTCTGTGGTTAATAAAGCCCCCCTCATTTGTGAGCTGATTCAGGGGAGGGGAGCGGACCTGGCGGGTATTACAGAGACCTGGCTGGGCCTGGAGGGGGGGTCCCCCTCGTGGAAATGTGCCCACCGGGTTTCTGCGCATTTCATCAGCCGAGGGCCCAGGGTAGGGGTGGGGGGGTGGGGTTATTGTAAAGGAAGGTCTTGATCCTAGGGAGGCCACTGTACCTCAGATAGCCGGCTGTGAGTCTCTCCTTGTGAAGTGGGGCCATGGGACGCAGATGGGCCTGCTGGTTGCGTACATGGCTCCTTGCTGCGTGGCAGCGACCCTGCCCGAGCTCCTCAATGTTATAGCCGGGGTGGCAGTTGATACCCCCAGGCTTTTAGTCATGGGGGATTTCAACCTGCCGTCCATCAGTGAAGCATCTGAGGTGGCTTGGGAGTTCATGGCTTCCATGACGGCCATGGACCTGACCCAGTTAATTCAGGGCCCCACTCACACAGGAGGAAACACGCTGGACTTGGTTTTCGTCTCTGGTCAGTGGTTGAATGGCTTAGATACAGGGGATATAGTTATTGAACCCTTGTCATGGTCAGACCATTCTCTCCTCAGACTTGACTTCCTGACCGCTATGCCCCACCGCAGGGAGGCAGAACCGATCAGGTGGTTCCGCTCCAGGCGCCTGATGGATCCTGATAGGTTCCGAATGGAGCTTGGGCCATTTCCTGAGACTCTGGCTCGCGACTCGACGGAAGACCTGGTGGCCGCCTGGGATAGGGCGGCCGCTGGTGCTTTAGATTGGGTCGTGCCTTTGCGGCCTCTGACCCGGCGCCGAATCTGCCCAGCTCCTTGGTTCTCCGAGGAGCTGAGGGGGATGAAACGCCGGAAAAGACACCTAGAGAGTAGTTGGAGGGCCAGTCATTCCGAATCTGATCGTACACTAGTGAGGTCTTATATCAAGACCTACTTAGTGGCGATAAAGGCGGCGAAGTGTAATTACTTTTCCGCTCTTATTGCGTCGGCAGAAAATCGCCCAGCTGCCTTGTTTAGGTTGACCCGCTCTCTTCTCCATCTGGGAGCGCGGGAAGACCCCTTGCAAGGTCGTGCTGAGGATTTTGCACATTATCTGCACAATAAAATTCGAATAAAATTACTCAAATAAAATTTGAGCATTATCTGCTCAAATTCGGGAAGGCTTGGACTCTGACTGGGTAGGTACAGGCGGGTTGTCCGAGGTGTGTCTTGAGACTGTTATCTGGGATGAGTTTGACCCTGTGACTCCCGAGGACGTGGACAGGATGCTGGGGAGGTTGAACGCAACCACATATTTATTGGACCCATGTCCCTCCTGGTTGGTGCTGGCTACCTGGGAGGTTACACGAGGCTAGCTCCAGAGGATTATAAACGCTTCCTTGAGTGAGGGGTTCTTGCCTCCCGCCTTGAAAGAGGTGGTGGTGAGGCCCCTCCTCAAGAAGCCCTCTCTGGACCCAGCTGTTTTGGCAAACTATCGTCCAGTTTCCAACCTTCGCTTCTTGGCGAAGGTTGTTGAGAGTGTGGTTGCGCGACAGCTCCCGCAGTACCTGGATGAAACCATCTATCTAGATCCGTTCCAGTCCAGCTTCAGGCCTGGGTACAGCACGGAAACGGCATTGGTCGCGTTGGTTGATGATCTCTGGAGGGCTCGGGACAGAGGTTGCTCCTCTGTTCTGGTCCTATTAGACCTCTCAGCGGCTTTTGATATCATCGACCATGATATCATGCTGCGCCGGTTGGAAGGGTTGGGAGTGGGAGGCACTGTCTTACGGTGGTTCTTCTCCTATCTCTCTGACCGGTCGCAGTCTGTGTTGGCAGGAGGGCAGAGGTCGACCTCAAGGCACTTGGTTTGTGGGGTGCCACAAGGGTCGGTCCTCTTGCCTCTCCTGTTCAACATTTATGTGAAGCCGCTGGGCGAGATCATCCATGGTTTTGGGGTGCAGTGCCATCTGTACGCTGATGACACCCAGCTGTACATCTCCACCCCAGACCACCCCAACGATGCCCTTGAAGTGATGTCCCGGTGCCTGGAGGCCATGCGGGTCTGGATGGGGAGGAACAGGCTCCGACTCAATCCCTCCAAGACTGAGTGGCTGTGGCTACCGGCCTCCCGATATAGTCAGCTGGTGCCATCGCTGACTATTGGGGGCGAGACATTGGCCCCCACGGAAAGGGCGCGTAACTTGGGTGTCCTCCTGGACGCACGGCTGCCTTTAGAAGAGCATATGACGGCTGTGGCCAGGGGGCTATCAGGTTCGCCTGATACGCCAGTTGCGCCCCTTTCTGGATCGGGACTCCTTATGCACGGTCACTCATGCCCTCGTCACTTCCCGCCTCGACTATTGCAACGCTCTCTACATGGGGCTCCCCTTGAGGAGCACTCGGAGGCTCCAACTGGTGCAGAATGCGGCCGCGCGGGTACTTATAGGGGCGACATGGCGCTCCCACATGACACCTCTCCTGCGCGAGCTGCATTGGCTTCCGGTGGTCTTCCGAGTGCACTTCAAGGTGTTGGTTCTCATCTTCAAAGCGCTCCATGGCTTAGGACCCGGTTACTTACGAGACCACCTTCTGCCTCCGATAACCTCCCACCGGCCAACACGCTCCCACAGAGAGGGCCTCCTCAGGGTGGCTTCTGTCAGGCAATGTCAGCTGGCAACCCCCCGGGGAAGAGCCTTCTCTGTGGGAGCACCCACCCTCTGGAATGAGCTACCCCCAGGGATACGACTAATCCCGGACCTCCGTACCTTCTGCCGGGCCCTGAAGACTTTTTTATTTCAGCAAGCCGGGCTGGGTTAAAAATCTTTTAATTGGGGAATTTTATGGGCAAGGGGTTTTAAATTGGAGAAGCCAAAGATAATTTAATTTCGTTTTAATCTATTTTAATATTTGTATTGTGTTTTTTTAATTTTGGCTGTTCACCACCCCGAGTCCTTCGGGAGAGGGAGCGGTATAAAAATTTAATAAATAAATAAATAAATAAATAATAAATAAATAAATAAAAACCATTTAAAATACATTAAATACACTGGCCAGATTTAAAACACCCCAATCATAAAACCAATTTAAAAACAATTAAAAATGGAGGTTAGACCAGACCAGCCTGCTGGAATAAGAATGTTTTGAGGGTGCGGCGGAAAGTGCGCAGATCCGGGATCCTCCGTATCTCCGGGGGGAGCTCGTTCCAGATGGCAGGTGCACCCAGAGAAGGCTCTCCCCTGGGGGCCACCAGTCAACATTGTTTGACCGACGACACTCTGAGAAGACCCTCTCTATGGGAGCTTACTGGTTGATGAGAGGCTATTGGTGGCAGAAGGCGGTCTCGTAGGTACCCCGGTCCTAAGCCATGGAGCAGTCTAAAGGTGGTAACCAAGACCTTGAAGCGCACCCGGAAGACCACCAGGAGCCAGTGCAGCTCGTGCAGGAGGGGAGTCACATGGGAGCGCCACGTCGCTCCCGTAACCACCCCCACGGCCACATTCTGGACCAGCTGGAGCCTCCGGGTGCTCCTCAAGGGGAGCCCCATGTAGAGAGCATTACAGTAGTCCAGGCGGGAAGTGACGAGGGCATGAGTGAAAGTGCGTAACGAGTCCCAATCCAGAAAGGGACGCAACTGGTGGATCAGGCAAACCTGATAAAAAGTCCTCCCGGCCACAGTCGTCAAATGCTCTTCTAAAGACAGCTGTGAGTCCAGGAGGACACCCAAGTTGCGAGCCCTCTCCGTGGGGGCCAACGACTCACCCCCAATAGTCAGCGATGGCACCAACTGACTATATCGGGATGTCAGAAACCACAGCCACTCGGTCTTGGATGGGTTGAGTCGAAGCCTGTTCCTCCCCATCCAGACCCGCACAGCCTCCAGGCACCGGGACATCACTTCAAGGGCATCATTGGGGTGATCCGGGGTGGAGATGTACAGCTGAGTATCATCAGCGTACTGATGGTACTTCACCCCGAAACCACGGATGATCTCACCCAGCGGCTTCACATAAATGTTGAACAGAAGGGGCGAGAGGACCGACCCCTGTGGCACCCCACATACAAGGGCCTTGGGGTCAACCTCTGCCCCCGTCAACACAGACTGCGACTGGTCGGAAAGAAGAACCACCGCAACACGGTGCCCCCCACCCCTAACTCTTCCAACCGGTGCAGCATGATACCATGATCGATGGTATATAACATACACTTGATGACGGATCTCTTTCGGGGGAATGGAACTGCATTCCTTCATAGGCTGCTAAGTGCTGCACACAAAGATTATCAAGAAACCTTTGTAAAAGTCCTCAAGTCTGGCTTGACTCCTGAGAATCACATCCATGGAATTTTCTTGACAGAGTTATGGAAGTGGATTGCCATTACCTTCTTCCAGAAAGCTTTTAAAAAATTCCTAGTGTATACAACCCTAAAACCCTTGTTGTACTACTAATCTGACCTTGTTTGGCCATCTAAGAACAACGTTGCCACCTGTTCTTAGATGGCCAAAGAAAGAAAGAAAGAAATAGAGTGGAAAGATTCAGCTCTATTTATTTATTTAGCTTAGAACTACTGTCTTACAGTGATCTTTTTGAGAAATATGTCTTTATATCATTTATACCATTCAAAATAACAAAACAATGGTATTGTTCACTTCCTAATAGCCACTGTGTCTTAGCATGGAAAGTGTTGTGTAGTGTAAAACATTCTTTTTTTTTGCTGCAACTGATGTTTTAAAACAGGACTTTTAAACTAGGAGTTGGCCAAAATGTGCAAGACAAATTTGAAAGAAAAACACGACTTTGTGTGAGATATAAAATCAGACAGCACTGGATTATACAGGATACTAAATTCAATCCCATGGATCATGCTGCAACTGAACTTGGATATTTTGCTCTCCATAGAACCATTAATATCAATAGATAATAGATAGATAAATGCTAGCAGGACCATAGTTGGCTAGCATTTGTCCTTTCTGGGTAGAAAACAAAAGGTATTCACATTAAGGTAGGAAGAGTTTGCACTTATTTTTTTACAAGTTTAAAATGGTCAAGAGGTTTCTTCCATCCTCCTTTACTCTTTAAAAAGTCTAGCATGGTTACAACATCACTGGGCTGTTTGATAGACAAGGTTTCTTTCTCTGAGCTTTTTGATGGAAGCCTCTATTGTGTAAAGAGCCTGGTGCTGAAAGGAAAACTTAGGTTGCCTTATACATTTCAAAAAGTACAAGCCCCTTCTCTGACCTGGTTTGATTTGACTGAATTTTCTAGGGTTTTTGTCTAACTGAAAATTCAACCCCATTTCCCCCAACGTAAGCAGATAAATGAGGCAAATGTATCTTAGTCCATTCATCTTCCAATTGCTTGAGTTGCTCAATGCTATCTGTCCACTATAAAGTACACCAAGGTTTCCTCTGCAATAAGACTTATTGCCTGTTTCCAAATGATCAAAATTGCATGGAAAGAAAGGCCCATCTTGAACTGAGGATTTACATGATTAATTGGTTTTTCAACTGTTAATACTTGTGTGGTGTGATCTAACAACCCTGTTCTCCCGTTCCATTCCCTTTCAGATAACTACTACAGCTTGGATGTGGGCAGCAGAATAGCAAGACCAGTTACAACGCAAACTGGGCAGACTGTGTCCAATGCTTGGTACAAGTGTCCTGCAGAATAACTTGGAAACTCAAACAACCTGAAAGAAATGCTTTTGTGTGACAGTTTCTCTAGTTTTTATTAATAAAAGACAATCCAATGTTCATACAACAATCCTTTTTAACATTTAAAAAAGACTGCTTTAAGCTTGGCAGCTGTTATACTAATGCAGAATAAAGGCAGACTAAACAGTATACACCATTTCCAAAATTTGTACAGCATTTAATTAATATTGCCTCTGTTCAGGCCTCCTCTGCCACCCATTGCATGAGTTATACCTGCAAGAAAGATATAGCAGTTATATATTTTTGTTTCAATTAATGTTCATTTGCCTCTTGATACTTTAACCATCTGCATTACAAGAATTTCCCTGCCACTATTATTACTGTAAAATAATCATTCCATATCTTATTTTGAATATCACTGTCAAAATCTTAACAGCCACCACATCCTCAATTTGGATTAGAAAATTCTATTCCATTACACATATCTTAACTAGATCTGGAAACTGAATGGGGAATATCCTAAACTTCATTCAAATATTAATGGGAACAAGTTTTGGGAATTCTGGAAATTACAGCAACATGTTAGTAAAAAAGAGGTGTTAAAGTTACCATTAAGTGAAATTAACATCCATATTTAAGACAAACATCTTCAAGTAACTGCAAATATTGCTTCTAACAAGATTTTCAATTTTTAAAAAGTTTCAGCTTAGAAATCACTCTTTCTTTCTTTTTTTTTTTGTCCAGCTAATAATGTATTTTTCTTTTTTGGTATTTACTGTGAGTCATATCTCTTTACTACACTCTGTTCTTCATCTTCTTTAAATGTTTTAATTTTCTTTGTAACTAAAACAACTAACTCAGTTGGTATATACATGTTAAGCATGAATGTGAAGGTTCAATTAAGCTGATTTATCACTATGCCCAGGAATCTTCTCAGATAAGGGCCAGCACCTGCATAAATTAGATAAGGGTCAATGGCATTTAAGGGAGATTAGATCTTGTTTGCTTGTGGCTATGCAGGGATTCCAGGCTGATCCTTCTTTTCACACCGCCCCCAGGTTCTGCTATTCCTCCTCTTAAAATATGTAAGCTAGCAGAGGTCAAAATCCTACATTTTTCAAAATTTCTACTTGTATGCATACTTCATTTTTCTCAACAGTAAGTAGTTAACTTATTTAACTAAGCCCCACTGGGATTGAAATATACTCACCCCTGTGTCTATTAAACTGACGACCACGAACTCCAGCCCTTAAGGTTGGAGGCTGAAGTCTAACACGTCGGAAGGGTTTGGGATGATTGCTGCTTGTATCTGGAAAAGAAATAGTGGGGTATTGATTTTTTTCATGGTAATAGAAGTATTATTCTTGATTTTTGTACTGCAGGACTGTGTGAGTATAACAAATAAAATCTTTAACTAGAAAATAAGTGGCAAGTTTTTTTCTACATGCAAGTTTGTAGACCAGGTGAATAGTTACTTTTGAATGGAACTTCAATGAAGGGAAATATAAACAAATTCCTGTATTCTTTTTAAAAAAGTGTTTCGTCAAACATTTAGAGAATTGATGACCAGAGTTCATGCCCAAATGTATCTTTAAGTTGCAGAGAACAATTAGTAAGAATCCTTCCTTTTCATATCTACAGACTGCAATCTTTTCTACAATAAAAGCTGAAATGGTAGAAAAATACAAAACCATCAGGGGCTCAATTATTCTTTGTTTGATGTCCCATATCAATGAAAATTCCTAAGTACAGGTAGTCCTCAATTTATTATCATAACGTAGACCAGAATTTCCATCATGAGTCATGACAGTTGTTAAGACAAGGCACCTGACCAGGCCCAGTTTTATGTTTTTTGTGGTAGTCGTTAAATGAACACCACAATCATTAAGTGAATCCTTATATTCCCATAGGTGGGGTTTGTTTGTTTTTTTGGTTGGAAAGTGGCAGAAAATTCCTAAATCATGGTCATATGAACTCAAATGTTGGAACCGGCCATATAGATGAGCCAGTTGACAAGCACCTGAAATGCAGTCATGTGACCGCTGGGATGTGTGCATCCATTGGACCTCAGGAACTGGATCCTAAGTAGCTTTTGGGGGCTCCGTCATAACTTCCAGCCCTTAAGTGACTATCTGTACTTCAAATGATGGTTCTCTAAATCCAGGATTTGATGGGAGTTATATATACCTGCAGATGAACTAGAAGGTGGATCTTGACTGGTAGAAGGAAGATCTGATTCATCAGGAGTTTGAGATGATTCCTCCTCTTGCTGGCTATCAATGTCTAGACCTACCTCTGAAGAAATTCTAAAACAAAAGGGATGCACAGGGAAGAAATGTGAATAACAACAACAGAAAATATATACAAACACATCCCACAAGGGGCTTCAACCAGCCTATCTTAGAGCCCACGAGAACAGAAAACCATGAAACCCTAACTTTGAAAGCAGTCTACACTTTATGTTCACCCACACCTAGTGATGGCACAGGAGATGACATATTCAGTGGTGAAATTGGAATTTCGTCTTTATTGTTCTAGCAAAAGTTAACAGTTACCATATCTGTGAGAACTAGTATGGAGGCTTTTAATTTGGAAAGACTGTTCCCTTTAAAGGTGGGGCAAGAAAAAATGGAAGCATAGAAGTGAATCTCTCACTGTTTTTTTCAGCTCTGTGTCAGTTCTCTGCTGATTTTTACTATAACCAATATGTATTAAACTACTACAGCTGAGCAAAATAATAATGATGCTTTGCTCCAAGAAAATTTAGTCAGTTTTGCAAAAAGCTCAATTGGGAAACAACACTTAGCAATGAGGTTATTGAACCCACCTATCAAAATTACTTCAATTGGCTCTATGGCCAGATTGTGATCAATAAAAAAGTACATCATTATCAAGAATTAACTACACTTAGCCTTAGCCAGAGCAACAAAGTTGGATAAAAGAAAAAAAAATCACTCCAGTGCATAGAAATATTTCCAAAGAATTTATTGGTGTTTCCTAATTTTACCTCCTGGAAAGTTTCAATATCCCCAATATGAGAAGAGAACTAGTCTGAACTAGAATGCTATCGATGCTATTTTCTATTATGAACCTAGTGAACTTACAAATCACTCTCTGGAACCATTTGGCAATTTTATATCAAGACTATATTCCTGCAGAGATCTCAAAATGTCAGCAATTTATAAGGACTACTATTAATAAATAATTGGTATTATGCCACACAGGTCCAGATGCAAGTCATTGGCCAGGAATGTACAATTGAAATTCTGCCGTGGGCAATCCATCTGTTATGGCACAAAACCTATCTAAACAGATTGGGTTTGAGAGTGCTCTTAGACTGGGAAGTAGACTGCCAGAAACAAGTCCAAACAGATATTAAGAGTATATTAGGAAAGATGGGAATATTGTGTTAGATCAAACCACCATATTGGTTGTTTTAAAAATACAAAAGATTCAGTGATAGATAATAAATGATCAGACCGTCCTCATTTCAGTTAGATTGTACCATCTTGTTCAGATGCTTTTGCAGGCAAAAAAACCCTGATTTTATCCAACCAAAACCTTCAGCTTACCCTTCCGATTCTGCCTCCACAAAAACCTCATCACCATCATCACCTGTTCCAGATTCTGAAGTGGTTGATAAATTACCAGTGGAAGTTGTAACCATTGGAACAGATTGGGAGGCGTGCTCGGAAGCATCAGCAGAGGTGCTTTCAGTAAATACAGACACTGGAAATAGAGAGAGGCGGGGGGGGGGGGGGAAGAACAAAGTGTAAGCCAAACCAAGAAGATGATGCTTTCTCTCCCCATCACACCAAATGCTATAATTAAAAAAAAAAAAAAAACAACGCCAAAATTGGGAAAGTAGAAATGTGTGTTATATGTTTATATTGTTAAACATTCTTGCTTTTGTTACATGCCAGTCAGAACAATTGGCAGCATCAAAATATGAAATCTACCAATTGTTTTTGCACTTCTCTAGCCCCTATTGCTAAATCCCTGTACTGTAGCATCTTACCAATCGTTGAAAAGGTTTAACATTGTTTTCAAATTAAGCCCAGCACTCTCAAATTTCCTAACGAAGCCAAGTCATACCAACTCCACCCACCATGATTCCTGGACTCTCATAAAAAGTTAAAAATGAACTTAGCTTCCCCAAAATTGCTTATCCCTGTATTACAAATTCAACAGAAACATGTTTACTGTTTTCAGGGTATGTACAATCATAGAAAAATTGTAGTCTATGCTTAGAAGTTGTAAAGCAATGGCCTTCTACTTTCCTTGCAGCAGCCAAGATTGAATTGTATGTTGATTTGGGGGTAGGAGAGAGGATCAAGATGATAGAGAAGATAATTAGGGATGTATAGGATTTTACATGAAAAACAGATTTTTGTGTCTATTTTTGAATAGACACAGCATCAGAGGAGGTGGAGGAAACTAGAGTGCCATAAATTACACTTTTTGTTATGTGATAATAAACTTTGATCCTTTGAGTCAACCTTTCTAGAGATTAGTTAAGATTTTCTGATTTTGATTTTACTTTTTCTAAAAATGCCCTTAATGCTCCCAGAAAAATAAAGGATTCTTTGTTCAAGATCGTAAGAAATTTAGCATCACAGATGCCTTGCTTCTCTACTTACACAGATATCTTTGTTTTTAACCTCAACTTGAGAACTACCAGCCAGTGTTTCTCTGGATGAAAAGCATCAACATCTGTTTCCCACCAAATAGTTCCCTTTCTGTCAACAAACATTCTGCTCTAATGACACTACTAGGAATGCATCATCTGTAGAAACTGAGCTCACCAGGTGCTGCAACTTGTAGTGGAGTTGTTGGGACACTACGACCTCCTGATTCTTCTTCATGGGCAAGAAAGAGAGGTGTTTCATACATTCCTAGCCCTAACAAGAATTTGAAGAAAAAAAAAAATACTTTGATGCAGTCTCAAAGGCATAATATTCAATACTTTGATGCAGTCTCAAGGCATAATTTTAAGAAAGCATTTGATTCTATGTTACCTTAACAGAAAAGCCCAGGTTTGTTTTTTTAAAAAAGGAATACAAAACTCACCTAAACTTTGAAAAAGCAGAAATACAGCAATTTATCTGGGAAACCTTTTGGACTTTTTTTTAAAAAAGATACTGGGCTTAATGTAACAATTAAAAGTAGCGATCTAAAGTTCATTTTGAAATCCTATATCTAAGTTTTAATGGATATAAACACTCATACCCGATTTATATTTGATATGCATATCATATGAATGATTTAGATTTTTTTTTAAATTGAAAATTATTAAAAAGTACAGAAAAAAAAGTATAACAATATGGATAGAATTTCCTCAGTGCAAATCCTAACCGACTGTAAAGAAATGTGTGGGTATGTGCTTTTAAAAAGTAGTAAATGATCTAAAAATTGGTATCAGGTTTTTTTTTTTTCATATTTGCATTTGTTTGCACTTCAGCAGAAAGTTCTCTAGTTTGAGTTCTTTTTGACCTACATTTAATGCCACCTACTAAAAATAACCTACTAAAAATAAAGGGAGCTACTTTGGTATAGTGGTTAAAGCATAAGGCAAAAAACGAGGAGACCAAGAGCAAAGCCAGCTGAGTGACCTTGGGTTGGTCACTCTCTCTCAGGCCTAAGAAGGAGATAATAGCAAATCACTTCCGAAATCTTGTCAAGAAAACTGCAGGGAGTTGTCCAGATAATCACCAAGAGTCAACACTGACTTGAACAGAACAGAACAAAATAAAACACCATCTAAATATAAAAGAGAAGCACAAGTTCAGATATCTATACCTCCTTGTGATGCAAGTTGACCAAGATCTGATTGGCCAGAAGTTTGTGGCATATCTTCAGGAGGCCCAAACCTGAACCGAGGAACTCCAGCAACCTGAGGAGAGCTGGAAGACAGATTACATTCTGTTTTACCCATCAGTAACTAATTCTGCATCACTATAAGAGTTAGAAAAAAATTGAAATTTTAAAGAAATTACAATAAATTATCTTTGGCAACTGAAAATATATTTCTATAAGGTTTTTAACATCGGAGTCCTATGGCTTTAATAGTGTTCATTGTTTTTAAATATTCGTCATCATTACGACTTTGGTTGCGTTTTTGTTTTTCCATGAGTCATGTATGTGAGATGGGTGGCTATTGAACAAACAAACAAACAGATAAGAAAGAGATATAATTAATATATACCAAGTGAAGAAATCCATACATTCTGTAGTATTTAAAAGGCTTGCTGGTCTTTTGTTGGTCAGAATCAACTTACTGAATTGCTTCTGCAAATCCATCCGTACGATGTGGTACCACCAATGTTGGGGTGCTTGGAACTGTCCGGTCTTCATCATCAAAGAAATGCTGCTGCTAGAAAGAGATATTAACAACTATTGGCATGTTTTCCTTTAAAAGTATCATCTGTCATGTTATGTGTCCCCCACTAAACAAGTTTTTTAAAGGCTACATTACTTTTATAAATATGCAGTGTCTCTGCTTTGGATCACCAAACAATTTAGTGAATGAGTACTTTGAGGAAACTCTGGAATAACTAAAACATTTCAGTTGAAGAATTTTGTACTGATTTCCCAATCATGCTGAATTCGAAGAATATAGGGCTTTTACTAAGCCTTTGACCCATCTAGTTTATCAAGGGTAGGAAACAAAATAGACTATACAACCGGATACAGTGCCATCCCAATGAAAGAGGAGTAGGTTATTTTAGTGGTGAGAAATACTCCCAAATTCCAGCAGGGAGGTAGTTGCACTGTAGTCCACTTGGGAATGGGAGTATTTGCTGCAGTATCATCACCAAACCATTTTCAACCAGAGTGGATGGGCATGTCTTTATTACAAAGCCTATTTCATTATTTTTAATCAAACACATATTATTTTTTTCTTCAACCAAAATGGAACTTATTTCAAAGAACACCTCTGTCTCTCAATAAGATCCTTTAACAATGCAGGGAAGCAGATCAGTAAATTAAGGGCCTGCCATAACACAGGTGAAATACAAATGTTGTATTTAGAAATGGTAATTACTTACCATGCCACCTATGCCTGGAGTTAGTTGGAGTCCACGTCCCACAGACTGCCTCCGAGTCATTTGTATCCTCTATATAGCCAAGAAATTATTTTTAAAACGCTTCAGTGATTTCAGTAGAAAATGTCAATTTTTTAAAATATAGGGTTGGGAATACTGTTCTGTTTTGAGTCTGATTATACTCTGATTGTGTTGTTCCAAAATGTGACATGGTTGATTTTAGTTTGAAATGCTAGATGCCTCTAGCCATAGTGTTTAACAATGATTTAATAATAATTTTTATTTGCGGTCAGACCAAAATACAAATATAATTGCAAAAGAACGTGGGGAAAGTAACATCATAAATAGTTGGCTACCAAAAGCGTAACAATGATTTATGGTTCTGTCTTATGTTGGTTATTGCTTTTTCAAGAAATGACAGAATGCAAGTATGAAGTCAGCCACTGTCAGTTCTGCAAATGTTTATTTTTGAATCAATTTTCCTGCTAATCTGTTATTTGAAATTTTAGGTTTACACTTGACTAAGAATTCTAATGCATTTTCTCAGAACACATTCTCAACATTGGCATTTAAAAATATATTTCCGCTTAAAATAAGCAAGTGTAAGCATTTTAAGGATTTCTCTTCTGGTGAGGAGAAATGTAACATCCAGAAAATCTAAACACTATACTATACAACATTCAGGCTCTAAAACACAAAATCACAGTCAGTTTGGTTCACTTTAAAATCTCATTCTAGAACATCTTATCTTTAAAGAGCTACTTTAATGAAATTCCTCTTGACAACTCTTTTTAATCATCTAGATTAATTGCACAAAATAAATAAGCATTAGATGTTCCACATCATCCTAATGGGAAAGGAAGCAAGAGAAGAGATGAGCTCTATTTCTCCTTTATCCTTAAATGGTACCAATCCTTTTGGAGATGCTGATGCTGTCAGATGTAAATGCCTTATTCTCTAATGTGTAAATAGTATATGAACGGGGTATCAGGGGTTAATTTATTCTTCACTTCTTAATGTATTCATAATTCACCACTCCCACATCTAGCTCCACCCATTGTATATATAAGGAGCTGTATGCACCCATTTCCTTGCTTCTATCTGTGAATATTCAGTGAATATAGAATGCCTAATGTAAATAAAAGGAGAAATATTTAAACCCTTAACATATACTAAATTTATTGAGTCTGATCCTGAAAATATTGCAACAAGCTGGTAGCAGAGGATGGTTAATTGACTCAATAAAAAAATTTAAAAATGTCTAAGAGAGATAGGCCCAACACCAGGGCATACAGCAAAGAAATGGAAACGGACCAAGAAATAATCGACGAATCCACAAACGCGATTTCGAGAGAATCCGAAGAATACACCACTGAAGACGAAGAAATAATAGATGAAAATGATGATCGGGAGGAAATCGAAATAGAATACAACGAACTCAGGTCAGAGATATTAAAACTATTAAAGAGCCAGAAGAATGATGAAAGCCTCATCGCGAACCTCCAAGATATGCTGAAGAACAGCGGAGCAGCGAGAGAGAAGCACATCACTAATGAAAAACCAAAAGACCCAAAAATAGTGAGTGATATGACTGCAGAAAAAAATACTGTGAAGAAGAAAAACGGTGATCCCGCGCGAAATTTTGAATGGCAGCCATCTTGGTTTCAACAGACCTCCACGGTGAGCGAAGCAGAGCCAATCAGAAAACTCGATTCAAAATTTCTGGCGCGAAAAACATTACCAGACAACGAAAACGAAAAAGAAGATTCAAACACCTCAGAAGAATCAGAATCGGAAAGTGAAGGTGATTCAACAGATAATCAGATAAAATCAGCAATGAAAACGCTTTTTGCTGCATTTGGGCCAAAACTAAAAATTACCAAAAAACTAACTAAGAAGCGAGCGAGCAAGCCAATGCCTCAAGATCTACCCGCTCCCATCCTGACTACGAGAGCGCCGACGCCCGAACCCAGAGAGCCCTGCCGATACCGCCCCACGCCACAGACCGAAGCAAGCACCAACGCTCTCAAAAGAAGAGGAAGAGCAGCCACCATCGTCAGGACTCCCAAGATCGAGCCAGAGACCGATTCGTCTGAGGAGGAGCAGAACGAGCGAGCCGCAACGACGAGAACCTCTCACGACGACTACAGGGACGAAATGGACAACGCGCATGCGCAAGACTACGCAGACGGTCCGGGAAGACATGAATTGCTGAGAAGACCGTGCAGGCTCGTTGCGAGCATCCCCATGCCGTTTTGTAACTTTCAGCATTTACGAGACCACGGACTACATCAGGTTGTAAGTAATGGACCTAATAATGTCGGAAATTTACCCAGTGACTTCCCAAAGCTGAGGATAGATGGCATTAATTTACAAGAATGGTATCAGCAGCTCCAGGTTGTCTTTATGAAAGAAAACTTACTGTTTTTTATCACTAGTCCCCCCAAAAGACCTTGGACTCTAAAATTAGACTGTTTACACTGTAGAGCATTTTTCTTATTAATTTCTAGTGTATCTCCTGCAATGTATCACAGCATTAAGCAAAATCTGACTGTTTCAGAAATTATTCAATGCATGTTCAATTTGTTTCACAGTGACAGTGTAGCTACTACCACAAGGATGTCTAAAGATTTCTTTTCATCTAGGATAAAACCAGGGGTTTCCATAAGTGAGCACTTAATATCTTTAAACAAAATAAGAGCTGAACTGCATTTAAGGAGGGAGGTGATTTCAGACCAAACAATGAAAAGTGTTATCATCAACTCACTTGACCCATCATGGGATAATTATATGTCACACTTAGACACAATCAATCTAGGATACTTATCCATAGAAAGTCTATCCAATAAGTTAATAGCAGAAGACAATTCAAGAAGGAATCGTTCTAACAATCACATAGAACACAAACCATATAGAAAAGTAGCTTTTCAAGAAAAATATAATGAGACATTTAGATGTCACAACTGTGGATCCAGGGAACACAATAGAAGAGATTGCCCCAAAATTTCAAAAGAAAGACATAGGTCAGAATACAGAAACAAATACAATTATAGACAGTCTTCCATGGATAGACATAGATATAGAAGCCCACCAAATTACAAAGAGAATAGAGGGGGCAGAGATAATTCAAAGGATAGAAAATCTGGTTCACTGAATGGATTAAATAAACAAGACAACATTAACATACAGCAGAATGAGAACAATAATTGGCTTATTGATTCTGGAGCAACTAATCACACCACTAATAACAAAAATATATTATCTTCATTTGTAGAAGATAAATTTGTAATAAAGGTAGCTAACCAAGAAAAGGTTCAAGTATTAGGTAGAGGAAATGTAACCTTACCTGGCCTAGGAAAAATAGAGGGGGTATTACTAATACCCGAAATACCTCATAACATACTAAGTGCCATAAAACTAAGCAGGGATTCTGATATTAACATTGTTTTTTCTAAAGGAAAAGCGACTTTGGAGAAAAATAAAATAGATATAGGCACTGTGGTGATTAAAGGAGGCCTACCTTATCTAATAACAAAGGAAAAATGGTTGCACAACATTGATTCAAATATGGAAGATTGTATTGAAGTAGATGATGAAAACATTAGCAACAGTGACAATGATGAATGTAAAATATCTCATGATCACAAAGATGCACATAATGAAAAAAAACCAAAAATAGGTAAGCCAATTCATGATGAGTGTGCTCACATCTTACATAGGAAGTTAGGACATGCCAGTTTTCCTGTAGTACAAAAAATGACTGAACACACAGAAGGTGTTAAAATAAAAAATTGTGAAAACTATTTGGAATGCTCAGTATGTAAATCTACAAAACTAAAAACTAGCCCCAGGCCAAGAAAATCAACTAGGTCAACCAACAAAATTTTTGATTTAGTACACATGGACTTAGTTGGTCCACTAACTCCATCAATCACTTATAGAAAACGTTACTTCTTGACCATAGTGGATGATTATAGTCGCTATGGATTTGTTTATACATTAAAACACAAAGATGAAACCTTTCAGAAATTTAAAGAATTTTATAAACGCATAGAAACACAACACAACATCAAAATAAAACAAATCATGACAGATAGGGGATGTGAATTCATGTCTAAAGAATTCTCCCAATGGTTGAAGGACAAAGGAATGTTACATTACACATCTAGTCCATTTTCTGCGTTTCAGAACGGGATTGCAGAGAGGAAGAACTCAACATTACAAACCATGATTAGATGCACATTGGAAGATGCTGGCTTAAGCAAACAATTCTGGTCAGAAGCCCTACATTATTCCAATTACACACAGAATAGAACCTGGTCCAGCATTGTAAATAAGACACCATATGAAGTGATGTATAATAGGAAACCAAAATTGGCACACATGCACATATTTGGAGTCACTGCAGACGTACACATACCTAAGCATTTAAGAAGAAAGGGAGAAAACGTGTCCAGAAGACTCAGATTTATGGGATATGAGACAGGCACTAAAGGGTACAGATTCATTGATAATAATAACAAATTTATAGTTTCCAGAACAGCTGTGTTCCATGAGCAGGCCAACTGGTCTAAAATACATCTTAATGAAATATTTCCAAGTAACAACAAAGATACAAAATCTCAAGAGAAAGGGACTATAGAAAAGCAAAATAACAACAAACATAGAAACAAAACCAAAACATGGACAAATAGCCAACACAAAATAAAGACAGATACACTAACAAAAAAGGAAGCAAGATATTTGCATGATAATAATAGTAAACCTGAAAAAACAATTAGAAACACCAGAAATCAGATGCCAAATAAATACAAGGATTACATAATGCATATGGATGGTGAGTCAACGACACCTAATACATATGAGGAAGTGTTAAAACTTCCTCGTAAAGAAAAAGAAAAATGGGAATTAGCAATGAAAAAAGAGATGGAAAGTTTACAAGGATTAAACGTATTTACACCTGCAATTGCACCAAAAGATAAAACAATTATTGGTACTAGGTGGATATATAAAATTAAAAACTTAGAGGGAGGCAATACCCTATACAAAGCTAGACTAGTTGCACAAGGTTATGCACAGAAATATCCGGAGGACTATACTGACACATATTCCCCCACAGTAAGAACTGAGAGTGTCAAAACAGCTCTAGTAGTAGCATCAGCACTCAATCTCGATGTATTCCAATATGACATACAGACTGCGTATCTACACGCAAAACTAGATAAGGAAATATATGTAAGAGCACCTCACAGTCAATACACAAACAAAAATGAGACTTGGTTGTTAAACAAGAGTTTATACGGGTTAAAACAATCTGGTAAACGATGGTATGATTGTTTAGTAAAAGTACTTAAAACTATGGACTTCAATGCTACCACCGCTGATAACTGTTTCTTTGTCAAAAAAGGTGATGATTACAGAGTTTGTATTGATCTATGTGGATGACATTTTATACATAGGTAAACATAAAGAGAGAAGAGAAACATTTGTAACTAAGCTAAATGAACATTTCTCATTGAAATCTTTAGGCAAAGTAAATAAGTATCTTGGTGTTCAAATTAATAAGACTAAAAGAGGATTCAAACTTACTCAGAGAGATAAGATCATAGAGCTCTTAAACAAATGCAATCTAAGTGATGCCAAACCTTGTGATACTCCTATGCAGACTGACTTTCTAAGAAATGCTGATGAATCATCCCCTGAATTCAAAGATAACACGTTTTATAGATCAGTCATAGGTTCACTTCTTTATATCTCTAATTGGACAAGACCTGATATCGCTTTACCCCTCAATTTATTATCCAGACATGTCAGCAAGCCAACAATGTACCACTGGGAAGCTGTTAAAAGAATATTAAGATATCTGAAAAATACATTAGACTTTTGTTTAATGTTAGAACCTAACAATAATAAAGAACCAAACCTCACATGTTACGCAGATGCGGATTGGGCTGGAGACACCTCATGTAGAAAAAGTACATCTGGTTATATATTCCTCCTAAATGACTGTCCAGTTTACTGGTACACTGGTAAACAAGAATTAGTGGCCACTTCAACGACAGAAGCAGAATATGTTTGTTTATCTAAAGCTGCAAATAACCTTGTATGGTTTAATGATTTAATTTCAGATGTTTGGAAAAAACCTGCTTTACCTTTTGTTATGCATGAAGACAATAAAGCAGCTATTGAAATATCTAGATCTGACGCCATTGGACAAAGGTCCAGACACATAGATATAAAATTTAAACATGTGAGACAATTATCTCAGGATGGATTTATTAAAGCAGTGCATTGTGAAACCTCAGAACAATTAGCTGACATACTGACAAAGCCTTTACCTTCTAAGCAGCATAAATACTTGACTTCTAAGTTATATGTTTTGTACTGTCCCGAATCTGAATGTAATTGGTGTAGCATAACGAATCGGCATTTAGAGGGGGATTTGTCAGATGTAAATGCCTTATTCTCTAATGTGTAAATAGTATATGAACGGGGTATCAGGGGTTAATTTATTCTTCACTTCTTAATGTATTCATAATTCACCACTCCCACATCTAGCTCCACCCATTGTATATATAAGGAGCTGTATGCACCCATTTCCTTGCTTCTATCTGTGAATATTCAGTGAATATAGAATGCCTAATGTAAATAAAAGGAGAAATATTTAAACCCTTAACATATACTAAATTTATTGAGTCTGATCCTGAAAATATTGCAACAGATGCATTTAGGAGAGATAACATGAAAGCACAGAGCAAAGGTCCAGAGATGTGTTTTGGACCACTGGCGTTAGGCAATTTAGAAACTTAAGAAAATTTAGCCTAATAGATCTGAACTGGGGAAGGGGGATAGTAAGAATAAAACTAAAATAGCAGTATGTAACATCAGGAGTCCAGATACAACCCCAGACATCAAAGGCAATCTTTGGTCCTCCACTATTATTTTGTTTGGCTCCAGTGACCACTACCTGTGCTGGTGAGGGTGATGACAGTGCAAAAACATTTGAAGGGCCCCAGACTGCCCATTTATGCTTGTAAATAGATTGCTTACTGAATCTTATTGGACTCAATAGGATTTCCTTCTGAATAGGGCTACCCAGGATTGCATTGTACAACTAGGAAATTTGAGCTCAAATCTCACATTGCTATAAAGACTACTGAGTAACTTGATTTTCCAGCTTAATTAAAAACTTTATCTCTCTCTATCCTAACCTAAGTATCTAGCTATCTAGCTTCATTAACGTAAGGAAAAAAATCTCTGCATAGCCCAACATTCATGTTGAACAAGTTTTAGAGAGTTATGAATTGCAAACATGGTAAACCATGATGTAAATTGGGCCCGTTGGATAAATATGCAGAAATAATATTCTTTTATCATTTATATTTTAGTTTAAAAGAGTTAAATTTTGAAATATACACCAAATACAATAATCCTGAGCATTTTTATTGCTTTTTGTGCAAATATGCTGTAAAATTTGTAGAGAAAAATGAAACTTGGCTTTACTAACTTGTCAGTATAAAGGGTTCATGAATTGGATTAGACATGGTAACAGGTTAGCCAATGGGGACTGTTTGGTGACCCATACGGCTCAGAGCCTGGGCGTGGCTTAGGTTCACTGATCTGTATACTGTATATGTAAGTGCTTCTGTGATTCTATAGCTTCTGTGATTATTGATTCTGTACTTCTGGATTCTGAGTTCTGGTTCTGGCTTATGCTATATGGTATTGTAAAGAAGTTTCTTATATAAAAGAATCCTGCTGAATTGTTTGAATTGTGTGCTGGTTGGATTGCTGCAAAATCTAACATAACTATCCAAGAGAGGATTTGTATTTTGCTGATACAAATAAGCAATGAGCAATCTCTCAAAGCCACATGAGCAAGAACATTTCAGAGTAGTCTTCCCTGTGGTTCTCGCACCTGCACTGGAGGTCCCAGTTCCTGAGGTGGAGCAGGAATAGCATGGATAGTTAATCGTGGAGGTAAAGGATGAGGTCGAGGTGGACGGGGAACTTGTCTCTCAGAAGCAGAGGTTGGTTGCTGTTCCCTTGGGCTTTCCTGAGAGAATGAAGACTCTACGGTACCTGTGCTCCCATCACCTGATGATATGGAAATATATACAATGACATATACTTACATATATGTACATATACTGTACATATAATTATAATTACAAAGGCACATTTGTAACTCCAAATCATTTTACGCTTCCTAAACCACGCTCAATTATACTTTCTGGAATGAGTATTTCAATATATCACCAACAAAAAACCTTGAGCTAACAAAACAAGAGCATTTTGTCAAGGCAGAGGGGCCTGATTTTAAGCTTTCAGAGATTTCAAAGCATCTTTGCTTAGTTGAGATAAGGAACTAGATGTTCATCCAGCAAAAGGAATCAGAAGAAATGGGCAAAAAGAACAACAAAACAAAACAAAAACATCAAGTTTTAAAATGATTTCAATGACTTAAAACCATTTATACGTATTTTTCTAAAATCAAGGGCATAAAACATGGATACCGCTAGTAAATAACCTGCCCAAATGATTGTTTCCTTTAAACAAGTATATACTATTAAGAAAACATAGAGTTAATCATACCACAGTTCTGGGAGTCAGCTGCCCTCTGGCTATTTTCACCTCCAGCAATACTCTCTTCAGTTTCTGTACTGGGATCCATTCCATCTGCACCCTGAAATAAGTTAAGAGTGGATATCAAGAATTAGTTGTAATATTAACGGGGGTAGAGAGAGGAAAAAACTGACATTTCTTCCACTGGATTCTTTCCGAACTGAAAAATTACCTCCAGTGCTTCAAGCCAAATGGCTATCTCTCTTGATCAGTGCTATGAGAACTCAGAATAATTTTCCCCAAGAAGTTAAAGTAGATTTGCATATAAAAGGTGATTTTTAAAATCATTAATTTTATCCATATTAGCAACAAATATTCATACCTCAGCATCATCTGCTTCATATCCATCATTACCATCCACACTGCCAGTGCTTTCATTGCTATCTTCGCCTTCATCCCCCATTCCTGTGTCTTCATCATCATCATCCTCATCATCTTCTTCTTCATCTTCATATTCCTAAAAAAAAATGTTTTCTCTAAGTATACTGAACCATGCACAATGCGATGAAGTAATGGTCTTTGGGAACTAAAGGGATCTTTTGTTGAGAATTAAAATATGCGATATTTCAAATAATAAAAGTGATATTGTCACAAAAGGCAGAAAGGGTCATAAAAATGAAACTATGACTGCGTTCTTGGACAAATGTCTGAAATTATTCCTAGCAGTATCAGTTGGAAATACAACCTTCAATTCAGAATTTATGTAACTTTTAGAAATAAAATGGTAATGCATTTTTAAATTAGTAAAATACATCCTTTTTATTAACTAATAGAACCAAGGACATCCTTATTCTTGGTATTTACTCTAAAAATTAGGCTGAATTTAGACTATTTCTAGTAGACTCAGAAATATCAAAGTCCAATGTATTAGTTGACTTTAAAGATATGTAATGATATTTAAAGATATGTAATGGTTGCTCCTACAGTGCCTGCAAAAAGCCACAACCAATACAATAATACTCAATGAGAGCCAATACATAGAAACTGAGGAGCCATCATAGGAATTTGGGGATGTTAAAATAGTTCCTTCTTCACTCACAGGCCCACACTAAATAAGAAAATAAATATAGTACAAATTACTTCTGCTTCACCATCATTTTCCTCATCTTCATCCTCTTCATCATCACTGTCAATGACAATGACATCATCTCTCTTGCCCTGACACTCTTGGGATGAGGTTGTATTCTGCTGATCTGATTGAAGAGGTCCAAGGTCTATAGGGAGGGACTGAGAAGTTTCCTCACTATCCTCCATAGGTGTATACTCGCCCTGAGTGACACCCTTCAAGTGAAGAGGAAGACAGTAGTGGTCAGGGAAATTAAAACAAATACTATTAACAACCATCCTCCCAACTTTTTTTCTCTTTCACAAATGAACACAAATGAATGAAAGTTCTTCATGGGGTTAAAACCTTCACTAGCTCGGTTTTAAAGGCTGTAGCAAATAGGAAACTGGGCTTTAATCTGCCCCAAGGAAGAAGCCATGCTTTGATTTTGAGCAATAAACTAGTAATAAATGGGGCTTTGCATTATAAACTCTGCCCCTTTTGAATATGTGACCTCACGGTGCAGGTAGAAAAGGGGCGGGGCTTCCACTGCAACATTGCTGACATCACTTGACCCCCTTCCCTTATCCTCTTCTCCCCATGGACACTACTGTGCTTCCTTGACTTTGAAGCCTATATGTTAAATGAAAACTACTGTGTGAAACTTTTAAGAATGAACTAGAAACATAAAGTCATGTGACCAACCATTTCAGAACTTCTTTCTTCAGAGGGCATGTCCCTGAACTGACATCTATTTTAGGCAAAGTGGAATTAACTACTGCAAAGACCTCCTAATCCCTCCTAATCACTGAGTGGAGCTATGAAACTGCTAGTTTAAACAAGAAGGTAGTAAGAAACCAGATATGCATGCCAGGAGAATAGCAATGCAAAGAAAAGCTTCGCCAGAGAAAGAAAGGATGAAACATTTGCACCAACTCGTAGAAGTTTAAATTAGTAGGCATGACTTATACAGGTAGAGGTCACTATCCTGTTTAGCAACTACTTAGTTGCCAGTTCCAATTGTGGTTGCTAAGTGAGGACTAGCTGTAGTTGAGTAAAAGGCTACTGAGAAATACAGTATTATATGCAAATGTATCGTGTATATATGCATACACACATATACGCTGCTTTAATTCTCTCTTCTGATAGCACCTCCTGTCCTTCATGAGTATTGGAGGATTTTTTGTAATGCCTATGTAAAATCCTCTTATAATAAAAATTATGTGAGGGTTGGAGGAGCTATGGACACTATTGCTGGAGAGAAAAATTGATAAGTAATTCATTCACATGGATATTTCTGCATGTTGTCACAACATACAAATAAGATGTGGAAATTGTTCCTGCAATCAGGAACTTACTTCGCCAATGGAATCCTGTGAATCCTGATTGTAAGCCTGAGCTTCTATTTCTCCGTCCGTGCTCTCTTCTGCAGTTACTTCCTCCTGAAATATAAAAATGTATGGCGTTAATTGGGTAATGTTAAGATCATATACACTACACATCAAAAAACAAAACAACCCCAGTATTTTACAGTAGAGGCTATTACTGTAACTGTAATAATTTGCAAATCTTAGTTAATATTGCTCCTGATCCATGAATACCAAAGTCAAACCTTTTAAAGTTTTAAATAACAGCTTTCACGGTAAGTTGTTAATATTGAAGGTATTTAATTATTAAAAACTGGTCAATACAAACCACTTAAATCTGCAATCACTTTGTTACTTGACATTTGATATCTGACAAATGAATATATAAGACCATTTTAATGACAAACATGGTACAGGTAGTCCCTTGACTTATGACCACAAATTTAACCCAAAATTTCTGTTGCTAAGCAGAACAGTTGTTAAGTGAGTTCTGCCCCATTTTAGGACCATTCTTGCCACAGCTGTTAAGTGAATCACTGCAGCTGTTAAGTTACTAATATGGTTGTTAAATGAATCTGGCTTCTCCACTGACTTTGCTTGTCAGAAAGTCGCAAAAGTAGATGACATGACCAAGGGCCAGACAATTAATACAGTCTGATATTCAAAATGGTTGAAAGCCAATATCTAAGACTGCAATATTTTTTCCTTGAGATGCTCATAACCCAATAGTTCCCCTTACAAACCTCTGGCCCAACTCTCTGCACAGTTCTGAGTTTCTTTGCAAGAGGCAGATCAACCATTTCCTCGGGAATCTGTTCTGAGTTTTCAACAGTATTCTCCTCTTCTTCCTCTCGTGCTCGTTTGGGCAGAGACGAACTGGGAGTAGCTGAAACTAAGAGAATAGTGTTTTCCTTTAGTCAAATACATTAAAGATCGAAGAAAAAGAAAAAAACAAACAAACAGTAGCTATGGAATTCTTCTTTTGATGGACAGTTTGGCTGCTTATAATCAACAATTCTAAAATGCTGAAAATACTTGCTTAATTTTATATTACATTGTCAACATTTATATCATAACAAGGTTGACTCAGCTTTCCAACCTTCCAAGGTCAGTAAAATGAGGACCCAGATTGTTGGGAGCAATATGCTGACTCTGTAAACTGCTTAGAGAGGGCTGTAAAAGCACTGTGAAGCAATATATACTGTAATTCTAAGTGCTAGTGCTATCACGCAATCTTTCCTAATCAGGGAACAATCTAGATAGGTTTCAACTCCCAGCCAAAGTGAGTTTTTTTTTCCTGAATATTTGAGAACTGAATCTAGACAACTGAAGGCAGAAGGTTGATGTGCCTTCTAGGATTCCAGAAACCTAACCTGTGCCAAACACTGCCGTTGAGGTAGAAGGTCTTTCCATCTGGGAGCTCTGCACCACCTCCATGATGGCTGGGGACGGTTCTTGAGCCGTTGGTTCGATCTGAGGATGACTCTGTTGGGTAGGCTGTACGAAAGCCGTGGCCTGAGACTGCTGCTGAACTGTCAATATGGGCTGGGAAAGAGATGTCTGCACATTGGGGCTCGTGGAACGCACGGATCCGCTTGTGCTTCCAAAGACTGGAACGTGTTCAACTGGTCCTTCTGACTGCATTGCTGAAATGAAGTTAGGACACTGGTCACTTTCACTGGTCATTTTAATGCGTAAGGTGAGGGCTGGAATCTCGGCTCAGAATGAGGAAAAAAATCTAGAAGTTATGTCACCTCATTTTTAAAAAACAAAACAAAACAAAAACAGTGATGTTGCTGACCGAGTCAAATTAATCTATGTATATTTCAGTTTCCTATCTTCAGGTAACTGTTATACTGGAATATGATTCATGTTAATATAGTATGACATTTAAATATTGAGACAAGCATCTCTTACAACATTAAGATTTATGAATAAATATGCAACAAAAAGGACTAACATTTTAGCTGTTGTCACTGTGAAATGCGTGCTGTTTTCAACAACAAGGAACAGAACTTAGAATTAACAGTATTATTTTTCTAAGATGTTGTTATCCTTTCCATCATTAAAATGAGTTCAGATTACAGCCCATCAAATGATGTTTTTTTCAAATTCAATTTCTCATCTTTTCACACTTTTAAAATGCTTTTTAAGTAGATTTTTGCAACAATGCTCAAATATTCCTATTTTACAAGATACTATCACAGAAATCTTTAGACTTTAATGAAAAGATTCAGGATGTATAAAATCCTTGAATTAGGGACATCCTAAGTATTATGATGGGGGATGTTATAACCTTTCACTCATCAGTGGTTTTCTCAATCTCAAACTGGATATACATTTGCTTTCTTTAAGCAATTAAGGGGCTTTATATAGTGCTGTATAATAACAGTTGGGCCAACCTTTTGACTTTGATCTAGTTTTCTAGAGGTTCAAAAAAACATAGGTTTTTTTAAAAATAAACTATTAAACTATTTTTATAAACTTTACAAATAGTAAGCACTTGTTTATTATGTCTTTACATTTATTTTTAATTCAGTACGTTTCAATCAGAAATTACCTTCCTGAGTCTCCACTTGTGTTGTTGGCATAACGGTGGCCGTTGGAGTAGTTGTAGGATTGGTGACTGTAGCAGGTGTAACCATTGGACGGATGCTAGCCCTTGGGGTGGGCTTGTTCCCGGGTATGGCAGCAGCTGTCACTTTGCTTGGGGTAGACACAACAGGAGTTGGCTTGATGTTGGCTGTTGGTGGATCTGAAGTACTAGCTCTAGAAATAATCCAAAATGATACGTTGGTGGGTGTTTTAAGCATTCTAAATTAAGTTTAAGATGGTTTGAAAAGTATAATAGAAAAAAAAATTAAGAACTCACATTCCTCGGTCACCTGCAGCTTGAGTTGATTTAAGAGTGATCTGCCTTTGCTGTTCTGGAGCCTAATGATAAGAATTATTAGTTTAAGCCAGAGGAGGCAAAAGATAACCATCAATATATCGGTAGTTAAGTTATTCATTTAATAAATTTGAATACTGCTACCTATTATAAAATCTTGAAGTAGCTTACAATCAATAGAAATTCCAGGTTAGGGTGATATGAGGCACGGTGGCACAATGGTTAAGAGTGCAGTACTGCAGGCTACTTCTGCTGACTGCTGTCTGCTTGCAATTTGGCAGTTCGAGTCTCACTAGGCTCAAGATTGACTCAGCCATCCATCCTTCTGAGGTTGTTAAAATGAGGACCCAGATTGTTGTGGGCAATATGCTGACTCTGTAAACCGCTTAGAGAGGACTGGAAGTGGTATAGAAGTCTAAGAGCTATTACTATTTATCCTGAGCCTTTATTGCAATCTCATCAAATATTTAATAATATTTAATTTCTGATTTAATAATAATCAGAAAATGTATGATATTTGCCCACATATATCCTCAAGTTGGATAAAACATAGGCTCCTTGCATATCAGTTTTAGTCATTCAGGAAAGAACTGATAATTTCCCCATATTAAAACTATTCCTGGTTGCCTTGGGATAGCAGTCTAGAAAAATAGACTCCAAAGCAATCTACTAATAAAGGAGAATATCTTTAGCTCAGGGTTGAGATGAGGGGTCCTTAATGCTCTTTGACTTTGCTTTTTCTTCCATTACCCAACCTAGGTAACATCATCAGTACTATTTTAGTCAATCTCTTTCATTAAACTTACGCAAAAGATGAAAGGCAAAGAAAACATAAAAATATCCAATCTACAGAAGTTTTGTTTAGCACAAAATATCTACCTTATTAATAGATTCTGGAGGCTCATCTCGCTGTTCGTGATGTCTCTCTTGTTGCTCTCTGAGTTCTCGCTCTAGACGACAAATTCGGCCTTCGTATTGTGATTTAAGTGCACTCATCCGAACTTCTAACTCTGTCTTTTGTTCCTCCAATGTGCTGCTCTTTTGCTTCCATTCCTCATTTTCTTTAGTCAGCTGATCTTTTGCCCCTGGATTAAAGAAGAGAACAAACAATCAATCACTTCATTTTGATAGTGCTTAACAAAGTATTTTAGTAAAGAGATATATATTTTTGAAGGACTCTTAGCCAAAATATGAACTGGACAATTTTATAAATGTTATAAACTTCCTTCTTGGAAGAAGGAAAGAATTATATGCCTCAGTACTTGCTGTCCAAGGAATGCACAGAAGCATTCTCCAACACCATAGTTCAAACGAGTTGATTTTCCTATACTGTATAGCAGTGATGGTGAACATTTTAGACACCGAGTGCTCAAACTGCATGCGCACGCATGCCCAAACGGAAAGGTGTGCGAACATGCACATGCACGGACATGCGCAAATGTGCATGTCCGAAGACCAACTGGCTGGCGGGAGTCCGGCAGCGGGGCAAGAGGTAAGATCTTTTTCTTTCGTGAGCTTCTGTTTCCTCTTTTGCAGGGAAACAGAAGCCCACAAAAGAAATGCCACGAAGATCTGACCTGGGGCGACAATGTGCATGCCAGCAGAGAGGGCTCTGCGTGCCATAGGTTCATCATCACGGCTCTATAGAGTATGCTCTATGTAGGCAAGCTTAGTTCTGTCCAGCACCCTGGTCCTCTCCTAAGCCATATGCTTGATTTAAATTTGGGGGTGGGGAGGGGGCACTGGTTTGAGGATGTTATTTAACTGCTTACTCTGGGACTTTCTTGCTCTAGCAGGAAAATCCTTGATCTGCTCCTTCCCTGTACCAGGTAGGAACCACTGGACTATCATTTTGGAGGAGCATTGGTAATGGCACAACCTGCCTGCAACTTCTGCCCCTTCCCTCCTATCCCTATCTCCACAATGCTGGCACCATTTCTTTGTGGCTGTAAGGGGAGTAGTAGTATTCCTGCTGTCCCACTTACTGCTTTCTCGTTTCTCTGGTTTAGAAAGGCCTTCTCTTACAAGGCAAAAGGGAGGAGGATGCCTCCTCCTTTGTAGTGGTCCAATACTAACTTCTAAGGATTTCCTCTTGCAGAAATTTTCTTCTTTCCTCCTTTCCCATAAGGATTGACTCCAGATTCTAAAGATGGCCAAATCTGCCACTCTCCTCTGAGCAAACTATGCATAAGCATAAACTGACATACATTTCCTACCAAGGGAAAAGAAGTTCTTGGCCTTGTCTCATCATTGGAAGAGAGAGTTAATCTTATAGTATTGGCTCCACTGATGTGACAATTTATTTATTTATGGGACTTATATGGCTTCACATAATGATTCAGTGGCTCACAACAATAATAAAAGATAGCTAAAAACAAAAGTATCCCAAATCTCTCCTTTCTCTAGTTCTCCTTCCTTCTCTGTTCTTATTAAACTTCTTCCAAGAGAATAGCAACTGTGATCAATTCTAGTCTGACAAAGACTCTTCTTTAGTGTTAGTCCATATGCTATTTCAGTTGAACAATCACTTGAAAAACCAACAGTAGTTCCCAAAAGCTAATGTAAATCAAAATCAGATAGTGAATCTTCTACAAATTCACTTATTTAAAATGGCATTTCTTCTAGAATTAAAAACCTTTAAAGCCAACTTACCTGCCAGCTGTGCAATCCTCTGCTTGGCAGCCAGAAGTGTCTTTTTAGTTTTCTCCTCTTTTTCAGTGACTTGTTGTCTGAGTTGTTCTTCCTGTGTTGTTTTTTCCTGTAGATCTTGACGAAGGCGGGAAAGGTCTGATTGCAGCTGGGATATTTGCTCCTGAAGATTCTTTACTTCAGTGTCCTTCTCTCCTAGAGTCTATGGAAACCCAGGCATGAAACATTAGGCCACTGCAACTTTCCATAGCTGATGGATTGGTATAATGCTAAGAATTCTTCACATAAACCTGCTACAAGAATCTTAAAACGCCCTATAGCTTGCTATTGATCAGAGTTCCATTTTTTTTTCCATGATATAATATACCTATGAATGGATTCTATAAACCTTTTTTCTACCATATAATTTCCTTAAAGGACTTAAGGTGCCCAGAGGGAAATCTATTTTATTCTCATAACCACTATTTGTGGAAGCTTAAGCTTTAGTGCAGGGGTGTCAAGCTCAAGGCCCGTGGGCTGGATGTAGCCCGCAGGGTGCTTAGATCTGGTCCGCAGGGCCACCCTAGAATCAGTGAAGAAATGGCCCGTGATGCCTCTGCCAGCGAAAATGGGCTTCCGAGTTCCATTTTCAATTGCGACGGCCTCCTGCAGCCCTCTGCCAGTGAAAATGGAGCTCAAAGCTCTGTGTTCGCTGGCAGTGGGCTGCAGGAGGCTGTTGTGGCCAAAAACGGAGCTCGGGAGCCCATTTTCACTGATAGAGCGCTTGGGCCACCACGAGTGACGTCAAGCTGGCCACACCCACCCTGGCCCCTGAGGTCAAACACAACCCTGATGCAGCCCTTGATGAAATCGAGTTTGACACCCCAGCTTTAGAGGCTTAAACGTGACTTAGTTTTCGAGTGACAAACTCTACTTCTGTTTTGCTAGAAAATGCATCAGAGCTGCACAGATACTCCCCTTGAAAGTTCTCTTACCTTCTGTAGACTTTCAATCTGCCCCTCTAAAGCTTTTATTTTGACCTCAGCTTGGTTTAGAGCCTCTTTCATCTCCTGATGTTCTTTGTCCGAAATATGCTGTTCTGGCTTCTCTGCAAAAGCCTGTGTGGCAGTCTCAGCAACCATCTACAATTTCAGACCATTAATAATAACGTTTGTACAACGATATCCAGCCTTATACATGCTACTAACATCATACAGAACCTTCTGCATACTGGGCTGCCTTCTATACTAAAGCTGTGGAGATGAAATTCAACGTTGCAGGTCTATGCAGAATAACAAGAAAGCTTCAACTGCATTGGAAATTTTTATTTTGTTTTGTATGCAGCTAGAGCCTAATATTTTTAGCTGCTTTGGATAGTAAGATGAGAGCATATACATTTAATAATCAAATAGCTAAATAAATAATTCTTCCTCTAGTGTTTGGGATGTGGGAGATAGACAAACGAACAGATGCACATGCACATAAATATACACATACGTACATATATTTTACTTCTCTTGTTTTCTGAGGAAAAAAAACCCATATTGATAGTTTTCAACAAAATTACAGCACATGCTTAAAAGACTGGGGGGTAGTGGTGGCTGCATGAAGCCCATTTAGCCATTACAGAAGATCATTGAGCATTTCAGGCCCTCCACATAGACTGGTTATTTCAGAAGATGGATATGTGTTTGTGAGTTGAGGAAAAGGGAGTTGAGTTTGTGAATTTTGTGAGGCTATAGCCTAAGGTAGCCAGCACAATCAGATCACTGTTACAGAAAAAGGATGGGAAAGAGGAAACATATGTCTAAAGCAAAAGAAATGGCTTCTTTTAAGTATCATGGAAAGGATATTAAGGAAATCCAAAAGGTATCATCAATGTTCAGTGTCGCTGAACACCTCTTAAATATACAGATTCTCTCTCCTAGGGTAATTTAAGATTTAGTATGTAGCTTAATCACATTGACATTAACAGGAAGCATGAAGACTAGACAGAAGTATGACCACTGGTACCCATCCAGACTACATAAACCTGAAAACTATCAGGTGCTTCTAAGCTATGCTGGTCAACTTTCACAGACCATGAATGGCAAAAGCCTTACCTTATCATGCTGTGCTTTCAGCTCTTCATATTGAGTCTTGTAGCGACGTCCAATTTTCTTGACTTGAGTTATTGTCTTGACTTTCTCTTGGATGTCTACTACTTTCATCTCCAGGTCCTTTTGAAGGTTTTCTTTTTCTGTTTTTGTTTTTGTTAGATCTTCCCGGAGGCTCTGCACCAGATTCTGAGTTGTTGTCAGTGATGCATTTGTTCTTAAAATTAATTGAAAAAGAGTTAAATACAAATGAATACAATATACAACTGCTGTACTTTTTAAAATTTGAACAATTTAAATGAATATTTGGTTTCAAAGATCCAGTTAAAAAGTTTCAAAGAAATGTTAAACTTTCAGATAACATTTATCAGGCAGATAAAAATCTAATATCTGCAGGAAATATCATTTACCTGTAAACAAGAACTGGTGGAACCACAAACTATACAAAGTAATAGAAAATAAAAAAGCTAAAGTGTTTTGGGACTTTAGAATTCAAACAGGGAAGCACCTGCACATAACACTCCAGTCTTTTGTCTTAAGCAGACGAGAAAGTCTGCTTAAGAAACTGGTGAAATCAGAAAATGCAAAGATCTGTAAATAGAATTAGAACAACTGTGATAAAAGAAAGCAAAGAAGGTAGGCTCCTTAGGTGCAATCCCTAAAACGTCTGGAGCACCACTTGAACACCATTGGCTTTACAAAATTGCCACCAATCAATTGCAAAAGGTACAATTTGGACCTTACTTGGAGCAATTTACACCCCGTGCAGTTACTTTTAACACCAGCAAACAACAACATCTACCTACTCTAGGGCCTTGAGAAGGCCCAACAATGGATAAAATGCCAACCAAAGGAGCATTTGGTCTGCTTTGGTCTGAGTTTAGGAAATCTGTGATTTTGCTCAGACAGCAAAGGTCTTTCCTGGGCCCTCTTCTCCTGACTCTTAATACTCAACTTCTGAAAAGTGAGTGATGGAGTAGTGGGTCAGGAAAGTATGGAAGAATATAGTGACAGTATTCTATGCAAATGTTATTCTAATCTGTCAAGAAAACTCTGGTTCCAAGTCTCCATATACCTCATCTTTGGAGCTGGGCAAAGATTTTTCTCATCCTGTGATTTGAGATAATTTAATTGGAGATGCAGGGGAGTGAAATGAGGATGTAAAGCATTTGTTCTACTACAAAAGCTTTTCAGCTACTATCATATTGTTCAGTTTTATCCACATTGCAGGAAGGAGGGAACGATCAAACATGGAATACCAAGAAAGCAAGATGCAGTATATTTAAGAAATGCAATACAAGAGTACCACTTAGGCAAGTGGAACAAGAACATCTAATTCCCCACAAGTAAAAGTTGAACAAACATAGATGTGATGATGTTTTGAGCTCATGTAAAGGAATACAATATATTAGTTTTCAGAAAAGATCTCACAGTATCCTAGTGTTTTTTTCAGATCATAAGGCATTCTTTAGAAATCACCTTGCAATTTCTGCTTTAAGCCTGCCTATTTCTTCACTTAGCTGCTGAATGCGTTTGTTGTTCACCTCCTTCTCTGAAAGAAGCTTCCGATATTCTTCAACATCTGCATCTTTTTGTTGGCTCAGTAAATGCTGGAAGAGAACATTAAACAATCTTAAACTTAAGGCAGATCTAGTTTTAATTTAGTACTCTTGTGCATTTCAGAAAGTGAAAGAATGTAAAAGTGAAACCAAGACTAATGTGGATCAAAATGACCACATCCAAAGGGTTTCTTCTAGATCAGCAGCCCCCAACCTTTTGGGCACCAGGGACCGGTTCTGTAGAGAGATTTTTCCACGGATTGGAGGGGACATGGTTTTGTGCGCTGCCTGCATCCTGCAGATGGGACTTCACTTGTTTGTGCAGACTGGTTGCTGGCATGCCGTGGACCGGTGCTGGTCCATGGACTAGGGGTTGGGACCCCTGTTCTAGATACCGTGAACCAATGCTATAAGTAAGAGATTCAGGGGATTTAGGCTACAAATCTGATACGTAAGAAGAGAGAGAGGAGGAGGAAGGGAGAGAGGGATGAGGGAGGGAGGGCAAGAGGGAGAAGGGGGGGAGAGGGAGAAGGAGAGGGAGGAAGATATATACTACTACTTCCTCACCACATATAACTGATACTTTAGAAGAAAAAATCTTATGAAGACTAATACTTTATAACTTTAGTTTTAGGGGAATTGTACCCATGGATATTCTTAATTTCTCAAATAATCTGCACCCATGAAACTTCTCACATTTCATTATCGTATGAAATGTGAGAAATGAGAAATAATGAAATGTTAAGCTTCTTCATACCTTAATTGCTTTCTCTCTTAATTTCATTCTTTTCTATATAGCATAAGGTATATCACAGATATAGACTCACAACCCTCAACAGTAACTATTAAAAAACTTTTTTTTTTACTTTTGTTCTCTCGTTCTTCCTATGTTTTCAACCATTTTAAAAAAGCAACTGTTTTTAATTCTATAGAAACACCATGCATGCTCTAGAATCTAAAAGGAGCTCACTTGAGTCCGGGCTTTCCATCGTTTGACATCCTCTTCCAGCAGCTTTTTCTCTGCTTGAAGCATCCCACTTTTCTCACTGAGCTCAGCATTGGATTCTTGCAGAGGCAAGATATCAGCTTCCAGTTTACGCACCTGAAATCATCATTGGGGAGAATTACTTGGAGCATTGTTTCCCCATACAGTCAAAATACATCATTTGTTTTTGTTTGAGAAAATAAATAGCTTGTTGTTTTGTATCTTTTAATATTTCACCCGTTTGGGGGACTTCCGGGTTGGCTCCGCAGCACCATTGACGGTCTTTTTAGACCGCCGCCCCCGTGATTCCGTGGAGCCGTTCTGACAGCGTTAATCAGCTGTCAAACGGCTTGAAAATCTCCCCTTCGGGAAAAGAAGGGGAGGAGAGCAGGTGGGTGAGGGTAGAGCTCCCTGAAAACCCCTGGATTAATTCCAGGGGTTAGGAGGGTGAGAGCTCCCCGTTCAGCCCACTGAAGCTCCGGATCCGGGGGAACTCTGTTTTTTTTTACAGAGCTAGGTGTTGCGTCCAATTTCTGCTGTCAAACAGAAGATTAAATGATTTCAAAAAAGCAGGCGGAACAGAAGCAGGAGGACAAGCTTTTTGCAAGTATAACACTTAACTCCGGGGATACAATGTTTCTAATTGGATTTTCTGAGCTGGAAGTTAAGATGGCGTTTCTTTGTTGCGATTTTAAAAGGGAAAGTTAGAAAAAGTTTTTGCTAATAGACTCGTGCTCAGAGACTGGTTTTAAGTTGCTGGAATAGATTTTGAAGAGCTGTTTGGGAAAAGATTGTTTATAAAGAAATTGCTGAATGCTGCTCAAAAGGATGGCTCTGACTTTATGATTTTATGGTTGTGGGAAGAAAGAAAATTTCTTTAAAATAAAATGGCTTCTAAGAAAGGAGATCTTGAAAGTGCTGGATGCTATTTGGAGGTGTCAGAAACGAAACAGTTGTCTGATTTACAGAGTTGTAAGGATTTTGATGCAGAACTTACAGAATTTATAAAAGAAGCCATGAATAATCATACTGCAGCTATAAGTAACCAAATAGCAATTCTTAAAGGGATAACAACAGAAATGACTGAGGAAATCAAAACAACTACGGAGCATGATGACAACTCAGGAGATATTGCAGCAGAGAGGGTGGAAGAATTTTCTCAAGAATTTTCGAGCTTACTCTCTGCTCTTTTCGGAAAAATTGATAGAATCCTTCAAAATTATGACTTGGTTTAGAAAAAAGTAGTAAATGACCAGACTTTCGAAGTTTCAGAAGATGAAGGAGACTTGTCAGTGGCATCTATACATTTAATAGAAAAGAAACAATTGAACTTTTCTTCACAAACTCTTGACAAACTTTGGTTTTACAGACGAAGGAATGAACTGATTTATATAAGCATGAAGAGGCGATTTGGGGGCTCTAAATCAGAGGAAACTTTTTTAAAAAGGGGACAATTTTTGCAGTTATATCAACCTCAAATTAAAATGAAAAACCTCCTCAAAATAGAAGTAGGAGGGATGCAGAAAGATTGGAAAAAATATAAAAAGAAAGCAAGAATGGAAGATTAACCTTTTCTTTTGGCTTTGTAGTTGTTCTACTCATGGTTAAAAATGATTATGTTGTAGGTATTATAACTACTGAGGGGGGAAAAAGTATAAAGTTAAATATTGATTTTTAAATATGATGTACTAATGGTTGATTAATCCTTTTTGGTTTTTTAGTTTATGTATTAATGGTTAATTATGTTGTTGATTATCTTTTAAATTTTAAAAATTGGAGGGAGGAATAATGAAGGGGGGAAATTTAGAAACTTAAAAAATGTAGAAATTTAATTAGTGAATATCTAAGGTTTATTTTTTGTTATGAGATTTCAAAATAAGAAACCAAGAATGGAAGATTATTTTTTTTTTTTTTTTTTTTTTGGCTTTGCAGTTGTTCTATTCATGGTTTAAATTGATTATGTTTTAGGTGTTATAACTACTGAGGGGGAAAAAGTATAAAATTGAATATTGATTTTTAAATATGATGTATTAATGGTTGATTAATCTTTTTTGGTTTTCTAGTTAATGTACTAATGGTTAATTATAAAAATGTAGAAATTTAATTAGTGAATATCTAAGGTTTATTTTTTGTTATGAGATTTCAAAATATCTGAACTTTGAGAAAAGTAGGAGGGGGAAAAATGTTTTTAGGTTTGAATGTTTAAGATTTGTTAATGGTTTTAAAATTCTTAGAGTTATTGGATTACATGTTACTTTGTGTTTATATAAAGGGAGGTTGATGAAATTGTAAAAGGGGAGTTAAGGGGTCTTGGGAGTTATTAAATCTTGCAGTTAGCTAGTTTATTTTAGCGAATGTTTGGTGAAATCTATGCCCTGTTTTTGTTCTGGGAAGTCGGGGGTGGGGGGTGGTGAGGAGGGGTTGAAGATTGAGTTTACCAAATTGATTTTTTTTTCTTTTTTTCTGATGATAGTATGAATGATTGTTTATATTGTATACTTGTTTGATCAGAAAATAAAAACTTTTTTATTAAAAAAAAAAAAATATTTCACCCGTTTGTTGGTAAAAAGACTACGGTTATAACCGTAGATAAGATATAAATTTTAAAGGAGTTTTTATATTTTCCAACTTTCCACAAGTCAATAATCCGTTCTTGTCCATTCTGCAAAATTTAGGAGAACGAAACAGTTTTTTTAAAATAAGTACCAATAGTGCAATATTCTTTCAGGGTCCTGAATTAAATGAAAATTATAGATTTATAACTGTATAGGCAAAGGACTAATTCAGAGAATTTGTTTTAGTGGTTTCAAGGACAAATTTAAAATTCATACTAACTTTTGCTTGCATTTGCTGAAGTTCTTGTTCCAATTTCTCTTTCTCCTCTCTTAATATCTTATTCGTTTCTATCAAAACATTCATTGTCTCTGTCTTCTTCATTAACTCTTCATGTTGAGCAATTGTTTTTGCAGTCACCTACAATACAATGCAATGTTCAAATCCAAATATATGTGCCAAATTCCTAACTTGCTTTCCATTTTCAGTTTTTCATCTCGAGAAATGATTACTTATAAATACTCCCAAACGGAGGTCATACAAGAAATACAATGTAGAACTGAATAAGATCCATACGCCCAGAGAACTAAGCCTTCTCCTCCTCCTCTTATAATTCTCATTGCATGCATTTTCTGTTACAGAATCTTATGTAGTAACAAAAATTCTAGGACATTTGTGTACTCAAGTTCAGAGCCAACTATTATATGTCAACCAGACACATTTGGCTTTTACCATTATTCTACACATACAGTAAACCATCTTCCAAGAGAACTTGGCACCAATTATATACCTTCTTAGACAAATCTCATGATTTTTTTCAGAGAATCATTAATTTAGTTTTTCAGGTTCATGTATCTGGCATTCTTTTATGTACCAAAAGTAGCATTTCTGAAAACAAGTCAGTGGTATTGTCTAGATATTATTAAAGCGATATTTCTTGATAATATATGCGGTCTCGTAATAAGTTGTAATGCTTGTTGGTTGGCTCAGAACCATCATTAAAAAAAAGGATAAGAAGGAATGTGTGGATACATACTTGTACTTTCTCCCTCTCTGCATTCAGACTTTGCTGCAGCTCATGCAGCTCTCTTTCTAAATGTTCCACCTGCTGGCGGTAGCGTAAGCTCTCTACTTGTGCAACCTCAAATCGAGTTTCTGCAATCTCCTTTTCTCTGCGAATAAACCTGTCATGGGGAAAAAAATCCTAGTTAACTTTATAGCTCTCCAAAATAAGTCTTGATGGGGGTTTTTTTGGTCCACAAATCTAAACATTTAGATATTTTAATTTAAAAAAAAACTTTGAAATTTAAATATACACCTCTAAAGAAAAACAGGTTTGTTATTCACCAAAACTGGGATTTAGTTTTGGCACCATTGCACTCTAGATCTGAATACGTCATCATTATTTTGGAATGAAGGATGAATGATTGAGTTGTCCTCCCAGTCCTGGGCAGCTTGCATTAGTGGGTATATGAACAAGAGACAATCAAACCTCAAATAAGATATAAACTAGATTTGGAGTGGGAATTTAGATTCATCTCTCAATCATAGATCCTTATGATCACACAGTAGTTAAATAGGTATAGGGTATAGGGTAGAAATTCAAGCCAAAGGAGATGAAGACAATATCATTGAACAATATTTGTTCAATATCATGGGTCTTCTAACAGCTACGCTGGTTCGAAGATATTTTCATGTTCAACTTCTCACACACTGCGTGCAAAGTGAGCTGCAAAATGTGAGTATGGTATGCAGTGGTACCATGCAAGCATTAATCAAAACTGTATTAGATCAACACATTGAACTCAACAATACCTGAGAATTTCTACCATTTGTTCTTGTGATTTTCCTTCTTCACTGAGAGACACATTCAGGGCTCCTGACCCGCCTTCCTTCATTGAAGCCATCATCTTGTTGCTCAGAGTTTCCAGCTGTTCGTGCAACAGTTGGCTTTGTTTCTCTAAGTCTTCACAGCGAGACGCAAGCTTAGAAGCTTCATCCTAGGAGAGAAGACCAAAACTGATCATCCCAGAAACTTAAACAAATAAATTTGAATTCCAAGACTAGGCACAGCCATTAAACATGCCAGTAGCTAGAGTCAGGAAGAAGAAAAAAAACACCCTTCACCTTTAATGCTCTTTCTCGTTCTTCCCATGAAGCTCTGCTCTCTCGCAATGTGGATTCTGCTTTTTGGGCTGCTTCCTCTAATTGCTGCTTTATTGTGGAATTCTTTGCAACTTGCTCCTTGACAGCTTGTAAAGCTTCAACGTCAGAAGAATGAAGCATCAGCTCCCGTTCATATTTACTTTGAGCTTCAGCAGCTATCTTTGCCTATAAGAAGCCAGAATTTTCACTGCTTCAGAGTTTGTAAGAAATTCAATGATTCAGTTTCCTTAAGGTTGCTTCCTAATAAAGAGATTTATACTTGCTGGCTAAGCGAAATACAAATGTATCTATGTAGAGAACAAAATCACCACCAGCTACAAAATCACCATCAGTCACCATAAGTTCACCATGAATGTTCCCCTAAGATTTTGATATAAATGTTACATTAGAAGAAAATAATTTCTTCTAATGTAACATTTCATTACTGAAAAGGGGTTCAGTATTATTCAAAAAAGAGTGCAGAGGACAAATAATACCAAAACAGAAATAATATATAACTGGATACTCCCAGAAACATAATGTACAAGTTGAAGTCCAATGTTGTATGCATGCATATTATTTCACCATTGATTTATGTGTATGAAAACATAATGGGTGGTCAAAAAGCCCCCTGTTGATTTATTAAGGATCTGTGGGTGGAAATAAAAGCTGATGTATTCAATCTCTTTCAGACTCTCAAGAAAAAAAAATCATTCCACATCACAGAACAGCAACAATAACAGAACATTTAATTTTGAAGCGTCTTCTGCGAGACGGAAAAATTAGTGTTAGAATGCTTTCTTCATAATTGGTGTACACTTATTACTGACATGCAAAAGTGACTCTAAACCATTTACCCAATTTAATCAATACTTAATTCAACTGCAAAGGTCAGTCAAACATCTGAGAACCATACTTGCTCTTGGCAGTCCCGTTTAGCTTGTTGTTCATTGCTGAGTGCCGCGTTTGCTCTCTGGAGAGCTTCCTGAAGTTCAGACTTCATATTGGAGAGGTTTTTCTTTAACTCGGAAAGCTACAAACAAAGCATCAAGGGTCAAATTTTCATTTCTTTTAAAAAATGTTTATCTAAAAGAATAGTATAGACTTAGGTTTTAAAATAACAATGATTAAAAATGTCCTGGACTTGCCTAACTTAAGGTAAAGTATTTTCAGCACTTTAGACAATAAAACTCCTTACCAAGAAATATAATTAATACATTTCTGCTTACAGATATTCCCAAAGAAATATTTTTAATACAGGACTTTTTAACATACTGCCTGCCTGCAAACTGTCAGGGTAGAAGTGAATCAAGAGGCATTTATGTTATCACATCTTTTTTTTTGTGGTGGGGGGGTGTCTTAAAATGTTCTTGTGAAGCTTGCTGTTGGAGGGGATTCAACTGAATCATAGATATTTAGCTTTGGGATGAGACAGGGTCAGACAACCTAAACTTTTCCATATCTGCAACCAACCATTTGCTGTTCTTCGGCATACTTCAATTTGGCCATTCTCATACCAGATTTCTGATCTGTGAAAGATCAAACTACAGGAGAAGCAGATTGATGGAAAATGAAATCCGATACTATTCTCAGCAGACATGGAAATACACTTTTTCCTATAAATCCTTAGACCTTTGAACACAGTGACTGAAACCATCATTGAATGAATCTTTCTATTCTATAAACAGAACACAAATTGCAGATAAAAAGTATCTGGATCTCTAAATCTTTTTGTGCAAGCCTTTTTCTGCTGCCACAAGTTTTAATGAGTAAATTAAAGCTATTTAACCCTTAACCAGCTATATACAATGCCAGGTATACTCAAACAGCCAGATGCAAGGTCTTTGACCCCCAAAGATAGAAATAGATATACAGATACTCATTCTGGCAAGAGAAACAGAGATAGAGAGATGGACAGAGAAAATTTCAGAAAGAGAATATAATATGAATGAATATCATGATTCATTTTGATTCCAATTGCTAACATATTCATATTCAAGTAACAGAATTCAGCTGAAGCTGATGGATGTTTCCGTCAGTTCGGGAAACAATTCTCTTCACTCTAAATTTCCATAACTTCCAAAATCTCCCAGCTGAAATTGCACTGACAGTAAAACGGCCAAAATTCATTTCCCTCACTCTTCTGACAGAAAACTTCCCTGGATTAGCCTCCAAATGTTTTGGAGAAACATTTGAAATTGTTAAAAATCTGAAAATTAGTTTTATCTTAATTGTGCTAAAACGAGCAACAAAGTGCTTGATTTTCAGTTCTTCCACAATTCCTTGGAAGAACATAATACAGGATATACAGGATGACAAATAAAAGCAGAGCAACTTCCCAACATCTAAAATAACATGTCCTTGAGCTATGTGCAAACTTTGAAAGCAAGGGGTGTTCCAAAATGTTTCAACAAGAAAAAAAAATGACGATCCAAAACAGGAACACTTAGAACTTCTTACATGTTGTCCATATACTACTTCTCTTTTCCGGTTATTTGTTTATTTATTTATTTGGCAGTATTTATATGCTGCCCTTCTCCCGAAGGACTCAGGGCGGCGAACACAGGTTAAAAACATACAGTGATAAAATAATAAAATCCCGTTAAAACCAAATTAAAATCAATAAATAATAAAACCCAAGAATCAGCATCAGCCCATTCGTTGGAATAGCCAAGTGTACAATAACAAAAAAGTCTGATGCAGAAAAGAATCATGTTAGTTATACCTGCTGTTCCATGTTTTCTATAGCTTTACGTTTTTCATCTTGAAGCTCCTGTTTTTCTTTCTCAGCCTCCATTAGTTTCTTCTCTAGCTGGGAATGATACTCTGAGGACTCTTTCAAGCGGGTCTCAACAGTGGCCCGAACCTCTTCAGTCACCTACACAGAAAGATGGAATCAAGATAAGAGTATATATAAGAGAAATGCATCAATGCAATTGTATTTCAGGTTTCTTCAGCATGGAAAGTGTAATTTATGTATCTAAAAGACATTTCTATGGCTCCAAATTGACTTAGCAGCTAGTCTTCTCATAGCCTGAGGAATATTTTTCCAAGGTCAGCTACAAGTCTGAAAAACATTCTTGGAATAATAGCATGCTTATGCTTTAGAGTTCCAAAAACAAGCAAAATACCCATATAAATAAAACATTTGGAGAAAGGCAATGCCACCACAACATTACCTATGTGTTCTTATCCCATTTTGAAAATATATTGTTTCAGATGATTCATCTGACTCAATCAACGAAAAACAGAAAGAGGAATGTAAGGGTTAGACATATTGCAGCATCTGATGAAGTCAGGCACGCCTTGTGAAAGCTTATACCTTTTATTTTTGCTTAGTTGGAAAAGGTGCTACCATTCTCATGATTTCTTGCCACCATAGGCTCTCTTTCTACAATGCATTCAGAGGCAGCAGGCATTCAGAGAGCATATGTATTTTATAAGGGATTATATCCAATGAAGCTAAATCAGTTTACAGGACATACAGCAATTTTTGCACGAAGCATTCACTTCTTACTTGTCTGTTCACTGCTATCAAGGTGGCTTACTACATTCTGAAAAGCAATGTTGAAAAGAACCTAACAGAATAATTAACCAGTCAAAAGTTTAGAGCAAAACAATTAATTTACTCCACAGCCTTAAAAAGAAGTATTCTGCTGTACCAAAAGAGAAATATAGATAATTTTGGAAACATACTTTAAAGTCAAACTAACTGTTTTTATTTATCATCTGTTATGTTTTCAAATGAAATAAGAAATGACAAAGGGTTAAGTGGATGAAAAAAAAATTTTTTTTTGATGTATCATTTTTTTTACAATATGGATGGGCAAACTCAGCTTCCCCTAATGCTGCCTTTGTATTTTCAAAAGCCCTTTTGACCAATGAATAACTGTTACCTGATATTTTGAGGGGATAAAATACATGTGAACTATGGTTCAAGACTAAAGTAGGCTTAATCCATTAAATAAATGTATCTTCAAACCAAGGGGAAAAACCAGCCAAAAATGCCAGCCCAATCCATTGGTAGGATGTTCCACCAGCTACTTTACATTAACCAACTACTGAAAGACTTGATCATTCCCTTCTTCCTTCTGCCAAATTAGGTACAGTCCTGGCCCACAAAGATTGGCTAGTTCTAGCTTAAAGCTAGAAAGAACAAGCTGTCTGAATTTCATCTGAAAGCAAACGGGCATTCAGTATCACTGAAACAAAATATAGATGATACAATCAGGAAGTCTTTCATTAGATGGCAATCTGACTACAACATTCTGAAACTGTTCAGAAATACCTTCTAAACATATCAGAATAACTTCCTAAGGATTGAACCGACCCTGGTCATGGCCATTCAACCCCAGATTTGTCAGATATAGGGGACAAAAAATGATTGTGGGCAGTCAGGAACAAGGCTGAAGGGCCAAGTGCTCCTCTGATCCTTAAAAGGAATACTTTTGTCTTGTTACATGCATTTTCCTGATGAGAAAATTCTCAGGTGGAATTTCATCAGGAAAACAAAGTTCCATAGCTGAATTATATTTAGTGGATAATATTAAAAACATATTACCTGCTTTTCTTTGTTAAGGGATTCTTCAAGGCTCACAACCATAGTTCGGTACTGCTCCACATTACTTGTGGCAGTCTTCAGCCTCTCCTTCAAATCATTAACTTGGTCATCAGATTGCCTCAATCGACTTACAAGATCATCCACATCCTCTCCAATACTAGACTGACCTAAAAATTTGGAAGCAATTATTAAATAGGGATTTATTATGTGAAATAATAGCACATTTATAGTACATTTTCTTGAAGTACATAATCTTTTCTCAATGGTTTAATAACTTCCAATATTTATTCATAAAGGCTTTTTAACACAAAAAAAGAAAAACTACAATTAGCAAAGAATGTTATGAAATTTAAGTGCTTATGAAGCTGGCAAACAGATAAAATTGGCTGTAGCCGTTTCACTCATCATACAAAGCCAGAAACTAATTTGGTTTACTAATTGTAAACCAACATAATGATCCTCCCACAACCCAGGAAAAAAGGGAATGTCAGTCTACCATTGCGTAGGCTATAGCTCAGTCTGTTTAACAATGCAATATCTTTAACTTCCACAAAACAGTATACAGTAACACCCTACCAATTATCATTTTGGGCCAATGATAAATTAAATTTGAATTGCATCGTTTATTTTAAAAGCCCTCACAAAACAGCACCATGAAAGCCTTATATTCAGCTTCTTCAAAATATCTCTGGCACGCTGAATTCTACTCATCATGCTGAGATTCCTCTTCCCTGGTTCTCACATTCGGTATGGGTTCTAACTGGCAACACACCCTTTTCCCCCTTACCTTGGCCAGGAGCTCTCTGCAATGACTGAGAAGCTATTTGAGCTTCCATATTGTGGAGCTGCTGCTTTAATGCTGCTATCTCCTTTTGAGCATTCTTCAGCAGCTCTTTTGTATTAGCATGAAGATTCACTTCAGTCTCACACTGTCTTTTAGCATCCAGGAGGTGAATCTGAGAAGGAACATCAAGTACCTTACTTCACATTTCAGCACCACATTTCATTTACCCAGAAAACAGTTTAAAGTGCACTCTTTACCTAAATATCAAGATTGTTTTGGCCTTTTGTCTCAAAAATATACTCAAAACAGAACATTTAAACTTACCATCTTTTCATTGCTAAATAAATATTAAAAACTCTTTACCCCAAAATGTAAAGGTGTTGAGATTTTCTTAGCAACTGAAATCAATCATTCCCCAGATAGAAGGCTATATAATTTGTGTGGTACAAAACACTGCATCCACTGATATAAAAGCACTACAAGATTTAGTGTTCAAAATATCCAGAGAATATTATCTTGTCTCCCGGTGGTATAGAAGAAAACCTAGGGCTAGAGAGCACTGTTGTAAATACCTGGCTTTCTTAAGGAAACAGAACTGAAAGACAGGAGAAAAATATAATACTTCTCCAGCAGCAAATGAAGGGCTGGAAGTCAATAGAGATATACAATGTTCAGATACAATGAATCCTTTTACAAGATGATCACAATATGTAACATCACAAGTACAACGCACATAATGTGCCTTGGCGTGATCCTGGCTACCTATGAAACCAGATGACAAACTGAACAGAAGCGGAAGCAGGGAAAAAAATCCTACTACTGGCAGGGATGATCAAAATATCTAACACCTATGCCAGAACTCAAATAGTCATGTTGGAGATCCATTAATATATCTCCATCTCCCCCCCACAAAAAAACCCCCAGTGGAATAATGTGCATTCCAAATGCAAATAAGAGTAATTTTAAACAAACTTTTCTATTTAATAACAGAACTCCTCCTGCTCATCCTCTCAGCAAGAGAGGATTGTGATGGAAAGATGTTTTAAATGTGTTCACTTAAGTCTACATCAAATTAAATTCATTGAACTAAAATTTTTAAAAAATTATATTCCATTTCCAAACCAAAATAACTATAAGGAATCTTTTGGATTCTGCTTTAGCATTCTGTATACCCTTAAGATACTAAACCAGAACTTAACTAAACTTCCAAATAAGCTTAAATAAATAAATTCCAAATAAGGAATTTATAATATCTTGAATTACAAATGGCAAGATGCCTTCCTATTAAAAGCGACTACTTAGAAAGTCATCCAAACATCTAATTTCTTCACTTTCCAATACTTACATCCTGATTTTTGGAAAGTGTGTGTCTTTGCTCCACCTCATTTTCCAGTTTTTTCTTCAGCTGGGCTATTTCTCTTTCCAACTTCTCTATTTGATTATTGAGCCTGTGTCGAGTTTCTGTCTCCCCCTTTTCCAAAATTACCTGGTAAAAAAATACATTTTGTTATGCAGTCTTCCTGCCAAATGTTGTTTATATTCAAATGTTGTTTATATTTATTTACCAAACATAACCAATAACAGCATTACAGATCTGTAGCATGTGGAACTTAATGATGCTTCAGGATGTTTTTGGTCCATATCATTACATATTGTGGAGAAGTGTTTCCTCTATCTCAACAACTTTAAAATGTGTGGATTTCAACTTCTAGAATTCTGGGAGATGAACTCCCAATGTCTTAAAAGTCACCCAGGTTGAGAAACACTTTTTAAGGAGAATAAAGAGAGAGAAAAAATAATGCAATACAACTGAACATACCTGAATAGATTGCAGATTAGTAAGGAGCAGATTTTGTCCTCTATGTTCTGCTATTAAAGATTCTTTTTGCTGAGTCAAACGAATTTCGGCCATTTTAAAAATATCTTTTTCCTTTTTCAAATTCTCTGCTCTCACCTTAGGAAGAGATATTTCATTTTACATTAATTAATTCAATTCACATCCACATTTTAAATCCAAATTCATTGTTCAATATCTGAATACATTATGTTAAAGTAAATTGAACCAGCATGTAATCAGCATATATCAGTATAAACAAACCAGTATTTCAAAGGAGGTTAGTTTAGTGAAAGATTATAATAACTCTATTTTATTATGCTTGTATATTTATCTCACACTCCTTCCAAATTCAATTTGGCTTATGTATTATTCTTACTTTTAAGACTATATATTGTTTACTCTTAAGCTGTTTCACAGAAAACCTACAACGGTACAAATTAATTAAAATATTAAAAATAGTTAGAATAATTAAAATGATCTGTTGTTAAATGCACGATAAAAGAGTTACATTTTCAAAGTCTATTTAAAAGGAAAGGAAACAGTTAAAGCTTTTAACTGTTGAAGAGAGTTCCTTCAACAACATTTGGGACAATTACAATGAAGACTTGAGAGTATCTGCAACGAGTCTAAGATTGTACATGTGCAAGTTGCTCTTTAAGATATCCTTAAGACTTTTCATGGCTGAAAGGAGATTTGGAGCTGGGCCACTTGGGCCAAATGTCTCTTTATGTACTGGATCCTATTTATTGATCACAACAGCAGCAACATCACTGATGATTGTTACTTAGTTGGGTAATGCAAGCAAACAACCAAGCTCAGAGAGCACCAGGAACTCCACAGTTCCACCCTGAGCCTCAGATATTAGTTGGATGGTTCAGCCAATTAAGTCTGCTGCAGAAAAACTGTATTTCAATCCTTACAATCCTCCACAGTCAAAATAAAATATTTCTGGAGGATCCCGAATTGGAATTAAACTAAAGGAGGCTTATTAGAAGTCTTTGCCATTACAAAATAAACAATACTGTAAAAAATAGCCAGTAGCAATCACCTCTGCAACATTTAATTTTTCATTGGCTCCTCTTAATTCTTGAGTCATTGTGTTGATGATCTGTTCTTGCTTTTGAGTAGTTGCTGACAGCTTCTGAATTTTCTCATGCAGTGATGTGATCTCTCGCCGATATCCCTCTACATTATCTTGCAACATCTCATAACTTCACAGGAGGAAAACCATTCCATTGTAATTGATGGAAGCAGAGAAAGCAGAGAGGAAAATCAGAAAAAAAAATTTTTTTTAAATGTACAGGGAGTAAACAAGGAGAAATGAAGTGCAGAAATAAGTTACTTTGCGATAAGATGGGCAGCCTATAAATTTGTGTGTGTGTGTGTGTGTGTGCGCGCGCATTATAATGGGGAATGTTTTCTGTTCATGGTTTCAACAATTCTAGTAGTAGCAGAGTACTTTTATTATTAAAATTATTAAATTATTAATAAAGTATGCATGAAATAAAATAAATCTCTCTTCCATTTTTTTTCTCTCTGTAGTCATAACCACTGAAGAGTCTCCAAGTTCATTCAGATAACCTGAGGTGTTTTTTGAAGCAATGATGCGCCTTGCGCGCCACACATGCACACACAAAATCTCAACTTCGTTAAAATATTTTTAATGGTCAATTTAGTGTTTGAGAATACTGAAAGGTAGCCTGCCACTCTGAATTAAGAAATGACCTATTCAGACAGATACAAGCAACATCCTAAATTCTTCAACAACATTTTCCCCAGTATTTACCCTAGTAATTATTTCAGAATTATATCTGTGATATGTTAATCACCTATGGTAATTGGCTAATGTATGAAAACAAAAATCAAATAAAAGCAATTTGATAATGAAAGTGAAACAGAAATTATAGAGAACTGAATTCTATTCTAGAAATGAAAACTTTTCAGTTTTTCCCACTTCCACCCAAAAAGAACAAATTATTCCCTCTATGAGGGGGAACAGAAAATACACATTTATTCCCTATGAGTCTGGGCCTTTCACTAGGTACAGTGTATCCATATGTGTTAAACACAATCTCATGTTGAAAACAGTAGCTTGAAACTAACCATGATCACCAACACACAGGTTTAAGTATAGCCAAAAAGAGAATAGAACGGGGAGGGAAACAACAAAAACCAAACATATGGCATTCTCAGTTCCAAAGCTTAGATGATGCTTTGATGGCGCAATGGTTAGAATGTGGTATTGCAGGCTGATTCTGCCCACAGCCTGGAGTTTGATTCTGATGGGGGTCATGGTTGACTCAGCCTTCCATTAATAAAATGAGGACCCATTGTTGGAGGCAATATCTTGACTTTATACACTGCTTAGAGAGAGTTGTAAAGCACTGTGAAGCGGTATATAAGTCTAAGTGCTACTTCTAGTGCTATTGCTATTGATGTTACGCTGACCAAATACATAATTTTCAAACACTTTTCCAAGAAATTTGCTAATTGAAACTGGAATTTTCTTAGTAGTAGTGAAACATGCTAAATCAATTGTGAAGGGATTTCTTTTAATGAGTGTTCCTGATTTTAGCTTACCGCTTAGAGGCAAATTCAAGTTGGGTAGAAATCTTTGTATTCTGTGACTTCAAGTCAGTAACCTGTTCTTGAAGCTTCTCATTTTGTTCATTCAGCAGCTTGTCATTCTCTGCCTTTTCTTTCTTATAGTTCTCAAAAAATTCCTGCAGCTGTGGAGTGTGTGGAATAAACAAAACCATATAGAGGTAAACAGAAGGCTAAACAGAAGAAAAACATATTTGATTTTGTAAGTGTGTGAAAAGCAAAACCCATACCTGTTTAAGAGCAGCCTTTGCTTCTGCTGCTTCAGTTGACTCGATCACTGGGACTGATGTTGGAGTTGAAGCTGGAAGGGAACCTGACAGGCGCTTAGGGGTTGATGTCAGAGACAGGTCCTCAGGCAAGATGCTTGAAGCTGAATTATATCAAAAAAGAAAATTTGGAATCCATGGAGATTGTACGGAGTTCAGTGTCCTGAACTCACAACATCCCACTGAAGTCAGATAAGAGAAATCCTAACCCAAGGGGATCTAAAGAGATTTATAATTGGCTGAAGAATTGAACCCAAACTCCCTTGTTTTAAACTAACAATCAAATCACTTGAGCATGCTAGCTGTGAGCCTCATACATGGGCCACATCACGAGCTTCCCAAACATTTAGTTGGCAAAAGGCATGCTACCATCAATTTTAAAAAAGTGGTTGAGGCCAAGACAAAAAATAAATCTTGACTCATTTATTTATATCTAAATGTAATGAGAATCAAAAACAATTAATGCAGTTACTCTCTACTCGTGTATTTCATAGTTTAGTCCTTTTGTCACATTTAAAATTCATTTGGTAGCAATATCTGATGGGCTTGTGCACCTCTACATAAATGTTATCTGTAGTGAGATATTCACTGGCTCTGGCATTCAGAGCTACAAACACTAAATTCAAGCTGTTCCATAATTTGATGAAATTATCACCATGACAATATGCAACAGAATAAAAAGGGAATGCTTCCTACAATCCAGCTTGACTTCTAGTGACTTGATAGACATAGTCATGTAATTTTATTTATTATTTATTATTTATTTTATTATATTTCTATACCGCCCTTCTCCTGCGGGACTCAGGGCGGTGTACAGCCAGGATAAAACATAGCATATAAAATTTAAAAACATTTTAAAAAACAATTAAATAATTTTGGCCCGAATTTAAAACAACCCAATTAAAACCGAATCTCGATTAAAAAAACTGAGAGGATGGGATCAAACCAGCCCAGCTAGATGGAACAAGTGTGTCTTCAGGGCCCGACGAAAAGTCCGGAGGTCTGATATTGTGCGTATCTCAGGGGGTAGGTCATTCCAGAGGGCAGGTGCTGCCACAGAGAAGGCTCTCCCCCTGGGGGTCGCCAGCCAGCACTGCCTGGCCGACGGCACCCTGAGTAGGCCCTCTCTGTGTGAGCGAACCGGTCGGTGGGAGGCTATCGGCGGCAGAAGGCGGTCTCTCAAATACCCCGGCCCTAAGCCATGGAGCGCTTTAAAGGTGGTCACCAACACCTTGAAGCGCACCCGGAAGACCACAGGAAGCCAGTGCAGCTCACACAGGAGAGGTGTTATATGTGAGTGCCCCGTCGCTCCCATAATCCCCCGCGCGGCCGCGTTCTGGACCAACTGCAGCCTCCCGGTGCACCCCAAGGGGAGCCCCATGTAGAGAGCATTGCAGTAGTCCAGGCAGGAAGTGACGAGTGCTTGAGTGACCGTGCGTAGGGAGTCACGATCCAGAAAGGGACGCAACTGGCGTATCAGGCGAACCTGATAAAAAGCCCCCCTGGCCACGGCCATCATATGCTCTTCTAAAGACAGCCGTGCGTCCAGGAGGACGCCTAAGTTGCGAGCCCTCTCCGTGGGGGCTAGTGATTCGCCCCCAATAGCCAGCAATGGCACCAGCTGGCTATATCGGGACGCCGGAAGCCACAGCCACTCAGTCTTGGAAGGGTTGAGTCAGAGCCTGTTTCTCCCCATCCAGGCCCGCACGGCCTCCAGGCACTGGGACATCACTTCAAGGGCATCGTTGGGGTGGCCTGGGGTGGAGATGTACAGCTGAGTGTCGTCAGCGTACTGATGGAACTCCACCCCAAAGCCACGGATGATCTCGCCCAGCGGCTTCACATAAATGTTGAACAGAAGGGGCGAGAGGACCCCAGAAATAATTTGTCTTTGCCTTCCTATGGAATTTGACTTTCCCATTTGGCTTGCAGCTTTGTTATTTCCTGGCGATTCCCATCCATGTGCAAATTAGGTTAGATCTGCTTCGTTTTCCAAGATTAGTTAGATTCTAGGACTCAGCTACATGTATAACAGCTTCAACAATACTGTTAAACAAATATTAAACCATAAACAAATACATGACAAAGTATGTCTGCTTGCTTAAAATCAAATGCCAAAGTCTGTTTTATGTCTTTCATGTCTTCATGCAAACATGTAAAAAAATCCCTAATAAAAATCCCTAATAAAACAAGAAAACAGGAATAACTCTAAAATGTTAGCTCAGCTTTTCTTCATTATCTTTTGCTCTATAGTTCTAAGAATTCTCAGAATAAAATTAATAATTAAAGCAAATTAAAAAATAATTATTTCTATTATTTCTGTAAGGGTAAAAAAAAACATTTCCACTGTCCAGTTGTGTCTGACTCTAGTGGGTGGTGCTCATCTGTTTCCTAGCTCAGCCAGCGTTGTCTGAAGATATTTCCACGATCAAGTGTCCAGCATGATTATATACTGAGGCACAGGAAACACTGTTACCTTCCCACCGAATTGGTACCTATTTATCTACTTTCATTTTGCATGCTTTCAAGCAGCTAGGTGGGCAGTAACTGGGACAAGAATGGGAACTCATCCCATCACATAGTGCTTGGGTTTTGAATTGCCTACCTTCTGGTCGACAAGACCAGCACCTTAATCTCTAGGCCACCGCACCCCCTTTTCTGAAAGGTTAACCATGGTGAAAACCTACATTGTGACTGCTTTTAATGATGAAAAGGCTGGACAGGATTTTTTTTTCCCAAAGCAATGATGCAGTTCAGAAAAAAAATCAATAAAAGAATGCCTGCGTCCCTGCCCAATTCTCACCTTGCAATGGAATGGCAACTCCAGTAGTTTGGGCCAGCAAAATCCGATACATGTCACGCTGACGCACTATGGAATCTACAAGCTGCATTTGATGGCGGCGTGCCTCACGCAGCTTTTCTAACTCAGTAATAGCTTCTCCAAGTTGATTCTGGAGCTCAGAAATCCTGTCATGGCAAGAAAAGGTTATTTATGATAAAATATAGAAATTATGGTGCCAAAATGGAGGAATGGTTTAAAAAATAGGAATAAAATTGTATTTTGAATTTAAAACAGAGATATGAACTATCACCTCTAGTACAGTGATTTTTTGCTTATAAAATGGGCAGAACAGTTGTTCAACAAGCATATTTTTATTTCTACCCATATTTCTTCATACTAACTTTTTGAAATTTGACTAAAAGTGTAAGTTTGCAGCTAATATACAAGAAGGAATCAGTAAATCAGTCATGCATCTGAAGCATGATCTGACAAGGCAACCAAGACCCACCCCCTTCTCCTCAAAAAAAAAAAAAAAAAAAAAAAAGATAAAGGAACTATAGAAGTTACTGAAAACATGTAAGAGTTATGATAAAGCTTCCTTTTTTACAGTGGGAGAGATGCTGAACACTGGGTTAGCCCCATGTTTTCTAAATTTCACCATTATTAATTTTAAGTTCTTAATAATTCTTAATTAACTCTTAATAATTAATTAATTATTAAGGTCTTATAGAATTATTTTTTACTTGAACACCAATGTAAGTGTTAATAGAACCTTGATTCTAGACACCAACTCCTGGTATTCCAAATTCATTGCCAAAGCTGGAACATACTTAGATGAAGTGGTTTCTTGTTCTTCTTTCTCCTTTGCCTCTCCCAGCTCTCGAAGTGCTACTAAGAGGCGTTGATTTTGCTGCTGAAGTTCCTCAATGTTTCTGTAGGAAACCAGGCGCTGACTTATTACTTCAGAAGAGCTGCTGATGTCTGCAGAACTGACTTCTTCATCACGGATGACATGATTACCTCGGGCTTCTTCAAGCTCCATCAATAATACCCTTATCTTCAAATAGGAAAATAGTTAATTCACGCTATAGAACTTTATCTTCCATCAAATAAATACATATCCTCCGTTCTTTCAAATTTACAGGATATCATCCATTATCACACAAATCCATTTCCAGAGTTACTCAAGTTTCAGGAACATTTAGTTAGTGTAATTAAATCCTAACTACGTCCCATTCGTTTTCTGGTGGTTGTGACAGCATCCTTAAAACCATCTCCAAACTAGTCAAAATCATACCAACATCCAATCATTTTTGCAATCAAAATTTGACAATGGGATTTCTAGGTGTTGAAGGTTAATGGGAGGCCTAGGAGCTATACAAGGCCCATATGTTATCCATCCTTGAGTTAAAATCAAATATCAAGACTATTTCAGTTATTTTCCCTTTAGGGCAGGAACCAAATTATAGAACAAATAGGATAGGATTCTTTATTCCTAGCTTCGTTCTCTTTCTATGTCTACTTTCTTGTTTCTGAGCCTCTTTTGTTAAGTATTAGATGAACTCTATTTCATTGGCAAGTTGGCTCAGTCAAGCAGTTCATCTGTGTGTTTCACCCTCCTCCTACAGAATATAAGAAGTCTATTTTAACAAGGCATCTGCTGGGGAGAACAGAGAGTAAAGCTATATACAAAGTTTGTACTAAAGAGCTCAACAGTTCCCATTTTACTACTTTATGAGAGGTTTACAGATATTTCAATTTCACAATAAAAATCATTTATTTATAGATACAGGTGTGCTGTTATAACTTCCATTAAGCGATGGGTAGCAAGTTAAGGACGACCTGTATTTTCAAGTCATGTGATTCAACAAGAAATGGTCTATCTAAAGAACTAACCTGTTGTGAAAGATCTTTGACTTGAATTTCAAACCTCTGGTTCTCTCTTTCAAAGACAGAAGAATGCTTGTTTGCTTTATCAGCCTCTTCTTGTAAGCGCTGAATTTCCTGTAACCCCAAATTAAGCATGATTAAAACTGAAAATTGTTCAATGCTTTTAAAAATCTTAGTATTTGCAAAAAATAAAGAAAAAGAAGAAAAATAATTTATATCATTATTCATCACTCATAATGATTCATGTGATCTTAACATATATGTTTGTATCAGTGGTAATGAATAGGTTCCTCGTTCACGGCCCATTGGGAACAGGGCCGCAGAAGCGACCAGAGAGCGCGTGAAACTCCATTTGCACAAGCAGTGTGCGTGCATGCAAAAACATCCCCTCCCTCCTCTGTTGCCAGCCCCCTGGAGCCAGAAAGGTTGGACACTACTGGTTTAACAGACTTTTTTAGAAAGAGAAAAAAGGAAAAAATAAACATATAAATGCTATATTAAGATTAGAACAAGCAAATTAAATCTCTCCATTGTTGTCCAATCATGGCTCCTGGTGAGAACAGTTGCTCAAATATATAAAGAAGTGACTGTTCACACTCCTTTATAGTTTATAGGGAAAGTGGTTATATTTCTATCTTCACAATGTCATCTCATTCAAACCAAATAAACATAGTCTTTGACTTACGTCCACAATCGAGCCCAAAATTTCTGTTGTTAAATGAGATATTTGTTAAGTGAGTTTTGCCCCATTTTACAACCTTTTTTGCCTCAGTTGTTAAGTGAAACACTGCAGCTGATAAATTGTAACTCGGCTGTTAAGTGAATCTGGCTTCCCCATAGTCAGAAGGTTATAAAAGATGATCACATGACCTTGGGACACAACAATGGTCATAAATATGAACCAGTTGCCAAGCACCTGAATTTTTATCACACGATCACGGGGATGCTGCAGAGGATGTAATTGTGAAAAACAGTCATAAGTCACTTTTTTCAGTGCCATTGTAACTTTGACCGGTCACTAAATGAACTGTTGTAAGTCGAGGACCACCTGTATTACTAATCAGTACGCTATGACAAGTATCACTTACAAGTTTATTCTTTGTAATAAATTAGCATTCTTTTTTTTTACATTATACGAATGTTCACTAAAATCATCTCAAAGCAGCTAATATAAAATAATAATATCCCCTTAATTAATAAAATATATGGACTGATTCAAATAAGAGTAGTAATCAAATTATTGTTTAGAAGATATATTTTAAATTGTTTGTGGAATGCCCAGGGAGAAGCAGCATACATAAAGAAAGCATTTTACGGTTATAGAGCATCAGACAAGATGGCTTTTCAAGTTGTGGAGGTGAATACAGATAGCAAGGACATAGTCAACTATAGAAGATGGCCTCTGGGAAGGCTCTGAAATAGGAGTATGTTCTGTCTAACCTATTATTACATTACTCATCACCTCAGGTCAATTAGCATGGAGGAAAAACAAAACAACATAAGGAGCTGGAGCTGGAAGAAATCATTTAGGTTATAAACTGATCCTCTGTTCCAAAATTTTGCCACATTCTTGACAAACTAATTACAGAAGAATTTTAAGGAGTCTTCAAACAATATTAAGCAGTGAGCCACACCATCACTGCAATCACACAAAGCAAAACTTGATGGATGGTAATACCATAAGCTACACTGCTTGTTTAAATAAACATAAATAACCAAAAAGGGAGTTTGTCAGGAACATTGTTAGAATTTGAATCTATATGCATATAGACATTCTTATTTATGAAACTTTTAAATCTGAAACCTCTACATGAAGTCTGAAGTGTTACCATCCACTAAAAGCAACATTCTTTATCACAAAGTACAGGTCTAATCCCCCAAATCTGTTTTTTGTTTTCATTTTCTTAGATTGATGTATACTATAAATCCTCCATTAAATTTTGCTCTGAAATCAGAAGCTGATGAATTGCAAATGAAAAATAGTTTATTGCTGAAAAACAGTGTGGGATCCTAGAGCACCTTTGCAAAGGTTGTTATATTTTGTGTCTGAACTTCCCTTAAGTTTTATACTGACCTTCATAGCTTGCTCAAGTTTACCAGAAAGACTCGCCACTGCCTTTTGGGAGCGTTCGTATTCTTCTCGCTGACGCTTCAGAATGGGTGCCTTGGCTTCCACTTCCTGCACTATTTCATCCAAATATTTATTGATCCTCTTATTCTCTAATTTTTCCAACAGCAGCTGATCCTGAGCTTCTACGTAGGCATTGTAAAGCTGTGGTGAACAATCAAAATAGGCAATCATCATGTTTTTTATCCAAAAAGAACTTTTCAATGTATCATTCAGTTATGTGTTTGAGGGGCTTAACCATCTGATATAATCAATCTGGACTTGTTACCCTCCCTAACAGCCTATCCACAGAGAGAAAGAATCTAAAACAGTAACAAGTAATTTGTCCAAAATGAATTAAAGTACTTCTGTAAATTATAATCCAGTTTTAAATATTAGTAAGGAACACATTGCTTATTAAAGAACACTACATTTATATATATTTTCTTCCTTTTTCTATGTGGATTATATGGCCAGGGATATCATATGAGGATAATCCCAAATACTATTTATTGACATTGAAAATAAATTTCTGTTTAAACACTATTCCTGAGAATGTTCCTATCATCAAATACATGAACTTGTAAAGAGTACAAATATCATTCATTTAATTCCTACCTCAGTTAATTTCATACCAGGCTTGACCACTTTTGCAACAGCAGCAGCTGTAGGCGACATAGCTGCCAGCTCATCCTCTGAAAGTATGGCTCCTGGAAAAGATTAAGGTCATAGCACATTTTTAAAAGGTGGTCATTTATGTAATAAGCAATTGAATTAAACAATCTTCCTCTCAACATATTTTTAGCATATTAACTGTGCTCCGATAACCCAAATAACACAAGCTGCATGGAATGAGCCTAAGATTTCTGAACCCTTTGTAGGCTCATTCCAAATGCTGATTAGGTTTAATGAGGATTCATTTAAGAAAATTTCGAAGTTGAATATCAAAAAGGTTACCCATGATTGACATTAACTAGAAGCTCTTGGGCAACACGATATAACAAGCTATATTAACCAAAAGCTTTTGAACTTCTCCTGGCTGTGCAATGGAAGTTGGAAAGAAGAGCACCTATGTCCAGAAAGAAGCCAAGGGCGCCTCATGAAACAATCTTAAACTATAGTTTGAATGAAGACATTTAGGAAACTTCAGACTCCATTTATTAGAACTATTCCGCAATCTTGATTCAAAGAGGAAAGAACGATATTGCATTTGATTTAAGTAGGTATGTCTGTGCTTGTGGTACAGTCCAAATCATCTCTTCCCCTTGAAATCCAGATCTTTGCATAGCCTTACTCGGAGGTCAGGCTCACAGTTTCAATTAATTATAACTCTTGCAAACTACAAATTGAGATTATTAGTTTACATATTAAAAACAAAAATGACCATGAATATTGCTCGAAAACGTTCCTGTTATAGCAAGCTCGTGATTTCTGGGAAGACAATAATTTAAAAAATTCACACAAAGGACAGCAATTTGTTTTCAAAGCATTTTTGGTTATTTCATTTTTAGTACTACAATCATATATACTACAATGAAATCAGTTAATCAGTTAACGGTAATGCTGAGTGCCCCAAATTTTAAACTGTCCCTTCCCTAGTAGTTACCGGACCTTTTCGCTTGGTAGCCGAAACTAGATCATTTGCATTGTCCAACTCTTTCTCCAACTTGCTAATTTTCTCCTTCAGTTCTTTTTCAACTGTAGCCTTTACTTGCTCCATCTCAGCCAAACGATCCTGTGTTTCTTTGTTAGCTGAGAATGGCAGAAAAATACATTGGCAGCAAGTTACATGCATGTTCTATGGAAGATCATGTGATTGATGACAATAAGACAGATACTTCCATTTTAGTAATCCACTTCACATTATTATTGGCGATGAAGAAAAACCAAAAAAAAAAAAAAAAGCAGACTTGCATTGCCCAAACAGTATCTTCCCTCTTCCCAAGGCAAACAGCAAATATCTTTTGAAAGTGAGCAAGCCAAAAACAGTATATATATAAAAAGTAAGGCAAACAGATGAAATAACTAGCATTTGTTAATGGAAAAGGAATTCTATGATGTTTGTGGCTATGTCTTGCTTTTTTTGTGACTATAGGATTGGGGAGGAGTTGGAAAACTTTTTTTTCAACTTAAAGCCAATACTGATTTTTAAAATGTTGCTTTATTGCCATTTTAGACAGTAACAACCACTATGACAAGCCATATTTTGGGAACATATAAAAAGTGACTTATTTCATATTGCCCTTCTTTGGCATACTTAAAGTAACTTGGGGCCTAGACTTGATTTTCAACAAATGTTAATTGGCAGTTTGCAGAAAGCAGGAAGAATAAGTGATAAAGCCTCAATCAAAATTCTAAATTCTGACTTCCAGTTTGGTGTTGCGGCAAGACAGTCGGGGAATTAGCCGGCTCCGACAAGCCCTGCGAAAACCCCGGCTGATGAACCACCACCGATGGGTCTTCGGACCAGAACCGTCCTGCAGGGACAGGGAAGAAAGAGAGGCACCTCGGACGACCAAGAGGAACAGGCAAGTTCCTCAGAGGTTGGAGGGAACTCTCTATGACTCGGCGGCGGGGGGCAGCAGCCATGGCGGCTGCCACGAAGCTGGGACAACCGGATCAAGTATTGAGCAGGAGGAAAGTGGAACGGAACAGAGTTTTTCGAAGCCAGATGAGTGACAGTCAACCCAGGCTTGTAATAACATCAAGGGAAACATCTTTTAACTACAAGATCCCTAGCAATAAAATAGCGGCTAAGGAGCCCAGGGGCAAAGAAGATTTTGAAATGTAACTTTAAAGAGACAAAAAACTTGATAGAAAATTGATTTTTGAATAAAAGTAATTGGAAACATTAAACATTGAGACATGGTCAAAGGATTGGAAGAGTTTAAATTTGGACTGGACTTTAATAAAAAGATTTGATACTTTTAAAAATAAAAATAAAAAGAGAAGCCAAGTAAGATTGTTATGTAACTGAAACAAGATGGATACTTGTTAAACAATTGGAAATTGTGGATTGCAGAGAGACACTTTCTGGAGTAAAAAGGAACACTGCAACTTGGTTTTTGTTTTGGGAAATCGTGAACTTTACAGATAACAACCGTGAGAATTTGTGGAGGATGATTTTTTGTCTGCAGGCGGCTTGACTATGGGGGGAAAAAAAGAAAAAAGAAAAGAGGAACCACAACAGAACTCTTACAATTGGGATAACATCAATTTAAAAAGAATAAAATGGCACAGGAATTAGAAAAGGAACAAATTGATGTATTTGACTTGGAATGGAAATAAGAAAAATAATTAAAATGCCACATGGAGGACAAAATTAGAGGACATCGAAGCTGAAATGAAGTATACGCAAGCAGACAAGAAAATGAAGAAACAAGACATAACGGCTGGAAATAAAGAAAACAAAGACAACGTGATTAAATATGAATAAGTAATGCACAGGTGGATAGTAATAATAAAAAGGAGGTTTTTAGAGACTATATTCTGAAAAAACAATAGTTATAAAGATGATTACACTGGGATTAACAGTGAAAGAATTGGGGAATATGGGGTAAAATAGAAAAGTCCAAGACTTTGATCTACAAAATAACTATATTGAGATTAATGATGGTTAACAGAAATATGAGAAGAATATGTTACAGATACTTAAAATTGAAATATGGATGGAAGCTATAATATATGAGAAACAGACTATGATAAAAGAAAATATATCAATGGACATAATGAATCAATTTTTATTAAGTTGTTACATGGTATTACTTGAGAATAATTGATGACTATAAAAACTGGGATATTGTTTAAATACCTATAACAATTGCAATAATTTGAATATTTTCAATAACTTTAATATTTTAATATTTTCAATATTTTTGATAATATATCTATCTAAGCAAAAAAGAAAAGAAGATTGAAATAATATAGGACTATGAATTACAAATAAGAATTACTCAAACTGGTTTTTATACAAATGGTATGGTTAAAGAGAGAGAATTGTGGGAAATAATTCGAAAATTGTATTGTAGTCTTATTTGAATTAAGAACTATGTTTCAATGTTAAATTGCTATATTTTTGGGATTAGAGATAGGATCTAAATTTGGTGAAGTAATAGGGAAATAAAGATTTATTGAGCATATGAAGTAAAAATGTGGGAAGTTTTAGAAAGGGAAATAGGATTTTGAAACATAAACGTGTTTAACCTGTATTCTTAATAGGATTTAGCCTAAGAATTGTGAAATGTATTATGAGGTATTAATTGAATTGAGATTTAAAATGGATTAATAGAAGGGTAATTGTTTTGATTAAATAAATAAGAGTAAACTTTTTATAAGATGGTAATAGGGGAGATAGATGATTTAAGATTAAGTATTGTTAATAGTGAGGATTTAGGGTAAGAATTGTGAAATGTACTATGAAGTATTAATTGAATTAAGATTTAAGGGGGGTTAATAGAAGGGTAATTGTTTTGATTAAGTAAATTTGATTTAATTTTTTTTAAAGATGGTATTAGTTGAAATAGGTGAGTTAAGATTAAGAAATAAGTGTTATGGCAAAATAGAATATATAAAATTTTGTTAAAGATGGGGAAAAAAACCCTGTATAAATTGATGACCAGATCAGGGCTCTGTTCCGAAAAGATGTAATTTGTATGTTGGAAAAAAAAATTTAAAAAAACTTTTTGCAAAATAAATAAATAAATAAATAAATTCTTCAATGATATAACCCTTACCTTCACCAGCCTCTTTGAGAAGTTTGTGCAGCTCCTCCACTGCCTGAGTCAACTCATTACTCTTTGCTTCCAAGTCATCTGCAGCACTCTAAATACAAAGTATTGTAACTGAGCCAGGAGATAGTCATATTTACTAAGAAAAATGTGCAGTTCTTTAAAAGCTAAAGCCTATGGAAGTGGACACAAGTTGAAACCTGTAAGATACTTCTGGGAACATGAAGTAGAATTTGAACAATATAAAACTCATAGCCCCAGTTTGCTGATCCAAACTGACACCATGCCTCCTCACATAACTATCCTCTTCTAAATACAGAAGATGAAATCATGAACAAATAGTGAAATCTTACCTTGTATAAATTAGATAACTTGATATGGGCATTTAGTTCATTGTGGAATCTCTCTTCCATACTAGCTTGTTGTTCTTTTGCCTAAAAAATTAACATACATATTTAATCTCTAAAGTTTGAAACAATTAAAGATAAAACAACCAATACATTCTTTTACTCCTAAAACAATTCAATACTTTAAAAATGCTGAATGATTTAAAATGGAATAAAGGATATAGTCTTTAACACTAGTAACATGAGATAGTTTTCAACTAAATTCCCACCAACTGTTGCTTCCATGTATTCTGAAATGCCATAATACTATGCTCTAAATATGCCATACATTTCACTGCATTTTTCAGAATACAGATAGTTCTCACTGGGATTGGCAACTCCATCACTAAGCAATAATAGTCATAAAGGGAAATGTCACATGGCTTCACCAACTTATGTTAGTTCAAGCTGTAGTTGAATGTGATCATGTGACTTGAGGACCTGTGATGGGTGCAACATCAAGGACTGGTCTTAAATATCCTTTTTCAGCACTGTTGTAATTTCAAAGTTACTGAACAAGTGGTCAGTAAGCAAGGACCACCTGTATATGTATAATACAAGAAACTAATAAAACATTTCACCTCCAAGACTATATACATCCTTCCTTGGGAAAAAAAAGTGGTGCTCTTTAAAAGATCCTTTATATGAAAATTATGAATGGAAGCAAAACTGTCTCAAAATTTGGTTGTCCCAAAAAAAATTCAAGCAAAGCAATTATATGTACCTCTTTTAATTTTTCCAAAAGATCTTCCACATGTTTTTGCAGATTGCCATTAGATTGTTTTAGTCCAGTGACTTGTTCTTCCAGTCTGGAAACCTAGGTGTGTGATACAAGATAAACATGAACCATTTTTATTCTTAAAATATATGGTTTTTCAAAGTTGGAAGGCTAGAACATTACAATGAATTAGAATACTTTATATACAAGAAACATTTCCAACTGTGACTTTTGATTACATTTGCTACTATAAAAGCAGGTTAAAAGGAGTCTACAAGCCTAGCACCTGGTCTGCCATAGTAATATTGATTAGATTAAAAATTGATTTCCTCTACCTCCTCTTTCTTGTTCTCCAGGCCATATTTGAGTTCCAAGATTTCAGATCCTTTTTCTAGACCAAGGACCAAAAGCTCATCTGTTTTTGCCTTCAGTTCAGTATTCAGCCAAGTGTTCTGATTCTGTAATAGTTCCTTTTCTTGTTCCCACCTCTGCTCACGATGCTGTAAATATAATTTTAAAATATATGAAATGTATTTATTCCACACTTTTATAAAAAGCTAAAGAAGTTGCTCAAAGATATACTACAATATAGAACAGAAGTTCTATCAAGATATATTTGGGGGCACTTCATATCAATCAAGTCTATGTAGTTTCTTAATAGGATTTTGTAGGTACTATACAGAAAGATATCCAATTGAACTCAATAGCACTTGGTTCACCCATATTATGATGTCTGATGCTTAACTAATTCAGTAAACTATGGTTAAATAATTCTTTGGGCTATTTATGAATGTATCAATGAGGATTAAAGTATTCTTAAGTATGTATATAACTCAAATAAACTATTCAAACACAATCCTGCTATGACTTATACCTATTTTTTAAATTTTGAATTTGCCTATCTACCTCATGCTGGTTGTAGGCACTCCTACCCCTTCTCTGTAGCTTTTTTTTCTAAGAACAAGCTATTGAGATTCAGTGGCATACAGAATGCAGGGGCATTCTATATACAAAAAGAACAAGCAAAGCAGGAATTTAAGCTTCTGAAAATGTTAACATGCCTGTTTAAAAAAAAAAAATCAAATCAAAAGGAAAGACGCAAAAACACAGGACCCAAAATTTCAAACTTATGCCCTCTGGTATCATCACATCACTGCTATTAAGCTTTAAAAAAATGGAGGAAATGTCACAATATGCTCAATTTCCCAGTACATAATGCACTTCAATTGCAAGAGAAGTGTTATAGGATTGTTAGAGATATCTATAACTTTTAAGAATGAATAACTGAAATAAGATGTTAGAACTGCAATACCCTCCTGTCTACTGTTGAACAAAGGATGTCTCACTAACAACTTCCCAATACTTACTTTTACAGAAAAGGCTGATGTCTGAAGCTCATCCAGTTTTAACTGAAGCTCTATTTTTGCAGTGTTTGTTGCTGTAAGTTTCTCATTCAGACGTTTAACATCCTCTGCAAAAAGAACACAAATAAGACCATGTTAAAATGCCCAAAGTGAGCTGACACAACCGAAGTTAAAATCAACTTTCCTAAATTGAGCCTGATCCAGTTTATAATCAATTGGTTACCTTTTGTGACATTTATTTTTTGACTGTCCTCCTTTCAAGTTTCACATCAGATACATATCCACTGAAATTTAACCAAGATATAATCTATTACCCTGACTTCCAAAGCAGAATCTCTCTTGACCACTTTCCCACATACTGCTCATCCTCAACGATCAAAACAACTTCTTGAGTGTTTCCTTCAACAGAATCAGTAAGCAGTTAACTGCATAACAAAGACAGGAAAGGCATCTCGCATCTCTCCAAAATGTTTCTTTGAAGATTTACTCCCATTGTATTTATTTTCAGAATATATATGCCACATCAATTGTAAACATGTTACTTCTTTTCTGGCAGAAATAATTGGGCACAAAAAAAGCACCAATTTGCATAAACCAGCATTTCGGGAGGGGGGGGCAGAGAAATGCCTCCTTGGCTTTATGTAGCACCTATCCTCTCAGGTTATTATCAGAGACATCTTTCTGGGTGGCAATGTACAATAAGAGCATCCTGTAGCAAGTCATGTAAAACTGTTGATAACAACTGTAGCCATGAAAAAAGGTTCATTCTTTGCCATTCTTGTTGCTAGATTTAACACCATCCCTGCATAGAAGAGGTTTTGTCCATTTGTGGAAGAAACAAGTAGTTTCTGGTCAGCTTCTGTATTCCCTCTTTTATTTAAATTGGTATGGCAGTTTGATTTAATAACATCTCTACTAATTCATTTTCATGCCAGCTCAAAAGAGGAATGAAATCTCCTTTCAGTGCTGACAAGCTTCCAGATATTTCTAGGGAAGGTATCATATTTAATGTTAATAATTTAATAATGCTAATAAATTAATAATGTTAATAGTTATGATACTAAATGCTTAACTGAATAGCAAGTACATGAACTTCAATACTTTTCTTTATGCAGCTATGCAAAATTTTTGGTATTTATAACTTCTTTTATGGTTTTATAGTACATTTGTTGGCATTTTTGTCTGTAATTTTTATTATTGTGCAAACATTTTGACATCTTTCATGGTGATAGTTTGAATAATATTCCATATTACTTCACCTGACATTTTTTTCAGTAAACACCAAGTTCACTCTGGGTTGGTCTCTAGTATTTAGCTCAAAAAAGAATTACAACTTCTTAAAATGTTACCAACTTTAAGAATTCCCATTGTCAGTTTAATCTCTGTGTTCCTTGTTCTTTTTAAGTCAATGAAAGATTGAGACAGTCTTACAACACAGCCTTTTACCATTTAAATGTTCCAGTTCTTGAGCTCTTCTTTCACTCGTTCGGACTAAATCTCTCTTCTCTGCTTCCAATTCTTCTCTTGCTCTGGTGAGCTGACTCTAAAAACAAAAAGGAAACAAGAATGGATTCATTCACTATTGCTTCTGAGGGTAGAAGCAGAACCCAAAAGACAAAACAATTAGAAATTAGGTTTAGATTTGAGATCTAGAAACCATTCTTGACTGAATAAGATGTCAGCTAGTGATACAAACTACAACATAAAATGACAAGTTCATTATTGCTGAAGGTCTTCAAGCAGAAGCTGAATAATCATTTGCCCAACACTTCTAGTAATTTCGGCACTGAGCAGGCTGGATTCAAGGTCCAGTCCAGTTCTAGATGCCAATACTGCACTAGTTTCTACAAACTACTTTCTTCCTCTTCCTCTTCTTCTTCTTCTTCCTCTTCCTCCTCATTATTATTATTGTTGATGTTCTCCAGTATTAGTTTGATAATTATGAGAATTTAGGTAGAGAATCCAAGAATGGTCACAAGAAATGCATAATATAGTCGTTTATTAGTCCAACTAAAAATGCTGAAGCCTATTTCTCTAAACTATTCTCTCAAACCCAATAATTTGAAGAACTATCAGCAGCTATAGGAATTGTCCTAGATCTAAAATCACATATAATACCACACTGAGATCCATCCAGCAATAAGATCCTGCAAATACAGTACCTCCATCCTTATGTAACATGAGAGTATAGGACACCAAAAGTGGATATTGAATTTCTTCTGGTCTTTACAAATTTTCAGTGGATAGGGCCAATCTAATCTAATAGTTAATGCACTAAAATTAGAAATCAGGAAACTGTAAATTCTCGTCCCATCTTAGACATGAAAATCAGCTGGGTGACTTGGGCCAATCACTCTCTTTCAGCCCAACTCACCTCACGGGGTTGTTGTTGTGGGGAAAATAAGAGAAGGGAACTGCCTTGAGTTATTAAAAAAAAAATCAGGATAAAAAAATACAAAATGGGCACAAATTACAATTCTGAATGCTTCTTGTCACATGTGTAACTGAAAGCATCCATACCTGTATGGCCACATTGTGATCTTGAGCAGCTTCCAGTTCCTTGTTTTTCTCAGTTAACTTCTTCAATTGCTCATCTGTAGAGTGTTCAAAAGGAAGGCTATTCTCATTTTTTTATTACAATAAACCACTTAATAGCAACACCATGATCAAACAATATCCTTTCCTAGCCCAAGGAATACTCAGACTGAAGATTCATTTCAAATATTTCTCAATCACAGATAAGCTATATAATTCTAAAAAAAAGTTCTTTCCATTATAAAATCCCCACTGCCGGTTTGGGTAATTTTAAGCTTATGCACCAGCTGGAAGCCACATTCTTCTTATATATGAGACTTTACATGCGCCCATTGAGGGGCATTTATTGTGAAATGTAGCTTTTTAGTACTTAGATTTACAGTCTTCACTCATAATATCTTAAACAGTAAGTGGTATAAAAATGATTAGAATCATAAATAGCACATTTTTCATTTTCTAAAACAAAACTTTTCAGTATTTGTCTTAAATTTCATACAGACATATAACTACAGTAATATTATTTTGTGACCCATTTAACAATGTTATACTTACTAAGCTTGGTGAGCTCTTCTCGAAGATTCTGACATTCCTGTGTTTCATTAACAAGCCTCTCCTGACTCTGAGCCAGTCGTTTTTCAACTTCAAAGTATTGTTGCTCTGCAAAACACCCATTAATACATTTCAGTATTATCCCTTGCAGGAAAATAAATAAAAATGTAACTTTTGCACCTTTGGTTTAGTGGTTAAGACATCAAGCTAGAAACTAGGACACTATAAATTCTAGTCCTGCCTTAGACATGAAAACCAGCTGGGTGACTTTTGGCCTAGGAAAAGGAAGAGGTATTAGAGGTATTAAGAGGTATTAGGTGTACTTGCCACCTTATTTATAAAAATAATAAAGGTGGGATAAAAATAAATTTTACATGCACCATTTTCTCTCTTGCTACATCTCCATATCCAGTTAGGTTATATAAACTGTTTCTCCATATTTGCCACTATTTTTTCCTCACAATTCAAGTTGGCTGAACACAATCCTTCTCTAGGTTTGGGAGAATTCAACTGTATCCACATCAGCTCTGACATTATGATCAAGGAATTTTACACATCTATCTAAGTACAGTATATGTAGGATTATTTCCTAAATTGATTTCTATGAAATTGTTAAGATAATGAAAAAGCCAGCAACCTTTGGTAGTCTCATATTTGTTAGTCTCATAGACCACCCCAATGATGCCCTTGCTGTGATGTCCCGTTGCCTGGAGGCCGTGCGGATCTGGATGGGGAGAAACAAGCTCAGACTCAACCCCTCCAAGACCGAGTGGCTGTGGCTTCCGGCGTCCCGGTATAGTCAGCTAGTACCATCACTGACAATAGGGGATGAGATCTTGCTCCCCACAGAGAGGGCCCGCAACTTGGGTGTCCTCCTGGATTCACGGTTATCTTTAGAAGATCATTTGACGACCGTGGCCAGGGGTGCCTTTTATTAGGTTCGCCTGATCCGCCAGTTGCGTCCCTTTCTGGATCGGGACGCCTTGCGCACGGTCACTCATGCCCTAGTTACCTCCCGTATGGACTACTGTAATGCTCTCTACAAGGGGCTCCCCTTGAAAAGCACCCGGAGGCTCCAACTGGTCCAGAACATAGCCGTGCGGGTGATTATGGGTGCAGCTCGTTACGCCCATGTAACACCTCTCCTACGCGAGCTGCACTGGCTCCCGGTGGTCTTCCGGGTGCGATTCAAGGTGTTAGTTATCACCTTTAAAGCGCTCCATGGCTTAGGACCTGGATACCTACGAGACTGTCTTTTGCCACCAATAGCCTCCCACCGACCAGTTTGTTCTCACAGGGAGGGACTACTCAGGGTACCGTCAGTCAAATTATGTCGACTGGCGACTCCCAGGGGGAGGGCCTTCTCTGTGGGGGCTCCAACCCTTTGGAATGAACTGCCCCCGGAGATACGGAATATCCCTGATCTCCGTGCTTTCCGCCGTGCCCTCAAGACCCTGATGTTCCAACAGGCGGGTCTAAACATACGAACATGTGAATGATTTTTTAAATGTTATCTAATTCTGGGTTTTATTTGATTGACCAAACTAAGTAATAATTTTAATTAGCAATTTTATGATGTTTGTGTGTCTATATTTTTCTTGACTGTACACCGCCTTGAGTCCTACGGGAGAAAGGCGGTATAGAAATATAATTAATAAATAAATAAATAAATAAATAAATAAATAAATAAATATTTATATAAGCAATACAATGGATGTTGTATAATACCCAGCCACAGACAAAACATCTGGAATTTAGAGTTAAATGCGACAACAAGACATAAAAAGAGCCTTGGTGGCGCAGCAGACTAAAGTGCTGTTAAGTAACACCAGCTGCCTGCAATTACCGCAAGTTCAAATCTCACCAGGCTCAAGGTTGACTCAGCCTTCCATCCTTTGGAGGTAGGTAAAATGAGGACCCGGGTTGTGGGGGCAATAAGCTGACTTTGTATAAAAAAGAACACCGCTGGGGGGGGGGGCAAAACCCTACTAAGCAGGTATATACAAAAGTATGAAGGCTATTGCTTAACGCATTGTAAGCCGCCCTGAGTCTCCGGAGAAAGGCGGCATATAAATCGAACCAATAAATAAATAAATAAATTGTTTAAAAATGTCTAAACGTATTAAGTAGGTGGGACGATGTCCCATCTATCTACTCAAAAACAAGCCTTAGTAAATAAATTTCATGACTCTTAATATGACTCAGTGTGCACGCAACTGCAGTCACGCTGGCTGAAATCTGGTATAATACGATCCCTCAAAGTGGCAACATCCTAACTCAGTATCTACTGAGTAATTTACTGTTAAAAAATGAAGGTTGGCTCAAGTAGCCCTTGGCCCCATACGGTACCATCTTATATATAAATGTATCTGACTATAATATCCATCACTGCAGCTAACACAGCGCATGGTGAAGGGAAATTCAATGCAACAGAGAACAGCAAATTGGTGTTTGCCCTTTTAGCTTCGTTCCTTCGTGTGAAATGCCCAGCACACTGGAATAAAGGAATTCCTCCCAATTTTCCCTCCTCTGCCCTCTTTTTTCAGACGTCCACGCAGGAAAAAGATGGGACCGCCGGCCCCCACAACTCACCGCTGTCCACCTTGTAGCGCTCGTGCCTGGTACGGAGCCCGTCGATCTCGCTCTGCTGATCGGCCAGGAATCGCTCTAACTTGCCCTGCACGGCTTTGGGCAACTTGGTCAATTCAGCGCGCTCCAAAACCTGCTGCAGAACCGCCGCCATTTTGGACGGCCCGCAGAAAAACACCTCTTTCCCTGCAACAACTCCCACCCCCCCCCACCGCCCCAGCTGGGGTTGTTTTTTTTTTTTTTAACTCTTCGCCCCGGAAAGGGCAGAGCGGGAAGATGAGAAAGCGCGTCACGCGGCCGAAAGGCGCACGCGCGTCGTGTGGCCGGCGCACGCGCAAAGCGCAGCAGTGCCTAGGGCTAAGCTACTGTACTATAATTAATATATAATTAATATATAATTATAACATTGATTATACTATATTATTAATTATATATAAAATATATATAAAATTATTAATCCTATAATTAATGACGAGCTCAGCTGTTGTGAGCTGTGAGCGTAGTTATGTGGCTGCTTCGGTTCAGCGACGCGTGGAGCAGTTTATCCCAAATTCATGAATTTGGAAACGTGACGGGGGTTCTCACTTTTTTTTTTTTTTTTTGCATCGCATTTTTGTATCGGCATTTGAAACACAACAGTGGATGTGTGTGAAAGATTTGAGTTTCCCTGATTGATATGAATGGCTTCCACTCCCAGCTGGCTGTAGGGAGATCTGAGAGTTTTGAAGCCCGTGCGTATGGCAGTTGACAACCTATGCAAACAGTTTTCTCATCCTAATGATGGAAATGACTCGTCTGCCGCCGGAAACACATCCAGCGTTTTTGCCGCCTTGCCTATGCCATCTTGGATGTGGCGGAATTTATTTGAGAAGAGGCGATTTCGTTGGTTTATATAAAAGTTAAAAGGACACACGGGAAGCAGGAAGCTGCTATTTCAGAGCTTTATGATATAGGAGACAAAAAAGAAAGAAAAATAATTAGTACGGCATAAGAAATGCTTGAAATACGAAGGGTTGAGGTTTTTTGCCTTGAATGAAGCGCGTGATTACGTCATCTGAATGCGTCCTGTTGGAGGAAGGCGAGTACTGGCGCGGAGTGATGACGGACAGAGGGACACATCAGTACTTGTGTAAAAGGGCAGAAAGAATCCGGGTGATGCTTTGGATGGGTCCGTATAGCAAGACAACACGGGGAAACATGAAATAAAGCGAAAAAGGTGAATTTGGATTGCAGCTGCTTTATAGGAAATTGCATTGAGAGGGCTGCAAGGGTGGAGATGAAAAAGTTAAAGTTTTTTTTAAAAAATCCATATGGTGCAATGATACTAATCTCTACGTAGCATTTCCCCTTCGTTGACTTTTTAAGAGTAGAAATTAAGGTCTGTTTGTTCCCTTAATTTCTAGAGTAATTGAGCCTCTTCATCTCCTCGTCGTTTATTATACGTTTTATGATTTGGGCAATTGAGTCTTTGCAATAATGGGAAGAAGCTACTTCGTAGAGGAAGCTGTTGGACAATATTTATCAGACCTGACTGCTAAACCAAAAAGACTTATTACTGGTCTTTTAGTAGGGCAGGTAAGTGCTGTACTTTTTCACCTATGCTTCCTCTGTTGCAGTTTGAAGTCTCTTCTGAGAAGAAAACACTATGCAACTTCAGTTTATGTCATCAATTACCAATGTACATCTTTATTCATTGTTATTGATGTATTTCACTAATTATGCAATTCTGTATATATTTAAATATAATTCCAACATCGTATCTGTACATTAGCTATTGTCATTTAGAAGTGTTGTCTAAACTGAGGTTTCCTTAATGTACTGTATAAACAGAAAAAAAAAGAATAGAATAGAATAGAATTCTTTATTGGCCAAGTGTGATTGGACACACAGGGAATTTGTCTTTGATGCATATGCTCTCAGTGTACATAAAAGGAAAAAAAGAAAAAAAATACATTCAGCAAGAATCATAAAATACAATACTTAATGGTAGTCATAGGTTACTAATAAGCAATCAAATCATACTAGGAAACAAACAGAACAATATATATAGTAAAAATACAAGCAACATGGTTATAGTCATAAGTGGGAGGAGATAGGTAATAGGAAGGATGAGAAGAATAATAGTAATACAATCTTAGTAAATAGTTTTACAATGTTGTGGGAATTAGTTGTTTAGCAGAGTGATGGCCTTCGGTAAAGCTGTGTACAGTACCCATAGTTAAAATGTCATTTGATATTCTTCTTTTCACAATCTGTTCCATTAATATATTTTTAGGATAGAGTTTTCTTGGATTAATAATGATTGGTTTTTAACAGAAGTGATGTTGTTGAATGCTTCAAATGCTAGGGTGTTAAAATATTTTTTTGTGTATCTTGGAAGCCCTGGGCTTAAAGGGAAATTTTTTTGGTAGCCATTTTTATCTATATGGCTATTTACACTTGCTTTACATTTGATATTCCTGCATTTCTCATTTGGAATCAAGTTTCTGATGATGTGTACTGCAGAGATACTCTATAAATGAATTCTTAGAAATATATATAAGCTACATAAGGTCCAGCTGATGCCATTGTATAAAGTGCCCTTAAATGGTCTGTATGGACTGCTTTTTGTCCTTTATGCAACTTTTATCTTTTCTATTTTTCAGTGTTCCCAGCAGAGAGACTATGTTTTGCTGGCTATTCGAACTCCTGTAAAAGAGGAAGAAAGTAACAGTAGTGCAAACCACCATACAGATTTGTCTAATATTGATGAAGAATGGACAGCAGCACATGCCAGACAAGTAATAAAAATTGTCTTACTTTGCCATAGAAAAGGAATTTTCTTGTAAGCCTGTCTCAGCTTCATAATGATTGTTTTTTTAAGTTAACGCTGCCTTCTACTGTTTTTAGACATTAATTTAAACATGGAACATTCATAAATGTTAAAATTTTGACTGTATATGCTTTGCCATATTGAATATAGCTTTGTTGCTTGCCAGGTAGACTAGGACATTCTCAAGTGGGTGAGATGTTCTATCATATACACCTAAGGCAGATACCTCTAGACCAGGCCTATCAAACTAGTTGCCCGCGGGCTGGATATGTTACACTCAGGCCACGCCCACCCCAGCTCCGTAAAGGCAAAAAAGTCACAATATGTCATGTGACGTGATCGAGTTTGACACCCATGTTCTAGACCTTCTGTCTGGGGAAGATAGAAAACATTTCAAACCGTAATGAGTTTTTGGAATGAATAGACAGGATCTAGTTTTCTGGTATTCTGATGTTTTGCTGTCAACCATGACTGTCATCTTAAGAGGCAGCAGGAGATTAGTCCCTTTTTCAGTGAAAAAGGGACTAATCAGGTTCTTATATTTAAATTTGGCAAACTGATCTCTGATTGGTTAGTCTGAGTTCAATAGTCCTGAGTTCTGCTCTCAGACCATTGCATTTCTTTTTTCTTTCTTAATCAAGGGGTTAGGGTAGTTCTCTCCAACACTGAATATCTGCATATTTAAAGTTAAAATGGGTATTATCATTTTCTTCTAATAAAGTATGGTTTTCTTTATTTCCCATGAAGCAATGAGAAAGGTTAACGGACTGAAATATATGGTCACATGCTTCTATGTTAGGTTCACAAAATCATACTATTGGAATTATTTCCATTTTGGGGGGGGGGGTGTTAACTTTCTACTCACCAGAGATTGTGAGAACCATATTTCTTCTCATATTGGAGTTAGGGAGAAGATGTTGCATAAAGTACATCCTAGAACAGGGGTCCCCAACCAACGGTCTGTGGCCCGGTGCTGGCCTGTGGCCCATTGTGAACCGGACTGCCCAAGCAGTGGGTGAGTGCACAAAGTTGCATTTGCACAAGTGGTGCATGCACAAAACCATGTCCTCCCCCCTCCCCCGCTGCTACCACCAGTCCAAGGAGCCAAAAAAGTTGAGGACCATTGTCCTAGAAGGCAGTAGAACTACCAAAGCTACTCCAAAGCAGGAGGTAGAACCAGGACATGAAGATTCATTGGGCTGCCATGAAGCATAGTAATAACTGAGCCATTGCAAACCTGTTTAGCTATAAATTACTACTTAAACGGCTATTATGACTATCAAAAGCCACTGAGAGATCAAGGGGCACAAGATTGGATACACAACACCATCCTGACTTTGCCACAAATCATAAACAAGTGTGACCAAGGCTGCCTCAATATTCAAACCCATCCTAAAACCTGACTGAAACACATCTAGATAATCTATTTCCTCCAAAGTTCTCATCAGGTGCAGACTGACCACCTTCTCAACAAGTTAAAGACTGGTCTATAATGAAAAACCTTTTGGGTCTAAGGATGGCCACTTGAGAAATGGGCGTACCGCTGCCTCTTTCAAAGCAGGAGTGTTAGGCCAGTAGTAGTAGTAGTAGTAGTAGTAGTAGTAGTAGTAGTAGTAGTAGCTAGTAGTAATATGTTTGTATTTGATTGTCTTAGGTATCAAGAATGCTTCCTGGCGGGCTGCTAGTTGTTGGTGTTTTTATCATTTCAGTTCCAGAGCTGGCAAAAGAAATCCAAAATATCCTGAGGAAGGTAGATAATAAAAGTTATGTTTTGTTTTATTTTTATTCTTATTTTACTTACAAACATTTGTTTTATTTTTTACAGTTACTGTAGATAGTTAACAACATTTGTTTTCTACTATGTAAGTTGCCAAAATGAAATTGATTGCCATGGGGTACGACAGATAGATGGATAGATGGATGGATGGATAGATAGATAGATAGATAGATAGATAGATAGATAGATAGATAGATACCATAAATACATAGTGTAGACACATACCATATATACATACATATGTACATGAAATGCTCCCGTAAAAGGAGAAGCAAAGTATTTGGAGATAACAAAGTACAATATACTTTAATACAGTGGTTCTCAACCTTCCTAATGCTGCGACCCATTAATACAGTTCCTCATGTTGTGGTGACCCCCAACCAGGGGTGGGTTCTAAAATTTTTTACTATCAGTTCTGTGGGCATGGCTTATTTTGTGGGCGTGGCTTGGAGATCATATGACTGGGTGGGCGTGGCTAGCTGGTCATGTGACCGGGTGGCCATGGCTATGTATATAGGGACTACTCAGAGGGCTGAAAAAAGTCATTTCTGACAGATCCTCGCACTTTTGACTGGTCCTCACATTTATGCCCTTGCAGCATTCTTAACAACCATGTCGCTCATTTCACAACTGCTTCTCTTCACCATGATGATAAGATAGGGCAAAAAACGTAAAATGTGAGGACAGTTGTAAATTCGAGGACTGGTCAAAAGTGCGAGGACTAGTCAAAAATAACTTTTTCAGTCCTCTGAGTAGTCCATGTGCACAAAAGGACTACCCAGAGGGCTGAAAAAAGTGATTTCTGACAGGTCCTCGCACTTTTGACCGGTCTTCGCACTTATGACTGGTCATCATGCCCATTGTAGCATTCTTAACAACCGTGTCACTCATTTCACAACTGCTTCTCTTCACCATGGTGACAAGATAGGGCAAAAAACGTAAAATGTGAGGACAGTTGTAAATTCGAGGACTGGTCAAAAGTGCGAGGACTAGTCAAAAATAACTTTTTCAGTCCTCTGAGTAGTCCATGTGCACAAAAGGACTACCCAGAGGGCTGAAAAAAGTGATTTCTGACAGGTCCTCGCACTTTTGACCGGTCTTCGCACTTATGACTGGTCATCATGCCCATTGTAGCATTCTTAACAACCGTGTCACTCATTTCACAACTGCTTCTCTTCACCATGGTGACAAGATAGGGCAAAAACGTAAAATGTGAGGACAGTCATAAATTTGAGGACTGGTCAAAAGTGCGAGGACCAGTCAAAAATAACTTTTTCAGCCCTCTGAGTAGTCCATATGCATAAAAAGATACAGCAATAGAGGGATGAAGGAAGGGAAGGAAAATTAGAGTAGGAGTGAGGGTAAGAGAGGGAGGAAGAGAGGAGGAGAAGGAGAAAGGAAGAGGAAGTAGGAAGGAAAAGAAGAGGGGGGAAGAGAAAGTAAGAAGGAAAGAAAAGAGAGAGGCGGTAGGTTTGAGGAGAAAGATTGCTGTACAATAAAAAAGATGAAAGGGAAGAAAGGCAACCCCAAACAAATATAAAGATATTAAGATAAAGAATGAATTGTTAAACTTTAAAGAATAAAAGAGAACAAATATGAATAAATAGCAATAATTAGAAACACACATACAAACATACAACGTATTTTCTTTGAACAGAGTATTTGGCCGGTTCACAAATTTAACCAGTGTTTAGTCATTTCAATTAAATTTACAATTTCTATATTTTCTTTTTGCCATATTTATTCCTCATCTATTTTTTTAAAAAACCAATATTACCCTTCATCCTAATCTCTAATCTTAATCAAATTCAATTTTTCCCTTCTATATTATACCCCTTCCCATTGTCATCTATTTTTATATCCATCCTCACATTGGTTAATTATGTAATTATGTAATACAGTTGTTTAATACAAATTCAACATTTTAATATAAATCAATTAGTTATATAACTATCTTTTTTGTATATCAATCAATATGAACATGAATATTCCAATTATTTCCATGTAATCCAATTTCTTACAGATCAATTAATTATATTTACCAATAATAATAATAAACCAAATAATTTCCCCCATATATTCCTCCAAACCACAACTTAACCATTTCTGCTTTCAACACAATATACAATTAATAGTATCTCAATTATTACAATTCCCTAGTTAAATAGAGCTTTTTTTTCTTTTGTGTTTTAAAATCTTGAACTCTCCTCTTTTGCCCTAAATTTCCCATTGTTTGCACCTACCTTTTTTGGTGAGGAGAAAGAAAAAGAAATCTCTCTCCCTGCCTCATTTTGTCACGTTGCAGCAGAGCCTGCTTCACTTTCAGTTTCCTTTTAGCTAGGGAAAAAAAAATCTACTCCAGCAGCTTGCAAAACAAGAGCTTGCAAAAAAGCCTGCACAAAACAGCTGAGAGCGAATCAGCTGAGAGTCGGAGGCCGATCTAATCATGCTAATTAACATGCTGAAGCTGAAAGAGGCTGTTTTTTTCTATTTTTGCAGACATCCACGGCAAGAATTTAAACAGTTTTTTTTCCCTCTAGCCATCAGCTAGGACTCAGGAGGCAGCAATAGATTGGGGGTGGGCGGAGTAAGCGACCGGCGATCCAACAGAGGGTGAGGGTGAGTGAAGGCGTGGGGGGGCGAGAGAGGGCTTTGGCGACCCCTGTGAAATGGCCGTTCGACCCCCAAAGGGGTCGCGACCCCCAGGTTGAGAACCGCTGCTTTAATAGATACTTACAGTGAGTCACTAAGTTCTTGCCAACCAATTTCAGGAAAAGAGCCTGGACCAAGCTTCACTTTATATTATGTACAGCATTGTGAATAACATTTGAAACAAATAGACAACACAATGATAAGCACCCCTTCCTTTAGAATGCTTGGATAAACTATTAGATTGAGCTTACTGTTACTTTTCACACTTGTGGTATCCTTCCTGATATTATCAACATGTACCATAAACATCAGTGTTCCCTTTGCAATCTGTTACTACCAAATTCTGATGCTCAAGGACAAGCATCTGGGTTATGTTAACTGTCTCCATAACTGTCTGTTGCTTATGTTAGCTAAAAAGGAAGCATAAACTGACCTGAACTGTCTCCAGCACTGGGTATTGCTACTAAGCAATACAAAGAGCTATACCTAATAAAGGCTTGAATAACACTATATGTTTAATATTATTCTATACCACCATGATGGATAGATAAGGTACCTAAGAATCAGACTTGACTCTGTTCTTGTTCTGCTTTTCTCCAAGCTTCTTTTTGCAGTAGAAAAGTCTGTAGCTAGAAAGAGATTGTGGAACATCGCAGAAGAAGATGTTTCAGATAGAGTGGCGCTTCATCTTTGTTCAACTACAAAGAAGTATCCTTTTTGCATCCGTTTTCATATCATAAGATCTATGCTCCTTCTAAATTACAGTTGATAATTTACCTCTGCTTTACCTTTGCACAGTTATACCACTCACAATTCAAATCATTCCAAAATAAACAAAATTAGATAAAGGTTAGTTTGTTTTGTAGCTATCTCTGCCCTATGATCTCAGTTAGTAAAAGCAAAAAACAAAATTCAATAATTGCCTGCTATTTTTACAATGTAAGTTAATTGATATATTGATGTCCTATGTTCAAATCTTTGGGAACGGTTTTCTATTCAAAGACGTGTTCTACCCTTTCATGTTGTGCTGCTCAGAGGATTAGAAAGGTTTTCAGAACAAATTTGGGTAGAAGATGTAACAGAATTGGGGAAGTGAAATATGTTTGTGGGGTTGGAGATGTCAGTCGCCATTATATTAGTAAGTACAGTAGATACTACTGTAAGCAACAGTATAGAGTAGATTGAATGGATGTACAACATATGGTGTATAATATAGAATAAAATGGAGGAAATGAGTGTTTCGATAGTACACTGAGCTCCTTTGCTTTTTTCTCATTTATTAATAACTTCCATAGAGATTTACTGAATTAAAGAAGCGGAGCAGTGTATTTACACATCAAAATTCCATTCTGATCCCATCTTTATTCATTATTATTTTAATGCTATAGTTTATGTGCCGTTCCATTTCTGGAGCCTCTGAGCAATTTACACTATGAATATAATAAGATTTTTTTTTTAAAAAAAAATGGCTAATAAAACTGCAACCATTCTGATGTGCCATCATTCATTTGTGTTTCCAAACGCCTTTCTCAAGAGCCGTATTTTTACATTCTTTTTCTTGAACCTATTTGGACAATTGTACCGAGACAACTACATAACTATAGTTAATTAATCTTACACTAGAATATTAAATATATGGTGATTCTTCTACCGTTGCAACACATTGCCATAACTAAGAACATGATCATATCATAAAAGATGGGAATCCAGATTCTAAATCAGTAGTGGAGGAACTATTGCCTTTTATGTTATTTCTAACTTCCAGCTGTCTTAGCCAGATTGGCCAATGGTACTAATACTGTGATTCAGTTACATCTGAATCACCATATGTTTTCTATTACTATTCTAGGGTGTGATTTGACTTAATAGGTAAAGAGTAAGAGATTTACTCTCTAGCAATAAATATTGATGTTTTCATTCTCTACCATTCATGTTAAGAAGACTCACAGTTTCACCTTTCAACAGTAGCAAGGCCTATTAGAGACAGAATGGGAGAAGAAGGATTAACTAATGGCCAAGAAGAGTAACAACAGCTCCTTGGTTTATTTTTTTATAGTTAACTATTGTTACTGAAGTAGTTGTATTAATGGTGCCTATTTAACTACAGAATGTATTTTATCACATAAACAAGCAACAGTGCTGGATATGTACGGCTTTCTGTTTGTTGCTTATGTTAGCTAAAAAGGAAGCAAAAAGTGACCTGAACAGACTGAATTTTAGTTTGGATCTTTAGAGGTAGCTGGGAGGGGTTTCATTATAAGAGTCTTAAGCACTTCTTATTACTGTAGTATCTCTTAAATCTAATTAGTTACTGTTCCTTAACTGGAAACGAATACTTTGTCGTACCTATGATGTGCAAGATCCAAAGGTAGGTTCTGTATTGGGTGAAAACAAATAATTACTTGAATTTGGGTTGCCAATCTCAACTAAGTTAATCTGCCATTAAGTGGTACCTTAAGTGGAACCATCTACCTGGTGGTTAAGGACCAGGCTAAAAATTGGGAGACTGTGAGTTCTAGTCCTGCTTTAAGCATGAAAGCTGACTGGGTGATGTTGGGCCAGGCATTCACACTCTCTCTCAGGCCAACTCTGGTTATTGTGGAGAAAATTTGGAGGAGGATGGAGTATTAGGTATGCTTGCTGCCTTGAATGGTTTATGAAAACAGTAATGGTGGGATATAAGTAAATAAATAAAAATTATAGCTTTGTTCTTAGATTTCAGTAGGGGCTGTGCCAGCTCCCGTTTAAAGTTTGCATGAAAGAAGTATGTTTGGGAGCAGCAATTACACATACGCAAACTAGAATTCTGTATGTGCCTATGTCGGGATAACTCTTATTGAATTCATAAATAAATGTATAGATTGAGTCATGTAAATTGGATGATTTATCATTTATATTTTGAGATTATTGGATTATTTACTGTAGTAATTGAGCCTCTTTTTTCCCCCTTTTAGAGTACAGCTAAGCCAGCCGACTGGAAATACCAGAACACTCTTTCTGCTTCTTGGCTATCTTTAGAATGCACAATTAATGTTAATATACATATTCCTCTCCCTGCCACATTGGCCAGCCACAACGTAGAAAAAAATACCAGGGTAATTAAAAAAAACCTCACATTGTGTTATTAATTATATCATAATGCTTAACTCTTATTGGCTTTGTTGCTTTCTTCACTAGAATATTTTAACCTTAGGTCATTCTTTTGCTTTCCTTAATCTTTTGCCTGCACATCTTTCTTTGGTATCCTAACAGTTGTCAACTAATTTCTTGCAAGTCCCTCACACAGCTACTTTTTTCTCCAGCAGGACTTTCTTTAACTTCTTTCTGTTTTTGTCTTGATTTTAGGAGAAATCATCAGTACTATATGTATTCCGAACACTGTCCATTGCTACTTTTGATAATCCAATATCAAAATGAGCAATGGAATGGAAATATAAGGGTTAAACATAACTTTATGGGTTTAAAAATACTGTACATCCTTTAGCACTGGTATATAACAGTAAATGTCAGAGATCATCAACAGTGGCCATTCACTAACAAATAACATGGATAATAACATGCCATCCTTTCATTGGTAATCTAGCATGTCAAAACTCAAAGAAGAGTAAGACCTTGAAACACCTTGAAACACTAAGTCACAGGTGTCAAACTCGATTGCATCACGTGATGTATTGTGACATATTGCGATGTTTTTTGTCTTTGCTGGGGTGGGCGTGGCCCACACATGACGCATCCGGCCCGCAGGCTGCCAGTTTGACACCTCTGCACTAAATTAACAGTGGCTTAGAGATCATGTCATATCTTTTATTTAAACACTGTTGTAGATGTATCCACATATGACAGCTTAGACCTGTTCTTTAGAAACTAGTATCAAAAATTAGACTGAATCAACTTATCTGCTTCATGATCTAAAATTATTTAAATTACATTTAGAAGAAAACATCTGAAGGTTGCCCTGCAGTTTAAGCTTTTAAAATTATTAAATGTATTTCACTTACACTAGTCAGAAATATAGTAGTTCTTTTAGTAAAATTACTCTTTTTGATTCTGTTTTATAGAATGGATTAGGACGTTGGGCTCAACAGATAGAGAAGGCTGTCTTTTTGATAAATGGACAAGCCAGAGAAGAAGATGCTGACTTACTGGAAGGACAGGTAGGTGGTGAACAATGTAAACTTGAAATTATTGTCCTCTGTAGCTGCTTGCGTGATAGGTTTTTCAGTGCTCTATTGAAAACAATTGAAATGTTTGTTAAAGTAAACCACTAATACAGTGCATGCTAAATAAGTATATTGATATTTAGTAACTTCATAATACATAATGATCAAATTTGGACAATGTGTTAAGGTAGAGGCTTTTTAAGAATTGATTATGAATGGGCATTAGCTAGGATTAATAAATCTCACTAGGGCTCATATATGAATGTCTAAACAAGCCCCAAAACTATTATATAGAGTTACGGTTACATTTGGGTAAAAAAAAAAAAATCCATATTACCCATGTAGAGATTGAGGAAGAGTTTATCTCCTTATTTCAGGACATTTTGAAAAAAATACAGGTAGTCCACAGTTGGAACCAGAAAAAGTAAGGCATCACTTGAGTGCACCCAATTTTATGACCTTTTTTGCCATCATCATTTAGCAAGATGTCATGTGATCTGCAGTCTTCCCCATTGTCTTTGAGGATGCCTAGGAAGGATGCAAATGGTGATGACATGACTCCAGGACATTGCTATTGTTATAAGTGTGAGCCAGGTGTGAAATCCAGCAGGTTCTGACAGATTCTGGAGAACCAGTAGCAGAAATTTTGAGTAGTTTGGAGAACCGGCAAATACCACCTCTGGCTGGTCCCAGAGTGGGGTGGGAATGGAGATTTTGCAGTATCCTTCCCCTGGAGTGGGGTGGGAATGGAGATTTTGCAGTATCCTTCCCCTGCCACGCCACCAAGCCATGCCCACAGAACCAGTAGTAAAAAAAATTGAATTCCACCACTGGTGTGAGCCAGTTGCCAAGTGCCCACTTTTTGATCCCATGACCACAGGACAAGTTGGGACGCTGCAACAGTCATAAGAGCAAGGAATGGTTGTAAGTCACTTTTTTCAGCAGCAGCATCGCTTTGAACAGTTGCTAAACAACGGTACTGAAAAAAGTAACTTATGACCATTTTTCACACTTACGACCATTGCAGCATCCTCATGGTCACATGATTTACATTCAGATACTTGATAACTGGTTCATATTTATGACAGTTGCTGTGTCCTGGGGTCATGTGATAAGTTTTTGCGACCTTCTGACAAGCAAAGTCAATGGGAAAGTCAGATGCGCTCAACAACCATGTTACTAATTTAACAACTGCAGTGATTCACTTAAGAAATGTGGCAAGAAAAGTTGTAAAATGGGGCAAAACTCACTTAACAAATTTCTCACTTAGCAACATAAATGTTGGGTTCAATGTGGTTGTAAGTCGAGGACTACCTGTACATTAAATTTTCTTTTATCCATTTCAATTTTGCATATATATATATATATTTAGAGATCTAATTTGGTCTCATGTGGATTTTCCTTCTCCTCTAACTTCCAAAAACATTTCTGTACAGTTTATGATGAAATGAACATTTCCTGTTTTGGTACATGAAGGAGACCAAGTTTTAAACATTCCTACTATCCAGCACAATAGAAAAATGCATAATTAAAGTCTGCTGTTACATTAACTTTTTCTGTCTCCTCCCTAATAATTTCTTGCTTTACCCTAGAATAATCCCTAGTTCTTATCTTATCCTTTATTTCCATATTTTTTTAGAATACCAATAATTATGCTTAGTTTTTTTCTTTTCTTTTCTTTTTTTTTAAAAAAAACTTTTTTTCATGTCTTAGTTCTTTCTCCTTATTACTCTCTGTGCCAATGGCTTCAAGTAAGAGTGGTTTAATTATTTGGCACTCCATAAATGGTATTCTTCACCACATTAGAATAGTCTGATCAGCAACAGTAAACTCTGCTACTGGATTTCAGTTTGTAATCTAAGTACAGAATGCATAGTGAAATCGTTCATGGCCTCAATAGTTTCTATCATACACTACTTTAAAGGATTCTTCTTATAGTAAACTAGTCAGTGAAATTATCCCTGCTAGTTTGATCTCATGAGTCTAATAATGCTTATCCAATGCTGCTCCTGCCTTCTACAAGCAAAATCCTAGTATTAATGCCTTGACAAAGAAAGTCTCCAGCTTTCACTATCCCTGCCTTATCTATCTGTCTATCCCTATCAATGCCCTTAAATGTCCTTTTTCCCTGTCTGTTTGCATAATTAACCAGAAGATGGCACCAAATCACTTTAGCAAAATGTTTCTGATGATCTAAAACTCTATTCCAGCTGCCAGTGATGCTAAGGGAGACATGGCCAGATATTCTTTCCCTTGATTTCCACTTGCCTATATTATTGTATCATTCAATAAGAGAACAGATCAAACAGCCAGTTGTAAATTCAAATCATTCCCCCCCTTTTTTTTAACACAACAGCAGATGTAGATTTTAAGCCTGACATTCCAGTGGGCATCACTTGAAATCAAGAGGGCCTTCTTTTTCTGAGAAGCGAAATGTTATTCCATGGAGATACTCTGCTCATCATTTTATCCTGTGATAATTCTTCTGTTACATGAAATAGTTTTAAAGATTCAGAAAGCTATTCTTCTACTGAAGGAAGAATGGGAGCAACTCGTTAGTTTTGAGCCTCATGGCAACCTATCAACTTTCTCCAGTGAACTTATCTCCATGTTTGACAGTTTTTGCAGTTTACACTTCCTTTTCAAGTTCACATAGCAAATGAAAGATACATTTCAGTCCTTTTCACAGAAATCGTTCTCCTGGCAGTATTTGTGACCAGAATCTCTCCCTTATGGAATTTCACAGATTTTACAGTACCCACCAATCTTAGCCTTGAGTAGGGAACTCATTGATTCAGACAGTTGATTCAGAGAATGTGTTTCTTATGGTGAGTTTCTGTAACTTAAATTAAAAAAAAACTAAAAATTGCCCATCTAGCCCACTAACATTTATTTGAAATTATCATAAATACATGTAGATGATTACATATAGACAACATAATAGTTTAGCTTTACATGTTCCATTGAGAAGGACAAGATCACTATTTTACCCAAAAGGCAGTTATTCTGCCTGCAGTCAGAAAAGTTAATTTCACTCCTCTTGGTTTAATACATCAAGAAGACTTGAAATATAAATGTTATTTCTCTTAGCAAAACCACACTGAATTCAGTAGGAGCAGAACCTGAATCTATTCATATCCAGTTTCCTGGGAGAGGATTTTAATCTGAACAAGTAAATCTCTTTGCTGCCTCTTGAAAAGTCTCTCAGGTTGCCTCACTTCTTTTTCACTTGCAATTTTAATAACATAAAGTCTGGGTTGCTAGTGTCTCTTCTCGATCCAGAAATTCTTCCATGTCATTATTCTATTTATACCGATTAATAAGATGCTTTTGAAAATTGGATCCAACCATGATCCAAGTAATTCTTCTTTCCAGTTTTTTCTATCTATTGTTGCAAGCTTCAGTTCTCCATCCTTATTCTTAATTTGTTACTGAAAAGATTGTGTGTGTGTGTGTGTGTGTGTGTGTGTGTGTAAAAAGTTAAAATCTCGAGTGTTTTCCCACGTCATTAAAAGTCTGTTAGTTAAATTGCTTAAAATCTTAAAATCCTGGCTAAAATCCCAGCTCAAAATCCTCTAAACTCCTAACAAAACACTTTGTAAGGTCTTTTAAAACTTTGGCTAAAATCCTAACCAACACTTTAAAGGTTTTTCTTTTTTGGCAACATTTCGACAAGCTCTCTAACCTGTCATCATTGGGCCCCTACTTTCAGTTTAGAATCTGTGAGTATGTTGCGAGGTCGGAGTTGTCGCTTTTCTCTGTTCTCTATTACTAACTGTCAACTGCAAAGAGGGAAGGATTCTGGTAGGCATCACGGCACCACTGATTGTCTGTTGAGATCTCAGCCTATCTTCTGGCTCGGTTCTCTCTCCCTATTGCTAGCTATCATCTGCAAAGGGAAGGGATGCCTCTTTTGCATCAAAGCAGAAAAAAAATCCTTGCATAGTATCTGTTCTGTTAATAGATTGTAGCTTTATTTCGATGCATTAAAAATCAAGATTAAGGTCACATTGTTTGAGAATGCAATGTACAATATCTGTAGAGTGGTTATTAATATTTATACCTAAAAAAAACCCTAAGCAAAGCAAAATACCCTATCATCAGAATTTTCTTTGAGTTAAGCATTATGTTCTTCAGTATGGTGATCATGCAAGTCTGATATGTTGCACCTACTTGATTCTGTATTCTACCATATTTTGAATACATTTTTAAAAATAAACTAATACTTCGTAGTATTAGAGAGTTACTTCGGTGTAATGGTTAAGGCACCAGGTTAGAAACGGGCAGTGTGTCCTTATCCTACTTCAGGCTCAAAACCATATGAGTGATTTTGGGCCAGTCACTCTTGACTATAGAAAGAAACCAAGGGCAAACTGTTTTTCAAAATCTTGCCAAGAAAACTGCACAGACTTGTCTAGGCAGTCACCAGCATTCAAGATTGATTTAAAGGCATATATATTAACATTGACTATCAAGAACTTAGCTGAACTGCAGAACATTTGTTGTCGCCTATAAAATGAATTAGAAGTTTTTGCAGAAGGGTGGAAAACTTCACTGATTCATTAAATGTTTTTGTCACACAATCATGTAAAAAAAAAAAAAAAACCCACAGCTAAAACCTAATAAACTACTCAAATGTCTAAATGTTTTCCCCTGATAGATTCTAGTTTAGCATTTGAACTTACCAATGTTCTTTTCAGTTCAGCTGTCTTCTGTATTTGAATTATCCTTACAGAAAAAATCAAGAGGATATACGCCATCAGCTACTAGGAATCTTGATGTTAGGGTCTTAACACAATTGGTAAGTAAACTTTTTGACAAAGGGGTTAAAAAGTAAGATGGGACATCCTCCATTCAGATCTCACTTACATATCAGTTCATAGCCTTAGGCAAATTGGTAATTATCAGTCTTGGCTCTCCATCTCAGCAAGCATAAGAATAATGAAAATCTTCAGTAGAAGGCGGTAGAAGGGTTTTCTGAGAGTTTTCCTTTTTTTCCCCAGACTGCTTTCACTTTCCATGAGTAACTTCAAAGTGTTTGTAGCATGGTTGGTAAAAGATGAAAGCTGGTTGAAATATCTGCTAATTTGTTTAGGAGGCTGTAAGCAGTCTATTATCTTTCAGCTTGAATGCAGATCACTTTAATAAATATTAATAAAGAATATGCATTAAGCATTTTCCAACGTAGGAAAATCCTGATGGTGTTCCTCATTGAAAGGTACTTCCTTTATGGAACAGCCTCTCTCTGGAAATGAAATTTCCCCCCTCTCAATTAGCCTTCTGGAAGTTATTTAAAATGGAACTATTCCAAAGAACCTTTGGGGATAATTGGTGTAATGCTATCTTGTTTACTATACTATTATATTTATTTCTTTATCATGGATGTTTCAATATTGTACATTTCGATGTCTGTTAATGTTGGTAACTAAAAGGACCATTTGGAAATTATAATAATGTGGAACTCTCATAAATAAAAATAGAACTTCACATTTACAGCAGAGTTTACAGTTATTAAAAATAGGGTGGAACTGGTTAACATATGTACTATTTGTGATTTCTGCCTCTTCTCTGTTTCAGATGCAAAGTACAAACTCCAGATCAACAGCTACAGTCCAAATCTGCAGTGGTTCCATAAATCTTAAAGGAGCTTTAAAATGCAAAGCTTACATCCATAATAACAAGCCTAAAGTTAAAGATGCTGTTCAGGTATTTATGCTATCCCCCATCTTTGAAAAATTCACTTGTTTTCATGTTCCAGCCATGATCTCTGATTTTCCTGGTAATTAATATAAATAAGGGATATAATTGCAATAGTCCATAAAATTTTGACCAGAGGTCCCATGCAAGCTTTTCTTCAAAAATGACAAAACAGAACCTCAAATCTATATTAGCCCTCCCTAGTTTTGTCATTTATCATCCCAGTACATCTTCAAACATCTGATTGTGTACACAATAATTTTGGGGATAGTGTTGACAGGGTGAGCATAATTAGAGTGGGTGATGGTCTTAAAAAATGTTTTTTAATGAAAGTGTAGCTAATTCTAAAGTTAAGACCTGGGAGGTATTGTTATATGGGGTTTTTCTTTGAACAACTCAATGGTAGTTTGTGTCTCATCATGATTTCTTTATGCTAAGTTTGTAAAATAAATCCTGGGTTTGTACAAACGACTTTTCCAACAAAGTGTGATATATGAACATAGCCAGAGCCTCTTGCTTGTGTCTGAGAAAATGAAAGATGATGAGAATAAGGAGCATTTCTTGTCTTTGGTTTCAACCTATGCATATAATAGCCCCATGGGGAGTTCAATCCACTTTCAGTATCTGCAGGATTTCTATAAAGTGATATATGCACAGTCTTCCTCTGTTGAAGGAATAATAATCAGACAGGATGCCCAGTATCAGGGGCCTCTCTTCAAATAGTTTAATCTTTTTTAAAAAATATTACAGATAAAAGACTCTACTGCCATTTCTGTGACAATCTCCCAAATTGGCGAGCAGTCTTGCCTAGAAGGCAGGCTAAATTTTGACAGTGTGTCATGTAACCTGTTTTTATCACACACTCTTTCCTCTGCAAAGATGAATGCATTTGGTTTTCTTCAGAGTCAGCATCCCTGGCAATAATTTCAATTCTTTTATAACAGGTATTAAGTTTATATTATAAGTTTTAGAAGGAGCGTGTATTAGGAATATACAAAACCGGTTACAAAATGTTGTATAGAACTCCAGAGCACTTCATTTCTTTTCCTGACCTCATGGATCTTCCAAGGATTGGCTCAGAATGGTGGGTTTTGCACATACATAGCTTTTATACATGTTATTCTGTGTTTTTTTATAGGCCTTGAAGAGAGATATAATAAACACTCTCTCTGATCGTTGTGAAATATTGTTTGAAGATTTGCTTGTCAATGAAATACCAGGAAAGAAAAGTAAGAGAAGAAGGAGCCCAATAACCCAATCATATGCTTTTAAAAATTTAATGTAGTTTCTCCAAACTAATTTTATTTGAATTTATTTCTACATACTGTATTTTTCAGAGTATAAAACACACTTTTTTCCCTCCTAAAAGAGGCTGAAAATTTGCGTGCGTCTTATACTCCGAATGTAGCTTTTTCAAAGCTTTTTTCAGCCCTAACGGGGTGCTAGCAAGTGAAGCAATCTACGTGCTTTGCCTGCTCCCTCCGACTCTCAGCTGTGAAGCTTTTTTTCAGCCCTAACAAGACGTTAACGAGTGAAGCGATCTCTGTGGTTTGCCTGCTTTTCTCATTGGTTCTCTCTCCAAAGATCAGTTGTGCTTTAGAAGCTGTTTTTATCCCCAAGCAGGGGATAAAACTAATGTGCTGAAGCTGACCAAACTAAGGACGTTAGCCAGATGAATACCTGGTAGGCAGATTTTTTTTTCTTATTTTCCTCCCCAAAAACTAAGCTGTGTCGTATACTCTGGTGCATCTTATACTCCGAAAAATATGGCAAGTGTGTGATTTTTAGAAAGTGCATCAACATTACATGTGCATTATTCTATACATTTTTTTCTAAAAGTGCACTTTTTATAAGTATTTTAATTTTGGACTTGTCTGCTACAATATTTAGAAAATAGGTAAGGGATGTGTCAATAAAGCTAGAACCTACTTAGCATTTTTGACAAATTATGCTGCCCTATATTGAAGGAAATTATATTAAGCATCCCAGCATTATACCTGGAATCCCTAATATGGTGTGCCAATGTGTCCATAGAGAATTCCAAACACCTTATCCTCTTAATTTACATTTATATTTTTCTCAGAAGCTGAGGGTCTCCTGTTACCTTTTGATGAATTGATCAAGCTGAATAATGTCTATGGCCTCATATAGAGTAGTAAAAACTGAAAGAATTTCTCTTGTCTTTTTGTTTTCCCACACTTCTGCATGTACTAAGCAGAAATAGACACCTATTCACAATGCTAATGTATCTGTTTTTGGAAAACTTTCATTTTTAACTAATATGGCCAGGTGGTTTATAATTTTTAACTAACTCTTCAGATAGCATATTTGTGTTTATACTGTATGTGAATGCTATTGCATGATATATGCTGACTACATTTTACTGTTGAAACATAAATCTTTCAGAATTACTTTCCTTTCCTCAAGATATTCTACTCCCTTCCATGTTTCCTTTTTTCTTAATGTCCTCTTTTATTGTCACAGACCTCAAGGACAAATGTTGCCAATTACTTATATACTTCTCTTGATTCTTTTGATTCACTGTGTCCTACCTTTCATGGAGAATATGTCTTTGATGACATGGCTTGGAAAGATATTCTGATCTCAGTTACCTGTTGTGCCCAGCAAGCAGTACTTGATTAAAAGTACTATTTTTTTTCTAGGAAATGGATATATTATAGTAATATAATAATAAATAATATTTTCTGGCCTATTCATAGGACATGCTTAGCAATCAGCCTCTAAGCACAATTTCATCCTATCTTGAGCCTGGATGCTGTTTTAGGGATTGGGCCTTTAATTTTTAGAAGGCTCGCAACAGATAATCCATGGGTGCTCCGAAGTTATCAGAGGGAGTATAAATGCATTTTCCTCATTTGCACTTTACCTTTTTGAGGGACTTTTAAGGCAGGGGGTAGGGGTGGGGGTGGGGGTGGGATGGGACATAGATAGAAGTAACCATCCTTACCACTCTTAAATATTTCTTATCTCTATAAAAAACACAAAGAAACAAAAAGCCTGTACATAATTGTGCTGCTCAAATTCAATCATTTTGAAATTGAGTTTTGACAGCATTTTCTCCCAAGTCCCACCTTTGCCTCAACAGAAGAGAATATATGTAGCTCAGGGTTGAAATATGCTCTCTGAATTTGGTTGATTGCTTACAGACCTTTCATTACCCAACTACCCTGTTTCCCCCAAAATAAGACATCCGCTGATAATAATAAGCCCAATTGGGCTTTTGAGCGCATGGCAATAAGGCCAAGCGCTTATTTCAGGGTTCAAAAAAATGTAAGACAGGGTCATATTTTTGGGGAAACATGGTAGGTAACGTGCCTTTATCTCTTACCAATTAACCCAAAAGATTCAGGCAACACTCTTCAATGCACTCTAAAAGTATAAGAAGTCAATTTAATGTAAATTGGATGCTGGGAGCTTGCTGGTGTATTATTATTATTACGCTTTTTCAAAAGTAGTATTGATGCTGTATATGTGTTTCATTCATATGTAAAATGTCTTATGCTGTTAAAAATTACATGTGCAGCCATTATTTGTGTACAACAGTGCTCTTAAAGCTTTTTTTATTAGTAATTAACAAGGGATTCCCTTTCTTTTTGTTTTAGACTCCGAAAGGGAATACCACATCTTACCTTGTAGAGTTTTCACTCCCATTGTGGGATCCAATGTGTTGCTTTGTGATTATAAATTTGGTGATGAGACAATCAGGGAAATTCAGGAGCATTTTCTTGAAATGATGGATCAAGCTGTTCAATCAGATGATTTGCATATTGCTGAGGAAGTGAATACAGGTAAATGCAACTGCTAAGAATCAGATTGTTTTCTGCTAGGAATTACTCAGAAACAAAATCTGAAACTGAACCATGTTTTAATTCAGGCTCATTCAAATGTTCGATACTTTAAATGGTTTCCAAAACATTTGAAGGAAATTTTGTTGGGGTCTTTCCCACTTTTGAAACTTGTAACCAGATAGTAACCTTAAGGGCATTGAATTAGTTCATTGCAAAATAGCATTTTAATACGTAAATTATTTTAATTTTTTTAAAGGAATGTTTCTTAATCACTAGGGGGATTTTGAACTCTATGATCAAAGTATGTTTATTAGTTTTCCTTGGAGCTAAGGACCAACTAAGACACTCTAGGAGATGTTCAACAAAATGTCCTAGGACCTATCTTTTGCTTAAAATAATTTGGGAGACTCTTGTTTTGAAGCAGACAGTAGCCCAGGTCAAAAGAAAGTAGGAACAATAGTGATATTCAGTTTTTTTCCAGCTGGTGTAAGAAGCTCATTCAAGCACGCTTACGTTTGCCCTTTCATAAATGGTAAGCTGTAGAACAATCTTTAACTGAAGCACAAAAAAATAGATTTTTTTCCAATGAAAGACTGGATCTTTTATATCTTGACTGTCTTAACCCTAAACGAAAACACCACAAATTCACTTTCTTGGTTAACGCGAAACCAAAAAATTCAGAAAATGAGCTTACAATTCTCCATTCTCCCAAAATCCTTCTCACAAGGATGGTGGCTTCTTAGAGAATAAGCATCTCAAAGGAAACAAAAGATGGTTTTCTGGAAATTATCTCAATATCCCAAGTGTGTTATCTACAGTTGTATAATCTTTTCAACTGTATAATAGTGCACAAGAGCAACTGATGAAAAATAAGAGACCTGCTTTTTCAGTGTATTGTTTCTCAGTTTAACTCAGTGACCTCTCCTAGATGCAATTTATTGCACTGAATAAAACCTGTTAGTTTTTATATTTAGTTAAAACATTTTAATTATGTTTGAACTATAATGTCAAACACGATTCTCTGAGCAACTGATAATTTGATAGATACTTCACAGATCTATATTTTAGGAACTTCTGTTCCTTATCATGAAAAAGTAAAATATACATTAAGTGGTTTGACTGCGACTCAGCTTCTGTTTACCAAAGGTTTTGAACAGAGAAACACAAATAAGATTGTGGGTACCTCACTGAGGATGATCTCTTCCCTTTAATTTATTCTTAATCTAGTTGAAGATTTATTGAATCCAAGAATGGGCATCCTGTCTCTACACGAGAGTAGCCATGACGTGCATTAGAATAGTTGTGGTTAAGATGACTTCCATGGCAAGGCAAGCAGAATTGTTCCATTGTGGCCAAAAGTTGGAATTTAAAAAGCTGAAATACATTTGGGTGATGGGGTGGCGTTCTTTCTTAAACTTTGTTTGCCAGGTTCAGATTTCATTTTTATTTCTTCATTCCCCATTATGGATGTTAAATAAGTTAGAAAAACAGCAGAAAGGTGTAAAAACCATTTGGTCAAATTGCTGAATTTATTTCATTTTATATTGACATTGACAATACCTCACAGCCTATTAAGAAAGAACAAATATGACATTGCCAATTTTAATGACATAGATTCCAAGTGTACCTTTGATATCTGATAGCTACATGGGATATTCAGATTTGTAAAGTCTATTTCTATGTAAGAACTAAGGGACAGGTTGTCCTAGGACATCATCCTAAAATTTACGTTCAACATTGTCTAGTAGAAATTACTTGGGTAGAATTTCCAGTAGCTAAGGAACACAATACTATGATTATGCCTCTTAATTGCTCTTCTATAAATTAGCATTTTTTTAAATAGTTCTGACTGGTTACAATGACAAATATTCCATTGTGTTAAGTTAACTAACTTGTGGAATATATTCTATTGATTCTTAGATTTTGCAACTATAGAAATGTTGACTACTTATGTACAGAATAATTACTCCATGATTTTAGTAATCATTGTACTTGTTGGCAAATCATAACATGGCGTTCTCTCTTCTGAAAAATATCCTAAAATCGAACAGTGCAGAAAATATAGCTTACATGAATTAATATCAAAATAGATTAACACCTTCTTGGTTTATCTGCTATAACTATGAAGGCTTTTCATTGACTATTAAGTTTAAATGCTCATTGCTTTTATATTGTATTTGTTTACTGTGAGCATTCAGAAAAGTGTTCATAGATGGAAATATTGAAAAAAAAATTGTCTTGCTTTGAGGTGTTCTTTATTTGGGGAGATAATTGTTGCACAATGTTGCCTCCGTTGTTGGGATGGATCTATGTAAAAGTTTCTGTTTATATAGTTTATACATCATCCTTTCAAATAATAATAAGTATAGCACAGAAGAATTTCTGATGCTGAGTATTATGTAAGAAATCTTTGGGAAAATTTTGTGTGAAAGAAATCAGGTATATTTGGCTATACACAAATGGGAAGGAAAATTAATAATACAAAACTTTTCATCTTCTTCCAAGTTTTTTCAAAGAATAGTGCAATTCATTTCTTGTTCAGTTCTTTAGAGTCCCAGGTATTTAATAATTACTAATACGGTCTTAAAAAATATTCCATGTGCTTTATTTGGGATAACCTGCCTTGGGGTGTGAGTTTAAAGGCAGTGATGTCTTAAGTAAGACCCAGGATTGTTTATATCTTGTATGCAAAATTAAATTATGCAACAAGAATTTGCATACATAGACTTGGTTTTTCCATCCTGGGCTCTGAAAAAAACCCTTTTTAAAAAAAAATTTGACGAAGAAAAGGAACATTGGCTTGGAGATGTTCAAGCAACGTATAAACTCATGCTTTTGTCTTATTTCTTTTAATTATAGTTGAAGTAAGCCTGCCAAAGGAATTCCAAGATAATACACAACCGAAGCAAGTGACAAAAGAAATGCTACTGTTGAAACTACATCAAAATATGGGTATGCATATTTTAGCTGTCAGCACTTCAACCTGCATTTACTCTAGTGCTGACATAAGAAGAAGAAGAGGGGCCAGCTGGCAAGAGGACGCTTGACACTTCACCTACTTATTTTCATTGAAGATAATGTCCCCTAGGAGATGGGAGGGGGGCATTCCTGGGAGATTAGGTAGTAGATATGGGGAGAGTGATTTGGAAGAAGGCGAATGAGACGCAGAGATTTGGGGAACGGAAAGGGAGGGTCTGGGGTCAGGAAGCCAGAGCTGGCTACGCCACTCCTGAACTGCTTAAAATAGTCACTTTTAGTATGATTTATCAATTTTCTTGAAGCATTCTCACACAGTCTTCTTTACATTTATATCTAATTGTTTTAATGGTTATTTAAGATTGTTTTAATCATTAGTTTTATTGTACCCTGTCCAGAGTCACATTTGTGAGGTAAGTGTCTATATAAATTTAAATAAATGAATGGATGGATGGATAGATAGATACTGAGTCATTATTTAGCAACCAATTGAAGTTACAGCAATGATAACTTGGCAAACAATCCTCATATTTATGACCATCTCAAGCAAAGGAAAGTTGAAATAAAAATGTAAGTACAGTTGCAGTTTCACTTAGCAATCGCTTTGCTAAGCAACCAAGTCCTAAAGATTGTTAAAGAAGGAGTAACTGCGGAAGACAGGCAGATAGACAGACAATGTAAAGAACATTCATTGTCTATTGACTTGGCTGTTTTGGTTCTTGATTTTTTAGCATTCTTTTGCTGTTGCAGTTACTCTTTATTTTAGTAATATACTTTTTTCCTGCCTCCCAAAATATATCCACAGGAGAAAGACTATAAACAGTGTACTACAAAATTAAACTAGTAAAAATGCAGTTTTTAGCTGGAGACGAATTAAAGTAAAATTACCAATTTGTATTATCTTTCTATTCTTTTTTATTTCTTTTCAGGAGTGGTGATAGCTGTGGCAGTTGCCATATCTGCAATAGCTTTCTCCTTTAACTACTTCAGTGATTAAGCTTCAGAAAGCAAGAACGAACGTCAGAACTCATGTCATTACAGATGTACTGTAAGGATGCAAGCGTCTTGAACTGAATACGTTAAGATATGTTGTCATCTAACAATAGCAATACATGGCTCTAAAAAGCAATTATTCTCTTCATGAAAGTAATGTAGGTGGTATACATTGCTTTTTAGGGAAAAGTGAGAGAACTCACATTGTCAACTGGCACATCCAAGGGATTAATTTTTCAGGGGACAACTGAAACATAACATATCTATTCTAACGTTCTCCTTACTTAATAAAATGTATAAAAACCCTGCTGATATGGTGCTTTTTTAGGAAATACGGGAATTGTATGATATACAATACAAGTTCCTTTTTCTTTGAATGAACCCATAAGTGGTTTTTTTTTCCAGTTCCATACTGCGATTATTTATCTTCCTTGATTCATCTACACCTGTCACAGAGTATATGTGATGTGAGTATATGTATATCTATTTATTTCACAGTGAAGATATCCTGCGCCAGCCATGGTGGATACTTGTGACTCTGTTATATAATAATACAACATAGAATAAAATAGTTAGTTGCTATGATTGAAACCCCAGCTAAGGGTTCACTGGAATAGGATATATTTTACTTACTTGTGAAACACAAGAATGACTTTATACCTCTGATAGATTCCAGAGATTAGGGTCTATTACAGAGAAGGTGTGTCATTATGTCCATGTTCTCTTCATCACACTTTCAGAAAGAGGAATGTTCTGTGCATTTTTCTCTCCCTCTCTCTCCCCACTTTTTAACAAAACTTTATTTTCTCTTTCCTTTGGGAAAACTTCACATGTAAGTGATAGAGATTGTTCCTCTCCTGAAAATAAACTCATGTGATGTGGTCCTTTATTAGTATATAAAGCGTTACAGGCTTGGATCATGTCTAACCTGCTGTTTTGAAATATACAAAGTTTATTTGCTTCCTCTTTTATGTCCACTTCATTGTTCACAACCCAAAGCCTCAGGGGATTGAATAGTTTACAATATTGCAAAAATAAATAAGTTTTAAAAAAGTAATCTGCCTTTTTATCTGAGTTGCTTTCAGTTGTCAGATATTAACTTCAGTTGTCAGATATTAACTTGGCTATCTTGGTCACCTGATTTATAGGAACTTTATTACTAAAGTTTGTATGCTGCTCCATTTCAAACTCTCTTCCATTAATGTCACTTCGACTTACAACAGAAAAAGTCAACAAGTAAGGGAACATCTTTAAGAGATTCTGGATTTATACAAAGATGCCCATCGCCAGGATAATGAGTATATGTTGCAAGAAGTCTCAAAGCAAAATACTTTACAATGCTATTTACGGAAGAAAGTAAATAATGATGGAGAACACTCAAGAATGTGAGTGTTCAAAAACCTATTCACTCTGGGAGTGTCCTGTTAAGGAAGTGTTCTGTTTAGAAATTCTTTCCCCCTTCTCAGTGCATTGTGTCTGCCAGCTTTCACTGGTAGTCATTGTTAAAAGTTGATCTGAATTTTATATTCACCTGTTCTCAGATTATTATCTTTCTATTCTTGTATATGAAATAACCACAGCATGACATGGATCTATGTTGTGTTAATGACTTTGAGGCTGGTGTGATTCATAGAAGACGTGACTTGTCCTTCTTTGAAAATGGACAGGGAGAAATTAAGATAGCCTTAGGAAAACATCTGATAGAGTTCTGCCACCCCTCCAAATTAAGAGCAGGAAAAACCTTTCTCTTTTCTTCCTACCACCTCATTTTTCTGCTGGTAAAGTGAATAAGACACCTGTCAGAATGTTTTGAGAGAACCCAGTTTAGAGCCATTCTACTCAGCTGAAGTAATGGCTTAAGTAAAGAGCAGGATCATGCCTGCCCCATCTTGGGTCTGTTTCAATAGCTAGGAGGAAAATAACAAAGTGTTGCTTCATGAAATGACAGATTTTTTTCCATCTTCTCTGCCAGTACAACTGCTGATTTTCAGACTACAGACTTAATAAATTAATTAATTAGAGATTCTTAACGGCATTAGAAATTCTTACAGGCAAGATCTTTCTGATGCAATTGCCCTTCCCTTCTCCAAGCCTTCTATGATGGATCTGGTTGATACCACTTGTTTCTTAATCCTGCATTTTCCACTGTTTCACAGCTTTCACAGTAGCTAAGTGTGGGCTGCAAGTTTTGTTTTCCTGCGAGTTCTATTATAAGGCTACTTTAGATCATTGTTACATTGTAAGTTGCTGATTTTCAAGTTGTAAAAATATGATTCCTTTTCTAGTAGTATGGTTAACTCATTTTTTGACAAAGCAGAATGTCACATGTCCGGAGTAATGCTGTTTGTTGGATGGTGGAATCCAGGTTAAATATGGCGACTCGGTCAGATTGAAAACTGATCTTCTGATGGAACCAGAATGAAGGTGATTTTCTTGATCTCTCAGCAGGTTATAAGATAATAATACAGAGGGAATTATATAAATCAGATAAATATATAAATAAAGTTCCATTACTGTATATTTCACGTTTGGGGGTTCTAGCTCCAGATACATTCATCTAAATAATGCATTAAACATGATAACTTTACCCTTTGAGAATTCAGAAATCGCTATACTTTATACTTCTGATAGTGAAGTAGTGATGCCTCATTTCTTTAAGATGGCAACCAATAGGGATTTTATGATGGATTTAAGCTATATGGTGGGAGTTAGTGTTAAGTTTTGAAGTTTGAGTGTTGCAGTTGGGATTGTTTTGTTTTTGTTTTTTGGAACAGAGGATGCTCCTGATCATCTTACTGGGACTCTGATAGTTGCAGACGGCTTTTGACTCCTGACGGAAAAAGGCTGTTGGGACTCTGAGCTGGCTTCCAGCCGCAGACGGTCAGAACTGCCTTTGGAGCATATGCCGATTACTGGGCATCCAAAGCAGTAGTTGTGGTGAAGCCAGGATGGACACAATTGGTGGTGTTGCAGTACTGCGGTTGGAACTGAAATTCAGCTGAGAACTCATAAACTACTGAGCAAGTCTTCACCAGAACACTAGCCATGACAGTGCTCACACAGCACCTTTTATTCAACACTATTTTGGACCAAATGTGTTAATGTTTATGCTGGCTTCTGATAGACTTCTGTGTTCAATTCAAGATGGTGGTGATTCCCTTTAAAACCTTACATGGCATAGGACCAGGTTACTTTTCCCAATAATTTCCACAGGAAAGGCATGCTCCAGGTTCCTTCTTTTAAATCTTGCCCATCTTATGTAACCTAAGAAATGTGGCTTTCCTGTGGACACTTTCCAGTGTGTGTCCCTGTTTTTTGGAACAATCTGCCGCCCTCCCCCCCCCCCATATACAATAGGCCGCAATTCTTTTTACCTTTAGAAAAGCCATTAAGACCTGGGTCTTCCCCCAAGCATTAGGGGTCAACTGAGTGGGAGTCCCCCTGTGATTGTTTTGTTGTAGAGCTGATTGCCATTTTATGTTTTGTATTTTTATATTGTCTATTATTACATGGGAGGGGATTTGCTTTTTTTTAATAATCTGTGTGGTTAGGAGCCAGCACTGTTTGAGATGGGCAGTGTAATCTGAAAATAAGTAAATAAATGACTGATCTTATCATAGCTTTCTTACTCTCCCCCCCCCCGCTATAAATCCTTCAAATGCATTTGATTTATCAATTTTAAAATGAATTATTGTGATTGGAGACCATTCTCCTCTAAGTTTTCTTTGAATCCAAATGTGTAGGTTCTGTGTAACTCAGTGTGGAAAAACAAGAACCATTTGAATTGCAATTCTCAAAGTACGGACACTTTTTTCCTCAGAGTCAGGAAGCAAATCTAATTCAGACGATTTACTCAAGCTTAGTGATGCACGTTTTCTTTGGGTGGTCAACATGTATAATCTAAGGGCATTCAAACAGCTGTACATTTAATATGTTTTCCACTTTGCCTGCTAGATTTCCATTCCATTCTGTCAAAGGTAGGTCTGCATTTTTAAATATTGGGCATAAAATGTAAGCTTAATGTTTGTCATGGTTAATTTCCTTCACTTTTTCACAGTAACATCTCACAAGTCTGTGTTTCTCATAAACCCTTACTTCTCTGTTTACTTGTATTGCATAATTCCATAACATAATTCCAAAAACATAATTCCAGGAAGTGCTGTAAAAGTAAATCAGTTTCTGGGGCAGGCCCTGAGCTTTTGTGAGCAAACAAGGCATTTTTACTGTAAAAATATAGAAAAGGCCATGAGCTTTTTACACCTTGCACGCTTTATAAAGTGATTCAGCTTTGGGGAAGAAAGGTTCAATTCTAGCCAGATTTCATTTGTATGTTATCATCGTACTATAATAACATTAAAATCCGGTCCTGCCAACTCAATTTCTTCCACGAAGATTAAAGGCAAAATTATTTTATATTCCTAGTCTAGACTTATTGCAATTTCCTCTTTGCCAAAAGTATATAGTGATGAATCAGAGCATAGGTTCAAGATCTGTTCTGTGTCAGCATACAGTGTCAGAAAGCTTAAAACTCACTCCTAATGCATATGATCAAGGCTCAGATTAAGACTCACCTAATTATAAATGGGAAAGAATCCTAGAGAACTACCATTGATTAACAATAACCTGTTTGGAACTGTATGGCAGGCTGAACAGATAGTAAATAGTGCCAGAGCCACAATTGATGGGGACACCCATCAATTTTCTTCTTATACCTCCTTTGTTCCCCAAGTTCCTGAAAGTAATAGATAGCTCTTACTAGAGATGTTTTGTAATGGGCCCTAGAGCCCTGAGAAATTTAACTAAATAGCCTAAATGCTGAGCCAGTTGTACCAATGGCCTCATTCTGTAGGAAACATACATACTTCTTTACATTAACCCCCAAATACATAGTTCTTTCAGTGCATGCAGAACTGTGCTGTCACAAGAAGATATGTTTCCATCAGGTTTTGTCACCAAGTGGGAAAAAAAACGATATGCTTTCAAAGTTTAATGTGTGAGGGTTCAGAGTCATACATAGAACAGGTCATGGCTAATGAATGCAAGAGAAATTAAGGGGAGAATTTAGCCATTTGGATTACTTCTGCAAGGTTATTTTTTAAAAACAACAACAACACACAAAATATATCCTTGAGATGTGATTTGGGCACAACTCCTGATTTTTCTTATCTCTGCTGAAAATGATAACACAGGAACATTTGGAAGGCCATAAATCTACACTTGACGCAGTCTTGTTACCTGTCCTTGGTTGAAAGGAAGGTGAGAAAAAAGATTCTTGAATACCACCTTTGTAATCTCAATTTCCTTAAGAAATCCTGATGGAGCCACAAAACCCTTAATTTAAATTTCATTAATCATATACTGTTACCTTGAAGAGTCATAATATACAGAAGCTTGGTTAGCTCCATATGAATGAGTGCTAACAATTTTCAGTTTATAGACTGCCTCCAAGAATACAAATTGTGCATGCTTGGTTAGTTATATGTTATTTTGTATAGCCATTTATCATATCTATTAAAATTATAGATACAATGGGATACAGTTAATGATCTACATATTTTATATAATTTTTAATCCTCAGGGTTTAATATATGAAGACTAGATGGAAGCTATTCAGTTTTAAATGAATAGCACTAAATCTTGTACAATAGACACATTTTGTCTAAAAATAGTGTACCCAATTCATTTCTACATACACATATATGCAGAATAGTAAACTTTCTATATAGTTTTAATATTTTATGTTTATTCCCACTATATAGCTAAACAACCTAAGCCAGGAGATGATCAATCTAGAAATTCTATATTTGATTTAAGAAACCAAAAATACAATACATAGAACACTGTTATATCAAAAATGTTTCAAATTGAGGTACTATCTGTTTATTCATGAAACAGATCAATTGTCTAAATATATATATAAGAGGAAGCAGGCAGGGGAACCAATATTTTGCCAGGAACCCAACTTGTCCCATCTAACAAATACTATTTGTAAATACCCATCACATTTAACTCCATTAAGGAAAAACTAGAAGGAAAGTGAATAAATACCATTTGAGAGAAAAATACCTTTCTACTACAGCTTTATTCCTCTTCCAGCTTTTTTTTTCTCCATCTTCCATTACTTCTATGGGTCTGCCTGAATAGTTTACCACTTGCCATGAAAAGGTCCTGGGTTCAATTTTATATGTTAAATGCTTTTCTAAAATCTTGCCTTACAATGTTGACCTTTTTTATATTTTCAGGAATGGATGAAGGTATTATTTCTTAGGACTAAAATCTTTTTTCCCCAAGATTTGTCCAGGTTTTCAACCTTGCCTTCAAGATATATGATCACTATATATTAGTACTTTTAGAATGTGCCCTGCATTTCAGTTTTTAATCTGATGTTTTTCAAGTTTTTTAAAACAAATATGTATCTAAAAATGTTTTGAATTTGCAAGATAAAGAATCCCAGGGGACCTGCCACTTTTTGCCATCAAATTATTTATCTTTCTCCAACATTTGTAAGCATTACTAATCTTTGGGGCATCTATTTCCTGCACACTTATGAATTATTTCTTTCTCTGACTTTTACTTAGATCTTTGAGGTTTCCTTGTCTGATGTCACTGGGCAGGGTGGAAAGTCACTGTAATGCTCATGTCAGTTATACATTATACAGAAGTTAAACAGATGTAAAAAATGTTGAGACTCTAGAAAGAGCGCAGAGAAGACCAACAAAGATGATTAGGGGACTGGAGGCTAAAACATGAAGAACAATTGCTGGAATCGGGTATGTGTAGTTTAATGAAAAGAAGGATTAGGGGTGACATGATAGCAATGTTCCAATATCTCAGGGGCTGCCACAAAAAAGAGGGAGTCAATCTATTCTCCAAAGCACCTGAGAGTAGGACAAGAAGCAGTGGAAACTAATTAAGGAGAGAAGCAACCTAGAACTAAGAAGAAATTTCCTGACAGTGAGAACAATTAATCAGTGGAATAACTTGCCTCCAGAAGTTGTGAATGCTCCAACACTGGAAGTTTTTAAGAAGAGATTGGATAACCATTTGTCTGAAGTGGTGTAGGGTTTCCTGCCTGAGCAGGGGGTTGGATTAGAAGACCTCCATGGTCTCGTCCAGTTTTGTTATTCTATTCTATTCACCTGAGAGTAGATTGGAACAGAAACAAGGCGACAGTGTTCCCCTTCTGTGAAATTAGTTCAGTCTGGCAAACTCCAGAGAGATCCACAGTATGCAAGGAATCTGAAAGCCCTCCACCCATTAAGCCAGAATATTTTCCATTCAACTTTCTGCCTCTCTGATGTGTTAGACAACTTACTGTGAAATTAGTCTCTCTGTGTAAGGCTTTATTTAATATACATTGCACAACTGTTCCTGTTTACTTCATTTTTTATAAATGAAAGCTTTGGGGATCACTCTAGATGAGAGAGTATATTTTAATGGTGCTGAAGACAAAACCAGAAGAAATCATTAGTCCTTCCCTTCCCTTCCCCCTTCCCTTTTAAAACTGTTGTCTAGCAATAGCTCTTCCCCCAAAGGAAAGCACAAACCAAGGTATTTTCTGTGTCTTTCTTGCACAACTATGTCAGTGGTGGGTTTCACTTACCTTTGCTACTGGTTTGCTCACGCGCACTTGCTTGCTTCACTCACACGCATGCCACTTCTGCGCATGCACAGAAGCTTCTGCACATGCACAGAACATATTTGATGATGTCCGGGCGGGTGGGTGGAGCCTCCTGCCACCACTACTACCGGTTCCCCCAAACCAGGGCAAACTGGTAGCAATCCACCACTGAACTATATACTGATTGCGCCCAGGGGAGAAGTACTAGCTCCAGCCCTATTATCTCATTTCCCTCTGTCTAAACATTGAGGAGGTGGCAGTGATGGTTTGTCCCATTACAGCTGCTTAAATACAAGGAAAAATCAGCGTTCACTTGTTCTTGTTTTTTATATTGTCTGTATGCACATATTAAAAATTAGAATAGACCCATTTAAAAGCTATGTTTTAACTAGCCTTTAATTACATCTGCACAGAATAGAAAGGTTTAGTCATTGATAATGTTTTATGAACACATTGTTTTAATTTACCATGTGACATCATACAGTATTTAATAAGTGTTTTGATGCATGTATATATTTTCTTTATACGTTTTCCAACACTAACCTAAGTTTACTAATTACACACAATTAAAAGTGAGTTAAAAATACACTCTTTAATTTATCTACAGATTTGGAGAGAGAATGTACTTGATTAGCAGCTAATGCTATGTGATGCTTTCCAAACAGCACATGCTAAATATAATGTCTCTTTTTTTGGCTAGTAATTTCAAATCAAATTATGATAACTACTCGCAAATGAGAGAATTTTTATTTGTTTGCTTATTTCTTGTTAGGTTAAATTTCTAAAGCTGTCCAGTTGCATAACAACTCCAAGTAATGTACAGTATTAAAAAGCATAGGAGAAAAACATCATAATAAACTCAGATGGTAGTTTTATATAAAAAAAATGTTCTTCCACTTCCTGTAATTCCCAAAGGAGCTTGTCACACTCCCTAAGGTAGGGCCAGGGGAAGAGCCAGATCTTCAAGGTTTATTTAAACAAAGTCAGGATAGGAGCTGTTCAAATCTCTGGGAGGATGTTGTATCAAAGGGCAGTCACCGGACAGAGAAGGTCTGCTTCCTAGGTGTCCTCAGGTGGCACTGTTATACCAATGGGGATCAAACCATGTTGACTCTGTCTGATCATAATAGAATATTAGGGTTGTCTAGTCCAACCCCTGCTCAAGTAGACAATTCCAGACAAATATCTGTCCAGTCTCTTCTTGAAAACCTCCAATTATGGAAGCACCTACAACTTCACTGATTAATTGTTCCCACTATCAGTAAAAATTTTCCTTAGTTCTAGGTTGGATCTCTCTTTTATTATCTTCCACCTGTTACTTCTTGTTCTGCCCTCAGGTGCTTTGGAGAACAGGTCAACCTTTTCTCTGTGACATCCCCTCAAATACTGGATGACTACTATCATATCAAATCTTATCCTTCTCTTCATTTAACTAGACACACTACCTACTTCCCTCATTATAGTTCAGCCTCCCGAATCCTTATCATTTTTGTTGCTGTTCAGTGCACTCTTTCTAGGGTCTCAGAATCTTTTTTGTATCATGGTGACCAGAATTGGATGCAATATTCCAAGTGTGGTCTCACCAGTGCATTTTTTACAAGTACTATCGCTTCATGTGATCTTGCTCTGTTCTGCAACCTAGGACTACATTTGCTGTTTTGGCAGCTACAGCACACTGCTGGCCCATACTTAAGTGCTGGTAATAGCCACGTTAGCCATTCAAGAAAAATGAATTTCTAGGATATCTCGCTAAAGTAAAATTTTCACTTCCCCCTGTCCCCTATTTTTAGTTACATTTCTGAAATGAAATATTGGAAAACCACATTTCCAATTATGCCTGTCTTTTGGACAAGCATCAGGTGTTGCTATTAAAGTGACTTACTTAACTGCCCTTAATGAATGGGTAGACATCACAGGAAACAGACTGTCCTTCAAATAACCAGACCCTATGCTGTCAAGGGCTTTATAGGTGATAACTATTATCTTGGATTGGACTCCTAATGATTACCTGCAATTATTACAGCTCAGCAAGCAGCAGACTTACATAGGCATAATGTAGCATGCTTAGAATCACTCCTGCTGCAGTTTCTGGGTCTTCAATGAAAGTCCCATGAAGAGCTCATGAAAGTTGATCAAAGCATGAATGATTGTGAGAAGGGTTTCCTGGTACAAAAATGCATGCAATTGGTACACAAGATGAATCTGTGCAAAGCAGGGGTGAAATGCTCCTGGTTCAGATCAGATCGCCTGATCCAGTAGCAATGGAGCTGGGTGGTTCGGAGAACTGGTAGCAAAAATCTCTACCCCCCCCCCCCGCATGCTCAGCTGAGCCGCACAATCATCGGGCTTTTTTTTTTTACTTTTAAAAGCATTTTTTCTACAACCTCTTCGGCCGAAAAAATGCTTTTAAAAACAAACAAACAAACAAAAAGCCTCTGATGATTGTGCGGCTCAGCTGGGATCGTCAAAAGGCTTTTAAAAGAAAAAAAAAACCTTTGCTGATCAGGCAACTCAGCTTGGATCATCAGAGGCATTTAAAAGAAAAAAAAGCTGCTGATCAGGCAACTCAGCTTGGATCATCAGAGCCTTTTGAAAGCATTTTTTTACAACCTCTTCGCCGAAGAGGTTGTAGAAAAAATGGTTTTAAAAGTTTAAAAAAAAAATTGGCCACGTCCCCCCCACCCCCCCACCCCCAGAACTGGTAGTAACAAATGTTAGATTTCACCACTGGTGCAAAGGCCCTTTTGGCCACAACGGCTGCCTGTTTCTTAAGCAGGAGCTATTAATCCAGGAGGACACCTCAAATTATACAACAGTCCTGATGATGGTGCAACTCTATTTAAGGCTAAAAATGGAAGACACCTGATATGGGGGGAGTGGGATATCCAAATATCTACAGATAGTCAATCTTGCCAGGGGTTAAGCTTGATCCTATTCCAACCTATCCTGATTCTGACATTTCTGGCACTGTAACAACATTCTGACAACATCCCTGAGATTATTAGATGCCTGCCGTGATAACTGTTTTTAACTAACTAAATTATAACAGTTATGCCATAAGATATTATGAGTCTGTTGTATTTATTTCTTATATTGTTATTGGGTTCATCATGTATTCTCAAAAAAGACTTCTTGCATGAATATAGGTAAACCAGGAAATTCAGAATTAGAAAACAGTTGATAGATCAAATCCTGACCAAAGTTGGTGTTCATCAGAGTTTAGAGTTGCCCTGAATATTCAGTGTTTAAAAGGAAACTTGTCTTTACCCTTAATGTCGCAAATGTTTTGCATCTCTAAAACTCTAATGAAATCAAAGTTTCCTTTTGAATATTTGCTGAAAGTTTTATAATGTTAGTAGCTCCATCCAAATATACCTTGTATTTTAGGGATCTGTCAACTTCTATATGTGTTTTATCTTAGCCAAATTCCTTCCAAATGAAGATTAAAACAATCTCACTTCCTACTCCTATCCTTCCAAAAAAGTTAATGTCCAGTATTAGTCCATCTTCAGTGGTCTCTGAAAATTGTCCATACTACTGAGGGTATAGTTACAATTGGGTGATTTATATCTAGCATTGCATCCCCTTGGAAAGAAGATTTCACCAATCCTAATTTGTTCTCTTATTTCTTGTAAAAGTGAAAAGAAGAGGAAAAAACAAAAAGGGATCATCAGGCTAAGACCTGGGCATCCCTTATTTCTTTTATATCTTTCTATACTTTCCTAATAAGTCTTTTTTAATGCTTCTATATGCAGCATTTCCTACGTAAATTTGGCCCCAAATGGGATCCAAACTAAAAATTCACTGAGCACAGATGATGAAATACTAGATATCTACTGTTCAATTTCTTGTTCATTCATGTCACCATTGCCAAGTTCTGGAATTCCTTTCTGAGGGAGTAACCCATATTCATTTAAGAAAGTCTCCACATCTGTAGTAGAAAATTCTCCATTCAGTTGGTCGGTCACACTAATGAAATTGCTTATAAGCTGCCCACCTTTATAGACAAGTAGTGTTGGAAGAACATCACTGGAGAAACGGTCTCCTGCCCCTGTGTTAGCAGCCTTAATTTTGCAAAATTTCACAATGGAATACTCAGCAGCAAGACTATTAAGGCTGCTGTTGAGTGCGTCACACTCCTTGATGTCATCTTCATAGATGTGGACAATTACAGTGGTGGCCTTGTGTTCTTTCTCCACAGCTTCCAGGAACTCCTTCCCATCCTGCAGCTCAGAAACGTAGCCGTGCTTTGGCGCAAAGCTCAATCGCTCGTGCATGTTCTTCATGCAGCTCTTCCGGTATTGCTGTAAACAACTCTCATCTTCTTTGACATTCAATAACTCATATTCTTGCACACTCATCTGCAAGTAATTGTAAGAATACATTGAACTATAAGTGCCGATTTAATTGCCAATCATAAAATGAGAGATTTCGTGCAGTCTCGTGGAATATAAATAGAACATTTTATACTCAAAGAACAGCACTGAAAGTTCAAAAGCTTCCATGTAAATATATTTATTCCAATGAGCATTGGTAGGGCATTGATCCTGATGCAGGCTTTCTGTCCAATGTTGACAGTACCATCAGGAGGATTATTTCTACTATATATTTCCCTATATAAAAGTAGGGAAAACATTTATGTGAAGCCGCTGGGTGAGATCATCCGTGGTTTTGGGGTGAAGTGCCATCTGTACGCTGATGATACTCAGCTGTACATCTCCACCCCAGACCACCCCAACGATGCCCTTGATGTGATGTTTCGCTGCCTGGAGGCCGTGCGGGTCTGGATGGGGAGGAACAGGCTCAGACTCAACCCCTCCAAGACCAAGTGGCTGTGGCTTCCGGCCCCCCAATATAGTCAGCAGGTGCCATCGCTGACTATTGGGGGTGAATCTTTGCCCCCCACGGAGAGGGCTCACAATCTGGGTGTCCTCCTGGACGCGCGGCTGTCTTTAGAAGAGCATATGACGGCCGTGGCCAGGGGGGGCTTTTATCAGGTTCGCCTGATTCGCCAGTTGCAGCCCTTTCTGGATCGGGACGCCCTGCGCACGGTCACTCATGCCCTTGTTACTTCCCAGTTGGACTATTGTAATGCTCTCTACATGGGGCTCCCCTTGAAGAGCACTCGGAGGCTCCAACTGGTCCAGAATGCGGCCCGCGCAGGTAGTTATGGGCGCAACCCGTTGTGCCCATGTGACACCCCTCCTGCGCGAGCTGCACTGGCTCCCAGTGGTCTTCCGGGTGCGATTCAAGGTGTTGGTTACCACCTTTAAAGCGCTCCATGGCATAGGACCCGGGTACCTTCGAGACCGTCTTCTGCCACCAATAGCCTCCCACCGACCAGTCCGTTCCCACAGAGAGGGTCTCCTCAGGGTGCCATCAGCCAAGTTATGTCGGCTGGTGACACCCAGGGGGAGGGCCTTCTCTGTGGGAGCCCCAGCCCTGTGGAACGAACTGCCCCTGGAAATTCGTAAGATCTCCGACCTCCGGGTGTTTCGCTGCGCATTGAAGACCCTGTTGTTCCGGCAGGCTGGACTATCAACACAATAGTTTTAAATTGGGGTATTTAAATTTTTTGGGGGTTTTAAATCTGAGCCAATTTATTTAATTATTTTAAATTTTATATTGTTGTTTTGTCTGTGTTTTTAAATAGGCTGTACACCGCCCTGAGTCCTTCGGGAGAAGGGCGGTATAGAAATAAAATTATTATTATTATTATTATTATTATTATTATTATTATTATTATTATTATTATTATTTTGTCACAAAATGAAAGTGAGTTGACTACAATATAGGCATTTCAACAATGAAACTGGATCAGGCAAACAAATGTGCTATTGTTTGGTACAGGATGTTATAATAAGATATATCTACTTCTGGAACAATGAGGATTCTATTCTAATTGTGCACTGTCAAAAAACATCAACCTAGTTTTTGCCAATGACTTGGAGCCATTAAACGTTTCCACAAGTTGGCTAATGCAGGGCCTGGTAAAATTATAAAATGGTCATATCTCAATACTCAGTCTGATCTTCGGGAATTTCCCTTGTTCTTTGTGTCTTTAACACTGCAAATGTAGTAAAATATTAGTAAAATATAAAAGTAGGGAAAACTATTTTCTATAGGAATCCTACTTATTTGGTTCTATGACAGGTAAAAAAACCCTGTTGTCTTCCAGATTTTGCTGTGCTCCCAGCATCCCTTTTCTAGGCTACAAGGAGTTGTTTGCAACATTTCAAGGACTAAAAGATCCCCAAAACTATTCCAGGGGTTCAAATGATCTTACTTACATGTTCCAGAAATATGTGAAAGGAGACTGTGGGGTCCCACATGCTTTTCCCCCATACTTTCTACAAATGTGGATTGTATGACATGGCTTTTATACCCATACCAATTTATTAAACGGGATCTATCTTCTCTTGCCTGGAACAGTTCCGATTTCGAAACATGTATGATGCCATATTCAACCTCACGCATATTAACTATACATCTGACATACATGGTGAAAATGTATCTGTTATGTGCATTAGCATAACAAGCTTACCCCATTTTTCTTGAATATATAGAAAAATTATCTGAAACTTTCCCCCATGCATCTTTTCCATTACATTGTCTTCCTTCCCTCATTTACCTTACGACTGACTCGTTCTCTGATGTCTCTATGATCTCTGCTCTGACAGTTGTAGGGCGAAGAGATTTGCCTGATGAGGAGCTCTCTCTTACTTGGAGGAAGACGGTCTTGGTCTTGGCTCTCCAATTTAAATTTTCTCCAGTCATTGATCACCCCTTTAGGTCCTAGAAGAAGAAAATGCTTTTATTTTGTGTTATTTAGTTTTACTTTCTTTTTAAATTATCAATCTTTCCTTTTTAATTATCAGTCTTTAGATGCTTCAACAAAGAAGCTAGTGAGGAAAATAGAAAAGCAGACATAGGCAGATACTGTATATCCCCAACAGAGGCTGAAAAATATTGTCTTATTATTGAAATGAAATTTCCAAATTCAATTCACTCCAAAAATTATGGTATTGTAAATGGCTCAGAGTCGCTTTGGATAGTGAGATGGGTAGCATATAAATTAGATAGACAGATGATTGATAGATAAATTAGATAGAAGATTAGATGATAGATAGATAGATAGATAGATAGATAGAGCTGTATCAGGAGACATTTGGGTGCAAAAATTAATAATTATGAACCTTATACAGACTACAGTTCTACTGGTGGACAGTTAGTTACTTGAGGTGATTGTAAAAGATCCAGCTTTGACTAATTACCATATTTTTCAGAGTATAAGACACACTTTTTCCCTCCAAAAAAGTGGGTGGAAATGTCTGTGCTTCTTATACAGCAAATATTGCAGCGGGGGAGGGAGTGGTGTTGGTGTGGGGCCGATCAACTGTTCTAGAATGGGCTGCGGTGGCAGCGGTGAATGGGAAGTGGTGGCGGTGGCGAACGGGCCGCAGCGGCAAATGGGTGAATGGGCTGCAGTGGTAAATGGGCCACAGCGAACAAGGGGCCTTGAATGAGCCGCAGCAGCAGTGCGAACGGGCTGTGAGAAACAGGTTGTGGTGAACAGGCCGCGACAGCAGGGAAATGGGCCACGGCGAATGGGCCAGATGAATACCGGATGGATGCTGGGAGGCAGAGGCAGATTTTTTTTCCTCCCCAAAAGCTAGGTGCATTTTATAGTCTGGAGTGTCTTCTAGTCCGAAAAATATGGTATTTCTTTTAAGAAGAATATGGGGAGAGGAAATGTTGTAGAAAGCTTTCCAAATCCTATAAATTTCTCTTACAAATTGTGGGTCAACCATTAGAGGAGTTAGTGTTAAGTCCTAATGACCATAGAGACACTACGCTTGATTTTAGCCAAAAGGCTGAGAAGATAGATTTTTGTCCATGTTTATATATATATATATATATATTATATATATAATTTTACTTTACTTTACTTTATTACTTTATTATTTTATTTTATTTTATGATTATTTTATATACTTATACATACACAGACACACACACAAAATTTAGAATTTATGTATATATTGAATTAATTCTACATGCCGCCTCTATTCTACAACATATTCTTACTGCTGCCCTTACAATTCAGTGTTAAGCAAAGTGTCCAGAAAGCAGTCATTTATCATTTGTATCAGGGATATTTTGATTTGATTACCTGTATGTACAGCTTCTGGGGCTTCAAGTTCGTCTTCCAAATTAATATTTTGTTGGTGTTCCATGATTGCAACAGGCTGGTAGAGACTAGTAGTCAAACAGACAAATAGAAAAACATTTACACATAGAATTTATGGGCAAAGACTATAGACTTTTAAAGCATATCACCACATAATTAACAAGCGATAGCCACAGGTAGTTCATTTTATGAAATCCTTATAATTCTCTGCTGAATATCTGAAAGAATACAGGAAAAACTAGCTGTGTCTAGCTCTTAAAAGGGATTATAAAAATTAGTCTAGACTGACATGTAGGCTCAAATTGTTACAGTGTGATTAAATATCATATATTCTTTTATCAGATATTCCATTTAAAAAAAACTTATATTATCTCTGCATCCTCTCCCAGGATACACAATATGCAGTCATTTCCAAGCAAAATATGGACAGCAATATTATTTCCCTGTAATGTATGTTCATAAAAAACATAGAAGTGGAGGTATTCAAACAAAAAACACATCTCCAGAAAACTTGGTTGTTAAAAGAACAGCATTCTTTATTGGCAATTGTGTTACTTTGATTGGAAAAAGCAGTGATGAAATAGCATTTGTTTTAAGGCACGAGTAAGTAGTGTTTCCAAGGCTAAAGTTTATGTGGCATGTCAAGATCCATTTAGAAAATGAATAGAACCATATTTTCCAACTATAGTTACAATTTCAGAGTTTTATTCCTTTTGTCTTTTACGGGACAGGTAGTCCTCGACTTATAACCACAATTGGAACCAGAATTTCCAATGTTTATTTAGTTTAGTTTAGTTTATTTGATTTATATACCGCCCTAGTCCCGAAGGACTCAGGACGGTGAACAGCTACAAGATAAAAACACATAAATACAATCACATGACCCTAAGATGATGCTCTGAATACACGCCAATTGTCAAGCACTTCAATTTTGATCACGTGACCGTGGAGATACTGCAACAGTGGTTAAGTATGAGGACCAGTTGTTAAGTCAATTTTTTTAGGGCCATTGTAATTTTGAATGGCTGCTATATGGATGGTTATAAGCTGACTTTTTTTCTTTTTACAACCCTCTAATCCCTTTCATTAGAATGGAGTTGGGACAACTGAATGGGGCTGAGCGTTTACTGGCCAGATGCCCTTCCTGCCGCCTATGTGGAGTTCGCAGCAGGTATTTTCTCTTAGCACTCTGAATATAGAAACATCTGTCACTGCCTAGGTTGAATTCTCAACCTTCCAAGTAGGAGATGAGCATATTCACCTCTAGGCAACTGTGACACTCAAATTGTTGAAGTTGAATACTATATACAATTCTATAATAAGAATGAAGTGTGGGTTGGCGTATTGCAATTACATTGAAAAATATTTCAACAAGGAGAAGGTAAAAATTAAAAATGTCAAACCAAGCTTGATGTCTCTCTCTTTTTTTAAAATAAGGCAAAGTTTATCAATTTTAGAATTAGTATAAATAGTTTTGTTTTCTGGCTTATTAAACCATGTGTCTGGGTGACTACCAAACAGCAAGACAGAATATATTGTTCTTTGGATGGAAAAATGAGTAAATAAAAATGTAGGGAATGAAAGTGAAGTTATATAATGCCTATTCATTTGTTTATGAATTAAAGTTTTCCTGGCATTCTAAATAAAATGATGCCAAAGAGCAGATGTATCTGGATATAAGAAATATTTGCATTTAGTCTGAAATAGTTCTATTATTGCTTTGGCATACATTTGGCTATAATTCTAAAGCAGGGGTGTCAAACTCGATTAAATTGAGGGCGACATCAGGGTTGTGTTTGACCTTGAGCGGCTGGGGTGGGTGTGGCCAGGGTGTGCGTGGCCAGCTTGAGGTCATTCATGTCGGGGGCACCTGTGGTGGCTCGAGTGCTCTGACAGTGAAAACGGAGCTCAGGAGGGCAGCACGCACCCCTCCCAAGCACCGTTTTCACTGGTAGAAGCACCACAGGCCGGTCCTTTGCTGTTTCCAGGGCGGCCCCATAGGCCAGATTTAAGTACCCTGCAGGCCTAATTCAGTCCCCCTGTTCTAAAGATATGCTATTTGGAATTATAAGCATCACTTAAAAAAAGAAGTGATTGGTAAGTGATTGGTAAGTAAGTACTTGTCATGGTAAAATGAAAAGTAAATATGCACCGGGAAGTCTTTGTGCATTTATTTCTGATGGAGAAATATGGATAATATATTTGTACAAAGGGCAAATTGTTTGATCTTGTTCTTATTCTATTTGAGGTTTGTTTGACACACCCATGTGGGTAAAAATATCTCAAGGAGACATTACCCAAGTGATAATTTTAGCAGCTGCAAGTATATACAAGGGAAAATTGGCTACTTCACAATGAATACATTTCTTTCATGTCATGTAAGTACAAGTGTTTGTACTTCACTTGGTTAAATGTCTTTACTATTTCCCTATGAAATTTCAAAACCTGGGACAGTACAGGGCATTAAAATACACAAATAATCTCAAAAGGTCTCAATGGTAGCAAAGATTACGTGAAGAACCATTTTGCCACAATGAGATTGATCTGCCCCACTAGCTCCACCAGAAGGGTCATACTACAGACCCCATTGGTCGAGGAATTCTGGCTGGCAGGGTCTAGGAGAAGAACCTTTTCTGTTGTGGCCCCGGCCTTTGGAACATCTTACTGCTGGAGGTGAGATTGGTTCCCACCTTCTTGGCCTTCCTTAAGGATCTCAATACCTGGCTCTGTTGATTGACTTGGGCTCCCTATGAGGATGCTTTAAGTTGGAGATGGCTGGTGGAGTACAAAGAACCCACTTCCGTACTGCTTGTGAATTTAGTTAATAGTTTTACTTAATTCCTGTTCATTTTAATATTTTAAAATGTTTTTATATCTGTGTTTTTATATCTGTATTGTAAGTTGCTCAGATTCACTTAGTGAGATGGGTGGAATATAATTAATAGCATTTTTTAAAAGATAAATAAATAAATGCAGATTTTAAAAGCTCCAGCATAAATCCTCAGCTTAACTGGTTAGCTGGGAAAGGTCTCTGAGGATAATGCCAATCAGTAAGGACATTAGATCAACTACAAATTCAATTTAGGGCAATGCAGATGCTGATACAGTTTTCTTTTTATATCAGAGATGGGCAGAATTCAGGCTTGCAGGATATAATTGGAGTTATAGCAGATTTCTGAGTTCTGCCACCAATTTCAGACAAACTTGATGGCTAAGATACAGCTTTCAAATTGCACTCTACCACTAAAAAAATCCTGCAAGCCTGAATTCTCTCTTGCTTAATTAACAAGATATAATTGGAGTTCTAGCAGACTTCTGAGTTCTTTCAAATTGCACTCTACCACTAAAAAAACCCTGTTAATTACATTAAGATCAACATATCCTGGTGGAACGAACTGGTGTTATGTAGAAATCTTCTAGTTAATAAGAAATACCTATGTTATTGCATTCTGTTATCCCTCCCACCAACTTGAATGCCTTCACTTTAATTTTTCCAAGCATATTGACATCTCCTTTGGGTGTACCAATAACATTGTTTTGGTAACAGAGACAGCTGGAATTATTAAACATTCCTATATTCGGTCATGTCATTCCTTTCTAAATTTACACTGCACTTATGTATAAGTGAAAACTAGCACATACTTGCATTAGTTGCTAAGAGGGAGAAACTAAGAAGAATGATGGCACATGTTTATGTTTCACATATGATACTTTCCAGGAATAGGGTCACACATTCCCCTCCATTAAGTAATGTGCAAAACAAACCAACAAACAAATAAGCAAACACCCAATCCATATTTAAATAGGTAGCTTTCCCTACTTATATGTTGTGTTTTTTTGATGGATCTATATCTGCCACAATCAAAATGCCTTTTTTGGAGTTTACAATGAAATCATAAAAAGGATAATACTATAAAATAACCTTGGTATAATTAAATAAGTAGTTAAAAATAAAACAACTCCTACCCACAAACAGAAGCCAGCCATGATAACATCACTTCAATCTCCCAAGGCTGTCTGAAATAAGTCTGTTTTCAGTAACTTATGGAAAACCAGCAATGTGGGGGCTGATCTACTCACCAAGGAGAGAGACTTTGCAATGCAGGTGCTCCAGTTGACAGGAAAACAACAACAATCCAACACCTACAAGATGGTTGACATCACCTCCTAAAAATGGGGATTGACTAGCAGTTTTTCCCATGATATATGAATCAAGAGGCCAAAACTTACTGGAGAAGACAGTTCTGCAGGGATTTTGGTGTCACTCCATATATTATACAGTACATATTTTGCACATTTTTCTCCTACTGAATGCAATTTTCTCTGACAAGTACATTTTGAGTAGAGAATGTGTAAGGTCCAGAAAAAGTATAGGAGCAAGTCCAGAATCCAAAGGAAAGTAGAACAGAATTATGATTTGGGGAACGCATATTGGATCAATTAATTTTTTAAAAAATCAGTGAAATTCTCCAGTATCACCAAGGACAGCGCATCACTGCTGCATCCCAAAATATTTAGAGAAAGATCTGTTAAATGTCTGTTTATGCTTTAAACAAAATGGCTCAACATCTCCATTACTGAGTAGGTTATCTATCATATCTCGATCATCTCTTAAGATACTCAGTGGTAGAATGTCCACCATAATAGCTGCCAGTGCCAGGACTACATAGGAAAACCCAGGAACAAATCATTTTTCATTTTTTACTTCTACATTGCAAAGTTGTAAACAAAGTTGTAAACAAAGTTGTAAACATAACTTATTTGGAATACTTGCAATCTAGGCTGGCGTTCTGTTTCTACCATAAATCAGACATAGTTTCTGGAATCTTACAAGCTAGGCACAGAAGATACAGAAGGTTTTGACCAATCTTTTGCCTCTGTGTCTACATAGTCATAACTTGGAATTCATATATCTAAACTTGGAGAATTCATTGCTTTACTTCAGACCCTTTCGTGGTCACATTTATTGCAAAAAATTATCTTGATCAATTTCTCTATAGGAATTAAAGTAGGTTTCTTTCTTATGGAATATATAGGTAATCCTTGATTTACAATTTGTTTATTGACCATTCAAAGTTATAATGGCATTGAAAAAAGTGACTTATAACCATTTTTCACACATACAACCATGCAGCATCTTCACAGTCATCTGATCAAAATTCAGATGCTTGGCAACTGATTCATATTTATGACGATTGCAGTGTCCTGGGGTCATGTGATTACCTTTGGTGACCCCTTGACAAGCAAAGTCAATGGGGAAGCCAGATTGACTTAACAACTGTGTTACTAACTTAACAGCTGTGGTGATTCATTTAACAACTGTAGGAAGAAAGGTCATAACATGGGGCAAAATTCTCTTTAAAAATGGTCTCATTTAGCAGCAGAAATTTTGGGCTTAATTGTGGTCATAAATCAAGGACTAACTGTATCTCCCTTTTGACAGGAGTGATCCTTCATGCAAATAAGTTTAGGTATCCTTTAAGATTGCTAGAGTCTCCTTGAAGCCAAAGAGCACTTTTTGCTTTAGCCATCCTGATCTCCAGGAGACCATCTCAGCACTAAGATCAATCTGATGATTGATTATTGTCTGACACTATTATTTCTGATTCTTCCACAGTCCTTGTTCTGAAGTATCGGTATCTGTGCCTAGCCAAGCTAGTCTTTTTGTAGTTTGTCCCAAATTTTTGAAGTAAACCATTAAGGCATTTCAGTATCGGTGTAAAGCCATGAACATCCTAGGCTTTTAAGGTTAATTGGCTAATCTTGTGTTTACCCATTAGCAAAGGATAATATGGCTAAGACAAGCAATGTGATTATATATATACAGTTGTCCTACGAAGGCCACTAGAAATGTTTTATTAGGAATAAGATGTTTTGGTTATTTAAAATAATTGCCAATTTAGCCTAGCATTGTTTCTATTGTAAGTCAAGCATAGTTTCTGGAATCTTACAAGCTAGGCACAGATACAGAAGTTTTTGTTCAATCTTTTGCCTCTGTGTCTAATCATGATAACTTGGAATTCATATACCTAAACTTAGAAATTCATTGACTATCTTATTATTGATTTGCAATGCACACATTTCTTTTAGAACATCTCACAAATGTTTTCTATCCTCAGAAGAACTCTTGCTGGACTGCATTTGTATGTCCATGGCAATCACAAGGATGACAGAATGTTAACTTCCTACCTCACATTTCCTTAAATCACATTCCCTACCAAATAAAATTACCTCAGTCCATAATGAGGTCAATCCATGCCATCTAATTTTGATGACACTCTTTATCAATATGTGCTTTCGTATCTTCCCTGAAACCATTGCAAACAGTGCAACTTCTTTTATTACATGTCTGTCTTCATCAGACAATCAAAAATATTATTTGCACTTTGCAAATAAATGTTTTAAATATATTCCCCACCAAACCCATTTTTCTTTAAAACAAAACCAAATGCCACATTTAAAATACATATTACACTGACAATTCTCATGACACATTCAAAGTTTCTTCAATTCTGAAAAGCATCTGCTGTTTTCTGGTTGCAGCTATTGAATGCAACTAATACAGAACACGGGTTGCAAACTGAACATATTGCAAGATATGCAGAAGAATTCATATTAGATTAGAGAAAGAATCATATTACAGAAGAAGGAATAAATAAGCCTGGATCAGCTACTACCACCAGCTGGTTCATTTTAATTCACCAGGCTGACAGGAAGGTTAGTGGATTTGTTCAATCTATCCTCTTTAGTAGTCTTAATGCAATTCCTTATTTGGGGCAATGGAAACATTTTAAAAAGGTACAGGTGAAAATTTAATTGATTGCTTTGGATATGCCAGATTGGTGAACATAACTGAAATTAACTGTTTTGTTATTTGTTTAAAGTTACTTTTACTGGTCTCCCCTAAATAGTATGTGGTTTAGTATTAAAATAGAGAACACATTGTATTTTGTTCCTAACTTCTTAAATATTTAGAAGTGTTATATTTTCAAATTTTGAGATATCAACCATTCTATCATGTCATCTCTTGAGGTAAAATTTATTTGAAAAAAGGTTTTCCAACCTTAGCATAGGAGGCTGCATATAGATAGGTTTTAATGAAAATCATCTCCCTGTCTCGTATTAGTAAATGCTTTTGCTGGATTTAAAGACCTCTCATTTTCCTGAAGTATGTCTTCTGCAAATGGAAGGATCCCTTTAGGTCCAACTCTTTGGCCCATTTGAGTTTTAAAGATAAATTTTGTCCTTCAATGTTTTCAAATCCCAATGTTTTCCAAACTTCTTGGACTGCCCAGCAGTCATTTCATTATTGCTATTCTGAGAAAACTGGATCATATGACCTGACCGCCAGTGCTCCTTCCTAACGACCAATAGGAGGGCTTGAAAACTGGCATAAAATCAGTGCTTCACCCACTGTTAATTTTGCTTGATTTCATGTTTGCAACTGGGTTCACTGCCAACTGCTGTGCCTCTAAGGCACCATTCTGTGGTTGATTTATTAAATGGAAGATAAATTAAAGCATGAAGATTTAATGTCAGAAGGCAGGTGAGGCAAATTTTTCCCCAAAGGGAAAACAGCTCACCACTAAACTCTGCAGAACTCTAGTGTGTCTCCTGGAAAACTGAATTCAGTGCATTTTCTATTCAACCATAGATGCCTTAATTGCTGAACAGAGATTGTTTGTTCCCTCACTGGTGACCTATGGTGTCATCTAGAGTCATACAACCAGCATTGTGCCAAATAACAGTAACAAGATCAAGATTTATATTATTGAGTGAAGATTGGATGGTGGAAATGCTATGGGATCAGGCACACCAGAGGTGAGTTTCAGCAGGTTCTGACCAGTTCTGGAGAACTGGTAGCGGAAATTTTGAGTAGTTCGGAGACCCGGTAGTAAAAATTCTGACTGGCCCCACCCCATCTATTCTCTGTCTCCCAAGTCCCAGCTGATTGGGAGGAAATGAGGATTTTGCAGTAACCTTCCCCTGGATTGGGGTGGGAATGGAGATTTTAAAGTATCCTCCCCCTGCCACGCTCACCATGCCATGCCCACCAAGCCATGCCATGCCCACCAAGCCACACTCACAGAACCGGTAGTAAAATTTTTTGAAACCCACGACTGAGGCACACCCAGAGTCAACCTGGGTATGGCAGAAATGAGACAAAGGAGGAAGTAAAAACAAAGTTTAAAAAAGTTAATGAGTATGTTAAAGTAACAAGATGATATCAAAGGACACAAGAAAAGAGCAAGATCAAGATACAAACCAAGTCTGGGTCCAAGTTCTCCGTTTTAGAGAATGACAAGGATGCTAGGATTAATTCATAGCTGCATAAAGAAAAAATATTCCCAACAGCAGGTTCCCTTCCAATGGTAAGTTTCATCTCAAAAACTACATGCCTCCATCCTCTTACTTGATTGAATCAGTTATCTTTAAATCATGGTTGTCCAACCCTTTGGCTTGCCTAGGTTGCATTGAGTGAAGAGGAATTGCCTTGGGCCACATATAAAATATATAATATAGTTAATGACTATACATAACAAACTTCCTTTATTTATTTTTTTTATTATCGTGTGGTACCGCATTACTAGGTGTCCAGGGCTGATGTGGCCCATGGACCCTAGATTGGACAGGTTGGACAGACAGACCCTAGGTTCCTCTGGCTTAGCCTCAAAGGTTGTCCTCCCTGTGTGTTATGATACTGAGAAAATTATGATTAGATTTAATTATGATTAGCTATAACAACTGATTTCTGGATTTCCACTTTATGCTAAATCAAAATTTGAAACCATAGTTTGGTGTGCAACCAAAAATGTTTTGGTCCATGCATGTGGATGTTCTCTTAATTGAGCAGGATGAGGATAATCATCAACTGAAAATGGTAAAATTAATTTCTCTTTGATTAATTAAATGAAAATTAATTTATACTGTTGTCATGGTTGGATTATTCATTGATAAAGCATTGTTTTTCAGTGGCTTCTTCTCTCTGTAAGGCTGGGGACCTAACAAAATAAATCGCAATAATAAATAAAATAATCTTGTCTTATGAATGGTGAAAGGTTTTGGAAAGATCTAGGAGAGTAGCTAATGTTCCCAATGGAAATCACAGCGGACAACCAAAATATCCCAGACAGTTGACCTCTAAATACATTCTCTCTCTCTCTGATTATCATGGAATGGTAAACGATTACCATGGAGCCAGCAAAGCAAATGGAATGACAGCTATGACACAGATAGAAAGAAAATCATGCTGAATCTGATTGAAGCTCATAATAAGGATAGCAAACAAGGCTCCTTTTCTCCACACTTTCATTATATTTTTCCAGTGTCCTCCAATGATACAGCAATTGTTATCTACAAATGAAAGCCGGAGATATGCTGTGATGAATTTTGAGGAACTGTGAAGATAATGGCACTCATATCTTCTGTTTGCTTAGACTCTACAGTCTTTGGTAGTGGAAGTGTTCAGATTACTGTTGTTTCAGTTGTGTTGGATGTGTTTCTTGCATCGAGATATGAGGGGGATAGTAAAGATGCTTAGACATAACCATGTTTGTTGTTTGATCTATGCCTTCCTTGGCTTTTTATATGTAATAGGGAGAGAATGTCTGAATGGATCCAAGGTGTAAACTGCTCATTGAGACAAAGGGGAGCCTACAGAAGATGAAAACTATTATAGCTCAATTGCTAAAATCTACCCATGAGTGACATACATAAATGAGCAGTTGCTGGCGAGCTTCAAGTACATCCAAATAAAACTGTTTTTCTTGATCCATTTCAATTCAGTTCCAGGCCTGCATATATAAGAAAAGTTCCCTTGGTTGAAATGATTTGGGGTTTGTTTGTTTTTCCTCTGGGAGATAAATAAGGTAGTAAAACTATATTATTAACTTCTCCATTACTTTTGAGTTTATCAGCCATAACAGCATCCTCCTAAAAAATTGATTTGAGTTGTAAGAGTACGGTGATAGAATATTTATGTTCCTGCATGATTATCTGATTTCAGAAGGTAAGGTTGGGTGAATTATATTTATTGATAGGAAGCTGAATGATACAAAACAAAACAACACAACACAACACAATACAACACAACAAGCAACAGATAAAAGTAATTCCAGACATTGCTGCTGAAAAAGATTGATACTTTTGTAGATTAATTTCATGTTTGGGAGGAGGTACTTGCATAATGAATTAACTCTTTGTAATATCTAAACAGAGCTTCTCACTGTTTTACTGTCTAATTCTCTTTTTTACTCCTCCTCCTCCTCCTCCTCCTGAAGTCTTAAACAACGCAAGGCCATGTTTTCTGAAGGAATTACTTTTTCTTCTGTGTTTAAGGTTAATTAAAATGTTGATTGCTACATCAATATGTAGTGATTAGGGTATCAAGCTAGAAACTGGGAGACCATGAGTTCTAGCCCCACAAATGAGTTGGAAGAAAGACCTTCCACAAAAGCAGCATGTCTCTTCTGCTCATTAAATTAACCCAACTGTTTTCCAGGCTTGTGTGGCTAAAGAAGGTCCTACTGTTTTAAGAGTATGTGCTTCAATAAATGGAATCCTCGAAGCAATGACTTCTCTTTCTTCAAACGTGGACTATTGTTAGCTAGAATACAGACCCAGAGTACAATAAACATTTTTTATAACTAGAAAAAGACCTCTATATCCCTCATGTTACATTTGGAAATGAGGGAGGACCCCTTGGAGGGTAGAGTCGAGGACTTTGTACAGTATCTGTATGATAAAATCGCTCAGATTCGGGAACATCTGGACTCTGACGGGGTAGATTCAGGGGGAGGATGGACGAAAGTCTTGAGAATATTATCTGGGAAGAGTTTGATTCTGTGACTCCCGAAGACAGGATACTGAGTAGACTGAATGCTGCCACATGTTTATTGGACCCATGTCCTCCTGGTTGGTGCTGGCCTCTCAGGAGGTTACACAAGGCTGGCTCCAGGGGATTATAAATGCTTCTTTGAGTGAGGGTGTCTTTCCCACCGCCTTGAAAGAGGCGGTGGTGAAACCTCTCCTCAAGAAGCCTTCCCTGGACCCGGCAGTATTGGCTAATTACCGTCCAGTCTCCAACCTTCGCTTTGTTGTGAAGGTTGTTGAGAGTGTGGTAGCACGACACTCCCTCAGTTCCTGGATGAATCGGCTTATCTGGATCCATTCCAGTTGGGCTTCAGCCCTGGGTACAGCATGGAAACGGCATTGGTCGCATTGGTTGATGATCTCTGGAGGGCTCGGGACAGGGGTTGCTCCTCTGTCCTGGTCCTATTAGACCTCTCAGTGGCTTTTGATACCATCGACCATGGTATCATGCTGCACTGGCTGGAAGAGTTAGGGGTGGAAAGCACCGTGCTGCAGTGGTTCTCCTCCGACCGTTCGCAGTCAGTGTTGGCAGGGGGACAGAGGTTGACCCCAAGGCCCCTTGTATATGGGGTGCCACAAGGGTTGGTCCTCTCGCCCCTTCTTTCAACATTTATGTGAAGCCGCTGGGTGAGATCATCCGTGGTTTTGGGGTGAAGTACCACCAGTATGCTGATGACACCCAGCTGTACATCTCCACCCCAGACCACCCCAATGATGCCCTTAAAGTGATGTCCCTGGAGGCTGTATGGATCTGGATGGGGAGGAACAGACTCAGGCTCAACCCATCCAAGACCAAGTGGCTGTGGTTTCCGACATCCTGATATAGTCAGTTGGTGCCATCACTGACTATTGGGGGCGAGTCGTTGGCCCCCACGGAGAGGGCTTGCAACTTGGGGGTCCTCCTGGACTCACAGCTGTCTTTAGAAGAGCACTTGACAGCTGTGGCCGGGAGGGCATTTTATCAGGTTTGCCTGATTTACCAGTTGCGTCCCTTTCTGGATCGGGACTCGTTAAATACGGTCACTCATGCCCTCGTCACTTCCTGCCTGGACTATTGCAATGCTCTCTACATGGGGCTCTCCTTGAGGAGCACCTGGAGGCTCCAGCTGGTCCAGAATGCGGCCGCGTGGGTGGTTATGGGAGCGACGTGGCGCTCCCATGTGACCCCACTCCTGCACGAGCTGCACTGGCTCCCGGTGGTCTTCCGGGTATGCTTCAAGGTTTTGGTTACCACCTTTAGAGCGCTCCATGGCTTAGGACCGGGGAATCTACGAGACTGCCTTCTGCCACCAGTAGCCTCTCACCGACCAGTACGCTCCCATAGAGTGGGGCTCCTCAGGGTGCCGTCGGCCAAATAGTGTTGACTGGCGGCCCCCAGGGGGAGAGCCTTCTCTGTGGGGGCACCCACCATCTGGAACAAGCTCCCCCCCCAGAGATACGGAGGATCCCAGATCTGCGTGCTTTCCGCCGTGCCATCAAAACATTTTTATTCCAGCAGGCCGGCCTGGCCTAACCTCCCTTTTAAATTGTTTTTAAAAAATTTTTTAAAAATTTTAAATTTTAAATTTGTCTTATGAATTTGGGGTGTTTTAAATTTCGTTTTCCGGGCCAATTGTTTAATTGTATTTTAATGGTTTTTTAACATTTGTATTATATATATTTTATTTGGCTGTTCAATGCCCTGAGTCCTTCGGGAGTAGGGCGGTATACAAATTCAATAATAAAAAATAATAAAAAAATAATAAAAAAACAGAAAATGGTAAGTCACTGAAAGTGTTCCCTCTGACCATATTGGATATCAACTTCCAAAAAGACCCCATGAAAATGGCATCACTGGCTATTGCTCCATGGGATTTCAAGCTATACTAAATCAGGAATTTCACAATATTCTTACAAATGGTTTAAAAGATTACTCTCTAATGTCATACCCAGGTTGCAATGGATTCTTTAGTAGCTTTTTAAGCTTTTCTGTGATGACAAACAATAAAGATCCAAGTCTCTTGAGATACTACAGGATACATAAGACTCAGGGGCTTTCTAAGATTTTGGAGATCTAAAAGTATTTGTGTTTCCCCTTTTTTTATTTTCACTTATTTAAGGTTATTGAATTTTGAAAGAGAAAAGTAAGTTGCAAACTGAACAACTATGTAAGAGATCTTTGGGGCTGCTTATGAGATGGGGAAGAAATGGGAAAATCTCAAAACATTAACCATGAGCAGAGGGATATTTTAATTTATTTGGATAAAAGATGGATTCTGGAATACAATAGCTCTTAGAGACCCCACTTTAATAATTCACAAATAAATGAATCCCAGAGTTTTGGCTTACTCATTTTTTAAAGATCTCTTTACCTTAATCCCTTACATTCTTAACAGTAAAGTTAACAAGACCCATCATCAATCTTTCTGTACTTTGCTATTAAAGACTTCATAAAATGGTTGCCTTTTTGTGCATCAGAATCATATCTGATCTTGGAATGATGAGTCAATGTTGTGCTCCAAAAATTAGTTTGGCCAAAACAAAGTGGATAGGCTGGAACAATTTACTATAGTTATTAATACATTTATTAATATCTTACTTCTATCATATTAACAATTACAATTGAAAGGCAATTTTGGAAGACGCTTGGAGGCTGCAGCTAAGAATTTTAAATCTTATCCAGAACTATAAGTTTTACATTTTGAAATACAAGATGTGCTGATCTAGTTCATGGGTATCCAACCTTGGCAACTTTAAGACTTGTGGATTTCAATTCCCAGAATGTTGACTGGCAAATTCTGGGATTTGAAATTCACAAGTCTTAAACTTGCCAAGGTTGGACACCTATGTGATCTAGAGCAATCTTTTCCATTACTGTTTCTTCCAGGTGTATTAAACTACAACTTTTACAGGGCCCACCCAACCTGGGGAGGATCCTGTAAGTTACAGGTCAATTCATCTGGAGAAGAGGTTTCTATTGGAGGCTGGTGAACTTAAGAATTGTCTCCTACAACCCTTCTAATAAGGGATGGTCTTTTAAAAGTAGATCTTTTGGTGACCATTTGCCTATCATGACTTATATTTTTGTAATTGTTTTTAATCCAAAGTAGTAGTTTATGTTATGGAAAGCTGGAACTCTATATTAAATGTTTATTTTTAGATATTGATAATTAAAATTGGTAACTAAATATTTTAAAGAGTACTTGCTCCAACTAAATAGAAGCATGCAAGATTTCTGTTTTACATCAAGTTGTTCCTACTTTTTAAAGAATTAACCTCTATATTTATCACACAGAAAGTCATAGGGATAATTTCTGAACATCTAGACTAAATTAGTTTTTATACAGTCATGAGATTACTCAGTTTTGCAACATTTAATACTACAGATATTCCTTGATTTACGACCATTTGTTTAGCAACCATGTGAAGTTACAACAGTGCTGAAAAAAAAAGGATGTATTTATTTATATTTCACATTTCTTAACTGCTTCAGAGAGGGGTTCTTTGCAGTGACCAAATTTACAATTGGTCCTTGCACTTATGATTCCATGATCTCCATGATTAGAATCCTAAGAGTCACATAATCACCATTTGCGACCTTCCCACTGGCTTCTGATTAGTAAAGGCAATGAGGAAAGTCAGATTCACTTATCCCAAAGGTGCTTTTTCAAGAGGCAACTGGACTTTCTGGTTTATCTTTGAAGACATTTCACTTCTCATCCAAGAAGCCTCTTCAGCTAAAGAAGCTTCTTGGATGAGAAGCAAAATGTCTTCAAAGAAAAACCAGAAAGTCCAGTTGCCTCTTGAAAAAGCACCTTTGGGACAACCATGACCTGGATGACTGAGAACCTCCATAGTCAGATTCACTTAATGATTGCAGCAAAACTGGTTGTAAAACCAGGTGTGACATATTTAATGGCTACCTTGCTTAGTGATGGAAGTTCCAGTCCCAATTGTCATAAATCAAGGACTACCTTACAGATATTTGAGGCATTAATACATTTTATAAAATTATTTATTTACTGATTGCCACAGCACAGAGTAAGATACTTGAATCGTGGTGGTGGAATCTCTTTCTTCTAAGGACAAAAGCACAAAAGTTGTTAGAAATGTGAAAATGACTGCATTGTTATTCATGTGCTTCTATTCACATGGACTATTTCTTGATTCTTATTATTTAATTTGGTTTTAAATTGTTTTTAACTTTTGTATTTTTGTATTTTATCTTGTGCCTGTTCACCGCCCTGAGTCCTTCGGGAGTAGGGCGGTATATAAATCTAATAAAACTAAACTAAACTAAACTAAACTAAACTAAACTAAACTAAACTAAACTAAACTAAACTCTTATCGTTTATAGCCCTGCATTAGAAACTTCCTTTGATCAGGAAATTATAGTGGAACAAAAGAAAATGACAATACTAAATAGGATGCATTTATTGTATTATATATGTTGCAATCAAGTTTTAAAACTTGGAGCATTTTTTGGCTGCATGATAAACTTGATGACAGTATATGTTTTCACACTTTAAGGATCAAGTATAGTGACTGTCATATTTTGATGAGCAGCATCATTATTCACCTAGATATTAATATTCACTGCAATATATAAAATTGTATATAAATGCCAAAACTTTAAATGGTAATTAGAGGCTTTATAATGAAGGATAAAGATGACAAGAAAGAAAGACAATCTAATGCATTTAAATTCTAGAGTTAATCTCTTGTTGATGTAACAACTGACACAGCTTCTTCATTTGAGAATGAATCATGGCAAATAGCAGAGAACCCTCGGCTGACTTAGTAATGATTGTTTACAGACTATAAACATATAGTCTGTAAACTATATTTATTTATTTATTTATTTTTCATATTTGTATACCGCCCTACTCCCGAAGGACTCAGGGCGGTGAACAGCCATAATAAATACAAATACATATAGAAGTTAAAAACTATTAAGAAACAGATTAAGTAATTTAGGCTCAAAGATTAAAAATATCCAAATTTATCTAAAGAGGTTTAAAACCCAATTATATAGTCTGTATATAGTCTGTAAATATATCCCTGTAATGCTTTAGCATGGGCATAACAAAGTTGAAGTAAGCACTGCAATTCAAGCTTGACAGAATATTTTTTAATCAAAAAAAAAAAGTCAATGCTTTCTAAGCTAACAATTGTCAATAGCCATTGGAATGAATGACTCCAGATCAATCTTTGATAGGTATGTTCCATTGCTGTATTGCACTAATACTCTCATCCTACAGCTGCTTCTGTTGGACACACCTTCATCCTGGGATGCTGCTTGGATCTCTGCAAATGTGGACTTGTAGCAGAGGAAAAGTCAGGAAAGCTGTGCAGAACTTAGTTCACACAAAAAATGATCATGCTATTATAAGTGTTTAAGGCTTAATTCCAAAGCAAGGCAAGAAACTACTACAAGGAAGGAAGAAGCGAGGGGAGAAAGGGAGGGAGGGAGAAAGGGAGGGAGGGAGGGAGGGAGGGAGGGAGGGAGGAAGGAAGGAAGGAAGGAAGGAAGGAAGGAAGGAAGGAAGGAAGGAAGGAAGGAAGGAAGACAGGCCTTATGCCATTCTGTCAGTCAGGGAACCTCAGAGATGCTGGTGAGCAAACCCTTAAAATGATCATAGAAGCAGCATCCAATTAGCTTTGGATGGTTTGGCAGTTCTATACAGCTTTATATTGCAATCAGAGGTGGGATTCACATAATTTACCTACCGGTTTACCCAGCACTAAAAATGTGAGCGCGCATGTGGCCTTCTGCACATGTGCTTGCTTGCATGCGCACCTTCTGTGCATGCGCCCGACCACAAAAATGTGCCTAAATAGGACAGCATAGAGCGATTTCCGATTCCGGTCCAAACCAGCTGAATATCACCTCTGATTGCCATGAATATTAATGTCTAATTAATGTCTAACTGAATAATGTTGCCACTCATAAAAATGCAGCAGATAAAGTTCAATCCACAGGGGATTTCCAAACAACTATATAGCCTCCAATCCATAGTTAATCAACTCTGCTTTCAGTGACCTCAGCTCACCTGATTTTGCCAGAGCCAAAGAGGACAAATTGATCTTACCTTTGCCTATTCTTTCCAAGAGTGAGACATCAAGGTTTATTTATTTATACAATTTATTGGCCGCCCATTTTACCACAGGTTAAAGAGTATTGGTTTATACCAGACCATCCCAAGGTCTAATGGTGAGAAAGGTCTTCCTACTTTACACAGGTATACAAACAAAACAAAGCATAAACCAATTATAGTCCTTTGGCTACTAAACTAAATGTTTGCTTAAATTTGTCTTACATACTTAACCATTATACAGGGATATCAAATTCTGTGTACCATCCACCTAAGATCTACATATCACTACCCAGTTCCTGCCTGCCAATCTTCCAGCATTACATGAAGAAGCAGAATGTAAAAAAAAAAAAATGGTCAAAGACAAGAAAAACTGGGACAGAGTTTTGGGGACCAGAAAGGAAGAGAACCAGTGGAAAGAGCAGGACATAATTTGGAATTTAGACAGAAGTACAGTATGACCTTAAATGATCTTATTTGTAAAATTAGTAGCTTTGTAAACCATACTACTGTTAGCAGATCATGGCTTTATTTAGAAACCGTTGAGTGCTACTAAGTAGCTTTATTAGTCAGGACTAATACAGCAATGAATTGGCAATCTGCTAGCATTTAACAAAGGCATAATTTCTTGCTCTTCAAATGCTCACTCCAACCATTCCTTCATTGCGGAACATATAAGTGAAAAGATCCTCAAGTTTCCAACGCATAAAAAGTTTGCCTCTAACCTTTTCTTTGTATAAGTAGAGGCCATAACTGTCTGGCCTCCAATATACACGTCTCAGTTATAGATAACTGACTCCTATCCCATACTATTCTACAAGTATTTTTTTCCTGGGAAACATCAATAATATATCCCTTCCCTCTACTTATACAGAAGTATTAATATATATTGTGGATTAAGATTCAGTTTAATGTCTTGACAACTATGTTGTCACTCGATACAGTAAATCACCACATAGTTGTGACCCATTCAGCTAGAGCAACCTGACACGAAACATTACTTCTTTTCATTGCAACGCTGGTAATTCATTTAAGAGTGTGGCTTGATAAATCTTCTTTAAAAGGAAAGATACCTACTTTTACATGTTGGCAAAATAACATCTATAGATGTCAGTCTTTGTTTCAACATGAATACAGTACATTCAATATTATATTACACAAATGGAAACATTTTCTTAGTTACATTATGAGGACTAACGTGATTTCATCAGCAAACTGTAATAACCTTATCAACATGGGTTGCAGCCTGGCACTCACACTTATGTAGGAATAATGGTTACTGAATTTATTTCTGAACCGAAGCCCATAGAATAGGACTACCTATTTCAAACATTTTGATGCATAAAACAAAATAAAAATCCTAAGTGCACTTGTTGTACAATGCTTTGCAGATCTACTTAGAAATAGGTTTCACTAAACACACTGGCTTCTATTTAAGCATCTTCAAATGGTATGTAGAAATGACATTTGGAGGCAGGAGAAAGAGTCACAGACTACCATCAGACAAAAGGTATCTTAGCCCACAGAAGAAAAAGGGATGTGGGAAGCATCTCAGAATGAATCCTCCCTAGTTTTCTGGAAAACAAAAGAGAGGACGGATGCTTTTAAACTTGCAAAACTGATGCCAGCCTTTGAGGTCATCCAGACAAGAAGCATAAACCTTGATTACTAATGCTACCTTTATTGTAATGTTACAGTAGTAGAATCTTTCAAGTCTTGAAGCACCTCTCCACTCCCTGGTAATCTAATCTGTCTCCAAAGGTCATTTCCACATACCATTAAAACACACTTAACTAGTCAGTGGATTTAGTGAAGCTCATTTCCTCAAGATCATACCCACATACATCTGTAGGTTTACTTTCATTAAATATTTTATGCTTCCATGTTGCATCAATAATATGAGTCTAAGCAGTTAATAGCTTAATATGCAATACAGGTAATACATTGCATTAGATTGAAACATATCAAATATACTGAACATATCTATAATAATAATACAGTTGATGAAAATTCAGTGTAATTATAAACTGTAACACCAGATTGATCTCAGTTCAAGTACATCACTCATCTTCACTTCAATCCCCAAGTGTACACTTGAAATATTATATTTCTAAAAACTTCCTGAATATTAGGAATGAAAGATGAAGTTCTTATATTTGGTACAGCAACATTCCACAGGGAGTTTCTGCTCAATTCTGAGTCACCTCTATCTGCACCTTAGGATTCCATTCCCTGTGTATTCATGGTATAAAAAATGATTTGGAAGAGGTACTTTATAAGAGTGTTTGTCCACTTGGTAACTTTAAGATATGTGGACTTCAACTCCTAAAGTCGAACCCTCTCTTGGTTCAAACCATCTCTTTAATGTGCCTCCTTAAAGTAGCTTTTTTTAAGCTCACATTGAACCACATCAAAACCACAGTTGCTTTAAAGAGGCTTTATATTTGTGCTTGTGTGCATTCTGAATTTCTGCTTCTGAGTCAATTTTGAAGCACGCACAGCCTTAATATAAAGTCAAACTTTCTTTGAATGATTGGCGTCTCATATCTTTCAGCCTTCAAAAAACACTACAAAATCAAATCACAATCAAATTGTAGTAACATTCCTCTCAACCTTCAGTAAAATATACTTTTAAAATATAAGTTTAAGTTTCATATAACTTGCTAGTACCCTGCTAGCAAAGAAAAACTACCTTGTGAACTCAGATAATCAAACCCAGGTTTTCTGATGTATTCCCCAAGAATCTTGATCCGGTGAGGCCAAGTGTTTGTGAGTCTTGGATGCCTTAACAATTGAGGCTAGATAGATACAGATGGAGATTTACTCCTTTGGATAAGCATGACCCTTGCAAAAATAGCTCTGGACAGGTAAGAGGATTATTATAAAGGAATTAGCAAACTCTGTTAATTAGTTCAGACCAATGAAATGTGAGGCTTTCCAAAGATTTAAAGGATTTACTACATAGGTACAGTTGTGGAGAGAAGCCAACCAGAATTCCGGATGAACCCTAAATATTGGGGTTAGCAGTAGACTAAACCATCCGGAAATACAGGAGATGAATAACTGACAGGACATGTGGCACCATTATTAATATTTTCTAAGAATATGATTGACATATGAATCAAATTCACTTTCCCAATGAGCTGTTATTGAATTGGTACAGCTTTCTTTTTATTAGGAGGCCTGTAGTATTTTGTACTTATGATTAGCCATAGCACTTAGACTTATATACTGCTTCACATTGCTTTACATCCCTCTCTATAAAGGGTTTACAGAGTCAGCATATTGCCCCCAACAATCTGGGTTCTCATTTTACCGACCTCAGAAGGATGGAAGGCTGAGTCAACCTTGAGCCTGCTGAACTGCAGTCAGGAGAAGTAGGCTGCAGTACTGTTTTCTAACCACTGCACCACCACGGTTAGTGCTTTTTCTCTTTCTGTCTTTGGAATCAATACTAAAGGAGTGGGAGTGGGAAATTAATATGATACCACTTATTTTTCAAATTCTTTTGATAATAAAAATTATAACTTATTATGATTGCGAATGTAAGAATGTAGAATAAAAATATTGTTTCGAGGTTAATATGTTCCAAAAAGATTATATGATATCTCTTTGTTGCCATGGGTTCAACCTAGGATTTATTGTAGGTGCTAGAGAAGTCAGCCTTTTAAATTCAGCTATCATGTAAAGGTTAGAGGGAAATACATTGCTCTTCTGATTGGCTTGCAAAATTGACATCCATAATGCTGGTTTGTTGCTTCAGGAAGAAGAAGTTTTGTTCTCCTTAGCCCTAAACTGATATAAACTCAGTGCAATAGGTGGTTATTCAGAATTGCACAAATTTAATGGAGACAGGGATATCTTCAGGAATGCATGTATGTCATTTGGGGGTAAGAAAAGGATCTCTGTATATATCCTTTAAAAAAAAGAATTTTTTTCTTTAAAAAAAGAGAAATTTTATTGAAATTTAAAAATACAAAGATCTAAAGAAAACTAATGCAAACTAAGGAAAATACAAAAAGTGTGTGTGTTTGTATCCATATTGGTTGGAAACATGTGAAACTGGCCTTCATTCTACAATAGATAGACAATGGCTAAAATAATATGATGATGATGATGATGATATACAGTATATATAGTAAATTTACTATATATAAATCATTATAAATTATATATATTTATAAAATTATAAATATATATAATCATTTACTTTACTATAGTGTGTGTATAGTAAAGTAAATGAAACAACTGTGAAAATAATTTACTTCTTTAAGATTATATATAAATTATACACAAACACAGACACACACACAGACACACACACAGACACACACAGACACACACACACACACACACACACACACACACACATATTTGTTTTCGTAGATTTTCACAGGTACAGGTATGCAAGTCTTGGTGTATTTGGGTCTTTTCCCGTGTAAGATTGAGAGTATCTTGGTGATGTTTCGACGAGGTCCCACTCGTCATCTTCAGGTTGGTGTCTTCGGCTTTGTGCATGTGCGAGCAAAGCATGATCGGAGATGCCGTCTCTCTATAAATATTGGTGGGGAGGTGGGGAGTGCTGGCTTTGTTGTTGAAAGCAGGTTGGTTGGCTGTGTTGTTACATCTTGATTAATTGATGGAGTTGATGTTTGCAGATTAGTCGGTTGTTTTGTAACATTCTGTGTGGGCGAGGTCCTAGCTGTGTGCCCATTAGGCTTTTGTGTTGTAACGACCTGGGTAATGGGCAATGTGGCAGGATCCTGAGCTCCAGTGTTGTGACATCCTGAGTCCTGAGCTACAACATCCTGGGTAGTTGGCTGTGTTGCAACATCCTGAGCCCTAGTACTGCAAGATCCTGAGCTATGTGATGCACCGTCTTGAGCAGATGGCTGCGATGCAACATTTCATACGTACGAGATCGCCTTCTGCCACCGATAGCCTCCCACCGGCCAATACACTCCCACAGAGAGGGACTCCTCAGGGTGCCATCGGTCAAAGAATGTCGACTGGCGACACCCAAGGGGAGAGCCTTCTCTGTGGGGGCACCTGCCCTCTGGAATGAATTGCCCCCAGAGATACGTATGATCCCTGACCTACATACCTTTTGCCGTGCCCTTAAGACTCTATTGTTTCAACAGGCTGGGCTGGCTTAGAAAACGAATTTTAATTTGGTGTATTTAGTTTTTTTTTAACACAAGGACCAAATTATTTAATATGTTTTAAACTGTTTTTAAATTTTGTGGAGATATGTTGTTTTATTGTGGCTGTACACTAGTCCTTCGGGAGAAGGGCGGTATAAAAATTTAAATAAATAAATAAATCGTGGGCTTTGGTTTGGCTCCGAATCCGAGATCCCATCATGCGCTCATGGCGTGTGTTAGTTTGCTTTGTATGGGGATCGGAGGGGGGCGCAGTAGCTGGCGATGACGCCGCGGTCCAGTTCCTGGACGGTGGCTGCATTTCGTCTATGGGATAGGATTCGGTTTGAATCTGGTGAGGATGATTGGTGGTGGCGTCATGTGTTATCCTGGGTCTGGTGTCAATGTTTGTGGCTGGGGCTCGTTTGTTGACTAGGGCTAGTTTCCAGATGTCTGGTAGGCGGGAGGTATCATCACATTTATTCATGTTATGAGGTTGTTTCTCTATTTCAATGGCTTCCATAATTATTCTCTTGTTGAAGTGTTCAGTTTTGGAAATTAATTTGGTTCCTTCAAAATCAATTTTATGTCCTGTTGTTTTAAGGTGCTGGAAAAGGGAGGAAGTTTTTTCTTCTTTTCTGACTGCGTTCTTGTTTTCTGCGATGCATGCATTTATTCTCCTATTGGTTTGTCCAATGTATGTGGCTGGGCAGATTTTGCATGGTATTTCATAGACTCCTTGGTTTTCTAGCTGGATCTTGTCTTACATTTCTTAAGATGTTGGCTATCTTTTGGTCAGGGCAGAAGGTTGTCTTGATGTTGTGTTTGTGAAGAATTTTGCTGATTTTATCTGTAGTGCCTTTGATGTAAGGGAGGAGGTGATGCTGTTGTCCTGTTCTGTGTCTCGGTTCTTGGGGGGTGTCTCCCTTTGGATTAGTTTGGTATTTGTGTTTCTTTGGAATCCATTGAAGATTAATATGTTTGTGAGAGTGTGTAATTCAGTTTTCAGGTGGTTTTTGTCAGCTAGGCGTTTGGTTCTGGAGATGAGAGTCTTTGCTACGGAGTTGATCTGTGCAGGGTGGTGATGTGATTGAGTGTTTAAGTAGCGGTTTGTGTGTGTTTTTTTCTGGTAGATGGTGTGTCCTAGGGAGCCATCGGGTTTTCTGTAGATTAGGATGTCCAGAAAGGGAAGTTGGTTGTTAGCTTCTATTTCCATAGTAAATTGTATTTTGGGGTGTAGGTTGTTGAGATGTGTGAGGAAGTTGTCCAGTTTTTTCTTTCCATGTGGCCAAATTATGAAAGTGTCATCTACATATCTGAGCCAGATTTATCTAAAGTGTTGGTTTCAAAGTGTTCCATGTATAGGTTTGCGATGACGGGTGAGAGGGGTGATTCCATAGGTGTTCCTTCAATCTGCTTGTATCTTTGTCCATTGTGGATGAAGTATGTGTTGGTTAGGCAGTGGTTGGTCAGATCTAGGATGTGCTTAGGGGGGTTGTATTTGTTTTGAATAGCTGTTGAGGCTGCTTTAATAGGCACTTGGGTGAAGAGGAATATGACATCGAAACTCACGAGTAGGTCACTGGGTTGTAGGTTTTGTTTCTTTATTGTTTCTATGAAATGGAATGAGTTTTGTATGTGTGAGATGATGGATTCTGCATAGGCTGAAGTTGTTTGGCAAGAAATTTGGCAAGATTCTGTAGAGGTGAGCCTATGGAGCTGACTATAGGTCTGAGTGGTGTTCCTTCTTTGTGTATCTTGGGGAGGCCATAGAGCTTGGGGCATCTCGATGATTTCTCTCTGGGGATGATTCTTTGCTGGATCTCTTCGCTGATGGGAGCCCACACAGGATGTTACGAAACAGCCGACTAATCTGCAAACATCAACTCCATCAACTGTGATGAACTGTGAACTGTGGTTTGGGCAAACTTTCCCTGATTCCAGGGACCTCCTGGAGACTGCTATTTTATGGCCTTGTCACAGGGAACATCTGTATGAAGCACTATGGGCCATCCTAAATCCTCTCAATTTGGAAGCAGTTGGAGGAGCCGATTCATTTACCGGCTCCTCTTTCCACTGCAGTTGTCAGTTCCACTCTCGTGGAGCTGTCTTTTGTTGGCTACACTTCTCTGAAAGAGTCTATACATATGCATATTTGTTTTGGAGTAAAATTAATGTTAGGTCGTTGCTTAGCTGATGAGTTTCTCAGCTGAGGATAGAACTTATTCTTAGTCTGTTACCTGCTCTTTAGTTATTACACTACACACATACACACACACACTCATACGGCCGCAACCCATTGGATGACTAGATGGTATCAGAAAACATTGTGAAAATTCCAAAATAAACTTTACTCCAAGAGAAGCCTATATTGAGGGCCACTCAGCTTTTTGATGCTTCACCTGGTAGAGCTATTCCTCCCACAGGTTTAAGACTCATCAGCTTAAGGCTACCTTATTAGACTGCAGTACTCTGTCTGACTATTAACTGATTAGCATCATCTATGTTCTAGCTAAGCCTTTCTGGAGGATATTGTGTTCTGCAATGGATAGTGGGTGGGTGGATACATTGACTACCCATTTGGGTTCAGTACCTCTTTGCTTCTAGGATTTAGCTTGATCAATTTGGTTTGGAGTTTTGTTTTTCCCTTTTTTCAGTTTCTCTTAGAGATTAATGGTGCCTGTGAGCATTTTTGTGGTTTGTGTTTTGGGATCATAGTTTTTCCAGTTGCTCCTTGAGGTTATCTATGATGTGTTGATATTTCTTTAGATTGAGGTGAACATTCATTATAGTTAGCTATATATATATATTGTTGTTGTAGTTGCTTTGTTCAGCTGTTTTCCATCCAACTGTCCAGTTTATTGGTGTTTTGTATCTGATACTGGTGGGCAGAGCATGCTGTTGTAAACATTCAAGCAAAAAGAATAATCATCCCTTGGTGGAAATTTGCCTACATTCAAATTTTTCCCATTTGCATGTTTCCTATAGTATTTAATGCTCATATGTGGCTCCAATAGAAGAGAATATGTGTAGCTCAGAGTTGAACCAACAAGCGCTCTGTTACCAAAGTAGCAACCTAACTTCCCACAAGAGGAGCTGTGTAAAAGCATTATCTGGATGAGTGCAAACACACCGCAGCAACCCAGAGGATCAGAAAAAGGAAACAGACCACCTACCCAACATTTTCCAACAAAATGGATACCTATGTAACTTTATGAAAAGTCCCTGACCACTCAATTCATTACAACACAACCAATACAATCTATGAAAAGGATAACACACACTGCCATACATCAAAATAGAGAACCAAAAGATTGTTATAATCACATGGCATCATTATAGCACACAAACCAACTAAAGCTGTCCAAAACATTTTAAGTAAACAAAAAGACACAGTAGGCCAAGGGGGAAAAACAGAAGTTGTAAGTGAAAGCTAGGAAATGTAAGGACTGTCAATAGTCTCTATGTAGAACAGACAGGCAAAGGACTAGCAGAGTGTATCCATGAAATACCAACTAGCAGTCAGCAACATGATGAAAATGCCTTAATCTCACAACACATGGACAGACTCACCTATAATTTCATCTAGGACATTCTAAACCAAGCTAAATCCAAAAACACTAGCTTGGTATTCAGACAAATCAACCATCAATAGGCATATAGAGATGAACTACATTTACCTACCATTCTAAGCCAAGAATGGTAAAAAAGCTAAGAAGGAAACGAAAAGACCAGAGTACATACTCTCCAACAGCCTACACCCAGATATGCAAGGATTAACACCAGACAATCAAGCAGGAAACAACATCCTAGTCAAGGAACTGCCAAGGAGAAAACTACACTCACATCAATAGGGGCAATGTCAGGGTTCCAGGTAACACCCCCAATGAAATAAACCTCTGAGGCTTGAGTTTCCTCAAAGTTACATTTTATTAGAGATGTCATATTGGCACATCTGGGAAAACCCGAATCTGAAAGTCTCCAGATGACTTCCAGGCCTGACAGGCAGGGCAAACCCCACACCTACTAGCACTGATGATGTTACCAAATCAAGTAAGAAAATGTCTGCAAGGAAACAGCTGTGCTCAGAAAGTACCAAGGACCCCACAGTTTAACCCTGAGCTACAGATATTCTCTCCTATTGACTGCTAGGTGGCAGCAAACATTTACAGAAAACTATTTGCTGCTATTCAGTGATTGTCTAGCTAGCCTTTGGCAGCCAGATCTAGCCTTGGCAGGATATATACTTAAAAAAAAAAATTAAAAAAAAGCCCTGCCATCAAATCTTCATAAACTTCTAAAAATGATCAGATAACTTTAAAAATTCATTGTCAAGCAGTATTTCTGGGCAACAGGGATCACTCTTAGACAAGTGAATTTTTCATTACCCCAACTAAAACTGAGTTAGATAAGTTTGTCTGAAATCATCGGAGATGAAGTCAGAGATAATTATGAGTTTTTATTAAAACCACTTTCCCCAGTCTTCTCATAGAGCAAAGATCCTGGGTCGCAGAGTATGAGACACAACTAAAATGGAAACAGGTACTTTCAGACAAAGGATTAGTTCACTTTTTATGGAAATGCACACATAGGTACAGGTAGACAGATTTGCTGTGGTTAATTGGTATTTATGTGCTGTGGTTAATTGGTATTTACGTGAGAAGTTAGGGATGATCAAGCTTTCTTAGAGAAGGCTTTGTGATCCTTATAGGGCCATATGGATGGGTGCAGTGCATCAGTGATGGGGCTCACACCTTTGCCTCTAGACATCATAGTAAATGGATGATTAAGCAACAATGGAGAGATTTTGATACTTCCCGAAGATTAGTGATGTGCCAACCCATAGAGCTAGTTATGACAACCCTTCAAGAATTATTTCTTGATTCATGCTTTACTGTGTCAGCAACACAGGGACTTGCACTTGTTGTATCATGAATTCCTCTGGGCAAAATTAGTTCATGTTAAGAGAAATAAACAACTCCATTGGTAAACATGGAAACATTTATTGAGCCATTGCAAATCTGGTGTTCAAGTGTTCTTTTTTTAAAAAAAAATCTGTCCCACATTTTCTATAACAGTTTGAGATGGACTTTGTAGGGCAAATATTGGCCTGAACTTTCACTAGAAGTTTCATTAACTAGGTGGGGGTCAGCGTTTGTGAGCACCAGTTTCCAATGAATGCATATTGAGTTATACAATTATTCAAATAATTGGTTGATTCTACATGCAGAAATTGAAATATAGTCACTTTCAACATGCACTTTGCTATTGAGAGGATAAATTGTTCAAATAAAGGAGCTTTACAGTTCAACTACCTCATCATTTAAGGTTTCCAGGGAAAATATAGAATTGTTGCTAAACAAGATACAGATGCACATTTGTCTGGACTCACAGCCCACATATATAAGAAAATATGACTTCAGCAATAGAGTGGTCAATGCCTGAAATGCACTACCTGACTCTGTGGTTTCATCCCCAAACCCCCAAAATTTTAACCTAAAACTGTCTACTATTGACCTCACCTCATTCCTATGAGGTCTGTAAAGGGCGTGCATAAGAGCACCAGCATGCTTACTATCTCTGTCCTAATGTTCCCTTTATTTGTATTCATTTTATGTATTCAATTCATGCTTATACTTATATATATAAACTAATACGTACTTGACAAATAATAAAATAAAATAATAAAATAAAATAAAATAATAAAATAAAATAAAATAAAATAAAATAAAATAAAATAAAATAAAATAAAATAAAATAAAATAAAATAAAATATAAAATAAAACCACAGAACTGTAGAGTTGGAAAAGACTACAAGGAACTTCTAATCAAAACTGACAATCTTCATAAATAAATTGTTCTCCTGTTTTATAGTTCTTATTCTCAGGAAGCTCATTCTTACATTTAAATGAAATCTAGGTAACTGTAATTTACAAATGTTATTTGTTGTCTTAGTTTCTATGCCATGGAAAATAATTTGTGACCATTTTCTCTATGCAGTTTTCTTGATGTACCTGAACGTAACTATCATGTCTTGCCTACACCTCTTTTTTCCCTCTTCATAGTGAACATTTCTTCAGCCTGTTCCCATAGCACATGACCTGAAGCCTTGTATAAACATTGTTGCCCTCTTCTGATCTGCTCTAGCCTGTCAATGCCCTTCTGAAAATGTTGACTCACAATATTCCAGGTGGGGTCACATCAGTGCGAAGTAGCAAGGAATAATGGCATCAGTTGTCTTTGATGTGATGCTTTTTCTAATGTAGCCCAAAACTCCATTAGCCTTTTAACTGATGTCTCACATTGCTGACTCATGTTCAACTTATTGACTTTGACCACACCCAAATCCTTCTCAGATATATTGTTTCCAAGCTACAAATCTTGTATGTATAGCCATTTTTTTACTCCCTAACTACAATATTCTTTTAAAGAAGTAAATGTAATTCTTATTTTTAAATATGATTTTTCTTTTTAGGAGAAATCTCCTAAACATCAAACAGCTATATAATAACTATGAGCTTTGTCATCTTAAGTACTAACAGTTGGTTCTGCGCTTCAGATAATACTATAGTATATGATTCTGGACTCTAAAAAAAGTAAAATACTGAAATCTCATCTGTTGCCTTCCCTCCATAGCAAAAATCAAGTATAGTGGCTTAAATCTTATAAGACTGTGTGTAATATTTGGGTGCATTCCACATGCAACTGTGTTATGGCACCATGATTTGAAAAATTTGCAAATAATCATATCATCTAGAATTTAACCATTGAAAAAATGCCTCTTTCTCTTTTTAAATAAATATGTGCAAGTGAATTATTAGATACCAAGATCACCTTCACACATGGGCAAATTTTGTGATCTATCAAAACTGAAGCTGTATCCATTTTTCTTAGATCAAAATGCGGTTTTCTGTGGAGTAACTCTTCAAGTATTGGACTGGGATAAACAAACTCCCTGGGGGGTCTCTGGATGCCAAATTGCAGATATTTCTGAAAAAAGGCATGCAACTTTGAGAAGCTTTTTTTAAAGCTTAAAAAAAGAAAAGAAAAGAAAAGGAAAGGAAAGGAAAGGAAAGGAAGGAAGGAAGGAAGGAAGAAAGAAAGAAAGAAAGAAAGAAAGAAAGAAAGAAAGAAAGAGAAAGAAAGAAAGAAAGAAAGAAAGAAAGAGAAAGAAAGAAAGAAAGAAAGAAAGAAAGAAAGAAAGAAAGAAAGAAAGAAAGAAGCCCATTTCATCATAGAATCTACATAGGTGTTGTGGGGAAACAATGAAATCAACTATGTAATTATGGTATTTTGCATGCAAATTTCCACGTAGTAGGGAAAGTGAAGTGTCTACCTCCTACCTCCTGGGAATGCAAATAATTCTTTAAAACCTCTGATGGGCAGAGTAGTTTCTTACTCATAGAGATAATAACATTGTCTGGAAAATCCATGCAAGAGAGTCAATAGGTTGTGATGATAAATTAGATGGTAACAGTCTTCCAGTTAACTATTAAAAAGTATGAAATTACCATAAAAGAGCATGAAAACTATAGCATGAATTATTGTGTTTGATTTAAACATTATAAAAGGAAGCCTGGAGATCTACTAATTGGTGAGATTTCTGCAGAATATATATTGCTATATACTTATGTCTGTTCTTCTGAAAGGCTGTCCTGAATAAATATTGGGCCCAATTTTATTTATTATTATGTGCCATCAATTCATTGAGAACCCCAACAACAACTATATATGTAAATTTTCTCCATAAAAATCTGACCATAACTTGATATTTCAGGTCTTCCAATGTTGCACCATCACCACTGTGACTGAATCTGTCCACTTTGCAATGGATCCAAAATATCCAGTTTGTCTGAATTCTAATTGGTCTTGCAAACAAACTCTGTCTAATTTTTTTTTTTTTTTTTGCCATGCCATGCCATGCAAAAGCTACACAATGAATGCAGTTATTGAATACTTCACAGAAGTGGCATAATTAATTTTCTTCAGCCATGGAAAAAAATTAGTGTATAAAACAAGCTAATTATATCTCTCTATATAAACGCATTCAAACAACAGCTTGATAGCCACTGCTTAACTAATGTTAACAATTTGATTAAATGTCAGTGCGAGATAATGCAGAAAGTGTAGCACTAGTATAGGAGAAGCTTACTGGATAACTTTAAACCAGTCAATATTTCTCAGGATTTTTGTTCAGGCTGTACACTGAAGGAATGTACTGTTCCCTTCTGTCTCTAGAAGCTTTTAAGCAAATAACAATGTTGGAATGGACCTTGGAGGTCTTCTACTCCACACACAAACACCCCACTCAAGCAGGAAACCCATTTCAGACAAATGGTTGTCCAATCTTTTCTTAAAAACTTTACTTTCTTTAGAAGAATGGTAAAATATAAAAGAAGATGTAAAATACAAGAGGCCTATTCATAAAGACCTTTTAATTGATTTGCTAGATGTACTCACTTCCTGACTGGGAAACAGATAAAAGATGCCCTCAGCTAAAGTGGATGAGATGATTCCACCTACTCCGTTATTTACTCTGACTGGCGAGGAAGAAAGGTGATAAATCCTTAATGTGTAACTGATGGGTAAAGAATTTAAACACTATCCTTTGCCCTTTGAGAGATGGTTTCATATTTCCATTGTTTTCACTTTCTATGGTTGCATAGTTTCATTCTTCGGCAGCACAATTTATGGCATATTTACTTGGAAGATATCTTTTTATACAGTATTCACAATGGCTTATTGTCTAATAACCGTGCTTAAGGATGTTATACACCACATTATCCAGGCTTTTACAATTAAAATATATGTTCCCTACCTCCCAGTGTTTGATGAACTGCTGATTCATCTTATAAACTTGCATAGTTTATACTCTCTTTTGGCTGCTGAGGGTAACAATTTTTTTTCAGTGGCAATTTGTTAGCTGTTGGACCAAAATTTCCACAATAAATTCTGGAACTTTATAATAACACATTCCTGAAACTCTGCTAAATTTTTCCTTCTTCGCTCTAATATTCCTGGCAAAATCAAGATAGATACTTTTTTAAAGAAACTCTGCGATAAAAATATAGTCACTTTACATTTTTCAAGCTGATAGTAAAGCACAAAGAGTATAGATACAGGAAAATGAAATTTGGTTTAATTAATTTATTTAAAAAAATAAAACTTAACACACATCTTAAGAAGAAACTTTTAATAATTCATTTTAGCCTTCCCTTCCATTATGCCTAGCTTCTAATTACTACTTAAGAATTTGTAATTTTCTGGAAATATTGGACATTATTGCTTATAGAGGCAAAGACATTCTAAATGTCTTTTTTATGGTTACAGTACTACATTTCTAAGGCTAAGGTTTTCTTTATAGATTCTTTTATTTCTTAACTTCTTAACTTCTTTTGCATTCCTTTGCCAATGTTATTTTTTGCCTATCTCTATATAATAAAAGCTCTAGCAGGATTGTCTTTTCAGCAAGAAAATCTAATAGGGACCGAATCTCTGCCCTAGATTTGTAATATTGTCAACAAAAAGTGGCAGGATTACAAAGAATTTATTTAAAATGTTAAAAAGTGTCCTTTGTGTTTGTGGGTATCAGGGTAGAACAAGGCACAACAAAGTTGACTTCATACAATAAAAATATAGTAAAATAAAACAAAACAATACTATCATAAAACACTTGAAGCACCAGAATTTTCAAACTAAAATTACTATTTTGAATTGCCATATTGTTTGGCATACACAGGAATACACGAGGTAGCAAAATATTGTTCAGCATTTGAAGCATACGTAATATACCAATAGCCCCTCTCTGATTCACTTAAGGTATAGGAAAGAAGGTAAAGCACAATCAGACTTGCATGATTCTGCTATATCTCCATAAAGTATAGTTCTAGTTATCCTATGGAGATGATTTTATGGTCTGGTCTACCTAGTGCAGAGGTGAGGAACATGTCCCTTTATGATTGTGGACTTCAACTCCCAGAATTCAATTTCCAGAATTCCTGGTTCAGGAATTCTGGGAATTGAAATCCACAAATCATAAAAGGGCTAGCATTCCCCACAGGGCCGGATTTTCCTATAGGCTAACTAGGCTTCAGCCTAGGGCCTCAAGATCAAGAGGGGCCTACACAGTGGTGGGATTCTGGGGATTCTAGGGGGTTCGGCCAAACCCTTTGTTAAATTGCTGGCTCGCCCGCCCCTCGCCTCCCACCCGCGCGGCGCCAGCCTACCGTAGCCAGGGGTGGACTACTCAGAGGGCTGAAAAAGTTATTTCTGACTGCTCCTCGCACTTTTGACCAGTCCTCGAACTTACGACTGTCCTCACATTTTACATTTTTGCCCTATCTTGTTACCATGGTGAAGAGAAGCAGTTGTGAAATGAGTGACATGGTTGTTAAGAAAGCTGCACAGGCATAAATGTGAGGATGGTCATAAGTGTGAGGACCGGTCAAAAGTGCGAGGCCCAGTCAGAAATGACTTTTTTCAGCCCTTGTGGGTAGTCCTTTTGTGCATATGGACTACTCAGAGAGCTGAAAAAGTTATTTTTGACTGGTCCTTGCACTTTTGACCAGTCCTCGAACTTACGACTGTCCTCACATTTTACATTTTTGCCCTATCTTGTTACCATGATGAAGAGAAGCAGTTGTGAAATGAGTGACATGGTTGTTAAGAAAGCTGCACAGGCATAAATGTGAGGATGGTCATAAGTGTGAGGACCGGTCAAAAGTGCGAGGCCCAGTCAGAAATGACTTTTTTCAGCCCTCTGGGTAGTCCTTTTGTGCATATGGACTACTCAGAGGGCTGAAAAAGTTATTTTTGACTGGTCCTCGCACTTTTGACCAGTCCTCGAACTTACGACTGTCCTCACATTTTACATTTTTGCCCTATCTTGTCACCATGGTGAAGAGAAGCAGTTGTGAAATGAGTGACATGGTTGTTAAGAAAGCTGCACGGGCATAAATGTGAGGATGGTCATAAGTGTGAGGACCGGTCAAAAGTGGGAGGCCCAGTCAGAAATGACTTTTTTCAGCCCTCTGAAAAAAGTCTATGCACATAGCCACGCCCACCTGGTCACATGACGAGCTACCCATGCCTACACAGTCACGTGACCAGCTAGCCACGTCCACCCAGTCACATGATTGCCAAGCCACACCCCCAACTAAGCCATGCCCACAGAACCTGTTGTTAAAAAAATTGAATCCCACCACTGGTGAAAGGGCCTCATAAGTGGAATAGCCTAGGGCCTCTTTTCATCTAAATCCGGCCCTGATTCCCCACCCCTGACATAGTGGGCCTGACAAAAATAAACATCTCTGAGAATGTTAAGGAGAATGCATCCAGTGTTGCATTCTTTCTCAGAAGATGATTTATTTGGTACAAAAAATAAAGGTCATATTTTGAATGGATAATACCCCCATTCAGTGTTGGAAACATTCCAGGGCGGATACAGATTTTACAAATCACAGTTTGTTTCTAAATGGAAACTAGAATCATCAAGTTATCACGATGAAATGGATACACTCATTTGGTACCATTTCTCATAAAAACTAATCATGACAACTCATAAAGATGGGATGCATTACATACCTCTGTAGTGATTCTTTCAGAATTTCCCAAGTGAATGTGCTTTGTTGGTTTTATCTTTTCTTTTGAAAAAAATGATTTGTTCAATACTGATCCTTTTTAATCACAGCTGACATTTCATCGAAACTGAATTTTTTGTCTCGTCACTATTACCCAGAGACATGTCATTCAAGGTCTGACAAATGTTAAGCCTGTTTGGCTCACGAAGAAATGTGAAAACAAACCAAATGGTTATTAAGTGTACCACTGATATGTGAATGGATATGTATGTATGGACATGTATCCATACATATTTTGTGTATGCATACTTTATACAAGCTTGAGAAAATGTGAGTTTTGTTGGTACTGCAGCTGAGTAGCACTGATGTATCTGTAAGCAAGATTTATTCTAAGAGGCTTAGAATAAATAGTAAACTCCAAAATGATGTAGATAAAGCATGGGTACTAAAATCATATACAAGCACATAAAACCTTTAGATAGCTTGACTTATTATTCCTTTTTGATACACTCTCATCTGTGCTTTTTCAGGCAAGAGTAATTTGTAGTACCCTATTTAAGTAGTACGCTCCTTGGGATGGGGGGGAAGTAATCAGTAATAACACCTCCAGGTAACAAATCTTTTTGTTGTCCAAGTCGTCTAACTTTAGATTTCATTCAAAGCAGGATTGAATGGGATGCTCAAACTGTTAAATTTATCAGGGCGCTATGAGTACTTCTGCACAAGAAATTTGCAGTGGTTGCAAAGAACTGAGAGTGAATTAAAATGTTCCCTTTCTGGACCTATGATTCCTCTCTTAGGCAATCTATCTTCAGATGTTGATCAGTTAGGCAAAATGCCTAGCCCCTCCATTTCACACTGAAAAAAAAAAAAAAAACCTCCTTCCCTATAAGTAAATAAATGAACATCAGCCAGAAGAGTGCAAACTGCAAAACTTTCCTCTGGACCCCAGGGAGATGGCGTTTTGGGGGGGGGTTTAGATTTTTTAACTGCCACCTTATCTCAAGTATAGCTGCTGAGAGTGGGGGCAAAAGTGCACATCTCTCTTTTAATGACAATGTAATGGAATGCCTACCCTTCTGCTTCCAGATGGAAGTTCTCTGTTTGCCGATATTGCAATGCATGTGATGAAGTCCAGATATTAATATTGGCTCATATACTAATAAGCTTGTGGAGCTAGGCATAAGCTGAGGATTATGTAGAGAGCCTTAATGACCTAAAATTTACCTCATGGGCAACTTTTTTTTTCTTGTTGCTTAATATCATGCTTCTAGTGCCCTTTGTTTAACCTTTGCAAAGCCACTTCATCCAAAATAGGAATAGTAATAGACTGTTGTTGCCGAAGTAGAATAAATAAACCATTAATATGTTTGAGTGGAACATTTTTCAGTGGTACAGTTTGATTTTTTTTCTCTCTTGTTCTTATTTTCTTCAGAGTGGGATGTAGTTCATCACACACAGTTGCCAAGTTATAATCCCCTATGTTTGTACTCCAATATAAATATCCATTGCATATACTGGAACATTAAATATCTGTGGAGTAAATGGAAAAAAGCTCCAAAACAGAATAAGGAGCAAGTTCCAGAAGCTTTTATTAGTTTCTAAAAATCCTAATGAGAATGCAGCAGAACGTTTTGTTAAATCAGCTTAAATGTTGGAAATTGAATTACTAGGAACATCATGAAAATGCGTACAGGTAGTCCTTGACTTACAATTGTTCATTTAGTAACTGTTCAAAGTTACAACGGCACTGAAAAAAAGGGACTTACGACCAGTTTTCACACTTATGATCATTGTAGCATCTCCATGGTCATGTGATCAAAATTCAGATGTTTGGCAATGACTCATATTTATGATGGTTGCAGTATTCTAGGGTCATGTGATTAACTTTTCCAACCTTTCCAAATAGCAAGCAACCTTTCCAACTGACAAGCAATGTCAATGGGGAAGCCACATTCACATAACAACCATGATACTAACTTAACAATGGTGACGATTCAGTTAAGAACTATGGCAAGAAAGGTTGCAAAATGAGGCAAAACTCACTTAACAAATGTCTCACTTAGCAACAGAAATGTTGGGCCCAATTATGGTCATAAGTTGAGGACTACCTGTATTAGGTAAAGTCACTATGTTCTTCCAGAGAGGAGAGGGATTTCACCTTAGAATAGCCCATGAACTAGGGCAGTAATGGCTAATCTTTTTCTTGTTATGTGCCAAAAGCACACGTGTGCCGCATCCATAATGCAAACCACCTTGCTCCCCTGCACCCCCTCACATATGAGTGTGCCAGAGGTGGTTTTCAGCACTTTCTGACCAGTTCTGGAGAACCGGTAGCGGAAATTTTGAGTAGTTCGGAGAACCGGTAGTAAAAATTCTGATTGGCCATGCCCCCATCCATTCTTTGCCTCCCAAGTGCCAGATGATTGGGAGGAAATGGGGATTTTGCAGTAACCTTCCCCTGGATTGGGGAGGGAATGGAGATTTTACAGTATCCTTCCCCTGCCACGCCCACCAAGCCACGCCCACAGAACCAGTAGTAAAAAATTTTGAAACCCACCACTGGAGTGTACGACCCCCCCCACCCCCCATTTTGGGACTAATAGGCCTCCCTGCAGCCTCCTGGGCCCAAAAATGGGCTGCACACCCCTATGCTCCCCCCACCCCCTGCATGCACCTGTGACCCCTGTGCATGCAGGTGCATCTCCCGCATGTGCTCCGCCCCCCTGCATCCCAAAAATCAGCTGGCTGGCAGGAGGCATGCATGCATGCTCAGTGGAGCTGAGCTGGGCAACGGCTCACGTGCCCACAGAAAGGGCTCCGTGTGCCAGCTGTGGCACGCGTGCCATAGGTTTGCCATCATGGAACTAGGGTGAATGGAAAGATGATAGCATACTTAAAATAATTAGAGGTTAACTGTTGGATGCTTATCCTATGGTTGGGTAGATAATATATAGAAAACTATGTTCTGTAACTTTAACTGCTACAAGATGACTAATTGACTGTGCTAAGCAGACATAAAAGAAGGCAGGAATGTATCCAGAGTAGTTGGGGATCAGTTGTTATAGTCCCTATAATTTGACGGGTGTCAAATTCTATCATGTCACGTGACGTGTTGTGATATATTGTGCCACTTTTTGCCTTTGTGAAGCTGGGGTGGGCATGTCCTGCATATGACACATCCGGCCCATGTGCTGACAGTTTGAAGGCTTGCTCTATTTTGTTCCTTACTATACCATTTCATTAAATGTATTGGAATGTACGCAGGGCATCCAATTGCAGAGAGATCCAAAGATTTTGATATTATTCTTGCATTGTTTTTCTTATTCTTAAATGGGGTTTATTCTTCAACCTCTGCAGCCAAGAATCCAGTCTTTGTTTTACTCAAGGAATTCTGAATATTTACACAGCTGTGTTTCAGAGAATAAACTTTATAATAGAAGGTGAACACTGGAGAGTTGATATAATTGTCCTTACAATAATGTAGCCTAGAAATGTGCAAGGCAGTGTTGTTTCCATTGATTATATTCCTTTTTTTAACGCTGATGAAATCTGCAAAAACATCAAGCTATAGAAAAGTTAAAATGATATTGCCTTATCTATATATACATTTATGGACAAGTATTTCATCATTTGAATTACTTATTTGATTTTGTTCCCTTTTTCACACTATAAATACAATGCAAGATCTAAATATAGAATCTGAATTCATAGTCCAAGTGATTTTTCTGTACTTTGCAACAATACTTGTGAAGGCTAAAGATAGAATATAATAGAATATCAGAGTTGGAAGGGACCTTGGAGGTCTTCTAGTCCCTGCCCAGGCAGGAAACCCTATACCACTTCAGACAAATGGTTATCCAACATCTTCTTAAAAATTTCCAGTGTGGAGCATTCACAACTTCTGCAGGCAAGTTGTTCCACTTATTAATTGTTCTAACTGTCAGGAAATTTCTCCTTAGTTCTTAATTGCTTCTCTCCTTGATTAGTTTCCACCCATTGCTTCTTGTTCTACCCTCAGGTGCTTTGAAGAATAGTTCGATTCCCTCTACTTTGTGGCAACCCCTGAGATATTGGAACAAATGGTGAAAGTCTCCCCTAGTCTTTCTCTTCATTAAACTAGACATACCCAGTTCCTGCAACTGTTCTTCATATGTTTTAGCCTCCAGTCCCCTAATCATCTTTGTTGCTCTTCTCTGCCCTCTTTCTAGAGTGTCAATATCTTTTTTACATTGTGGCGACCAAACCTGAATGCAATATTCCAAGTGTAGCCTTACCAAGGCATTATAAAATGGTATACTGATACTGGCCAGCAAAGCTAGAGCCCCAAGTACCATGGCTGGGCCAGAGAAAGTCCTTCTAGAAAAGGAATGGACTGGCAACAGTGACCTCACAACTCATGACAGTCAGTCCAGGCAATGTAGTCAAACAGTTCTGTCATCTGGGAATTTCTGCTTACTCTTGTGCTCCAGGGGAGGGGAGGGCTCTCAGATTGTGGAAAATGAGGACGTGAGACTTTGCCAGAGAATATGATCTGCACTGCCACAACAAACTCTTTGCTGCTTTGTTGCACAAAGAATGCAAAGATACAGAGAAGATAAGCAAGATCTCTCCCTTAGATTCCTGATGGTACAGTGATTAGAATCACTGGTGGGATTCAGCCGGTTCGCATCAATTCGGGCGAACCAATTGTTAAATTACAACCCCCCTATCAAAGTGGATCCTGGGTGCTGCGCTGCAATAGAGAAATGAGCAACGGAGTGGCTGGCGCGCAGGAAGGAGAAGGCCACTTTCCCTTTTTCTTCTCCATCCTCCTTCTCCCTTCATGCCAGCTGCTGCATTGCCTGTTTCTCCATTGCAGTGCAGCTCAGTGCCCAGGATCCACTTTGATACTGGAGGGAGGTGTAATTTAACAACCGATTCACCCAGGGTCAGGTTGGCCATCTCAGGAGGCTCATCCCGCATATACGGCAGAGCTGGGGAAGGGCCAGGCCTCCCACAACAGCCAACCTGACCCTGGGCAAACCAGTTGTTAAATTATTTGAATCCCACCACTGGTTAGAATGCAGTATTACAAGGAAACTCTGCCAACAGCCTGGAGTTCTTCTATCCTTCTGAAGTTGGTCAAATGAAGACCCAGATTGTTGGGGGGCAATATGCTGACATTGTAAATCCATCCAGAGAATGTTGTAAAGCACTATGGGGCAGTATATAAGTCTAAGTACTAAAGCTGTTGCTATTGCTAGACAAAGGAAAGAAGGAGTGACAGAGTGTAGGAAAAAACAAAAGCAAAATATACAGAAGATCTGTTTTATGAGAGAAGGAAAAGCAAAGCAGGAATTGGGCAGTGGGATTGGTTTTTAGATACAATCTTGAAATACATATACATATTGCAAGATTGTATCAAAACATCAATCTTTTGTTTTAATACTGGAGTTGATGTGCTATATATATATATATATATATATATATATATATATATATATATATATATATATATATATATATATATATATATATATATATATATGTTTTTCTTCTAGCCAGGTTTTCCCTACGTAGCCAAGGTTTTTTTGTAGCTCCAGCTCAGTAGAATCTCATCTACTCGGTTCTGGGCTTTTTTCTTTTCTAACACCTAGCAAGCTCTCACTGCTAGGTGGGAGACCTAAATAGATCCATTTCTAGCTCGTTAGCTGTCATCAGTAGGCCACACCCATCTCCTCCCTGTAAAGGCACAGTATCAATTTTCTTACTTCTTCGTAGGGTTTATGTGTGTTTTTCTTCTAGCCAGGTTTTCCCTACGTAGCCAAGGTTTTTTTGTAGCTCCAGCTCAGTAGAATCTCATCTACTCGGTTCTGGGCTTTTTTCTTTTCTAACACCTAGCAAGCTCTCACTGCTAGGTGGGAGACCTAAATAGATCCATTTCTAGCTCGTTAGCTGTCATCAGTAGGCCACACCCATCTCCTCCCTGTAAAGGCACAGTATCAATTTTCTTACTTCTTCGTAGGGTTTATGTGTGTTTTTCTTCTAGCCAGGTTTTACATATATATTTATATATATATATGTGTGTGTGTGTGTGTGTGTGTGTGTGTATATATATATATATATATATATATATATATATATATATATATATATATATATATATATACAAAATGTTTTGCTTGTGATAATTGGAGTTTCAGATCTCTAGTTTAAATATAGCAATAAAGAGGAATGTGTATGTTCACAAAAATAGATCTCAGTTTGGAGTAATGATTAGCTTAAAGAGAGTTTAATGACCTTAATGAAAACATACTTTGATTATTTATTTTATTCTGGTCTTATCTACATTTCATGATTGGGAATGTGTTTTACTTTATAACATTTTTCTCATGATATCATTATGTAAGGACAATAATCTGTGAGATGAAGAGCATAGCCTCATTTACCATGTAAAGTGCTGCAATACGCCCACAATGGCTTGAGTCTAACTTGGTAGGAAAAAAATATTTCAATACTGAGACACATGGACAATGGCTTGGAAATTATGTACTTCATACCACATGCTATCACTTCCTCCCATGGAATCTCCCATACCTGGCAACTCTCTGACAAGTCCCTGCAGTTTTCTTTGCAAAGTTTTTCAAAAGTGGTTTGCCAATGCATCCTTCATGGGGTGAGAGCAAATGACTGGCCCATGATCACCCAGTTAGCTTTGTGCCTCAGATGGGACTAGAACTCATGGGTCTATGACAACTCACCAAAGCCAACTTGCCACGGGATAACTGACTGCAGGACAAGAGTTAACTAATATCAAAGAAATGGTGGAATAAATTCAATAAAGAATGGATGCAAAAGGAGGGACAAAATAAAATGTGAATGACAAAAATTAAAATAAATTTATTTATTTTAAATAATTAAATTGAATGGGAGTTGTTCCATTCCGAGAACTTACAGACTCCCACTTTCTAACCTGGTTAGAAAGTTAAGTGCCTTAACCATTAGACCAAACTCGTTCTTCTTCTGTGCCTGTGTGTGTGTGTGTGTGTGTGTACATGTATGCATATTTGCACACAGTATGCACATACACACACACAGGCCCACGCACACAGAGTATGTATGGATATGCAACTATATGCAGGCAGAAATAGTCTTAAAATAAAAATTCCCTTGTTTCTACTCCATTCCACTTGAAAATGGTTTATATTTTTCTCCTTGTCATTGTCCCCGCCCCCCCCCCCCCAAATATGGCTGGTTTAACAATCTGGCAATAGGGGTAACAGGACAACAGAAATAAGCCTTACATAACAAGAATTTAAAAAACTTCCTTAGAAATACTGAAGTTCATTAATTCTCTTCAGAAAACCTGGCTCAATTCAGAATCTTTCTAGATATCTAAAAATGACAAATGGTTGCTTAAACTAAGAACAACTGGAAAAGATTTATCTGATGACAGTCTTCTAGCATTCAGCCAATCCACAATTATACTGTATTTTATGTATGTATGTATGTATGTATGTATGTATGTATGTATGTATGTATCTATCTATCTATCTATCTATCTATCTATCTATCTATCTATCTATCTATGTTTTCTTTTCTTTTATAGGCCTTTATGTGTACTTCTCTTTAGCAAGGTTCTTCCTACGTAAACCAAGATTTTTATGCAGCCCTAGTTCAGTGAAATCACAATCCACTAGTTTCTAGGCTTTTTTTCAGGCAGCCAGCAAGCTCCCTGCTGCCCATTGGGAGACTAAGTCTTCCAACAGCTTGCTGGCTGCTGGAAAAAAAGCCTAGAAACTAGTGGATTGGGATTTCACTGAACTAGGGCTGCATAAAAATCTTGGTTTACATAGGAAGAACCTGGCTAAAGAGAAATACATATACATACATACATACATACATACATACATACATACATACATACTGTTAAGTTGGGTGAATGAGGACGCAGCAAGCCAGGCAGTGAGTGACAACATCTCTTTATTGTAGGGTGGGAACCCAGCAACTGACCTAGGGAAACAGCTCCCTTTATATACCTTGCAGCTGTGGTGGTTAGCCAATCAGCTGATGGTCAGTTAGTTCAAACTTCCCGCCAAGAAAACCTATTTACATAACACTCCTCCCCTCCCAGAAGTCACTTTGGGTAACTATTTGCATACAAAGTCTCTCAGGTGACTAGGGCGTGTACGTATCCTGGTCGACCTGCGCAGTTCAGTTGGAGGGAAGGCGTCAAGCAGGTTGGAGGGACTCCCTGTCTCTCCCTGCTCCGCCAATGGAACCTCTGAGATCTCTTTGTGGGCAGTGACTTCTCCGGTCGGTCGGGCCTCATCGCGGCACTGGACGCCAGGATCGTCAGCCAAGTCCTCCGCTGCACTCGGGGTTGATGTAGTTTGTGGTTCTGGTTGGTAGTCAGGGAGCAGTTCATTGAAGTTTTCCTCGGCGTCTGCAGCTACTCGTCTCCTCAGTTGATCTATGTGCCTGCGCCAAACTCTCCCGTTCCCCATGTCTACTCTGTATGATTTGGGCCCCGTGATTTCTGTGATTGTTCCTGCTTCCCAGAGTGGGCCCTTCCCATAGTTCCTGGTGTGGACTGGAGTCCCTATGGTGAACTCCCTGAGCTTCCTCTCCCCCCCCTTGAAAACCTCGGGTGAGTAGTTGGGATTCAGCGTATCCAATACCCCTCGGAGCTTCCTTCCCATTAACAGCTCTGCCGGGCTTCGGCCTGTGGTGGTACACGGTGTGGAGTGCTGGGCTGTTAGAAATCAGTCTATTCTTTCCTGCCAGTCCCCAGGGCCTAGGCGTGAGAGGGCCTTCTTGGCCTTTCTTACAAATCTCTCAGCCTGACCATTACTAGCTGGATGGAACGGAGCCAAGAGGATGTGTCTGACCCCCAGGTCCACTAGGTACCCCTCAATTGTGTGGCCATGAATTGGGGCCCGTTGTCTGACACTAGGATGTCCGGTAACCCATGTGTGGCGAACAACTGTCTTAGTTCCCTGATGACCGCGTCAGTGGTAGTGGCCCTCATAAACTTAATCTCTAGCCACTTTGAAAATGCATCCACTATGACCATAAAGGTCTGTCCGTGAAATGGCCCAGCGAAATCTATGTGGATCCTGGACCAGGGCCCCTTGGGTCTTTCCCACTCCCTCACCGGTGCTGTCGGTGGGTCTGGCCTGGACTCTTGGCAGGGCTGGCATCTCCCCACCCACTCGGTAATGTCTACGTCCATGTTGGGCCACCAGACGTAGCTCCTGGCTAGTCCCTTCATCCGAACAATCCCAGGGTGCCCCTCATGCAATAGTGTTAAGACTTTTTTCCTTAGGCACAAGGGAACAATAACCCGATCGCCCCATGATAGACAGCCCCCTTGCATGGTTAGTTCATCCCGTTTGCTCGCGTACTGTTTAAATTCCCCGCCCCCAGTCTTCTCCAGCCACCCCCTCGTCACCCAACTTGCAACCGTCTGGATCACATGATCCTTGGTTGAGGCTCTCACTACTTCTGCTGACGTGATGGGCCCCGAGTCCAATACATCTATCAGCAGAATGGGGATGCTGGGTGTGGGGTCTTCCAGCTTGTCTGGTAGTGGGCATCGGCTGAGTGCATCGGCGTTGCCCATGTCTGCCTCCTTGGCCCTGCAGACTCGAGCGATGTGGCCCTTTTTCTCGCAGAAACAGCAGATCGCATCCCAGAACTTACAGTTGTGTCGGGAGTGTGGTCCTCCACAGCTGGCGCAGTCGTCCCTGGGTCCCCGTCGGTCCGGCCTGGACTGCTCTGTGCGGTAGATCTCCTCCTCGGACTCCCCTTCGCTCTTGGTGGTTACGGCTTCATGGTGCATGGTCACCGACCTCTGCGCTGTCCGGCCATGGATGGTCCCTTGCAGTCTCTCGGCGGCCTTTACGGACGACTCTTGGGCTCTTGCTTTGTCTAGTGCGATATGCAGGGTCAGGTTCGATCTCGCGAGTAGTCTCTTTTGTAGTCGGCCGTCCCTCAGAAAGGGTGCTGCGTGCCACCTCTGGCACGTGTGCCATAGGTTCGCCATCACGGCTATAGGGTTTCCTGCTGGAAGAAAGGGTTGGACTAGAAAACCTCAAAAGTCCCTTCCAACTCTATTACAGTATTCTATGTTCTAAAACACATTTATTAATGAATTCAAAACTGATTTTTCACATTGAGAAGGTTCCTTGGATATCTCAAGTTTGAAGACCATTGGTCTATGTTATTCAATCTTGCTAGGCTTTTTGTGCCCAATGTAACAATCTGCTGATTTACTAATTACCTTTTAACATATTTCACTGGTAGTAATGCAGCTCAGAATGCCATGTCCTTTATTTTATGGTCACAATGTATAATCATGTTTTCCTAAAAGTTTTGTTTTCATTCTTTGTGACTATTTAAAAATACCATTTTTGTTTATTACATTAAACTAATCAATGAAAGTTCCAATAAATAATACAGCATTAAATGATTGATACAAATTCATATTGATAAGTGTACCATTGAAAAAGGAAAAACAATACAAGTGTATTGTATTAAGTAACAACATAGAAAGCATAGAAAAGGAGCAACAACAAACGCTGTAAGGAAAGGAAAGAAGTGTTTCTAATCTATTTGGCAGCAACAGCAACAGCAATTTTCCTTGCAATTTCTTTGCAAACCATTCTTTCCTTCATCACATCCATACAATACTTTGCACATTATCTTTCTCCTTCTGAGATTCTTGGCTGCTCCATTCAACTGTGACTTTCTTGGTCTTCGCTTTCTCTTCGCCCATTAATTATTCTTTCATGTTCAATCCTTCTTCCTTTTCTGACTCCCTTTTTTGTACCTTTTTCTTACTCACGTTTTTAGTGTTCTTACATTCCACCCTCAGTGTATTAATGTGTCTAATATTTATTCCATCAATGCTGTCAAATCTTACCCTCCACTGTCCACAGTGCTTTAATTTTCAGATGCAGACTTGCTACAGACTCCACTGATTATTAGCTACAAATCAACCATCATGGCATTATTTATATACGACGTATCTTAGTATCTTTCTGTCAGCTCTTTGAGGTAATCCAGACCAGAAACACAATCTTTATTGTAAGGTTACATGAACAGAATCTTGCAATTCAAAGCGTATTTTCTCCTCCTTTCTCTTTATTCTTTGGGAAACTAGGGAGGGTCCCTTCTGAGATGTTTCCCGTGCCCTCCAATCTTCTGTGGGCTGAAATACACTTAATTTAAATAAGGCATGATCACCCTCCCTTCTATAACCCAAAGTAATTTCTTTATACCATTACACTTCCACATTCGTGCGATGTCTGTTCTTGATGCTTTTTTGAAGAGCAAAAATCTGTTCTGCCCATACAGGTAGCCCTCGACTTACAACAGTTCATTTAGTGACTGTTCAAAATTACAACCCCTGAAAAAAGTGAGTTATCACCATTTTTCACACTTATGGCCATTGCAGCATCACATATTCAAAATTCAGATGCTTGGTAACTGGTTCTTATTTATAACGGTCACAATGTCCTGGGGTCATGTGATCACCTTGTGTGACCTTCTGACATGAAAAGTCAATGGGGAAGCCAGATTCATTTAGTAACTGTCAGTAACTGTGTTACTAACTTAACAACTGTGGCAAAAAAGGTCATAAAATGGAGCAAAACTCACTTAACAAATGTCTCACTTAGAAACATAAATTTGGTGCTCAGTTGTAGTCCTAACTCGAGGTCTACCTGTATAGTATTTGGCATAAAGTCACTCAAATTGGTCATACTTTTATTCCTTTTCATCAGTACTTTGTCAAATACCTTCCCAGCCACACCTGGGAGAATAATCTGCTTGTAATTTTTACATTCGTTCTTGCCAGTTTCCCTTTTGGATACGGGAACAATAGCTTAATTCTTCAACTGCCAGATAAAATGTAGTCTTAAAGTGCACACACATTAAACAAGTCACACAGCCACTCCTATTTTTAACATTTCTCTAGCTATATAGTTATATCATTTCATCTTTCAAATTCCCACTTGCTAACATTTTCATTGTACTACATCCATTTTATAACTTATATGTTTATTTAAATTGATTTATTTACTACTTACCTCAGAAATATGACTTTTTTTCTCAGATACTAATGTGTAATATTAATTTCAATTCTACTCTTAAACATTCACATGTGAATTGCTAAAATATTCTTTCTACTATGCCTTAATTTCAGTTTCATCTTAAAGTATTTCATTACCTTTCTTTATACATTCCATTCACACATTAGAAGTTCTTTCACTCACTTCCAAAAGAATTTTTAATTTCAGTCAAACTTGATTTTATTTTACATTTTCCTTGAAAAGAATTCTAATATATCACAGTGAATTAACTATTTTTGTTTGCTTATCATTTCCAATCTATAAAATGCTGAGAGCCACAGAAGTATTGTTGAATACATACCCAAAAAAGCATGTCTAACATAATTTTTAAAACCTATCTTAGCTTTATCATATCACAAATATCTATGCCACCCAAATCTCAGATCATGTCTCTCTAACTGCAGTATCCTTCTATTTCCCTGGAACGCTCAGTCTTTCATCAAATTAAACAACAGAGAAGTTCAATTTCAACCATCATGACATTATTTACATTGGGCAAACCCAATCCTCCTCTTGGCATCTAGTAATATCTTACATTTAACTCACAAAGATCTTCAGCAGGTAGATTTGTTTTTGTCCATGTTTTCCATATTTTTTCTAATTTATTCAACTAGCATTTATAACTAACTAAACAAACAAACAAACAAACAAACAAACAAATGTGGCTTGTTTGCATGCAATATTTTTGTATGCAAAGATTAGTTTTTCCTCAAAAAAGCACACCTTTTTTAATGTGTAATGCTTATGCTGGCCTATACCTCTTTTAAACCCCATTGTGTTTTATTCTTATTCTGAATATTTCATGGAAGGGACTTTCATGTCTGTTATAATATGTTTGGGGAATGACTTCTATTGACTTCTATTTATGACTTCTGTCTAAAAATTCTTCCTTCAGTGTTATATATTCAGTATTGTGAATAAGTTACTTAGGTATTCACTTTTATGGATGCTTGAATACTTGGTGAAAAGATGACACAAGGTCACCCCAAAAGTACTTTTTCAAATGGCAAGTGGGCTTTCTTTGTTTTTTCCTTGAAGATGTTTCACTCTTCATGAAAGACGTTTCTTCAATTTTGACTCCAATTGCTTTTGAAAAAGTACCTTTGGGACAACCTTGACCAGGATGACTGAGAATCTCCATAGACATTATACAAGGTTGTAATTTAAACCAGAAGTACCCTGTTTCTCCCAAAATAAGACATCCCCTGATAATAAGCCCAATCGGGTTTTTGAGCGCATGGCAATAAGGCCAAGCGCTTATTTCAGGGTTAAAAAAAATGAGACAGGATCTTGTTTTCGGGGAAACACGCTATGTGTAATAGAATTCATATATAATATTTTGGAAAACAGACCCAGGAACACTGCTGCCTACTAGACTGAACAATCTCGTGAATGTTCAGTTGATTTTTTTTAAATACAACATTTAATCACCTGCTGTTACTTATAACCTCAATTAACATGATTCTGATATAAATTACCAACCCTCCTAGTTGCATTATGCAACTTCTAAATTCTCTAAATAATTTTAGAGCAAAACTTCAAATATAACTTATCCAGCCTAATATTTGCTTCTGACCTTATTAATTACATGTTGTACATAAGTGGACTATATACCAGTTAATTAATATGCTCTAGGGAATTGTATCAAGGCATTGGAAAATGCAAAGCATAGCTCCTTTTAACTATTTTGCAATGAAATATATAATTAGACATAACATTTTTTGGCAGAAATGGTAGACTACCAATTCTAAAAAATTAATGAGCATGCTTTTAGCTAATTAAGTCATTCAGTTTCAAATTATAAAATTCCACCCACAATTTTACCTCATCCAATATTTATCTGTTTATAATCTTTTAGCTAGGTAACAAGCATACACTGCTTGTTGGCAATGTCTCATATTGTTTTATAAAAATATCAGTTGGCATTGAATGTTTGAGCATGTTTTGCATAGCAGAGGTGTTGACATGAGTTACAGTAGTACTGTTGGATACACCCATCCTAAAAAGAACATGTAAAAAGGGTTATGGATCAATCTCATGCAATATGCCAGCATTGGTGGGGCATATTGTAATATATAATTTTATATTATATAAAAACACATACAGGCAGTCCTCAACTTACGACCACAATTGAGCCCAAAAGCTGTGTTGCTAAGTGATAAATTTGTTAAGTGAGTTTTGCCCCATTTTATGATTTTTCTTGCCATATTTGTTAAGTGAATCACTGCAGTTCTTAAATTAGTAACACAGTTGTTAAATGAATCTGGTTCCCATTGACTTTGCTTGTCAAAAAGACTGCAAAAGCTGATCGCATAAATATGAACCAAATATCAAGCATCTGAATGTAAATCACGTGACCATGGGGATGTTGCAATAGTCATAAGTGTGAAAAATGATTATAAGTCATTTTTTTCAATGCCCTTGTAACTTTGAACAGTCACAATGAACTGTTGTAAGTTGAGGACTACCTGTAATCTTTGTCTCTCTTGGCTACTTCCAGTTGCACCCCACATGTTTTCGCACTGATGGTGTTACCTAGTTGGGTAATGAAATGTTTGCAAGCAGACATTTCAGAGAGCACCACAGACTCCATTACAATATATTTCTGCATTTCTTTGGCTTTTCTATGTAACACTGGTTGGAATCTGATTCTAGAATGTTTATAGGAACACATAAGCATGAATTTTCCACAGAAATGGGAATCTGCTGCACAGATTCAGAAGAATATTATATTGTTGCTCCATCACTTTCCAGGGCAGCAGAATTTTATTTTATTTTATTTTTTTAAAAAAGAGAGCATACCAAACACAGGAGCACAACCACAAGTTCCTACTAAGAATGCCAGAAAAATATTTCTGGCATCACTATCCATACCATAACATTGGCAATTTAGTAGGTTCAACTTAGAAACTGGTAGAAAGTACAGACAGATGGAGTGATGAGCTTCTTCAAAGGTCTGTTGCTGCTGGGACCATTTCTTGTCCTCTGCTTCATCTCCTATTGGGCTTCTTTCTGGCCTTCCTGGTGTTTTACCTGTTCTGGTTTCAATTGTTGTGGCTTCAGGCACCTGTAGCTCTCTGCAGTTTTCCTTCTAGTTGTAGATACTTCTTCCAACTCTACAAAAACTGGAAAAAAAACTTCCAGATATCTTGATAAAGAAACTTATATGATACCAATATTATATTACCAAACTGGTAAGAAACCCTTATTCCCCCCCGCCCCCCTCATATTTCTATGTATTTCTCAGCTGTACTCACCTTCTCCTAGTTTTGAACCAAGAGTATTCAGGTCTCTTAGTATAAATAGATGGGGGTATTTCCACAAAGAGTTCAATCCTTTCTTTCTTCCAAAAAGTAGTAACATGATCTCTCAGGAAAGGCTGCTCATTTTAGAATGTTCTTCATTGTAGAAACACTGAGCAAAAATTGTATACACCAGGATGGACAATGTCTGAAATGCTACAGGTGACAACTCAATCTTCTCAGTCTCTTGAAAACCACAAGAGATCATGCTGACAACAAACTTAAGGACTTTGAAGGTTCTTTTTCATTTTGGAGTTAGAATTAAAAAGTAAGGCATTTATGTTTATTTACACCCTTAATTCTTCCTGTTTGAAATCTGGTGCTAAAGTTTTGGGCTTTCTAGGATAGTGGTGGTCTTAAGAATAGAAATGATATTAGTTTGGCTCCCAGACACCTCAGATGTCTATTCTTACCCATAATTTTGAAAGCCAGTCAACAAAAAACAAAATGCTGTCAAAAATAATTTTGCCACCAAATTTTGAAGTGTTGTAATTTAAGGGCATATTGAAACATACTGTCTCGGGAGAATCAATACGATTAAAATAACAAAGAGAGCAGAATTTGAGGTAAAATAATAACGATAAGAACACTCTTACTGTCTCGGGTTGTTACAGTCTAGACACAATATATTTTTTTTACAGCTCCTTAATTCAAGAAGAAATTGGAAAGTTTACAAAAAAAATAGAGAAGGTGTTTTGAGAAGAGTTTGGATGATATTCAGAAACTGAAATAACAGCTAGCATCTCCATATGACAAACTTGGAAAAGAGGAAAACAGATTTTTGGGAGATAATCTCTTACATGTCTTATGCGGTGAGCAATGAAATCTGCTTTCAGGGGGGAAATGTTTTGTACCCTTAAAGTTAGTAAAACTAATTCAACATATAGACAATAGACAAACTAACCTGAGTCACTAAAGTAAAACAGGAAACTCAAATGAGTCATGGGATTGGATGATGGACTTTCTCCCCCAATTTAGAAATAACATTTAGTCCAAACTAGCAATTTTGTTGCTGGTGGTATTATATGTCCCTGGTAACACAGTTGCCTCATTTGATCCAAAAAGCATTCTTACAGCCCACTTCCTGTTTTTTTTAATGACTCTTAAATAGTGACAGTCCCCAGCTGGAGTTAAGTGGATTGGTATGCATTAAACATCTATGGTCACAAAACCTTGCCTCTGGCCATGTTTTCCTACGCAATTGCTTATGAAGTGCAATCATAGGAAAATTTTCCTTTAAGTGATCACTTCCTGGAAAACTGCCTAGCCAGTCATTATTCCTTCTAAATAGATGGAGTTTCCAGTTAGCATATTGAAGGCCTACAGGTCCAGAATGCCCCTTCAAGGAGAAAATACTCCCTTGTACAACACACTTGCATATGGACAACCGGCCAGGGGAAGAAAGCCAGAGGAAGAAAGCTACCCCATTTTCCTAGTATCAACTAGTTATGCAACATGTTTTTGCAGGGAGGTGTAGTAATTTTAAGAACCTGCAAGAAACATGTTTTTACTGAAAAATGACACTGATTTAAAAAAAGATTTTAAAAAGATATGTGAACACCTAAGAATATAAGAGGAAACCTGCTCGATTAGGTCAATTGCTCATCTAATTCAACATATTATTTCAAATTGCCTTCGGAAGTTGTTGCTGCCCCATCACTGAAGGCTTTTAAGAAGAGATTGGATAGCCATTTATCAGAAATAGCATAGGTCTCCTGCAAGAGCAGAAGATTGGACTAGATGACCTCCAGAGTGCCTTCCACACTGTTACTAATTCAACATATTATTTCTTATAATGGCCAGTAAAATGCATTCTAAAAAGTCGTAAACATGGATTCAGGCAGAGGTAGGTTTCAGCAGGTTCTGACCAGTTTTGGAGAACCGGTAGCGGAAATTTTGAGTAGTTTGGAGAACAGGTAGTACAAATTCTGACTGGGTCCTGCTCCCATCTATTCTCTGCCTCCTGAGTCCCAGCTGATTGGGAGGGAATGGAGATTTTACAGTATCCTTCCCCTGCCACGCCCACCAAGCCATGTCACGTCCACCAAGCCACACCCACAGAACCGGTAGTAAAAAATTTTGAAACCCACCACTGGATTCAGGATCATTAACTTTCTTCCACTATAGCTTCCAGGCATCTCTTTGTTTATTTATACAGCTGCTCATCTCACAGAAGTGACTCTGTGTAGAGTTCTCAACAGAGATGTACTGTCTACCATTTTACATGGTACAAATACCTGAAGCTCCACTGGTAATTTTTTGGTCCACAAGAAAAGTTGCATCTGTGGTTTCCTGAAAAGATCTGCCAGTTTGTCTTTACTTTAAATTTTTGTTGAAAATGATCTAAATCCAGGGATATATCTGCTTTTCAATTTTTCATCTAAACTTCATCCACACCTTTTGTGTTCATGAATCAAAATTCATCTGATTTGTCTCCTAAAAAAATAGCTTAGCATAAGTTTTATGCCTTCAGAGGTAAGGACATCACCAAAAGCAATTAATTTTGGTACATTTTCACTATTTAATGAATCAATGGTCCAGCGGTCCCGTGAGTTCTATAGTTAGATTCTTGATTGAAATATATTGAATCACTTATAATGCTTCATTGCTTGTCATAAAGTAGTTTGCCCTATGCTTCTCAGTTCTTTTATTACTATTAAATTAAATTTTTATCCCACTTTATTACTTTATAAGTAACTCAAGGCAGTGAAATTCCTAACTCCTCCTTCCTCATCCTATTTTCCCCACAATAAGAACCTTGTGAGGTAATTTGGGTGAATGACTGGCCCAAGGTCACCAACTGGCTTTTGTGCCTAAAATGGAATTAGAACTCACAATTTCCTGGTTTTGGGGCCACCATCTTTAACTACTACATCAAACTGGCTCTCTCTTAAATAAACTTTTATTGAATGCTTGCATTTCTTTGGTCAACTTTTTGCTTTATTTGGATAGGTTTTTGTTACATATGTAAATAGCAAGTGAAGCCAGGAATGTAGGCTTCACTCAGGTCTGGGTTTAGCTGGACATTTGCAAGTCCACCGCTGATTGGTGGATTCAAATGGGGCCCACCACTGATTGGTGAATTCAAATGGTGGGAAAAGTAAAGCATTGTCAGTGGCTGAATCGGTGGGACAGCTCCCTTTAAAAGGGAGCGCTGCCTGCTAAGCCTTTAAAGAAGTCACTTACTTAAATAAAGAGCTGACGTTACTGTCTGTCATCCTGCTTCTTCATTGCGTCCCATAATCTAACAGTTTTCTAGTTTTTGAAGGAAGTCTTTTGACCTCCAGTTGCTTTTTAATAATTTAACACTAATCATTATGGCATCCTTTTGGTCTTCATGATACATTTCCTTGTGAGAGATACACATTCTAATTCAATAATTGAATTATTTTTCTTTTGAATTATTATTATTTTGAATGATTATCCTAACATTCTGAGACATTTCATTCTCTAGTTCTACATTTTCATTTTTTTAAAAAAAAAACTTGATTCTTTTTAACTTTAATATGAGCGTATTGCCATTTTTTTGGAGGGGTGGGGTGTAGTTTCCTTATTGAATAATCATATGAACGTAACATTTGAAATGAATGTTACATAAAAATGTTTCTTTTTAAAAAAGAGTAAGTGTTCATATGAACTTTGCGCCCGCTTCTTGACAGACATACCAAACCACTATCCGACCACTGTGTCATGTACAGCAGTCTTTCTGTAATGGTCCTCAGTTGTGTACATAATTTTGTAATGTCCTTTTGGTAATACAATGTGATGTTCATGACTTCTTCATCTGCCATTTTCAACAATGTGGAAAATGTGAGGTTATGATTAACTTTTTTTCAACATACCACAGTGGCTGGCAACTAAGGAAATTCAAGTACACTTTTACCACCCACAGTTTTTGCTGCAAGATTGAAATTCACAAAATATGGACAAGCTAAAGTCAAGTGATGTAATATTGCCTTTGATCCAATAAAGTAAAGGCAACAAAGTTACTGTTTTCAATTTAAAATGGAAAACTGGGAAATATTAATTATTATATATTAATAATATTATATAATATTATATAATTAATAATATTAATTATTAATTATTGGAATAAATCTTAAATATATCTTGTCCTTTCTGTAACTTAACAGTGCCAAAATTAACATGACATATGCTTCTGTGCATTGCTCAATGGAATGTCAATGAATAAGAACATATAAATTTATGTTTTTGATTTTAAAAGTTTTCCTTTTTACCTGAAGCTAAATTAAGGATGCTTGACGAAAGAAAGTTTTCTTGGTCACGTTAATTGTTCCTTCAAATATTCTTTGCTTATTTAAGATCTTACTTATTTTACCTCAAATCTTTATTCAGTGATAGATTGTTTGTTTACTTGTTTGTCTGCTTAACGTGATATGATATTGGCTATTCTACTACAATTTACAATAAAAATAATAAATTTGAGACATTAAAAACAGCAGAAGTTACAACTGAAATGAAAAAGTACAGTAGGATTAATAATTAAAATTAATAGATAAAATCAGCAGTTAATGTTTTAAGGGCCTTTTAAAAATGTTTTTTAATGTTAAAAAATGTTTTAAGGGCCTTTTAAAAAGCAGCTTGTTCTTGCTTGTCCATTCTACAAGAAGGGTATTTCAAAAAGTACAATATTCTGAAATGATCCTGGGCAAGAATACAGATACAATCCATAAAGTAAGGGGGAAAAAAAGGGAGGGAGTAACACATTTGAAAGCAGGCAAACTCTCTTGGGAAGATTATTTCATTTTCTTTCCCAATTCAGTACCTATTTTAGATGTTTTCACTTAATCAGGGGCAAGACATAAGAATGTATGCAGTCATTACTAAGGCAGAGATCACCAGCTTGCAAAAATGCTACAGGCTTGGTCAGAAATGTATTCATTTGGGAGTCAGGATTTGTAAGAGATGAAGCAACATTGCAATTCATGCTAGTATAGTTTTTTTTAAAGGTTTGGGAATTCCCTTCTGCAGACATTCACTCAACTACTTAGCTGCCTGTTGGTTGCTGGAGATGATGTATTCTGGTCTTTTTTATTGCCTCTTTTGTATGATGTGTACATGTGGTTTATTTCTCTGGATCTATTGATGGTTGATCAGGGATTAAGCAAGGATTAACACCAGATAATACCAATACCACAAAAATCTGATGATTTAAATGGTTTTTTTAAAATTGAGTACAGGTGGTAGTTCTCATAAAGATAACATTTTATACATGAATGCAGTGGCTTTTGTGGTTTAGGATGATGGGTTGACATCAGCAAGCCCACGTTCAAGACCCAAGTGCTGCTGCATGACGGGATGAGCTCCCATCATTTGCTCCAGCTTCTGCTGACCTAGCAATTTGAAAGCGAGTAATCACAAGTAAATAGATAGGTACCACTTTGGGGGGGCACATTAATGGAGACATGAAGCCCCCAACCAGATGTCCCCAGGCACAGTGATGTCACTAACTAATCCTTTCAACTCAGAAGCACCTCAGTGCTTCCAACACGAACAGGAGCAAACATTTTATACCAGTGTTTCTACCTTTAAACATTCTGTAAATTTAGTTATGACTTTCCAAATATGCTGAGTAAATCAGAGACAGGCCAAAGTATTTGGAGAGACAAAGCTTCTGTAATAATTTGCAAGCACCATTAACTTTTGAATCTATAGAAGGATATAGTGTTAAGAAAAATGGCAGTGTTGAAAGTATGTGCCATTAAACAATAAAATAGAAGAAAATCTCTTTCCTTAGATCCTTGTGGTTTTCTTATTGATCTAGATGAAAATATTTAACTTTACATTGAACTAAACAAAATTTCTCAAATATATTACAACTGAGTGATTAATTGTAGCCTTGAAAGGGTCCTAATTATTTTGAATGGGTTTAAGTATTCTACTATTGTAATGGTAACAAGTGTTCTGTCAAATTCATACAGAACAGAAGGAACAAATATATTTGAAATCAATATATAAACTGTGTATGTACTGTATATAAAATATGTACCAGGTGTTCTTCCATGTGTTTTAATATGTTATTTCAATGTGAGAAGACTATTATCCAAAATCTTAATATCCTGAAAGATGAAGTTGCTTGTTAGGAATGTTTTATTAAACCCATTGGACATGCTTGATTACAAAAGTAACAAACAAGCTTTCCAATATGGATATTTTTGGTTTTTCTGAAACTGTTCCTGTAGTGTGCCATGAGACTAAGGGGTAGTTGTTTTTCAAATTGTGCATCCAAACCACAAGTGAAAAATCACAGTTTCCCCTACTTTTTCATTTTGCAAAATATTTAGTACTCATCCCATGCCTTCTGTTTAACATTTTCACCAAAAAAAATCCATATAAATTACTTTCACATGGTTAAAAAAAATATCAAGTATAGAAATGCCTTAGGATAGTCATCAGGATACGTCACAATTGCAGTGTAGTATATACAGAGTATATGATTAACGAATGATATAAGAAGAAGCACTTGTGGAATGAAATTGTCACATAAATGACATAAATCACAGTGGAATTTTGTCCATTCTATGCAAAGTCCATTGAGAGTTTGTTGTTTATAAATTTTACATTTAAATGAGTTGGAAATGTTGTACATACTTAACTGTGGTAAGACTCAATTAGTCATTCATCTTTATCCAAAATTTCTGAAAAACTTGGGAAATCAAATTACTGAACAATGTTCAGTAATTTAATCCTGCTGTTAGTTTATTGCTTCTCTTTCCTAAGACTTTAAAGGTCTTGCAACATCAGATTCTTTAAGATATTTTTGGTTGCCACAAAATTTGGAAAATCAAAGTATGTCTTTCTTTGGATCAGTATTATTGAAAAGTAATTACACTGGCTGCCGAATTAAAACAATAGCAAAGCTTTGGCAGCAGAGGTAGTATTCAGCAGGTTCTGACCAGTTCTGGAGAACCGATAGCGGAAATTTTGAGTAGTTTGGAGAATCGATAAATACTACCTCTGGCTGGCCCCGCCCCCATTTATTCTCTGCCTCCCAAGCCCAGCTGATTGGGACGAAATGGGGATTTTGCAGTAACCTTCCCCTGGAGTGGGGAGGGAATGGAGATTTTACAGTATCCTTCCCCTGCCACGCCCACCAAGCCATGCTCACCAAGCCATGCCACACCCACCAAGCCACACCCACAGAACTGGTAGTAAAAAGTTTTGAATCCCACCAATGTTTGGCAACCCTGAAATTATTTCTGTTCAGAACCAGTCATCATAATTTAATACTCTATCCTTGGTGTGCTTTTAAACCATATATTAACAATGCTGTGCAAATGGAGGAGTGCAGCTTTGCAACTGAATTTCAGCTTAAGAGCTACAAAACAGAGCAGGAGTTGCCTGAGATTTGAGGGTCAAATCTGCTCCTAAAAAAAAATTAAAAATTTAATTACTGATCCCCCCAAACAGCCTAATGTAAATTGTTTTAATCTTTGGCCAACTGAACATATTATTATTTCTATACTATGCTATGCTATGCTATGCTATGCTATGCTATGCTATACTATACTATACTATACTATACTATACTATACTATACTATACTATACTATACTATACTACACTACACTACACTACACTACACTACACTACACTACACTACACTACACTATACTATACTATACTATACTATACTATACAAACAGATATAATATCCTCTAGATGGAGCTAGATATTTCTCAAAACATCAGCCCCATAATAGTTTATCTTCTCTTCTGCACACAGTGAGTATTGCAATCTTCCTGTGTTTCTTGACTAACAGAGCGTGGAAAGTCGTAATGTTACAATCACAGTGCAGGATAATTTATAATAAATGTCCTGGACTGTGTAGGTGAAGGAGAGGGCAATCCCCTCTTTGCTATTTTCAACAGCAGCAGCTCTGCATTCATCATAATATGGATATGAACTCTCCATCATCACTTTCCTAAATGAAAACAGTCCTCTGGCTTTCCCACGGCAGCAAGATTGGGCTGTCGACTTTATTTTGCTCTCATTTCACTTAATTCCTTCCTTGAAGTACGGCATCAAATACAAATACCACAACAGAATAGTCACCAGTGTCAGTTTTCTATGCCTGTCTTGAAATTTCCTTAATAATGCAATATCTTGCATTGCCTGGTTAGCTACTGCAATGATTCATTCATTGTATCATCAGCTATGAGTCAAAAAACCTTCTTTAATTTTTGCTTACCAGTAGCCTTACCTTAAGTTGGTCTTACTCAATTTGTTTCATTTAGATTTTTTTTTTTTTACTACAATTCTCCCCCATTCCAAACCAGCTTTAGGAGATTTATAGTTCAGTCCATCTAGTTGGCAATAGACTTAGGTTTTTCTAAGTACAGTTAATCCATAAGCTTGTATTTACATACTTACTGGTGTTGTGTATGCGTGCATGTAAATCCTTCAACTCAGATCTGACAAGTGCCTGAAGTTTTCAGAATTGATTTGCCAGTGACGCTTCCTAGATAGCGATAGAATTTAAGAGGCTGAGAGGCCACCCAACTGAAACATTGTGATTCTGAGCAGCAAACAACAAGAAGAAAAACAGTAAACCAAGTCCCCAAGCCTCCAAACGTAACATTAAAATTGAAACATGCACATTATATAAATTTAAAATACAAAACATAGCAATGAGAGTCAAGCAATTTAATAGAAGAACCAAAAAAAAAAAGAATTCATCTCAATTGACCTTAAAGCCTGGCCTTAGTGGTTTTTCTAAAGATGAAAAGAGTTGGGGACTATTGTATATTGATGAGTGGGGTGGGGAGAGATTGTTCCAAGAGAACAGGGACAATCAGGAAAAAAAAGGTACATCTCCTATAAGATGGCAAGATTTAGATTCAACCAGAAGCGTTGCAATAAGACAGTCGGGGAATTAGCGGGCTCTGATGAGCTTTGCGAAAACCCGGACTGACAAACCACTGCCGAGGGGTCTTTGGATCAGAACCATCCTATAGGGACGGGGAAGAAGGAGAGGCACCTCGGAAGACCAAGAGGAACAGGCAAGTTCCTCGAAGGTCAGAGGAATCTCTCTCCGATTCGGCGGCAGAGGCGGCAGCCATTGCGGCTGTCAAGAAGCTGGGGCAACCGGACTGAGTATTGAGCAGGAGCGGTGAATGCAACGGAGTTTTTGAAACCGGGTGAGTGACAGCCAACCCACAGGCAAAATAACAACAACAAAAATTATTTTAAAACCTGAAAACCACAGCGTAAAACTAGTGGCTGATGGGCATTGGGAAAGAAAAGAAGATGTAAGCAGAATTTAAAGGGACAAAAACCTGAAAAGAAAATTGATTTTTGAATAAAATTAACTGGAAAATTTTAAGAATTAGAAGAAACAACCCCAAAATTGGCTAAAGGATTGGAAAGAAAATAAATAGATCCTTTCTTGTTGAAGACTAAGAAAAATAAAAGACAGTTGGATATTAAGCCCTGCAACAGAAGTGCTTTATACCTAAAAAAAAAAAAAAGAGGGGAAAAATATTGTTTAATTTGGACTGGACTATAAAACTGATTTGGTATTTTTAAAGTTAAAAAGAAGAAAAAAGAAGCTAGATTGTTAACAAAGATTGATACAAAATGGACACTCTGTTAAACAATTAAGAGAATTGTGGATTCTAGAGAGACATCTTCAGGAGAAAAAAGAGCATTGCAATTTGGAATATTTGTTTTGGAAAACTTTGAATTATATCAGTGATAATAGCCGTGAGAACTTTTGGGAAGATTGCTTTGTCTGCAAACAGCTTGACTTTGGGAAAAAAAAGAAAAAAGAAAACAACGGAACTTTTAAATCTGGAACAATACTAATATAGAAAGAATAAAATGGTGCAGGAAATTAGAAAAAAGATGGAAATGATGTATTCGTCCTGGAAAGTGGAACTAAGAGGAATAATTACGATGCTACATGGAGAATCGAAACTTGAGGATCCAAAAACTGAGAGAAAGCATGTTCAAGCTGACAAGGAAACAAAGATGGAGAAGCAAGACACAGAGCCTGAAAACAAAGAAGAAGATAAAGACAATGAGATTAATTTTGGAAAACTAATTGGATATATGGATAGTAATAATAAAAAGGAGGTTTTTAGAGATTACATTGGAATTAACAATGGAAAAAACAGAAAAGGCAGAAAGAGACAAAGAAGGAGAGAAGGGAGAAATAGAAAGAACACCAAAAAATTAAATGATTACACTGAGATTAACAGTGAAAAGAAAAATATTGTCACCGCTACCGGCTTGGGAGAACCGGGCCGAACCGGGAGGAACCCACCACTGGCCCTCTCTAAGCGGTTTACAGAGTCAGCATATTGCCCCCAACAATCTGGGTCCTCATTTTACCCACCTCAGAAGGATGGAAGGCTGAGTCAACCTTGAGCCGGTGAGATTCGATCTGCCAAATTGCAGACAGCTGGCAATCAGCAAAAGTATCCTGCAGTACTGCATTCTAACCACTGCGCCACCGCGGCTCTTATGTAAAGGTCAGAATAAGCATATGCAGCTAGCAGTCAGCTGAAGTAGCCTGCAGTACTGCACTCTAGCTACTGCGCCACCTCAGCTCCTAAAAACAGTACATAAAAATTAAAAAGTTAGAATTAAAATTTCAAAAAAAAATTTTTTTTTTTTTTTTACAGGGAGGTAAGAATAATAAAGCCTCTCAAAGAAATCAATTGAAAAGGTGAAGGGAGAGCCCTCAGGGCACCAACAAGCCCCACCGCTGCATGCTTTTTGGGCTCTCCACACAAGGTCTCAGAGCCATGTTTTAAACTCCTTTCTGGAAGGCCAGACGGGTGGGGGCCTGACTCATCTTTAGGGGAAGGATATTCCACAGAGCAGGGGCAATGGCAGAGAAGGCTCTGTTTCTAGACCCTGCCAATCAGAAGTTGCAGTAGTTCCAACTGGGAGCTGATCCAGAGCAGGACTTCCTGGTCCAGGAATGGGGGCAATTGGTGCAGAAGATATTATTGTGCAAAAGCCTTCCTGTCCCCAGATGCCACCTGTTCTTCAAGAAAGAAACTGTGAATCTAAGAGAGTCTAGGAAAATGATGGTGAACCTTTTCGGCACTGAATGCCGAAAAGGGAGCACACGTGTAGCACCAAGTTCTGAAAAGGGAGCACTTCTCACCAGGAATGGATTCTACTTACCTTTACTACTAGTTCGCATTGTGCCCGCGCGTGTGCACTCGCTTAGCTCACACACATGCACACTCTTCTGTGCATGTGCAGATCACTTATGATGACATTCGGGTCAGTGGGCGGAGCCAGTGGTGAAATCTAAAATTTGTTACTACCAGTTCTGTGGGAGTGGCTTGGTGTGTGTGGGGGGTAATGTGACTGGGTGGGCGTGGCCAATTTTTTACTTTTAAAACCATTTTTTACATGTAAAACCATGTAAAAAATGCTTTCAAAAGGCTCTGACGATCCCAGAGGAGTTGCCTGATCGTCAGAGGGTTTTTAAAAAACCCTCTGCCATCAGGCAACTCAGCTGGGATCGTCAGAGCTTGGATCGTCAGAGCCATTTAAAAGAAATAAGTTTTTTTCTTTTAAATGGCTCTGATGATCCAAGCTGAGTTGACTGATTGGCAGGCAACTCAGCTGGGATCTTCAGAGCTTGGCTCGTCAGAGCTTGGCTCATCAGAGGCATTTAAAAGAAAAAAAGCCTCTGATGATCGCGCGGCTCAGCTGGGCGTGGGGGCGGGGACAGGGATTTTTGCTACCGGTTTTCTGAACTGCCCACTGCCATAGCTACCTACTCACCCGAGCAGGTCCGAACCGGGAGCATTTCACCCCTGGGCGGAGCCTCCTGCCAGGTTTACTAGTGGTTCTTGCGAACCGGTTCAAACTGGGGGCAACCCACCACTGCTTCACACGCTTGTCAGAGCTGTGACCAGGAAGAGGGGTTGCCCATGGGGCATGCATGTGCCGGATAGCGTACTTCTGGTTTCCATCACACACATGTGCGCCGGCCAGCAAGTCTTCCGGTTACTGCTGTGTATGTGCATGTGCCAATCAGCTGGCTGGCACGCATGCTCATGCCAGAAAATGGAAGACCAACTCTTCCTGTTTCTGGCACTGCCACACGCACAAAGGCCAGATCATCATGCGTGCATGTGCACCAGAAACCCAGAAGAGGAACGGGCGATGACGCGCATGCCAGGCAACATGCATCTGTGTGCCACTTTGGGCACGTGTGCCATAGGTTCGCCATCACGGGTCCAGGAGAACACCCCTGCTCATGTACGAACTCTGAATGCGATAGTGCTCCTCTATCCAGAACCAAAGATGGAAACCCCACAACTCTCAGTTGTGTGGGTCCCAAAACCTATTAACCTCTTGGTCTTGACAAAGAACAAGTAATAGTGTTAACCACAAGACATTTCCATTCATGTCCATACATGAAAGAAGGATTTACTTACTTCCAGTCTCCATTTCTGTGTTTATAACCTGGGTGTGTGTGTGTGTGGTGGGGCAACTTTTCGAACTGTTATATAATGTCAATCAGGAAATTGTTTGTTGTTATAAGGAGCTTGGCCATGATAAAATATTTTTTAAAAAAAAACAAAATATCAAAAAAAAAAAAGAGTGTATTTTGGCTCTTTACTTCCATTGCTTCAATGGAGTGAAGGAACTGTTTCCTTTTGCATGGACACACTGTTCCAAATGATGATATTCTTCACATTGTGTCAGAGTGTGCCATCAGATAAAGAGAAAATGTTACAGAGTATAAAGCACATTGTTGAGATAAGGTTTTGCAATCACATGAGCTCTTTTAAATTAGCCTCCACCAACTTGATGTCCTGTAAAGAAGCTTCCCCCCACCTCCAAAAAACCCTTAGCTCCCTCCAGATTATTTTTCCTCTGGGAATGCAATACATCTGGAGGATATTAAGTGAGATAGATTGGACTACAGGGCAGTAACTACAATCTTGTTTGCAGGATCACAATTTCACTCTCACTGTACATTAAAAAAAAAAAAATGGGGAGAGTTCATACGGCACCACCAAACATATTTGGTTCTTCGTTCACAGTCTGGCAGCCACCCAGAAACCAACGCTGGAACTTTTGTGGGAATTGTCTGGAATCCAAAGAAGCAATAGTGAAACTAGGAAAATTGGGAAAATCTAACCATTACCCCAGATATGTGTGTGCAAATTGTATCAATAATTTACTTTAGGTCATAAATTTCTAGATGAATCAAGAAGGGCTGCCTACCATGATGGTACCTTGGTTCATGTGATGGCTCCCCAGGAGTGTAGTTCCCATATATTTTTATACTTTCCAATAACACTTGATCTTGGCACTTTTCTCCGCCTGATATTTTTCTATCGCTGCATCATTCAAATCACAAGAAAATTACTTCTGTTTGGAGAATGGTATTTTCTCATCTGTGTTCTCTGAATTTCTCATACTGGCATTTCCCACAAGCTGAAATCTTTCTAAACAAATATTTTTGATCTGTTTTAAGGTGGTCTTACATACTCTATCTTTCATACATTTCCCTTCTCCCACAGTTGGCATGAAATTACACATTATCGCTGTATTATGATCGCTGTATTATGTATTATGTACAAGGGTTGACTACTAGAATGCTGGCCTTAGTATTATTTATTTATTTCCAACATTTATTATTTCTATAAATAATTCAAGACAGTGAGTGAACATACCTAGTACTTCTTTCTCCCCCTATTTTCCCCACAATAACCACCCTGTGACATGAGTTGGACTCAGAGAGAGAAACTGGTCCAAAGTCACCCAACCATCTTTCATGCATACAGTGGAACTAGAATTCAGTTTCCTGGTTTCTAGATCAGCACCTTAGCGATCAAACTGATTCTACTAATGTGTTTATCAATTTTTACATAGTCTAGTAGAAAAGTTATTAGCAGAAAATAATTCTCAGGAAAGTGTTTTTTTTTTTTAAAGGAGCTAGGCATGTACATGCATGTAGAATTCTTGGAATAGCTTTTAAAACAGCTATGCAACTTACAAAAACATGGAGCTGCTTTAAATATGTGGGAGGGGGAGTGTTAGTATACACACTGTGTTCCAATTAAATTGATGACTTTAAAAATAGCAGTCTACCTTAACAAGCTTGAGGCCCTTAAAAACCTTTGTAGGAAATAAAGATTTCTTCCAACCATTTATTAATACCAACCAATTTCTCATAAAACCACCCCTTACTACCAAGGCAGACCTGTAGTAAAACCAGGAGTGGCAGCAACCAACTAGGAAATATTTCTGTTTGGAGAATAAACAGAAATGGATCTGGGACTTTCTGCATGTAAAATTTGCTTTGCAAATGACCTGTAGCCTTTTCTTTGTGGAAAAAACAACAACCTCTAAGCAGATGTCATCAGTGAAAATTTCCTGCTCTTTATAAAAGATGGCAAACAATTAAAGTTTTCTGAAGAAGCATTTTCAGGAAAATCTCAATTCATAGGAAAGAAACTTCAGGAAATAATTGCCATGACCCAAAGTCTGACTTTGCATGAAGGCAAAAGGACAAATGGACATCAGTCCAATGGGTAGCCAACATAGATTATCAGTGTTAGAATGGATGTCAAAAAAAAAATAGAAATGATTTTTCTATACAAGTTAGCTGAATAGTTTGATCTAGTGATTAATATACCAGGCTAGAAACCAGGAGATTGTGAGTTCTAGTCCTGTTTTAGGCATGAAAGCCAGCTGGGCCAGTCACTCTCTCTTGGGCCCAATCCACCTTACAGGGTTGTTGTTTTGGGGACAATAAGAGGAGGAAGCTGTGTTGGATATGTTCAGCACGTTATTTGTAAAAAAATATATAAAGGGGAAATACAAAAAATAAAATAAAGTAAAATATAAAATGCTGGCAAATCAGGTGAAACTAAAAGAATGTTGACCCAAAGTTATTGTTCAAAAGGCAAGTGGACTTCCTTGGTTTTTCTTTGAAAACATTTCACTTCTCATCCAAGAAGCTTCTTCGATTCTCGGATTTGGGACAACTATTACCTGGATGACTGAGAATTTTCCTAGACATCAGAATGTTGACTAAAAATAATGGTATTGCTCCAGTAATGCAAAATCACTCCTTAAAAGAGGAAATGATCTCATCAAGCACCAGTTTGTCTCTCCCTTTCCTTCTTTTTAGATTAAACACCTTTTTCATAATCAATTGTTGACTTATCTCAGTCAAGTTCCTGTTTATTCCCCTCCCACTCATTCATTATTGACCTCAGGCAGTCATTCCTTTAGAACATAACTGTATAAGTAGATTGCTTATTCTAGGAGAAAGGGGAATTATTGCTGGCCATTATCAGCATCCAGATAGCATTCCATTATGATGGATGTAGAAAAACAAAAAGAAAAAGGTGTGAACACCAGTTATTATTCAAGTATAACCCACTCTATTTTAATAGATCTCAAAGCAGGCTATAATCAATTAAAAGAGAGCGAGGGGAAAAAACTATTGAACAACATGTGTTTTGGTGAGCATTTTTTGTCCCTCCTTGGATGTTGGTGTCTTCCAGTCCTGAAACAACAGCAAGGTCATGTAGATACAAGATGATCTAGTCTAGCAATGTTGTTTCAACCAAAAGTGGTTGTCTCTCATCAGGAAAGAATGGAAATGCCCCACCAAAGCTGATTAGCCTTGCTTGTCATTCATGAGCTGTTCTTGTGGAATTCTGATACTTTTTATTTGTTAGATAAAGAAGGTGATAATAGCTGGTTACAAGCAGAGGATCGCATGAGATAGAACAGATAAGAGGAGCACCCAGACTGTTTGAGGGGAACCATGATGCCAGTCTGTTAGGTAACTTGCCTTTGGCTTTGGTGCTTGCATCACTCCAGTTTCCCACAAAACAATAAACAGAGACAAGGGTGTACCATCATCAGCTGATGAGAGGTGGTAATTTTGTAAGGCTATTAGAGACTTTTTATAACCTCAGAACTGGGATTCCTGACTAGTGATCTCAACAGGGTCTTGATACCCTTTACTTGAAATTACCTTGGGGGAATTTTTGGAAACCTTTCATAATAATTGGGGCATCTTATAAAGTGCTTATTGTTGAAGCTCTGGGTGTTTGAAAAGGAACAAGGGTGAGGCTGGTGACAAAATGTGCATTGCAACACCAAGTCTGCCCCTTTTGTGCTTGCTTTGCAGTGTCACAAGCATATAAAGGGATGGAAGTTGTGACATGATGTTATGACACACATTTCATTATTTTGACAAAAACTTAATTTGCTATGGATACCATTAACCTAAGCTTTCGCACGCAACAGTCCATTTGTTCAGATGCAGAGAGTAGATGAGAATATACTGATACATTCATTTCCTATAGCATGTACAGGCAATAGTAACTGCATATAGAGTGGCCAGTTACAGTATTCAACTGGTATTCAACTTGGTATTCAACTGCTTTGAAACTCATCAGATTTGATACTCAATGCATTTTGACAGGCACTCATCATTTGTTTGGCATTCAATACACAAGCTATAACTTGTCGCTGTTGGTTGCCTTGTGATTCATTACGTTCTTCCTTATGGGAAAAAAATGGTTCTCATTGTTTTGGGTCCTCATTGCACCTCCCAGAACCAATTAACGATGAGTACCAAGGTACCGCTGTATATGAAATCCCATACACTAAATGAAATTGCATGAGAGCTATAGCAAGCAATAAGCAATTGGCAAATATTTTGTGACTGATGGCTACAGTCAATAGTTCTGAAAGCTATAATACATAGGATATTGCAAAATGCTCCTTCGCCTTATGGATATGTCTTTTACTAATAAGATTGTTTTAAGATATAAGCTATAGTTTACATAATTTTGAAAGGGCATGGGGGAAAGAGCACATAGATCTATATTTATATTGAGTGGCCTATCTATGGCCAACAAAGAGGAGTTCCCTCAGCACTTGCATGACTTCTTCCTAGCAAAGGAAGATCAACTTGGTTTCAAAAGAAAAAAAAATCAGTTAGGAAATCACTATTGTTTTTTCCAAATGTTGAATGGGTTCACTCATCACAATTTAACTATGGTTTGCTTGTCAATGGCTTACTGAATAAATCATGATAAGCTGACTTTGCACAATTAGCTGCTGGCCTTTTTTGTGAACTTTGGTGTGTATGCCAATTACTGTTTATGTGTATATCTATCTATGTCTGTCTGTCTGTCTGTCTATCTATAGAGAGAAAGATAGAGTTAAATAGATATAGATATATATCTATATCTGGAGTGTGATGGTTCAGTGGTTAAAGATGCTGAACTTGTCAGCTGGAGAGCTGACAGCCTGGGTTTGAGATCCAAGCTCCACACAATGGGGTGAGCTCCCATTACTTGCCCCAGCTCCTGTCCGCCTAGCAGTTCAAAAGGATGCAAATGCAAGTAGAATAGGTACCACTTCAGTGGGAAGGTAACAGCATACTAATACAATTATTCACCAAGTGTGTATTCAATATATTTCTTGAGGTATCTGAAGCTTGTGCCAATTTTTTTCAGGAGACTCATGTGTTGGACCTTAGCCCTCAGTATGAACATTTCAACCATAAACCATGGTTTATAACAAATAACAATAGCTGACTAAATACACTGCTGTTTAGCACAATGTGTGATTCCAAGCATTTACAAATCCACCTCTTTTGTACTCACCCTGCTGCTTCCCTTAATGGAAGACTTCCAGAAGTCCAGGTATGAAAGAGTCAATTGATCTAGGTTAGTGTTTCTCAGCCTCAGCAACTTTAAGCTATGTGGATTTCAACAATATACTGACTAGGGAATTTTGGAAGCCGAAATCCATACAGCTTAACAATGATGACATTATCTAGATTGTAGGCAGAGTTCAGGAAAGTCCAGGAAATTTACATTCTAAGTCAAACATCAGAAGCTGGAAAATTTCCTGTCTTTCAGGTCAGCATTTGAAAAGTGAAGTGCACAGTTCTTTATCTTCTGTCAAAGAAGGAGAGAATCCAGCCCAGGTGACTTCTATCAAGAATGGAATAGCTGTCCCAATGCTAAAAGGAGGATTTGAATCAGAAGGAAGGACTCCCCTGGGGAGAATGCAGACCCAAGATATGAGCAGGATTCTATTCTTTCTCTTCTCATTCAATTAAATCTTCCCATTCAGTTAACAAAGGGATTCTAATCCCATCTCACTCATCATACTGGTAGATTCATTCTGCTGAGAGCTCCTTAAAATTCTAATGTTATGGAAAAGAAATGAATATCTTCCACGTACTTTCAAATGCCAGGAATGAAGATGCCTCACAAATCATTCTTTCAGGACTTATCCTCATGACACTGTCTTTCTCCTGTTGCCAGCCCAAGAGGGAGACGCCCACTCTTTTACTCATTTGCTTTAAAAAGTTTAAACTTTTTTCCTAGCTTATTCTCACACAATCCATGTTGTATGAACGATCTGCCAACAGGGCAATATGGACGTTGGTACTTTCAAAGGCTGAGTTCTGCACATTTCCTATTGGCACTGTAGGCTGGTGAAACCTTGCCACCTCGAAGCTTGGTCACTTGGCATTGAAGAACTCCTGGTCTTTTTGGCTTGGATTAGGCAGAAGGAGAACATGAGAAGGTATAGCAACAAGTCATAAATGACTCCACATTTCTAAATCAGTTGATCAAGAATGGTCCTGTGCATGCTCTTTAGCCTTTGGTGAGGAGAATGGTTTGCTCCTCTCTTATTTCAATCAAAAATAAATGATACTAAGGAAGTGGAGAGGAAAAATAGGTTTATCTGTTGGCTGGAGGCTGATAAGACTGGAGATAGTCATCTGCAGGCATTAATAGATTTAAAAGAATCTTCCTTCTCCACACTTTTGTCTCCTGCCACTACACATCAACATTCTAAAAGCATTCTCCCTGTATTTGTATGCCACCTTTCCAACTTTTCATTTCATTTTCATTTCATTTTATTAGATTTATATACCGCCCTACTCCCGAAGGACTCAGGGCAGTGAACAGCCAGAGAGATAAAACACACAAATTACAAAATTTAAAAGACAATATAAAAACCCATTAAATAATTTGGCCCAAAACAATTTAAAACACCCCTATTGTTTTAAAACCAATTTTAAAAATTACAATTAAAAAGGGAGGTTAGGCCAGGCCAGCCTGTTGAAACAAATAGGTCTTAAGGGCATGGCGGAAGGTACGTAAATCCGGGATCCTCCATATCTCCGAGGGGAACTCATTCCAGATAGCAGGTGCCCCCACAGAGAAGGCTCTCCCCCTGGGGGCCGCCAGTCGACACTGTTTGGCCGACGGCACCCTGAGGAGCCCCTCTCTATGTGAGCATACTGGCTGGTGAGAGACTAATGGTGGCAGAAGGCGGTCCTGTAAGTACCCAGGTCCTAAGCCATGGAGTGCTCTAAAGGTGGTGACCAAAACCTTGAAGCTCACCCGGAAGACCACTGGGAGCCAGTGCAGCTCGCGCAGGAGGGTGTCACATGGGAACACCACATCGCACCCATAACCACCTGCGCGGCCGCACTCTGAACCAGCTGGAGCCTCCGGGTGCTCCTCAAGGGGAGCCCCATGTAGAGAGCATTACAGTAGTCCAGGCAGGAAGTGACGAGGGCATGAGTGACCGTGCGTAAGGAGTCCCGATCCAGAAAGGGATGCAACTGGCGTATCAGGCAAACCTGATAGAAAGTCCTCCCGGCCACAGCCGTCAAGTGCTCTTCTAAAGACAGCCGTGAATCCAGGAGGACGCCCAAGTTGCGAGCCCTCTCCGTGGGGGCCAAATGACTATATCAGGATGCTGGAAACCACAGCCACTTGGTCTTGGATGGGTTGAGCCTGAGTCTGTTTCTCCCCATCCAGATCCACACGGTCTCCAGGCACTGGGACATCACTTCAAGGGCATCATTGGGGTGGTCCAGGGTGGAGATGTACAGCTGAGTATCATCAGCGTACTGATGGTACTTCATCCCAAAACCACGGATGATCTCGCCCAGTGGCTTCACATAAATGTTGAACAGAAGGGGCGAGAGGACTGACCCCTGTGGCACCCCACATATAAGGCACCTCTGGGTTGACCTCTGCCCCCCTGCCAACACAGACTGCGACCAGTCGGAGAGAAAGGAGGAGAACCACCACAGCACAGTGCCCCCCACCCCCAACTCTTCCAACTGATGCAGCATGATACCATGGTCAATGGTATCAAAAGCCACTGAGAGATCTAATAGGACCAGGACAGAGGAACAACCCCTGTCCCGAGCCCTCCAGAGATCATCAACCAACGCCGTTTCTGTGCTGTACCCAGGCCTGAAGCCTGACTGGAATGGATCCAGATAAATCGTTTCATCCAGGTACTGGGGAAGCTGTCGCGCCACCACACTCTCAACAACCTTCGCCACGAAGTGAAGGTTGGAGACTGGACGATAATTAGCTAACACTGCCGGGTCCAGGGAAGGCTTCTTGAGGAGAGGCCTCACCACTGCCTCTTTCAAGGCGGCGGGAAAGTCACCCTCACTCAATGAAGCATTTATAATCCCCTGGAGCCAGCCTCATGTCACCTCCCGAGAAGCCAGCACCAACCAGGAGGGACACGGGTCCAATAAACATGTGGCTGCGCTCAGTCTACCCAGAATCCTGTCCACGTCTTCGGGAGTCACAGGATCAAACTCTTCCCAGATAACATTCTCAAGACCTGCCCCCATCATCCCTCCTGAGTCTACCCAGTCAGAGTCCAGGTTTTCCCGAATCTGAGCGATTTTGTCATACAGATACTGCACAAAGTCCTCGGCTCTACCCACCAAGGGGTCCTCCTGCGCTTCCTTTGACAAGAGTCTCTCAAAGAGAGGGAGAGGTGACTATTTATGCCCCCCCCAAATATAACACACAAATAAAAAGTTTCTAAATATTTCTAAATATTTTAGCCCTGCTCAGTGGTGAAATCCAATTTTTTTTACTACCGGTTCTGTGGGCATGGCTTGGTGGGCGTGACAGGGGAAGGATACTGCAACTTCTGCATTCCCTCCCCACTCCTGGGGGAAGGATATTGAAAAATCTCCATTCCCATCTCACTCTGGGGCCAGCCAGAGGTGGTATTTGCCGGTTCTCTGAACTGCTCAAAATTTCCACTACCGGTTCTCCAGAATCTGTCAGAACCTGCTGGATTTCACCCCTGGCCCTACTTTAGAATAATGACATACAGGTGACACTGTTCTGGAAGAATGGAAGATCTATGTCTTGGAACCATCTGTGCAAAACACACAAAACCTGATCAAATCTACTAATCAAACAAAATGTTCTCCCTAGACCACCCAAGAGTATAATTGGTGGTGGTTTTTCCTGTTTGCCAATATTTTGGGGGAGGGGAGGAGGAGGAGGAAGCCACTAATCATTTTATCTAATATGTCCTGCATTAAAACAGTAAGGCAGAGTGCAAAGCAAAATTTTCTGATATATTTTTTTCTGCTATTCAGGGGCACTATAATATAGCCTTGAGGAAGTGTCTTTTGACTTCTTTTCTTAATAAAAGCATATGATCTTTTCTTCAAGATTAATGAGGTAGAAGGAATGACCATTGGCCTGTTTCTCTTTCCTTAATAAGAACATATGATAATTACTTCAAGCTTAATGAGGTAGAAGAAATAGTCATTGACCAGGAATCTTGAAAGTGGGTCCCCTATCTTTCATCTCCAGTTTATGGGGCATATCACAAGGCTTCAGAGGCTGACAGGATCTGGGGTTGGCCATCTCAACTCAAAACAAGTTTATTATAAGGGAGGATGCTTCTAATATCTGGTCATCATTCTGGTTAGCTTGTATACAAGTTTCCATAGTTAAGAAATGAGAGGAGAAAATCAGCAGGAGAGGGGAAATAAGTTTGTGTTCTTGTTGTAAACATTTTACAAAACAACATTTCTTAAATGTAAGGTGTTTATGTTGGCCAGCATGAGGACAGGAAGTATTTTTTTCCTTTCTTTGTTGTACTGTATTTTCCCCCTTCTCTATTAAAAATTCCTTTCTTCTCAGTGGGGAAATTGTTTATGCCAGCTCCATGCTGGCACTGGACCCCAATTCTAAGGTCTTTGAGGAAGATAAAAGTGCCTTGGAGTCAAAGGACTGCAACAATAGTACTTAAGCTTCAAAAATAATTTCAATGACAGAAAATTATAATAGAAAAAATAAACATGTATTCAGCCTTGGCAAAGACATCTGCAGGGGTTTAAAAAAGTCAAGATAGCAACTGTGTGTTCCAAGCCCTAATACATTTAGTTAATTTTTCCGTATTTATTTTTGTCTTGTGCTTTCAAAGGAGATGGGGCTTTAAGTGCATGGCTGTGGCTGCCATCTTGAGTCTTTTGATGTTACGAGCAGTGTGGTGGCATAGAAGTGAAAATTCTTGCTTGCCACTCGGAAGGTTGAGAGTTCAATCCTAGGCAGTGACAGATGTTTCTCTATCAGAGCGCAAAGAGAAAATATCTGCTGCGAACTCTGCATAGGCATCAGGAAGGGCATCCAGCCAGTAAACGCTCAGCCCCATTCAGTTGCTCCGAACCACACCTCAAAGCAAGGGATTTCAGGGTCATAAAAAACACAAGCAAACTATGGACACAATGTCTAATTGAAATCAGCGGGGCACTTTAAAATGCTTAAACCTTATTCTTCCTTCAAATGTTGATAGATTTTAATCTAGTGGGAGATCTAGTTCTGATTGACTGAAATCAACTCTGCAGAGTAGCTTTGTAAAATGAGACAGGAGGCACATACATTTAATAGATAATAAATAAAATAAATGCAAATAAATAAACAGTTGGTTGAACATGTAATTATTTCATTCTGGATATCAGGCTACTATGTTCCTCTCATTTTGAGAGCTCCTTGGTGCTCTCTGAGCTGGGTTGTTATTTTTGCAGGTGTTTCATTACTCAAATGAGGTTTCATTACTCAAATGAGGTAACTTCATCAGTGCACTAATGATGTTACCCAGTTTGGGTAATGAAATGTCTGCAACGAAACAACCAGACTCAGCACTGTTACCTAGTCTGGGTAATAAAATGTCTACCAAAAAAGCAATCAACGTCATTTCAACCCTGAGCTACAAATATTCCCCTTTATTGATCCCCTTATTTTCAAAATATAATCTTTCAATTGATCCCACCATGGACCATTATATCGCTGAACTATCTTCATCCATAGAAATTCATGCTTCATTCAAGTTTACAACGTGAATTTCCTAGTAAGCATATTTTTGGTTTCTTCTCAGACCTGGTGAAGCCTTTTTTTTTCCCCCCCTCATCCTTGACCTCAATAGTGCAGAGCAGTTCAGTCTCATTTCCCTTATTTTTTTTTCAAAAAATCACCATTAAATTGCAACATTAATTGTGTTTCTCAAGGTTTTTGTTTAAAGAAAAATCATTTTTTTGCTACTTTGTTTCTATGAAATTGAACATTCAGTTCTTGCTTGCTACAAAGTTCCCATAGATTTGCAGAATGTGGTGGGAAAGGAAAAACAGCCTGTTCCCTATTGCTTTAATTATGTAGCAGCAGAGCAATGATCATACTACAGGTACTCCTCGAATTACAACAGTTCATTTAGTAACAGTTTGAAGTTACAACAGCCCTGAAAAAAAAATGAGTTATGGCTGTTTTTCACACTTACGACCATTGCAGCATGCCCATGGTCATGTGATCAAAATTTGGATGCTTGGCAGCTGACTCATATTCATGACAGTTGCAGTGTCCAGGGGTCAAGTGATCACCTTGTGTGACCGAAACGTTGGGCTCAATTGTGGTCATAAATCAAGGACTGCTTGTGAAAGAAAGAGAGAGAGGGAGGGAGGGAGAGAGAGAGAGAAAGAAAGAAAGGAAAAGGAAAGAAGGAATGGAAGAAAGGAAGGAAGGAAGGAAGGAAAAGGAAGGAAGGAAGGAAGGAAGGGGGAAAGGGGGGCTGCTTTAGCGTCTAATTCTGAGAAGATGGTGTGATGGCATTCATGTGTGAGACAAAAAGAAAACAGTAAGAAGGTAAAAATCCCCCAAATGATGATACAGACTACTCCTTACAGAAGCCAGTCAGATAATCTTGCATTCCCTGCAGGGATGAAATGGCAAGGATCAATCATGAATTTGTGAAGCTAGCTTTAGAAACAGCTAGAAACAGTATCAGAGGCAAGAAGCTTAGGCATGGAATGCTACTTAGGTTATGTGCTGCAATGGATCTTCTGTGGCTCCTGCATTTCCGAAAACCAAGGAACACCCTTGGAATTGGCACACGCTGTACCAAAAGTAGATGACTTTGCCAATAGAGCTTAATATAATGTCTTCTCTCATATTCTGGAGATTAGCCACAAACCCTGAACCGCTGTGAAGAACAGACCAACATTTCACAGGGCTATGGATCTGCTGCAGGTGGGAGTGTTTTTACACAACAAAGATACATAACATGGATAAAACCTAAACCTGTAGACACAGATACTTCTCAACATAGGCCTATGGATCAGCAGTGAAATCTGGCCGGGTCTATCTGGTCACATGAACCGGTAGCGCTGGCGGTGGGAGGCTCCGCCCACCTACCAGGACATCATTATGTCCCATTTTTTACCCTCTGCGCATATGCGAAAGGCTTTGCGCATGTGCAGAAGAGGTGTGCATGCACGTAGCACCCACACGCTCCTACAAGCTCCCGTTCCTGAACTGGTAGTGAAGGTAAGTGGATTTCACTGCTGCTATGGATCATAGACCAACTGGTGTTCCTGCCTAAAGTTGGTTGCATTTTGGAAGTAATGGTGTAGAATGAGTGTATCTCCTATACAAACCTGTGGAGTGCTGCGTTTGCTGTGCCATTTTCTATGGACCAGAAGCATCAACCCTAGGAGAATGGACTCTATGTGGGAAATCTGTTCAAAGAATGGTTCTTCCACAATCCATTATGAACAGTTTCGGTAATTTACTCCCTTTTTCTTTTCTCCACGGCTTTTTCATTAAATGGCCTCGTTGCTTTAAAATAATGCTGTGATACTCTTATGTGGAAGCAATAGACTTGATTAATAGCTCTGGCAATTTTGCCACTCAGGTAGATAAATTGCACAATGTGCTTGCAATCTGATGAATTAATGATTGGCAATGATGATGTCAATTGCTGCTTTGGGCGAGAAAGATTAGGTTCTAAAATGTACCGGTTCATGAAATAAAGATGGCTGATGTTTAAAGAAAAGAGATTGACTTAATAGTATTACACAGGAGAAAACAAACTGAGCAGAAAGTTGTCTACAATAAACGTGAACAATGTATTTTGACAAAATGCAACTGGAATCATCACTATGTACCATCAAGCCACATTGACATGTATAATGTACGTGCAGGGTTCCTGTTATTGAAGTTTGCCTTTTCAGATTATTCACAAAATGAATCCTTCCCAATGTTTGAGTTCCAATATTTGAGGGGCTGCCATAAGGAAAAGGCAGGTCAACCTATTCTCCGAAGAACCCAAAGGCAGGACAAGAAGTAATGGATGGAAGCAGGAGAGAAGCAACCTAGAACTAAGGAGGAATTTCCTGACAGTTAGAACAATTAATTAGTGGAACGACTTGCCTCCAGAAGTTGTGAATGCTCCATCACTGGAGATTTTTAAGAAGAGATTGGACAACTATTTGTCTGAAATGGTGTAGAATGTGCTGCTTGAGCGGGGTGCTGGACTTGAAGACTCCCAAGGTTTCTTCCAACTCTGTTATTCTGTAATATCTCTTCCCATCCTTTTACTGAAACTTTATCATTCACATTTTGCTCTCCAAGACAGAGATCAAATCTGAGCTCACCAAGATTATATAGCAAAAAGTGTCCTTCTGTGAACATTGAAAGCTAGCTAATCACATGCATTCTTTCCCAAATTGTTTTTGTAAAAAAAAAAAAAAAAAGTTGTTTGAAGGATACTGCTGCTTCCCATATTGCTCATGCACAAAAGCAAATTGCAGAATGATTTGCTATTACACCACAACATTTGAACAAAGTGCAATGTTTGTGGTTTCAAAAAATAACAAGACTGCTCGTTCCCCCACATCTCTTTTAAGCAAGAATTACTACAAATTCTTTCCCTGGGGGAGGAAATTTGCATGAAATTTGGGAAATATTTGAGAATTACAGTATAATATTCAATTTTGTATATGAACAAAGGCTGAACCCTGTTAACCCTGTCTGCTTGCTTTGACTAAGTGACTATTCTGTTTAGCCTCAGTTACTGAAATGTTACTGGACTTTTGGTACAAAACACCCACTTTTTCTGTGTGATGTTCTCTTTCTGCATGGCAGCACCAGTAGATGACTCCACAGGGGCTTAACTTTTTAATACAGCCAGAGAGGTTAGCCCATTGGGTGTTAATGTACTCTGATTTGGCACAAGTTATTTCATATTCTATTCTTCATGTTTAAGGAAGCTAAGAAATCATGAGGAAGAGCAATTTCCTCTCCTGAACTAAATGTTGCAATTTCCCTAATTCAGTTTCGAGGTTTGGGTTAGTTCTGATTTTGTTGAACTTTGTACTGTTTACCATGAGTAGAAACGTGATAAGAATGGAGTTGATTGCTTCTTTGGAAAATTTCCTATGTTAGGTTTTCATCATTCTTAGAAAATAAAATTCTGATAGAATCTCCATTTCTGTAGTGGGACAGCAAAATCAAATCATCCACACGGCAGTGGAAAAGTTAAATGTTAAAGATTTGAGTGAGCTACATAAACCATCAGTTGCGTATTGCTGAGACACCAGTCCTTTTGGCCCAATACTGGAGGATCTTAGCTTACAAGATTGACTTGGAGCTTTTGAAGTTCTTTATTTCCTGCTACCTATCTTGCTAGGCCTCCTGCCTTGATTTGTTATGTAATGTCTAACTGATCTATCTTTCCTTCATAAATCTCACTGATTTAGCAATATTGGGTTTTTTCTGCCTAGATACATTATAACAACATTCATTTTTCTTGCAAATTTTAGGACGAAATAATTGATAGGCTTTGTCATGTCTTCTCTTAGACTCTTTAGGCTTTCTACCTAATTCCACCAGCCAGGCCAACCTCGCTGCAGTGGCAGAAATATAATGTTTGTTAGTACAGTGGGACTTCCTCCCTAGTTAATGTATTTCAGATGTTTGTCTTATACATTGTATTAAACATTCAGGATGTGCCAGGGGTGAAATCCAGCAGGTTCTGACAGGTTCTGGAGAACCGGTAGCGGAAATTTTTAGCAGTTCAGAGAACCGGAAATTTTGAGTAGTTCGGAGAACCAGCAAATACCACCTCTGGCTGGCCCCAGAGTGGAGTGGGAATGGAGATTTTGCAATATCCTTTCTCCAGGAATGGGGAGGGAATGGGTATTTTGCAGTATCCTTCCCCTGCCATGCCCACCAAGCCACACTCACCAAGCCATGCCCACAGAACCGGTAGTAAAAAATAAATGGATTTCACCACTAGGATGTGTAGATTATTAATTCTACTTCAAGGACCACTTATGCAGCTCTGTAGATAAATATCATTGTCTCCAAGTTACTCCAAAGCTAATCAGGTTTAGTTCTTAAACAGAAACAGAAAATAGAACTCTGTTGTCTACTTGCTTAGTAAATGAAAACAAACTGTTTAGAGCCATTGGCTAGATTAATTTTCTAAAAAAGAACTGCTATTTCAACATAGGTCTATGGTAAACAGAAGGTTTAAGAAGGCTGGAATGAAATCCTTTTAGCTCTTCTCCACCTGATGCTGTCTAAACGCAAAGAACATGTAAATCTTTCTGAATCTTTCAACTTCACCATAGCTACTGAATATATGGACTTGAATGAAATGGAGGGTTGAATCCTTAATTTTACTGAGGCAATTTGTACAGGAAGGGAGGGAATTACTATGGGTTCAGATCTGTTTGAGACACAAAATCCAGCATTTTGCTGATGTATGAATAGCAATAGCAATAGCACTTGAATTTATATACCGCTTCATAGTGCTTTACAGTCCCCTCTAGGAGGCTTACAGAATCAGCATATTGCCCCCAACAATTTGGGTCCTCATTTTTACCAGTATCAGAAAGATGGAAGACTGAGTCAACCTTGATCCTGGTGAGATTCGATCTGCCAAACTGTTGGCAGCAGGTGATCAGCAGAAGTAGCCTGCAGTACTGCACTCTAACCACTGCAACACCATGGCTCATACTGTGCCTTTACTGTCTTTACTGGGTCTTTACTGGGATCTACTTGTATAATTACAAATTATTACAAAAACCCATCATTCTTCAGTAAGAATGAAAGACAGTAAAGACTGCTGTCCAGGGTATTCATAACTACATGGATGTTGTGGAGTCTGTACCAGTATTTTAACTTTTCTTCATTTGTAAGTAACTGTGAGAGATGGGATATCTCTTTCAAAGAATTAGGTAAGAGATTATTTAATGGAACTCTTTGAAAGCTTGAGAACTTAGACATAGATATTTTCTCATGAATTTTTATTGCTCTTTGACTTTTATCAATATTTCTCAGCAGTCTATAATTACAAAAGTACACAGCGTGACTCATTCCGCTTATTCATTATGGGGTATCCAGTAAATCCTGAATAATCTTGAATCTTGAAAAATCAGGATTCTGATATTATTTTTCTTCTGCAGAATTAACCTAATAAAATACCTTATTAGTACTGTATTACAATAATAATGCAAAACTCAAGCATGGTGGGAGAAGGCTGGTGACACTCTTAGCATTATTTTAAAAAGTGGCAGAGACTTGCAGATTTTTCTTGGGGAAGCTGTTTAGAAAAGCTGTTTAAATTCCACAGTGTGATGTTTCTTGTCACCAAGTTACATATTAATAATAAAGAACTGATTAGCTCCCTGATATATATTATTCTCAGTTATGGAATTGTACACATGAGTGGCTTTAATGAATGAAGTTTGCAGTGGCAGATGCTTGGCTGACGCAAAACACTGATATTTGGCTCAAGCAAGACATTTAAACTTGTATGAAAAAAAATGTCAGAGAAGTTATAGGGAACTTGAGCATACATTGGTGAGCAGAGGCCCTGTTCTTGTTGGTACATTCTGGATATAAATTGCCTTCCTGTCAATCTGTATTTCAGAGAGAGATGCCAGGAAATGCATGTTGACCTCAAATCATTTCCTTTAGATATCCAGAGGATAATTATTATTCTCAAACTCATGTTGAAGGCATCAAGACTCCAGTTGCTCTTAATTTTTGATACCCTGAAACTATTTATTTATTTATTTGGTGTAACCATGTGATTTATTTTGAAAATGCACATATTTCTATCCACAACCAAATTTTCCCAGGTTTGCCTTCCTCTTTAATACCACAGTAGTTGTTTAGCACATCTAGAAGGTTGCAGTTGCTAGAAGCTGTAGTTCAGCAGCATCTGGGAGGGCTGCAGAATATCCTTTGATATGTACAGTATGTGCATGAGCCATAATCTTATCCTCTCTTCCTTTTCTGGTGATACCTCCCTGGTTTGGAAGCAAATCATTTTGCTGGTTAACAAACATGTCTGACAAAGAATGATTGGCAAGTGTGATTAGTCACAAACCAGGATTACCAACCACAATTCATTTCTCATTTGTAATTCTGTTTTGTGGGCATACCATGGTTTTCTGGGATAAAAGAGACTAGCTAAGATTGTCATCTATTAATTTCTGTGGAAGGAAGAGAAGTAGTAGTTAAAGGAGGAATGTGGAAATTGAAGACTTCTCTCTTTGGTTTAGAGAGAAAACATTAAGATTCATCTCAAAGGAAACTGTGTGGTTTCTTTCTAGTCTATATACTTAAAATTAATCAACAATTCAAAATGCAGCATGCATCCAATATTTTTTTAAGGTGACACTGGTTCTGTGTCAGATTTATTCTGATTGTGATTAGATTTTAAATGCCCTGCGAAATGAAGTATTATCACTTCACAAAATGGTAGCTTATTGTTATTGTTCTTTATACCACTATAGATTGGAGTTTTCAAACTTTTTCAGTCTTTGGAACCTGTCAGTTAATTTTTTAAAAAACAAATTCCCAGAACTCCTAATTAAGAAGCAAAGCTTCTTCAGTAATAGAAAATTGATCAGAGTTTTTCAAACTTTTTCAGGCTGTGGAACCTGTCAAGTCTTTTTAAAAAATAAAATTTAAATTTATTTTTTAAATTTCCTGTAACTCATAATCAAGAAGCAAAGCTCCAGAGATAGAAAATTGGATGCATCCAGTTCACTTTTCCGTGTCTTTAATTTCTCACAGAACACCACTAAGTTCTTACGAAACCCTCAGGTTCTGTGAAATATAGTCTCAAAAACCCTGCTTCTGTATTTACTAAGAAGATACCACATCTCTCTTCAGCAAGAAATCTATCACAAAAGAAATACAATACAGGAAGGAAACAGCTTGGCATTTTTTGTAAATGGGACACATTTACATCAATTAAAAGAGAGGATAGGAGTGAAAAGGAGAAGTGTCTACACATTAAATGAGGAACAAAGTAAGGCAAAACTAAGATCAGCATGTGAAATCCATAGGAAAAAACCCTGACTAAGAAGGCAAATTATTTGGCCTTATCTGTCCAGGCTGCAAATTTGTTGAGCAACATTACATGATGTAACAAGAGCAAAAACAAATGTGGAACCATGAAACCAAATGCAGCCACCAGCCATTCAAATGGCCTGTGATTCATTACAATGTTAGCTTTTATTCTGCTTCTTCATCTGAATGTATCAAGTTGCAATAATAAATTAGGCCTTTATTCTATCAATGCAACAATAGTTGGTGCTGAGAACCAGCAGAGTCTCAGAATCAAGCTGCTGTGGTTCCAGAAGGTCAGGTTGTATGAATATTAATGGGTCTATAAGAGAGCAATTTTACTTGCTTCATATGTCAGATAATAATAAAAGTGCAATATTTTGAAAGCTAGGTGACTTCACCATGAGCTAACTGGTGTTTACCCCTCAGCTGCCCAACAATAAAGTGCTTACAAAGTAATCTAATCTGTGTTTCTCTTCCTGAAATGCTACAGGTCATGGAATAACAAAAATCCCATCATCCCTACATCCAATCAGTCACTCTCATGCTACCCATGTTTTTCAATACATGTATGTGCATATATTTGTCCAGTGGTTCTTAAACTGAGAGTCTAGGTAAAGAAAAGAACAAAAGAAGAAAAAAACAAAAAGAACATTGTAACAAAATGTTAACAAAGACATCAAACTACTCCAATAGATTCCCAGATATTTGGCCACCATTCCTTTGTGTTTAAAAGCTTCAAGTGGTTAAGACGCTGGGCTTGTTGACCAGAAGTTTGGCAGTTCGAGATCAAGTACTGCATGACAGAGTGAGCTCGTCTTTGCCCCAGCTCCTGCCAGCCTAGCAGTTCGAAAGCATGTAAATGCAAGTAGATAAATAGGTACCACTTCAGTAGGAAGATAACAACGATCCATGCACCTTCGGTGTAAAGTCATGCTGGCCACATGACTATGGAAGTGTCTTCGGACAATGCTGGTTCCCTCGGCTAAGAAATGGAGATGAGCACCACCCCCTAGAGCCAGCGATGACTGATAGGGGAAACCTTTATCTTTTTTTTTATTTTTAAAGAGTTGTGAAGGTAAAACACTACTAGGCTAGCAATTTTGTAACTGGGAATTTTTCTTAATTGCTGTGATGATGGTGGCATGTTACTATGGGGAAGAATACTGTAAATACATTCTAAATGGGCACAAAGAGTCAAACTCCAGAAAGTAATGTTGAACTTTGGGGAGATGGAAGATAGGAAAGGCAGGGAAAACGAGGCAGAGAAAAAGAACTCCAAAGCACAGAGCTTGAGGTAGGAGGTAGGGGAATTGGAAAAAGAAAAAAATGTACCACCCACAAAGTCTGCAGAATCACAGCAACTTAAAGAAAGCACACAACTGTTTCCAATAAACTAGAACCAGAAATATATCAGCACTAAAACCAGATGATGGTTTTACGATCTGTTGGAAGGGCAGTGAAGACTTGAAGTAGCTTTCCAGATCTCAAGAAAGGATCTGGAAAATGGCAAGAGATTTAGGAGTTGATTCTGGGATATATATATATTTTTTAGGCAAAGCATATGCCTCTGCCCTTTGATCAGCAGCATTTCCCATGCTCCTTCCCAAACCCAGTCTTCTGTCACTTATCATTCAGCCATGTGTTTTCCCCATGTTTCCTTACAGAGAACGGGGGAAAGAATGAGCAAGAGAGAAAACAGTGGCAGTAAGAGGAGAAGGTGTCAATCTAGAACCATTGGAGACTTCATGAACTTGCCCGCATCTTCCTGAAGCAGTAGCAAGTATTCAACCATTCTACTCTATGGTTTATCCAATTTTGTCTAACAAAATTAGAATATGCTGCACTTTTGTTTGAATCCATGCAGTGTAAATATTCTGTTTGAAATGGCATTAAGTTGCCATGCTTGGGTTCTAATCAGATAGCAAGACAAAATAAAAATTGACAAGACCTAATAGAAGAAAGAATTGGAAAAAAAAAACTTTTATGAAGTCATGATACCTGGATTCATACAACCTGTTAAGATAAAAGAAAAACAAATTTCATCATGAAGCAAGAAGAAAAGATATGCATCATATAACAAGTTTTAGGGCATGAATTTGGAAGCAGCAATCAATTGTATTTTAGGTGTCCCTGCAGGAAACAGCTGCTGTTGTGCATACTATGAAGTTCTGTGATAGCAATGGCAATAGCACTTAGACTTATATGCCACTCCATAGTGTTTTAGAGAGTCAGCATATTGGCCCCAACAATCTGGGCCCACATTTTACTGACCTTAGAATGATGGAAGGCTGAGTCAATCTTGAGCTAGTCAGGATTGAACTCCTGCAGTGGGCAGAGTTAGCCTGCAATACTGCATTCTAACCACTGCGCCACAATGGCTCTTATAGATAGAGTTGGGAAACCAGGGTAGGATACAGTACATTGACTCTCTCTTCTTTTTTTAATTTGATTTATATGCTGCCTTTCTCCGGAGACTCAGAGCGGCTTACAATGCATTAAGCAATACTTGTTCTAGTATATCTTGTTCCAGTATATCTGATGTGCCCAAATGCAAGGTATGGGAGTCATTATTCAGCAATATTTGAAGAACTATAGATTGACCCACCCTAAGATACAAGAAGCTTCTCATTTTAGAAAGCAATCCCTTTGTTATCTAAAAGTGTGCTTGTATATGTTTCCGTGTATGTGGTTGGTGGTGGGCAACAAGTGGATAGGTGCTCTGTTTTCTTAAATTCATGTGTTACCGTGTTCCTAAAGCTCTGGTTACTAACTCATTTTACTGAGACTGCAAGTATCATGGGCTATGAGCCTGTAGGAAATGAGCCCAATGATAGGGTTAAACGTGTCATCAGTTTGGAATCACTGAACCACAAAACACCAAAGACCAGATCCCGTCCTGCTCCGGGAATTCTGTTGATCCTTATCCAGTGCCAATTTGGCTTGACCATTAGTAGATCAGATACTTGTGTATAGGTAGCATGTAAAAAACTTTTAGTGCTTTGAATTCAACTCCTGTTTCTGGTTACTTGTGCCTGACAGGGCCCACCCCACACCTCTGGGTATTTTGATCTTCTTCAATCCATGCTATTTGCTTTTGTTTGGTCAAATAGTGAAATGCAGTTGTAAGACAGATATACCTGTGGTGGTCACAGTCTCATCTATTCCAGCGCAAGCGATATGTGACCTATTTCATACATGCTTGATTTTTCATTTTTGCAAGTCTTGCACACACACCCACTTCTTCTACGGCAGAGTGAAAAGGGTGCAGCCTTCAACGCACAATCAAAGGAATGTATAAATAGAAGAAAAAGAAGAAAATGAATGGGTGTTAAAAATAATTAACTAACAGGGCAGGTCTGAACAAAGGAAGAAGGCACACCTATGCTTTCCTCTGTTTGTGTCTAAATAAGGGGATCCACCTGGTTACCAGTACAGAAAATATACTTCAGTTATTAATTCAGGAAAAGAAAGAGTCATTTAGATCGACTGGATCATGATTCCTCCTTTGGGAGAAGAACCATGGCTCAGTAACAAAGTACAAGTTTTGCATACAAAGCTTTTCACGGGTAGTTTCCATTTCACAGCTGCAAATTGGAAGGAAGATATTTTAATCCCTATGTTATCAGGGAGAGTGGACAATTTTAGGTAAAATGGTTGTTAAGAAAAGAAAGAAAGAGATTTTGTTTACAGAAACCATGAGCAATTTGCTACCACTCGTACACAGCAGAAATGTGTAGATCTTGTATTAAAAAAATAGAAACTGCAATGGTCAGCAGTAGCAACTGAGCAGAATTTTAAAACCTTCCTGAAAATCACCACTGAGCTATCAGCAAAGAGGAAATAAATAATTTCCTCTTTTCAATCAATGTATTGTGTCCTACCCTGATTTCCCAAATCTATAAGAGCCATTATGGAGCAGTGGTTAGTATTGCAGCTAACTCTGCCCACTGCCAGAATTTCGATCCCGACCAGTCCAAGTTTGACTCAGCTTTCCATCCTTCCGAGGTTGGTAAAATGAGGACCCAGATTATTGGGACCAATATGCTGACTCTGTAAACCACATAGAGAGGACTATAAAGCACTATGAAGCAGCATATAAGTCTAAGTGCTATTGCTATCATAGACCGTCATAGTCTGCATAACAGCAGCTGTTTCTCTGCAGGAGCACATATAATATAATTGATTTCTGCTTCCAAATTCAGATGTATAGATGTATTACAGAAACCTCAAGCCTGGTTGTATTGATAGCAAAGAAACCTAGGAGGGAAGGTTTCTATTCTTCCATCAAGGAATGGCAAAGGTACTCTAGAAACAGAGTATTTTAAAATCTTTCTTCCAGCAGCAATGTTGATAAAGCATTACATTTGACAAGACTAAAAACTGTCTTGAATGCTGAATGTATTACCAAAACAAGATACAAGACAGTCACTAGAAGCCGAAGAGAAAATTGTGGGCAAAAAGATGAAAATGAATGGATGTGTCTGAGAAATGCCCCCTCCACAAAACAACAATGGCTTTTGAGGGACATTTTGTGGGAGTGAGAGAGAAGGTGGAAAGGTGAGTGAGGGGAAAGATGAAAAGGCTGTAGGGGTTTTGTATGGAGGAAGAGATAAATTGATAATAGTTAAAAAGATCTTATTTCATTCTTTAGGCCCATTTTTGTTAGAAGCAAAACCCTTAACTACCAATATAGGAGAGTATTTATAGTTCAGAATTGAAATGAGGGGTCCTTGATGCTTTCTGAGCTTGGTTGTTTCCTTGCAGATGTTTCATTACCCAAACTAGCTAGCAACATCAGTCCTAATCATCAGGACTAGCATTGATGATGTTACCTAGTTTGGGTAACGAAAGGTCTGCAAGAAAACAACCAAACTCAGAGAGCACTAAGGATCCTTCAAAGCCCTAACTGGCCATTGAAGGACTATTAGTGGTAGGAGAGAGCTGCAATTCAGGTTGGAGAAGGAAAACTGATGTAAATGAATTCAAGTTTCAAGATGAATGAAATTTTGTGATCAAAGAAACAAGCAGAAGTCATATTAACAAATCTGTGTGGATTCCTGGAAAACTCCCTGCTTATAGCAAAAATTCCTATGTTTGAAAGTAGATGACCCAGGATTTGCAGATCTGCTGGCCAAGGTCCTTGAGTAATTATTAAACAACATTACTTATATATGTTATTTATAATACCCAGCTTTTATCCAGCATTGGAGAGCTGTCATGATTCTTCTTTATTAGGGGAATTGATTTTAATGGGTAATACATGATAATAGAGGTGTATAGAAACATTTTAAATTCATATTTCCGAACTGTGAACTACCCATATTTCACCAATGAGAAGGAGGAAACCCATGAAACACTTCCCTTCTCCCAAGCAATTGAGTTCTCAAGATGCTTAGTTGAGGTGGGTCCTTCATGTCCATCTAATACCTAGAATTAATTTTCTCTATCTGCAGAAGTGCCATTCAGAACTTCTGAGTGGAATTCATGGATTAATTTATTAATCTTTAAATTTGAAATCTTTCCCAAACTAGTGGCTCCTAACCCATTCCTAAGTGACTGCAATAATCAATTTTGAAATTCGCTTTTGTGATACTTTTTTTTTTAAAAAAAGAAACTCGAAATGCTTAGTATTAAAATTTATTTTTGACATTTTTATGCACACTGTGAAAGTAAAAAATATAATTAAAATTATATCTTAACATAATTTAAATAATTACATCAATAAATTATACATTCATTTTTATTAATACATTTAAGAGGCTACAATTCATAAAAAATCTATTTCCTGCATGGAACTTATTTAAATTGTTCAGTTGAATTCTTTTGTTTCTTGTTTTTATAAAATGTTCTGGGAACCAAAGCATTAAGTAAAAATATTTAATAAATATACAAATTCAGCAGATTTAATCAAATTTTCTCTGGGTTCCTCAACATCTTGGCTGTCAAGCAGCTATAATCTAAACACCCAACCAAGACCAGCTTGCTGAGATAAATTAGTTTTCTTGGGATTTTTTTTTCTCCTCTAGAAGAAAAGGAAACCTATTATAAAAGAAAACTAATCTGCTTGATAAATACATTGAACAAATGCAGAAAAAGCATGATTCTGCAGCATGGCATTTTACAGTGTAATACCAGTTATTACATAGCATTTATATAATACAAGTACTGTATAAAAGGTATGATGGACAAACAGAGCAATCAAAGACAAACAGATAGAAAGAGGCAACACTGACCAAGATGAAGCACTAAGGAAAAATATTAAAATTAAGCATTCAGTTCAAGAAAGTACCGTATTGCTGATGAAAAGACAACTGGAAAAAATTGTAGCAATAGGAAACTTAAAGATAGACAGGCGACCAATTTAAGTAAGACGTGTTGTCTTAAGAAAAATGCAAATAGTTGGACATAATCAGAGATTCTTCTCCGTTAGTTCCAGTGATATAACACTAACAGCAACAAGACTTTATTAAGAGCACCCTAAAGTGCTCCTTTGGTTATCCTGAGATTTCTTTTTCCAGCCAGCAATATTTTTCCCTTTCACTGTTCATCTTTTAAAAAAAATCTTCACAAATACCATCAAGTTTTGTACTAAAGGGTCTTTTTCCCTCCAAAAAGTAAAATTCTTAGCAAGTAGTGTATTAGACCCTATTAGATGCCAATATTTCTTCAGCCATGCAAAATATTTAACATTTAACAAACATAATAAAAAAGAATTGCATTTTCAAGTTATGAGTCAACTATAGAATCTATAATCTACCTGAACACTCACAATAATATTACACAAAATGTAGTGTTTAAGGTGTTAATGTTGAACTGGCCTTCTTTGCATAAAGTGCAATGCTAAAAGAGAGATTCTAAATTCAAAATCATGCTGAAATCCAGCAAGAGTGGATTATCCAGAACTCACCTTCTCCCCTATGGGAGACAGGCTCTTTCCCACCATATATATAAGTGACATAGGGAAATAAAAAGTTACCACAAACTCTATGGAAACCTGATGGCAAATTTAAGAGAAAAACGACTTAATGTCTGATTGTTTCATAACTATTGAATGGTTTAATGTAAAAGTGGGTTTTACAGGAATTGGGTAATTTTCTTAGTTTCTGAAAATAAAAAAAGATACAGATGAAAGATTTGAAAAAACTGAAAAACAAATTGTATTGGGCTACTTGTTCCTATTCATTTAGTAAGGCAATATATTTAGGAACTGAATCAAAAAGCAATGCCTTTTATTTTAAGGAAGTGGATCATTCTTTTGCTTAATTGAGATAAGATTACTCAGGAAATGAAATTGGGTTGCAAAAAATTCTGTTTTCAAAATCTTACGGTTTCTCATATAAAATTCGTTTTCTGTTTCCTGATTTTGTATCAGTTAACAGAGAGCCCAATTTAGACATATCATAAAATTTTGGTCAATAATATTGCAAAAGTGCATAACTCCCTACTTTTCTATTTCTCATTCATTTGGTAAGGCCCTTTCTTTAAGGAGTTAACTAATTAAATCTTTTTCAGTGTTGAATTAATAACATTTAACCTGCTTTACCATCATGGTGTCACAATGGGGGGAAAAAAAACCCACTCAAGATTATTGCTTGTATTTAAAGCAGCAAATCTGTGGTCCTTGATCCATTTTGGAATATCTCACATATCTCATTGTGGTATAGAAGATATAATGAGGAATGAAGAGAACCTGTCTTGTAAATCTAAGCAAGAACCCCTTCAAGTCAGACATCCTGAATTAAATGCCAATGCACAGAAAAATATACAGAGGTCCATGACAGTTTTGCTTGAAATATAAATAAATATTGTTATATAAATAAATTAATAAATAAATATACACCAATAGTGATTCCCCTCCCCCACTACAATTCTGTTGACCTTTCTTTGAGAAGTACAGCAGGACTGATTTCATCCATCGACCTGCTGGATGCACTGACGTTATTTGTTGCCAATGTTTCAGAGCTGATGACATGGAAAGCTGTGCCGGGGCAGCCCTTCACATTATGGCAAACGAGGCTTTGGAGTGAGGCTGTATTCACAATGTCAAAGCCAACAGCACCTCCAAAAGTACTTGGCTTCCAGTATTCAGGTGAGCAGATGACGTTTCCCAGGAGACCTTTCAAGGAGAAGGGAGCCCCAAGTTCAATCATGGTTTCACCAAAGACGGCTCCAGGACGTGGCTTTTCAACAAGAAGAGCAGGGTATAATTCCATAGCATCAATATCTCCATAGAGTTCTTGAAGTTCTGCAGCCATTTCTTTTTCACCTGTAATAAAGGTATCTGTATTCAGTACAAAAGAAACTCTTTCTTCTTGATCTGTAACTACTGTACATGTTTCTTTTAAAAGTAGAAATCATTAGCTTATTTTTACTTTTTGTTTTTTACATGATACATTATGCATTTTTTATTTATAAATTTGATAAATAAAATATATTGCTTGAATATTGCATTTTAATCTTGGTGACCCAGCATAGAAGATAGTTGAACCTAAATCAATAAACCTGCTACTTTCAATCCCTTAAAACAAGGGTGGTGCAATTTTTTTTAGCTCAGGGTCATAATCTGCCTTAAAACATTCATAATAATGAAATGGGCATTTCATTATTAAAATTCATGTAGCTAAATCTGTGTACTTGCAACTCTCTCTCTGCATTTCCCTCTTGATTAAAAGTTATAATTCAGTGGCAAGTGAAGCTTTTTAGATTGTACACTCTTTCCTTAATTGGAGATGCAAAGAATTGCATCTCCAGGGGACACAAGATCTACCTTTGAGATACACACATGCTTGCTTGCTTGCACCCATGACTTACCAGTAAGTTCTTCAAATGATGTGAAAGGTTTCAGCATAAAGAACTTTCGGTATTCATTCAAGGATCGATATCTCATTTGCCGGCTTTGATCAATGGAAGCTTTAGCTACTTTCTGCACTACAGCAGGAACATTCCTACCTCCAGCTACCTGTTGGCAAAAATAATAATATGAAAAATCATAATGAAGACACAGTACAAATTATATTAGGCCAGAGAAAAGTGTTATTCATTTAAAGACTGTTATGCTTATTACGCTCTCAAAGAAAAATAAATATGTAATAGGAAAGATAATATAATTTAGTATACCTTTGGCATGGATTTCCCATATCTTATTTGACTACCAAAACAAAAGAAGACTGCCTATTTTCTAAATTAAACTGGTTTGGCTACTTTAGTCACATATTTGCATTATCCCTGAAAACTACCAAAGTCTAGTTTTCAAAGAGAAATGAGTTAGGATTTTACATATACTCAGATCTGGTTTATTAAAAAGAGATAGTTAGAACCCTTTTTGCTGATAAAGGTAAAGGTTCCCCTCGCACATATGTGCTAGTCGTTCCCGACTGTAAGAGGCGGTGCTCATCTCCATTTCAAAGCCGAAGAGCCAGAGCTGTCTGAAGACGTCTCCATGGTCATGTGGCCGGCATGACTGAACACCAAAGGCGCATGGAACGCTGTTATGTTCCCACCAAAGGTGGTCCCTATTTTTCTACTTGCATTTTTACGTGCTTTCAAACTGCTCGGTTGGCAGAAGCTGGGACAAGTAACGGGAGCTCAGCCCGTTACGTGGCACTAGGGATTCGGACTGGGATTCAAACTGCTGAACTGCCGACCTTTTGATCGACAAGCTCAGCGTCTTAGCCACTAAGCCACCCTGTCCCTTTTTGCTGATATCTATTTTTATATGATGGTGGAATGATTAAACAAATGGAACATTTCCTCATGTGTTCTGAAGCAGAAGCTGAGAGCATCTTTCTCCACATAAAAGAAGGATATTTTTCTATGTTCCTAACATGAAATAATGAAATAGTGTCCTTTTGCATATGACTACTGGCTGACCTCTGTTGCATATGCTACATGTATAGGCCATTCTCAATATGTAGAATAAGAAACATTCTGCTTTCATTAGCTGCATTAGTCCTTTCTTTATAGAGCAGCAATACATCAAATCATATAGCTATCTCAATTAAAATTTCAGATAGTATCACACCAACTATCAATAGGGCTATTCTTTTTCTGTTCTTACAAGGTTTTCAGATATGGTAGTGAGTTAACAAAGGACAGCTGTGCTATTATAGAAGTTGGGAAGTATAGACGTATACATAAATAAATGTCTGCTCCCTCATGTCAGTTGAAATGCAATTTTGAACAAGGTAGAAGAAAGTGGAGAAAAGAATCTTACCCTTCCAGCCCTTTGTTTGGAGAAAGACTGCACCATGTGAGAAAGGCCATGATTTAACATAATGGAATTGTTATACATGAACTGCTGGTATGTATATTCTTGGTTTTCAATATGAAAGGTATCAGGCAGAAGAGGATGCCAGTGGTAGAGAGTATTGAACTCTGCTGCTATTCTGTTCTGATATTGAAATCTCTGGTTGAAGAGAAGTTCTGGATCAAACTTCAGTTTGAAATGGTATCCACTTAAATGTTGCACATAGTCTTCAATCACAATCTTGATGGTTTCTCCTTTAAGAAAATACACAATAAAATGAGCATTGCAGTTTAGATTCAATGACAGCCCCAAATACTTAATCCCACTATTCCAAAATGGTTTATTTTATGCCTGGCAGAATTCTGTACTGTAAATAGGCCAAATAATAAGTCAATAATCCCAACCAATCTAAGAAATTATCTGTCTTGACCAACATTATATTTCCCATTACTCTGTGAAGTTCAGATAGGGATTATGGGTGTAATAATTATCTTTTGCAGTTTTCCTTCAGCAAATGGTATTCAGACAGGTAATGCAAATTAACTGTCACATGTTGGATTGATATCTGAAAAATGCATCATAATAAGGAAGAAAGGTTCCTTCCCATATTCTTTTCTACAACCGTTATCTGTCTCCATTCCCCCAAAGTTCCAAAGCTTACTATTTTCTATGGGCTGATATAGTATGCTAATTGGTCCCTTTCTTTGAAAATTCTATAGCTATTCTAGATACACCTTTTTATTTTGAGAGGGTGAGATATATTTGTTTCTCACCCTGCCCCAAACCATTTTTGATGCCTTACTTGAAATCACTCTCTAAGTCTATCCAACTTTGCTTTTTGTTCAAAAGCTCCTTTACAGCTCAGCATTAAACACCGGCTTTATACAATGAACTTCTATTTAACCACTGTAGCTTGTGAATGCTGACAGTACCTCCCCTTTGCATTTCTGAATATTATTTTTTAGATTTCACACAAAGGTGTGTGTGTAATATTTGTTAAATTACCTATCAAAATTAATCTGGCAGTCTGAAATAATCGTTCATCATCCCATTCTGGGTGTTCTCCTTTAAGAATGTCACAGACCCGATTATGTTCCCGGAGCCACAACGTGGCATACATCATCAGCCCTGGAACCAACCCAAAGACCTCCTGTCCTACAGAAAATTTCAGGTGGTCAGGGACATTGGGTGGATAGATCATTTCTGCCTCAGTTTCTTTCACAGTAGGTGGATACATTTCTCCATCAATCATCTGTAATAAAAAAAAAAGTAAATGAAAATTGTATTTTCATACATGCAATTTATAAAAAACAGAATTCTGTCCTACTCAATGTTACTTCAAATAGTAAGCTGATGGAAAAGTTGGTGAGTTTGAGCCTTCTGCTTTCATTAGCTGCCTTAGTCCTTTCTTTATAGGGCAGCAATACATCAAGTAGAACTGAAGGAATTTCTCCAGGAAACCCACCTGAAATTTTAGCTTTCCATCCTTAAAAAGTCTTAGTTTCATCTGCCTGTCCAAAGTCTCTCCATAAATGTGACTAAGATCAACCTGTTCACAGAACAAAAGACAAAAAGTTAGAATCAGTCCTTAAACAAGACAGAGAGAATACCTATAAATACAGTGAATACCAGCCAGGAATAATGCTGAAAAAGTTCTAGATCTCTATGATACATATAGAGGTGGAGGGGGCCACAGGAGGGGGAACTATAAAAGAGCAAATTTCCTGGAATCAATGGAATTTCAATAGCCCATTATCTCAGGCAACATTTGAGCACAATCCAGTTAAGTATTCTGAAAGCTGCCAGTATTAACCTCAGCTGGATTCAACATTTCAGGTGCTTAACTACATTCATAAAAGTTATATTTATAAGATGCAAAGTGAATGGTTTTCATAAAGATATTCCTGGCTCTTAGAAAGAAAGCCAGTTTCTTTTGGATTAAAGAGTACAAGAATAGTATATGTAGCACAGCTAATCTGAATGGATGATATGAAACAACTTAATTCTTTGAGGAACTGATTAGATGACAAAACATGCCACTCTTTCTAAGGAGAAGAGATGAGTTGAGAGACTTATTAGGAAGTATATCCTATTGCTACATTCTGCTGCTCCAGTAGAAATACTTCTCCAGTATTTTCAAGATACCGTAATTATTCTCAAAACAGCACTTAGCAAAGTTTTTGCTTGTTACAACTTATCTAACTAATCTTACCCCATGTCCAAGACCTTTTGTGAAACCTGGTCCTTTTTTAATATCTGTCTTGAAGTACTGGTGAGTGAAATGCTGGGCAAAGAAGGTGAACATGACATTTGTGCCTTGAGGATCAGGAATGAATTTTCTCCTTAGCAAGAATTTTTCTACAATCGTTTTTGAATCTGGAAGCTCCTTCTTGCCTGAAATATAAAGCAAATATTTATTTCTGAATCTGTATTTGTAGATGAAGAAAACCAACTACATTTTGAAACATTCCGACTTCTTCCCGAAATAGAATTCCAATAAGAAGGAAATACAATGCTGACATAGAAAAATTGGATACTTTTTTGCAGATTAGAATTGATCCATGTAATTATGCTCAGCTTGTCTTAGTCTCTTGTCTTAGTTTCAAATGGTGACTAATTTTGGGGAGCCCAGAGGAGCATGCAACTGTGGGGCTGGGCAGTGCCCTGAAGGGTCTCCCTTTGCTTTACAATTAATTTTAATAGTGACTAATCATCCCTGTCTCCTTTTCAATGTTTAACTTTTGTGTTCTGTTCTTATATTTTAGTATTGTACACCATCTAAATTCTGTCTCTGAATGAAATAGGTGGTTCAAAAATGTGAAAAATAAATAAATGCATGAATTTGATTGCTATGATAATACTGCAGATATATCCATAGAGTCACCCATGCCCCATTTCTTTGACAAGTTTAGCATAATATTTCATTGGGAAAAAACCTACTATATCAACATCTGACTTTTCCTAATATTTAAAGTTCCGTGTGGGCATTTGCTACTTATGTTTCATGGCAACTTGTTACTCCATTCTAGCCACACAATGAGGAAACAGTATCTGTGTTATATCTTTACAGTTTAGGCTATTTGATCACAATTCCACTTCATTTATGAGATGAAGTACTTTTCCTCCAATCCTCATGCACTGATTTGCTTTCCTTCTTACCTTTCACACCCATAGGGGTAGGGCAATCATGATCCACTGGTGGAACAGCTCGAGCATAGTAGGAAAGATTGGAGTAGACTTCCCAGCTTTTGAAACCATGATGGCTATTATAGGTTGGTGGGCTTTCAATTAAATGGGATCTGGCTGAAAGACGAAATGAGAAAAATTGTATTATGGTTAAACAATCTGCAACAAGCATCCATACATTATCTCAAACATAAATTTGAAAAAAGTATGTCCCAAAAGTTGTAAAAATTAGATTTTGGTTTCATATCTCTTAACTTTACAAGTTTAAATAATGCAGTTGTTCAGCCTCAGTTTTGCTGCCAGTAAATTGGATATAATATTTTGTTTTACAATTTTATAAAGGGGCCTAAATAGGTTTCAGAAATTATTACTAAGTATCTTCCAGAAAAAAAGCAATTGACAACACACTAAACATTCTTCTACCAGCTGTATACTTCGTGATAATACACAGAGACTGTACATATCTTATCAACCCAACTGCAGATAATTTTTGTGTGGGATTATAGAAATCTCTTCTAGAAATTGTTTAAACCACTGAACAGGATATTCTGTACTAGTACTAGTCACATATTATGCTACTAGATTTTATCTAGATGCTCTGATTATCTAGATGCTCTAGGTTCAAGCACTTAGTCTATAAATGTTGCCAGAGTTTAAATATTCTTTATTTTTCAGACTTTCTCCTGGCCTAACTTGTAAGACTTTTAACAGCAGTTTTATTTTTCATTTCCAGGAAAGAAAAGTGCAAACTGAAGATGGGACTTTGTGAAAAATGGAGCCCATGACCACACTAGAATGAAGAGGTGCCGGTAAACTGGATTTTTGTACTACCTGCTGCTGCTTTGGTGTTGGAAGTATCATAGCACTTCTGGTTTAAAAGGATTATCTGGGATATCACTGTTGCCCAGGGGATGCCCCGTTGGCAGCTCCTTTCATCTCCCTGTTTTGCCCACCAGAGTGATATATACCTATTTATCTACTCGTATTTGCACCTTTTCGAACTGCAAGGGGGATAGGAGCTGGAGCAAATGACGAGAGCTCATCCCATCTCACGGCAGCACTTGGGTCTCGAACACGGACTTGCTGATTGTCAGACAAGTGTTCTAAACATGTGAGCCACAGCACTCCTATAATTCCTGACAAGAAGAGAACTTCAGATAGAGCACAAGTGCTCCAAACTATTGCCCCTTATGAAGAGACAAAACAGTGGCTCTGGTGGGCTTAGAGCTCTGGGAGAGAAGGAAGCCCCATCTCTGCTTGAACCACAGTCAGCATTTTTATGAACACTGTGTTCACATACTTCCTTTCTAATCACTTTTGAAATTTGTGTATTAGCTGCTTTTCAGTTGTTAGGAATCTTTGGATCCTAGGCCTGAAAACAGTAGGTGAGTTTTCTTAATCCTTAGTGATAGAAGTTATAAATATAAATGTAAGAGCTTTAAAAATCATCTTTTTTAAAAGAATAAATAGCAACAGAATGTTGATTTTGGAAAATTATAAACAAACTAGGAGTCCAGGTGGATTTTTTTTTTACTGAAAATTGATTCAGTAAATGACAGCTTACTGTCATAAAAATGATTCATTTTTAAATGACAGCTTATAAGAATGATATGGAAAAAAGATGTTACACTGGATATATAAATAAAAACAGATGATTGAAGAACTTTGTGAGAAAGGACAAAGGATAATGAAAAGAAACAAAGTTTTAGAATGTTATTTGAACGGACTAAATATCAAGATTGCTAGAAATAAAAGGAAGGATTTTTTATTTGAGGAAGGTTAATATATATATCACTACTACTCTACTTTATATATGTTTTCTTTACTACATTTGTATTTTTCTTTTCTATTTTTGTTTATTTTAAGATTTATAAATATTTATTTAATATTCTCTTTAAAAAGGAACATTTATTATTTATTAAATTTTTATGCCACCCATATCACTGTTACAGTGACTCTGGGTGGCTTACAAAATGATACCAAATTATACCAAATACTTATATAAAAAACAGAATTTCAATTTACTATAGCTTTGTCAAATGCCACGATCAGTTTTTTATAAGCATTTTTAATCAATGCATAAGTGCTCTAAAGGGAAGAAATTGCTACAGCTGAGATTAAGATTACAACCTTCCTTACTTAAGGAACTCAAGATTTAAGAAAGTCACTGAATTCAATAAGACTGATTTCCAAGTATACAAAAACAAGATTAGCCAGTACGAGCAATGTAATAGAGTTGGAAGACTTACACATTAGAATGTATCTCATTATGGCATTGTGGAGGAATGGAATGTTGTTGATTATATCCCAGATGCCTTTGAAGTGTGTGAGTATATAGTGTACTGTCTCTGGAGCAGGCTTTAACTTAAATTTGAGCCAAGTATAAAATTCCGCTGCATAAAAAGTATAGAAACAAAATTTATTAGGAAACTGCCTTCTATCAAGTAAGATGATTGCGTGATATACAGTAATTCAATACTATCTACACCAGCATTTCTCATTATTTCTTTTGCAGATTAGTTGAAAAGAAATGGTGCTTTCAGCAGATTTTTTTTTAAAAAGTTTATTTACTAATCAAAACACAAATATAATAAAAATGTATCTCTTTGATTTGCCAACATCATCAAATTCATGAAAGGTGTAGACTGTTGGCTTGAGCCTATATATCTTGTTTGCTTAATTATAGATGATTAAAACTTTCCTGACTTATCTCCCTTAACCCTTAAATATAGTACAACCTTACCACTGAACACTGCCTTAAGCTACATATATAGGAATCTTATTTTCAGACATTTTAAAAGAAGTCTATCCTTAATATGCCCATAATCTATAAAGGTTACGGGTTTTTTAAAAAATAAATTCATTATATCAATTATAATATTTTCAGAAATACATACGTTTAGTGCAATTTTCTCCATAAAAACCAGTCCGTGTACAGTCACATTCATATTGATCAAAACCTTTTGTCATGCAGAAACCTCGGTTTTGGCATGGATTTGAACAGCAAGGATTAACTGAAATAGAATTAAGACATATGAAGCAGTTTGAGTTAAAATCATATAAAGTCCCATTAAATTAGTGCCATCCATGCAAATACATAAATCCTTCTCATTCAATACCATCAGATCACACTCCTCTATGTAGCATCTTGCTACATTTTTGAGACTGACAAACTTCATCCAAGGCACAAAAAGCCACAGCATAATTAGTTTTAGCAGCCAATGTTTAAAATGTCAAAGTACTGAAAGGTCCCAAAAGTGATTTGTGACCGGGGGACAGAAGGCTATCATAGACTGTGAATTAACCGACTGTCATAAGATACATTATTAAATACTTGAACATGCTTTGCTTCTCCACTGATAGCCGTATCAAGATGATATGTTGTTAGATTTACATTCTGCCTTGCCTTCAGGAACATTAGATGGTGTACATTTCTTCCAATTATCTACTTTTTCAAATCTTGTCCCCATCCCCAACACAGTTGCGGTAAGGGAGCATAACTTGCCCAAATTCACCCAGTGAGTTGCCATGACTGAGGATGGACTTGAAGTTGGTTTTTCCCCACTCAAGATTAACATTTTAACCATTATATCATACTGGCTCCAGAAAGGGACTAGTTGGTGCTATTGAGGCTTTTCATCTAAAGAACTCTTCAGCCTTATTCGAGATGCCAACGATTGATCCTGGGAGTTTTGTTATGAAATGCTTATGCTCTACCAATGAGCTCTATGCACTGCAGTGAAATAGACAAAACGGCTGAATATTAATTTCAGCACTAGTGGGGAGGACAGTGTCTCCCAACCACATTGGAGGATGCCAGGGTAACATAGGGGTGCAGAAAATGATGCCGGACAATCATAGTCTAATCCCCCAATAAGGATCACGGGCTGTTTAAGGAACCCAAGCACCCATCTGTATTCCGTTGAGATGGGTGTTGTCTAGCTCTTGGGTGGGTAATAAGAGATCAGCCCCCAACCTTTCTCACTCCAATATGCGCCAAACATATTAAAATAGAAATCCAAAAGGTCAGGAAATAAAATGAGGGAATAGCTGTGTTTATTACCTTGTTTCTTCCAAAATAAAACATTCCCTGATAAGCCCAATTGGGCTTTTGAGTGCATGGCAATAAGGCCAAGCGCTTATTTCAGGGTTCAAAAAATATATAAGACAGGGTCTTATTTTCAGGGAAACACGGTATTTATTCCTTGTTGCACTTCCATATAACATTTCTGATTTCTACTTTTAACATATTTCCTCAGTAAATTACCAATTTTGTATGTCAGAAAGATACTTAAGTAACAGAGAAAGCATCTTTCTGTGTGACTGAGCCCTGCATCTATGAAAATCACTAATTCCCCAAACCCTATACGGCTATTTACACCCTGAGTAAATCTCACTAAATATAATAAAGTTCCCTTATACATTTTAGGTTCGACCTGCTTCCAGCTTGCTCCTATCCCAAACTGACATTCTGTGACAATTGCCATCAAACAACCAGTTCTTCTTCTTTCTTTTTTTTTTTTAAAGGTAAAGACTCCCTCCACCTTTATTTCTTTATTCCTGCATAAAGTTAAAGTCACCAGGAGTGAAAATAAAAATAAAGTAAAAACCATGCCCTTGGAAAGCTTTGGTAGACCTCAAAAGAGAAAGCCAACAATATGGAAAGAAGAAACCAAAAAAAAAAAAAAAAAAAAAAAAACCGCCGGAGGAACAAAAATTAGCAATACTAACCTGCTTGACTGAAAGCCAAGAGAGAAAATAAAAACAGGGCTGGAACAATCATGTCCAATTTCGGGTAGAAAACAGCCAAGTCGGCGTCCACTTTTCTTAACTTCTTCTTAATTCCTTAACTTCTCCTGAACTTTCCTACTCAGGCTGAAGTTTCTCCGCTGCCGCGCTTTTTGCGAGAAAACTATCCAGCTCGGCGTGACTCTGGATGAGATCCGGAGCACCTTCGGCCTTTATGCTCCCTTGGTGACTCAACTCCTTTCCGGAAGGCTTCCGGGACCGCCCTTCATACGCAAATAGGGTATTGGGTGGAATACTTATGTTTTGGGATGGGATTTTCCTCAGGTGATTTCCACCAAAGTAAGCTCCCCCTCCCCCTTTCCGAGCGGCGGCTAAATCCCGGGGGAAGAAAAAAAAAATGTTGCAAGTGGGAAGAGTGGGAAACATTTTGGAAACGCACGCAACGCACGCGCCCCCTCCCGCCCGCGTCGTCCGTCTGTCTCTCTCCCCCCCCACCCCGCCCTCGCCGCGGGGAGAGTCGAGCGCTCCTCCAGCCGCCAAGAAAAGCCGCCGAAGTTTTGTTTGTCGTCGACCTCGCACGCCCTTGTTTGGGGCTGTTGTCTGCTGAGCTCGGAATCGCAAGGCTCCCATCTTCGTGCCTTCAGAGCGTCCCTCCGCTGATCTGATGGCTTTTTCTACGTTTGCCCCAAGCTTTCTTTACCCTTCAGGGACCGGGCAGCCTTTGCTCCGTCGCTACTCTTCGCCTCATTCCTAACTGGATGTGGTTCTCTCCATCATCCCCAGCCACCCTTTAAATTCCTAATTAATGTGGCCGCTAATAAAGCACTACTTTGTTTGCCAAGTGACTAAGTGCCGGTTGCCTTTCCCGCAGCTCGGTTTCCCTTTTCTCGCCCTATTTTTTTTTTCTCGGCTGCTGAGAAGAACCATTTTTTCCCCCACACCTTCCGGTGCAAGATTTCAGCCGCTGCAGCATCGCGCTTTTCTTTTCTTTTCTTTTCTTTTCTTTTCTTTTCTTTTCTTTTCTTTTTTCTTTGTTTAAATGGTCTCAATTCCTTATTTTGAAACACGCTGGTATTGTCAGGATCTTTCCTTGGTTTTAAACCAAAATAAAACCAATTTTGAATTTATTTTATTTTATTTTATTTATTTATTTTGTGAAGCACCTATTAGATAACAGATATAGGTATAAACATGATTATTAATACATGAAATGGATACGAATAAAAGAGGACATTAGGACAGGGACAGTAGGCACGTAGGTGCACTTATGCATGCCCCTTACAGACCTCTTAGGAATGCAGTGAGGTCAACAGTAGATAGTCTAAGGTTAAAGTTTTGGGGGTTTGGGGATGAGACCACAGAGTCAGGTAGTGTATTCCAGGCATTGACCACTCTGTTGCTGAAGTCGTATTTCCTGCAATTGAGTTTGGTTGGTGCAGTTTACCATAAGTTTGTGTATTGTATTGTGGTTGAAACTGAAGTAGTCATTGACAGGTAGGACATTGTAATTTTGTGTACTATGCTTAGGTCAGACAGAAGGCAGCATAGTTCTAAGCTGTTTCGCTTGTATTCTTAAAGAACGCCTAGGTGTCATCCAATTTTCTTGTGACCATATACAGATAGTCCTTGACTTACAACAGTTCATTTAGTGATCATTCGAACAGCAGTCAAAAAAGCACCTTATAACCAATTTTTTTTTCACACAACCATTGCAGCATCCCCATGGTCACACGATCCAAATTCAGATGCTTGGTAATTGAATTTCACATTTATGACAGTTGCAGAGTCCCAGGGTCATATGATTCCCTTTTGTCACCTTTTGACAAGCAAAGTCAATGGGGAAACCAGTTTCACTTAACAACCGTGTTACAATTTTACCAAGTTGATTCACTTAACAACTGTGGCAAGAAAAATCGTGAAATAGAGCAAAACTCATTTTAAAAATGTTTCACTTAACAACAGAAATTTTGGGCTCAATTGTGGTTGCACGTTGTAAACTCTTTCTTCCAGGGGTGTTATATTGGAACAGCCATGGAGGGATTCATAATTTTCTTTCCCATGCTTACAAGAAAATAATAAAAGTTAAAGACTAATAATAAAGACTAAATAATAAAAGTTAAAGACTTGGTTATTATAACTAAGAGCCTGTAGTACAGTGGACTAAAGCACTGTTATTAACATCTGCTGCTTGCAATTACTGCAAGTTCGAATCTCACCAGGCTCAAGGTTGACTCAGCCTTCCATCCTTTCAAAGGTAGGTGAAATGAGAACCCAGATTGTGGGGGCAATAAGCTGACTTTGTATAAATATACAAAAGTATGAAGACTATTGCTTAACGCATTGTAAGCCGCCCTGAGTCTCCAGAGAAGGGCGGCATATAAATCAAATAAATAATAATAATAATTAAAAAAAATAAGATAATTCTCCCCAATTGGGAAATCGGTGGACATATCTGGAGATTTAAAAATGGGTTGTTGGTGCAATCACAAAATCATTACTGTGCGAGTTGACTCTGTACTAATCACTTGGGTTTTCCCCCACTTTTGAGAGAAACTGCTGCCAGATTCATCCTTGAATCAGCAAAAAATGATGCTAGCATATTAATTTCCTATTGGCAACTTGAACATCCTGGCTTTTTTTCAATTCACTGCAGTTACTCAAGTTTCTTCCATTTGCAGCTAATTCGTTTTATGGGAAGGCCTAAACTAGATTCTTATAGAGAGTCTGATGAGATGAATTGCACCTCACAACTTATGACTTTTCATAAAACGGCTATTTTTAGAAAATATGCTTCCAGCCTTTGTTATTTTTCCCCCATCAAAAACTAACTTGGATTATTTTGGAATAAAGAAGAAAACAACATCTTAACATACAGGTAAGCCTGTTTCATGCTGGAGATGAGACCAAGGGAATATCACAGGAACAGAAGTAGGGGAAAAAAGTTTCTAGAGCATGTATGTAATCATGCTTGGAGTTACAAAGTGGAGCAATGCGCTCAGATTGGCAAAAGGTAATACACAAGCTGAAGCCTGTCTCAGCTTTCCAGCCAAATGCTACTACTCTCTCTTTCTTCCCTCCTACATGTTATTTAAGCAATTAAACCGCAATCATTAATATGAATACAATAGCTGAGTTACATAACATACAAAGTTATAGCTTGTTGAATACCCCCGCCCCCCATGACTAGTTTGGCCTGAATTAAGGCCATTAAACAACCACAATGGCTAGATTGACACAAAACATGAAGACAAAACTAATTATTCTGACTAAATAGTATATGCAAACTTAGCCAATAAATAACGTGTTTTAAAAATATGCAGTAAGTTAAGATATTTAACGTGGAGACCTCTTTGTGCATTTGTTCCCCTCCTGTTTCAGGCAGACAGACAGCAGATAGACTTTGGTGAAAAATTCCAATTAAACATTTACGTGCACAGAGTACATTTGAGGAAGGATCCAATGCTATTCTGAAAAGATCTTCCTCATCATAGTGCCTCAAAGTGTGCTGGAATAATAATGTTGTGAATTCTGGGAATTATACAAGTTGTATTCTCCACATATCTATAAGCTGGTATAAAATATGTGGCATCTCAGCAGATGGCACTACCTAGCTGACTTGCTCTGACTTGGAAGCTAAGCTGTTAAAATTTGGAAGTATACCTTCAGGAAATACCAAGCCTATAGGTAGTTTGAGAAGTAAAAAAAAAAATCCTGAAAGTATACTTCCATAATATGAATTACTTCCAAAATTGGGTCAAGTAGTCTACATGGATATGTTCATGAAGTCACTAGTTGATGAGTTCTGCGCGAAGGATGCTTTTTATTTAATACTGTACATAACAAGTAAATTGATGGCAGTGCTAGAGGTGCACAATATTACACCATAGTAATGATATTTCCTGCCAAAAGCCAGAGTCCAAAATGTGCTGTTTAAGTGGAAATATTGTTTACATGAGTGCCAGGTAGGTAAATGCTTACACTTAACACATTTCCAATGCTGTATATGAAGGCTTAAAGCTAAATTTTCTATGACTTGCCCATCTTCACATTGTCCAGCCTGCAGGCAATCTTCTGAAATACCGCTAAGAATGTTACCCAGTTGAGTATCCCTGTTATCTTACAGATTGGATGAGGAATCTTTGAGCCTCCAAGTACTGCTAAGTTACAGTTCCTGTCAGTCCAGTCAGTAAGGCTAATGGGTAGGAAGATCGACAGTTGTAGTATTGCGGCTTTTGAAATGCCACACATTCCTTCCCCACGCTCTGCATGAATGATGATTTTAGTTCCCCGAAGCTTGGCTTTTGTGCAGAAAAATTCAAGGGAAATATCTGCAGAAATAAGATGTAAGTTTGGAAGTAATATAAATTTCTGGGGCTAATAAATTAAATAACAACCCGCCTAAAACCCATCTAGTGAATAGCATTTAGTGGTGGCGGAGTAATGGCATACTTTGGAGTGAGAAGTGGAATGAGTGAAAGGAGAAATATAATTATGTATTTTGCACCCCACAGTTTAAGGTTTCATTGCAAGTCCCACTTGTTCTTCCATATACCAAAACAGGGTTGGATCATCCTCCCACTTATTTATACATTGTATGTAAGTCTATGCTAAAGATTTGCAATGTGATCCTTTGAGGAAAAAAAAAATCTCACTGAAGTGCTCTTTTGTCCCATGAATGCATGAATGCATGAATGCATACTCTAGCTTATTATGCAGCACTGGGTTGTAAAAGAGATTAGATCAGACTACCCTCTTATTTACGTTTTAGAAGAAAACATTAAAGCAGAGGCAAATCTGTTTCAGATTGCAATCATTGCTGTAAATGTGATATAATCAAGAGAAAGGCAGGTGGATTGCTAGGTCAGCCTGAACAATCTGGTTATATGAGCTCTTTAGCACATATAAACTTCATCAAGCATAAAGAGTAGGGTCTAAAGTAGATACAGGAAGTATAAACTGACTTTACAGACTGCATTATAGCCCAGAAATCAAGTACAATGAAATACAGGATTAAACTGATGGCACCTTAAAGTCATTATCAAGTTGTGTGGCATTCCTGGTCCATTTCTTGCTAGTAGATATATAAAAGATACACATTGCAAAATGGAATTTGTTAGGATTACAGATTAAACCTAAGGGAAACACAGTATTTATTTTCAGAAAACATGTTGTTGTAGTTTCAATAAATAGTCCTGCAAACTAACCATCAGCTTTCAAAATAATGCAATGATAATGCTTGCTTGTATTTTATGCTTAGTGTATTCCAATTTTATTTTACTATGAAACAACTGAACAGGCAGATAGGGTTTATCTTGTCTTATGGCACCTAAAGGGATACTTGTGCTTGATGAGATTCACAAAGAGCCTGAGTGGCACAGCAGACTAATGCTACTGTTAAAGGTAGTATTTAGCTTCCAGTTGCCTGCAATTACTGCGAGTTCAATTCTCACCAGGCTCAAGGTTGACTCAGCCTTCCATCCTTTCTAAGGTAGGTAAAATGAGGACCCGGTTTGTGGGGGGCAATAAGCTGACTTTGTATAAAATATACAAAAGTGTGAAGGCTATTGCTTAACGCCTTGTAAGCCGCCCTGAGTCTCCGGAGAATGTATGTGTGTGTGTGTGTGTGTGTGTGTGTGTGTGTGTGTGTGTGTGTGTGTGTGTGTATATATATATATATATATATATATATATATATATATATATATATATATATATATATACTGTTGCAATATTTTCAGGATCAGACTCAATAAAGATAATAGAAGTTAGAGATTCAAATATATTTTTCTTTAATCATAATAGGCATTCTATATTCGCTGAATATTCAAGATAGAAGCAAGTAAAATGGGGAGGATGGCTCCTTATATATACAAGGGGTGGAGCCAGGAATGGGAGTGGTAAATTATGAATACATTAAAGTCCAAAGAATAAGTTAACCCCTGATGTTCCATATATACATTATTTACACATTAGAGAATAAGGCATTTACATCTGACAAATCCCCCTCTAAATGCCGGTTCGTTATACAACACCAGTTACATTCAGATTCAGGACAATATAATACATATAATTTAGAAGTTAAATATTTGTGTTGTTTAGAAGGTAAGGGTTTTGTTAATATGTCAGCTAATTGTTCAGAAGTATCACAATGTATTGCTTTGATGAATCCGTCTTGAGATAGTTGTCTCACGTGCTTAAATTTTATATCAATATGCCTGGACCTTTGTCCAATTGCATCGGATCTAGATATTTCAATGGCCGCTTTATTGTCTTCATGCATAATAAATGGTAAAGTAGGTTTCTTCCAAACATCTGTGATCAAATCATTGAACCATACAAGGTTATTTGCAGCTTTAGACAAGCAAACATATTCCGCTTCTGTGGTAGAAGTGGCTACCAGTTCTTGTTTACCAGTATACCAGTAAACTGGACAATCGTTCAATAGAAAAACATAACCAGAGGTACTCTTTCTGCATGATGTATCACCAGCCCAATCTGCATCAGCATAACAAGTAATTTTTGGTTCTTTGTCATTATTGGGTTCCAATATTAAACAAAAATCTAATGTACTTTTCAGATACCTTAAAATTCTTTTGACAGCTTCCCAATGATACAAGGTTGGTCTGCTAACATATCTTGACAATAAATTGAGAGGTAATGCAATATCTGGCCTAGTCCAATTAGATATATAAAGGAGTGAACCTATAACTGATCTGTAAAATGTGTTGTCTTTAAACTCAGGGGAAGATTCATCAATGTTTCTGAGAAAATCAGTTTGCATAGGTGTGTCACATGTTTTGGCATTATTTAAGTTACATTTGTTTAGGAGTTCAATGATTTTATCTTTCTGAGTGAGTTTGAATCCCCTTTTTGTTTTGTTAATTTGTACACCAAGGTATTTGTTCACTCTACCTAGTGATTTTAATGAGAAGTGTTCGTTTAACTTATTTACAAAGATTTCCCTGCTCTCTTTATGCTTTCCAATATATAAAATATCATCAACATAAATTAATACAAATTCAATATGATCATTACTCTTTTTTACAAAGAAACAGTTATCAGCAGTGGTGGCGTTGAAATCCATGGTCTTAAGTACTTTTACCAAACAATCGTACCATCTTTTGCCAGATTGCTTCAATCCGTACAGACTCTTATTTAATAACCAAATTTCGTTCTTATTAGTGTATTGACTGTGTGGTGCTCTTACATATATTTCCTTATCTAATTTTGCGTGTAAGTATGCAGTCTGTATGTCATATTGAAACACGTCCAGATTGAGTGCAGATGCTACTACAAGAGCTGTTTTGACACTCTCTGTTCTCACTGTTGGTGAATATGTGTCAGTATAGTCTTCTGGATATTTTTGTGCATAACCTTGTGCAACTAGTCTGGCCTTGTATAAGGTATTACCTCCTTCTAAATTCTTAATTTTATAAATCCACCTGGTACCTATAATTGTTTTATCCTTAGGTGCGATCGCAGGTGTGAATACATTTAATCCTTGTAAACTTTCCATCTCTTTTTCCATAGCTAGTTCCCATTTTTCTCTTTCTTCACGGGGAAGTTTCAATACTTCCTCATATGTATTAGGTGTTATTTGTTCTCTATCCATATGCATTATGTAATCTTTGTATTTATTTGGTATTTGGTTTCTATTGTTTCTAATATTTCTTTCAGGTTTGCTATGGTTGTCATGCAAATATCTAGCTTCCTTTTTTGTTAATGTGTCTGTCTTTATTTTATGCTGACTATTTGTCCAAGTTTTGGTTTTGTTCTTACTTTTGTTAATACTTTGATTTTCTGTTGTTCCTTCCTCGCAAGATATATTATCTTTGCTTTTATTAGGAAATATTTCATTAAGGTGCAATTTAGACCAATTGGCCTGCTCATGGAACACAGCTGTTCTGGATACTATAAATTTGTTATTATTATCAATGAATCTGTACCCTTTGGTTCCAGTTTCGTATCCCATGAATCTTAATCTCCTGGATACGTTTTCTCCCTTTCTCCTCAATTGTTTAGGTATGTGTACGTCTGCAGTAACTCCAAATATGTGCATGTGTGCTAATTTGGGTTTTCTATTGTACATCACCTCATATGGTGTCTTATTCACAATACTGGACCATGTCCTATTTTGAGTGTAATTTGAATAATGTAAGGCTTCTGACCAAAATTGTTTGCCTAAACCAGCATCCTCTAATGTGCATCTAATCATGGTTTGTAGTGTGGAATTCTTTCTCTCTGCAATCCCATTTTGAAATGCAGAAAATGGATTGGACGTGAAATGTAGCATCCCTCTATCCTTTAACCATTGGGAGAATTCTTTAGACATGAATTCACATCCCCTATCTGTCATAATTTGTTTTATTTTGATATTATGTTGTGTTTCTATGCGTTTGTAGAATTCCTTAAATTTCTGAAAGGTTTCATCCTTGTGCTTTAATGTGTAAACAAAACCATAGCGACTGTAATCATCCACTATTGTTAGGAAGTAACGTTTTCTATAGGTAATTGATGGAGTTAATGGACCAACTAAGTCCATATGTACCAAATCAAAAATATTGTTGGTTGATCTGTTAGATTTTTTTGGTCTGGGACTGGTTTTTAGTTTGGTGGATTTACATACTGAGCATTCCAAATAATTTTCACAATTTTTTATTTTGACACCTTCTGCGTGTTCAGTCATTTTTTGTACTACAGGAAAGCTTGCATGTCCTAACTTCCTATGTAAGATGTGAGCACACTCATCATGAATTGGTTTACCTATTTTTGGTTTCTTCTCATTGTGTGTATTTTTGTTATCATGAGTTATTTTACATTCATCATTGTCACTGTTACTGACATTTTCATCATCTGCTTCAATACAATCTTCCATATTTGAATCAATGTTATGTAACCATCTTTCTTTGGTTATCAGATAGGGTAGACCCCCTTTTATCATCACAGTGCCTACATTTGTTTTGTTCTTTTCTATAGTTGCTTTCCCCTTTGAGAAAACTATATTGATGTCAGATTCTCTGCTTAGTTTTATAGCACTCAGTATGTTGTGAGGTATTTCTGGGATTAATAATACCCCCTCTATTTTCCCTAAACCAGGCAAGGTCACATTTCCTCTGCCTAATACTTGAACCTTTTCTTGATTAGCTACCTTTATCACAAACTTATCTTCTGTAAATGAAGATAATATACTTTTGTTGTTAGTGGTGTGATTTGTTGCACCAGAATCAATAAGCCAATTATTGTTCTCATCTTGTTGTGTTCTGATGCTGTCTTGTTTATTTAGCCCATTTAGTGACCCAGATTTTCTCTCTTTTGAATTTTCTCTACCCCCTCTACTTTCTCTGTAATTTGGTGGACTTCTATATTTGTGTCTATCTGTGGAAGATTGTCTGTAATTGTATTTGCTCCTATATTCTGGCCTATGTCTCTCCCTTGGGACTTTGGGACAGTCTCTTCTACTGTGTTCCCTGGATCCACAATTGTGGCATCTAAAGGCCTCATTATATTTATCTTGAAAGACTACTTTCCTAAAGGATTTGTGTTCTGTTTGGTTACTGGAACGATTTTTTCTTGAATTGTCTTCTGCTATCAATTTGTTAGATAGACTTTCTATTGATAAATATCCCAAATTAATGGTATCTAAGTGTGACATAAAGCTATCCCATGATGGATCAAGTGAATTGATAATAACACTTTTCATTGTTTGATCTGAAATCACTTCCCCCCTCAATTGCAGCTCAGCTCTTATTTTGTTTAGATTTATCAAATGCTCACTTATAGAAACCCCTGGTTTCACTCTAGAAGAAAAGAAATCCTTAGACATTCTTGTGGTTGTGGCTACGCTATCGCTGTGAAATAGATTAAACATGCATTGAATTATTTCTGATACAGTTAGGTTTGGTTTGATGCTATGATACATTGCAGGAGACACGCTAGAAATTATTATGAAAAATGCTCTATGATGTAAACAATCTATTTTTAAAGTCCAAGGTCTTCTTGGAGGACTAGTTATAAAGAATAGTAAATTTTCTTTCATAAAAATAACCTGAAGCTGTTGGTACCACTCTTGTAAATTAATGCCATCAACTCTAAGTTTTGGGAAGTCACTGGGTAAATTCCCCACATTATTTTGTCCATTACTTACAACCTGAGGCAGTCCGTGGTCTCTCAAGTGCAGGAAATTACAGAACGGCATTGGGATGCTTGTAACGAGTCTGCGCGGTTCTCTGGCCAGTTCAAGTCTTTCGGGGCTGTCTACGTAGTTTTGCACATGCGCGTTGCTCATTTCTTCTTTGGCGCCGTTGTGGAAGGTTCTCTCTATTTCAGCTCTCTCGATCCGCTCCTCTTCAGATGAGTCGGTCTCTGGCTCGGTTTTTGGGGCTTTGGTGATGGCGACGGTTCTTCTCTTTCTCTTGTGTGTGCTGGCACTCGATTCTGTCTGCGGTGTAGGACGGAATCGGCATGGCTCTCTGGGCTCGGGTGTCGTCGTTTTCGAAGTCAGGATGGGAGCGTGCAGGTCTTGAGTTGTCGGTTTGATTTCTTGCTTCTTTGTTGATGTCTTGGAAATTTTCAATCTTGGCCCAAAAGCAGCAAAAAGCGTTTTCATTGCTGACTTTACTTGAGACTTTGTTAAATCGTCTTCACTTTCTGATTTTGGTTCATCTGAAGAGTTTGAGACTTCTTTTTCACTTTCTTCGTCTGATAGCGTTTTTCGCGCCAGAAATTTTGAACTGAGCGTTTTGATTGGCTCTGCTTCACTCTCTTTTGAAGTTCGTTGAAACCAAGATGGCTGCCATTCAAAATTTCGCGCGATGTCACATCTTTTCTTTTTTACAACTATTTTCTCAGTAGTCATTTCACTCACAGTTTTTTGATCTTTGGGTTTTTCTTTAATGACGTTTTTCTCTCTCGCTGCTCCGCTGTTTCTCAGCATCTCCTGGAGGTCCGCGATGAGGCTCTCATCATTCTTTTGGCTTTTTAGTATTTTTAATATCTCTGACCTGAGTTCGTTATTTTCTATCTCGATTTCTTCCTGGTCGTTATTTTCACTCATCAGTTCTTCTTCTTCAGTGGTGTATTCTTCGGATTCTCTCGAAATCGCATTAGTGGATTCGTTGATCGTCTCTTGATCAGTTTCTATTTCTTTGCTGTAGGCCCTGGTGTTGGGCCTATCTTTCTTGGACATTTTTAATTACTTATTGAGTCAATTAACCATCCTCTGCTACCAGCTTGTTGCAATATTTTCAGGATCAGACTCAATAAAGATAATAGAAGTTAGAGATTCAAATATATTTTTCTTTAATCATAATAGGCATTCTATATTCGCTGAATATTCAAGATAGAAGCAAGTAAAATGGGGAGGATGGCTCCTTATATATACAAGGGGTGGAGCCAGGAATGGGAGTGGTAAATTATGAATACATTAAAGTCCAAAGAATAAGTTAACCCCTGATGTTCCATATATACATTATTTACACATTAGAGAATAAGGCATTTACATCTGACATATACATACATACATACATACATACATACATACATACACATACACTTTTGGTGTGAGGTGGAGCAGTGGGCAAACATTCTCAATTTTTCCTAACCTTATATATTATTTAATTTTGCAGTTTTAATGCTACCAAAAATCTCAATGTGCACAAGAAAAATGTAGGAAGTTGCATGAACGTTAACTACCCCCCCTTTTTTTTTTACAATGGAGGGCATTCATTCTTCATTCTACCCAATTAATCAAGAGCTATTTCAAATGCTTTAATTTCAAAATGTGATTTAGCACGTGCTCATTAATTCCTCATTTTCACTGAAAGTAAGATTGGTTTAATATTGATTCAGTAAAGCGGCTTCTGAGTCACTCATAGTTTTCAATGTAGTAGTCAAAAATAATACTATTATTTTGCAGTACTTCAGGATGGTTGGCAATTAATGGCAAAACTTCATTATTGTTTGTTGCAGCAACATTTGTGTTGCAGAACTTGCAAATTCTCTCTCACCATATTAATTTGTCTGATGAAGATATTTTCAGCTTTGCTTGACTGTAGTAGTTTTCTTATTTTAAATTTTCAAAGGTATTTATTAAATAACATAACTTTCCAGATCAAGTATCCTCTGAGGGGTTCTTAGTGCTCTCTGAGCTTGATTGTTCTCTTGCAGATGTTTCATTATCCAAAGTACTGTAGATAATGTCATCACTGTGTAATGAAGTGCACTCTGCAAGAAAACAACCAAGCTCAGAAAGCACCAAGGATTTCTCATTTTAACTCTGAGCTGCAAATATTCTTCTCTATCAAGTATCACATACTAGTAACTCTCAAGATTCTTCTTGTTGCTCAAGAGCAAAGAAAGTAAGCATTCTTCACCACATACACTATGGCAAAACATTTCTTTTCAATAATAATCTAGTGTCTGTGTAAAAAAGAATCACACAATTTATTTATAAGGTCTAGTGTATGTAATTTAAATGAGACATTTTTAATGTAGTTCACAATTTTCAAGATTTTGTCTAGTACAATTTTCAACTCATGGTTAATTACTTTTGCAATGTATACTTTATGATATAGAAACTCAAATAGTTTTATAATATTTCTTTTTTTTACCAATAACCTAAATCTTTTTATTAACATTGTTAAAGTTATTGTTGTTGTGTTAACAACCAGCAGAGTAGATTGCACAGAGAAACGTTGCTGAGAGCAATGAATAAGAGATAAGCAAACTGGTTTATCAAAAGCTTACTTTATAGTGGAAAAACAGTTTCATAGTCTTTAAACAAATTCCAAGTCTTTGCCAGTAAATCAGTCCAGTAGTTACAGAATCTTCTTACTCAACAAACAGTAGTTGGTTAGAATAACAAACTCACTCTGGTTCACAAACCACGATGGTTGCAGATCCATCCAATGATAATTAGCAGATAACAACTCCTCTCAATGGTAGCTTATCATCAACAGCAGCATCATAGCAGCAACCTCTCAACAGCATATCATAGCAGCAACTGAACACGTTGCAGTACCTTGCTTAAATATTCTCACAACCAGTAATTATGTAATTACAGCATGACTCAGTATTAAAGCCACATTATACATATACAGATAAAGTAACAGTACACTTATACTGCCTGTACAACATAGTTAGGCTTAAACCATATCCTAACATTCTCCCCTTTGGACAGGTCAATATATACAGTCTAAATTCTTAATCCATAGCTTTCACAACACGTTCTATGTTTTATAACACCTTGCGCTTTGGTAAAATTATCAGCTATATTGTCTTCTGACATACAATATTCCAACTTAACCATATTGCTTTGAATACACTGATGAACATTCAGATACCTAATGTCAGTATACTTAGTTCTAGTTTTAACTGCTAAATTTGTTGCCATTTTTATAGCAGCTTGGTTGGCCTCATGTATTACAATTGGATAATCCATATTTAAACCAATATCCATCATTAGTTGTTTATAATAAATCAAATCTGTACAAACTAGTGACAAACATGAGAATTCTGCCTCCATAGTCGAAAGACTAATATGTTTTTGACGAATAGATTTCCAGCCAATCAAACAATTGTCTAACATGATAGCTATACCCGATGTGGACTTTCTGGTGGTCACAACAGCAGCAAAACTGGCATCAGCATATGCGCTCAATACTAAATCATTGTTAGGTTCTAGATACAATGCATAATGCATCGTCATTTTCAGATATCTTAATATACGCTTTGCGGCCTGCCAATGCCTATCAGTTGGCTCTGCATTATACCTCACTAATTGGTTTACTCCAAATGAAATATCGGGTCTTGACCAATTGCTTATATAAGATAAACTACCTATAAGAGACTGGTAGATCTCCTTACTAAATGTAGGACTTTGGATTTCACCTTGTTGAAAATCCTGTGCCATAGGCGTTTTAGCTGGCTTACATAGCTCCATGCCATAACGTTTTAACATTTGGCTTATTTTGCTAGATTGAGATATTTTATAACCTCTAGCTGTTTGATTGATATCTAAACCCAAATAATGCCTAATATTTCCCAAATTTCTGATCTTAAATCTGGCTTCTAACTGTTTAACAATATCTATGGCTTCCTTGTCAGTTTTAGTTATTATGGCTATATCATCTGTAAACAATAACAAAAATGATACTACACCATTAGTTTCTCTTTTAAAGAGACATTTATCCGCTACACCTTCATGAAAACCGATCCTATTTAGCTCTTTAACTATACATTGGTTCCATTCAAACCCTGATTGTCTCAAACCATAAAGGCTTTTGTTTAACTTCCAACAATCAGTGTGGTTTTGTGTTTCAACTCCTAAAGGCTTCTTCATATAGATAGTGTGTCTCAATGGAGCATGCAAGTATGCTGTCTCTACATCTATATGGTTAATGCTATATTTATGCTTAGCCGCCCACACTAGCATTGTTCGTAAAGTACTCGCTCGTAGACTAGGAGCAAAAACCTCATCAAAATCCTTTTCGGTCTGAGAAAAACCTTGAGCTACAAGGCGAGCTTTATGGGTTACTGTGCCATCTATGCTTTTCTTAATTTTGTAAACCCATCTACAACCTATTAACTTTTCACCAGGTGGCAATTTCAGTTTCATAAACACCTAAGTTAGTTAAAGAATTAATTTCTTTACTCATTGCCTCCTTCCAAGCATTCTGCTCCCTTTCAGGATAAAGCTTGATATCCTCATACTTTGAAGGTTCAATATTCACTTGGCAAACTACGGTTGCTTTATATCGATCAGGTGGATGCCTTTCCCTAGTTGATCTCCTAGGTAAAACAGGACTTACAGCAGATTGTTCATCTGACTCCTCCCCTAAAACTGCATCCTCTAAACCTAATTCCTGTTCTTCCTCCTTGATAGAGAATTTTACATTATCTAAATCCTCAGGAATATCATCAGGAATATGATGCTTTATACTAACAGTATTATTCTCATGTCTATAATCTGCACGCTCTAGTTTATCCCATCCTACGTGTTCTAGAAATTTAGCACTTGCACTACAGTAAACATGAGTAGTTCCTTGTGCCCAAAATCTAAAAGATCTATGATTTGATTCATAGCCAACGAAAAACATTTTTCTGGCTCTCTGTTGATCCTTTCTCCTTAAATTAGATGGAATATGTACCCAAGCTGGGGTTCCAAATGTGTGTAAGTAACTAAGATTTGGTTTCCTCCCATGCCATAAGGTGAATGGTATTTCTCCTGTAGAGGAATGAACCACGTTGTTTAACATATGATTAGCATACATAAGAGCCTCACCCCATAAAGTTTCAGGCAAACCAGAATCTGCCAACATTGTTCTAGTCATGGCTTGTAATGTCTGACCTCGTCTCTCAATATACGGAGCAGACCGTTTATGCTGGATACCTGCATCCTGCAAAAACTTTTCTAATCTTTGGTTGGTAAATTCTGTACCATTATCAGTCACTAAGCATTTAACCTTGAATTTCTGTTTCCTTTCTACAAAACGTAGCCAGTTGTTAATATGCTGGAATGTTTCACATTTTGTTTTCATTAGATAACAGAATCCATATCTCGAATAATGGTCTACTATGCTCAGAATATAGCAGGCACCTCCTATGCTAGGTTTCTTGGGTCCAATTAGGTCTATAAACACTACCTCTAATGGATTTTTAGTTTTAAAACCATTAACACAGTTTGCTGGTGTAACCCTACTTTTCTGCTGACTACAGGCATTGCAATTTAGATATTTACTACATGCTTGTAGTTTTATCCCTTCAGATAACTGAACTGTTTTCTTTAACATTCTGAAATTTAAATGCCCAAGTCTCCTGTGTAACAGATGAATACATTCATCATGTGGTTTAACATTCTTATAAACAGACTTAGATTTAGCCACCAATACTGGGTTATCCCTTAAAACAAATAAATCATTTTCTAAACTTGCAGTAACAATTTTGCCATCTTTCTCAATAAAGCATTTCTCATTTTTAAATGTTACTGTAAACCCAAATTTCAATAATGATTTAACAGACAATAAATTGAATTTTAACCCAGGAATATATAACATAGGCAATGGTTCATTATTAAATGACCAACGAGCAACACCCTCTCCAGCTACCTTAACTTTCCAGCCATTAGCTAGTTTAACATGCTGGTTACTCTTCTCCATTTTAACAAAAATCTTTCTATTTCTAGAAATTGATTGAGAAGCACCACTATCAACAACCCAACAATCCTGGTTAACATCAGTAGTTGAACTTGATATAGCTAAATTACAACTCTTCTTGGGTCTAGTATTGTTCCTAACAGGCATTTTCGTATTCTTACAATACTTAGCTATATGCCCTTTAGCCCCACAAGCAAAACAACGTTTTACAACATAGGCAGTTGAGTACATTTTTTCTTCTTCTTTTGGCTGTTGCACTCTCAACTGATCCCTTTCTTGTCTTCTTTTGAATTCTTCCAATAACCTACCGGTTATGCCAGCCATTGTCAGTTCATCTCTGGACAAAACCTCTAACGAAGAAACATAGTTATCATAACTATCGTTCAATGAAGAAAGAATTATATAAACTTGTTGTAGTTCAGAGAAAACAAGTTCCTTTTCATGCAGCTCCTGGAAAATTCTGGTCATGGATTCCAAATGAACCATCATATCTCCACCTTTAAGAAGATGTTGTTTAAATAATCTCCGTGTGAGATAAATATGAGCACCCACAGAGTCACGAACATATAGTCTCTTCAACTTGGTCCAACACCTAGCAGCAGACTCTTCGCCACGAATATGGACAAGCTGCTGGTCACCCAGTGTTAGTCCAATAATGCAAAGAGCTCGTTCATTGTCTCTGTTAAACTTGGCTAATTTCTTCTCATCTTCCTCATCAGCAGGATCCCATGCTGTTACATCCAATGGATTATTTACTATGCCCCACAGTCCTTCTCTACGCAGAAGTAGAATACATTTTGCAGACCAGGATACATAGTTTGTTCCATCCAGCCGGGTTATCATGGAAAAATTTGCTGCTTGTTCTAGTGCCATCTTCACTTGGATTGTTTATCACAAACACAGTTTGTACTATTCACATTAACTCTGTTTAGCTTTTAACAATCCTAGTTAGTTATGGTTGGCTCTGGGCCCATAACCAATGTTAAGGTTATTGTTGTTGTGTTACCAACCAGCAGAGTAGATTGCACAGAGAAATGTTGCTGAGAGCAATGAATAAGAGATAAGCAAACTGGTTTATCAAAAGCTTACTTTATAGTGGAAAAATAGTTTCATAGTCTTTAAACAAATTCCAAGTCTTTGCCAGTAAATCAGTCCAGTAGTTACAGAATCTTCTTACTCAACAAACAGTAGTTGGTTAGAATAACAAACTCACTCTGGTTCACAAACCACGATGGTTGCAGATCCATCCAATGATAATTAGCAGATAACAACTCCTCTCAATGGTAGCTTATCATCAACAGCAGCATCATAGCAGCAACCTCTCAACAGCATATCATAGCAGCAACTGAACACGTTGCAGTAACAGTACACTTATATTGCCTGTACAACATAGTTAGGCTTAAACCATATCCTAACAAACATATAATTGAATATTATTTACAGGACAAGCCAACATATTAAAGCATTAACTCATGACAGTATAAATATTTTGACTTATTACTGTTTCCTTCACAAGAACAAGAAGTGTTGCTCTTTTATAACTATTAGAGTGACAAATGAATGTAAATTATTAGTCTATCCCTGTAATATCTGTAGATTCACTTGTTTGGATTGTGGTCATTTCACTTTTTTCTCTTTCCTTTTTTAAACGGAGGTATAAACATCCAGTGTCAGCTGACAGAGGAACATTTTTTTAAACTTCTTGTTCTACTTCATATCCAGTATCACCTTTACTGCAGACCGGAAGAATTGCTGTCTCTATGAAGGTATGTGTTTTTGTGGTTAATAGTTATCAGTCTGCTACTAAAGGTCTGACCTCTTAGGTCTGATATTCTGAGTCTTTATTTTTTTAAAAAATTGATTTATATGCCGCCCTTCTCTGAAGACTCAGGGCGGTTTACAATGGGTTAAGCAATAGCCTTCATACTTTTGTATATTTTATACAAAGTCAGCTTATTGCCCCCACAAACCGGGTCCTCATTTTACCTACTTTAGAAAGAATGGAAGGCTGAGTCAGTCTTGAGTCTGGTGAGATTTGAACTTTAGTAACGTTTAAGATAAAATTTCTAGAATTTAAATTAATTTAAATATTTTAAAGTAGGATTGCAGTTTGTTAGCATGATGGCCATTTTATCAGAAACAAATCTTCAGAGTTTCAGGTTACTATTGCTTACTGGATAACTGATCAAATGATATGAATCATATTTCTAGGAAAACTGAACAGAAATTATTTTTTTAAAGTTTTTCTTATCACCTTAATCTTGTTTGGTGAGAGACATCATTTTTATTTTCTATTTTTATTTCCACCTCTATCTGTTGTATTGTTTTCATCATGATTTATTTTTTTGTGTTGGCAAACTTATCCATTATGATTTTAAGATGGATCAAGGTGTGCACTACTTGACACATTCTCTGATATCTGAGGGAAGGGAGCCATTATTTTCATACTCCCAATTCTAAGAGATAAATTATTCCTGCTTTGTTCCTTTGTAGAGATTTTTTACCTCCTACAGAGTACAGCTATCAGCCATTTAGCTGAGACTTTAGCTTTTCAGTCAAGAACTTCTGTCAGGAGTTAGTCAGAATCTTCACACAAGTTTGTGTCAATCTTAATCTAATTTATACAAAAACAAATCATTATGCAGAAACAAATCACATTTTTGTTGTCATGGTAAAATATTCACAAGTCTATACATTATACATAATGTATAACTTATGTTGGAAGAAACATCCTTCTGGGTTCTGCTCCAAGTGGGGAAAAAGACACTGGAAACATAAAGACTGCTTGGAAAGATGGTTTAATGGTGGACAGGATCACATGGCTTGAGTTCCTGAACAGAAAAGGGAAGAATACAGCGAGTCCACGGGTTTTTATGCTCTTTCTGGCTTTGCATTTCTTGGGGCCCGAAAGAGTATCCTAATTGGTTGTCAGACTCCCAGGGGGTGGGGGTCTTAGCTAGCCTTGCTGGCTGATGGTCACATGTGCTTCCCAGGTCACATGCTTCCCAGGTCACATGTGGTGAGTTTCTGCTGCTATTGTGTAGAGAGCTAATCCTATCTTTGTTGGATCTTTGGCAATTCCTACTATGGCTCTGCCTGAAGGAGGTAGATCTTTGTTATGTAGAATAGACTGGCCCAAGCCTTAATGGCCCATTGACAAAGGGTGGGGGCAGGAAGATGGGAGCTGCTTCAAAACATGCTTATCCATTTCTCATCCAGGGAAATATAATATTCTGCCTTTTTCATATTTCCCAAAATATTTCATTCTTCTAGGAAAGGGGTGGGTGCTAACCTCCTACACTTATGGCTAAGTTGTGAAAGTTTAAGTAAAAAGAACAAGCCCATTCTTCTCCTGCCAGCAGAGAGGGCCTGTCATAAGTAAATGCCTTATTCTCAAATGGGGAAAATGTATATATATGGGATATCAGGGGTTAATTTATTCTTCCTTCCTTAATGTATTCATATGTAACCACTCCCATCTCTTACTCCTCCCTATTGGTATATAAAGGGAATGAATGCACCTCCTCCCTTGCTTCTATCTACAATCAGCAGAGAATATAGAATGCCTACTGTAAATAAATAGTGCTTTGTTTGAATACTTCGTTCCAGAATTATTTATTGAGTCTGATCCTCAAAATTACGCAACAAGCTGGTAGCAGAGGATGGTTGAACTGACTCAATAAAATTAGACATGCCTAAGAAAGGAAACTCTAAAAACAAAAGAGAAAGACCCAACACCAGGGCACATGATAAAGATATGGAAATGGATCAAGAAATGATCGATGAAACAACGACCACAATAAATAAAGAATCTGAAGATTGCATCACAGACAACGAAGAGGTAACTAATGAAACCGATGACCAAGAAGAGAACGAAATAGAGGGCAACGATCTCAGATCGGAGATACTGAAAATACTGAAAAGCCAAAAAGATGACTACGATCTCATCGCGAACCTCCGAGACATCATAAAAGACAACGGAGCAGCGAGAGAAAACCACACAATAACGGCTGAATCTAAAGAACTAAAAATGGTGAGCGAATCAAATGTAGACGAAAGTGCAACGAAAAGAAAAACTAGCGATCCCGCTCAAAATTTTGAATGGCAGCCATCTTGGTTTCAACCGACCACTAAAATGAGAGAAGCAGAACCAATCAGGAAGCTAGATTCAAAATCCATGGCGCGAAAGGCCATACACAATGTGAAAAATAAAAAAGAAAGACTCTATTCTTCTGAAGAATCAGATACAGACATCGAAGAAACTTCTATCAATTTAAAAATAAAATCGGCCATGAGGACACTATTCGCTACATTTGGCCCAAATTTAAAAATTACAAAAAAGTCGACAGAAGCAGCTGAGCAAAAAATAAAGAAGAAACAAGCAAGCAAACAAACTCTTCAAAATTCACCGTCTTCTATCCGGACGACGAAAACACCAGCACCTGAACCCAGAGGACCCTGCAAATTCTCCCCCACGCCACAGACGCTTCCGAGAACCAGAGACTTCAACCAGGACGGATCCAATGAAAGAAAGCGAACGCCAGCCATCTCCTGGACACCCAAGCTCGAACTGGAGACCGAGTCGTCGGAGGAAGAACTCTGCGACGAGACCACAGCAGCGAGAACCTCTCCCGACGACTTCAGAAGCGAAATGAGCAACGCGCATGCGTGAACACAAGCAGACATCTACGAAGGACACGAAGAACAGAGAGAACCATTCAGACTCGTTGCGAGCATACCCACACCATTCTGCAATTATCAACATTTACAAGATCATGGACAACCCCCAGTTGTAAGTAATGGAACTAATAATATTGGGAACTTGCCCAATGACTTCCCAAAACTAAGAATAGACGGTATTAATTTGCAGGAATGGTGTCAGCAACTTCAGGTTGTTTTTCTAAAAGAGAATTTATTGTTTTTTATAACTAACCCCCCCAAAAGGCCTTGGACTCTAAAGTTGGACTGCCTACACCATAGAGCATTCTACTTATTAATATCTAGCATATCTCCTGCTATGTATCATAGTATTAAGCATAACTTGACTGTCTCAGAGATTATTCACTGCATGTTTAAATTATTTCATAGTGAAAGTGTAGCAACCACTACAAGAATGTCTAAAGATTTCTTCTCAGCTAGGGTAAAACCTGGGGTTACCATAAGTGAACATCTGATATCTTTAAACAAAATCAGAGCAGAGCTACATTTAAGGGGAGAAATAATTTCAGATCAGACAATGAAAAGTGTCATCATTAATTCATTGGACCCATCATGGGATAACTACATATCACATTTAGACACAATTAATTTGGGATATTTATCCATAGAAAATTTGTCAAATAAATTAATAGCTGAAGATAATTTAAGAAGAAGCCGCTATAATGCACACATAGAACATAGACAAAGTAAGAGAGTAGTGTTTCAAGAAAAATATAGAGAACCTATTGAATGTTTCAATTGTGGATCCAAAGAACACTGTAGAAGAGATTGCCCTAAATATTTCAGAGAAAGACAAAGACATGATCATAGGAGCAGATATAATAACAGACAATCATCTACTGATAGACATAGATATAGAAACTCACCCAATTTTAGAGAATGTAGAGGGGGCAGAGATAATTCAAGAGATAGAAAATCTGGGTCACTAAATGGACTAGATAAACATAATGTAACTAACATACAGAATCCAAAGGATAATACTTGGCTCATTGAACTTACCCGGTCTAGGAAAAATAGAGGGGGTATTATTAATACCAGAAATACCTCATAATATACTTAGTGCAATAAAACTAAGTAGAGACTCTGACATAAATATAGTATTCTCAAAAGGAAAGGCAACATTAGAGAAGAATAAAACCAATTTGGGTAATGTGGTTATCAAAGGAGGCCTACCATATTTAGTCATAGAAGAGAAATGGCTACACAATATTAATTCCAACATGGAAGATGACACTAACATAGAGAATGAGGACAATAGCAATAGTGATAATGAAGAACATGAAACAAATCATAATCACAAAAACACATCTACCAATGACACACTCAATAACAAAAAACCTACAATTGGAAAACCAATTCATGATGAATGTGCACATATATTACATAGGAAATTGGGACATGCTAGTTTTCCTGTAGTACAAAAAATGATTGAACATGCTGAAGGTGTTAAAATAAAAAATTGTAAAAATTATTTGGAATGCTCAGTATGTAAGTCCTCAAAACTCAGAACTAGTCCTAAACCAAAAAAGGCAACAAGATCAACCAATCACATTTTTGACCTGGTACACATGGATCTAGTTGGTCCATTAACCCCATCAATCACATATAGAAAACGATATTTTCTAACTATTGTAGATTACTATAGTCGTTATGGCTTTGTCTATACTTTGAAACACAAAGATGAAACATTTCAAAAATTTAAAGAGTTTTACAAGCGTGTAGAAACACAGCACAATATCAAAATAAAACAAATCATGACAGACAGGGGATCTGAATTCATGTCAAAAGAATTCTCCCAATGGTTAAAAAACAAAGGAATGCTACACTTCACATCTAGCCCTTTCTCTGCATTCAAAATGGAGTAGTAGAGAGAAAGAACTCGACACTACAAACCATGATTAGATGTACATTAGAAGATGCTGGCTTAGGAAAACAATTCTGGTCAGAAGCATTAGTATATTCCAATTATACTCAAAACAGAACTTGGTCCAGCATAGTCAACAAAACACCATATGAACTAATGTACAATAGAAAACCCAAAATAACACACATGCACATATTTGGAGTCACAGCGGATGTACACATACCAAAACAATTAAGACGTAAAGGAGAAAACGTATCAAGAAGACTTAGATTCATGGGATACGAAACAGGCACAAAAGGTTATAGATTTATTGATAATAACAACAGATTTATAATTTCTAGAACAGCTGTATTTCATGAACAGGCCAATTGGTCCAAAATACATCTTAATGAGATATTCCCAACTACAAAGACAGACACTGAACATCAAAATGAAACAAACAGAGAAGAACTCAATCACAATACACACAAAAACAAAAGTAAAACATGGACAAATAGTCACTACAGAATAAGAACAGATTCATTAACAAAAAAGGAAGCAAGATATATACACGATAACGATAGTGAACCAAAAATAACAATCAGAAGTAACAGAAACCAAATGCCAAACAAATATAAGGATTACATAATGCACTTGAATAATGAAACATCAACACCTAACACTTATGAGGAAGTGTTAAAGCTTCCCATTGAAGAAAGAAAAAGATGGGAATTAGCTATGGCCAAAGAGATGGACAGTTTGCGAGAATTAAATGTATTTACACCTACTTCTGCCCCAAAAGACAAAACTATCATAGGCACCAGATGGATATTCAAAATTAAAAATTTAGAAGAAGGCAACACATTATATAAGGCTAGATTAGTCGCACAAGGTTATGCTCAAAAGTATCCTGAGGATTACACAGACACATACTCCCCCACAGTAAGGACTGAGAGTGTTAAGACAGCTTTAGTCATAGCATCTGCACTTAATCTTGATGTCTTTCAATATGACATACAGACAGCGTACTTACACGCAAAACTCGATAAAGAAATATATGTAAGAGCACCTCACAGTCAATACACTAACAAAAATGAAACTTGGTTATTGAATAAAAGTTTGTACGGACTAAAACAGTCTGGCAAGCGTTGGTATGAATGTTTAGTCAACGTACTCAAAACTATGAATTTCAATGCCACAACTGCTGACAATTGTTTCTTTGTTAAAAAGGATGGTGATTCATTAGAATTTGTGTTAATTTATGTGGATGACATTTTATATATAGGTAAACATAAAGAGAAAAGAGATACATTTGTAACAAAACTAAATGAACATTTTTCTTTAAAAACATTGGGGAAGGTAAACAAATATCTTGGAGTTCAAATCAGTAAAACCAAAAAAGGATTTAAACTTTCTCAAAAGGATAAAATTATAGAACTCTTGAACAAATGTAATTTGAATGATGCCAAAACTAGTGATACTCCAATGCAGGTTGATTTCTTAAGAAACATGGATGAATCATCCCCTGAATTTAAAGACAATACTCTTTACAGATCAGTTATTGGTTCCCTTTTGTACATATCCAATTGGACTAGGCCCGATATTGCTTTACCCCTTAATTTGTTATCCAGATACGTTGGTAAACCCCTGATGTATCACTGGGAAGCCATTAAACGAATACTAAGGTATTTAAAACACACCTTAGACTTCTGTCTACTACTGGAACCCAATAATATTAAAGAGCCCATTCTCACTTGTTACGCCGATGCGGATTGGGCAGGTGATACAAAATGTAGAAAGAGTACCTCGGGATATATATTCTTTCTTAATGATTGTCCAGTCTACTGGTATACTGGAAAACAAGATTTAGTAGCCACCTCAATGACTGAGGCAGAATATGTTTGTTTGTCCAAAGCCTCTAATAATCTAGTATGGTTTAATGACTTATTAACAGATGTTTGGAAAAAACCTTCATTACCATTTATAATACATGAAGATAATAAAGCTGCTATTGAGATATCTAGATCTGATGCCATTGGCCAAAGATCCAGACACATAGATATCAAATTCAAACATGTAAGGCAATTATCTCAAGACGGATTCATTAAAGCCATCCATTGTGAAACTTCAGAACAGATAGCTGATATATTAACTAAGCCTTTGCAATCTAAACAACATAAATACTTAACTTCAAAACTACAAGTCTTATACTGCTCTGAATCTGAATGTAATTATTGTTGTATATCGAATCGGCATTTAGAGGGGGATTTGTCATAAGTAAATGCCTTATTCTCAAATGGGGAAAATGTATATACATGGGATATCAGGGGTTAATTTATTCTTCCTTCCTTAATGTATTCATATGTAACCACTCCCATCTCTTACTCCTCCCTATTGGTATATAAAGGGGATGAATGCACCTCCTCCCTTGCTTCTATCTACAATCAGCAGAGAATATAGAATGCCTACTGTAAATAAATAGTGCTTTGTTTGAATACTTTGTTCCAGAATTATTTATTGAGTCTGATCCTCAAAATTATGCAACAGGGCCTTCTTTGGATTCTGTTGATCAAAAAATTCTTGACTATCAGGATCCAGAAGAAGAGCCTTCTCTGCCTGCCCTTTGTAACATCTTACCCTCTAAGATAAGATCTGCCTGCACCGTCCTATCCTTCCACAGTAGCCTGAAGACCTGGCTCTGCCAGTTGGCCTGGAGACCAGATGCGGGCATTCCACACTGGTGGCAGCTGCTGGATTGATGGCAGATTCCATATCCCCCTCTTGCTGTCTCTGCTCCACTAGTCCATCTTTTTGGTTATCATATCGATATAGTCTCTTTTTCATTGTTTATTTTATGGTTTTATTATTTACTTCTGTTCTGTTTTACACTCCTTTCATTTTCTTCCTTTTTATTATTGTAAACTGCCTAGAGTAGTCCAATGGCGAGATAGGTAGCAAATAAATTTAACAAATAAAGAAAGAAAGAAATACAATTCTTACAGAGTCCCTGAGTAATCTAAGTAGCCATGGTACACTTATTAAGAATAGATAGTATAGAGTGATAATATAAGCTTACAAAAGTAAATTGATGCATCACCAATCCAAAATTGGTGGAATCAAAATTTATGTATTTATGTATTTATTTGTTTATTTATTTTAGGATTCTAAGGATGGCAATAGGAATGAGACTCTTTTAGTTGGCAAATTGTTTCTATTTCCACCCTTAATCCTCCCAATCCTCTGTAAAAATTCTGAAATTCTTCAAATGCCTTGAGAAAAATTGCGCTATCAACATTGCTGAAATTCTGTTACAGGATGGTAGGTTGCTCTGAGGTGAAAAAGTTTGCTCACTCCTGTCCTCAAAGGACTCTAGTATAGCCAGAAGGTAGTAGAAAAGTGAGAAGTAATTGCTAGAATATTACTGTTACTATTTCATGATGTTATTTCCAAAATATATATTGCCCATCATGTCATCTACAGAAAAATTCAAAGACGTGTTTGACCTCTGTTCTTTCCATGACCAAGTAGTACGCAGTTAGTCTTTGTTTCTTCATGTTGAAATTATTTTCTGCACTTGGGCTGCATATTTGTGATGCTGATGAACAAGCTGCCAAAAGATTTGCTAATCTCTTGCTTATATAATAACTGTATGAATTGTTTTTGAAAGGAATGTCTGACTTTAGTCAAGCTTTCAACTAATAAAAACTAAATTCAGTTAATTATCATTGTTTCCATATAGACTAGAAGTCCAGTCTTGTCTAATGAAATTAATATAATTCATTATATTATATGCAATATAATCTGCATACATTATATTGCTACATATTATTGGAAATCAGCCAAATTTATAAACTTGCATGCAAACCAGTCCTTCATCTGAAAATAATAATTTTTTTGGTTATTATAAGCTTATAGGTACTATAATTATAGTGTCATACATCGTGCTTATTAATACTGAGTTTTAATTATTCAGGACAAACAGTTGAAAGAGAAAATGAAGAGTGGCTTTAGATTTCTTTTAAAGTAATATACAGTGAGTTAGCAGAATTCTTTTTGGGAAAGAATTTGAGAATTTGAGTCCTAAGGGAGAGAGCAGGAGGAAAAAAAATTTAGAGAAGATAGTCAGATGTGATTTTCAGCTAGTTTGGACTGGTTCACCTGAACCGGTAGCGGGAACATCCACAGCTCTATGCCATCCTATTTAGGCACATTTTTTTAGCCGCATGCATGTATGCAAGCTATGCGCACGAGCAAAGTGCATGCACGGAAGGCCGTGCGCATGCGTGCACGCTCACATTTGCAAACCGGTAGGGAAGGTAAGTGAATACTACCCCTGAAGATAATGTTATGTTGCATGAAATATAAAGATCTCATACTGATTAGGAGAGAATTAAAAAATTCTGTTACATATAACTAGATTTTGGCTTCATTTTGAGGTAAAAATAATCTTATGTGTCTGTCTCACAAGGCAGATCAGCCCAAGAAATCAACTCCACAGAAAGGCTAAAATTATTTTTATTGAGACTGGCTATAATAACAGAATCTTGCAAGTCTGATTGTTTTGTATCTCCAGTTTACGATTCAAAGAATTAAAAACGTTTCTGTTTGAGCTGCTTCCAGATGCTATTTGGACATCCTGGACTTAAAAAAATGCTTTACCTCTTGTTGCTTTGGCAACAGAGTTTGCATATCACTGTCAAATCTTCCTTATTCTCTATATTAAGTCAAAGACTTTATGGCTATATGTTCCTAGAACATCACATTCATCAGTTTAGTTACCTTGATTAGGAAAAATGCTAAAGTAACAACACAAGAATTTTAGTGGGTACTTTAAATGAAAAAGCTACTGTATATAGAGTATATATACACTTTTTGATACAAGGAGAAAGTCTTTCTTTTTCTGAGGAGGTGAGCCAGGTTGATAAAGAAGCTACGAGTTATTTTGTAAAAAATGTAAGAACCAGCCCTCATAAATAACTCTAGAAGATGCTTCAGGAGAAGAGCTGTGAGAGAAAAATCTCCAGGTTTCAGGAGAAGTCAGACAAAACTCATGAGCTCATGATTTATAATAACATCTTTTAGTCAGAAAAAGTGCTACTAGATTTTTAGAAGATGCTATAGAGATCTATAGAGACTCTCAAGATGGTGTTAAGATTCTAGAAACTATGCTTGGGTTTTTTTTTTTTTTAGTCAAATGTTTTCAGGTTGTCTCATCTATCTCACAACTCTGTGAAACATTCCATAATTTTACAGAAGCATGACTCAACTTTTTTTGTTTTGTTTTGCTCTTCCTCATTTCCTTTTAAATGTTTATATGGTAGTTATCATCTTCCAATGCCATGGGCAGGTTTATTTCTTCAGTCTGTATTTTTCCATTCTCTATTACATTGTCTATGTGCAGTTCTTTTATTTAAAAAAGTACTTCCATTCAGCTATAAATTACTTCCAGATTTAGAAAGCAGAACTTTACAATAAGTCAAAGCATGCTTTCCTAATGAACCACCAGAAGCAATTTGTTTTCTTATTGATTCATCTTTTAGAAGAAAAGGGTTAATGCAAACAGTAACACTCTTAATTATTATCCATTTTGCTATCTATGCTAAATATGTGATGCTAATATTATCTTAATTATCAAAGAGAATGGAATGTATTATTTACTGCTCAGGGAAATACTAGGGTATGTATATTTCCTTTTTTAATGAACAATTTTTATTAAAATAAATTTTACAAAGATTTTAAACTCCTAGAAGAAATAGAAAAAAGATTTTAAAAGATAAAAGAAAAACTAAAGGATAACAAAAAAGCAGGAAAAAGAGAGATATCTAAAAAGTTACTTCTAATCTTCTTTGCAGCAATTATGAATATAGCAATTACCGTTCCCATGCTCTCAAATTGCATATCATATTCCCCTTCTTCCCATAAGCAAACAAACCTTTTAATCAATAAATCAGAAAATCAGCAATTCATTTTTATCTATTTTCAGCAAAATGTCTATAAAGGTTTTCTAATCTTTTATAAAAATAGGTCTAGTTTCCTCTTTAATCAAAGAAGTCAATTTAGACACTTTTGTAATCTCAGCCATCTTCACAGTCCATTCTCCCATCTTTGGAGTGTCTGTAGTCTTCCATCTTTGTTTAAATTAGCCTTACTGAAGTTATCATATATAAATCCATTTTTCCATGAGCCTTTCCTAGTTGAGTGTTTATAAGTCGTAACAAAGAAAAGTTTCAGTTTCATCTGTTAAGTTTTAAAACTCTCTGTATCACCATATGTATTTCCCTCCAGTATCTTTTTGCTTTTTCACACCACTGTTGATAAAATGTCCCCTCATATTTTTTAAAATCCCAACAGTTATTAGAAGTACCTTTATACATCTTACACCATTTCTCTGGTGTCATATACCAACAGTACATCATTAAAAAGTTTTATTTTGATTTGTAAGACAATGTGAATTTCAAGTCTTTTAACCTCATTCTCTCCTATTGATCCATCTGAATATTGTAACTGAAATTCTTGGCCTATTTTACCATACATCTTTAATTTTTCCTCCATTTCAAATCCCAACAAAAGTGTGTACATTTTAGTAATCACATCTTCATCATTTATACATATTTTGTTTTCAAATTTCATTGGAACAGATTCTATTCCTGGTACTTTTTAAAATAAAAATTAAATATTTCTCTTAATTATGCAAAGGGAACCATTGATTACTAAATTGTGTTTATATGCTGTGCTAAGCAGAGTTTTGCTAAATGATGGTTTATAGGATATGATTACCATGATCATAAACTATGATTGTTGTGGTATCATATAGAGTGAATTCAGTCAAATTAACAATACTTAATTGAATTCACTCTATAAACAAATATACAGAAATAAAATTTTGCACCAATAATTAAAATAAAAACATCAGTATTCTACTAATAAAAAATTGAAAACTTGCAGCAGTCAGAAAATTGTATATGGAGCCCTTTCATTCCTGTTGATGATGTAAAAGAGATATTAATGTGCTAACTACCAGATTTTGAAGAAGCAAGGAAAGAAAAACTGATTTGTAAACTTCAAAAAATGTACCTATATACAAGCCAAAACATACATGGTTGGAGAAATTAAATCAAATTTGAAAAACATGGGTCTTGAACAGGGAAATGTTAGGACATACTTATATACCTAAGCCAGAAATGGAAAATGGTGAACATTCTTTGTTACACTGATGATTTTTAATAGCATGAGCAAAGGACCAAAAAGACATCTTGGAGATAGTGAACAATTTAAATTAATTAATGGAAGTAAAACATCTTGGAGATATTCGACTCTAATGCCAATAAAAAAAGAGAAAAGCAGGAAATACATCTTTAATTGGAAGATAATTTTACTAGACATAATAAAATGTCTAGGTCTCATGAAGGAATGGGAGTCAAGTATGCCCATGGAAGTTGGATATTTTCCCAGAAAAGGAACTAAAGTGAGTTACCAAGCAATGAACAATATTGGACAGCTGTGGAAAAGCTACTACACATTGCATCGGTGAGCAGACTAGCATAGCCAATGCAGTTGGCCAGATAAATGGAAAAGTCAATGAGCCAAGACAAGAAGCTCAGACTGCAATAAAAGGATTAGGCAGATACTTAAAAGAACAATGACTTTAATTGAAAACTGCCTATAGCTAATGATTGGACATGCTTATTTAGATATGGCTGAAGATTGCACAAAACATTACAGCAGATAATTTAATACATGTGCCTGATATGAATGAGAAAGTTCGATACATCATCTCCATCCACCAAGTTTCTTTCCTGGTGTAGGATATAGGGAAGCGGGATCAGTGGGTACCCTGATTTCCATATCTACTCTTCTGCTGCCATGTCCATAAAAAGGCCAAAGGCCATTCCCTTTAGGTCTTCATGCAACAATACCTACAGTATTGTTTCCAAAGGTTATGAAAAGTTCTATGCCTTTTGATATATAGATAAATAATGTAAATTCTTGCATGTTGGTGTTTTTCTGTCCCTTCTTTTTCAGTTTCTTTTTGCTAGTGAACTCTTTTTGATGTTTGCTGATACTTGAGTAATCAAACATTATTTTTGGCTAGCTGACCTGAGTGATACATATGCTTGTTCTGACCTTTACATAAGAGCCGTGGTGGCGCAGTGGTTAGAATGCAGTACTGCAGGATACTTTTGCTGACTGCCAGCTGTCTGCAATTTGGCAGATCGAATCTCGCCAGGCTCAAGGTTGACTCAGCCTTCCATCTTCCGAGGTGGGTAAAATGAGAACCCAGATTGTTGAGGGCAAGATGCCAACATTGTAAACTGCTTAGAGAGGGCTGTAACAGCACTGTGAAGCAGTATATATGTCTAAGTGCTATTGCTATTGCTATTGTCTAGATGTGTACTGGGTGCCAACTAAACAATTTTCCAACATAGATAACTATAAATGAGTTTTCTGGATAACATCTAAACATTTTATTAATGTGGTTAAGTTACTCATCTCAGCAGGTCGGTGTGGTGTATTCAAATTAAGCCCGTGGAAGAACAATAGACTATTCTCATATAGAAATGAAAAATGATCTCAATGCAAATTGCTTTCAATCCACTGTAAACAAGGCATAATGCAGAAGGTGCGCAAATGTGTTTCCAAGCTTATCTGTTGCATTTTTCATACTATGTATTTAATTATTAACTATTTTATTTACCAAATTTAGAAACTCCCCCTCGCACTATCCAAGTAACTCTGAGCACTTTACAGATATAAGCCATAAAACATATTAAAAAATAGAGTGAAAAACAAAACAAGAATACAGTAAAGTTAAGACAAGTTAAAGGGTAAAAGGGTCAAGGAGTTGTGTGTCCGTCTTGGATTCCTAGCCAGCCAGGTTTTCACACCCTCCTGATTACAAGGGGGGAGGGGGACAATCCTGTGGGATTCCAAAGGTGCTTTCCAAAAGGCAAATGGACTTTCTTGGTTTTTCCTTGAAAATGTTTCACTTCTCATCCAAGTAGTTTCTTCAAAGCTGAAGAACCTTCTTCAGAACTGAATTCTGAACTGAACTGGAAACTGCTCCCCCCCCACCAGAAAGTCTAGTTGCCTTTTGGAAAAGCACCTTTGGAACAACCATGACGTGGATGATTGAGAATCTTCATAGATTTTCTGGGACCAAGTTTTCCAATGAGATGAGGGCAATAGCATAAAGCAGCCTATGGTGAGATAGGCAGCAAATAAATTTGATGATGATAATGATGATGATGATGATGATGATATAATGAAAAACAAAGCCACATAATAATTTTCCTTCTAAAAATAGAAGGAATAGAACTAGGAAATGGAAGCATCATGAAAGCATTAGCAAAGGATGGCGGTTACAAATATTTTTTATTTATTTATTTATTTTATTCGATTTCTATATCGCCCTACTCCCGAAGGACTCAGGGCGGTGCACAGCCAAACAATAAAACACATCCATACAAAAATTAAAAGTAGAATAAAATCAAATTAAATAATTTTGGCTCCGACAAATTTAAAACCCCGAACTATTTAAAACCAATTTTAAAATTGAATGCATAAAATACTAAAAGATATTTAAAAATTAAAAATCTTTTATGAAAGAGGGAGAAAATTAGGCCAGAAATATCTAGGCATATTGGAAGCAGATAACATCTTGAATGGAAAAGTCAAAGAGTCAACACAAAAGGAATACATCAGGAGGGTCTGCAAAATATTAAAATCAAAACTGAATGCTGGAAACATAATTAAAGCCATTAATACATGGGCAGTTCCAGTGATACGCTACTCAGCTGGAATCATCAACTGGACTGTGGCTGAACTGGAAAACCTGGAGCAGAAAACGCATAAACGTTTGAATATGTACCATGCTTTACATCCATGAAGTGACACCGACAGGTTGTACCTGCCAAGAAGAATAGGGGCAGAGGGCTATTGCAAATCCATCAAACTGTAGAAGAAAAACAAAGTTTGAATGATTATGTAAATCAAAGCACAGAAAGATTGTTGCAGGCTGTGAAAACAGAGAACATTATAAAAACAACAGAAACAAAGGCAGAATATAAGGAAAAACAGCTGGATGACAGATTAAATAGATGGAAAACCAAAGCTTGACAGCACTTGAAAAACATTGAAGGAAAATGTGATGACAACTTTACATGGGCATGACTTAAGATGGGAACCAGTAAGAAAGAAACAGAAGGTTTAATACTCACTGCTCAAGAAGAAGCACTACAAGCTAATGCCATGAAAGCAAAGATACAAAAATCCACCAACAATCCAAACTGCCGACTTTGTAACAATAAAGTCGAAACTGTTTCACATTTAATATGTGAATGCAGCAAAATCGCACAAACTGATTACAAAGCTAGACACAACCGAGTTGCTAAATTAATCCACTGGCCATTATGTAAAAAATACGACTTTCCTGTATCCAAAAAGTCATGGGAATATAAAGTGAAAAAAGTTATAGAAAATGAGAAGGTGAAGATCTTGTGGGACTTTCGAATACAGATGGATCGTCACTTGGAACACAACACGTCAGATATCACAGTTGTCGAAAACTGAAATGTACAATTTATTGACATCGCGGTACCAGGAGATGCCAGAGTCGAAGAAAAAGAACTGGAAAAAATCATGAAATATCACGACCTGGCCATCGAAACTACATGGCTATGGATGAAACATGTAGCAGTGATACCCATTGTCTTCAGGGCACTTGGTCCAAGAATTTTATAACATACATCAACAAATTGCAGCTTTCTGCAATAACACCAGCAGAACTGCAAAAAACTGTGCTACTTGGAACATCGTACATCTTAAGAAGGTACTTGGTTGATACCTAGGATGCTGGCAGCAACCCGTATCAACCATTAGCACCAGTCAATGGTATTTGTGATGCATTTTTGAATGTTCAGTTGATTGAGTTTCATGTTTAATGAATAAAGTAAATAATAATAATGCAAACAAAGCCAAAATTGAGAAGATAGCAACAGATAGCAAATGTCACCTATGCAAAGAATCTGAAGAAACAGTGTACCATCTCACTATCAGTTGCAAGAAGATTTCATAGACTGACTACACACAAGAGAATAACAAAGAAGCAACAATGGTGCATTGAAGGTCTGCAAGATGTACTATTTGCCTGCAAGCAAGAACTGGTGGGACCATAAACCAGGAAAGGTAATAGAAACTGAAGAAGCTAAAGTGCTCTGGGACTTAGACTTCAAACAGACAGGCAGCTGCCACGTAACACCCTAGACTTAACAATTGTCGATAAGAAAGACAAAAAAAAGTCTGGATAGTGGACATGGCAGTACCTGGAGACAGCAGAACAGAAGAAAAAGAACTGGAGAAGATAACAAAATTAAAAGACCTGTAAATAGAAATAGAAAAACTGTAGCAAAAGAAAGCAAAGATACTAATAGTCATAGGCTTCTTTGCTGCAATCCCAAAACAACTAGAACACCACTTGTCTATGGAGATTCTCAGTTATCCAGGTCAGGTCGTGGTGGTCCCAAAGGTACTTTTTCAAGAGGCAACTGGATTTTCTTGTTTTTCTTTGAAGACATTTTGCTTCTCATCCAAGAAGCTTCTTCAGCTCTGACTGGATGGTGGGGAATGGAAGGATTTATATTCCTTGCAGACAGCTGGTCATTTGCATTCTTTCAGAGAGTCGTTAAGGTCACCCGGAGGTTTATCTGTGTCATTCAGGGTCACCTGAGTGATGCAAATGGGTGTGGAGCCTTCTTGGAACTGTTGAAAGGACTGTGTTGTAGATTGGAGATAGATGATGTCATATCCCACCCCCTCTCTGTTGAAAAAGGGTTGTTCAACTTTGACATAGATGGCCTCTTTGACCCCTCTTTGTCCAAAAAGTGGTCCTCTTTATCCAAAAGGTAGACTTCATTGTCTTCAAAAGAGTTAGTTGTGTCTTTTAAATGCAGATGGATTGCTGAATCTAGTCCTTATTGTTCGTTCTCCTATGTTGTGCGATGCACTTATGAAGTGGTTGTTTTGTTTCTCCAATGTACAGTTCTGCACATTGTACTGCATTGTACCGCATATACCATGTTGCTCAGTTTATGTCTGGGTGTTTTATCCTTGGGGTGGACAAGCTTCTGCCTTAATGTATTCTTGGATTTAAAGTGTGCATATAGGTTGTGTTGGCTGAAGATCTTTCTGAGCTTTTCAGATATTCCTGCAATGTTCTCATTCAATAGTAAAATAGATAGGTACTAGTGTACAATTATATGCTAATCTGCACAACCCTTGAAAACAGGATGGCTTCTTTTACAACAGTGTTGATTGGTCTTGCTAATTTGGAAGGTCCTCTTGTTTCTCTGCTTTTACCCCTGGACATACAGAAATTGAGCAAGTTCTCCCCGCCCCCAACACCAGTAATATAATTAATAATCTATTTAACTGAGTTACATGTGTCTCCATCTACTATTTAAAGTACAGAAATAGGGATAGTCATCAGTGGTGGGTTTTACTTACCTTTGCTTACCTTCGCTTGCGCGAAGAAGCTTCTGTGTAAGCGCAAAGCGTATTTTATGATGTCTGGGCAGGTGGGTGGAGCCTCCCGCCACCGCTAGTACCAGTTCTCCCAAACTGGGGCAAACCAGTAGCAACCCAACAGTGATACTCATGTTACAGTAGACCTCTGGATCTTCTTTTCTGTCAAACTGGAAGATGGTTCAGGATAACTGGCATTATAAATCATCAGCCTTTTTCCCGCAGATGCCTTACAGAAATCCAGGAACTATATTTCCAGAATTGCCAATCAGCATCACTAATGACTGGGAATTCCAAGAACTGCAATTCCAAAATCTCTTGGGAAAGTGTTACAGATTAAAACATTACAGCGTTCATAAAAACCTTGACAATGTATGCAGACATAGTGATCTATCTGATCTTCTCTTTTCTTCTTAGAAATTAAATATATGCTTTTCTTTCTTTCCCCCCTTTACCCTACATCCATGTTGGTGAACCTATGGCACACGTGCCACAGGTGGCATACAGAGCCATATCGCAGTCATTGCCCTAGCTCAGCTCCAGTGTGCAGGCGTGCACCATCCAGCTGATTTTCAACTGGGCCCACCCATGCTGCCCCTCCCCTTCCAGGAGTCTCCACGTGGCCCATTTTGGATGCCAGGTAAGTACAGGGCTCGTGCAGAGGCTCTGGGAGGGCATGTCCTGCTTTTGGAGGGCCTCCGGGGGTGGGAGGTGGGGAAGGCATTTTTTGCCCTCCTCAGGTACCAAGAAAGCCTCTGGAGCCTGGGGAGGGTGAAAAACAGGCCTACTGGGCCCACTGGAAGTCGGGAAAGGGGCTGTTTCCAGCCTCCAAAGGCCCTCCAGGGGTGTGGGGAAGACCTTTTTTGCCCTCCCCAGGCACCAAGAAAGCATCTGGAGCCTGGGGAGGGTGAGAAATGAGCTTGGGGGGATTGAATTATGGGTGTGGGCACACACATATGCGACGTCCCCACTCTCCCCCCACTTTTGGCATGTGACAGCAAAAAGGTTAGCCATCACTGCCCTACACCTTATCCTCTCCCCTTTTTCCTCTGCTTCTTTCCCACTATTTTCATTTTTTTATTCTATGTTTTGGTAAGCTAATAAAACATTTGAAATATGGATAAATTATGACTTTATGAATGAGAAGGGTTCTTTTCTATTTAATAGTCTGTTTCCTCGAAAATAAGAGATCCCCTGATAATAAGCCCAACTGGGGTTATAAAATAAGCCTCCCACCGAAATAAGCCCTCCCCGAAAATATTTAAATGCAGAGCTAGAAATCAGGTAAGATGGCGAGACAGCAAGAGGAGCCCCATCTTGCTCCGTGTGTCCCAAAATAATAAGACCTTCCTGAAAATAAGGCCAAGCGCTTATTTCAGGTTCAAAAAAATATAAGACAGGGTCTTATTTTCGGGGAAACACGGTAGATATGAATCTTCCCTGACCTTGGGAATTGATTTGACCCACTCCCAGATATCCTCTTCTGCTCCAAGAGAACTTCATTAACTCATGCCAGAAGATCTTAAATAAAAAACCCTAATCAGATTTTTGCATGCAAAGTATTAAAACTCTAGGCTTTGCTTCCCATTTCCTTTATGCAAGCCTTTAGTGAACCACCCAGTACCAAAATCAGGGACCTCTTATAATATATTGATTAAATTTTAATTTTTATAAGTGATAAATATTTTCTTGTTCAATATGAAATAGTTTATAAGAACTATAAACTCATGGGACTAGTTTGTATTCATTGGGAGTCTTATAACTTCATGTATTACGTTAGGAGATCAAAACACTAATCTAGGCGCCTCATTGGCTACCGTGACCTGTAAAGTTTATATAAGGTTATTGGTCACCTTGAGAAACAATTTCATGTTACATGTATTCAAACACCATGCTTACCCAAAATAAACTTAGACAATTTACTCAATTTCCTGGACTTTCATAACATATTAAGCTGAAATGTCACTAGTTAGTATGTGTTTCAGTATGTCACAGGACTATGGCTTTGTGTGTAATTATTACCACACATTCTCTGCCTGCAATGTTTCCATCAGGTCCTTCTTCTGATGATGTATGTCTCTGAGCGTCATTCAGCCAGTTACCCTAACTTAAACCGGTTTTTAAGTAACATCATTTCAATAGCATCTATCCTTCTCTTTAGTGGGTTATTGTTGTTGTTGTTGTTTTTGATATGAGCATTCTGACAGAAAGAGATAGGATAGTACATAAACAAGACAAATGGCTTTGCCAAAATCTAATATGTCAGTGGTTTTCCCCAATGTCAAACATGTTTCTCTTTTCCTATCTACTTCTTAGGGTGTCTCTGAATAATTTTGGGTTACTATTTCCTGCTCTGAAAAAAGCCCTGAAGTATGGGAAGGAAGAAAGGCTGAAGACTTCAGGGAAGATACTTGTTAAGACAGGACATTGACTCATACATAGTCAACACCTTGCCACTAAAGTAAGTTCTGGATAAAAAGCTTATCAAACTAGGGGAAAAAAAGGAATATGTGTGTGTAGATTGCTGAAGAACTTTCAGCAACCATTAGAGGACAATACTATCCAAACTTGAAAATACCGTTTTGAATCTCAGTTCAACTTGAAATCTTATTAGATCAGGGGTGTCAAACTGGCAGCCCGTGGGCCAGAAGCATCATGGGCAGGCCATGCTTACCCCAGCTCCACAGGGGAAATAACATCACAAAACGTCACATGATGGCAACATGACGCAATGAGTTTGACACCCGATTATTAGATGATCTTAGAGTCTGATCTCTATTGATCTAACATATTCTCAATAGTTGAGAATATGATTTGCTTTGATATATTTTTTTTTGCTTGGCATCTTTGCAAGCTATGCATTCTGGCATAACATGTAAACTCAGCCCAACTGTAATTTTGATTGGTGAACCCATTATTACCAAAATGATAATTTGGCATGCATAACCACAGCCAGATAATTGTATTGAGGGTAGAATGGAGAGAGAAAAACCTTTTAGGCCTCCATAAATTCTTTGAAGAAAAGTTGGAATAAAATATGCTAATCACAAGACCTAAGAACATCCATTTTTGACAGATAAACAAAGAATTAGCTGGAGCTATTAAGTCATCAATCATTTTTCATAACACAAAGAAATCTGAAGTTCAGTTGAAGTTGCAATGTACCTGTAGGAAGGATGGAAAACCTTTTCCGTAAAAAGTCCTAAAGGAGACTCAGATCACGTAAGAGTGAGCGAGAGCTATATTTTTAATCTTTGTGGTTTAAGAGTGGATTTTTTGTTTGTGTTTTGTTTTTCAATTAGCGCATACGCATCCATTGCCATTTCACATTTCCTGTGGTTTTTAGCAGACTGGCATCTCTTGTGTAATATGCATTGTGATTCACTGCCCAGAATTTTACTCACTTTTAGGTTTGCCTTTACTACCCTGCAAACCATTGATTATACTGAGACCTGTAGACCTGGCTGGGATTACGGAGACCTGGTTGGACCAGGAGGGGGGGTTCCCCTCATTGAAATGTGCCCTCCAGGCTTCCGTGCATTTCATCAGCTGAGGGCTCAGGGGAGGGGTGGGGGAGTAGCGGCAATTATTAGAGAAAGTCTTTGTCCGAGGGAGGCCACTGTTCCTCAGATAGCTGGATGTGAGTCCCTTTTTGTGAAGTGGGGTCGTGGGGTGCAGATGGGTTTGCTGACTACGTACCTGGCTCCCTGCCACATGGCGGTGACCCTGCCTGAGCTACTTGACATGATTGCCAGGGTGGCAGTTGATACCCCCAGACTTATTGTTATGGGGGACTTCAACCTGCCATCCATTGGTGAGACGTCAGAGGTGGTTCAGAAGTTCATGGCTTCCATGACAGCCATGGACCTGACCCAGTTAGTGCAAGGCCCCACTCATACAGGGGGACACACACTGGACTTGATTTTCATCTCTGGTCAGTGGCTGAATGATCTTGGTAGAGGGGACCTAGACATTAAACCCTTGTCATGGACAGATCATTCGCTCCTTCACTTAGACTTTCAAGCTGCTTCCCCCCGCCACAGGGAGACGGAACCGACTAGATGGTTCTGTCCCAGGCATCTGATGGATCCCAAAAGGTTCCAGATGGAGCTTAGGCCATTTCCTGAGACTCTGGCACACAACTCGACTGAAGACCTGATGGCTGCCTGGGATAGTGCGGCCACAGGGGCTTTGGACCGCGTCGTGCCTTTGCAGCCTCTGACCCGATGCCGACCTCAATTGGCTCCTTGGTTCTCCGAGGAGCTGAGAGAGACGAAGCGTCGGAAAAGATGCCTAGAGAGTGTTTGGAGGACTAGTCAATCTGAATCTGACCGGACACAGGTGAGGTCTTATATCAAGACCTACCTAGTGGCGATAAAAGCAGCAAAATCTAACTATTTTTCTGCTCTTATTGCATCTGCAGAGAACCGCCCAGCCGTTCTGTTTAGGGTGACCCACTCCCTCCTTTGGGTGGGAGTGCAGGAAGATCCCTTGCAGGGTCGAGCTGAAGATTTTGTGCAATTCCTGCATGATAAAGTCACTCAGATTCGGGAAGGCTTGGACTCCGACTGGGTGAGTGCGGGGAGGGAGACGGGGTGAGTCTTGAGAATATTATCTGGGAAGAGTTTGACCCCGTGGCCCCCGAGGACATGGACAGGATTCTGGGTAGGCTTAGTGCTGCCACATGTTTATTGGACCGTGTCCCTCTTGGTTGGTACTGGCCTCCCAGGAGGTTACACGAGTCTGGCTCCAGGGGATTATAAATGCTTCTTTGAGTGAGGGTGCCCTTCCTGCCACCTTGAAAGAGGCGGTGGTGAGGCCCCTCCTCAAGAAGCCATCCCTGGACCCAGCTGTATTGGCAAATTACTGTCCGGTCTCCAACCTTCGTTTTGTGGTGAAGGTTGTCGAGAGTGTGGTGGCACGACAGCTACCCCAGTACCTGGAGGAAGCTGTCTATCTGAACCCATACCAATCAGGCTTCAGGCAGGGTACAGCACAGAAACAGCTTTGGTTGCGTTGGTTGATGATCTCTGGAGGGCTCGGGACAGGGGTTGCTCCTCTGTCCTGGTCCTATTAGATCTCTCAGCGGCTTTTGATACCATCGACCATGGTATCATGCTGCAGCGGTTGAGGGGGTTAGGAATTGGAGGCACCGTGTTATGGTGGTTCTCCTCCTACCTCTCCGACCACTCACAGTTTGTGTTGGCAGGAGGGCAGAGGTCGACCTTGAGGCGCCTCGCTTGGGGGGTGCCACAGGGGTTGGTCCTCTTGCCCCTTCTGTTCAACATTTATGTGAAGCCGCTGAGTGAGATCATCCGTCGTTTTGGGGTGAGAGTTCATCAGTACGCTGATGACACCCAGCTGTATACCCAAACCACCCAAACCACCCCAATAATGCCCTTGATGTGATGTCCCGCTGCCTGGAGGCCATGCGGGTCTGGATGGGGAGAAAGCTCAACCCTTCCAAGCTCAACCCTTCCAAGACTGAGTGGCTGTGGCTCCCGGTGTCCCGGTATAGTCAGCTGGTGCCATCGCTGACTATTGGGGGTGAATCTTTGCCCCCCACAGAGAGGGCCCGTGTCCTCCTGGACTCATGGCTGTCTTTAGAAGAGCATATGACGGCCGTAGCCAGGGGGGCTTTTTATGAGGTTCACCTGATCCGCCAGTTGCATCCCTTTGTGGACCTTGACGCCTTGTGCATGGTCACTCACGCCCTCGTCACCTCCCGTCTGGACTATTGTAATGCTCTCTACATGGGGCTCCCCTTGAAGAGCAGTCGGAGGCTCCAACTGGTCCAGAATTCGGCTGCGCGGGTGGTTATGGGCGCACCTCGTTACACCCCTGTAACACCTCTCCTGCGTGAGCTGCACTGGCTCCTAGTGGTCTTCCGAGTGCAATTCAAGGTGTTGGTCATCATCTTTAAAGAGCTCCATGGCATAGGACCAGGATATCTACGGGACCACCTTCTGCCACCAACAGCCTCCCACTGACCAGTTCGCTCCCACAGAGAGGGACTCCTCAGGCTACCGTCGGCCAAGTTATGTTGGCTGGCGACACCCAGGAGGAGAGCCTTCTCTGTCGGAGCTCCTGCCCTTTGGAATGAATTGCCCCCGGATATTCGTAACATCTCTGACCTCCAGGTCTTTCACTGTGCCCTCAAGACCCTACTGTTCCGACAGGTGGGGCTGTCTAACTGAATGATTTTAAATTGGGTTTTAAGTTTGGGTTTTAAAATTCAGCCAAAACTATTTAATGATTTTACTTAATTTTAACTATGATATTGTATATTTATGTTTTAATTCTGGCTGTACACTGCCCCGAGTCCTTCGGGAGAAGGGCGGTATATAAATAAAATTATTATTATTACTGATTAATCTTTAGTGAGATTCACAGCCTTTGAGGCTGGTTAATAGCTCAGCAGCTCGAGTCCTAACCAAGGACCTAGGAACTGTTAAGGTATGTCAGAGGATGTCAGTCTGTCTGCATCCTAAAGTCCCATAAGATCTTGAGTTTCTCATTCTCTAAAACTTTCTCAACCTGATGTTCCCAGTGGTTTTTGCTGTACTCAAATCCAAACTTCTGGCACAATTTCCAGTGAATGATCTTAGCAACATGGTCATGGCGTTGTAGGTAGTCAGTTTGTGAAATTTTGCTGCACCCACTGATCAGGTGGTCAATTATTATTATTATTATTATTATTATTATTATTATTATTATTATTATTATTATTTAATCTTTAGTGAGATTCACAGCCTTTGAGGCTGGTTAATAGCTCAGCAGCTCGAGTCCTAACCAAGGACCTAGGAACTGTTAAGATGTTGTCGGAGGATGTAAGCTGTTCCGAGTAAGGTGGTTTTTTGTAGAGTCAAAATGCTCAAGTCCGGCAAATTTAGAATTTCTAAATAGCAGGGTAGCCCTTTGGGTATTGCTCCAAGGGCTCCAATTACAATCGGGACAACACACGATTTCTTTTCCCACAGTCACTCAACTTCAATTTGCAAGTCCCGATACTTAGTGAGTTTTTCTTGCTGCTTATCTTCAATCTGTGCATCACCAGGTATTGCAATGTCAATGAACCATACCTTTTTCTTTTCAACTATTGTTATGTCAGGTGTGTTGTGGACCAAGTGCCTGTCAGTCTGAATCCTAAAGTCCCATAAGATCTTGAGTTTCTCATTCTCTAAAACTTTCTCAACCTGATGTTCCCAGTGGTTTTTGCTGTACTCAAATCCAAACTTCTGGCACAATTTCCAGTGAATGATCTTAGCAATACGGTCATGGCGTTGTAGGTAATCAGTTTGTGAAATTTTGCTGCACCCACTGATCAGGTGGTCGACTGTCTTATCTTTCTCATTGCAGAGGCGGCATTTGCTGTTGGTGGTAACATGTTGAATTTTTGCCTTCATGCAGTTTGTGGCTAGGGCTTGTTCTTTTTTCAGTACTCCTGATCTTAACCAGTTCAAAGTTAGTTTCTGGTCAGCTTTGCCTTCAATACTTTTCAAGTATTGGCCATGCAGAGCTTTGTGTTTCCAATTTTCAGCTCGCTGCTCAATTACTTCTTTCTTATATTCTGCTTTTGTTTTAGTTGTCTTTAAAAGGCCTCCTTTCTTTACTTCCTTAATCATTGGTTCTTCACTTTTCTGGATGTAATCATTCAAGCTGCATTTTTCTTCTTCCACAGTCTGCTTTACTTGTAGGAGTCCTCGACCACCCTCTGCTCTTGGTAAATATAATCGGTCAACATCACTTTTAGGGTGCAAGGTATGATTCATTGTCATAAGCTTCCTTGTTTTTCTGTCCAAATTGTCTAACTCCATCTGGGTCCAGTCAATTATTCCTGCAGAGTATCTAATCACAGGTATAGCCCAGGTATTTATGGCTTTTATGATGTTTCGTCCACTCAATTTGGACTTTAATATCTTACGAATTCGCCGAATGTACTTGGCTGAAGTTAATTCCTTGACTTTATTATGCATTAAGTCAGAGGCTTCTAAAATCCCCAGTACTTGTAGCCTTCTTCTGATTTTACTGCCTTTATCATTTCTTCATTCTCTAGTTCTATTCCATCCTCTTCTATGATCTTGTCTGCTTTGGTTGGTATTGTTGCACATTTGTCAATTCCAAACTGCATATCAATGTCTTGGCTGAATTCTTTTGTGTTTTCAATTAATAAATTCAGTTCAGCTTTTGTTTTACCAAACAGCTTCAAATCACCCATGTACATCAAGTGCGAGATTTTCAGTCCTTTCTTTGAAAGATTATTATTATTATTATTATTATTATTATTATTATTATTATTATTATTATTATTATTATTAATAATAATAATAATAATAATAATAATAATAATAATAATAATAATTGTGGGCTCTGCATTTTTGTTGTGTATCACAAGTTATCATTTAACATATTAGTCAATGTGGAAATTTGGGTCCAGAGATTATGAGATATTCCTTAACTGATCTACTAAAACATTATATTTGTGATAAGTGGAAGTTCTTGTCATTTTGGAATGGATCTTTTTATCTGTACCCATATTTTTTGTAGCTTTTAATATTTAATACATTCTACAATTTTCCACATTTTTTGTATTCTGTGTGCAGAATCAGTCATGCTTTAAAAATGTGTTTTGGAGTTTGCATATGTGCTATGCTGTGCCACTTCACCTATTTCTTTGTCCATAATGGCTCTTTGAAACCAGGGAGTAGGTTTCCACAAAAAGCCCCAGGACATTTTGGTGGCTGAAGTAGAAAATTCAGAGTTAACTTAATACTATTAGGAAAAACTACGTAAATATGACATTTCTGAAAAGTAGCAGTCGACTGATAAGATACTATAGATGTCTTTTTAGTAAGTGTGTTAAAAATAAGTACTCAAGATTTAACAGTTTCAACCAATTTCATTAAAAAAATAATTTGGGGGTTCTGAAAATACTATTTGGGGGAGACAAACGTGTTAGGCTGAGAACTTTGACTTAGATCAAGGATTCTTATAGACTCTGTTGAGAAACAGAATAAAAGGAAATATTTGTTGGTATCCTGTTGTTTGTGTTACAAAATCTAATGTCTTTCACCCTCTTTAAGACACAGAGATCCCCACATATCTTAATGTTTAGTAGAATATACATTTTCATAATGTTGAAAAATAATGCAACAGAAGCTTCTGCATTTCTATTAAAAATGGCATCACTTGGCAGGAAATGGTGATAATGTTCCACTTGGCTGCCTTTGGCTGATGTAATAAATAATACATGTAATAAACATGTCTACATAAGCAGGAATTGACACTAGGCATGCATTTAAGAGTTTAAGAGTTTATTAGATTTCTATACTGCCCTTCTCCCGAAGGACTCAGGGTGGTGTACAGCCATATTAAAACACATAAATTTATAAAATTTAAAACCAATTAAAATCGAATATAAAAATTTGGCTGCGAATTAAAACATACATACATTTTAAAAATTCATACTAGGCCAGTCCAGCTGGCTGAAACAGAAGGGTCTTAAGGGCGCGGCGAAAAGTACGCAGGTTGGGGTTAAAACGAAGCTCTAGGGGCAGCTCATTCCAGAGGGCTGGTGCCCCCACAGAGAAGGCTGTCCCCCTGAGTGTCGCCAGTCGGCATTGTTTGGCCGATGGCACCCTGAGGAGTCCCTCTCTGTGGGAGCGTATTGGTTGGTGGGAGGTTGTTGCTGGCAGAAGGCGGTCTCATATATACCCTGGTCCTAAGCCAATAGTCAATAATCACATGTTGACATGTTGATAGACAAATTATGACAAACTCCTCCCAACCTAGGAGTCTGCAAAACCCAAAATCCTGTTTCAACCCACTAGGAAGTCACCAGAATGGGAGATGTGATTTTAACATATCATATTAGGCTATAATCCTATATCACTTATCTGGAATAAACCTTATCATATTTGGCATACATTTAATGAGGATAAAATATACTTAGCAAGGTTTGTAATACCTTGCCCCCATGAATAAAATGAATGATTTCCTTGAGTCATAACTCATAAGCCACAACTCATTCAGAATATAGCTTCATAAATAGTTACGAATGCACCTCTGTATGCACACATGTCACTCTGCTTTGCAAGCTATACTCGTTACCAATCAATTTCTGGATGCAATTCAATATTATTTGCAGAGCACCTTCATGGCTTGGACACTAGTTATGTATGATACCACTTTTCCACAATTATCTCTGCCTGTCCTGTTAGGGACTTGATAATTGTGCTCCATGGCCTGTCAACTGAACAGTGTTATTGAGGTGTGCCATCCCTGCTGTCATTCCTGCCCCCTGGAATACCATTCTCCATTGTGAGAGTATTTTTCATTCTAACTTGGCTATTCTGTAAAAAATCATTTAAAGCTTGCCTTTCCCAAAAGCCTGAAGGAAGGGTGATCCTACTTGATAGATGCGTCATTCATTAAATAGTGTCTAATTATTGGATGACGTACGGCTGAAGTGCTTTTATTTGTCAATTTCCCCAATTCACTCCTTTTTTTTTCATTTTATGATGATGTTTATAACTGTATGCTGCCTTGAATGTCTTGATATGGCAGGCATAGAAATTTAATAAGTTATTTAGTAGTACTACTGGCATTGGTCTTGGAAAAGAATACAGTTGAGTGAGCTCACATAATAAAATACAGACTGGATTTGCACTATAGACTAAGCAATAAACTACAATATTACTTAGTGGAGCACCCAAGCAGTGGTAACTATTGCTATTGTACAAAGAAAAGAACACAGAGCTGGACAATTGCTCTTTTTCTATGGACATAAACACTTAGTGCTTGCTTCCCTTTCTCTGCTTTCTGTCCTCAGCAACTCTTGGCAGTCCTTACAATACAACTATAATTTATGGTTTCTGAGAGCTTTGGCTTCTAGCTATTTACAGTCATTATGTGCTAAATACCAAGGAGGCTGAAATGTTAATAAAAAGCTAATTGTCCTTCACTAATCTAATGGAACAGCAAAATGTTGGACATGTAAACTTTTCCGCAGGAAGCCTGTAAAAATTTAGAATTCCAAGAGTGATGTGGCAAAGCTTATGGGGAGTTGTGTGTGTTTATAGCCCACTTCAGTCAAAAACAGAAGATTAAAAAAAAAATAGAATATAAACATGACTGCTTATAACTTTGGGGCACAGGCTGGGAGACTAGCGGAGCTGACCATTAATACGGGGGAAGATTATTCAATGCCCCGGTTTAAAATACCTAACAGAAATGTTAAGAATTAATGATTTAGATGTTTTCACTCACAATAGTATATGCCTTTGTTTAAATGCAGCACAGCATTGCTTCTATGGTTCAAAGAGTGCCATTCCAACCCGTTATTACTTTCGAGTAATGAACACTTCAGTTTCCTAAAAATGTACTTCCTTTCTCAAAAGTGTACTTCTTCTTCAGTCTCACTGATGTTTAGGAAAAAAATGTTTTTTGTTAGCTGGCTTTATTTTATGTATGCTTCCTTTTTCACCATGCTCTGAGTTGCTTACAACCATGACTTTATCAGTATGAAGTGGCATGGGAGGATTCCAATCCTCACCCCACCCCAGGCAACATCTCTACTAAGTCTCCCACTGCTTATTTCCTGATCTCAACAAGCCTAACATGAGGAATTCAATCTAGTTGTCTTCCTTTGGGAAATGAAAGTTGTGAATCTGTGAGATTGGATTGGATGCTAAAAGCACAATAAAACACCTTTTGCCCATGTCTTAACTATACTAAGTTTATTATGATCCACGAAGCTTTCTGAGAGTTTTAATCCAATGCGGATCACTTTGATGTTGCTTTTCCTTGTGATTTTGTAGAATCAAAGCTTAATTCAACCAGGGATTTAGTGTGTAAAATCTAGACCACAATGTCGCTTAACAGTCTTTAACTTTGTTCATTTCATACTGAAAGACAATCTGCCTATAGTTTCATATATATATATGCCAAAGGTGATTCTACTAAACTTTTATTTCTTAATTTTTAAAAAAGTTATTTTTCTCCCCAGCACTTATGCCACTGCTTCTTGCTGGGAGATCCTTGTGAGGTTCTGCAGCCAGAATGTGTAGCCATGGCAAATGTTTCTTGAGGTACACCACAAGGCTGTTCTTCATTGTACCAGTTTTGTCTAGTGGTTAAAGTAGCAGAGTAAAAACCAGGAAACTGTGTTCTAGTCATGTCATAGGTATGCAACCAGCTGGGTGCACTTGGGCCAGTCATCATTCTCTTTGCCATAAAAACATGAAGCAATAGCAAACCATTCTGAAAACCTTGCCAAGATAACTGCATGGACTAGTCCAGACAACCCCCAGGAATCAAAACTGGTGTGAATAGCACACAATATGTACATACATATAAAGTTGAATATATAGCCAGAGATTTAAGCTATATGTGACTTGTAATATTTTGAACTTTCTATTATATTAGGGGCTTTGGTCAGGCAGCTTTTCATTTGTAGCAGCTGAGTGCCACAATATGGTCAATTTTGAGTATTGTATTTTCTGTTGTATTCTTTTCTGGTCTAACTGTAATTGTAATTGTAAAGTTCCGAATAGCCATGATCTGGTAACGTGGTTTGTAATTTTCTCCTTCACATTGCATGTCTGCATTTAACATTTAAATTAAATTGGTGCTTTCATTTTATCTTATTATTTTAATCGTAAAATTTGATTTTGTTTAATTGTTGTGAGATTGAATTGCGTCCCAAGAGACAAAAAGAGAAAGGAATCCCTTAGTCATCATGACTCTGCTCCAGTGGTGGGTTTCAAATTTTTTTACTACCAGTTCTGTGGGTGTGGCTTGGTGGGCGTGGCTTGGGGTGGCAGGAGAAGGATACTGCAAAATCCCTATTTCCTCCTGATCAGCTGGGACTTGGGAGGGAAGGAATAGATGGGAGCGGGGCCAGTCAGAATTTTTACTACCGGTTCTCCAAACTACCCAAAATTTCCACTACCGGTTCTCCAGAACTTGGTCAGATCCTGCTGAAACCTACCTCTGCTCTGCTCTATATAGTGGCAGTATTGAAATTATTTCAACTTTTGCATTTTGATATTCTGATTACCAGAAAAAGCAGCATAGAGGATGGCAGCCCTATCTACCTTTCTTGCACATTGTGGTTAGGGACTGTCTGGTGAGGGCCTTCTGAGGCCAGGTGGTAGCAACAGGAACTACCAAGCCACTACAAAAATAGTAGATAGACCTAAGATATGAAAATTATAGAGCTTCTGAGAGATATTTGTGAGGAAATGTTGACAGAGATTCAGAGATGGACTAAACATTTGTGTAAATTATTGGTTCTTGCTTATTGCGTGAACCTTGCTTACTACAACTTCCTTAGTAACTTATAGTTAATCAGATAGTAGTTTAGTATAAAGTTTAGTATAATAGATTAGTATTAATCAGCATTCCTGTCCTGCTCACTGATTTGATAAATTTTAAGATCTTTGCTCACTAGTATTCACTACCGGGGTAAAAAAATCTATGACATTGTTCTTTCATATAGATGAACTTAATTCAAGTTTTCCCCTGGTGGTAAGTACCTTGTATTAGAAAGAGGCTTTGTCTGTCTTCATCTCAAATTAGCTCTCTCTAATCTTTTAACTCTTAATAACATCTTTATTATTTTTCTTAAAATTCTTAAGGAAAAGCATGTTCTGATGTTTTAAATGAATTGTAACGGTTTTGTTCTCTTGTTTGTTTTTTAAAAAAACCAAATGTCATCTAATAGCCTCATATTTGTATAGCCTTCTTAGAACATATTTTGTAAATCTTTTTTGCTAGCAGTGTCAATCATACACTATAATTATGTGCTCAATAAGAAGATGATCATTCATCTTCCTTGAGCTAATTTGTATTTCATACGAAACATGCTTTTGCTGTTGTCATAGCAAGTTTTGTTAATCAAACAATAAAATCAGAGCAGCTTCCAGATACTCTGTTTCAGCCTCCAACCTCTGGAAGAAACATCTCATCCAGAAATAAGGACAGGATCGTTTCTCTTAGGGTTCTGGAAACATCTCAAATCTGTCTTTGATTCCACCTAAGGTTGATGTTTCTTAACTGTCTTAGGCCTGCTTTGTTTTGTTGATCTTGTTGCTTACGAAATCATTTTAGGCTGGACTGTCGGCTGGATTTAATGTTCTGAGGCATTTTAATGTATTTTTCGAGTTTTTCTTTGCTGCCCAGAGTCCATTGGAGTTGAATGACTAATCAATTTAAATATGTAATAATAATACGGATGGTGGGCGCTTGAACAAGAAAGTCCTTTATTTAAAGAATAAAGAATAAAGTATCTTAAGGAAGATACGATGAGTCAACTGAAGGTTCTTAAGCAAAATATTCTCCTGAAGCAACTCATACAATCAACAAAGTTATAAGCTAGAGCCTCATGGTTTTAAAAAGAAAAAAAAATCAACATCTGGGTTTAAGTTAAAACATGTGCCTTAATTCCTTTTTTTCTTCTACAATACTTTTGTTCTTGGGAAAAATAGTGGTAACAGATTTAAAGTAGACTGGCATTTTCTAAAGTTTCATGCCTTCTCTTGGGTGTTTGAAGAAGTTAAATCTGGTATATTTGAACTCTATTCCATAGGCAAACAGCTGAAAGTTTACTTAAATTGATGTATCCCTTTGTTGTTTCATAAATGTGCTTGGGTTTTCCTCATGCTGCCATAAATATACTCAGGTTAAACATTCTACTGACCATTTTAGGAATTTGGTTTGTTTAAAGGAAAAGAACCAAATGCTAGGGTCACTTCTCTTTCAGAAAGCCATGCAAGCACAGTAGAGCCATTATATGAAGTAGTCAAAGTAAAAGCCAATTTCTGAGATTCTGATATCACCCCTTATTTAATCAACAACTTTGAGAACGGTTAACTTTGGCTGTAGAAGACTCCTATACAATTACATCAACCGCAGCCTCATGCTGAATGTCTTAGACAAAATGTCTTTACATGAAGATCTTTTTTTGACTATAGGTTAAAAAATAAGCACGTGATAGTAAACCTATGGCACGCGTGCCACAGCTGGCACACAGAGCCCTCTCTGTGGGCACGCGAGCCGTTGCCCAGCTCAACTCCACTGTGCATGCGTGTGCATACCTCTCATCGGTCAGCTGATTTTTGGGATGTGCAGGAGGTGGTGCGCATGCGGGAGATGCACACTCATGTGCGGGGGGTTTGTGTGCACATGTGCAGGGGCAAGGGTTGCGTGTGCATATGTGGGGGGCATGAGGGAGCACGGGGGGTGTGGCACCCCCCCAGTCCATTTTTGGGTCCAGGACAATTCAGGGAGGCCTACTAGGCCCAAAATGGAGGAGCGGGAGGGGTCACGGCAGGGGTGGGATTCAGCCAGTTTGGACCGGTTTGGGAGAACCAGATGCTAATTTTACATCTGGTTCGCCGAACCGGTAGTTGCAAGGACTGGCTGATCCCACCCACCCCACCCCTCCCAGGGGTCTTCATACAGTTCATTTTGGATGCCAGGTAAGTGCAGGGCTTGCGTGGAGGCTCTGGGAGGGTGATAAACAGGCTCCCAGAAGTTCTGGAAGTCCAGAAATGGACCTGTTTCTGGCCTCAGGAGCATCTCTGGAGCCCAGGACAGGCTGTTTTCGCCCTCCTGGAGGCTCAAGGAAAGAATCTGGAGCCTGGGGAGGGGCAAAAAACTGGCCTCCTGGAAGCCCTTGAGGAAAGCCTGGGGAAGGCGAAAATGCCCCCCCATGCCGTGGTGCAGGAGGCCAGGTAGGCCATGCCCACCATGGCCACACCCACCTAGCAACCGAGCAGAGAACTGGTTGCTAAAATTTTTGAATCCCTCGCATGCACATGCACGGGGGGTGTGGGAGCGTGGGGGGGTCACATGCACATGTGCTGGGGGGTCATGCATGCACACGCAGGGAGGGCATGCATAGCATTATGGGTGCAGCGCGCACTTTGGGCGCACAAAGAGAAAAAGGTTAGTCATCACTGCCCTAAAGTCAAATTGTATGCCTAACATAATATTTCGCTATTCCAGCTTGATCCTGGGCCAAGAGAAGGTCTTAAACTTTGGCCAGATTCTGTGGCCAGAATATTTTCTTGGGGAAAGGTGCTTTACAATATACAATTGCCATGTTTGTGCTAGGCAACATACTTGGTACAGTTAAACAAGGTAGCAGCAATAAGAAAATGTACAATGATTAACTTAAAAAGTAAAACACCGACAATGAGACTTGACACTACATCTTTGAAATATTTTTATCTGGCAATGTTTCAAAATATGTCAAAGAAATATTTATGAGAGCAATAAAAGGCAACCACTTAGTTCATCAGAATAGAACTGCCACCAAGCCAGAACTTGTTCAACAGCAGTCTTTCTTTTTTAGACTTGATCATCATCCTTTAAAATATAGTTAAGGATTTTTTTTAAAAAAAACCAATCAACATGAACAAAATATTAAAACTACCACTTGAGGGAGCCAGATGTTGAACTTCGAGTTTACTTCCCCCAAATCAATTTGCATTAGGTTATAAATGCTGACTTTTAACTTTTTTGCTATCTTGCCTTGGAAAGTAGAAACCTTTTTATTAAGAAAATATCCTGTTTCATTTATGATTTATTATCACTGTACAAGTACAGGCTGATACTTAATTAAAGATTCCATCTTCCATTCTGTGCTATGATAATAGCTACCAATAGTGATCAAGAATTTTTTTAAAAAAGGAGAGACTTATAAAATGGAAAACATTTACTTGGAATATACTCATGTTTTCCAAAGTATGTCTGTGTTGTTGCGTATGTATGTATACACAGATGCACACATCTTGCTTACAGAACTGAACAGAGAAAGATAAAATATGCCCAAACACACACACATCTTGCAAACTGGTTAAAAACTTGAGATAATTTTAAATTCTTATTTTTGTGTATATTTAATCCTGGGTTTCTGTCCAAGTATAATAGCCTACTCCAGTGGTGGGTTTCAAAAATTTTTACTACCGGTTCTCTGGGTGTGGTTTGGTGGGCATGACATGGCTTAGTGGGCATGGCTTGGTAGGCGTGGCAGGGGAAGGATACTGTTAAATCTCCATTCCCTCCCCAATCCAGGGGAAGGTTACTGCAAAATTCCCATTTCCTCCCGATTAGCTGGGACTTGGGAGGCAGAGAATTGGAGGGGGCGGGGTCAATCAGAATTTTTACTACCGGTTCTCTGAACTACTCAAAATTCCCACTATTGGTTCTCCAGAACTGGTCAGAACCTGCTGAAACCCACCTCTGGCCTACTCAATCATAACCCTATGATTTTCTAAAACCATGGCATATTGAATAAACCACAATTTCTGAGTGCACACAGACATCTAAAAAAACCCCTCTTCCTTCTCAGCCCTATGGGTGGCCTGCATCTTCCTCAGTCTCGGATTCCCTTCCAGAAACCTGGAAGTTTGAGAGTTCTGCACTGTATGTTAGCAATTCATAACACTGCACTCTTCTGGACAGAAAGCTCTGGTGTCATTCCTGGAATCTGTTGGAGCGCTCACCCACCTTAGGAGCTACAGCCCTGATACCACTATTTGGCCTTTAGTTTCCACATCTTTCTAGTTGCTCTTTCAGGCCCTAGTATTTCCCCAGCTTTTCCTTATTCCTGATGTTATCATTTGTCACATCTATCATCAACATTATCTTTTGGTCCATGTGTACTATCACAATATCTGGGTGATTGGCCAGTGTCTGCCTGTTATCCTCCATCACCTTGTATAGAATCACCCATCTGGACTTGGGAGAGTCTAGCCCATACACTGTTGTGTATGTTGTGCCATTCAGTACATGCTCTTCCTGCATCTTACCATTATGCCATTATGTGTTGATCTGTCTCTGAGGCCCCTCTGAATAGTTTCCACCTCAGTTCCTTTCTGATATGTTAAACCCTTTTATATATTATGCATACATACATTAAATACATACACACACTGTACAGTGGGAATTACAGTATGTAAACCTGACATAGTCCCAGTAATTTAATATAAAAATTGAATCCAGTTAATACGTCAGTTCCAAAAATATGGAGGACATATTTTTTGTGCAAATGAGCACTTGATTACTTCACTGATGCTCAGTTTAGCCTTGATTGAGTCTTTCATGCCATGTTGGAAAGGATTGCTTCTGGAACATCTCAAAGGATATCCCACATATATATTAAAAGTTATCAGAGCATAGACAACTGCATTTATGTTCTACATGTACAAATAGACAAAGAATGGATAGTATGGAATCAACATCAGTTAGAAAAAAGAGAATTCCTTTGACGTTCTAATAGAGATGGTGGATCTAAGAGCATTTGCAAGCTATAAACCTATTTCTTCAGTGACTGGGCATCATATCCTTTTCACTTACCAGTAACAGGAACTATTTATTAACAGTTTCATCTGAAGTGAGCTTTAACTTGTAGGTTGTCAGAATATCTAGTATCATAGAAAATAATATCATGTTTTCCCAAAAATAAGACCCTGTCTTATATTTTTTGAACCCCAAAATAAGTGCTTGGCCTTGTTTTCGGGGAGGTCTTATTATTTTGGGGTGCATGGAGCAAGATGGGGCTCCTCTTGCCATCTTACCTGATTTCCAGCTCTGCATTTAAATATTTTTGGGGAGGGTTTATTTTTTGGGGAGGCTTATTTTAGCGCATGTGCTCAAAAGCCTGATTGGGCTTATTATCAGGGGATGTCTTATTTTCAGGGAAACAGGGTAGTATAGCAAGACACCACCTGATTTTGAATATATTGAACAATTTAGGGATCAGGAAGAAAACCTGAGAGACCTGAAGTAGAAGATACAATATTTGTATCATTTTTTTTTTGTAAATTTTTTTTTTATTTTTTCCAACATAAACATAAAACAGAAAATTTTTTCCAGAATGAAGTCTTGGTCTGGTCACAAATGAGTACACTAATTTAACAAATGTAAAACAAACAATATTAACATAACTTTCAACATCTTAATTAATCTTTCTATTATCTCATCATACATCCTAATCTTCTACTAAAACAAATCTCCTTTTTATATTCAATTATAGATTCAATTATAAATCGAAATTCAAAACCGCTTTATCTAAATTTTTTATCCCTTTTAGCGTCAACATTAAACACAAAAACAATCTATTCTATTAATCTATATATTTACCTTACAATTTTATCACCACAAATCTTAATTTCAAAATATATACAACTCAATTTTTATTTCAATTTATTAATTAAGATTTCTTTCTATTTTTCTCATTTTCTAAACCCAATCTATCCTGTTATATTCTTAAACTTTTACACAGAAATCTCAAAATTTACCATTTCATTTTAATTATCCCTCAACATTTTCTTTTTCACCCCTTATTAATAATTATTCTTCAATATGTTCTCCTCATTCTCCTCCATTACTCCACCTATTATTTGGCTGATTTCCAGCATAGCATATTTTGGCTGAGTTTTCAGCATATTATCCCCTTTTTATTTGGCTGATTAATAGCACTTTTTGTTTGGCTGATTAGCAGCATTTTCCTCCTTGACTCCCCCTATTATTTGGCTGATTAACAGCATTCTCCTCCTCTACTCCACCTATTATTTGGCTGATTTCCAGCATTTCATTATTTGATTGATTTCTCAGCATATTCTCCTCCATTAACTCCAACTTTTATTCTATTAAAAATTTATTTTTCCATATGTTATCTTTTAATCCACTATCTCAACTATACTCTTCCAGGGTGTATCCCCATTTATTTCTTAATATTAATCATTCCTAATATATATTAAATATAATCACAATTATAATTCCCATCTGTGTACCTTAATACATCATCTAAAATCATTAACAATCATAATTCCACCACTTTGTTATCAAATTAAAACTAGAGCATGTTGCAAAAAATTATGCTTTTATGAACCTATCACTTTTAGTCACCTTGACTTCCCATTTCTATTTTTATAATATTTCTATCTTTATTTACCATGAACACTTCTTATTTTTATTTAAAGCTCACTTAAATTTTGAACCATTTAAACAATTAAACATCCAAACATTGCTATCCAATTTATCTATTTTGCTTCTTTTTTTCCTTATCTGTCCATGTGCATTTTAATTCAAAGTCAATACTTCCACGCTTAAAACTCTGCATATCCTTTTAATTCCATTATAAAGTCTACTTCCAGTAAAACATCAGCTTCTCAATTTCTGTTGCTGCGCCAAAACTTCTGTTGCTGCGCTAGTTAGTTAAAAGTTTATTAAACATTGTATCTCTTCTTTCTTTGTAAAGCCATCAAACGACAGAATAGGAATCGCCAAAGTTCAAAAAACCATAGTTCTTTTCAAAGTAATCCACAATATGTAGCAAGTCAAATAGCTTCTTTTCAGGGAAAGCAAATTTCCACAATGAGCACTTTCACTTAGTCACAGTTTCAATTGCCATTTTGAAACATTTATGTAGCAATCCGTTTGATCTCTTTGTCTGGCTTTTAAAGGTGGAAAATCCTTAGTTCACTTTCTTCTTTTCAAGTTCTCAGTTTTAGGAAAAAAGTTCAAATATCCAGTTTTATTTAGTTAATAAGCAATTCCCTCCAATCAATCAGTGGTGAAATACAGTTCTTAAAGGGTTTAAAACTTCTTTCCCTTTTCCCCCCCAAAAATTTTCAAGCCCCTCAGATCTTCAGCCACTAAGTAAGGCTGGGGGTCTTATTTATAAATATCCTCATTAGCGCGTCATTTCTCTCCTGGACTGGTGTCACTCACCTGGCTCTGAAGCACTTTGTTCTTTCTTCCTTCCTCCTCCACTTTGCTTATCCCAATTTGTCGCAGTCTCAAGGCAGCTGTCATGGCTGCCGTCCCCTGCTGCTGACTTAGAGGGTTGCCTCCGGCCTCTGAGGAACTTGCCTGTTCCTCTCGGCCACTCAAGGGGTCCCTCTTTTTTCCCCTGTCTCTTCAGGACAGGGTAGGTCCGCAGACCTGTCAGCGGTGATTAGCCAGACGGGGTTTTGGCAAGGCTCAACAGAACCCCGCCATTTCCCCATCTGCATCACCGCAATGCCAAACCGGAGGTCAATATTTGTATGATTCTTCTGAAATAGCTATCTGAGGACTTCCAGGAAGGAAATGGCAAACTAAAATAAGTCCTTCTAAGAGTGAACCCAATAGCACAACAGAATGAAGAGCCAGTGAGTGGACTGGTTCTTTAGATTATCTCTCTGGACAAGGACAGGACTTGTGATCACCCACAAGTGATCCAGACAGTTGCTCCTTGTAAGAAGACTGTACGGCAGCAGTCTCCAGCAAGCTTAGAGCTCTTGGGGATGAAGGAACATAATCTTTGCATCTTTGTTTAAACTGCAGTCAGGGCCTTTATGGACATTGGGTTCTTATATTTCTGTTCTAATCAGTTTTGGAAATTGTTAATTGCTTTATAGCCATTAGGAACTTTTAGAATAACAAGTTCTATAACACTGGGTGAGTTTCCTTCAATCCATAGTGAAAGAAAATTTAAATGCAAGTTTAAATCTTTTTTAAAAGAATAAAGAGCAAAATGGTGATTTAGAATGGTGGTTTTGGAAACTTAAAACGAGCTAAGGGGTCCAGCTGGATTTGAAGTAAAATTTTGAAATTATAATAATCCTTATTTGGAAAACTGCTTTTGTCTTGAATTCCTAAAAAAGAAAAAAAGAATGGGACTTGGAAGGTTGGACATTAGTGGGAAACAGAAGGAACTAAACAATACAATTAAAGAAGAACATTATATTTGACTTAACAGAAGCAAAACACTTTAGCACTGAACCTATTGAGAGATACTTATGAGTGATGATCTAGAATGTTGATTTTAACCATTATAGGCTATATTTAAAATATGTTATGGAAGAGTAACAAGTTTTACTGGACAAGACTGAGAGTGAAAATGGATTTTAAAATCTCAGACTACAAGAATGATGCTCTGGAGCCGCATGTGGCTCTTTCATCCCTCTGCTGCGGCTCCCTGTTGCTGGTCAACTCAACAAGTGATAGGGCTTTTGGTTAAGACAGGTATAGGAAAAAAGATGCTGTGCTAGGAGGAGACTCTATGGTGGGGGGAATGGACTTCCAGTTGGCAGAGGAAAAAGGATGCCACGCTAGAAGGAGACTCTATGGTGGGGGAACCAGACTTCCAGTCAGCAGAGGAAAAAGGACGCTAAACTAGGAGACTATGATGGGGGAACCGGACTTCCAGTCAGCTGCAGAATTGAACAGGGGCTTCCAGTTAGGACCTTTGTGGCTCTTTGAGTGTTTAAGGTTGCCAACCCCTGCCATGGACCACAGCAGGCCAGACCCCCTGCCTCTACTATCTCACAAAGTTAGAAGTCTAGGTATATAGGATAAAGAGTTACATACAGCAAATGAAAAATATTTGTTAACAGCACCTCATGGGAGAGGCCAAAATCAATTAATCAATTTTTATTACGGTCATAGACCATTGCAGTGGCCAAAATCACAGATAGTGTATTACAACAGGAACAGAGTAGGTGCAGGGTTTATGTTGCTGGATATGAACTCACAGTAACAAAGGCAAGATGCAGTATGACTTTGAGTATCCAGAATTTTAAAACGGGCTCTTTTTCTCCCTTTTCAAATTTCATTCTGTTGTTTTGTTATTGTGGTGTCCCTTTCTTGCTCTTGGCAGAATAACTTAGCAAAAATCACTAAATGGTCTTGCATTATATTTCTTCAATGTCATTCACTCTCCCAAAATAATGTTCTGTTGATAAAACATATTTAAATTTATCTTCAATATAATAATGTCAATAGTTCCCCCCTAAAGTGTTTAATACATAATTTTAATGATCTCATTCTCCAGTTTTTGCTAGACCATGAACAAAATGTTAAGGAAGTAAGTCCTTCTGAACATGAGAATTGCCTTCTAGTTAATTCTGTTGGAAAATATTTGCTGCAAAAGCTACATTCTTTGTTTGCATTTTCTTTTTACAGTCTCCAAGAAATGCTTATGCAAGACATATTTATTGTTCTTGCATACCATTGTTATGTAGTATATTCCAGAGAAAGAGATCTTGAATTTTGATTAGCCAAAAAAGCTGACAAGACATTAAAATAAATATTTTGACAGGTGTAGAAGTAATAGCAATCAAACTGTTCCTCCATGAGAGCTTTGGGGTGTTCAGATGTTGTTGGACTTCATAATTTAAGAACTGAAGATTGGAAAAAGAAGATTTCAATTATTGAATGTTCTTACAGGTTTTCCAATGCCAATCTATACTATATAGTTTAAGGCATTACTGGACTGAAACAAATGGATGAAAAAAAGGGACATTTGTAAATGAGTTGTACAAACATTAAACAAAAGTTAAGAATGTAGTCAGGAAAAATAACCCTAGCCACTAATTACATTATGGCATTATTTATGTAAGCAAACAGTTAAGAAATTAATTCTTTAAAAGAAATTCTAAAACATTTATCCACCATACAGAAATGGATACCAAAGTAGAATCTCTGCCATAGACAAGCCTTTCGTATACTTGATATGATATATATATATATATATATATGATACAATCTATAGCAGCAACTTGCATATGCAATAAACTTTCAAGGAATTAAGTATATTACAAATCCTATGGATGTGTACCATTTAGTTAAGAAAACGAGAGTTACTCATTCACAAATTCCAAATATGTATGCTGAAGAGTCTTCTATCCCGGTCTCACATACGCACACCAGCAGTCAACCAAGAGTTAAAATAAACCAACAGACAAGAATTTCCTTTGATAACAGAATTGGTAGCAACCCAATGGCTGCTTGCCAATAGTTTTTACTTACAAAGGGAGGTTTATCTCCTCCGACTGAAAACATCAAAGTCCACAAAAGCCAAAGAATAGTCAAGTCCAGTCCAAAAAATCAGTCCAAGCAGAGCATATAACAGAGTTCCAGAAATACAGAATGATTTGCTAGCTTTCAGTTTTGTCCGTCACAAAGCCTGAATGGCCACCACACCCCCTTTTATCCCCTGTGGGGTGTGGTTCAGTGACTCAGCTTAATCTCTGGCACACCCCCTTCTCTGCTGCATGCGCTTGTCCTTCCGACGCTGTCGGAGATCCAGCCAAGACTTATCTCCGTCGCTGTCTAACTGCGGCTGCTCGGAAATGCCTGGCTCCTGGCCTATCTCTTCTCCTGCGGAAGACACCTGAGGCATTGCCAGAGAGGAGGGTCCTGGAGAGGGAGGCCTTGCCAACTCCTCTCCTTCACTTTCGGAATCTTCTCCCTCCGATAAGACGGGCTCGGGGGTCGGAGTCACAACAAAGAGTTTTGGCGATCAATTATTACTATTCCTTAATGTAGTTAGTAACTTTTCTTCGTCCACCACACCTCTCCTCTTTTTCCTCATAGTAAATCTTTGGACCTCTCAGGTGAACTTATGAGTAAACAAATTAACTAGCCACTTGGCTCAGGCAGAGAAGTCTGCCTTGAATTTTGTGTGGTTGTTACATCTCAAATGGCTTTTCCTGATCATTAATTGGAACAGCAAGACTTGTTCAAGGCATTTTGCTAACCAAAATACACATGGTGCCTTCTCCCTTATCAGATTATAATACAGAGAACAGAACATTCTGTGTACACCATTTCCCCCTCTTTGGCAGGTTGCTATTTAAAATAATTTGCCTGAGATGACTACTTCATTCTGCCTAATGCCACTCCCCTCCCCACTATTTTTCCTTCTCACCATTTCTACTTACCATTATCTCACAGAAAGCACGTAACAAGGACTAACATAGGTCATTAACACTTCTTTTCAGTTCTCTGCATCCAAAATAATACACTTAAAGCTTCATAAAGCAGTCTATGACACACAGGAGTATACATACATGCACTCTTTTCTTCTATCCTCTCAGGATTAGCGCAGATTGACTGTTAATCTATATTTACAATTGTTTCTCTCTCAGGGATTTCAATCCTCTGACATTTAGATGAATCTGGGTGCAACCTGATCCAAGGAAATTTCAGAAGTCCCAGCAGAGACTAGATGTCCCAGGAATCCCCCATTTTATAAAATGATAACTGCCCAGAGTTACCCTGAAGTAAAATGGGCAGCCTTTAAATTTTATAAATAAATAAATAAATAACCAGCATCAGCAATATTAAAAACACAGCTGAAAACCACAACTCTTTTCTTTACCATTCTGCACTATAGCTTATTATTTTTTTTATAATTCAGCACTATCAGCAGCCAACATCTATCTTTAATAGCAGAGATCTTCATTTTAAATTTTTTCAGTACTGTAAGTCTGCCATCCCTCATATGGTGCTTGCTATAAAGCAGTAAACTAGTTTTGGATTATGACATATGTTACACATACACACACAGAAGCACTGATATTTTTTATGATAACAGTCTGAGCAAAATTGCAACAGGTACTTTCATTTAAAAGGCCTACTCTCTCTCTCATTCTTCCATTTTCTCAATTTCATTCTCCCTCTTTTTATATCATATATTATTCCATATTTAATTTGGGGAAAGATACACCTTTCAAAAAAGATATTTTTTCTGCATTCCTTGGAGGTCCAGCGAAGAATGCCAATGGCTATACCAGGGGTGTCAAACTCACGTCATCACATTGGTGTCATGTGACATATCGGGACTTTTTTCCCCTTTGCTAAACCAGGTGTGGGTGTGGCCACTGTGTGATGCAATTAGCCTGCCGGCCAGGAATTTAATAGCCCTGGCCTATACCAACACCTTATTTCCCAGGGGAAATATCTTTCTAATGACAGCTTTTATGGTTCATTAATAGGGAAAGGAAGTAGAATGGAGAAAAAAGGGGTTTTCCAACTTTCATTCAACACATGTCCCTTGAAGTTAAAAAGCAAAGAAACACTTAATTGGCTTTGGCCAAAAATCAATTGACTGACAAATTTTTCATAATGAAAATTAAGAATAGATTCAAGTTGTGAAGCCAAACTCGACATTGGAAGGATATTTGGCAGCTTAAAGCAGACTCTCAATTCACCTGTAGAGGTTGTGACATGCCTGATAAAGTAGAAAGCAGCCAAACAGCTGGATTCTGCCAAGCTGTAAATGGAAGGTGGAGTGCATTTAGCTTGATCATTCACAAAAAAAAATAATAAAAAAAATAAAAAAAATTCTAATTTAACTAATGGAGCATGTGAAGGGAGAAGTGAAAAAAAATGTTTCCGGCCATTTAATTTTTTAAAAGGCTTTTTTTAGGAAACAAAATATGTATGCTGTTATTCGTTAACTGTAAAACAAGCCTCAGGAAAGCCAAACAGGATCATCTGAAAATTAATGGCCTGTGCTATAATTAATAAAGTGCTAAGGGGCTACTTAAAGTCATACAAGGTTACTTATATTATTTGTGAAATAAATATCCGGTGATAAAAATCTTTTAGCAACTTTTTCTTTATAGAACATTGAGTTTTATTATTCTTCTCCCCATCAAAAGGTTTGATGAATGAAAATAGGGTCCCAGCCTACATGTTAAGTATACCTAATTAGCTGGGACATATCAGGAATTCGGAGAGCTGTCCTCTGGACAATTGCTAGATTCAGTTTGGCAAGTTGTACTAGTACATTGGCAGAGTTTCAGCCAGAATAATTGTTTTTTTCCCCTCCCTAAAAAATATTTACAAAAAAGAAGGAACTGAATAGTGTTCAGTTCACCACTGAATTAACACATTTGATCTTCTTGCTTACTAATAAGAGCAATTCAGTAATAGAAAATAGGGAAGGTTTATCAGGTATGCCAGATTATTGGAGACATACCCACCAATAGTGTGTTGAGGCAGAACAGGGGAAGAGGGAGAGAGGGAGGGAGGGAGGGAGGAAGAGAGAGAGAGAGAGAGAGAGAGAGAGAGAGAGAGAGAGAGAGAGAAGGGGGACCTCTGCTTTGTTCAAACTATCTATAGTTATTCTTCCTTCAATGGTTTAGCATAATGACATGATAGCTGCTGAAGTTCTAACAAAAATACAATTCAGTAATAGAAAATAGGGAAGGTTTATCAGGTATACCAGATATTTGTAGACATACCCACCAATAGCTTGTTGAGGCAGAACGGGGATACACAGACACACACAATACCAAGAGAAAGTTGGTATTTCATTTCAGAAGAAGAGAGAACTAGAAAATTTTGTATTTTGCATGTTCACAATTCTCATGAGAGTAATGGATACCCAGACATCTGGTCATGAATTCATAATTAAGCAGACATTCCAATCTTGTTAATTTAATTGTGATTACCAACAAAATATAGAGGGGAAAAAAAGACTTAGAATGATGATGATAAATTAATGGCAAGCTAAATCACTATTAGATTTCTTTGAACCAGAGTCTGGTTATCACTATGCAACCTTCTGTAAAGGTTTGAACGTCTCTTCCCTATGACCTATGTTTAATGAGAGCCTGAATTTTTATAATCTCTGGGTGTGCAAGGCAATTTAAGGAAAAGAGGAAAGATTTAGGTCTAGAAAGATGGGATTGTTCAGGATGGGGGAATAGTATTAGAAGGGCATTACAATAAAATAAAATAAAATAAAATAAAATAAAATAAATACCTGAACTAACTTCAAAAGTGAAAGTAATTTCAGACTATTTTTAAGTAATCCACAGTTTGCAGCAAAGCATGGCCTGTGCTTAATCTTCATTGGTTTTCCCTGCAGATTTTCCCTCTGGAATAATAGAGCTTTCTAAACAAATACATATTCATCATTCTAAGTGCTATTTCTTCAATCTACTTTACTGTACTTTTTCCACACTTCTCTAAAAATTAAAACCCAAATGAACCATGGGTGTTTTGATCCTCAGTGATATTACATGACAATAGTACATCAACTGTATCACAACTGCTATTTTACTTCATCTCATAGCTTTCTGTCAATGGCTGGCTGGGTTTCCTAACCAAAATAACTTGCACTTATAACTGTTGTTGCAGCATCTCACAATCATTTGCAATCTTCCCAGCCAAAGAAAGAAAGAAAAAAAAAAGAGGAAAATAGGAGGAGGAAGTATTAAATATGTTTATTGTCTTGACTGATTTATAAAAATAAGAGGAGGGTTATTTCTTTAAAAATAATATTTCTCTGTAGTTATTGATGAAGTCACAATGGCTGATTTCATATTGCTTAATAGAACACATGCTGCTGCTTGCAAACTATAAAATGTAATGATGATACAATAATTGGGTATATGCAAAGTGTTACACTTAAATCAAAGAAGTTGATTTCCATCTTAGCATACTGAAAATCAAGGATTCCCAGCATACTTTATGAGGGAATAAAGTACACAGTATAAACAACTTTCATTGTACTTCATATTGTAAAACACCCATCACTTTCTCTGGAAAATGTCTATCAATATGCAACCTTGTCTTCAATAATGTAGACTGGTGGCCCCCAGGGGGAGGGCCTTCTCTGTGGGGGCACCTGCTCTCTGGAATCAACTGCCTTCCGCCATGATATGAAGAGATACGAAGAATTCAAGACCTCGGTGCCTTCCGCCGTGCCCTGAAGACCTTCCTTTTTCAGCAAGCCGGGCTGGCTTAATGCTTTTTAAATGTTTTTAATATGTTTTGTTATTGTTTTTTAACTTTGGGGCCAAATTTATATATTTCTTTTTAAACTGTTTTAAATGTTTGTATTCATGTTTTTTACTTTGGCTGTACACCGCCCTGAGTCCTTCGGGAGAAGGGCAGTCTATAAATTTAATAATAAATAAATAAATAAATAAATAAATAAATAAATAAATAAATAAGAATCTTAAATTAGAATGGAAGCAATGTTTCCTTTCTGAAATGCATGTTAAATATGAGGGCAAATAGAGGATCCTTGCGAATTTCCATATTTCTTTCAAATGCCTGAAAGAAGCTTATAGTAATCCCTAAACCATTCAACCACAAATGTTATTCTCCACATTTCTAATTCCACACTTCATTTTCTCCCAAGTTGCTTCTCACCTGTGACCTGTGAAGCACAATATATAAGGTAAAGGAACAATTTGGCTTGGTTCTCATAGCTTATTCAGATCTACTCTTTGTATTCAAACAAATAAACCATTTTAGTGGATTAAAACAATATCCTAAAACAATGGCTCAATTCCATAACAGGCAAACTGCACAAACTAATCAATCCCATTTTGTGTATCACAGAAAGTGTCAGTACTTACGTGATTTTGCCTGATTTCAAGCAAACAAAAAAACTGAAATGTAGTTATTATTTTAATCAGAGGCTACTAGGAAATCTCCCAGAAAAAGATTAGACAGACTAAAATAAGATAAAATAAAATAACCTTCCAGAAGGCAACCCAAATGATCTAAACTCTAAGAAGTTAGGAATATGTTAGGAATATGCAGTGAAATAGATTTCCTGCATTCACAGTGTAAGAGATGACCAGGCTAAGCCAGTGGGAGGGATCAAATCCATCATCAGTCTCAAGTCCCTTCATGCCCACAAGATATCTACCTCCTGCCCAACTTGAATTCTATTGACTCTTATCTACCACCAATTTTCTTTGAGCATTAGTAGTTCAGATTCTTGTAAAGAGCGTGAGCTTGCAATAAACTTTTATATTGATTTTAAACTGCCTAGACTTCCTGATTTTTATGTATTTGACAGGCAGTTTATGATGCATACTTTAGTTTTTCCAAGTCAGTGAATTTGTTAATTTAATAGAATAAACCAACATTTAATCCAAAATGAAGGTCACATAGTCAATAGAAGGCAATTCAGAAAAGAGCCTTTATCTATATTTTGCCTTTCAGATACATGTTATATAGCTAAATCTGTTCCTTTTGGAAGAAGTGAGTCAGAGCAGGAATCAGCTGATGGATGTGGTTGCTTAATCCTTTTCCTACTCACCACTTTATTTCCACAACTGATTGCATAATATACAAATATGACTACAATGGGCATATGTGACTGCAACTAGTGCAGTGGTCCTTTGCTTCACTGGGCACGGGAGGAAGTGTGTGCACTACCCATTTTATGCTCTTTCTGAGAGTGGCAAAGGTCTCTTTGTGTTACTTTGTCAATCAGAATTGCTTAAGGCCCTGTAATGCATGACGGAACCTGGTCTAGTTCTGACACTGATAGGTGGCTTTGGGCCAGTTGTGCTGCCACTATAATGGGGAAAATCCCCAGTTTGTTGCTTAGACCAGCATTAAGACTTCTATGTTGTCTTAAGCAATTAAATCCCATGCAAGTATGCAATATGTTAAAAAGCAAATGAGATCCAGAGTGAGGCACTGGACTCAGAAATCATACATCATAAAAGAAATCATGAATGACTCTTAATTCAGTGTATCATTCATTCATTCATTCACTCACTCATTCACAAATATTTATATAGCCACCCATCTTGCAGCAACTCTGGGTTTCTCCCAATCAAAAATTAAGACCTTAAATCACTTTAGAAACTATAAAACACAACTAATAAAACATAAAGCATTAAAATCCCAAAGGTGCTTTTTCAAGAGGCAAGTGGACCTTCTGTTTTTTCTTTAAAGATGTTTCACTTCTCATCAAAGAAGCTTCTTCAGCTCTGACTGGATGGTGGGGAATGGAAGGATAGATACTCTTTGCAGACAGCTGGTCATTTGTATTCTTTTAGCGAGTTGTTAAAGTCACCTGGAGGTTTATGTGCGTCATTCAGGGTCACCTTAGTGATGCAAATGGGTGTGGAGCCTTCTTGGAACTGTTGAAAAGACTGTGTTGTAGATTGGAGATAGAGGATGTCATATCCCTCCCCCTCTCTGTTGAGAGAGGGCTGTTCAATTTTGACATAGATGGCTTCTTTGACCCCTTTCAAACCAGCCATTTTGGACCTCTCTGTCCAAAATGAGGACGTCGTTGTCTTCAAAAGAGTGGCCTGTGTTTTTAAAATGCAGATGGACTGCTGATTCTAGTCCTGATGTGTTTGTTCTCCTATGTTGTGCCATGTGCTTACGAAGTGGTTTCAGATCTGCACATGGCTCACTGCATTTTACAGCATATACCACATTGCTCAGTTTATGTCTGGGTGTTTTATCTTTGGGGTGGACAAGCCTTAATGTATTCTTGGGTTTGAAGTGTGCATGTATGTTACATTGGTTGAATATTGCTTTAATAAAGCATTAAAGCAACAAAAACCTAATGCCAGTCTATGTTAACATCATCATCTCATCCTCTCCCAATGCTTGGGGGAAAAGCCAGGTCTTTAGAGCTTCATGGAAGGCTAAAAGAATGGAGGTCTGCTGAACTGCAGAGAACAAGGACTGACACAGAAAAGGCATGCTTCCTAGCTCCCATTAAATAACAATATTTGGGTGAAGGGACTAGGAGCATGCCCATCCTGTCATACCTGGAAGGATGGGCAGATGTCCTTAGGGAATAGTGGTCTTGCGGATATTGTTGGGAAGATTTATCAGACACCAAGACTAGGTCTTTTAAGTGGTGGTCCCTTCACTATGTAATTCCCTTCCTCAGGAATTATATCTGACTTGCTGAAATGTATGCATAAAGCTGGAAAGATTTGACATTGCCTACAATGAAATGGTTGGTGAGGATGATGGAACTTGCTGAAATGGCTGATTGACTTCTTTGATGTCTACATCAAATAATGTCTGCATTGATTGTTGAGCGGAAACCCCCTATGGACATATTGTGTAAAATATAAAAAAAGTGAACTTATAGTTTTGATGATTAAACGAAAGACTACAGAAAGAAGAGTCATGGTGTAAACTTAGAGTAAAAGCTAAATTTATAATTGACAGTTTAACTATTGTAAAAAATATCAGACGCTGCTTCTTTGTATTTTTTTCCTTTTCCTTCCCCCCTCCTTTCTTGCACATTTAGCCTTTCTTCTATTTTCTCTCTTTGTTTTCTTTTTATATTTCTTTGTATTAGTTTTAACCTTTTTTTAAAAAAAATGTTAATTTCTTTAATAAAAGGAAGAACATCTGACTTGCTCAGCATCTGCTTTTAAATAGAAGAGTTGGTTGAATGAATCTGCTTTTAAGGACAGCTATTAACTGAATAATTGCTGTGTAAAATATTTGACAGGTATGTAATGAAACAATTCTTTCCACAACATTGAGGAAACTGCATCCCCCATAAGAAAGTGTGGTAGTTTCAAGAGTTTGCCTACTCTATATGGGCATACCTTTCCATGCAAAGGCAATACTCTTGTTGAACCTGCCGATGAACTGATTATCTTGCATCTCCACACACATGCAGAGTTCAAGAGATGTAGTTGCCTTCAGAAGGGAAACTTTGTACATCCCTATAGACCGGTAGTGGGTTTCAAATCCCGTTGCTACCGGTTCACTCGTTGGTGCGCACAATGTTCAGGCATAGAAGCATTCAGGCAGGCAGGTGGAGCCTCCCACTGCCACCTCTACCAGTTCACCCGATCTGGGGTGAACCGGTAGCAACCCACCACTGCTATAGACCAAGTTGCTGTGATTTGTATTATTGCATTGTTTAAGATGATATTTTAGGACAATTTTTCACACTAAGTGATTGAATTCTGGTCAAACTAGAAATTTGGACTTTCAGTACAACCAATTATAATTTGGACGGTGTTAACTTTACCCGTGGGTCACCTGAAGGCCGGTAGGCAATCGGGGGAGGCTCCTTTCTTGCCCCTATGTGGTTTATTCGCTCAAGGGAATCGAGCCGCCGACCTCAGTGGTGCGCAGGCCCAGTGTCTTACCACATGAACCACTGTGGCCACGCCAACATAAATAAACCACATATACTGATTAGGAAGCTGCAAATCAGCAAAACAAAAATTAAGATACATATTGCCATTAACTCACCACAATAGTTTAGCTTTTGTGGAAACTTGCAAAAGAAATAGCAATGGCAGGTGAATATTGCATGTTTATTTTTATTCATCAAATTTCTATATCCCCCTATCTCATCTAAGCAAGTCACATATTTTAAGTGTATTTTATACCAGGAATTTTAAAACCCTGTGAACCAGATTTTGAAAATTTGGAACCTTCTACCACTAGAGGTGAAGCTTTAGTGATAGAAATTGGCTGCATTTGAGTGAATGTTTTTCCTCTTAGTTTCTGAGAACTCCATCAAGTTCTTGTGTAACCTGAATTTACAGAACAGTTTGAAAAACCTTATTTTATTTTATTTATTAATCAAATTTATATAGGTGCCCATCTCACTAATCAAAGTGAACAATAAATCTAAAAGCAATTAATTACAATTATTATTATTAAAAAGCATTTATATAAGAAGTACAACTTCAGCATTATTGCAACTGAATTGAAACTGTTATCATATGTACCCAAACTGGAAGTAAGATTTTGAAACTAATTTTACGAATCCTTCTTGTGATTTATTCAAAATCCTATTAAAATATATAAAGATTTTGAATCTAAGTGTTAGAAACCTTTCCATGGGAATACTGTGGATTAGAGAAAAACATGATAAGAGGAGACCTTGAAGGCTGTTTACTAGAGGCAGCCAGAAAGAACTAGAGATTACAATTAAAGGAGAAGACTCATTAATATAGAACAGAGAAAAAGTATTTTAATTCTGAAAGACAAAGTGGCAGTAATTATGGAACCTGGGTGAATTCATTTCAGCTTCAATGCAAAAACTGTAGTGGAAGATTATACATGGCTGGCATTGGACTGCTGTTAGACTGACATATAGATATTAACATTATTCTTTCAAATGGTGGGGAGAATATAAAAAAAGGATTTTTTTTTTCATTTGTGATGGTACTGTAATAAAATCATACTCTTTTGGCAGAAAAAGCCTTGGAGAGATAAGTATCATCAATAAACTGAAAAATAACTGAATGCTTTACAGAGTTAAGCTTATCGCCTTTATTTTCAGGCAGCTTCCATGCTGCTACCATAATCTTAAAAAATAATAGCTATTTAATAGCTATTAAATAGCTCCCATAGAGAGGGGCTCCTCCGGGTGCCGTCAGCCAAACAATGCCGACTGGCAGCCCTCAGGGGGAGAGCCTTCTCTGTGGGGGCACCTACTATCTGGAACGAGCTCCCCCCAGAGATACGGAAGATCCCGGATCTGCGTACCTTCCGCCGCGCTTTAAAGACCTTACTATTTCACCAGGCCGGCCTGGCCTGATTTTCCCCCTCTTTTATAAAAGATTTGTAAAATTTTAAATATCTTTTAGTATTTTGTATATTCAATTTTAAATTGGTTTTAAAAGTTTGGGGTTTTAAATTTGTCGGGGCCAAAATTATTTAATTTGATTTTATTCTATTTTTAAATTTTGTATGTATGTGTTTTTATTGTTTGGCTGTGCACCGCCCTGAGTCCTTCGGGCATAGGGCGGTATAGAAATCTAATAAAATAAATAAATAAATAAATAAATAAATAAATAAATAAATAAATAAATTTAACGTTAGCAGTCAAAACAATAAGTACAACCCCTTTTTTGTATATTTTCTGACATTTTTCCTTCTTTATATGTACCTTGGATTTATGTTAATGTATATATCTGTTAATGCTTGAAATAAAAAAAAAAAAATAAGCCATTCCTGTTTTGGATATGGATTTTGAAAATGATAGGTTACAAAAGTGATATGGAGAAAAACGTTACAAAGGACTTACAAATGAAACTGGCCGATGCTTTAAGAGCTACAACGGACACACAGATAAATAAGTTGGATGTGTGAAGAGTGACTGGACAACTTTGTTATTTTGTACCTACAAAATGCATGTGTTATACTTATGAAAGCAGTCCTGAGAAAAGTTAAAGAGAGAATGATAGAACATAGAAGCATAGGGCTGAAGGAACTTTGGAGGTCCTAGTCCTGTGATGGCGAACCTATGGCACACATGCCAGAGGTGGCACGCAGAGCCCTCTCTGTGGGCACGCCTGCCATCGCCAGTTGCTCTTCTGGTTTGCAGCATGCACATGCGTGCCAGCCAGCTGGTCTTTCAGATGGTATACCAGCCAGCTGGTATACCATCTCAGTCTTGATGGTACAAGGGTTTGGTGCACCCTGTTATTAACACAGCTGCCTGCAATTTCTGCTGGTTCGAATCTCTCCAAGGCTCAAGGTTGACTCAGCCTTCCATCCTTTCTAAGGTAGGTGAAATGAGGACCCAGTTTGTGGGGGCAATAAGCTGACTTTGTATAAAATATACAAAAAGAATGAAGGCTATTGCTTAAAGCATTGTAAGCCGCCCTGAGTCTCCGGAGAAGGGCGGCATATAAATCAAATTAAAAAAAAAAAAAAAAAATGGTTGTCCAGTCTATTTTTGAAAACCTCCTGTGATAGAGCACCCACAACTCCTGGACACAAGCTATTGATTAATTGTTCTGTCGGAAAATTTCTCCTTAGTTTTTTAGATAGGATCTCTCTTTAACAAGCTTCCACCCATTACTTCTTGTCCTGCCCTCTGATGCCCTAGGGAATAACTCAATCCCCTCTTGTCTGTGACAGGTTCTCAAGTACTGGAAGACAGTTATCATGTCCCTCAGATCTTTCACTTCAGTAGGCTAGACATACCTAGCTCCTTAATAATTAATCTTGCCATTTAGACTCTAAATCCTCTATCATCTTTATTGCTCTTTTCTGCTCACTTTTTAGGGTTGTTGGGTTTTTTTTTTTGTATCATGATGATCAGAAGTAGTCATCACATTCCAGATGTAGCCTCACTAGTGCAGTATAAAGTGGTATTATAACTTCTCATGATCTTGATGCTCTCCTTTTAATGCAGCCAAGACTACATTGGTTTTTTTTGGCAGGAGCATTTTGTTGGCTCATACTTAAGTGATGATCCACTAGGGCAGGTAGATCCCTCTCACAGCAGTGGTGCGTTTCAAATTTTTTTACTACCGGTTCTGTGGGTGTGGCTAGGTGGGCGTGGAATGGCTTGGTGGGCGTGGCTCGGTGGACATGGCAGGGGAAGAATACTGTAAAATCTCCATTCCCTCCCCACTCCAGGGGAAGGTTACTGCAAAATCCCCATTTCCTCCCGATCAGCTGGGACTCGGGAGGCAGAGGATAAATGGGGGTGGGGCCAGTCAGAGGTGGTATTTACTGGTTCTCTGAACTACTCAAAATTTCCGCTACCAGTTCTCCAGAACTGGTTAGAACCTGCTGAAAGCCACCTCTGTCTCACAGGTACTAATATTAAGCTAGGTATCACCTATTTTGTATCTGTGATTTGGTTTTTCTTGCCTAAGTGTAAAATCTTATTTTTCTCAGCACTGAGAAACACTGCATTTTGTTGGCTAGGACCCAATGCTCAAGTCTGTCAGAAGAAGGAAGTTATGTCTTTATATTTCTACTTTCTTTATACTTGTTTCCCCTTTCCCACCCCCTTTTTTCTCTCTATACTTTTAAAATCTTTCTTTGTTTGCATTAACAAAAATTAAAGTGCCTCCTCATGACTGTCTTCCATTGAACCCTGGAGTGGATTGCAAGACTTCCAGTTTCATAATTTCAAGTATCACACTGCTACTTATAGTATTAAATATAAGTGCCTTTTGGACTTGCCTTTCTTATTACTCATTATTTAGCTAGATTTTCTGTGTTTGACTGTAAATTCCATTTGGATTCTCCTTGTTACTCCATTGGCCTTGACTGTGGATTTCATGATGGAACTTAGTGAAGATTCACTGGAATAGCAAGTATGAGTCACTGAATCACTGAAGGGCATGCAAACACCAAAGAGGGCTCCCTGTAATATATGACCAAATAAAAAGGAGAAGAAATGGCCTTCAAAAGTCCCTTGACAATGTCCACTACGTTTTAGATACTTGCTCCTTTTTCAAAATTTCTGTAACTGAAAATCCAGCTGAATAAACAAATGAACAAATAAATAAAAGTGGACAAGTTTTCTTAATAATTAAAACCTGTCAAGAAATATGTAACAATTATTAGAAAGCAAACGTGTCCTAAACAGACAAAATGCAAGCTGGATAGATTTATTTTTTTCTATTTCATGGTACTGTATGCTAAGGAATTTAGAGAACTGTGTTTATCATGAATAACTCAATATTTATTTATTCAATCTCTACAGCTGCCCTCTCAAGCAGTTCACTCTTGTGCAAGTGACATTTATTAATGTTGTGTAGTTATTTCGTTAATTCTAATTTCAGTCACAATCAATATATCAATAATTTTAATTATTGCATCATCTATTGACATTATTAGATTCTAGATTCAGTGTAAGCATTTTAGAGCATAAATGGCTTATGACTGTGAAAAATTTGCAGGAGACAGAAAAATGAGGTTTAAAAAAACTCATACAAGTAGAAACTATGTAAGCAACAGATTCAACCAGAATTTTGACCATCAGAAGTGATCAAAAGTATCTTAATTAGTTACTAAAAGAAAGAAAAATGGAATCCTAATGTAATACTATAGTTCATGTCATTCAAACCCCAAGAACAAGACAGACTTCATGCTTCTGTTCTTGTTTTTGACAAGAACATCAAATGGATGGGTGAATGGATAATTATGTTTATCTGGGATGACCTGCATGCAACTTGATGTTTGTGAATTAAGATTCTGACAAAATAAGTTGCATTTCAAAATGTGTATTTTAAAAGGTAAAGCTCATCCTCAATCATTCCTTGCCCTGAGTTAGCATGGCCACTATGTCTCAAGCCCAGGAACAACTATGTTGTCTTATTGTGAAAGCAATCTCCAGCTATCTTTTCTTTCTTCATATCAACCTTTAGTGGGGTAGGTGTGGATTGTTAGTTTTGAGATCTGCTGACATGTATTATATTACCTGGTTTACATACTGGGTCTTATTTTCTTATAGGCAAATGCTTCTGCTTCAGTTGCTCTTGTATCCTGTAGCAGGAACTTCCTTTCTCCTCTGGTCACTGACTACTGCCCTACAGTATGTAGCCATTCCATTTTAGGCTGTTGAAATTTATTTCCCCTTTTTTGATTTACAGCTTTACCCATGGACCAATGAAAGGCTGGGCTTTTATAAAAGAAGTTTCACCAATGGAATGGTGAAAGGCTGAATTCTTTGGTTAAGAAATTAAAGCAGTTTTGCTGATAAACAATAAAATATTAAAACTATTGACATTGTAATTCCTCCTCCTCCCCTGCCCCCAACTGAAAAGAGTTCTGCCAGTTTCCCCTTCCAGGCCAAGTGATAAGAATAATAATGCATGTGCATGTATATATGTATGTATGTAAGCAAGTTTTGGTGTATTTGGGTCTTTTCCCGTGTAAGATTGAGAGTTTGACAGCTCTGATCTGGACAGAATACTTGGCATTTTCATGGCCCAAGCTGAAGAACAGGTTAAAAATGTTTCAGATTAATTTCAAGCCAATTTATGCACAAGTCGCTTAAGGCTGCGGTGGGGCCAGCCCGCTGAGTATTGACAGAAACTTTTTTTCAGTCATTGACTAGTAAAAATACAATCAATAAAACAAACAAGACAAAATTATCCCTACTGGGCTCAAGTGCTAGAGAAGGCTATTCCTAAGATTCCCATAGCATGCAGCGGAAGTTTTAATTCTTTCTTTTTGGTACACCGAGTAGCAAAGGTTTACATGTTTTATCAAAATATTCAGATATACTATTGTAATTCAACCATGTAGCATATTTTAGATGTTGTTAAGAAGTTGGATCAATTTGAGATGTAAAACAAAAATAATAAGTATTTTTTTCTCTTAAAAATATATTAAAGAAAGCATTTCGTTGCTTTTTAAAAGCTTATAAAGTCCTACATTGAGAACAGTCCACCTGTGTGACAATAGTTTATTCTCTTTTTGATTAAACTATTATTTTCATAGGAATGTCCCCTTTTCATTTCTTAATAATCATTTCAGGAAGTATCCCTTTATTATTACAGGAAGTGATAAAAATATTTTCATGAACTGGCTTATGTGGCGGCTTCCCAGGAAGCAGGACTGTCTTACATTTCCTTTGAAAGTGATTCTCAGCCTCCTGACTTTTCTAATGTTGATTTGCTTTCATTATACATTTTTTCCGGATGCTTGACCTACCTCTTGCTTGCTTTTATTTCATTCTTTAATATACTTTTTTAATTAAAAATTAATTAAACACATAAAAAATTAACAGGAATTAATACTAAATAAAAGGATAAGAAAAAGAAGGATAAAGAAAGAATCAAAAAGGCAAAAAGAAAAAAATAGATTTTTAAAAAAAACATTTTAGGGGAAAAAATGTATTATTGCCTGCTCTCTCATGGTGACTCAAGGTGGCTTACAGGAAATAAAAACACAACATAAAAGAAATAAAAATAATAATAATAATAAAAAAATAACCCCTCACTTCCCCACCCTGGCCACAACACACACTCATACCAGCCATTTAATGGGCTCCATCCTGCTCTGGGTTCCCCAGGCCTGCTGGAAGAACCATGTCTTTGGGGCCTTCTGAAAGAGTGTCACAATGGGGGCCAGAGGGAGAGAGCCACCACGGAGAAGGCTCTTCTTCTGGGTCCCGCCAAATATATGTCCTTAGGGGACAGGGCTGAAATATTCCTTGCCTTTCCCCTCTAGTGGGTTGGGTGGATGTGACAGGCAAGAGACAGTCCCTCAGATAACCTGGTCCCAAGCCACGAAGGGCTTTAAAGATGACAACCAGTACTTTGCATTGCACCTGGAAGCAAATTGGCAATCAATACAGCTCCCGCAAGGGAGGTGACACCAAGGTATTGCTTTTTTACATTTCCACCAAACATAATCAAATGATCTATGTTATTTACATTCCCAACGTAAACTGGAAGTACCTTTGTACATTCTGTACAATTTCTCTGATGATATACAGATTAATTATTTTATAGCAATTCTGTTTAAAGTTGTTACATAAATTTCAGTCTTTTCCACCATGTATTTCCCATTATTTCATTTCTATATCGTAACCACATTTCTTTAGCATTTTTATTAAAGGTTTTTTCATTTGTTTTATATTTCAATAAAAAATGTATAATTTTAGCAATTATATGTCAGTCATTTGTACATGTTTCAAATCCAGTCTTGCAGTATTTAAAAGCATACATTATTTTATTATTTTTAATAATTGTATTATTTTGTCTGCTCGCATTTTTGTATTTTTACTAACATCCTCATCTTCTGTTTAACCTTAAAATTTGCTAATGCACCAAAATCTTTTAATTTATCCATTAATGTTCCACCTTGTGAATTTTAAAGGATCTTCCAAAACTAACATCATGTCATCCACAAAAATGCTTATAAGTCATTTTTAAAAAATCTTTACTCGTACAATCCTCTCATCCTCTTGTATATCTCCACTCGGTATTCAAGAACCAAAATAAGCAGGAGTTGGGGTCAATAGTCTTGACCTACTCCTTTTGGTATTTTATATAGTTTGATTAAATCTCTATTCACAATTATATGTGCTCATAACTCATAATTGAGTTTATCCATTTTATAAAATTTCTCCAAAATTCATAACTTTCAAAATCTTGTACGTGATAACTGCAGCGAGATTTTTGTATGCACAAATATGGAAAGATTCCACAATGGAAGAATGATTGGTAAAGATGACAGAATTTGCTGATGGCTAAATTGAGTTCCTTGATCAGAAAAAAAGACAATATCCATGTTTACTAGTGACAAGAAACATCTGAAGATTTTTTTGTGTGAAACAGAAGGGGAAAAAAACTTTTTAGCATTTTGATAAGACAGAATACAGTAAGACTTAAATTTATAATTGTACTTATAACTGCTTAAAGATTAGAAACTTTGTATGTTCTTTCTTTTCTGTATTTTTTTTACTTCCTTCCCCCTTTCTTGCACGTTTAGCTTTCTCTTTGACTTCTTTTTTTCTTTTTCTTACTTTGTATTAGTTTTCTTTTTTTTAAAAAAAGGTATTTAGTAAAATATACATTAGAGAGAGAGAAATAGCGAAATAAAATTTGCCCCATGTTCTGTTTAGACATCTTGCTAGGATTCCATTTTTTCTGCTGATGACTTAAGATAGCTCAAATAAAGAATAAAAAGGAATAGATCATAGTTGATAGACTGCACTTTTTGTTCAAAAACTCAAGGTGGTCAATTGGCACTCCTTTCTCACATCTACTCCAATAACAACAAACCTGTGAGACAGGTTGGGCTGAAAGAATGACTGGGCCAAAGAAACTTCCATGGCTGAAGGTAGACTTGAATCTGGATTTCCCCAGATTCACGTTAACGAGTACACTGGTTTAATGAATTGCACAAAGACACTTGTTTGTCTATGTGATAAATACTGTGCAATGATTTGCTTGACAGTAGTTGATTGCTAGAACACTATTCTAAAAACTAGAACAGCTCAAGTTACACAACATGCATGGTATATGGATTAAGATTAAACTAGAGTAAGGAGACCAGGTTTTAGTCAACTTTCAACTCTGGAAGCTTCATGGGACACATTCTCTCTCATCCATATATCATATGATGGTTGTATTTTTGGGGAAACAAATAGGTCAGAGAGCTATATATGCTGCCTTGAGCTCCCTCTCCTCAATGAAGAGTGGGTTACCAATCTAATAAATAAGAACAGAAACAAATAAAAAAACATTATGGCATTGAGGAAGAATTGTTCTCTGGATTCCATCTTTTGAATCAGATCTTTACTGAATATCAGGGTGGGGCAGAAGGGTGGAGTAAGCAGCAGGTCTACCTATGCCGCAAAAGATGAAAACTCTTTTTATATGCACAGAATCAGGCAACAAGCTTGCAATCTATGGGAGTTCTAAAAAATGAAAGTTTTTCAAAGGCTGAATGTTCCACAGAGGCTGATACATTGTGCTTCCTTATCACTTGTCCTTGCTTCTATCAGCTTGCTAGCCAGTTTAAGCCACATCCTGTTTTTCCTAGCAGTAGAAGAGAGAGAGAGAGAGAGAGAGAGAGAGAGAGAGAGAGAGAGAGAGAGAGGGAGAGAGAGAGAGGGAGGGAGGGAGGGAGAAGGGGGACCACTGCCTTGTTCAAACTATCGATAGTTATTCTTCCTTCAATGGTTTAGCATAATGACATGGTAGCTGCTGAAGTTCTAACAAAAATGCAAGTTAACTGAGAATTTCAAGTTTTAGCAGATGAGATATAAATCTGATCTTTGAAATTCCACTCTGGGGGTCCTGGTTATCATTCATATACTTTGAGGTCTATCTTGGATAGGAAATGTGTCAGAGGCCTTGTTCTTCTAAGAGTAAAGGACTAATATAGAAACAGGTTTTTGCCAGTCCAACTATTTCATAAAACTGGGTGACATTATTTTCTTATAAAGATTTCATTCAGTGTTAATTTAATTCAATTTAGTTTCCAACTGATTCAGGGCAGCTCACAATATATTATCATAAAGTAATCCAATCTAATTCAAAACAAGATGGGGTTCAGGCACTATATAGAGATAAAAATAATAAAAAAGGCATACCCAAGAAGGGAATCCATCCATCTCAACAAACAAGTATTCAAGGCTTTATGTCAATGCCAACAGGGTGGGGGGAGGGGCACATGGATTTCCGGGTGATCTCATTCCAAAGGGCAGGCACCACAACAGGGAAGGCTTACTTCCTGGGCCCTGATAAATGACATTGTTGAACCAGAGACCCAGAATGTGTCAATTCTGCTGGCCTGTACCAGCCAGGCAGAAACCGTGGGAAATAGGCAGTTCCTCAAACAACTGCAGCTGCTACCAATTCCAGCTGCAGAAATGTTTATAATTACATAATTCCTAGCATTTTCCTCCTGCTACCTTTATTGGGGGGGGGGAAAGTGTGGGAGAAATGAATTCAGCAGGAGCCATTGGGAGAGTAATGCTCCTGACCACCAGCAGACTACAGAAAGAATACTCATTAAGTAACATTTTCCAAGACAATGTCCACAATATCTTCAGTGCAGGGGGGTAGCCCAGATGTCAGTGAATATGCTAAGAGGTGTTCCTGCATTTACAGTAAAAACTTGATTAAAAAAAATACACGGAAATAGGAAAATCTCACTTCTATTTAAACTAGATATCAGAGGATAGAATAGATCATTTTGCTCTTAAACACAGAGAGCACATTAAATAACATTAATATTACAAAACCCAGGTCAGTAGTGAAGACCCTTCTTTCTCTTCACTCTCTCCCCATATGCCCTTGTGGCAAAAAAAAAAAAAAAAAAAAAAAAAAACAAAGAGAAGCTACAAACTTCAAAAAAAAAAATACTGTAGGAATAATTTTAATTTTTAAAATGTCTGTTCTTTAAGGTATAGCTTTATTTTCTGGTCCAAAAACCCATTTCTCACTCTATTTATTTGAATCCTGTTTAATATAGTGGTTTTGGTTTTCCTTAGTCTTCTTCCCCAAATAGGTTTATACCGAGAGCGGAACCTTGGACCTTCAACTAGCGTGGAAAAAGGAGTAAGATGCTAGAAAATGTAATCCAAGATGTGGTCCACCTGGTTTTACGTGACCCTATGCACAGCCTCAGCCTTCGGTTTCGAAACATGAGGAGTAAGTGAGCTCAACCACTGACTGAGGCTGTCAGATGTAAATGCCTTATTCTCTAATGTGTAAATAATGTATATATATGGAACATCAGGGGTTAACTTATTCTTTGGACTTTAATGTATTCATAATTTACCACTCCCATTCCTGGCTCCACCCCTTGTATATAAAAGGAGCCATCCTCCCCATTTTCCTAGCTTCTATCTTGAATATTCAGCGAATATAGAATGCCTATTATGATTAAAGAGAAATATATTTAAATCTTTAACTTCTATTATCTTTATTGAGTCTGATCCTGAAAATATTGCAACAAGCTGGTAGCAGAGGATGGTTAATTGACTCAATAAGTAATTAAAAATGTCCAAGAAAGATAGGCCCAACACCAGGGCCTACAGCAAAGAAATAGAAACTGATCAAGAGATGATCAACGAATCCACTAATGCGATTTCGAGAGAATCCGAAGAATACACCACTGAAGAAGAAGAACTGATGAGCGAAAATAACGAACTCAGGTCAGAGATATTAAAAATACTAAAAAGCCAAAAGAATGATGAAAGCCTCATCGCGGACCTCCAGGAGATGCTGAGGAACAGCGGAGCAGCGAGAGAGAAAAACATCATTAAAGAAAAACCCAAAGATCAAAAAACTGTGAGTGAAATGACTACTGAGAAAATAGTTGTAAAAAAGAAAAGATGTGACCCCGCGCGAAATTTTGAATGGCAGCCATCTTGGTTTCAACGAACTTCAAAAGAGAGTGAAGCAGAGCCAATCAAAACGCTCAGTTCAAAATTTCTGGCGCGAAAAACGCTATCAGACGAAGAAAGTGAAAAAGAAGTCTCAAACTCTTCAGATGAACCAAAATCAGAAAGTGAAGACGATTTAACAAAGTCTCAAGTAAAGTCAGCAATGAAAACACTTTTTGCTGCTTTTGGGCCAAGATTGAAAATTTCCAAGACATCAACGAAGAAGCAAGAAATCAAACCGACAACTCAAGACCTGCACGCTCCCATCCCGACTTCGAAAACGACGACACCCGAGCCCAGAGAGCCATGCCGATTCCGTCCTACACCGCAGACAGAATCGAGTGCCAGCGCACACAAGAGAAAGAGAAGAACCGCCGCCATCACCAAAGCCCCAAAAACCGAGCCAGAGACCGACTCATCTGAAGAGGAGCGGATCGAGAGAGCTGAAATGGAGAGAACCTTCCACAACGGCGCCAAAGAAGAAATGAGCAACGCGCATGTGCAAAACTACGTAGACGGCCCCGAAAGACTTGAACTGGCCAGAGAACCGCGCAGACTCGTTACAAGCATCCCAATGCCGTTCTGTAATTTCCTGCACTTGAGAGACCACGGACTGCCTCAGGTTGTAAGTAATGGACAAAATAATGTGGGGAACTTACCCAGTGACTTCCCAAAACTTAGAGTTGATGGCATTAATTTACAAGAGTGGTACCAACAGCTTCAGGTTATTTTTATGAAAGAAAATTTACTATTCTTTATAACTAGTCCTCCAAGAAGACCTTGGACTTTAAAAATAGATTGTTTACATCATAGAGCATTTTTCATAATAATTTCTAGCGTGTCTCCTGCAATGTACCATAGCATCAAACCAAACCTAACTGTATCAGAAATAATTCAATGCATGTTTAATCTATTTCACAGCGATAGCGTAGCCACAACCACAAGAATGTCTAAGGATTTCTTTTCTTCTAGAGTGAAACCAGGGGTTTCTATAAGTGAACATTTGATAAATCTAAACAAAATAAGAGCTGAGCTGCAATTGAGGGGGGAAGTGATTTCAGATCAAACTATGAAAAGTGTTATTATCAATTCACTTGATCCATCATGGGATAGCTTTATGTCACACTTAGATACCATTAATTTGGGATATTTATCAATAGAAAGTCTATCTAACAAATTGATAGCAGAAGACAATTCAAGGAAAAATCGTTCCAGTAACCAAACAGAACACAAATCTTTTAGGAAAGTAGTCTTTCAAGATAAATATAATGAGGCCTTTAGGTGCCACAATTGTGGATCCAGGGAACACAGTAGAAGAGACTGTCCCAAAGTCCCAAGGGAGAGACATAGGCCAGAATATAGGAGCAAATACAATTACAGACAATCTTCCACAGATAGACACAAATATAGAAGTCCACCAAATTACAGAGAAAGTAGAGGGGGTAGAGAAAATTCAAAAGAGAGAAAATCTGGGTCACTAAATGGGCTAAATAAACAAGACAGCACCAAAACACAACAAGATGAGAACAATAATTGGCTTATTGATTCTGGTGCAACAAATCACACCACTAACAACAAAAGTATATTATCTTCATTTACAGAAGATAAGTTTGTGATAAAGGTAGCTAATCAAGAAAAGGTTCAAGTATTAGGCAGAGGAAATGTGACCTTGCCTGGTTTAGGGAAAATAGAGGGGGTATTATTAATCCCAGAAATACCTCACAACATACTAAGTGCTATAAAACTAAGCAGAGAATCTGACATCAATATAGTTTTCTCAAAGGGGAAAGCAACAATAGAAAAGAACAAAACAAATGTAGGCACTGTGATGATAAAAGGGGGTCTACCCTATCTGATAACCAAAGAAAGATGGTTACATAACATTGATTCAAATATGGAAGATTGTATTGAAGCAGATGATGAAAATGTCAGTAACAGTGACAATGATGAATGTAAAATAACTCATGATAACAAAAATACACACAATGAGAAGAAACCAAAAATAGGTAAACCAATTCATGATGAGTGTGCTCACATCTTACATAGGAAGTTAGGACATGCAAGCTTTCCTGTAGTGCAAAAAATAACTGAACACGCAGAAGGTGTAAAAATAAAAAATTGTGAAAATTATTTAGAATGCTCAGTATGTAAATCCACCAAACTAAAAACCAGTCCCAGACCAAAAAAATCTAACAGATCAACTAACAATATTTTTGATTTGGTACATATGGACTTAGTTGGTCCATTAACTCCATCAATTACCTATAGAAAACGTTACTTCCTAACAATAGTGGATGATTACAGTCGCTATGGTTTTGTTTACACATTAAAGCACAAGGATGAAACCTTTCAGAAATTTAAGGAATTCTACAAACGCATAGAAACACAACATAATATCAGAATAAAACAAATTATGACAGATAGGGGATGTGAATTCATGTCTAAAGAATTCTCCCAATGGTTAAAGGATAGAGGGATGCTACATTTCACGTCCAATCCATTTTCTGCATTTCAAAATGGGATTGCAGAGAGAAAGAACTCCACACTACAAACCATGATTAGATGCACATTAGAGGATGCTGGTTTAGGCAAACAATTTTGGTCAGAAGCCTTACATTATTCAAATTACACTCAAAATAGAACATGGTCCAGTATTGTGAATAAGACACCATATGAGGTGATGTACAATAGAAAACCTAAATTAGCACACATGCACATATTTGGAGTTACTGCAGACGTGCACATACCTAAACAATTGAGGAGAAAGGGAGAAAACGTATCCAGGAGATTAAGATTCATGGGATACGAAACTGGAACCAAAGGGTACAGATTTATTGATAATAATAACAAATTTATAGTATCCAGAACAGCTGTGTTTCATGAGCAGGCCAATTGGTCTAAGTTGCACCTTAATGAAATTTTTCCTAATAAAAGCAAAGATAATATATCTTGCGAGGAAGGAACAACAGAAAATCAAAATATTAACAAAAGTAAGAACAAAACCAAAACTTGGACAAATAGTCAGCATAAAATAAAGACAGACACATTAACAAAAAAGGAAGCCAGATATTTGCATGACAATCATAGCAAACCTGAAAGAAATATTAGAAATAATAGAAACCAAATACCAAATAAATACAAAGATTATATTATGCATATGGATGGAGAACAAATAACACCTAATACATATGAGGAAGTATTGAAACTTCCCCGTGGAGAAAGAGAAAAATGGGAACTAGCTATGGAAAAAGAAATGGAAAGTTTACAAGGATTAAATGTATTCACACCTGCGATCGCACCTAAGGATAAAACAATTATAGGTACCAGGTGGATTTATAAAATTAAGAATTTAGAAGGAGGTAATACCTTATACAAGGCCAGACTAGTTGCACAAGGTTATGCACAAAAATATCCAGAAGACTATACTGACACATATTCACCCACAGTGAGAACAGAGAGTGTCAAAACAGCTCTTGTAGTAGCATCTGCACTCAATCTAGACGTGTTTCAATATGACATACAGACTGCATACTTACATGCAAAATTAGATAAGGAAATATATGTAAGAGCACCACACAGTCAATACACTAATAAGAACGAAATTTGGTTATTAAATAAAAGTCTGTACGGATTGAAGCAATCTGGCAAAAGATGGTACGATTGTTTGGTAAAAGTACTTAAGACCATGGATTTCAACGCCACCACTGCTGATAACTGTTTCTTTGTAAAAAAGAGTAATGATCATATTGAATTTGTATTAATTTATGTGGATGATATTTTATATATTGGAAAGCATAAAGAAAGCAGGGAAATCTTTGTAAATAAGTTAAACGAACACTTCTCATTGAAATCACTAGGTAGAGTGAATAAATACCTTGGTGTACAAATTAACAAAACTAAAAGGGGATTCAAACTTACTCAGAAAGATAAAATCATTGAACTCCTAAACAAATGTAACTTAAATAATGCCAAAACATGTGACACACCTATGCAAACTGATTTTCTTAGAAACAATGATGAATCTTCCCCTGAGTTTAAAGACAACACATTTTACAGATCAGTTATAGGTTCACTCCTTTATATATCTAATTGGACTAGGCCAGATATTGCATTACCTCTCAATTTATTGTCAAGATATGTTAGCAAACCAACCTTGTATCATTGGGAAGCTGTCAAAAGAATTTTAAGATATCTGAAAAGTACATTAGATTTTTGTTTAATATTGGAACCCAATAATGACAAAGAACCAAAAATTACTTGTTATGCTGATGCAGATTGGGCTGGTGATACATCATGCAGAAAGAGTACCTCTGGTTATGTTTTTCTATTGAACGATTGTCCAGTTTACTGGTATACTGGTAAACAAGAACTGGTAGCCACTTCTACCACAGAAGCGGAATATGTTTGCTTGTCTAAAGCTGCAAATAACCTTGTATGGTTCAATGATTTGATCACAGATGTTTGGAAGAAACCTACTTTACCATTTATTATGCATGAAGACAATAAAGCGGCCATTGAAATATCTAGATCCGATGCAATTGGACAAAGATCCAGGCATATTGATATAAAATTTAAGCACGTGAGACAACTATCTCAAGACGGATTCATCAAAGCAATACATTGTGATACTTCTGAACAATTAGCTGACATATTAACAAAACCCTTACCTTCTAAACAACACAAATATTTAACTTCTAAATTATATGTATTATATTGTCCTGAATCTGAATGTAACTGGTGTTGTATAACGAACCGGCATTTAGAGGGGGATTTGTCAGATGTAAATGCCTTATTCTCTAATGTGTAAATAATGTATATATATGGAACATCAGGGGTTAACTTATTCTTTGGACTTTAATGTATTCATAATTTACCACTCCCATTCCTGGCTCCACCCCTTGTATATAAAAGGAGCCATCCTCCCCATTTTCCTAGCTTCTATCTTGAATATTCAGCGAATATAGAATGCCTATTATGATTAAAGAGAAATATATTTAAATCTTTAACTTCTATTATCTTTATTGAGTCTGATCCTGAAAATATTGCAACAGAGGCGTTTTCCCCAGGACTTTTTTCCCTCCTAAAACGCTACTCCATGTTTTTTATTGCACCAACAGGTTGTACCTTCAAATGCTCACGTAGAAGCTAATCTTACTGGCTACAGAGAAGGGAAAACAGAAACTTCCGAGCGAATCTACGTGCGGCTGACTGGTCTGCTTTATTCCTTGCAACTGCCTCCACCGGCGCTTTCCAGACCCTTCCCACGTGCACTTCGCCGACCGCCGGCCGTCATTCCACAAGTGAGTGACGTTAGCAAAGCGAAGTTCAACTTTGAGCGCCTCCTTAAACTCCTGGACCATCTGACTCCACAACTCCGCCCACTGGGCTCCGGTTGCGAATGAAAAGTCAGCCCAGTGGAGCCGAAAAGAGGAACGAGGGAGTGGGCGGAGGACAATCCAAAGGAGAATCCGATCTAGTTGGGTCGTGGGATGCGCCATCCTCGGGGCACCTAACCGCGCACCGACCACATTTGTAAGCCATATGCTTAGCATGCTTCATTGTAGCGAGAATGGTTGGGAGAGTGGAAAAACTTCTAGGTGTAGGAGAATGGAATAGAGGAGAGAGTTACCGTCTTAGCTACTGGGATAGACAAGCCGTTTGCTTCTTGCTTAGAAAGGAAAAGGCGCACTTTTTTCCCGAGGCTGAAAAATCAGACTGCTCCGTCTCGCTAACTTGCTGCAAGTTCGTAAAATTGAACGGGCGATGTTGCATTGCAAGGGAGGGGAAAGAGGGCTTTTTGTACCAGGAGGAGTTGCGACATGTTCATGTATTTGCGTAGCATATTTTGACCGGGTTGGAGAAGAAAAAAAAAAGTTGCCTGAGTGGTGACATTTTACGGAACCGAGAATAATCGGCGCTTGGATGTTTCCCGCGTGTTTGACGATCTTAAGGAATACGGATTTCTGTTTCTAAGATCCGTAGGCGATCTAATATGCGTGCCCTTGCAAGCTATTCTTCCGTCTATCGGGCGTGCTTTTAATGAAATAATTTTGGGAGAGGGATGGTGTGGCTGGGTTTCGCTGAACAGAAACCGACAATGTGGCAATGTCGAGGTCGGGAGAAACATAGGAATGTTATTAGACGAGATAGTAAACATGTTCAAATGCAAACAGAGGGGTTTAGAATCCTTAAGAGATTCTCATACCTGGGAATAAACTGTTGAATATATTGGTAAGAATTACTCATGGGACTGATGTATTTTTGGGTAAGTAGATGGGTTGATATTTGTCCCTATTTATTCAAGGATCAACATAATTAGTGGAAGACTTATTTATGTTTCCCCCAGTTTATCTGTGACCCTGATATTTCACTTGTCTTTTCTAATTCTTGATAAAACTGCTCTTAATCTGTTATTAAACAAAGGTAGTGTATGAAATGGTTGAGTTATATTTTAGTCAAATGTGTTCAAATCTTGCGCTGCTTATAGTTATGTCAAATGCCAGGTAGATTGTAGTATGCTTAATACAACAATAAGGAAACCTTTGGAATTGAGTAAGGAAGTCTTGGGTATTGTAACAAAATGGTCATCATGACATAACCAGACACAAAAAATCAAAAGGTTGATTCTCTACCATCTTCTTTTCCCCAGGTTATTTTTTTTTTGAAAAATATTAGACTTATTTTTATGCCTTTTAAATCAGTTTTGACATCTGGTGGCTGCCCAGACAAGCTCTGCAGTCCTTTGCGGAAGGTTTTTCAGAAATGGTTTGCCATTGCATCCTTTCTAGAGTTGAGCGAAAGTGATTGGCCCAAAGTCATCTAACTGGCTTTATGCCAAAGGCAGGACCACAACTCATGGTCTTCTGGGACCTGCTGCCTTAACCCCTAGCCCAAACTGCTCATTAGATTTATATCTCATCTTAATTTGTACAGTTTAAGGCAACAGGCTGCAGTCATAATACTGCTTCTTATTTTCAATACAACAGTGAACCTGTGAAGTGGGTTGGGCTATTACCTATTTTGTTATTATACAAAACAACCTAGGAGAAAACCACAGGGCATAGCAAGCAGAAACCATGCATCATATGCCTTTGAAACTGCCTCCAGTGGAAAAATTTCTGGGAAAACTGTATGACTCTTAAAAACTTCCCAGTTGATAGTTCTACATAGGTTGTGTTTAGCCTGGAGATGAGAAGATTGTAGTAATGAATAATAACTGTCTTTAAATAGCTGAAAGGGGCCATCATGCAACAAAGGGGCAACATTGGTTTGGTTCTTTCAGAAGATAGGGTCATCAGTAGGTTAAGATGAGCAAGACAGTAAATGGTAACAGGACATCAGGAAAAATGTCTTAATGGTAAGACTTTTTCAACAATGGACAGACTGCCTCACTGAAGATGTTCAAACACTGTATGGGTGGACAAGGAATTGGTCTAGATCCGTGATGACGAACCTATGGCACATTGCCAGAGGTGGCACGCAGAGCCCTCTCTGCTGGCATGCATGCCATCGCCCCAGGTCAGATCTCCATGGCGTTTCTTTCGTGAGCTTCTGTTTCCCTTCAAACGACGAAACAAAAGCACACGAAAGAAAAAGAGCTTACCTCTTGCTGCACTGCTGGTGTTGGGATGTCCCACCTCCTGCTGGCCAGCTGGTCTTTGGGTCTTTGCTGCGCATGCACACGTGTCTGTGCACGCGCATGTTTGCACGTGCACGTATTTGTGCATGGGCACCTTTCAGTTTGGGCATGCATGCGCACAGTTTGGGCACTTGGTGTCTAAAAGGTTCGCCATCACTGATTTAGATGATTTTCAATATTCCTTCTAATCTTTATATTCTGTGACACAGACATCAAAGAAGATATTTATGGATACCACATTTCTTGCCCTGATTTAAAATGTCTTCTTTTACCATGCCATCTTCTTATGCTGCATTATCAAAGAGAAAGAAGGAGGAAGTTGCAAAGTGTGGAGGCAATAATCTTTTATCTATCCTGCCTCTGTAGATGGAGCAGATAAAGATTGAATTCAATAGGCAGACATCCCAGTTTTGGGTTACCAGGAGATGGAATTCAGAAGAGAAGGAACCAAAGTCCCTTGATCACTTCAGTTGTTGCTCAAGTCCTCAACTCTTCTTAACTCCTTTGTCCTAGTAATTCAGCCTACCATATTAGGTGAGAATCCACATGTTTATGTCCAGGATGTGAGGGGTCTGTAAATATTTTCACAGCCCTCTTTTTGATTTGTGCAGTATACAGGTCCTCAATCTAAGGCAGGTTGGTAATAATTGTTTTTTCTGCAGTTCTAATTTTCCTCTGAAGTCTGTGTCTGTCTTGTTGGGTTGCAGAACCAAACCAGACGGTTATAGAGGTGCAGGTGACAAACTCAATAATTCCTCTGTAGAACTGTATCAGCAGCTCCTTGGGCAGTTTGAGCTTTCTGAGTTGGCGCAGAAAGAACATTCTTTGTTGTGCTTTTTTGATGACGTTTTTGATGTTAGGTGTCCATTTTAGGTCTTGTTCCAAGAAGCAAGCAGAATCTATAGGTTGAGGCAGAGAAATTAGTGATGGTTTTGGGCAGGAACAACTGCTTTCTCCTCAAAACTATTCAGTAGAAGAATTGGATAGTTTTTACTAACTCATCCTTTTGATTGCTCATCCTCCGCCTCCCTTTTAAACTCCATCCTTTTTGGAAAATGTACTGCAAGGAACTAGTTTGAATTCAAAGAGAATGAATGAAATAGAGCTGCTTCTCAGTCATCATTTTCTCACTAAATTTTCTGATGGTTGAGCTAGTTAGGCCCAATCTTATGACATCCAAAATAAGTTTACAGATAAGAAGGAAGGAATTTTGTCTTGCTTTTTAGAATTTGATGGAAGTCAGGAAGATCTTTTTGCTTTGGTTTTTTTCCAGCAGGTATTGCAAAGCAGGGACAATGATTAATTTGCATGAGCATTACATACAATATGTCTCTGAACAAAACTTGGCAGTTGGAATAGACACAGCATTTTTGGCACCAATTTGGAAGCTGCTTGCTAATGCTGCCTCTGAGATGTTTTTTAATTTATGAGACTAGCGATGTTCTATGTTTTCCTGAAAGATAGCCTGTCTGGACAACCAATGACATTGACTCAAGCAGTGATTGTGAGTAGTATTTATGTCATGTTGTCCATGCAGTAGAAAATTGGGGGTGTGAATGTAGTACTAGAAAACAATTTAGTATGTACAGTTAGGAAGAATTTAACTTTCTTCCTCTCTATTGGCTTTTCCTTTCAAATAGTCCTTCCTTGACTGGCTGTTAAAACAGAAGTAATTTTTTTTAAATGGATGACAGTTGCTCTTAGAAAGAATATTTGCAGAGGAATTTAAGATGAATGTAAGAAGGGTTGAGGTCACATACCTCTCTCTACTGCTAATACAGATTTAGGGAACCAATTTCCTGAGAAAATGTTCATTCATCTTCTGTCACTTATTGTCCAAAAGACAGGATGATTATATTGCTTAGAGGAGACTGTTCTTTTATACAATGGCAAGCAGAACAATAGTTCTTTTAAAGAATGGCAAGCAAAGCTATGTTCCCTACCAAGGAAGGGCTGGCATGTTGTAGTAGATTCCTACAATATAATATATCATTTCTTCTTGCCTTAATAAGAAGCTGTTAATGTTGGAATTATGCTGTAGTGAGCATGGAGATAGAGCATGGAGATATACATACCCTGTTTCCCTGAAAATAAGACATCCCCTGATAATAAGCCCAATCAGGCTTTTGAGCCCATGCGCTAAAATAACCCTCCCCAAAAATATTTAAACGCATGCGCAGCCAGTCCCCACCATTTCCTCTGGTTACGGTTAGGGAGGCAGAGTTGGAAATCAGGTAAGACTGCAAGAGGAGCCCCGTCTTGCCCCATGTGCCCCAAAATACTAAGACCTCCCTGAAAATAAGGCCAAGTGCTTATTTTGGGGTTCAAAAAATATAAGACAGGGTCTTATTTTGGGGGAAACACGGTAGTAGGACAAGCCTGATTGCATATCTGTTTATATCTTGGGAATGGTAGAACCAAAGGACTGTTAATACTCTTGTAGATATCAAACGAGTGAGATTCATAAATAATCTATAATCCTCAATGGAACTGCATAGAGGGAACTGTTCAGTGGAGTAGGGCTCGTACTCTTCAATATTTTCATCAATGATTTAGATCAAATTTTCAGATGACACCAAGCTGGCAAGAATAACTTTAGACTTGAACACTATCTAACAAAATGAAATTCAATGTAGAGAAAAGTAAGGTTCTATATTTAGGCAAGAAAAACCAAATGCACAGGTATAGTATATGTGGTTCTTGGTTCAATAGTGATAACTGTAAGACGGATCTTACGTTCCTAATAGACAGTCATTTAAATATGAGCTAGCAGTGTGATGCAGCTGTCAAAAAAGCCAACTCAGTCCTAGGTTGCATTAATAGATGGATAGAATCAAGGTCACATGAAGTGTTAGTTTCACTTTATAATGCCTTGGTAAGACCACACTTGGAATATTGCATCTAGTTTTGGTCACCACAATATTAAAAAGATTCTGAGACTATAGGAAGAGTACAGAGAACAGCAATAAAGGTGATTAGGGGACTGGAGGATAAAGCATATGAACAGTTCCAGGAATTGGGTGTGTTTAGTTTAATGAAAAGAATGAATAGAGGTGACATGATAGCAGTGTTCCAAATCTAAAGGGCTGCCAAAAAGAAGAGAGGGTCAACCTGTTTTCCAAAGGACCTGAAATCAGGACAAGAAGCTATGGATGGAAACTAATCAAGAAGAGAAGCAGCCCAGAACTAAGGATAAATTTCTTAACAGAACAATTAACCTATGGAAGGGCTTGCCATCAGAAGTTGTGGGTGCTTCAACACTGGAGTTTTTAAAGAAGAGATTAGACAACCATTTACCTGAAATGATATAGGATTTCCTGCCTGAGCAGAGGGTTGGACTAGGAGACTTCCAAGGTGCCTTTCAACTCTGTTATTCTGTTTTTTTGAATTTACACTATTAAGTAAACTTGGTAAAGTCCAAGTCACCTCTTAAAAATTTATTGCATGGACAGCAATCCACTCTTACCTTTAATTGTTTGGTTATGTTCAATTTATATGGATTACTACTGATCTATTCTTCAGAAGTCTTGGTAACTGCACTTCCACTTTAAAATTGTTTTTGTGTCAAATTGTATGTCCCAATATTTGAGCACTACCTTGAAATAGTGAAAGATAAAGAGAAGTATTAAGCAAGGATATTTCGAAATTTCCTTGTATGAAAATTTTTCCTGAAAAAAAAAAAGTAAGAGCACTCACTCCTCACAACATTGTTAATACTTTTTTAAAAAAACAAAGAACTCTTGATGTTAGAACAGATTTCCCCAGATTCTCAATTTTCATCAAATTATTCTTTTAAGCATCAAAGTGAATGTTAAATGAATTCAAATAGGGCTGTGTAATAGATAATTGTAAACACCCTGGCCAAGGCTAAATTGGTGCAAAGCTGATTCTAACTGATTTGCGGTGGCAGAGATTAAAGGAACAAGCTCTCCTACTTCACCCTGGTTTAGAAATTCCCTAGGAGGTACCACCCGGTAATTAGAGAATCTATTCTAGGACTTCAGCCTTAAATCTGAACAATGGCAAGTGCAGGGAAATCAGTAGATACAGGCAGTTCAAATGAGTATAAAGATTTATTGCAAGCTTAAGTTCTGTACAAGAATTGGACCATCTAATGGTCAAAGAAATTGAGCATGAGATAAGAGAGGCATTCAAGGTGAGCTGGACTTAGATCTCTTGTGAGTCTGCAGTGATTTCTTACTTATGACACATTTGATCCAGTGGTGAAATCCAATTTTTTTTACTACCAGTTCTGTGGTCGTGGCTTGGTGGGCATGGCTTGGTGGGCGTGGCAGGGAAAGGATACTGCAAAATATCCATTCCCACCCCACTCCAGGGAAGGATACTGCAAAATCCCCATTCTCTCCCCACTCCTGGGGAGAAGGATATTGCAAAAGCTCCATTCCCACCCTACTATGGGGTCAGCCAGAGGTGGTATTTGCCGGTTCTCTGAACTACTCAAAATTTCTGCTACCGGTTCTCTAGAACCTGCTGGATTTCACCTCTGATTTGATCCCTCCCTCAGGCTCAGTCTGGTCATCTCCTACAAATATTCTCTAATAAACAGATGTCATTGTTAAATGTCAAGTTCATCTTTGAATTAATAAACAAGTATAATTATAACAACATACAGGTGCAAACAGATTAAATTTGTATTTCAAATTGCATACAGATATTAAAAAGCCTAATCTGAAAATTTACAATACAATAATGCACATACAACATAACATTTAGATCTATATTAAAAGCCTTACTTTTTGTAAATCTCAATGGTAATTTACTGTAGCTGAATAACAGATGTTGTTGTAATGAATGAGTTATTATGCCATAGGACAAGCTCATCATGACAAACAGTTTGGTTCTTGTAATAAAGCTATTAAATAGGAGAAAGTCCCATTGAAGTCATTGTGTTGTAATTTCAACCACAGGATGGTGTACGCAGGTCACTCCAATGTTTAAAATATATTTCATCATTAGATGTTATGCATTGAAAGTTTTAGACTTTATTATTTGAACAATATGATATATATTTATATATATGATATATCTGTGTCTGTCTGTCTAGCATATCTATCTATCTATCTATCTATCTATCTATCTATCTATCTATCTATCTATCTATCTATCTAAGTCTAACACTTTCAATGCAGTGCATCTAATGAGGATATATATAGGCGAAGCTGTTGAGCTACATACAGATAATCCTCAACCATTCTAAGTTACAATGACACTGAAAAATGTAGCTTAGACTTTTTAAGTGGCTCCTCACACTTAAAACTGTTGCAGCATCCCCATGTGATGAAAATTTGGGCGCTTGGCAACCAATTCACATTTTTAATGGTGGAAGCGTCCCAGAGTCATATGATCACCATATGCAATGCTCCAAGCAAAGTCAATGGGAGAATGACTGCCTGATTCACTTAACAACTGCAGCAACTTACTTAACAGTAGCAAAAAAGGATGTGAACTCAGGCATGACTCATTTAACTACTACCTTGTAAGCAGCAGAAGTTCTTGCTTGAGAATAGCATTCTGGTCCCAACTGAGGTCATAAGAAATAGGCTTCTTTAATTTTTGATTTAATTTTGTTACTACAAGACACATTTTAAAAAGACTTTAATATTGAGAGAGTGGGAAACTACAACTATTATCATATTTACTGAAAAATGTGGTCCCCAGAATAGCTGGGAGCCAGGTGGCATATACATTTCTATTTATTTCTATTTCTATTTCTATTTCTATTTCTATTTCTATTTCTATTTCTATTTCTAATTCTATTCTATTCTATTCTATTCTATTCTATTCTATTCTATTCTATTCTATTCTATTCTATTCTATTCTATTCTATTTAATAAATTATAATCATTATCATGCTCTTGAAGAAGAAAACATAGGGAAAGGATATTTGTTAACTTGGAGACCTCCCAAATTTCCCCAAAGTTTATTTAATGGTCCATGTGTTCAGAAAGTTTGACAAACATTGTTCTTGTCAAGGGACAAGATGTGTACAAAATGGGAATTGGAAGTGTCTTCAAATAGACTACAGGATGCGTGTTGATTTATCAAACTTAATTTACAAGTTAGACAAAAATGGGTCCTTTCCCCCAATCAGTACAAGTAACAATATTTTGTTTAAATTTCCTAGTTAGTTGTGTCCAGAAATTCTTTTTTATGTTAGGTTTAAATTGTATGCTAACTATAAATAACACATTAATAGATAAAACAGCAGCTGGTAAGGTGGGGGAGAAATCAATGTTAATAAAAGATTGGGTAAGTGCTATCAGTTATTATGTTTAAGTATGACATGTGAGCACTGTTACTGATGTAAGGATCCTTTGAACTCTACCGATTTCAAGGCTTTTGTTCTCCAGTCATAAATATTTACATTATATGCAAAAAAACAAAACACTACCCAGACTTGGCTATAAATATATTCCTGCTTTTCTTAGGCAGAATAATAATTGTTTGTGTTAGCGTCTTGCCATAACAATAGCATAATTGTTAGAATAAGGTAATGTTCCAGAAGTGGAATTGCCCATCTGGCAATTTCCCTGGTCAAAAGTCCAAATATGAATCCTATCTTGAAATAGTCTATGAAAAATTCTGCCCATCTCAAGGAGATGCAAAACTTGTATTGAGGGATAAAAGTTTGAAGTCTTTTTGGAATTCCATCCTGCTGTCTAGCCAGAAACCAGCCTCCTTTCTAGGTCTGGTAGAGTTGGCCCTGATCCTGCACTAATTGCTCCTTACAGTAGAAAGCACGGCCCTCAATCTTTTGGGCACCAGGGACCGGTTCTATGGAGAGACATTTTTCCAGGAACTGGAGGGGACGTGGTTTCATGTGCTGCCTGCATCCTGCAGATGGGTCTTTGCTTGTTGACGTGGACCATGCCACAACCCAGAGACTGGGAGTTGGGGACCTCTGCAGTAGAAGAAGCTGGTATTGCTGTGTTTATTGGTCAATACCTTGACAAGACATTTGGTTAGAGCAACTGTATAGTTTATAAACTTGAAATTAAGTTTTCTCGCATTTTAGCAAGAGTTCTTTGTAGTTAATTCATTGTAATTAATGGTCAAGCTTAGAACGAGTTAAACAGACCTATGAATACCCAGGAAACATTGATAAGTAGTTTAATTGTGGAAAAGCTATTATGAAGGGATTGCAATAACTGCTGTTGTATCAAAAGCAAAACCTATTTATAGCAAAATTGCTCATCTCCCTTTCTTGGGAGGGGCAGGACACTTCATGTTTCTTGGTTTGGTAAAGGATAGCTTTGATATTTTACTGTTTTCTCTGACAGTTTGAGAATTAACTGTCACGCAAGGAACATTTATGACCAATGAGCACACATGGCTTCGATAGTTTGTGAGGATTCTTACAAATGGTTGTTGTTACAAGCACCACAAACCTTAAATTACTCATTTCCTAGAATCATAAACTATAAGAGATGGAAGTGATCTTTATCACCTTCTTGTCCATTGAAAGAAATTATTGTATAGTTTTTATTACCCAGTCCTCTGTTATTGCATTGCCTCCAGTTTCAAACCGAATAGTTGCTTCAAGTAATTATTGCTATTTCTAATAGCAAGCTAGATAAACTTATAAATAATTTATACTTGGTTTAGTACATTTGTTGTTTCATTTTTCAAGGTTTAACATTACACTAGCAAACTCACCCAAAAAAGAACATGGAAGTACAGTCCTAATTCGCACAATCCATTTTCTCACAAATTATTATTTTTTGGTAGTAACGTTTCATCATTCAGTCTGTTTAAGAATTGGAGTCTTTTGCTCTCACAGTTGTGATAAAAGGATAGATCAGACTCATCTTGGTTTTCATAATATAACGGGACTTATTTGCCTGGTTAAAAATTTATGTTACCCAAACAGAGCTTGGCTGAGCTTTATGTAGTCAGCACATTTAAGAGAAAAGACGGGAAAATGCTTGTTACAGAATTACAGGATAACAGAGTTGTAGGGGATCTTGGAGGTCTTCTAGTCCAATCCCTTGCTCAAGCAGAAGACACTATACCATTCTTGACAAATGGTGTCCAATCTGTTCTTAAAAACTTCCAGTGATGGGACACTTACGACTTTTGGAGACAAGCCATTAATTGTAGGAAAGTTCTCCTTAGTTCTAGATCACTTTTCTCTTTGATAAGCTTCCATCTGTTATTCTTGTCCAACCCTCATGTGCTTTGGAGAATAGGTTGACCCCTGTTCTCTGTGACAGCCCATCAAATATTGGAAGACTGCTATCATGTTACCTCTAGTCCTCTTTGTTAGACTGGGCATGCTCAGTCTAGCTTGTGTTCAGCAGGAATGAACAGCCACCATGTCACCCGTAAATGGCTTAATGTAGGGATTGGCAATTGTTTCAGATGCCAGATACTACTCATGATCTCAAAAAAAGAAAGTTAAAATTTAATTAAAATGTAAAGCAATCAAATTTCATTGGTCATGCTATTTTGATCACTTTATAAAATATGTATTTATTTATCAAGGTTCCATAAAGGATCTCAATGGGTGTTGCCTTAATGTCTTTTGTTTAAAGACTGTTCCAAAAGTGCTGTTCAGTGTCCTACAACTTTAGTGATTTAATTCAGTAAAGAAGAATGAGTTGTTGACTTGAATGAGATGTTCAGGGACAAGAAGGATGTATGTCCTTGTTATAATCAGTGAAGGAAAGGGATCCTGCGCAGTTCTGTTAACTTCCCAATCTGTAGGAGAAGAGGCTGTGGGCTGAGTGAAGTGAGGACTCAGCCTAGAATTGTTACATGTCCACAAACGTTCCAAGTTCACCCACCCCCCTTGAATTTTGTTGACTTTTAGGTAAAAGTAAAGGTTCCCCTTGCACATATGTGCTAGTCGTTACTAACTCTAGGGGGTGGTGCTCATCTCTATTTCAAAGCCAAAGAGCCAGTGCTGTCCATGGTCATGTGGCTGGCATGACTAAACACCAAAGGCCATAGGCGCACGGAACACTGTTACCTTTCCACCAAAGGTGTTCCTTATTTTTCTACTTGCATTTTTTATGTGCTTTCAAACTGCTAGGTTAGCAGAAGCTGAGACAATGGGAGCTCACCTCGTTACACGGCACTAGGGATTTGAACCACTGAACTGCTGACCTTTCGATCGATAAGCTCAGTGTCTTAGCCACTGAGCCACCATGTCCCATAATTGTTGACTTTTATCTAGAGCCAATTTAGTGCTTACCATGAGTTGACTAGATTCTTGTGCATAGACATGAGCAATACAGCTCTGTGTATATAGCTCTGTGTATACAGCTCTGTGTGTAAGTTGGGTTCCTTTTGCACAGTTACTAAAAATTCAGTCTGCTACAACTTGGATAACCATGTGGTAGGAATTAACCGTGGACTGTCCTTGTGGAAATCAAGAGATTGTTCTATCTAACCTTCCTATCAGTGTGATAATACAGAAATTGAGCCCATAAGTTATGATTAATCTTAACTATTATCTCCAGTGATCACTTTCTTCTATAGAGTAGGATGTCCTTGCTAATTACTAGATAGCGTATGTTGCAAGTTTGCTTGTTGTAATATTGCAATTGCATAACTAATTTGCTGGAAGTGTGTTTATATTTTAATGTCTGTACTTCTTGAAAGATGCCATAACATGTTAAAAATGTTGCAAGTAGATGTTAAAGATATTTTCAGTATAGCTGTCTACCGAAACTAGATGCTAAACATAGTATGTTTATTATGTAGTAATAAAGCTGGGCCTAAAATTCACCATTTTGGCCTGTGGTTGCTCAGTTCTCGGTGCTGAAGTCAGTAATGAAAGGTGATAATGCTATTCTTTTTATTTAGCATGTCCCTTATTCAGAATTTCTGGGATCATTCATATCCGTTGATCCAATCAATGATCCAAGATTGATTACCTTTATGTATCATTTAATGGCTAGATTACATGCCAACAGTTTCTCCCCTAAAAAGTATAAGAATGTTTCAACTTTGAGGTTGAAATCAGAATCTGTGGAAAGGGTGGGAACCCTTCGCTTCCCAAATTTAGAATTGCTATACAGCTTCATTGCTGTATTTCATTGCAAACAGACTAATGCCTTAAGCCGTTCTAAATAATCCGTACATTGAGTGCTCCTGTTTCCTTTTCTTTCTTGTTTTGGAGTTTGGGAAGAGGTTTTCATAAAAGATTTGGCTCTGGTTTGCCAGAAGAATAAGGTGGGACGCAAAAAGCTGTTAAGTAGCATTCCAGGCCATGACTTTTTTTCAGTAGCAATTTTCAGTGTCAGGTTTTAAACTCCTTGAAAGCTCTTAGTTTTCAAAAACAGTTGTGTCACATGGCTTTAAGGAGCTGTTGCATGATTATCTGGAGCCAAATAGTGTACCATCTTTTTTACTTTTGCTAGTTCAATAGTCCTTTTTTTGTACAATGTCTCCTTATGATTTATATAGGAAAATTAATATTTTCCAAATTGCCCTTAAAGTCAATTTGAATTAGTATTTGTTGTCCTCCTCAACTGATGCCTTCTAGATGTCCTTTGCCTAACATCTATGTTGTCTGTGGATGTGGCTATCCGTGAAGAGTATTTGGAAGCTACAGCTGATAGAGAATGCAGCAACTTAGTTACCAGCTTGTTTCTAAGTCCAATTCAAGGTGTTGGTTATTAGCTTTAAAGTCAATATGACATGGATTCAAGGTATCTCCCCAATGTGATCAATTCGCTCGACCTTATCTGTCAAGGAATTCTGGCTGGCAGGGTCAAGGAGAAGAGCCTTTTCCACTGTGACCCCTGCCCTGTTGAACATTTTGTTGAACAATCTGCTTCCAGAGTTGAGATCTGCCTCCAAAACCTGGTTTTGCCAGCTGACTTGGTGCCCTGATGGGGATGCCCTTCATTGAAAGTGGTTGATGGGTTAAGAAAGAAGAGCTCACCCACATGCCATCTGCCCTTTAGTTTTTATTTAAATCTTTTAATTTTAACTGTTTTTATATTTATCTTTTTAACATTTTGTAACCATCCTGAGTTATTTTATCGGTGAGAGGGGTGGCATTTAAATTTAAGAAATAAATAAAAATAAAATCTTGTGTTCTACCTGATTTGTAATTACCAGATGTGAACCTGGGGGATCAAATGCAAATGAAGGGCATTGCACATTCAGTACAAAAAAAAAGAAAGGAAAATTTAGCCTAAAAGACCCATAATTTCAGCACCTAAAACTATAAAAATCCATATATTCTTCTTTCAATTCTTCAAATGCATTTTACATCTTTTCAACTTGCTGCATTACTTATGCCTGAAAGGAGGGAAGCTATAACTTAAGAAATAGAGGTATCTACTGAAATATCTAATCAGATCATATATTTCAACATATGATTTTCCAGGGAAGTACATTTACCTTTTTGCCACAGGACTTTAATTGTGTAATGTCCTGTCTAATGTGATATGAGAAACTTTGAATTATTTTTGACCTTGTTAAATGGTTATCACTTCAAATTGGCAGTCGTGTCTTGTATGACCAGTTAGACTGCATAGCTCTCATTCTTAAAGAAAAATGTAGTCGGGTAACTTTAACTGTTTTTTTTTTTTTTTGTCAAAACTGAAAGTAGGCTTAGACATTTTTATTACTAATCAAACAATTACAATGCATCAAGATACAAGTTGTCTTTCAGGCTAATGGAACTCCCTTCCACTTGCCTATTTTTGGAGGTAATTTTCAAGGCAGACAACAAAAATGAAATCTATATTGAATATATGTTGACTTCTGCTGAGCTTGTAGATCGCAGCTATGCAGTAGTCCCTTCAAAGGAGCATAAAGTGTTCTTTAACCAAGAAAGTGACAATACTTCTCCGGACGTATGTTCCTGAGCCCCATTTAGATCTCAGGGTTCGAAGACCCATCAAGCAATGCAAATTCATGAATGAATTAAACCCCATTTTACCCTTTCTCCAGCTATGACCCTTATCTTTCCATACAACCCCATAGCTCTAAGAGTTCCCTGAATGGATGTTCTGTGGAAATTTGCAGCCCATTACATACTGTATTTTTCAGACATACGACATACCTATCTTTTTTGGTGAGGAAAACAAGAAAAAGTAATTTGCCTCTGCCTCCCAGAAATTTTGCCTCGTTGCAGCAAACAGCCTGATTTACTTTCATTTTCGTTTTCATCATAGCTTGATTAGCACAAGAAAAAAAAAATCTGCTCCCAGCAATTTACCTCCTTGCAGCAAGCAGCAGAGGCCCGTACAAAACAGCTGAGAGCAAAACAGCTGAGAATAGGGAAGCCGATCCAATTTATGCTAATTTGGCTGTGCTGAAGCTGAAATGAGCTGTTCCTTCTTGCTACAAGGAGGTAAACTGCTGGGAGGCAGAGGCCAAAGGGTGGGGGCCAGTGGGTGGGTGGGGCTACATCCAGTGTATAAGATGCACTTAAATTTTCACCCCCTTTTAGGGGAGAAAAAAGTGCATCTTATATTCAAAAAAATATGGCACTTAACATATAATCTGCAGTAGCTTTATCTAGATTGAATTGCACTGCATATTTGAGGCTGACATCCTGATTGTTTGGTAGACATTTAAAGGCTTCTGACAATCAAATCAAATCAAATCAAATCAAACCTTTATTGTCAATGCACAACATGTGTACAATGAGATTGAATGAGCCTCCCTTGGTCCACCCCTCCTCCATCGAAAACACAGAATACATCTCAATAACTCAGTAAATAAAAGAAAAAAATCCCTAACCCAAATAAGTAATAACTGCACACATTCCCATATACATATATGTATATAACATTATATTATATTACACCGGTATAAACATGTTGCACGTTGCGCTGGCCCTGCAAGTCTATTATATTAAATCTGATTGTGCTGTTATGTTGCATTCAGAAGTCTGACGGCCCATGGATAAAAGCTATTTTTCAGCCTATTCGTTCAGCTGGCTATGCTGCTATATCTCCTGCCCGATGGTAGGAGAGTAAAGAAGTGCTGACCAGGGTGTGAATCATCCCTGAGAATCCCCAAAGTCTATATCATGTTTAGCACTCGTTGAAGGAACATATGGCTGTTTTGTTGGTAACAAATGCCATTTTAAGCAGATGTGTAGGCAGATAATAAAGCAATAATTCTCTTCCTCTGCCCCCCCCACTTTATACATTAATTGTAAAGATTGGTCCCTTCTAAAAACCCAGCAATGGCTTATATTTTAATTCTGATCATTTGCACATGTTCACATGTTACCAATGACTAATTTTTCTCTTTAGTGATGCTTTCTGTGAACAAGAAAGTGACATAATTAGCTATTAAAATGTGTTTGCTTATTTATATAGTGTTAAGCACTACTCCCATTTACCAGAAAGTAAGTCTCAGTGAGCTTAATAGCTATGTAACTTAGTAGCTACTATTAGCTACTATTAGCTACTAGCTTAGTAGCTATTATTAAAAAAATAATTTCTAAAATATTTGCATTGCTTTTTATTGAACTATTACAAGCGAATTATGCATACGACAAATTTAAGATGCATGCATAAAATGTGAAAAAAATCTTAAGACAATTTAGCAACCAGAACAGATATCTCAAAATAAAGATATGGGATAGTAAAACCTGAACCTTCCTATCGATAGGCAGGAGTTGCTAGCTATGATTTTGGAACAGGGAAAATACATTATTGTGCAGCACTGTAAACTTGAATTCTAGATGAGTGAGAATCTCTTAATGTGATTTCCCTTTCATGTGCATGCAGCTGTTTTCATACATGGTATTTTTTATTGAATTTTTCATTGTTTTGCTTAGTTTACTAGATTGAGTTTAGTTTATTAGTGCTGTTTTTTAAATTAATTACACATGTATTTTTCCAGAAATATTTGTTATGCAAAATGTTTTGTCCCTGCAGTCTTCACTTAAAGTTATTTTCTTGATATGCTACATCATTGAGTGCATCTTCTTGCATCATAGAATATTAAGCATCAAAGATAGACATGGAGGGTAATTATTCCACATTTACATTTTTGAAATGTTGTGAGGAATTATTTATGACAGTATGGAGGCTGCTCCTATGGTATTTCAAAATGCTTGGTTCTTACACCGTTCTGGTTAATTTTTCCAGTCTTTGCTCAATAGATGTAATCTTGCAAAATGATATACATGCTTTAAACAGTACTGTCTTATCTGCCTGGCTTCTCCTTTTTTTCTCCCTTGCTTTTCACCTTTCAGATGGACTATCAAGACTTTTGTTGCTACAAAGACCTGTAGCAGTCATAGCAGAAGTTGTCAGTCCACGTTATCGTTCCAAATTAGCAAGGGTGAAAACAATCAAGGATTCCCTGACAACAAAAACACTTCATTCCTGAGTGTTTGGGGAATGAAGAAGTGACAATATGGAAGCGCCCATACACAACATTAAAATAGGCCCATTGTAAACTATAGGCTAAAGTAATGGCTACTATAATGCAAGTTATTCTAATTTAGTTGTGGCAAATTCTAGATCAGTGGTCCCCAACCTTTTCAGCTTTGTGGATTGGTGGCAGTGGGGGGGGGAAGAGGATGGTACCACTTGCACAGCCCAGTGCCCAAAGGTCTGCAGCCCAGTACTGGGTTGGCCTGGGGGTTGAGGACCTCTATTCTAGAACTAATTTACCTCATAGATGTACTGCCATGACTTCAGTTTATTACCAAGATTTAACAATATTTTTTCATAAATGGGGTATTTTCTCAATATCTTTTGATTTTCTCAATTTTCTTTTGATAGTTGCCTATTCCTCCCTACGGGTGAGACTTAATACTATCTAGAGGAAACCACATGGACTTTCCATTTATTATACCACAAACTGACTGTACAATATATCATGTAGAAATACCAAATTATACCTCTAAATAATGTCAGTGTTGAATTGTGACCTCCAGACCCTTAATAAACATCCAACAACCTTTGTTCTTTTGTGTTTAGTCAAACTGCAAAGCAAAAAAAATAAAAAAAATAAAATCATTTAATCTTGTGATGACTAAATAATCTGTGATGATCTTGATCTGGAGAATTTTTCAATGATTATTTTGTTCTCATTCTGGCTTTGTGAGTTAAACAGCTGCAATTCTCAGTTGGACATCAGAACAATTTTCTGACTGGTAAGATGTGATTAAAATAGTTCTGACTGCCTCACAATGTGGTGGACTTTTCTTTATTCAAGATGTCTTTCACTTTTTTATTTTTCTTCTATGTCTGTTATTTTCCTGAGATTGATTTGTTAGATTTAGGAGCCACAGGACTCCCAAAGGACTGGCTAAATTTATACTTAAAGTAAGAAAGCAATAAAAAAAATGCTAGAAAGAAGATCCAGACAGACATGATTTTTAAGATTTGTGGAACATTCTCAGAATTGGAGCTAAGCACATCTCTGAGGAATATCATTCATAACTGCCCATGTGCCATGAAGGAATTTATAAGTGATAATAAGCAATTTAAATAGTACACAGAAGCTCACTGGCAACAAGTGAAGCTGTAGGAGCTGTAGTGACACATGGACATTCCAAGACATGCCAACATTGCCTGTGCTATTGCATTCTGGATCAGTTGCAACTTCTGAGTAGTCATCAAGGCCAACCCCATGTAGAACGCAATACAGGAGTCTAAGCAAGAGATGGCTAGGGCATGTCTGATAATCTGAAGGGCTTCCTGATCCAGGAATGGATGTAACTGACAGACCAGATAAAGCTTTGTAAAACTCTCGATTTCAGCTGCAATGTGCATTCTAATCCCCAGATTTGCAAAGCCCCCCCAATCCAGAGCCCCCCAGTCTTGTCAGGACTGAGTCTGAGTCTATTTCTCCCCATCCAGACCCACAAAGCCTCCAGATACTGAGATAGGAATTGACTATTTGGCTGGTATAGCATTGAGAAGTATTACTAGGTATCACCCACATATTGATAATAACAGACTCCAAAAGATTAACTCACCCTGTGGTTTCATGTAGATGCTAAACAGGAGGGGAAGGAATGTCAAACCCTGAGGCACCCCACAAGTGAGAGGCTGTGGGTATGACACCTTTCCCACATCAACGTTGATTGGAACCAGCTGATGAGAGCCACCACAACACAGAGCCACCAACTCCTAAAACCCACAACTGGCCAGAAAGATACTGTAATTGATGGCATTAAAAACATAGAGAGATTAAGGAACACCAGAATAGAGCACCACCCTCATCCCAAGTCATTCAGAGTTATCAGGAAGTACAAATAATGCTGTCTCCATACTGAATCCCAGATGAAATGGGTCAAGACAGTCAGCTTCTTCCAGGTTCCACTGTTACTTTTACTGTATTGGCTCCTTGCCTAATACAGATGGTCCTAAGTTAACAATGGCAACTGGGATCCGAATTGCCAACATTAAGTGATACTGTTAAGCAAATCTCCACAGGTCATTAAGCAATCATCTGACCATGTTCCCTAAAAAGGGAAAGTTGGCAGTTGCCCAAAATTGTCAGGTTTGACGGGGAAAACACCACCCATTCTCTCAAACAGGCTGATACCACTGCCTGGGCCCAAATATAGGTCACCTCCCAGTATATTGTGCTATTAAAGCTCTTCTGATTGAAGTTCTGATAGAAGTTTTTAGAGAGAAGCAAAGCTATTGAATGTTCCCTTGAAAATATATACTGACTAGTAGAATTCTACTGTAGAGTTTGGACTGACTTTGCATCATGCTATTGCATGCTTTGTTAAATAGTAACATATGCCACATACTACAGTTAATTGGTTTTCATAACTGTAGCCGCTGCCGCTACTGGTTCACCTGAACCAAGGTGAACCAGTAGAAACCCACCCCTGGTACACATGCTTTTTAATCACACATTCCTCCTAGCTGTAGGAGCTTTAGGATCAGGAGATACGATTTATAATAATAAAAAGGGATAGCTAGAATTAAAAGTTGGCAAATCTGAACTGGAGAGAACCAGCTTCTAAAGCCTTCAGGATTAAACTGATCTCAAAACAAATGATTCAGAAATACCTGGAAATGTTCATTCTGCCCTGCCTGGGCTAGCATCCAGCTTGGAATGCTCATGAATCTCACATCAGAAACTTTTTCTCCGTTCCACTTGATAAATTAGGTCCTCCTGTCCAAAATATCTGAATTTTGCAATTAGCTGTCTGAGATATGTTTAAAACATTACACTTTACACTTTGGCTATGTGCATAAATTGGACTCTGTGTGTGTGTCTATTTATGTATGTATCTCCACAGAAAAAAAAAAAAAGCAAGGCATTGGGGCATGAGCCCAAAATTTCAACTTAAATTTAATGTGTGATTTGCCCATCTCTTGCCAGAAGAAGAAACTCAATATTGTCTGCAAATAAGCCTCTTTACAGGGATATTTTTCTTTCACAGTTTTAATTCTAACTTAACTTCTGTGGTCCACATCCCATATTTAAAAGGTTCCTAAGGGGATATGCGTAAGTGTACTCACATGCCTATTGTCCTTTGTCACATTTTAGTTTTTTCATTTTGTTCGTTTGAATTTGTAGTTTTTGTTAGGCATATAAATAAATAAAATAAATGTGTCAGAGCAAGTATTCATCAATCAATCTACTTCAATGTGAGGTCTCCAAAACCTTTGGAATTCTTTCTCTATAATTTCTGCAAATAGGGGAATGCTGCCTAGAGAGGTTAAATTAAAGTTCAACAGAACTGTAAGATAAACCATTTTGAAAAATTGTTGCAAGGTTTATGGATTTATTTTACTTTAGATGTTCTTACTTTAGTAAGATTTTTTTTTTTTATGGACTTTGGGTTGCCTTGGCTTGTTTCTTCACTACCTTGCCTTAAAGCCAAGTTCAAAATCCTTGTCAGGTTCAACAATGATTTGACTTGTGAGGTTAGGAGATTATGATATTTCATCTAGAAATCTGTTACACAATAGGATAAATATTTTTATGTTGTTTTTCAGCCATTTTCAGAAAGTGGAAATTCATATTGGAGGCTGTCTTGGGAACAACCATTACATCTACAAGATAGCATAATTCTTATCCTATCAGACTCAGTACTGATTCTACAATGTCCAGTATAGATCCATTTCAGCAGATTATGGTAAGTGGATAATTGTTCTATTTTGATTACCCAAAATAATTATTTTAATTATGGTAACAAATATTAGGGCCTGCATGTTTTGAAATATAGAGATAGGAAAAATTTAAAATAAGGAAATAAAACGGAAAGGCACTGGGTTAAACTAAATCGTTCAAATTGATTGCTAGAAGGGCTAGAAATTCTATAAAAAGAAACTGTACTAACTGCACTATGGAATTCTGAAAACCTGTAGGAAATTAAAATATTTAGATATTTGAGCTTACAATATCCAAGCATTCCAGGGTCCTGGAACAAGTTCTTGCCATTTACACTGCAGAGATGCTCCAACTCCTAACAAAATATATATTTGATTTGAAAGCTAGCAAATAATAGTATTTATTTCAGAAGAAACTAAAGTAGATTAGGTTATTGGGGTTCATTTGAAATAAGTAATTGTTCTGATTCAGATATCACATTTTCTTAGTCTGCAAGCTGTGCTCGGAAGATCAGGAACATGGCAACCGTTTCTAGTTCTCATTTCTTCTGTCTTCCCTCAAAGCAAGCTTTTTTATTCCCTTCTATGGTTTGCTATGGTTATAAGGCCTTTGTCAAGAAGTCCCAAGTAATCCTGAATCCTGATTGCTTATTTATTTCTTTGAGTGTTTGCAGCCAGTGTTGTTTAAACTGACCTAAGCTGACAGCAAGCTGTGGTTACAGCAAACCACTGGAAGAAGCCATGCTGGAGAGAGAGAAGGAAGCTGCAAAAGAAATACCCTGGCTGAACTTTCGATTCCTTATGCATCCTTTATATCTGATGATTGTAACCTTTTCCACAAGGATGTAGTCATTATATTCTTTTAAGTGCAACAACAGCTCATACTTACAAAACAGAATGGCTGTTTCACTTTGACTATACTTTTACCGGGTTAATGTTACCCAGAGCTGCTTTTGTCTATTTCACTCAACTTTAGTAAAAAAGGAAAATTATTTTAATTAGTAAATTAAATCGACATTCATAATTGTATAACTTTGAGTATGCCTATGTAGGGCCGTATTGTAGATGAAAGTCATTTTTTCGTACTGCAGTTGTGAACCCATTCCAAAATGTTAGAATATTTAGCAGACCAACAATTTAGCGAAATCTGTAAATTCAGTGTAAGCTGTCCACCAACTGCTAGCTTGCTGCCTGGAGCTCTCCATGCTGTAATAGAGAATGTGTCAATTCCCATTATATACGAAAGAGGTCTTTAAAAAAAAAACACAACCTAGATCAGTGATGGCTAACCTTTTTGCCATCGCGTGCCAAAAGCAGGGGGAGCACAAGGGGTCACGTGTGTGTGTGCCCGCCCACACCCATAATTCTATGCACCCCCCCATGCATGCACACACGACCCCCCTGCGCTCCCCCTGCTTTAGGCACGTGATGGCACAGTGGGCCCAGTAGGCCTGTTTTTCGCCCTTCCCAGGCTCCAGAGGCTTTCTAGGAAGTTGGCAAATGGGCCGTTTCCGGCCTCTGGAAGGCCTCCAGGTGGGTTGGGAAGGCTGTTTTCGCCCTCCCTAGGCTCCTAGAAAGCCTCTGGAGCCTGAGGAGAGAGAAAAACAGGCCTTCCCCACATACCCCCATGCCCTCCGGAGGCAGGAAACAGATTGTTTCCCTACTCCGGTGGGCCCAGAAGGCCCGAAAATCAGCTGGCCAGTGCACGCACACATGCTGGAGCTGAGCTCACGTGCCACTGATATGGCTCTGCGTGCCACAGGTTTGCCATCACAGATCTAGATTGTCTTCCAGATTAACTGTTTTGTATCTTCATGCTGTTGGTTTGGGCTCAAAGAGAAAGAGAAATTGGATATTGATTAAAATAATCAAGCTGTACAGTATGTTTATGTTTATGTTTATTAGATTTCTATACCGCCCTTCTCCTGAAGGACTCAGGGCGGTGTACAGCCATATTAAAACACATATAAATATACAAAATTTAAAACAATTTAAAATTGAATATATAAAAATTTGGCCCATAGATTAAAACATACATACACCCATTCTAAAATTCGTATTAGGCCAGGCCGGCTTGTTGGAACAAGAGGGTCTTCAAGGCGCGGCGAAAGGTACGCAAGTCGGGGATGAGACGAATCTCTAGGGGCAGCTCATTCCAGAGGGCTGGTGCCCCCACAGAGAAGGCTCTCCCCCTGGGTGTCGTCAGTCAGCATTTTCTGGCCGACGGCACCCTGAGGAGTCCCTCTCTGTGGGAGCGTATTGGCCGGTGGAAGGCTGTTGCTGGCAGCAGGCGGTCTCGTATATACCCCGGTCCTAAGCCATAGAGCGCTTTAAAGGTGGTGACCAACATCTTGAATCGCATTCGGAAGACCACCGGGAGCCAGTGCAGCTCGCACAGGAGGGGTGTTACGTGGGTGAGCTGAGTCGCCCTCATAACCATCTATGCGGCCGCATTCTGGACCAGTTGGGTCCCGACTCCGAGCGCTCTTCAAGGGGAGCCCTATGTAGAGAGTGTTACAGTAGTCCAGACGGGACGTGACGAGGGCATGAGTGACCGTGCGCAAGGCATCCTGGTCCAGAAAGGGACGCAACTGGTGTATCAGGCGAACCTGATAAAAAGCTCCCCTAGCCATGGCCGTTATATGATCTTCCAAGGACAGCCGTGCATCAAGGAGAACACCCAAGTTGCGAACCCTCTCTGAGGGGGACAAGATCTCACCCCCAGTAGTCAGCGATGGAGCCAGCTGACTATACCGGGACGCCAGAAACCACAGCCACTCAGTCTTGGAAGGGTTGAGTTTGAGCTTGTTCCTCCCCATCCAGATCCGCACGGCCTCCAGGCACCGGGACATCACATCAAGGGCATCATTGGGGTGGTCCGGGGTGGAGATACACAGCTGAGTATCGTCAGCGTACTGATGAAACCTCACCCCGAAACCATGGATGATCTCGCCCAGCGGCTTCACATAAATGTTGAACAAAAGGGGCAAGAGGACTGACCCTTGCGGCACCCCACAAACAAGGCGCCTTGAGGTCGACCTCTGTCCCCCTGCCAACACAAACTGCGTACGATCGGAGAGGAAGGAGGAGAACCACCGTAACATGGTTCCCCCCACTCCCAACCCCTCCAATTGTCGCAGCATGATACCATGGTCGATGGTATCAAAAGCCGCTGAGAGATCTAATAGGACCACGACAGAGGAACAACCCCTGTCCCAAGCCATCCAGAGATCATCAACCAATGCGACCAGTGCTGTTTCCGTGCTGTACCCAGGCCTGAAGCCCAACTGGAATGGATCTAGATAATCGGCTTCATCCAGGTACTGGGGAAGTTGTCATGCCACCACACTCTCAACAACCTTCGCAACAAAGCAAAAGTTGGAGACTGGATGATAATTCGCTAATACAGCCGGGTCCAGGGAAGGCTTCTTGAGCAGAGGCTTCACCACCGCCTCTTTTAAAGAGGGGGGGAAGAGACCCTCACTCAAAGAAGCATTAATAATTCCCTGGAGCCAGCCTCATGTAACCGCCCGGGAGGCCAGCACCAACCAGGAGGGACATGGGTCCAATAAACATGTGGCAGTGCTAAGCCTACCCAGAATATTGTCCACATCCTCGGGAGTCACAAGGTCAAACCCCTCCCAGATAACATTCTCAAGAGTATGTCCTAACAGTGGTTTGATTCTTAACTTGAAAGAAAGACTTCAAAATTTCTCATTATATTTGTAGAGAAGCACCTTCCATCAAGTTTTTACAGATGCAAACTAAAAATTTAAGTGATTACCCTGTTGCATTTTTGTTTCTGAAATTATAATTTCTGCTAAATAACTCTTTACTACTTTTAAGTTGCTGAAATACAACAAAAGGCATGTAGTTCTTATAAAATGAGGAACCCCAAAACATTAAGCATATGAAAACATCAATATATATTTACAAGAAATTCCATTGTGTACGTGCAAGAAACAAGTAACTGGGAAAATCCCTTCCAGAATAGGATTTCAGTTTCTATAGCTGAAGAGTACTAGATTTCCTATCTTGCTGGACAATGTTAATATTTCATTCTGGTCAATTTTGTCTCACTTCTTTATCCATTTATGTTTTGCTCAGTTTTGCACAATTATTTGTATGTCTTGAAAGTTGATGCTCTACTTGTTCCTTCTTGGTTCATTTTATTTATTTTGTTTTTTAATATAATTTTATTTGGGGTGTATTTTGGAATACACATATATCTTGCTTAGTGACCACAATTGGGGCTGGCAATTGTTGCTAAGGGCTGCAATCACTAATTGGAAAATCATGTAACCATGACTGGCTTATGACCGGCTCACTTCCAATTTGGTTGTTAGGTGAATCACTATGGTTGATATGTGCAATTTTACTTCTGAGTTCCTCCTTAACTCTGCTTGTTGGAAGCTGGTTGTGAAGTCCAGAAATAGTGACTGTAGGTCAGTGGGACATTTTGACAGTTATAAATGCATACTAGTTGTGAAGCACCAAAGTGGCAATCATGTGACCATGGGATGTTGTAACGGTTGTAAATGCAAGGATTTGGTTTTTTTATATTGTTGTAATCTTGAACGTCATTAAACAAAGCAGTTGGTAAGTGAGGACTAGTTGTAAACACAGATCAGGTAGAAATACATGCACTAAGAACCAATGGTCTTGTTTGCTGTCCTTTGATAGCACCTTGGTCATAATATTATTTAGCAGGAACAATGATCACCAGATCAAAGTGATATGGAGTTGTAAAATCAGGAGTTAATCACCACAAATTATCTTGTATTGGTAGCTCCTTTCAGTAGTTCATATCTGGGGCTTTCTGAGTAACCTCTGAAAAAACCAAACTTTTTTTGTTAAAAAAAGACACATTTAATAATTTCACCTTGAAGATATTAGTTTCTTTAGTTCTTTAATCTGTGGCAGCAAGTAAAACACCTATTAGGTAAACTGGATAAATCATTTTTAATGAGATACTATTTGTTTTCAGTATCTGGGAATTAGCTAAGTGTTTTGGCTGCTTAACTTCATACGTTAGGGAAACAACTCAACAGTTACTGTAAAAATTATCACATGCTCTCAAATGCACATGTTTTCTACATGAAGTTCATATTCCTGTAACTGTAGTAACTGTACTTATTGTAGGGCAATAAGCTGACTTTGTATAAATATACAAGGCTATTGTTTAACACACTGTAAGCCGCACTGAGTCTCCAGAGAAGGGTGGCATATAAATCAAATTAAAAAACAAAACAAAACAAAAAAACTGTAGTCAAACAAAAATTAAGCTTGAGTTGTATCCATATCCTATGGAAATAGTTGGCAAAACATGCTCACCAAGCAAGAAGGCCACCAATTCCTTCATCATAATGTTCTTCTAAAAATATCTTTCACTTTCTTGGATTTTTTTAAATTTGTAATGTGGGTTTGACTCTTATGGCAGTCATATCCTTCTGAGACAACTAATAATTCTCAAAAAGCAATGTTGATGCAATAAGAGTTTTTCCCACTTCTTTCCCCCTCCTTTTTATTTGAGGTTTGACTTAATGGGGCAAAAGAAATGGAAGTGGAATATTGCAAGTTGGGGTGAATAAAGTAGTAGTCATACTGTTCACAGATGCTTTGACATAAGCTTTGACTGCCATCTCCTGGATAAAGGGTTCAAGTTGGAAATATAACAATATGGTTTCTCCTCACTTTATGCAAATTTTCTACTATGCAATTGATCATTTTCATCCAAGAATTAGCTTTATGTAAAAATAATTTGCCATTCTATAATTTCATGACAGGACTTTTCCCCACCAAACCTGTTTGAACATTTCCCCGCCAAAATCTTTTTTCTGCCGTCACACATGCTATGAGGTGGTTATACCTTCCTCCCTCCCTCCCTTATATAAAATAAAATATATAAAATAAAAACAGCAATTGGACATAATTTGGAACAGCTTATAATTCTCCAAAGAGGGCCAGATATTTCTCTTTTTTTGCATATAAATATTATGTCTCATTATTCAAGTAGATAAAGCTCATGGATCTCCATCATTCATTAATAGGTGGAATCAGGCTGCTGAGCAGATAACTGCAGTATAGTTTAAAAGATAGTGGCTCTTTTCCCCCTGAGCAATCCAATAATGTTTGCCTTTGCATTTTTCTGACTCTACCAGCAATCCCTTAAGCGATTACATTGTTAGGATCTGCTCTGATTGTTATCATCAACCAAGATAGCAAGATCATACATGATTTTTTTTATTGCTTGGATTTGGTCCTGTCACTCAACAAAATCCGACCAGCCAACAGAGAGATAGTTTTTGTTTCTTTGTTCTTGTCCATGTTAATCTTGCCCATGGCTGTTCTTAGGAAGAAAATTTCCAAATTCTCTTTGATTCCATCAACAGTATTCTGGTCTGAGGAGGGCAGAAGGATCAGGGCAGTTATATATCTCAGCCCGCACACCTTTTCATCATTCAGCCTTACTAGCTGTTGCAGTAATTGACATTTTTGCATGAAAGTCATATCAGTTCATTTCTAACCACAGTTCAAAATGCTGGGGCAAGCCTTTTAACTCTACAGGATCCAAGTAGTGGAATGAATGTGGCTTTTTATAGCATGTAAGTAAGAAAAATTTGCCCCTCACTACCACTAGCAGGATGTTACCATGACAATGTTTGTGAAAATCCTGCTAGTAGTGATTGTAAGGAATAAATCTTTCTGACCTCATTCAAGTAATGTTCTTTCCAGAATAGGCTGCTTGGCACCAATTTGATAATCTTTTCAGTTTCATCAAAAATATTAAAGGTTCCTTTAATTATTGAATTATAAATTTTCAAATTATTAGGTTTATTTTTTTGTGGACGTAAAAGCTATTTGGAATATATCAATATAACATAAAAACTATTTTGAGTATATCAATGCAATAATATCAGCATTAATATGACTACATAATCCAACTATAATAAATAGCAAACTGTATGATTGAAATTAGTTAAGTTAATAATAAGTTGCCTATCTGGTCATTTCTCAGTTTGCAAACATTGACAGATTGCTGTCTGTCTCTTGAAGCAGAACACACTTCCTATATTTTGTTCTATATTTTGGTTTCCCTAAATATATTGTAATATATTTGCTATGCAGGCAATAATAGGAGTTACACTTTGATTCATTTGGGGGATATAAGATGGAGAAAGTTGCTTTCTTGCTTTGCATGGAAATGACAAGTTTCACTTTGAATTCCCACAAGATTGAGGCAAAAGCAAACTCTTCCTTTGCATCTTCCCTTAAAGCTGACTGTCGGGGTGCAGATGGACAATTCTTCCTTCTTAATCTAAACATTGCCTGCAAAGATTTTTGAAATTTGGCAGACAGTAAAGGAGATTAGGGCGAATATCTTAGAATATGTCTAAGCTTGATGGACTGATTGATGGACAAAGTTTTGTTTTGGTTTTTTTTTGCACAGGACATGCTGTTGAAAAAGTTACCCAAACTTGCAAAGTTAGAAAATCACTGCTATTAGTCCATATAGTCATGAATACAGGTCTTTTTGTATATTTATGAGTTGCATTCTATGATATTTAGGCATCATAAAAAATTAAGCAGATCAAAAAGTATATTTTTCTCATGGGATGAAGGTGCCTGCAAATGTACTTAAAAGTTTGCAAATGTATCTAAAAGACTCTTGTAAAATCAGTGTCTACCTGTATGCAGTGCTCTTGCTGACTAATGACATATTTGAACAGTACCTGTGCTTGAAGGGGAGGAGAGTTAATATGATGAAACTCAAACTCAAATACAAAGAGGAAGAAAATAACCACAGATGAATAGGAGTGGTAGCAGTCAGCTGAAGAGAAAATAACTTTATAATACACAATGCTGTGTGTTCCGGTGTGTACTTAATTTTCTTTGGGGGAGGAAAGGAGAACTGTAGGTTAGCTGAAAACTCATTAAAGAGCTGCTACTTTTCTATTGGGTATAATTCTTTTGCTTCCTAATCTATTGTTATTTGACATTTAGGTGGAACATCAGTATTCACACAAATTTACTGTGACGGTTAAGCAAGCTAAAAATGTCACCAAGGGGGCTTTTGGAGATATGCGTAAGTATCACTTTAGTGTTATTTATATTGTATTGTTTTCTTTTCAGTTCTTACCACATGAGTTTAGAGAGGTATGTTCTTCAGGTATGACTGATTTTCAAATTAATTTTTGCTGCTTCAGAAATTTGAAATGTAACACATGTATGTTATATTAAATAAATAAATTGAATGCAGATCTGATACCAAATTGAGTCATTTTAGAGCTTTATTCGTGGAGATTCTTAGGGCTACAAACTTACAATGCCTTTGCAGAACTGATAACATTTTTTTCTTCCAGGGCTTTCCAGATAAGGAAAAGTCTAGGTAGTGGTTGAAGGAAACATGAAGAGGGTAATTTTGTCACTGACAGCTCTGACCTTTAATAACCCTGAAATGTTTTATCTGGAATCTCCCCTATGGGGTTTTCAGAGAAAATTATTCTTTTTTTTTTTTTACTGCTTTCGTCTCTTAGAAACAGGAATATTATAAGTAGTGTTTTCGTGAAAGACCACTTCACTTTGAATTCAAGTGTGCATAAACCATAAAATACAGTGATATGGAATGGACAATGGATGGACTCTGATTATAACTTTTTTGAAGTAGAGGGAGAGGAAAGTCACTTTTGGTGGATGACTCTGTTGGATTCTATTTTTCCTTTGTAAAAAAGGGCTTGTAAGTGTTGTGCAAAGATTATCATCATCACCACCACCATCTTTCCTCTTAAAATGGTCATGTGACCATGCAATGTGTCGTATGTTCAGTTGATTATTAAGGAGAAAGGTTGTGCTAGAAGCCTGCTCTGATGTCATCCTGGGTGGAGGTAAATCATTTTCAAATAGTTTCAATGGGGAAAAAGGAAAGTCCTACTTGATTGCTGATCAGTGAGTTCTATTTACTTGCACCTGAACAGTTACAGCTGGAATTTTTGGTCTTCTTAAGATGACCACACATTCTTGTGCTGTGATACAATCATTTAAAGATGTAGTAAGATATCAGTGATACTACATTTTTTTATTCATGAATAGGTGGACCAAAATCCAGAATTTCCTAATTTGCTATGTGGCAAATTAGATTCCAAAGAATTCAAGATATGAATGTTTCAATTACCAGTTTTTTTAAAAAATAAATTAAAATGAAAAATATTTAGAAGAAACTCTGTGCACTACTTTGTCTGAAATTTACAGTAAACCTTCCATTAGCTTTTTCTAATTGTTTCCAATTCTATTACATTATGAAAAATGTTTTAGCCATTTCTTTATGTCAGATTGCAGTCAGTGAGAGATTTGGAATTCTAAGCTGAAAATCACATACTGAGCCTGGTTACATCCAGTTTGTGACAGCTGCCAGTAAAAATCAGTTCCAATAAACCCCCAATTACAAGAATATAAATACATTTGCAAAAATGTTATCAAAAATCTCTAAAAATTATTTATAAATAACAGTGTCAAATAATGAAATTTCAGAAAGACAAAATCAAAATACCATCCACCAAATAAGAATCATAACAGAGAAAGCTAGAATATAAAAACAGTTTTCACATAACTGAAGATGGACAAAATCCAAGTCCCATTGAAGAAAGAAAATTGAAGAAATCTAAGTCCCATGATCTGAGCTCCAGGTTCAGCATCTAGAGGTCACAACACATGTCTTTATTGTTGCCAAGAAAACTACAACAACATTTTCATGTAAGCAGGGGCAGTCAAGTACCATTTGAGGGACTTCATATTGCTTTTCAGTGTTTCTCATATCTCTGGCTTTTTGAGGAGCTGCATTAAAATAACAAATAATATAATAGTGCAATCTATGTTGCAATTGTTTATAGGAAAATATTCAATTGAATTATGGTTAAAAACATTTCCTGTGAACATTGATAAAGTTTTGGACTGACCCTGCTTTATCATTTGATTTACATTTCTGATTTTAGAACAACTTATCTAAACAGCTGCCTTTTCTTTTTGTTTTCCTTCAGTTTGATATAATGGTTAAGATCCTGGCATAGAAACAGAAGATTGTGAGTTGTAGCCCTGCCTTAGGCATGAAATCTAGCTGTATGACTTTGGGTCACTCTCTCTCTCTCAGACCAACCCATCTCACAGGGTTCTTGTTGTGGGTAAAATAGGTAACTCACCACCTTCAGTTACCTAAAATAGGTAACACACAACTGTCAGTTACCTATGAAGTAATAAAGGTAGGATAAAAATCTAATAAATAAAAAATAATTTATCCTGATTTCTTTTTTTTGTTTTCTAAATTTTGTCTGCAGAAGAATTCATTTAAGTAAAACACATTTCATCACCCAGAATATTTCTGTTTTTTTCCTTTTATTACCTCACTTTCATTAAGCCCATAGTAGAGTACCTCTACTACTTGTTAATAACAGAACTGAGCATTCCTCAGTTCTTTTATTAACGAATTGTATCCATAGCAGCTAGTAATTAAATTAGAAGATTGTTTAAAAGCTTAATTAGAAGATTCTATTAATCCCTTTTTCATTTTCAAAAATACACATTTAGTTCTGACCTAACAAATTTGAATGTTAGAATGTTAGTAAAAGAAGTGTTGTTTGTAGGGAGTCTGGAAACTGGATTCTGAAACAGTCTATTAAAACGTGTATTTTCCATTCAACCAGTCAACAAGCCATCAATCTTCATACTGCTTGCTGAAGCTGATTACATCGCATTTTCTTAAGGGCTAAGGTTGCAAAATTAACTAGAGATCAGAATGTGATTGCAATTATAGCTTTAACTATGTTTAGTTTCAGTCTTCTACGCCAGTATATTTTTTATCATAGGAATACCTTTTCATTAATATGTGTATAATAAAATTTAAAAAGGTATCTGATTTGAAAGCAGAATGGCTTTATGATAGTGTAACTCAACCAGCCAAATAAAGATAAGATCCATTTTTACTATGTACTCATCTAAAAAACATGGACACTGTTCAAGCTTTGAGCAAACAGGCATCAGCAAGCATCAGCATTCATAAGGAGGTATCCTCATAGGAAAAAATAAAACCACCCCAGAATGTCTGCTTTATAAAATCATCACAATAAAAATAATTTAAAATGTACTCAACAATATACAAGCCTATTTGAAAAAGAATGTACTTTTGACTTTTGATGACTTATATTGCTGGTCACTCTTTTGGACAAATTTTCATTCTGGAAGTTAAGAAACCTTGTATAAGACAGAATGCTACTAAAAAGACTTTATTCTGCTACATCAGAATCTGTGCCATGATCATAGCATCTTATTACAGCGTGCTTTCCCTGCATTATCCTCACCTGCTGCTACTTCAAAGCCCATCCAGCACAATCTTTTCCCAATTGAGCATTACCTGTGCTAAATACTCAGGGAATCTACCAACACTCGGGATGGGGGAGGGGAGTTGGAGTCCTTTACACTGTAGTTGCTCCTACTTTCTTCTTCCTGAAAGCAGAGATGATAGCAAAATATGAATGTTCTTTGAGATATAGTAGCTCTTACTCCAAAGTTTTCAGGGAGTGAATCTTTTGATTCAGATGATACTGTGGGATTTGGGATGAGAATATCCTGCCGTTGATTCACAATTTTCTATGCCTGGGATTAGGTTGTTGTGGTTTGTTTTTTTTTTTTTTAGAGATGATGAATGCTGTTCATACATTGTGGGTAGTAAAAAGGCTTAACTATAAAACAAGTTTGTTATTCGGACATAGGATGAATTTATCCATATACCGACTAACATTAACGAGACTATCAGAGTGGCTTCATATACAGGTATTCAAAGTGGCTACATATATCTGTAAAGTCCTGTATTGGATTTTTCCACCTGATGATCTCCTGACAATCCTAAATTGAGAGCAGATGCATATATTTGCCTGCAGAAGGGATAAGTCATTGTTTCACAATGTCAGATAAATACTTCAATTAGCATAAGGCTATAATTAGCATGCTTGCTCTTGGGCACTAATTTAGCCATACTTTGACTGCTGATATATGCATGAATGTCTATAGTCTTTCTCTTTACATAAGAGTGATGTGAGGGCACAGCAGTTAAGACACTGGTCTTGTCAGCTGGAAAGCTGACAGCTCAGGTTTGAGACCCAAGTGCCACAGAATGGGATGAGCTCCCATCCTCACTCCAGCTCCTGCTAATCTAGCAGTTTGAAAGCATTCAAATGCAAGTACATAAATAAGTACCACTTTGGTGGGAAGGTAGCAGTGCTCCGTGATGTCATGCTGGCCATATGACCATGGAACTGTCTTCAGACAGTGCTGGGTCAATGGCCTTGAAATGGAAATCATCCCCTATAGTTGGCAACAACTAGTGGAGTAAAATCTGCAGGTACTTCTTTACTTTTACCTTTTTCTCTGTATATACTATTATGCTTAATATGGGAGATGTTTTTTTGGACCTATTTATTGATTCTTTAATTCATTTTAGTGTGTTTAGTTGTTTTCTCCTTACTAAGTAAAGCTAATCAGATGGATAATGGTTGTATCAAACTTGATGACCACTTTATGTTATTGCAAGAGTAGTATAACTTTCATATAGTTTTATATGATATATAGTTTTAAATAGATATCATATAAAACTTTTACATAGTACTTTTTTTACATAGTACTTTTATAGTATCTCTTTAGAAATCAGTTCTTAAACAGCATGTAAAAAATAGGTTTAAGGAATATGATGTTATGGCTGACCTACAGGTTTTCAGAGAAGCTATTGCTAATACCATCATGTTCTTATTTTATTACAGTAGACACTCCTGATCCCTATGTGGAGCTCTTTATTCCCACAGCACCAGACAGCAGGAAGAGAACAAACTATATCAACAACAATGTGAATCCTGAGTGGAATGAAACTTTTGAGATAATTTTGGATCCCAACCAGGAAAATATTCTGGAGGTACTAGTACAAATATCTGTAGGGAAAAGGACTCATGCGGTGTGGATACTATATTAAAAATATTAAATGCAATGTCAAAAGAGGCAGACTAATTCAGCAACTTGGTAGTACAGGGGTTTAAGGCACCCTGTTATTAAGCTTATTAAGACCAGCTGCCTGCAATTATTGCAGGGTTCGAATCTCGCCAAGGCTCAAGGTTGACTCAGCCTTCCATCCTTTCTAAGGTAGGTGAAATGAGGACCCAGTTTGTGGGGGCAATAAGCTGACTTTGTATAAATATACAAAAGGATGAAGGCTATTGCTGAGCACATTGTAAGCCGCCCTGAGTCTCCGGAGAAGGGCGGCATATAAATCAAATTTAAAAAACAAAACAAAACTGTGTGTGTTAAGTACCCTTGTTCTATCTCTATCTATCCATCATCTTAAGGTGGTATGCTTTATGACTTTCTACCCTGTTTCTCCCAAAATAAGATCTCCCCTGATAATAAGCCTAATCGGGCTTTTGAGTGCATGGCAATAAGGCCAAGCACTTATTTCAGGGTTCAAAAAAATATAAGACAGGGTCTTATTTTGGAGAAAACACAGGTATTATAAATGAAAGTTTACTGAATGAAACAATCTAAGGGCTGATATTTGCTTTTCTACATGGCATGAATGTATATTTAATCACATTAGCCTCTTCTCTGTCTGTCTCTGTCTGTCTCTATCTCTATCCATCATCTATCATCCATCCATCCATCCATCCATCCATCCATCCATCCATCCATCTATCTATCTATCTATCTATCTTATCTGTCTGTCTATCTATCACATCTCTCTCTCTCTTTCTCTCTCTCTCTCCCTCTCTCTCTCTCTCCCTCTCTCTCTCTCTCTTCTCCACCACCCATCTCCCTTGCAGAGGGACACCTTCAGTCTAAAGTTGTATAGTCCAAATTGCAAGGAGACGTAGACCTAGTGTGCAAAGAGAGAAAGGCATTTGGAGAATGGAAAAAAGAAATTAAACTGGGGAATCTAAAAGGATTAACTTGGACAGTGTGTTTCTGAGCACCTTTTCTACCATTGTGAAATAACTCTAACCAAAATGATAAGTATAAAATGACAAGATGAGACATCTTGTGAGCAGAGATTTGGGCATTTAGTAGTCTAAGCTCATCTCTTTTGATGAAGTACTTTTACAAGTATAAAATATTATGAGAAACAGTAGGAATCACAGAGCTAAGATTAACACACAGACACCCACACACGCCCACACACGCCCACACACACACACACACACACACACACACACACACACACACACACACAGAGGTGTATACATCTAAAATATACAGGCCGTCTATAATATACTGTAATATAGACCAGAATGAGAAAGTTCCAATATGAATTTCTCATTTCAAAAATACACGTTTTATTGCAGCTGGTCTATAGCTTCTGAATGTCAGTCTAGCTTGAAATGAGCTTTGTAATATTACTTATTTCTCCCTTTCTAAGTAAATGAGCCCATTTGAGAAAGGATAAAGGGAAGAACAACAGGGAGGGGAATGTTCTAAAGAGAGGCAAAATATTGGGTTCATCAGAAATAATTTTTCTACAGAGTATGACATTTTGTTTGCTTTCTGAACAGAATAATTAGTTATCTCCTGCCTTTAGAAATCAGAAGTTTGTATTTTTACAAAATATTACAGCATTATATGACAATCAGGAGTAAATATCAGTTTGGCCAATCTAATTTATGTCCAGTAGGTATACAACTATGTCCATTCATCCTGAAGAACTAGTTGCTGGTCTAACATAATTTTAGTACTAATCATTTGTAAAAATACAAATATTTTTTTCAAAACTATCATGTGTGCAATCTCTCAGTATAATTGTTTTGCCATTTTTGGTAAAGGTTTACAGGTTTTCCAATTAAAAAAAAGTAAAAATATTTAACCAATATTGCTTTGTTGACTTGAAGTGAAATAAGTTGGTAACAAAATGTGTTTTTAGATCTTTAATCAATCCAATGTATGTTGAAAATTAACTTAAAGTTTTGTTTACTAAGCATGTTTGCTTCATTTTTAAAAAGTCTTCTTTTACATTTGTTTAGGATATGAGAAGGTTCAGTTTAAGTGTATCTTTTTTCAGATTACTCTTATGGATGCAAATTATGTGATGGATGAGACTATTGGTACAGCAACTTTTCCCATTTCATCTTTGAAAATTGGGGAGAAGAAGCAAGTTCCATTCATCATTAATAAAGTAAGTTCCAAAATCAACATGGTCACTTTCCAAGGTTATAAGTCGAGGATCTAAAATCTAGAATCTAGTGATTATACACAAATGATGTTCTTTACTTCTGTTAAACATTTCTGGTGCTGAAAATGATGCGATCTGTTGAAATTACAAAGATTACAAAATTATGACTGGGATATTGAGGATATGAATCAAACCACATATTTTATTTTATTCTTTGAAGCTTTTCAAAGAGTGCTAATCTTAGTATTTTTTAATAAAAGATTTACCTGGCTGAAGCCACTGCTGTAGGCAGTGTCTTAAAATGAAATTTATTTTGTAGTCCAATTTGCACAGATGGATGAACAATGCACATGTTGATAGCTGCAATTGTGAAGAGCCATCCATTAGAAGCCATAAGCCATGTTTAAACATACTTACATTTTGCTATCCCAGATTTTTTAGTCCTTCATTTGTAGTGTCAAGACCTGAGCCATGTTCATATATCAATTGAACAGCATCTAGTTTTTTTCATAACTAGATTGCTGAATCTGGTGTTTGTTCAATTTTGGATAATAGCCATACTTTGAAAAATGAATTTGATTTGAAAAGATACCTGTCAAGTTTTTCTGTTGTCTGATTTTGATAGTTTGCATGAGTCTAGATTTTAATTCCTTTTTTTTGATATGGATGGAATGTGTTACTTCATTTTTTTCTCTCCGTTCCTATCAGTAATGCATTTCAAAATCACTTCCCAGATAAAATTGCTCTGATTACTTATGCAACATGGCAGTACTATTTATTATCGGCACCCTATGTAACAGCATTGCAAAAAAAAAATCATATTACATTGGTTATAAGATGAACTCCATTACATTTTTTTTACTAAGTCATATATTATTCCTTCTCTTAGGAACATATATTGATTTTTTCCCCGTGTCTTCCAGAGAATATAAGATGTAAAACTTCCCTTGCCCCAGCCGCCCTCCCCTCCCAATCTCTTTCCTCCCCTCCCCTCCTCTCTTTAATATGAAATTATTCTGCAGTTTGTGTTTTTGTGATCCAAATGGTGAGTGAATATGAGATAGTATTCAACTGTATTGATAATGTATTGAGACCAAGGAAATATATTTATGTTTATTCTTAAAAATAGTTCATACCACTTCTTGATTTAAATAAAACAAAAGTATGAAATATAAATAACAATGTTTTTTGAGAAAAATGTAGTGACTTAAAAAAGGCTTTTAAAGCCTGGAAAGTTAGAAAAAAATATAAACTGGTAGGTGATTAATGTTAGGCGAGATTCCTTTGTTTATAAGACAATAGATCACAAATTTCTTGACAAAAATTGTGATACAGTTATAACATTGTTTGTTTAGGTTATAGAAGTCATATTGGAGGTCTCTCTTGAAGTTTGGTAAGTAATCTTGGTATTCACAAAGTGTATTTGAAGAAATGATAGCATTGAGACATGTCTTCCTTTTTTGTGCAATTATGATGTATAAACTGTATCATAAAGATCTATTGGACTACAATGACATAGGATTGAGAATCCATTGAGATAGGCAGGATTGTCTTGTTGATCTCAACGTAGGATATTGCTGTAGTTTAGTTCTGTGTATATTTATTTGGCAGTCCTGTATTTTGCGTTATCTGTAGTTATGTTTCACTGAATTCCTCTGGCATGTATCCACAAGCATGATTTATGTTATCTTGGTACTATAATTTGGCCTGAAACTGATGGCAGTGAAGCCAGACAATTCACTTCCTTCTGAGCCTTTTGGAGCTGCAAGCATTACCAACATATTTAAAAATTCAGCACTTTAAATATTATTAAACCATCATTTAAGTGGCATTACAGAAAGTCCATGCTTGAGCAGGACATTATTGGCATAGAACTTAAGTAGATTAAATTGTTCTTTAAGTGGGAGTTTTAGGACTAAACAGGTGTTTTGCTCAGCAGCTCTTCAACAGACCTCCGTTTCAGCATGGCTCTGTGTGATGAAGAGAAGGAATTCCGACAGCAGCGGAAAACTAGAGTAATGCATCATCTGAACAAGTTATTGGGAGCTGATTTGGCCTCCATTCGTGATGTAAGTTGGAGGGCTTATATCCATGATGGCGAACCTATGGCACATGTGCCAGAGGTGGCGGCAGTGCCTTCTCTGATGGCACACAAGCCGTCGCCTCAGTTCAGCTCTGCTGCGCATGCATGCGTGCCTCTCGCCAGCCAGCTCATTGGGTCATTGGGTCTCTGCTGCACATGCGGGGGGCATGTGAGGGGCCATGTGCGCATGTGTAGGGGCAGGGGGCATGTAGAGGTCACGCAGGGATGGGGCGCATGCAGGGGGCCACATACATTGCATTTTGGGGGTTCAGCCATGCATTCACGCGCATGTGCACTTTTGGCACTCGGTCTGGAAAAGGTTAGCCATCACTGGCTTATATCCAGCAGTCTTTAGTTCAACCCCACAATGATCCAAAGCTACATTGCATTAGATTTTTTTTTTACTGTAACTTCAAATCCTATTTCACCTTTCAACTCTCTGTAAATTTTTGTTTCCATGTACTTTCATTTATTTATTTTTTATTTATTTTTAATTTGATTTATATGCCGCCCTTCTCCGGAGACTCAGGGCGGCTTACAATGCGTTAAGCAATAGCCTTCATACTTTTGTATATTTTATACAAAGTCAGCATATTGCCCCCACAAACTGGGTCCTCATTTCATCTACCTTAGAAAGGATGGAAGGCTGAGTCAACCTTGAGCCTTGGAGAGATTCGAACCAGCAGAAATTGCAGGCAGCTGTGTTAATAACAGGGTGCGTAGACCACTGTACTATCAAGGCTCTCATCAGCAAGCCACTCGGTTTCTCCAAATCTGGAATACTTGTTGAAGTTCTCATATCATTTTGTTTCAGTTGAAAACTTTGGTTTTTAATCTTAAGCAAAACACTTTAAACTTTCTTATCAAGTGCTTTGCCTAATGCTATGCATGATTGCTAAGACTTTGTTTGCTTTCCTAACTAGCTAAGTCTAGTTCTAACTAATTAGGTTAGAGTTAGTTATTCTAGTAATAACTAATTATAACTGCTTAAGTTTTTTTTTTTTTAAAAAAAAAACCTCTAGCCTCTAATAATTTTATTTGGTTTGTTTGAGTTGAAATTATGAAAATTTATTGGAACATTTGTTTGATCTGTGAGACATGCGGTCTTGATATGTGGGAAAATGGGAACTAGAAAGGACAGGAGATATACACAGTGTTCTTATTTTCTCAAACATTTCTCATTGCTTATAATGTCCAAATATGAACTTTTGTGTTGTTAAACGGTCCAGAAATGGTTTTGGTCAGCACAGCAAACAAATTAACAAATAATTTATCATTACGTATGCTTTCTCTATACTGAATATCTTAAAGTAAAATTAGAGATTATTTCTAAATTTTCATGCATAAGGCAGAGAGAGACAGTAACTATAAATGACATGCTAACATACAGGTCAGTGCTCCAATTTTTAAAATGGTGGGTTAGTAAAGTTGTTTATAGATTAGAATTTTCTAGCCTATTGTTTTTTTTCCTATAAAAACCTCAAAACTGATCTCTCTGAAGAGTATTAAATACAGATCAGCTCTTGGCAAATGTTTCTTCAAACGCTGGATGAAGAAAGATACAAGCCATGGGTTGTGTTTAGGAGTGAACAAATGATTTTTTGGATGGGTGGGTTTTCTGTTACATTCAGTGGTGGGTTGTCCCCGGTTCGCACTGGTTCTATAGAACTGGTAGTAAAACCAGTGGGAGGCTCCACCCACCAACCCCGATGTCATCAAAACGCTTCTGCGCATGTGCAGAAGCTTCTACGCTCATGCACGCATGCAGCCCCGCTGCGAACCAGTAGTAAAGGTAAGTAGAACCCACCCCCTGGTTACATTATGTGTTTTATATAATGTTACCATGACTATATAATGTCTTGCTCGTGTTGTGTGATAAATACCTTAGAAGGCATCTACATTGTATGTTTTTCCAGGTGCCAGTAATAGCAGTCTTGGGATCTGGAGGTGGATTTCGGGCAACTGTGGGATTATCTGGAGTAATGAAAGCACTGTATGAATCTGGAATTTTAGACTGTGCAACATATATTGCTGGTTTATCTGGATCCACATGGCAAGTTTGATTTTTTTTAAAAAAGCTTTTTTTATTTTAATAGGCAATACCTTACTCTTATTATGTATATTTTTTATCCCTTGATTCTATAGCTAAATTGCCAAAATCTTTTAAAAAAGGGTAAATCAGCTTTTAGCTAGTGGTTGACTTCTATTTCTAATTCTTTGGTTTGGTGATTTAAAAATCTTTCTGAGTTAATAAAAGCTTGCAATTTAGGTTTTTAATGTTTTAGTTACACTATTTGAGAAAATTGAAACCTATAAAAACAAATTTGCCTTAAACTTATACTTACAGTGTATGGTTCACTAATCAGCTAAAATTGTCTGCAATAAATCTTCAGTATAGCTCAAGGGTGCTTTAAATGTACTGAAAATAAAATATCACTTCATAACATGAAAGCAATTATATTGTTTATTATTACTGAATCCTTAAAATAATGGATTTGATTGATTTCTAAAACTAGTAGTTCTTAGAGCATAAAATAAAAGGAAATTCACAGTCCCTTGAAGATAGCTTTCCCAGGGAATTTGTGCTACCAGATGACTCAATCTTTCATCAAGCATTAAGAGAACTTGACTCTAGAGCAGGGGTGTCAAACTTGCGGTGTCACATTGTCATGTGACATATCACAACTTTTTTCCCCTTTGCCAAAATGGGGGTGGGCATGGCCAGCACATGACACATCTGGCCCACGGGCTGTGAGTTTGACACCCCTGTTCTAGAGTAAAGTTCTCTTACTGCTTGATGAAAGATTGAGTCGTCTGGTAGCATAGGTCATATTGTCAAAATTTAAAAAAGAACTCAAGCATCTGAGTTCTGGACTAGGAAGGCAAGTAGAAATAGGTAGGAGTAAGACAACTTTAATTTATAATATTACTTTGTTTTTTCTTTCTTGGAATATTCTATTATTTTATATTGATAGCTAATAATTGATAGTCTGTTCAATTGTGACAATGGTATAAATTCAATTAACAAACTTAATATTTTCCTGCTGTAAAGGCTAAAGAGGCTGCAGCCCTAGATGAAATTTTGTCAGTTTTTTAGAATAAACTTAGTCAAAATGAAATTTAAAAAATGGCATAACTACTGTCAGATATATTTTGAGGATCAGTAAATATAATTTAAAATCTTGCTGCCAAATGATGAAATTAGAATTCTTAAATTGAAGTAATCTCCTCTCTTAAAAACTATGTTTCTGGTAGCATGCTATCTTAAACATGGAGATTAGAGAAATACATATTGTATGTCCCAGTTAATTAGAGGACTGAGTATTTATAAACAATTAAAGTTTTATTAAATATGTATATATAATATAAATTATTTTAGATAAACGTAAAATACACAAGTTTCACCAGTGTTTTGTTTTTCTTCTCCTCCCCTCCGCTTTTCTCTTATTTATTTATTTAAAAAATTTACATGGCTGCCCAACTCACTCTTGGTGACTCCGGGTGGCTTGTAAGGATAAGACCCCAGTACAACAAACTAATAACTCTCCCCACCACCAGTGATAATAATTAGATCAGCCACTTGATGGGCTCCATTTAATTCTGGGGTCCCCAGGCCCACTGGCAGAACTATGTCTTCAGGGCCTTGCAAAAGGGTGTCAAAGTGGTGGCCAATCTTATCTCTGCAGGGATGATGTTCCACAGAGAGGGACTCATTACAGAAACAGCTCTTCTTTGTCCTGCTAGATGGACCTTCTTAAGATGATCCCATATGATTCCCTGCTTTCCCATTATGGCGGGTTGGGTAGATATGACTGGGAAAATATGGTTCTTCAAATAACATCGACTCAAGCCATGTAGAACTTTGAAAGTGTCAACCAGCACCTTGAGTTGGACTCAGAAGCAATTTGGCAACTGATTATTCCACAAGAGAAGTGACATGTGCAAATCTAGGCTTACCCAAACCCATGTGGGCCACCACATTTTGAACCAATTAAACCTTCTAGATACTTTTCAAGGCAGTTCCATGTAAAACACATTGCAATAGTCAAGATAGGAGGTGACATAGGTGAGGGGAACAGTGAGTAGGAAATGTTGGTCCAAGAAAGGCCTAACTCACAGGCCCTCCTAGCCGAGACTGCCACCTGCTCTTTAAGCAGTAGTTGTGAGTCCTGGAGAGCGTCCCCTCATTTGTCACCATTATTGGTTGAAGATCTTGTGACCATCTTTGGTCCATTTTTATGTGCACTAAAAATATTGTTTTGGTCTGTTCATAGGTACATGTCAACCCTGTATTCTCATCCAGATTTCCCAGTGAAAGGGCCAAAGGAGATAAATGTTGAGTTGAGGAACAGTATTAGTCACACCCCACTGAAACTACTTACACCCCAGAAAGTGAAGCGATACATTGAAGCACTATGGAAAAAGAAGAGGTCTGGGCAGCCTGTGACATTTACAGATATCTTCGGAATGTTGATAGGAGAAACACTGGTTCAAAATGTAAGCATTGGTCAAAAGATTTAGGGAAGCTGTTTAAATCTTAGGTGCATAATATTTGTGTAAATACAGCTTGATGCATCAGAACTGCTGACTTTGTAGTAGAAACTGCAGACAACGATGAAAAAACTCTGCTAATCATAATTAAACCAATGGTTTGAATTCTAGTTATAACTACAACATAATCTAATACAAATGTGAGTTGGGCTCTGCCTTTTGGTTACCCAGAAAGCTGCAGTAGCTACCCAATACTTCTATTACCACTTTATCATAAATATTCAAATGTCAAAAATTCATCCTGCCCCCCACGCATGTGTGTGTAGCCCCCCGCACACGCTCCACTCCCATGCATGCGCACACGCCCCCCACATATGCCCCCTCTGCACATGTGTGCATGGCCCCCCTGCATGCGCCCCACACCCCACGCATATGTGGCAGGGACCCGAAGACCAGCTGGCCAGTGGGAGGCACGCGCGCATACGCAGAAGAGCTGAACTGGGGCGACGGCTTGCGTGCCATCAGAAAGGTTCACCATCATGGGTATAGTCTGTTATTTTAGCACATAAAATTAAATAATACCCATTTACATCAGCAATATAACCTGTTGTTATATTGTTTCAACTGTTGTACATCAGTTGAAAATAGCAATAGCAATCGCACTTAGATTTATATACCGCTTCACGGTGCTTTACAGCCCTCTCTAAGTGGTTTACAATATCAGCATATTGCCCCCAACAATCTGGGTCCTCATTTTACTGACCTTGGAAGGATGGAAGGATGAGTCAACTTTGAGCCGATGAGAATATCCTTTGAGTTTCCTAATATATGAATAATATTTTCACTGTTTTTAAATTTTTATTATAATTAGTATTTATTGTGAAAGTTATAGAAAGTTATTGGCACATAAGCTGCTCAGAGTCTGAAAGAGTAGGAGTGCTTTATAAGCCTAATGAATAGAACCAGTAATCACCAACTTGTGATTTTTAACCAGACTAATCAGTAGTGAGAAGGCTTTCTTAGTCTTTGTTACAAGATTATTAATTTATAATTTCCATGTAGATAATTCTGTTACATTTTTGGTGTATGTTCAGCTGGTTTATGACCATAATGAAGTAACCTGAAGTAACTTTTTTGTATTTTAAAAAAAGTAAAACTCTGAGGGAGATAGGTGATTAAAAATATGAAATATGAATAAATATATCAGCTTCAGTTCAAATATTAAACTACATAATTCTGTTTCCTTTTTGCAGAGAATGGATATCACTTTATCTTATATGAGGGAAAAAGTCAACAAAGCACAGTCAGCTTTGCCACTTTTTACCTGTCTTCATGTTAAACCTGATGTGTCAGAACTGATGTTTGCAGGTCGGTGTTCTCACTATCTGGGTTCAGTCAGCCTTTATTTATTTAAGACCATCCTATTCAAGAATGAATAGGAAAAAAATGAATTTCCAGACAAGACAAATTATCCAAAACACACCCATGAGGAGCTCAACAACCACCCTACTTCAGAGCTTGGGAGAAGTTTTAAGGACTTCTAGAACCCCATTTTTTGAGAGAGGCACATGTACAGTATCTTTAGAGAGACGCTATCCTAGAGGGCAGGCATGTATGTTGGGTCCCAATAGATGGCACTGTTAATAGATGGCAGATAACATACCAACTATGTAGATCTTACCTGATGAGCAGAAACCATGGAAGGTGGTCCTCGGATAACTTGACCGTATTTAAGAGGTAATGACTACCATCTTGAATTGCTTCTGGAAACTCACTGGCTATCAGTGCAACTTGTGCAGGAATGGGTGTCACACAGGCTTATGCCAGTCACTTCCTGTTCTACTACATTTTGGATTACTTGTAGTTTCCAGATGATCTTTGAGATCACAGAGGGTGCATTGCATGATATGATCAGGATATGAGTAACTAAATGAAGGGCCTCTTAATGCAGGAATGGACACAATTGACATACAAGATGGAACTATAGAAAGTGGCAGAATCACTGGCTAAACTAGAGGGGGCAGTAAAAACATGTTTCAGCCATGGGAGGAAGTAGCAGAGGCCACACTACTGAAGTCTTTATCTGCTGGTTCCCAAGAAAATACAATTTCTGGTAAAAGTCTTGTAAATAGGTGATCAACAATAAAGAAACTACTTTGGCCTACTCACAAAACTGTTCTGGTTTCTTGGACCTGACACAAAGTACCTCTATATCTGCCACCTTCTTTTCAAGTCAAAGATGATCCCCAGGTTTCATATCAGTTTTGAATATGGAAGGGTAGCCTATTCCAAAACTAAAAATGAAAAGTCCTCATTTTGAAGGGCCAATGGGGCCCCTCAAAATCCACTTAGTCTGTTTGCACAGCTCCAGGCACCATGACAGGACACTGGCACAGGGTCAAATTGTACATTGATGACCTTATCCAATAGCTTTATAAAAAGGAAGTGAAAGAGATTTGAACCACGAAACATAATTATAAGAAAAAGCATATATTGCTTCAAGTAAACACCACAAAGCTTGATTTTTATTTTGTCCAACCCAAAAAGAAGAAATTAAAATGACAAAGATCTAGAATTAAAGGCGGAGCAAAAGTGTTTGAAGATGAAACTGATGCTTTTGGTCTGGATTGATTGAAAGAATTGGTGCTTGCTTAGTGGTTGTATCAGTATACAGTTCTTTTTACTCTGTTGCAGACACATATGAGTGACACAGACTTTTTAAGATAATAATTATGAATCAGATAGGTCCTTTGTGTTTTAATCAGCTGCTTTTTAATGATGTAAATAAATCAACATAAACATTCTCTTGATGCTAAAAAAACAAAATTCTGGTACCTTTGTGCATGTGCATGTGCTGCACATAGTTAAGTAAGTAGGTTTATTGTTAAAACAATATGTGCTACATGTAGTGTATATGAAATAGAAAGAAAGTTAGCTTTCATGTAAATTCCAGGGCTTGGGAGGTGAGTGAAAATGATTATTTTTATTAATACATTAATACTGCATTACATTTCTGTTAGTAAAGTCACTGAACTGGCAGAATTGCTTAATATTTATTATCTACTGTGTATTAGTTGGCAGCTCAGTATGAATTTTGATTTTGTGATGCTGCAGTTGGTCAGTGGGACTTAGTTCACTGTGGGTTGGTGCCCAGCTCTAATTTTTGTTTTTGTTTTTTATCATGGATCAATTTATTTATGGTAATAGATCAAAATCCCATACTCAATAAAGCAAAACATATGAGCAAAACAAGTAATGTAAAATTAGTAAAAGAGATAGCTAATAACTCTCCACACAAAAACAATCAAATCTCTATACTACCAAAACTCTCATGTCTGTTTGACACTTTGTAACCTTCAGTTGTGCAAAATGCTGCATCATAGGGCAACTCTAGTCAACAAAGGTACTCGAGATAAGCTAATTTATAGAATGCTGGGACCTATTACTCCCCCACGGAATGAAATTTGTGAAAGATGTAACTGCTTCAAAGAGGAGGGGAGGAAGTACTGGAAGGAAAGTAGGATAGAACAGGGAGGAAGAAGGGATGGAGAAAGAGAGAGGGAGGAAGAAAGGAAGGAAGAGGACAAACTGAAGTTGAAGAAACATCTCAGAAAAAGGCCATGGCAAACCACTTTCAGTTAACACTTTATCCCTTTATTGTTGAATTTATCAAAACAGTATTAGTATCTAATACTAAGTGACAATTTCAACAGATGCTTAACATTTTGTTCGGTCTTTTGCTATGATTCTCTAGTTGGAACCAAGATCTTTCTTGACCCAAACTATTTGATTATACTAGTTTACATGTTCATATATGTATATTGGGAGGAGAAAAGTGTGAGAAAATCAGAAGTCTGAACCAGTGGCAAACTTCTGTTTGTAAGCACTGCCTTTGTAGTAGGTTAAGTCACTCCTCATTTCTCTGTCTGTTCTAATCATTGTTTATTGCTGCTTTCAGATTGGGTGGAGTTCAGTCCCTATGAGATTGGAATGGCTAAATATGGAACCTTCATGACTCCCAATCTTTTTGGTAGCAAGTTTTTTATGGGCACAGTAGTGAAAAAATACAAAGAGAATCCTCTGCATTTCTTAATGGGTAAGTACTAGATTAAATCTCAGAAAGTAAATAATGCCCAAGCATTATTCTTTTTTTAAAAAAATAGTACCATTGTTCTCTGAAAATCCAAGGACAAAACTTACAGTACCATTACTGTATCATATCTAAAAAATGTATATCTTTCTGCTACCAAATAGACATTTGCAGCCCAAATATAGTAGTTTAACACACAGTTAAAGTATGTATGAATCACATTTGACTTTTCTAGTCCTATGAGTGAATCCTTACAGGTAGATGAACAGAAAGTTTCTATCCAGTGTAAGGCTTCATAGTTTGCATTCTTCTTCACTCTGTTCCTGCGATCTCTTTTACAGTAGTGTAATAATAGTTATTTTTTAAATTTAATAAATGCTATAAGTTAGTTTGTACGTTAAAGTCTGACTTTGAAAATTAATAAAGATATTATATTAAAAGGATAAATTATCAGTCATCTATATACATAAAATATTTTACTTGTTTTCAGGTGTATGGGGAAGTGCATTTGCTATACTGATCAACAGAGTGCTTGGGGTTTCTAACAGCCACAATAAAGGACCCACAATGGAAGAAGAATTAGGTATTGTAATAAAAGTTGAAGCATGTGTCTATGTTGATATTTCTGTTTAAAAATAATTAAACAAATGTAAAATTGGTATGCTGAAAAGCAAAGTCCCAGCCTCCAAGATCATCTGTTTTCCATGTCACCTTTTAGTTCTTAAGGAAGTAATAACCTACAGTGTAAATGCTTTGGTTGGAAATGTCCTACTTGCCGATTAAAAAAGAAAAAAGTAAGTAGAAATGGTACAGAATACCTGTAGGGCACCTTGACCTGCAGGGATGGAATCTAAAGGTGATGGAGATGGTTATCTGATAAAGGAAGTACTTTGCAACTGTCCATGTGTCCCATGATAGCCAGGTTGTGAATGCTAAGTTCTTTTCAGAGGTTTTGCAGCTGGGTAAGAAGAATGTTCACCATATGCACTTACCAGTGTAGAAAGGCTTGGGATCCCTGGGCTAAAGTAGCTTAGACTGGGCTAAAGTAGCTTAGACAAATTCATGGACTTTATACAGTATAAGCAGCTTGGATGCCATGTTCCTTCCAATAGTATGGAATATCATTAGGAAAGAATATTGCCTTTATGCAGGGGTGGGCTGCTGGGGGTTTGGGAGAACCTCTAGTAAGATTCTGTGCAGTTCAGAGAACTCCCAAATCCCACTCCTGGCTCACCCTGTCAACCCCTCCCCTCCCAGGAGTTCCCATGCAGCTGTTTTGGATGCAGGTAAGTACAGGGCATGCGCAGAGGCTCAGGGAGGGCGAAAATTGAGCCTACCGGAAGTTCGGGAAGGATGGAAATGGGCCCATTTCTGGTCACCAGAGGGCCTCAGGAGCCTGGGGAGGTTGTTTTCGCCATCCCAGAGGCTCGAGGAAAGCCTCTGGAGCCCGGGGAGGGCAAAAGCCCCCACCAGTACAGGATGCTGACTAGGCGATGCCCACCATGGCCACGCCCATCCAGCAACCGGGCTAAAATTTTTGAAGCCTATCCCTGCCTTTATGTCCTGTGTGGAAGCTTGTCTGAAGCATCTGGCTATATATTTAGTAAGAACAATGCTTGATTACCGGAACTGTAGTCTATTTTTTCTGAGTTTTATTGTTCTGTTTATTCATTGAATGAATGTCTATTCATCTGTTAAGGATGAAAACTTCATGTGGCTTATTTCCCCCATGCAGCTTATATTAGAGACTGTTATCTGTCTCCCTCATGAACTAAAGAACAAGTGAAGAATAATCAAATAGAAAGAAAAAATTCCTGCAACAAGATCATTGTTTTTTTTACAGATGGCTAGATCCATAAATTTAGCCATCTGTCAAACTTGTTTCAGTCAAAACATGAGCAATCTTGGGGGAGAAATTGCAACCACTCCTGTAATTCACTTGAGATCCTTCTGAAGTCCACATGATCACAGGTTTTGGAACCGCCGTAATTTATGCTGCTTTATTATTATTAGCCCACATAAACTCGGGAGAATGGAAGCCTTTTCCTTAAAAATTATGGAACGTAATCTTTCATACTGCGCCAGTATCGATTGGTAGATATTTTTTCACCTTCCTAGTCTAGGGCTGAGAGAAAATAACTTGCCCAAAAGTCACCTAGATGGTTTCTATCCCTGATGGAGAATTAGAACTTGGGTCTCCCCATTCCTGATTCAGTATCTTAATCACTGCACCATTCTGGCTGTCTGCATGACATGATATGACTATATAAAAATTGACATAGAATTTTAAATGGAAGAATTGCTACAATGGACAAGAACAAAGCATCAGATGTCAATACAAATTTTTTTAAAGCAATACTAAATCTATTTTGAGGAAATGTAGAATACTATACATCGTTTTATTTCATTCCAAATAGACCACAGAGAATGCAGGAGATGAGCTGTCTCTGAAAATGTCTTCATTGTAGTAGTCACCCATGTCACTCCTTTATTTACTCATGGTTGACAGCTCTTACTTTAGTCTGTGATCCCTTACAGAAACCCATCATTTCCTCCTCCTGCCTTCCAGGCAGTTGTCAGGCTTTTGAAATACTGTGGCTGAGAAAAATATATCTATGTACATTTTTGGCTAATTTGCAGTTCCACATACCCTACAGGAAATTTCATCTCTTCCTAAAAGGTTAGGTAATAAAATTTGGGAGCATCTAAAATAAATTGCTAGTTGGTAGCAGCTGCTTGCCTATACTCTAAAACTGGTGAATTTGTACTTCATTCAAAAGAACCATTCAAATTATGCATTACATGCCTGTTTGCTGTAGTGGAGAAATACTGTATATACTGTAGTCTTTCAAAGACATTGAGACTTATTCCCAAATGAATAAAACATTTTTCCAAAAACTAAAAACATGCTTAATCCTATTGATTTCATTGACTTTGATATGGTTAACTTTTGCATTACAGGTAGTCCTCGACTTACAGTGTTTCATTTTGTGACTGTTCAAAGTTATTAGGCAATGAAAAAAGTGACTTATGCCCATTTTTCAATTACGGCTGTTGCAGCTTCCCCATGATCATGTGGTCAAATTTCAGATGTTTGGCAACAGGTTCATACTTATGTCTGATGCTGTGTCCCAAGGTCATGTGATCACCTTTTGCGACCTTCTGATAAGCAAAGTTAATGGGGAAGTCAGATTCACTTAACAACCTGATTATTAATTTATCAACTGCAGGGATTCACTTAACAATGGAGGCAAAAAAGGTGGGGCAAAATTCACTTAACAACAGAAATGTTGGGCTCAATTCTAGCCGTAAGTCAAGGACTACCTTTATTTTAAAGTTAAATCTGTTTCTCTGTTTCCTTTTTAAATTATTCAGGGGTTGGTTGGTTGTTATGATGTAGTCATTCTCTCATTGAACGTCTGATAGTTTGTTGTTACAGTACTGCATGGTGTTAGTCAGAAATCCTTAAAGCAGAGTCAGTCTTATTGCAGAGTTGAAAAAAATATGTGCATTGGCCACAGGATAACCCTGATACTGATCTACACAGACATGCAATCAGATGGCCATTGCGTGAGAGCATGACTCTTATAAAAGTCACACTCTCAACTATTCTTTTAAGGAAGTGATCTACTTGCTTTCTAAAATGCAAACCACTCCCAACTGAACATTTACTTGAGAAATAATAAAAAGAATTCCTGAAGAGTAAGATAATCTAATTCTTTCATAATGAACTCTGGAGAATAATGTCAGTTTTTTGATACGAAGAATAAAATATCCTGCCCCCTTTCTTTCCTTATGTACAAAAATAGTTTGGAAATCTATCTCTTAGGAGGAAAAATATTGGAGTTATCTAGTAATCAGAGCCGCTCATACTAAGATGTTTTTGAAAGTATTTGAAATGCTTTTAGTATGCCAGACTGTGTTGGATATCATAACCATGAATTGAGCCCTAAAACCAGTTTTCCTCACTTCCTAGCTTCCAACTTTCAGTGTCATCGTAATGCATTTAAAATGCCAAACTGATTTAATATTGGATAACTAGATGGAGCACTAAAACAGTATTATATCGCAGTACTGTTTATTATAAGTAGGTGTAATGTAGAAAGAGTCTAAAACTGAAGCAGTGTTTTAGAGTTGTGTGTTTTTTTTCCCTCAGCTGCTGTTCTGAGACAGATCCCTATGTTAACAAAGCTTGTCTGCCTCTTGGATCATGGTACATTTGATGTAGGGTTCTTTTCTTTTTCTATATTACGGCTTTTATGAAGGGCTTAGTGAGTCCAGTGGGAAATAGCTTGCTCACTTCTGAAGATGTAATGATACATTTCAGTGATCATATGAGAACCAGCAGCAAGGAACTAATTTTGTGCTATTATTTATAGTAGGGAGATGGTTACAGAAGTGGGTCCTAATGTAATTCCAGGAGATTGATTTGAGAGTCTCAGAAAGCAGGAATTCCAAGAGGAGACTAGATTGGTGGTCCTTTGTCCTTTTCAGCATTGAGAATATCCTTTTTCCAGTTTGCTTGTATCTAAGAATATAAATAGAACCCAGCCACCCTAGAGATCAAATTACATATTGCATAGAACATATAGAAGCTTTCTCTTCACTTTTTTCTTTTATTGCAAATGATAAATCCTACTTAAATGTGATTGTATATCTGAATGGAGAGGGAAGTTTTAAAATCTTTTTCCTTCCACCCTAGAGTCATTTTCCAAAGGAAATAGCTATGAGAAAGACTTAAATTATTTTCCCTGTGTACCCTTGGTTCTGATCCCAGTCATGATCTTATAGGCTTTACTTTTAAGTAACCTATAAAGTACTTTTTAAAAATCTAATACTGTATGTAGATCTTCTATGATCTACTGTGAAAAGAGAAAATAAAAGTACATTAATTGCTATTATTACATTGACAGCAAGCAGAGTAGGGAAAATTGTAAGCTACTGAATCTCACTTGTACCTCAGAAGCTTGAATGTTAGATTACTTTGTTTCTCACACTATATTGGGGCTTGCTTTTGACTCGGTTAAGACTAGTGTGCCTTATCATTCAGACAGTGTGTTTGGCTCAAGTAAAAAAAAAAAAGTATAAGGGTTCCCCCCCCCAAAAGGTGTTTCCTTTGATTTTACCTAATACTGTAATAATAATAAATAGTTAGATCAGATAGCAAACAGCAAAAGGAAGTCAGTGTCAGAGAACAAGAAACTAGCTTCATAAATAATGTATTTATTTCTTAATCTCTTTTATCAGAAGGTGGCATGAACTGCAGCTTTCTTTGTAAGAAAAAAAATCCAATGCCTCCAATTTTTACTTAGCTATCCTTTGATATTTATGGAGATGGAAAATCTTTTGGAATTAAAAAAATCTGCAAAATTCAAATTAACTTTAAAAAAAGAGGAAAATATCACAATGACTTTGCTTTCCTTAAAGTACCTCTATAGGGAAATTAGGCTAGATTACAATCTTTAAGTAAGTACAGACAACTTCCTTTGCCCTATATTGCTGCCATGCTCCAGTCTCTATGTCAGGAATCGGGAACAATGGCCCTTTTATGGCTTGTGGACTTCAACTCCCAGAATTTCTGAGCCAGCATGGCTGGCTCAGGAATTCTGGGAGTTGAAGTCCACAGGTCATAAAAGGGCCATTGTTCCCCATCTCTGTTCTATGTGATGGTCCACAGAAGACACATATTATCTTTGTGTTTACAGAATGGAAGGCAACTGCAGTGAAGAAATACTCTGATTGACCGCCTTCCCCTCCCCAGTACTAATATATTTTCTAATTTCTTCCATTTCTGCATGTTTATTCAATATTTAAAGTATCAAACTGTTTCTTTCCTTGTTTTCACAGAAAATATCAGGTTGCGACAGATTGTAAGCAATGATTCAGATAGTGATGATGAATCACAGGGGCCAAAAGGTAAGAAAAGTTACCAATCATGACACTGCCTAGAAAATATTTTATGGACAATGCCTAACCAAAGAAAGACATAACCGAAAGAGCCAAACAAGACTATGTGTTAATTGGACAGAAGTACTTTCCCCCTATTAAACATTTCTGGATGCTTCATACATCTTATTTTTTATGCTTATTTTTTATTTTTTAAAATTAAAGATAGATGTTTAAATGTCCAGGTTATGTCCCAGATTAAAAAAGCATAGGTTAAAAATGATCTTATAATTTATATTTTACATTTAAGATATTGAAAGTATTTTTCATATGTTGTCATCTTGTAATACTTAAAACAATCTGCAATGTAGGCCTGAACCATGAGATGGGCAGGAAAGAAAGAAAGGAAGGAAGGAAGAAAGAAAGAAAGAAAGAAAGAAAGAAAGAAAGAAAGAAAGAAAGAAAGAAAGAAAGAAAGAAAGAAAGAAAGAAAGAAAGAAAGAAAGAAAGAAAGAAAGAAATGTTAGTATTGCCACATTGCAGACCAGTGATGAGACACAATTTAACTTCTCTGAGCACAGGTAGTAAGTTCATGTAGGAACAGTGATGTGCTGCTTAATGTTTAAGTACTGGCTTCATTGTTACCTGCTTGCTGGAGAATAGTTAATTAACTAGGTTTCATTGCTGATGCTGATGCCTTTTTTTTTAACCTTCTGAAACAGGCTCGGAAAACTCCCAGGCTGAAAAATCTCACGAACAGAGCAGCCAGGAAAGCTGGGTTCAGAGGATGTTTATGGCACTGGTAGGCGACAGCGCCCTTTTCAACACCCGAGAGGGCCGGGCTGGCAAAGTCCACAATTTCATGTTGGGTTTGAATCTCAATACTTGCTATCCGTTATCCCCTTTCGTTGGTGTCAGTACTCAGGAATCGATGGAAGATGATGACGTGGATACTGCTGTAACAGGTGAAAATCCATATGTTTCTTCATTCTGTTTCTCTGATCAGTAAGACAGAATGAAATGTAAAGGGTTCCAAGTAACCTACCCATAGCAGATAAAACTCTGAGGTAGGCAACTTCCCCCAAAAATAAGTTTATTGGATATGCCATATTGGCACAGGCTGATGAAAACCGACTCTGAATATTCTCATGGTTTTCACCTAATTAAAAGTAAAAGTTTTTCACTTTCTCAAAACAATCAGTCACATGGTCCAATCAGGATGCTGTCCAGTTGCTAGGTGACTCCAGTCCCTTCCTTCTGAGCACTTGCAGGAATGTCCTTGGTTCCCAAGAGAAAGTATTTTGTTTTGGCTACAACACCCCAACTATCTCTTCCCCCCTCCCTATTCCTCTTCTCCAATGTTTCAGCACTGAAGTCTCAAAATTGTCTCGTCAAGCAGCTTCAGGGTTGACAGCAATCTTTTTCTTTTTTTTTTGAGATTTGCTTCAAAATACAGATAGTCCTTGACTTACAACCATTAGCAACCATTTGAAGTTATAGCATCCCTGAAAATAAATGACTTACAATCGATGTTCCCATTTACAACCATCACAACATTCCCCACGTTCACGTGATCAATATTCTGGTGCTTGGTCCATGGCATATATTTACAAGGGTTGCAGCAGCATCCTGGGGTCATGTGATCACCATTTTACAACCTTCCCTGTGTCTGACAGGCAAAGTCGAATGAGGAAGCCAGATTTGCTTAACGACCATTTGATTCACGGAACTGCAGTGACTCCCTTAACAACCACAGCAAAAAGGTTGTAAAATTGGGCACAACCCACTTAGCAGCTTAACAACATATATTCTGGTCCCAGTTGTGGCTGTAAGTCGAGGACTATCTGTATACCTAAAGAGTTATGCATAGCTTGGGCCTTACATAACCAATTTCACTCACTCCATCACCCACCCTCCTCGCCCTTGAATTTGTCAAAACACTTCTTAGGCACACTAGTTGGAACAGAGCAGACACTTGACACATAACTGTATAACAATCTTTAGTGTATACTGGAATAAAGCCACTTTAAGCAATTGCCTGCCCTTTGTCAATAGGATAGTGCAGACCCTTTTTGTATCTCCCACAGTTTAAATCCAGCACTTCTATTCCATGCCTTTCTCACCACTTAAGAGACATCTGACTTTAATCTTGTGGGGTGGAGACAGTTGACAGCTAACATGATCAGCATTCTCATTGTGGAAAGCTGTGACAATTAACATAATTTTGACACTTCCTGATCTTGTCTTACATAGCTTGGTTATTAGAAGCAGCCCGACAATCTGATGTCAGGAGTTGGATTATTATTATTAGTCATATTTATTATTCAAATAGTAAGCTGGAAGATTACTTTGGCTGTCTCCAAACCTTGAAAATTATGATTAGGGAAAATCAGGGAATAGAGAAGGACTATTCTCATGAGTGTGTTTATAAGGTTATCCTTCTAATTAATGGCATTATATCAAAATCAAACCAAATGAGAACAGTGGTATATCCTCTGGAAATTGACGCTTATTTGTATGTTTTTTTAATCATTTCTATTACTAAATGTATCCCATATTTTAATATAATTTCCAAAGGAGCTTTTAATTAAAAATGGTGAATATTTTAAATATGTGGTGGGAAATATGTGGTCACAGGGTCCTTGGGGCTATAGGTGCAGCTCAGTGGTGGGTGAACCGGTAGTGGCAGCGATGGGAGGCTCCGCCCACCCACCCAGATGTCATAAAAAATGCTCTGTGCATGCGCAGAAGCGCAGCGCGCTCACAAAGTGAATGTGTGTGCTCGCGTGCTAACGATAACAAACTGGTAGCACCGGGATTTGAATCCCACTACTGGTGCAGCTACATTTATGTTAAATCCATGCCCTTCCTAGTTGTGAAGGTACCAGAGAGGCAACATGTAGGTGTACTGTATGTAATGATTTAGACCTCTCTGTGAGAGAAGGTATGTCCATAAGCTCTGAAAGAGGTAATGGTGTGTCCCTTTCTTAGAAGCCATTCTTGGATCCAGCCAAACTTGATCATTTTAGTTCATTCAAGTCATTGAGAAGATTATCGCCGGTTTGTCAGAATGGAATATAGGATCATCCGAGAATAGTTGTAATCTTAGACTCAGTTGATGCAAGATGGAGATATTTGTTCTCATCAACAGCAAATGCCCTTCCAAAACCTTTTGCCAGGTATATCATAGAATCATATAGGGCTGGAGGTCTGCCAGTCCAATTCCCTGCCTACGGCAGGATATTGCTTAGCAGTCTCTCTTTAAGCAAGAGCTTTGTAGGGAAGTTCTCAAGTCTTATGGAAGTATTCTTATATTGTACTTATTCTTAAGTAGTCTTATGTTTTCCATGTGGAAAAAAATATAGAATTAAGAAATAAGTTTCAGGCAGTAGGAAAACTTCATATAATATAAGATTTGGTTTCCTCTTGCCTCAGTTTGTTTTTGCCTGTCTGAGGTCTTTTGATTAGAAAGTTAAATTCTTATTTCTATTGAAGGAAGCATTTTGAATCCCTCAATTGTCATATTATTTAAGTAAACATTTATTTTATTGTATATACAATATAACAAGAATACGATATATAAAAGACTTAAATATTCCCCACTAAATATTCCATGAAGTAAAAACTGTTACATTTGATGCCCAGCAGAAGCAATAATCAGTAACCCAACTTGACAACTTTTCTTGGTCCGATACTGAGTAAATAAACGTTATCAATTCTTGGGTAAATAAACACACTGGGCAGCTGCTTGAAGAATAGGGTAGTTCATTCCATTGTGTAACATGGAGTATAGCAATCTAGGCACTTTAACTAGGATCTGCCAATATTTTTTTTTGGCTCCCAACACATGAACTTTTCTGTTATGTCTGCACCTCCCAAAGTTTTCTTTATTCACTCCTCCTAGTTACTGGAAGTTATATAACAAGAAACACTTGATTCCAGTTCACCAATTTTCTCCTTTATTTATTTGTAGTAAAATTGTTCAAATGTAAATGAAGACTAAATAATCTGGAAGATTAGTTTATGAATATTCTCATACAATCCCTTTCATACTTAGAACTCTTGCTTTCTAAAATAAATCCCTTCGCCTCAAAGTATTTCCTTTGAAAGAATATCAGCTTAGATGGAACTATAAATCCTATCTAAAGCTTAAAATAGCATACATTTTGAAAAGTGTTTCAGTAAAAATATTTCTTTTAAATATCTGCCACCTCGTAACAAAGGGGTTCAGCAGTTAAAGATGTTGAGCCCTGATTCAAGACCTGACTTCCCCACAACCCATCATGTCTACCTAACAGTTTGAAAGCATGCAAATGCGAGTAGATAAATAGGTACCACTTGGATGGGAAGGTAACAACATTCCCTGCTCTTTGGCATATAGTTATGCTGGCCACATGACCACAGAAAATGTCTTTGGACAATGCTGTCTCCATTGATTGAGAAACAGAGAAGAAAACCACCCCTTAGATACAACTGGACAGTAAAAATCTTTATCTTTATTTTTTACTCCTTATAACTTTTTTAATCCACCATGTTGTTTCTCACAATAGTCTACCAAGGGATACTTACAAGCAGGGAGGGAAATGTCTCTCTTCTATGCTTGTATTTCTACAACTCTTTTTTTTTTTTTTATTAAAGGGAATGGGTTTAACTGGATGCGGAGGATTTTTTGTGGTTAATTCTTTTTATTTGATGTAAGCTACTGGGAGTCAGCCTCTAAATCTCAGCCATAAATAAATTTACTTCCCCAAGCTGCAAACTTGAGTCTTCAAGGCTCATAGTTCTTGCAATACTTCTCTTCCAATAAATTATCCAATTCCCTTTTAAATCCACCCACATTAGTGGCTATCACCACATCTTGTGGTAATAAATAAATTTAAAAAACACTATACATTCTATGAAGAAGTTACTTCTTAGGTCTGTTCTAAAACTCCTGAGATCACTGGATAATCCCTGCTGCTAATTATTTATAAGAAGGAAAAAAAATGTCTCGTTTCTCCATGCCACACATACTTCTCAGTATTCAGGATTTTATTCCTTACCACCTCCCATTAAGAAAGCTCTCAAGGAAGGAAATCTAGAATATCTTTTCTTATTTATCTGTTTCCTTCTTTGAGAAAGTCAGGTATCCTATAACTTCTATAGTGGTGTGTGCATGTCAATATATGTTAGATTAGGTGAGAGCGGGCAATGCAGTGGCTCAGCAATTAAAACACTGGGTTTGTCATCTGGAAAGCCAACAGCCCAAGTTTGAGACCCAGGTTTGAGACCAGAGTGCTCACAACTGTTCTTGCCCCAGCTCCTACCAACCCAGCAGTATGAAATCCTGTAAAAGCAAGTAGGTAAATAGGTGCCATACCGCTATGCTGGCCACATGACCACAGAAATGAAAACGGAGATAAGCACCGCCCTCTGTAGTCAGCAATCTGCAGGGACTCCCTTAACTGAGGATGGCTATTTTTTATATCTTTATTTGTTGGTATATAGAGAGAGTTTTGAAGAAACGGGGACTGACATTTTATTTTTAGATGGTTTTACATTTAAAGTCTAGTTTTCAACTAGGAACTCAAAGTGTTGCCTATAGCAGAAACTTTCTCTTCATTTTGTCCTCCCAACTGTTCTGGGATGGCAGAAGTGGCTGAAATAGATGTTTTTCCAAATTCCCTCTTCAGTGGAAAATGAATAGAGGGTTTTGTACCCTGTATTTATTAAGTTCTCATTCAAGCACAGACTCAAAGTGAAACAAAAATTCTTTCTACATTTCTGGCTTTCCTTAAAAGCACTTCTGGAAAGGAAATGTCTCTGTTTCTCACGTACTCTTGGTTTAATTAATTCTTGGAAGAGAAAATGTATTATTTCAAATGAACTGCTTGTACATATGGAAGCTGCAACTGGAAATAACAAATGGAACAAGGTTGGAATAATCTGAACCAAATGTGGTTTTCCATGCCAAATTTGTATTTACAAAATAATACCCAGATGTGCATTTGTTCTTAGATTTTACATTTATCCATCCATATGAAACTTTGTTCTGCATGGTCTAGTAAAGCTCTACAAAAGTAATTGCAACAATAGAGTGGAAAGATGAGGTTATGTCTGCCTCATCTTGGAAAAAAAAAAACTCTAGCAATAGAGAACGGCCCTTAAGAAACTTCATTTAATACAGATGTCCCCTGATCCTCCTCCAGTTAGATTGCATTTGTTGCAATTGAATATATTTTATTTTTTGACTATTTTCATAAGACATCAAGTAGCTTCTTAGACAGATTCTAAAATGTATCCACCAAATTTGAAATATTCAGACAAAAATCTTTGGCATCCAAGCGAAGAAAAAGGTGTGTGGTCCCATCCTCCTTTTCCTGACACTTTATGATTCATTTTCTGGCTTATATGAAATTAGAATTCCTCATGGCTTTTAAACTAGAAAATTTAGGCTTAACATCAGTTAACAAATCAAGATATTTACAGGAAAGAAAACTGGTTTACCCATACTATTAATAACATTTCAAAGTGAAGCATTATGGAAGGACTAGGGATTAGCGCTTGGTTTCTGGGTTTTGTTCAATTTACTAAACCACATCTGAGGGTTGACCAAGGCAATCCATTAAGGTTTTATTTTGCTAATATTAAGGATGTGGATATCACGAATAAACATTGGGTAATTCCACTGGATTATTATGCCATGCCTTATAGCATTCAGTGCTTTAAACAAGCAAAATGGTAGGGTTTTTTTTTTGTGAATGGCTTTCCTATTTTAATAATAATGATAGCATTAAAATGTTTGCTTCATGCAGCTACATTGTTTTTCACACACATTTTCTTGCTCGTGCTAATCTACATTCCATAGGTATGTCACTTTTGAAGAGAATGTATAACTGACTGGGATTGTCTCTTCTCAGTTGCTGCAGGCACAAATTATGCAGTCCGCTGCATTTATACTCCATCCACCTCATCCAGGAGCTCAAAAAAGATGCACAGTTTTCTTTCTTTTCCTTTTTTCCTTCCCTTCCACTCTTTAAAGAATCACAATAAGGTAGTTTAGTCTGAGAGATATTGACTGGCTCCAAAGTACACAATGAATGTGGGTTGTACTTTCAGCAGTCTAACCACACTGTAGAGTCGAGTAGTGAGCCCAAGAGACTAAAGGATAATATCACTCATCTATAACGTGAGTTATGTGTGAATCAATGCTCACCCCTCCTCTCCCCATCATCACTTAGACTTATTATTGGACTTATCACTGTAAATATCCTGAAACTGGTTACAGTAGTTCTCTAACAGTATAAATAATAGCTTGCTTTTATTTGAACCAGATATGTGATTCAAGTATTTTTTTTCACAAAACGTTACTGAATTTAAAAAGAATATAAAGTACAAAAAAGAAAGTTGCAAAGACAAAATTGGGAAGCAGGGAAAAAACAACAGTGGGGGAAGGGTGTAGATAAGAAGGGGGAAATGGTATAGAAAAGAATAAGTTCTGATTTTCTTTGGTACATGCATGAAATACAATGATCCTTTGAACTATAGAAAACCATAGCATACAGAGCTTCTGTGGTTATAAGCAGTTCTAGTCATCAGATCCCAAGGTTAAAGTTTCATTTCTTTCAGCTTTGAGGAAAAAGACCAAAAGTGGTTTCCAAGAAGAAACAAAGCTAGATAAAGTATTTTCTTTCGACCAAATAGTCAGTTTCATCTTCTTCACCAACTCCATTAACTTCATCTATTCTTCCATTGTTGATATTCCATTGTTGATATTTGGGAATCGTTTCATTGTTGTATTTAAAGAAGCCTTGCTGCTGTTATCCTGTGTAAGAAAAGAATCTCATGTTTTTTGTTTTGATCATTTTGTGTGTCCATCAAATGTAGAACAAAACACTCTGGTTTCAATTATGCATTCAATTTTAGAATTCTCTGAATTTACACACACACACACACGATCCCAGTATTTCTTAGCTTTCTTACAAGTAAACTTCCAAGTATTTTTTAATTTGAAACATGAGAATTTGTTTTGGAAAATGGAATAAATCCTTGATATCATTACCTCTCTTTTCCTAGATCCCAATGAATTTGACAGGATATTGGAACCTCTGGATGTAAAGAGTAAAAAAATTCATGTTGTGGACAGTGGACTTACTTTTAATTTGCCATATCCACTTATCTTAAGACCTCAGCGAGGAGTTGATCTTATTATCTCGTTTGATTTTTCTGCTCGCCCCAGTGATTCTAGTCCTCCTTTTAAGGTGAGTAACCTAGGGCAGTTATGGACCTGAATTGACAACCTACTTACTCTAGATTTTAAGTTTGTAAGTCTTCCAACAAGTTCTGAGTAGTGGCTTAGAGGTTGGACCAGGTTCAAGAAAGATCAATATTAGAGCTCCCAATATTAGAAGTGCCCCTCCCACCCATTGTGGGTGGGAGGGGCAGATATGGTGGTAGCAGGGGGCCATATCATGTTTCAGGAGTGCGCACTCGCTGTTTGCGAACGATTGTGCACTCAGGTCCCCAATGCATCCCTCGTTCCCCGGGTTGCACAAATCCTCAGGGCCTGATGTTGTGCAACGCCAGGTCCATGATAAACAAAGCCCCCCTCATTTACGACCTTGTTCAAAAGGGGGGAGTTGACCTGGCGGGTATTACAGAGACCTGGTTGGGCTGGGAGGGGGGGGTTTTCCCTCATTGAAATGTGCCCACCAGGCTTCCACGCATTCCATCAGCCAAGGGCTCAGGGTAGGGGCGGGGTGGTGGTGGCTATTATAAAGGAAAGTCTTTGTCCGTGGGAGGCCACTGTACCTCAGATAGCCGGATGTGAGTCCTTCCTTATGAAATGGGGTCGTGGGGTGCAGATGGGCTTGCTGATTGAGTACCTGGCTCCCTGCCATGTAGCAGCGGCCCTGCCCGAGCTGCTCAATGTAATAGCCGGGGTGGCGGTGGATACCCCCAGACTTATGGTCATGGGGGATTTCAACCTGCCATCTGTCGGTGAAACGTCAGAGGCAGCCTGGGAGTTCATGGCTTCCATGATGGCCATGGACCTGACCCAGTTAGTTCAAGACCCTACTCACATGGAGGGACACACTCTGGACTTGATTTTTGTCTCTGGTCAGTGGCTGAATGATCTAGAAACAGGAGATATAGCCATCAAGCCCTTGTCATGGTCAGATCATTCACTCCTTCGACTAGACTTTTGAGCCGCTATCCTCCGCTGCAGGGAGACGGAATCAACTAGGTGGTTCCGTCCCAGGCGCCTGATGGATCCGGATAAGTTCCTGACGGAGCTTGGGCCATTCCCTGAGACTCTGGCTCATGACTCGACTGAAGAACTGGTGGCCACCTGGGATAGGGCGGCCGCTGGAGCTTTAGATCGTGTCATGCCTTTGCGGCCTCTGACCTGGTGCCGATCCCAATTGGCTCCCTGGTTTTCCGAGGAGCTGAGGGAGATGAAGCACAGGAAAAGATGCCTGGAGAGCCATTGGAAGGCCAGCCGTTCCGAATCTGACCGAACACTGGTGAGGTCTCCTATTAAGATCTACCTAGTGGCGATAAGAGCGGCAAAATCTAATTATTTTTCCGCTCTTGTTGTGTCTGCAGATAACTGCCCAGCTGCCCTGTTTAGGGTGACCTGCTTCGTATTTCATTTGGGAGCGCGGGAAGATCCCTTGCAGAGTAGGGCTGAGGATTTTGTGCAGTACCTACATGATAAAATTGTTCAGATTCGGGAAGGCTTGGACTCTGACTGGGTAGGTTCAGATGGGGTGATGGAGGTGGGTCTTGAGAGTGTTATCTGGGAGGAGTTTGACCATGTGACTCCTGAGGATGTGGACAGGATTCTGGGTAGACTTAGTGCAGTCACATGTTTATTGGACTCCTGGTTGGTGCTGGCCTCCCAGGCAGTCACATGAGGCTGGCTCCAGGTGATTATTAACGCTTCTTGGAATGAGGGTTTCTTCCCCTCCGCCTTGAAAGAGGTGGTGGTGAGGCTCCTCCTCAAGAAGCCTTCCCTGTACCCGGCTGTATTAGCGAACTATCGTCCAGTCTCCAACCTTTGCTTTGTGGCGAAGGTTGTTGAGAGTGTGGTGGTGCGACAACTTCCCCAGTACCTGGATGAAGCTGTCTATCTAGATCTGTACCAGTCGGGCTTCAGGCCAGGGTACAGCACGGAAACGGCATTCGTCACATTGGTTGATGATCTCTGGAGGGCTCGGGACAGGGGTTGTTCCTCTGTCCTGGTCCTATTAGATCTCTCAGCAGCTTTTGATACCATCAACCATGGTATCATGCTGCGCCGGCTGGTGGGGTTAGGAGTGGGGGGCACCGTGTTGCGGTGGTTCTCCTTCCTCTATGACCGTATGCAGTCTGTGTTGGCAGGGGGACAGAGGTTGACCTCAAGGTGCCTTGTTTGTGGGGTGCCGCAAGGGTTGGTCCTCTCGCCCCTCCTGTTCAACATTTATGTGAAGCTGCTGGGTGAGATCATCCGTGGTTTTGGGGTGAAGTTCCATCAATACGCTGATGATACTCAGCTGTACATCTCCACCCCAGACCACCCCAATGATGCCCTTGATGTGATGTCCCGGTGCCTGGAGGCCGTGCGGATCTGGATGGGGAGAAACGAGCTCAGACTCAATCCCTCCAAGACCGAGTGGCTGTGGTTTCCGGCGTCCCATTATAGCCAGCTGGTTCCATCGCTGACTATTGGGGGGGAGATTTTGGCCCCCTCAGAGAGGGCTCGCAACTTGGGTGTCCTCCTGGATGCACGGCTGTCTCTAGAAGAACATGTGACGCTGTGGCCAGGGGGGCTTTTTATCAGGTTTGCCTGATTCACCAGTTGCGTCCCTTTCTGGATCGGGACTCCTTGTGCACGGTCACTCATGCCCTTGTCACTTCCCGCCTGGACTACTGTAATGATCTCTACATGGGGGTCCCTTTGAAGAGCACTTGGAGGCTCCAACTGGTCCAGAATGCGGCTGCGCGGGTGATTATGGGAGCGACACGGCACAGCCATGTAACACCTCTCTTGCGCGAGCTGCACTGGCTCCTGGTGGTCTTCCGGGTACGATTCAAGGTGCTGGTTACCATCTTTAAAGCGCTCCATGGCTTAGGACCTGGGTACTTACGAGATCGCCTTCTGCCACCGATAGCCTTCCACTGGCCAATACGCTCCTACAGAGAGGGACTCCTTAGGGTGTCGTTGGTCAAACAATGTCAACTGGCGACCCCCAGGGGGAGAGTCTTCTTGGTGGGGGCACCTGCCCTCTGGAATGAATTGACCCCGGAGATACGTATGATCCCTGACCTATGCACCTTTCGCCGTGCCCTCAAGACATTATTGTTTCAACAAGCAGGGCTGGTTTACACATGAATTTTAAGGTTTGTTTTAGTTTTTAATAATATTGGGGCCAAATTATTTAGTATGTTTTAAAACTGTTTTTAAATTTTATGGATATATGTGTTTTATTGTTGGCTGTGCACTGCCCTGAGTCCCTCGGGAGAAGGGTGGTATAAAAATTTAAATAAATAATAAATAAATAAATAAATTAAATAAATAAATAAATAAATAAATAAAGCTATATAAACCTGAAGTAGTCAGACTTGTTCAGCTCAATCCTATCTCACAGAAAGGAGGGGATAAAAGATGAGGTAGGTCAGTTGTAAATAGACTGAACATAAATTTTATTATATATTTATGATGTAGATATTACATTTAACAAAAAGAATGGTAAATACTGGGGAGAAAATATCCTCTGATTGGACATTTTCTAATCAAGCAAAAATCATCGTCAACAGACTCTTCTATGGTTATTTAGCTACAGTATAGATTGGAAACTAGATCTGCTCTAAGGACTAGATACAATTCTACCCTTGACCAAAGAGGTTTGATAATATTTGGAGGGTTACTTTTTTGTGTGCAGGAAATTACTTATTCTAGCCATTTGGGAGAAACTAACTTCCACTAGCAGAAGTCTTTTATTGTCCTGTGGAATGATTGCAAGGATAGCTTAGCCAAGTCACCCTCCATGGAATAAGTCCAAAGGAGTGAAACACAAAACAGATTTCTCTGCTTTATATTGTGTCCTCATCTGTCCTACATATTTATTCCCATCTGAGAAAAATGTGGGTGGGCTGAAACTCAACATCTGCTCCAACTAGAATATCTTAAACAATGGTTGTGCCTAAACTTGGCCATTTCATGCCATACCCCTTTGGAAAATGTACCGTTCAGAGATTTTGTTGAGTATACAACTATGCGTGTGGCTTATTTGACACACTGAAAGAAGTAAATTCTCATTTCATTTATTGTGCTGTAAATATGACTTCGTAATACTACCAGGAAAAATATCAGATAGAGATAACATTATACATTTGGGGAAATATTTGGCACATTGATCATACAATAGACACTTGAGAATAATGTCATGGCTTTTGGGAAACATGGAAAAAAAATAGAAATTGAGCCATAAGTGTCAGCATAATTTGTAGCATTACATGAAACTGCCTTTATGACGCAGGAAATGTTATGACCCTCTTGTTTTATAGAGATCCACCCTTTTATATTCAATTAAATGTTACATTTATAATTGCAACCATACCAAACTCATTGGGTAGTGTTTCTCACAAAAAGCTACTGGCGACCTAATAATACTACTAATAAACTGAAATGTGGGATTTTATATAGTAACATTCTCAAACGTTGCTGTTTGAAAGCTTGGTTTATGCTTTTATACTTCCTGTTCTATGGACACCATGTTTTCCGCAGGGAGGGAAAAAGAAATAGGATTCTCTCTATTATTCTTGTAGTTTGAAGAGTACCACCACAATTCTGCCCTTTTATTAGGATCTTGAAAAGCAATAAAGTCTAACATTTATTTTATCTAACAGCTAATCACAAACAGATGTTGAAGGGCCATCCAATATTGCACCAAATGATCATTATTTAGAATATGATATTCTTCAGTTTCCACAGAGTGTATTAAGAGATTCAGCTGTTGAACAGATACTGGGGTTTTTATTTTTTACTAACATGAGGAAGAAGAGAGAGAGAGAGAGAGAGAGAGAGAGAGAGAGAGAGAGAGAGAGAGAGAGAGAGAGAGATCATTATATCTGCTATTCATAGAACATATTTTATTAACAAATAAAACATTTAAGCAGTCATGATTTTCTTCTAATAGAAAGGAAGTATGAGATGAGATTGTAGTGTTCTGAGGCAGAACCATCTTACACTGTATTGTAAGGTTTTTTTCTCTAACTCTGTTTTTTTCAAAGTTCAAATAATTAAATGAGTGCCAAAAGAATAAACAAGATTACATTTTTATTGCATTTTCCCTATTTAATGTTCTCTTAACTCTTAACTGAAGCAAAGAAATAAGTGATATCATTATGGCAGGAAATAAGGTATTTCCTTTACCAGAAGAAAAATATATTGAAATCAAGAGAAAGCTACAATTTTAATGGTATTTTACACTCATTGTGCCTCTTCACAACAAAAGATTGGTGCAAAGTACATGTTTAAACAGTGTTGAACAGAAATGCCTATATTTGATTTGAATATAGAAGTATCACATATGAGCTATATTTCTGATAATTTTCCTATGAAAGGGGATGAACCACTAGAAGCTCAAAAAAGTAATAGAAATAAAAACAATGACAGTGTCTCTTCATCATCTTTAAAAAATTAAGCACTTGTCTTCACAATTATATTTAGATGACAGTTCCTTAATTTTGGCTTTTACATCTTTCCTTTGACATGATAACTGAAGGAAATGATGTTATTGCCAACCTGCAAGAGTTGATGCTATTTTGATTTCCAGCTTTTCTATAGTGAGAAATTATTATAAGCTCCTAAAAACAGGAAGTCTACAGATAGAATATGAAAATTGTTGTTAACAAAATGTCTTTTCATGCTGTTTGTTCTGTTTCTCTAACATATGTTACTATTAGAATTTTACATTGCAATAAAGATATAAAAACAGAACAGTAGAATAAGAAAAAAAAGGAAATAAAAAAAGAAAAGAACTGAAAAAAGAAAGAAAACATAGAATTTTGAGTTCCACCCTTCTTTCTATTGAGTAATTGCCATCTTACTCTTTCTCCTCCTCTTTCCCCTTTCTAATCCCCACATCCATAAATTAGTCTTTTCTTAGTCCATATAAAAAGTATATAAAAACTTAGTCCAGTCTTTAAAAATAATCTTTTATCATTTTTTTGCCTGACCAACTTGATCAGCTTTGCCATTTCTATGAACTCCATTTATCCATTCCTCTATTGTGGGTATTCATGCTATCTGTTTTCTGTGGTTTTGTAGTTTTGGAGATATGGGAATATGTTTTGTAATCTGCAATGGCATGTGCAGGGTGACTTTGTTTTGAATGAGAAAGGGTGCAGTATGTGATTTCCAGTTTCCAAAAACGGAACTAAAGCAATTGTTTGTCCTCTGGGTAGAATAATGTGGTATGTACGGGTACATCTTGCCCAGCTGAGAAATCCATGTGATGAAAAGGATTAAACATTATCACTTAGTGCAATGTGAAATCCGAACCATTATTTTGCAATGAAGTTTTTACTTTGTATTGTCATTTTATGGGTTAGAAATATTTGCTTCTAATGATTTTAATGTTTTTATGTTGTAAGCTGCCCAGAGTCACTTCGAAACCAGATGGGTGGCAAATAAATTCAATTAATAATTTAAAAAATAAATAATAAAATAATAGAAGACTATATGTCTATGGAGATTGTCAGTTATCCGAGTCATGGTTGGCTTGAAGGGACTTTTTCAAAAGGCAACTGGACTTTGTTTTTCTTGGAAGATGTTTTGCTTCTCATCCAAGAAGCTTGTTCAGTTCTAAATGAATGGCGGAGGATGGTTGTGATGTGCATCTTTCCATCTTCCAACATTCAGTCAGAACAATAGAAGACTATTCTCCTTTCTCTCAATTATGCATGATTGTATCAGTTTGTCCTTTCTTGTGTTCCTTTATATGATGTCTGTGTCTTGAAAAAATATGACTTTCTTTCTAGGAAATTTTACTTGCTGAAAAATGGGCCAAAATGAACAACCTTCCTTTCCCGAAAATAGACCCAAATGTGTTTGATCGTGAAGGATTAAAAGAGTGTTATGTCTTCAAGCCCAAAAATCCTGCATCTGAAATAGATTGTCCCACGATTATTCATTTTGTTTTGGCCAATATTAACTTCAGAAATTATAAAGCACCAGGTCAGTGCCAGAAAAGCATCATTACCACAAAAAATAAACCTAACAATCAGTTTCGTGTAAGATAAACCTTGCTCTATACAGATTTATGCTCTTTTATTTTATTTTTTAACACTGAATTTACTCTCTTTTTCTGTCTTTCTTTTTGGGAAAGGGAGGTAGGAATATCTTTGCAACAGCTGTTTCTGTTTCAAACACATTAAAATATATATCCATTGTCTACACAACGGATGATGAATTTCAAATATAAGAAATTACTCCTTAGCTTATCAGTTTATTTAGATCAGATGGGCAATGTAATGTAAATAAAGTCACATTTTTGCCAACAATGCAATTGCACTCTAGATTTGGATTTCTTGCATGTTTGAGGAACAATTTAAAAACAATCCTTCATTCGCGAGAATCTTAAGACAATAAAAAAAAAACTTGTCCCAAAAAATAGTCCAATCACTTATGGCATTATGTGACTACATAACCAATTATCTCTGGTTTTCACACACACTCCAAATTTTGTACAGGTAGTCCTCTACTTAAAACCATAATTGAGCCCAAATTTTCCTTTGCTAAGCAAGAGAGTTGTTAAGTGAGTTGTGCCTCAGTTTTCGATCTTTTCTGCCACAGTTTGTTAAATTGCTATAATTGTTAAGCAAATTACTGAAATTGTTAAGTGAGTCTGGCTTCCCCCATTGACTTTGCTTGTTGGAAGCCAGCTGGAAAGGTTACAAAAGATGATGACATGACCCCAGGACACTGCAACTGTCATAAATACATACCAATTGTCAAGCACCCGAATTTTGATCACGTGACCATAAGGATGCTGCAACATTTCTCAGTGTGAAAACCCAACAGTCATTAAATAAATGGTTGTAAGTCAAGGACTACCTATATCCGTGATGGTGAATCTATGGCACGGGTGCCACAGGTGGCACATGGAGCCATATCTGTGGGCACACGAGCATTGCCCTAGCTTAGCTCCAGTGCATATGCGCGTGCCGGCCAGCTGATTTTCAGGCCTCCCGGGCCCACTGGAAGTCAGGAAATGGGCTGTTTCCAGTTTCTGGAGGGCCTCCGGGTGGGTGGGGAAGGCTGTTTTCACCCTCTCCAGGCTCCTAGAAAGTCTTTGGAGCCTGAGGAAGGCGAAAAAACAGGCCTACTGGGCCCACCGTGCCATCGCATGCCAAAAGCAGGGGGAGCATGGGGGGGCACGCACACATGCATGATAGCAGGGCGCATTGAATTATGGGTGTGGGCACGTGCGCATATGAGCCCCCTGTGCTACCCCGGCTTTTGGCATGTGACGGCAAAAAGGTTAGCCATCACTGACCTATATGGTATCCAGCTGTAAAAATATTGGTCAGTTTTTGATATAGCTTGTATAGTCTATGCCAACTTTGTCAAGCTTTGTACACCAGAAGTTAAAATCTACAGGCAACTGATTTGGATTAATATATCATTATTTTACATGGATTTTCTTTACCTTTTTAAGATAATTTTTATATTCTTGATATTCAGTTGTTATTTCATTCTATCTCTTTATGATCTTTGGAGCAAACGTGTATGGCATCTTATAAGATTCTGAAACCAATAAGCCAAAATTCCATTTCAGACAGTAGCAAAGGTTAAATAAGATTCATTAATGTTTCACTGACTTTGCTGAAACCATTGCTTATTCTTGGTAGCACTCTCAGTGTGCCTAGGAATTTAAAGAATGAAAGGAGGAGGAGCTTGCAAGGGAAATTCACAGTTATTAAACACTCAATTGCGTGCAATCTATACCCATCTGCTGAATTATTTGGTCTTAAGATATCTTTTACTTTGCTGTCTAATGATAGGTGTTCCAAGAGAAACTCAAGAAGAGAAAGACTTCGCTGACTTTGATATTTTTGATGATCCTGACTCACCATTCTCCACCTTCAACTTCCAGTATTCAAATGAGGCTTTCAACAGGTTGCACGATCTGATGGAGTTCAATACCCTTAACAACTTAGATGTATGTATAATATACAAGGGAATTTTTAGATGCTCTGTTGAATTCAATGATTCGTATATCTACCATTTAAGGGTTCTTTCTTCTATCTTGATAATTGTTATTAATTTCTAGATAATTCCTTTTCACTTTCAAAACCAGAAAGAAAATGGGTCCAGATAACATAAAATAAAAATGTATATGTTAAATAACGCAGCCAATGATCCTTCTGCTATACCTTACTTGTATATAGTGGGTCCAATTTTGAACATCAGGAAAAAAAACACCCAGTTTCCATATTATTATTTGGAGAGCAAGGGATGGAAAAAGAAAATTATTAAACATAGACAGATGACAATACAATAAATGATCACTGAAGCTGTTGGGCAATGCCAGCGCAATAGGTTTATTGGGCAAAAGTAACAATTTCCTCAATTATGGGAGATAAGGAAGAGTATGTTAATGTCCATACTTCTGCCTTGAGTTCTGCAAACAAAGCTTGGGAAAAACCAAGATTCCTGTTGCTGCTTTGAAGTGCTTTCTGCTTTAGAGTTCCACTGATTCTTGTCCTGCAGAGAGTTACACCTATTATTTCTTCAGCAGTTTGGAAAAGTAGATGAGTAGACAGAAATGATGTCTACTTTTAAATAATTGGCAGCTCTTTTATTCAGTGAGAGCATAGTACAGAATAAATTATTTATATATCTATATCTATATCTATATCTATATCTATCTATCTATCTATCTATCTATCTATCTATCTATCTATCTATCTATATCCTTCTTTGTTTGCTTTCAGTAATCTAGGCTAGGATTTAAGAAATAATTATTTAAACAAGAAAATCCTTCTATATTCCTTGCAAATCTATAAATTGTAGATAAATGAGGCGTTGATTTTTTTTTTATAGAAAGATGTTCAGCAACATATATTTAAATGGGGATGATCTTAATTCTTATATCTTTGCTTTCTTCTAAAAAGCAGCAGGCAAAAACCTTGGACTGGCTTTATATTGATTCCTTCTTAATATGACTATCACCCCAAACTGTGAATGTTCCTATTTCAGAATGATGCAGACATATTCTTAGGGCTAATATTATCTTGGCATTAAGGCAGGGGTGAAATCCAGCAGGTTCTGACAGGTTCTGGAGAACCAGTAGCAGAAATTTTGAGTAGTTCAGAGAACCGGCAAATACCACCTCTGGTTGGCCCCAGAGTGGGGTGGGAATGGAGATTTTGCAATATCCTTCTCCCAGGAGTGGGGAGAGAATGGGGTCCCCTGGAATGGAGTGGGAATGGAGATTTTGCAGTATCCTTCCCCTGCCATGCCCACCATGCCACGCCCACCAAGCCACATCACGCCCATCAAACCACGCCCACAGAACCGGTAGTAAAAAAAATTGAATTTCACCACTGCATTAAGGAAACATAATTGTCATCTCAACCTGGTTCGCTCTAAATGCATTAGACCTTAATTCCAATAGTCTCCAATCAGCCTACACATGGTCTTTGTGGACTGGGACTGGATTTCTCTTGAGGCTGAAAGCATTTCCCCTAAGCATTCCTATGGGAGGAGTATCTATGGAGATTCTCAGTCATCCAGGTCATAGTTTTCCCAAAGGTGTTTTTTTCAAGAGGCAACTGGACTTTCTTGTTTTTCTTTGAAGACGTTTTGCTTCTTATCCAAGAAGCTTCTTCAACTCTAACTGGATGGTGGGGAAGGATTTATACTCCTTGCACACAGTTGGTCATTTGCATTCTTTTAGAGAATTGTTGAGGCCACCTGGAGCTTTATCTGTGTCCTCAGGGTCACCTGACCAGTGCAAATGGGTGTGGAGTCTCCTTGTAACTGCTGAAAGGACTGTGTTGTAGACTAGAGATAGATGATGTTGTATCGATCTTCTTGGATGAGAAATAAAACGTCCTCAAAGAAAAACAAGAAAATCCAGTTACCTATGGGAGTAGTAATTGGCAACAATTTTGGAATGCAGTGCCTATGCGCCACTCAGCCCCTCCCATATGATAATGCAATTTATTGTGGATTTGCTGTTTAAGGATTGGACAAAATTCCAAATCCAGGCTCAGTGTGCTTCTCCTTTCTTATTTGCTGTAGAAGGTACAGTCAAGCATGTATCAAAATATTTTTAGATTGCATTCTAAAGTTGTTCACTATTCCAAATGCAATGAAGCCTTCTTTTACTACATCTTGATGCAATAGACTTCCCAGGCAGCACATCAACTTTCTGCTATTTGCTTAATGATGCCATCATGCAAATAAGCATAATTTATATCATTTGATTATGACTTCATCGTATTTTGTTTACATAGGCAAACATAAATATTCAAATTATGCAAATCTCTGTGATGCCTGTACTCCTCCTAGGTTCTTTCCCTAACTTAATCCATTCAGATGAGGTTTCATTTGTAAATTTCTAAAAGCACCTTGTTTTTCCTTGCTCTAACCTTACTTTCTCATTATTACTTTAATTTCAGAAATCCATTTTGTAGGCTTAAGTCAGTTCTGGCCATGAATTTACCTGTTAAGCTTTATTAACAAGTAGAGCTTCTAATTAATGCATATTGGGCAAAATTGCATGGTGAACTCCTTCTACAGAATGCAGAAAGATATAACTTTGTTTATGAAAAAGCAGAAAATTTGCTAATGTTTCACTGAAGAGGAAAAGGAAGGCACATGACTTCCATTTGCATAGACAATGACATTTTTGTTACATTTAACATTTTGTAACCCACCCTCCCTTCCCCATAGAAATTCCACATATGGACATGTTGATGCATGTTCAATACAAGGGAAATTTATCTATTTGTTAATTAAATTTATATGCTGCCAATCTCATGGTTTCAGGCAACTCTGAGCAATAGAAGTTGATTTGAAGGTCTCTTTCACAAAACAGAAAAATTGAGGAATGATTAGATGGAAAAGCTGGGAAACTTAGTTTATGGTTGTGCTCCTGGACAAAATCACAGTCTTTATATGTAAAATACAGTTGAAGGGGTTTTTTTGCTAGACAGTTTAGTAATTACTAACATTACTTTTTCTGCAAAAGTTGGAACTGTTGGGTATATTATGATTAAAAGATGCCATCTAGTGGTTAAATTTCATTCTCCATTAAAAAAAACACACTGTGTACAAATTAAAAACAAAAAGCATAAATTATAAAATCGTACATCATGATTGTCCATGATAATATTTTCATCCAGGTCTTTGCTATTGCATACATTCACCTTTCAAATAATCTCCTTAGCCAAAAGTAATTCTAACTGAAAATGGAGTCCCAGATATTAAACTATGAACATAATGTCTGAAAGAAGGGAAAAATGCCCCCAAAGGATATACAAGATCAGTGCATATATTATCTTGTCCATACCTTGGTGGAATAAGTCCAGCCTTCACTTGCATTAAAGATATGTGAAGGAATTTTTGCTGCTGCTGCTGTGTTTATGCACTTATGAAATTGTGCTATTAACTTTGGATCGTGGCTAGAATCTGTCATCTTTCTGGTATCACAGTATATATTAGAAAATGCCTTCCTCTTTTTTATTTCAGAAAGTAGAAGATTGCAGCAATTTATACATAGAGAGAGAGGAAGGGAGGGAGAGGGGGGGGCTTATGCACACTTGGGCGTGTGCATAAACTCTTTAGGACTCTCTTGTGTTTCACATTCAAAGACTCAAAAAGGAATTTTGGATTATTCATGTGCTGTAATACATGTATGGAAAATGTATGTGTGTTTCTTTATATGCGTATAAACAAATATACACAAAGAGAACTGGATCATTATATTTCCATCAGAAACTATTTCTTTAATGTGATTGATCTTTTATTCGTTTAGTGTAAAAAGTATACAGTGCAAATCTGATAGATACCGTGTTTCACCAAAAATAAGACCCAACTGGAAAATAAATCCTAGCATGATTTTTCAGGATGCTTGTAATATAAGCCCTACCCCCAAAATAAGCCCCAGTTAAGATCGTCAGCCAGACAGACACATTTAGTACGGTATTTCCTCAAAAATAAGACATAACTGGAAATTAAGCCCTAATGCATCTTTTGAATCAAGAAAATAATATAAGACCTGATCTTATTTTGGGGAAAACATAGTACCTCTTTAAAGGAAGGTTCCACTGAGATTAATGGAACATATTCCTCTGTAAGCAGGCAGAGCATATATGGCAGCAAATTTAGATACTTTTTAAAAGGTTTTATCCTGTGAAGAAAAGGAAATTACAAAACAGAACAACATTATATCCTTTGTTTGATACTGATACTTGTATAATTAGACAACAGAAAATGCAGGGTATTCTACTTTTACCACTAGTACAGTTTTGATGCTGTTTTTGCTTCTTTCTTCACAGGTAATCAAAGAAGTGATAACAGACAGTATTGAGTATAGAAGGCAGAACCCATCACGCTGTTCTGTATCACTCAGCAATGTTGAAGCAAGGAGATACTTCAACAAAGCTAAAAGCAATAACCACACATAAGGATCAATACGAATTTTGCTACTTAGAGCCAAGGATTGTTGCATTGATCAAATAGACTATATGCAGAAAAGAATCCTCTGGGAATGGATCATTACAAAATAAAGGAATTCAATTGCATCCATGATGATGATGATGATGATGATGATGATGAAAATGATAGCAGGTTTATTTTCAGCTAGAAACCTAATAACACGTACAGTATAAATCCAAAATAAGACATAAAGGAAGAAGGAGAAAAAAGGACAAAGTAGAATACTTAACACAATAGAATTCATAAGCATCATAGTAGATAATAATGGTAAAATAAAGTAAAATTTAAAAAATTGGTTCAACTGGTTTTTTTTCAGATTATATTAATCTTCTGACCCGGTTATTCTTGTATATTTCTCCTCATTCCTTTAAAGGACCCAGTTTGTGGGGGCAATAAGCTGACTTTGTATAAAATATACAAAAGAATGAAGGCTATTGCTTAACACATTGTAAGCTGCCCTGAGTCTCCGGAGAAGGGCGGCATATAAATCAAATTAAAAAAACAAAAAAAAAACACTTCTACACTTAAGGTTCCCCTGAAATATATTGATTTATTTAACATGTTTGAAGTTGTACAGTAATCTTAGCGTACTTAGAGGCTGAGTTGAGGAACTGTTATTTTAAGAATACAGTACTCTCATTTTTGATGTCAATACTCTGTGGTTGTTTGAATGCTGTATTTTAAGTAAATTGTTTCATGAAGGTTTGTTCTTCCCAATTATATAAAAATGTTTGTATCACTGTGAGATGAGTGTTAAAAATCTAAACCTATCTCCACCATCCATTCATTTAACAACATCAAAAACAAAATAAGGTGGATATTAATATATAGCTTGGTTTTTATTTTGTTGTTGTTGAATTTTTATATAATTGAACATAGTAGACTCTTGACTTAGTTTAATTTAGTTAAAGGACAGGGACTTTTTTTAAAAAAAGTGTTTATTTCTTTTTAAGTAAAGTTGTACATTCTATAAAGGAACTTAAACTATTCAAACAAAGAGTGGCTTCCTTTCCCAGGTATGGACGTAGTTACAATTATTTATATTGCCAATTGAGCCTTAAAATATCGGAAACCATTCTGCATAAAAGTTTTTTTTTTGCAAACCTAGTTATTTTTAAACACTATAGATTCCTTTCTTCTTCTATCACACTCCTGTCCTATGCAACCATCTGTCATTATTGCAATCTGCGTAATTCTAAATCACAATGGGGGATTCTTTTGTTTTTCTTTTTAGCATAACTTGATCCATGAATCTATGCCTTACGATAAAAGAATATGTCAGCCTGTTATGGCTTGCTAAATACACAATACACAGTACCCCCAATTTGGTATTGTGTATGAGCCACACTATGAAATCATAATTCTATATTTATTTATTTAATTAATGGAATGTGTGAGATATTTCAGAGCCAAACTATAGCCAGTCCTTCCCAGATCATGCTCCTATCCTTTCTCTTAGTTCTTTGGTGTATATAGTTATCTTCCCATCCAAGTAACAAACAGGAATATAGAGATGTGCCCTTTGGCAGAACAATGTTGCTGTTCATGAAAAGACTGCACCATCTGTTTTACTGTGTTTCCCCAAAAATAAGACCCTGTCGTATATTTTTTTGAATCCTGAAATAAGTACTTGGCCTTATTGCCATGAGCTCAAAAGCCCAATTGGGTTAATTATCAGGGGATGTCTTATTTGGGGGGAAACAGGGTAGTTATGGAGTTGCCTTTTCAAACAAAACAGAAAATCCCTTTATATTTTCCTTGCTGGTTTGTGCTTATGATTGTAAATCTTTACAAGATGGGCTATGCTACTGCTTGGTACCTGAATAATTAAATCTGGATGAGCAACTCAGTCCAGCACTCAGGAAAAAAATACAGATTAAATGATGAAAAAATGACACTGAGTTGAGCAGGTATAAAAATTCAATACATAAATAAAATGCTGATGGGTATTTTTTAGCGTGGGTTTGTACCTTAAATCAACTTTTGATTTCTAGTGAATGCCTGGATAACTCCCTGCAGGAGTTGGGAAGGTTTTTCCATTGGCCATTGTCTTCTTAGGGCTGAGAGTGACTTGCCTAAAATCCCTCAAATATTGACTTCATGTTGAAGATGGGATTAAAACTGATGACATTCCAATTTCTAAACTGGTCTCTTAAACATCTCAAATAGGTTAAAGACCAAACTATATCCACTGAACCAGAAATGTAATCCAATATGTAATTATTCATCTTGTATGCACTACTCCTTGCTGAGAAATCTAAAAATCTGTTCAGAGTTAATTTGTCCCTATTTCTTCTTTGCTTCAGGCACCAAAGAGCACCAATTGACTCCCCACAAGAGCCTTTACTTCCCTTCTGACTTCCCTTAATAATTTTTTTGGCACCTCCCTTCCTACACAAAAGAGAATTTTAAACCCTTACGATGACCAGACATATGTACCTGCAATGACATTTTTGCTGTCTAACGTGTATTGTTCAAGTGCCGGGAAGATGAGAAGTTACAGTAACTGCATTGCTTTTGACTGGAATATTGTGAAGTGATCTCATATTTGGCCAATATACATTCTTAAAGTAACATGATTCTCTTTGCCAAGTTTTAGCAGTTTGCAATGGCAATTATTGCAAATATGTATGATCAGACCTTTCCTACTTTTATGCCGTTTCAAAACTAATGATCCTTGGCTGTTAAAATGCTTTGTTTCAAAGCTTGTGTTGATCTCAGAACAAAAATATTAATGCCCCTGGAGACGGGAACAAAAGATCAACTGAAGGGTCATGCTTTAGAGCTTTGTTTTCAAGATAGATTGAACGAGATAGCATTCCCTAATGGATGTAATCCAGTTACTTCCATGGTTGATCGTGATTTTACTTCAGAGAGTTTATGGTGAGCCATGTACTCTTTAACTGGTGCCTGCCCTCTAGTCTCTGGTTCTAAGAAAGTTTTCAGGATGTTTTTGCTAGAAATTTATTCTAGTTTTCCTCTTTGTTTTGGAAACATATATAAGCATTTAAATAATAGTATTTCATTCTGCAAAACTGGGTTATATTCACATTTTTTTTTGTTTTTGCCCTCTTGATTTAGTTGTTACTAAATGTTTATATATTATAAACATCAGGGATTCTTAATACATGATCTGAATTCAGCCATAGATTTTAACGTTTATATTTCTATACTGCCAACTGATTAATATTTCAGCCAATGCCATTCTACAGCCAATGTATCTTAGAATTAAATAACTGATGAATGCAAATAAATATGCAAAAATAATCATTTGTGTGGGGTTTCCCCCCCAAAAAAATAACAGATAACTAACATTCTTCACCGAGAGAAAATTAAAATCATGTCAGATGTGGAAATGAATTCTAATTCCATTCTTTGAATGTTTTTATGCAACACGGTATTCAGGAATATTAATCTTTCATTAGTTCATTGTATTATACTTGAAGTGTTCTCCTTGTTTGGCTTATATAAATAATAGAAGTATGGATTTGTTACATGCTGCAAATAATTTTATGTTTTGCTCTCTGTAATGGAGAATTTATAAGATATATATATATCTTATATATAGATGTATATATATGTATATAGAAAGTGTTTACCGAGACACCTGGTCTACCCCAACATGTGGGAGGGGGCATTCTGCTCCCTTTTGCCTTTCAGCTCCAATCCAGGAGCCCTCAAGCAGTCGCATTCACGACAAACCATTTTTATACCAAATATATTTTTGCTGATAAAGAAATAAAGGGAGACTAGTATAGATCTATTTCAAGCTTTTTAGCTCTCATCAGCCAGCCATACCCTAACATACATACATACATACATACATACATACATACATACATATTTCCAGTAAGTCCTTGCTAAAATAAGATTTAAAAGTTTTAAAGTGACATCCTAAGGAGAATTGTGGGTGCCATCAGTAATTTCCAAAATCTTGATAGCCAGGATTGTTCAGATATGGTTCCCTTCATTTTTAATGACTTCCTGAGTGGCCTCATTAAACAAATATGGCAATCAATAAATGAATGCTGAGGTTAAGCAAATCCATCTATTTCTATGGGTATTACGTTCCAGAAACTCACTGAAAAGACTGGAAACCAGCATACCCTGTAGTGGTCATGTGATTATGGAATGCTGCATTAGGCTGTAAAGGCAAGCCGGTTACCAAGCACCCAAAATGCAGTCATGTGACCATGGGGCTGTTGTGTGCTGCCATCAGATCTCTGAAACTGGGTCAAAAGTAGTTTTTTGGGGATCTGTCATAATTTTGATGATTGTTAAGCAAGAACTACCTATAGTACTTCCTATATAACTTCCTGCAGATTTAACTATAACTTCCATCTACGTTGAACATTACTTTCTATTCTGCTGACAAAAGTTCATCTCCTTTGGTGGAGATGTACCTCTGTTCCAGCATGGTTATAGTTATTAAGATGGAGTGATTTTTGTTGATTTATTTTCATTGTGGGACAAGCCATTTCAGTTAAATTTGATCTGCATAAGATTTAAATCTCTTATTACACAGCTATGTCTTAATTGCTAATTGCAGATCTAAAACAAGAATAAGGGAATGCTCTGAGCCTGCTCTTTGCTGGAAAAACTCACACTTTATAAATAGAATGATTTAGTGCCAGTAATCTGTTTTTTATATTATATTCTCTATAGTATATTTTTAAAAAGTTATAAAGTTCCCAATTTTAAAGACTGTTTATTCAATAGTTGCTGGATTTGTAAAATAATTATTTAATTATTTCATTTTCCTTTACATAAAAGGAAATAAATTAATTTTACATAAAAAATTAAGTTGCTTACTTCATTTAATAGCTATTCTAGCATCTATTGTATTATTAAGACTTTACCAAAAGATCTGTCATACTGTTTAAACTGTTTTATGATAGTGTGAATTAGATGTTTAAAATCATGACAGGATTCTATTGGTTTTTTAAAAAACTTTCTGTGAAAACAAAGGATGTGATATAATCTTATTTTTAATACATATATTTTAAGTAAAACCAGCAACATATTAAATCATTCATTTTTCTTTTATTTAGAATGTTTAATTGGTTCACAAGACTAACAATGAATTGTCCCTTGTATGCATAAAAACATTTCATGTCCCTTTCTTAACAATACTTGGAATATCATCTGTTTTGTCCCATGACATTATTATTTACTGCTTTAAATAAATGTTACTGTGTGGTTACATTATAGACTATCAAATTTACTGTCTCACATTTCCATAATTTGTTATACAGTTGTATTACAGGAAACATAATGTTGGTTCATTGGAAACCACGGTTTAGAAATAGGTTTGCTCAACCCAGAGAACCTCTTTTCTAGGTTTTGTAGAGCATGACTGAAGTTAGTAGTGTAGATCAGAAAGGCTAAGAATTCTCCAGCTAAATCGAATTATGGTAAATTAAAAAAACTAACCGAACTGGATCTTATCCAACCAGTATGATTCAGTTTTTATATATGTGGCCAAATTTTGCTACACTGTTTGTAAAACCAAACACCCTTGGATTGCATCAATGATCTTGCCGTAAACTATGTTATTTTATTTGGTTATATCTGCTGCTAACTTGTTGAATTCTTTATTTTGCAATAAAGGTTAATATAATACAATACATCCCGATTAGTAATAGCCTATTCTAAATATTTTTATGGGGGAATCCTTGGAAGGAGTTTTGCTTTTTTTTAAAAAAAAAAATTCCTTCATCCCACTTTGCAACAGCATATAAGAAATATAATCATCTTTTGTATAAATGTCAGATGCTATAGTTGTTGGCTATTGTCAATTCATTCTGGAAAAAGGGACTATAGAACTGCTGACCCGGGTTACATAAACATGTTTCTCATCTTTGCTTGCGCAGCACAGTAATAAGTAGACATTTCCTAAAGCTCTTGGAATTTGCCCCTTGTAACTATTCTCTTTAACTGCATCAGAACTTTCGTCTGTTGTTTTGGCAGAGAGAAGTTAGGCTTTTCTCATGCTAGGATGATAGAACATACATGCATGCAACCCTCAAAATCTGTTGTATGACTACATTTGTTACAGCTGAAAAAAAATGATATTCTTGAATGTTGTGAGTCCCCCATCAGCTGAAACTAATGACACAATCCCAGCTTTTTGAGTGTTCTTGAATGGCCTTGATTTGCTTAACAGTATTGATATCTGACTGTGATCTTAAAGAATGAAAGGAAGCAAGGAGCAAGTAAATGAAGGAGATCATGGCACACTCCTTGAAGACTATCTGGAAATTAGAACTGGTCCAGAATGTGGCAGCGTGCAGTTCTGGGTGACCCACAGTTGGCCCATATTGTACCGCTATTGGGTGAGCTGAACTACCTTCCAGTTTCTTAATAGGCATACATCTTTTAAACCCTAAATGGCATGAGATCAGATCACTTGCAGAAGTGCTTGTCCTGGAAGGTATCTATTAATCTCATCAGTCAGACAGGGTGGACATGTTCCAAGTCCCTTCCCTAAATCTATCAGGTCTTAAATTCTTACAGGTCGTGTGGCATTTAGCTGGTCTCTAGTTTGCTCCTCTGGAAAAATACTTGCTAATATTATTTCCAATATAATAGATTCCCATAAAATATAACAATATCATCAGGTAATATTGTCAGCTCTATGGCTCATATTTGAGGATGCTTTACTTTTTTGGCTTTATGTATACCGTGAATATAAGCATTCTGGTTTATAAACCATGGCTTATAGCTCAGTATTATCTGTGAAGTAGCATGAATTATTTGTTCATGGTTTAAAATCAGTTGGAGCTTAGTGCGATGTACGAATTTGACTCCACTGAGGTTCTCAAATCTTAGTTTCCCCTTTCCTTATTCAAATCCTCTTTGCAGAAAGGGTTTTTAGGTTTGCCAGTTAAAGAAATCAAGACATGACTAAGTATCATTTTAATCCGGTTTTCACTGAAGTGGCAAATCTTGAGTTGGTCAATACTGTGTCATACTGCTAGTATAGAACCAGTTAGGTCTAGTGGTTAAGGCACCAAACTAGGAAGTAAGAGTTCAAGTTCCACCTTTGGGTAATCTTGGGCCAGTCAATCTCTCTCAGCCCAACTCACAATTCAACTCACCTCAAAGGGTCATTGTGGAGAAAAGAGAAGGAGGAATGTGTGTTGGACACCTTGAATTATTTGTAAAATAATAAGCAAGCAAGCTATAATGGAATCCATTTCCATACTTCCCCTCATTCCCCTAGTTAACAGATGATATTAGACAGCATCTCTAATGCAATTCTTTCACAGGTATTCTTTTCGTTATGATACGAGGATCTTTCATGTAATCAGTCTCGGATGATTTATTTCAGATAAAACTTTGCCACATCAGGAAGAAGAAAAATTACAATGCAGATCATATGTGGAAGAAATACTGACTTCTTGGTGGTTCTGAAAGATGTTTGTGATTTCTTTCCCTTTCAGTGGATTAATGAAAAATTATTTCGGTGTCATTCATGTTTTTGGAACTGCTGACAGTAGATGCCATCAGTGAAGATTTTCTTCAAAATGCACACTGAAACTTTAAAGAGAAAATTTTGCTAAAACAATGGCAAAGGGAGAAAAAGTGATGTTTTCTTTTTCCTTGTCCATCCCAATTTTTAGGATGCTGTGGTAGATGGTAGATTCATCTTATGAATTTATCAAAACAATGGGATCTAATTATTGCTTTTGCTTTGTATATCTGTACAGTGAGTTACTAGACTCTTAAGACTTGGCACCCAGAAATCCAGGGTAAACCTTTCAGGAATATACAGTATATAGATTACAAACATTTTAAATTTTGAACTATGACTAATATAATTCAAAAGGCAATTTGCACAGGCAACAAAGACATAGATAAATTTAATGAGACTTCTATGTTTTTAAATGAATATTCATTATAAAAATGTTTATCTTTTTTTTTGTTGTTGTTAAATTAGGAAGTATTGTAGTAAAAGTGTGCTGGTGAAAAGAATATCTATTTTAATTCTCTGGTATGTATAGGATTCATAAGTAAACAGTACCTTTAACAAGATTCCAAGATAGGCTGAAATAAGAAAACCTTTACATGTTATAGTTTTATTGTTGTTCAATGAATAAGCCATAGTTGTAAGTTTCACACATAGTGCTAGGACAAAATATACTTATATTCACGTCACAGAATCGGGCTGTGTTCTCATGACACAAGGAATTATAAAGGTTGTTTAATTAACACATACAAGAATAATTTTCCTACATCACATACCGTATTTTTCAGAGTATAAGACGCATGGGAGTATAAGACACACCTACCTTTTTTGGTGAGGAAAAGAAGAAAAAGAAATCTCCCTCTGCCTCTGCCTCTGCCTCTGAGCAATTTTGTCTGGTTGCAGCAAACAGCCTGCTTTACTTTCATTTTCATTTTCAGCATAGCTTGATTAGCACAAGACAAAAAAAAATCTGCTCCAGCAATTTACCTCTTTGCAGCAAGCAGCAGAGCCCTGTGCAAAACACCTGAGAGCAAATCAGCTGAGAGTCGGGAGGCCGATCCAATCAACTTGCGCTAATTAGGCTGTGCTGAAGCTGAAAGGACCTGTTTTTGTTGCTGTTTGCTTGCAAGGAGGTAACTGCTGCGAGACAGAGGCCAAAGGGTAGGGGCCAGTGGGTGGGCGGGGCTACATTTGGTGTATAAGACGCGCCTAAATTTTCACCCCCATTTGGGGGGGGAAGGTGCATCTTATACTCTGAAAAATACAGTACTTTGCATCATTTGAATTCCAAATGGCCACCAAGGAACCAGAGTCTGCATTTTTATTTAGCATGTAGTCCAAACATAACCATAATGTAAGTATGTCTGATTTAATAGAATTTGTGGATCCTTTATACAACGTGTGGAACCAGCTTCAGAAAAGCTCTCGGCTACAGTGGCAAACACAGGCCTGGTTTAGGTGCATACTATCTACAACTATATCCCAATAAAGAAGCTTGCTGTCTCCAGAACTTTGAAATGTTAAAATTTCTTTGCTATATCCACAGAAGAAAAGCACATTGTCTCACCTATTTTAAGAAGGCATGAGACTAGAACAACAACTGAGTTTGGAAATAGTAATGATAGATTGAGAATCAAAATTAAGACAGATTCATCCAGTTTGGGCACTAGAATTGGGAAGATTATACACATATTACATACATTTTTACACGATCTTCATTTCTGGCACAAATTCATAGTAATATAGAGAACTGGAGGTACCAGAATAAAAGATAGAAGTTGGTAACAATAGGCCAACTTGTGTCCATGGAGAGCCTCTACTAAGTATTATAGACAATACAGAACAATACCTTCAGAAAAACCCTTTCAAGACCTTTTTCTGAAGTGATTTTCTTGAGGGTACAGGAAAGAATATTCTTCAAATTCTGTCATGCATGTTTTCAAAATTTCAAAATTTTTTTTACTACCGGTTCTGTAGGTGTGACTTGGTGGGCATGACATGGCTTGGTGGGCGTGGCCTGGTGGGTGTGGCAGGGGAAGGATATTGTTAAATCTCCATTCCCACCCCACTCCAGGGGAAGGATACTGTAAAATCTCCATTTCCTCCCAATCAGCTGAGACTTGGGAGGCAGAGAATAGATGGGGGCGGGGCCAGTCAGAATTTTTACTACCGGTTCGCCGAACTACTCAAAATTTCCGCTACCGGTTTTCCAGAACTGGTCAGAACCTGCTGAAACCCACCTCTGGCAGAGTAGTATGTGTAGAGGGGGTAAAGGGGAAGGGACCAGACTGACAAAAGCAATGGTGAGCAATTGTGACCTAAGCCCTTTTATTTACATGTACCATAATGCTACATACATGCTTAAAAAGGGTTTTAGCTTGGAGCACAATGGCACGCCCATGTTTGGATCCCTTTTATTTCTTTGAAAAAGTGTTTAGTTTTTCTACAGCTGTAGTGGATTTTCAGCTTGTACATCTAAGTTAATTCCAATATAATATTATTTTGTTATATAATGTTTTAAATGTCACGTTTAATTGTTTTATTTTATCTCTTATGGTTGCTTAGCAGAAAAAATGGTGTAAATATATAAACAGAGAGGCCCAACGTCTGATTCAATTTCTCTTGGCCCAAAACTGATGCAGTGTTTAACAGCTGAACCCATGGATAGAATGATTTATATCCTTATAATAAAATGCTAAATATTTTTAGACAAAATCAAAGTACCTAAGGAAATGTTGGTCTAGACATTTGGCATCACTGAAAGGCAGATTGTAAATAACTGGCTAATTTTATTAAATTATGTGCGTGATAAATTTGACAGATCTTTAAACAATGAATAGAATTTATGTAGGAAACCACAGGGTGGCCTCATAGAGGGGGTCTTAGTAAAGGAGCTGGAATGTTAGCATTTAAGTTGTACGGTGACAAAAATTGCTTAATATCTGATGAGTATCCACAGGCAGTCTTTCTGGGCTCAAAATGGAATCTGATGAAGATATTCCACCATTACACATTTCTATTGTTTTACCATAAAGTTTATCTCTTAATCTACACCCTTCGTCTTGGTACATGACTTTACAAGAGTCAATGTTCTTGATTAAGAAAATGGAAAATAGTTAAGATCCATCATCATTTCCTAAGGTGAAGTGGCTGCCTTCCTCAGCAGATTAGAAGCACTATTAAATGGTAGTAAAATTATTTCTCTTATTCATTATTATATTTTTATGCCAAGTCTCAGGAGCAGTGCCTTATCATTGTCTACATTATGAGCCAAGAGAAAGTAGTTTGATTCTGAATTCTAGGCCCCTTTAATATGTATATGTGCAGGAGATGGAGATATTGAATGGGTTTATCCCCTAGAAACAACTCTAAATCAATAGATGATGCCATGAAAGAAAAGAATTACTGCTGTTTCTCAAGAAAAAATAAATTGATAAGCTTCCAATAAGTTTCATTTTTTCACAGTAAACTACAATTCTAAACCTGCTATAAAGGCTTAGCTTGATCCAGTTGTATTTCCATAATAATCTATTGAATAACATACCAAAATTTGTCCTCCAATTTCCTGAATGTGATCTTTGTGAGTGAGGCTTATTTTAAATTTCATTCTCAAAATGCTTTTGGTGTTCCTAATGGGGTGCTTCTAACAGTGGCAATTCAGCCAGATAAATGAAATAAAAGTCATAGTGAAGGTCAATATTATTGATGGAAATGTCAGTCATCCAAAGTAGAGGTTTCCCCCTGTTTGGTCATGAACTGATATTACATTATTTTTGAATGGCACATTATGTACTATTTAAGAAACATCAGATTTTCCAATTACCAGCAAGCGTTCACCTTCTAGGTAATAGAAACTATAGCAGGTATTTTCACAATTTATGTCAATCTTACTAACAGCAGTTAAGTTAAATATTGTAAACATTTGAAGTGGTAAAAGCACCTAAATATAGAGATGGGGATAGAAAAATAGTGGGATAAACATTGCTTGTAAAATTGACTTGTTTTCTTAAAGGTTAACAGAACCCAGATAAGGACAAATTTGTAGAAACAAATTATACAACTTTTAGAATGTTATGTTTGAAAATAGGAAACAGCATGTGGATTTTTTGTGTGTGTGTTAAAGTTCTTATTTTTCTTGTCTTTTATTTCTATATCTACCAATTATATTTTTTAAAAAAAGGAAAGGAAAACAAAACTATTGTGTATGCAGGCAAGATTCAAAGAAATGTTAAACTTACCTTGTTGAGCAATGACTAAGAGAGCAGGTTATATTTTATTTATTTTCCTGCGTTGCACTTTTTTTTCTATCAGTCTTCAGTGTTATAACTTTTTCACTTGAGATATACGAGTAGTTGGAACATGAAAATGTGCAGCTGTAGAGTTTGCTTATGTACAATTTCCAGACCCTCTTCTAACCCAGGGAAATCCATATGGTAGCTGAGATCATCTTACCAACCTGTAAGAAAACACAAGGATTTTTTTTCTGCAGGCACTGTGCTCAGCTGGCATCCCAGTCTCTATAGTTAACAAGGGAAGAAGAGAAGCTCAGAGATGCAAAGATTTGGATGATCAGCTGGCACACTTGGCCAAGGTGGTTAGGGAGGCTGACAAGTTTTGTGTCATCTTTGTGCCTAAATATGGCTCACAGTTCACAGCCTCCCAGTTTCTAGCCTGTACTACCTCTTCCTGTCTGCTGTTATACTGGGGCATATGGGAAAATTCTTTCCTGCCAGAATGTACTTCAACTTGAAGGAAAATTGTTGGAACTACTATGCCCACCTGTTTACGGGACAGCTTTCTTGGGGTTTAGAGGGATTCCAGGTTTGCGTGGTCCGTCCACATTTCAGATAGTTTCCTCACGCCCTCAAGCAGGTGTCGCCATGTTAGGAGTGCCCACCTCACCGCAAAAGCCTCCTCCCAGTCCTAGGTCCACCGTCTCTCCCTCCATTCCTGGAATGGGGCTCCAGCATGAGGTGGGGTAGGCATCCTGGACCCAACAGGTCCAGTCAAGGCACAGCTATGCCACCAGTTCTCTGTTGACGCATGACTAATCCCAGGCTCAGGGCCTGCCCACCCCTCTGCAGGACACCCCTTACTCCTGTTCTTATGTTCCTTCGGCCTCACCACAGGCAGGTCCCTGGGGCATACGGGTGCCTTAACTACACCAACCTGGATCTAATGATAATATTGAATGTACAATATATAGAGGTGACAGAAAATCATAAGGAAGGCATAAATAAGATTGAAAACTCCTTGGATTCCATAAATCAGGGGTCTCCAACCCCAGAGCCATGGCCTAATACTGGGCCATGGCCTGTTTGGAACTGGGCTGTGGAAGCTGTGTGTGAGTGCTCGCCCACCCACCACTGGTTTGGAACCATCCCCTCTCCCCTCTCCCCACCAGTCTGCAAAACTGGAAAGATTGGGGACCGTTGCCCTAAAGTTTAGAAAGTACTTAGTATTAAGATTGATAAAGCAGGATATTTGCCTTCAGTGGTAGCTGCTGGTTATGGTTAAAAAAAAAGGGAAGATGGAATACAGTAATAGTGCAATATACATAAAAACCAGATGGCAGTTTGATCACACCATCATGGCCACCATCTCCACTTTTGACCATGATCCCTGGACACTACTGTAAACATCTTGACATTTCTTGTGGAAGGCATTTTAGAAAGAAGGTTGTGCAAAAGTGCCAATGGTTTCTTCAAAGACAGTGGATTTACATGTAGTACTGTATAAACCAGAACACACTTGACTTCTTTGAGGATTAGCATATTCTGTGAATCCAGCCATTGTGCTTCATAAACATGTCAAATTTACTCATTGTTTTCAAAATGTATACAGTATACTGTTCTCATTGGCTTACAACTCTCTCTCAAGCTACAACTTACCTAAACAAACTAGTGATGTCAAAAGACTATAAATAAAGCAGTGATTTAAAAAGATGATTTATAAACAATACATTAATCGAGAGTGGGCAAAAATAGCTTTGTGGTAACCTACTAAATTGAAATATTAATCTTTTGAAAAACCAGGGATGAAAAAATAATAATAATGCTGGAAAGATAATAAAATAAGGACCAAGCAAGTCTAAGGGCAAAAAGCATTCAAGAACTGGGAAGTGACCACCAAGAAGATCTGCTCCTGGGTGTCATTCATGATACCTGATGAGAAGAGCAACCTAGAACCGCACTTGGTAGGAAGCTGTTATCAGGCAGGCAGGAACATATGGAAAGAGATGTTCCTTCAAGCCATTTGGGGCTACAGTATTTGCAGATTAATCTTAAATTAATCTTGAATGCCTTACACCATGATTTATGGCATAGTTAATTAAAATTTAATAAATGATGCTTAAACCAGTTATATTTTAGCATTCAGATCCTAAAGGCAAACACAAGAAGGCATCTAAGGGTCACTCAGTGGGAGAACGAAGAAAGAAAAATGGTGTTCTTCCTGGAATTTGTTACCTGTAAATAAATCAATATGCTTGTTCTGAGGGACCTTCTTCTGAAGCATGAGAAATACATTGTAAGTGTGGCTCTTTATGACTTTGAGGCTCAAGCTTTTGGGTACTGATTATTTGATTTCTAAAACAAAATCAGATTGAAGAAGCAAAATTGTAGATACACCTGTTCTCACATATAATTGAGCGTGCATCAATTTAATTATTGCCACTTCTCCAGATGTTCATGGAAATTAATTTTTTTTAGAGTTTCCTAATGTCTCATAGGTCCTTACTTCTCTGCAAGGAACACTACTTTTTCTATCTACGTGATTTTTCCTATGCAGGAAAATTGTATTTGCTATCATGATTGAATAATGCAGCTATTCTGTTTGAAAAAAAATGTTGCCAGTTCTAATGTGCGTAGAGTGCAAAAATGGATTTGTATATGTTTGATGTATAATACAATGCAGATGTTTTTCATGCCTTTCCACAATTGCATTGGTCTCTGGGAAAGAAAGAAAAGTCAGGTGTGAAAGACTCCTGATAAGATAAATTGCAATGAAACTAGAAGCTATTTTAAACATCAAGGATTTTTTTTAAAAAAAGGACTACAGAAATACATTTTTAATGTTGCACTAGGTTTCTTTCATACTGGATCATCCTATTGTACTCTAAATTTTGTTACCAAATAGATCTCTCTAAGTTTAAAACTTCTCTGATGCTACAATTTTTCTATTGGTTTATACTTAATTCATAGAATAGAATAGAATAGAATAGAATAGAATAGAATAGAATAGAATAGAATAGAATAGAATAGAATCTGGAAGGGAACTTGAAGATCTTCTAGTCCATTATTTCTTGTCCTGCCCTCTGGTGCTTTGAATAATAATTTGACCTCCTTTTCTTTGTGGCAATCCCTCAAACAAATATTTTTGTTGAACTTCTTGCTTCAAATCAAATGCCGCTTCTCTTTTAACTGAAGCCACGATGCAGTAGTGTAAATCTTAGAATGACTAAGTTGGAGGGAGCAAACAAATGTATATCAGGAGAGAATGGATTTATCTATATCTTAAATATTAAGACAGAATAATTAATGTTGATAATTTATCTTATTAGCCTGTTACCACTAGAGGAAACATTTTGGCGACAGCTTTCTTTGGCTCGCTTCGTTTTTTGAACTGAGTGTTCCCTAGCTCAGAATCTAAAGGATTAGCCCGATTCTTACTTCCTGATTGTAGTAGCCGAATATTTTTCTAAAAATTGAAGCTGTTTAAAATAATCAGTTCATGCTGCAATGCTATAATATATTATGACTATACTGTCTTACACTTTGCTGTAAGCCCCAGTTGGGTAGTTGGGATGTGAGAAATATTTTAAGAGATGCTTCAACTCACTCTTTTAATCCATAGTTGCCACCTCTCAGGAGAACTTTCAGATTGCTCACATAAGAGAAAACTCTACCTCAGAAAGGAAAGTCTGTCATCCAGTTCTTTTAACAGAAGTATTTTAATCAAAAGAGAGTTGTAATGTACAAGGAAGTCATCCTGCCAGGAACCTTGAACTGGTAGTCCAGGTCTAGATTTCCAGATTGAACTATAACAAACAATAGTAGAGTGTTTGGGGGGGGGTAATTTCTCATATTTTATTTAATACTATGTCAAAAATTTCTTCTATATTTTTTAATACACCCTTATTCTGTTGGGTGGAAAAGAAATAGTTCTTGCTTTTTATTTCATTTATTTATCTTTGAGGAAGAACATTCAGGGGACATTCTCATCACACAGAAATGTCATGATTGGCTAGAGGAATTGTCAGTCAAAGCATAGATGCTTCATTTTGGGCTTCTGGGGCAAGTATGGCAAATCGAAGATGGTTCTCTGAAAATGAGCTGATGACCATGGCAAAAGCCAATGGTCAGTAGGTTGGTTTTTTAGAACCTGTTTAGATAAGGAGAGGATAGGAAATCACCCATATGTGCTCCAGAAGGCTGCTCCTCATAAGGAGATTGCAGGATAGTCGCTTACCATGGGAGAGGACAGGACTACCCATCTTACTTGCAACAGTGGCAGAGACATTTAAGGGTTTGCATCCTGTGTTCATGAGGATATTGATAGGGACACATACAAACACATGCAAGCTGTATATGAGAGATTGGCAAACCTCAGGATAAACTTTGTGCTCTCCAGAATCTCAGATTGCACTGTGGAATGTTGGCAACAAAGCAGCTAAGTTTCATGACATAATTTTCTAGGTTTTCTGTTTTCTTTTAAGTTGAAAAGAGTGATTAAGCTTCCTGAAGATTTGACTCACCTATGCTGTACATAAATGTTGCCTAGCCACGTCGTGTAGAAAAGCTCCTAAGTGTTTAGATCACATCGATGGTCATGCTGTCCTGAGCCATTGAATACTGAAATAAGTAATAAAATCTATCCTCCAACCAGAGGTGGGTTTCAGCAGGTTCTGACCAGTTCTGGAGAACCGGTAGTGGAAATTTTGAGTAGTTCGGAGAACCGGTAGTAAAAATTCTGACTGGCCCTGCCCCATGTATTCTCTGCCTCCCAAGTCCCAGATGATTGGGAAGAAATGAGGATTTTGCAGTATCCTTCCCCTGGAGTGGGGTAGGAATGGAGATTTTACAGTATCCTTCCCCTGCCATGCCCACCAAGCCACGCCCACAGAACCAGTAGTAAAAAATTTTGAAACCCACCACTGCCTCCAACCCCCAAAAATGTCACCCATCCCATTATATCATGGATTGAAAGACTTCTTATTCTTTGAGCCACAGCATTCTTCCTTACAATGGGGAGTGGGTGGGTGGGGAATCAGTCTAAATCTGTCAATATTTAAAAGTATTGACTATTTTAAATATTAGAAAATCCATATTCTTGTATTTATATCCATCACAAACATATTTCTTTTAGAGACTCAACTATCTGCTGTCAGCAGCAATAATGGGTTGCTGTTGTGGTCCTTCCTTCCTTCCTTCCTTCCTTCCTTCCTTCCTTCCTTCCTTCCTTCCTTCCTTCCTTCCTTCCTTCCTTCTTGTTATTGACCCATTTTTATTACTTTAAGTGTCTTGGTCCTATAGCCTTGCCAAGTTCAAACACATTTGTTTAGTTTATTCCCAGTTAGCTCTGGGTAAGCAAGTATATTATATCAAAATGACAGTTAGCTTGTCCTCCTGAGCTTAAATTTCTAGTGTAGTTTATTTTTATTTGTGAAAACTCTTTCTGGTTTGTTCCCCAAGGTTAAACATATCATTACTGAAAAGTAAAGTTAATAGAGAGTTTTTCTTTCTTTTTTTCTTTTTTAAAGAAGGATGTTCATATCCTGTTGGTAACATTCTTGGACTGGATTTTCTAAGACATGTATACAAGAAATACAGAAATTGGAGGGAAAGTATTAAAATATATATTTTTCCCATCTTGGAGTTTATATGATGTAAATGAAAAAAAGTAAATGTTAAGAGTTTGGAGCAATAGCAAAAAATATACAAAATATTGGAAATGCTTTTTGTTTTCAGTTGAATCTGTAAGTCAGATGAAAAAGTGAAACAAACTTTGAAAACAAGGGGAACTTCCAACTCTAAAAAGTCAAGCAATTGTTTTCAAGCATTAAATATATTCCATGTTAGACTGTAGTTCCTGAAAGTGTTCCTGAAAGTGTTATTGATGGGAGTTTGTTCCTATAAAAAGCAACATTGCACAAGGAATTAACAATGTTATTCAAACCAACAGAAACAGACAAAGTGTTAGAAAGAAAAGTTTAGGCAGAAATGCTATAGGAGGGCATTAAAACCAAGGGACTTTATCTAAGTCAACAGGGAAAAATGGGCCTTTTGAGGAAGAGAAATAGTGACCTACCACATCAGGAGGACATTACAAACATTTGGTCAAATGGACTTGTAAACACATACAGCAACATTCAATGTAACATAAAATGTAGGCACTACTGTATTTTACCACATTGGCTGGTGTTTGTGGGAACTTTACTTGCATACACACCTAAGAGAGTTATACTTGTGTGTGAGGTTCCCATTTCTTCCCTTTAAAGCAGTGTTTCTTTAAGTATTGTCTTAAGATATATGGGTGTCCCTTAAAATCCACTCAGAGATTTGTGAAGCCAAAATTATTTTTTCAGGCTATGCTGAAAAATAATACAGTATTAAAATCCCACCAAACTGTCATGAGAAACGATAGTGGCAGTGAAAACATCAATTTAAAATTTTAATATGGTAAAAATTAATAAATACAACCCATACAAACAAAATATGTTTTGGTGTTCTCCATATGTTTTGAAAGAGAGACGGGTTCTGAGAGCAAAATTTTTAAAAAACTACTGCTTTAAAGGACTGCAAGCTGAAATTTCCATTATGGCCACTAGATGTCCCTATAACCCTGCAGGAATTTCATTCTGCCAAATTATTTTTTCTCTTCCAGCTTTTCTCCATTTCAGATGCCTTCCACCCACAACAGCTTCAAAAATAATGTTTGTTTTTCTTTTATATTGTTGCTACCTTATGTAGAAAATCCACAGCTCTCTAAAGGAAACAATGGGCAAACTATAAATTCACTCTATTACCCACAATCCTGGAACTGTTTTTGGAGCAAGTCCAACATGACAGCATCATTTGGAAGATACTTTATCATTTGTTCCTATGTTGTTGCTGCTGCTGCTGTGATTGCTAACGGAATGAAAGAAAAATACTGTAAAAGAAATGATGTTCGTAAGCAGGAAATAGACCTAAATCAGCACCTAGTAATGGATTATGAATTGCTCCATTTTACATAATGTTGGGCGATTATTTGGAATATCTTCTAGTCCCTATAAAAGGGACTTCATTTTTCTCTTCCACACAGGAGTAGGATAATTTATTTTTAAAAAATTCAGATGCAGATTGCTAGAGATGAGAGGAAAGGCAAGGTAAGAGGTTGTTTTTTTTCCCTAGGCGTGTGTTTATGTACTCCAGAGGTCTCCAAATCTGAGAATGTTAAAACTTCTGGACTTCATCTCCCAGAATTGGGAGTTGACATCCACAAGCCTTAAAGTTGTCAAGTTTGGAGACCCCTGATATAGTCCTTCTGCCAATCTATGGGTCTCCCTGTTTCATTCTAAGGTGAAAACTGACCATGACATTCAGATTTAATATCTGCTGTCCCAGGGCTGCCCAGGTGCAATGTGTAAGATGATTCTCTTTTCTGCCATGCACAATGTGAAGTTTGCTTTCCATCTTTATTTATTTTTAATTATAAAAGAAACAAAACCTCAAGACTGATCCCCAAAAAAGACAAAGTTCAAGCCCAGAAAATGAAAAATGGAAAAAAAAAAAAAAGCAGAAATTCTGATTGGAAGATAGCTTGTTTGTCCTCTCCTACAGCTTTGGGGAGCTACCCCAAAGTATCAAAGAATACTGTATTTTTCCATCTATAAGAAGCCCCCATGTACAGGATGCCCCCATGTTTCATGTAGAGTAAGTAAGCGCACTACAAGCCATCGTTGTGCAGAAGCCATCTTATTAGAGAATGAGTAATACAAGAACAGGAAATGCATCACAGGAACAATAGAGATGAAACCTAGAGTGGCAATGTGATACAGGAGACAGCTACAATAGAGAGGAATGATAGAGCTGCATATAAGATAGAGGCTCTTCTGGCAGAGCTGGAGAAAGGGGATGGGCCATGCCTTCTCCTCCTCCACGCCTCCTGTGTATAAGATGCCCCTCTATTTTCCAGTAAATATTTTAAAGAAAAAGTAGGCGCCTTATACATGGAAAAATGTGGTAAAATGAAGTTCTTCTACCACACTTTATAATTGGTGATCAAATGACCTTGCCATAGGACCAAACCCAATGGTAACCCAATGGACTCATAAGCCCATAAGACAAGCCAGATAGCCCAGTTGGTGACAAATCTATTACAACCAAGGATTATCATATTAATCTTAGCTCGAGACCCTGTGACTGAAGCAGCTGGAGTTCTTCATAAACTGAATAACTGCCTCCTTGCATCATAGCTATGCTGGAAATCCCCAATCTCTTCTATTTCTCACCCAATGTGAACTATGTATTATTTAGATGAGACAAGTTGATTGAGATTTGATGACTTCCCTGCCAACCCAACAAATATGTACTGATTAAGGGAGTGCTATTGTAGACAACTCCTCCTTTAGGCATCAAACCAGAATTTGACAACCAAACTAAGTCGGTGGTATGCCTGAGAGCTAACTTTGAGGATTTAGTCAAGCAAATGGCTGCCAGCTCTGCAATCTGTCACCTATAACAGGGTAACATCCGCATCAACATGGCAGTGTGCTGCTGAGTTTCAGCTGTTAGCTCAGGATGTGGGCTGGAATGAAAGTGACTTACCTGACCAGTTCAAAGCAAGGCTGTCAGATGAGATACAGGATGAGCTCATTCATCGAGGCATTCCACAGACTATAGCAGCTAGACTGCTGATAGAAAACATGGAGAATTGCAGCAGAATATGGGTGGAAAGGGGAAACAGTATTTTTTTTTTCATTGTTTGCATTCAGCACATTCCAATTTCATTTTTATATTCAAACCAAACCAAGCCTAGGGCACATTCTGTATCATTTAATGAAGCTTGCAATAATACGGCTTGATGTTTATTTATTAAATATAATGAAACCTGAAATGCAGTCAAAAAACAGGAAGACAGAGACACAAAGAAATGGTAAAAGATAAAAGTGGCTAAGGACTTAATTTCTACGATCTATACTTTATATTTAAAAAAAAGCCCAGAGGTTTCAAGAGCAACTGTGGATATCAGGGTCACCTAAGAGTCCCTTAATTTAGAAGAGAAGGAAGAAGAAGACTATACACACACACACACACACACACACACACCTGTGTGTGTCTGTGTATGTATGTATGTATGTATGTACGTACGTACGCCTGTTGTGGAAATATACTGTATCAGTAGTGGAATTCAATTTTTTTTACTACCGGTTCTATGGGCATGGCTTGATGGGCATGGCAGGGGAAGGATATTGCAAAATCTCCATTCCCACCCCACTCTGCGGCCAGCCAGAGGTGGGTATTTGCTGGTTCTCTGAATTACTCAAAATTTCTGCTACCGGTTTTCCGGAATCTGTCAGAACCTGCTGAATAACACCCCTCTACTGAACATATATACTGTATACGTGTGTGTGTGTGTGTGTATGTGTATACACACAGATATTTCCACAATATATATATATCCACACACACATATTTATATGTCGTGGAAATTTAATTTGCTCAGTTAATGCTTTGACAACATTAGGAACATTAGCCTAAACATTGCATGGAAAAATATGGATAGTCTAAGAATTAAAGATATTGTTTTGGTCTTATTTATTATTCTTTTCTGGTTTTCTGTTTTTGAAAGTTGGATTAAGAATTTATTGTATAAGCAAGAAGAATCTGGAAAGGTTTATGATGAGGAAGTTATTTGCTTATTAAGAAAGGGTGTTTAAAGAAGCATGTTGGGCTCTCCTTAATAAAATGATATAGGAAAGGGTAACTGTTAATAGTTTTTATGGCAACTAAGATTAATTATGTATCAAAGACTAACATGTACCAGTTGCTATACAGATGAAGCATGGGTTCACATCCATAATCTGATAGTGTCTTACTAACTAGGCTCTATCTATATGGAGTTGCGACTCAGAGGGCAAGGTAGGGTGGAAGACAAAACGAAAACAAAATCAATCAATCAATGATACAATAAAATAGCCTTCTTTTCAGAATGCTTTAAAAAAACAAACAAACACAACAACAATGGTAATTTCCATTGGCCTATAGCTGTAAATAGATCCAAGACATTAGAGGATCTTCCTTGTGATGATACAGTCTTTACAATCATTGATGTCGGTCTCTTCCTCCATCAGTTGAGCATTGGTTAAGGGTCAAAATACAGTTCAAGGGGCCTAAGTGTGTAAGATGTCTTTTACAGCTAAGCTTAAAACTTACTTGAAGCTTACTTGCAATTAAAACTTACTTGAAGCTAAAGGCAAAAAATAGGCAACAGGAGTGGATGATATAAAAAACCTATTAATATATACATGCATATCTATAATTGTTTGATAGGTGTAGCTGTTTTCCCTAGGATTTATTTCTTGATTTGAAAAGTTGCAGTATGGAGCAATATTTTGTGATGGGTCAGGATATAAATTAAAAACACATGCCAATAAATCACTCATTAAAGAAAGGAAGAGCTTCCTCTGTTTCTCATTATTGTCACGAGAAATAAGATTCATTTCTTTGGAAATCGAAAAGGATTTTCTATTTTAGCAAGTTCAGCCCACTGCTTCACCTACGAAGACCAAGCAGATAGAAGAATGAAAAATGAAAAATGCAAGTGGACAAGAACATCAAGTGAGGGAAGGATTGTAACTGGGAGAGAAGAGATGTACAAATAAAGAACTGTTGTCAATTCTGCAAGGGTATATATGAGGATGTATACACATTTTGAAAAAAGTTATTTACTTTTATAGGAGGTTCTGTTTGTCTTCCTTGTCCTCTGCTGTGAGAAAACATTTTTTCACATTAATTTGATTGCTGAGGAACCCTTGTCAGTCCATGATGAAACCTAATACAAATGGAGCTAGTTTGATCTAGTGGTTAAGGCATCAGGCTAAAAAACCCACAGTTCTCCCCCACCCCCCAGGTGATTTTGGACCAGTCAATTTCTGTCAGTCTACTCACCTCACAGGGGAAATGTTATGGGGAAATTAGGAGGGATAAGGAATATTAGGTATATTTACCACCTTCAATTATTTACAAAAATAATGAAGGTGGGTAAAAAAGCAGAAAAAATATTTACCTTGTTGTACCTTCCTTCCTTCCTCCCTTCCTATCTTCCTCCCTCCCTCCCTCCCTTCCTTCCTTCCTTCCTTCCTTCCTTCCTTCCTTCCTTCCTTCTTCCCTCCCTCCCTCCCTCCTTGAATCCTTCTTCCTTCCATTCCACCTTTCTTTTCTTCCATTCTTCCTCCCACCTTTCCTACCTTCCTTCCCTCCCCCTCCTTCCTCCCCTTCCTTTCTGCCACTCTGTCACTATCTTCCTCCCTCGAATCCTCCTTTCTTCCTTGAATCTTCCCTCCCTCCTTCCTTCCACCTTTCCTTTCTTCCCTCCATGTTGTTCCTTCCATTCCTTTCTGTCATTATCTTCCTCCCTCCCTCCCTCCCTCCCTCCCTCCCTCCCTTCCTTCCTTCCTTCCTTCCTTCCTTCCTTCCTTCCTTCCTTCCTTCCTTCCTTCCTTCTGTGTGAAGGAGTAAGGGATTGAGAAACTGACTGGGAAATTTTCACAGGAAATTGAAAAGGAAGATCATGTAACTACAGCAGTAGCAGCACAGCAGCAGTCAGTAGCACTGGAGCAGCCACATGTTTCCCAAATTTCATTCCTTTAGGAATGAATCTAGCTTCTAGATTTTGGACATATTCTATAAATTAGCCCATTTGAGGTACCTTGGCTCCAGTTATTGATGCATTGTTTTGCCCAGTCAAACATGTTAGTATTATACAAATTTGATGGATATGGTCATCCATCTCACAAATATTACACTGGTAATAATACATTAAAAACAATACAATTCCCTTTCACCCAATATCAGCAAAGGCTACGTTCACATAAAGAAGCAGTTCCTTGCTACCGTACAATGTAACAGAAGATCTAAATAACAGCATGTCTTTTACGGAAGTCTTTTCATAATTGTGAAGTACCTCTTACAATGATAATTAAAGCTACTATTATCTCATCTAATGCCATCTGTTTTGTGACAAGCCAGACTATCATGGTAGCCATCTGTGAATGGCCCATAAGATGCTTTCAACATTCCAGAGATATCCATTGATAGAAACCTTTGCCTATTCCTGGTTTATTTCTTCCTTCCAAATTGTCATAATAGATGTGTCCCAATTTATCATCTCAAAATATAAAAGTACCCCCCTCAACATTTACCAATAAAAGCAGCCTTAATTCAATGAAATAATTGCCCTGTACTTAAGGACAATGGGTTAGCTGTTTGTAAAGATATATCAACATTCTTAATTGGAACAAGTCTTTAAATTTTATCAAAGTGGGATGCTGCCAATTTCATTTCAACTCAATGCTAGCTTATAAATGTTTGATTTCCATGTGAAACAGTTCAATATAACCAATAGTTCAATGGAATGCTTTGTTTTCTTCATGCACCTCCAATGAGATAAAACAAGTTTATAATTGAACACTGCCTAACCTTTAGAGGGTCATTGGTTATATGATATGTTTATTCATCCATAAATACTTTTTCAAAATCGTTTTTATGTGAAACCATATTTTATAAAAAAAGAAAATTTAATATACTTTATTAGTGATCACGTAAAAACTAAGTTCCAATGATAAGTTGTCTATTTTTAGTGGAAAATTGAGTGGTAGTAATTATTATTGATGTTGGCTTTGAAATGTGTTACTGGTATTAACTATATGTTAAAAATTAAAACAAGACAGCCTCCACTGAGGAAAAAAATGCTTTGCAAACCACATCAAAAAGCTTTGACTTACATAATTTAAGTAATCTTAAGCAGAATTATGAAGTGTAAAGTGGTGTTAAACCATTTCTTTTATTTTTGTTCTTAAACAACAAAAGAAATGTTGCATTAAAAATTTGATAATTCCTTTCATTGATGTCGCTAACAGATTTTTATATTATAGTTTAATCAAAGAGAGAAAAACAATGTAGCAGAGCTAGTTATATAATCTTTAAAACTGACTCCAGGAAGATGTTTTATTTTCAACTTCTATCATGCGTTCAGGAGAAAATGTGTTTCCCTGATTTAGTTAATTAAACTTTGAAGTTGCATCTCTTAAAACTGTGAAAGAAGATGAGAAAAATACAAGGCCACATTTTGCAAAATTTGACAAAATAATTATTCTTTTGAGGACTTATTCCATTGGAATGAGTCAGCAGAAAAAAAGTCTGTTGTCTGTAATAGAGATACATGGGATACTAATAGATGTATCTGTAAAATGTAATAGAGATACATGGAATACTTGATAAAATATAATCCCAGAGAAAGAATAGCCCAACTGACTGGTGAAGCATTAATTATAAGAAATGCATCAAACTTGAAATAGACATTCTGCAATGAAACATCAGTAGTGCTTAACCATTTGTTTTTCTAAAAAGCTACAATTCATAGTACTTTACTCTAATGGTTACAAGTTTTAATTGACTTGAGTTTGGGGAGACTGCTTTGTCTCTGATGTATTTTGGGAATACATGAGTGCAAGGGTTATAGGTCATGAAGAAAAAAATATGGACAATGGCCTTCAGGCAACGAGTAGCTTGTGTTTATCAATCTGCTTATCCTTCTATGCATTCCTTAATCTCGACAGATTATAACAGCTAGCCAACATAGCTGGGACTCAGAGGTTAAACAGGTCTGGGACACAGACCACCAAAGAATATTAGGTCAAAACCAGACTGAGAAGTTGAAAAACACTCAGGCATGAACATGAATATTCACACATATCTTGTGAACAATATTGCATGGTTGTGTCACTAAGAATTGAGCTGGATTCAGGAGTGTCTTTACTTTTATACTTTAATCAACTTTTCAAACTTATCTGGAAGTTTTGATTACATATAAATTTAATCAAACATGATTGATTAAGTTTTCCAAATTGGTTTTATATCATTTACTAACAAATTGTTTTTGTATACAGATTATTTTTTAAAAAAGCTAAATTCTTGTACTTTTCATGTACAAGAATATGTTTTGAGAAATATATCACATTTAATGCTATATCTCGGGCAGTTATCTGGAAATGTAGACATACAGGAGCTGGTTAAAAAAAAGAGTTTATAGTCATCTGTGAGGCCACACGTATTGGAGAATAGAAGCTAAAACTCAATAAATCTACAGAATTCCATCTTACTAAAGGCTGATTTGTATTACAAATTCTTTCACATCACATCACAAGGCTACAGAAAATTTATTCATATTCAATTTTCTTTAAAACCAATTAATTGCTGGTTCTCTTTAAAAGATGCATTATCAATTGTATGTTTTAAAACGTTCATAGCCCTGATGCAGTTCTATTTCTTTGTGGCATACATACAGTATATGCCGGGCACACTCAAATAGAAGTTACCATTTACCTTCTGAAGTGCAGTAGATTCTAAATGAAATTAAAATTGGATTTGGTTTGTTTATGATCAATACTGATTTTTCCTCCCATAAAGAACAAGTGCAGGCAGTAAGCGTGAATAATCAGCGGAGAAACTCTGTCCTGTTTATGATGGGTAACCTGCTTATAATACTTTGGAAGAATGGGCTTTTAGGACTACTGTGCATAGCAAAAGAGATAAAGACAGTTTATTACTCAGAGCTTGTGCGTATAGCTCAGTAGGCAACTATGTAGCCAAATAAATCATATCATATTGTGAAACCTTGCATTTCCTAAGATTGCCCCATCAATGTCTTCCAGATTATGCCCCTAAATCCTTTTCACTTTACTGTTGCCTAGGCAACCAAAAAAATAAAATAAAATCACAGCACTGAAAAGAAGGTTTGAGATTTCATTTGAACATGTGTGAAAATTACATTCTGGAAGATTAAATGGAATTGATCCCATGTTTATCTTGAATGCTTCTCAGCAATGGGATGAATATTATCCTATATATCCCCAAGGGCAGCCACTAAAGGAAGATGCACACATAAGGGGTTCTAACTGAAGTCAACATAGAATTTCCCCTCCCCCCCCCAAAAAAAAAATAGAGCCAAGGAAACAAGGGACTTTGGTAGAATAAAAGAATCATCTAATCATTGGGCTGGATGGGAGCTTGGAGGTCTTCTAGTCCAAACCCTTGTCCAAGGCAGGAGTCATTATATCATCCGGGACAAATGGTTATTAAATCTTTTCTTGAAAATCTACAGTGATGGAGTATTTAAACGAGATGTTCATTGCTTAATTTTTCTCACTGTTATTTCCAAGGTTGGACCTCCCTCTAATGAGCATCAGCCCATTGGTTCTTGTCCTGCCTTTAGGAGCTATGGAGACTAAGTTGATGCCCTCTTCCCTGTGACAGCCCCTCAAGTATTGGAAGATTGCTAACATTGTCTCCCCCAAGTCTTCTCTTAAGACTTAAGCTAAGCATACCTAGTTTCTTTAAATGTTCATCATACAATTTAGTTCCCAGATCCCTTATAGCAGGGGTGTCAAAATCACGGCCCATGGGCCGGATGCGTCATGCATTGGCCATGCCCACCTTCAGTTTAGTGAAGTGTTTCCACATCACATGACAACAATGTGATGCTGTGAGTTTGACTCCCCTGCCTTACAGTCTCTGTTGATCTTTGTACTCTTTCTATGATCTAAGCAACTTTTTTGTTTTGTGATGATCAGAACTAGGTGAAAAATCCTAATTGTGGTGCTCTATCACTTTCCATGATCTTGATGATATCTTTCTGTTGATGCAGTTTAGGACCAAGTTGGTTTTCTTGGCAACTACACCACATTGCTGACTCATACTTAAGCAGTTATCCATCAGGACACCTAGACCTACTGCCAAAAAACACTACTGTTGAATCAGGTACTGCCTATCCTATATCTGTGCATTTAGGACCTTACTTTTCTTATGGCTGAACTACATCTTGTTGGATAGAGTCCGATGCTCATGTCTGTCAACATCTTTCTGAATCGTGCTGGCAATTCCCCAGTTTGGTGTCATCTGGAAATTTGATGAGTGCCCTTTCCATTCCATTATCTAGGCCATTTATGAAGATATTGGAGAGCACTGACCCCAAGGTAGAACCTTGAAGTACCTCATTGCATGCTTCCTTTCATTTACATGCAGTTCCATTGACAACTGCAGGCTGAGTGCAGTTGGCCAGCCATTGCAAATCCATCTGGTGATGGTATTGTCTATCTCACATTGTTCTATCTTACCAAGAAGTAGGCTGTGGTCAAATGGCTTACAGAAGCTTAAGTATACTATATCCACAGAATTTCCTTGATCCAGTAATTTAGTCAGTTTATCAAAGAAGGCAATAAGGCTTGTGCAGATCCAGTGTGCAGATGCAAATAAACATTTCCTTGTAGAGTTCCTGCTTTTGATTCTTAGTGGTAAGATTTGCATGCATAACAGTGTGCTTGATACTAGCTTGATTCACTGAAGACCAGTTCTCTATAGCTCATGGTGAGCTTCTGTTTGCCCTCCAAGAATCCTCCAATGTTATGCAGAGACTTCCAATGACAGAATAAATCTGAAGATTGCCTGTGATTGAAGAAGAGCTATGAATCAGATCTTGTCCTAAAGGTAATAAGTAGCGAATGGCTTTTATATTTCTTTAGCCTCACATGTACAGATATTAAGGATAGAAACAAAGATCTGGAAATGAGAGTCAGGATTGAACCAATTATCCTGTTCCCCCAGTATAGAAATGTATAGTCTTGCTTTAAAAACAAAACAAAATCAAGCTGTACTTTTCTCATGTCTTCACACTTTAACAATACAGTATCATCAAACTCCTGCACGAACAGTAAAATCTTGTCAACAATTTCAACTGCTATTGTGCACTCTCATACCAATGTTGCATGAGTGCCAAATGTCAGGAAATGTGGTCTTCTGTGAGAATGCCGAAATTCCTGGCAATTTGATAAAATTCCAGCCATTTTATTTATTTTTCAATTAATTTAAATTTGGAGTTTGTGGATACGCGATGTTGTCCACTTCTAGTCTAATGTATAAAGCAAGGAAGGTAAAAATAGATACAGCAAAACTCTCTTGACCTGCGTTTGATTTTTTTTCTCTGTGCAGAACTTTTTTTTGGATAATATTGTTTCTGTTTTATCAGGGCATTGTCAAATTGCAACTCACACAACTCAAGAAAGAAAGAAAGAAAGAAAAAAAGAAAAAAGAAAGAAAGAAAGAAAGAAAGAAAGAAAGAAAGAAAGAAAGAAAGAAAGAAAGAAAGAAGCTCTGATAAGTATGTTTAATCAAACTTTGGGAGGCTATGTTTTGAGATTTCTTTTTGTTTCTTCAAATGATGGGTTTGAAAGAGAAGGGAAAGGATCCACAGAAGTCTGAAATTTATATTAAGTACAGAGGTGTTCTAAAAGCTTTGGCTCTCACCTCAATGGCAAAATGCACTCTGTGTCAATCATACAACTGAAAATACATCACAACTCAAAACAAAGTTGTTCTTGCCAAGGAATGAAAAGAGATGCATGTCAATCTTTCCATCGTTCTCTTTTTAATTTTGAAATGCTATGTTTCACTGAAGAACTTTTACTTGGCAGTGAATATTTTATTGTTTTAGAAAACTTGGTATAGACCAGTTAGGACTGTATAAAAATAACACATATTTGGAAAAATATTTGTCTGATAGCAACAGCAATAGCAATAGCAATAGCAATAGCACTTAGTCTTATATACCGCTTCACAGTGCTTTACAGCCCTCTCTAAGTGGTTTACAGAGTCGGCATATTACCCTCAACAATCTGGGTCTTCATTTTATCCACCTCGGAAGGATGGAAGGCTGAGTCAACTTTGACCCTGGTGAGATTTGAACTGCCAAACTGCAGGCAGCTGGCAGGCAGCAGAAGTAGCCTGCAGTACTGCACTTTAACCACTGCGCCACCGTGGCTCATGATGGCATGCTTTGCATCCCAAAGACCCAAAATTTAATCACTACAATGTTGACCTATGACCTACATGCATCAACCAGTCACTGGTCTGCTCACTAAAATAATCCTCATATATTAGTGCATATCTATTAAGTAGTCTCTTAAAAAAACTTCTATTCCCACTCCCAACCTCCGTTATTACCACTTGCATTATTTTTGACTGTTCCTGGTTGGTACTGGTATGAGCTTGGCTAATCTCTAATATTCAACCCATATGGCTCCCCCACAACTGAGATCTCTTTTTCTCTATCTGGGCATTTCTGGCTGCTGCTGACTGCTAGCTGATCCCACAATAACAGAATAACAGAATTGAAAAGGACCTTGGAGGTCTTCTTCTCCAACTCCCTCTTCAAACAGGAAACCCTATACTCTTTCAGATAAATGGTTGTCCAATCTCTTCTTAAAAATCTCCAGTGATGGAGTATCCATAAATTTTGGAGACAAGCTATTACACTGATTAATTGTTCTCACTGACAGGAAATTTCTCCTTAGTTCTAGGTTGAATCTCTTCTTGATAAGTTTCCATCCATTACTTCTTGTCCTGCCTTCATGGGCTTTGGAGAATAGGTTGCCTCTCTCTTCCTTGTCCCTTAGACAGTGGTGGGATTCGAATAATTTAACAACCGGTTCTCTGCCCTAATGATTTCTTCCAACAACCGGTTCACCAAACTGCTCAGAAAATTAACAACCGGTTCTCCCGAAGTGGTGCGAACTGGCTGAATCCCACCACTGCCCTTAGATATCAGAAGACTGTACCCCATGCCACTCAATCTTTCCGGCCAAATGCCACTGTGTGCAACAACAACAACAACAATAAAAAACAATTCCTCCTAGAAAACCATCAGAATGTCATAGATGAAACAGCCACAAAATTATTGTGACCTCTCTATCTCAGCTTCTAAACTGCCAGAATAGAACAATTGATTTGAAATATTTTTTCCTGTTTACCCAGTCTAAGAAATATTAAATGCATACTGTAGACTTCCAACCAGCAATATCTCCACACCAGATTTACACAAGTGAGCAGATTCTTATGGCAGACTCTCATGTAGATAGATACACAGTATTACAGTCTTTAAGGCCAACTTAGTCTTGACCTCATCACTGTGAAAATGACAAATGGTCATAACCCCGCAGATAAGTGCCATAAAAAATTATGTTTTGTATGCCGTTAATCTACCAACCATGACAAGAGCAAAGAGCTTAACAACACTTCAAGAGAGGAAGTTAAATCTATAAACACAGAACTCATTAATCTGGGAGGGGAAACCAAGCAGACATCAAAGTAACAATTCTGACACATCACCCAAACAATAATTCAGACATACCACCCTAAGTTTTACTGGACCAAATACTGATTTAATTTAGTACCTGATATTCCACCTTGGATTTTCCTCCCAGTAACTCAGATTCTGGAGGTTTTATACAGCCATTTTGATTAATAAACTTCATAGACTTATTTTATATGAATTGGTCCAATCATCTTTTCATGTCATCTAAGATGATATCATTATGATACTTCATGGTAGCAAATCCCATGGTTTATAAAAATTCTTTATCCATCCAAAATTCCCTACCATTCAATGTCTTTGGATGAGTTCATGTTTTTGTGATGTGAGAAAATTATAATGCTTTTTTTATACCATAAAACAAACAAACAAAAAAAGTGTTAAATGATAAAATAATGGCATTTTTGTAAATTGCAATTTTCTAGGTAGAGGCTGTTCCCATTTCATATTGAATCTAAAATAATATGTGTATGAAACATTTCTTCTGCAAGATCATGGGTGGGGAACAATGGCCCTTTTATGACTTGTGGACTTCAATTCCCAAAATTCCTGAGCCAGCCATGCTCGGCCATGCTCCATTCTGGAAGCTGAAGTCCACAAGTCATAAAGGGGCCATCATTCCCCAGCTCTGTGCTAGATAATGCCTCTGCCCCATATGTTGTAAATTATCTGTTTTATTCAAATCTTTACCTCTTAAACTATATCCAATATATCAGCACGTTGAAGAAAAATTATGTTGTTTCAATCTATATAATTGGTCCAGTTTATTTCTGCCACTTGACATCTATCTTAAGTGGACAGGAAAGTTTAGCAGTAGAGTCTAATCTAATTGCAAAATTTAACACAACTCCAGGAGAATGTCTTTTCCATTTATCACATTTAACATTGAGCGATCCCAGTGAGCAAGTAATATCTAATTAATCCATTTACAGAAGCGCTACTTATCTGTTAAAATTAAATGGTATACATTTATAGTGCCTTAGTGTAAATACAAAGCTCACTTTTTATTTTAAAGCTCCTCCCACACACCCATACATACACACACAGAGAGAAAGAGATAGAGATAGATAGATAAATAGAGAGAGAGAGAGAGAGAGAGAGAGAGAGAGAGAGAGAGAGAGAGACCAATAATCAAGTGCAAGCCAGACAAAAACAAAAAAATCCCGCAGTTTATTTAGCACCATCTTTTGGCCATATCTGAACATTTTAAGGACCATAACTACATAACTTTTCACGTGAGTGATTTATGAAAATGCAAAGAAAAACCAGCCAAGCAGATTGCCATAGGCAGGCAGAGTATAGCTAAATTGTTGGTACAATCTGCTACTTCTGACCTTTCCATATGCACAAAAAAGGGATTAATTTAGACAGTTAAATCACAAGTAGCAGCACCTAGTCAAATTATGGCATGGGTCTAAACTATCTGAGAACTTGTTTATCCTAATGGGATTAGCCTACCTTACTAGAGCCATCAGAAGGGGCATGCTGCAACCCCATCGACTAAGGAATTTTGGCTGGCAAGTTCAGAAGAAGAACCTTTTCTGGTGCGGGTCCTGCCCTCTGGAACATCTTGCTCCCCGAGGTCCTGTCTAACCCACCCTTTTGGCTTTCCAAAAGACCTTGAAGACATAGCTATGCCAATTAGCCTAGGCCGTGTTGGCAAACCTATGGCATGCGTGCCGAAAGTGGCACACAGAGCCATTTCTCCGGGCATGTAGAGCCATCACCCGGGTTCTGATACGCTGGCCATCTGGTTTTCATGCGCACGGGTGTGCCGGAAATTGGAAGAGCAGCTGCCCATTGCACATGCACACTCCAGGAAAACAATCTTCCTGTTTCCAGAGTGTGCATGCGCACTGGCCAGCTGGTCTAGTTTCTGGCATGCATGCGTATGCAAAGACCAGCAACTGGCGCACCTGCCAAAAGATGCAGAGAGGGAATCCCGGTGGTCACTTCCTAAGGGAGCAGAGGAAGGTAAGTCAGGGATTCCCTCCCTCCCTGCTTGCGTGAGCTACTTGCGCGGTCCCAGGCGGTCCGGACCACCGGAGGACCAGCAGCCAGTAAGGGTGGGGTGGTGGTGGGCTGCCTGCTCAGATGACCCCATGGCCGTCATCAAAGTGGGCTGAGATGCCCCTCTTGGCTTGCTTCACCAGCCGCACGGGTCACTTGGGATGTGTTGCAGCTGCACCACCCCAGAAGAGCAGCAGTAGCAATTGCAGCTGCCGGGAGAAGGGAAGAGCAACCGGTCAGCTCAGGTGCATTTGCTGGCAGGCGGGCAGCTGCCCAGCCCACGGCTTCTTCCCTGGTGTATGCCCAGAGAGCCTGGCTCGGCTGGTGGCGCAGCAGTGGGGGTCGGGTGAGGGTGTGTGCTACCAGTGGTTGGGCCCATCGCTCAACCCCTACTATGCCTGCTGCCACATGAAAACATTGTTGCCACAATCTCCGCTGCTTGGAGAACTTCGCTGCCTCCCCAATTCCAAAAATGGGGTGTGGAGAGGCAAAACAAGAATACTACCGTTTCAGCCGCCACCTGAAATGCAATATACTTATCCCATGGCTTGCATAAACCGCTTCCGCCCCTTTCAAAATAGCCACCTGGCGCTTCCCTCGGGCGCTCAGGGCCAGCAAGCAGCTCTTCTTCTGAGAAGGTGGGGGAGAGGCAGGTGCGCCAGCAGAGACGGGCTTTGGCTGCTCATTCTGCTGTGACCCTGAACCCTTGCTTGGGCTCCTCCCTGCTGGGTGCTGGGCTTCCTGGGAACCCCTTGCGCCTTTGCTGCCTTGGAAAGAGGAAAGAGAAAGTGAGTCTGTGGGGAAAGAGGAGAAGGGCGGGGCCCGAAGTGGACGGGTGAGCTTCTTCGGCCGGTGCATGGCACTGCCCAGATGGCAGGGCCAAGAGCACTGCCACCGGCTTGGGAACAGCTGTCTCACCAGGGAACTGGCCAGTAACTGGTTGTCCTCTGGTAAGAAGCGCGCCGGCCCTCTTGGAAAAAGTGCATGCGTGGCAGGCGCACCCCTCCCTTCCCCTTCCAGGAGTCCCCACGCACCCCATTTTGGCTCCCCATAGCCCGTTTTTGCTCCCAGAAGGCTGCAGGGAGGCCCAAAACAGAGCACGGAAGGGCAGTGCCTCCCTGCTGGCCATTTTTGCTCCCAGGGGGGTGCAGGAGGCTGAGTGCTGCCTGTCACACCCCCTGACTACACCCACCATGGCCATGCCCATCCAGCCAGTCATTAGGGCAGAGAACCGGTTGTTAAATTATTTGAATCCCATCACTGGATTTAGTTGACCAAGGGAGAGAGTGTAGCTAAATCTTGCTTTTCTTACAAAACACATATTTTCTATGTTTTTTGTAAGAACATAGAAAAACATTTCTGTGCATTGTGATAAAATTTGAAAGAAGAAAGGCTACTGAATACATTTCAGTAGCAAGGGTAAAGTATAGTAGTATCCATCCATCCATCCATCCATCCATCCATCCATCCATCCATCCATATCTATCTATCTATCTATCTATCTATCTATCTATCTATCTATCTATCTATCATCTACCTACCTACCTACCTACCTACCTACCTATCATCTATCATTTTATATGCCAGCCATCTCAATTCTTGGTGATTTTCATACATAGGATTAAATGCAGAAAAAACATTAAAACAATAAATAAAGATCTTAAATGTAAAAATTCAGTTAAAATAAAATTAAGCAGGATGGAGAGGGAGGATGCAAAGTGAGCACAGGGAGGAGGTGGGGTGTTGTCTATTCCAATAGCCACATCCAACATGCCACAACTGAATTACTGCAGGAGTTCAGTAATCTAACATTTAAAATAAAAATCAGCAGCATCTCGAAAACCTAGAATGTTATGTTCTCATAATTCTGCAAGCATTATAGTTGAACATTCTATCTCCTATATCAATATGGCATGTTATACTTCATTAGAACTTTTATAGAGCATTTTATGCGGTTAGAAACAAAATAAATAAATAAATAAATAAATAAATAAATAAATAAATAAATAAATAAATAAATAAAATCATCTGATCTGGCTACCTTCACTGGCCAAAGGTCAATTCTTTACTAAAGGCACATTTTCTAAGGATTTATCTATACTGCCCCATTACCCTGTTGCCCCATTACCAGAATGGGACAATAACCATTTTTGGAGGAATGATTGACATCACTCTGTACTCACGTTCCTTTGATTGCAAATACAACCTCCAAATTTAATTCTCTGCTGTGTCTCATAGCACGTTCTATGCTCCTGCCCATTTTATCTTTTGCACTATTACTTTGTGACAGGCTAACAATAGCAGTTCATTGGTTATTTTGCAGAGGCTGGAAGAACTCTTCAACGGTGTCAATCAATCAATCAAATCTTTGTTATGGTCATAAACCAGCACAACAACTGAATCATGGTCTCCAATGTTTTCTAGAGCTATTATAAAATTTCTGGGAAAGGCAGCATAATTGCTGTTATTTGTCCTGTAAATAGAAGATTGCTAGCTCACAATCTGCAGAACCTCTTTTTTTTTTTTTTTAAAAAGCACTATTTTTCTTTCCCTGAGTTAGTTATTATTCCAGAGATTAAAAAATCTATTTCCATGGATTTTTTAAAAAAACTGTGTTTCTCTAGTCACCAGTTTCTATCCAATTTCTGCTTAGCCATGATGTCGTCCAGATTTTATTTTTCATTGTGCTTGGTAGCACTTAATTCAGTAAGCAACTGCCTTAATTCAGGTAACAACTTTATCTATTTCCCTGCACCTCCAAAGTTAAGTGGGAGAGGTCTGGATAGCTACCAGAAAATTCCAAAAAGAATCAAAAACATTTTAAGAGTAAAAATCAATTTCTGTTTTATAGATTCAGATATATTTCCTTAAATACTCTTAAACTAGACTGAAAAGTCAAGATGGTATCCCAGAAGACCATGATAAAATATTTCCATATTGTTACAAGGAAAAGTGCACAAATGTGTTCATGTAATCACTGAAAGTCAAATTCCATGACATATTTTCTTTTTCCTTTTAACTGGTGTTGCTACAATGTTTGAGGCTAGATTTACAAGAACTTGGTTAGGAAGGTCAAGAGAGCCTTGGATTCAAGGAGGTGATGGAAAAACTGCTTCAGGAATACTTATAAACTTGGACAAGAAGCAGATCAGCTAAAAAAACCCTAAAAACAATGAATAGTAAATGCTAGGTCAAGGCATAATTTCTGAGTTTAGACAAGCAGCATGGTTACAATTAGACAAGGGAGACTCAAATGTTAATGAGCCATGAATGTTGGATTGCTGAATCTATAGTTCAGTCCTACAAACTTTAATTTTAAGAGATTTAATTTGAAGAGAAAAAACAATTGCAACCAGCCAGCCTTCCACTGAGGACCTGTATATTGTATGGGTCAGAAAGAGAGCTGAGTAAATATCTACTGACCCCTGACATCCTGGACATAAATTGTTTCAATTCCTCCCCTCAGGATACTGCTACAGGATACTGCTACAGGGCATGCCAAAAACAACCAGACAGACACAGTTTTTTTCCCCCTCATGCCATCACTCTGTTGAACATTTAATTCCCATAGCACTGTCTTATGCCTAAGGTTATTTATCCATGTAGTATAGCTGTATTGCTAATATCCTGCTAATCTTTTCTACTACCTTCTCTTTCTGGTATCATTATTATGATTATTATTACTCTATTGTTTTCTATGTACACTGAGAGCTTCTGCAGCAGAGACAATTTTGTGGTATATTTATTCTATTCTTTTCTTTTCTTTTCTTTTCTTTTCTTTTCTTTTCTTTTCTTTTCTTTTCTTTTCTTTTCTTTTCTTCACTGAAATAAGATAAATTACAGGTGACCCATTTAACCTGTCTGAAAAAAAAATTGTTAATTTTTGCCACAATGAGAAAATATGTTTTCAAATGTTGCGCATGACATTTATCACTGGGAAAATGCTGCAGGACCTCAAAAGACAATCTCAGCAATCTGCAATGGCAAAGGTGGTGCATTAGGTACCTTAGTCCTATATATATATCAGTGTCTCATTCAGCAAGGTAACTGAAGCATTTTGTACCAGCTGAACTTTGTGGTCCAAACAAAGTGATTGACAAAATGCTTCCCAGAGTCCATTGCAGTGATCTAAGCTTGAAATAGCAATGGCTAATCATCCTGGTCCAGGACACAGACTAACCAACATACTAGGTTACCTGGTCTTCTAGTGACATTAGAAGAAACTCTGTACTGATTCTTTCCAGAAAGTGCAATCATTTTATGAACAATCTAATTTCTCCCACACAGAAACTATCCTTACACAAAATATCCACCTTGTCCATATTGATTCTCAAGTTGTTGATTCTTATCTAACCCATTATTGCATCCAGACACTGGTTTAGAACCTGCATAAGCTCTTATGATTCCACGATTATGGAGAAACATAAGTGTTCAACATAATAATGACAGTCTTCAAAGTCTTAATCAATTCCTGCAGTGGCTTCATTAAGATGTTAGGTAATATTGGGAATAAACAGTTGCCAGGGTCTAGAGACTCAGTCACTCTCTGAAACTATTCTTGCAAGCAAGAGCAGAACCACCATAGTATAGAACTTCTAACTCCCAAAGACTCCCATGTCTGATGATAATACAAGTCAATATGAGGTCAAATAGGATATAAAATAGGCAAGCCTGGATTTAAAAAAAAATCTGTTATTGATTTGTCAAAGAGAACAGTTCCTTTTCTGTGCTTTAGTTTCATTGGTTAATTCTAGCAGTTGTCTCAATAATATAATGTAAATTTACAGAATTCTCAAGAAATTACTCAACAAGGTGGAGCTGCAACAAAACAGTGTAAGATGTAATGTTATCTTACATTATTTTGTTCCCCAAAAATCTGTTCCTCCTTTTAAAACATTCAACCAGTATTCCATCATTAGGTAGTTTGGGGAAGATCTCTCCTCTTCCTCTCCCTCTCCCACCCTGCCTCTTTCCACCCTATCTCTACCTCCCTCCCTCTCTCACACACAGTTAGTTTCTAGAAACCCTAAAGTACCCTTTCTTAACCCTTCTCTCTTTTGCATGGAAGATTCCTATTTTGGGGAAGGAACATCACTTGGAGAACTGAGATATCTAGGTTCTCAAGGCAAAAAAAAATCATATTCATTTGTGTTTATTGTATTTGAACAAAAGTACAAGCTTAGCAACAAAGTTAAATGCATGTTCCCTACAAAAATGAAACAAACAAACCCTCCAGTTTCTGCTCCATGTAGCAGAGATCCCTGAAGCCCCATTCTTCGCAGAAATGAAGCTATTATATAGTTTTAAATATAAGGCACAAAATGAGAATTTCAGCATCCATAATTGCAAAGTCTGCTTTTGTAGATTAAAATTGCAAATGCAGAAATACATTTGGATAGGTTTCTCTGCTTTTTCCATAGTTCTTTGTACTGTTAAATAATTGAATGCAGAGTTTTCCAAACAAAACATTCTCCCCAAGGAAAGTTAATGAACCAGATTAGCAAACGCAACATAAATTGAGTTAAGGATATTCATTCTATACTGATTTCATGTGTTTGTAATCACATATGTATTCTTATGCATCTAGATAAAGATATAGAGGTACAGAGATATACCCGTTTCAAGCCTTGTGAAATCTATATGTGTGTTGATTAAGCCCTAACTCTTGTTGAAATTACTCAGCTGAAAAGCTTTCATATATACAGGGAGAGAGGGAGAAAGAAAGAAAGAGAAGGAAGGAAGGAAGGAAGGAAGGAAGGAAGGAAGGAAGGAAGGAAGGAAGGAAGGAAGGAAAGAAATGTGAAATACCTCTATTTAGTATTGAATCCGTCTGAAGGAGACTGAGAGACTTTAGGTGAGATAATGCAAAATTTCCTAATTTGCTATATGTAAAGCCCCATATAATGATGATAATATGTCAGAATGGGTAAAAATAATAATCCAGAGCTGGATTTTTCTTACTGGTGCTGATCAAATCCACATAAAAATTGTGCAAGCTTTTTCTGCAGAACTCTTAACCAGCATGATGTTACAAAGAATAATTTACAGGAGATAATGTAAACAGGTCATTGCAAGCATTCTAAAAAGTAATCTATAATGCTAAATAAATAAGATAAACATGTACAGCCCCACCTCTCAAAATGATATGCTTGTTTTGAAAAGATTAAAGTGAGGCCTCATTATCGGTTTCAGATTAAAATCCAAATTGTTGGACCATTCCAAGAATTTGGAAACATTCATGCAGTGATTTTTTTTTTAAAAAAGCATAATAGTTCTCCCCAATTTCAGGAGAAAAAAAAGATGTAAGAGAATTCATCCCAGGCTATGACAAAACAAAGCAGAATGCAACCGAAGAATTCCGTTTTTAAGATATAACAATAATCTGAAGATATGTCCAGGTCTCCTATTATGGATGGCATTAGATTGCTTATAGCAGGGCTGTCAAACTAGCAGCCTGTGGGCCTGATGTAATACACACTGGCCATGCCCATGCCCAGTTTAGTGAGGGGGGAAAAAGTCACGATACTGTCATGTGATGCTACTGTGATGACATGAGTTTGACACTCCTGGCTTATAGCAATGGCATTTAGACTTATATACCGCCACACAGTGCTTTACAGTCCTCTCTAAACGGCTTACAGAGTCAGCATATTGCCCCAGACAATCTGGCTCCTCATGATTAATACAAAAGGGAAGAGAAAAAGTGAAAAAGAAAAAGAAAGACTTTCACTCACTGCATTACTAAGAAACCAAACATCACCCAATTAGTTGGTCTGTGTCTGATTATATCTCAATCGTATCTATTAATGCACACTGAAAATAGAATGTCACTTCTGACTTAGAAGCAAACACATCACACACATGTCATTGAAAGGCAATTATAAGATTCTTCATTAACAACCATGATTAAATGATCTTTGTATTTATCACTTATGTCTATGAGAGAATAAAACTAATACTTTCCATCTGGCTGACAGCACAATTCTCTTAAATGTGAAAAAAAAAGAAAAGCTTTTAAAAATCTCTACTATCTGTACTTTTCTTTCTATTTCTTTTTTATTCCTGAATTAAGTCCATAAAGAATCACGAAAGGATCACACATTGCACACTGAAACTATCTGATATATAGGGTTTACTTTCAAGTAAAAGTACAAAGGGTTATATTATTCATGCTCTTGCCCACTCCCATCCTTCATACTTAGGTAACTCATAAGAGATTCTGCCTGAGCCAAAGTATCCCCTTTTTTCCTCCCAAATTGGGAAAAAAGAATTAATTTGAAATTTACCTTTTCTGGTCTCCAGATAAAGATCAGGAAACTAAAGCAGTGGTGAAAAGGAGCTGCTAATATTTTTTCCCCCGTTTCTTTTTCCCATCAAAGTGCAGGAGAGAAATTGTAGTATATAAATATGCCCCTCTTCATTTCACTGCTGAAGTATCTTTTTGTCTGTAAGAATTGGTAAAATAGAAAGCTGCCTCTGTGTCCAAAGACCTCCAAATGACTCAGCTGTTCTTATCAAGATGCATAACCAGTGGTGAAATCCAAATTCTTTTACTACTGGTTCTGTGGGCGTGGCTTGGGCGTGGTGTGGCTTGGTGGGTGTGGAGGGGAAGGATACTACAAAATCTCCATTCCCACCCCACTCCAGGGGAAGGATACTGCAAAATCTCCATTCCCACCCCACTCTAGGGGAAGGATACTGCAAAATCTCCATTCCCACCCCACTCTGGGGCCAGCCAGAGATGGTATTTGCCAGTTCTCTGAACTACTCAAAATTTCCACTCCCAGTTCTACAGAACCTGCTGGATTTCACCCCTGTGCATACTATTGTTAAAGCACTATAGTCATACACAGGAAATGGCAGACAGAAGCCTAAAAGAATCTTTTTTCAAATGTGAAAGGATTGCATTATTAGTCCTGGTCAGACATATCATTATCTCAGATGTCTTCACACTGGCATATAGAATGTGAAAAGAATGCAAATCACCAGCTGTCTGCAAGGAGTATAAATCCTTCCATTCACCACCATCCAGTCAGAGATGAAGAAGTTTCTTGGGTGACAAATGAAACATCTTCAAAGAAAAACCAGAAAGTCCAGTTGCCTCTTGAAAAAGCACCTTTGGCACAACCATGACATGTATGACTGAGAATCTCCATAGACTGGCATATGGAGCTATCAGAGATATACCACCATCGCTAGAGAAGGTGTAGAGGCCAATATTGATTGGAATCATCTGTGGCCTGCTTGATATATGGCTGGCAAATTAGCCTATGCTTACACCATATTTATAAGAGGGTGTGAGGTAAAGCTAGCCATATTTAAAGGCTGCTGTACTGTTGGCAAAGAAAAGATGTAAAATCTATGTTCTGCTAGTGACTGTTTCAGAGCCAACAAAGAGGCTGAAGTTTCTATATTCCAAAAACCCAGAGGAAGAAGTTGAAGACCAAGAAGAAAGGTAGTCAAGAAAGTGGGGACCAGATAGAACAACAAGAGGAACTTGACTAACAGTGCAAGGTGTCTGGTTGGCAGATTGGACAGTGGAGAGAGGGTATGGAGAGAATATGAAGAAAAATAATGCCATTCAACCACTAATGTCAGGTTCTGAAAAACCAGATGTAGATAAGGGAAGAGAAGAGAAGTAGAACTCATCAAATTTGCAGATGACACCTAGCTGGCAGGAACAGACAACAACCCAGAAGATAGGCTCAAGATCTAAAAAAGTATCGACAGACTTGAACACTGGGCCTTATCTAACCAAATGAAATTCAATGGTGAGAAAAGTAAGGTTTTGTATCTAGGCAAGAAAAAACAAATGCATAGGCATAGAATAGGTAGTACCTGTCTCAATAGTAGTTATGCGAGAAGGATCTTGGAATCCTAGTGGATAGTCACTTAAATATGAGCCAGCAGTATCCTTCAGCTGCCAAAAAAGCCAACGTAGTACTGGGCTGCATTAATAGAGGGACAGAATCAAGATCATGTGAAGTGCTAATACCACTTTATAATGCCTTGGTAAGACCACACTTGGAATAATGTGTCTAATTTTGGTTACAGTAATATATATATAAAAAAGGTTGAGACTTTTGAAAGAAGAGAAGAGCAACAAAGATAATTAGGGGACTGGAGGCTAAAACATATGAAGAATAGTTGAAGGAATTGATTATGTCTAATTTAAGAGGATAGAGCTGACATATAGCAAGATACTTGTTCCAGGAGGTTATCTCTGCTACCTTCCTGCTCCAGAGAGTTACTTGGACTGAAGGCTTAGAAGGACAAAGAGGAGATCTATCTTCTTACAGGCCTTTGTGTTCTCCAAGGGAGCTCATTATATACCTGCAAGGATTTAAGTTTTCTCAGCTAAGATGCAAGCCCAGCTCCTCTTTGGGGTTCAGTTGGGCCTCTATATGTCAGATCTTTCTCTTGAAATAATTCAGTCCAAATTTCTGATATCTGTTTTTGAAGTACAGCATCCTACCCAGTGTGTCCTGATTGTAGTGCTTCATCATGAAGCTGGCCTACTTAAAATAAAGTTAAAAAATCTGTTTGAATTTACATCTTCTGTTGGCTTGAATTCTCTTCTTTCCTCAGTCAGGTTGGACCCTTTAATTATGACTAAGAGCTTGTCTGCTGCCAGACAATACATGCTAAATTGCATGTATTATGGGTTTACATGGGCAGCCATCACCCTAATGGTTTATAAACATTCACTAGCTGAACTTACACAATGACCCATTGACTTAGGGCTGCAATCAGACTTATCTAGAAGCCACCTTTCTGAATGATTCTGCTTATATTTTCCAACCAGCCAGATACTTAAGCTGTACAATGATTCTGAAATTTAGAAGGGTTCTATCCTTGGTGAGATTCAATTCCTTCTAAGTGGTGTTATTGAAAGGCGATATTGAAATATCATTTTTTAAAAAATTTGATTTATATGCCGCCCTTCTCCGGAGACTCAGGGTGGCTTACAATGCGCTAAGCAATAGCCTTCATCCTTTTGTATATTTATACAAAGTCAGCTTATTGCCCCCACAATCTGGGTCCTCATTTCACCTATCTTTGAAAGGATGGAAGGCTGAGTCAACCTTGAGCCTGGCGAGATTCGAACCTGCAGTAATTGCAGGCAGCTGGTCTTAATAACAGGGTGCTTTAGACCACTGTACTACCAAGGCTCTGTTTTTGAACAGAGATTGTGTCCATGTGGCAAAGGAGCACTGAAATGATGGAACATGTTATTTTGTATTGGTCCTCTACACAAGAACTCATCAGGAATTATTATCTCCCATTTTTTTACAAAAACATTCTGGTTGTTCTGACTCATTCTGCCTTAAGTGGTTACTATCTGATCAATCAGATTTCATTTTGTTGATCACAGTGAACATTGTTCTGTGGTTTGTACAGTATGCCATAGTATCACCTCCAATTTTTCTTAAATATTTTAGAATCTGATGTGTTTCTCTTTTTATGTTAATTGGTTGTGAGTTTTTGTTTTATTTGCTGATATATGACCAAATAAAAATAATAAATTGATTGACTGGCTTTTGAGTTGTAATATCCTTTGGGGGGGGAGGGTATCTTGAAGCAGTAGCTTTTGTGTTGTCTGGGCAGATAAAAGTCAATCCTTATTTGTTTCTACGCTTTATTGTATTTATGGGCCCCAGTATCATTAGTGGAGCTGGTTCATGCTCTTTTCTTGTCTTTGACTGGCATTTTAAGGCCATAGGCCTGAGCCAAAAGGGATGAGGCCAGTCACAAATTGGGAGCTTATTTCAGGAGCTGCTAGTTTGTTGCCACCTTTGCTCTTCTATTTTATGTTGATCTATTACTTGAATAAAGATTAGACTGATTGAATCCTTATATCTTTGCTTACATTTTGCTTTTTTTTTTTTTTTGTCTTTAAGTCAATTTTTGGCTCATGATGACCATCTGGACAAATCCCTGTATTTTTCTTGGCAATATTTTCAGTTGTAGTTCACCATTGTCTCCTTCCTAGGGCTGTGACTGGCTTGAGATCATCTGGGTTGATGACTAAGGTGAGGCTAGAACTCACATCTCCAAGTTTTGAGCTTTATGCCTTAATCACTACACTAAATTTGTTCTTGCTTTCATATCAACTGAGCTGAATAAGAACAAAAGCTGCAGCTAAATATTTCTAGACAAAAATGTTGCTCACTTTGTATCCTGGAAAAGATTATTGATGGGTTTGAAGTGTTGCTTATACATCTACTTACAGTTGTCTAGTATTAAATTGGTTTTAATTCCCATAACCTGAACATTGGATTGAGGTAAAGTAAACCAAGTTTTCAAACTGTCTGCATCAAGGGAACATTTCAACTTCAATCTGTCTTCTAGATTGCTTGTTTGAGGTACAATGGAGCATTCCAGGGAACGGACTAGGTGCAGCCTTCATTTGTGCTGGACTTCAAGCGCATCTGGGGTATAACAAAATAGGAGTTAGAATGAAAGGAAAAGGATTTACTGAGTATCTCTTTCCAGTGAGAATTAGGTAATCATTCTTAGCTACTTGTTTTTGGACACATATTTGGACCAGGAGCTATTCCAGACCCTTGCTTGTATTCCAAGAGGCAACATGCATATATATGAATCTTTGTTTATTCTTCTCTCAGTCTCTTAATTGATCATGAAAGACTCTGAGGTGCTTCTTCTGGATGAGAGAAATTGAACTGATCTACTCACGACCAAATCCTCATACCTTACCCATCCATTAAATAAATAGGCTCTTCTATGTAATATTTTACCATTGAAAAATAATTCACTTGCACAGTTTCTATTACATTAAGAAGTGATGCTAAATTAGGTTAAAAATTAAACTTTCTTTTCTGTTTCGGCCCAAGGATAATAATAAGTGTGGAGGACTGCATTTAGTCCTTTAAATTAAAATGTACACCATGTACTCAAGAGATCAAGTAAATATCTGCTTTAGGCCACATGGATAGAATGTTTTCTTTTCTGCTTCAGCAAACAATCCTTTTATGACTTATTTCTCATTTCTGCATTGCAAAGTAAACTGTGTGATGGTTATTTATGTTTTGTCTGCTGTACAAATATCCATCATTCTAGAAAGGTATCCACTATTGAATAAGCTAAGTCAAAACAACTTTTTAATTACAGTTTTTTTTAACTCTTATACATTTGGAGGTAAAAATTAGTTCTACAATATTCACATTGGACAATTTCATGCAGTTTCACCTCTTATTATAGATCCTATTGGTCTTTACAAGGGACGCGATGGCTCAGTAAGACGCGGAGCTTGTTGATCAAAAAGTTGGCAGTTTAGCAGTTCGAATCCCTAGTGCCTCATAACGGGGTGAGCTCCTGTTACTTGTCCAGCTTCTGCCAACCTAGCAGTTCGAAAGCACGTAAGAAATGCAGGTAGAAAAATAGGGAACCACCTTTGGTGGGAAGATAACAGTGTTCTGTGCGCCTTTGGCATTTAGTTATCTTCAGACGGATTTAGTCATCTTCAGACGGATTTAGTCATCTTCAGACGGACCACGGAGACATCTTCAGACAGTGCTGGCTCTTAAGCTTTGAAATGGAGATGAGCACCACCCCCTAGAGTCGGGAACGACTAGCACATAAGTGTGAGGGGAATCTTTGCCTTTACCTATTGGTCTTTAGAAGACATTTCTATTGAAATACTGTTAGATTTCCATGGAAGTGGGGAACTGAAAAAAAGAAACTGATTGAAAGAAATGTCAAGTATTGAATAGCAGTTTGGGCAGATCCATAAATTAAAATAAAAATAAATCCACAACAGGAACACTATTATATCCAATGAAAGTGACATGAAACAGTAAACAAGCTCTTGAATTTTAAGCTCCCTTCAAGACAAATGAGATATAGGTCAAAGCTTTCTGACATAATGATTCAAAAATAAGTTTTGAGATGACTCACTTGATACTGTTTGGACTTCAGCTTAAATGAAGAAGACTTCCTCATCAAGAGTTTATCCCAAAGGTGGGTTTTCAAGAGGCAACTAGACTTTGTTTTTTCTTGAAGACATTTTGCTTCTTATCCAAGAAGCTTTTTTAGTTCTTCAATTTAGAACTGAAGAAGCTTCTTGGATGAGAAGCAAAATGTCTCCAAGGGAAAACAAAGAAAGTCCAGTTGCCTCTTGAAAAACCACCTTTGGGCCAACCATGACCTGGATGACTGAGCAAAGCCATAGATCTTCAGGACTTTAGTTTATATAAGTACAAATAAAGATTTTGCTTTTTTAATTTTGATAAAACCCTTCCCCATTTTCTCTCCCCCACATTTATTTTGCTTAATAATTGCCATCGACTGATTTTAAAGAACTCAAAAGTTTGCTCATTCTTTTATTTGGACAGATTCTAAGAAAAGTTTTGGTTTCTAGCAGAGTATGAATTAGATATTGTATATATAGTTGCTTGTAGCTGTAAAGGGTAACTGGCTTCTGTGCCAGGTGCTGAGGGAAATACATTACAGATGTGAATGAGATCTTTGGCAGCATTCATAGATTTTATTTCTCTCTCTCAACTTTTAATTATTTCCATCTGGATTCATAAAGGTGTAATTGCTTTTTTTTTTTGTTTATTCATGTAATTATTTGGACAAAATCTCTTAGAATGTTTACCACTGCCCTTATGATAGCCTGCATTCAGCCATGCACTCTCTATGACTTTTCATGCATTCATGCAGAAACCCAAATAAATGCTTATTGCCAGTTTTTCTGAGAAGGAGAATCTGAGAATAGATCAAAGTTTAGTTTCTATATGAAGCATTCCTGTAGGATGGAGAGGAAGGGGCCACAGATACTGGGCTGACATTAGAGGTGGAATCTCAAAAATATTAGAGTAATTCTGGAAAAGAGAACAGGAAGGAAAATTGGAATGGAAACCACAACTGGACCTAGGCAATTTATTGAACCTACACAGGCTGAAGATCAGTTTTAATAAAGAACAAAGTGAGAAGACAAAGTGAAGTTGGTCTGGGCAGTGTTTCACTGCTAAAAGGTGGTTAGTTCATGGGCATCCAGAAAAGATGGCTTGAGAATGTTGCTTGGGCGTGATCCAGAGAAGACCCAAAGAAGAGGCCATATTGCAGGTTATGATCTATTTGTGTAGATGATTACCCAGAGAGTAAAGAAGATGGAAGATCAATTTTACCCAGCCAGAGACAAACCATCTTCTAACTGATCTAACCAATAGATGGATTTCAGGTTGAAAATGTAAGATGACAAGAAAGTAATGCTTCTGGTAGTGACATGCTTGAGAAATTAAGTGCTTAGGAAGATAAGCACACTGTTTGGGTTGCAGCTGAACTACAAGTCCTAGGCCAGGGGTATCAAACACAAGGCCTGCGGTCCAGATCCAGCCCATGGGATGCTTAGTCTGGCCTGTGGGTCCACCCTGGAAACTGTAAAGGACCAGCCCATGGTGTCTCTGACAGTGAAAACGGAGCTCCCCCAGAGCTGCCAGGAGGCCGTTGTGGCCGAAAACAGAGCCCATTTTCATTGGCAGAGCACTCAAGCCCCCACAGGCACCCCCGACACAAGTGACATCATGAGCTTGTCATACCCACCCTGGCCACATTCACCCAAGTCCCCTCAAGGTCAAACTCAACTGATGCGGCCCTCAATTAAATCGAGTTTGACACCCCTGTCCTAGGCAGATGATGTGATTTCTAGGACTATCTATTCTTAGTGGATAGTTTCAGGCCAATGATTTTTAAGGAAACAAAATGGGAAGTGGATGAAGCAATGTGATAGGAAAAAATGGGAAAAATATATGAAGAGGCAAAGCTATTTGATAGTTTTACCAACCCATTGCTTTTCTCAAGCTCTATAATAGTTACTCATTCAAGCCAGTTGCCTGGATGTAAACAAAATAAAATAAGATAGAATAACCAAAGATCTTTTGAAGACATGTCAAATTTTGAACAGCAGTGGTGGGTGGAGAATAGGGAAAAGTTTGCTGACATCTATCTCACTCAAGCATCTTGCTTTGCTTCATTATAAAGTTGGTTAGCTACATATGAATTTGTTTTGCTAGAAGAAAAGCAGATTCATGTAGAGACAGGAAAGGGCAAGAATTACCATGGAGAGGAGGAGAACAAAACATATGCAGTTATTTTAGTCCAGGTTAACCAAGGTTTCTGAAGAACATACAGAGTCAAAAATAGTTATAGTTCTTGGCTGTTTTACTAGACTATGAAAGTTTGTATCCTAAACATTTTGAACATCTTTAATCTTACTCATTACTCTTTTGCTACAAACATTGTAAAAGAATAATGGGATTAACTTTCTGGGATTAACGCTGTGATTTAAATGAGATTTCAGATTGTTTTGGGGAATGCCGAAACTTAGAGTAAGATTGCATTTTCCATGCAGAAGTGCTTGGGTTAAATCTCTACCCATCTCCAGGTAGAGTTGGAATTCTGGGAATGACTCCTACCAGGAATTGTTGGAACTGTTTCTTAGTGTAAACAATGCTGACTTTGATGGACAATGATCCAAACATTTCCTATATTTTCAGTTTGTTTTCAGTTATATAACACGGCTTTGACAACTGAGAGCACAGTTTAAAGAATTTATTTTTAATATATATTTATTTAGGAAGAATGTGCAATAGTGGGAAATTTCAGATTATAAACATAATCTGTTCTGCAAGGATATGTCTCTGTCTCTGTCTCTCTATTTGAGAATAATAGAATAATAGAGTTGGAAGGGACCCTGGAGGTCTTCTAGTCCAACCCCTGCTCAGGCAGGACACCCTATACCATTTCAGACAAATGGTTGTTCAATCTCTTCTTAAAAACATCCAGTGTTGGAGCATTCACAACTTCTGAGGCGAGTTGTTCCATTGATTAATTGTTCTCACTATCCGGAAATTTCTCCTTAGTTCTAGGTTGCTTCTCTCTTTGATTAGTTTCCATCCATTGCTTCCTGTCCTGCCTTCAGGTCAGGGGTGGGTTCTATTTACCTTTACTACCAGTTTGCAACAGGAGCATGCGCATGCACAGATCGTACCTTATGACGTCCAGGCAGGTGGGCGGAGCCTCCTGCTGCTTTTACTACCGGTTCACAAGAACTGGACAGAACCGGGAGCAACCCACCACTGCTTGAGATGCTTGGGAGAATAGCTTGACTCCCTCTTCTTTATGCCAACCCTTTAGATATTGGAACATTGCTATCATGTCACCCTAGTCCTTCTTTTCATTAAAGTACACATACCCAATCCCAGCAACCATTCTTTATATGTTTTAGCCTCCAGTCTCCTATCTCAATCCTTCCTCTATCTCAATCTCTGTCTCTATTTCTATATCTTTATCTCTATGATCTCTATCTCCCTCTCCATTTCTCATTATCTTTCTCATCACAGAATAGAATTAACAGAAGTAAAACAATATATGAAATATAGAGAATAGCAAAATGTTTATACATTTTTCATTTAGATTACTTCTGCCTGCTAATATTTCTGTAGTTCCACTTAACGATTTTAATATACTTGATTGATTAGGGATACTTAGGAAATCTTAAAAGCCTCGTGGTCCTGCATATGCTGATCACTTTTAAATTGCTGCACATATTTGAGAAATTGTTAATTGATCACCTTCAGGGCCTCTTCCATTGGGAACAGAAAACTTTCTGTGAGCTAATACTATTTGCCCCAGGAAGGTTTTCATTGTGATTGATGAAATCAAAAGAGAAGCATTTGCAACATTCTGCAACTTTCATTGACTTAAAACCCTTACGGAAAGTAAAAATTTGGCTATGTCAACATTTCTATATATGAAATATGGACGTAAAAAAAAAATTACATCTTTTCTCTCTGTTCACTATAAACCATGTTTTGGAGCAGCAGGGAAAATCATAACGCTGATTGGCCAGTCCAGAAAGAATGAATATAAATTACTGAATATGAACAAGCAAAAGAAAGAATGGATTATGGATTATTTCAAATATTTTCAGACCAGCGGACCTGATAGTCTTTTTAAAAAAATACTTCCAGAACGTCTGATTAAAAGGCAAAGTTCTAGTGATAAAAAATTGAGTGTGTTTGAGTTTTTCCCCTTAGTCTCTTGCAGTATTCCAGAGCAGCATGCTGGATGGGTAATTCTGGGACTTGAAATCTATACATCTTAAAGTTGCTGAGAAACTCTGTCCTAGGGTTAAGCAGGACACTGTTGGAAAAACCATGCTCTAAAGCAGTAGTGAAATCTGAACCAGTTTGCCACTGGTTCGCTGGCCACGCATTGTTCTGACCCAGGCCCAAGTAGTAGGAAAATCAGTCAGTGAAAAAACAAACAAACTTTATTCGAACAGCTGAGAATAACTTCATTCCCAGCGTCGTTCAACTAAATTAGAGCAAATTCCTCCCAACACAAATTCCTCAGTCCTATTGCAAACCTTGTCCAATTAGGCAAACTGCCAAAGGCCTTTTTTTTTTTAATTTGATTTATATGCCGCCCTTCTCCGGAGACTCAGGGCGGCTTACAATGCGTTAAGCAATAGCCTTCATTCTTTTGTATATTTTATACAAAGTCAGCTTATTGCCCCCATAAACTGGGTCCTCATTTCACCTACCTTAGAAAGGATGGAAGGCTGAGTCAACCTTGAGCCTTGGAGAGATTCGAACCAGCAGAAATTGCAGGCAGCTGTGTTAATAACAGGGTGCACTAAACCCCTGTACTATCAAGGCTCTTTCTTGGCAAACATTCAGAAGTCACAGATACAAAAATAAATACAAGATGTAGACGAAGAAGAAGACGAAGCTACCAAAGTTGTTTTCCAGCAAAGCCCAAACGCCGTTGCTGGTCTGTTTTAAGCCTTATGGGAGGGGCCAATCATCTCTTGGCCCTACTCCCGAGTTGTCCTCTTTGCTTGAGCTGCTCTTGCCTTCTGGCAGCTCTTCTCATGCATGCATTAGGAACAGGCTCCTCCTGTTCCTCTGCCTCACTCCTATCAGTCTCTGGAGGCTCTGGGGTCCGCACTTCACTCCCCGATGGCCCTGGCCCCATCTCTGCCTCTGACGCAGAGCCCTCATCCGGGCCTTCCCCAGCCTCCAGGACTGGCCCATGTTTTTCCTCAGCCTCATCGCTGTCCGACTCCACTGCCAGCTCCGCAGGCTGCTGGCGGACCACAACACGCATGCGTGGTGTGCATGCATGCACAGTACGCTCCAAATGCATGCTTTGAACAGAAAAAGGAGGCTTGGGAATGTAAGTAGAACAGCGAGGGGGGAAAACAACTGTGCGCACAATTTAGATTCACTAGAAAACAGGATTTCCTGTTTTAAATCACGCAGCACAGCTGATCGTCAGAAATACTGATTCAGATGAACCGGTAGCTTTTTTTTACTACCAGTTTGCCTGAACTGGTAGTTTTTATCACTACCGATTCACCATAACTGGTGCGAACCAGTAGCATTTCACCACTGCTCTAAAGTAAGTGCAAGAAAATGAAGAAATATACTAGGTACTATTTTGTTGTTATTGTTCTACATGATACTTTTGGAAGATTTTTGTTTTGTTTTGTTTTCTCTCATAATCTACATGAACTACAGATAATCTTCGATTTACAACCTTAATTGATCTCAATTTTTTTGTTCCTAAGTGAAAAATTCATTAATTTTGCCCCATTTTGCGAACTTTTGTGCCGCAGTTAAGTGAATCACTGCAGTTCTTAAGTTAGTAACATGGTTGTTAAGTGAATCTAGCTTCCCCATTAACTTTGCTTGTAAGAAGGTCACAAAAGCTGATCACCTGACTCTGGGACACTGCAACCATCATAAATTGGAGTGAGTTGTCAAGTATCTGAATTTTGATCACGTGACGATGGGGCTACTGCAACGGCTGAAGTGTGAAAAATGGTCATAAGTCACTTTTTCAGTGCCGTGGTAACTTTGAAAGGCCACTAAGTGAACTGTTGTAAGTTGAGGACTACCTGTAGTCAAACATACCATCTGGAACGGGCTTCCCCCGGAGTTACGAAACATCCAAGACTTACGCATTTTCCGCCGAGCCTTGAAAACATTTCTATTCCAACAAGCTGGTCTGGCCTAACTCTCCCTTTTTAATTGGCTTTTAAACTGTCTTTTAAATTGGATTTTAAACCTCTTTAGATAAATTTGGATGTTTTTTAATCTTTGAGCCTAAATTACTTAATCTGTTTCTTAATAGTTTTTAACTTCTATATGTATTTGTATTTATTATGGCTGTTCACCGCCCTGAGTCCTTCGGGAGTAGGGCGGTATACAAATATGAAAAATAAATAAATAAATAAATAAATAAAATGTGCACAGCAGAGGTAGGATGATATGCAGAATCAAAATTTAGAGGGCGGCAGAGAAGAGAGGTGTATGTATGCCCAAGCAGTAAGTTACAATGAAGACTTGATCAAGTTGAAGCTGACAGTCTTCCAGCAAGCACACAACAATGGCATATTGTCATGATATGTGGAACTACCTCAGTGCATATTTGTGATATGTATATGTGTGTATTAAAATGCTTAACCATTACCCTGGGCTTCTGAACTCTGCTCAATGACCGCAGAAGGGACATCCATCATTGTGTTGCACCAACAAAGTCAAACTTGTTAACCTACATACATACAACAAGAAGGTGGCCAGCAAGTCAGGCTTAGTGATAAATATATAATTTGGTATCTTGAAATGCCTATTTGTCAAATTCTCACTCGACACTTTTAACAGTTCAGGAAAAATGCCTTCTAACACTTCCATGAACTGCTTGACAGCTTCTCTTTTCTTTTGGCATTCAGCTACCTATTATGGTTTCTTGTTACTTTTAGTTTATCTGCATTTTGTCAAGAACGGAAGTCCATACTGATTTGGGGCAGCTAGTTCATTATTTGGCATATGCTGCTACGTGAGTTCTCACCTGGAATGTGGGTGTTCAGCAAAGCTTCTGAAAATGGTGTTACATTTTTCACAGCTAATTGGCAAATGTGTTGCTTGTTGGCATGCTTCAGACACATCTGAATATAAAAAGGAATGATCTGAAAATACAAACAGCCCTTTCTTTATTCACAATCAAGCTGAAAAGCTGGGAGGAAAAGTAAAGAGAGAGAGAGAGAAGAGGGGAAAAAAAAGAGAAACTTTTTTGGGGGAAGGAGAAGGAGGAGGATTTTAAAAAATTAGCTGAATAAGGAAGGTTTTTTTTTTTTTAATTGCACAGCTGGAAAGAGAACTGAAATGGGACCTTCAAACATAAGATTAAGCAGGGTTTGTGAATGTAATCTATGACAATACATTTCCAAACTTTTCAGTTATGTTTGCTGAAAACTGTCTTATAATAGGATGGTTCACAGATAATAAGATAAGAGCAATATTTTTCTTTTTATAAAATCTACACCTCTTGGGCATCACAAAGCAAACATTTTGATATCTGGCCAGTATTCTTAAGAACACACTGCCTGCCCACTCAGTTCAGATTCAGAACTTCTTCTCATGTTCTATTTTATAATCACTGGGAGTGAACACAAGAGAAAACAGGCACAACAGGAAAGCTGAAAGCAAAACTGTAAGTGAAATCTGGAGCAGCCATGGAGGTTAAGACTTTAGGCAGCCCAAATTGACCAAACTAAGTAACAATTTTAATTAGCAATTTTATGATGTTTGTGTGTCTATATTTTTCTTGACTGTACACCGCCTTGAGTCCTACGGGAGAAAGGCGGTATAGAAATATAATAAATAAATAAATAAATAAATAAATAAATAAATAAATAAATAAATAAATGATTCTACTGGGTGATTTTCACTTTTTTTTTAAATAGAAATAATAAAAGGCCCATTTAGAATAAACCAGAATCAATTGAAGCCTTAGCGGTAGGCAATTCAGGACTTATTTTAGATGTTGCTTGGACTCCGAAGATAAGCTTTTTTGGCCACAGGCTTGTAATGCACCTATAATACTCCAAAGCTACTAGACCAAGTATCTTGACCTTATTTATTTATTTATTTATTATTTATTTATTTATTTATTTATTTATTTATTTATTTATTTATTCATTCATTCATTCATTCATTCATTCATTTATTCTTTCTTTCATTCATTCATTCATTCTATTTATTTATTTATTTATTTATTTATTTATCAAGCATATATAAGATAACAGGTAAAAGTATAAACATAATTTGAATACATGAAAGAGTAAGTAAAAAAGGAATATTAGGACAGGGATGGTAGGCACGCTGGTGCACTTATGCTTGCCCTTTACAGACCTCTTAGGAATGGAATGAGATCAACAGTAGACAGTTTAAGGTTAAAGTTTTGGGGGTTTGGGGAAGAAACTACAGAGTCAAGTAGTGCATTCCAGGCATTGACCACTCTGTTGCTGAAGTCATATTTCCTGCAATTAAGTTTGGAGCGATTTACCTTGAGTTTGTATGTATTATTTGCTATTATTTATCCCAAAGGTGCTTTTTTTCAAGAGGCAATTGGATGTTTTGCTTCTCTCTGAGCTGAAGAAGTTTCTTGGATGAGAAGTGAAATGTCTTCAAAGAAAAACCAGAAAGTCTACTTGCCTCTTGAAAAAACACCTTTGGGACGTGGATGATGGAAATCTCCATAGATATCTTGACCTTATTTCCTCCAGTAGAGTGAAGGTGACACCTTCCAAACTCTGTTGACCCCAGCTATTAAAAAAATATGCATCATCATTTAAAAAAATTACAGCCACAAAAAGATCACCTCTGAAATAGAATTTTCAGAATTTTGCCTTAGGAAGCAACTTCTTGCACATTTGGGGAAGACTCTTCTATTTGATTGCCACTGAAATGAGGTGGATATGCGTAGACATTTTCTGGTTTTTCATTGCCAAGGACCAGTCTTCAAAGACTTACATATGCCAGTTCTGTTTGTTAGCAGAATTTCCTTAGATACAGTATATTCTAAAGCAGAAATGGACAATTTTCTGGTTGGTAGAGACCAAATCTACCATTCGAGGGGAGACCAAAGTTGTTAAGTAAGTGGAGCTAGATTTTTTTCTCAGAGAACTTTTTAGTGGGAGATGCTTCTTTTAGGTTTAATGCCACATTTTCATCTATAAGTGTAGCTGAAAATGGCTGAAGATTATTCTATTCGTTTTTAAGCAATTGTCAGAGGGGATTTGTGAACTGCCTGCATCTCTTGAAGCCCTAGATTGCCCTTCCCTGTTGTACAGCAAATACTTTAGTTCATGTAGGGCACTCACAGTAAAGATTCTGTATTTTGTTTTAAAAAAATGCAGGAATATAGGCAGAATCAAGCAATATCAAAGATGTCCAACTGAACATAATAAGCAACTACATGAAAATAGGAGTACTGTGGGGACTGCTTTCTGTGGAACTAACCATAAAACAAATGAAAATAATGAGAATATATATAAAAGAAAGTGGGAGTTTATACATCTAGCAAATAATAAATAAATAGATGTACCGGTAAGTAACAAAACTATGTTTCCCTCAAGTTCTTGAATCATTTGTCATATGAAGGCTCTTAATAAAGATACAGAAGATGCTTGATGTTCTGATTCCCTGATGGCATGTTGGCAAGTTACAATTATGCATGGTGTATATAATTATTATGTATACATAATTATGTATACAATTATGTAAATTAGAACCAACAATAAAGATATCAACATGGTAGGAGCCTTCTTCCCTTTAGTATCAACCATCAACAGACCTATAATATTTCTGATAGATGGCTATCCAGTCTCTTCTTAAAAGCCTCCAGTGTTGAGACACCCACAATTTCCAAAGGCAATTTGTTTCACTGCTTAATTGTTCTCACTGTTAGCAATTTTAGTTCTAGGTTCTCTCCTTGGTTAGTTTCCATCATTGTTTCTTGTCCTGCCTACAAGTGCTTTGGTAAATAAGCTGGTACCCTCTTCCTGTGGCAGCTCTTCAAGTATTGAAAGACTGCTATCATGTCACCCCTGATCCCTCTTTTCACTAGACCAGGTATATCCATTTCCTGCAATCGTTCTTCGTATGTTTTAATTTTTAAGCCCCTAATCATTTTTGTTGCTCTTCCAATGTCTCAATATCTTTTTTGTATTGGGGTGATCAAAACTGGATACAATATTCTAAATGTGGTCTTACCAAGGATTTGTAGAGCGGTACTAGTACTTCATGTGATCTTGATTTTTTTTTTTTGTTAGTTGCGAAGTCATGTCCGACCCATTGCGACACTATGGACAATATTCCTCCAGGCCTTCCTGTCCTCTACCATCCTCTGGAGTCCATTTAAGCTTATGCCTACTGCTTCAGTGACTCCATCCAGTCACCTCATTCTCTGTCGTCCCCTTCTTCTTTTGCCCTCAATCTTTCCCAGCATTAGGCTCTTCTCCAGTGAGTCCTTCCTTCCCATTAGGTGGCCAAAATTATCTTAAGGAAATGTTCTTCATTTCGGGTATAAATATATAATTACAAATATCAGTTCAAAATTGACAACAACAGTTTATTAAAAATCTCATTGAATGTATAGGATACATGTGTCAGGCTCCAAGTAATGCACCCATTACAAATCGAACTTCGAGGCATTGCTTTTCCTCAAAGAACAAATTTATTTAGATACACCATCTTGGCGCTACTGGTGAAAAGCCAGTACTAAAGTTCCCGGGCTTTTCACCCCAATATAAGTTTCAGTTTCTCAAGTTTCCAAAACAATCGGTCACTTTGTTCAACCAAGATGAAAGCTGGTTGCTTGGCGACTTCTCTCCTCCTCCTCCGGTCCGTGAGCCATTGGAATGTGCATGACTCATCGAGTAGTTATGTTGTGGTGACTGAAGGCTCCATCCTCCTCCAACTCAAAACTGTGTCAAACTGAATTAACATTAGAACACCCCAGGATACAAACAATCCCACACCCAAGTAAAATTCAGGCTTGACAACATGTTATATACAATTTTAATATTCTTCCAAGCATTTTTTTAAAAAAATTTCAAGCAGTTTGATGAAACATTAAGATTTTTTAACCCCTAAATTATCTCAATTTCATCATTCATAACAGAGTGGTAGGTTAACTTTATCACCTTTCAGCTTTATCATCAAACACACATGGACCCACACACATATAAATATATATATATGGCATAATCACACAATTAACTTTGATGATCTCTTTGATATCATGGAAGAAGCTATTTTTACCCAAAACTCAGCTGTATTCCTTGCATTAAAGGCCCAATGGTTTGTTTGAAAGACAATGGGCCAAAACTATTATTTCAATCCTTACTCATATCAGAGGAAATAGACTGGCAACCACCTAACTGAAATGGTATAGGGACTCCTGCTTGAGCAGTGGGGTGAGACTAGGAGACCTCCAAGATCTCTTCCAGTTCTATTCTGATTTATTGAAATAAACTTGCTCTCTACATGGGGCTCCCCTTGAGGAGCACCCAGAGGCTCCAACTGGTGCAGAGTGCGGCCACGTGGGTGGTTATGGAAGTGACGTGGCGTTCCCATGTAACACCTCTCCTGCGTGAGCTGCACTGGCTCCCGGTGGTCTTCCAGGTGCGCTTCAAGGTTTTGGTTACCACCTTTAGAGCGCTCCATGGCTTAGGACCCGGGTACTTACGGGACCGCCTGCTGCCACCAGTAGCCGCTCACTGGCCAGTACGCTCTCATAGAGAGGGGCTCCTCAGGGTGCCGTTGGCCAAACAGTGTCGACTGGCAGCCCCCAGGGGCCTTCTCTGTGGGGGCACCTGCTATCTGGAATGAGCTACCCCCAGAGATACGGAGAATCCCGGATTTACGCCTTCCGCTGTGCCCTCAAGACCTTTTTATTCCAACAGGCTGGCCTGGCCTAACCTCCCTTTTTAATTGTAAATTTTAAATTTGTCTAAAACTTTAGGAGTGTTTTAATCTGTTCCGGGCCAAATTTATTTAATTAGGTTTTTATACTGTTTTTAAATTTTGTAATCTGTGTGTTTTATCTCTTGGCTGTTCACCGCCCTAAGTCCTTCGGGAGTAGGGCGGTATATAAATCTAATAATAATAAAAATAAAAAAATAAAAAATTATATTGAAACCATCTATAAAAAACTAAAATTAGCTGTTCTTTCCTTGTTTAAAACTCTGAGGAGAAAAGTAAGAAACAACTTGATAGAATAATAATTCCTTCAACTTTCTCCCCCACCATAATTAACTTTGTACTGAAGGACACAAAATGGAATACAAAACAAGATATTGTTATACAGATCATTAAACTGCAATCAAGCTTTAAAAATACAGGGAACACAATCTAATGTCACTTAAATAACTCTGGCTCTAAACTTAAAAAACATCCTATCAAAAATATCTCCACTGGGAAATAGAGGAAATGAACTTTAACCTCATACTGCTACAAAAGATGGCTTCCAGGGCTGACAATGAGTATTTTTCATTCTTTCTACTTTGAGTGAATCATTTCTGCACTAAATAACACATATGCATTCCTAAATATTGTATTTTCCATTAGTTATTCAGGTCAAAGCATTGGAGAAAGGATGTTCATCAGTAACCATATTCCAACTAGCGTGAACAATAGTTTTCTGGTTAAGGGCCACACTTTTGATTTTTATGGGGCTTTGTGGGGTTGTATTTTAAGTGACATGGTTGGCAATATCATGATAGTGTCTCTGTGCATGTGTGTGTTGAGTCTTAAAATCCCCAACTCCTTTTAATATTGTCTTTGGTAATAGACAATTAAAGTTCTTGGTTCTAGAAGTATTAGCATCCTCTGCATTGTGTCAGCAACTGCAACTACGACATCTTACTATAGTGATTATAGTGATATCATGTTTTTTTCTACAAGGAGCTATTGAAAACCTTGTTTTCCATGAACCTGTCAAATATTTTTAAATTGTCAAAATTAATGTCCATCACTACATCCTGTGGTAGTGAATGGCACTATCTGCCTTCCTCAAATCTCTTATAAATCAGACTGAATGAACCCATGGTCTAGATTCTCCATGCCTTGAGATTAATTTTATACAGCCCATATTATCCCTCCTTTCAAGTTATGCCTTAGATATTTCCAACTTTCTTCATAGGGGAGTTGCTTATACCAGAACTCATTAATCAACCATATTTTATGCTGGAAATAAATAACCTTTTGTCTAGTTTCTTCCTGATATACAATTTAATCTCGTGGCTTGGAACTATTTTCTTTAGCTAAGGTTTTTTCTCTCCTTTTAAAAGAACGAGTTATTGTTTCACTTCTTTTAATTTGCAATTCTTCTTCTGAATGCCAATGAAGTATCTACCAAATTAAAAAAAAATCCTCTTAAAGGTCAGCCATTTCTGGATTGATGTGATTCTGCATTGTGCTTGATTTAGTAGCTTTAAGTCACATTAATTCCACTTGTTTATAATTAGACTGCCTGTAGAAATGAAATAAATTCTTGCCAAGAATTCTTCTTAATACTAGTTCAAATTACATATTAACTGGCAAATGGAAATCTGCATTTTTTAACCCAAAGTAGTCTGGTTTAACATGCTGAAAGGGAAATACAACTGATGTGTGCTCAGAAACATGTTTCAGTGGGGATTAACTCCATGTTTCTTCAGTTTCTGAATAAAGTAGGGGGGGAAAACCAAGGAAAGCATCCATGTTTCTTTGCTCAAGTAAAAACAAAACAAAACAAAACAAAACAAAACAAAACAAAACAAAACAAAACAAAACAAAACAAAACAAAACAAAACAAAACAAAACAAAACACAGTAAAAGGCCTTGTGGCATTTTATAACAAGCTGAACATATTTCTTTTTTTTTCTTTCAAGTTTTTTTAAATTTTATTTTACATATATATCTCAATGTATAAACAGTGTGGCACCTGGGTGTCATACATTCTAATACAAATAAAACTAGTAAAATAATCATAGTTATTACATTCAACCAATTTATATATTTCTAATAATAATACACATTTATATTAAGTTGTAGTTCATCATTATTTAATTATTCCATGTTTTAATATATTGCTCTAATGCCACTCACCATATTATTTGATCATACATAATAATACAGCCATTCAATTTCTAAGCTTCCCTCTTCTTATTGCTTTTATTTTATCATGTAAAAATGTATACACTAATATTCCCCTTTTCTCTTATTTCTATCTTTATTCTAACTTTTAATCATGTCACCCTTTTATTAAAAGACGTCTTCTTTCTATCCAACATCTCTCGCCCACTTTGGTGCTGTGAATCCTGTTCATTTTTAACTTACCTCCCATATTTCACTCTTTACATTTATTTGTATTAAGATACAATCATTCATTATTTCATTATTCAATGTTTCAATACACAATTCTGATACCAATCCTAATATTATTTAGATATAAAAAATGATTCTAATCATATTCTTTACAATCATAAAATATCTATAATTCTGATAGTAATACACATTTATATTAAAGTATGTTCTTTCATTATTTAATTGCTCAATGTTTCAATATATTATTCCAATGCCAATCACAATATTATTTAAAAGTACTTAATAATACCATCATTCAATCTCTAGTTTTCCCATTTTATTGTTACTTTTATTCCATTATATGAATGTTTCCTTCTCTTATTTCTGCCTAACTTCTAATCATGCCACTATTCTAAAAAAGAAGGGAAAGAAAAAGAAAAGAAAAGCAAATCAAGACATCAAAAAAAAAAAAAAAAAAAAGGAGAAACCCTTTCCTTTCTGTCCATCACCTCTCGTCCACTTCAGTATTTTAGTTGCTATCCTTTTTTTTTTTTTTTTACTATTCTCCCACATTCCTCTCTTGGATCTTTATCTCTGTCTGCATCCACTTCTTGGCTATTCAATCTGAGTATTTCTCCCATCTCTACCCTTTTCCATTGCCTAGCTTCCAAAGTATCTGCCCAAACCCCTATCTCCCATTCAAAAGTATCTTCCTGTATCTCCAATTCTCTTTTCAGTTCTCTTAAAATATTTCTCCCCTGGTTTGATTCATCAATCCCTGTTATTTTTATTATGATCTCCTTGTCTTCTTCTTTTATTTGCTGGTTCTTTGGTTCTATCTTTTCCTCCATTCCTTCTGTTAGCTCCTCCCTTTTCTGAGTGTCTAGATCTTTATTCATCATCCCTTGTATAGTATTTTCCATTTTTTCCATAGTCTCCTTAAATCCTTTCTCCATGATGTCCTTTGTGCATTGGAAAATCAATGCCATCTCCTTCAAAGTTCTACTCATTTTTTCCTTATGAAGCATCTTATTTTGTTTTTTAAAAACCCCACTTTTGTCCAGTAGTCCAAAAACCATTTATTTAAACCTAAAATTTCCCTTCAAGAAGTACACTAATCACAGTTCTTTGTATCCCATAAGAAATCAATCAGTTCCATTTAAATGCTCCCAGAAGTTATCAAAAGCCTCTTTACATCCTCTTTACAGGTTCAATCTTCTAGCATAACATTCAGGGGTCAGTTTAATTAAATAACTACCTTGTTCTCATATTTGAGTCTCCAGTAGTTTGATATAACCCAGTAAATATTTTCACAATCCTTCATATAAATATTCCCAGACTTGTATATTTTCCTTTCATCAGCAGGTGACGCTCTAAACTTAAATTTCAGTGTTGCCACTAGTCAGTCTAATTTTACTTATTTTGATCATAATTTTAATTGAAATTCAATTATAAAAGCAGAATAAGTTTTTAAAGTAAATAATTGCAGTGTTTTAAAATGTGTTCCCAATACCACGTCTTCACAGTTTAAGAGTCCAATCTTCTGTATTTTTAGAAATTTATTATTTTTCTCTGTTTAGGTCTTTTCTTTCTGGTCTGCTATTTTTCTCAGAATGCTTAATTGCCACTTTAGCAAGCAATTCTGAGGAAATAGTTCTAAATTGTTCCTTGGGGTTAGCTTTTAAGTAAAAAAGGAATCCTGTCCCCCAATTCCAGTCACTTTAACCTACTTCACTCCAGCACCAGTCTTAGTTGTTCCTCGGTTGTCCCAGCTTCATAGCAACCATCTTTCGGCTGCCTCTTTTCCTCACCATGGCTGAGAGGGAAAAAGAACCCTGGGCAGACTGGAGAGTTGCAACTCTCCAGAACCTCACAGAGCACCCCTCTTTGCTTCACCACCCCTACCGGGTGGCTTTGGCTCTTTTCATGGCCCACCAACAAGGAGAACTCAACACGGGAGGACAGAGACCTGCTCCTCATGTCCAATCTTGCCACAACCTCAACCGGAAGTTCATGAACACATTTCTGATAGCAATAGCACTTAGACTTATGTACTGCTTCACAGTAACATAAGCTTCCATGGACTTCAGCCCACTTCATCTTCATGCCTCTAAAAAAAGTCTAATTCATAAATCCTGATGTTATAATTAATGTGTTAGTTCTTGTGGTGGCACAAGATGCCACCACAAGTTATGAAGAAATTAAGCAGTGTGGTGGCCTAGAGGTGGAGGTCTTACCTCACAATCAGAAGGCTGTCAGTTCAATCCTAGGTAGTGGCAAAAATTTCTCTCTCTGGGTGCAATGAATAATTGTCTGCTGTGAACTCCATGTAGGCATCAGGAAAGGCATCCAACCAATAAATGCTGGAGCTCTGTTCAGTCGTCTTGACTCCAATCTGATGCAAGGGATTACAGGGTCATTAATAGAAAAAAAAAACTTATGAAGAAAAGTTGTTTTTCCTTTCTAGTTTAATTTAACCTAATGATTTTGGTCAGGTCCATGGCTGTCATGAATTTCCAAGTTACATCTGACTTTACCTTCTGAACATTAAATTACCTAAGGCACATTAATTTGTCCTTGGAATCTCCTCTGTTAATTTGGAATCAAGGAATCTGTATAGTAGCAATAATCCCAGCTAATTCTGTTACTTTATACACTTAATCTTACATCTGGTTATCAATAGGGCAACTTCTCTGAAAGTCTTCATATACCTTGGATAACCATAGTTTGTCCATCATCCATGCCCTGGGATCTCAGCTGATTCCACATTTGAAACTCATGTGGCTGTATTTTTGAGCGGGATACCCACTCAGGTCTCAGTAATAAGGCCAGGTATAAAATCACAGCTGAAGAAGGTCTTATTATAGACCATCCTAATGTTTAGCGGCAGGAACTGAAAACCTGGCCCTTTGATGATATAATGTCTGGGGCAGACCAATGGGCCACAATACACAATGGTACTAAACACAGAGATTGTATTCCACCTTTGACAACATATAAAATAATGATAAAAATGATGAAGTTGATCCTTACTCTGCCTCCTAACAGCCAGAAAAAAATAGTTTGTATTTTGATAATTATAAGAGGGATAAATTTAAATAGCAAAGCACCCTACTGTTCAAGCAAAAGATTAATTAGATTTTTTGTGCTCCTGCATTTAATAGTCATTCATATTTATAACTATTCTATGGTTCATATTGGATGCATTGTTTAGTTCACTTGAACTGCTTTTAACAAATCGGAGCATTAAAAAAAAATTAATCAAGGTGGCTATCCCCCCAGCCTCCTTGCATTTTAGACAGGCCTAATTTGCCTGTTTTGCCAAAACACTTCTCTTATAAAATGCAGAGGAGAAAAGGACATGCCTGTTCAGTAGAGCTGAACATTCTATTAATGCACATATTCCATTACTTCTCTTAATATTTTTCCACTTTAAGATAATTGAATTTTATATTGGTGGTGAATTACTTAGGACAGAGATATCGTCTTAATACAGTATGGAAGGCAAGATATTTTTACTCCAATGTATTAAAGGCTGGAGGTTCTTTTTCCCCAGAAACTAGAAGAAGAAAGGAAGCAGAGGGAGCAAGAAATGGAGAGAAAGAACTTATGCAGGCCGAGGCCCAGGCTCAAGGAGGGGCCTTGATTGCTGAAGAAGATTTAATACAACTTATGAGCTCTGCCCAAGACCTGGAGCTATTTGGCAAAACAGAGGAACCAAAGGACCAAAGACAGGCTCGAGCAGCAACTAAACGCAAAGAGGAATTAAAGGTGCAGCAGGCTCTGACAAAAACACAAGAAATTACAAAAACAGAAGCGGGGGGGGGGGGCAAGGCCGAAGATCAAAGTGAAAGATGACCTTCAGCTAATGCTTCAAAAGCTTCAAATTGCCAAAGATGGCAAATAAATTCCTAACCTGGAATGTCAATGGTTTAAACTCACCGCAAAAGAGGAGGAAAATATTTCACTACCTGAAACAGTATAAAAATGACATTATTTGTTTACAAGAGACACATATTAGAATGAAAGATCAAAAATATTTAATAAATGCAAGATTGGGGACACATTTTGTAGCATCTGCATCAGAAAAGAAAAATGGTATAGTTATATACCTAAAAAAAGGCTTAATAGCTAAATTAATTGAAGCAGATATGCAAGGAAGATATATTGCAATTGAAACCTTAATAGAAGGGAAAAAAACACTCTTGATTGGAATATACGCACCAAATCAACAACAAGAAAAATTCTACAAGATTTTACATGCTAAACTAACACAATGGGACTACAAATCGTACATATTGATGGGAGATTGGAATGGAGTTTTGGATACTAAAAAGGACAAAAAAGGATCTTTGCAAAATATTCAAATGCGTGCTAGACTGCCTAAATCCTTTTTTGATATGATGGAAGACATGGAGTTGGGAGATATTTGGCGAGAGCGGAATAGAAGAAGATTTTACTTTTTTTTCCGATAGACACCAGTCATTTTCTAGGATTGATTTTATACTAATTACTAATGATTTCCTTTCCAGGGTGAAGAAAACGAAGATATGTCCAAGAACATTAACAGATCACAGTCCGGTTTGGATGGAATTAGAGCATGAAAAGGGGCCCAGGAAGTCCTGGAGGTTGAATGAAAATTTGTTTAAATATGAGGAAAATGTGAAAGAATGTAAAAAATTTATGAAAGAATTTTTTGTTACGAATATGCATAAAGGTACATCTATGGAAATGGTTTGGGATGCAAGTAAAGCATATATGAGAGGTATTTTAATATATTTGAACAATAAATATAGATGTAGACAGGAAAGAAAACTAGAACTAGAAGAGGAAATAAAAAATAAAGAGCAAGTATTAATATTAAATCCAACAGATAAGAAAATAAAAGAAGCAATTAATTTATTGCGAGGGCAATTTAACATGTTGATGGCAGACCAGGTGGCATCAAATTTGCAATATGCCAAACATTACACTTTCTGTAATGCTAACAAACCAGGTATATTGGCATATTTGCTTAGAAAAAAACAAAAGTCACGCACCATAGAGAAAATAGAATATAAGGGTAAAGAGGTGTATCAGCAAAATATGATTAAAAAAACATTTTTAGAATTTTATACGAAGTTGTATACTAGTGATAAAATCCAAGGTACAGATATAGATAAATATCTACAGAGGGAGAATATTTCTATAGTTTCAGAAGAGCAAAGGGAAGGTTTGAATCAATTAATAACTTCTGAAGAAATTGTTTTAGCAATTAAACAATTGAAAGTGGGAAAAGCCCCTGGGACAGATGGATTGACAGCTGTTTACTATAAAAGCCTGCAGGCAGAAATGGTGGAACCACTTAAAGAATTATTTAACAAAATACAAACTGGAGGAGAAGTACCTCCTTCCTGGAGAACAGCATTTATCTCCTTGATCCCAAAGGAGGATCAAGATCATACTCAGCCAAAAAACTATAGACCCATATCACTTTTAAATACAGATTATAAGATTTTTACTAAAATATTAGCAAATAGGCTGATGCCACTTATGCAACAAATGATTCATAATGATCAAACTGGTTTTATTAATAGGCAATATATGAAAAGTAATGTAAGGCAAATAATTAATATTTTGGAGTATTTGGGAAAGAACAACCAGGTCCCTGCGGTGCTTATATTCTTAGATGCGGAGAAGGCGTTTGATCGATTGAACTGGAATTTTTTACTGAAAATAATTGAAAAGATGCAGTTTGGAGAGTACTTTATACAATCTATTAAGGCAATATATCAGCAAGAAACAGCACAAGTAATAATCAATGGTAGTTTAACGGAAACTTTTAACATAGAAAAAGGAAGAAGACAAGGATGTCCCTTATCTCCATTACTATTTATTTTGACTTTGGAACTTTTGTTGAGTAAAATACGTGGCTCAGATAAAATAAGGGGAATTAAAATTAGGCATGATGATTACAGATTACGAGCATTCGCAGATGACTTGGTTGTGACTTTGACTCAACCAGTACAATCGGTTATAGGTCTAATGGATATAATTAATCAATACGGACAAGTATCTGGATTTAAAATAAATGCAGGGAAAACAAAGATAATAACTAAAAATATGGTTACAAGTCAAAAAGAAGAAATAGAAAGAATAACGGGATTTGAAACAGTAAAGAAGGTCAAATATTTAGGGGTTTATATTATGACATCAAATGTGAAATTATATAATTATGAATTGTTGTGGCAAAAAATACAGAAAGAGATGGAAAACTGGAAAAAATTGCAACTATCATTGCTGGGAAGGATAGCTGCAGTGAAAATGAATATTTTGCCAAAGTTCTTATTCCTTTTTCAAATGATACCAATATTGAAAAAAGATGGAAATTTGAATGAATGGCAGAAGGGCATTACTAATTTTGTGTGGGCAGGAAAGAGACCGAGAATAAAACGAAAAATAATGCAAGATATATGTGAAAGAGGAGGTATCAAAATGCCTAATTTAAAATTGTATTATGAGGCAGCTACCCTCTCAGCAATTAGTGATTGGATTAACTCAACAGAAGAGAGAATATTGAATATTGAGGGATATGATTTGTTATATGGGTGGCATGCATATTTACTATACGATAAAAAGGTGGACAAGAATTTTAAAAGTCATATATTAAGGAATGCATTACTACGTGTATGGAAAAAGTATCAATATAAATTAAATAATAAATTACCTATATGGGCAATACCTAGACATACGATAGAGAATATAAGTGTAGAACAGAAACAAGATGTGATTACTTACAAAGAGCTTCTTATTAGGGAAAGAGGTACATTGCAGCTAAAGTCTTTAGAGGTATTAAGGGAAGAAAGGATAATTCAAACTTGGTTTCAGTATGGACAGTTGTACATTAGATGGAAAGAGGATCAGAAAATTGGTATCCTGCAAAATGAGGAAAATTTGATAAAACAAATTAGGGATCAAAGTTTAATGCATATCAAAAGGTTGTATAATGCATTGATAGAAATAGATTCAGAAACTGAGTTAGTGAAGGACTGTATGATAAAATGGGCACAAAATATTGAGGAACCAATAATGATGGAAACATGGGAAAAAATATGGGTCAGAAATGTAAAATTTACCCAAGCCCAAAACTTGAGAGAAAATTTTTACAAAATGTTTTATAAATGGCATTTAGATCCCAAAAAGTTAGCTTGTATGTATCCAAGCTTACAACCTACGTGTTGGAGATGTAAATGTGATGATGCAACGTATTATCATATATGGTGGACATGTAAAAAAATTAAGGCATTTGGATTATACAAAATATTCTTAAAAAAAAGATAAAATTAACTCCACAGTTGTTTTTATTGGCTTTAATTAGAGACTGTACGGTTATAGAGACTAATTTGATTCTGAACTTAATAACTGCAGCCAGACTTTTGGTGGCGCAGTATTGGAAGAAGGAAGATTTACCTACTATTGAAGAATGGACATTAAAAGTAGCTAATTTGGCGGAGATGGCTAAAATCTCTGCATATTTGAAGGATTGTTCGAATGAAAGATACATATTGGAATGGAGAAGATGGATTGATTATATTCAAAATAAATATGGGACTAAAAAGTTGCAAATAGCTTATGAATGAAATATTTAGGTGAATTCTTATATTCTTATATTTTGGTATGTATGGGGGAGTTAAAGTGTAAGGAGGAGTGAAGAGTTTATAGTTAGCTTGTTTATGTTTGATTATGTTTGTTAAATGCTATACCCTGTATTTTGCTCTGGGAAGTCGGGGGGAGGGAGGGAGAAGGGAATGGGTGGGGGGAGGAAGGGGGGGAAACTTGTTTGTAAAAATATTTTAAAACTTTTCAATAAAAAAAAAGATAATTGAATTTTTTAAATCTCTCTCTCTCTCTCTCTCTCTCTCTCTCTCTCTCTCTCTCTCTCTCTCTCTCTCTCTCTCTCTCTCTCTGTGTGTGTGTGTGTGTGTGTGTGTGTGTGTCCTCCGCATGGGAAGTTTGTTGTTGAATGAAGAGTGCTGGGCTAGAATAATTATTTAGCAAATTTGATATCCTCCTTCCCTCCCCAAGCAGCAATCGCTTTAGAAAATTATTCCCATTTGTTGAACAGTCCATGTGCACAAAAGAAAGCCAGAGATCCTTTCTGCATGCAAATTACCTGTTTTTTAAAAAATTTCTCCTCCTGTTAATTAAGGAAATCGTTTGAGGCTTGCCTCAGTTAATTACCTAGATTTTATTTTATTTTTTATCTGAGGGCAAATGTTTGGTTACAAAAGAGACAATGGCTGGTGAAGCGCCTGCAAGAGTACATGTCTAGTACATGCATTTCGATTCATGGGAGGCTCATTTAACAGGGTCGGGCTGAAGTAGGTTAGATCGAAGGCAGATTCAGATCTTCAGTTGTACTTGGGGGGGCATCAGCTGTAGTGGCGTTTGAAATGAAAGACCCAACTGGTTGGAGAAGGGACTGGCTCTGGTTGCGCCAGCAAATGGCGCACAACCAGAAACCTGGTAGAATCAGAGGAAAAGTAAGCAGCTGACGATACCAAAAAGTGAAAAATGGAATGAAATTTAGGTGAACGTGAGAAATTACAGTACTGAGAAAAGAAAGAAAAGAGCTAGCTTCGCCAACAAAGAACCCAAATTGGAAACCTGCAGCCTTTAAATATGGTTGCAAAACGACGCAGCAATAGTCCCACCTATCCTCCTATCCTAGCATGCTCAGTGGAGAAGGATACTTAGAACCAGTGGTGAAATCCCCCTGGTTCTATCCGGCTCGCTAAACTGGTAGCGCCAGTGGCAGGAGACTCCGCCCACCCATCGGGACACCATTACATCTCATTTTTTTACCATCTGCGCATGCACAGAAGTTTCTGTGCATGTGCAGAAGAGGTTCCCATTCTCGAACCGGTAGCAAAGGTAAGTGGATTTCACCACTGCTTAGAACCAGTGGTGAAATGTAAAATTTGTTACTACCGGTTCTGTGGGCGTGGCTTGGTGGGGTGGTAATATGACTGCGTGGGCATGGCCAACTTTTTTTTTTTTACTTTTAAAACCATTTTTTCCACAACCTCTTCGGCTGAAGAGGTTGTAAAAAAAATGCTTTTAAAGCCTCTGACGATCCCAGCTGACTTGCCTGATCGGCGGAAGCTTTTTTTTTTTTTAAAGCCTCTGACGATCCCAGCTGACTTGCCTGATCGGCAGGGCCTTTTTTTCCTTTTAAGAACATTTTTTCTATAACCTCTTCAGCCAAAGAGGTTGTAGAAAAAATGCTTTAAAAGCCTCTGATGATCCCAGCTGAGCCGCACGATTATCAGAGGCTTTTTTTTTAACTTTTAAAAGCATTTTTTCAGTCAAAGAAGTTGTAGAAAAAATGCTTTTAAAAATAATTTAAAAAGCCTCTGATGATTGTGTGGCTCAGCTGGGCAATGGGAGGGCGGGGGCGGGCAGGAATTTTTGCTACCGGTTCTCCAAACCACCCGCCTCCATTGCTACTGGATCAGGTGATCCGGTCCAAATTCGGAGCATTTCACCCCTGCTTAGAACTATACTTTCTGAGGTACTACAAGTCCCCCCTCTCTGGTGTAGATGAACGATGCTAATCCTCCCTCTGCTTTGTAGCAATGTAGCAGCACTTTATATCTCTACAAAAATGGCTGGGCGTCACAATGATCCCTAATTGATATATCTATGGAGACAATATATCCTAGGTTTCTCCCAATACTTGATTTATACAATCCATAGAATGCACTTTGACTTCTTTTCCTGGTGCTACATCCTCTGTATTGTCTGGGTTTTTTTTTAATCTCTAAAAAACTATTTTTATTGTTTTCTTTTTATGACTGCAGATGCACCACATTATTGAGTGTTCCAACAAGCAGCATTGTAAGCCTTACTGACTGAAGTGGTACAAAAGTTACAGAACTTTTTTTGGAGTGATTTTTTCCTACCTAGTCCATTTACTTCAGAAGGAATTTACAGGCAGTAAATCAATTTTTCTTTTCCCCATCCCCTGCCTGGCTAATTTTCTCTGCGCACCTACACCACGGCAACAACGCTGTGAACAACCACACCATTATTCATTCTTATTTTTAGAATGGCATTCTTATGCACTTGAGGCAGACAATTACTAGCCTTTAATATGAAGAAGAAGTGGGGGGGGGAACCTGAGAGCAGCGCAAATGAAAAATAAATTAAAATTAAATTCAAAGAACTCTACTGGAGGATTTAATTTGCTGCTGCAAAGAGAGCTACTGTGCCATACAGCTCAGAGATGCTTATGGAGTCACTGGTGGGGGTGGACAATTTGAAAAGCCATGTCACCTCCTACAACTGAAGTACTGAATATGGACCTCCTACAACTGAAGTACTGTATATGGACTGCTATGGAATTGTGCTCAAACAATAATGGAAAAACCCTAATAATTTCAACCATATCTTTTTTTGTCATGTAATTACAGAATTATTAATTGATGTGTGGCATTAGATCATGACATAGGCAATGGTTAATGAGTAATGTGTGTGGACAAACAACAATTGCATCTGTGGACAAATATCCTCCATAGTATTGCTTCACTTTTGTGTTAAGGCAGGGGTGTCAAACTCGCGATGACATGTCATCACATAATGTATTGCAGCTTTTTTCCCCTTCGCTAAACCGGGGATGGATGTGGCCAGCACGTGATGCATCCATCCCACAGGCTGCGAGTTTAGATATAAGGCTGGAAGTTAAGACAAAAGGCTGGAAAGTGGAAAGCTGGGTGTCCTTGGACCAGTTATTCTCTCTCAACCTAGAGCAGTGAAACAGCAGTGACAAACTACTTCCAAAGAAACCCTGCCAAGAAAACTACAGGAACTTGTCCAGATGGTTACCAACAGTCAACAATGGCTTGAAGGCACAAAACAACTAGTAGAAAACTGCTTCAAAAGGAAAGGACCCAAGCATAGAAATTTTGTCTCTGATTTGAAGCCTTTGAGATCAAGAACACTTTCAAGCAGAGGAATGTCCTGCATAAACAATACTACTTTAATACTTTGTGGTTTCTCCCATATTAAATCTAGAAATCACCACCAATGTTCCATTTTGCAATGTGAGTTAGGTTAGGTTAGTTACCCACAAATCTAACTTCCATTTTGTTTTGGCTTAGACTCAAACTAGGCAGAATTCATTTTGCAAGATTAAATGTGTTAAGTAGGGGCCTAGTGAAGAGGCAGGACTCTCGGCTAAGACAACAGTTTGTTTATTTGGTAGATTGGTACAAAGAAGTGAGTGAGCTGTCCAGCAGCTCCCACTTTTGAAGGAAGCTGTCTGACAGCTCAGCCACTGAGATCCCTTGAATCTCCGACTTTTAGGGTTAACCAATCAGTTTAAACCACCAGTTCTCCCGCCTGACAGGCAGACCAGAGGGAAACCTGTGCCCACAGTTTCCCTCCTCATTATCATATTCAACAAAATGCAGGCAGACAATTTTTCTCATTATTATGAGGAAACATTCTAAGTTTGAGCATTTGTTGTAGAACCAGCCTGATAATTTCATAGACCAATTTTATTTTGGTCTATGGCTCCAATGTCTATGGATGTATAATGTTTGAATTTCCAGTTCAAAAACTTAACCAACCCCTAGGGAAAAAAACACTAAGGAGTTGCAGCATTTATTTTCTGCCCTAAAAAGAAACCACCAAGAACAAACTAGTTGTAATTATGTTTCCATTATATTACTCAGAATTATTGTTTTACTGCTTGTAGAGGATAGTTTCATAGCATTAAAGTTGTTTTGTTACTTACTGTATTTTAATTTTCTGACTTGACATTCTTTATGAGGTGATTATTTCTTTGAAAGGAATCTTGTTTTGTAGTATTCTGATTTCTATCTATTGTACTGCTTGTCTTTAAAAAATTAAATTTTTCTCTCGCTGTCTACAAAAACTCTTTTCTCCTCTGTTTTGCATAGCAATGAAGTATAAGTAAAGGTTTTAGAATCCGGTTCAATGAACTAATGAGACTTTATGTCAATTCTCTAAGAAAGCACCCCATTTCCAACTTGAGATCAAAAGATTCATTTAAAATAGAACAATAATTTTAGATGCACCCAAATATTGACATATAATTAGACCCCACTGATAGACCCATAAAATAACTTTTTAAAAAATTAAAGAGCATAACCTACCTTCTGTGTTTTGTTTTGCTTATAAAAAGAAATTAAATGTTTGCGCACATTAGAGAAAATAGGATAATCAAATTATAGCAATTTGGAATGCATATAGCTTCTTATATTGACCTTTTAAAATAACTTTGTCTTGAGATAATATTTACAAAATCCAGGGTTGAAAGACCCATGTAAGATTCATAAAAAGAATCTATATGTTGAAAGTTTTTTTGCAATTGGAAATTAAACAGCACAAAGAGAAGATTTTTTTTCTGACTTATCTGAGTTATTATGAAACCTTTGGGTGATAGAAACAATTTTTCCCCCTTTCTTCCCTTTCCTTTTCTTTCCATTTCAGGCAAAAGTTACCTGTTAAGCTTTGAGTAGGAATTTGATTTGGGATTTCCCATTTGTAGTCAAAATTCAAAAACCCACATCACATTTTCTACTACAGCATGACTGAGGAGTTTAATTAGACCGCAATGGGTAGGCAGTCTAAATAAAAGTCCACAGTTTTTCTTCTCTGATCTCTGTTCTCTCTTTCCCTTTCCCCTTCCTCTTCCCTTTCCCTTCCTCCTCCTCCTGCTCCTCCTCCTCCTCCCAGTAATAATAATCATATATCTGCATTTTTCTCAATTCTTATACTACTTCCTTAAATTCCAAAGGCCGCTGACAAAAGTCAAGTTTTAATCATTCTCTACCAGGCTATAAAAATAGAGCTATTTTTGCCTCAGAAAATCTAGGACTTTCTTGCCACTTCTATGTACCCTTCCATCAGAGGTCCTGTTAGGTGGGGACCTTCAGAGGGGACTTTTTATTCATCCAGGTGATCAGGCAAATTTGCCAGTCTCTAAAATAAAATTACAATGTAATCAAAATCTGGCAACTTTCATAAAATAGAATCACTCTATACTGTATGTCTAATTATTTGGTGCCAAGAGCTCCATTGGGGAAGTAATGATACAAAATGTTCAGACTTATTGGGTAACTAGCAGGGCTGGTCAATCAATATATTTTTATTATGGCCATCAGTCAGTATAAGATATTGGGAAGGAATACAAACAATGCAAGATATAAAAGGTACAGGAAAGCATAAGGAGACATACATGGGTGAGGATTGGATAAAATATCATATTAGACTGTTGAGCAACAGGGTTATAGGGGAGGTAAGCAGCTCATGGAGGGAGGGCTATTATCTTCTTTCTTACTTGCTCCAGAGTGTGGCTTGGGCTGAAGAATTTAGATTGCAAGTTGGTCAGTTTTCATGTTGGCTTCGGTGATGCAGTTTACTTAGCAAGATGAGGGGCTGCAGCTGTAAAAGTCTTCTTTTTGATGGCGGTATATTCCTAGTTCATGACATCTCTGAGGTGAGGTGATAGGAGCTTCTCAGCCTGATTATAATAATACAGAAAGTTATTAATCCAAAATTGGGTTTTGGTTCCTTTTTTGGGAGGGCTCTCTGGGTGACATAAACTGGGGATGTTAAGTCAGAGGGGAAGGATAGTCATAGAAGAAAAGATTGTATGAAGAGTGCTAGCTGGTCACCATCTTGGCTTCCTTTGTTTTGGACAAAACCAGTATTTTTTATTTTTCATTTCCGAGAGGCGTTCTCAACTTTATTGAAGGTTTTCAGCTGAATTTAAGACTTGAACAGATATTGGATTCCATTTTCCAGTCAAACACAAAGGTACAGGTTTGGGGTAGAAAGCCATATGACTGATTTTTGCCAGGAAACTACTGAGTTTCAGCAACATAGTCAAAGAAGGTTCCAGAGCCTCAGAAAAAATGTATTATGTCCACAGACAACTGGCTGCTCACTCTATTTACTATAAACACATTTTAAACATAACTCTTTGTTGAAAGCACTAGTTTTATCTGGCTTTTGTATTCTCTGAGAGCTGGCAATATATTTTGCCAACATTTATGAGTCAATCTGTCTCTTTGACATGGATCTTTTCCCTATTGCCTCCCCAAATTCAAACTTGGTGTTATATATTCCTTAAGTTGTTTATATAGTTGAACTCAAGGGAAGCCCACAATTAAAATCCTAAGTCTGCAATCAGAATAAATTAAAGTGTTACTGTTTCCCAGATGAAGAATTAATTTATTCCATTTCTTATTCCTGCTATAATGACTGTCAAGAGAAAGAATGATTGTAAGTCTATCGATTCCTTATTAAACAGTGGAAAGTGGTAAAAGTGTCACCTTCTTTAGTACCTTCTTTTGAACAGAATTCTACTTTGATCTCAGTCTTTGTCAAAGTGTTATAAAAAAACAGGCTAAGTTGCCGATAATGTACAGGTAGACACATTTAGTTTTTGAGGAATTTTAGCAATGTATTGCCGGCATTTTGAAAGGGGATATAGTATCTCTCGGCTCCCCTAGGACCGTGTCCACGCTCAAAGAACACGCTTAAAGCCAAGCTGGTCTATCTACCTTTTGTAAGGTACCCGTGCACATAAACGCCTACTCGGAAGCCTATTCCACCACCATCGCCCATGTGGCTCAACCCCCCCCCCCTTCCAGCCGGGTATCCATGTTCTGCCGGTGCATGGACATGATGTCGAGTGCTTCTTGACGCTCGACAGGATCTGCTTTAGAGATCACTAATGGGTGTAGCCTTAAGAGGGCAATATTATGTGGTCATTTCCAGCTTTTCACAGCAGTGAAACATCTTTTTAGAATATTAATCTCAGTGCTATGTGTTTGGAGCTATTTATTCTTTGACCATTAACAATACACTTTAATCATAATGTAATCCTAAGTGCTGGATTTTCCTCTTGATGTTCTCTGTATTGTATTGTATTCCTCTTGATGTTGAATGTTATATTTACTGACAAAGAAATAAAGGGAGATTAGTATAGATCGGGAGTGTCAAACTCAAGGCCTGGGAGCTGAATCTTGCCCACAGAGTATTCAGATCTGGCCCTTGGGGTCACCCTGGCAACAGTGAAGGACTGGCCTGTGGTGCTTCTGCCAGCGAAAATGGGCTCCTGAGCTCCATTTTCAGTTCCCATGGCCTCCTGCAACCATCTGCCAGTGAAAACAGAGCTCGGGAGCCTGGCCACCACCAGCGCCCCTGACAGGAGTGACGTTAAACTGGCCATGCCCACCTGGCCATGCCCACCCTGGGCCCCCAAGGTCAAACACAACCCTGATATAGCCCTCAATGAAATCGAGTTTGACACCCCTGGTATAGATCTGTTTCAAGCTATTTAGCTCTCGTCAGCTAGCTATACCCTTTTGGGATTCAAATCCGAGGTACTTACATATTAGGTAGATGTATTAACCTCTAAGTCATGGACTCTCCTTTGTTGGCTATACCAGGGGAGAGATTAAGTGTTTTTTCCAGTGAGACCAGTCTATCAGGGCAACCTGGTCTACCCAAATATGAGATGGAGCATACTGCTTCTGCAAACAAAATAGTTTGTCATGAAAGCGACTACCTGCAAAGGCTCCTGGATTGGGGCTGAAAGGCGAAAGCGGAAGCAGTATGCTCCGTCCTATATTTGGGTAGACCAGGTTGTCCTGATAGATCGGTCTCACTGGAAAAAAACACTTATTCCTCTTGATGTTCTCAGTATCCCATTTCTCAGGGAGGACCCTTAGACTGGCAAGTTATATTAACTCAGCCCTAAAGGAAATGAACATATGGAAAGCTTTTCTTTCCTTGGCAAATCCTCATATGTCTAAACCTATTTTGATACTCTGTATATTGAAATGTATGGAAGACAAAAGAAAGGATGAGACTGAAAGAGAATAGGTTGCTTAAAACTTTGCCCTGTGATTGGACTACTTTTTTAAAGTAAACATCTGGAATGTAGTCAGTTTACAGCTAAAGAGATTTTTCTGAATAAGAGAAATTCACTTGGTGAGTCAACATTCTTTCTGGATTAAAAAAAAAGACTTTGAAACTTTTTGTGAAAAAGCTTAACAATGATTGGATGTAGGAATGTCTGAAACACATAAAGTGTATAATAATTTTGAAAAAAAATATTTTTGGTAAAATGCTTTGAAAAAAAATGGAATGAAAACAGATTGAATCTTTGTGAAAATGTTTTGTTTTGTTTATATTAAAGAGCATAGACAATTGGTGGATTTTACAAAATAAAAAGTAAAGGTAATATGAGCTGGACTGTGAGCCTGACTGTAACTATGGAGTGCCATTTGAGATGAAAGTAATAAGGGCACAGGAAGACAAAAGAGAAATGAGCCAAGCCCCATTTCTAAATGACTTTGGAAATAGTTTTTAAATTGTTCTTCAACTATTAAGAATCTACGTGGTGCAATGGTTAGAATGCAGTATTGCCGGCTAATGCACTGCTCATTGTCAAGAGTTTGATTCTGACCAGCTCAAGAATCCATCAGCCTTTCATCCTTCTGATGTTAGTAAAATGAGGACCCGGATTTTTGGGGGCAATATGCTGACTCTGTAAACTGCTTACAGTGGGCTGTAAAGCACTATGAAGCAATATATAAGTCTAAATGCTATTGCTATTAAAAACTTTTCAATCAACAAGTTTTGTACATGTACTGGAAGAGTTTCTTTTAATCATTTTAATCCTTTAAAGACAAATTTAAATATAAAATTAAAAAATTAAAAAACAAAACAAAAGGGTGGGTAGAACATTGATTCTGGAAATACTTTTTTTTGGTCTTTCTTTCCTTCATAAAGTTATCATTGATCAAAAATAGTAAGTTTATTCCTGAAAAAACACATTGAGCATCCCACACAGCCACTTCCTCACTGAATGGCTATCAATAAAATCTTTATTATGACCAAAGACAGCATAAACTGATTGGCTAATATTCAGTGAGAATCATCTCCTCCTTTTCCTCCTCCTCCTCCTCTCATTCATTCATTCATTAATTCCTTCATTCATTTTTTTCAATAGTTTGCTCTTAGCTGCTTTTTTGAAAACAGCTTTTTTGACCTGAAAATTTTCCCAGCTTTGACCTAACATAACGAATTATCAGCTGATAACATAGTGCAGGACTGTCAAACTCGCATCGTCACGGCATTGTCACATGATGTATCATGACTCCCCCCCTTTGCTAAACCGGGCATGGGAGTGGCCAGCATGTGACGCATTCTGGCCCATGGCCCACGATTTTGACAGCCCTGGCATAGTGCATCAATGATTCAGCCTGGACATATGAGGATTATAAATGTTATGGGAATAATTGTCCATGCAAACTCCCCTTCTAATATTTTAGGGCGTGTATGCACCTTGAAAGACTTTCGTACATTGAGAAGGATGTTCTGCAGCATATAGTGACAACATGATTTAGGCTCAGGCCAGTGGTGGGTTTCAAAATTTTTTACTACTGGTTCTCTGTGTGTGGCTTGGTGGGTGTGGCATTGCTTGGTGGGCGTGGCTTGGTAGGCATGGCAGGGGAAGGTTACTGCAAAATCTCCATTCCCTCCCCACTCCAGGGGAAGGTTACTGCAAAATCCCCATTTCCTCCTGATCAGCTGGGACTCAGGAGGCATAAATGGGGGTGGGGCCAGTCAGAGGTGGTATTTACCGGTTCTCCAAACTACTCAAAATTTCCGCTACCGGTTTTCCAGAACTGGTCAGAACCTGCTGAAACCCACCTCTGGCTCAGGCCCTTATTGTATGTGCTTATAAGACAGCAGTGGCTCCTACCTTCCAAAGCATCCTGCTCATAGAGGTTTACAAAGGAAGTGGAAGCATCTCATTATATACAGTAATCCAATGTTTATACAGCTGGACACCTGCAGTGAGCTGATGTACCCATTTTTTATTTCCTGATTTTTTCTCTCTCTCTAAATCCTTAACTAATTACACTTCTGGGGCTAAAGTTTCTCTTCTATCCTCTTTTAGCTAGCTACCTTTGTCTTTGATAATGCTTATATAATGAGAGCAGCTACAATTCCAGTCTTCGTTCCGCAGGCTAGCTGAGGAGTATTTAATGGCTACTTGAAAATAAAATATGAGCCATAATAGAAGGCAGCTATTGAATTTTTAATCACCACCAGGGGACAAATAAATAACCCTTACCACAGGCATAGTTGTACAGTCTTATTAAAATACAACACATCCTTTATAGCTGAGCACCAAAATCCTAGGCACTGTAGAAAATGCTTGGCTTAACTCAGATGTAGGGAGACCATTTGTGTTAACCAAAGGTCTGAGTTCATGTTTGTTCTGTACTTGTTGTTTTCAATTAGCAATTAAGTGGATGCCGGTTAACAGACAGGAGATGATCGTGCAGTGTAAATATTTTTACATCTAGGCCTGGAGTTCAGATTTGTTCACTGGGACTGAAGCGACAGCTATGTTGAATGGCTCAACTTGGACTAATCGCTATTCTCTCCTCCTTTCACAAATCTATGGTAGAGGTTACATGTTGAAGAATAGCTTGTTTTCCATTAACAGTGAAATGGGTATCAGTTAACAGACAAGAGATGATTATGCAGTATAAATACTTTTACATCGAGGCCTGGTATTCACCTTTGCTCCTGTTACTTAAGTGACAGCTATGTTACGTAGCTCAACTTTATTCTTTTCTTCTTTCAGAAATCTATGGTAAAGGTCACATGTTGAAGAATAGCAAGCATTCATATTAGATGGTGGCAGCTATGCCAAGTCTGCTATTTAATTATAAATAAGCATAAAAACATCTGGTATTCCACCATAGAACATAGTTCCATAAGCAATTTTATAGCCACTCTTCAGTAGCATTTTCAAATGTAGTCCAAATCTTTCTTTGTGCTATATCAACAATAATAAGCTTTTGGGGCTTTTGAATAAATCAGAGAAAAAACAAGAAAATAAAGTAAAAAGATTGATTTGAGAAATTGTTATAGATTGAGAGGATTAAAATGTGCATCTTAAATGATCATTTTACTTACTGTATGTACAAAATCTCCAAATTGCATATTCCCTCCCCCTCTCTGTGTGGTGGTACAGTGGTTAAAATGCAGTATTGCAGGCTAATTCTGCTTACTGCCAGAAGTTCAATCCTCACTGGCTCAAGGTTGACTCAGCCTTTCATCCTTCTGATGTTAGTAAAATGAGGACCCGGATTTTTGGGGGCAATATGCTGACTCTGTCAACCACTTAGAGAGGGCTGTAAAAGCACTGTGGAGAGGTATATCAGTCTAAGTGCAAAGTGCTTGAAATGGTGTTGGATTCTGAACTTCTCACAGACCATGCTTCTCTTTAGCCTGAGCCATTGCTCCTTGAAAACACCCATCAGTAAATTAAGTTGATTATGTGGTTATAGATAGTTTTTGATTATATCCAAAATAGATTGCAAATAATCAAATAATTTGGATTTGGTTATCATCTAAAGACCATTTTTATTACTGATGAGATAGAATGTAGTTGAATTAGTGTTAATAACCTCTCTGGTAATTTACTTCATATTGTAATAATTAATTCAAAGCCACATGAGTCTTTGACAGGCTGAAGCAAATAAATCCTTACTTTATGATTAATATCCCTCAAATGAAATTGTCTTGACAAAATCTTGAAAATGTAATATGCAATAATGCTGCAGATGGGATGTAGACAATTTGCCTTCTAGTGTCATATCATTTAAATGGGAAAATCTATTCCCCTTCTATTATTCAGCCACAATTCTTCTACTCAGCAATAGTAGGTTATCCTTCATATAGTGTGTTGCTTGCACTTAAAAACATATGATGAGGATCCTTTTTTTCTGCTCTAAGTTGCAATTCCTTCAGGGACAAGATGCTGGGAATTATTCTGCCACACCTAGAAACAGTAATGATTATCACCCCAAGGCATAACTAATGGCTATATTGGCTGGAATAATAGACGGTGCAGTCCAATACACTGGACAAACCCTAAAGTTGCACCATGATTTTAGTCAGTTTGTGGAGAACATTCTCAAGATTCCCATGTACAAAACATTGACACCTTGTCTGATTGTTTTCAACATCTCCAGGTTATTTTTCTCCAGTACTTCTGAAAGTAAGTGTATATCTAGCAACCCAAAAGAAACTCTATCTTTTTACTCTTATCATTACATTATACCTGCTTATACCCTATCTTTGGTCAGTTTCCTCCAGTTCTTCTATCATCAGTGGTCCAAAGATTTCTTGGTTCTTTAAAGGATTGACTCCTTTTTTTCTTCCCATTACTTTAAATCTGAAACTGCACGGTTAATCTTTACTTCTTTTACTCATAACCCATCTTTTTTATGAAGTCTTTGACCTCACCTGTTAGCTCCTAGGATCAGCTAAAGGTAAACTTGTAGCTGACACCATATTCATTCCTTGTTTATATTACCTTTGTTTTCTTCCTCTGTCTTTCTTGTTTTCTATTAAAAAAATTCTGTTGGATGGGGAGTTTGTGCAAGTTGTAAGATTTTGGAAAGTAGTTGTGTCCTATGAAAAAATGCTTGGTTTACAGCTGAAGAGATATTATAAAAATGTATGCAAATGATAAAATAAAAATAAATAATAATTGAATAAGAAATTGAAATGAGAGTAAAGATAATTAGAAAATTGGGGCTGCTCGAATACCACTTTAGATTGAATTGAAAAGGGAAACAACAGGAGGGGGGAAGGAGTAGAGAGAGAGGAAGGGAGAAGAGAGGAGAGGAGAGGTGAAAGAAGAAAGGGAAAAGAGAGGAAGAAAAGGGAGGGGAAAGAGGAGTAGAGGAGAAGGTTAGAAGGGGGAAGAAGAGAGGAGTGGGGGAAGAGAAGGGGAAGTAGGAAAGAGAAGGAGAGAAAGAATGAAGGAAGTAGGAGAAGAGAGAGGAAGGAAGAGAAGGGGAGGAGAAGAAGAAAGTTTGGAGTAAAGGTAAAGGGTAAAAGAGCAGCCCTGAAAAAGTAAAAATTAAAAATGAAAGTTAAAAGAAAAGATGAATGAAAAATGATGGAAATGACTGTACATGTAAATGTGTTTATGAGAAATAAAAATTAAAAATTAAAAGAAAAAGAAAAAGAAAAAATGCTCAGTTTACAGCTGAAGAGATTTCAGTTTAAAGTCCAGTGATATCATCTTTCCCTTTCTCCTACCTGCTTTCCTGCCTGTTTCCTGATGCTGAAAATAGCAAAGGAGTTGAATAGAAAGTGACACAGAACTGATTAGGAGTTAAGACTAATTTGTTTTGAAGAATGTTTAGGAGGGAGTTCTAATTTTGCCTTTTGAATTTAGCATACCTTGTATTTTCTTTCTTTTCTTCCTTTTAATCATTTCCCTTCCTCTTGGTAGCTAGATGATAACGTATGATGTTAATAATCTGTCAGGCCCAGGTATTTTTAGAGGGTTATTAACAAATGAAAGATGTTTACCTGTGCTGTATATGGAAAAAATGATTTATTGCAGGATTTACAGTATGGAAGCTTCTTTTTTGAAATTAAAACTAAAATAGAGTGAAATACTAACAAAATGTCACTTCAGGTAATTATAAATGGGAGACATTTGCAAAGACAAAAGAAAAGCCCCTCCACGTGTTGAATAAATAAGATTGCTTCCATTATTATTGCATTGACTGATTTATTGCTGGAGTTTTCCTGGGTTCCTGGGAACATCTGGCAGAAAGTACTAGTCCAATCAATCACAAACAATAGAAAACTCTGATTAGATAAAAGCATGATATAACTTCTGAAATGTATCCAAGAATCTAGTTCAGCAATGGCATCTGAGCTGTTATCAGAAAAAGGTTTCAAAAATTGATGGTCAGAAATGGTAAAGCTGAATGTAATCTGCCTCCTTGATGGGTTTGACCTTTGTCTCAGTTAGGACAATAATCTGGGACAGAGGCATTTGGACATTTTGGCAGGAGTTGGAGACCAGTATCTCTCCATGCCCTTGTGATTCTACTCAAATTCTCCCCTAAGTAGCAATTACGATTTTAAACTTTGAGTGGGCAAAACATTTTGGTGTATGTGAGTAAATACATCTGATTTTGGCCATTTCCACTTTGACTTTAACCCCAGCCAATATCTAATACAATTAGAAATGCTAGTATCATCTTATGTAGTCAGATCAAAAAAACTTCCCTCTTTACAACCCTGTAATCTTTAGTTCAGGGTAGAGTTGGGCAACTGGATGGAGCTGAGCATTTACTGGTCAGATGCCCTTCTTGATGTCCACACAAAGTTCAGAGCAGATATTTTTTCTTTGGGCCCTAGGAGAGAAACATCTGCTGCTACCTAGGATTGAACTCTTAACTTTCCAAGTGAGAGCCAGACATCTTTACCACTACACCAGTAGGCCACTAAAGTAGTCAGACCAAGGGGGGCAAAAAAGAGTCAAGGCAAATCAAGTTTTGATTTTTATCTCCCTTGACCAACTTAACTTGGCTAAATCTTGGATGCGCTCAGTAGTGGTTTTCACTTACCTTCACTATCGGTTTGGAACTGTGAGCGTGCACATGCTTGTGCTTGATCATCTGTGATGACGTTCGGGCAGGTGGTTGGAGCCTCCTGCCACCGCCGCTACTGGTTCGTCCGAACCGGGGCGAACTGGTAGAAACCCACCACTGGATGTGCTCTGTAACTCTTACCTACTCTTACTATTTTATTTATGAGCTATTGTGTAAGCAAGGAGCTAAAGCTAAATTCAACTAAATTATGCAATAAAATTTGTAGTTCCAATATGTTCCAATAATATATTATATGTTCAAATAATTACTATGTTGTTTAACTTTTCTTAAATTGCCTGTTGCAACAGTTAAAACACACAAAATTTAAGAAAAAGCTGCTGCTACTGAGCTTTTATACATTAAATCTTCAGAAATGTTTACATCTAATTTTCTTTTTTTTTTTAATTATCACAAAAACTAGCTTTTGGTCCAGACATCATGATGAATAAACTCATAATCAATTTATGGGTAGCAAAAAAAAAAAAAAAGGAAAGAAAAAAGAAAAGAAAGAAAGATAGAAAGAAAAAAAAGGGAAGGAAGGAAGGAAGGAAGGAAGGAAGGAAGGAAGGAAGGAAGGAAGGAAGGAAGGAAAAAGAAGGTTAACTCAAAGAAAAATTCCCAAGAAGTCAAGTAGAAAATCAAGACGGGAGAAGGAAGATGTAAATATGTTATGCAGTTATTCAAAAGACAAACCTGAGCACAGATAAAGTCAGTTTGGGAGAACCCAAATGAAATGAGCATTTGATATTGGCAGAGGATGTACTTATAACGTATAGTTAAAAGGGGTGAGCTTTCATCAGCAATGCCCAGAAAACTTATTCAAAGATGCAAATGTTTTTGGCTTAGCAGTCAATGGTACACATTTTCTTTTTCAGCTTTCTGTTAGCACAGTGGGTTTTTCTCATCTCTCCACTACCAAGCATATGAAAAAGATCACTCATTGTCAGCAACCTTGCTTTATTGGAAGCAAAACAATAGCTCAGTCTCTGGCTTTGTACAAATGTACCTATAACTATAACATAAACATTTTATAAAAGCAGGATGTAAAGAGATCTTCCTTTCTTTACTGGCAGTTAACACAACTGTAATATTTAAAGCCCACTCTCAGCTACATTTCGGTTGTACATCTATAACTTTCAATCTTGATGCAAGAATAATAGTTTCTTATTAAACTCGTGCATAAAAACTTTTTCACAATCACGAGGGACATTTTTTACCTTGCAGGAATCCATTTGAAGTTGGATATGTGAGTGAAACAAACCATTCAGCGGTGCTGTAGTACTTGATAGACTGAAACATACTATAAAATATTAAAAAGCTCCATGAATGCTTTTTTCCCCGATAAAAACAAAACCAATTCCCTCTGATGTTCAGTTTACAGTCTTGCTGCATTTCCCTGAGGGAATGTTTGCTCTTGGAAGAAGTAGTTTACAAAATGTTTGTTTTCAATTCCTTTTCTTTTCTCTTAAATCATTTACAATTTCTTCACAATAACTGGAGTGTAATTTGACCTCTAAATTTGAGAGACATTTTCATATTACATTTTAAAATCACTCTGCTCCATGTTTTCATTTATTACTACTGAACTCTGTTCATGGGGGAAAGGAAATATTGAGTAGAAATTCAATGACTTTATAAATGTGCTGTTACATGGCTAAGTATGACTATAGCCGGAGTTTTTCTATCAGCTACTGTATGTATAAAATGTTTAAAAGGCTTGAAAGTTATGGTTTTATTTCTATTTTAAATTCAAGAATATGACTGCTATGAAAGTCTGCTTGATCAGGTAATGGAAGATAAAATGCCATTTAATGGGAATTTAGAATTCAGTCTCCATATATAATACAGCTTCTTGTGCTCGTAATTTATATATTCAAGATCCATTCTTGTGGAAAGTCTTCACTGTAATATAATTGCAACCCCCCCCTCTTTTTTTTTCTATGGTTATAACTCAGGGAAGCATTTAATGGGCTTGCAGTAGACCTGAAGGCTCAATTAGGACATGTCTATCCTAGGCCATAAAGGGGATTTGGTTAGGTTTTGCTCACTGAAAAATATAATGCCAGTAATTGTGGCTTATTATAAATGTTTCAGCAGACCATAGTTTATTATGATACATGAACTCTGTTGTAGTTTACTTTCATGGTTAACTGCAGAATCTTGGAGGCCAATAAGCAGCCTGCTATTTTTGTCAAATATTTTCTTTGGCTGTGATCCCTCTGTTGTGTTGCCTAGAAAATTTATTATTTCAGTTTTATTTTGCTATTTAATGCTTGTAAAATGTGAGTGTAATGTCAGACAAAATAAGCTTCAATCCCAAAAGAAAGAAAGAAAGGAAGGAAGGGAGGAAGGGAGGGAGGAAGGAAGGAAGAGAGGGAGGGAGGGAGGGAGGGAAGAAGGAAGGAAGGTCTTGTACATCGTTTTCTTTTAATTTACCTGTTCTCACATGCAAAAATTCATAATGGAGATATTTGTGAAATATCTGTTTTGCTTCTCTAACCCTTTATAACATTAGCCACCATGCTACAAACAGTATAGAAATCCAGCTGAAAGATCTCTAATTTTAAATGTTCATAACTCTTTTAAGCTATTTCTGTTTATTTTAATCAAATGTTGCAAATATGCAAGTTACAGCACAATTGCTGTAAGGTATGCTTGAAGTATCCTTTCTATGCTAAGGAGCAGCATAAAAATAAAGTGTTTTGCTGAATTGTGTCTCTCAAAAGATCATCTGGTTAGTAAACAGAATGGAAATACAGTGAAATGTGTAATTGCATTAAGAAATGCATTGGCTTTTGTAGCATTTGAAAACTCTCTTTCACTCTTCAATCATTTAGTAAAACATTTTGACATCAGTGTTTCAATTTATTTACTATTTGTGGTTCTGAATCACTTTAACTCATGTATAAAATGAGGAACAGTGACATTAATTTGTCTGAAAGGTAGGTAGGATCTTTCTTTCTGCAGAAGCTGTGGTGTTTTGAATAGCCATTTGAGAATACTTTGATATGTAAGTGCTTAAATTAAACATTACCTCAAGGACAAATATATATGCCTTTGGCATTACTTTAATTGATACAGTATAAGTCCTGGGAACTGTAGCATGATAGCCAATGATATTTTTATATGACATTCCTGATTCCTCTCATAAAATAAACCTGAATTGAGTTAGTTAATAATATAGACAAATATTCTATTTATATACAGTATATTTTAAAGATATATTTTTATTTCTAAACACGACACCATCCAAAATCTTTTCCCACAATCCAAAGCTCCATACCTGAATTTACATTTCCAATGATTATATCAATTTTTAGTCAAATGGGAAACTTCAGAATAATTTCTTGAATTCTTTCAGAATACTTTTTTGTCATATTTCAACAACAACATGGATTGTTAAATTACAAAACCAATTAAACTGCTGTAGCTTGGAGAAATTTCAACCCTTATTTTGTTTTAGATCGTTCCAAACAAAAACAGGTTGAAACTGTTTTAGGATTGATTTTGCAATCCATTATTATATCATTTAAAGTGATGCTTTATTTTTCATTATCATTTTTCTTCACAAAGTACAGATTTCTGTAATTAATATGTCTCTGTGTATATCTTTAGAACCAGGCACCATATCAAATAACTGGAGAGGTGCAGTTTGATTCAGGAAGAATCACATGAGTTCAGTCAACAATACAGTACAAAAAAAATTATTGAATGCAGGGGAAAAAAATGTTTTTCTGGTCTAATGTCTAATAGTAATTGGAATCTAGACCTGGATCTTGAATCCACACTATCTTTAGAAGTGGCTGTATTAGCCACTTCTATGTATCATGGAATGTCAGACTTCATTAAGTAGACCAGATAGGAAACATGCCCAGATGAATTAATTCTATTTCATTTCAAAGTTAGATTAATACAATCTTGCAAGTCTGAAAGTACAATTATCTTGCCAGAGAAGAGAAAGTGATAATAATGCTGGATCTTCTTACCACCTATAATGGAATGTGTGGTTGACCTTGGAAAATGAGGGGAAAATATGCTGCCTAGGAAACAGAGAAGAGAGGGAGGGGCCCTCAAGGGCTCAATGGCCACAGAAACATAGGATAGACTTGCCCTAATTGATTAGATGGTTAAAAGTGGTGGCAGGAACTTTGTACCTCCAGACTTGCATGATTTTGTTCATGTCACCCAGCCAACATCCATGCCTAAGGAAGGACCAACACCTAGGTCTCCCTGTTCCTTATCCAGTTCCTTAACCTGTATCATTCTCTGCTTCCTTTCCTTACATTCATATTTGGCCATAATAGTTTTACAATGCAAGACCCTAAAAGGTAAACAGTTAAATATGAAGATAACAGATTTGTCAAAGGAACATCTGGGAATATTAAAAAAAATCAATTCTCTTTTCCGTTGATTTTTTAAAATCTTTACTTACATTAAAATGCAGAAGTATAAACGAGAGCAGAGGTTGCTCAATTTTGTTTTCTGTATGAATCTTGGTGTATATATAAATCACTTTAAGTTTGCATTACACATTTGTTTTGTATCTCTCTCCCCTTTTTGGAGGCACAAAACACAAATTTTTATAGAGATACTGTAAAATAAATAAATAAATATACTTAAACTTATAATCTAATAAAAATAATGCCAGTTTTCAACTGCTTATTCTTGGTTAATGATGTTTATAAAAGGATTGATGGTGAGAACGTGCAGAATCATTTCTAATAAACTGCCGACCATCTCTTTGGAACAGGAATCCTGTAAACATTCTGTATTGCCTTAAAGGCATTTCTGGGGCTGGTAAGTAATGTCTTGAAATAAACAGCATTGCACATCACCACATTCAATGGTAGTTGAGTCTGAAACATAGAGCTTCACTGCTGCCAAAGAAAGAAGTGCAAAATTCAACTGACCATTTTGTATCATATGATCAGCATAATTACATCCATTTCTGAGTCCCTGTGAATCCTCACTAATCACGACAGTCTTAAAGGTGTTTTTTTTCTTCAAAAGGCAATTGGACAGTTTTTTTCCTTGAGAAAGAAGAAGAAAACATTTCGCTTCTCATCCAAGAAGCTTCATCAGATCATCTGTCCAGTTGTCTTTTGAAGAAAACAGCACCTTTGAGACAACTATAACCTGGATGACTGAGAATCCAGTTGTTAATCATGGGAGTTTATTTCACCTCTTTGTCCAATTCAACTAGGCTGTGATTAAAAAGAAGCCTATTTGTAAATTTATAATAAAGCTAGGTCAACCTTTTGGATGAGTAATATTAGAATAGGCAGCTTCCACCAGTCTTATTTTTGGAGTGAAAACTCTTAAAGTTTAACAACTTACTAAAATGTTTCTTTTTCCTGTTTTCCTCTGTGAAAACATTAAAGTTTAAATTAATAGAACCAGCACCTCTGCTTTCAAATTAATACGTAATATTTAAAATATATTGTTTTAATGACCTGAATTTAGTTTAGAGACTGCTTATTTTATGTTTTTTTAAAAAATAATTGTTTGTATGTTGTCATTTGACTGAGTTTTCCCCCTATGCATGTAATGTCCTTAGTTATAAGATCATGATAAATACATTTGTTATTCCTGCTGCTATAATATTATTGATATCTGAATACATGTTTGTGTGAAAATCCATATGACAGAATAAATTGTTTTTCTCAACCCAAGCATGGCAAGGTTTGGAAGTTGCAATCTAACACTAGAAACCATTGGGTTAAGGAACAAGGGCTAGAGACCAACAATATGAAATCAAATGATACAGAGAAAGATTAACTTTGATGCATAACAAGAGAGAAGAGTGTTGTCTCTAAAGAAGGTTTATGCCAATGGGAAACAGTTTGGGCATTTTATTATTTTATAGGAATAGGGTTTTTTTTTTTTTTTTTGGTATTTATTTATCAGTACTGTTCAAAGTATTTTTCAGCCTCCATCTCTGGAGTATCAGATTCAATGAGTTACCCCTGGAGCTGCTTGCATCTTCGGCTAGTGCCTGTTGTTTTGCTCATCTAATCATCTCCTGCTGATTGATGACTAGACTAGACCCTGGAGAGGGAAAGAAGTAAGTGCAAAGTGGTAACAATTGCAAGCCAAAGTTGTGATTAATTAAATAAGAAAAGGTTGTGGAGGGCTACTTGCCCAAAGATCCTTCAAAATTTAAATACACATGAGTTAAATACATTACATATCACACTTCCACAAATTGGGCCACACAGCTGAATCCCACCTATTTCTCAACATATAAAGCATCTCCGCCATTTACAAAAGGAAGACAATGCATTCCTCCTGTTTATTGAGAGCTGTGGTGGCACAGTGGTTAGATTGCAGTATTGCAGGCTAACTGCTGACTGCCAGGAGTTTGATCTTAACCAGCTCAAGGTTGACTCAGTCTTCCATCCTTCCAAGGTTGGTAAAATGAGGACCCAGATTATTAGAGACAATATGCTGACTCTCTAAACCAGGGGTGTCAAACTTGCGGCCCTCGGGCCTGATGCATCATGTGTGGCTATGCCCATCTCCGGTTTAGCAAAGGGGAAAAAAGTCATGATACATCACGTGATGACGCCGTGACAATCCGAGTTTGACACCCCTGCTCTAAACCACTTAGAGAGGGCTCTAAAAGCACTACGAAGTGGTATATAAGCATAAGTGCTATTGCAATTGTTAGTGTTATAAGCTTAAGTGTTATTGCTATAACACTGAGTCAAGGTGGACCCATCCTTCCATCCTTCCGAGGTGGGTAAAATGAGGACCCAGATTGTTGGGGGCAATATGCTGACTCTGTAAACCGCTTAGAAAGGGCTGTAAAGCACTGTAAAGCGGTATATAAGTCTAAGTGCTATTGCTATTGCTTAATTTCCCAATCCAGTAACCCTAACCTACATGTTGCCATTTACCTATGGTAGCTGTGATTGGCAGAGGAAAAGGAGCATCTTCCTGTAGTGGCTCTTGTAAAATATACACCATCATTTTTGGAATTGGAAGTGAATTCTTGTACAAAACCACTAAAGCATAGCATGATTTTATAACCTGATGCAGGCCAGGTTGCATGCTTTTATAAAGCCCTCAGATTTGGCTGGCAGATGTTATTTAGAGACAGGTTTTTCCTTTCTTTTTTCAGGAAAGGAAATTTGGAAAGTGTATTTAATATGGAAAGGGTATTTAATTTCTCCTCATAAAAATTCAGAAGGTTAATACTTTTGTGGCACGTCTTTTTGATTCGTATTTCCCAACCCATTTATTTACTACATTGCTAACTGATGAGCTAATTTGTAGGATCTGTCATAACAATTACTTAATAGATTTAATTATGATATAATGGATTAGACAGACAAATCTATCTCAGATGTGTGTGTATGTGTTTAAGATAAAATGTGGAAGTTCCAAAATGTCTCATTCAGTTAATAAATAGACTTCTAAAGCTTGATCTTGGCTATTCATAAATAAAATAAGCAAGTTTGATCCTGATAAATACTTAGAGCCACGGTGGCACCATGGTTAGAGTGCAGTACTGCATGTTAGTTCTGCTGATTGCTGGCTGCCTGCAATTTGGCATTTCAAATCTCACCAGGCTCAAGGTTGACTCAGCCTTCCATCCTTCTGAGGTAAAATGAGGACCTAGATTGTTGGGGGCAATATGCTGACCCTGTAAACCGCTTAGAGACGGCTGTAAAGCACTGTAAAGCGGTATATAAGTCTAAGTGCTATTGCTATTGCTAGATGGAAATCTCAAGGTTAACCTGGGAAGTTCTAAAAAAAACAGTCTCCAAAGACAGCATTGGGAAGATAATTCCATGTGTTTGACCCTCATCCCACCCCCCAAATTAGATTAACAGAAGGAAACTCTTGGTTTGTAAAAGAATGCATAAGACAGAAAAGGACAAGTTGGGGTAGCATATTGCAGAAAGATTTTTTTTAAAAAAAATTGGGGAACAGAGGTAAAGTACTAAGCATGTAATTTCCAAGTTAATTTACACATGTCATGAGCAGAACTGGAAATTATAATGATTTGCAAATCATCTACTACCTGGCAGATGTGCAATGATCCCCAAGGGAAGATCGTTGGGAAGTACATCTGTGCATGATAACTGTCCTCTACAGTAACTAAGCTCTTCAGTTCCCCCAAATAATGCCTTTAATGAATGTGAGACAAGATGTAGCTAAAGCAAACCACTTTTAAGCTCAATTGATTTTAGCTCTAGTCAATTAAACACACACATTATTTTCCCACTTAATTTTTTTGGCCCATTCCTTATGCCTTTATTCATCTTCCAAAATGAAACTTCAAATATATGTAAGTGCATTAGCTTGCTTTTTTTTTTTTTAAAGAAACCTAGCTACACTTTATTGCTATGTTCCTTTTCCTGTCGCACAAAGTCAACTACTCAAGGCAGGGACTTGTCTTTCCATTATATCAGTTTGTAGCATAGGATGCATATTCATGACATGATCAAATATAGCATAAATATATACCATGATTTAGAGTTAAATTCACTTAATTTGGCTAGTTCTTGCTTGGGAATTAGCATCTCTTCCAAAGTTTTCTTTAAAAAATATTGCTTCCTGTAGAACTGCAGTAGCCTAATTGTAAAGTATTCATCTAGGTACATGTTCAAAAAGTTGTGTTATGGGAATCCCCTGCAAGGTTTCAACAAAGATGATTAGGAGACTGGAGGCTAAAACATATGAAGAACAGCTGCAGGAACTGGGTATGTCTAATTTGATGAAAAGAAGGACTAGGGGAGACATGATAGCAGTGTTCCAATATCTCAGGGGCTGCCACAAAGAAAAGGGAGTCAAGCTATTCTCCAAAGCAGGACAAGAAGTAATGGATGGAAACTAATCAAGGAGAGAAGCAACCTAGAACTATGGAGAAATTTCCTGACAGTTAGAACAATTAATCAATGGAACAACTTGCCTCCAGAAGTTGTGAATATCCCAACACTGGAAGTTTTTAAGAAGATATTGGATAACCATTTGTTTGAAGTGGTGTAGGGTATGCTACCTAAGCTGGGGGTTGGACTAGAAGACCTCCAAGGTCCTTTCCAACTCTGTTATTCTGTTTTCTGTTTCTACCCTTTCACATCTGTCTTCTTTAACCTTTTATTTAGTTTCTATTTATTTCTGGCTAGCACTAGCCTGTAAAACACTAGACACAGGCAAAAACTAGAATGAAGAGAGCATAGTATACAAATCCTTCCTGCCCATTTGTCTTTTATCTCTGTTTACACCCTACTAGAAATTGTGCTTTTCCTGCTAAGAAATTTTGAATGATCCAAAATGTTGTGCCATAGCCAAATGCAATCAGAAGACATGGAATCTGACTCAAAGCGTCCTGTATTAGCTTATGAATCTCTTTGCTCTTTTTTATTGTTACCATTATTATCACTGTTATTATTGCCACTTTCCTTTCATCCTCTTTGCTTTTCTTGTTTTATCTGTTTTATCTAATTTCTTATGGCTTTTATTGTGATGTAAATGATAGTAATTTAATCAATGCAATGCAATGCAATGCAATACAATACTCTGCATAATTGCTGTTTGGGCTATCATTAAATTACATCTCAGACCTGATTGTGAAATGGGAAACAAAATTAAAACAATTTTTGGAAACAAAAAAGATGTAAAAAAAATACTTCTTTGAAATGTCCCTGTTGAACTTCAACACCCACAACTAATAATACAATAATGCCTCATAGGAAACAAGAGGTTGCTTATTGGTTGATAAGAGTATTAGCTTGTTCTTATTACCATACTTGTTTCCCTACCTGCATTTGGACAAGTATTAAATACTTCCAGCTGACAAAATACCAGAGTTGTTCTTGTCTGGGAACCTTAAGGAAATCTACCTGATCTGTTGCACGCTATACTTTGGCCTAGTCAGTGGGACTTTATAACAATGCATTACAAGATAGGGGAGACATTTAAAGTGGAAATACAAGTGATAGGCAAAGAGAAGGTAGATAAGGACACATTATTGGATATACAAAAGAAGCTGGTTGAAGTTTTAAAAATTAAAGGAGAAATGAAAGTGATAAACCAACAAAAGGAAGACATATGAAATAAGTTTATTTGAAAAAAGATTAAAATAAGACATGTTTTTATGAAATTCTGGCAACCCTTTATGGGTTTTTGCTGATATCATATTGAAAAGTTTATTTATTTATTTTATTGAATTTGTATACCGCCCTTCTCCTGCTAGACTCAGGGCGGTGCACAGCCAAAATAAAAAACATCCCAATAAAAAATTTAAAATTTGTTAAAAGAATTAAACAACTTTGGCCCAAAAATTTAAAACATCCCGACTAAAACCCATAGACAATTAAAAATCTAACATCTCAAAAAAAGGGGGGGGGTTACGCCAGCCCTGCTTGGTGGAAAAGAAAAGTTTTTAGGGCACGGCGAAAAGCCCGGAGATCTGGTATCATGCGTATCTCTGGGGGCAAATCGTTCCAGAGGGCAGGTGCTGCCACAGAGAAGGCCCTCCCCCTGGGGGTCGACAGCCGACACTGCCTGGCTGACGGCACCCTGAGGAGTCCCTCTCTGTGGGAGCGTACTGGCCGGTGGGAGGCTATCGGCGGCAGAAGGTGGTCCTGCAAATACCCAGGCCCTATGCCATGGAGCGCTTTAAAGGTGGTAACCAACACCTTGAAGCGCACCCGGAAGACCACCGGAAGCCAATGCAGCTCACGCAGGAGAGGCGTCACATGGGAGCGTCCCCTCGCTCCCATAATCTCCCACGCGTCCGCATTCTGCACCAGTTGGAGTTTTATTTTTTATTATACTCCTTTTTTCTTTTATTTCTTGGTGTGGTTTTTTTTTTTTTTACTTTTTCTTTCTTTGCCTTTTTTTTTTTACTCTTCTTTACTTTCCTTTTTCTGAATTTAGTTTGTATTAGTTTTCATTTCTGTATGAAGCTCAAGATACCTTCACAATGAGGAATTATACTCAAACATAATTGATAGATTTAAACAAAATCTGGAAAAAACATTTGTTTGACTACTTCCATTTGGGCCCAAAGGACTAAATCTTTGTGGATGTCAGCAGAAGAGCTGTAAAACATGGAAAAAATCTGAGCCTGTCCGATGATGAGTAATTATCTTCTAAGTACCACATCTGGGAATGAAGCAACTCTGATGGGGTGGTTGTGGACAGCCATCAATACTCAATTTCCTTCTCCCATGGATCGGTAGGAATCTTGATCTCTGTGCCTGAGATGTAATTGAAGACATTATCCAGTTGTGCCCAATCCAATAATGCTTCAACATAGTCTTTATAGACTACACTGGCAAGGATCTGAAAGTGAGCCATCAGTCATAGGAATATAATTATTTCTTGTGTCCTCTGTACCGGCTAAAGGGGCATGCTTTAGAATAGATGGTAGGAAATGAGGTTCTGGTAACCGGAGAGTTGGAATGAACATAACCTGAAACAAGAATAGTTCAAATGTGATACAATAATCAATGCAATTGAGAATGATGTTTGCTTAGGGTTCTGGCAACTTGTTAGATCTTCTATGTTTGTGGTCACAAATAAATAATTTGGGAGTGAACACTTATATTACATTATTAAATCTAATAAATAATAATTTGTTGAATCCCCCAAAATATAATTGAACATTGAATGCCCCAAAATATATTGACACCACCCAGAATACATTCTGGAAATGTCAGAATTGATTCTGATTTCATGGAGATGGAGATGAAGCTATGTTTCCAAATATATTAAATTTTATGATTCTTTATACTGATAAAAAATACTAATTGTTTATACTTCTTTATACTAATTTTAGAGATGTGCTCTTTTATGTATACATACATACAAATACATATCTATATCTATCTATCTATCTATCTATCTATCTATCTATCTATCTATGCAAAAAATTAAAATCTCGGGTGTTTTCCCACGTCATATTAAATAAGTTAGTTAAAATGTTTAAAATTCTGATTAAAATCCTAGCTTAAAATCTGTCACTTTTCTATGTTTGCTGCTGCTGACATAAGCTGGTTAGTCTGTAACTCTATGTTGTGATTGGAGGACAGCAGTTTTTCTTCCTGCTTCCTCATCCTGGCTGTTTGGCTGCGTGTTACAGGCCTAACTTTCTCAGGTTCTCTATTATTATCTGTCTGCTGTAGAGGGGAAAGGATTCTGGTAGCTCCGACCTTGCAACACACCCACAGCTTCTAAACTAGATAAGAGCCTGAAGATGACAGGGTTGTGAGCCTGTTGAAACATTGCTATAAGAAAAACTTTTAAAGTTACTGGTAGGATTTTAGCTAAGGTTTTAAAGGACCTTGCAGAGTGCTCTGTAAGGATTTTTAGAAGATTTTAAGCTAGGATTTTAATCAGAATTTAAAACATTTTAACTAACTTATTTAATACGACGCGGGAAAACACCCGAGATTTTAATTTTTTGCATATACACACCCACGAAAACTTAAGAAGACATATATATATATATATATATATATATATATATATATATATATATATATATATATATGTAGGTCTTTGGTTATTCGGGTCTTCTCCCACGTAAAATTGGAAGTGTCTTGGCGACGTTTCGACGAAGTCTCATTCGTCATCTTCAGGCTGGTGTTCTCGGCTTCGTGCTTCCAGGAGCAATGTGAGATCGCAGCTGTCTCTTCCTTTTAACTGCTAGTGGAGGTGTGAGCTGATTGGGTGGGAACTTGGCTGTGTTCTGATTGGGTGGAGGTGTGTTCTGATTGGTTAGGGGCTTGGCTGTGCTCTGATTGGCTGGGGTTGTGTTCTGTTTGGGTGGGGGCTTGGTTGTGCTCAGCTTAGTCTGAGTTGCAGGGGGATTTGAGCTGGTGAGCTGCGTTGTTGTTGTTTGGCTTCGTGTTTGTGGCCGTGCGAGCTCTTCATGGTGGGTGTCAGTCTGCTTCATGTATGGATTGGAGGGGTTTAAAGTGGCTAATGATGCAGCTGCGGTCTGGCTTCTGGTCCTTGGTCGTGGCTCATTATCAGTGTGGGTTTGAGTCTGCTTTCCCCGTGGATGTGTGGTGGTGACATCAGGTGTGGCACTCGTGAGTGTGGGTCTGGTGTCATTCGTCGTGTTAGGGACTCGTTTGTCAATAAGGGCGGGTTTCCAAATGGCTGGTAGGCGGGAGGTATCGTCTCGTTTGTTCATGCTGTGTGGGCGTTTTTCTATCTCAATGGCTTCTCTGATTATTCTGTTGTTAAAGTGTTCAGTTTTGGCGATAGTTCTGGTCTTTTTAAAGTCAATATCATGTCCTGTGGCTTTAAGGTGTTGGACCAGGGAAGAAGTTGGTTCCTCTTTTCTGACTGAGTTCTTGTGTTCTTCTATGCGTGCACTTATTCGTCTGTTGGTTTGTCCGATGTATGTGGTGGGGCAGGCGGTGCATGGGATTTCATATACTCCTTGATTTTCTAACTCAATTTTGTCTTTGGGGTTCCTTAGGATGGTGGATATTTTTCGGTTTGTGCAGAATGCTGTCTTGATGTTATGTTTGTGGAGGATTTTGCTTATTCTGTCTGTGGTGCCTTTTATGTAGAAACAATCCCCTCCACCCTCACAGCCACACATGAAACAAACAGTGCATAACATCTCAGATAGGATCCTCACCAAAGCCGAAACCAATGTCCTTTCCAAAGGATTCAACTTTGCAGTCGCTCCCAAAAGCATCCCCACTGAAACCATTATATGCGGAGTTGAAACCAGCCTGACCAAAATCAACCCCGACGATGCAAACAGAATCAGACTTGAAATCACCAATATCCTCTGCACCAGCAAGCCACCCAAAAGTAACTTACCCAAAGAGGAACAGACAGCACTACTTAACCTGAAAGAAGACACCAGCATAATAATCCTACCAGCAGACAAGGGCAATGCCACGGTGGTTATGAACACATCTGACTACCAAACCAAATTAACCAACCTACTCCAAGACTCCATATACAAACCCCTAAACACAGACCCCACCACCTACCTGGAAAAAACCACCAGATCCAAAATAAAAGCCTCCCCCATCAGCGAAGAGATTCAGCAAAGAATCATACCCAGAGAGAAATCATCCAGATGCCCTAAGCTTTATGGTCTCCCCAAGATACACAAAGAAGGAACCCCACTTAGACCCATAGTCAGCTCCATAGGCTCACCTCTACAAAACCTAGCCAAATTTCTCGCCAAACAACTACAGCCCTATGCAGAATCCATCACCTCATACGTAAAAAACTCATTCCAGTTCATAGACATCATAAAGCAACAAAACTTACAGCCCAGTGACCTACTCGTGAGCTTTGATGTCATATCCCTCTTCACCCAAGTACCAATCAAAGAAGCCTTGACAGTTATCCAAAACAAATATAACCCCCCCAAGCACATCTTAGATCTGACCAACCACTGCCTATCCAACACATACTTCATCTATAATGGACAGAAATACAAACAAACAGAAGGAGCACCCATGGGATCACCCCTCTCACCTGTCATTGCCAACCTCTATATGGAATACTTTGAAACCCAAGCTCTAGAAAAATCCGATCACAAACCCAAACTCTGGCTCAGATATGTGGACGACACCTTCATAATCTGGCCACATGGGAAAGAAAAACTGGACAACTTCCTCACACACCTCAACAGCCTACACCCCAAAATACAGTTCACCATGGAAACAGAAGTGAACAACCAACTTCCCTTCCTGGATGTCTTAGTCTACAGAAAATCCAATGGCTCCCTAGGACACACTATATACCAGAAGAAAACACACACAAACCGCTATCTGCACGCACTCTCACACCACCACCCTGCCCAGATCAACTCTGTAGCCAAGACACTCATTTCCAGAACAAAACGCTTAGCTGACGAACAACACCTAAAAACCGAACTACACACCCTCACTAACGTACTCACATCCAATGGATTCCAAAGAAATAAGATCACCAACCTAATCCAAAAAGAAACCCCCACTAAAATCCAAGACAGAGAACAAGAAAACGGCAAGGCCCTCCTCCCATACATAAAAGGCACCACAGACAGAATAAGCAAAATCCTCCACAAACATAACATCAAGACAGCATTCTGCACAAACCGAAAAATATCCACCATCCTAAGGAACCCCAAAGACAAAATTGAGTTAGAAAATCAAGGAGTATATGAAATCCCATGCACCGCCTGCCCCACCACATACATCGGACAAACCAACAGACGAATAAGTGCACGCATAGAAGAACACAAGAACTCAGTCAGAAAAGAGGAACCAACTTCTTCCCTGGTCCAACACCTTAAAGCCACAGGACATGATATTGACTTTAAAAAGACCAGAACTATCGCCAAAACTGAACACTTTAACAACAGAATAATCAGAGAAGCCATTGAGATAGAAAAACGCCCACACAGCATGAACAAACGAGACGATACCTCCCGCCTACCAGCCATTTGGAAACCCGCCCTTATTGACAAACGAGTCCCTAACACGACGAATGACACCAGACCCACACTCACGAGTGCCACACCTGATGTCACCACCACACATCCACGGGGAAAGCAGACTCAAACCCACACTGATAATGAGCCACGACCAAGGACCAGAAGCCAGACCGCAGCTGCATCATTAGCCACTTTAAACCCCTCCAATCCATACATGAAGCAGACTGACACCCACCATGAAGAGCTCGCACGGCCACAAACACGAAGCCAAACAACAACAACGCAGCTCACCAGCTCAAATCCCCCTGCAACTCAGACTAAGCTGAGCACAACCAAGCCCCCACCCAAACAGAACACAACCCCAGCCAATCAGAGCACAGCCAAGCCCCTAACCAATCAGAACACACCTCCACCCAATCAGAACACAGCCAAGTTCCCACCCAATCAGCTCACACCTCCACTAGCAGTTAAAAGGAAGAGACAGCTGCGATCTCACATTGCTCCTGGAAGCACGAAGCCGAGAACACCAGCCTGAAGATGACGAATGAGACTTCGTCGAAACGTCGCCAAGACACTTCCAATTTTACGTGGGAGAAGACCCGAATAACCAAAGACCTACATACAAACACCCGCGAAAACCTGAGAAAACATATATATATATATATATATATATATATATATATATATATATATATATATATATATATATATATATATATATATATATATATATAACACAGAGAGAGAGAGACACAGAGACAGACAGTCAGACAGAGACAGACAGAGACAGAGATAGATAGACAGACAGAGAGACAGAGATAGACAGGTAGACAGACAGTGGAGAGGGAGAAACACACAGATACATAGACACAATATCCCTTAGGAGAAATCTTTTTTTAAAAAAATAATGGATTAAGCTTAAGAATTTAAATTACTAGTTACCCAAATCCTAAAAAGAAATATAATTAGCTGGCTTTAAAAATCACTGATGCAATTCCCTTGCTCAATACATAAAGGAGGAATGATAATGCCAAGGACATGAAAAAGTAAATATTTAATGTAGTAGGAATGAGTAGCCCAAATCAGTAATGTGGATTTGGCAATATTGACACATTTATCATGGTGGATTTGCCCACATTAGTAGCACTGAATTGCAGGAAATTTTAATAATGTCACTTTACAGATATGCAACAAATGAATAGTTTCAAATTAAAATGTTCATGAAGTGCTTAACAGGCTCTTTCACATCCACAAATGACTACATAATTGGAGGATTTAGTGTTGGTTGGTAGTTACCTGTTGGTTAATTTAGATGCTGATAAATGAGCAGAAAAGAATAATTCTCAGTATGTGTGTTTTTCTGTTTATAAAAAGTTGGGTCAACAGAAGAGGTTGGAACAGAACTCATAGAGCTCAGTTAAATAAGAAAGACGTGCTGAATAAAGAGAGCCTAGAGCCTGAATCTTACAGCTGCAAATTCTATCTTGACATGCTATCTCAATATGCCTACATACCATCCACAGATAATTCACAAAGGACAAGCCCTGGGTATCATGTTAAAATGACCTTGAAAATAAGTGATATTTTTGATGGATTGTATTTCCATGTATACAAATGACCAAGAAAACACGTTGCATCCTTTATGATTGTTTTCCAGATATAAAAATGACCAAGAAAACAAGTTATATCCTTGATAATTTTTTTCTTTTATATATAAAAAAGCACCCAATCCTTCCACAGATTTTGCATTTGTAAATCTGAAGCAGATTGTGCCAATTTTTTTTTTTTTTTTTGGTGAATAGATAGCCTGTACTGTAATTCCACCTTAAATTCCCTGGTTCAATGTCCAGGTCTGAAGCTTCACTCAAACTCTTATTTAACATGTTCAATGAGATGATTTACAACTATTCAGCTCCTTACCATTCTGCTCTTCCTGCCCTCCAGCTAGTTTCAAAGCCATTACTAAGCCCAAAAAGTAAACTTATATCTGATTTATTTAACTGTGCTTATAAAATAGCATTTTAGGAAAAGTTATGGCTCTAGCTGAATCGGTATGGGATGCCAAGGGAACTATTATCATGCTTTGGAAAGGGACATAAGCCCCCAAGGTGATACTTGAATGGCCTTCTGTTTGATGAGTGATACGGACCAATTGTAATATTTTGTGGAAATAGCATCCAAACATTTAAGAGTTATATTATGGCAAGGACAATCATCTTTAGGAGTATTCTACATTCTATCTTTCCCTCTGGACTACATCACAAAAAGTCAGAGTAGAAAAGAATCACAGCTCATGCTTTGCTTGAGTAAATACATAGTTTCAACGTAGGAGGGACTCTGATTTATATTTTAATTTCCACTCAGTGTGCCCCATCTTGAAAAGTCTCTCCATTCAATTCAGATAAGTTCTGCCCTTTAAGAGAAATAGAAGGAATGAAGTTGTCTTAACGTGCAGGGCATAAAAACATCTGAATGAGTTTCCTAATGGAAATAACCTAGTAAATTTTGCTTTTCAACAGTTTTGACCCCATGGACAGGGACACTTAATAGTTGGTTTTAGAAATGCAAATAAGAGAATTTTCTTGCAGATAACTAATCTTAAAAATTCGTATGTTACATTTTATTAGTTTGCTAATTTATAAAGACACTGTCATTTTAATGCTTCTTTTTTTAATTACAGGACATTTTAAATACCTGACAAATGTATGGTTTCAAACCTTTATTGGCTTTAATTTCATCAATATTTAATGAATTGATAATTAATGCTAGCTCTTAGAGCCTTGCGGTACGATATATTGGTGCATAATTTTCATCAAGGAAAAAGAGTAAAATATTATGACTGGACTATAGCTATAAAATCTGTGCTAAGAAAAAGTCGTAAGATTATTAACTGAATTAAAATGTCTAATTTAAATATAACTCTAGTGGTGTTTTTCTTTAAAAGAAAGCTAAAATAATCTTAATAATGTTGTATAAATGATTTATTTGGTTGAATGGATTCTTTAATACTGAGGTCTGCAATATTATTTAAGATTATGAAGGGGAAAAACTGATTAAAAAGGAATATAGGCAAATCTATGTTAATATTATATGCACACACACATAACTGTAATTACTGTAGCTTTTTGTGGGCTTTTTTTTTTTTTAAGGAAAAAGAACTTTTTTAAACAAACATGACTTCACATAATTGTATTTCCATACTGGGGAAAGAACTGAACTAGTTATTTTTCTTCCAAGATAGTAACAGCAACCATATTCTGACTTTTTTTTTTTTAAAAAAGGTGCTGATTTTGCAGTTTTCTGATAAAGTCAGAAAATTCATACATACATAATATCTTCAGAGGGAAGCTCAAGAAATATATTGGCTTTGGCAGCAAGGTCCTTCCTTCCTAATAGTAGGATCCTGTTACCTAGGAAGACAATATGGTTAATAATCATATGAATATTAGGCATGCGGTTGAGAATCAAGAAGCAGATTTTACGTATGCAAGCTGAAGTGCTACCTCATCCAAAACATGTCAGTCCCAGAATATGTAGTCCTCGTCTTACAACTGTTCATTTAGTGACCGTTCAAAGTTACAACAGCACTGAAAAAAGTTACTTATGACTGTTTTTCGCATGCTTGGCAGCTGGTTCATATTTATGATGGTTGCAGTGTCATGGGGTCATGTGAATAGTTTTTACAACCTTCTGACAAGCAAAGTCAATGGGGAAGCCAGATTCACTTAACAACCATGCTACTATCTTAACAAGTGCAGTGATTCACTTAACAACTGTGGCCTAAAATGGGGCAAAACTCACTTAACATATATCTCACTTAAAAACATAAATTTTGGGCTCAATTGTGATCGTAAATTGAGGACTACCTGTATAGGGACCCATAGCACCATTTTGTCTAGATTTCATTTCACCTTGTTCTTCCTTATCCCACCCATTATTAACTTACCAATTGTTTCCTTGAAGTTGGATAGCAACGAGAAAGTATATTGGGTGTCATCAGATAGATATGGTATCAATCCAAACCTCAAAATGATTCATTGATTTCATTTGTTGCTAAACAGGATAGAGGAGAAGATGGAATGCTTGGGAATACCAAAGACAAGGCAAGATCAAACAGTATTTCCTCCACCCTAGGCTGGAAAGCACAGCTAAACAGCATTCCAAAGGGATCCATAAACAAAGGGATCAGATGGATCCATAAACAATTGTTTCTAGAGCCTTGGGAGAAGTAATAACACCACACCAGAACTCACTTCCCTCATAAAATGGATGGAGCTTTTGTGAGTTCACATCAGGTGGTTAAAAATTCTAAATTTATGCCCACTGTAATTTGTTGTGAGATTTCTTCCACTTTTGTTCATCTGTCGTACTCCTTCTCTCTGCTCCCTAATAATACAAAAAGCTGATGTGACATAGCAGAAAGATGTCAGTCAGAATAATTGTGACATTTCCCTGGGCTATCTCTATTTTGTACAAATCAATCGAAGTTTCATCTAATAGAAATCAGACTATTCCCCAAGTACATTAAAAAAATTACCAAAAAGTGCTCGAAAAAGACCATTTTAATCACTCTTCCACCAGATGTCAATCTGTCCAAATGTCCTGTAACAGTAGGAACATAATTATGCACAACTATGCAGTCAATGGCCTAATTCCATAAAGGTCTATTATATCCAGTAAGTCAGTTCAGAAGGGTAAAGTGAAGTTTGGTAAAGATTCCCCAAAATGGAACCTTTTCATTTCCTCAAATGACAGGTCTGAGCCACATAAATTTGGCATACCTGTGATGTTTTCTAGGGAGTCATAATTTAAGAGGTGCTTGGTCAGACTAAAAGCAGACTCATTAAAGCCTTTGAGAATAAGATGTGGGAAATGAGTGCTGAAACAGTATCTTAAGACACTCATGTAGGTGATTCTGGAGTTGAAGATAGATGAGACGAAGGAGATCAAAGACTTATCTGCAAGAAGATCACCAGCCTGCCAGTTCTTCAGACTGAATGAGGTAGGGCCTGGTGGCTCAGCAGACTAAAAAGCATTTCTTTAGCCGAGTGGCTGTGGCTTCCGGCATCCTGATATAGCCAGCTGGCACCATCACTGGTTATTGGGGGCGAATCATTGGCCCTCACGGAAAGGGCTCGCAACTTGGGCATCCTCCTGGATACACGGCTGTCTTTAGAAGAGCATATGACAGCCATGGCCAGGGGGGCTTTTTATCAGGTCCGCGTCCCTTTCTAGATCGGGACTCCCTACGCACGGTCACTCAGGCACTCGTCACTTCCCGCCTGGACTACTGCAATGCTCTCTACATGGGGCTCCCCTTGGGGTGCACCCGGAGGCTCCAGTTGGTCCAGAATGTGGCCGCGCGGGGGATTATGGGAGCAACGGGGCGCTCCCATGTGACACCTCTCCTGCGTGAGCTGCACTGGCTTCCCGTGGTCTTCCGGGTGCGTTTCAAGATAGGTGACCTTTAAAGGTGACCACCTTTAAAGCATTCCATGGCTTAGGGCTGGGGTATTTATGAGACCACCTTCTGCCGCCAATAGCCTCCCACCGGCCAGTTCACTCACACAGAGGGGGCCTCCTCAGGGTGCCGTCGGCCAGACAATGTCAGCTGGCGACCCCCAGGGGGAGAGCCTTCTCTGTGGTGGCACCTGCCCTCTGGAACGACCTACCCCCAGAGATACGCACGATACCAGACCTCCAGACTTTTTGTCAGGCCCTGAAAACACATCTATTCCATCTAGCCGAGCTGGCTTGACCCCATCCTTACGGTTTTAAATTTATAATTGGTTTTAATTGGGTTATTTTAAATTGACGGCCAAAAGTATTTAATGTTTTTTAAATTGTTTTTAAATTTTATATGTTGTGTTTTTACCGTGGCTGTTCACCGCCCTGAGTCCTGTTGGAGAAGGGCGGTATACAAATTAAATAAATAATAATAATAATAATTGTGATTAACACCATCTGTCTGCCATTACTATAAGTTCGAATCTCACCAGGCTCAAGGTTGACTCAGCCTTCCATCCTTTCTAAGGTAGGTTAAATGAGGACCCAGTTTGTGGGGGCAATAAGCTGACTTTGTATAAATATACAAAAGTATGAAGGCTGTTGCTTAATGCATTGTAAGCCGCCCTGAGTCCCCGGAGAAGGGCGGCATATAAATCAATTTTTTTTAAAAATGCTAATTGTGTCAGCGTTTCCTTAAACTTAGACATATAAATAGGAATAGTTCTAGTAACTGGAAGCATAGAACATAGTGCATACATGCTTGGAATAAATATATTTGGCCTATGCTTATTTAGAATGCTTAAAAAAAAAGTTTAGAGGAAAAATGGCAAGTGAAAAAGTGTAGAATATAATATTCTACAAAATACCTACAAAAGGCAGGAGACTCACCCAAGAAAGAACGTGAAACGATCAGTGAAGCTTGAAGTTGGAAAGTAAAAGTACTTGTCTGCTCAAATAAGGTTTGGCTTATGCTCAAATTGCTTCTTCCTGTCTCCTTAAAATTGAATAATTGAGAAAAAACTCTGGACATGTTGTGGTCCTGCCCCTTTTCATTCAGATCTTGAAAGCTGTATCCATGCATATGTGGCAACACCTGTTTTTATTAGTCAGATGTGACTGGAAAAATCATCCAAGCATGCTGGGCTTCATTTAGTAGACACTGATTTCCATGTCCCCATTCCTTACAAGGTCTATCTGACTTTTTATATTGAATGGGGTAGGACTGTTAGTCATATGGCAGTGGTGGCTGCTCTTATAGTATCAATCAGAGTCCTGGGGAAAAAAAAAAAAGTAATTCTGGCTCGTGTACAAAACTCAACAACCAAGTTTAGAATCAGCACCAAAAGTATTATCTATGTTTTCAATTTGTTTCAATTTGTTTTCAACATGTAAAATGTAATGTGCTGATTATTACTTGAAAAGCCACCTATGCGCCTTGGAAGTCTCTTGCACTGGTTGTCTTAAAAGGGTCCTATATAGTTTTTATCACCTCTAACAAAAGTATAGGATGCTAACTTCGTCAGTAGCTGTCCCGGTTATTTCAAAAGTATTGTCCAATTGAAAGCCCTAACTTCTTGCTAGCTTTTAAAAATGCCCCAAAGCCCGTCTTTTAAAATATGCTTTTAATTCTTGATTGTAATTCTTGTTTTTAGTATCTCAATTTTTATTGAGATACTATGCTGCCAGCTTAGGAGCTGGCAGCATGACTCAAATAAATAAATAAATGTTAAAAAAGATAAAGGTAAATGTCATCCCTGTCCCGTCATGTCTGACTCTAGGGTGTAGTGCTCATCTCCATTTCGTAGCTGAGAGCAGCAGCATTGTCTGAAGATGTTTCTGTGGGCACGTGGCCAGCATGACTATATGTTGAGGCACACGAGATGCTGTTACCTTCCCACCAAAATAATACCTATTTATCTACTTGCATTTTCATGCTTTCAAATTGCTAGGTTGGAAAGAAGTGGGCCAAAACCAGAACTCATACCATCAGAAGTCTATTTAGCATCAGAACTATACAATTAATAGTCCTCCCTAGACTACAGGTAAATTCTTGCTTAGAAACTTTATAGTTTCTAAGTTTCTAAACAATGAGACCAGAACAATAAAAAGATGAAAAATACAGAAACTATTACCCCCTCAACTGGCAAATGGACCATACAAATGGAGCAATTTAATCTACCTTACACAAAATGGTAACTATATTTAATTAAAAAAATTAGGAAGGGGAACTGGCTAGCTCTTTTGCTGCTATTGCATAGCTCTTCTCCCAAGAGTGATTCCCCCTCCCCACTCTGCTATATTTTAATAAGCACAGCAGATAATATCCATGCTGGAATCTTGATCTAGCCTGTGTCTTTTCCCCATGTTTATACTTAACTTCTCAAAAGCTGTTCATACAATTACCCATTTGGCAAGATGTGGCTAGGAATCTAGGAAATGTTCTGCTGATTGACTGTGATGAATGCATTTTTTCCATATTCTGTTTTCTTGCTATAACCTTATGCTAATATCTGGGATGGAACCAGCCTTTGAAATTCTATACCTTTTCTCTCCAAATACTTCCTTCCCTATCCTTCATTCACATTTGCCCTTGAACCATGTTCTACAAATGTAGGACACCTTGGGAATAATCTTCACCTTGTCTAACTGGTACAATCTAAAAGATTAAAATTGCACTGTGAGTTGGTTATTTTTTGTCATAAATTTGTTTCATATTATGGATTTGATTTTTCTACTTTTTGTAGAGGTTATTGTTCTTTTTGTAGTGGAACAAATGGCTAGGGTGTAATATTATTAATGTATGCGAAGTACAGCTTCCTTATCTGACACTATTCATCATAACCCAATTAATCATATGCCAAAGAACGCAATATTCTATTTCAAGCATAGGCCAATAACTCTTGGTGAAATTAAATCATCTTTCTGGAATATTTCATTTCTCCAAGCTAATAATTCAATGCAAATGGATTTCTACAAAGATGACTAGGGCATATTTTGTGATCTTTTCATTAGGTTCTCCATCTTGTGTGTGTAAAATCTTTTACCATGTTCAGAACTGACATCTGCTCTTTGTTTCCATTTTTACATACACAATAAAAACAAGGCTGCTTGGCTAGCTACAAGTTATTATGGATGTGTAGTGTTGAAGTTTGCTACATAGCTCTAGACAGATCAACGTCTTTAACCTCATTTAGCTCACTACTTATTGTAAAAATAAAAGGTTACCCTAATCTTTTTTTGGAAGGGGGAAATCAGGAGAAAGATTTCACATTTAACTTGTGAGCATTGTGAAGGCACATCAACAGATTCTAATGGATGCTTCACACTTTATATCATTTAGAAGCAGGACTGATATATTCTTGGAGTCATTGGTATGTAAGAGAATCATAATTGTTCAGTAGATGCCACAATGACTTCATATGTGCCATGACAGCATTGTGCAAATTGTTATGCTCCTTTGAGCCCCCTTCCCCTGTGGATACCCAATTAATTGCAAAAAAAGTTCCTAACTCTGGTTTTGTTAATGCTGATTGTGAAGATTTGTAGTAGAAAAATTGTCCATGATAGACTTTTTCCCACCTCCCTCTAGAATTTTTATTAAGTGGGAGAGCTAAATATATATATCTCACCCTAGAATGTGGCTAGCTAGGTGCTAGGCTTTATCTATCCCTATAACATTTTCTTGTAAATAAATCTTTTTTTTTTTTTGGTTATACTGTACATATAAAATCTAATCCTTAGGTTCCTACTCTTAGAAATACTCACTTGCACATAGGCAAAATGCTTCAAAATCTAATGTATTTTTTTCCTTGGGGGAGGGGGATAGAACCTATTCTTCCCAATGGCCCCAAGCAAAGTATAGGTCAGTGACCATTTCTGAAAGGCAGAAACTATAAATATCATCTTCAATTTACCCACAGCTCACTAGGAAGGCAATATCAGATTGGGCTTTCCAGCTACTCATCCAAAATAGTATTTCCCAATTTGTGCCAGTTTAAGCAGTGCTGTCTGCTTCCTTGTGTGTGTAAGGAGTAGTTCTTCCACATCAGGCATTTGTTAATGCCCTTTGTGGCCCTATTATCTTAGGTTAATAGACTGATACATACTTCCGCAAGAGGCCAGATTCATCCTGTGAAAGAAAAATAAATCCATTTTAGAACAGAACAGAACAGAACAGAACAGAACAGAACAGCTTAATTTGGCCAAATGTGATTAGACACATAAGGAATTTGTCTTCGGTGTTGAAGCTCTCAGTGTATATGCAAAACAAAACAATAATGATGATGATGATGATGATGATGATGATACCAATAAGAGAAGGTAGTAGAAAAGATGTGAAGGATAATAGTAATATAGCAATACTATATGGGTAAATATACTTAGACCTAAGTCAGTGCTGTGGAAATTAAATGTTCAGCAGAGTGATAGCATGGGGGTGGGGGGAACTATCTTTATGTCTGGTTGTTTTGCCACTTGTAACACTCTATAATGGCATCCTGAGGGGAGAAGTTGAAATAGATTATGACTAGGATGTGAGGGATCTATATATATTTTCTCATCCCTCATTCTGGTTCATGTAGTATACAGATCCTCAGTGGAAGGCAGGCTGTTTTATTTGTTCATTTTAACCCTACAGCTATTGTAGGGTTGGTTAAGTAGCTATGGTTAGCCTCCACTGGGGTTACCATATTCTGAATTGTGTTCTGGTTTTCATCCAAAAACTTAGAAGGAGGTTGTTTCAGAGATTTTCACTTATGATTTTTAATACAAATGGTTGGCTCAACTTGTAAATGGAGTGGCTGTCCACTTGACTGGCCCTCCAGATTTAGACCCTGAAATTTTGTTGGCAAATTTGACATTTACTAAACACCTGAAGTATGTCAAATGAAAGGAAGAATTGTAAATAAATATCAGTATGTTGTGGCCTGGCTGACTGCTCTGAAAAGTCACTTGAGAAATTATATGACAGGCTAACTTTCACTTTAGACAAAGTTATTTATTTATTGCTGTGAAACTTGTTGAAAATGTTTTATGATTGTCCAAATAGCTTCCAGAACAATGCACCCCATTTTTTTCACTTTTCACACTTAAAGGCTAGAATTGGCACCAGCCTTTCTTTTTAAATATAATTTCCTTTAATTTAATTTTAAAGCCAGGACCAGTTTTTAATGCACTGGCCTGATGTTCTGTTCTCAGGGGTGATCAGGTAGGCATTTTTGGAAAATCAGTGAAAAATATGAAAGCAACAAGGACTTCTCCTTCATTCTTTGTCCTAAGTATCTGAAGAGGTGTAATGGCATGTGAGAATGATCCTGGGAGAAGTCAGAGCCACAGCCAAGGCAATGATTTGGAAAGAGACAGCTGAGTCCAAAACAGGAATGTAGACACAGAAAATGTCTTTGAAGGAACTCTCTCTCATTTCTTGGACTAGAAAAGCAAAGGAGGACAAATATACCTTCAGGCTTGCAATTTTTTTATTAATGTAACCTTACAATAAAGCAAAATTGCTTCATGTGCATCTGCTTCTTGTCTGAACTACATCACAAGGCCAGGGTACCTTTACTACCAGTTTGCAATGGGGCTGCACGCATGCGTGCATGAAGCAAGCAAGTGTGCGCTCTCTTCTGTGCATGCGCAGAAGCATTCTGATGATGTCGGGGTCGGTGGGCGGTAAAACCTCCCATCGGTTTTACTACCAGTTCTATAGAACTGGTGCGAACTGGGGGCAACCCACCACTGCACAAGGCTGATAAAAGGAGATGTAGACTACCTCTAAATATAAAAGCTTCACAAATCAGTAGGGCTTTTCCACAGTTCTTTTACTGGAGTGTTGACTCCTGTTTTTTGTTTGTTTGTTTTGAGGTTCTGGGTCTTTTGGTTTACTGAAGAGCCAGTAAGAAATTAAACCAAATAAGTCAGACCCAGTAAATAAACCAAGTAAGACACACCCAGGTAAGTAGGTAAACCAAAAGACTCAGTAGTCCATGAAGAAATTGTTTACAACATTCAGGGTAAGGACTGTAATAGCAAATATGTAAGACAGCCAATCAGAAGATTAGCAGAGCACATCTATGAACACCAACTAGTAATTACCAGCAACTTTTAGGGTGAGTTACATAATTAGTTGGGGCAAATCCCTTTTAAGAGAGGGCATTATAAAGAAGACTGGAAAAGGAAAATTCAGTATATGTAGTTTTCAGCCTTTGGTTTCCATTTAAATGTTTTGCTGTCATTTGTTAGTGCTAGCAGAATATCTGATTCCAGACTTTACTTGATTAGGAAATAAAATAAAAATGAAGAGACCATTTGTAAACTGAAATCCATTTCTTTGTACTGGGTATAAGTATTCTTAAGTCTAAATAAAACTATAATTGAAAAGATAATTCCATTGAAGGATTTGCATATTTTATTTGGGTTTGTTATCATAGCCTGCACCAGATACCTAGGAGGAGTCGTTTACATAGAAACATAGAAAACTGAAGGCAGACCTAGTGGTCCATTGAACTTACCCTTTGGATGTTTTTCTTATTTTTTCTAATTTTAATTATTATGATCATGATTATTAATTATTGTTTTTATATTTTATATTTTATGTTTTTGGATGATGGACATGTATTTATTCCAAGCTTGTTTAAACTCTCTGTTACTGATGATTGACCCATTAGCTCTTCTGGTAATTGGCTCCAAGCTTGGGATACTCTTTCTTTGAAGTAATACTTTGTAACATTACTTTTGAACATCCCACCGGACAATTTGAGGTTATGAGAAGTTCAAAAGTTTGTTAAGCATCATTGGGAAGTTTGAGTAGAATTTGTATTGAAAGGTTATGAGGATTGCAAATGAGCAAAATTTAGAAAGTACAGACAACTTTATGTTTGATAGGGAATGTGCAGACCAGAGTTCCTTGACTTTTCAGTAGATCATTGAGAAATGTATGATTATTTATTTATTTGTTTAAATTTCTATACCGCCCTTCTCCAAATAGGACTCAGGGCGGTGCACAGCCTAAGTAAAAACAAAGCATACAAAATTTAAAAAACAGTATTAAAATAATTAAATATTCTGGCCGTAAATTAAAACAACCCAATTTAAAATTAAAATTAAAATTATGAGAAAGAAAAGGTATTGCATTATTTTTGATTTAAGGCTTTTCCTCATGGCCATGTTCACCTGAATTCATGGAATTGGTAGAAAAGTATGTTGCATAAATTGCACTCATATGCATCATTTGATGCTGACATTTGAGCTTTCATCTGTTTCAATAAAGAGGCTTATGAGAAGCCCCATCTTATGGCTTTACTATGGGACAATTCATGAGCAGCGATTGGTGGATTCCCATTTCCCTTATCACTGAACATCCTTTGCTTTTTAACATGTAGTGATGTATGTATAGTAGCCTAGCAGGGGCGGGTTTCAAAACATGTTGCTACCGGTTTGCTCATGACTGCGTGCATGCACAGAAGTAATTGCATGCACAGAAGCGTCTGGGGGGTAGGTGGAGCCTCCCCCCACTGCTACTGGTTCGCCCAATCTGGGCTGAACTGGTAGCAACCCCCCACTGGTACATAGGATATTGGCTGTAGTCATGTTTCAAGTTGCCTGATGCAAGGATGCTTCCTATCACTAACTTATTACTTGTCCTGGTTCTGAAGATAGATCCATCAGACTGCTAGAGATGCTATAAACCTGTGTCCAAAAATAGCTTGATTGACAGGTTGGTGGGAAAGAGGAAGGGTGCAGAATGAAAAAGGAGTGGCTATAGAAAGAGCCTTCATGTTTCAGATGAGATCTACCCTCCATCCCAATACCTGTTTTGGGTATATAAACTGTTTTTGGACTCAGTAGACCTGAGTTCAGGAATAGTTTAGTGACAGCCTAGTGCTGAAAGAGGAGGAAAAATGCAACTTTAAAATGGGAGCAGCTAGAGATAAACATAAGATGCTTTGTGGTGGAATAGCGATAAGACAAATGTTGTACAAGAGAACATGTTCTAAAAAAAAAACAAAAAAAAAACCAAGCTGAGTATCTTTATGCTGTGGTTAGTAAGATATGAGATAAGCTCTTAGAAAAAAATGAATAGATGGCAGTTCTGAAAAGTTTTGCACTAACGTTTTGTTGAAAGTTGGGTATTGTCTGTGATAAGAGTGCAACAGGATGAAATAAAGCATAAAAAGGTCACAAGGAAATGCTAAGCAAATATTAACATTGAGCAGGGAGTAAATCAAAGATATGTGAGGTTCACTTGATCACTTCTTTATTCATAAATGTACAAGGAATATTTGTGCTGATATTAGTGAAGTTTTAGATTGGATGCGGCATTGAAGGATTAATGAATGTTGTTGCTATAGACTAGATTTAGTGACATTTTCTTTCTCATATCGCCTGACTTTGAATTATACAGTTTGCTTTTCTCATTCATTTTTGTGGTTTGTGTAACTTTGCTTCCATTGAAAAAGAATTAAAGTGATGGGTATGTACGCCTGTAACTTATCTTGCTTAACAACCTATTATTGTTTCAATCTAGGCAAATGTTAGATCAGATTACAAAACTTTTTGCCTTTGTTTCTTCCTTCCTTCCCCGGAGTGGGAAGGAAGTGATAGCTTTTTAAAAAACTTCTTTTACTATTATAGCCATTATAGAAAATCAAGACACCGTTCCTTACTGTCTTTCTACAGTAATAATCCAGATTTCTATAAAGAATTATGATATGATTCCGTCTAAACTTTATGATACTTTAAACTGGCCTTTAAGTTATTAAAATTAGAAATCTGCACACTGAATCTATTTCCAGCCAATTGAAAAAGTGTGTGCCAGAATTAATTTTTGATATTGTCTAAGTAAACAAAAGGTTTTTTTTTTAAAAAAAGCACCCCAAATTTTGGAACTATAACTACTCATTAATCTCAGATTATTGGTCATGTTTGCTATTAATGATTATTCCATATTCATTGGTTGTACATTTATTTTTCCAAAACAAAAAATGTGTCTAGTCTTATACGTGTGTGTGTGTGTGTGTGTGTGTGTGTGTGTGTGAGAGAGAGAGAGAGAGAGAGAGAGAGAGAGAGAGAGAGAGAGAGGGAGGGAGGGAGGGAGGTGGGGGAGAGGGAGAGAATTTAGAATAATGGTTTGTTTTGTGAAGACTAGAATTGCCAAGCATTAATGTAATTAAACATTTTAACATCATCTGAATTGTAGGTTTATTTTTGATAATATTCAGAACTCTTAATAAGATAAATTAATATTTTCTTTCATATCCAAATTACTTGGGAAAATATAACATAATTCATGTAAATGTTATTTTAAGGAAAGAAAACCAGTTATGGTTTTTGTACAGATTCCAAATGGAGGAAAACCATACAGTTAACTTACCATCTGCTACTGCAACTTTCTAAATGTGAATTGTTTTGTTTGCACATATGAGAGATATTCAACTGAATTATCATTTCCATTTCGGTTCTGAAGTGAAGTTTGTACAATAACTACTGAAGCCAAACATGTATTACTCCTTCCTGAATAAGTATGATCAGAGATGTAATTTAATCCATATGTTTTCAGGCAAGTAGTATATTAATTATTGATTGCCCATGAATATGCAGATTTTCCAAAATAGAGAAGCACAGCTGCCCTGTTGTTCTGCTTTCCAAATCATTGTACATTTTTGAAAAAACAAGTTTAGTGGAAAATAGCAACTGGGGATGTGCCAAGATGTTACAAGCTTACACAGTTCATTGTAGGATTCTCCAAAACATAGGCTTGGCATGGAAATGGCAGCTTTTCATGTCAAACACATTCACAATATTTTAAAAAGTTGGATGATTATTTTCCCTCAACTCTCCTGTATCATATCATAAACATGCCTCAGCAATCTTTCCTTCCTTCCTTCCTTCCTTCCTTCCTTCCTTCCTTCCTTCCTTCCTTCCTTCCTTCCCTTCCCTTCCCTTACCTTACCTTACCTTACCTTACCTTACCTTACCTTAGTTTTTGATTGCCAGCGAGTTCCTGGATAAGACTGTCTGAATTAGAAGTTTTCTAGAAAAGGTTTTTCAAAACTATTTTTTCATTGCCTTCTTTGGGGGCTGAAAGAGAGTCACTGGCTCAAGGCCACCCAGCTGCCTTTGTTTTTAAAGAAGGACTATTCATGCTCTTCCAGTTTCTAGCCTGGGAACCTTAATCTCCACCCTTCTTGAATTATATAGTTGTCCATCTCACTTTCATGTGATTCTGGGTACAGGGGTTATATGTACATGATTAAAACAAAAATTAAACAATCAATATCATACATTTAAAACAATTAAAACATTGTTAAGAAAACTATAACAACTGGGGAAAATGCAATATAAATGTATACAAATCATTTAACCATTCCATGGGATCTCCAAGCCTGATGACGAAACCAAGTTTTGTGGGCCTTCTAGAAGGCCAATGCGGTTGGATTCAACTTAAGCTATGGAGCTAAAGAAGAGAAGGCCTACTCCAGATTTAATGGAGTGAGAAATTTCCAGGCCTCTGAAAATAATTAGGCTATTTATTTATTAATTAGTTTAAATGTTAAGGCCATCTGACTCTTTAATGAGTCTGGGCAGCTGAAAGTAAGACTCCTGCTAGAAAGATCAAAGGAGCTCCCAATTTAACACATTCACCAATGAATGAGCAGAAAGGCACTCCTAGATTCTAATCCCTTCCTTCTTGCAAAAAATATGGGATTTTGCAGCCAATCTGCCTCTCTAGATCTTTGAAGATCTTGTTTGACTGTGAACTGCTGTAAGGGGCAGCTGTGAGAAGCCACATTGATGGCAACTGATATGCAGATTGCAAATAGGAATAGAGCAGGTAAGAGCATGAGAAAGATTTTGTCAGCAAATATATTCAACAATGAACTGTCAGGTATCGAGTTTGTCTACAGCATCGTTTCAGTCAAAGTAATAAGATTTCAGAAGTTGCCCACTTGGGTTTTTTTCCCCCCTCTCAAAATGCACCATTGTTTTCAAGAAAAAGAATCCCATTTCACATCTTTGAAAAACAAATTTCATGGCAAAGCCATCAATAATCAGAAAGAAGGAGAGTACTGTGCCCGCCTAATTTACACCTAACCTTTATTTTTAATGATTAATGGATACTATTTATGTAAAATGTTTCTTCTGTATTCTGGCAGAAAATGAAATCTAAATTACAGATTTTTATAGTGGTATGTTTTAATGGCGACCCTTTCCCCAATCAGAAATAAAAGAAATCCAATTATACATGCAATAATGATGCTAATACATTTCTGCTTTCTTAGCTTTGCTTCTGAAAGTGCTGCCCTCTACTTCAATTTGTCCTTGTATCCCGCTCCATTTAGATACTAAATTATAATAATACTATTATAATATTGGAATAATAATACTATTATTCCAAATTTTGGAATAATAATAGTTTTTTTAAAAAGTCTTTTTTTAAATGCTGGAAGATGGTTTATGTACATATTTGTTATTTACTGAAAAGAGCCATTCCTGACTCTTAAAGTAAGATTCAGCATTCATGCTGAAGTGAGTCACTACTGCAACTGTGTCATATCCTCCCCAATCTATTTCTCTTATATATCAATGGAAATCCATAAACATACAGTTGACAAATCTGAATCATGAAAATGAAAATCTGAAAATGATTCAAATGGTCCTTTTAAAGACAAACTTCTTCAGGCTCAGTCAAAACAGTGCCACAAGAACTTAATAGTGTTTCTCACATCATAGAGTGCAGTGTACTGTGTGCAACCTATACCAGATCTCAGATTTGCCCAAAAGGCAAAGAGAGACAGTGTTAACATTTGTGTGGAAAAATATAGTGGGCCAAGGGATGTTTCCAAACCATCTGGATTATATCACAGGAACATCTAGACTGTCAGGACTGCATTGTGTGTCTAGTGTGTGTAGATTTTCCTGACATTGTATGCTATCCGCTAAATAAATCTCTCTGCCTGAAAATGTATTCCGGATTGGATAGTTGAGAATCATCCTGGCGTCCCTGTGAAGTAGGGATTCCTAAACATTTTGCCATCAAACCTCCCTCTAGTGAAATTTTAATGTACTGTACATGCCTCCCCTAAAAATCCAAACACCGAAATGAACACAAATGGACACTGAAAATAATACAATGAAACATTACAAAAGGTGACTTTATTCTAACAATGTAACTAAAAGTTTATTCACATGTCTGGACTCATTCTGCTCTTCTTCAAGAGAGGTACACTTCACAGTTTAGGAAACCTGTTGTAAAGGGAAGAGCAAAGGAACTCGTTGTGCCCATGTGACACCCCTCCTGCGCGAGCTGCACTGGCTCCCAGTGGTCTTCCGGGTGCGATTCAAGGTGTTAGTTACCACCTTTAAAGCACTCCATGGCATAGGACCCGGGTACCTCCGAGACCGTCTCCTGCCACCAATAGCCTCCCACCGACCAGTCCGTTCCCACAGGGAGGGTCTCCTCAGGGTGCCGTCAACCAAGTTATGTCGACTGGCGGCGCCCAGGGGGAGGGCCTTCTCTGTGGGAGCCCCATCCCTGTGGAACGAACTGCCCCCGGAAATTCGTAAGATCTCCGACCTCCGGGCATTTCGCTGCTCACTGAAGACCCTATTATTCCACCAGGCCGGACTAACAACACAATAGCTTTTAAATTGGGATATTTAAATTTATTGGGGTTTTAAATCTGAGCCACTTTATTTAATTATTTTAAATTTTATATTGTTGTTTTGTTTGTGTTTTTTTTTAAACAGGCTGTACACCGCCCTGAGTCCTTCGGGAGAAGGGCGGTATAGAAATAAAATTATTATTATTATTATTATTATATGGCTCAAAGATTCCATTGAGCCATTTTTACATAAATGCTAGTTCACTGGCGTATCCTTATAGCATCGAAAGAGGACTGCTGAAGACAAAGTATTGAGCCTGGTTAACATAAAAGCCTATGAAACTTCGATACTCTCAGCTGTAAAGTAACCACAGTACAAACAGAATTATATTACTGTACATATATACAGTATAAGTAATGTACAAAATTATATTACTGTACGTACATACTTCTTCCATTAGAAACAGTCTCCCAAAAATTAACCACAGGTAAAATAATAAAAGAAACCAAAAACCAATAGAAATACGTAGATAGTGAATTAAAAATCCTAAGAGAGTTCTGTTTCTAATGTTTTTCTGAAGTTTACCAAGGGCAGGAATTCCATAACATTGGCTCCCCCATAGAAATATAGATCGCCATCCTTCAAAGCTCAGGAGAGATAGTGATAGATTACTGTATTCTGAAAGCTCAAAAACAGGTGGATCAAAACTGAAAAAAGTAGGAGTTTAGTCATGTTAGCTCTTCAAAATGAGAAAGATAACACATCACAGATAAGAGGTTGAAAGCCCTACTAAGCAGGTATATACAAAAGTATGAAGGCCATTGCTTAACGCATTGTAAGCCACCCTGAGTCTCCGGAGAAGGGCGGCATCTAAATCGAACCAATAAAAATAATCAGGACATTGCCAAAATATAGATACATAAATCATAAATAAAATTGTGTAGAGTTTTAAAGGCAAATAAACCAGAATGAAAAACAAACTCCTTTCTTATAGTCATTGACCAGCTTGGTATAGTTTTGTTGCAGGTTATGAAATTTGGGTTAAGATATAATAAAATATTACTTCAATAATTTGAAAGAAATAAAGTAGAGCAAAGTAAGATGCACTATAAATATAAATGTGAGAATATTAAGCAAACTAAATGTTTAAAACGATATGACCAAATTATCAAACTTGTTTGTGAATAACTTAACTGCTAAGTGAATAAAGTACTTTATTAGCATTAAATTCTTAACCCTACAATACTCATTTGACAAGCTATTAAACTTATCTGTGATGGGGTTAATCCGTTAATCAATTCCATTATTAGAGCTAGAAATTTGTGCCAATGCTTAAATTCTTGCAATTAGTAGAATACATCCAGTATGTTTTTTTCAGCTAAATCTTGAATTTCTCCATATAACATGTAAGAGATATGTTTGTACATATTTTTTGCTCCTTCTGGGTAACATATAAAAAATGTTGAATTCCTGTTGAGTGAAAATCTATCCCAAGTAAGTCAAAATAGTTACTTGCTAATAATCTATTTTAAACTTTTTCATCTGTGTTGAAAATATCATATGTTTTATTTAATTACAGTTAAACTATGACTAATACTGACCACAAAGTCCTTTCCAATGGTTTTGGGATCTGTGATAGAATCACAGCATTAACTGCCTAGAATAGAACGACAGTAAAACTGGCTACAACATTCAGTCAATGAAATTTTGGTTTTTTTCAATAGTTGAATATGAACTTTTTACATAAATTGAATAATAATAGAGCAACAGAACAGGTTCCCTTCTGGCATGGACTGAGTTTGAAAACCGATCTTCATTAAATCTTCTTCATTAAATCTTATCATACCTTAAGAATAGTGTTTTTGTGAATCTTAAAGATAAGAGTAAGCAATCGTTGATCAATTGATGCACCTATGAACTTTCCCGATAATTGTTTCTAGAGATACTATCAAATACTTACTTAAAATCAATAAAGCAGTATATGAGCTCACTAAACAATTCAACACAAATCTTTGTTCTATGGTATTTCTGCCTTCTTTGAAACTTGCCTGTCTGGGAAGTGAAAATATTTCTGCCTCCATCTAATCTATAAATTTCTGATTTAAGTATCTTGCATACAGTTTACTGCCAAGGTTTGTGGCTAATAATTGTTCAGGGAGATATTTCTTTCTTGAAGATTGGCAGTATTGGGGCTATATTCCATGCTTTAGAATGAGTGGGTCTTTAATTTATATATGTGAATAATGTGACTAAAATAGGATGTGTCAATCCAGATTACTGTTAATCAACACTTTTGTTCGTCCATCAAATAATTTTTTATTCTCCAATTGTAATTTTTCACCATCTCTTGCTGGGTCTTTTCATTATCTCTTATTTTGTTCTTTGTTTTATTTCTTATTTTATTATCTTTTAGTGCTTTTAATGTATCTTTTCCTACTATAAATGAATTGCTCTACAGAGCAAATGTAATGTGCTCTACATGGAAGCTGCAGAATGCAATGGCACAAGCAGTTATGTGCATCCCTTGATTAGCACATGTTACACCTCTGCTCTGGAGCTGTCTTGGTTGTCAGTATGCATCTTGGTATAATTCAAAGTGCTGGTGATTATCTGTAACATTCTACCTGGGATATTTGAGGGTCTGCCCATCTATCCATCCCATCAGATTTGGCAAGAGATGCATATTCTGGGTCCTATTTACTATAGAATGCCATCAGACAGAAGTAGAGAGACTTTTCTGCTGTGGCCCCTGCCCTTTTGAAGATTATTTGTCTCTGGAGCTTAGATTAGCCCAGTGGTGAAATCCAATTTTTTTTACTACTGGTTCCATGGGCATGGCTTGGTGGGCGTGGTGTGGCTTGATGGGCATAGCAGGGGAAGGATACTGCAAAATTTCCATTCCCACCCCACTCCAGAGGAAGGATACTGCAAAATCTCCATTCCCACCCCACTCTGCGGCCAGTCAGAGGTGGTATTTGCCAGTTCTCCAAACTACTCAAAATTTCCACTACCGGTTTTCCAGAACCTGCTGGATTTCACCCCAATTCTTCTGGTCTCCAGGAAGGACCTGAAGACACGTCTGTGCTACCATGCTTGGATGATCCAGTGATAGTAGCAAACCTTTCCATACGTTGTATTGAATTGGGTGTCTTGACTATATTTACCCACTGGGTAGCTTTATATTTTGTTTTTAATTATTTTTTTAATAGTAGTTAAAATAGTAGTTAGCATGTTTTTATGGCTGTTGTTTAAATTTTCATTTCTTATTGTTCTTGAGGTTGTTCTGAATGTGATGAGCCACCCAGAATCACATGCTAGAGACAGGCAGCTGTACAAATTGAATAAATGAAAATAATTAAATAAATGATAGCTCTAACTCATTGTAAACCATTGCAATTTTTTGCTCTTTTTTAAAAAATAAAAAGCAGTATATCATATTTTAAATAAAAAAAAATCAAAGAATCTTAAAATTGGAATGGGCCAAATCCTACTGAGTACAGCAATCCAACTTCATATGTCCTCAGGATGTGATTTTCATGCTTTGCTTTCCGTGAAGGAGGAAAACTATGATCTTCCTCCCTCAGATTTCCCTATCACTCTACTCTTAGTGTTAGGCCCTTATCCTACCATTCAAGAATGACAATAATGAATTACTTTACCACCACTCCTTTTATTCCCACTTTTTATTATTCTTTCCAGTCCAAACATGGCATGCATTGAATATTTTCGCTCTAGTTTTTGGCTAGTTTGACTAGAATCCAAACTATTTGTTTGGTGTATTGTGTACCTAGAACAATGAAGATCTAAAGGAACAATAAAGATTTGCCCAAGACAAGCTTAGCTTATAGGACAACAGAGACACAATTATATTTTTTCTCAGCAAATATATAAAAGTAGTTTGCCATGGTTTTCATCTAGGATTTTTTGTTTAATTTTGGTGTCTAGTCCAGGGGTCTGCAACCTTAAAAACACTCAAAGAGCCAATTGGACCCATTTCCCACAGAAAAGAAAACACGGGAAGCCACAAGCCAACTTGACGCAACTCACTTCCACCAGTCACATGACCCCTAGCCATGCCTACCCAGTCGGTCATTAGGGCAGAGAACCAGTTGTTAAAAAACACCGGGAACCACAAAATCCTTTTGACATCTCTCTCTCTCTCTCTCTCCCTCCCCCCTCCTCCCTCTCTCTGTATCTCTCTATGTCTCTCTTCCCCCCCTCTCTGTATCACTCTGTCTTTACCCTGGCCACTTCTCCATCCCCCGCCATCACCCTTACCTTTTCAGGCCAGGCAAGTAGTGACTGGGAGGGCAAGGGGCGGGGCCAGTCAGTGGTGGGATCACCTGACAGGGAGCCACAGCAGAGAGCCCCAAAAGCCACATGTGGCTCCCGAGCCACAGGTTGCTGACACCCAGTCTAGTCTATCTTGGAGTTTCCCTTCTATTTCCCACCCAAGCAATAAACAGGTCCAATCTTCCTCAGCTTTATTTTGAGCAGTCAAGGTTGGCTAGGTGCTGGAACCTGCTGTAGCAATGCAGTGCTAATTATCCCGATTTACCTTTGAATTCATTCTCACCATTCAATTACTTCTGAACTGAGTTGATAAAAATCTGATTGGAAGAAGCTGTACATTAACTTGGACAGGAGTGGGGATTTTCTTTTTCTTGTTGTTTTTTTGGGGTGCGTGTGTGTTTCACAGTATCTTGCAACCAAACAAGAATGGTTTGGCATGCTATCTGGGAAAAATCGTAAGAGCATGCTCCCACCCATACACTATTTAGTGCTCAGGTGAATGTTTTTTCTCAAGCTCATTTGGAACTCCCCTGAAACAGATTGAGAAGTACAATTTAAATTACTTGTCAATCACAGTTAGTGCCAGCACTAACTATTCAATTAGCAAAACAACAACACTAAGGTTCCCTGAGGAGATAGCTCTAATACACCATTTAAACCACCCATTACATCTTTCTGAAAATGGGAAGGAACCATTTGACATTTCACAGGGTGTTTCAAGTGTCCACTTAATTAGAGTACTCCAAATCTGACCAAGTAAATATTGTTTATTGCAGCTATTTGGTTCAGAAACCCCAAGACTGTATACATTAACAGACATTTGCACGATGAGGAACTCCAACAGAAATTTCATTTCATAAGTTCAGACTCCAATTTTGCAGTATTGCAGTATCAATTCAGCTGCTAGCTTTGTAAGACAACCTGATCCAGATTCTGAGAAGGTGATGTGATTTTAGACTACTGTAGGATGGAAGAGGAGTTCTTCATTCGCTAGCATTGGCATTAAGCAGACCATAATATATTTAGAAATCTTTACAGATGCTTATTTGAACATGTACACTGGATCTTATTAAACCTGATAAGGACTCTCCCAAGGTTGCTGACAAAAAATAATAATTATGAAACAACTGTTAAGTTAAACCTATTTTCTATCTAATATGTTTACATAGTATTGTAATTACTAAGAGTTTTTTTTCATCCTTTCATCCAGTTATGCCAGTTGCGCCCCTTTCTGGATCAGGACTCCTTATGCACAGTCACCCATGCCCTCGTCACGTCTCGCCTGGACTACTGCAATGCTCTCTACATGGGGCTCCCCTTGAGGAGCACCCGGAAGCTCCAACTGGTCCAGAATGCGGCTGCACAGGTGATTATGGGAGCGACATGGCACTCCCATGTAACACCTCTCCTGCACGAGCTGCACTGGCTCCTGGTGGTCTTCTGGGTGCGCTTTAAGGTGTTGGTTCTCATCTTTAAAGCACTCCATGGCTTAGGGCCAGGGTACCTACAAGACCACCTGCTGCTACCGATAACCACCCAGCGGCCAATACGCTCTCACAGAGAGGGCCTCCTCAGGGTGCCATCAGTCAAGCAATGTTGGCTGGCGGCCCCCAGGGGGAGAGCCTTCTCTGTGGGGGCACCCGCCCTGTGGAATGAGCTACCTCCTGGAATACGACTGATCCTGGACCTCCATACCTTCCGTAAGGCCCTGAAGACTTATTCATTCCAGCAAGCTGGCCTAGCCTAAATGGTTTTTAATGGGATTTTTAAATTTTATAGACTTGGGGTTTTAAATTGGGAGGCCAATTGATTTAATCTCTTTTAATTATCTTAACTTTTGTATTGTATGTATTTTAATTTTGGCTGTTCACCGCCCTGAGTTCCTTTGGGAGAAGGGCGGTATACAAATTAAATTAAATTAAATAATAAATAATAATAATAATCCTAATGCTATGTCTGAAATCAGTCTTGGTATTTATCTAATACCAGGTGGACCTACATGATGCTGGGAATGTAGCTCCCATCCACAAAACATATTTGACATTTGGAGCTTTATAAAAACCATTCAATTCAGACAATTAGCTGATTTGCAGAAAAGAGATGGCTACTTCCTTGCTCCATTTATGGCAGGGACATCAGTTATTTTGTTTCCACCAGAAAGCAGGTTACCTGGCTGACTGACTGGTTGGAACAAGAAAAGTGCCCAGGGGTGAAATGCTCCTGGTTCGGACCGGATCACTCGATCCGGTAGCGATGGCGGCGGATGGTTCAGAGAATTGGTAGTAAAAATCCCTGCCCCCCCCCCATGCCCACCTGAGCCGCACTTTTTTTTTTAACTTTTCAGAGGCTTACTTTTCAGAGGCTTTTTTTTTTTAACTTTTAAAAGCATTTCGGCCGAAGAGGTTGTAGAAAAAAAAGTGCCTTTAAAAGCCTCTGGCGATCCCAGCAGAGTTGTCTGATCATCAGAGGCTTTTAAAAGCATTTTTTTCTTCAACCTCTTAAAGTTGTAGAAAAAATGCTTTTAAAAGTAAAAAAAAAAAAAAGTTGGCCATGCACACCCAGTCACATTACCCCCACCACCACCAAGCCATGCCCACAGAATCGGTAGTAACAAATTTTATATTTCACCACTGAAAGTGCCGTACTACAAATGGCAGAAGGAAACAAGTAGTTTGCAATGATTTTCCAGTAGAGAAGAAGGTATGATTTCCACATTTCTGTATATTTATTATTTTTTTTTATTTATTTATTGGTTTGATTTATATGCCGCCCTTCTCCGAAGACTCAGGGCGGCTTACAATGCATTAAGCAATAGCCTTCATACTTTTGTATATACCTGCTTAGTAGGGCTTTTGCCCCCCCCAAGCGGTGTTCTTTTTTATACAAAATCAGCTTATTGCCCCCACAAACTGGGTCCTCATTTTACCTACCTCGAAAGGATGGAAGGCTGAGTCTATGCAATAGACTATGTAAGTCTATTGGTGAAAGGATACATATATAGTGTTGTCAGAGTTTGTTGCAGCAATCACATCCAGAAAGCACACACAGGTAACTGATTCAGCAGGATTCATTAATTTCTCTTTATATTTAATATAACACATAAAGTAAATATACAATACTAAAACAGATTTTCCAATGTGGTAGCAAGTACAAGCAAACACAGGCAAAGGAGAGAAGAGTTCAGGCAAAGGAGTTTCAGTTCAGCAGAGCAGACTAGTTTCAGTTTCAGAGCTGAGCACAGAGCTAAGCCATGCCCAGGCTCCAAAACTGTTTCAGTCACCAATCAGTGCCCATTGGTTGACTTAGTTGCTATGCCTATACATTGGTTGACCTTGTTACTAAGCCCTATTCCAGTTCATGAATATTCTGACAAGTGTGTCCATGGCATATTCATAGGTATGTCCTAAACCATTAGTGTAGTCTTCAATAGTCACAGAGTTCCCACTTCAAATCTACTGAAATATTTGCTTTATCTGGAAAGTTAATACAAATTTGTTATGCGGGTAAAATGTCTGGGAGTATTTCCTCTTTTTTTTTCAGCCTAATAATGTCCACTATTCCTGCCTTCATAATATGAACTTTGAAAAGGGCAAGAACTTTTGTCATGTTGCCATTCAATAGCATCCCAATAGTGGTAGGGGAAAAGTGGCTATCACACTTCACATCTATACACAAGTCTATGGAATCATCTATTTTGAGAATCCTGCCATTCCTCTGGATTTTATCAATATTTGCCTAATTTACCTAAAGAGAGCCACTGTGGGTAAGGCACCATAAACTATGAGACTATAAATTCTATTACCATCTCAGATTTGAAGCCAGCTGGGTGATCTTGAGCTTGTCCATTTCTTTCAGCCCTAGGAAGCAACACAATGGCAAATCTCTTCCAAAAGACTCTTGCCACTAGTCCAGGAAGTCAACAGGAGTCAACACTGATTCAAAGACATGTACACACACACACACCATTTAATATTTAGATAGTTATTATGATGCATTTGCTTGTACGTAATATGCTTGTCCATAATATGATAATATGATGGAAAATTAGATTAAGTACCAGAAACAGCAAGTTCAAAAAGAAACACATTTTTAGAACATCTTTCAGAATAAGGGATCCAAGTTTGTAAAGACGTTAGAAGAGGCTGCTGCTCTTGAGAGAGTTGCTCAAGCTTTGTCTTTCCTACCACTCTTAGTGCTTCCTATGATTTTAGCTTTGCTTTACAACAAGTGTAAGTTCCAAATACTACCAAATTACAACTCCTGTATTCCTTATTAGTGTCCATGATGGTTCAACTACTTGTAATTATAGCTCAATACTATTAAGTGAGACAGATTCCACACTCTTCCTTCAGATCATCTTATATTTCAGCATTTAATTTCTTCTATATCTGCCATGCATTTCAATCTAAATCTACACATTCAATGATGCCTCAATCATGTTATAAGCCTTAGGCTTGGCATGGTTCTTAACAAAATTGGCATGTCTGCCCAAGATTTGCATTTATGCCAATTCACCCTTGATCTGCAGTAAAAAGAAAAAGAGAAAAAAGCAGCAAATCATTTTGTTATAGTTTATGCCTTTTTATTTAGCAAAATGTAAGGTTCTAAACTTTCTTATAGTGAACTATTAATCCAATTCTGGTTTTCGATCAGTGTGTTTTGAAGAAGAGGCTGACTTTAATTCCAATACAGTTGAATCCTGCCAGAGATTAGAAGTTCCTTTTCAAGAAAAAGACAAGGTTGTGAATCAGGACTTCCAATACTCCCAACAATCCAGTGTTCAGAGGCAGAAAAGTTATATTCTTCTACCAGAGCAAGTAGTAATAATTATTTTGACTCTCTCCAGAAGAAACCAAGCTTTATCAATATGTCCTGCTCAAGTTGACATCCTATCAAAGACAGTAATGAAGAGGTCCTTATCAGGAAGGATCACATTTTCCAAGCAGCTATGCTAACCCAAAAAACCCTAAAGATTAGAGTCAGCAATATAACTACACAGCCTAGGAGAAGCTGCCTAATGCTGTCTCATTCATTCATTCATCCAATCCTGGATATACAATCAACAATATTTCTACCCTGATCCAACTTTCGTGGCATTTCATAAATCATTCAGCCAGAATGTGAAGCATAAATAGTCATGGCATAAAATGGCAGCAGTCTGGTTCTTGTCCACAAACAGACCTGCAAAGTGATGAAAGTAAAAAGTCTTTAATCATGGTTTGTTTGAAGATATGAGGAAAGGGTGAAAGGCTCAATAGCCTGCAACACCATGCCCTTCAGATGATGATGTAGAGTCACAGATGGAAATAGTACACAACCAGGGTTGATGTAGCATGTTCAGTTCTTTTTCAGGATGTCATTAAGCCAGGTTGGTGTGGTTTGGGAGAAATGGTTGGTCGATTATAATTAAAACAAAATATTGCATTTTTCCTCCTATATCAGAGAAATTGGTTTATGTAAAAAGAGTGGGAAAGATAGCTCCCACCTAACTAATCTTGCAAGCACCAACAAATCCAAAGCCCAAATAGGACTGAGCTCCTGGCTTTGCAGATCACCAACATGCCCAATACAGCAGGTAAAAGTATGAGTTTATATTTTATTTCTAATTGTACTGAAAATGCCAGAAATTAAGCACCTAATTAAGAATTTAACTCTTATTGATTCCTTTTTAATAAAATTTGATGGGCATAATTGTGATTTATGAATGAACATTTCCCCTGGATTGTTATATACACCTATGACCATTTAATTCAATAGGGCCCTGGACACAAAAGTATATTACATCAACCTAGTATTCAGTAGAAATGATTTTACAATGGCAGTTGATATAAAGCTGTTATATTTGCTTTAATGATGCAATAGTATTGACGTTGCTTTAATTATGTAACTATGAACTATATTATCTACATTAAAAAGAGCAGGGGATACTTAAATAAAGAAAAAAAAACCCTCAGCATTTCTTGTCACTTTAGTACTCTTGCCCAAGGCATCTGGGTGGAGGATGCAAGAGAAGATCAGATAAGTGTAAACAGGATTACAGTATTGTTGCAAGCCATGTTGGTTTTCTATATGGGCATGACCAAAAAGAGTGAAGCTTAGATCTCAGTCAGATGAAAATAGTATGAGTCTGCAGACACTCCTGCACTTGCCTCAACACATTGTACAAACTTTGGTTTCTGAATCAATTTTAACTGCAGCCTTACATCCAATATATTACAATATTCTAAATGACAAATTATCATAGGCATGGATTATTATTACTATGCCTATCCATGTAGGGTCAGAGCTAAGATACCAACCTAAGATAGGCAAATATATTTCTTGCTAGACAGGCCATTTATGGCTTTAGTGTCAAAATTAGGTACAGAAACAATCCTAAACCATGAATCTGATTTTAAGGGGAATGCAACCCCTTCCAGAACATTCAAAGGCTACTTATAGTCGGTTCCATTTTTATCAACACTTCTCTGTGACATCACTCCCACACTGTATATCATTGGCTCACATAATTCCATTTTTAAATACTTATTTTACTTTATTTATTTATTTAGTTTGTCAAACATGTATGAGATAACAGGTATAAGTATAAATATGGATATGAACACAGGAAATGGGTACGAATAAATGGGGACAGGGACGGTAGACACGTTGGTGCACTTATGCATGCCCCTTAAAATATGTTTAACTTTTTAAGTTTTATGTTCAGTATAAATTGTGAGCTTTCTGCTGAGAGAGAAGACTAATCTTGCATTGGTTGTAGATTTATATCCTTTCTGCTAACTTTAAATTAATAACTAATTGAGGGATGTAGCTATCAGTTGTTAGGAATCTCTGCAGGACCTGAGAGGTGTCATTTTCAGATCAGCTTTTATTCTTCTTGTTAGATACATTGTCAGCACATGTCTGATGAAAATTAAATTTCCAAGCTTTTCCTTCTTCTGTGACAAAATCTTTGCCAATTCTATGATTGATTTTGAAGTCCTGGATAAATAAATAAACAAGCTCTGCTATGAGATTTTCTTCTTATTTTACAGTGCATGCCGGTGGAAAATAATACTTTACAGATCAACCATAAATGATGTGTCATAATGAGGTCTTCCAATGTGTCAGGACATTGTGTTTGGGATACTGGGCTAGAGTTGGCCAAATGCGACATCATACTGATTTTTACTGTAAAATCTAATGTATATATTAATTCATATTTTCAATTTTGTTTATAATCAAGCTTTGAGAGCAAAAGAGAAAAAAAATATAAGCATTGAGGCAAATCTAAAGAAAATCATAAAGAAGAGCGTAAAGATTCCCTTTGCACATATGTGCTAGTCATTCCCGACTCTAGGGGGTGGTGCTCATCTCTGTTTCAAAGCCGAAGAGCCAGCGCTGTCCGAAGAAGTCTTCATGGTCATGTGGCTGGCATGACTAAATGCCAAAGGTGCATGAACATTGTTACCTTCCCACCAAAGGTGGTCCCTATTTTTCTACTTGCCTTTTTTACATGCTTTTGAACTGCTAGGTTGGCAGAAGTTGGGACAAGTAACGGGAGCTCATCCCATTATGCAGCATTAGGGATTTGAACCACTGAACTGCTGACCTTTCAATCAACAAGCTTAGTCTTAGCCACTGAGCCACTGCGTCAAATCCTTTGACAGACATGCTGGAATGCATGGTGGTGTATACAAAGCATCTTTTCTTATGGGTGTTTTGAAAGTAACTCCTCCCTGTCTCTGCAAGAATATGCATATTTAGTGACTTTTTTTTACTGGGGTTGGGAAGAAGAATAGGTGGAAGGAAAGTGGCTTTGCAATCACATAGATAGCCAAGAGTCAAGAACCTTTAATGCAACCATATGAAAATGAGAAAAAACTGCTTTAATGCTTTAAAGTGAGGAGCTTCATACATGTTTCTGTATACTCAAAATACCCTCTTTGAAATGATTTGCACAGCTTTAAGAAAGGATACCACCAATCCAGCTTTTATTGGTGTCCTACAGGAGTATGAAGATTTCTTATATGGAAGTCATTGGTTGGAGAAATAGCTGTGTCTCAATTTTATGAAGCATCCTGGCTTCTAATAAAGTAAACATTTTAGAATTTACCAATTATTTCATTTCCCAGAAGATAATATGTAAACGAGTAATATTTGATGAATAACACCAACAGAAACTTTTTCCTTTTAAAGAATTGTTGATTAAGAGAAGCTATCCTGTTATAGATCTCATCAAATACATTTTATGCTATAATATTCCTTCATTTCTCATTTCATAAAACAAGAATATGGCTTCTGACCGCATTCTGAGGTCAGCTGAGATGGTATCCAAGGTGGTCTTATGGATTTCCATCCCTGACGGCTCATTAATGAGAAGAAAACACTTCATGCTGCAATAATCGAGTAGGATATTTGCATGTGCAAAGGGGCATTCAGTCTCTTGTATAGTTAAAATGACGTTGGTAATGTTCCTGAACTTTCTCTATAACAACGATTCCCAAACTTTAATGACAGATGGGAGAGTTGGGGAGCTGACAGAGTGTGACTTCGACTGTTAGCTATCTAGAGTCATCAATAAAGTCAGCAAGAAAGAGTTGCATCTTTTCACAATTGCACAGTAGGGATATGAATATTTTTACATGAATGATTCAGTTGATGGAGCCTCCTCAGAGTTGGTTATGGTTGGAATGGGTAAAATTTGCATTCGTCCCATTATCCTACAACCCTAAATAAGCATCAATAAAGAAGTGGGGGGAAAAAAGTTAAGCTGAAAATGATAGAAAATATTATTGGGGATGATGAAGGTTGATGTGAAAAAGGAGTGGTTTGGTTCAAAAATAACAAAAAACTCTTCTTCACTTGACTAGCTAAGAGCAAACTGCATGGTACATATTACATTTATTTTGTCTGGAAGAAAAGCCTTGAGAGCATTTGGAATAATAAAGTTTCTACAGACTTTTGTAAGAAATGAATTTTTACCAAATCAAAGTTTTAAATATTCGGGTCACACACTTAGGACCTCCTCAGACAGGGATCAAATTTCCATTGTACATCTCCTTGATGAAATTGTGTGGTTAGTTGATGATCTTGTTATTTTTCTTTTAAGAGTTTAGTACAAAAAACAGAGGATGTTATGATAATTGTTAATATTTACTGAACATTGGCCCTGTTTAAAAATACTTGTAGCTATCCAAGCTATCCATTGGGTTATCAAGATAATATGGTTTAACTGCTAGCAAAAAACTAGCAGTTTCTTTGGGGAAAAAAATCTAAGAAGAGTTTCAATATAGTGATTAGGTGGGAGGTGTATGACCCTCATTTGGTCAGACATAATCTGCAAAAGGTTGCTACTTCTGATGATTCCATGTAATAATCTAGTGGAAACAGTAACATTTTTTCCCCAAAAACAATTATGGAGTCCATGGAATTTTTGACAAGCTTTCTAATGTGAGTTTTGACAGCATCTGTGGAGAGATTGGAGAGATTAGAATTTCATTCCACCTGGGATTTTGTTATTGTTTAGCCAAATTTAGAATTTAGGCAAATTGCATCCTGAAAAGTCAGAGATCGGGGACACAAAGAGTGCTGTAATCTACCTTCTTTTGAACTGGTTGGAATTATCAAAATGTTTGAAAAAAAACGTAGAGAAAAATATTATTTGGGAAAGGTGCACAAAAAATATCCCAATGTGTTAGAGAAAACTGCTTGGGGAAAAAAATTAGATTAAGAGAAGTGTGATCCAAATAATTTGAAATAGAAGACATGGTAGAACATGTATATTTTTCTGTAAGTTTTTTGACTTTATAGAAGTGAAAAAACCAAGCCAAATCAAGCTAGTTAGCTTTATTTGCTTCTTTGTGTATGGTGTCAAAGTTTTTGGTGTCTGTCTTTTTGAATGGAGAGAGATTTTAACTGCTTAAATGCTTTCAAAACATTTGAGGTAAAAAAAGAAAAGAGAAAGAGAGGAGGTTTTCACAGAGATGAGATAGATAGATGATAGAGATAGATAGATAGATAGATAGATAGATAGATAGATAGATAGATAGATGATAGATAGATAGATAGATAGATAGATAGATAGATAGATAGATAGATGAAATAATTGAGATAGATAGATAGATAGATAGATAGATAGATAGATAGATGATAGATAGATAGATAGATAGATAGATAGATAGATAGATAGATGAAATAATTGAGATAGATAGGTGATAGAGATAGATAGATAGACAGAAAGACAGACAGATGATAGATAGATAGATGAGCCAGATGATAGATAAACCAGATGACAGACAGACAGACAGACAGACAGACAGACAGACAGACACTTTATCTCTCTCTGCAAACACTTATTATTCTCTTTCCCTTTTTACATATCAATTACAATTTCTCAAGCACAGCAAAAAACAAACAAACAAACAAACAAAAAATCACCACCCTACATCCATAGACCCGTGTTTGATGCCTATTCTTTCCTATTTTCTTTCTGGAACTGACATCCAATTATTGTCTCCATTAAAATATGGAATGGTAGTCTCGTGGCAGAAGGCTTGTGGTGTTATTGAATATTTTAATAAAAAAAAATAATGTCTACAACTTTTAATAAATGTTTCACTCAGATAAATGATGCATGTATTTCCATTCAATAGATTTCAAGGGTGGGGGGCAAGACTTGGAGCCTTTTGTGAAATCAGATCCCTTCTATGTTTCCCTAACATTTTTATACCATTCGATGGAGGAAGGGGGGATATCTTATATTCCTACTGAAAGCAAGAGGACATTGATGATTAAGAATTGCTTTCCCTTTGTCTTTCTTTCTTTCTTTCTTTCTTTCTTTCTTTCTTTCTTTCTTTCTTTCTTTCTTTTTTTCTGCCTTCCTTACGGTCATGAACAATCACAAATGCATGCAAAGAAAAGAAAAGAAAGAAAAGAAAAGAAAAGAAAAGAAAAGAAAAGAAAAGAAAAGAAAAGAAAAGAAAAGAAAAGAAAAGAAAAGAAATAGCATCCTCCTCAAATGTTGCATTTCAAAGACCACTTTGAAGAAACCTTTTCCGCCTAATTGTCAGGTATTTTGCTTTTCTCTCTGATTGCTTCTGTTCATTTCCCAGTTAGTTGTCAGCTGGTTTCTGCTGCCTGGAAAGTTGTGCAGATTATCAGAAAAGAACTGTCTTCCTTTTCTCATTCCATCTCTCTTATCCTTAACAAGATATTCACCTAGAAACATTCACCTAGGCGCTAACAATTCAACACTCCAGAATTGGATAGATATATTTAGCAACAAATCAGTGAGGCAATCCTGCATGAATCTTAGCCTCAAAAAAGTACATATTGTTCCTCCTGTAGGATTCATTGGAGAATCTTCCTTTCTCTTCTTTTTTTATCTTTAGAACTACTATACATTATGCATTCAATTCAAGATGCCTCCCAACTCCCCAATGCTACCCCTTAAGCGTTAATACACCCATTTTCTTATAGGCATTAGTATTACCAGAAAAAGCTGGAATAAATACAACATCTGGAGGAAGGCAAGTAGGTAGATACCTGGAAGGACATGGATGAAATTCTTGGCTGCTTCAGTCAGGTTAATAGCTGGCAGAACAACAAAGAAGAATTATGTAATTATTGATAATGAAAGGATATCTCCACAGGGACTAACTTGATGTGCTTTAGGCTAGGCAAGATTGCAAATATGGCACTAATCTGTACTTTTGATTTATCTATCCTATCAGCTTCCCCACTCTAAGGAAGAACCACTCCTGCCTAAGAACAATGAATGACAAAATATTGTCAAAATATTTTTTATTTTGCATATTTCCCAAATACTTTCACTCAGATCTTATTCAGAGGTCAGTTCCAATTCATTTTGGAAGTTTTGTACTCAGATAGGCTCTGATAGGGATGCAGCCTAGTTGGGCTGGATTTGAGAATTTTGACTAAGAGAAAGATCAGCAATTATTTTCCTGCTGTTTCCTTGCACAGCCCCTATGTTCTTCAAAGCCTGTCTTTAAAGTCCATTTTTTTCTGACATGGGATGAGATGTGTTTGGAGGAGTTTTGGACAAAGTGTAAAGAATACGTGCAAACAAGGCAAAAAAGAAAGAAAGAAAGAAAGAAAGAAAGAAAGAAAGAAAGAAAGAAAGAAAGAAAGAAAGAAAAAATCTATCTGTAAAAATTATAAAGTGTGGTAGAAAATCTCTCTCTCTCCTATCAAGATAGATTTTGAATGTGCATGGACATTTTGGATTTCCTTCCTTCCTTCCTTCCTTCCTTCCTTCCTTCCTTCCTTCCTTCCTCCCTCCCTCCCTCCCTCCCTCCCTCCCTCCCTCCCTCCCTTCCTCAGAATATTAGGCAGAAATGATACTACTTGAAAAAGGTTTTTTGCTGTTCCTGTTTTCTATGCATGCTGTTTTGCTAACTATATTCCTAATTAATTGTTCCTTTAGTCATGGCTCTTTTTTATTCTAATTGCTAGTATCTGGTTGCAGGTATTGCATTTTATGGGTGGATTTCAATCTTGGAAGAGAAGGAAGATGCCATAGAAATTAAACTCCCCAACTGCTTTGAAATCAGTTCTTGAGAGGTCCAGTCACTTCCTGGTATCTGAGCCGGGGATAAAAAGTATTCATGACATTGCTCAACTAAAAGAAAAATCCTTTCTATCAATGAATGAATATTTTAGGAAATGCTTAATATTGAGGCAGTGAATTAAATGGAATAATGTTGCCTTTTGAGATAGGATCAGGGGTGAAATCCAGCAGGTTCTGACAGGTTCTGGAGAACCAGTAGTAGAAATTTTGAGTAGTTTGGAGAACTGAGGACCCAGTTGTGGGGGCAATAAGCTGACTTTGTATAAATATACAAAAATATGAGGGCTATTGCTTAGCGCATTGTAAGCCGCCCTGAGTCTCCAGAGAAGGGCGGCATATAAATTAAATTAAAAAAACAACAACTGGCAAATACCACCTCTGGCTGGCCCCAGAGTGGGGTGGGAATGGAGATTTTGCAATATCCTTCCCCCAGGAGTTGGGAGGTAATGGGGGTTTTGCAGTATCCTTCCTCTGCCACGTCCACCAAGCCACTCCCACTAAGCCACACCATACCCACCAAGCCACACCCACCCACAGAACTGGTAGTAAAAAATATTGGATTTCATCACTGGAAAGGATCATGATGGACAAATTCAACATAGATGAAAGACAAGAAAAATGATCACGAAGGATGCAAGATTCTTCCATTTTTCATCTCTGTACAAAAATCAATCAATCAATGATGGTAAATTGCTAACAAATTCTTGCCTGCCTTTGCATTAAGTATCATTAAACCAACCATATCACAAATGTACGAACATGCATATATATTTTTATTTATTTTATTTATTTTAATTAGATTTATATGTTGCCCTATCTCCATAGGACTCAGGGCGGCTCACAACAATTAAGATATACAATCTCAATCCAAGTAAGAAACATGTTAAAATACATATTAAACGCATATTAAAATACATTAAAAATCAAAACCCCATCAGTCCAGCCTGGGCAATTTAAACAGCCATGTTTTTAGTTCGCGGCGGAAAGTGCGAAGGTCAGGGGCCAACCAGAGCCCCCGGGGGAGTTGATTCTAAAGGGTGGGTGCGCCCACAGACAAAGCTCTATCTCTGGGGGTCGCCAGCTGACATTGTCTAGCTGACAGCACCCTGAGTAGGCCCTCTCTGTGAGAACGCACCAGACGATGGGGAGCTGTTGCTGGTTGAAGATGGTCCAACAGATATCCTGGGCCTAAGCCATGTAGGGCTTTATAGGTCACCACCAGCACCTTGAATCTCACCCAGAGGGCAACCGGCAGCCAATGCAAGTTGCGCAAGAGAGGTGTAACATGGGCGTATCGGGATCCTCCCATCACAACCCACGCGGCCGCATTCTGCACCAGCTGAAGCCTCCGAGTGGTCTTCAAGGGCAGCCCCAAGTAGAGAGCATTGCAGTAGTCAATACGGGAGGTGACTAGCGCATGAGTAACTGTGTGTAGGACATCCCAGTCCAAATAGGGGCACAACTGGTGCAACTATAATTTTGTGAGAATGCCCTTCTGGGTATGCTTGAATTCTATGCATCAGCTTTAACCTAAAGATTCAGCAGCATATCAGCAATAGTGCTGCGCATGGTTTGAAAATGATTGGGAAGTAATACTTGGGAGATGACACAAACATAATAACTCTCTGTTCTTCGTTAAAAATAATCAGACATTTTTTAGGCTCCTGAGTGAGCTTAAGAGAAGAAGAAGAAGATTTGGTTTGCTTATTCAACAGTATCATTGGGATTTTGTGTCTCTCTGAATCGGGAATTCATAACACTTCAGGAACAAGGACTGCATCTGGTCTCTGAATAGCTTACTGGTAATTCTACTCCAGAAAGTAAAATTAAAAATTTCAGTTTGGCAACAGCTTTTAGAGATTCCTGGGAAAACCACACATCTGTTGGGTCAATGTTCTCTATGTTAGAAGCCTACCTGATCACACAGATGTAGATCATTCATGCTTGGGATAATTCACCTTAGGAATTGTAAGAGTTATCTCAAATCTGGCTGTGGTTCTTTTCTGCCAAAAATGTTCAGAAAACAAGCAAGCAAATATGAATACACACCAGTGGTGGGTTACTACAAGAACCGGTAGTAAAACTGGCGGGAGGCTCTGCCCACCGTCCCGGATAGGTGATCTGCGCATGATCCCGTTGTGAACTGGTAGTAAACATAAATAGAACCCACCCCTGACACACACATAGAAACTTGATGACAGGTTTTAGGCAGCTCTGCAAATGTTTCTACCTTTTTATCAAACCAGACTAGAGCATGCTTTTAATCAATGCTCATGATGGCTCTTATCATGATGAATTAAGGCACACTAGGAGTGGACAGGAGCTGGCTTTCTGAAAAGCTCTTTATTCAAAGATGTTATTGAATGTATCACCTGCTATTGATTTGTGAGGGACTTGTGAAGACAGAAGTTCCTGGGAAATATTCTCTCTTAATGCAGCCATCAATTACAATGGCTTTCTTGCTTGACTTCTCTTGATCATATATAGAAGTCAGGAGACCTGGGAGCAAAAGCTTCATGACCAAAGAAAGAATATTGCAAAAGGAATTTTTTTTTTTTAAATCCAGGATGTTTTTTTTTTTTTAATTTGATTTATATGCCGCCCTTCTCCGGAGACTCAGGGCGGCTTACAATGCGTTAAGCAATAGCCTTCATTCTTTTGTATATTTTATACAAAGTCAGCTTATTGCCCCCACAAACTGGGTCCTCATTTCACCTACCTTAGAAAGGATGGAAGGCTGAGTCAACCTTGAGCCTTGGAGAGATTCGAACCAGCAGAAATTGCAGAACATTGCAGAATGTTTGACTAACAATTACCTTCTGTTTTCCAGTTATTATTCAAGTACACATCAGTTTCTAATAAGTGTTTGGATTTCTTCCCTTTTGTTTCTTTTCAATTTCTTCTTATTGTTTTATACACAAACAAAAAGAAGCTGAACAATTTTCTCATGTGTGAACAATATCTTTCCCTTGTCCCCACCTGAGCAGTATCACATGTCTCACAAATGGAGCCAATATAATTACATCCATCCATAGATCTTTAAAAGTAAGAACAGCTTTTCTGTCTGGGCAGTTTCCAGGATGGGAAATTGAAATAGAAAATACATTGAAAAGATCATTTCATGAGCATGAACAATGAGAGTGAAGAAAATTATGGAGCTGAGGGGACAATGTATTGAAAAGATTCATTCTATGTCCAAAAATGGTGAAGAAAAAAATAAGAATATAAAAGGAGAATACAAAAATGCATTTATGCTATGTTAGTTCAAGCCATGAATATGTTCTTTAAGCAAGATCTATTTTATGCCTACACATAACTTAATTCCATTTGCATCCTAATTCATGGGTATACTGTATATCTATAGTAAAGCACCTAATAAATTAATAATCCATTTGAAGATCTATATTGCTGTCTCATAATCCTACCCTGAAAAAATGCACACAATGTATACAGCGCAGAGCATACACTTTTTTTTTGTTAAGACATGAACAACAATGAAATCCTATTGACATCTATCTTGAAAAAAGATTCACTGAAACCGACTACCAGGAAACATACAGGATTCCAGCTTTTAAGTTACACCTTTCAAATATTTTTAAGATGTAGCTGTTCAGCTTACCCATTTTCCAGCAGCTTATTCATGGATATAAAGTGTTCAGAAATTCAGTAACTTTGTGAGCTTAAGTGCCCTTGCAGTGTATGTATAATTTAAATTTGATATCTAATCTAAACCAAATATAATGCAACCCTTTTTCTTGTTCCAGGATATATGGGAAATTGCCTAACATGAAAAATTGTTTTGCATAAGCGCAATATTAATGTCCCAGCTACAAGATGGATTGACTGCCTAAGACATTATTGATGTTTCCAATGCGTACTCATATAAACACATATACCTAAGAGAAGCAGGCAGCTGCATTTGACAGGAAAATGAAGTGAACAATTGTATGGAAATCATTAGCCTATTCTCTGCATTGTATCACAATCTACACACAGTCATACTGTACATTAGGGAAAGTGCAAGCTAGGTTACCAGCCTTCTTCTCCTTCTTATGGCACATATAGCATTCTCTGCTAATACTAGGGACTGATCAGTTATGATACATCTGGGCCAGAATTTCTCAAGAGTAGCTAATTTTATCCCAATCATGTCTATGCAGTTCTAGATAATAATATGGATCTATAGTTTAGAAACTGCATTACAAGCCAACAAAGCATTGCTCACATCCCAACAATTTTAAGCAGTACAGTAATGTACAGAAAGATCTCTAAATCTGATTTTAAATTTGTAAATTTGTATGGTTCCTGCCCTTTTGGGATATTAGTTGAAAATTTCTCTGGAGGAATGCAGTCTTTAATTATATGATAAGAGTTAAACTTTATACTCTGAGAGGCAAAGAGGGGAGAACTTTCGAAAGCACAAAAAAAAAATAGAGGACAAAACCTTTGCTCAGATACCGTTTTATGGTCAGCTCTGCAGTTAGAGATAAGGAGAAAAGGTGTGAAGAAGAAAACTTGCACTAGTATGTGAATATGTATGTTTAAGTTTTTTTTTTCCTCTCACCACCAGTCTATTTCAGCAAAGCACCTTTATGGTAAATTGCTCTTTAATTTTCTATGCATTTGGGCTGATACAAGAAGAAAGAACAGAAATGTTTTATAAATTTACCTGAAGTGACCTTACTCTAACTGCATCTATTTCTGTTTTATTATTATTGCACGTGCAAATCCCCAAAATGTCAGCGTTTCAGTCTTGCAAACACTTAGAGCTATATTTAGAAGTTTTGGACAGTATTGTATCATTAGTGTAGCAATAGCAAATAAGCAAGGATGAATTTCTAGAATGTCTGCAAATTCCCAATTTTAATTAGGTGGAAATTCATCTGTAAATTGCCTCAATTTGAGACTTTTTAAACAATGGCACCTGAACATAAAGAAACAGTGGCTTTAGAAAAACAATTGTGAAAATGTTGGGTGACAATACATAACATCACTCATATTACTCTATTATAATGACCAACAGCAACTTGAAGGCCTCCTACAACTCTGCTTCCCATGATGATCTATCTGATTTCTGTGTTGTTTCAGATCAGCTCTCTGTTCTTTCAGATGTTTGTGGCTGCTGTGTCAAAGATGACATTTTACATTAATTATTTTCTGTTTTCTTTTATATCACCAAGATCAATGGAGAGCCTCCCAAGATAGTTCCTTTGGTGTGTCAGGTCAGAAGGAATTGTGATAGGGATAGGAAATTTGTATCAGGGAGTATGGTATGTGTGATCAACTTTTATATCTGCAGGATTCAAGACTGAGATAGTGGAAGCAAATGGGCAAGACTGGGTAGGATTTAAAGCAAATAAGGCTGACACAGAAGCTAAACAAAGTAAAAAGAGAGTCATTTGCAGAGATGGGCAGCTATAGAAATCAATCAAATAAATGACGTATCCTGATTCAGGAATTCATGCAAATTCCTGATTCCTGCAAATCACAAATGATTGTCCAGGGTATCAGCAATAACATTTCTGCCTCTTTGTATGAGGTCTTAGAGCTTACCTTATTGTCAACTGTATTCCACAACATATTCAGTAGAATAGTCATTCCTGCCATATTTTAGGAAAACTTTCATCTATCTGGTTTAAAAAAAAAAAATTCTACCAATGCAATTTGTCCAGAATAAAATATTTGTAAAAATAAGATTGGATTTGTGCCTGGACTCTAACCTCTCAAACTGGCAGATCCTTCTAATTATAGGTGACATTTTCTTCTCTGCAAAACAACAGAAAATGAAACAAAAAGGGAGAGGGAAGGCTTCCAAAGGGGAAATTAAGTTTGTTAATATTGTTAAGAGCCCTGGGGATGCAGCAGACTAAAGCACTGTTATTAACATCAGCTGCCTGCAATTACTGCAAGTTCAAATCTCACCAGGCTCAAGGTTGACTCAGCCTTCCATCCTTTCTAAGGTAGGTAAAACGAGGACCTGGATTGTGGGGGCAATAAGCTGACTTTGTATAAAATATACAAAAGTATGAAGGCTATTGCTTAATGCATTGTAAGCCGCCCTGAGTCTCCGGAGAAGGGCGGCATATAAATCAAATTAAAAAAAAAATATTAATACTGTCAACACAACTGATTTGCTTCAACCTAAGTTGTGGAACTATGCATTTATCTGCTTCCTGTACATATGGGAACTGTGGTGCTCTCTATCATCCATATGTTTGTTCTTACTGTCTCTGCCAACTTTTTGCCTGAGCTAAAGTGGAAAATAAGAGAACAGCTGGAATAAAGTTGATGGTACACATGGTCAAATCTGTAAGAAGCATCTTCTGAACAAGGGGGCATAGGGGGCATATTGGAAAGTTACAATATCTGCCTCCCAGGAGGAACATCTGGCAAGGCTGGAGAAGACCAGTCCAGTTCCATTACTGCAAGGGTAGCTGCAGGGAGTTTGTCTCCTTCCTAATACAAAAGAAGGACACTCAGAATTATGTTGTTCTCTTATATGAATAGAGAATATGTTCTTTGTTAAATTTTTTAATGATAAATAACTGTCAAATCTGTCCCAACTTGGGCTCCTAGGAAAGAAAAACCTTTGATTCCATTTGTGTGAAAGGTATACTTTTACTAAAAGCCAGATGGTTACAATACAGGAAAGCCAGAACTAAAAATTTGCATGTGAAGCTTTCTTAGTTAACTTTCCCTTTCTCATTCTTCCTCCTGTTATCTTCCTATTGTCCAGTTACAGTCAAAGGATTATTTCGGCAACAATCCCTGCATCGGCAGGCTAGATGATGAGCCATTACATTCCACTTCCAGGCTTTGGGACAGTGAGGCAATGCCCTGGGAAGGCACAATGAGTAGTTTCTGTTTCCCCCTCCCAGCAACCCCACCCCCGCCCCACAGTCTAGCAAAGGGCAGCTGAGGCACATGATGACAGTTCTGACAATAACATCCATAATTGGCTAGATATGGAAATTCATTTTTGATACATCTAATTCACCTGTGATTTGAAAAGAGTTGCTATATGAAGCAAGCAGTGCCATCCAGCCTCATCAGAATGAGAAAAACATGCATCTCACTGTTGCACTGCAAGCTCTGGTCCTTTGCGCATGCATGCCATCTTTTCCTATCGCTGCTAGCAAGAATCAGAGGAAAGACATAAAAAGGTTAGGAACAAATTAGCAATTATTTCCATCAGCTAAGATCCTTCACCATGAGTTTTTCTTTCTAGAGTTCTGATTCCCTTTCACAAGGGAGTAACTACTTATATGGTATCTGTTGCTTTGCTGACAACCTTAATTAATAGACAGATAGAAATGTTATTTATTTATTTGGTGTATAGGCTGCTCTAATTATAACCAACTCTTGAAGTATACACTTCTCACTCTGTAACTTAGATTAAGACAAAATAAAATACAATAAAAAACCGAACCACAAATTCACAAAACTCCAAGAATAGTTGCAATCCATTTCTCTCATAAAAAGAATTACTGTTGATAGATGGATAAACATTTCCTTCAACCACCCACCATTTCCTTGAACAGCCAAGTCTTTATAGAGCCCCTAAAGATCAACAGAGTTTATTAGAGTAAGGTGGCTATCACAAATGTGAATAAACAAACAAGGAAGGAAGGAACCATTAAAATATCTGTGGCGATGATGTTCCAAAGAATGGGGGCAACATTCTAGAAAGTTTGTTTCCATCTTTCAGCGCAATTTTTCTTTTTAAGGCTTAGAATTCCTAGAAAGTATCAATTACAAGTACTCAGTTTTTCATCTGTTTCATTCTTTTTATTGGACAAAATCATTGATAGCATTCATTTCAATTCTACTCTTTGATACATTCCTATCATTCCCATACAAATCTCTAAAATAATTGTTTTTAAGACAGAAAAAATACTTTTAGTTCAAGGCAGTAACACTTGCCAGTTAAAAGAGCAATACAATCAAACAAACACATTAAATAATCACTAATCTTAACTCACTTTTTGGGTCCCTCCCATAATTTCATTTACTGGTCTGGAAGAAAGTATAGATGGTGGAATAAGTCAAATGAATGGTTGACCCAGGGCTTTATAGGATTAAGAGAGTCTCAATTAGGTATTACACATTCAGGAAAGATGTAGAGGAAACTTTACCCATGAGACACCCCCATTTTCACCCCATTGACAATATTCCCTGGGAAGAACGCTCTAACAAACTCTTAAACTGGAAAAGAAAATCAATATTGGGCTTAATGCATATTCTCATTTATGTTTAGTTTGTGGCATATTGAGTCGATAATTGTCCTTGCTCACTAGTGACAAATCATTTGCTAGCTGGTAGTGATTTTGGCAACTAGCTTACAGAACGAACAGTGTAGTTTGCTCCTCTTGTTTATTAACAGAATTGTATGCATTCCGCCGCAGAGTCAACATACTGCTTGTTAAAATTAAGCCTTTGAAATATTTGGATGTGTTTCTAATGGTTGTCTGCTGCAGATCATAACAACAGATGATCTACTCACTTGCTGATTTTACTGAGAAGGAGAGAATAGGAAATCATTCCCATCATTATTTTCTCTTAAGTGCCCTATTCCAGCTTAATCTGAGGACATCGCTGAGTTATTGTTTAAGATGTTTGTGTTCTGTGCTCATGCCACTTTGATTCAAAACTGGCTGAAGAAAATCCTTTCTGGATTGTCTGAGACACTTTGGCAATGGTTTGCAAGTTATCCAATTCAGACTGTATAGGCTACCACAACTTCCTAACTAGTAATACTCTGCTGCTGCAGTGTCCCAACTTTTCTGTTATCAAAAGCAGAAACCACTGTATAAATACAGACAGACACATGGAGTTAAACTGAATTTATGTATACAGACTTAGTGCAGATAAATGAAGTAGTACATCATTGCATTTAGGAAAAGCGCAGGAAAAAAAGTAAAAAGCTCTGGCTTTATTCCTTCTGCTTTATAGCATTATAGACTTCTTTAGAGAGCTTCACATAATGTATCCAAACTATTTAAACCTAGTTATCTGCGTTTCAAGTGAGAACTCTGGGTTGATTTGTTCAATGATCTGTTTGTTTGCTTGACTGAGATCTTCTTAGGAGTCTTCTCCAACATCAACATCCAAAAGTGTCAATATTCTTTTTATTCTTCTTCAAAGTCCCACTTCCAAGAAAAATAATTGATTGTCTTTGCAGATGCAAATACATCTAGGCATCTGGATATCTAGTCTAAGGCTTTCATTGCTAGTCTACCAAATGCTGGTTTGCAGTGATTTTTTTTTTGGACTGTTGGTTTCTTTACTATTGATAATTGATCTTAAAAGACAGAAATGATCGATAATAAGGCCACACCTGGAATACTTGGTAAGGCCACACCTGCATCCAGTTTTGGTCACCACATTACAAAAAAGATGCTGAGACTATGGAAGAAGTGCAAAGAGGAGCAACTAAGATGATTAAAGGCCTGGAGATTAAAACATATGAAAAACAGTTGCAGGATTTGGGTTTGGCTAGTCTAGAGAAAAGAAGGCCTGGGAAGATAGCATGCATTTGAGTATTTGAGAGGTTGCCACAAAGAGGTGGGGGTCAATTTATTTTTCAAAGCACCAAAGGGCAGGAATAAGAAACAATGGATGGAAACTAATCAAGGAGAGAAGCAACTTGGAACTAAGGAGCAACTTCCTAACAGTGAGAACAATTAACCTGAGGAACAGCTTGCTGTCAGAAGTTGTGAGTGCTCCATCACTAGAGGTTTTTAAGAAGAGACTGGACAGTCACTTGTTTGAATTGGTATCTCCCGCTTGAGCAGGGGGTTGGACTAGAAAACCTCCAAGATCCCTTCCAGCTCTATTCTGATTGAACTTCAATATCTTCATTGTCAGTTGTAAGGCTAATTGTTGTACCTGTGGTCATTAATTTGTCTCCTTCTTGTTTAATTTCAGCCTCATTTTCCTCCTGTGCTCTTTGATCTTTATTACTAGAGCTTACAGAGTCTTTGCATTTCAGCTACCAAAGTGGTGACATCAGCACAGGGCAAGTTGTTAATGTTTCATCTTTCAATTTTAAAACTATTTTCATTTTCTTCCAGTTCACCCTCCCTCAATACATATTCCAAATATAGGTTGAATAAACAAGGGAAGAGTAGACATCCTTGTCTCTCTCCTTTATCAACCTGCAGCCAGTTTGTTTCATCATGTTTGATCTGTACTGAGACTTTTTGACTTGAATATAAGTTTCACACAATGACAATATGTTTTGTGATTCCTATTTTTCTAAGCACAATTGGTACAGCTAAAGCCCTTTCTATAATCATTGAAACACATAGAGACTTCTTTTGGTATTCTTTGACTTTCTCAATTACCCAGCATGTATCAGCAATAATGTCTCATGTTCCTGGCCTTTTCTAAAGCTAGCTTGAACATCTGGCATCTCTATTTCTATGTATAGATCTAATCTATATTGGATGAGCCTAAGCTTTATTTTGCTAACATAATATTAAAGACTCTTATATAACAATTTGCATACTGTTAAGACTTTTTCTTTGGTATCACTATGTAGACTGGTTTTTTTCCCAATCTGTTGACCATGTGTCATTCTCCACAAGTGGGATTGTAATATTGCTTCTTGTTTCTTTTAACAGATCTCAAAAATCCTTGGTGAACTTCCAGAGACCTTTGTTTTTCTTGTCTTTGGGTTTTCTTCTCTTCTTGGCAGTTTTCACTGTTTTTCCTGACATCAAGCTTGCTTTCTTTAACATCTTCATCAGAGGTGGGTTTCAGCAGGTTCTGACCAGTTCTGGAGAACCGGTAGCAGAAATTTTGAGTAGTTCAGAGAACTGGTAAATACCACCTCTGACTGGCCCCGCCCCTATCTATTCTCTGCCTCCCGAGTCTCAGCTGATTGGGAGGAAATGGGGATTTTGCAGTAACCTACCCACGGAGTGAGGAGGGAATGGAGATTTTACAGTATCCTTCCCCTGCCATGCCCACCAAGCCACGTCCACAGAACTTTTAGTAAAAAAATTTGAAGCCCACCACTGGGCTAGACTCTTGTCCTGGTTAGATTTGTTCGAACCAGTAATTTAACTGGTAGAGCTTCATATATCTCTGTAGAGACACATCTAAGTTCTAGCCTGTGATGTTCATTTACAACAGCAAGGAACTCAGAACAAAGATTCATTAATTTTGAGTAGCTGCTTCTAGCACAAGAATATCCTTATACACACAGCAGAGTATACCAGATAGCAGAAAACCTGATACTTCAACTTTAAAAAGTATGATTGCTGCAGGCATGTAGTTATTTCCATTGTATCTTATACATTTAGCTTTTGTATGAGAAGCTTTTTGTGCACATAGTGTAAGCTTTGAAGATGGGAGTTCCCAGAAGATGGCTGACTGAAAAATAAATTATATTTAACAAGGTGTCAGATCCACCTTGTCAGATCCACCTTCGGCTTGGCACCTTGCTGGTATTCTGCCATCAACTGGGGAAGGGAGAGAGGAACAAATGGGCAATCAAGCTGTATACCTTTATGATGAGAAATTGGGAGGGGGGAATTGACATTTGAGGAAGAACAGAGCATTTTGGAATCCAGTCTGTGTCAGCATCTTCAAGACCACATACCGTGAGAATGGAATTTCACCAGCCTAAATGCTTCAGTGCTTCCCAAAACATCCGGCGGTGCCGGATTGGTTGCATACGAATGGACCATGGGGGGAGGGTTGGGCCAACCAAGGGGTTAGTTTTGTATTGATGCATGGGAACTTCAGATTCCACCTGACTCTACTGTAATTGGCATCTCTTAGTAAAAGTGCCTTTTCACTTCAATCAAATGGAGTCGAGAGGGTTGCTTTCCTAGGAGATCAGACTGGGGCAAGGTCTGAAACAAGGTCTGCCTGCTTGCAATCACTTCTATCTATGAAACAATCTATACAATTGGCAGTGCCAGGGCTGGAGCTGGGGGTGGGGAAGCTTCCTACCCATTTTATACTTGGAATAAGAGACATTTTGGGTTTTTTTTCTAGTCTCTCAGGGACTAATTTTTTTGAGGATATCCCTAATTTATCATGCAAAGCATCTCCAGAAGCCATCTGCATCACACCGATGAGATTTTGTCAAATTTCTCTATAATCTTGCATTATTCATATTATGACATAATACAATCCTGTTCTACAGGGTAGGGCACTTTTATCTATACATCAAAGGATGGTAAATTTCCATGAATCAATGGAAATGGGTTGTACAATGCATAGAAATTCATTGCCTGATTTGGGGTGTATATTTACCTATGGGATTCCTCCCTTTGATTTTGAATGTGATAGCCAAGTCAGACCTATTGACAGTAGCTGAATAATGTACCACATAATATAATGCATTTGAACCAGGGGTGAAATCCAAAATTTTTCCCTGCTGGTTCTGTGGGTGTGGCTTGGTGGACGTGGCAGGGGAAGGATATTGCAAAATCTCCATTCTCACCCCACTCCAGGGGAATGATACTGCAAAATCTCCATTCCCTCCCTTCCTGGGGGAAGGATATTGCAAAATCTCCATTTCCACCCCACTCTGGGGCCAGCCAGAAGTGGTATTTGCCGGTTCTCTGAACTACTCAAAATTTCCGCTACCGGTTCTCCAGAACCTGTTAGAACCTGCTGGATTTCACCCCTGATTTGAACTAACTTCATCATTCTACCCTATCCACTGCTGCAAACCAGGGATGGAGATTTTATCTTAAGTGGTATATTTCTTTTATTAATAGGTTAAAAGTCTTATTCACTATCCAACCAGCAAATGAAATTTACATAATGTAGCCCAAGTGAGGGGAAGAGCAGGATGCCCCATATCAAAGGAGCTTGATAAATAAGACCTGCTTGCTTTGCTATCCTCATTGTATACAAAGGTAGAAGCATGAAAGATTTGGAGCTTTCATTATTTCCAAATGGCTCAGCAATCCATTAACAATGCCTTTAGGAGACAGTATACATAAATACAAAGGCTTCTAAGTATTCACGTCCCTTATTTACAGCAATGATTGTAGCACAATATGAAAATGATAAGTATGCTGATGTGATATTTCTCCCGTACACTGATTACCTGGTAAGGCAGAATGTTACGTTACTGACAGGAGTGATGTCCCTTTCTGGATGCTTAAATCAGAGTTCTAACTAATAATGGTTAACCTTACAGCCTGCCACTGGATGTTCTTCCCACTCAGTGACAAATGAATCCATAAATGTATTCCATTTACAAATAACTAATATTGCCACATATTTCTGACAATAGACCTGACAACCTAACATGCCTAGGAACGGAAGAGAAAAAAGAGAGGGTGCATTACCATTTAACTTTAAAAATGACCTTTTGTTTTGTCAACAGCTTCCTTTAGAAGCAGACATAAAATCTGTTTGAGATAACAATATGTTTTGTGGATATATTGATTGGCTAAGCATAAGAAAATAACAGGAAGGACAATTTTTTGAAGACCAAATGTGTGATTAGTTATTTCTCAAAGCTAACATGACTTCATTTATTTATTTATTTTGGAAAATTTATATAGCCACCTACTCACTCATGGCGACTTCATTATTGTTATGTATATCTGTATGTATATCTGTAAGCATTATACTTGCAGAATATTGCAGCTTCTTTCATAATGTACATTGTATTTTTGCCTCTCCATTGTTATATTCATAGTAACTGAGTAGGGTTAGGAGCTAAGTCTAAAGTCACTCAGTGAATTTCTTGGAAATTCAAGGATCAAGGATCTCCAATTTTGATGTTGCTATCACTTGGCACCACTATATCTAACATTACCACTGTCTTGTAGTCCTAGTCTATTCATAATTTTTGATTGATTGGCTAGTATCTGTCTGTCTGGATATGGAAGTCTTACAGGATCTTAGCGCTCTTATTCTCAATGAACTTCTGTTGAATCTCCCATCTGGATTTGGGAGCATCTAGACCAGGGGTGTCAAACATGATTTCATTGAGGGCTGTATCAGAGTTGTATTTGACCTCGGGAGGCAGGGGTGAGCATGGCCAGCTCAAAGTCACTCATGCCCATGGTAGCTTGACTGCTCTGTCAAGCGAAAATGGGCTCCCAGGCTCCGTTTTCGGCTGTGATGGCCTCCTGCAACCTTCTGCTAGTGAAAACGGAGCTCCGGAGGGCTACTTGCAGCCCTCCCAAACTCTGTTTTTGCTGGCAGAGGCACCATGGGCCAATCCTTCGCTGTTTCCAAGGCAGCCTTGCAAGCCAGATCTAAGCTCCCTGCAGGCTGGATCTGGCCCCTGGGCCTTGTGTTTGACACCCCTGATCATACACTATCCAAATGTTCCTATATACAATGCCAGCTGCTTCATTGTGCCTTTCAGTATATGCTGTTCCTGCCTGAATCTGCACCATGTTACTTTATGTTGGACTGTCTCTGAGGCCTCTCTGCATAGTCTTCACTTTAGAACCTGCCTAGTCTAATAGACCTCTGCTTCTATAGATCTGGTGCTTAGTGCCTGATCTTTTGCTGCAATGATCAGTGCCTCAGTGCTGTCTTTTAGTCTAATCCTTTCCAACCATTGGTAGGATATTCCACCGTATGTCACCTCAGCTATCTCTCAATAGTACATTCCAATGCAGTGTCTTGCATTGCAATTTCATTTCCTCTTGATCTTCTACTTCTGCTTGATCTTCCTCCCATGGGAGTCTTCCTTCCTCTGCATGGGAGTCATTCTCAGGCATTCTCTTAGTAGTTCATCTTAGGATGCCATCTTACTGATGTACTACTGGATAAACTGAATTTCATCCAGGGCAGTGCCTTTGACACTCATTACATCCTATTTGCCCTCTTCCCAACTGCACAGTCTTTGGATGTTGGATGTGCGATGGAAACCTTCTGAGTTTTCAGATTAGCAGAATTTTCCATGTTCTGCTTTGGCCAGTTCACTATACTAGCAAGATATCTAATGACTGGGACATGATAATGGTGTGGATATTCTTCCCATTGAGCTGATTCTTCAGGACCTGTGTTATCCTTTGGTGATACTTGAACATTACTCTCTACCTTGCATCTTCATTGTGGTACCGATGTGACTGTGGGATACCATATATGTGGCACCATGGTGGCTCAAGTGGTAAGACACTGGGCCTGTGCACCACTGAGGTCGGCAGTTCAATTCCCTTGAGCGAATCAACCATGTAGGGACAAGAAAGGAGCCTCCCCAATTGCCTACTGGCATTCAGGCATCCCACGGGTAAAAGATAACACCGCCCCAAAAAAATCCTTTCACAGAGGCAGCCAGCCACCTCAGTGATCCCTGGATAACACGTGCCATACGTGGTAGGTCCACCCCATCAGTCTTAACTACATTCCTTCCACTTTAGTAGGACATGAGGCAAATACTAAGACCTTTCACTCATAATATTTCCATTGCTGAAATAATATAGACCCATTCAGATAAGTAGTTGTTAAAACAGATTTATCAACTCTAAATCCATGCAATCTTCTCTTAAAGCCATTCAAGTAGATGAACCATATGTAAAGTTTCCGAAAGATGCCCTAATTAATTATCACCTAGTGACAAAGAATGACACATTGAAAATACTTTCTTTTGTCCATCCTGGTTCTTCATCCTTTTGCTTCTTCGATTGGATCTAGGTTTTAGGGAGAACAAGAGAAGACAATTTATTTCTAACTATTTTCTCCAAAACACATATAATTCTAGTTCATGCTCCATTTAGCTTTCATCCAGAAATACTAAGTTAAAAAATAGACTTATCCTAGGCAGACAGCTTTTAACATGGAGGATTCTTCAAGATTGTTCCAATTTGAATTATTGGCAGGGGAACACAGGCTGAATTGTTTTCTATATTTGCTATGTGTTCTTGTGCACAGAAATTTGTCTGGACAAAAAGAAAATATTTTTGTGTAGGTCTAATTAGAGGTAGTGTATTAGGGTTGCAAACATCTAGAAAACTATTAGATAAGGACACGTTTTCCTGTCTTTCCATGACAGGACCATTTTCTAGCAATACTCCAAAATATAATGAATACCTAAGGGTTTAACACATGCAATAATTTTCACATTTGAGAATGGTAGCCATTCTTCCCTACCTTGTTTATAAAAACAGCTTGAGTTCCTATTGAATACCATTGAAAGCTCTCCCCATTTCTGGCTCTTATACTTTTTTAAAAAACAAAAATAATAGGCTGTGCAGATTTTTGAGGAAGTAGTTTTCTGAGATGAGCAAATCATCCCTCAAAGTTTTCCATTTGCAACTCAGCCAACTCATTACTAAGAGTGAAGTAGCTGCATTGCTTAGCATGTTATAGATCTGTGGTCTGCTCTGAATATGCACTGTTGAGAGAGGAGGTTCTGAGGAAAAACCTCAGTTTTTGTCCACTTCCTTCAATCAATTACTGAAAATAGAATTTCCCATCCATGCTCATATGTTGGGATCATTCTTGAAAATCTCAAATAAAAACAGCATCTCCTGCTATGCACACAGAATGTCATAATCCGTTGGAAGAAATGTCCATCTAGGTTCAGTTCCAAGTGGGAAGAAAAACACTGGAAACATGGAGACTGCTTGGAAAGATGGTTTAATGGTGGACAGGACCACATGGGTTTTTTTGGGTCCTGGGCAAAAAAAAGACATGGGAGAGAGGGGGGGGAGAGGGAGGAAGGGAGGGATGGAGGGAGGGGGAGGGGGAGGGAGAGAGAGAGAGAGAGAGAGAGAGAGAGAGAGAGAGAGAGAGAGAGAGAGAGAGAGAGAGAGAGAGAGATATTTATACCCGCTCTTGGGCCCCACCTTGGATCTTCCTGTTCCTATATTCTGATTGGTTGTCAGACTCCCATGGGACCACGCAGGGGTAACTTTGTAGTGTCTTGAATCCCAAACTTAGTTGAATCTTGCTGGGTGATGTAATCTCCTCAGGTGCCATGTGGTGAGTTCTGTTGCTAGATGGGCAGAGGGCTAATTCTATCATTTCCCGAGGGCCATGTCTTAATCCCATCACCCTGGAGCTGAAGGGGGTGTGTGTTTGTTTTTAAAACATGTTTCTCCTTTTCTCATCCAGGGAAATATAATATTCTGCCTTTTTAATATTTCCTAAAATATTTCATTCTTCTAAGAGGGGGTGGGTGCTAACTTCCTACAAATCCAGTTCCTCCAAATTTTATGTTTTGTAAGCAACTGTATAAAAGTGGAAGGAAGGCCATGTTGGTTTGCCACCCTCCTTCCCAACCAACTGAGCAATCTTTCTTCCATTTGCATGCATGAGGTAGGAAGAATTAAGAGGCAAAGGAGGAGGGAATGTCAAGATGGCTTTTATGAATATGCAAATAAAGCCCCACCCCAATTTTAGATAGGTCAGATGCAACACACACGTAAAAGAGGTGAAGCTTTGATTGTGCAGAGGTAGATGACACTTAATATTTTATGTAAAACACTTATTCTGGATGCAACTGTAATTTCCCAACAGTACTATTAAGGATGGTTTTTGAGGCAAGGTATACTGAAAGCAAGACAAATGATTTTCTTAAAGCCTCTTAAAGAGAACAATATGAACTTTACCATCTGCCATGTTTGATGAATCAGGCCATACAGCACCTGCACTTGAAGCCTTTTGTTCTGTGTACCTTTATCAACCTTGAGATGAAGGCATCTATAAGTTATCCTCCTCTCTTTTTTAATGGCCCAGCAGCCCTTACACTGTCCTTCATGGCATATTAGTGAACTGAAGGGGAATGAAGAGAATCAACTCTGTTTTCTGTCTAGTTAGTTACCTTTACTCAGCACAGCAGTACAGATAAATGCCTTTCATGAATTTGTCCACCATCTGTATTGCAGTTCGGTTGCATCTGTCTCCTTGCCAAAGTTACCTTCTGCAGAAAAGAGCAGGCTCAGAAAGACAAGCTGGGATAATTATTTATCAGTAACAGGGATCAGAAATTCTGTAGCTTTCCTGGAGACAAGGTTCCATCATAACATTGTACAAATAAATAAATATACTTTATTGTCATTGTATGTATATACACAGTATACCCATACAACGAAATTCACATAAGATCCAAAGACCAGGCCCAACACACATAACAATCCCCAAACACTCCCCACCCACCCATCATAAATTCCCTGCCCCTGAACCACCCAAACATCCACACAACAGACCAAGTAATGGTGTCCAACAGCTCACTGATGGTGGCCCTTTAGTTCATTATTGACTGCAATTATAGCACTGGGATAAAAACTATTCAGAAAATGTGTGATCTGAGTTTTAATAGTTCTATATCTTCTGCCAGAAGGGAACAGTCCAAAAAGATTGTAAGCAGGATGGGAAGAATCTCTGAGAAAGTTGTGCAACTTCCTCAAACAGCGAGATGTGAAGATGTCGTTCAGGGCTGGTAGCCCAAGGATATTCTGGGCAGTTTTAATAATTCTCTGTAGAGCAGAGAATAGCAGGTGTTTATGAGAATGCTGTGATGATTTTGCAGATTAGGAAGATTATTGATGAAAATATTTTAAAGGGCAATCTGCTTTTTGTTGTTGTTGTTGTTCATTTAAAAACAATAATCCCTGCTGGTTGATTGAGAACTAGAGAGTAAATTGCACAAATGTGAATTGTTGTCTACTGCTGCTTAAAGCCAATCGTTCTGAAACAGCTTTCCTCCATGATCTTTCTCCAACTCATTGATTGCTAAGCACCTCTGCAACTTGTAAAAGATACTCTGAATATTGTGTTTCCGTTTCTTGGTTCATCATGAAACAGCAGGGCCCCTGAGCTTTTCATAAACTGAAGGTGAATTTGGTGCTTGATTTCACAATTTGAGTGGCGAGATGTCTTTCTGGAAAGCTTCATAAATCCTCTTCACAGGGAAGAACTTCAAATTCTTCAGGGTATAGTTCGGACTCTCTTCCAAAGTCTCTGAAATATCCTCTTCTGCAGTGTTCATTTTCCAAGGGAAGAGGGTGCTGTTTCCAAAGAAATTAAAAACTTAGATTCCAGCTGTACTATTTTAAAAGACAAAAGCCTAAGGAAATTTACACTAAAAAGTGGAATTTCTCTAAATTCTCTTGAGTATTTCCATAAATGTATCTCAGAGAGTTTTTGCCTTCCTTTAAAAGGAAATTTTATGATACCTAGAAATATGAACATCTAGGAAGAAGAAAAAGAAGAGGAAGAGGAAGAAAAAGATAGCACAATGGAACTTTTCCAATGTAGGCACTGCTGGATTTATTTTCCAATGTAGGCACTGCTGTACTCTGTGTGGTACAACTCTGTGTGCATCTGTGCCTAGATGCACACACATGGACTCTTTCACACATGGTCTTTTGGGCCTGAGTACATGTTCTTAAACATATTTGGAAGTCAGCATAGATGGAAACTAAATATATTTATTTTTATTTCAAGGGATATCAGTACAGTAATAATAACAATAACAAAGCTGGAAGGGACCTTGGAGGTCATCTAGTCCAACCCCTTGCTCACGTAGGAGAGGTGTACTAGGGATTCGAACCGCCGAACTGCCAACCTTTCTGATCTACAAGTTCAGTGTCTTAGCCACTGAGCCTTTCTGCACATATTCCTTGGTGCCAACTAACGATCTACTTGGGCAAATATATTCTTGCTGCTATTTCCATTATAGCTTGTCTGATTCAGGTGAATGAGGTCATTGATAGAGAGAGGCTATTATTAGTTCATAGCTCCCCTATAAACCTATCTTTCAATTATGCAGAATCTCTGGGCAATCCTGAGGAAGGTGAGTATAATTTAGGTGGAACTGAAAGAAACACCAACATATAGCTCAGAAGTGTTTTTCAGTATCATCACAGTATCATCATATGCTTAGAAAGGCTGCATAGAAAACTAGAGGTTGCCCATGGGGCACAAAATATAACTTTTGGTTCATTTGCTTGTTTCCTACTTTTGGGAGCTGCTTAGCAAATTACATTAAACTATTCTTGGACTTCTCCATGTATGCTATCTATATTGGTAGGAAAAAGTACTTTTGAAGCAATCGGTTTTCTAGAACTGCTCTCAATATGGAGAATGGACTGGTGTTTTAGGCTGATTGCAAATAATATTAGAGAGAGATGACACAGAGAGAGAGAGAGAGAGAGAGACAGACAGACAGACAGAGACACAGAGACGGATATAGAGGTGGACATATGATAGAGATACAGATAGATACAGAGATAGAGATAGTTAGAGATAAAAGAGGTAGATAGATATTTGCATATTATTTGCATTTTATTCTTGTACATTTTATCTTATTTTTCTTTGATGGCAGGACTCATGAATCTCTCTTTTTCCACTTAATTTCACTGCAACCCTATGAGGTAGGTCAGGCTAATTGCTGTTCTGGTTGAGTAAGAATTTGATTCTAGAGTCCTCCATCTCTAGATTAAAAGGAAATGACATTAGCTTACCTCTAAGCTCTTCGTGTTTCTTCTACCTAGGCATTTATCTCACACTGCACACTGCATTCAACTCAAACCAAAGCTAAATGTTTCAGTTTGACTAATAAGTCACAACTTTTAGAAGAGATTAGTTCCTCCCTTGATTGCTGCTGAGCATTAAAGGAGCTAAATGTTGTTGTCTGGAGATTTTATTAAGCTTCAGTGAAACATTTTCCTGTGATTGAAGATCAAGAAGCCAGTCCATTTGATAGCTTTCTTAGCACATGATTGAATTCAGTGTAATTAATATCCTTTATATATAACACTATGCAAGAATGCAAAAAAAAAAAAAAAAAAAAAAAAAGGAAATCCCTTAATTAATAAAAAGCATACTGTGGCACACCACATATTTGGGTAGTCCTTTGTGCCAACAAATGCTCAAGAGGAGCACCCCTTGAAGCTGTTTCTTGAAGCAGCAGAGCCTACCTCAATTTTACAAGTCAAGTGAAAGCCAAGTGACGTTTTGCATTGCTTGTTTTGGCTGTTTCAGCTCCAGCTTCAAGAGGTGGAAAAGAGCTTCCAGTGATTGGAAGTTTTTGGAAGAGACTTCTGTATGTGTGTCAGAAGCTTCTTTTGGCTGCCGAAAATGCCAGTCAAGCTACTGAAGCCATGCAAAATATATTGCCGAGGCAAATCATATTGCTTTCTTTGCCTTAAGTGCAAGCTGTTTGATACATGGCTAATGGATGGGAGAGAGGGAGGGGGCATAAAATTGAATTATTTCCATTTTTAAGTGCATGTGGGATTTATGATGGGTAAGGCTTTAGAGAAATAGATGTGACACCTTTTTTTTTTTTAAAAAAAATGTCCCCGTTCCTTTGGTGGAAAGATGCTCTGTTCGAAAAATTGCATTACTACCATGGAGAGTAGCAGAAAGCATTCATCACTACCATTCTCTAGGTCAAAAAGCATCCGTTCTTTAAAATGCGTATTCTATTAACAGGACCTGAAGGATAAATACTATAAATTCTGATGAGCCTGTAATGGCACTGTAAGAGTAATAAGATGTTTAGCTCTGGGCACAAGGAAAGAAAAGAACGAATACACACGGTGAAATATTAAAGGTTTACATCAATTTGTGCATGTGTTCAGGGCATGTGTATTTCTGAGGCAGTATCTTTGCTTCAGGAAATATGAAAAAAGGTAGAGCTTTTCAAGCTGTAAACCCTGAGAAATGGTTCTTACCTGTGGGCAGCTGAAAAAAAGAGGAAAAAAATAGCTAATAGGGGTGATAAAAGACTTGAATGGAGAGCTTCAATTTGTTCCATAATGATAAATGGTCATCCCACCCATTTCCAGGTCTTCTGAAAATGGCTAAGGCTAAATTGAGCTACTTTCCTCATAAAACAAACACTTGTATTATTTTCAGTCCATTTAGGTCAAAATTGATATTACTATGCCTCTGACTTTGCCATATATTTGGCATATATGGTAATCTTTTCCTAGGTCTGTAATGCAATGATTATTTTGTAAGGTAAGTTGAGTGAGAGACACTGTGAATGGCTAAAGAATTTACCACAAATTTCCCTAGCTGATGGTAGATTTGAATTCCTTGGCCCTTCTAACTACTACACCAATGTTAGCTGTTAGTACTGTTCTATAGGTTAGAATGGTAGCTTTTATTATGTCTTCACTAAAGCTCAACCCTTTGTCTATTCTTGGTCTGCACAATTCAGATATTCATCCATACTTATTACACTATGAAATAGCAATGCAATACTATCATCAAAAGCAGTTAATAAAATTCTTTGTTTGATTAATTCTGCCTGAAATGTTCCTTATTGTCAGTTTATAATACAACCTCAACAGAAATGGGGAAACTATCAGGCCAGAGAACTAAGATTGAGACTAGTTTGCTATTCTAGGGATGTGATTGATCCAAATCATTGCACAGGACAAACAAGTGGACAGCATAAACAACAAGAACATTTCAATGATTCTTTTAATTGTAGTCTTTCCTGTTGCACTCTATTACTCCTTCCTTCCTTTTTTCTTTCTTTCCATTTTTCAAAATCGTCTTGCAAATAGTTAGCTGAGGTTGCCTTTTGGGAATTTTGAGTGATGTTAGGGAATCCTTTGAACATAGAATGTTCTATTAGCTGGAAACTAATTGGATCTGAAGGTTAGTTCAAAATAGTTTAGGAGTGTACAGGTGATGAGCTGCAATCATGCTTTTGTTGGCTACATCAGTGAGCCTCTGATGGAATTTCCATTGTGCCAACATAAAACTAATTAATTAATTGATTAAACTTTAGTCATAACCTTAGTCATTACATTTTGATGATAGCTATTGTTTAAAATATGCATACATAGAGAGGAGAGAGAGAGAGAGATTACAGTACAGTTTCCCAGATCTAATTGGCATGAGCTCCATATCTTTGTAATGGATCAATGACCTGAAAAAAAAATGTTCAGGTCATACTTTTTACTGTCCCTCGTTGATCCTCTAAATCAGGGGTCTCCAACCATGGCAACTTTAAGACTTGTGGACTTCAGCTCCCAGAGTTCTAAATGTCATGCTGTTTATTCATGTTGTGGGGTTTGTTAGTCACAATTGGCAAAAGTTCCAATTCTTTCTGCCCTCTTTATGTCTGCTTTTTCAAGGGAGGCAAGGTGTTGTTGAAAATATAGGTATCAGAATGTGAAATGTGATCTGGAGGTGCTGTGTGTCAGTGGGAGAAAATGGCAGACGTTGCAAAATATGGTGGCAAATATCCAGGAACTAATCCCAGTGGTGGGATTCAGCCAGTTCACACCACTTTGGGAGAACTGGTTGTTAACTTTCTGAGCAGTTTGGCAAACTGGTTGTTGGAAGAAATCATTAGGACAGAGAACCGGTTGTTAAATTACTTGAATCCCACCACTGGCTAATCCCCCCAAAAGATGTCTCATATTCTGGAATAGGGACTGAGGGAACAAAAAAATAAAGGGAGGGGAAAATACCTCAGAAATGTTATCAAAAAATGTTTCCTGAGAAATTTTGGAGTTGGTCTTTTGGAAACTAAGTAGCTCTGTGTGTTTGTTTTTGCTGGAAAGTCAATCCCACTCTTGTTCTTATTTTCCTTTTATATATAGCTAATCTTCTCAGTTGCACTAATGAAACACAGTTTTTAATTGGATCGACTTGTAATGCTAGCCAAGCTGAGTTTATTTAGCTAGAATTGCCCCTGCTGAGATTTTGTACATTTGTGGGGGGGGGACCTACACCCTTAAAGGTGTGAAGGATGGACATATGGCAACATTTAACACCTTTCAGTGCTGACTGTTAGGGTAACACCATGTGAGACAGGAGGCGGATGATATTTTTAAATGACAGAATGTGATCTAATTTGGATATAGCTGTGCAAAAAGAGTCACTATTCAATGACATTGCAAAGTCTCATGGCAATTTGGTAAACATATTATAAGAGATGTATTTAGCTATTTCAATTGGCCCTGTAACCCTTGCATTTATTAACCACTCTTTCTAACCAAACTATGCTCAGAAATTGTAGATCTATAATTAAGAGTTTACCTTTCAGTTGAGCATTGAAGATATTTATGATTTCATCAATTTAGCGTATAATGTGAGGGGGGGTGTCACATTGTTGAAATTTACTTCAGGAGGAAAGTGAGCACCCCAAGAAAAAGGAAATTAACCTTGGTTGTCCTCATATATCAGTTTTCTTTATGCACGTTTTAAACTGTTATTTAATTTTTTTTGTATGAATAGTTGAGTACTCTCTCCCTCTAAGATGAAATGATGTAGTTCTGACATCAGTTTATTTACATGCAACATAAGATGATTTCAGACATTGTTTCTCTCACAGCAGGTCCCTGGGTCATATAGCAATTAATTTTTAAAATGGAAACATGCCGCACGATAAAAGTGAAAACAAAATGTCGGCAAGGAGATTTGAAAGCCAATAGAATACAAGTCAAGATTTAGGCTTAAAGTTGCCTCAGCATTCATTGTCGCCATGGTCCAAGTCTCAATAGCAGCTGGGGGAGCAACTAGCTCAGGCCTTTTCAACCTTCATTAACCTCTTCCTTAAAATGGGATAAACAGAAATGGAAAAAAATAATATAGCCATTATTTTTTATTTATTTATTATCATTAGGGATCACTCTCTTGCTTGGCCTAAGGCAAGTCAAATACTGATATCAAGGTTTCAGCCACCCTTTTAATTGGAAGAAGGATGAAGAAAAGGAAAAAATCTGAGAGTATGTTCTTACTGGGCTAAGAAAGGCATTATTGTTTAGGGCAACACTTCCCATAATCCATTGCCAATGATGGGGGCTGAAGTCTGAACCATACCGAGAGTACATGTTTGCCTACCCTTAGATAGTATTATTATGGCTCCATTCCTGGGAGGTTTTCATCCTGTCTCCTTCCTGTGATAGTTACAACATACATTGCAAACAGGGAGCTTTTCTATTCAGGCAACAAGAGTCAATGTAGAAGTGTCAATATTGTACAATATTGTGTTTTATGAAGTAGTCTTATAAATCACTAATGGAACCCTTGATTTATTTTATTTTATTTTTTTTGTAACTTTAGTCCCTGATATTAAGACCTGCCTAACAGCAGGAAAATAAGAATGGGTAAAAGAGGCCAAATAAAAATGATACAGATATTGGTGACTTCCTCCAGCTTTTAACAGTTGTTTTTTTTAAAAAAAGGAGAAGAATTTTGTGTTGTCACCAAGAAGAAAGGGGCACAACGAGTAATCCTTTCTGGATTGGAATGTGAAACTCTGATTGGCTGTCATTCTTGGTGAAGGCTGTAGTATCACAAAGATGTAAATATTTACTTCTAGTAGTATTATAAGATTCTGATAAAATCCTGATACATCTTTACTGTGAAATCAGATGGTTTGAGCAGTGGGAAGGTGAATCATCTCAATGTGACTATTTTTCTAATTATAGTAAAGCAACGAGATAGTAAATTATTTAAATGATGCACAAATAACACTTGGTGGAAAAAACAAAATAGGAAAATATTTATTTCTCAGTTTGTAAACACAGAAGAAATTTTCCAACATTTATTTCACTCCTTCCACCTTGCAGCTCTTTTCTTAGTAAAACAAACATTTCAGGTTTGTCCTGTAGACAAATGAGGTGTCAGATTTTCAGTTCTGGAAACAAACATTTATGAACTGAAATATTAACATCTGACTACCGTTGATTCTTTACCTTCAGAAAATTTAAATCAGTCTGACATTACTATATTTGACATAATATGCATTTCCATGTGATGCCCATATTCCATGGTTGCAAAACTCCATGCATTCCAGTGCAACTAATTTCATGGACTCGTTTTCCTGAAGACTTATAATTTCTAACTTGATTATTCTGTAGGCAGAGACTCAAGTACCCAGCACCCAGAGGTGGTATTCAGCAGATTCTGACCAGTTCTGGAGAACTGGTAGCGGAAATTTTGAGTAGTTTGGAGAACTGATAAATACCACCTCTGACTGGGCCCACCCCCATCAATTCTCTGCCTCCCAAGTCCCAGCTGATCGGGAGGAAATGTGGATTTTGCAGTAATCTTCCCCTGGAGTGGGATGGGAATGGAGATTTTACAGTATCCTTCCCCTGCCATGCCCACCAAGCCACTCCCACCAAGCCATGCCACTCCCACCAAGCCATGCCCACAGAACCTGTAATAAAAAAATTTGAATCCCACCACTGCCAGCACCAGTATCCTGACTTTGCTGAAAGGGAAAAAAAAAAAAAAAACCCAAATAACAATGAAATTGCTACTAGGAAGCAGGGCTTCATATATGAGCTGGGAGATTTTATATGTTTTCCATGTGAGTCCATAGTCATCAATTATCATAATGAAACATGAAACTATTTGGGTGAAACTGTACTCATTGTTATCTTGGTTTTAAAATGGTGCAATTTTATGATGTAATGGTATTTTGTACCGGAATATTCTTACAATATCTTTAATTATAATTACAAAATTATAATTTACAGAAATAAGTGCTGTAATTATTAATGTTTTTATTTGAAGCTGAATTATTTAGAATGAACAGAAAGCAAGATGTCTCTTGGATAATGTTTCATTGTGGAATTTCTCCTTCAAGTGACGTTGGTGTTAAATCATCTGTTTTTAGAAAATTGTTGTCTGTGCCTCCAGATATTTCCCATTTTTATATAAAAAAAGAGAGTGATTAGCTGAGAACTGAAGCAATTTTATTACTGTGTCCTACTTTATATGACATTATCTAGATCCTGTCTATTTTTTCTAAATAAATAATTCCAACAGTTATTGTCACATTTGTCTCTGTTATGTTGTAAAACTAATTTCTATAGGATCACTTCAAATTAAATGAATTGGAAATAATTATCTGATAGTACCAATTATAAATATTAAATAATATCTTCTGGCAATTTTTTCATCATGTTGTAGTAATGTTATGAGGTGCTGCCATAGCAAGAGGTAATACCCTAGAATAAATTTCCTTATGGGTTTCAATTATATGGACAATCCATTCAGATTTAGATTTTGTTATAAAGGTATGTTTCTGACAATATTCGTCCCAGACATTTGTTGATGTGTGTGTAAAATGGTGTCAAGCACAAAGAATCAGGATCATACATTAAATTGCAGTTCAGAAGATTTATTGTTCAAGCCTATACACAAGAATCTAGTCAACTAACCTTCCACACTAAATTGGCACAAGATAAGGATCAATGGAATTCAAAATGAGTTGGACTTAGACCATTGGTGGGAATGTAATATTCTACACTGATGACTTACTTAACTCCACTCCACCCACTGCTCTGCTTGCTCTTCTACAGATGGATTGTCTCCCCAATTTTATGAAGGAACAAATTAAAAAAAGTGTTAGAGTCCAAACTGGATGGACCCACCTCTCTTGTATAATAACTTTCTATTTATACACATATACAGACACATGTATATACTACAACTCATAAAGATTCTTGGAAAACTGATATTATTCCAGATTCAGGGAATGATATTTGAAAACGTGTGACCTGTCTGTTTTGGAAAAGGCAATCTGTTCCACAAATCAAAGGATGCAGCAATATGAGCTATTATGGTAGAGATTCTGCTATATTTTGCAATAATATTTATAGTTACATTAGAAGAATGAATTCATTGGTAAACTAATGATTAATGATAAATATAAAATAGATTTTTTATTTTCATTCTTTATGTTTTTTGTTTGTGTTTTTAAAAGTTTTTAAAGATTTGTTTACAATATTCAATATTTATTTAATATTAAATACAAATATATATTTTTGTATGATATTAATATTTTTTCTTTAAAAAGTCTTAGATTGTTATATGTGTTATTATGCAAGGAGATGCTCCATACTCATTGTATAGGAGAAAACTGATAATCTGGCTCTGAAATAAGACAATTACTGTTTTAGATATTTTTCTATCTATTTTGGAATCAAGGGACTGCCACAATGATATGATTAATTTGGCAATGGAGAAAGAGATCTCATTTCTTCTTTCACAGTTAACTGGTTTGTTTTCTCTCAGCATGTAGAGGTGAGGGCATTCTTCTTTTTGGGACTATGAGGCTTGGAGGAGAAAGGTCTTCACTTAGGTTAGGGACAGTGGATAAGAAGTTCTTGAGGGTTGGATACTTCATATTCTTGGCTGATAACCTATTGATATATGTGGATCATATGGTCTCAGGTGGTTCCTGGGGTCATATGATCCACAAGTAGAGCCAGTAGCTCTACTTGTGGATCATGAGCTCTTGCTACCTTACCTGAGTCATGAGCTCTTGCTACCTTACCTGAAAGGTAACTTGAGTTGAGGGAACAAAAAAAGTACATGTGGGAAGAGAGGAAGGGAAGTCTGTACTTCCAGAGAAAATAATGGAATGATAATGAGCCAAAATGTCATGTGGTTTAAATACAAAATGATTTACTTATTTCTTCCCAAAACCGATCGTTGGAATAAAGTCTATTATACACAGAATATGTGTTGGGATAATTTTCACAGTTATAATTAATTGGACAGTCTGTATAAGAGTTATTGATTGCCTGGAAATTCCTGTATCAGGAAGCAAAAGGATGTGACTAACTTATTTCAAAGGTAAGCAGACAGATTTTTAGAATATGTATGAGCTGCTTAGTTCCATTTTCTCTGAAAAAAACACTACTAAAAAGCTAGGTTCCACTGTGTTCCGATTTGTTCTAATTTTTCCTGCAGCATACATATTTATATTCAGCCTCAAATTATTCAAAATAGGCATGCAGCTGTTTTCTGTGTTATGTGTTGCAATTATAAAGATGTATTTGTTTCATTTCTCTGAGAACAGGTTCTTCTATTGATTTGTATTTTTCCACAACTATACAAAAGCTAATGTTTTTTTAAAAAAAATCTAGTCTAGTTTCCTACAAAATTCTTTTAATTACCTTATCTCTGCAAAGGAAATACAGACATTCAAAACAGCAGATACAATTTTGTAAACATTTTCCTAAACTGGTATGTCTTAAAACATAAAGCTTTTTGCTTTTTAAACAGCATAGTGATTTTAACCAACATCTTAAAACTAAATTCAGTAATAAATAAAAAGAAAATACTGAGTAGGATTTGATTTGGGAATAAAAATGCATTTTCCTAAGGGGAGAAAGCTTTCAGATGGTATTAATTGCGAGTTTCCATGTATCTAAATATTAATATTCAGGTTAGATTTCTCATAAACAATAGTATATCCCTCAGATATGAGCTGGATTCTTGGTGATAACATCAACATGTCAATGTTTTAATGTTCTGTTGTGTGCTGTTGTTCTGGCTTTTTTCTAGACCAAAAACTATGGTATTTCTCTGAGGTTTTCTGATGCTGATTAATTAATATATTTGATTTATGTCTTACATGTATGCTCATTGTTTAACATAACATCAGCGTTAGACAAGTTATCACATCTAAACTGGTCATACTATGAGCTTTATCACCAAAATAAAATAAAATCCCTACTTCATAGTTAAGTTGTTTCATTTATCAGTTTGGAATTTCTCTTTATTTCTGAAATGTGTGCATCATCTCAATATAATTGGACTATAGGTGGTTTATAGTATATATAATACAAGATATAATACAATTGTATTATATATATTATTGTATATAATACAATAATAATAATGTATACACACATACATACACACACATACAAGAGCATTGGTATAATTAAATTACATTGATGGCTCCAGAATCAATCCATAAAAGTCAGATCTTTATTATTTTGGGCAAGGCTATACAATGAGGAGGAGGTATATTTATTCCAGACATAAACTGTTGTATCTGAGAGGAACTAATTCCTTTTATCAGCCCTTTCCTGTCATGATCTTCCTAGGTTTTCTCAGACTACTTAAGTTAGATAGGCAGATTTTATGAGGAAACAGCCTGGAGCAATTAAGAGCCTTAAAGATAGAAACCAATCCTATGGACTGCACTTATAAAACCTACTGATAAGCAGGGTAGTTCCTGCAGCAACTGTGTAATACTGTATGGCAATATTGATACTGGTCAGTAAACATGCTGCTTTATGGCCTAGTTGAAGTTTCTAGGTTGACATGCTGTTGCACTGTTCCAGTTAATGGCCCGCCCTCCAGCCATGGCCTCTACCTATTCCTCTAACTGAAGCCATGAACCAAGAGTATATAAATTGGAAGCTGTTCTGTTTGGGGATGCACAAACTCATTGAGAATTGAAGATGATATAGCCCTCCAGAGATCTCTCTTCAAGGGTGGGTTCTACTTACCTTTACTACCGGTTCGCAATGGATCGCTTCTGATGATGTTAGGGTCAGTGGGCGGAGCCTCCTGCTGGTTTTACTACCAGTTCTATAGAACCGGTCCAAACTGGGGGCAACCCACCACTGCCTCTCTTATTATAACCTCATCACTTTGTCCACCATGTTCCCCTAAAAGGCTAAGTTGGAGTCAGGATGGAAACTGCTCATTTTTATTGGATTCATGGCTGGTTTCTTGGAGAGTGTGAGGATCAGCACCTTATCAGCACCTAATAATGAAACAAAATTTTGTTCTCTAGTGATTAAAACAAAAAGTTGCCTAGAAGGTTTTGCATTTCTCTGAATATTTGGATGCAAATTTACTAGTTTAAACTTCTGATAAATACTACAAAATCCATGCTTTTAGGGTGGTGTCTGAGCAGCATATGAATGCTATCTGGATGTTTTAGATTTAAGGAAAGCTTTAGCCCCCTTTACTTAGGCTGGGATTCAGATGGCATTTAAATTAAATTTGTTATAATAGTAATCTCCTGCATGTCTCCATCAAGGTCATCTTTCTTATTTTCTATATTTTATAGTATATGAAATAATTTGCTCAGGCAGGGGCATCTTAATATTTTCTCTATATAAATAAGAATGACCTTTAAAGAAGGTTGGATTTACAGTCAAATTTTCAATCTTATCACTGAGTGCTCTTTGTACTTGGTTATTAGTTGGAATAAGAAACTTTAGATATTAACCCCTCTTTAAGATTAGCTGGGAATCCTGACAAATATTAGAAGCTTCGCTCATTTAGTTATCGGGTTCAATATTTAATGCCATATGGAAAATACTGGGTGACAGAGATAATTTGGATTCTTTTAACCATGAAAAGATTACATTTGGGATAATGCTAGTTTTAAAACAGCTTCTGAATCTGTTTTTGTTGATCATGTTCTTGATAAATCAGATATTTTGGAATTATTACTTTTGATCAATTTAGTTTAGATGAAACACACACACACACAAATGCGCCATACTTTTATTAAAATTTTTACAAAGAACTAAAAGATTATAGAGAGGAGATGAAGCAAGGAAAGAAAGGACAAAGAAAGAGAAAAAAGCACGGAAAGAAAGAATAAAAAGAAACAGAAACAAGTTTCAATTTTCTTTATGGAAAATTATGTAATTATAGATAATTACAACATTATCTCTTATTCTCTGATTACAACAAAAACCTTTTTCTATTATTTGCATGTTTAGGTTATCAGGATACTTTTAGTTATAATTACAAGCCAGAAATAAGTGCTATAATTATTAATCAATAATGTTTTTATTTGAAATGGAATTGTTTAAAATGAACAGAAGGCAAGATCTGTCTGTGCATAAGATTTCGTATAGAATTACCTCCTTCAAAAGATATATAACTCTAAATTGTCTTTTTTTAGAAAAGTTCTGTCTGTGCCTCCAGATATTTTCCATTTTTATATAGAAAAAGAGTGATTAGTTGAGAACTGAAGCAATTTTATTACTGTGTCTTGTTTTACATGACATTATCTAGATTTTGTCTATTTTTTCTAAATAAATAATTCCAACAGTTATTGTCACATTTATCTCTGTAATGTTGTAAAACTAATTTCTATAGTATCACTTCAAATTAAATGAACTGGAAATAATTATCTGATAGTACCAATTATAAATATTAGATAATATCTTCTGGCAATGTTTCTATCATGTTGTTGTATTAATGTTACACTGTGTTGTGATGTACTGTCATAGAAAATAGTCACTTCCATTAAGATATGTATCTATTAAATCAAGTGCTTTATCGTTTATGTTTTCCATCATTTTATTTTGCAGTGATTCAGTTTATTTCCTTTGGCAGTCCTTGGTCTTTCTTCAAATCCGTATTCCTCCTTACAACACAGAATCTTGTTCAGTGGAAATGTTCAGTATGTAACATTTACAGCACATTTTTTGACTTCCCAACCAGCTATGCAGATTAGATTGCACACAAAAATACATTAAAGTTTCCAATCAACATAGCTTTCATGCTACCATTAATGTTCCTTATACGTTTGTTCATAAATATCCTATTATGAATGAAGGCAAATATATGTGTCCCAGGATAATGTGGGGAAGGGCGCAGCAATCAATATCTATGGGCCCAACTGGTGATGACTCTGACATATTATGGTCTGTGACTTGGAATACAAGAGGAGCAAATAAATAAAATAATACATTAACAAATGAAATAAAAGAAAACAAAGTAGACAAGTTGTGCATCTGTGAAATGAAGAGATAACAGAAGATTAGAATAGAATAGAATAGAATAGAATAGAATAGAATAGAATAGAATAGAATAGAATAGAATAGAAGGGGCGTTGGTCCTACCTGATACGCCCCTTCTCGTTAGTGGAGTGGAGACAGCAGCCAGACGTGGGTTGTGCTCATTGGACAGAGGTTGGACTGAGCCTGTAAAATCTTCTTAAATCCTTCCCCTGTTGCTAGGGCACCCAGTTTTTGCCGAAGGAGAAGGAAACAGACTCGGTGTGTGGAAAGAAAAAAGAAAAAACAGGAAAAACATCAAATGATATCAAACAAGCAACAGAATGACCAGACTGAAATAAACCCCGGGCGGGGCTGGCTGCTGTCTCCACTCAACGAGAAGGGGCGTATCAGGTAGGACCAACGCACCTTCTCCATTGAGGGTGGAGACAGCAGCCAGACGTGGGACATACCAAAGCTCACTGTCCCATTTCACGGGCGGGAACAGTCTGGGCAGAAAACCCTTCCCCAGTGACAACACCCTGTAACACACGCCTCCCAAAATCAGCCTCCGCCGAGGCGAACTTATCTATTTTATAATGTCTAATAAAGGGTGAAGGCGACGTCCAAGTTGCCGCCCTGCAGATCTCGTCCAAGGAAGCCTACGAGGTCCAAGCCGCCGTGGTCGCAGCACTTCTGGTAGAGTGAGCCGTGACCGACGCCGGAGGAGGCAACGACCAGAGTTTGTAAGCTGTTGTAATTGTCACACGGATCCACCGCCCCACCGTGGAGGAAGTCACTCGTTGTCCTAAGGAAGACGGTAGAAAGGAAACAAACAATGATTCTGTCCGCTGAATATCAGCAGTCCTCCGGAGGTAGAGGCTCAGTGCCCGGCGGACATCCAACGTGTGTAAACGGATCTCCACAGGAGTGGAAGGAGAAGGATAGAAATCTGGTAAGACTAGTTCCTGCAAACGATGAAAAGGAGAGTTAATCTTAGTCACAAATGTCGGATCCAATCTGAGGACCACCCGATCTTCATGAAACACACACAAATCATTTCTAATAGACAATGCTGCTAGTTCTGAAATTCAACGCGCCGACGTAATTGCAACCAAAAAAGCCACCTTGCCAGACAATAAACGCAAGCTGACCGAATCAAGGGGTTCGTATGGAGACTCCATAAGGGAGTCCAGCACAAGAGACAGATCCCAAGAGGGATACCTATGTAGAACAGGAGGGCTGAGATTAGATGCACCTCGGAGGAAACGCCGAATCAGAGGTCGCTGAGACAATGAATGTATGGAATTATACGTTAGGATGGAAGAGATTGCTGCAACCTGTCTCCTAAGGGTATTAAGAGACAGACCTTTGTCCAATCCCGACTGAAGGAATCGAAGAACTTGCAAGACTGAAGCTCGAAGTGGAGAAAAACCTTGGGATGAACACCACGAGGAAAAGGATCGCCAAGTAGCCGAATAAATCCGTTCCGTCGATGCTCGCCGTGAGGCCTGGATGGTATGGATCATGTCTGAGGGGATGTGATCTCGCTGCAAAGCTGCCCACTCAACCGCCAAGCGGTCAGCTGAAGCCACTGAGGCTCCGGATGAACAATTGACCCTTGGCTGAGACAATCTGGGAAACACGGCATCTTCCAAGGAGGAGATACTGAGAGATGAATGAGGTCTGCAAACCATGACCTCCTCGGCCAATGTGGAGCCACCAGTACGATCTCCGCTCGTTCCAGTAATAATTTCCGAATCACCTTCAGGATGAGGGGAATCGGAGGAAAAGCGTACAGTAGACCTTGCGGCCAAGGAGAGCGCAGGGCATCCACAGCTTCCGCTCAATGGGACGGGAAGCGGGAGAAGAAACGAGGTAACTGGTTGTTTTGAGGTGAAGCAAACAGGTCTATTAGCGGGCTTCCGAAATGCGCCGCTATCCTCCGGAATAGGAGCGGGTGAAGGCTCCATTCTCTGTGGTCCAAGTGCTGGCGACTCAGCCAGTCCGCTGTTACATTCGCGACACCCGATATATGGTCCGCCTTCAAGGAGGCCAGATGCCTCTCTGCCCAAAGGCCCAGTCTCCTTGCTTCCCGCATCAGCGAGATTGACCTGGTACCGCCCTGGTGATTGACGTGCGCCTTGGCCGAGGTGTTGTCGGTCAAAATCAGCACATGTTCTCCGGACCCTCCACGGAAGACCAGGTCCCTTGCGCGAAGTGAGTCCCACAGTGGGCCCCCCAGCTGGACTTGCTGGCGTTGGAAGTGACCGTTACCCGCTGGGGTTCTAGGAATAGACAGCCCTTGGAGAGCGCAGGAGATGTCCACCAGCGAAGGGATGACCGCACTCCCCGTGGAACTGCCACCTTGGTCAAGGAGGATCCCTTGCCCGTTTTCTGAAAAGGCAAGAGAAACCATTGAAGGTCTCTAAGGTGTAACCTGGCCCATGGGACGATGGAGATGGCCGAAACCATCTTCCCTAGTAGTCTGGATAGAAATAGAGGGGAAAACCTCCTCTCTCCCATCACCCTGGCTACCATGGATCTCAAAGCAGCCTGTCTGTCCGGGGAAAGGAAAACCCTACCCAGATATGAGTCAATAATAGCCCCCAAATGAAGGATCCTATTAGAGGGAGTCAGATGGCTCTTCTCAATGTTGACAGAGAAACCGTGTGCCGCCAGTGTCTGAATCGTAAGACGAAGATCAGACATGGCTTGCTGATGAGAAGATGACATAATAAGGATATCATCCAGATAGCACTGGAGACGAACGGCTTGAAGCCTGAGATGGGCCGCTAAGGCCGCCAAAATCTTGGTGAAACTACAGGGTGCGGAGGAAAGACCGAAGGGTAATGCCCTGTATTGGTAGTGCACCCCAGCATAGAAAAAGCGAAGGAATCGCCTATGGGAAGGGTGAATGGGGACATGGAGGTAAGCCTCCGTGAGATCTATTGAACAGAGGAGATCGCCCCTCCGTACGCCGGCCAGAATTGAGGACAAAGATTGCATTTTGAACCTTCTATAGACCACAAACCGGTTCAAACGTTTTAGGTCCAGAATAGGTCTCCACCCCCCCGATGACTTAGGGACTAGAAAGACCCTAGAATAGAACCCCTGACCCACCTGGTCGCGAGGCACTCGCTGAATAGCCTTAATGGCTAATAAATGAGCGACAGCCGAGTCCATGCGGGCTCGACGATCGGCTATGTGGGACAGAGGACATCGGATAAAAGACAAAGGAGGAGTGGAAATAAATTCAATGGCCAGACCAGTTGAAATGGAGGCCCGGACCCAGCAATCTGAGGTAGTACCCTCCCAAACTTTGGCGAAGAGGCCCAATCGTCTGCCAATGGGAGGATCCGTGGTACTACTAACGCCGGCGATGGATGGAACGACCCCCTCCCCCTCGAAAGGGCCGCCGAGGACCAAAATTCCTTCCCCTAGCTGGTCTCTCCTGGAAATTCCTTTGCCTAAAATTCAAAGCCCCAGGATAAAGATTACCCGTGTTCCTGTGGGGACCCATTCCCCCTTCGGCCAGACGAAAATGAGGACGAGGAGGATAAGGAAAGACCCGAGGTTCCCCCCTTCGGAAAACCACAGGTAAGACTTTTCTTTTATCTTTGGTCTCTACGAGGAACTTATCGAGGTGCTCGCTAAACAGTTTTGAACCTGAAAAGGGCACTGAGGTCAGACGCCATTTATCCCGCGCATCGGCTTGCCAATGACGAAGCCACACTAAACGGCGGGCCGCAATGGAAGATGCCAGGGACTTAGCTGCAAAGCGAGTGGCATGCAAGGTGGCATCTGCAGAAAATTGCACCGCAGCTATAATTTTATTCAAGTCCTGTTTCAACCTAGAGTCCTCAGATGACATCTTTTCCTGTAATTGTTTAAGCCACAGGATTGTTGTCCGATTAAAAAACGATGTGGTGGTAGCAGATTTAATGGCCCAAGCTGCACCCAGGTGAGCCCTCTGAAGAACCTGTTCTGCTCTGCGCTCCTCAGGGCGGAGACCCTCCTCTGGATTACCAGGAATGGAGGAGGATGAGAGCAAAGCCGCAACAGGACCGTCAACCGAGGGGACCTGAAGCAGGGACTCTAGATCTGAAGAAACAATGAAGTTTCTTTTGTCAGTGGAAGTTAGTACAGGAACCGAGGAGGGAGCAGACCACTGCTTCTGGATGACCTCCAGGAAAAGCGGAGGCGTAGGAATGGCTGTCACTGCCTTAGGTTGCTCGGCAAACAGCGGATTCAAGGAGCCCGCAGATGGAGGAGGCTCTGGCAGCGAAGAAGGACCCAGTTGAGCTGTATTTACTGCCTTAAACAGCAATGATTTAAAAAGAGATTGGGGAAAAAGGCCCATGAAGGCAGGCTGATCAGGGGGCAATTCCTCATCTTCCGAGAGCTCTGGCTCCTGGGGTTCCATGTTCACATCTTTAGAGTGATCACTGACCCCTGAAACAGATGGAGAGTCTGAGCCTGCCAGAGAAATGGCATCCTCCATATCAAACCCAGTCAGAGACTCTGCCTGTTCTAAAAGGGCCGAGTGAGTGGGAGCAGGTCCCGGAGCCTGATTGAAATGGGTAGACAACGATTGATGTACCGCAACGGAAATCATTCGTTGAATGTCCTCCGGCTGCCAATTGACCGGAGGTTGGCCTGGAGCCGGGCCGGCCTCTGAAGAGGCTCGGACCGGAGCAGAAGTAATAGGAGGGTGACCCATTGGGAGAAGGAGAGCGCTAGACTCCACTGTAGAATGAGCCCCCGGCAGGGGAGCTGACCCCCAGACCTCAGTTGAAGGAACTGTCATTTGAAAGTCTTGCAAGGACCTTTGATCCGGTGTCAAAGAAACGTCTCGTCTCAAGTCCTCAGAAGACCCTCTGGTCCTACACATAGGGGCTCCATTACCAGGCTGCCTTTTAGAAAACTCATTGGCAGGTTTCCTCTGCAACGCAGGTGCCTTGGAAGGTAGCGAGGGTCTCTTAGTGGCAAGGGCAGGGGCTCGCACCCCTTCGCCCAGAGCCTGAACCTGGTTTTCCCATAAGAAGGCCTCAGACTGTTCACAGATCATGGCCTTACGGCCATGCCTAGATTTAGATTGCGCCTTAGGCATGATAAAGTAACAACAAACGAACCAGGTAGGCCAAATGATAATAAGTAAGAGCCAGCTGTTTAAGGTGGGACACACTAGTGAAGGACAGTACAATACAATCTTGAAAAAAACACTGCAATAGTCAGCCAAAACTATCAGGAAGGACACTGTAAGGAATCCCTTACAATGGTCACTTCTTATACCTACTCAGAGTTTAACTGCTAAGGGAGGGAAAGGCTCTGAAGGCCTTGTTAAACTCCGCCCTCCCTAGAAGAACTGTGTCCCAAAATGGCGCCAAACAAACAGACAGGGAACGAAGAGCTCTCCTGTCACAAAATGGCACCCAGAGAAAGACCGTTAGAGCGCTAGGCTCTTCATATAAACAACGCGCTTGGCGTTAATAATAGAAAGGGGAAGCCGGTGAGGGCGAGAATCTCCAAACAGTGAAGAAATGGCCAGGAATCACTTACGACGCTAAAAAGCGTCGGCTAGGCGAAAGAACGGCTCTTTATCAATTAATCAAGCCGACAAGCGGCTAAGTCAGGGAGCGCGCCGCTCCGCCTCAAACTACAGCGCCAAACAGCTGAGCTAAAGGGTGACGGCCACAGCAGCTCCGTTCTCCCGCCCCGAGCTCTAAGCCGGCTATATAGCGTTCAATTACAAGTGCTCGTAGAGGCGAAGACCCAGAGAACTACCTGGCCTTAAACAGTCTCCAAGAAAAAAACAGTAATAAGAAGAGGACAAGTAATAGCCAACGAGTGGCTAGCCCAGAAGAGCGCGAAACTCCACGATAAATTATAAGAGACCAACGAATCTCCGAAGCAGATGGGGGGGGCGCAAGGCTCCACAGGCTTCAAACACCAGGTAAATTGGTTTATTTAAGAATTATAAGGCAAGAGTTGACTAACCCCTTTCTTTATGAGGCTGACAGCAACCGAGGAGAGAGAGACCTCAGCAGCTCCAAAGGAGCTGCTGAAATAAAATCACCAAATCCAATCCAGCAGGCTAGAGAATAGTCAATAAGGAATCCTAAGTCAAAAACAATCCAGAATCAATCAGATAGCAATAAAACTCTAACTCAATAGAATCTAGAGAACACTTTCCACACAACTGTCCAGTCTGACGACTGAGCAAAAAAACTGGGTGCCCTAGCAACAGGGGAAGGATTTAAGAAGATTTTACAGGCTCAGTCCAACCTCTGTCCAATGAGCACAACCCACATCTGGCTGCTGTCTCCACCCTCAATGAAGAATAGATTTTTTTATTAGCCAAGTGTGATTGGACACACAAGGAATTTGTCTTGGTGCATATGCTCTCAGTGTACATAAAAGAAAAGATATGTTCATCAAGAATCATAAGGTACAACACTTAATGATAGTCATAGGGTACAAATAAGCAATCAGGAACAATATCAATATAAATCGTAAGGATACAAGCAACAAAGTTACAGTCATAAAGTCATAAGTGGAAGATCTGAAAGCAGGTGGTCCGGTCTTGTGTAAATGAGTATTTACAGTGGTGGGATTCAGCCAGTTTGCACCTATTCAGGAGAACCGGTTGTTAACTTTCTAAGCAGTTTGGAGAACCGGTTGTTGGAAGAAATTTTATTTTGTTTTTGTCCACTTTACAGGGCTAATCCTGTAAGTAAGGCAGGAAGGAAACATTCTGGTGTTGTTTCTAGCCTAATCTTTATTGCCCTGCTTACAGAAACTGCCTCTACACTTATTACATTGTAACAGCTAAGGCGAAGCACCCATCGACGTGAGTGACGTTGAGTTGGTCATGCCCACATGGTCACATGACCACCAAGCTATGCCTCCCCAGCTGGTCATTAGGGCAGACAACCAGTTGTTAAATTATTTTAATCCCACCACTGAGTATTTATACAGGATCCTATCTAGTAGGACCAGAGGTTTAGTCTTCTGAGCTTTCAGACTTGTGCTAGAACTGATCCTCAGGGAACTTCTCTCTCACCAGAATGTTTGAAAGAGAACATTGTGGTGACAGAGAGGATGGTCTTCAGCACGAGTCTGCAAGTTCAGAAGACTAAACCTCTGGTCCCATGACTGACCCAGATTGGATCCTGCATAAATAATCCATGACACAAGACTGAACCACCTTTTGTTATATCTTCATTTCATGGATACATAACATATCTACTTTGTTTTCTTTCATTTCATTTGTTAATGTGTCATTTTATTTATTTGTTCCTCTTGTATTACAGACTGTAATATGTTGAAGTAATCGCCAGTTGGGCCCATAGATATTGAGTTCTGCACTCATCCCCAAGAGCTGTGGTCAGTCTCAGTTTTTGCATCACACAAGGTGAATACCTGCTTTCATCTTAACTTATGTATCCTTTCCTAACAAATGGTAAGATAAGTTTTTGCTTAGTTAGGGCATTATGTCACCACTACATTCAAAATCCAATATTAGCCCAAGTGTGGGTATGGTATTTTATGCAAGCTGGATCTCTAAGCTAAACACTACTTTGGAAAGGAATATGATACTGCTCATGTCACACCAACCAGGACATGGATGCAACATACATGACCCAAACTCAAAATACATAAATGGCCAGTTATGGAAATGTTAGGGAATTTTTTTGAACATATCTCAACATGATGAATATGATGTAGAGACTGTAAATTTGTGTGGTTAGAGACATTGGGTAATGAGAAAACAGATTAAACATGTTTGATTCAAGAATAGAAATCAAATATTTCAAATCATACATTTTACAAATGTGATCTAAGTTATTGGATGTCAGTTCTCATGTCAGTTAGCCCCAAAGCTCCATTCATAATAGTAATAACATAGCATCTAGGCTAAAATGCAATTGGGTCTGTTTATTTATTTGTTTGTTTATTTATATCCTGCCTTTATTACTTTTACAAATAACTCAAGGTGGTGAACATATCCAGCACACTTTTCTCTTCCCAATCTTCCCACAATAACCCTGTGAGGGTGAAAGAGTCACTGAGAAAGAGTGATTTGCCCAGCTGGCTTTCATGGCTAAAGGAGGACTTGAACTCATGGTCTTCCACTCTGTAGCATGATGCTTTAACTCATTGGTTCCCAACGTGGGACCCACAGCCCACTGGGGGCAATTTGATTTTTAATGGGGGCAATTTGAACCTTGTTTAAACCAAGTTAATGGTCTTTTAGGCTTCCTCCGTGTGAGTAGAGTTCACTTTTTGAGTAAAGTAAGAATTATATGTCATGGGGGGGGGGCATCAGAATTTTAGAGATGCTTAGGTGGGGCATGGCCAAAAAATGGTTGGGAACCACTGATTTAACCACTAGACCAAACTGCATGAGAGCTACTTTTGTCTTAGCATATTATATGAACCAGTCTATCACATTAATTCATAATATGTTTCAGTTTTGAGGATGCAACCTGCCATATGAATGTTGTGCTTTGTTAACCTAGCTTTAAAATTTAGCATATTGTCCAAAGGGTTTAGCAAGGGTTTAAAGTATTACATTTTGAATTTTATTCTTACCATTTGTGCCTCTTTTTCCATTTCCAGAAAAGTGGAATGAACATTTCAGAAAGTTTTCAGGACTGTGCCTTGGTTCTCAAAGCAAATCTTAGATAATAATCTAAAATCTTTTGAGGGTAATAATCCTTTTACCCATGTTCCAAGGTAACATATATCTTGGCATTCTTCTTCGATCAATGGTATGTGCTTCAAAAATATTGCACACAATATTTTTAAGAGCCTCTGTTGGAGGATAATGGTTTTCACAAAGGTTAATAAGGCTTACGGGAACTCTATCGACTGGCACACACTAAAGCACCTGAAGAAAGAAGCTATCTTTCCTTCAAGAGTCATTCAAGTGTCATTCCTTGCTATTTATAATACTAGGTGACTGATTTCTTAGTCCTAAAATTATTGCTAAATCAGGTTAAACCTACTGGTTTAATATCTTGTTTCCAGTTACAGTTGGGTCAGTGCTTCTGGATATTTATAAGCACAAGTATTAAATAATGGTGTTACTATTGTTTGCCTTCTATAGCACTAGTACCCCAAAATCTAATGTACTTAGATTACACCTAAGGACTGAAATTCCATTTCAGGAACGCACAGCCAGTAACTCTAAAATAGAGGAGGATGAATATTTTAAGTCAAGGCCACAGTTGGCTTTTGAATTTTATTGTTACCATTTGTCTATATACACAGTCTGAACCAAGCAGCTGAAACAGTAATGTAAATTTTTAAAAACTGTATTCAAAAAGTTGTTTTTTCACAACAGAACATGGTGGATGACATTATTTTGATGTCAAAATAATCGGATGAGCCAGATATTTCTAGTCCCGAAGTCATTCTTTGTCTTTCTATGTTTGTTATGATTAACATATTTTTCAAACTTGGCATCAGTGAGATTTGTCTCTAGTCTGTGCATTCAGGCACCAATGTTTTTGAGTCACACATTCAAGAAGCAGAAAGGAGGGAAAAACCTACATCATGGAAGTCTTGAAAACTGAATTTACTTCACACCATCCTTCTTGAATGTCAGAATCTCAAGCTTATGTCCCTGATATGAAGCAAAAGATGTGATGAATAGTGTCTGTTGGTCTAAATAGTCTATTAGCCAATCTGCCAAAGGCCGCAACATATGGAAGATTGTGACTTGGAAGGTTAAGATACGAAGTGGTAAAAAGCATAAATTGACACCTGAAATGAATGAAAGGAAAAAATATAACTTGTCATTGTGAAATTAAGAAAAAAAAAATCTTTTAGAGTGAGTTGATTTACACCTGTAGGGAAGTTAAGTTATAGTGTAATTATGAAAGAAAAAGTTGAAATGTATGTCAGAAAATAAGACTTGATGTTATTTAGGTTATGATAGGCGCGTAGGACTCCATCCTTAATAATAATTGCATATTATACTCCAATAAATGGTAACAAAAGACTTAGAGGCATGTTCTTGGAAAAATGTACAACACTCTCAAGCCATATGATCCAGGGGAAATGGTTTCTGCCTAATGACATGAATGAAAGGGAAGGAAGGAGATGAAAAAGTTTTACAAAATTAAGGGAGCCAGTTGAAGACCCAGAAAGGAATAAAAATAGTGACTGCAACTATGTGCATAGGAAAATATCTTATGTTGTTTAAATGTAGGTAAGGAAAAAGGAATTAACTTTAATTCTAAAATTAAGAGAATGATTTATCTCACTGTTTCTTCTGACCCTTTTAGAATTGTATTAATCAGGACACACATGTTATATGTTTCTGTATGCTGATGATGCTGTTTTGTCAACTGAGAATCTGAATGGTTTGTAGCAAAATGTGAGATTGTATGAATGGATGAGCATCTTGGATCTAAAATCAATATATTAGAGATCAAGGAACTGATAGGGAATATGGAGTGAAAGTTGTGCATGAATAGCAAAGACCTAGAACAAAATTTTTACTAAAGATATTATAGGAAAATAGGTGGAAAAACTTTGAGAGTATGCATATGCTACTAGAAAGTAGTAGGAAGTCTGTGGCCTGAAAAAAGGGGAAGTGACTCCCTATAAGATTGTTTATCTATCCATCTTCAAATGTGGAAGTAAAAAAAAAATGAATATGACATGAGAAATACAAAAGCTGAATGCAGTGAACATGAGAGAAAAGATTGTTGTGCAATAAGAAACCCATAGGAGAAAGAAATATGAACTCACATAGTGGAAGAAAGAAAACGGGGAAAATCGTGATTGGGAGGATTGATGAGATCCTGAAAAACAAAGAGAGCAAAAGACAAAACAAGCAGGGAAGGAGACTGGAGGTTTCAGAGCATTACAGGCAGTCCTATCCCTAGACAATCAACAAGCCCACCATCCTTGCTCAGTTTGTGCTTTCCAGCAAAATAAATCCAGTCACCCAGTGCAAACATGATGCATGTTTTGCCGAGCCACCAATAGCCAGCAAAAACACTTGATGTTCTTACCTGTGAAAGTAAGAGCCTGAGGAAAATTTGGAGGGATGCTACAATTTTTCATATGGTGATCACCCTATTGTGTTAGGATAGGTGTGAATTTTCTGCTGTTTAAGCAGCACAAAGATCCACTTTCCTCTGGTTGCAGGGCTTTGTGACTGACTGAATCTTTTAACACCATTATAAGCTTATCCCCACTCCAGAGTTAGATACCATTTTAATTTTATTTAGCAGATTAGTTTTATGAAATTTTAATAATATCTTTCAAAACTTAAGTTTTCCTTTATTTCATTTCCTTTGTTAATCAACTCCTCTGGTCTACAGACAGCTTTAACCACGAGGTCAGTCTTCAGGAATTTACCGCAAACCAGATACCACTGTCTCTGTTTAACTACACCAGAAGGAAGAGGAGTGATGACAGAATTGTGAAAAGATTTACTCAGTACTTTTTAAAGGTGCAAATAGAAACTATTTACTCCCATTCTTCTTCTTACCTTTAGAACTCCTCTGTCTTCCTCCTCTGCAGTACATTCTGTTTACTCCTTTTTTTTACTTTCAACAGTTCCAAACAAAGTGTAGAAATGTTCCCACTGATATTTTTATATCCAACCATAGAAACCCCGCTTTAAATAAGAGACAAAAAGAACTGTAATGTTCTCATATCAAAGGAGGGCTGCAAAAAACCAGCTTTAAATCCCTTACTTGATACCGATTATGTGACCAGCCATTATTTCTCAACCAAACGTAAAATGTGAGTGTCAATATCAAATAAATAATGCATTTCCCCCATATTTTCTCCCCAGGAGTAAAACTGAGCAAAACCAAAAGTGTAAGACTCCCAATCAAAATGAAAACCACACTGAATTTAACCATCACACTTGTCTTTACAAGAGACTTCAAGGAAGCTTAGCAGTAATCCTAACTGCAAATTTTTGATCAGATTGCATTTTTTGATCAGATTGCATTTTTTCTCTAGGCCTATAATTGAACAAAAATGGAAATTAAAGAATTCCACTTTCCACTGGGAAAAAGTGCTGAATCTAAGTGCCAGACTAATTTATAGCATACTGTAGACTTCAAGGAAGATTAACATTTTTTAAAGAGAGTTAGATGACATAGCATGACAACACATTTTTGTTCCAGAGGTTGGCTTTAATATACAAGATGATTAAAATTACTCTGTGTTTGGAAATAGAGGTCACTTTTGGATAGCCAGCCTTTCCCAGTCTTCTAATTTCACTTTTAAAATGCAACAGGGATTAAGTTGATCACATTTGTTATTATGTCAAGCCATTGTAGACCTTCTGTATTCTGAATCTGGAGTGTTTGCAGAAAATTGGAAGTTAGACAGAATGTGCTTTTTGTGGGTGGTAAGTGAGCTGTCTTTTCTCACAGAATATGCTATCTAGTTGTCACAAAATATGTTGGTCACAATTGCATTGCCCCAACAGCCAAGCCAAGGGTGATTTAATGCAGATTCTCCTGGTTTTGTTTCCTTTCAGTGAGGTACCAGGAGGAATAACAATATGGGAGGACAAATTGGACGTATAAGTGGGTACCTGGAAAGGAAGGCTCAGAGGCCTTTCAAGTTGCCAAGTGACAGGATGTCACACAGAGGAGGAGGAGCATAGAATGTAGGGAGGGAGGGAGCTCACACAGCACATTTTCTTCTCTCTTAAGTTTGCTTCTTGCCTACTCTTTCACTATCTTTAGCTCTCTCTCATTCTGCCTCTTGTTCTATTTCTGTCCCTAATATCTCATGTCACTGATGAAAAAGCTAGGTTCTATTTTTTGTTATATAGAGAGCCTGTACACTCTTTCAGGTCTTTGAGGAGAGTGCTTATTGTGCATAAAGGTAGTCCTTGACTTACAACTGACTTAGTGACTATTTGATGTTACAATGCCACTGAAAAAAAGTGACTTATGACTATTTTTCACATGACCATTGCAGTATTCCTACCATGAGATCAAAATTCAAAATCCCTATCACGTGATCCCCATTGAATTCAAAAAGTTCAATTCATGTGATCAAAAGCGTCACATGATCAAAATTCAAACACTTGGTATCTGACTTGCATTTATGTCAGTTGCAGTATCCCGGGGTCATGTGACCATCTTTTGTAACTTTCAGAGAAACTAAGTAAATGAGGAAGCCAGATTCACTTAACAATCATGTTACTAACTTAATGATTGCAATGATTCACTTAACTGTGACAAGAAAGGTTGTAAAATGGGACAAAGCTCACTTAACAAATTTCTCACTTAGAAACAGAAAGCTCAATTGTGCTAAGTCAATGACTATCTGTATAAGACACATATGTAAGGTCTAACAAGCTTTTAGAAAGCATTGATGAGGCTTTATGTGGACATCTACCTTAACAGAAGCTGGGGGTTTAGTCTCTCCTACAAGCCAAACTAAAATGCCCATTGAGCGCCATGGCTACTGACTGGAGGGGAGAAGCATGACCAAAGCAACTTGAAGTGGCAATGGGAGACACATCTCAGGTTCTATTGCTGAAATAAACAACATCTTCAATAAAATACCCTAGATCACATCTCTGACAAATACTGTGTTGGGAAACGTAGTAAAACACTATTTCAAAACTGGACTAAATGTGAATGCAAGCTTTGGGCTGAGGAATGAGATAAAAGCAATCTTATAAAGATATGTCATTTAAAAATGATTAGGAGGACAAGTTCGCATGGTGGTTAGAGGGATGTGAAAATCAGCCCAATCTGTTAAGCTAAAAGGCAGTGATGAAGTACCTCATCCTGTCCCTCAATTTCACGCCAAAAATTAAATCTTTTTTCTCTCACCCCTAAATTTTTTAAAAAAATGACCTTTCCATTCCCAGGGTTACTGTTTCTGAATTTTCCCCCTTCTATCCCATTCTGATCTCCTTTGCTGAGGATGCAGGAGGTGAGATAAAGTCATACCAGGTGATACTTCTAAAGCCTGTGCTGGCTGGCTAACTAAAGATCACACTGTAGATTTGTATCAAAGATTGAATTTATATGTGGTAAGTTTGAGATAGGTGACCAAAAAGATACTTGTATATGATAACTTTAAAGCCTGCCACATTTCCTCCATGAAGTATACTTTTTTTCTTCTGATCTTGCCACTTAATTATGTCTAATCTCCTATAATCACTGTGTATAATTTAGAGAAGGCACCAGCATTGATGTGCGTGATTTTTCATGGCAGCTCAGAGCTGTTCAAGGTGTCCTCTGGTAGCCTGGATTTACTTTTGGATGTCAGCAAATAGCATCTTTGAATGGTATTGATCAGGCAAATGAAAATATTAGCTCTTGCTTATATTGAAATTGGATACACAACAATGGCTTGACCGATTTTGACAAAGTCAACTAATGGTGTTAATTTAAAAAAAACTTAATTTCTCTATATTTGCTAGACACGAACCTGCCTATTACATCTGAATGCAGATGTGTTCTTACAGCAAATTTTTCTATTGGATAAAATGAAGTTGGGATTTCTATTAGATTAGAATCTAGTAATAAATTATAACTGTTATATTGGAATTAGATTCATGAAGTTCCTCATATTCCCCATTCCTCTATTTTCTTAATAATAACTATGTAAGTCATCATTAAATCTTCATTAGTAGAATAAAAGTTCCCCTGAATTATTATATGAGTCCGAAAGGAGAAGGGCGGTATAGAAGTTTGAAGTTTGAAATAAATATGAAGGATTCTAAAAGCAATGTGTCTGATGCAACTGATTTTTTTTTCCAAATAATGTTATGATTCATTCATCTAGAAACATATTTGGCAGATTTTCATCAATCTACTGTAATAGGTTGAAGCTGCTAAATGTACGGTACATATTCAATTTATTCTCCCCAAAAGTGTTTTTGCTGAAAGTATTTAACTCCCACTCAATGCAGTGATATTTCCACCCTCTTCCAACACTGAGTAATTAATCAAAAATGAGAATTTATTTATTCCTATAGAAGACAAATTTGATCCTACATATAGGAAAACCAAAAGCAAGTTTAGTGTAGTGGTTTAAACCATCAGGCTAGAAACAGGGAGGCTGTGAGTTCTAGTCCTGACTTAGGCACAAAGCCAGCTGGATGAACTTTGGCCAATCACTCTTTCTCAGTCCTTGAAGGAAGCAAGAGGAAACCACTTCTAGAAAAAAAACATGACAAAATATTGCAAGGACTGGTCCGGGCAGAATCTGACACAACTGAACATAAGGGGAAAAAAAAAGAATCCCATTTTATCCTAACACGTGATAAAAAGAAACAGCAAGCTATGCAAAGCTGGTCTTAATTATTATTTGGATGGGAGATCAATAGAAAACACAAATCTATGGACTAGATTACAAAGGCAAAAGTATATCTTTCAAGGAGGTAGTAAGAAACTCCTTCTGTATTTTTGCCAAAAAGCAAACTGCACATACCTATGCATGCAATCAACAGGAGTTGAATATTATCTTCACAAGAAGACCATATTGGACATTTCTTAATTTTCTTATGCATCTCCAAATAATAATACTACCATGGGTGAGACCTATACAAAAGTAAAGGTTTGTGTCTCACTCTAGGGAGCAATGCTCATGTCCTTTTCTTAGCCAAGGGAGCCAGTGTTGTCCAAAGACACTTCCATGGTCATGTGGCCAGCATGACTATACTTTGAGGTGAACAGAACACTGTTACCTACTCACTGAGGTGGTACCTATTTATCTACTTGTATTTGCATCCTTTAAAATTGCTAGGTGGGCAGGAGCTGGGGCAAGTAACAGGAGTTCATCTTGTCGCACAGCACTCAGGTCTTGAACATAGGCTGTCTGTCAGCTTTCCAGTTGACAAGCTCAGTGTCTCTAACCTGACTCATTGTGCCACCTTTGAATGAGACCCACTTGAGATCAAAGTACCATAGAGACATCACTGTTTCTTCTTTGTCAGATGTTGACTGGTCCATCACAGTCTCTCCATTGATAAATTTGTAGAAGTATTTCTAATTGGACTGAAACATTTTCTTAAATAACTTGTAGTTAGAAATCTGACTGCTTCAAATTTTTAATAATGCTATTTTCTGAAATAAGCAATACATATCAAGTCTGTAGGAGAGGCACACATTGCGCAGTTATGCTTACGCCTATGAAAGTAGATGAAAGAATGGAAACTACAAAACAAACATGAGGTGCACTTGAAGAATTATATGATTTCTATGTAAGGAATTATAATTTCACTGGTTTCATCATCTGCTCGCTATCCACTTTGCCTTTACTAGGATTGCCAGCTTACCAGAACATAATATGTTGATCTGTTCTGACCATTAAGCAAGCAGGTGATCCTTGGAATGGTTCTAATAGCTGTAATGACCTCTTTAATGTCAACAACCTATTAGATGGAAAACCAGGACTCTTAATACGCCAGCATGGCAGATGCTAAATCTAAGATTCTCACAAGAAGAAGCTCTGTCTTTTTGCTTGAACAGTCTTCCAGAACTACTATCACCTGATGTAGTGGAATGGCAACTCACAGAATTCCAGTATCATCTGTCACAGGAGGGGTATCAGAATGGGAAAGCTGTATTAAAATAAACTATGAGCTTCAACTTGTAAATGGGAAGGTTAGAAGCAGTTTATAAAGAAAAGCTTTATATCCAGTGCATCCAGTCTGAGGGACTGGGAATATGATATAACTCAGAAGTTTTGACCTAAATTTGTCTTATTTCCTAACCATTGGATATACTGGGCCTGATGGAATTTGTAGTCCAAAGAATTGGAATGCAGAATCTTGTCAGAGGGCATTGGAGTATGAATAAGGAGATCCACGTTCCAGTTTCTTTTAGCCACAGAAGCTCATAGAGTGACTTTAAACTAATCACTTTCAGCCTAATCTATCTTAATGTCGTGGGAAAAAAAGAGGCATAGCAATAGTTCAGACATCACTTTGAACCTCTGAGCAAAAAAAGGAGGATAAACTAAATAAACAGGAAGAGATTTTTTCCACCCTTACCTCTATTCAGATTCTACTTGAAAACATGTTGAAATGGATTCGCAAAAGTCAGTACCTACGCTATGATATCAAAGAAATGCTTATAATTCCTGGCAAGCCAGTTTATTCTTTCAGCTGAGGCAGAAAAAAATGTTCAAGTAGTTATTCTTTATCCTGAGAATAAAAATACATAAATAGTACATTAAATAAGAAACATTTACTAGATGAACTACAAGGTCCCTTCCAACTCTGTTATTCTGTTCAGTTCTTATCTTGGATGCCTTGTTGAGTTTAATGCTGGGGCCTGAACCTGCATTTTGGAATGTAGCATGAACTGGTAGCTGCCTAACTTACAACTTTAGTATATCTTCCACTGTTTTATTTTCACATATTGCCATGTTTGCTTTATTTTTTCTCCTTCATCTGGAATACTTTTGGAATACTGTAGAGTACTTTGAGAAATTGTGTCCAGTGGAGAAATTCATACAAGTCTGTTCTATGACAAATTTCTGATTAGCTGAGCTGGGTAAGATACATCAGTACAATAATTAATTCAGTAATTCAATTTGTATCCCAGTGCAGTTCATAGTGATTTTGAAGCCAGAATTATATAGATAGAATATTAATAAAAGATGGCTACAGTTAAGGCATTGCTGTTTTTTAAAAATATACTGTTAATCAGAAAAGATGATTCTATTAGTCACTAAAGCTTCATTAGAAAATGTAGGGAATCTAGGGATATTTTTTGTGTGTAAAAGTCATTCAGCACTTTTATATAGTACTGTAACTATATATGATTGCTTCAATAAAGGAAGTTTTTTTAAATGGACTTTCCCAACAGAACATTTCATGAACAAAATAGTTTTCTAATCAACTTGCTACAATATTCTGTATATGGACATTGAACATGGTACTATTGAATGTTCTTGTATTATTTTAGTGAACAACTGAAATAACAGGTAGAGATTCATCAAAAGAGAGAATGTAATTTCAGTAGATAAACCAACAAGTTGCTTCTCCACTGGAAGAAATCTTTACCATAGGGAGTATAAAACATGAGCCCTGCAGAACATCAACTACAGCCCTTAAATTTTGCAGATAAATTGTAGTTTTATTGTGAGAAGGGAAAATCATTACATTTATTATTTTATTTATTTATTTTTATTTTATTTTATTAAATTTCTATACCGCCCTTCTCCCGAAGGACTCAGGGCGGTGAACAGCCAAAAGATAAAACACAGAGATACAAAATTTAAAATAGATTAAAACAGATTAAACAATTTGGTTAAATTTTAAAAATATCCCATAATTAAACAAATTAAAATTAGTGTTTAAAATTTAAATTTTAAAATTTTAAAAGGGAGAAGATTTAGGCCAGGCCAACTTGATGAAATAAAAACGTTTTAAGCGTGCGACGGAAGGTGTGCAGATCCAGGATCCTCCGTAACTCCGGGGGGAGCTCGTTCCAGATCGTAGGTGCCCCCACAGAGAAGGCTCTCCCCCTAGGGGCCGCCAGTCGACATTGTTTGGCCGACGGCACCTGGAGTAGCCCCTCTCTATGGGAGCGTATTGGCCGGTGGGAGGCTATTGGTGGTAGCAGGCGGTCCCGTAGATAACCAGGTCCTAAGCCATGGAGCGCTTTAAAGGTGGTAACCAGAACCTTGAAGCACACTCGGAAGACCACCGGGAGCCAGTGCAGCTCGCGCAGGAGAGGTGTTACATGGGAGCTCCACGTTGCTCCCATAACCACCCGCGCGGCCGCACTCTGCGCCAGTTGGAGCCTCTGAGTGCACCTCAAGGGGAGCCCCATGTAGAGAGCGTTACAATAGTCCAGACAAGAGGTGACAAGGGCATGAGTGACCATGTGTAGGGAGTCCCGATCTAGAAAGGGACGCAACTGGCGGATCAGGCAAACCTGATGAAAAATCCTCCCGGTCACGGCCATCAAGTGCTCTTCTAGAGACAGCCGTGAATCCAGGAGGACGCCCAAGTTGCGAGCCCTTTCCATGGGGGCCAATGATTCGTCCCCAATAGTCAGCGATGGCACCAGCTGACTATATCGGGACGTCGGAAACCACAGCCACTCAGTCTTGGATGGGTTGAGCCTGAGCTTGTTCCTCCCCATCCAGATCCGTACGGCCTCCAGGCACCGGGACATCACTTCAAGGGCATCGTTGGGGTGGTCCGGGGTGGAGATGTACAACTGGGTGTCGTCAGCGTACTGATGGTAGTTCACCCCGAAACCACAGATGATTTCGCCCAGCGGCTTTACATAAATGTAAATGTATTCTGCTATGAGGAGTGAAAGGCTGTTAAAATAAGCTCAAATGATTGTTTATAAATTGTGGTTGTGACTATTTTTATATGGAAGTGAGGGTTAAAGTAAGCAGAAATTGAATGCAGTGGGAATAGGGTATTTCAGAAGTGTATGAAGTAAAGCAAAGAGTTGGGTTGGGAATGAAAAGTAAGTGAGTGAGTGAGTGAGTGATTACCTGTCATGAAGTCACTGTTAACTCCAGGAAACCACATAGATCTATTTTCTCCATGATGATCTATCCCTAATCTGGTCTTTTAGATCTGCCAACACATCACTACTATAATTGAGTCCATCCACTTTGCTGCTAGTTATCATCTTCTCTTCATCCTTTTTAGGGTATTCATAGTAGGATAATTTGATGGTTATTTCTGCCTTGAGTGAGCACTCTGGGTTGATTTGTTCAACCCTTGGTTTGTTCTCTTGAGTTTGTTCTCTACGATATTCTCAAGAGATTTCTGATTTAAGGTGTTAAACTAGAAATCAGGAGGCCATGAGTTCTTGTCCTGCCTGATGTACAAAGTTATCTGGATGATTTTGTTCTCTGTGTGTCACTTTCTGCTGTAGGAAGGAAGCAATGGCACTTCTAAAAAGACCTTCTTAAAAACCTGAAGGGATTTGTTCAAGCAGTTGTCCAGAATAAAAAACTGATTCAACACCATCCTCCCCCACCAAAAAGATATAATATGGTGGCATGGGACAGTAGTTCAGCCTACTTATTATAACTTAACACTATATATAAACTAAATCATTGCAGCTGATTCAAATATGGTTAAAAGTCTTGGCTTAGCTTCATATGTGAAATGGAGCATTAAGTAATCTCCCTTCAGTGGAATGTTTTAAAGCCATACTTGTCTTTCCCAGGTCACACCCCACTTCTTTTCTTGATTTCTTGGCACTTGTAATCCTTTTCTGATCAAAGTACCAACCAAGAATATTTATTTCCTTTATTTATTTATTTAAAATAGTTATATGGCCACCATCAAAACAAAACTCTGAGGGCTCAAAACAAAAATAACAACAACCCCCAATTAAAACCCCCCCATAAAACACTCATATTATATTATGTATATTATCCTTCATCTATTTTAGTAATAGAAACCCTTCCTCTTTGACCATAATAGAAAATCCCTTTATATATTTGCAGTTTTGGAGCTGCGGTGATAAATTCTGATTGGTAGGACTTTGTTGCTTTATAGTATCTAACAGATTTAACTTAGTTTGGTCTGAAATGCAAGAAAAAGATAGATGAATGCCTAAAGAAGGCTAATAATCACCAGTATAATTTATAAAATGAATTATAGGCACTTAACTAAGTATATAACCTAATCTATTCATCTAAAGATAGAACCTGTTCCGGAGTAATTAGTCTTCTTGCTTTTTCCCCTCGGTGGGAAATTATCTCCTGACCCAGGAAGAATTCTTAACACTTTTGCACTTTTACTCCATCTCTAAATCAGTCTTAGGTGACAACTCCTAACAGATTCTGTACCTTCTGTCTTTCCCACCTGTCTTCTTAGAAATAAAGAATTTTGAACCTCATGCTATTTAAATTTAGTAGCTCAGTAGCTCCACCTGTCAACTCTGAATCAAGCCTGGCTGAAGCTATCCTTTGCTGCCTCATAGTTGCCACAAACTGTAAGAGGGGTAAGGGAGGGGGAAGTAATAGACCGGCTACCAGTCAAAACAAAAAGTTTTCTTGTGGGACCAAGGTCATCCCAACAGCTGGCAGTTGAAGGAGGAGATGAGTGACCTAGCAACCTGCCAGCTACTTTCATTGGACAATGTGACTGGAGAGATATGGGGAGGGAATTATTTGCTCTTTTAATTAGGGGGAAAGCTGTGGGAACTTTTAGAGTTGGTTTTCACTAGCTGTGCTGGTATGATGTATCCCATAAACATGTTCTTTGAGGAATCTACCTGCCTCAGATTTCTGCTTTTTATGGTTGCATTACTTAGAATGCTGACACCATCCTTATGAGACAATACTTCAATCTTGAGCTAGTCCAGGATTTTAAATCATTGTCATCATCACCTTGTTTTTGAGTAAGTATTATTTGAATTATTCAAAGGAAGTGTGCAGTAGGCTAATCTTCTGCACACTTACCTAAAATTGAAGACATTGACTTGTAAGGAGGTTGGCCATATCTAACTTAGCCTAGGATGAAGCTGAACATTCTTTGAGGTGTTTTTATTTAAATGTTGAGACCTAAGGTAAGAAGAACAAAAACAGGTATTGTTAATTAGAAGATAATGACACATAATTCATGCCAACAGATTCCAAAATCTTACATAAACCTCTCACATGGAGGAATATAATCATGTTTAACATGTCAACAATCAAATAGACCTGGCATTTGGACTGCTGCTGTCACCTTGGAAACTTAATATAGAACCTAGATATGCATCCAAGAAAATTTGAAATATTCAAAAGTAGAGAGACATAGACAGTATTACATAGAAGTAAGTTGTGGAATTCAATAGGATAAATTTCCCTGCATCACATAGAGAAGGTTGCTTACTGATATCAAATGAGCTGCATCGATGAATCTGCAGTGACTTTTCTAAAGTTCAGTACCAAAAGTGCCTATATTTTCCTCCCTGGTAAATAGCTTCATATGCAAAGGCCTCATATAACAGTTTTTCTTCATCTTCCTTTAGGAAAGGATCTCCTTTATCCTGGACAATCTGGATCTAGTCCAATACTCCTTTCAGCTTTTCAGGCTGTGGTTATTGGGTAATTTCTCTCCTGTTGAGATCTCTCTCCCTTCTCCCACTCCTCTTTCTCCTTCCCTCCCTCTCTCTCACTCTCTGTATGTGTTTGTGTTTGTGTGTGTTACTTTCCCCCTCCTTTGGCTGAACTGCCTGTCAATACCCATGAGTCCTTCTCCCCTATGCCCAAATGCCCTTTTCCCTTCTGGGAGGTAGTGGAATTTCAGCTGGACAAAACTTCATAATTTTTCTCTTGTTACTTTTCCCATACTCATGTCTGTGTCTTTGCTTTGAGACTTTACCTCTTAATCCCTTTTCTACATCTTTCCTGATCTGTTTCCTGCTTGTCTGTTTTTTGGGATATCTTGCCAGAGGTCTCCTAATTCTAAGTTCTTTCATTGTCTACAAGTTAACAAGAAGCTTCTTGTTGTAGCTTCCTTTAATTTACACCTCTATTTATCTTAACATCTCTGAGGATCCTATTTCTGCTGCTTCTATCTCCTTTCAGTTACCATTATCTGTGCAACCAGTTCCTTAGTACCAATGCTAACTTTCTATTTCTTCACAATAAATTCCTGCCAGGTTCCACAAAGTCATTTTAACTGATTTCTTAATTCTATTGCAGTCCTCACAGTTTTATATACATATATGTAGAATATCTTCAGATAAATGTAGGATACATATTAATTCTTTGCAAACTTCAGGCTTATTTGCTCATGTTTGGCATTCTTTCCGTTTCTCATTACTATCATTTAGATTATTCCTCATTATTAATATGGAATGTGGCTTTCTGTTTTACTATCTTCACATCACCCTCATTTTCTCCATTTCTTCAGTGAAGTCTTGTGCTACAAAACTATTAAATCTAAATGTTAGAAATTACAATTACCCAGTTTGATCTCAGCATTCTAAAATCTAACAGCTCTATTTCATGCACAGTTCCTCAGACTAATGGAGATAATATAATTAAAGGAAGTACTTAATGCATTCACGGAATACTTTTTTGTTCCTATCTTGTATGCTATATTTTGACATTTCATAATTTAAATTTTGCAGACTTTCCTTTCTACCTGACATCTGATAGCTCAAGCAATCAGAATCCTAAATACTAAGAGTACATGGCACACAATAAATTATACTGGTACTCAACCTGGTCTTATTTGCCCAATACCTTTTTCACTATTGAAATATAAAATATTAATTTGGGAAGAGGATTCAATTGCAGTATAATATTGAAGTAAAAAACTCTGATTGAAATTAAACTAACTCTTTTAGTTTAAGAGTTCCAACTTGGAGAATGTGAATGGACTTTTAAATGCCCTAACAAACGAGATAAAAAGAGCTATCTTGCTCTTTCCCATCCATCCTTCTTCCCCAAATATGGAAAAAAAAGACTTCACATTTGCAAGAAAGTAAGGTTTTTCTAACTAGACTGTAATGTCCAGGGCTAAAGGAAATGACCCTGCAGGGTCTTGAATGAACATTTTGAATCTGATTCAAGGCAACGATCCCATTCAAAGCTGAATCCTGACAATTGAAAAGCAAATTGTAGTGTCTTAAATTTTTGAATTAGATGAATTCTTGCAAAAATTAAGAGCTGCATTGGTTAGTGGTTTGTTTTAACAGAATAACAGAGTTGGGAGGGACTTTGGAGGTCTTCTAGTCCAACCCCCTGCTCAGGCATTATATCATTTCAAACAAATGGTTTTGATTCAAGGATTCGAGGTCTTTATGTTTATGCTTTATAAGCCACTTAATTTTTTTTAGTAAAATTTTATTAATTTTCTACTATTACATTTAATTAGTGCTTAATAAACATCATGTCTGGGTTGTTTTGTTTGCTTAACAATACAAATTATATTCCTAATGTTTACCCCTTTTTTCCAGCCATTGATAAAATAAATTAATCTTCAATGTAAATCTGTCCATTTCTGCACAGTTCAATATCTTCTTAATTATCTCTTCATCTAGTGGTATTTCTTCATATTTCCAATGCTGCACAAATACAATCCTCACTACTGTTAATACATGCAATATTAAATATACACCTTGCTATAAACCACTTAAATTGGATTGTAGTGGCATAGGTGTTCCAGTATGAAACAAAAGCAAAGCATCAAGGCAGGCTGGTTTAGATTGGCTGTTTGCTTCATTCACTGAACGCTTCCGGTAAGGTGGGCAAATGGATGCCCAGTGCATTGTTGGGGACATTGTAGCTGAAAGACAGCTGGATGTAGGATTCAGTCTACTGATCATTCTCTCTGGATTAAAGAGAGACAATGAGATCACCTTTATGTTTTCTGTATAGCTGGAGTTTTTTTGTGAGTTCACAGCAGAAATGAATGTTATTGCACCCACTTGTACCCACTGTTTAATCACAGGTTTCCTCATCTATTAATGTAGCCTTTTTTAAAGATGCAAAATTCAACCAAGCCTTATATTTTTAATTACCGTGGACTTTAATTTTCTTTTTATTACCTCTTTAAAAACCTCCAGAACTACAAGCTTTGTAATTATTGGGCAAGTGCCTGTTTAATCTGTTTAAAAAGAAAGGAAAGTATGTACTGTATTTCCTGCTTTGTGAGATTTTTTTTTAAACAAAAAGGAATGACTACAGTGTTGTTTCTGGAAATTTTTAAATGCTAAGAATTCAGATGAAATTAATTAAACAAAAATGTGGAAGTTAACTAAACCCACTAGAAATCATCAGATGGCTCCCTTAATTTATTTTTTTTTACAACCTGTGGACTCAAGAAATATGTGAGTTATTTAACCTTATATTTCAACCAAAAAATATTGAGAAGAATTAGGTTTCATTGAATACATTAAAGAGAATATTATACAGGAATCCAGAATTATAACTTATAAGAAAGAAATGGAAATATTGGATTTACAAATGGAGCTTGTGTATCTCTGCTGTTTTTTAAAAATCAACAGAGATACACAAATAGGATGTTAAAAGAATGATATGAATTACTTATTTAAATATAATAGCAACAGTAATAGCACTTAGACTTATATACTGCTTCATAGTGCTTTACAGCCCTTTCTAAGCGGTTTACAGAGTTAGCATATTGCCCCCAACAATCTGGGTCCTCATTTTACCCACCCCGGAAGGATGGAAGGCTGAGTCAACCTTGAGATTTGATCTGCCAAACTGCTAGCAGCCAGTGACCAGCAGAAGTAGCCTGCAGTACTGCACTCTAACCACTGCGCCACCGTGGCTCATTGTAGCTTCTCCAGTAAATAAGAGGCTACATTGAAATTGCCTCTTACTTTCATAAGATTGAGAAGGACCTGAGGACTTGAGAGAGAAAAATGAAGATAACAGAACAAAGTAGACGTTAGAACTTTATGTATGATATTTAAAGTCTTCTGAGAGGATGAAGAAAAAAAATACATTGGTTTGTTTGATTATAATTAAATAATGGTTGCTATTTCTGATGTATGCTATTAGCCTTGATATAAAAATAAGGGCTTATTATTTAGCCAATATTAAATCTTTTAAAATTTTTGTAATAATTAATTGTTAATTGAGGTTAGATTTTAATTGTTAAATAGAAAGTGGAACTATATGTTGTTAGGTATTTTGTTAACTTTTACTAGATTTTTGTCGAGGCATGCTGAAGAGTTAGAGATGACTTTGCAGAAAAAAGGATGAAATATGGAATGAAGATGTATTTAGTTATATTTAGGAGATAGTGATATGTTGTTAATGTTAAATATAGTTGCAGAAAGAAAGGAGAAGTTTCTTCTTATATTGCTTTTTCTTCTTTTTGGAAAGGACTTGTACCCTCTTTTTGTATAGGTAGTCCTCAACTTACTACCACAATTGAGCCCAAAATTTGTGTTGTTAAGTGAGACATTTGTTAAGTGAGTTTTGCCCCATTTTACAACCTTTTTTGCCACATTTGTTAAGTGAATCACTGATGTTGTTAAATTAGTAACAAGATTGTTAAGTGAATCTGGTTTCACCATTTTCTCTGTTTGTCAGAAGGTTGCAAAAGGGGATAACGTGATCCCAGGCCACTGCAACCTTCATAAATATGAACCAGTTGTCAAGCATTCAAATGTAAATCACGTGATCATGGAGATGCTGCAAGGGTCGTAAGTGTGGAAAATGATCATAAGTCACTTTTTTCACTGCCATTGTAACATCACTATACAAACTGGGGTGGGTTCAGTTGAGAGAGACTGACTGGCCCAAAGTCACCCAGCTGGTTTTCATGCCTAAGGATGGATTAGAACTCACAATCTCCTGGTTTCCAGCCTAGAATGTCAGTTCCAGCGCGCTGTTGGCATGGAGCTGCCATTCTTGGGGGGAGGAATGCACAAACCTCGTTTCAGCCCAGCATCTGCTTTGTCGAGCCTCCCAGGAACTGATAGGATTGACGGGAGGGAATAGCTGGGGGATGACATCATCATGGCCAGCCGGAAATAATAAGTGGATTAACTGTTTAGATGCTGGTTGTAATACTCAAGTGAATTAACTGTTTCGATGCTGGTTGTTTCCAGCCTGGAATCTTAACTACCAGATCCATCTGTCTCTACACAAAGAATGGTATGGAACCAAGACCTTCTACCTAAGCAGTAATTAAAAACATGTTCCCATGTGAATACGGACTTCAAAACAGGAAACTCACATATCATTTAGGGAAAGAGAGCCTCCATTTTGAGGAACAACACAGTGAAAATGTAGCAGTGGAACATAGCAATAGTAAAGAGAAAGGAATCTGGAAAGCCAACCTGTATGCAACGATAAATAGTAGTTAAAAGGGGAACACAGGAGGAAAATAGGAAGGCTTTGATTACTGGAAAGGCTAACCTCAGTTTCTTAGAAGGAATTGCCACAATGTCCTACCTGTCAATGACTACTTCAGCTTCAACCACAACAATACATGAGCAAATAATAAATGAAAATTCAAGGTAAACTGCTCCAAACTCGATTGCAGAAAATATGACTTCAGTAACAGAGTGGTCAATGCCTGGAATGCACTACCTGACTCTGTAGTTTCTTTCCCAAACCCCCAAAACTTTAACCTTAAACTGTCTACTGTTGACCTCACCCCATTCCTAAGAGGTCTGTAAGGGGCGTGCATAAGTGCACCAGCGTGCCTACTGTCCTTGTCCTAATATTCCTTTTTACTTACTCTTTTCATGTATTCAAATTATGTTTATACTTTTACCTGTTACCTTATATATGCTTGACAAAATAAATAAATAAATAAATAAAATAAAAACAAACACACAACTTAAAGAATGTCATAGGGAAAGATCATAAACACATCTCAAAAGGAATTTGGTACATTGTCCCAAAAAACACCAGTAATGCTTCAATCATTTCATATCCTTTGTTGAGACTATATATTTTCATGGCTGAACACTATGGCATATTTTAGCTTTGAAATCTTGGCCATATTTCCTGTCTAAACAATTATCTCCAAGACAGCCTATATCAAAACCACTCTGAACAATTGATTTAATATACACCACTGATGCATTCAGTTTGGCAAATGAGCCCTTCATATTTTCAGTTAGTCACATTGTCTTTCACGTGATTATTATTACTGTGGGGGGAAAAATTGGCAATACCTAAAAGACCCCAAACACCACAAATCAATAACTTTTACTGCTATTGTTAAATCTTGTCTTCAGTTTTTCCATGGATGACAGGAGAAGGTAAATGGGAAAACAGCTCAAGAGAGTTCTTAAAAAAGGAGATACTAAAAGCAGAACTGAAAACAGTTCCAATTAGGGTGGATAGGAATGGAAGACAGCAGAAGAAGGCACTGTAACTATCCAGAAAGTTTATGGTCATGTCCCAAAGGAAAAGGACGCACACAGGTATCTTAGAACTGTACAGTTGATATCAGGCAAGTGGAAGCTCAGACTAAGATGAGGTTAACAAAGGATGCAAAGACAATAAGGGAGAATAAAAAGAGGAGCTTCTTCAGACACAGTCAAAATACAGATAGTCCTCAATTTACCACCACAACTGAGCCCAAAACCTCTATTGCTAAGCCAACTTAGCAATAAGTTAAGTACTTAAGACAGCTAAGTGAGCTTTGCCCCATTTTATGACCTTTCTTGCCTCAGTTGTTAAGTGAATCATTGTTTGTTGTTAAGTGAATCTGGTTTTTCTATTGACTTTGCTTCTCAGAAGGTCACAAAAGGCAATCACATAATTCAGGGACACTGCACAAATACATGTCAATTATCAAACATCTGAATTTTGATAATGTGACCATGGGAATGTGTGAAAAACAATCATAAATGACTTCCTCCCCCCCATGTCATTGTAACTTCAAATGGCCACTAAACAAATGGTTGTTAAGTCAAGGTAAAAAGAAAAGTGAATCTGTAATACCAGCTGCTGCATAAAGATAGCAAATAACAAAGAATCTATCTTGGTTATGTCTTCTGAATTAAAAAAAAAAGTGTTATGTCAGGAAATTGTAAAGATCAGAGAGAAGGAGCAAAATTGAAGCTTGAAATTGTTAACAGAATAGCTCTTTACTTCAAATGAGTTCCAGTCTCCAAGACCAGATGATCTGCAACCTAGGGAACTGAAAAAAACTAGCTAATAAAGGCTGAAACCTATATATTAGCTTTGAAAAATCATTGAAAGATTGGGACAGTTGAACGAGAAGAAGTATGATCCTTTCATTCAAAAACAGAAAAAGACCCAGTCAGCAAACTACAGCAATGTAGATATTGCTACTTGGGAAAGTTCTGAAACAGATCATAATGAGTTTGATTAGTAAGCACTTTTATTATGTACTGTAGTAATAATGAGAAATCAATTTGTTAAAAACAAATTTGCTTAATGAACTACAGTACAACTTGGTTTACTTTGGGTAACTACTAAAGGGTTTAAATCCTGATTTAATGTATCATGATTCCAAGCAAAGCATTTGACAAAATTTGACAAAATTTTCTAGAAATTATTAATTAATATCTAATTAAGAAGCTACTCTAATACCAATTGCATAGCTGTATAATTGGCTCAAAAATCATATTCATATAGTTCACCAGCAATTGCCCATGAAGTTGAAAAACAATATCAAATTGTACTACAAGGTACATTCCTGGATCCTCTTATCTACTCTTATCTACTCTTATCTACTCTTCAGTATTTCTATTAACAACTTGGATAAAGAGGTGGAAAGACTACTTGTCCAAGATTTAGTTCATGACCTGTTGGCCTTCAAAAGTATAGGATGGATAATGCAGTTAAGATACAATAAAGCAAACTCCAATACAATGTTAGAAAAAATTTCTAAGGAGAAGAACAATTCAGCAGTGAATCCAGTCTCTCACAGAAATAATAGACTCTTCTTCACTGAATGCTAGGAGGAACCTATTCAGACATCTATAAACTGAGATCTGTATACAGACATGTAGGTCTGCTTAGTTGACTTTTTTCATAGCCCTGGCAAAAACCAGAAAAGCAGGAAATAGGCTTCAGTCAGAGGTGGGATTCACTTACCTTCCCTACTGGTTTGCAAATGTGAGCGCACACTCCACTGCGCATGCACACGGCCTTCTGCGTCTTCTGTGCATGTGCAGTGCTCACGCATTATGTCCGGGCAGGTGGGTGGAGCCTCCCGCAGTCGCCACTATTGGTTTGCCCAAACCGGACAGAACTGGCTTCAGTGAGTTTCATCTATGAACTGGAGAAAAAAAAAATCTGCAAACCAGTTCAACTTAATATTATCATGCTCCTATTAATACAAAGTAAAATATTAGTGCTTTCTTAGATGAGATCAGATCTTTTTCTGATTAAAAAAAATGAAGTCTCCTGCAAGTGATTCATAAAGACAAGACGGATGGAAGGATGGAAGGATGGAAGGACGGAAGGAAGGAAGGAAGGAAGGAAGGAAGGAAGGAAGGAAGGAAGGAAGGAAGGAAGGAAGGAAGGAAAATCTGCAGAAATCCAGTGACAACATGGAAGAAGGCTCTAGGGCAGTAAACCAAGCTTTTAGAAATTAGAAGAATATATGTACCTGCAATTTATAATCCAGTATTAGATTTTTACAAACTCTGCTTGAGGAAGCTAGGAAATGAACTTTTAAATGGAAAGCAAATGGAAAGTCAGACACTGAGAGATGGCAGCTGCTTTTCTGTGCCTTAAGGACATCAAATGAATGAAACTTCAGTGACTAGAAGTATGAAAAAGATCTTGATGATTTGTACCTGCATGTGATACCTGATTCAAGAGCATTGTATAATCAAACAGATGAACATAAAACAATACCAAAATACCCCTAATGTTATTTACAGTATACACAGTCATATCTTAAAACTTTCTTCCGATAAGTAAATGAAACAGATAAGATGTAAGTGAAATGTGGGGCACATTTATTTATTTATTTATTTATTTTTTAAATTTTTATACCGCCCCCTCTCCCGAAGGACTCGGGGTGGTAAACAGCTAAAATTAAAAACACACAATACAAATATTAAAATACTTTAAAACGAAATTAAATCTTTGGCTTCCCCAATTTAAAACCCCTTACCCATAAAATTCCCTTATTAAAAGATTTTTAACCCAGCCCAGCTTGCTGAAATAAAAAAGTCTTCAGGGCCCGGCGGAAGGTACAGAGGTCCGGGATCAGTCGTATCCCTGGGGGTAGCTCATTCCAGAGGGCGGGTGCCCCCACAGAGAAGGCTCTTCCCCGGGGGGTCGCCAGCCGACATTGCCTGACAGATGGCACCCTGAGGAGGCCCTCTCTGTGGGAGCATATTGGCCGATGGGAGGTTATCGGAGGCAGAAGGTGGTCTCGTAAATAACTGGGCCCTAAGCCATGGAGCGCTTTGAAGATGAGAACCAATACCTTGAAGCGCACCCGGAAGACCACTGGAAGCCAATGCAGCTCACGCAGGAGAGGTGTCATGTGGGAGCGCCATGTCGCCCCATAAGTACCCGTGCAGCTGCATTCTGCACCAGTTGGAGCCTCCGAGTGCTCTTCAAGGGGAGTCCCATGTAGAGAGCGTTGCAGTAGTCCAGGCGGGAAGTAATGAGGGCATGAGTGACCGTGCATAGGGAGTCCCGATCCAGAAAGGGGCGCAACTGGCATATCAGGCGAACCTGATAGAAAGCCCCCCTGGCCACGGCCGTCATATGCTCTTCTAAAGACAGCTGTGCATCCAGGAGGACACCCAAGTTACGCGCCCTCTCCGTAGGGGCCAATGTCTCACCCCCAATAGTCAGCAATGGCACCAGCTGACTATATCGGGACGCTGGCAGCCACAGCCACTCAGTCTTGGAGGGGTTGAGTCGGAGCCTGTTCCTCCCCATCCAGACCCGCACGGCCTCCAGGCACCAGGACATCACTTCAAGGGCATCGTTGGGGTGGTCTGGGGTGGAGATGTACAGCTGGGTGTCATCAGCATACAGATGGCACTGCACCCCAAAACCACGGATGATCTCGCGGTTTCACATAAACGTTGAACAGGAGAGGCGAGAGGACCGACCCTTGTGGCACCCCACAAACCAGGTGCCTTGAATCGACCTGCCCTCCAGCCAACACGGACTGCGACCGGTCAGAGAGATAGGAGGAGAACCACCATAAGACAGTGCCTCCCACTCTCAGTCCCTCCAACCGGCGCAGCATGATACCATGGTCGATGGTATCACAAGCCGCTGAGAGGTCTAATAGGACCAGAACAGAGGAGCAACCTCTGCCCCAAGCCCTCCAGAGATCATCTACCAACACGACCAATGCCATTTCCATGCTGTACCCGGGCCTGAAGCCGGACTGGAACAGATCTAGATAGACGGTTTCATCCAGGTACTGCGGGAGCTGTCGCGCAACCACACTCTCAACAACCTTCGCCAAGAAGCGAAGATTGGAAACTGGACGATAGTTTGCCAAAACAGTTGGGTCCAGAGAGGGCTTCTTGAGGAGGGGCCTCACCACCGCCTCTTTCAAGGCGGGAGGCAAGAAACCCTCACTCAAGGAAGCATTTATAATCCTCTGGAGCCAGCCACATTGTACCCACCCCAGTGATGCTACTGCTGTAATGAAAGATCCTAAATCTATTCTGTATCAGACTGAGTTTGAGATCTCTGCATTGTTTGCATTTCGAAATAAATACCTGTCTGAATCTGATAACTGATCAAAGGGTATAATGCACAAGATCTCTTTCATGCAATATTCAGAAGCAGAGAGAATTTCAGTTTGAAACACAATAAACATTGTCAGAAAATTTAGTATAGCTAAAGGAATGATGATCTCATATAGCACAGTTACAAGACTTCTTCTATGAAGTCTCAGTATGATAAATCAGCCAAATGTTAGTTCATAGAATTATTAAATAAAACTGCTTAAGGGAAGGGGGGGGGGTCAATCTATTTTCCAAAGCACTTGAAGGCCAGGCAAGAAACAATGGATGGAAACTGATCAAGGAGAGATTCAACCTAGAAATAAGGAGAAATGTTCTGACAGTGAAAACAATCAACCAATGGAACAGCTTGCCTTCAGAAGTTGTGGGGGCCCCATCACTGGAGGCTTTCAAGAAGAGACTGGATAGTCATTTGTCAGAAATAGGGTCTCCTGCTTGAGCAGGGGGTTGATCTCCAAGGTCCCTTCCAACTCTGTCATTCTGTTTCTGTTTCAATGGGTGGAGAAGGGGTTTCAGGTGGCTGGGAGATTTATCCATTTCCTTTAACTCTTAAATGCCCCATTCATTCATAGCAGCATCTGGCTTATAGCATAGAGCTGTGACGGCAAACCTATGGCATGCTTGCCACAGGTGGCACACAGCGCCCTCTCTGTGGTTATGCAAGCCATTGCCCCAGTTCAGCTTGCCTCCCACCAGCCAGCTAGTCATCAGGTCTCTGTTGCACATGCGCAGGGAACGGGACACATGTGGGGGGGGCATGCACATGCACATGCACGGTGGGGTGGGGTGTGTGCAGGGGGCTGTGTGCACATGTGTGTACTGGGGCGCATGTGGGAGGGGGCTAGGGATGCATGGGGGTGGGGCTTATGACTTATGACCACAATTGAACACAAAATGTCTGTTGCTAAGTGAGTCAGTTCTTAAGTGAATTTCCCCTCATTTTACAACCTTTCCTGCCACAGTCATTAAGTGAATCTAGCTTCCCCATTGACTTTGCTTGTCAGAAGGCCACAGAAGCTGATCACATGACCCCTGCGGGACACTGCAACCATCATAAATATGAGTCAGTTGCCAAGCGTCTGAATTTTGATCATATGACCATGGGGATTCTGCAAATGTATGTGAAAATCAGTCATAAGTCATTTTTTTCAGGGCTGTTGTAACTCTGAATAGTCACTAAGTAAACTGTTGTATGTTGAGGACTACCTGTATGCAACCCAGATAAAACAAACAATGAAAAATATGACAAACCAGGCAAAGAGCAGCATACAAAAATTCTACAAGAGGCTTCAACCACGGTAGCCCAAAACCTGTGAGAAAAGCCAGGCATTTAAAGCCTATGGAATGTCATCAATGTGGAAGCCATTAGAGAGAACTTCATTTCAGAGAGCAGAAGCTATGACAGAGATCCATGGTCCAACAAATGGCATTGTTTGACTGAAAGAACCCAGAATATGCCAACTCTTTTGGATTGATTAACTATATATCATGAGATATAGGCCCTAGGAGTAATCATATTCCATATTTATTGTACCATGGTATGCTATATGCCTATAAAGGTGAAGATTCCCCTCACACATATGTGCTAGTCATTCCCAACTCTAGGGGGCAGTGCTCATCTCCTTTTAAAGCTGAAGAGCCAGTGCTGTCCAAAGATGTCTCTGTGGTCATGTGGCCAGCATGACTAAACACCAAAGGCGCATGGAACACTGTTACCTTCCCACCAAGTCGGTCCCTATTTTTCTACTTGCATTTTTTACATGCTTTCGAACTGCTAGGTTGGCAGAAGCTGGGACAAGTAATGGGAGATCACCCCGTTACTCGGCACTAGGGATTCGAACCACTGAACTGCTGACCTTTCGATCGACAAGCTCAGTGTCTTAGCCACTGAGCCACCACATCCCTTTACATACTGTATTATATAATGAAATAAAATCAGGTTTGTTTTTGACTTGGCCTCACCTATGATATTATATAGTTACTTCCCTTGGCATGCACTCCTTCCAAGTGTAGTCCTCAACTCAAATAAAATAAAGGAAAAAAATACACTGTTCTAAATGATATGGTATTTTTTTCTATATAAAAAAGAAAAGGATGAGAAATCTGAAATAAATTGTAATCAAATCTGATGTGACATGAGGGCCAGTTTGATCTACTGGTTAAGGCAGGGGTGTCAAACTCGATCCCATCGTGGGCCGTCTCTGGAATTTGTTTGCCCTGGCAGAGGTGGGGGGCATGGCCTGGTCATTGAGCTGACTGGGTGGGCAGCACAGGCCAGTCCCTCGTTTCTCCAAGATGGTTCTGTGGGACAACTCTGGACCTATTGTGGGATGGATCCGGTCCATGGGCTGCATGTTTGACATCCCTGGGTTAAGGCATCAGATTAGAAACTAGGAGACTATAAAGTCTAGTCCTGCCTTAGGCATGAAAGTCAGCTGATTGACTTCGGGCCATTCCCTCTCTCTCACTCCAACTAACCTTACAGGGTTTTTATTATAGGGAAAATAGGAAGAAGAAGGATTATTAGATATGCTTGCCACCTTGAGTCATTTAATAAGAATAATAAAGGCCATATAAAACAATATTAAAATAATAACCTTGCTTTATTTAATCTACCTGTTACCTATGTAAGTTAGACCAGGTGAGAACTATCCATTTCCATTCTGTCTGGCAACTGAATGAGGCTAATTGGGAATATTTTTCCCCATTCTCACTATAGTAAGCTCTATCCAATTATTCCAATTAAAATCTAATGCAAACTGACAGTGAACAGGAAAATCAAAGGAACTGCATTTGTGCCATTAAGTTCCACTCTGTATTTTATATGCTACGATACAAATTACATAGCTCATGCCATAATGGCTGTAAATGACCATAGTGCAGCTAATTTTTACAGCTTCTTACTCCATGTGGCTTGCATTTTGAGTTAATTTCAAGCTACTATTCCACAATGAGACAGACAAGGAAAAGCAATTAGAGAGCAAGCAGCCTAAATGAATGGCATAAATTGCATAAAATAACGTGTGAAGAACTCAATGCAGTTGGAGATATTTATTTCTTGACTTCATGCCAGCAAGGTACAAACACGAAAGTATGTCATTTCATGTTGTTGTGAAATGTGCAGAACCTGACTTTCTAAAAGCAAAAGTCAGTTGTATTTCTTCATTTCATCTGCTCCTGCCCGAGAAGGTTAACCACAAACCATTTCTAAATAAAATGATATCTTAAAATGAAAATATTTCTGAGCAGACTTTGGAACATTTCATAAATGTATTCTGTCGCTGTCTTCTTCTTCTTCTTCTTCTTCTTCTTCTTCTTCTTCTTCTTCTTCTTCTTCTTCTTCTTCTTCTTCTTCTTCTTCTTCTTCTTCTTCTTCTTCTTCTTCTTCTCCTCCTCCTCCTCCTCCTCCTCCTCCTCCTCCTTCTCCTTCTTCATCACCACCATCATTTAATCATTAGTACTAGCAAAATGCTTCAAATAAATCTCTTGTTTTTCATTTCAGAGGATTCTAGGTGACAGTAGCAGGGCAGAGATTTGTTGTGCTCAGGGTGCAGCTTATTGTATACACCGGTGCTGCGTGTGAAAAAAAAAGTGATCAGCATATCATTTATGATTTATGGACAAAATGAAGCTAATGGAAAATATTCCACAGCATGTATACATAAATGCCTTTCATTAGATTGTAGAAAAGGCCATTGGTGTTTGCAGAGCAGATTGGCCTCCTCTGAACATTTTACTACATTACCTTTTCCAGTGGAAGAAGCAAAGACAGTGCAATGTTTTAGATGTGTGGATGGAATAGCGGAATGCAGTAACAAAGTGGAGGGAACAGAGGGAGGTACAGGTTGTCTTCGAATTTTGAATGTAATGGAGCCTGCCCACTAAGATACCTCATGCTTCCCACCCCCTGCTATGCTGCACTCACTTACCTTGCAAAGATCTGTCTCCTCTCTGCCTCAGTTTCTTTCGCTTTGAAGGAGAGAAGAGAAGGGAAGGGAAGGGAAGGGAAGGGAAGGGAAGGGAAGGGAAGGGAAGGGAAGGGAAGGGAAGGGAAGGGAAGGGAAGAGAAGAGAAGAGAAGAGAAGAGAAGAGAAGAGAAGAGAAGAGAAGAGAAGAGAAGAGAAGAGAAGAGAAGAGAAGAGAAGAGAAGAGAAGAGAAGAGAAGAGACTACCAATTATCTTGAGCTTACAGGAATCAGATGAAGGGATCAGGAGTAGGCAGGTTAGGGGATTAGAAGGTGTTACAGATGTGAGCCAAGGAACTGATCCAACTGATTGATTAGTAACAAAACTAAATATTGATCAAAATCTGATTGCCACAAGAAACTTTCCTAGGAAATGCATCTTCATGACTGACAGATTGTGCTGCCTGAAAGATGGAGCCAAAGTAGAGGAATAAATTATTCTTACAGACCAGGGGAGGTCACAGATTTAGAACAGATGCATTTGGCTAAAATATCAATTTTTCCCTGTTCACTATTAAATTTAAACTTGCAGTATGAATCTATCTATCTATCTATCCATCCATCCGTCTATACATATACATATACATATACATATACATATACATATACATATACATATACATATACATATACATATACATATACATACACATACACATACACACACACACACACACACACACACACACACACACACACACACATACACATACACATACACATACATATACATATACATATACATATACATATACATATACATATACATATACAATATATAGAGGACACGATGGCTCAGTGGCTTAAACCGCGACCCTTTATGGCCATATACTGTACAGTAAATCCATGGCCCACTTTTTTATTGCATTAGTGGTTCTTTGAACCAGCCTTGGAGAATTTATGATTGATTAAATGGGAGAATTAGCTAGTAGGAATTTAACATATTTTTTCCTTTCTTATACAGTAAACACAAGGTGCTAAAATAACTAACTATATTCTTAATTCCTAGCTCCATAGATTCTTATTTATGTTTGCCAATTAAAATATTTACCTCTGATAAATTAAACACATTTTTTGTCAATTCATTTGACAACTGCTCAGAGGATGTCAGTCGATTGCATGGGAAGAAACAGAACTATCTTCCCCAGAACAGGGACAATGCTATTCCTCAATTATTTTTTTCTTTTCCTCATTTTGATAGCGTATCTTTCCCTCTTGATCTAATAATTGGCTTATCAATTTCCCTTCTTTTTCTTTCTTCATTTTATATGCTAGCCATCTTCCTGGTTTTTTTTGCATTTTCAAAAAAGTTTTGCTTTGATGATTTTATTTTCCTTGCCAGGTCTTCATTTTCTATTAAATTCAATTTATCTTTTTTCAAGTCTATTAAATTTTTGATCTTTTTGTCTTGTGGATTTTTTTGCAATTCTTTCTCCAACTTCTTATATTGCTCCTCCAATTGTTTTTTGAGCTTGTCTATTCTGTTTAGTCCTTTTTCCTGCATATGTCATTGCCAAACCCCTTATATATGCTTTGCTAGTATCCCATACATTTTGCATTGATGTATTTTCTTTTCTATTTTCTTTAAAAAAAAAAGTCAATTCTTTTTCCATATATTGTATAAAGACTTTCTCATTTAATAAACTTTGATTTAATGTCCATCTCATTCTTTTTCTTTATCCTTTCCATATCATCATTGGATTGTGATCTGCCCATGTATTTGCTTCTATATCAATCTTATCTATCTTAGATATTAAATCTGTTGACATCCACATCATATCTATTCTTGACCATAACATATGCCTATTTGAATAAAATGTATATTGTTTTTCCTTTAAGTTTCTTTTTCTCCAAGCATCCTGCAGGCTTATTTCATCTATCATTATGTGGAATGTTTTCAGAAGTGTCTTTCTTGGTTTTTTTATTCACTTTTGTAGATTTATAGTCTAGCTCGTTATCAACAATTGCATTAAAATCTCCAATTATGCAAATTTCTTCATATTCTAGTATTTTCCTATGTAATTTTGCATAAAACTCTTCTTGATTTTCATTTGGAGCATATATACCCACAAGTAATACTTTTTTGTAGTTCGTTACAATTTCTATTCTTCCTTCCTCATCCTCAAATATTTGTTTGGATTGGATTGTCCATTTAATGTAAAATACTACTCCTCTTTTACTTTGACAGGCCAATGTTGTATACGGTGTCCCCAGTTTTGTTCGCTCCAAAAGCTTTTTATGTTGTTTTCTGATATAAACTTCTTGTGGACATATAATTTCTAATTTTAACTTCTCTAATTTATTAAATGTTTTTCTTCTTTTTATTGCCAAATTCAGTCCATTTATATTCAAATATATTATAATTTCTTCTTCCATTTCTTATTTATTTATTTGCTTTTTCGATCTAGTCATTTTTATCTCCCTTTGTTCTTTAACTTCTTTCGCCCTTGCTCCTTCTCTCAATGCTCTCTCTTCTTGTTTTGGCTGCTCCTTCTTCTCCTTCTTTCATTCATCCCCACTTTCATCTCTCAATCTTTCCTCCTCTTGGACTTCTATATGTTATTTATAAAATAACTCTGCTTTCTCTTTTTTATTGAAAGCTTGCAGTGCTGGTCACATAGCCAAGCTTTATAGAATAAAGCTATGAATCTATGTCATCTGTAATAGGGTTCACTAGGAGGAGAAGATGACCAGGAGATGAGAGGCAGCAGGGAGAAGGTGGGCCTGCTTAATTCCTTTTTTGCATATATCTTTACACCAAAGGAAGAAAACAATCCAACCTGTCAAAAGCAGCACTCTGGGAGGCAGAAGAGGAATACAGATCAAAATAGATAAGAAATTGATTACAAAACATCTAATTCTTCTAAATGAGATCAAGTCTCCTGGACCAGATGGTTTATACCACAAAATAGTGAAGGAGCTGCCACTGAATGAAACCTTTGAGAGCTCTAGGAACATGGGAAAGGCTTCAGGATTGTTCCAATCCTTAAAAACAGGGGGAGAGTGGATCCAGGAAACTTCAGACCAATAGCTTGACATCAATACCTGGGAAAATCCTGGAAAAGCAGTGGGTTTGTAAGGACTTAGACATGAGCAAGGTGATTTCTAGAAGTTAGCAAGGATTTGTGAGGAATAGGTCATGCCAAACAAATTGTATTGCCTTCTTTATTAAAGTGATTAAATTATTGGTCCAAGGAAATGGTGTAGATATCATACACTCAAATTTCAGTAAGGCATTTGATAACATAGATCACAGCCTATTCTTGGTAAGATAGAAAAATGTGACAATACCCCTACTGGTACTATGGACTTGCAGTTGGCTGACCAAGTGCACTCATACTGGTACTATGGCTTTGAGTTGGCTGACCAATTGCACTCAGTTTGTGGCCCTTCATGGAACTACATCTATGTAGAGGGAGGTATGCAGAGGGTTCCTCAAGGTTCTGTCTTGGCCCCAGTGCTCTTCAAACTGGTCTTGACCTAGACCATAAATGACCTAGATGAGGGATGCTCATCAAATTTGTGGATGACACCAAGCTGGGGTGGGGGATACTTTGGAAGATAGACTCAAGATTCAGAAGGATGTTGACAGACTTGAGCATTGGGCTCTATTCAACAAGATGCAGTTCAACGGTGAGAAAAAGTAAGGTCCTTTGCTTAGGTAGGAAAAAAGTATAGGATTGGCATACCCAGCTCAACAATAGTGCTCAAGACAGAGATCTAGGTTCCTATTAGGTCACTGCTTAAGTATGAGGTCAGCAGTGTGCTGTAGCTGCTAAAAAAGTGAATACGGTCCTGGGCTTCATCAACAGAAAGAAAGTATCAAGGTCAAGATCAAGGGAAGTAATAGTACTACTTTATACTGCATTGTTGAAGCTACATTTAGAATACTTCATCCGGTTCTGGTCTCCACAATACAAAGAAAGATTCTGAAGCTCTAGAAAGAGTGCAGAGAAGAACAACAAAGATTATAAGAAGTCTGAAGGTTAAATTCTATAAAGAATGGCTAAAGGAAGTAGGTATATTTAGCTTAACAGAGGGATGGGAGGAGGGAAGAGGGTGTCAATTTATTCTTCTGACAATAAATTATAGCATCTGAGAATAGGGCAAAAAGCAGTGGATGGAAGTTCATCAGAGAGAGATGCAACTGGAAATAAGGAGGAATTTTCTGATAGTGAGAACTATTAAGCAGTGCAGTAGCTTGCCTCCCAGAGTTGTTTCCAAGAAAAAGTAGGCTAAACATTTGCCCAAAATGGTAGGAAGACTCCTGCCTTGGACAGAGGGTTGTGCTAGAAGACTTCCAAGATCCCTTCCAACTTTATGACTCTGTGTCCCTATAATCCTAACCTCTTCCCTGCAGGAAGGGAAGCAACAATTATTACTATTTTCTTCCCTTTATTGGTTTCTGTGGCTTAATGTCCATAGCATTGTCTCTTGAACACTTTTTAAATGTCTCTTTGCTTGCCTTCATCACTGTTGTTTGTTGCATTCCCCATTACATTATTATATTATTCACGGGGAAAAAAAAACAGTTGAGCCTTGTAAAGATGCCTTAAGCTCTAGGACCAAGAACAGTGGAAATGAAAATACATCCTGGCTTCCATTTTGTATAGGAACTATAGAAAAGTAACTTGGTTGTAGAACACCTAAGTTGTAGAACATCTAAGGGAGATAATCCTGCATGAAATGATTGTCTATGAGGAGAAAGAAACATACCTTGACACTGCTGTGATGAAATATTAACTACTTGTTAGCAATGAATATCATTTAAAGTGAGGATTTTAAGTAATTTCTCCTTCCCAAACTTTCTTCTTGTTTAATCATTTTAAAAAAAAAATGCTGCATCCTTCTATCCTATTTATTCTTCTTTGATCAAGCTTATTTACATCCTTTTTCAGCAGGTTCTAGAATTAGTGGAATTAGTAATGTTGTGTCATTCCATAATATTATCAGATTAGTCTGATCCAAAATTACTTTTCAACACACACCTCTGGATACGCAACCATGTTCATAGAGATAAATTCTCAGTATGTGTTTGTCAAATGAAATGGAACTATATCGCAATGAATGCTCCATGCTATTATTGGGAATGCGTATGTCATCAAAAAATCACTCCATACATCTTTTCCCCCCAGTGTATTGTTAAAAAATAAATTGTCAAAAAATCTAAGCTGTGTAGATGTGGGGTATATGTTTCAAACACACACACACACACACACACACACACACACACACAAACACACTCAGTTGTATATTTTAATTGAAGTGTTTTTAGTCAGCCGCTCAACTTAAGTATACTCAGGTTGTTGCTAGCTTGAAGCAAAGAAGAGAATAAAACTGCCATTGGATAGAATGTATGGCAAGATTGGTTGGTTTGTAATTACCGGACATACTTTCCCTGTGGAATTCTGTTTTGTTTTAAAGAATCCCTGGAACACATTGCTTATGCTAGACAAGTTAGTTGCTCATTTTTGTTTTGTATTGTTCCGTGCACCTAAATGCAAGGATCAGATCCTCTTCAACTAATGCTGAACTTTGGAATTTCTCCCCGCAGTGAGTTCTAATTATTCTGTGCTAATTAAGCAACTGAGTCCTGCTGTGAAAAATTCTCCTTTCAGAAGCAGGCGAGCAAAGGTGGAGGCATAAATTTTCTAGCATATGCATAAAAGTGTCAGTTTTATATTTCCTGTACTAATTTCATGTCCTAATATTCAGTAAACGGATTAATATGAATCTTAATGCCATATAGATGCCCCATGAAACAATCAGTCCTACTCTCTCTGCTCTCCCATAAAAGATTAGACGATGTATCTGGTCTTTCTGGAGCTGCCTGAGTCGAAAGATACAGCTAATGCAAAAATGCTGATGTGTGTAGGTACAAGAAACATATTGGGGTAATTTTCCTGCAATTACATTAGCTGCTAATCTGCTTCAATGGTAAATCCTTACAGCAGTTATGTCTAACAGTCTTACACCAGCCTTTAGCCAAATAAACCAAATAATGGGATCAATCAGTTAATCCGACTCTATCATAATTTCCTCTTGATTGTTCAGAGACTAATTCTAATAAATTTATTCCAAAACAATGATGAAGGGAGAGATCTCCGCCCCCACTGTCACCTCACTAGGTAGATCAGGAAATCACAAGAAAGTAAACCTACTTTTGTTAAGATTGGCTCTAATATCAAAAGCTTGTGAGTCTGTGCTGTATCACTTCCCCCTTGTTATACTTCTGGGGATTAAGGAGGTGTGTCTGAGTTTCTTTCAATAGTATACAATATATATATGTTGAGCAATTAAAACATATTTCACACTTTGGTAGCAGAGCTTGGTTATCTTTGTTATGGTCAGTTTCTTTATTTTTTATATTGTCCAGGCTCCAGAAAGGTCTGTGACCTTTATCTTAAATGAACTGAACATTTTTTTCTGAGAAAATATTTTTTTCCTCATCATTCCTTAGGCAAAATGAAAAAAGAAAAAGAAAAAAAAAACCAATTTCAGAGGTTATTGTGTAGGTTTGTGAGATAACCTTGAAAATGGTATATAAGAAAGTTAAGACAAAATAAAACAAAGAGGCAACTCCCTGAATTCAGTCCTGGAAAAGAGAAGGCATGAGAAAGAAACCCAAAATACCATTCCCACAGTGGTGGGTTTCACTTATCTTTGCTACCAGTTCGCTCGTGTGCGTGCCATATGCACTCTGCGCATATGCAGAGTGTATTTGATGACATCCCGCCGGGGGAAAGAGCTTCCAGCCACCACTACTACTGGTTCACTCAAACCGGGGCAAACCGGTAGCAACCCACCACTGCACCCCCACTATTGGGCTTTCAAGATTTTATTACTATTCCCTAGAACCATGGAGTTCAAAAGAAAGCTTCAGTTGGGAAGGAGGAAAAGGCCTGCTACTGTTGATAGTAAGCTCCCGAATCTCCCGAATAATAAGACTCTGATTCTAAAATATCTCAAATATTCCTCAAAGTTCCATCTTCTGCTGCCCCATTCACTTACACTCACATGTCAGTGTGGTTTATGGAGGGTTTTATTTGTCTTCCCCCAGCAGTTCTCTTCACCTGGCTTTATAAGTGTCCTAACTGAAGCCAGCCATGAGCAAGTCCAGATTAATTCCCCAGGCAATGGCCAATTACACAAATAGCCATAACATGGTCCATAACACAAATAGCAAGCTGCGCCAGACAAAACGTAAAGTACATCCATGTTAGCTCATGGGTTATAGTAATTTAGAGTCTCAGGAAAGACAAATGAGCACACAGCCATGACTCACACACATTGCTTCCAGCAACACCTCTCTCTGCCTGCCGTGCTAAATAGCTCCCGGTGAAGCCCATCAAGAGTAGTAGGGCCTTTCCCCCATCAATCTGGCAGATCTCCACTTCTCTGCCCTGCATGCTCTGAGATCCCCTACAGCAGGCAGTTCTTCCCCCCCTTCTTCATTGGCCTGCAAGCTGTCCCCAGCCGAAGCTTGTTCTGCTGGCAGTTCAGGGTCTGTAATTCCTGACATGCCGGGAATGATCTCATTCCCCCTCGAGCCAGCCTCTGAGGAAGTGTCGGAATAGTTGCCCAAAGGAGACATCACATATCTATGAAGGAGATAAAGAATTAGACTGGGGCAAGCCAGGGGTGAAATCCAGCAGGTTCTGACAGGTTCTGGAGAACCAGTAACAGAAATTTTGAACCATTCGGAGAACCAGTAGTGGAAATTTTGAGTAGTTCAGAGAACTGGCAAACACCACCTCTAGCTGGCCCCAGAGTGGGGTGGGAATGGAGATTTTTCAATATCCTTTCCCCAGGAGTGGGGAGGGAATGGGGATTTTGCAGTCTCCTTCCCCTGGAGTGGGGTGGGAATGGAGATTTTGCAGTATCCTTCCCTTGCCATGCCCACCAAGCCACACCCACCAAGCTACACCACACCCACCGAGCTACACCCACAGAACCGGTAGTAAAGAAATTTGGATTTCACCACTGGGGCAAGCCATAGGCATTAAGTACAAACCAGAATGATAAAATGTAAGTTTGTGACCTCAAAACGCAAATCTCAGTATTTTTACTTGCATTGTGACATTCCATGCAAGTGTATCAATCACAGGATTGCATTGACCTCTTGTGACACGCCTTTCATCTTCTACCTTTTCTTGTCCTCACCTGCAGACCTGTGAAAGCCTTTTTTCTCTGTTCTAGGTCACTTCTGGAAGCTGAAGTTCATGTAACTGAAGGGTCCCCAGGTAGGGGAATACTGCTCTAGATTACTTTCCAAATTTGTATAGCCATTGTCAGAACATGTTCCAGGTTGTGTTAAAACATTTTTAAGCTACTGACATGCTGAGCGGCAAGGCTTGAAGAATGAAGGTGTTAAAGCCATTCTTTCTCTCCACTGTAATTGCTGTCATTTACTGGAAAGGTCATATTTGTTCCAATAACTGCTTTGCTACTTCAGTAAACATTTTGCCAATTAGCGATCATTTTGGTAGATAATTTCAAATCTTCTATCAGTGGAATATCTGGAATTAATTCAACGCAACATCCTGTGGTTCGCTGCTTTCACTAAGCCAATGTTTGTCAACTGTTGGAAAAGTGCCAATAGGGTCCATTAATCTGAAACCTGTTAGTATCAAGTGGACCCTTGTAAATACCAAGGGGATTTCTTTGGCCCACAGGATTTGAAAAATGGAAGATACGTTGTGTCTTAATAGCACGGCCATCTGGTACCTCAATTTCAGAGTTGGAAAAGTGAGGCAGCTTGGAAAGATAGCCTAGAAATGCTGGCACTAATTTGAACATATATAATTGTAGCCAGCTTTCATCAGGATTCGCAGTGCTGAGTGAATGGCAAAGAACAAGTGATTTAAGGTTAAAAGAAAAGTTCAAAGGGAGGCACATGCAAACCTAACAAAGTAAAGTTAATTTAAAGAACCAAATTTCTATTTTCTTGTTCTATAAAACCCCCCCATAATTTCCTATTAATTAAAAATATGTAGCAAATAGAGTTTATTCTGTCTCAGTCTTCTCTCTCACCTAATGGTTTTCTGTTGGAATTTCTTTTCAGTATGGACAATGTTTCAAAATCTCACAGATAGCTTTGCAATTTTCCTTTACTTTCTCCCATCCCTATTTTTTTTTTAGAAAAAGAACTTCTATATTTATTTAGATTACAATGCTTAATTTAGCAATTATTTCTACTTTCTCTTTCTTTTCATTATATGTCTGAATGAGTATAGTTACTTTAAATTTAAAAAAACTACCCCTATTTTTTGGCTATTATTAGCAAAGAGATTAGAAATAGGGTGGATGTGTTACTGTCTCACATTCTCATATTTGCTCCAAAGCGAGTTACAATCCAATTTCCACATTAACCTATTGCATTTTTAAAATCCTCATGAATTTTAGCATTTAAAGGTCAATTTGTTCTAAGCATATCTTCTCACAAAACACAGCTTCCTGTACAAACACCCTTTCAAGACTGGCATTTTTACCATATACATTTCATGAAGTATCTGCATTTTGAAACTGTATCTTAATTACGCTTAATTACCAGTTTTGCCCTGATTCAGAAAATTCAGGAAGTACAAAACTGAGTTGATAAATAAATCCCAATTTACAAATAAGATGAGATTAACTCACATTGTTCCAGATTGTTCCTTTGCGGAGACAATGTGAAAGGTCATTGTTATTTCAAGGGATTTAGTACATATTTTGATTTTCCATAAGTCTATCTGCTTAGAGATTATTTTTAGCTATGCTGCTTGATGAATAAAGGAGAAGGGGCAAGCATCGTCACATAGCTGCAGACCTGTGAAAATCTCAGACTTTTGGTTCCCATCAAGGTCAGATCTTGCTATCTCAAGACCATAGAAGCAGGGCCAGGATGTCATATGCCAGCTTTTGATTAAAAACCCTCATATTGATCTTTAATCAGAGAACTTTTGCACAGGCCCTAGCATAGGGTACTGTTAAAACTGATCACCATTGGATTATCTATGCTGTCATAATTAAGGACAGCATAGTCCTTAATTAAGGACAGCATAGTCCTGACAGTTTGTAAGAGATTTGGGTGCTATCTTGATTGACATGTAGTCTTTATGTTATGCTTTTTAGATCGGTTTGCTTGAATAAAGCTTAAAAATCTTTTTATTCGCTGAAGTGTTTGTTGTCTCTGGATTCAAAAGAACCAATTGCCTGAGCACTTGATCACTACCCTTACAAAATATCCTCAAGGATCTCTCATTAGAGATAGAACAGGATGTACCAGAATGCCATTACATAATGGATATAATCTATAAAAATTCAGATGTTTTTCATGCTGCCCAGCAGTAAAAGCAGCAGATGGGAATTCACATTCATTTACAGAACCTGAAAGCCACAATGACCTTAATTATGGAATACAATTTCCTGTCTTGATTCTGAAGCATTTTAACCATCTTCACATTTATTTATAGAACCTGAAAGCCACAATAACCTTAATTACAAAATACAGTTTTCTGTCTTGATTCTGAACCATTTTAACCATGTCATTGGACTGTCTTAAAACTTCTTGCAAAAGTATGGGAAATGGTTTTGCATTGAAGACAGACTTTTTATATATATAAACTGCTTTTCAAATTTGCACAGGTAAATTAGATGCTAGACTTCCAAAGGAAGTTTTGCTGTTATTTAGGCTTCTGAAAAGCTACAATTAATATGTATTTGAGTGACAGTTCATATGATACTAGCAAGTGCAGAGAGAATGTTAATAAATATGTGGAATATTTATCTTACATATATGAATATAAAAATTAAACAGGGACTGTTATTATATTAGATAGTAAGTCTAAATGTATTTAAGTCATGTTGTCCAGTTTATAGGACTTTGTGTGGCAACAAAAAGGTAACAGTGAGATTGTTGTTAAAGGAGATATATTTAGCCAATTATTAGCCAGTATTAAAGAGTCTGTATTCATATAAACATATTTATATAAAAATGGATTCAGGAACTCTTATATTAACCTGGTTAACTACATCCATTTCAGTCTGCATTGGGACTCTGGTTTGGTGAAGAACTAATAAGGATGTCCCTACTTTTCTTCTTCTTTGTAGCTATTATTGTTATTTGTTTGTGACTAATTTATTGCATGTTGTTGTTTTTTAACATTGCTCTTTATTTTATTTTATTTTATTTTATTTTATTTTTTAAAATTTGATTTATATGTCGCCCTTCTCTGGAGACTCAGGGCGGCTTACAATGTGTTAAGCAATAGCCTTCATACTTTTGTATATTTATACAAAGTCAGTTTATTGCCCCCATAATCTGGGTCCTCATTTTACCTACCTTAGAAAGGATGGAAGGCTGAGTCAACCTTGAGTCTGGTGAGATTTGAACTTGCAGTACTTGCAGGTGTAAGTGGATGTTAATTAGTCTGCTGAGCCACCAGAGCTCAGCAGACTAATTTTTTTTGTGAGTCACTCAGAGTAAACTGGAGTCAGTCAGCATTGAAACTGAATACATGCATGCATGAATAAATGAATGAATGGATACTGTGACTTTGTGCTGCTAGATCCAAAATTAAAGGTTACTGTATGCCTTGGTTAGTATCTGGCTGAGTTAAATCTGTTGTGCAAACGCAACTGGTAAATTAGATCTTTGAGAACCAGAAATGAAAGTCATACAAAAGACAGAATTTAATCTTAGCACCTGAGAGGCATCTGTCTGTTTATTCCCGGAGATAGCATTCCAAATTAAGTAATCCTTATTTTTATATAGGAAGGCTAGTCTTGTATCTTTACATTATCTCATCTAGGAGAAAAAAATAATCAGGTAGCAAAGTAGTGGGGTTCAATTGAAAAGAAGAGTTCCTCATAAGCATGCCAAGTATTATCCATGTGCTTATCTACAGCAGAATTGCAACAATCTGGACCACAACTAGTTGGCAGGAAAGATATAATTGTTTCAGCCTAGGTTCCATAACCATGTGTTATAAACCTGAGTACTGAAAATGTGAGATTTAATATGTTGGAAGAAATGTCTATTTGGGTTCAGTTCCAAGTGGGGAGAAAGACACTGGAAATGTGGAGACTGCTTGGAAAGATGGTTTAATGGTGGATAGGACCACATGGGTTTTTTGGGTCCTGGGCAAAAAGAGCACATGGAGTGGAGAGAGATATATATTTACACACTCTCTTGGGTCCTGCCTTAGAGTTTCCTGTACCTGTACAAGAAATGTATCCCATTGGCTGTCAGACTCCCAGGGGGTAGGGTGTCTTAGCTAACTTTGCAGGCTGTCTGTGTCCCAGGCCTGGTTGAATCTTGCTGGGTGATGATGTAATGAAGGGGCTTTGGGCAATTACTATTACGGCTTAACGGCTTTGTCCTAGTTTAAATCTTGAATGAGGGCTAATCCTATCATGTCCTGAGGTCCATGTCTTTTGTGTTGTAGATAAGCTGGCCCAGCCTTTTGTGTTGTAAATAACCAAAGTATCTGCTGGGGGCAGGGAGCTGGGGCTGAGTTTCTGTCTTAAAATTTCTATTTCTCTTTTAGGGGAAATATTCTGCCTTTTTAATATTTCCTAGAATGTTTCATTTTTCTAGCAGAGGGGTGGGTGCTAACTTCTTACAAATATAGATGCTCACAAATATTTTGGTTGCAAAAGATAGATAAGATTTTTTTTTTGCCACTGCTTCCCATGGAACGTGCCCTTTTGGCATAATTAACTGTTTGACAGCAAATACATTTGGGATGAACTGTACAAAAAGCTTTATACTGAACCACCTCTAATGAGCAAATCCTTTCCTTAAATCTAACAGCTTTGATAAAAGATGTAAGCAAAAATATTTATGAACTTCTTTTACAAAGTCTTTCGGTATAACCTACTAAAGTTTGTTGCATTTCTCTAGGTTTTTTAAAAAATCAGATAACAGCTTCTGTTTTTCCTGGCTGATGTTCAGACCAATTTAAATTTGTGTCTTCCACCAAAGATTAATCAGTGCTATTGCTGTACAAGCTCCCAGACCAAGGCATATTGATTTTTGAATCCAAATATTACCTGTACCGTACTGAGATCTAAGATTTGAAAAGTGGAGGGAAAATGTCAGCCCTGCATGATATCAACACTGTTTTGACTTTGATATGTTCATTAAGGATGCAGTGGAAATTCATGATTTTTCATTCTCTAATAAAATAAAGAAACAAACATGCTTATTTTGTGACTTTTGATACCCATCCCAATTAGTGTAGATGTAGAGATCTTATGGGGACAATTACTTCCTCTTTGAGATAGAAGGAAAGCAATTTCACCAACCTTTTCAGTGAACAGTCTGGATAAACATACTGTATATGCATACATACATGCAACACAGAACTTTGATAATAAATATTGATTGATGCTCATACAGAGCCATAACTTTACTTTTTCTTTGCCGCCTTATCTTTTCCACTTTCCACAGAGGGCCTCGAGTACCCTTACAAAGGGTGATTCAGAGGTGAAATCCAGTAGGTTCTGACAGGTTCTGGAGAATGGGTAGCGGAAATTTTGAGTAGTTCAGAGAACCAGTAGCAGAAATTTAGAGTAGTTCAGATAACTGACAAATGCCACCCCTGGCTGGCCCCAGAGTGGAGTGGAAATGGGGATTTTGCAGTATCCTTCCCCAGGAGTGGGATGGGAATGGAGATTTTGCAGTATCCTTCTCCCTGGAGTGGGGTTGGAATGGAGATTTTGCAGTATCCTTCCCCTGCCATACCCACCAAGCCACACCATTCCCACCAAGCCTCACCCACAGAACTGGTAGTAAAAAAATTTGGATTTCACCACTGGGATGATTATGTTTTTTTTTCTTTCTTCTATTCAATCATGTCCAATTCTGGAGAAGTCCCTGCATTTTCTTGGCAAGTTTTTTTTTTAAATGTTTTGCCCTTGTCTTCTTCATTGGGATGAGATTCAGTGATTGGTCTAAGGTTACCCAGCTGATTTTGTGCCTAAAGTGGGACTATCAGATCTGCCATCTTCATCTTTTCACTCTGTTGGCATCCTGCCATAAAATGCTAAGGAGAGAGGAAGAGGCCAAGAATGTAGAGTAGTAAAGTAGTAAGCTTGGGAACAGGAAGACATATGGCAAGAGGGGGAGAGCAGGGGTGGGTTCTATTTACCTTTACTACAGGTTCTCAGTGGGGCTGTGCGTGCGCGCTTGCTTCACTTGCGCGTGCGCTCTTCTGCGCATGCGCATAAGTGTTTTGGTGACATCGGGGTCGGTGGGTGGGGCCTCCTGCCAATTTTACTACCAGTTCTATAGAACCAGTGAGAACCGGGGGGCAACCCACCACTTGGGGGGAGGTACCTGATGGAAATCAGAGGTGCCAGGACCGGATCAAAGCAGCCTTCAAGGACATCTGGCCTGGGAACAGAATGAGGAACTGCATTCAGTGGTGCCAACAACCAAGCCATTCCCGAAACCTCTGGCGTGCTTGCTATTGGACACTGACAGCTAGTCAAAGGGGGAGGGCCATGGGAAGGGGAAAAGTGTAACACTTGCATAGCAAATATTCAGATTTAACTTCTATTTTACTGCAACCACTTAACCTTAGTAAAAGAATTTATCACTTCAACCAAATGGAGTGGAGAGTCTTTCTTTCCTGAGGACTTAGCTGGACCATGCCTGAAAAGGACTAGAACTCTTGGTCTCCCAGTTTCAAGCTTGGTGCCTTACCATTACATCAAACTGGGTGTGGTCAATAATTGCCTTTCCTCTATGTAAATGAAAATGCAATTTAGGATGTATATTAAACAATAGTTCAGAGCAACAGAAAATTGGATCATGCTTAAATGTTTATATATACTATACCTTTCCTGTGATACAAAACAATCATTCAGAAAATCTTAACCTAGAAAAGATTACATATTGTAGTCTCTGGATAATTGTCTCAGACATAGAATGCATTATTATTATTTTTTTCTTTGGTAATAATATGAACTATTTTTTTACATTCCCAATGGTTATTACTGTTCCTGATGATCTAATTTCATTGAAAAGTCCACTGTCTCCACTCCCTCACTTTTAAACTTAATTTCAAATTGTTCTGCTCAGTACTTGGGTTTTTGTTTTGTTTTTTTGGTCCAACACATTTGGCTAGCAGAAGGACTATTTTCATATCTGTAATTGTCTTCAAATTGAAGTAATTTCCTGTGTTTTGTCCTAAACTTTGTTTCCTGTGTTTTGCCCCTGTCTTCCAATGACACTATGGCATAGTACATAAAAAAAATATGTTCCCAGTTAAAGGTGCTTATATAACCCACCTTTCTTCCTCAATAGATGTACTAGGATTATTCCTAGAATTTAAATGAAAATTTAAAAAAGCATAACTGCTTTCTAAAAATGAATATCTTTGCCCTCCCATTGTGGTAACCAACATTCGAGGGGCTGAGTTGCACAAATTATATCAGAGCCAACTCTTGACTTCTCAACATGTTCCTCCCAAAGGAACTATCAGCTAAGATAAAATGTCTCTGAACAAGTCGTCACGGTGTACAAATATGTGTTTGCAGAAATAATCATGACATTTGCTGTCCATTAAAACGGGAAGGAGGGAGAGAGAGAGAGAATGTCTGTAGACTGACATGTTAGAGATATGCTGGAACTCCAATTCCCAGAATTTGCAGTTGGCATATTGTTAGTAGTCCCAATATTTTTGGAAGGTGCTAGGCTAGGAAAAGCCGATTAATTTCCATCTTTCCTTCATAATGTTAAATCCTCTTTACATAACACCATATCAGATGTGTCAGCTCATCAACTCTCTGGTATCCCTAAGGGGTTGCTTCAGTTTCAAGTATCACACGATGCTCTATAAAGAATTTCTCCTAATATTGACTTTTAGGTTTTCAACCGATGGCACTTGAGTTTTCATTAATCGTCCTAACCCTCTCACCAATGCTCATTAAGAAAACAAATATATTTATCAGCCCAACCATCTTACTGATCGTGTATTTCCTGTTTTATCAGTGATGTATGATCTTTTGTCATATTATTAAATATTGAGAACCATCTTCCTTCGGTTCAGGGCTATATCTGAAAGCAGTTGAAAATTTAGGATACATTCATCCCTACCGCATTTTTTTCATTCCTAATTCTATTAGGCCAGACCAAGCACAAGCAAACTCTCATTAAAATAAGCACTTGTCAAGAGAATGAATCCAGCTCATAAGTGCCTAAAATTTAACTTTTTCTTTCTCCCATGCATGTCAATTGTCAGCAGTGTCAGATGGGTGATGATTTATGAAGCAAAGCATTCCACAAGTTACTACAGATAAGGAAAAACTGCCTTCTACCTCGTGAAGATGGCCAGTCCAGTTGCTAACCCCAGAATCAATTTCTGAAAAAGTTTCCTGTTGGAAATCATGATGAGCCAATAGTTTTGAAGCAATGAATTTTAAAATGGAAGAAGGTGGTTGCATCCCAGACCTTTTCATCCATGGTTGGAAAAAAAAAAAAATCACATCTTAGTGATCTTCACCTTTCTTGAAAGGCTACTTTTTCCTCAAGATAGTCTATTTTTTCCCCACATAAAACAACAGCACAATAATATTCCTCATAAAGTTTTATCACAGAACTTGAGAGCATTCTAAATAATATCTCAGTTTTTGCAGCCCCAATTTGTTTTTATTATAAAAACAATTATATATATTTTTTAATTATAAAAAATATAATGTCTCGGAATCCTACAATATATCAAATACTTTATCAACCATAAGCCTAAAGGAGATTTTGCAGCCAAACATAAATTGCCAATAATAGGCTAGTACAGCGGCGAAATCCCACCCAGTTCTAACTGGATCTCTGAACCAGTAGCACTGGCGGCAGGAGGCTCCGCCCACCCACTGGGATGCAGAAGAGGTGCACATGCATAGCGCGTGCATGCATAGCGCGTGCACGCTCTCACATGCTCCCGTTCCCAAATGGGTAGCGAAGGTAAGTGGATTTCACTGCTGGGCTAGTATTTACATTCATTAAATGGTTTCAAGTAATCTACTCCAGGTGTTTACACACCTACAATTACTTTGAAGTAAGGGTTATCTATTATTACTCTACAAATCATATTTAGTCCACTTTCCCCTCTAAAATGTCAGATTTTTCTTCATGTAAGAATATGACCCATCAAATTCTTACATTCCCCATTCCTGATTTTTGAAAAAATTGATGTTTATACAAATTTAGCAGAATTTGTGTAGTGCCTTAGATTTAATCTGAAAGAAATCCATGTAATTTTTTAAAAAAGATATGATTGCTTTCATGCTCCTAGGTATTCTGAAAGATTTCTGAATTGCATGCAAAGCACTACACAAATTAAAATTTACTTTTTGGCATCTAAATTAGCATCTAAACATCATAGCTTATCTCTTTTTCTTTTATTGTTCTGTGCAAGTTTATAAATTTAACTTTCTGAATTATAAAAATTGAGTTTAAATACATTCTTGTATTACAAAGTTTTCAGAGTTTTAGAATCATTATATAAATGCAGCTGTTTTGCTGTAGGGGTAAAAATCATCAAAAAATGAAATATTGAGATATAAACTCTACATTTTGGTATGCAGATCAATGTTACACCAATGTTCAAAAGTGAGGAGCTCTTATAATGATTTTATGTCCATCTTCTTATTGATTTTGACCCCCTCAAGGATATTTATGATATGTTCTCCTTTTTACATGTTGAAGCAAGTTTAATAAAACCTTTACATCTTAGTATTCTGTCTGCCTGTCTGTCTGTCTGCCTATCTCTCTGTCTCCCCCCCCCTTCACTCTCTCTCTCTCGACCAACTATCATTTTTTGACATCTAGTCTTCAGTACATTTTGAAACCTAAGGACTACTGTAGGTATGGCTCAAGGGTCTTTTTCTTAATCAAACACTGTTGCTGAACATTGGTAGCATAGCAGTCTCTTCTTTGCATTTTGAACCATCTCATTGTTTTGTTTTGTTTTTTAAAGAACCAAAACCTCCAAAATCTCAAAGCCTAGAAAGTGAGGGATAAACACAAAATCCTTTCTTGTCTTATTCATCTAACACTTTCTTTCTCATAGATGCAACCACTACCACCACTGAATCCAGTATGGTCTTTAATCATCAAAATTTAGGCCAATTCTTTTCATGTTCTTTTGAAAAAAATCCATCCATGCCCAACCTTGTAAACCTTGGGATTGGCAACTAAGCAGGGTTGGCCTGATTAATGTTTAGATGACACTATTAACACCAAGGGAAGACCTGGTGTGTCAGGTAAACTGGGAAATGAAAAAGTCAAGGAAAGGGGTAATAGACATCTGCTTCTAATCTGCTATCCCCCCCAAAAAGTGACTTGGATGTATCTACAAATGTCCAATTTGATTTAAGGAAACTTTTTTCCTCTCTCTTGCAAATTAAATTAGTTAAACATGCATACAATCTACTAAGATGATTGTGTTAATTTTTAACTTATCAAATAAATTACAATTGTCCAGATTTATGAAATATACTATTCTATCAACAAGAAAACCACATATTGGCTTAATGCACTGAAAGGATCCACCAAAGGTTAAGAAAATTTCAATCCTATGCTTTTTAGTAGCCAACTAGTTAAATTCAGGAAGCCTACAAATGTGGAAGTGAAGGTAGCCTTCTAACATTCTTGCTTTTCCTTATCAAATACTATTGTAGTATTTAAGGCATGACATTTATAGTCTGTTTCTTCTATGACTCTTTTTTTCCATTTCCATTTGTTTTAGCTGGTGGTCATTATCTTGTCTGATTTCTTGGTTTAGTTAAGTTAAAAAAAAACTTATCAAGGAACTATTGCTATTGTTTCTTCAACATTTCACATTGATTTTTCATAGATGTTAATCATCTGGTACTTTTAGGAGAAAATATTTTGCCAGCTTCCAACAATATTATTTTGATTTCACCGGAAATTATACTCCCTGAGTTCACAACCCTCAAGCCTGCTACTTTCTGTTCTTTTCTCAATTTTAAACAGCAGTGCTAAAGGTCAATAGATTTCTGTATAGGTTTTAGGTTCCTGACTACTTGCATTGAAGAAATGCTGGATTTTGCAAAATATGCAAAAATGTTTGTTTATATGCATGTGTTGAACAACTTATATAAAACAACATTAAAATAATTAAATTATCTTTATTTCCTATAAAAAGTCACAGTTCATCTCTAGCTGTTAAATGGATTTGTTCCAGTTTTATTGATTGAAGTTTTAAAAAGCGTTCCTATGCCGAGACTGATTTCTGTAACTAATCCTTAAATACTCAAGGATCTTTTTTCCTCCATGAATGGGAAATTTCAAATTTATTAGAATATTAGGTTATCTTCTCCTAAGTAGACCTTTAGAAAGGTAAAGTGGAAATAAAGGAAACAGTGGCCAAAAACAGTGTCAAAATGGGAACAACCATTTCTTTTTGGATATCTCTTGTTATAATACCTTCTTATTATTCTTTATCTAACATCAATCTCCATTAAAGGGACAGACAAACCTTCCCAGCAGAAAGGAGGCAGAAACTAATTTAAGCAGTACATGAGGATCTAAGGATTGTTTGTTGCCCATTTTGTCCCAAATGGTTAGGTGCATCATATGGTAAGTGAAATACAATGATGACATGCTAGTGGGAAATTTAGCCCTTGAAGCTCTATCGGTACAATAAAACATCAGTTACTGATGGAGATTAATCAGTGGCCCCCAATCTTTTGGGCACCAGGGACCAGTTCCGTGAAGAGTGGTTTTTCTATGGACGGGAGGGGTGTGGTTTTATGTACTGCATGTATCCCACAGATGGAGCTTCACTTGTTTGTGCAGTCCAGTTTCTGGCATGCTGCAGACTGGTGCTGGTCCATGCATTGGAGGTTGGGGATCCCTGGCACAAAGAACAGGAGGACAATTAGATCACAAATAGTGGAAGATGCAGTCCTAGCACCAAAGGTTGTTATTTATTTATTTATTTACTTACGTACTTACTTATTTATTTCCTATTGTCCCATTACACTGGGCCATCTCATCTGGACAGGCAGGGAAAGTATGCTGCAGTTAAAGAATTCCAACTGATGAATTCCAGGGGGAAAAACAAACTTTCTCTGCCATTGGCTCCAACCCTGTGGAACAATGTTCCCTTGAAGGTGAGGCAGCCCCTCACTTTCTCCTGGCCTTCCAAAACAGAGTTAAAACATGGCTGCCTAGCAAGGGGAGCCCAAAGTTGCATGCAGCTGTAGGACTGGTTGGTGCTCTGAGAGCCCTCCTTTTACCTTTTTAATTATATTTATCAGGGTTTAACTAATCTGCCTCTAAAAAAATCATTTAATTTTAAAATTTTCATTCCAATACCTTAATTTTTTATATTTTGTTTCTATATTCTGATATTTTATTGTAAACTGTCCAGAGCCCCTCTTTGAGAAATAAAATCCACAGAAATAAATCCATAAATGCATATTAATCAAATTTATACAGCCACTTACTCACAAGAAGTAATTTGGGGTGATGTGAATGGTGAAATCCAATTTTTTTTGCTACTGGTTCTATGAGCGAGGCTTAGTGGGCATGGTGTGGCTTGGTGGGCGTGGCTTGGTGGACATAGCAGGGGAAGGATACTGCAAAATCTCCATTCCCTCCCCACTCCTGGGAGAAGGATATTGCAAAATCTCCATTCCCACCCCACTGTGGGGCCAGCCAGAGGTGATATTTGCTGGTTCTCCAAACTGCTCAAAATTTCCGCTACTGGGTCTCCAGAACCTGTCAGAACCTGCTGGATTTCACCCCTGGGTGATATACAATAGTCAGTAAAAAAGTATAAATATATATCCACATCTTTCAAATCTTGCAACATTTTAAAATGTGCCCCTTCCCCCTCCCCCACACTAAATATAAATTTATTGATTTTTTTTGGGGGGGGACAATCCTGCAAGCATTTATCTGAGATTGGAATTAGTGCTATCAAGAAGAGGTTTTGACATTTCTTGGCTAAAGACAACATATATTAATTTTAAAAAAAAAACATACAATTTATGCAGGGCTCAGGGCTGACAATTCTGTACCTGAATGCCATGTTCCCTGAAAATTTGTCCTCTAACTTTCTGAAATAGTTTTGGGGTCCAAATGGGGAACTCTAGGTGAAAAGGGACAGTCACAATTGATTATATCTCTTTCTGCTTGTTGCATTTGCATTAGTGCTGCTTCTCCCTTAGGTTCAACTACAGGGCCTGCCTTAACCTAAAAGACAGACCCAGACAATGATTAAATGCCTAATAGACCTTGGGATGGGGCAGAGTATAAATAAAATAAACAAAGTAAGCATCAAACATCTTTTCTTTCACCTTCTTACATTAATACAACTTAATTACCACACAGACCTTGAATGTCATTTTATAATCCTTTGTGATTCATTTGAAAGACTTGTAAAATAAAACTAATTGGTGTGTTCATTAAAATGTCAGAAATATTTTTGAGTTCAATTAGATGGTGCAGCGGTTTTATTCTAAGTGTGTTCTTCATCTAATAACTATGTCAGGAGGGTGTAATTAGCAGCCATTTGAATATACAATTGTCTTACGTTTCCCCACTTCCTCATGCATAACTTAATCAAGCAGCAAAGTTCGCACAAACTTATCCATCTGAGAAAAGTGAGCTGAGATTCCATGAAATCTTATTTTTTTAAAAGAAAAAAAAGTTTGCAAGCCATGGAACTACTGGGATGAAAAATGTCAAACAGATAATAGGCAATATGAAAATTCATTCTGGTGATTAAGGTTTCCCAAGCAGAAAAGTAATAAATAAAGGCAAATATAGAGCTGTTAATATAAGCAATTTGGAACTACTTATGCTGCAGCACAAGGAACTGTTATAAGGAAGATGAGCAGCATCTCCCATGGGTTTTTCCTTTGTATGTAATGTACTTCGATTCTTCTTATATGGGACTTCAAAATTTGTTCTGGAGGAGTTCATTTTGCTGCTTTGCCATGCACAATCTCTGCTGGAGATTGAAGCCTTTGCTTCTGGGGCGCGCTGATCCTGCAATTCCACGAGTGGTTAGGTGCTTTTCCAGTTATAAATCTTCCAAAACAGGAAGCATAGGAGCTGAGCCTGAGGGAGGGGTTAAATGCATCATCAGCCTTGAGTCCCTTCATGTCCACAAGAGATCTGAGTTCAGTCCACCTTGAATTCAGTTGACTCTTATTTACCGCCAATTTGCTTTGACTATTAATAGTTCAGATTCTTGTAGAGAGCATTAGCATACAATAAACCTATATTCATTTGAGCTGTCTGGATTCCTGATTTCCTGTGCTTGACAGAAAGTAATTCACAATGTTTTGGATGTGATATTTCATGGGGTTAAAATCAGTTAATTTTGCATAATTTGGAGCTTTCCACATGATGTCAAAATTGTTTCCTTTCTGAATCCCCTAACAGTAGAAGTTCCATCTGGTCTTCACACATGCATTTGCGCCAGAAATCAGAAGACCACGTGGCCGGCATGCATGCGTGTGCCAGAAACTGGAAGATCATCTGCCCTTCTGGTTTCTGGCATTTGCACGCGCTTGCGTCCGCTCCCTTTTCCATCACTCTGTGCCAAAAAGGTTCACCAACACTGACATATGCCATGATCTCCAAGGTCCCTTCAAACTCGTTATTCTGTTCTGTTCTGTAATGGTATGTGGGAATAATCTTGAGGGATAGGAAAAAGAAGCACAGACCAGACAACCATCTTAGAAAAGATATCTCAGTCTACAGTAGGAGGGGGTATACTTGGGATCCTCCCTAGAATTGTGGAGAGTAAAAGTAACGGAGGGAAGAAATGTTTTCAGATTTGCTTAGCCCTTCAAAGTAGTAGGCAAGAAGCATAAATTCTGAGTACTAATACAGTCTTTATTGTAAGGTTACATTAACAATCTTGCAAGTCTGGAAGTATTTCTCTCATGATTACGTACATGTTATTATACAGTTAAAGTAAATGTAGATTTTTAAATTCATTATATTAGGAATGTCATACTATGAATATGGAATAGATACAAACCCAGGCTTAGCTGGCCTCAGTAAAGAGCTGTTTTATAAAAAAAGACACAGAAGGGAAGGACAAATGGTTAATATAGTCTTGGTAGTATTGGAAAATGGGGAGCTTAAGATGAAATCAGAACAATTGACTGCAGAAGGATTTAGTTTACAATGATCCTCAAATCCACAATTAAGAGAAAGATTTACTATAGATATAAAAGTACCAGAAATACAATGTGATGAAACAGAATCTGAAAATGAATTATGTAGAAATGATAGACACGTGATTGCTAAAATATATAAACTTTTGTTGAGATTTGTAATGGAGAAGGACAAAGTTAAAGAATGTGTGATAAAACAGGCCAAGAATTTGATCATGATATTCATATGGATCATTGAAATATAATGAGATTAAAAGTTCTGAATTTTACTTTGTCCTACAATTTTTTTTTTTTAAAAAAACTTTTTAAAAATGAAGTACCATGTATGACACCATAAAAATTGTCTAAGATATATAGATGTACTTCTAATCACTGAAGGGATATTTTATCATGAATTATGGACCTGTGAAGCAGTGAAAAGATACTAGATACAAATACATATGTTAATACAAAGAGTTTTAAAAATTAATATTCAGATGAAATCAGAACTTTTCTTAAGAGTATGGATGGACGGACACTCAACTAGAAAAGACTCATGGATGACTGGTTTTATATATGGCATCTGGAGCAAGGCTGTTAGGTGCACAAAGATAGAAGGCTACATAAATACCAAAAATGGAGGAATGGATCCTGAAGATGGCTGACTTTGCAGAAATGACTACATTGGTGCATTACGAAAAGAACTATAAATACTTTTATTTTAAAAAATGACGCCCTTAATGAACTTTGGGCTGAAAATGGATAAAAATGAAGTGGTGATTTTTGGATGTACTGATTTAAAAGTTTTAACTACGGGAAGAAGAGAATGATGATATGCAGCATGGGAATGTTATGATGGCAACTGCTGTTTGTGATTGCTGCAAAAAAGTTTGGAAGTCATTTCTTTAAACATCTTATCTTCACTTTTACTTTTACCCTTTTATGTTAATTTGATTCATTTTTTGTTTCTTCTGTGATTCTGTAGTTTTGTTTTTTTTAAAAATCTTTGTAAAATTATTTAAAAAAAAAATAAAAAAAATTTCCTCCTCCTTTGCTTTTACTCTCTGTAAAACTAGGGCCGGTCCCTTCTAATACATTTCCTACCAGATAACTGTCCTACATGACAGTTCAGTTCCAGACTGAAGCTCTTCCTCTGATCTCCCAAAGTCATTCCTGCATATCATTACACATAAATGTGTAATGTGTCAAGGAATTTGGCATCTTTCTGATTTAGCACCCTTTACTTCTTGAAAAGCAATTGGAATAGTTTATATGCACACATGTCACAATGCAATTACATTTCAACATTGAAGGAGTAATGCAAACGATTTGCAAGAGTATATTATATTGCACAGGATCATGCAAAATGTAACAACCAAATGCATGCTTTAGAAGAAATGTACACCCAAATGCATATAAATGTTCAGGCAGAGGTTTTTGTTTTGTGGTTTAAATGGAAACTAATAAAACAAATGGGATGGAATAGATGTAAGCTTGGGAAATGAGGAACAGAAATTTGCCAACTCTGTAACTGGAGAGACACAATTGTCTGAGCAGAATAAACCAAATCAATGTAAATAAATATCAAAGCAACAAGTCTGAAAAAGGAGTGGAAATAAGATTAACATAAGCACGAACATATTTCCCTTGACAAACAAAGGAAAATATTATTAAGTAAAAAAACAGAGTATTAGCACTTTGTTGTTTGCCAATCAATTTGGTGTTTTTTTAAGTTCAACTTATAGAGCAAATATATACAAGTAGTCCATGATTTAGAACTGTTCATTTAGTGACCATTCAAAGTTACAACGGCAATGAAAAAAGTGACTTATGACCATTTTTCACACTTAAGACCTTTGTAGCATCTCCATGATCATGTGATCAAAATTCAGATGTTTGGCAACATCTCATACTTATGACCATTCATGTGTCCTAAAGTAATGTGATCTCCTTTCGCAACCTTTTGACAAGGAAAATGAATGGGGAAGCCAGGTTCACTTAACCACCATATTATTAATTTATCAACTGCAGTGATTCACTTAACAACTGTGGCAAGAAAGGTCATAAAATGGGGCAAACCTCACTTAACACATGTCTCACTTAACAACAGAAATGTTGGGCTCAATTGTGGTCATAAGTTGAAGACTACCTGTATGTAAAAGTCAGTTAGAAGGTATTTTGAACAATATGAATGAAATTTACATTTGCATTTACTCTAGATTGTATAGAAATCCATTTGGCTGAAACACCTGTCAATTTGTTTCCGGTTGTTACAACCTGTGATATATTCAGAAAGTGCAATCTATGGCTGACAATCCTAAAAGTAATTTTGTGATACATTGTTTCCTTAATTTTATAGTCAAATAATATTGCATTAATGGGTCAATTCTCCTTTAATTGTAATCTTTACTTCTCTCTTCAAAGTCTGTTTTTATGTTTATTTTCCCAACCATGGGGGGAGGGCAATTTAGTATAGTTAATTCAATTTTTTAAAATATAAATATTAAGCAACTTAATTTAAAATATAAATATTTTAAAATATAAATATTAAGTGAGCAGGAGTGCTAGAGGAGTAATACCTCTCTAAAAAAAACCTTGGTTCAGCTGGCCCAGCTGGTAGCACCTCGAAAGGACCCCTATCCAGGGTTACAGGAGAAGATGGTCAACTGTTTTGAAGGCGGAAGAGGGCTTTATGCCCCAACGGCAGATAAAATGGCAGAACCATCTTCTAGGAGAAGGGAAACTCTGATTACAAACTTCCATTGCCTTGTGGCTATATCTACTACTGGAAAAGGCTTCAGGAGTCAACCTCAAGGCAAAATCCGGAGCGGGAGTCCCAGAAGCAGTTCATGACTGTGTACAATCATGTTCTGGTAACTCCTGCAATGCAGCTGGAACTAATCGTTCAATGGAATGGAGTTTTGCCATTCCATTGGACTATTTCAGCGACATGGAGAGGAGGGATCTGCTGCTTGGGTAACAGTCTATCCTCCATATTAATCTACCCAGGCCTCGTGCTCTGGAGAGGACACTCCAGCTTTGCATACAGAATTGAAACAACATGGGAAGTGGCAGTTACCGGTTATAAGTCTTTGCTTGATTGGCATAGAGTGTGATGCCAGGGGCCACTTTTGTCGCTGGGAGAGGTCATTGTACCTCATTGAGCAACTACTGCCCACCTTAAACTGGGCAGTCCCCAGCCATAAGGTGCTGCCCTGCCATGGTCTGTTAACCTCACAGGGTGCGTGGGGTTTAGGTTCAAAGCCGACAAGCAGATCAATAACTTTGCACCATGCAACAAACATAAGAAAACTTTAGCCCTAAAGTTGGGCACCTGGAATGTTCAGACAATGACCCCCGGCCTTTCTGATGATTTACAAGAGATAGATGATATACGTAAAACAGCTGCCATTGACATGGAGTTGAGGAGACTGCAGATGGACATTATTGCCCTTCAATGATGTTAGACTCGGGATCTATTAAGAAGAAAAACTTCTCGTTTTTCTGGCAGGGAAAAACATCAAACGAGTCTAGGGAATATGGGGTTGGCTTTGCGGTCAGAAACACCCTACTAGGATCCATTATTTCACCTGCTACAGGAAGTGAAAGAATTCTGTCCTTGCAGCTCCACTCATTAACAGGGCTGGTTACCCTTATTAGCGCATATGCTATGACATTATCATCTTCAGTAGAATTCAAAGACAAATTCTACGATGATCTGGCTGCTACTATCAAGAAAACCCTGAGAAAGAACCACTGTTTATCCTTGGTGATTTTAATGCCAGAGTTGGAGCTGATTATAGTTCTTGGCCAGTTCGGCGTTGGAAAGATGAACTAAAATGGCCAACGACTGCTGGAGTTTTGCTGCTACTATGGTCTTTGCATTAGCAATACATACTTTAAAACAAAGCCTCAACACAAAGTCTCTTGGAGACATCCAAAATCAAAGCATTGGCACCACTTGACTTGATTCTTACCAGGTGCTCCAACTTCCCCAATATTTCAATCGCATGCAGCTATCAGGGTGCTGATTGCGATACAGACCACTCCTTGGTGTGCAGCAGAACAAAACTGCAAACAAAGAGATTTCATCACTCGAAGAAGGAAGGAAGACCACGAATTGACATCAACAAGACCCACAATCAGGGCAAAATGGAGGAATTTGCACAAGCACTCAAGGAAACTCTCCTAGGCCCAGCTGAAGTAAATGCATCTGAACAATGAGAATATTTCAAGAATGCTGTTTATTACACCACCTTGTCAGTATTTGGTAAGGAAATCAGAAAGAAAGCAGATTGGTTTGAAGTGCTTTCAGAGGAGTTGACGTCAGCCATTGAGGAAAAAAGGAGAGCTCTAATTGCATATAAAGCCTGTTCCAGTGAACGCAACCTACAGGTTCTGCGAGCTGCTCATAGCAAAGTCCAACAGACCGCCAGGAGATGTGCTAATGATTATTGGCTGCAACTTTGCTCTCGGATCCAGATAGCAGCAGATAACAGACAACATCAAGGGGATGTATGATGGCATCAAGCAGGCCTTAGGTCCAACACAGAAGAAATCTGTGTTTGCTGAAGTCTGCTACAGGTGAGGTTATCCAGGACCAAGCACAGCAGATGGCACGCTGGGTGCAGCACTACTCTGAGTTATATTCCAGAGAAAATGTGGTAACTAAAGAAGCATTAAATAACATTGAGTGCCTGCCTGTCCTGGAGGAGCTTGACAGTGAACCAACTTTAGAAGAACTAAATGCAGCCCTGGACTCCCTGGACTCAGGAAAAATAACATTCCTGCCGAAGTTCTGAAGTGCTGCAAAAAGAACATCTCCACTGAACTGCATGAAATCTTCTGTCTTTGTTGGACGGAAGGTGGAGCACCACAGGACATGAAGGATGCAAATATCGTCACACTGTACAAGAACAAAGGTGACAGGGGTGACTGTAACAACTACCGTGGCATCTCTCTTCTTAGGTTGTAGGGAAGCTGCTTGCCCAGATGCTTGCAGAGAGAGTCTATCCAGAATCACAGTGTGGATTTCGAGCCAACAGGTCCACTACTGACATGGTATTTTCCCTTAGACAGTTGCAGGAGAAATGCAGGGAACAAAGTCAGCCACTTTTTGTAGCCTTCATAGATCTTGACTTGGTTAGCAGGGATGGCCGTTATAAAATTCTCCCCAAGATTGGATGTCGACCTCAGCTCCTCAACATCATCAGGTCTTTTCATGAGGAAATGAAGGGCACTTTAGTTTTTGATGGTTTAACTTCAGATTTCTTTGATATTCAAAGTGGAGTGAAGCAGGGCTGTGTCCTCACGCCAACTTTATTCAGGATCTTTTTTGCTGTCATGCTGAAACATGCTGGCCTCCGGACCAGATGAGATGGAAAAATCTCTCTTTAATCTCTTTAACTCTTTAATCTCTCTTTAACCTTTTTAATCTCTCTAGATTGAGAGCAAAGTCTAAAGTCCAGCTGAAATGCTTATGGGATTTCCTCTTCGCTGATGATGCTGCCATCATTGCTCACTCTGCTGAAGACCTTCAACAACTTTTGGACAGTTTTAGCAAGGCCTGCCAAGACTTTGGACTAACAATTAGCCTGAAAAAAACACAAGTCATGAGTCAGGACGTGGATTCACCTCCCTGTATTACGATCTCTGCACAAGAACTGGAGGTCGTCCATGACTTTGTGTACCTCAGCTCAACTATCTCTGACACTCTCTCTTTAGATACTGAGCTGAATAAACATATTGGTAAAGCGGCCACCACATTTTCCAGACTTACAAAGAGAGTATGGCTTAATAAGAAGCTGACGGAACATATAAAAATCCAGGTCTATAGAGCCCGAGTCCTGAGCACACTCTTGTACTGCAGTGAGTCTTGGACCTTCTACGCGTGGCAGGAGAGAAAGTTGAACACCTTTCATATGCACTGTCTCAGACAAATTCTTGGCATCACCTGGGAGGACAACGTTCCAAATAGTGCAGTATTGGAACATGCTGGAATTTCTTGTTGTGACTCCGACCCCTGAGCCCGTCTTATCGGAGGGAGAAGACTCCGAAAGTGAAGGAGAGGAGTTGGCAAGGCCTTCCTCTCCAGGACCCTCCTCTCTGGCAATGGCTCAGGTGTCTTCCGAAGGAGAAGAGATAGGTCAGGAGCCAGGCACTTCCGAGCAGCTGCAGTTAGACAGTGATGGAGATAAGTTTTGGCTGGATCCCCAACAGCGTCGGAAAGACAAGCGCGCACAGCAGAGAAGGAGGTGTGCCAGAGATTAAGCTGAGTCACTGGACCACACCCCACAGGGGATAAAAGGGGTTGTGATGGCCATTCAGGCTTTGTGATGGGCAAAACTGAAAGCTAGTAAGTCATTCTGCATTTCTGGAACTTTGTTATATGCTCTGCTTGGATTGATTTTTGGACTGGACTTGACTATTCTTTGGCTTTTGTGAACTTTGATGTTTTCGGTCGGAGGAGATAAACCTCCCTTTGTAAGTAAAGACTTTTGGCAAGCAGCCACTGGGTTGCTGCCAATTCTGTTATCAAAGGAAATTCTTGTCTGCTGGTTTATTTTAACTCTTGGTCGACTGTTGGTGTGCGTGTGTGAGACGGGGACAGAACATTTCTAGCATGTATAAACTATTGAAACAGCGATGTCTATGCTGGCTGGGGCATGTCGTGAGAATGTCTGATGGTCGGATTCTGAAAGATCTCCTGTATGGAGAATTAGTGCAGGGAAAGCACCTCAGAGGGAGACCACAGCTGTGATATAAGGATATCTGCAAGAGGGACCTAAAGGCCCTGGGAATGGACATTAACAACTGGGAAACCTTGACCTCCGATTGTTCAGCTTGGAGGCTAAAGATGCAGCATGGCCTTCTTGTTCAGCAGGCTGAGGCAAAGAGGCAGTCCCGGAACCAGCAAAATCTGGGGGCTGGGCAGGGGACAGAATGTATCTGCCCTCAGTGTGGAAGGGATTGCCACTCTTGAATTGGCCTTTTTAGTCACACTAGATGCTGTTTTAGGATCTCTTACCAGAGCACGATACCATAGTCTCTTGAGACTGAAGGATGCCAATGAGAAGCAACTCACAGAAAGTATTGTTTAAAGTAGACCAGCCCCATTAAATTTCCAAAACCAAGATTCAAATCCCCTTTTTGCTATTTTTTTTTAAAAAAATAATTCTTAAACTTGCATGAAAAATACTTTTATCAAAGTTAGAAGGAAACTCACCCCATGTAGTAAAACGTGCATTTCTGAGGGTTCTTAATATCCATATCAATAACAAGCTATTTTCTAATGTGATTTAGAAAGGAAGTAGATGAACCTTGTGTTTCTGGAGCATGTATGGAGAAAAGATATGTGATCCTAGGCCTCTGTTCTTGTGTAGCCACCTTTTATCTGCCATTGCTTTTCCCAATGTCCCAAGTGAGGAAAGTCATCCTTTTATATCCTCTTTTCCAATGTCTTGGGATAAAGTTTGTATATGTGCATGTTTTAAGCCAATGGATACAAAGGCACTTTGTGCCTGAATTTATAACTGAAGTTCTAGGGTGAAAATTAATTCAAGGGGAGCACAAGGGGATCATAGTCAATTTATCCTCCCACCTTTGAAATTGATCACAACTTTGAAATTGTTTGGAATTAACTTTGAAACTATGACCATCTCACTTGGTCACCTCTGGGGTGGGATGGGATGGCAAAAGGAAATGGCTCTTGGACCCAGAATTTGATGAAATTCATGCTTACTATGAAATGTGTGTAACCAAACAGCTTCCTAGCTAATCTCCTTCTTCCAGCTGCATGTCTTAAGTATGGAAACTTGTATGCCAATACATTAGAGAAAGTTGCAAAAAGAAGTGAGCAGAGAAAGTTTTAGCATTGCACTTCTCCATACTGAGGTTCATATCAAATCTCCTTTCTAAAGTGCTTTTCTGGAATTTTGTTATACAAAGATGTATATGATATTTCCAAGCTTTAACTTCAGACGTATCAATGCAATCATCTCTCTCAGGTTGTTGTTAACATTGCAATAAAACATCATATTGAGATATATCATAAAGCACATTCTAGTTCTGCTGCAGCCTGGGTATGTTCTGTACAAACATCTCAAGATGAAGCAGATCACATTTAGGAAATAATCAAAGAAGTGATAAAATGTAGCTGAGGGCATTCCTGTCATTGAGCTCTTGAGAAATGCCACTTGGTAAGCTGTTGGTGTTCATTTCCAGTTATCTTTACAATCACTCCTTTCCTTAGACTAAGAGAAGAGGCTCGACAAGCTCTCCCAACATTCACAGGATTATGTGGGAATCAACTTTTCCTCTATCTGCAAGTTCAAATCTGCTTGGTGAGCCTGGCCAGAAGATATGGATGAAAGTCTTTCTGAAATTATTTGAGTCATCCAGTAAATAAAAATGTTTGCTTCTGTCATATCACAAGGCACCAGGCCCAAGTTTGTTTTCTTAAAACTAGGCCCCATTGAAGTCAGAGGTATTTACTTCCATGTGAACATATGTAGGAAAATCAACCTTTAAGCCATTTCCAAAACCAAGCAAATTGGTGCCGTTGTCTCATAAGGACATTTCACAAATCTCAAGCACGATTGAAAAAAATCTCTTTTTGAAAGGACAATGACTTGACATTTTGTCTTATATTCCTTATTATTAATTCATTGGATAGCTTTATTTAACTATCCAAGTAATTAATAATCAAGGAATAAAAGACAAAATGTCAAGTCATTGTCCTTTCATTGCCCTGAGAAAATGGTTTCTATTGTAATTCCTTTTTAGGATGGTTACAAAAGAAATCTACCAGATTTCCAAAGGAAATAATTTGTGAGATCTGCTGTAAGGGACAGAAGTATTGAATTGAGAATGCTAGTTATTATTTTTCCTCTGATTAAAAAGCACAGTATGTGCAATATGTGCTTGTACAAACATATACATGCACATGCAGAGAAACACTGTGAGATAGGGATCTGAACACACACACACACTATATATGTATGTACTGTATATGTGTGCATGCGTATGTATTGGGCTCCAGCTACCAGCCCTGGCTGACATCTCTGAATCTCGCTGTTTGAGGAAGTTGCATAACATTCTCAGAGACTCTTCCCATCCTGCTTACAACATTTTTGGACTGTTGCCTTCTGGAAGAACATACAGAACAATTAAAACTCAGACCCCACTTTTTCTGAATAATTTTTATCCCAGAGCTATAATTGCACTCAACAATGAACTAAAGGGCCACCATCAGTGAGCTGTTGGACAGCATTACTCGGTATGTTGCAGTTTGCACCAGTTCTATAGAACCGGTAGTAAAACCGGCGGGAAGCTCCACCCACCAACCCCGACATCATCAAAATGCTTCTGCGCATGTGCAGAAGAGTGTGTGAGTGAGCGAAGCAAGTGCGCACACGAGGCCCCATTGCGAACCGGTAGTAAAGGTAAGTAGAACCCACCCCTGGTAAGTTATGTGGATCAGAGATGGGTTTCAGCAAGTTCTGACCAGTTCTGGAGAACCGGTAGCGGAAATTTTAAATAATTCGGAGAACCGGTAGTAAAAATTCTGACTGGCCCCGCCACCATCTATTCTCTGCCTCCCAAGTCCCAGCTGATCAGGAGGATATGGGGATTTTGTAGTATCCTTCCCCTTCCATGCCACCAAGCCATGCCACACCCACCAAGCCAAACCCATAGAACCGGTAGTGAAAATGTTTGAAACCCACCACTGGTGTGGATGTTTGGGTGGTTTAGGGGTGGGGAATTTGTGGTGGGTGGGGGGGTGTTTGGGGATTGTTATGTGTGTTGGACCTGGTCTTTGGGTGTTAAGTGAATTTCGTTGTATGGGTATACTGTGTATACACGTACAATGACAATAAATTATTATTTTTTATGTGTATTCAGATGCCTATGTTAAAAATGTTAAAAAGATAGTCACATATAAAAATAATTACATGAGTGAAAGTTACCTGGCAAAGGAAAGAGAAATTTGCATTACAGGAAAGAATAAGATTTCTTGGGAAAATGTTAATAGCTATATATACGAGTGGAAAATATGTACATACACACTATATATATTACATATTACATATTCTATAATTTTATATCTCTGTTAAGATTATATAATTTATATAATATACTTTTACATTAATTTTGGTATATACACATATCAATATATAATATGTATGTATGTGCGTACGTACATACATACATACATACATAAATACATACCATATGTGAATAAATCCGTAATGCTCTCATCTATCCAAATAAATGTGAGAAACTAAGTATTTCCATCTCTGTAGCAGACAAATTAACTATCTCACAGCCGGAGTCTGAAGCAATTATATAAATATTGCTGGTGTTTTTGTTTTCTTTATTTTAAATAATTTCCCCCCTTGGTTTCTAATAAAATTGCTTTTAAGCGCTATTGCAGAGTTGGAGTTGATCTGTTTGAATGTCTCTTCAAGGAACAGCTGCTGTTTTTCATCATGATCCCTGCCTAGTGCAATCAAAATCTAAAATGACTCGTCCCACACTTCAAATTCAATCATTGCTGTCAGTGCCTAAGCTTGAAGTCTGGAGGACAAACTATAGGGCTACTTGGCAAATTCTTCAAGCTCTCCTCCTAGGTTGGATAAACCTAATTTAATAAGGTTTGAGATGCATTGCAATGGTAGATTGTTGCTTGATTTTTAGCTTCACTGGAATTTTTTTTCCTCCAGATTTTAATTAATTTCATCTAGTTACAAAGTACATATTGCTAAGCGTTATGAAGTCATGAATGGAACTGGCAGACAGAAATTTCAGGAAACACTTGACATTTTGATTTTTTTGTAATTCTGAACATAATCAGTGCTATATGTTTAATATTGCCATTGGTCTTATTGAAAGAAATTTGAAGTAAAAAATTAAATGGAATGGAGATAAAAGTATGGTATGTAACTTTTTAAACAACATTTTATTTAAAAAGTGATATAAAGTTCAAATGATTAACTATGACCTTGCCTGACTGGTAACACCAAGGACTATATGTAGTCCCGGCTTAATAATTTACTCATTTAGTGACTGTTCAAAATTTACAGCAGTGCTAAACAAAATGAGTGGTCCTCACACTTATGATGGTTTCACAGCATTGTCATGGTCACATGATCATGATTTGGGCACTTGGCAATTGTCTCACATTTACAATGGTTTCAGCATCCCATAGTCATCTTATTGCCACTTCTCAGTTGGTTTACAACAAGCAAAATCAATGAGGAAGTTGGAAGAGGATTGCAAGTGGGTGTCATGTGATTTTAAAGACCCCAGATGATTCACTTAACAAATGCAGCTAAGACTGCCAGAACTACTGTTGCTAAGTGGGTTGATCATACGATATTTTGTTAGGAACAGAGTTGCTTGTCCCAACTAGACACAGTAAGCAAGGAGCAGCTACAAGGAGATCAGTAGACGTGATCAGGTTCTTGATTTGATCAGGTTTTTGATGTGATCAAGCTCTAGATGGCTTGTCTCTTGGTAATGTATATTATGTACACTGTAAATGCATATAACAAGTAATGGGGCTTCAGTTACATCTTCTATGCTTACCATTTGATTCTGTTACTACCACTACATCTGTGATGACGAACCTATGGCATGCGTGCCACAGGTGGCATGCGTAGCCATATCAGTGGGCACCCGAGCTCAGCTCTGGCGCACATGTGCATGCTGGACAGCTGATTTTCAGGTCTTCTGGGTCCACCAGAAGTAGGGAATCAGGCTGGTTCCTGCCTCTGGAGGGCCTAGGGGGTGGGGAAGGCCCGTTTTTCTTTCTCACCTGGCTCCAGGGCCTCTCTAGGAGTCTGGGGAGGGCAAAAATGGCTCCCCCCCTCCAGAGGTCCTCTGGAGGCCAAAAATGGTGGGACCAGAAGGCCTGTATTTTGCTGTCCCCAGCCTCCAGGGCCTCTCTAGAAGTCTAGGGAGGGAGAAAATGACCCGTTTAACAATTTCCAGAAGTTGTCAAATGGCCTGTTTTTGGCCTCCGGAGAACTTCCAGGGGGGGTGGGGAAGGCTGTTTTCACCCTCCCTAGACTCCTAGAGAGGCCCTGGAGCTAGGTGAGAAAGAAAGATGGGCCTATCAGGCCATCACATGCCAGGAGCGGGGAGAGCGGAGTGGTTGTGCACGCATGCACGGGGGTGGGACACATAGAATTATGGGTGTCAGCATACATGCGCGACCCCCCCGCCCCCCCTCCTGGCACATGATGGCAAAAAGGTTATCCATCATTGATCTACATCATGACCTACATCATCTCGATCTATATATTTTCATGTATTTAACTTGATAAACTGCCTCCAATTGCAATCATTAAAGACAAAAACAATCAGAAGAACATATAAAAATCCGCACTGAAAACTGCCCACTTTATAAACCTTGACAACATCAAACATCAAACTAACATCAAATTGAGCAGTCTTCCCATTATATCAAAAACAGTCAGTTTTCCAATATAAAGTGAGCAGATAAGCAACCCATGATCATAAATCCAAGATAGTGTTACTTTTTCAACACAAGAATAGCATTGCCACACACTTGGTAAATCATGAATTCTTCATATAATGAAGAGTTATTAGTTGAAATAATAATAATAATAATAATAATAATAATAATAATAATAATAATAATAATAATAATAATAATAATAATATTTAAAGAACTCAAAGAAAAGACGAAGCAACCTGTTCATGGCTTGGATAGAATATAAGAAAGTGTTTGATTCAGTTCCCCATAGCTGGATCAAGAAATGCCTGGAAATCTTAGGCATCAGCAGCAACATACAAAAATTCATGGAATCTTCAATGAACCTCTGGAAAACAAAACTTATGGCTAATGAAGAAGAACTGGGTGAAGTTGAAATTAAATGAGGCATTTTCCAGGGCGATTCCCTTTCACCCCTACTTTTTATACTCTCAATGCTACCACTGACAATCATTCTGAAGAAGATGAACTGTGGATACAAACTTGCAAAGAAAGGACTGAAAATCTCGCACTGGATGTACATGGATGATTTGAAGCTGTTTGGTAAAACAAAAGCTGAACTGAATTTATTAATTGAAAACACAAAAGAATTCAGCCAAGACATCAGTATGCAGTTTGAAATTGACAAATGTGCAACAATAGCAACCAAAGCAGGCAAGATCATAGAAGAGGATGGAATAGAACTAGAGAATGAAGAAATGATAAAGGCAGTAAAATCAGAAGAAGGCTACAAGTACTTGGGGATTTTAGAAGCCTCTGACTTAATGCATAATAAAGTCAAGGAATCAACTTCAGCCAAGTACATTAGGCGAATTCGTAAGGTATTAATGTCCAAATTGAGTGGAGGAAACATCATAAAAGCCATAAATACCTGGGCTATACCTGTGATTAGATACTCTGCAGGAATAATTGACTGTACCCAGATGGAGTTAGACAATTTGGACAGAAAAACAAGGAAGCTTATGACAATGAATCATGCCTTGCACCCTAAAAGTGATGTTGACCAATTATATTTACCAAGAGCAGAGGGTGGTCGAGGACTCCTACAAGTAAAGCAGACTGTGGAAGAAGAAAAACGCAGCTTGAATGATTACATCCAGAAAAGTGAAGAACCAATGATTAAGGAAGTAAATAAAGGAGGCTTTTTAAAGACAACTAAAACAAAAGCAGAATATAAGAAAGAAGTAATTGAGCAGCGAGCTGAAAATTGGAAAAGCAAAGCTCTGCATGGCCAATACTTAAAAAGTATTGAAGGCAAAGCTGACCAGAAACTAACTTGGAACTGGTTAAGATCAGGAGTACTGAAAAAAGAAACAGAAAGCTTTATTTTGGCAGCTTAAGAACAAGCCCTAGCCACAAACTGCATGAAGGAAAAAATTCAACATGTTACCACCAACAGCAAATGCCGCCTCTGCAATGAGAAAGATGAGACAGTCGACCACCTGATGAGTGGATGCAGCAAAATTTCACAAACTGACTACCTACAACGCCATGACCGTGATGCTAAGATCATTCACTGGAATTTGTGCCAGAAGTTTGGATTTGAGTACAGCAAAAACCACTGGGAACATCAGGTTGAGAAAGTTTTAGAGAATGAGAAACTCAAGATCTTGTGGGACTTTAGGATTCAGACTGACAGGCACTTGGTCCACAACACACCTGACATAACAATAGTTGAAAAGAAAAAAGTATGGTTCATTGACATTGCAATACTTGGTGATGCACGGATTGAAGATAAGCAGCAAGAAAAAATCACAAAGTACCGGGACTTGCAAATTGAAGTTGAGCGACTGTGGAAAAAGAAATTGTGTGTTCTCCCAATTGTAATTAGAGCCCTTGGAGCAATCCCGAAAGGGCTACCCCGCTATTTAGAAATTCTAAATTTGCCAGACTTGAACATTTTGACTCTACAAAAAACCACCTTACTCGGAACAGCTTATATCTTCCGACGATACCTTAACAGTTCCTAGGTCCTTGGTTAGGACTTGAGCTGCTGAGCTATTAACCAGCCTCAAAGGCTGTGAATCTCACTAAAGATTAACTAATAATAATAATAATAATAATAATAATAATAATAATAATAACAACAACAACAACAACAACAACAACAACAACAACAACAACAACTGAATAGTTATTTTTGTTACTTACCTACTTACCTATGTATCCTATTACTTGCTTTTGAAGTAAACAACATTATGAAAAGGCAGAAAGGGAGTAAGAAATAGCAAGCAAAATAAATTAAAGGCTTACTAGAAAAGAAAGCAAATATATGGTAGTTAAATTTGGTTTATAACATCAATGTTTATTACACCTTTCCTTTCTATACTTTGTTTCTACTATGTTCATACACTGGGCCAAACATTGTCTTTCATTCAAAAAGCCTCTCATCTCTCTCTTTCTAAAAAAGTACCATCAACTCCATTCTACTATTATTTTCTTAGTTTCTCCCTTCCCCTTAAACTGTTCATATTTTCTTTATATATTTGTTTCACAATTCAATTCACGTTCAGTTTCTTTTTGAATGACCAAACCGCCCCAATATAGCTCTTGTATACCAGTGACTCACTTTTGTGTGCAAACCACATTAACTTAGCAGCTATTCATTCTTTATCGTATTGCTCTTTCCACATAAATATAGAAAGGAATCCCATTTTCACTTAATTCAATTTATTTTTTATGTTTCTCTTCATGTGCCCAATTCTTATAGTATAAAACAAACATTCTTCCATGTAACAAAGTGAAAAGAATAAGATATACAGCACTGCTTTTTTGGAAAAAAAAAATTATTCTTTGCAACAGATAGCATATACCACTTCACAGTGCTTTACAGCCCTCTCTAACTGGTTTACAGAGTCAGCATATTTCCCCCCAACAATCTGGGTCCTCATTTAGCTGACCTGAGAAGGCTGAGTCAACCCTGAGCTGGTCGGGATCGAACCCCTGGCAGTGGACAGAGTTAACCTGCAATACTGCATTCCAACCACTGCACCACTACAGTCACAGATCTGGTATGATCTGCTACTTTTCCACAGAATTTAAATTTTATAAAATTCATAAAATTCCTCCATTTTATCTCCTTTTATAAACCTTCTACCAAAGTACACAAATTAATCTACTTGCTCTCATTTTCAACATTTATTTATAACTTGAAATTGCTACATCCATTTTCCATGTTAAATACAACTATTATTATCTTTGAGGCATTAATTTTCAGATTGACATTGCAAATTATGTGGGCTCTTAGCCAACAAGATTATCTCATCTGTATACAAAAGTACACAGATACACAACTTTCTTCAACTAGAAATTATCACTACCAATTTCAGTTTTGCAGAACATATAACTGAAATGTCAATTAATGATCTAATTTTGTCTGAGGCCTGGTGACCTTTTATAAAACCAAACTGAGTTGGAGGAATAATCAAAAGTAATATTACCTGCAAGCTCTATGCAAGGTTACTGTCAGAATTCTAGCACTGACAATTAACAAAGTAGTAATTGGATAAGATGTACAATCATAGCCCTAAATTTATATAAATCTCATTAAATGAAATTGGAAAAACTTATTTTGAAAGCATAATTATATGCCTCTAATAAAAAATGAGGCATACAAGTCAATCTGTGTTTATGCATGCAATTACTTAATCTTTAGAATCAGGAACATTTTCTTTTTTCATAGGTTTCGGAGTATTTATTATTTCCTGAAAGATTATTGAAAGGTTGGGGTTTTTTTTACTTTATGAGCAAAGAACAAAGGAGATGTTGCAAGTTCAACAGCTTGATCATGCATAAACTTTAGAGAACTCTATTGTATAAAAAATTATTGGGTTTTTTGGTAACGTTTGATTTGGTATTATAAAATCAAATATAATTTATTTATAAAAAATCTGATTTATTAAAATCAGTGAAGTCATAATGTGTAAGTTTCTTAGAATTACCCAAGTGATGGATTATTCAAATTGCATAATCAATTTTAATTAAATTTATGATTTATTAAATTAAGTCAATATCACTGTATATTTAATTGGATATTCAATATTCTTAATGGCATAATAGTGTTATTTGCTATATGTTTCAATTGATGGTCGAATAGGTTAACAAAAGGTGTTTCCCCATCACATCAATGGCTTTATACATTTAGTAAGTATTCAGTATTTGAACAAATATTAAATTCTTCATAGACAGAATTAAGTTCATGGTTAATAGACTTGATAAACTGCTAGTCTGGCTTGTAAGGCTGCATATCTACTCAACAGTTCTTTAACTTTATTTCCTAAATTTTATTTAAATGTTTGTGTATTTTCTTTCTCTGGAGCACATAATAAAATACGACCATGAAACAAAACTTAAAAAATATTTAAAGCAGTCATTAAATTCACAGGATTCCTATTTAAACCTATTGTTTCAGAACCTGTTTTTAATTTTCAGGATATTTTTCAACATTTCAAATGCTCATAAATTTTTATGCAAAAGGATGCATTCTTGTCACTAGAAAAAACAAAAACTAATTGGCACATGAGGGATGCCAACATGCAGCTTATTTGTAGAATCCACTAGCTTTTCAAATGTCATTTCAAATTCAGAGCAATGTGTCCTTAGCCCACCCTTAATCCTGCTGACATTTTAGGATTTTAAAAAAATGAAATAAAACAAAACAAAATTACAGTGGCCAGAGCACTTCCAATTTATATACTGGCTTCTGGCCATCTGTTACCTTTTTTTTTGATTTTTGGACAAATTCTTTTGGAACTCATCTATTTTCCAAGAAAGTAAACAATGGCTGTCACCTAGAAATTAGGTCTTTGCTTTGAAATGCTGTTAGCTACTGTTGTGAATGTAGCCTATGTGCCATCTGCAGACTTAAGACTTGTAGTCTACATTTCTATGAATGATTGATGGGTCTAGACCTACATTATGCAAATCCATCTCTCTGCTGAATATGGAAAATAATGTCTTTGTTTTGGGGGAGTATGGAAAATTGAATGAAGGTAAAGAATGGGGCTTCAGCTTCACCATTCCCAAAATTGTGAATCTCCTAGAAGCAGGAGAGGTCCCATAGAAACGGAAGCAACATATGTCTATTTCTGCAGAAATAGATACATATATATAGCTTGGAACTTCCATAAAGTTTTTAATTTTGTTTTCTGTGTTCTGCCAGATCTCATTTTCTTTATCCCTCTGTGTATTGAATTGGGTGTTTACTTTCATTCTTGGTTTAAATTCTCCCCAGTCTTACCAAAGACTTTGAGTGGAGAGCCCTTAGATGTAGCCACATTATACTCTGCCTGGAACATAGCTAAATTTTTTTTTGGACTTTTTCTTTTTTAATTTATAAGCTGGTGTATTATAATGACCTGGACAGCTGTGATATTTTCTCCTGCGTTAAATGCCTGCATCTTATTAGCTATTTTTAAAAAGAGTATCTATTTTATATTTTTTAAAGTAAATTTTATTCTGTTTACATTGTTAAGTCTTAACTCACAAAGGATGGGAAGGAAGGAAAGACTAAATCCTCTATCGCTATGCTACTATGCATATAATCAAGAAATCCTACTATCAAAATAATATCAAATTTTGTGCTTTGAATTTTAATAATTGAAGCTATCCAATGGGTGATAAATATCTAAAGGAAAGGAGATGAGAAACAGAACTACTAAGCTATTACCCCAAAGAAGGATGTGGGTCATTTAAGAGTGGGAGAAAACTGGGTGATATGAAGGATTGTACACAGTAAGATTAAAGGGTGAAGGGAGGAAGTTGTATACATGTACAAAATATGGAACAAGAAAAAGAGAAAGCGGACATCCTAAAATAAAAATATATATTTATAATATATAATTTATAATATAAATTAATATAACTTATACAAATTTATAATATATAAATATATGTTTAGAGAAAAGTAGTTAAAAAAAAGAAGGAAGTCTTGGGGGTTGTGAAGGAAAGAGGAAAAAGTGAGTACATGGGAACAAATATATGCTTTTGAGCCCTTATCTTCAAACTTAATTAGGGGATTAAATACAGATTCAAGATTATGATTGTACCTATAAAGCCCTACATGTCATAGAGTCTGGTTATTTGAGGGACTACCTATCTTCCATCTTTTGCCTATCTCCCATCTTCATGGCCTCCATAACCTCTCACTCTGGCAGGGTTGTTTCACTCCAGGTTCCTTTGAGTAAACTATGCCATCTATTGGGACTGCAAAAGGGCGATTTCATTGTGTCTAGCTTCTGGTGATTGTCTTCTGGAATGAGGTTCTCATTGAGAATGGCATGGCCGTTTCTGCTCTTGTTTAGAAGAGCTATGTAGAGCTATGTACCTGGTTTTTCACCCACACCTTTGAAGAGGAAAAGTGAGACCTCTTGTGTCATTCCATCTGGCCTGCCATCTTTTATTTCTCGTTTTTGTTTTGGTATTGTTGTTTATTTGTTTATTTATTTGTGAGCTGCCCACAGTCATTGGGCATCAGGCAGCATCAAGTTTAATAATAAATAAATTATAATTGAAAGAAAACTTGGAAATTGGAAAAGGAATTCCTCAATTCCTCCTCCTAATTAACAGTGAGTTAATTCTGGAGAATCCCATTGAATAATTTGAAATGTGTTTTGCTGGGCTGCTGTTTTTGAGATAAATTGACAATGGACAAACCATTAATATCTTAATTGTTGATTATGTCTATCCATCTATCTTCTGTCTCTTTCCTAGCCCTTCCACAACTGCTCATGTTAATTTATGGTCATCAAGTATGCTCACCCATGGTGCTTACTAGAGACTGAATCAAACAGTCATTGTATGTATGCAAAGTATAGTTCTAAATTAAAATGGAGAGCAAGACTCCTCCTGATAAATAATCAATGCCCTGAATTTTCAGCAAGGGAAAAAGGTTCAGTCCTGCCATGCAGGAAGGTGAAGTGATTGTCTTCTGGCAGCAAAATGCCAGGGAAGATCAATGGAGGAAGAAACTGGTGTCTGAAATGGTACAAAGGGCTTAGGTTCAGGAGCTCTGCTTTGGCTTTGCTTCAGGCAGCAAAATTTCCTGTGGTTGGCATTAAAAAGGAGCAGGGAAAATAGCAAATGGAAAGAAAGCAAAAGGCAAGTGTTACTTGTGTCCTCTCGCTTCCCTCCAACAATGAAATCGACAAACCATTTGTTCATTAGGAGCCCTCAGCATATATTGGAAACAGGATTTAACTACCAGAGTCGCCATTAAATGACTGACTGCTTGCATCTTTTGTCAGAGACCTTGTTTAGATCATAAGATCTGGATCACAGCAGACAGTTTAGCTGCAGGCCTTTTCTTTTAATGGATAGAAAGAAAAAGTTTTTTTTTTAATAGTTTGCCTATATGGGAGTTGCCAATTCTTTACCGAAAGTCTATAAAGTAACTTTCTACTTCAAATCTTTTTATAGCCTGGAGATATGATCATTTTCTTTTATTTTAACTCAAATATGCAGTTGCTATGGTGATGCCAGTATCATGTAAATCTAGTATCTAAGGAAGAGTGCACTTAATTCATTGATGCTTGTGGACTTTCAAAGCTCAGGACGCCATTTATCACTTTGTAAAGAATGATATCAATCCATCAACAATTTGGATTGAATTGTAGAAATTTCTTTATACTACTAAGTTGGTTATATCCTGAAAGATGAAGTTGAAATCTGAGGTAATAGTTATTTTGGAGAGGCCAAACTATAATTTTGACCTTTTTCTAATTATCCATAATTGTGTTAGATGAGGATGTAATACATACAGCAGAAAAAAAAATATTTCTAGAAAAATTAAAAAGCAGTCACTGGCAATGGAGGAAAGATAACAAAGGGGAAAATAGTATCAAACTATCTAGGATATATTACACAAAGAAAGCAATTTGAGGAATATATATATCTTAAACTGCTGTTCAAAATTCAGTGTATTCTTATCCAAGAATAAATATGTCAGAGTATATTCTATAAATAAATTAAAGGAACTATAATACTGCAGAAGCTTTCTTTTCAGATTTACTTAAGAATCTTCGCAGTTCAAATCAAGTTGAGGAAGGCTAGAATGTGGGGCTGCATGAAGCCATGTCACAAAGCAATAGAATAAAGATTGCCTTTCTTAGCTTCTAACTTTACCTTTATTGTCTTCATCTTCAACATGCTATAATTCTGATTAATTTCTAGGAGAGAAGATGAAAAGAGAGGAGGGGAGAGGAGAGGAGAGGAGAGGAGAAGATAGGGGAGGGGGCAGAGGAGGGAAAGGAGAGGGCAGGGGAGGGAAAGAAAAGTAAGGAAAGGAAAGGAAAGGAAAGGAAAGGAAAGGAAAGGAAAGGAAAGGAAAACTTTATTTTAAAAATGACATGCATGAAACACTGAGCAGAAAACATATATAATCTAAAACAAGCAGAATGGCATAGTTCATTTAATAGTGATGATATGTAAACTCCTCAGCCTACAGTGACTCAAAGCTCTACAATTTCAGTACAGTAATTTTTAAATAAGGTCTTTGCCCAGAAATACAAAATATGCAGAGTCATTTGGAAGATAAAGAATTGCCTCTTCCTCCACTTCGCCTTTATCCCATGCTTATTTTATAAAGATAGAAAATGTTTTTAAAGGACTTCCTTAAGTTTTGAAGCAAATCCTTGAAGTCTGTATTTGACTTTGGATCTTATTCATCTCTTTGTTTACAGCATCTCTTTTTATACTTTTCAATGACATTAGGATGTACCTTTTCTTCAATTCTCAGATAATTATGGTGAGAGCGGGAGAATTCATGTTCCAAATGAGTAAATACAGTCATTTTAAGTCCCATTTTCAAAAGAAGTATAATTACTAATTACTGCTACAAATACTAATTACCAAGCCATTTGTGAAAAACTTAAATGCCCACTCTAGGAGCTGTAAGAAATACTAGCCATAAATGCCATGATGCATTATGAACCTCTGCTCTGGAAATATTAAAATGAGTTATTCTGAAGATTTATTAAATTTATATTACTCTCAACTTTCAGCAGCTCTATAAATGCTTACTGTAAATACCTATGTGAATGGTTTGCCAATAGGGACATTGCATGGCCCTTCTATATAAAAAACATATCCTTTTCAATCATTCCTGATATAGGCCTTTGAAGATAACATTTTGAGAAGCATCAACACTTGTCACCTTTCATCCTATCAACCACTATCAGAATTAGGAGGTAAGATAGCAAGCAAAGAACTCCCTCTGTCTCTGATTACTTCTGCAAAATAGAAAAAATGTTTAGTATCTTTCGTTCAGCCTTATTATGCAGAATAATCTTCTTCTTCTTCTCCTCTTCCTCCTCCTCTTCTCCTCCCCCCTTTCCTTCCTTCCTTCTGACAGAAAAGTGAAGATGCATGTAACTTTCTGTTGATTTCATAATAAATTGTCTCTGGAACCTTACCATCAGACACTCTTAATGGAATTAGTTCTTTCTCTCTCTTGGTCTCCTTGATCAACAAGATTCATCTTAACTTTTCCCTCTAAAGGGATGAACTGTCCATATAAGTGAGAGAGAAAGAGAAGAAGAAATTTTAGCAGAGATAGTACAAAGACTTCAGGCAACTGATAAATTGGATAGTTTTTGAATCTGAACTATAATTCTTTAAAATAGAATTTGCCTAATAATAAATGATTTCATTTTGGTTCATTTAAGGAAAAAGAGAAGGGCAAAACAGATCATACTGGATTTACTCCTAACTAGTCTAAAAACCTTCCAGAAGATCTAAAAGTTATTCAATGAATTGGAATAATGATCAGAATACTTTAGCCAAGACTGGAGGCATTGTTCTGATTTCTGAAAGATGATTGGATTAGTGTGTGGGGAGGGGGATGAGAAAATGTTTGAATGTTTCAAAACAACATCTCAATTAGTATGTACGTGTCTGATTGGGAAAGGTAGCAAGAGGGCACCAGAGTGACTACTTAGAAAGATCAGAAATGCTGTAAAAGAGAACTTTGTTCAAAACAATTGCCAAAAGAGAGAATGAAAAAAAATGGCATATGGTATGCAACTAGTAGATTAAAATTGCCAATCATCATCATCATCATCATCATCATCATCATCATCTTTTAAGAACATTTGAAAAACATACGAAAAACAAGATAAAGACATTCAAATACATTTGATATAGCAAACAGATCTGGGAAGCTTCAGGCAACTTGATGATAGGAACATTAATGATTTTCTAAAGGAGAATGAGGAACAGAAAAAACTGAATCAATTATTTGCTTCTGTCTTCTGTATTGTGAGATGGGCCTGATGTCCATATCCCAGCTGGGCTTTTCAGGAAGAAGGTCAGATGAACTGAAGGAAAAACAAGAAATAATTCCCCTGATCCACTAGCTCTCCCACCCCAACCTCTCCTTTTTACTAGCTGTCACATGACTGAACTGTGTGCATGCCTACAATCGCAACTCAAACATGTCTAGACATGGTCATACTAAGTATCACTGCTGGATACTTACTGCTTGGTTGGTTGGTAGTGTGTGTTTTAGTACTGTTGTGGCCCCGCCCTCTGAGCCTGTCCCATCGGAGGAAGAAAGCTCCGAGCATGAGGAAGAGGAGTCAGCCAGGCCTCCCTCTCCAGGCCCCTCCCCTCTGGCATTGTCTCAAGTACCGGTCGAGGGAGAGGAGACAGCTGATTCGAATCAAAGTGATAATGAAACATCATTCCTGGACGCACGCCTCCGAAGGCGTGATAAACGTTTGCAGCAGCTTAGGAGGCGTGCTAGGGATTAGAACTGAGTCACTGGACCACACCCCAGAGACTATATAATAGAGGGTAGTGGTCAAAGGATCCTTGTGACGAACAAAGTAAACCTTGGACAGTCACTAAAGCCTCGTCCGGAACTGCTGGGAGGAATATTATTTCTGTTTAGACTTTCTTGAACGTTCGTATCTTATCTGTCTGTTTGTGAAAATAAAGTCCCTTGGCAGACGGTGTGTCTATCGCTGCCAAGAGGGAGATAAGAACTGGGTGCGTTCCAAAGTGTTTCCTTAACCCTCGGCTGGCTGTGTTGTGTGTGTGTGGGGACGGGGACAGATCAAGTACTTGGTTCCTGGTTAAATTTGCCTGACTTTCTTGGAGGAGTGCATTATGGAATAAAACTTTATTAAGGCCATGCTTCAAAATGTTTTCATGCATGTGTGTATTTATGTTATCAGTTAAATTAGCAAATACCAAGTTGTACATGTTGTATGTGCATGAATATTTTCAGATTGGAATTTGCAAATGATGTTTCTTTAGTTTTTACAAAAATTAAAGCTGCTTGTGGTTTTCACTTCATTTATGCCCTATTTGAATCCATATAACCCCAGAACTGGGGTTAGTATTAGTGTTAAGATAATCACTCTGGGACTGCAGTGGTTTAAAAAAAAATTGTTTGAAGGAGTCATTTAAAACTGCAGAGAAATAAAACATTTCTGAAAAGGGAGCAAATGCAGGCAATGATTGCATTTCAGTGGTTGCATTTCCTTTTCCTGCATTCAAGATGTTCTTTTCAAAACCCCACAAAAATTGAAAGCACCATTAGGCTATTCTTTATTTCACAATGCACGAAATAGGGTCTGCTCCCCAAATATAGTGCAGCCTACGGTTCTGTTCATTGTATACTTAGTTTTGATTTGCATTCACATAGAATGATGATTAGGTATGGGGTTAAAATAATCTTACATTCTAGGATTGACTATCACCCTTTTTTTTAATAGAATGAGGTTCAACCTATCATGTGTGGTGGGTATCATGACACTGTGAGTCCAGCATCAGGAGGAGGGGGAATTTGCCCATCCTATCTAATTAGAATTATGAAATGATGACATCTGCATCATGTGGTGTTTGTTTACTTTGAAGGGAACGCTGATTAAATGTACTTATAAACCTGGTTTTGTTAGTATACACCAGAGGTGAAATGCTCCAGGTTCGGAACTGATCACCCAATCCGGTAGTGATGGTGGCGGGTGGTTCAGAGAACTGGTAGCAAAAATCCCTGCAACCCCCCCCCCCACCATGCCCAGCTGAGCCGCACAATCATCAGAGGCTTTTTAAAAAAAACTTTTAAAAGCATTTTTTCTACAACCTCTTCCAATGAAAAAATGCTTTTAAAAGTAAAAAAAAAAAGCTGCTGATGATCGTGCGGCTCAGCTGGGATTGTCAGAGGCTTTTCAAAGCATTTTTTTCTGCAACCTCTTGGCTGAAGAGGTGGTAAAAAAATGCTTTGAAAAGTCTCTGACGATCCCAGCTGAGTTGCCTGATCGGCAGAGAGGTATTTAAAAAGCCTCTCTGATGGTCCAGGCTGAGTTGCCTGATCGGCAGAGGCTTTTCAAAACATTAGAAAAAATGCTTTGAAAAGTTTTTTTTTTTTTTAAAGTTGGCCAAATTTTACATTTCACCCCTAGTATACACTGTTACTACTGGAAGGGATTAGAAGATGTAACAGCTAGAAACAAAATTGGAGGTCAAAACTAATAATTTGAGACCTATAGACTGCACTGCATTGTTAGGTACAAATTGAAGAAAACTCAGAAGAACTCATTATCTCATTATTAAATTATAAAGGAACTTTGAACAATCTTGGGATAATGTTGAACATTAAGACCAGCAAGGTTGGTGAATTTGCAGTTGACAGTGTAGAAATATCAGGAAATAGTTTTATTTTCTGAGGTTCCAAAATGGATAGTATACTAGAGAAATAAATAGATTTAATGTGTAAGATATTGGATGGATGAGAACATTTCAATGTCAAGAGTAATCAGAATAGTAAAAGCAATTGCTTTATCAGTAGTAGTTTAAAGTTGAAAAACACTGAGAAATACTTTCAAATTATGGATTTAGAGAGAGTTTCTAAGAGTATCACAAGCTTTAGGAACAACGAATCAATATGACCAAGCAAATTAAAGTAGAAGTTCCAATAATGCAATGATCAGGAAGCAGAAATCCATGACCTTGCCTTTTCCCGTTGACCTCTCAAAATCTGTGACTACACTTAGAATACTGCATCCAGTTTAGGCCACCATATTATAAAAAAGATGTAGAGACTCTGGAAAGAGTGCAGAAAAGACCAACAAAGATGATTAGATGGCTGGAGGCTAAAACATATAAAAAAAGGTTGCAGGGATTGGGTGTGTCTAGACTAATGAAAAGAGAGACTAGAGATGATGTGATAGCAATGTTCCAATAACTGAGAGGCTGTCACAAAGAAGAGGGGTTCCTATCTTCCAAAGCACCAGAAAGTAAGACATGAAATAATGGATGGAAACTAATCAAGGAGAGAAGCAACCTAGAACTAAGGAGAAATTTCTTAGTGGTGATTAGGAATTAGGAATTCCTAATGAACCAATGGAATGGCTTGCCTTCAGAAGTTATGGGTTCTCCATCACTGGAGGCTTTTAAGAAGAGAATGGACAGTTTCTTGTCTGAAATGGTATAGTGGGTTGGACTAGAACAGGGCTGTCAAATTTGCAGCTCACAGATCAGATGTGTCAGACATTGGCCACACCCACACCCAGTTTAGTGAAGGGGGGGGAAGTCACGATACATCACATGATGATGCCGTGATGACACAAGTTTGACACCCCTGGACTAGAAGATCTCCAAGCTCCCTTCCAACTCTACTATTCTGTTCTATTCTGTTAGAACTCTATACTAAACAGTAATACGAGAGGAAGCAAAAAGGACAATTAGAATCAAAAATTTCTAATACATTTAGTTCTGAAGTCTTGCCTAATCAGGGTGTATGTAAAGATGGAGAGAATGGAGCATGAATGTGCCATAGAAGCCACTCTATAGGATGTGAATGAGCAGGGAGGGTGATTTCTGTTTTAGCTGATAATGCAGTTCTGAAACTGGGGGTTATCTTCTAAAAGGCTCTCCAAAAGATGTCCAGAAATGTCATCTGAAAGGAACTATTATATTGTAAATCTATTCAAACAATGATCAAGAATAAAATGGATAAGGGGAATGGGAGTCTACCAGTAATTGGCTTGCACAAGAGAATCAAATTAAAATTAAGGCAGTTGCTGAATAAGGTGAACTCAGAGGATCTCATAGCTCATTCACATAAAAGTATATTTTGGAACCATTACTTTCCCAGATATTTTCATTTCAACAATATAGGGGAAGGAGCAGGGGTGAAATCTAAATTTTTTTTGCTACCGGTTCTATGGGCGTGGCTTAGTTAGTGGGCGTGGCTTGGTGGTAAGGTGATTGGGTGAGCGTGGCCAAGTCAATGTCACTTCTTTGCCCTTATTTAACCTACAAAACACAACACAACACAACTGGCTCACCCACAATGTAAAAGCAGTTGTGCTAGACCCAAAATGGCCCCTGCAACAAGCAGGAACCTCACACAGCCACAAAAAGCCCCCCAAAAAAACAACTTTCACACTTTACACACACAAAATTCCACATACAGCTTTGTGAGATTTTGTGTGTTTGTGTAGTTAGAGTGAAACACTACAGAAACACACTAAATCTCAGAAAGCTGCACAAATATTATTTTATTTTTATTTTTATATAAGAGCAGCTAAATTTAAAACTTCCTAAACTTTAAATGGCTAGGTCTAAAAAAAGAACAACTAAAAAAACCCCCCAATTAGCTTTTTTTTTAAAAGCTCCCAAAGGGGGAAAAAACTTACCCAATAGAGCAGGGGTCTCCAACCTTGGCAATTTTAAGACTTGTGGACTTCAATTCCCAGAATTCCTCAGCCAGCTTTGCTGGGAGTTGAAGTCCACAAGTCTTAAAGTTGCCAAGGTTGGAGACCCCTGCAATAGAAGGTACAAGGCAGGAAGGAAGGCAGGCAGGCAGATAGAGCTGCTCACCGATGAGCTTGATTGCAGGCAGGGAGATTCAGTTGCTTGCTGATGCAATGGATTGCAGGTATTACAGCAAGCGAAGCAAGGCAGGCATTGTGACCAGCAGCTAAGGTAAGCAAGCTGGAGGCTGGAAGGGGGGGTGGGTGGAGGGATTTTTGCTACCGGTCCTCCAAACTGCCCGCCACCATTGCTACCTACTTGCCCGAGCCGCTCCAAACCAGGAACATTTCACCCCTGGGAAGGAGTAATTTTGCTGCTACCATTGTTTAACAACAGGAAACAAAAGTGGGTTATTGTAAATCACTTATTTCTTTTCTTATGGATGCAGATTCATTTCTTCTTCCCATGCTCTAAATTAAATGGACAGCCAAAACCTGTCAAAGCCAATAAAATGCAGATGGGTTATTCAGGAAAATAAGCACAGGTGCATTGCCAAGTATTATTATTCTATAATGTTATTGCAGGCACTATTATTCCAGTTTTATTGCACATGTTTGTACTGGATTCAGTAAGTGCAGGAGCTGTTCCCTTTATATGCATGAATGATGGCAATATTTCATACAAGCATTGCTAATGTAAGACCTTCTTGGAAATAGTTTCCCTGAAGAAATCCTTTATTTTCATTAAGCTGACACTCTCCCCATCCTCTGCTCCCTGCACCTTGTTACAGAAATGGCTACCCATTAATTGCAGATGCAAAATGATTGGAGGAATGGGAAGAGATGGCTGCGATCATTTTGTTCACACGTAACCTATGTACAAAGAAAATTCTTCATTTATTCTCTGTGTTTTCCCATTATGCATCAGGTGCAGCACCTGGAACCAAACCGAACAAGTCATTTATCACAGCGTGTAATTGCTTTTGCAGCGCATCTGACTCAAACAGTTCATTAGTCTGGTGTTTGGAAAACAAGCGCCAAAAACAAACAACAAAAAAAGATAGTGATTTTAATATGCCTAAATGTTATAGATTTATTCTCTCGATTATAAAAGTGGAATTTGGCTGTTATCTGGGCTGTAAACCACACAATATCCTATTACAACAAAAAGAGGCATAAATTTCCACAGAGCAAGCCACAATCCAATACAGGTAATTAATTACTCACAGAATCTTCTTAAGCTTCTGCAACCTTATGTTGGGCAAAGTAGTTGTGTTGCATCTTTTCTACTGTTTCTCGCTCAAGTGGTGAAGAAGAATTTACAATTGAAATTCTTTCAAAGGAAATGGTTTTCAAAGGAGTATGACATCTTTCATCCTTTTACAGAGATTGTGGCCAATGGCTGGGTATGAATCTCCTGTTTTTCATTGCATAATGATCTCTCCAGGAGGATGTGTGGTCCACTCAGTCTCTTTGACCACAAATCTGTGGAAAACTTATAGACAACATTTGTGCTCTAACACATATGGAAGAAACTGCCTAGCAAGTATTGAGAATGACAGCAATTCCCTTCCATGAAGCTAAAAGGTAATATCATAGAATCTGTACTTTACTAAATTATTGATATCATCTACAATTTAGTTAGCACAACTGAAATTTCTCAGAAGACATTTTAAGGTGGTGATGGTGGGGGGGGGGAGGAAGTATTTCCATCTTTCATCCCAAAAAGAGATTTCTTAACTTTTGTTTCCTTTTTGTAGTAGATTTTTTCCCCATTTGAATGCAATAAAATGATGGTAGTTCCAGAGCACTCAAGAAGGTGCAATGTATTTGGGGCAAATGTTGCCAATTGCAATGATAGCAAAACTCACAGTACCATCAGCAACCATGATGGTAATGATGAAAATGGAATGAAAAATTACTCCCATTGCTAACATTGACTTTTGAGAAATGGAAAAACATTTTTGCTTTCTTTACAGAAATTCTATGAAATTGTCCTGATACTGTCTCCATTCAAATAAAAAATAGGCCATTTATCTATAATTTGGCTTATATAAAAACAAACTAACCCCCCTCCCCCAAATCTCATACCAAATGGGATCAACATACAAGTACACTTCACTATGAAAGAACCTGACGTACCCTTGAGCATCAAAGATGAATCAACAGCATGTGTTCCTCTGTGGGGCATCATAAAATGGCTGTAATGAGAGATGCTTTTGTTTTCTTTTCTGATAGTAAAACATGTTAGAATTTAGAAGAATGAAAGAAATCTAGTTCTCCTATTATTCCCATATAAAGAATTGTATCAAGTCAAACAATCCAATGATCAAGAGGGTTTCTTGAGATTTCTCCCCTTCTATATACACACTCTTTAATAGATACATGACATACAGATAAGATTAAACCTTTCCACCTTATGGAACTCTATTTCCTCTTCCCCCACCAGATGTACATGTAGCTGCCATTTTGTGTTGAGGCAGATTGGATAATAAAGAGAGAATATGAAACAAGCAGAATACAGAGGACATATGCTTACCTTTGGAGAAATCTGCTATAAATGCTAGCTCACACAATAGGTTGCTATAACCTGCTAGCCTAAGGATGGTTAAACACCAGCTCTTTTATGTTCTTAATATTTGTTTATGTTGTTAGCTGGTGGCCGAACTCTTTTAGATCATTGTTTTTTAAACTTGGCAACTTTAAGGTGTATGCACTTCAATTCCCAGAATTCTGCTTGCTGAGGACTTCTCAAAGTTGAAAGCCACACATCTTAAAGTTGCCAAGTTTGAAAAACACTGATCGAGGTGAACAAATACACTTGAGCATGATGTAACCTTGCTTAATGATGATGATGATGATGATGATGTTATTCATTCAGTTGTGTCCAACTTTTGGAAATTCTATGGGCCAGTTGTCTCCAGATCTTCCAATCTTGCATTACTTCTTTCAGTTTTTCTATGCTCTGGTTGGTGTCAGCTTTGGTTTCAGTAACCTTGTTTACTTAACTCATAATTAAATGATAATTAACTACCGTGTTTCCCCAAAAATACAACCTACTCAGAAAGTAAGTCCTAGCTTGATTTTTAAATGTGTGTCCAATATAAGCCCTACCCCCTAATTAAGACCAGGGTGCATGGGTAAAAAATTAAGCTAGGGTGGAGATGGGGGGCGCTGGAACTGCCCTACTACTTACCTTTGGATAGTTGCAGCCAGGCTTCATACACCTCGGCCCATTTCTTCTGTAGCTGGCGAGGTTTTCCTGAAAGCCACTGTAGTGAATAACAGAGCTTCAGATCAATCTAGAGCTCTGAAGGCCTCTGACAGCAAAAAGGAGACCGGGGTGATGCACGCAAGTGAGGTGAATCAGTGGATGACATGCCCTCCCCCCAAAAAATAAGACCTGGTGCCTTTTTTGGTGGCAAAAAAATATAAGATAGGGTCTTATTTTCGGGGAAACACGGTATATGAAAATATGTTAAATGTATATGCATGTGTGGGCTCACATACATATTTTCACGTAAGTGTCCTTTTCTCTTGTAGAGAAATGGCCAATGGTTATTGTTACAATATGGTGCTTGGTTTTCTTTGGGAGAAGATATTCATTTTCCCAGCTCTTGTTAGCATTCAGTAATCGTTAAATGTCTACTGTTTTGCTAACTTGAGTGTTTTGAGTGTGATTTTACTCTTTTTTTAAATTTTGTTTTTACTGTTTTATGCCTCCCAGAGGTCCTTCAGCTATAAGTATTGTTCATAAAATAATGTTTGAGATGCCTTATCTTGAAACACCTGGGATGTGGTTTCTTTGAAACATAGAAGGCAGCCTTAATGTAGTACAAACTAGTTTACAGTATATCTACATTTGACAGATACTTTATACTTCTACTCCTAGTATTGCAGTCCTGCAGGAAAATAACAAGGATGTAAAGGTAAAAATGGTAGTTGAAATAAAATAATGAGAGGTGTTAAGAATTCAGGGAGAAGAAATTGCAAGTGATGGCAGTAATCTCTCTCTCATACACCTAGAAGCTATGGATCATTGCTCAATCACATCTACAATCCTAATTGGATAATAGTTCTTTGAATTGACTAGTGTGGTTTAAATATTGGACTAGAACTTGGAAGATCCAAGTTGCAAACTACTCTCAGTCATGAAAGTACACTGGGTGACATTGAGCCAATCACTGTCTCTCAACTCAGCTTCTTCAGAAAGTAGCTTCCTTAAGGATAATCTAAAGAAAAACCTCAAGTAAATCATCTTGAGATTCTGGAAGAAAGGAGAAATATAACTCTAAGAAAAACTGTCATCACTGATCAAATACAAGGAAATAGGCCATGATCCCTATTATTTCTCTTTGAGAATGTGGATTTTAGCATTAATCTGTATATGACTTTTTCACTAAATGTGAATGTTTAGTATGTTGATAACCATCTTTCCTCTGTAGCACTTTTTGTTACCTCTCACCTTCCCTTCAAGAAGTTCAGGTCATAAACAGTACAAGTAGTCCTCAACTTACAACAGCTCCTGTAGTGACTGTTCAAAGTTACAATGGCACTGAACAAAGTGACTTATGAAACTTTTTTGCGCTTAAGACATTTGCAACATCCCCATGATCATGTGATCAAAATTCAGACGCTTGGCAACTGGTTCATACTTACGATTGTTGCTGTGTCCCAAGGTCATGTGGTCACCTATTGAAAACTTTTGACAAGCAAAATCAATGGAGAAACCAGATTAATGTAACAACCGTGTTAGTAATTTATCAATCGCAGTGATTCACTTAACAACTTAACACTTAACAACTGTGACAAGAAATGGGGGCAAAACTCACTTAACAAATGTCTCCCTTAACAACAACAAAAATGGGCTCAATTGTGGTTATAGGTGGAAGACTACCTGTATATGCTTTTTTTCTAAATTTATTTTCACAATAAACCTATGAGGAATAATACATGGCCAAGAAGTAGAAATCAGAGCTCCGGGCAGATTTAAATGAATATTTCTATAATGCTTATCTTTCATTCTAGGCATGATATCACATCATGCTGATTTTTAAATCAACAATGTAGTATTATGAGGATTTTGGAGAAAGTAAAATGCAATATAGCAAGTATGTGGAAGAAGGAAGAGGTAGATAACCAAGGAAATAGAATAGAATAGAACAGAACAGAACAGAACAGAACAGAATAGAATATAGAATATAGAATAACAGAGTTGGAAGGGACCTTGGAGGTCTTCTAGTCCAACCCCCCTGCTTAGGCAGGAAACCTTATACTATTTCAGACAAATGGTTATCCAATATCTTCTTAAAAACTTCCAGTGTTGGAGCATTCACAACTTCTGGAAGCAAGTTGTTCCACTGATTAATTGTTCAACTGTCAGGAAATTTCTCCTTAGTTCTAGGTTAGTTTCCATCCATTAAATAACACAGAGACCACAGGATATTGCCTTGAGAGAGGAAGAGGAGGTTTAGGACTGGTGGATCAAAGATGTTTTCTGAGAAATCTTGGGCATTTTTATCTTTTTAGATTCCCAATTAAGCAGGGCATTCTGAAACTAGATCCAAACTATTATGACTGATTCAACAATCATGATTCAACAATTCCTTGCTTAAGGCTATGCCCGAACACAAAATTGGTCAAAATAAAATTAAGGATTGTAACACTGAAAGGAAGTAATTATGAGTGAACTTTTTTCTAAAAAAATTATTGTCCTGTCTCATCAAAAATTAATGCATTTCTGTATTATTCATTAGCAACCTTTTTCCAGCTGTGCAGATCAGACAATCTAACATGTCTGACACTTTTCTCTTGGCATACCTTTGCAAGATGAATGTGCTAAAGCAAACATCTGTGACAGTATAGAAGTAGTTGGCTGTGCAGATCTTGGCATGTGAGGACACAAGAAAGCTTGCAAAAGACTTAAATTCTCCATTTGCCATTGCTCTTTATCTTCAGGTTTCTCCAGTCTGATAATAGCCTATCTAAGAAATCCATTGCTATTTCAGGAATATATGATTTGTATGCTTAATCCTACAAATGTATTTACCTTTCATTTTGTCTCTGATATGAGATTGGAAGAAACGTAAAAGCTAGTATAAAATCTATGCATAAAAATTTCACTGTCTTTTGAGGGTAATAATAAAGTTTGCCAACAGTTAATTTGCATATGATGATTGGGTAATAAGAGGCAAATAAAGCAGAACTGTAGGAGTCAATTTTGACTTCATTCAAAGTCAATTTTGTATAACGTCAATTTGTTGAATGCAAGTAATCAGCCACCTATGACATGGCAATTTATCAATTGTGATCCCTTCCTGGTTGTTTTCTCAGTTATTCCCAGAACAGTAAAGCCACATCTTTTGGAATGATAGAATTCATCTCATTTGAGGGGTCACAGTTCACATAAGTAGTTGTGTATCTAAAGTCAATGAAATAATTTTGGCTTATATTAAGTATAAGATGTATGCAGAGAAAGGACAATATTCTCTGCTCCATAGGAGACCAATATTATTTGTTTATGTATTCTGTTTATATTGCTTTAAGAGTGAAGTTCTAATATCCATGATGACTTGCTTTGGTGTCCTTTAGAGACCATACTCCATTTGATCTTTCTTTTATGACTGGCCAAAAGGTTATATACGTCCACCAGTCCGTAAGGTTGGAGACCCCAACCTTTCAGAAACGTAACAATCTAGGTTGTATTACATCAACTCATATGACTCAGTATTTTAACACTGATTGTTAAACCAAGATATGGTTTAAAACAAGGCATTTTCATGCCATATCCGGAGAGTGGAAACTAAGATTATCAGGCATAAAATAATTATAGCGCCAATCTAAAGCCCTTTTCTCAAAGTGCAATGCATCTATGACATTTCATAGATTCAAATCTTCCTGTGAATCACAGGCATCAACGTTTTAATAACAATATTGTAAAGACATTTGAAGTAACAAAAAAGCAATTCCTGCCCCTTCTTGCAAAAAAGTGAACTAACTAGAATATTATAATTTTTGGAGGTTAATAACAGCCTCTGTGAATCTCTCACTCATTGTTAGTACATTTTTATATTGTTCTGAAGCACATCTGTTTCCCACATTATGTGTGAGTATACAGCACACTTCATTTAAAAAACAAAATACTAAGAGTTAAGCTTTTCTACCACAGGTGAGTGGAAAAGCTGTAAAATATAAAACAATAAAAATAATATCAGGATCTTAACACATATCTGCATTTTTCATTTTGTCTCATCACAATAAATGTGATGTTGCCGACTTACATTCAGCAGTGCTGTTCGTTTAATTGATTGTTTCTATCATTTCATCACCATTTGGCTTCGGTTTTGCAGCTTTTTGATTGAGAGACTAGATGGCAGCAGAACTGCGATAAATCCGCTATGTTTGCTGAAGCAACCTGGGGAAAAAAGCTAGCTGTGTTTGTAGATTTGTAATAGTAAAAGAAAAACACCAGAAATTGAACTTTGGAATAGTTATATAAATTACCACCTTTTGAATGCACGTTTAGAAAATTATAGGAGCCTCATGTCTAATAGCACAGGTTGTCTGTATCCCTGGTGTCCACATTGTATGGTTTTATAGGTATTTACAATAGGTGATAACATGTCTTACACTACACCATGCTAAATAAGCAGAGAGATGATTAGAGTTCCTGTAATGGCAATTGTGAATTTGTTTGCACTCCTCAGTTTCTCCTCGTTCCCAAGTCAGCTATCAATTAGCAACATACAAAAATGATAGAGGCCAGGAAACAGAACATAAAGATCACAGTAATAAAGCAATTCTTAAAAAAAAAACAACAACAACTATACAAAAGGTAGCCATGCTTTCCTTAGCTTTGCTTTCTCCTGTTACATACAAAAAAGCAATGGGATTCGTCGCCTAGGACAAGATTTCATAAAAGATAACAAACCACTGAGGAACAGATCCTGATTTTACAAAAAAAAAAAAAAAAAAAAAAAAAAATGAAGATAATCTTACATTATTGTCATTTTATGTTAATGCTTATGGTGATCTTTAGCAACCTCAGAGACATTTTTTTTCCCATAAAGGCATTCTGTTTCCAACATGGTCCTAAAGTCTTCCAATAATGCACCCATCTTTACTGTAATCAGTTCTGTCCATCCTTCTTGCTGCTGCTCATCTTTTTCTTCTCTTTCCTTCTACTTTTCCCTACAATATAAACTTCTCAACAGAGGTATGTATTTGCATAATATATACAAAACATAATAGTCATCCACAGCTCAAATAAGAATTCTGGTGGGTTTGTTTGATGATCCATTTGTTTGTCCCAAAGGTTGTTCTTTTTCAAAAGGTAACTGAACTTTGTTTTACCTTGAAGACGTCTCACTCCTCAAAAAAACAAGGAAAGATAAAAACAATCCAGTTGCCTGGATCCATCTTTGCTTCACAAAACTTCTTCAAGGAAAAATGAGGAAAATCCAATGGCCTTTTGAAAAAGCACATTGGGACAACCTTGACCAGAATGGCAGAGAATCTCCTTAGACCATTTGGTGTTTTTTTTTTTTTTTTTTTTGGTGGGGTGGTGGTGGTAGCTATTAAAGGTGTTTTTAGGAATCTTCTCCAACACCAAAGTTTAAAAGTATCAATATTCTTTTTATCCTACTTCAAAATTCAATTTTCACTACAATAGAGGATCACGGGAAAAACCAAGGCCTGTGCATATCTGGTTGTTGTAGATATAGATACAACCTGGCATCTGAATATATTTTCCAAAATCTTCATTGCTATTTTATGAAGTGCTAATTTGTGGTTTAATTCTTGATTAGTCTTTTTTTAAATTATTGATAATTGATAGTTAGAAACCATTTGCCACTACAATATCTTCATCATCAATAGTTAGAAACTACTTGCCACATCAATATCTTCATCATCAGTTGTTCTACCTGTCACCTTTCATTTGGTTTTCTTTATATTTGATCTTCGTATTATTTTTTACCACGCTCCATGACTTCTGTTCCTAGAGCCTGCAGATACTGTAATTTGAATTTTCAGCTCTCAAAGTAATCTCATCAGCATCTCCCAGGCACTGATGTTTCTTGCTCCTGTTTTAAAACCACTCAAATCTTTCCCCAATCTAGCTTCTATCAATCTATATTTCACATATAGTCTAGGTCAGTGGTGGCGAACCTTTTACTTACTGAGTGCCGAACAAGAACGCATTTTGCGTGCTGTGCGCGCTCACGTGCCATCCATGGTAACACGTGGCTCCTCCCCATATGCTGCATGTGCAACCACTTTTGTGCATGCGCACTAGCGTGCACTGATACACAATCTCACCAATGTGCATGCACACAGCTTTCATGTGTGCAATACATGCACGCAAACGCTGTCTGCACATGCACGCACTGCGCACCAGTCATCTTGCACACATGCGCAAATGCATGCATGCGCAGGAGAGCTCCAAAGACCAGCTGGGTCCCCTGAATTGTGCGCATGCGCACCAGAGGCCTGAACACCAGCTTGGCAACGGCTCACGTGCCCAGAAAAAATGGCTCTGTGTGCTACTTCCGGCACGCATGCCATAAGTTCGCCAACATGGGTCTATCTTAAATCATTCATCATTTTATATTGTTCTACCATGTGGCTTTCTTGGTAAATAAAACAGTGGTTTATCATTACCTTCTCCTGTGCATTACGAAATAATTTCTTTGTTTTTGTCAAAAAGTGATCAGCCATCTTCAGCATCTTCTGCATAATGTAGGTATCTGCTTGCTTAAACTAGGCAGCTGGGATAAGCTTCATACTAGGGTGATCTTACTGTAATTATATACTCCATTTCGAAAATGCTCCTGTGGGTCTTCACTCAATCTGCCCAGGAATATCACCTCTCCCAACAATCTTTCACATACAATTATCCAGAACAGCATAATTTGTGGAAAGGTAGATTAATATTTACCTATTTTTTTTGTCTTTTCAAATATCTTGATCAATTTTCTCTCTTCAAATAACTTGCACAATTACACCATTGACAGGGGAGAGATGTGTCTTCAGACTTGCAAGATTGATGTCAGCCTAGAGGGAGAAACCCAGATAGGAAGCACACACAGATGAACAAATTCTACTTTATGGCAAGGATACATAAACAGAATCTTGCAAGTCTGAAGGTACATTTCTTCCCTGTTGCCTTTACAAACGGAAAAACTAGGGAGGGTCCCTTCTGAGGCATTTACTCTATTCACATTCCTTTTATAGGCCTGTTGTCCAACCATTTCCCTGGCCATGGCATACATACCATTACATCTGTACTATTTTATTCAGAAAAAGTTTAGCTTAGTTTAGTTTAATTTATTGTCATTGCACATGGTTCAAAGAAATTAAATGCCATCTTCAGTGTACATTATAACTATAAAAATAAAAACACAAACATACAGTACATTCTTTACATTCTATATAATTGAAATTGAAAATCCTATATTGTACTATACTGTAGAATTCAATATGGTTATTGCCCTGGGATAGAAGCTGTTTTTCAGCCTATTTGTCCTTGTTTTTATTATCCTGTACCATCTGCCAGATGGTAATAGTTCAAAAAAAGGATGCCCAGGATGAGATGGATGTTTAAGAATGTTTTGAACTTTCTTTTCTTTTCTTTACTTTATTTTGGATTTATATACCGCCCTATTCCTGAAGGACTCAGGGTGGTGAACAGCCAAAAGATAAAACACACATAATACAAAATTTAAAAAACAATGTAAAAGCACATTAAATAATTTGGCCCATACAGCCCTATTGTTTTAAAACAAATTTAAAATTAACAATTAAAAGGAAGTTAGGCTAGGCCAGCCTGTTGAAATAAAAAGGTCTTGAGGGCACGGCGGAAAGTGCGTAAATCCGGGATTCTCCGTATCTCTGGGGGGAGCTCGCTCCAAATGGCAGGTACCCCCACAGAGAAGGCTCTCCCCCTGGGGGCCGCCAGTCAACACTGTTTGACTGACGGCACCCTGAGGAGCCCCTCTTTATGGAAGTGTACTGGCCGGTGAGAAGCTACTGGTGGCAGAAGGCGGTCTCGTAAGTACCCAGGTCCTAAGCCATGGAGCGCTCTAAAGGTGGTAACCAAAACCTTGAAACGCACCCGGAAGACCACTGGGAGCCAGTGCAGCTCGCGCAGGAGAGGTGTTACATGGGAACACCACATCGCTCCCATAACCGCGCGGCCGCATTCTGGACCAGTTGGAGCCTCCAGGTGCTCCTCAAGGGGAGCCCAATGTAGAGAGCATTACAGTAGTCCAGGCGGGAAGTGACAAGGGCATGAGTGACCGTGAGTAAGGAGTCCCAATTCTTAAGGCAGCGGGAGCTATAAAGCTCTTCCAAAGAGGGGAGCGGGCAACCAATGATCCTCTGGGCAATGACGTTGACCCTTTGGAGTGCTGTCCTATCTGCCACTGTGCAATTGGCAAACCATACACAGATGCAGTAAATTAAAATACTCTCTATGGTGCAGTGGTAGCAGTGGCTTAAAAAGACCTGAATTCTATATAATTTTGGGGTTCTGACCACCTATAAAATACATTGTTTTAATGTAAGGATCCCAATAGACTATTCATCTAATGTGCAGTCTAAGATCTCTCTCTTTCTTATATAAGCAACATTCAAATAATATACTTGACATGTCTCATATAGAATATACATCTGTTCTGTCTTGTACCATCTCTTATTACTTTTTTCTTGGGTTAAATGCCTTTGTTTGATTTTTGTACTGTTTTCTCCTTTACACCTTCTAATCATATTTTTCCTTGTTGAACTAGTTATTGGGCACATTTCTTTCTGTGCAATACTTAAAAGGTAATATAGCCACAAATAGGATTGCCACAATTACCAGCCAAGCCCTCAAGTAACATATAGAAATGAAAGAAAATATTACAACTTATTCAGTTTCCATCTATTAAATATAGGTGTGCCTATAAAGGCTGTACTTGCACCCTTTCTTTTTCAAAGTTTCCTTGTCCAGTTGTGTATGACTCTAGGGCACGGTGCTCATCTCCATTTCCTGGCCAAGAGACCCAGCATTGTCCAAATGCTGACATTTTCCATTATCATGTGGTCACTATAACTACACGCCAAAGATGCATTGATTACTTTCCCATCGAAGTAATCCTAATTCATCTACTCACATTCATATGCTTTTGAACTGCTAGGTGGGCAGGAGCTGAGGCAAGGAACAGGAGTCACCCCATTGCACGGTGCTCAGGTCTTGAACCTCAGCTGTTAGCCTTCCAGCTGACAAGCTCAGTATCTTTGTGGAGAGCTAGCCTTCATGCCCCCTACTTCCTTTTTACATGAGATCAAAAATTCACCCTTCATTTCTGCCTTACATAAGCAGATGCTTCCTAAAGCTTTAGCTCCAGTTTAAAAATGCTCTTGTGTTGAAACGTCCAGAATTCTAAGCATCTCTCTCTCTCTCTCTCTCTCTCTCTCTCTCTCTCTCTCTCTCTCTCTCTCTCTCCCTCTCTTTCTCCCCTTCCACACAGGTACACGTGCACACAAACACACAAACATGTTAAGAGAGAGCGAGCAAATTGACTTTTTGTATTTGAGAAAGTTTGTATTAAGCAAGAGCTAATGCCTTTGCTAAGACTACACAGATCATGGACTACACAGAGGCCACAGGGGGAAATTGAGCAATTAGTCATGTTTGAAAAAGCAAAATGAATGCTCCAAAATGAAACAAACATCAAGTGGGCTAAAAAGTGGCTCTACTGACTGCAGGCATAGTCTGTGGGAAGGAAAAGGGGGCATATACCAGGTTAAGGGATGTCCATGGACTAAACATATTTCTACACTATACTGAACAATACATTTTGAATCTATAGGAGGAAGGAAAGCAGATTATTTCAAAGTGCCTTTTCAACAGAAACACGTATGCATCAATATGTTTTACCTTGCTCTTCTCTGACTTTGGGCAAAATCAAATAGCACATGATGATTGAATTCATAAATCAATTCTGTAAAATGTTGGTTTTGAAGTCTACATTTTTTCAACCTTTGTAGAACTTCAGAAAATAGAATATCAAAAAATATGTTCCAATATATCAAAAACCCTGGACTGAGTTGGGTCAGCAATAACAACATTCCTTTCTGTGTTATTTTCTGAGAATGTAAAGAACTTTTGTCTTTTTTTTGGAGGAACAGGCCTTCATCATGACACAACATGAGGAAAAAAATTGCAAGGGTTTATTTTTTATTCTTTGTTATCTATGCTTTGTTGTTCTGGCTCTGTTTTGATGTGTTGATTTTTACAGTGTTAACAATAGCCCTGTAATTTCTGCTGATCATGAGATCATTCTTTCCTAAGTGATTTTGACATGTGATATTATAGATACACAATAAATCTTTAATCTTGTTAAGGAAATAGCAGAGTTCTAGAATATTCTACACAACTAATTAATATACTGCTGGGAAATTAATTAAAAAGTGATGAGCTCTGATGAGGGATAACATTCATCCTTCACACATTAGCTGTTATACAAATGAATAAGGGAAAGTGCATTCTGGAAAAAAATATAGATGTGATAAATGATTATGTGACTTTCTGAAAGAAAAAAAAAAGCGGGGGAGAAGCAAAGATGGAACATTTCAATTATTTTGTGATTTTTAAAATACAGAATCTTAAAAAGTCAAGCATTGCCTAGACAAAGCATCTTGTATAGGAATAATTCCATAGAAACTATGTTAGGGATTTTGGAGACAGTTCAAGGAATACCCAACAACCCACCCATCCTCCACACAAACCCATTGTTCTGGAACTTAGTGACTCATAATTATTTATAACCTTCCCTGACTGCTACCTGCAGATTTATCTTTTAAGAAGACAATTAGTTAAGAAGAAAAGGAAGGGCTACCTTATTTTTTTGGAGCAGGCCAATTCAAAATGATTTTGGAGTTGGAACATGTTGTGGTTCAGCCTTACTTACTTAAGCTATATTGTGTTCTGCTATTGATTCTCTTCCTTTATGTTTTTAACCTGATGTAAATTACAAACAGCAAAAAAAAAAAGTGTATTTCATAGGACACTAAACTCTAGATTAGCACCAAACCATTACTTTTTTGTTTAGATCTGCTTAAGAAACCTCTCTTTTCAAAGACTCATTGATCTGACCTGTGAGAAAAAGCATTGCCCTGAGTTATTCCCAGGCTTTGGAATGAACTCCCTTAGTTGTATGCTCATACTCAGCATTTAGATGCTCTGTCAAGATGCATATCTGTTGTTAGAATTTCAGTGTTAATTGGTTTTAATAAATATTTAGGTTTTTTATTTTATATGTTGTTAAACATCTTGAATGCTTATCTGGACCTTCACTGACACAATGTATGGATTTCTGCAAGATTTGTATGGGTTCAATGTCATATTTTATCCTAAGTCTCAGGATAAAACGTTAAAAAATTGCAGATGGTATTAAAATAAAATGGATTATTTGCAGTTCTGTTCTAGGATACATTACATTTTCAATGGAGCTCTCTGTTGATCCTTCCTTCCTTCCTTCTTGCCACTTTTTTCCATCTTGCCAATGCCTGGACAAGTGGTTTGTCATTGCTGCCTTTCTAGGGATGAGAGAATATGACTGGTCCAAGGACTCCCAGCTGCCTTTGTGACTAAAATGGGACTAGAATTCACCATCTCCCAGTTCTAGCCTGATGCATTAACCACCACACTAAATTGGCTCTTGTCAAATATTCCTACTCAAATTGCCTACAGTGATGTTTGCTTGATGCTCTTGCATTATGCTCTTCAACTTTTGTACTCTTGAACCATTGCCTTTTGGCTGTCTTTAAAAAATAAAGCACTATTTACAAAGAGGGGTTTGGTGATGCTAAACAATTAGCATAATGATTTCTCTAGAAGTAAATCCATGCATTGAGTAGCATTTGAAAGATGGTGTGTCTATTTCTTTGTAGACATGCTCTCAAGAGTTGTACTTTTGCCTAAACAAATACCACAAATATTCTTATCAGTATGTAGATACTTTATTAGATAGACAGACAGACAGACAGACAGACAGACAGACAGACAGACAGACAGTCAGGCAGGCAGGCAGACAGACAGACAGACAGACAGACAGGCAGAGTATGAAACTTCTAATAAAGTTGGAAATATAAAATGCTGGTTTCTGGAAGCTACCATAAAATCGGATAAGAAAATAGGACATTATTGTGGGATAACATCTAATAGATAACTCCTCTGAACAACCTGGTATGTTCTTGTTTTAACAACAGCTTGAGCTGTAAATATTAACAAGTAATGCTTTTCATAGCATGGAGATAAATGTTTCCAGCTGATTATATCAGAAGATTAAGCTGCTATTAAAACACAGGAGCAAGGAGGGAACTGTCAACATGTTGGCAACCCTAAATAAATGGTGATGATGGATGAGAAGAATTTCAAACAGCTGTAATTTGGACTGTGTGCAGTTAGGAGAAAATTCTTTGTCCTTATGTAGAGAGAGATTCTCTTAAACAGGTGCACACAGCTGGAAGAGTTATTGTTTTGATATTCTGTAAAAAAAAGAATAATGTTATTAGCATGTTTTTGGCTGACTGCTAGAAAGTGCATGCCACTATTGTTGATTTTATTAAGAGGCTTTCTTCTTCTGACCAATTGTATGTGATTCCCTTTAATTTCAAAGAGATAGTAGAATGGAGTAACAGAAAGGGAATTTAAGTGCACTCATTAAAATCAGATTTGCGGGAAAGAAAAAAAACACAAAATAAATGTACTAGTTTCCCTCCCCTCCCCACTCCTCTCCTTCCCTTCCTCTTTCTTCCTTTCCTTTCCTTTCCTTTCCTTTCCTTTCCTTTCCTTTCCTTTCCTTTCCTTTCCTTTCCTTTCCTTTCCTTTCCTTCCCTTCCCTTCCCTTCCCTTCCCTTCCCTTCCCTTCCCTTCCCTTCCCTTTCCTTTTCAAATAAACTTCAGAGGGGGTTGTGATCAACACAATTGAATTGTCTTTTGTGTGAGAAAAGTAACAATATTAACATATAATTAAATGCATTCAGTAACAACAATGTAAATTGAGAACTACCACATCTGAGCTACAAAAATCCAGATTAATCATTAGTTGGTGGCAAGGAATATATAGACAATCTGATTAATTATTACTATGTTTGTAAGTAGTTATGAAACTTATATATGATGCTTCAACTAAATTTCTTTTAGCCTTATTTCTATCTGTTGGTTTTATGAGTTCAAAAAAGTTCTAAATTCTATATTCATGCATGATCAGATGGGTTGCTTAGACTAGAGTAAATGTCATATTTTAATTGTTCATTTTAATTATAAGAAACTGCAGGTGCCTTATCTTCACTCCTTCAGTGTTTAGTAACACTGTGATTTATTGTTTCTCAAAGTCTTTATAGTCACTTCCCAATTTTTATTCATAGAACTTTACCCCCTGGACTTTTGGAGAAGAACGGCAGACAGAAGACAGCATAAGCAGAGTTGACAATTACAACTAGGAACAGGTGATGAGAAGTTTGGTTCCTTTGACCCCTCTGGGAAGAGAAGACATGAGATGAAGACACTCAAACTGTGCTCCATATGATTGCTTCTCATAAGGATATTGCAAAGCAATGGTCTCCAGACACTGTGAGACCCAAGAGCTGAGGGAATTTACCAAACTTGCTCTAGCTGCAACCAGAGCTTCCAAAGGACACTAAATTCTCACTTCTTTTGCTAGTCACTTTTCACTTTTCAGCAATTACCAATTAACTACTTTAAAGAGGTTAGACATCTTCCAAATGACAAGACTGGAAACATCACATGATTGTCTTTAATTCTTAATATTAACTCTTAATATTAAGTCTTAATATTAAGACTTTAAAATAAATAAACAAACACAAACAAGCAAGAAAAGTTTTGGCTTTACAAAGTTTTAAATGGATTAAGAACTCTGAAAACATTGATATATTTGATTTTAAATATTAAGACTTTGAAATTAATTCTAAGGAATCAGTGTACTTTTGTGGGAAAGAAAAAAATATTTTCAATATTGGAGACATAGGAATATAACATGTTGATTTAAAAAATAAGAGTGTGTTATTAATGTGCCAGTAATTTTTCTATAAAAGCCATCCTACAAAATAGTTAATCTATATTCTGCACAATTTTGTAACAAGTATAAAATGTAGATTGCAAACAGATCCAAAGAGCTCATATTTACATAAAATATAATTTCCATTCATAGATCGGGAAGGTGGTAAGGACATCTTCTAATAAAAAAGTCTATAATTCTTGAAAGTACATTTAAAAGTTTTTGCTTGTACAGACCAGTTCAAGGAAAATCAAACGCATTACATTTTCACAAAATCCCCTGAAAGGATTCATGCTACTTATATGAAGCAGGTGAATAGGTCATGAAAAAATAAAGCAAATACAGGTATGAATGTATCTCAGCTATTTCCAAATTTTTTGGAATGGCTGTTCACTTACCTTTTCCACTGGGTAAGATTTTCATCTAATTCATGAGAAAAAGCAGAAGAAATGAAGCAAATGATGGGAAACTTGGATTGTGTAAACAGCAGAGTATTAGATTAATATAAAGCATACAGAGCAGTTTTGAGTAGATTACTTCTATTTTATCTTAATATACCTCATTAGTTTGGAAGAATGGTTTGTTTCAGAAGAGTCCAGTCTGAGCTGATTTTGACAGAAGGGAGGAAAATAAAAAATAATAATAATGAACAAACAAATTAAAGGCATGGAAACACACTGAATATTTACATTTCCTATTTTACACCTACTTTCTACCCAAGGAGAAGTGTATTTCATTCTGCTACTTGGTGTTTTTATTTATTTCACTGTCAGCAGAGAGATGGCCTGGACCCAAAGTCTCTGTTCAGTGCTGGAGAAAAGCATCACATAAATGCTGAAGGAAGAGCCTTTGGTTATCATTAGGCTGACTTCATCTTCATGTTCTCCATTTCTTCTTTGAGTTGAGTTAACCCCTTGTGATTTTTTCACACATTCACATAGCTTTCATTGAAACAATGGTTTACCATTGCCTTGACCCAGGAATTATCTTGACTTCAAAGTTCTTATAACCCTGGGATTTTTTTAGTGTGTCCTATGAACCAGGACCAATCCTTGCTTAATTTTTTAAAGATCAGGATTGGGTTAATAGAAGTTCTTTCCTGAATGTAGGTGTGTTTGGTCTGTATTGAATGCCCTGAAAGATGTATTTCTTTGTAGAAATACAGAAAGAGGAAGATCCTGAGGTAGATGTGAAATGAAATTGATATGTTCCATTAGAAGAGAATATCTGTAGCTCAGAATTAAACTGTGGAGTCCTTGATGCTCTCTGGATTTAGATATTTGCTTGCAGATATTTCATTATATGGTGAACATCATCACTGCTAGTAAGTGTGGGGTTTGCTCCTATTGGGAGCAACAGGGATTTTTTTTTCTTTTAACAACCCTGTAATCCCTTTTATCAGGGTGAAGTCAGGGCAACTGAATGGAGCTGAGCATTGACTGGCCAGATACCCTTCCTGATACCTATGCGGGGTTCGCAGCAGATATTTTCTCTTTGTACTCTGATAGAGAAACATCTGTCACTGCCTAGGATTGAACTCTCAACCTCCCGATTGTGAGGTGAGCATTTCTACCTCTAGGCCATCGGAAGCAACAGGAAAGAACAGGAAGCAAATCTCACCCTCACCACCACTGACAATGTTACCTAGTTGGGTAATGAAATGTATTCAAACAAGCAACCAAACTCAGAGCCACCAAGGACTCCACAAATTGATATGTCCCTAACAAGAGAGATGAGTGATTTTTCCCCTCATGCTATCACGGAAAAGGTCTATCACTTTGCAGAACTTTTCTTTCCTGTGTTTTATTCTACATTTCCACCACATGTATAGTTTGAGTGTGCTTACATTGCAAGTGTAAATATCATTATATGGTCTTATTTATGAGTTTGCTTTATTACAAGTAAAGTTGTGATGTATTGCATCAGAACTGTACAAAGCCTTTGGAAGAAGTGCTTTGGGAGCAGATGGAAGTATTTGGTGAACATTTCTTTTCAAATGTGTAATGGGCTGCCTCTCCCACTTTACAAGTCATGTCCCACCAAACAGGTCATTCAGGCAGATGCAGCAGTTATTACATTCTAATGGGAGTTAATTGGCTACCACCTTTTTTTCTTCCTCTCAATTAGGGCTTTAGAGATGTCAGATTTGGTAAGCAAAAAATCAGGTGATCACTAGATGGCAGCACAACATCACATTAAATTAGTGTGTCTCAAACTTGGCCACTTTTATAATATGTGGATTTCAACTCCCAGAATTCCCTAGGAAGCGTGGCTGGGGATTTCTGGGAGTTGAAGTCCACATATCTTAAAGTTGCCGACTTGGAGGAACACTGTATTCAACTAATTCTTTTCTATCATCTAGTGATTGTCTGGCTTTTTGATGACCAAAGCTGATTTACCCTAATTAGAAACAAGGAAGATGTTTTTTTCTTTTCCTACAAGTTGCAAAATAGCTGGACTAACAATATATTTGTAATCAGTATATCAAGGCATGGGCCTCCTGAAGCATATGATATAGATTACATCCTCCCTCCCTGAGAATTTAATTGGCATCAAAATAACTATTTAAAATTGTATTTAGAGGTTATTAAACTATGCAACAGCAAAGAGAAACATAGATGAACGTTGGACTTAAATTAAAGAAATGCACTTCAAGGTGGAAATATGAACAAAAATACATTCCATCAAAGATGGAAATTAAGCCTCATAAATAAACTAACATTGGGAGAAAACCATGCAATTGATCTCAAACAAAATACCACCAACCATACCTCAAATCTAATCATTCACTGTATCTATAAATCTGGGTTAATCTTCAATAGAGCTATCAGATCTGCTTTGCGAGAAATCATATGACCAAAGAATTAAAATTTTCTATGACTCTTTGTTGTCTATTAATAGTTCTCTGAATTTGCACTCTGGAGCTGATGATTTTATTCCTGGACTGGATCCCCTTCCCCTCCCTCCCTCCTTCCCTCCTTCCCTCCCTCCCTTCCTTGTTACTGGAGAACATCAAACAACCTCAAGCCTCCCATCCATTCTTTCTTCCCTATTTAATCTCAAAATGGGGTGGGGGTGAACTTATACTTGCTCAGGGATTTAGACAACTCTTTACTAGAACTAGAAGGGATTAATTCACAGTCAATAAAGAACCCCATAGAACTCTAGCGCATTCTTAGTTAGAGGTACTCATTGTTAAATCAACTGTAGTTTTTGGAGGCTGTTATGCTGCCTTAGGCCCTGTTCTTGCATACATATCCACTTTACTTTCCCCCCCCCCCAAACATTTGTATCCCCCAATTATAGTCTATTTTTATTGCTGCCATCTTTACAATTTCTTATTCCAGAGCATCCTTAGCAGGGGTGGGCTGCTGTCAGTTGTAACAACTGGTTCCACATGTGCATGGCATCAAAAAACTGGCAATTATTTAGGATGTGATAGTGCCAGGATGGGTGGGTGGGTGGGGCCAGCCCTGGTCAAAACTACTGGTTCGCCCAAATTGGTCCAAACCAGCAGCAGCCGACCATTGATCCTTAGTGAGAAAAGATAAACATTGGTCTTTTTTCTTGAGTGAATATTGAGACTTAAACCATAAATAATGATTTCTTTTTCTTTGCAATGAGAAGAAGCAGGAGGACGTATTATTATAATAATAGCCAATAACTGATTTATCTGAATCAGTACAGTAAACATATTTTTCTGCAGAGGATTAGTTTAAGTATTTAAAAAAGTTATTTGGGGGAGAAATCTGAAATTAATCCTCTTAATTTGCATTTTTATAAATAAACTGAAAAGCATCAAGAATTTTAACAAACATCTGCATTGCATTTCTAGACATATCTTTGGGTACATTTTCTCCCTACCATCAGATTTCAGTTGAGATAGCAAAACCAAATCCAAACAAAAATATTAAGCTTGGTATATTTAAGGTTTGAATGAAAGTGATACTGGGTTATACACACTGCTTCTTACTAGCACAGACGACCAACCAAGCAGGAGAGGACAGTGAATTATCCCTCACTCATCCTACATGCAACTCCGGGGCAGTTTTTCAGCTTCACTTCCAAAATACAGTTTTTCATATTATGTTATATTCATGTTTTCATGAAACTCCAGTTCATTGCAGGCTAACTCCAGCCATTCATTAGTGGCATTGCATGGAAAGGAATGCCCCTTCCACTGAATCACTGCTTACTGTGCTTTCTAATATAGAATAGAATTCTTTATTGGCCAAGTGTGATTAAGAGTTGTAGTGGTACAAGGGTTAGAATGCAGCACTGCTAATTCTGCTGACTGCCAATTGCCAGCAGTTTGGCAGTACGATTGTCACTGTTTCAAGGTTGACTCAGCCTTCCATTCATCTGAGATTCACCTGGTTGTTGGGGGCAATATGCTGATTCTGTAAACTGCTTAGAGAGGGCTGTAAAGCCTTGTGAAGCAGTATATAAGTCTCAGTGCTATAGCTAAGTTCTATTGGAAACACAAGGAATTTGTCTCCGGTGCATAAACTCTCGGTGTATCTACAAGCGAAAGTGATAAATCATGATCACAATCATAAAATACAATAATCATAAATCATAAGATACAACACTCAGTGATAGTCATAAGATACTAAGTGAGTGATCAACATAAATCATAATAGGAAACTAAATCAACATAAATCATAAAATACAAAAGCAAAGTTATAGCCATAACAAGCTAAGAATATAGATAATAGGAAAGATGAGAAGGACAATACTAGGTGGTTTGACATCCCAGGGCTGTAAGATAGTGTTGTGGGAATTAATTGTTTAGCAGACTGATGGCATGGGGAAAAAAAAACTGTCCTTGTGTCTAGTTGTTTTGGCATGCAATGCTTATAGGGTCATCTTGAGGGAAGAAATTGAAGGAATTTATGTCCAGGATATGAGGGTAGATATTTTCACAGCCCTCTTTTTGATTTGTGCAGTACATAGGTGGAAGGCAAGCTGGTAATATTGTTTAATATAGCCTTTTAAATAAAGCTTTTTCATATATGCTACAATGGATGTAATTCTTGCAAATAGAAGGTAGCTGGGATTATAACTCAGCAAAAACATTTTTAATTAATCCTCCCCCAGCTTTATCTTCCTTCCTTCCTTCCTTCCTTCCTTCCTTCCTTCCTTCCTTCCTTCCTTCCTTCCTTCCTTCTTTCCTTCCTTTCTTCCTTCCTTCCTTTTTCCTGACCATTTCACCATTATCTTAGTCACTTGAGGCAGAAGAGTTTAATCTCCATCTCCAAATTGCCCACACCCAGGGGTGAAATCCAGCAGGTTGTGACAGGTTCTGGAGAACTGGTGGCAGAAATTTTGAGTAGGTTGGAGAACCGGCAAATACCACCTCTGGCTGGCCCCAGAGTGGGGTGGGAATGAAGATTTTGCAGTATCCTTCCCCTAGAGTGGAATGGGAATGGAGATTTTGCAGTATCCTTCCCCTGCCATGCCCACCAAGCCATACCACGCCCACCAAACCACAAGAACCGATAGTAAAAAAAATTGGATTTCACCACTGCCCACACCTAACCTATGAAACATCTTAGCATGCACCTTTTTGGAGCTGTCCAACCTGGATTACTACAAGGTTCATCATGCAGAAGAAGATTCTTCTCACTAATGTATCTTTCTCTCTACAGGAAATGGCTGAACGGGCTTTAATCAGATTTAAGCAATATGATTGCTTTGCTTCAGTCCTAAATGTGAAAGAATTACTGTTTCTTTGCAGAACAGCTTGAAAGGGGATGCTTTGTTTGAATTTTGTTGAAATGAAACACTCCTTTGAAACCTTACCAAGTCCTCATTTATTTATTTGAGAGGTGATAGTCAGAAGAGAATTGAAATTTGTCAGGTTTGCAATACTCATGTATTGTAATCCAACAATATCAAGGCATCACTCTCATTTTATTCAGGAAATCAAAGATTTTACATATTGTTCCATATTAAAGCCCTGATCAGGTTAAGAATTATTTGTATTTGAAGTATGCTTCTTTGTGGATATTCTAAGGGGGAAATGGAAATTGTGCTTGTCACTCCTAAATATATTTGTCAGTCAGATCTAAAAACCTATAGAGCACTTTGATCTACAGAATACGATAAATGAAGAATTTCGTGACTAGACTAAGCTAGTATAAAAACTCAGTTTGTGAAGCAATTTGAAATACTGGCAATTGTTCCTTCTATCCTGACTGTCCTATGGAGCTAAGTCTGAATCGGATTGATTGGAGACTACCAATTCCAGTTGGTTGCAGCCCATTATCTTAGCATCTAATGCAGGAGTGTCAAACTTACGTCATCATGGCATTGTCACGTGACATATCACAACCTTTTCCCCCCTTCGTTAAACCAGGCATGGGCGTGGCCAGCATGTGACGCATCCAGCCCACGGGCCACGAGTTTGACAGCCCTGATCTAATGCATGCAATTTGCATCAGCACCTAAGCTACGCAACTTGAAAACTCTTATGGTTTAGCAGGTTTGCAGTTTTTAAACACCTAAAATGTATGGCACTATGTATGTTAAAAGACAAAGGCAATTGTATCTGATCCTTACTTTAAAAGTTAGCAGAAACTTGAAGACTATGGTTTCCCTTAGAGCATGATAAGCAATTGTTAAAAAACCAGAATGAGACTTATTGTTTCGGGATTTGAGATGATATCAAGTGAGTGGGTGAATAAATTCATATAGATAATGTGTGTTTTTCTGTGGGAATCATTTGTGCTTTGTTTGTAAGGCTTGTCCAAGTACTTTTGGAGACTTCCTACTTCAAAATGGTCAGAAACCACCCAACTAAATTGGGAAGGAAGGAAGGAAGGAAGGGAGGGAGGAAGGAAGGAAGGGAGGGAGGGAGGGAGGGAGGGAGGGGAAGGGGAAGGGGAAGGGGAAGAAGGAGGAGTAAGGGGGCAGGAGAAGGGAAAGGTACAATGGACCTATTTTTTTCTGTTTTCTATAATATAGTTTGCCTTCTATGTCTGGATCTATGCTTGTGCCTTTTGTATCAGAGTATGTTTTCCAGCAAATAAACTGTGAAAAAAAAATGTGCTTGTTTTCTTTTTGTTTAGTTTTAGTGTTTATAAATAATTAAAAAGGATACTTACTATTACTTTGCTCGTACTGGTTGTCATGATCTGAGAACAAATCATGACAATATTTTCACTAACTACTTGCTTCATTTCTTTTTTTGAATAGCTGTAGCGATGTGCTAGTGTTGGTGGCACATTGGCCTTATTTTCTCCAATTCTTCATCTCTGGTCCATGCTGCTTTAGCCCATCTTGATTTTAGCAGACCCACAGCTTGACTTGCATTTCAAATAAAAGAAATCAAATATCTTTATTGTGGTCTTTGACCAGTTTCTATAGTAGGAAAAGAGAAATAGTTTGGTACAGCAATTCACTATTGGGGGAAAAAAGAGAAAACAACAAGGCAGTAAAGCAACACTTTTGCACCATTATATGACTTGAAAATATCAGATCACCTGGAATATGAGTGAAGAGTTAGCAAATCATAAAAAGGAATAAATATACCATTTATCCATATGATCTTCAAATTTAGAGATGATTCGGGAGATCAAAGCATGTGTTGGTGTATCAAAAAAAAAAAAAAAAAAGGACATAGACAAGAATATCTGGTTCTCTGGATCCACAAGGACAAAGTTTCTATAAATAAGGAGTGCCATGAAATCTTTCTGCCAGCAGTCCTAATAGGAGGACATCAAAGCAAGTTCTTGAAAAGACTGATCTGTAGTTGGTTAGGGTTAGATTTTATGGATACCATACAACAGATGGCTTGGAACTATTGTAACATTTGGCTATACAATTCAGGAGCAATGATGAAACCATTTTAGTGATCAATCTCCCTGTTCTTTTGGTAATGATGGCTAGCAGTTTGAGCATCTATTATAAGCAGTTCTTTTCTCTTTGCTTTCTGAAAGTCTATCTGATTAACATGTTGCATGTTAATTTCAACCAGCCTTCTGAGCTAAAGCATTAATATGACATAAAGTAAATGTGTGGCTGGGATTCATTTTTATTGTAATTCCCAATTATCTTTTAAAATACTGTGATTCTGGGTTTGTTTCATGAAGGGGGGGGGGAAACCAATAGCATAGATGGAAGACACTTAAGTGATGCTATTTTTCCCTTCCCTAGATATTGCAGTTAAATAAATTCAGCATTGTTTAAATCTAATGTCAGTTTGCGTAACATTGCACACTACATCCTAAGCAATGTTGGATCTTTGCTGATTGCATTACAACAACATTGTTGTGTGCTCTTTTCCTCCCTGAGCAATTCCAGGATACTGTCTTACAAGATCGATTCCTTTAAAATAGACAAACCAGGCAGCCTCTATACTTTCTAGATTACATCACTCATAAGCCCCATTCAGGAGGAACAAAATGCCAACTGCTTACCTCTTAATAGATTTTAATACCCATCCATCCTCTTAACTAGCAGGAGAGGCAGGCAGGAACTTAATGCGGCTAAAGGAGGTAAAAAGATTTCCTATCCCTCGCTGCTTGCTTCCAACTTATATTGCTGTTGATAGGAAGAGCCCTCTTGATACCCATGGAAAGCAATCTTATTTAACATGTATTTATTACAAGTGCTTTTATATTTCTTATGAGTGCTTTTATATGCAGTTTCTTTTTTTAAAAAAAATTAGGAACCTACAAAAGTGATATGTAATAAACTATGTAATATTTCTAATACACATGTACATCATAGGTATATACTTGCTTGGCATCTCTTATCTCCAAAAATTAATCCTAAACATATCTTCACTAATTTTCTAAATGACAAAGAAGGCACTGATCTTGTTTCTGACTACTAACTTTGAGTCCCTCCTACCATAACTCAATGGTAAATAGAGGGGACTTTTTTCTATGATTTCTGTATTGGAGATGGGAAATACATTTTTGAGTAAATGGCCCCAGACATAGACAGCTCCAAAGCCATGCAGGTGTTTAGAAGTTCATAGTAGCAGCTTAAGTTGCACCTATAAGCCAATTGCCAGCTCTCCCAGATAAACCAGACAGGAAATAAGACTGATTTTGAAATAAGGCTATATCAAGTCTGAAGGTACAAACTTCTTGCTGCATCATTTGATCAATTAGAGCTGATCCTTCCTAAGTTTCTTCCTCTGAAAATTAAGCCCTTGGGGCTCTTTTCCCTCTTGTCTGATTGTTTTCTATGCAGCATCTCTTCCCTCATTCCTCAAGGTCATCCACACATTTCATTACAGTCAGACAGGCTATTGGGATGTTCCTGTGAGAACACAGTTAGCTGCATTTTTGTGATTTTTTCAGTCATGTTATTAGTACATTACAGGAATTCATTCAGGAGATGATTGCAATCATCTTCAATGGTCTGTAAGATATCAACCTTTCCCCCACTCCCACCCCCTAAAATGGTTCTCTATTTGACTTCTGTTTCACTCATACTTTCTTGCTCTTCAGTCACTTATGAAGTCATACAACTTTTCACTAGGTAGCATTAGGAATATATTACTTTGTTGCCCCTTCCTGTGCAAAAGCTCTTGATGATATTCTACCTAGTTGCCTTAAAGTCACTTTATATATTCTGCTAGATAATAATGTGGTTAGGGGACTGGAGACTAAAATATACAAAGAATGGTTGCAAGAATTGGGTATGTCTAGCTTAATGAAAAGAACATTTAGAGGTGACAAGATAGCAATGTTCCAATATGTAAGGGGTTGCCATAAAGAAGAGGGGGTCAACCTATTATCAAAAGCACCTGAAGGCATGACAAGAACCCATGGATGAAAACTAATCAAGGAGAGAAACAACCTAGAACTAAGGAGAAATTTCCTGACAGTTAGAACAATTAATCTATGGAACTACTTGCCTCTAGAAGTTATGGATGCTCCAACACTGGAAGTCTTTAAGAAACTGGACAACCATTTTCCTGGAATGGTATAGGGTTTCCTGTCTGAGTATGGGGTTGGACTAGAAGACTTCCAAGGTCTCTTTCAACCCTGTTATTCCATTATTCTCTTATTCAGGTTTGCTTGTGGTTGAAATCACCTCTTATGTAAACTGAAAGCTACATGATTTGATTAAGCAAACCATGGTGTAAAAACCCCCTCACTTTGCATGATCTCTGAATACAACCTGTGTCTCTTGAAACCTTATCATCACAAAATTCAAACATTTTGCTCTTCACAACTCAGAGAATATTTTATCTTTCCTGAGATTCTCTTTACCACCCTTATTTTTGCTTTGGAATGAACATAATCACCTCATTTTCATGGTCTGCCATTTGTTTAATAATTTGTTCAATTTGGATAGCCACTCATCTCACATTTGTAACTCTGGGCAGCTCACATAATGAAGTAAACAAACAACAAAATCAATAAACAAGATGCAAAAATCAATAGAAAAATAAATCATTTAAAACCAGATTAAAACCCAATTAAAACCAGAAATTAAAATCATAATAAACAGTCAAGTGTCAACCAATGCAACCATCTAACAGATTCCAAACTGGATCCACAGGCATATTAACAGAACAGCTCTGCCAATATTTTATGCCTTCACCCTTATCAAAATCAATCTTAACTTCTAATTGTGATTGGGGATATAAATGAAATTATCACTGCCAGAGTCTTTATAGTGTTGAGCAGCCTTATAAATGTGATAAATAATATCAAAATGGAATCTTGAAAGGCGTACAATTTATGGAGTCTGATATTCTTCCTTTATAGGTAGAGCCTTTAGTAGTGTCTCTCCGAGTCACACTAAACTAAATAAATCATGTGTTATTATTTCATGTCATCATTTACGTTTTCTTGCCTCCCCCAGGGATGTCAGCGCACTAAAACTATTCCCTACAGGTTAATTATAATTAGTGTTTAGGTCTCATTTTGGAAAGATCCCAATCATAGGTCAAACATTTATGCAACTATAAATATTTAAGCATTTAATTGGTTTAAGTATAAAGTATTTTTTTAAGTGTAAAGTATAATTAAGCACAGATTTTTCTCCTTTATTTTTATTCTGTCTGTTTTCTGGGAACAACGGGAATATCTGTGATAAAAAAGGCAGGCCAATCCTCTTTTGACTTTGCCCGATCTATTTTTGAGTTCAGACATCATTGGCATATAAAGTTCTAAAAAGAGGAAAAGCTACTCTTGGCTTAAAATATAACTTATATCCAATTTTTGTTTTCTACTCACTCCTACATTTCCCCCTGCTCATATTCACTTTTTGAATATGTTGTTTGGCAGTCAATTAAGAGCAGTGGTGGGTTGCTACTCTCTCCGGTTCGGGAGAGCAGGTAGTGGAAATATTCATAGGACAGCGAACCGGTGGTAAAACTGATTAGAACCCACCACTGGTTAAAAGTGATTGAGACCCTTTTTTCAAAAGAATTGTTAACATCTAATCAGAAAGACATGAAGGAAGAGGATTGTTTTTCATCCAAAACATTGGACTTGTACAATGCAATGGCATCTTTATTATGACCATAATTGTGATTACTTCCTATAATATTTAACTCAATAAGAGAGTGCCAACAGAAGTACTGATACTAAATAATAATAATAATAATAATAATAATAATAATAATAATAATAATAATAATAATAATAATAATAGCACAACCTATTGGCATAGACTTAGTTTTCAGGAGATGAAACTAATATCTTAAATGCAGGTGGTCTTTGATTACCATATTTTTTGGATTATAAAATGCACCAGTGTATAAAACACAGCAAGATTTTGAAGAGGTAAGCAAGAAAAAAAGTTTTTGCCCTCCCTGGCCCCCAGGAGCACTATGCAGGCCTCCCAAAGCCTCTGCATGTCCCGTTTTTGTGAAAAATAGGTCCATTTTTCATAAAAATGGGAGTGTTTTTGCCCTTCCCAGCCCACAGGAGCACTCTGCCGGCCTCCCAAAGCCTCTGTGTGCCCAGTTTTTGCAAAAATGGGACGTGCAGGGCAGGGTTTCAGAAGGCCAAAAATGGCTGTATTTTGTGTATAAGACGCACCAACATTTCCACCCTCTTTTGGGGGGGGGGTAAAGTGCATCTTATATTCTGAAACATACAGTAAATTTATGGTGGGACTGAATGAGTGGTAATACAACTGGACCCTGTATTTACTACCATCATAGCATCCCTGTGGTCACGTGATTTCAATTTTCAACTTTCCCTCCTGGCTTCTCAGAAGCAAAGTCAATGGAAAAGCCTGGCAGGAAATTGGAACTTGTAGTCACATGAGATCCTTGAATAATGCCCCTTCCAGGCCTCCTTTAAGGATAGCAAGAAGGACTTTCAGAACTGCAGGGCACATGGCATGGTCACATGGTTTTTTGACCTATAACTGCATCAGTTAAAGATGAAGTTTCCCATACAGCATCGTTAAGTGAACACTACTTGTACACTCTAATCAGCCAATTAAAAATTAATAAGCATAGCAGAATGCTATTGGAAAAGAATCGTAGTATGGAGTGGCATAGAAAAAAAAAAAGGAAGAAGTCACATATTCTGAAGAGAGCCATCCTTAAGACGGCAATTCCTATTAGAGTCCAACTTGTACTATTATTGTTGCTATTAATAATAATCAATTTATTTGACATAACCTAATAGTACTGACTATACCAATATAGTCAACTTTTTCCTGTAATAGGAAATGCTGCCATTGGTGACTATTGTGCATTTTTATATTGATTTGTAAGATGGTAGGGGTGGAGACATGAGAAATTCTATTTGAAGCTGTGTGTTTTGTCTGAATTCTAATAAGCCGATTTAGAGTCATAACAAATTCTGTTCTATGCTTCCGTCACACAGCTCTCTTTCCATTAGCCTGAGCTATTATGATTAATTCCTTCAATCTGCATTTGCTCAGCTTGAACAAGGATGAGCGCATCTTTTTTTAAAATTATTGTTAAATAACCTGAAGATAGCTACCAAATGTTTTCCTCAAGGAAACAAAACAAAACAAAAATTCACTCTGCAATTTGTTCCTTTTTAGTTGATCCCTATAATGCATCCTTGGTCATTTATACAATGGCCTCTTAACAAGTAAACATATCCAGATGGGAAGCTGCCCAGCCAAGCATTCAAAAGTGTTTGTCACATTTCTGTCCTAGATAAGAAATCTGGAATGCAGTGGGGAAGTGAAATGCTCTTTGACACTCAGCAGGATATTATCAAAAACAGTTGTTGATTACTATTTTCTTTCTTGAGAATCGATGAAATTCTCATAGGCAGGAAGTGGAACCCAAGAGCAAGTAAGAGTCTAAAGTCTAGCATTTGTGCATCTGATATACAAACAACATTTTAAAGGTCAAGAACTTAACATTTGCATTGAAGTCTGGAAAATTACCCACCTGAAATCTTGAACAGTAGCTGTAAGCCTGTGAGAACAATATTGAGATGGAAAGCCAAGCCAAAAGTTTAACTCAATAACTTACTAAAGCCTTAAATGAAAAAGGTTTCATTTTAAATACAGGTCTTCCTTGATTAAACTTTTGATAGGGCTGAATGAGTGGTAATACAACTGGACCTCTGCTTATGGCCATCACAGCATCCCTGTGGTCATGTGATTGCACTTTGGGACCATGACTGCTAGCTTCCCAGAAGCAAAAATAAATAAATAAATGGAAAAGTCAGCAGGAAATTGGAACTCATAGTCACATGAGGTCCTTGAATAATGACCCACACAGTCCTCCTTTAATGACAGCAACAATGATTTCCAGAACTGCCATTGCTAAACTGGCATGGTCACATGGTTTTTTGACCTACACCTGCATCACTTAAAGATGAAGTTGCCCATCCCAATTAATGTCATTAAATGAGTACTACTGTAAAGAAAGGTGGTTGTCTGTATTGTAAGAAAGGTGGATGTGTATATTGTAAACCATATTCTTGGTGGAAAAATGTGGTTCATTTTTATGGCTGCAGCAGTCAGGATATTTTATTAGCATGGGTTATGTTGTCGACATCTGTCTGGAAGGACTGTTCTTTGTTTTACAATTGCAGCTGCACTCTTAGGCTGAAGTCTGATTCATCTGCTACCAGAGCACTGCTTGAAAATGTGTGTTTAAAGAAGTGAATGCATTCACTATAATTGAGCTGTATCATTATGCCAGAATTGTTATGGCTATGAAGATTCTTTCTGAGATGAACAATTTACAGCTATTTTTGCTTGAAGGGAAAACAAAGATTTTGTTTTGCCACAGGCTATAATCAGACAATGTTAGCTGAAAGAGTAATATACATGATCATCGGAGAAATTTCCTGATATTATGGTGCCATAAAAAATTTTAAGCTGTCACTCAGTGATTCTGCTCATATTTAGCAATAGGATATTGCTAAATATCCTATTATTTATTATTTTTTATTAATATTTGTTGTTGTTATTATTATTATTATTATTATTATTATTATTATTATTATTATTATTATTATTACTACTACTACTACTACTACTACTACTACTACTACTACTACTACTTGTGGGCATCTACTGGTAGGTCTGAAATCCTACCACGTGGTTTCCAATTAAACTAGAAATGGAGAGGCTAGAAGTGGGAATTTCTGAGGTTATTTTGAACTTTCCCAAAGGTGAACTTTGCTAAACCAAGTTGGAACTTTTCAGTTCTGTCAGTGAGCAAAGAAAATACAGTATATCCAAAGTTTGTTTCTCCAAGAAGAGGAAAAACAGAGTTAGGGTTAGTCCAGAGTTATTTATGAATATCTTTAAGGGACTTGTTTATCTTCAGAAACATATTTCTTAACATATTTATTATTTTAATAGCAATAGCAATAGCATGTAGATTTATATATCGCTTCACAGTGCTTTACAGCTCTCTCTAAGCAGTTCATAGAGTCAGCATCTTGCCCCCAACAATCTGAGTCTTCATTTTACCCATCTTGGAAGGATGGAAGGCTGAGTCAACCTTGAGCCAGTGAGAATCAAACTGCTGGCAGTTGGCAGAATTAATTTGCAATTCTTCATTCTAACCACTGCGCCACCACGGCTCTTAATGTTTATTATATGTTTATTATAACATGCTACTGTATTTTATAAACATTATATACATTTGTTGTTCAGTCATTAAGGTGTGTCCGACTCTTTTTGACCCCATGGATCATAGCATGCCAGGTTCCCCTGTCCTCCACTGCTTCTCAGAGTTTGCCTGTATTCATGTCCATTGCATCAATGACACTAACCATCTTATTCTTTGCCATCCCCTTGTCCTTTTGCCTTCACTCTTTCCCAACTCATTTCCAATGAGTTCTCTCTTCTCATTAAGTGACCAAAGTATTTGTGCTTCAGCTTCAATAACTGTCCTTCCAAAGAACAGTCAGGGTTGATTTCCTTTATGTTTGACTGATTTAATTTCCTTGCAGTCCAAGAGACTGTCAAGCATCTTCTCCAGTACTACAGTATGAAACCTTTGGCACTCAGCCTTCCTTATGGTCCAACTCTCACAACCATGCATTACTGCTGGGAGAATCATAGCTTTGACTACATGGACCTTTGTTGGCAATGGTGATGTCTCTGCTTTTTAATATGCTGATTAGGCTTACCATATGTTTATTATAATGTGTCTTTAGAACAAACAAACACAACCCAAACAGTCTTATTAGCAAAAATTAGTGCTTTGTCCCCAAATTTCAGGGATTTAAACTTGAAGGATTCTGGAGGACGGATACAGTAACATATTGGGGATGCAATAGTTGTGACTGGAGGTCCTTTGTGTAAATCCATTGTGTGTGCCAATTGGACTGGAAGGCCTTGCTCATGGTCACGCTTCAGTCACTTCCCATTTGGATTACTGAAATGAACTTTACATGGGGTTACCTTGAAGACTACTTGGAAGTTATAGCTGATCCATTTTGCAGTACTAAGCACAACCCTGGGTGTTTATAGGCTTACACTATTGAGTGAGCTGCAATGGCTCCCAATTTTCTTCTAGGGACAACAGGGTTGTGAAACTCGCGCCGTCATGGTGGCATCAAGTGACATATTACAACTTTTTCCCCCTTCAATAAACCGGGTGTGGGTGTGGCTTGCGTGTGATGCATCCGGCCTGCAGCCCATGAGTTTGACAGCCCTATTCTAGGTGCAATTGAAATAGCTGATTATTATTTTTAAAGCCCTACTTGTCATGGGACAGATTATCTGTAAAACTGCCTCTCCCTGATAGTTTAAAAAGCAATCTGGATATCTCAGCTTTTCCTCATTATTACAAAGGATAGGGGAATTGATTGAACAGAGTCACATTCTTCTGTACCGATTCTGTAGTAAAGTTATTGGAATCAACACAGATAATGCCATTAAAACAATTAAAACAACTAAGACATTAATTTCAAAGAAAAAAAATGCATCAGTATAAACACTGGTGCAGAAAATGATTAAATTATATTTGTAAAAGGTTAATGCCACCATTTACCTTGTCTTAAAATTTTAATTTAGATAATTGGGTGGAGTTTTGTGATAAAACAAGTCCATTTATCTATTCTGATTTTTCCATGCACTTTTATATAAATATATGTTAATATATTGTTCAAATCTGTTTTGAAATATTATAAATTAGCTCAGGTATAAATTACTGGCAAATAGATTAATGAAAATCCTAAATTAGGGATGCAACCCAAAAAGCAGACATAATCCATTATTTAATTCCATTAAAGTTATAAGAATACAGATGAAGAAAATCAGGAACAAAGTGGAAAATGGGACAGGAAATACTGAAGTGAGAAAGAAATGTAAGGAAGTATTATCAGAAATACATTGTGAGCAATCAGATGTTATTTCTATTCACATTTTGGAAGCCTTATCCTCAAAGAGACAAAACAACAGTCAAAAGATTGTTGATATGGAAATCTATCCTACATTAGGATGTCCAAATATGTTTCAAACATGACCTTAAGGCTTGAAGCTGGGCTGATTAGAATTGACACTAAAATCTTCAAAAGTATCTACTACGTCTGAACAGCCATCTGTTTCTTATTTAGACCAGTGTTTCCCAACCTTCACAACTTTAGGGTATGTAGACTTCAGTTCCCAGAATTCCTCAGTCAACATGGTTGGCTGTGGAATTCTGGTAGTAGAAGTCCACATCTATTAAAGTTGCTAAGGTTGGGAAACATTGCTTTCCTTTTTAATATTGGATAATATTTGTCACAATGCAAAAATATTATGAACAAATTGAGATTCTTTGGTTCCTTCCCAGAATATTGGTTAATTTCAGGATTAGATAAGGCTAAAGAAGCAGTGATTTGGGGCAATGATTTGGGGCACAGTAACAAAATAATAATCCCAAACTACAGGGATCTGTTGCTCTCTCTCTCTCTCTCATGAAAACTCACAATGTCTTCCCTAAGGCTTCTCTGAATTTACCTTCTCACTTAAAACACTAATAGACATTCTCCAGAGCCTGATTAATTGCATTTCTTTTACCTCATAGAAGCTGGATATAAGGAAGTTGCAACTTCCTAGAGATTAGAGTATGCCCTTGCAATGCAGGGAATACTGAAAAAAATAAACATATCCTTTACGCTGCACGTTTTATGCTGATTTTCAGCTAAGGCTAATTCAGCTTCTCTTATTCAATTTCTTCAGTCATGCAGACAGACTTTATATTGATTATTTGCTTTCTGACAGGAATCAGGGATTTATTCAGTCAGCTGCAAAATGTGTTTTTTTTTTCCACAAGAACATGTGGTAATGCTCCATAGAATTAGATAGACAATTAGATCATCTAGGTTGGACACAGAAGAAAACATTTATTAGTGTTTTGACTGTTTGTAACACTACCTTTGATCTGGCCTAAATGCTTTGATCATAAAGCAATTGCTTTTGGTGCAATACTTGGCTAGGGAGAGTGAGTAATCTGTCCTGGCAGTCTTTCTCTCAGAGATTCAACCAACAAACTCCATTGAAATAATTATTGAGCACATCATTCTCATCCACCAAATTGATTTCCTTCACATACAGAATGAAAGAGGCATCAACTGATGTCTTACTTTCTATCTCTGTTCCATAAATTGTTATGGTCATGTCAATGACTGTCACTTCTCCCCCTCTCTTTTAGGATTATCCATGCTAATTACCCACAGTACTATTTTCAGTGGCTTTGGAAAGTTCTGGGTCCTTTTGATGGATAGATAGATAGAGATAATGGAAATTGTTGCCTGTTGTTGATCTCTTTCTCTGTAATGGTGTGTGGGAATGAGCTTGTGAGACAGAGAGGAAGAGACACAGCCATGATATGGTCAGGTAAGAAACAGTTTATCCCACAGCAGAAAGATGAGTATGGCAAACATCTCAGAATTTTTTAGCCTATAAACATGATGTGAAGAAATATACTTTCAAACTTGATGTCATCCTTGTGAAACATCAAGGAGACAAGAAACTGACTGGCTTTTATCCAGTTAATTGTTTGGATGTTTATTAATTTTTAATAAATAAACTCCAAACTATATTTTTTGCTAGCTCTATCGAGTTGTAAGTGTGTATGCTCTAGCTGAAAATAAGGATGGATTGGGAGTATTGGGGGCCGCAAATTAAAATGGTAGTTTTCCAACAATACAAGATTTCATTATTTTTACATTGAAGCCAATGGCATTCTAATATTCTTGGGACAGCTTCCTCTTCCAGTGTAAACACTGAGAGATTTTATTGTGTGAAGATTGACATCTCCTCCCCCATAATTCATTCCTATCCTTTGTTCTAAATTTTTCTGTTCACTATAGTTGATAAATCGCAAGTGTTCAGAAATTCAATGTTTTCCTGAAAGCTTGCTTGTAGAAGACAGTTCCTGAATGAACACATTTCAAAGCTTATGGCTTCCTGAGTTGGTGAGGAACCTTCTTTCTAGTTTAGATCTTTATTTTTTCTTCTTTTCAAGATTGCATGAATATTTAAAAAGGAAGCAAGATTTTTTTTTTCCAAAGAGGAAACACTTCCTAGTCATAAGGTTCAAGGTTCTGGTTACCACCTTTAAAGCGCTCCATGGCTTGGGACCTGGTTACTTACGGGACCGCCTACTACCATCAACAGCCTCCCACCGACCAGTACGCTCCCACAGAGAGGGGCTCCTCCAGGTGCCATCGGCCAAACAATGTCGGCTGTCGGCCCCTAGGGGGAGAGCCTTCTCTGTGGGGGCACCGACGATCTGGAATGAGCTCCCCCCAGAGATACGGAGGATTCCGGATCTGCGCACCTTCTGCCGCGAGTTGAAGACGCTTTTATTTCATCAAGCTGGCCTCGCCTAAATCTTCTCCCTTTTAAGTGTAAATTCTAAATTTTTAATGGATTTTAAAATATGGGTATTTTAAATTATGGGTATTAATTCAGCCAAATTTATTTAATTCATTTTATTTGATTTTAAATTTTGTATATCTATGTGTTTTATTTCATGGCTGTGCACCGCCCTGAGTCCTCCGGGAGTAGGGCGGTATAGAAATTCAATAATAAAATAAAAATAAAATAAATAAGGAATTAAATCAACTATTTACAATTTTTCAATTAGTCCTCACTTAACTTAATGAAACAGAGAAGATTACAGGAGAAATTTTTATGGGTAGAATAGGCTAGAGCTGTGATGGTGAACCTATGGCACATATGCCAGAGGTGACATGCAGCGTCCTCTCTGATGGCACAGGTCACCATCGCTCTGCCATGCATACGTGTGTCTCCCGCCAGCCAGGTTGTCTTCAGGTCTCTGCCATGCATGCAAGGGGATGGAGCATATGTGGGTGGGACGTACATGCATGTGTGGGGGCAGGGCACTGTGTGGGGGCTTCACGCGCTTTGCATTTTGGGGGTTCAGATGTTCATGTGCGCATACACGCATTCACGTGCGTGCTTTGGACACTTGGTTCGGAAAAGCCATCACTGGGCTAGAGGGTGGTGCTATACGTATTTAATTATATGCATAAAGATTGCATATATTGCTTAGTGCTCTTTAACTTCCTTGGTTCTGATAAATCCCAAGGAAAGACATATCCAGAAAAAAAAGTTAGAATTCATTTCCAATTACAAGTGCAGCTCTAACTGAAAGAAATAGCTTGAAAATGAATTATAGAGCACATTCACAGTCATTTCCCTTTCTCTCTCTCCATCCCTTAACAAAGCACTGGTCTCTGCGGCTAAGTTTTGGTCCCCCCCCCAAAAAAAACATTTTATATTTTAAACTGAGAGCACCTTTAAAAAAAATGCTATACTTAACATGTAAAAAAAAAAAAAAGCTAAGAACCATTGTGCTTTCCTCTTCTTTTTTGGACACTTGTAGGAAATTTGCATAACAACGATTTCTTTTATGTAATCTTATATATGATGTTAATTAGTTCCAAAGACATCTTTGTTAAGGCTTGCCTATTATTCATGATCCTTTGATATGTATAGTTATTTGCTTTACAGCAAAGCAAAGGAAGGAGAAATAGATAGAATTTCCAGCATTTCATTGTGGTTGGAAATTCATAATCCAAGGCCAAAGCTATGAGAAATATAGGATGACTATAACAGATGAAAAAGCAAAGGAAATGGGTTGCTGAAAAAAAAGGAGATTCAGAAAGTCAAATCTTAAGATCATTTTAGGATAGAGAAACTGTCCTTTAAGAAAGAGAAACTGTGAAAATACTTTTCCCTTTCTAAATTGATGTTTAAAAGACACAAATCTACTACAGCACTAGCCCAGTTTTGACATAAGAATGATACAGGGAAGTGTGTGTGTAAAATGTGTATCTACGGTGCATTTAAATGTTCTTGATGGGCATCATGAAATCGCTACAATGTGATGATGTCCATTTCTAATCTGCTTTTATAATTGTGCCCATTGTGTATGCTTCCAAGCATTGTGAAACTGCTCTTGGCAGAAGGACAGGATATATTAAAGCCTGGTATAGATATATGTAAAGTTCTGACATTTCATTTTTGGGTTTTATTCTTGAAACCTATATTTACTCAAGTATTCATCTGTATCAGTAGTGGGTTTCAATTTAGTTTGCTACCGTTTTGTTTGTGCATGCACGCACTCGCGCGCAGTGCTTCTACACATGTGCAGAAGCATCCGGGTGGGTGGGCGGAGCCTCCTGCCACCACTGTTACTGGTTCACCTGATCCGGGGCAAACCGGTAGCAACCCACCACTGATCTGTACATTTTAGTGTATTAGAATAGGATTACTTTAGGAGAGAAAGTCAATTAAAAATAATTGTTATCTGTTGTTAATTTGATAAATTTTAAACATGAGGTTCTGTGGGCTACACAGGACATCACAATTCTTGCCGGGCATAAAGTTAGAATATTTCATTTTTTTAATCAATAGTTTATTCAATGAATGAATGTATGAACACTCATTCAGTGGCTGAGAAGTGGTTTTCAGAGCAAGTCTTCAGTCACCGGAAAACTCTTCATTGAAACTCTGAAAGACAACAACCATTTTGTTTAGACCAGTGCATCCCATTTTTTTTCTTCATTAACCCCAAACTCAGAAAGTCCTTTTTTTTTTTTCTCCAGTGTAGGTAAAATATTTCAAGAGAATTAAATTTTCTGTTGTGACTGGGTAATTGTCATTACCCAAAGTAAAAAACACTTTTACCCAGTTTGGGAACTTGGACAGACCACAATACTAAGGCAAGTCTAAAAGACCTCTGGAAGAAGCTCTCATAAAATTTTAAATTATTCTTAAATCATTCTTACCTAGAGAAACCATAGTATCTTTTTCAGGGAAAGAGAGCTTAAAGAAAACAGGGGATGTTGGAAAACAGGTTTAGCCTAATATTAGCTTTGGCTAAACCAAATTTAGCACATTTATATGTGTCACGAGTGTTTTCAGGATTGCTGTGGCTACTTGATCAATCACAAACAGTATGGTTTCAATCAAGCCATCTCCTGTTTGCAATTACCTGCAAGCCTTCCCCGCCCTAGTTAATTGCAGGTTAACTCCCCATATAAGCAAGGACCTTTTCACTTGCTACTCGGACCTAACGCTGTTTAGGCCTAGATGCAAGAGCTCTTGCTGGAAGCTGCAAGCAGAGCTCAGTGCAACATCGCAGATGGGAGGAGAAGCACAGATAAGGACTCCAGATGCTGTTGCAGAGAAACTCCTATGGATGCTTGCCTTTTGCTGTTTTGAAGCATGCAAGCTATCATCGGGACTGTTGCTGGACATTCTTCCTCCCACAAACTTCAAGCTACATTTGCTGTTTGAACTATTTTTACTTCAGGTGACTTTTAGCTGTGAAGTTTGTGCTGCCGCCCTTCTACTACCTCGATGATGTATCGACACCGAAGCTGCTTATCTTCATGTTAGCTTTATTCTCTTGTGAACTGTTTCGGTATTGTGGAGAGGAATCTAGGGAGATAGCCTTGCTTCACATAACCAAGATAAGACTTTTTTACTAATGTGCTTTTTTAAAGACATAGTGCTTTTTAAATGTTTTAAAGTAAATTATATTTTTACACAAGACGCCTCTGTCAGATTTATTTCAGTCCCAGTGTGTTTGCTCATGAGCTGGTTCACGGTCCGGGGTACCCCTCAACCCCACTTCCTAACAATATGCATGAAACCCTTGTCACAATATATGACTGAGGACTACTACTTTGTATATATAACTCACTTATTTTTCTGTGGTTGGATAATGTGTATTTCTACTCTGAAATTGCTTCTATAGGCAAATTTAACGTACAATAGATCCCAGGTGTTATTAGTGTTGGAATCAGTTTTGCACATTGCTTTCCAATGCCAAAGTTTGATGCCAAGCAATTAATAGATGTAACTACATCTGACAATTAAAATCAACAAAAGAGACAACTTGATGAATAGCTTTGAGCAATATGGAGACTCCAAAGAGTTGGCATGCAGGCAGTATTTATGGTTTATCTTTGTAGAGTAATTGGAGTAATTGATAGTTAGGAAAGAATACCAGCTTGCATATCATAAGCTATAAATTGATTGTTGATTTTCAGAGCAAGGGGGAAAAAGAGATTATCTACACTTATAAAAAAACAGAGTAAATGATGGTACAACTAATCTTCATATTATAAATTATGTCTTCTTTGTCCTCTGTTTAGTTTTTCCTCTCCAGCTTGAGAATGAAGAAATAATTAATTGCATCCATGTTTCAGGACATTGAAGAGGTGTTGATGGTGACATGTTATAGTTTATGGGATATGGTATGATGTTCATTATGACAACAACTTCCCCATTTCCATATTAATGTTACATCAGGGAAAATTAGGCAGCCTGGTTCTGTCTATTAAAAACAGAATAAAGTTAACAAAAAGCATCCTTGCCTGCTAAATTCAATCTCAGTGCAACTTGAAAAAATGCTAATAAATGAATAAATAAAGCACCATTCCCCCCCCCCCCCATATAATTGCAATTCAAAACTGCCTCTGAATCAATTAGTGTTGCATAGATTAATACTCATACTGAGTCAGAAATGAAGAACAGAAATGACATTAAGTTTTAATGCTGGGATTAAGGAAAACTGTATGTTCCTTAAATCAAGTTCAACTCTTGAGCATACGGACAGACCAAAGAAACAAACTGTCTTTGCCTTCTTTGATAATTCTCTGACTATCAAACTGGCCTACAGGGCTGGGTTTTTCTTGTGGCCTCCTGTCATATTAAGTAAAACCACGATTTTCTTTCTTAAGATTATACAGATTAACTTTATGCTATCATTTTCTAGTGGCAGTACTCATACGTATGTAGTATGAATGCTGACAGTGGGAAAGATCATTACTAAAATTTCTCGCATCCAATATAGACAGGATGAGAGTATTTAGTTTCTAAAATGTATCCATATTCATTGATTTGAAGCATTGCCTTTTTTTTTTAAAGCTGCTTGGGATGTCCATGTGACTATACAATAGTACCAAATATATATTTAATTCATGTTCTCAGAGAACTATAGCCAGTCTGGTGTAGAGGTTAAGTCTTCAGCCAAGAAATGAGGGGACCATAAATTCTAATCCTGCTTTGGACACAAAGCCAGATGGACAACCTTGTGCCAATCACCTCTTCTCAGCCTTAGGAAACAGGCAATGGATAACCAGTTCTGAAGAACCTTACCAGAAAAACTGCAGACACTTATCCAGATAGTCTCTGTGAATCAGACATGAATGAATAGAGGAAAAATAATGTATCAGAGGACCACATGCAAAATTCAGAGGAGCAAGAAGACTAAGACATGCATAACTATGTTCCAGACACATCTTCATTATAGAAGCACAAATTAGGCCACTCTGTATTACCTACAATGCAATTAATTTTCCCTCCATTCCTCCTCTTTCCAAGATTGACTTACCAATCATGAAGTTTAATGAAAGCAAATAAACATTTAATTGAGAAAGAATATGAATGTAGAAACTAAAAAGCTAATGACCCCAGTGACTTCATCCATTAACATTAAAACTACTGCTCTTTTTACCTGTAGTTTAGACTGTGCTATGAATGATTGTAGATTGAGTCCTATTATTTGGCTATCTCAGGCCTAGTTTCTGTATCAGTAGAGCATAAAAAATTGAAACAAGGCAACTCTGAACTCTGCTACCCAATTTTGTACCTTGACGTCTCTTGGAATTAGCATAAAAGGTTATTGCCATTTAAATCCTCACCCCAAATTAACTTCTGTTGTAAATGGAGTGAGAGGGTGGAAAATTAAGAACTTGTCTCTTCCCACTAGGCTTCAGTCACCCCTTATTAAGTGGTATTTGTTTTTACAGTTGGTAGTGATGGTTTTGCTAGTATTGTTTCCATTGCAAATGAGTTCCTTACTTCCAGCAAGTAATTTTCTAGCTGGCTTTTCTAGATTGATGTTGGACAATCAATAGTACTTGGCTCTGACTAGTTAATACTTGGGGATAGGAGATCATTGGGAAATTCCAACCCAGTAGACTAGATTGGGAATTTAAAAAAGGAGGGGAAAAGAAAAAAGAAAACATAGAAGAAGGCAATGGCAAATATTTCTGTATTATGGCCAAGAAAAATCCATTGAGATGGATCTTAGGTCACCAGGAGTCAAGCTTGATTTGGGATAAGTTGAGCCTTTATTTATATAAGATCAAATGGAACGCTAAAGATAAAGGTAAAGGTTCCCCTTGTACATATGTGCTAGTTGTTCCCAACTCTAGGGGGCGGTGCTCATCTCCATTTCAAAGTCGAAGAGCCAGCACTGTCTGAAGACGTCTCCATGGTCATATGGCTGGCATGACTAAATGCCAAAGATGCATGGAACCCTGTTATCTTCCCACCAAAGGTGGTCCCTATTTTTCTACTTGCATTTTTTACATACTTTCGAACTGCTAAGTTGGCAGAAGCTGGGACAAGTAATGGGAGCTCACCCCGTTATGTGGCATTCGAACCTCTGAACTGACGACCTTTTGATCGACAAGCTCAGCATCTTAGCCACTGAGCCACCACATCCCTATAATGGAACGCTATTGGCTGATTATTTCCCCTTAAAATCAAACTGATTGCCTGTCTGGGGTGCTATTTTTGTAAACTTTAGACACCCTTTCAGCACACATTTCAAACACAAATCACGGCTAATATATGAACACGTAATACCAGATGAGAATACACATCTTGTGTGAATATAACAATCACAAGGAATATAAATTTCTCTCCACTCCAAATACCGCAAGACATTTGCAATTTGGTCCAACCCATATATAATACTGTTATATATTAGCAAGAATGACTTAATTGTTATACCCAAATGGCTTAGAACTGACAGCACCTCCCTTTTAAAAAATTTTTTCACTTCCTGAATTTTCTGACACTTTTCAAAATATATTAGAAATTCCCAGCTTGCAAGAGAAAATCGGTTTAGAAGTAAGTATTTAAGTATATATTTAAATGTGAAGTTTCATGCAGCTTTTTAAATGCAGATTAATGCATTAAAAATGTATTCATAGCATCTATTAATGAATGCTATGAATAATGGAAGAATTCATCCAGAAGTAATATATCTTGATTCATTAACCCATCCCAAATGTCTCAGTTAGTTTATAACAGAGGTAGATAGCCAACAACTTTTATATTAAATGCAGCCTTCAAAGTCTTATTTTGAACTCCCAGATCCCTTAAGAAATTGCTCTGCAAAAAATAAAAAGGAATATGGCTAAAGGCCGTGGAAAGGTACATTTCCTATATAAGTTTTAAAGAATTGACTTCCGGTTTGCTTCCTGCCGACGAAAGACGGTCCCATTTTTGGACCGCCAGCCCCGTGCCTGTTAGAGCCGCTTTGATCCAGAGAAGCGGCTCGGAAGTTCCCAAATCCAAAGGATTTGTGGAAGAGAGTGGGCGAGAAGCAGGTTGAGCCCTGTGAGCCCCCAGACAGCTGTTTCTGGGGAGGAAACAGGCGCGGCTCTCTTTCAGCTCACCAAGACTCCGGACAGCGTGGGACGAGTCTGCCCAGCGCAGAGCAAGGCGGCAGGAGCAACCTCTCTATTTAAACAAAGCAAACTCAAATAACCAGGGGGAAATAACAACTTGAACCTCGAAACCTCGAAAATGCAAGTATTACCACCCCTGTGATTCAAAGTAGAAGTGTGAGTGAGTGAAAGTTGCTTTAAAATGGCGCCCGGCTTCAGCGTTAACGAGCTGAAAGTGAGAGTGGATTAGCAATGTTATTTCAACTAGCTACAAAGTTGCGCTGTCTGTAACAAGGAGGAAAAGAAAGGAAAAATTCTTTTTTAAAACAAGCCTGATCTTGCTTCAATTTCAATCTCATCCCCAATCTGATTAAACCTGGGGGAATTTTTTAGAGGACTTTGTGGTGGTGGAAAAGGAAAAAGGATCTCCTTTTTTGGAAAAGCTAGGCTACATGGCAGAATGGCTTCTAAGCAGACCAAACAGGAAGGGAAGGCGGCAGGGGGGGATCCCCCACACGTAAACCTGAACAGCAGCCTCCCAGCCAGCAGAGCCAGAAAAAAGAGTTTGATTTTGAAAGTTTAAAGGATTTTATTACTCAGGCTCTGGATGAGAAATTTGAAAAGTCACAACAGGAAATTAAGCAGGAGATTAAAGAAATTAAAGAGGTGGTGCAAGAGAAATATGATAAGGTGACTAAAAAATTAAGGACAGTGGTGTCTGGACTATCAGAAGCAATTATTAAAACGGATGCTAAGGTGGAAGAATTTAAATCAGAAATGAATGTTAAAATGAAGGAAACTGATTATAAAATCTTTGATGCTGATAACAAAATGCAGAGATTTGAAAATGAAATTACAATGATTCAGTTCAGGTCCATGGAATTTGCTATAAGGCTGAGAGGCATAAAAGAGAAAGATAGACAAGACCTGAGACAGATTTGTGCTGATGCTCTAGCTGTGTTGCTAAAGATTAGCCCTGAAGAGATTTTTTACAAAATGGATAAAATTTACAGAGTGAATTCGTGGGTGGCCAGACAAAGACAATTGCCTAGAGATGTGGTGATATATTTCACAGACAGAAGAATGAGAAATGACATTTTGCAAAAGTCTTTTCTCTTTGCTGTGCAAGTGGAGGGAACTCAGATTGGAGTTTATAAAGAGCTACCACCTAAGATGTTAAAAGATAGAAAAGATTTTGGATTTTTAGTGAATGAATTAAAAAAACAACAAATTCCATTTCGGTGGGATGCTCCAACTGGCATAATCCTGAGGTATAATGGAGAAAGATATCTATTAAACACTGTTGAGAAGGCAGAACAATTTTATTCTAATGTTTTTAAAGAGAGTTCACCATCCCCACGTACATCTACTGTGTTGGAGATAAAGGAGAGTGATAAGGAGAAGCAACTTCAGCAAGAGATGGAAGAGCAGCTTAAGCAGGTGGAACCAGAGGCAGTGGAAATGCAGGGAGCTACAGGAGGTTTTCTGGATGAGCCCCTGCTAGACCTTCCTTTGAAAATTGTGATTGAACCACCTAAGACTACAAGAGAAGTGGCTTTGGACCTAGCCCGGATGTGTGAAGCTAAAGATCAGCGTGTAACTCGAGCAATTTCTAAGCAACTTAAAGAAAAGCAACAACAGGAAAGGCCCAAGCCACAACAATACAAGAAGAGAGTCAAGAGTAATATACAAGAATGTGAAGCCATGGGGGGAGCAAAGCCGAAGACTACCGATTCGGAAGATATTCGGCAATTCTGCTCGTCGCTTCAAAAAAGTCTACATGATGATTAAGTTTTTATCTTGGAATGTGAACGGACTAAATTCACCACAGAAAAGGAAGAAATTATTTACATACTTGAGACAATTTAATAATGATATAATCTGTTTACAAGAAACTCATGTTAGAACACAAGATCAAAAATATTTGATAAATTCAAAATCAGGAACACATTTTATAGCCTCAAATTTGGAAAAAAAGAATGGTGTTGTTATTTATATAAATAAAAGACTGTCAGCTAAAATTATAGAAGCAGATGAAGGTGGTAGGTTTATAGCAATTGAACTGCATACAGCAAGCGGCCTAATTTTAGTGATTGGAATTTATGCTCCTAATCAACAACAGGATAATTTTTACAAAACTTTGCATTCTAAAATACTGCAATGGGACTATAGATCTATTTTAATCATGGGAGATTGGAATGGAGTAATTGACTCTAAAATAGATAAAAAGAGTTCGGCGAAGTCAAGGATTAGACTACCACAGACTTTTTTTGACATGAAAGAAGATTTGGAATTAAAAGATATTTGGAGAATACATAACCCAAAAGAATTGGACTTTACTTTTTTTTCAGATAGACACAGATCCTTTTCTAGGATTGATTTTATTTTACTATCAGCTGATTTACTTGTAAAAACAAAAAGAACAAAGATTTTTCCAAGGACTTTAACCAACCATAGCCCAGTATGGATAGAAATTGAGATGGGAAAGACTGAGAGAAGATCATGGAGATTAAATGAAAATTTGTTTAGATATGAAAAAAATATAATAGAACTTAAAAAGCAGATGAAAGAATTTTTTGAAATGAATTTGAATAAGGGTACCCCTATTGAAATCATGTGGGATGCGAGTAAAGCGTATATGAGAGGGGTACTCATTTATATGAACTCTAAACATAAATTGAATCAACGAAAGAAAAGATCTGAAATGGAAGCAGAAATAAAGAATAAAGAACAGTTACTTATAAAAAACCCAACAGATGAAAGAATACGTGGAGCTATAAAACTTCTGAAAGATCAATTTCAAATGCTCATGGCAGAACAAACAGCAACAAATTTACAATTTGCGAAACACAACACATTTTGTAACGCTAACAAACCGGGCAGATGGTTGGCTTATACACTAAGGAAGAAGAGTACACGGATTATTGATAGTATTGATATTGGAGGGAAGGAAATTTCTCAACAAAAATTAATTAAAGAAGTTTTTGTAGATTATTACACCAAATTATATGCCAAAAATGACACATAGAATGGACTTATAGAAATATATCTAGAAAATAAAAGTTACAAAAATTACTAATCAACAAAAGGAGAGAATGAATTATTCTATAACAGCCGAGGAGATTAATGCCACAATTAAACAATTGAAAACAGCTAAAGCTCCTGGGACGGATGGTTTAACTGCGGTGTACTATAAAACTTTACAAGCAGAAATGATTGAGCATCTTAAAGATTTATTTTGTAGTATACAACAAGGGGGTAAAATACCCCCATCATGGAAAACAGCTTATATTTCATTGATACCGAAAGAGCAAATAGGTCCTAAAAAGCCTGAGAATTTCAGACCAATATCTCTTCTGAATAATGACTATAAAATATTTGCAAAAGTATTAGCCAACAGGTTGATGCCAGTTATTCAAGAGGTGATTCATTGTGACCAAGCGGGATTTATAGAAGGCAGATACATGAAGGACAATGTAAGGCAAGTTATAGATTTACTGGAATATCTTGAGAAGAATAAACAGATCCCTGCAGTGCTGGTCTTCTTGGATGCGGAGAAGGCCTTTGATAGAGTGGATTGGAATTTTCTATTAAAGACTTTAAAAAAGATGGACTTTGGGGACCAATTTATACAGGCAGTTTCAGCAATTTATCAAGAACAAAAGGCACAGATTATTATTAATGGAAGTTTGACAACAGATTTTAATATTGAAAAAGGAACAAGACAAGGCTGTCCGTTATCCCCATTGTTATTTATTTTAACACTAGAAGTCTTGTTGAATACAATACGGGACTCGAGTACCTTGAAAGGAATAGTGATAAGGCAAGAGGATTACAGAATAAGGGCATTTGCAGATGATCTGGTTGTTACCCTAACACAGCCGATGGAATCAATAATCCAGATGAAAGACATTATAAAAGATTATGGTACAGTATCAGGATTTAGATTGAACCAGAAAAAAACTAAAATGATAGTTAAAAATATGACACAAGATCGAAAACACGAACTTGAAAGCAAGGCAGGTTTTGAGATAGTACCAAAGGTTAAATATCTAGGAGTTCAGGTTGCAGAATCAAATATGAAACTGTTTCAAAATAATTATGAGGTGTTGTGGCGAGATGTACAGAAAGATATGGAGACTTGGAAAAAACTGCAGCTGTCTTTACTTGGAAGAATAGCAGCAGTTAAGATGAACATTTTGCCAAGATTTCTTTTTTTGTTTCAAATGATTCCGGTGCTTAAAAGTGATAAACAATTGAAAGAATGGCAAAGTGGACTGAATAAGTTTGTCTGGAATGAGAAAAAACCGAGAGTGAAACTGAAAATTATGCAAGATGTTCCAGAAAGGGGAGGTCTTAAACTTCAAAACCTACAATTATATTATGAAGCAGCAGCTTTGACTCAAGCAAGTGACTGGTTTGGAAGGAAAAAGACTGGAATATTGAATATAGAAAGTTTTGATCTTGAATTTGGTTGGCATGCTTACTTATTTTATGAGAACAAAGTGGATAAAGTATTTAAAAGCCACTTTCTTAGAGACTCCTTGATGAGAGTTTGGAAGAAGCACCGACTCAAATGGGATTACAAAATACCGCTATGGCTGCATCTTGGTCATATCATGTGGAATACAAATATAATGTCACTCGGGGGGGGGGGTTTATATAAAGAAGTTCTTTTTGCAGGTGCGGGCAGATGGCAACTGAAGACTTTAGAAACGCTGTTGGAAGAAGGGATTAATTTAACTTGGTTACAGTATAATCAACTTCAATTGAGATGGAAAGAGGACCAAAAAATTGGTATAATGATGCATGAGGAAGAATTGGTTAGACTTATAAAAGAGAAAGGTCCAATGCATATTAAAAGGCTTTATAATGTTTTGTTAGAAAGGGATTCAGAAACTGAATTGGTTAAAGATTGTATGATTAAGTGGGCACAAAATTTTGCAGAACCAGTGATGTTGGAAACATGGGAAAAAATATGAGTTCAGAATGTTAAATTTACACAGTCAAAGAATTTGAGGGAAAACTTTTATAAAATGTTTTATAGATGGCATTTAGATCCTAAGAAATTATCGTGCATGTACCCTAATGTTCAACCAAAATGCTGGAGATGTGATTGCCTAGATGCCACATATTATCATGTGTGGTGGACCTGTAAGAAAGTGAAGGCTTTTTGGATAAAAATTTGGTGGGTTATGCAGAACGTTTTAAAGAAAAAAATTCAGTTTTCTCCACAATTGTTTTTATTGGGTATAGTTAAGGGTTTTACATTGGGTGAAACAAAGTTGATATTGTATATGATAACAGCAGCGAGATTACTGATAGGTCAATATTGGAAAAATGAAGCTATGCCTACTATTGAGGAATGGACTTTGAAGATGGCCAGCTTTGCAGAGATGGCGAAGATTTCAGCATATCTAAAAGATCGCTCACAAGAGACTTATGAATGGGAGTGGAAAAAGTGGATAGATTATGTGCAGAATAAATATCAAACTAGGAAATATCAGATAGCTTTTAACTGAAAATATTATATAAAGATAGAAATATTTGAATTTTGTGAAGATGTGAAAAATATATAGGGGGTGGAGGGGTTCAAGTTTTATAAAAAGGGGATTTTGATTTAGATTATATTCTGTGGAAGTCTGGGGGGAAGGGGTGGGTTAGGGGGGGTTAGGGAGGGTTAGGGAGGTTAGGGAGGGTTGGGGGGGAAATTGGGGAGAAAATGTAATTGTAAAACTTTTTCAATAAAAAAAAAAGTTTTACAGAATCAATCCTGCCTTATCTATAAAATAATTTTATCCCTTCATGGCTTCCAAATACAATAATTCCAAATGTACATTTATTTATTTGTTGATTTCTCAAATTTCTAACATTTCTCCATGCATAACAGCTCTGGACAAACAGCCATTGAAACCACACCTCATATCCTGTTATACTGCACCATCTATAAGGATTCATGGACTGATTTTATACCCCTTGCCTGATAAAATATCTGGGAAATTTTGATCTCTTTTATGTACGGCTATATTGAATCAGGACAATACAGTTTCTTTGAATGTACAATAGATAAATTCTGCTATATTGTCTGTAGAATTAGGCAGACTTTGGTTTCCCATAAATGATCTCAACAGTAATATATTATTACAGTAATATATTATTATGTTCTTGTTCTGTCCTGTTTTTCTTTTGCACTTAAGTTATTTAGCAAGCTTTGTGAATTGCATCATTGTATTATAAATCACCCTCATCTTTGAGGCCTTTATCATATTTGGAATACAGTTCTCTAGTCTGACACTTTGAGGACTGGGAATTGAGGTGGTAGATGGTAGTGAGCAGCTGCATAATGTTTCCCATTAGAATATTCTTCTCAAATTATTGACAAAATTGGTCATTAGACCATCCCTTGGTGGTGTCTGCTAGCGATGATGCCTTATTTAAAATATCTTTGGCAGAAGGTCAACTGTTGGAAGTTAAGAGTAAGTCACTACTAAACAATCTTCCGATATTATTTTTGTATACTTGTCCATTAAGAAAAATATTAAAAGGTAGCAAAAGTCCCCAACACTTTGAACCTTGGCATGTACTCAAAGCTGCAAAAAAATGCTGCACAACTCAGACAGTTCCAGGGAGATTCTCTATTGACATTTTGTGAATTCCTGGCAAGGATATGTCTTGGTAACTTTTTGTTCTCTCTCTAAGCCTCTTTCTAAGCCTCTCAGGGTGAAAAGCCAACCTTTTTTGGGTTTTCGCCCTGCTTTGAACCTAATCCCTCTAAATCCTAAAGAACCTAATTTTGTGAAGCTTTTTCTCCGGTAACACTGTACTGCTAACTAGGGCATACAAAATCTTTGCCAGACCAATTCTTGAATACAGGAATCTGCCTGGAATCCACACTGTCTATCAGACTTTATACAGTCGAGCGGGTCCAGAGGTACTTCACGAGAAAAGTACTCCACTCCTCTGCTCACAATAGAATACCTTATTCCATCCGGCTTGAAATTTTGGGCTTGGACAACCTTGAACTACACTGCCTATGGTCCGACCTAAGCATAGTACACAAAATTGTCTGCTACAACATCCTATCTGTCAACAACTACTTCAGCTTCAACCACAATAATACAAGGGCAAACAATAGATACAAACTCAAGGTAAACTGCTCCAAACTTGATCGCAGAAAATATGACTTCAGCAATAGAGTGGTCAATGCCTGTAATGCTCTACCTGACTCCATTGTTACATCCTCAACCCCCCATAGTTTTAACCTTAAACTATCTACAGTGGACCTCACACCATTCCTAAGAGATCTGTAAGGGGGCATGCAAAAGCGCACCAGCAGGCCTACCGTCCCTGTCCTACTGCCCCCATTTATTTGTACTCATTTCATGTGCTCATGTCCATATTTATACCTATACCTGTTATCTCATACATGTTTGACAAACTAAATAAAATAAATAAATAAATAAACCTATTGGCTTCCAGCTTGCTACTGATTGGCAACTGAAGCCAATCACATGTCATCTGCTCAGCTTCCTTCAAAAACCTTCCAAAGAATCTGAGTGATATTATGTACCAGTTGCCTAGTATATTTCTCTCAGTGGTCCTTCAAATGATTGTATGGCTGTGCTTCTTAGCAAAGAAGGGGGAAGGGCACTGGGTTCTATGAGGACCCAATAACAGCAAAATAATAATAATAATAATAATAATAATAATAATAATAATAATAATAATAATAATAATTACAGTTTGTTGCTCAGCACAATAATGTAATTCCCTAATATGAACACTTAATCATGTTTAATTAGATTCATTCTTTGTGTTTCTCCACTGTATGTTTACGCATCCCTTGTGGTGTTCCATCTCCTAGAGTGCTTCAGAAGACCAGAGAGCAATCGAGGATCAAAACACATTGAATGACCATATAAAAGCAATTATTCTCATCAAATAATCATTCCAGGCTAAGGGCCCTGTAGAACTGCCTAACAGATCCTTGGAGAAATTCCTAAACTCTCTTTGTAATTCATTAGGGTCCATTACTCACCTTAGGCAGATTAAAATAATACATTCTAGTCCCTCAGGAGGGGCAACACCAGAAATCCCCAAAAGCAATTAGAGGATGATTTAACCAAAACAAAAGGATCATGCTAATGTGTTCCACTACCAGATTATGTTGAAAGTGCCCTGAAAAAAAAAGACCTCAAGTCTAACATGCAATTCCTAGTATGCAATTAATAATGGCCCTTGATAAGTCAAGGTCACGGTGGCCATGAATTCTTGCCCTAGACTCTATGTTAGCTGGGCAAAAGCTGAATTCATCAAGGACTACTAGCCTTGGCAACAGAGTTCATTGGTTCAGGCAGAGACGTCATTGTGCAACAGGAGGCTAATATAGCATCAGTAAAGCCAACTGATTCTTAGAGCCTGATATCAAATGGATAGAACCTATGGAACAGATCCTCTAGATCAGGGGTGTCAAACTCACGGCCTGCAGGCCAGTTGCGTCATGTGCTGGTCATGCCCACCCCTGGTTTAGTGAAGGGGAAAAAGTCATGATACGTTACGTGATGAAAACATGATACTGCAAGTTTGAAACCCAAGTTCTAAATTTTGTGAATGATAATTGCCACCACCTACCCCTATTCCCCAGATCATGACTCCTACCAGACTGGAATAGCTCTGAGAGAGGAACATCCCTCTTCAAGGCCCTCTTATAATGCCAGGTTGGCTTTCTCATCCACAATCACATCATGGATGATGATTACTTGGGTATATATAAACAAACCTGGATTGTATTTAATCTAAGGTAGACTGGGAATGAGGTATAATTTATTTTTAGATCTGATGGTTTTTCCTTATCAGAACACTGAAACAGATTTCCTGATTATTATCATTCTGAGCCAATACACAAGCCGATTCCATGATAAAAGGAACAGACAAACCAGCACTCTGGAAATGAGAAGTGGGTGGTCACCAGTGGTGGAATTCAAAATTTTTTACTACCGGTTCTGTGGGCATGGCTTGGTGGGCATGGAATGGCTTGGTGGGAGTGGCAGGGGAAGGATACTGCAAAATCTCCATTCCCACCCCACTCTGGGGCCAGCCAGAGTTGATATTTGCCGGTTCTCCGAACTACTCAAAATTTCCGCTACCGGTTCTCCAGAACCTGTCAGAACCTGCTGAATAGCATCCCTGGTGGTCACCAATACCAATTCCAGCTAAGCTCAGACAGATGTTAGCTTCTTGGTCTACAGATATCAATGTGATGTTGATCAGGAGAGGAGGAAATATAAAAATTAGGAGCTTTTCAGTAGGGCATGCATTCATGCAAGTGAACTACAGGGAGATTAGTTTGAGCAGGAACATACAGAAATTCAAAGCAAACATATAGTTGGTAATTGATCTTTAACAAAACATAACACCCCCTTCTATCCAGTTCAGTGGTGGGCTTCTACCAGTTCGGCCTGGTTCGAGCAAGCCGGTAGTGGTGATGGTGAGCTGAGAGTGAACCGGTTCTCTCTGATGGTTAGCTTGGTCTTCCCGCCCGCCCCTGTGTTATACATACCTTATATTCGGTCATTTTTAGCTAAATGGCGTGGCAGAGGGGATTGCTGCGCCTCAGCTGTTCTGTATTGCACTGCGCTCGCGTGGAGGGCAAGTTTGGTATGCGTGTGAGTGAAGCAAGTTTGGTGTTCATGAAGCGAACTGGTGGTAACACTGGTTGAAACCGACCACTGATCCAGATCTTTCCATTTTAGTTGTATATTTCATTCAGAGAAGCATACCTAATGAATTCAGAGGAATTAATGCTATAAACAACCATCAAAATGGCCAGTGGCTAGTGACTATTGGAACTATAATAAAACAAAAACATCGACAATAGCTCTTTTCTTTACCAATGACTTAAGCAAACAGTATGTATTTGCTACTTCCAGATCTGCCAAAACAAGTCTCTTCTGGCTCGGTTGTTGCATGTACAGAACTCAATACCATTCCTTGATTTAAATAACTGGCTTCATTGCAGTTGCATTTTGAATTCATGATTCCAAGCACTGGAAAAACCTAGGTCAGGAGAGGTAACAGATGATGTGGTATTGTTTCTAACTGCATTTGGCATGAAATAAGTGTACCATCTATCTCTGGCTTGATTTAAATGTTGAGTCTTTAACAATTTCATGTCGAGAGTCTTCTATCTGCAGAAAACAAGCTGCTTAGTTTGGAAATATTTAATTATTTCCATTATGTGACTGATGGTGTTTGTGAGCTTGCCAGGGTACTGCAATGCAAAACATGGAATACGTTTTACTACAGGTTAAATAACAGTCTTGGTCAAGGCTGATCTAGACGTGGGAAAGGTTCCTTTTTAGTAGTGATGAATACACTATTGTTTGTTCCCTGTAGCATTCTACTTCTTAAGTGAATCAAATGCTTAATGACACATTAACTGAAAGAAAGTTATGTTGTTTATTGCAGAAAAATATATATTAAAAAATAAATAAATCTAGTCTTGGAAAAAATTCAAGCCAAGATGTACCCTGAAAATCAAAATGGATGGAGCTGGTTGTTAACACATTTAACATTATACTTCCTAAATATTTTAAATATATTACAACATGTTCAAACTCTCAAAGACTGAAGTACAGCATTCAGCAAAAATGTCATGAGGAGATACAATTCCAAAAATTATGAATCTATTCATTTCTGCAAAAATCATGTTTCTGAAGAAACCTTTTTTTTTTTATTGTTCTTCAGGCTGAAAACCACTATTCAGGAGTTGTTCTTCATTTTCATTTTGCTGTTCTAAGCAGATGAAGGAACCATTTCTAGATTCGATAGGCCCAAAGCTCCTGGACTGTATTTCTTAACCAGAATAAAATTCATGCTTCATACCCTTTATACTCAGAAATGGGAATACTTTGGGCCTGTTGAGCAATTTCAATCTTTGTACAGTAATACGGAATGTGGACCTGTGCAAAATATGCCTCTTGTCATGTGTGGAAATCATTGTGAGGTTAGTAGCTACTTACTCTTCAAGGTAAGGGCAAGTGAATTAACAGGACAGTGGAAGAAAGGTCAGCCAATTATGAGCATCTACAGATAAAAGAGAATTGCCTAGATTTGTTTCAGGATTTTCTGATAGTTCTCCAAAATATCCACTTTTAATATAAAAAGATGGTAAAGTTGAGGATGGACAAGATTTTTTTTTTAAAGTTCCTAAATATGAACTTTCTGGAGTTCTTAATGCAGTGTCTTAACAGAACAGTCTTTTTTGTCCTAAATCCTTGATTTAACTCTTCCATTGTGAAGTATACAAGATCTGAATTGTCATTTCACACTCGCTTTAAATAGCACATGGGGCTAATGATAGAAGATGATAAATGAAAAAAAAAGGGTTTTAGATTAACTTCAAGAGATCCCACCTCTTCTAGTATTCCCAGGCATCAGGACTAAAAGCAGCACAGCCAAAGGAGTTCTGACTAGCAATATGTTTTGTTCAATGTATTGTTGTTGCACATCTCTACCTTTTTAATAAAGAGCCGCTCACCTTGATTATATCTCATTCTTTAGGTGCAGCATCCCACGGAAGAGATGTGATTCCGGTGACAGTGATCACCTCCTGAGCTGTCTGGGGAAAAATTAGAAATAAATGTCTAGCCAGAGACATAACAGCCATAAGGCAAAATAGTGCAGGAGAATGCACCATGTAATTGACATCCTTTATAGGGTCGGTCCTCTCGCCCCTCCTGTTCAACATTTATGTGAAGCCGCTGGGTGAGATCATCCGTGGTTTTGGAGTGAAGTGTCATCTGTACGCTGACGATACCCAGCTGTACATCTCCACCCCAGACCACCCCAACGATGCCCTTGATGTGATGTCCCGCTGCCTGGAGGCCGTGCGGGCCTGGATGGGGAGGAACAGGCTCAGACTCAACCCCTCCAAGACCGAGTGGCTGTGGCTCCCGGCGCCCCGATATAGTCAGCAGGTGCCATCGCTGACTATTGGGGGTGAATCTTTGCCCCCCACGGAGAGGGCTCGCAATCTGGGTGTCCTCCTGGATGCACGGCTGTCTTTAGAAGAGCATATGACGGCCGTGGCCAGGGGGGCCTTTTATCAGGTTCGCCTGATTCGCCAGTTGCAGCCCTTTCTGGATCGGGACGCCCTGTGCACGGTCACTCATGCCCTTGTTACTTCCCGGTTGGACTATTGTAATGCTCTCTACATGGGGCTCCCCTTGAAGAGCACTCGGAAGCTCCAGCTGGTCCAGAATGCGGCCGCGCGGGTGGTTATGGGCGCAACCCGTTATGCCCATGTGACACCCCTCCTGCGCGAGCTGCACTGGCTCCCGGTGGTCTTCCGGGTGCGATTCAAGGTGTTGGTTACCACCTTTAAAGCGCTCCATGGCATAGGACCCGGGTACCTCCGAGACCGTCTTCTGCCACCAATAGCCTCCCACCGACCAGTTCGTTCCCACAGAGAGGGTCTCCTCAGGGTGCCATCAGCCAAGTTATGTCGGCTGGCGACGCCCAGGGGGAGGGCCTTCTCTGTGGGAGCCCCAGCCCTGTGGAATGAACTGCCCCCGGAAATTCGTAAGATATCTGACCTCCGGGTGTTTCGCTGCGCATTGAAGACCCTGTTGTTCCGCCAGGCCGGACTATCAATACAATAGTTTTAAATTGGGGTATTTAAATTTATTGGGGTTTTAAATTTGAGCCATTTATTTAATTATTTTAAATTTTATATCATTGTTTTGTTTGTGTTTTTAAATAGGCTGTACACCGCCCTGAGTCCTTCGGGAGAAGGGCGGTATAGAAATAAAATTATTATTATTATTATTATTATTATTATCTGAATCCAATCTTTAAAACCCAATTGCCATTTTGGAGTTGCTCTCCTTATCTTTCCCCATGCCCTGTTATAGGTATTGTCTTTCCATAATGAACATCACCTTTAGATCAAAGTTCAGCCGAGGACTTCTTGTCTCATTTCGAAAGAAGCAAGAGCCATAAAATATGAAAAGACATTAAGTTCATGATGGAAAGAGACAGGATCTAGTGCTAGAAACTTGAAACAGTTGCATAATAATTCTTTTTCTACGGGAACCCAGAGTGTTCTGATTCTGTATGAATGGGATAGAATTGGGAGAAGGGAGAGCCCAGAAAGAATTGGTTCTCAGCCATTTACTTCAAATAGAGAGTAATTTATAAGGCTGCTTTTTTGAGGAAAGCTTCAACAATTGAGAAACCAAGTAAGTATGAAAAAAGCTATGACTAATTATACCTGTGCTATACTTGATTAATTCCTTGGTCTATCTAGCACTGGGTTCTTTGAAGAACTGTATGGTCTATGAAAGTCAACACTAAATATGTAAATGTATTCTCAGGAACTTGTATTGAGAATAATTCTGAATTCTTCTCTACATCCCTTCCATGATAAACAAAATATTTAAAGGTACTGTTTTATGCTCTGTCTAACTGGTTCTGCTTATCCACTTTCTTGCTTTGTTTGTTTGTTTGTTTGTTTGTTTGTTTGTTTGTTTGTTTACTGTTTTGGTTGCTATACAAGTTATACTTACCAAGGAATTCATTCAGTGTTTTGAAAAGTCTGCCTTGCATCTGTAACTACATTGCTAGGGGGACTGAAATAGAAATACAGTGTGTCCATTTAAGATCCATTGATTTAGCTGTGAATGTTAACACACTCTTAATATATAAGCCACAATTAGCTACAATTTACCTTATACCTTTTATTTTCAACATACATATTTACATGCCATCATTCAATTCTCTTTCAGGGTAAGCAATAATATAAAACAAAATATTAAAAAATAATCCGAAATTGCAGGTGGAAGATAATAGAAACTTGGTTTTGTCTACAAGCATTGGCCACCCTTAGCATAGCTTTGGTCAGTCAAGAATTTCATAGTACACTTTTTAATAAATCTGACAAAGAGTAGACAAAATTACAGTCCTTGCTAATTGTATGGGCACAATATCAGTTAATTTAGTCATATTTTGAGCATTATGATACAAGTGCAGCCAAAGAATTAGAAATGGAAGAATCCTGAGAATTAAAGATGTAAAAATAATGTTAGTTAAAAAAGCACATTTTTGTCACAGATTATTAAAATTAAAATGAACTTTATATTAAACACCTTTCTTATATCTCTAATTAAATCTCTAATTAAACTCCAAATGTTCTTTTGGTGTGAAAATTGAAATTACAGTAAAAAAAATAACAGAAGAATATCCATTTGCCTTTTCAGTTTTGGTAACATTATACATAATGACATGCACTTTGTAAATACATTTTCTATATGTTAGTTTTATTAATATAATGTATTCTTATAGGAAAGTTTTCCTAAATCTGCATTCTAATATATATATATGTCTTTGGTTATTCGGGTCTTCTCCCACGTAAAATTGGAAGTGTCTTGGCGATGTTTCGACGAAGTCTCTATTGAAAAGGTTTTCAAATACAAATTTTTCCCCCTTTTTTCCTTCCCCCCCTCCTCCCTAACCCCCCCTCGCCACCCATCCCCCCGTGACTTCTTCACACCAAAAACCTAATTCATAACAGATTACATAATATTTTACCATCGCCTTACTCCCTCCTCTATATACTGACCCTTACTTACTAAAAATATTATTAATATTGTTACTTTCCCCTTTTACCATACATTTCAAAAAAAAAGCAGTCTGCTATAACATTGTATGATAACTTCTAGTTTAGCATAATATTATTATAACTCCCAATTTAGCAATAATCTGCCCTTTTTGTCCTCCCCAAAACTTATATCTATGTATTATTACAACATTTCAAAGCAACCTTCCACTTTAAGACTGTATAATAGATCCTACTTTAACATTTATTCTTTGTGTATATTAATATAACATTTCAAAGCAGCCTTCCCCATAAATCCTAATTTAACATTTATTCAACTCTATCCATTTCCTCCACTACCCTAAATATATCACTTAAACATCCCTTTTCTTAAGCTAATCCATCAGTAGACTAACATATTTCCACCCACTTTCCTACAAAATTATCATGCACAACAATTCTTAATATCTTCAATCCACTGCCCACTCTGCTAATATATATATATATATATATGTATATATTCCGTTATTTAAAAAAAAAAAGACAATAACTTTAAATTTATAATCCATATAATACCTTCTTTGATGTCTTTCCACTGGATTGTTGAGTCCCTCATCCATAATTGGGTAACGTAGCATCCTGGTGCAACAGTTTGTTCAAAGTCTTCAGTCATCATCTGCCCCCATTAGTAATGAATATCCTCATATATATATAAAAGTAAAAACAACCACCCGAGTGACATTATGATTGTATTCCATATAGTTGTAATTGTGGCTTTCATCAGGATTATTAATTCCCATCATCGTAATGGGTAACAACCAGATCTTCTGCATGCCCCAACGTAGCTCTCTTGCCTTGTAGCTCAGAATAGTTATAATATATTTATCAATACAAGAAAAAAATCCAAAATAGATAATTCAAATCCAACAGTTTAAGGCTCTTTTCACATCCCAAAATTACGGCATTGCAGAGGTCTGTCACTGTCCTCAGGATGATATTAACCAATACTTCGCCTCCACTATCTTTTCACATATTCATTCATTTTTTTAAAATCACTGGCTTCACCGTTGCTTAATTTAGAAATTTCTGTTTTTATGAGACCTATTTCTTTTTTTCTTTTCTTTTTGTGGGTTTAATTTCCATCCTGTTTTCCTTTCTACAAGTTGTATATCAACTGATCGGTTTTCATTCTGCTTTATAAGTTGATCTTGTTGGTTTTGTTTTTGTATTTCATATTTCTTTTTTGCCAATTGCATATCAGCTAATTGATTTCCATACTTGTCTTTAACTTGGTGAATCATCATGTTGAAATCAGATGCCGCTTCTCTCATATTTGTAGATAATCCAGCTGGAGTATCGAGAGAATCCAAAGACAATTTGTCTACCGCAACCTCTGTAATTCGATGTTTTCCCTTTATTTCCAACTCCTTCTGCTTATCCTGTATTGTGCCTATAGATGTTAAGTTCATTTTCAAAATTTTTTGATAAAATTCTTCCGCTTTTTCAACAGTATCTAATTGGTATCTTTCTCCTTGATATCTCAATATTATGCCAACTGGGGCATCCCACCTAAATGGAATATTTCTGTATTTTAACTCAGTCACCAGAAAACCAAATTTCTTCCTTTCCATTAACATCTTGGGGGGGGAGCTCTTTGTAGATCCATATCTTTCTTCCATACAATTGCAAAGTAGAATTGAAGGAATTTTGCACAATATTATTCCTAATTTCCTTATCTGTAAAATAAATCACCACATCTCTAGGCAATTGCCTTTGCTTTGCAATCCAGGAGTTTATTCTGTACACACTGTCAATCCTACAAAACACTTCCTCAGGTTGAACCTTTAAAATCCCAGCCAGAATTTCAGAAGATATTTTCCTTAAATCATCTCTGTTATTTTCCTGCAAACCTCTGAGTCTGTTCGCATATTCTGTAAAATTGTAATGCACCATTAGGACCTCTCTTTCAATCCGTTGTTGTAAATTTTCTGCATTACAAGACTTTTGTTCAACCTCCATTTTAGATTTTTCTTCTGAGCTATTGTCTTGAATATTTGTCAAATCATTTTCAATTTTTTGTATTTTATTATCCAAATTGTCCTCAATTTCTTCCACTTTAGACTCTAATAAGTTAGTATTTTCATCCAACTTAATCATAAATCCTACAAAACCATTAGCCATTTTTATAATCTTTCGATCCAGAATATCAAACTTTAATTGCACTAATTCTTTAATTTCCTGCTTAAATTTTTCAAAGTTCTGATTCACAATCTCATCCCTTCTTACAATCTCCTCCAAAAGAAATTCAATTATATTAAAATCAGTTTTCTGAGACTGGAGCTTTAAAACTTGGTCACGTAATTTGTTAATGGGGGAATCCCCCCCCATTGCTTGTTTGTCCGGCTTTAATGCCATGTTTCAACACAGACAAACTATTTTTTTTAAAAAAAAGAAAAGAGAGGCAGCAGAGGAAAAAAAAAAAAACTTCTTTCCAACCAAGATCAATATCAAATCTCCAGGAAGAGAAAAAACACAAAAGTAGAGCTTTATTTTCAAGTGTAGCCAAAAATATTTATTCAGCTACTTTGTATCTCAATAGGAAACGGAAGGACTCTCCCTTTCAGCCCCTTCTCAAGCCTCGGCAATCGCCCTTTTTAAAGATTCTTTTTTCCTTTTCCTTTTCCTTCTTCAATAATTGTTATAAAATAAGTGAGATACTTGCAATTCAGGGTCACAGGTCCAGCTCAAATCCCTTCAAATATAACCAGGAGCATTTATTCTGCTACTTTGTAACTTAATAAGAAATGGAAGGACTTTCTCTTTTCAGCTTCCCTGCTCCAGTTTCGGCAATCGCCATTTTAAAAGGTCTTTTTTACTTTGTTGAATATCCTTTGCGAAATAAGTATTAATACTTGCAATTTAGGGTCACAGGTCCAGATCCAAATCTCATCATCTTTAGTTAATCTGTTAAATATCTTAAGAAGCTTGTCTTCGTAGCCTTGTTCTGCAAAAAGGCAGAAGTCTCCCAACGCCCGGAGCGGGCGGCGAGTGCTATAGGGAGCTTCCTCCGCCCGCCCCCAAGAGTAAAAAAAAAAACCCCTGGGGGCTACAGAGAGCTCTACCTACACTCACCTGCTCTATCCCACATTTCCTCCTGGAAATGGGGTTTTTCGAGCCGCCTTTGCGCTGTACAGGCGGCTCTTTACAGGCGAAGGGGCTGGCGGTCCCGAGAGACCGTCTGGTGGCTACGAAGAGCAAACCGGAAGCCGAAGTCTCATTCGTCGAAACGTCGCCAAGACACTTCCAATTTTACGTGGGAGAAGACCCGAATAACCAAAGACCTACATACAAACACCCGCGAAAACCTGAGAAAACATATATATATATATGTGTGTGTGTGTGTGTGTGTGTGTGTGTGTGTGTGTGTGTGTGTGTGTGTGTCTTTGGTTATTCGGGTCTTCTCCCACGTAAAATTGGAAGTGTCTTGGCGACGTTTCGACAAAGTCTCATTCGTCGAACACCTGCGAAAACCTGAGAGAAAATATATATATGTGTGTGTGTGTGTGTGTGTGTGTGTTTCCTCTAGCCAGGTTTTCCCTACATAACCAAGGTTTTTCTGCAGCCCTAGCTCACATCCACTCGATTCTGGGCTTTTTTCTTTTCTGGTAGCCAGCAAGTTCTTCCTGCTAGGTGGGAGTCGCTGGCTACCAGAAAAGAAAAAAGCCCAGAATCGAGTGGATGTGATTCTACTGAGCTAGGGCTACAGAAAAACCTTGGTTACGTAGGGAAAACCTGGCTAGAGGAAAAACACACATAAACCCTACGAAGAAGTAACAATATCTATCTATCTATCTATCTATCTATCTATCTATCTATCTATCTATCAAAACACACACACACACACACACACACACACACACACACACACAAACACACACAAAGAGTATGTAGGTTTTTGGTTATTCGGGTTTTCTCCCACATAAAATTGGAAGTGTCTTGGCGACATTTCGATGAAGTCTCATTCGTCATCTTCAGGCTGGTGTTTTCGGCTTCGTGCTTCTGGGACTATTAACCAAAGACCTACATACAAACACCCGCGAAAAACTCAGAAAACATATATATATATAGATATATGCAAAAAACACCCGAGATTTTAATTTTTTGCATATACACACCCGTGAAAATTTAAGAAGACATATATATATATGTCTTTGCCTCTCTTCTGATGTTAACACTCGAGTTTCTCTCAGTGCAGGTCCCCAAATACTTGATAACCTAGAGGCGTCGTCCCGTCTGTTCATATTCTGCGGCCTCTTTTCAATTTCGATGGCCTCCCTGATTATTCTTTTGTTGAGATGTTCCTCTTTTGCCACTGTTCTGGTTTTATTAAAATCAATATTGTGTCCCGTGGCCTTCATGTGTTGTACCAAAGAAGAAGTTTGCTCTTCTTTCCTCACTGCATTTTTATGTTCTTCTAAACGCACACTTATTCATCTATTTGTTTGTCCAATATAAGATGACTGACAGGAGGCACATGGCACTTCATATATCCCCTGGTTTTCCAACTCAATTTTATCCTTAGGGTTTCTCACCATCATCGATATTTTTCTATCTGTACGGAACACTGTTTTTATTTTTTGTTTCCGTAATATCTTACTAATTTTGTCAGTGGTCCCTTTTATATAGGAGAGGATGAAAGTTCCCATATTCTGTTCTTCTTCTTGGGTTTTGCTCAAGAGAATCCTTTCCCCTCTACAGCAGACAGATAATAATAGAGAACCTGAGAAAGTTAGGCCTGTAACATGTAATAATAATAATAATAATAATAATAATAATAATAATAATAATAATAATAATAATAATAATAATAATAATTTTATTTCTATACCGCCCTTCTCCCGAAGGACTCAGGGCGGTGTACAGCCTATTTAAAAACACAGAAACAAAACAACAATTAAAATTTAAAATCATTAAATAATTAGGCTCCAATTAAAATCCCAGAAATTTAAAATACCCCAGTTTAAAACGTTATGTTAATAGCCCGGCCTGGCGGAACAACAGGGTCTTCAGAGCGCAGCGAAACACCCGGAGGTTGGAGATCTTACGTATTTCCGGGGGCAGTTCATTCCACAGGGCTGGGGCTCCCACAGAGAAGGCCCTCCCCCTGGGTGTCGCCAGCCGACATAACTTGGTCGATGGCACCCTGAGGAGACCCTCTCTGTGGGAGCGGACTGGTCGGTGGGAGGCTATTGGTGGCAGAAGTCGGTCTCGAAGGTACCCGGGTCCTATGCCATGGAGCGCTTTAAAGGTGGTAACCAACACCTTGAATCGCACCCGGAAGACCACTGGAAGCCAGTGCAGCTCATGCAGGAGGGGGTCACGTGGGCGCAACGGGTTGCACCCATAACCACCCACGCGGCTGCATTCTGGACCAGTTGGAGCCTCCGAGTGCTCTTCAAGGGGAGCCCCATGTAGAGAGCATTACAATAGTCTAACCGGGAGGTGACAAGGGCGTGAGTGACCGTGCGCAAGGCGTCCCGATCCAGAAAGGGCTGCAACTGGTGAATCAGGCGAACCTGATAAAAGGCCCCCCTGGCCACGGCCATCATGTGCTCTTCTAAAGAGAGCCGTGCGTCCAGGAGGACACCCAGATTGCGAGCCCTCTCTGTGGGGGGCAAGGATTCACCCCCAATAGTCAGCGATGGCACCTGCTGACTAAATCGGGGCGCCGGAAGCCACAGCCACTCGGTCTTGGAGGGGTTGAGTCTGAGCCTGTTCCTCCCCATCCAGGCCCGCATGGCCTCCAGGCAGCGGGACATCACATCAAGGGCATCGTTGGGGTTGTCTGGGGTGGAGATGTACAGCTGAGTATCGTCAGCGTACAGATGACACTTCACCCCAAAACCACGGATGATCTCACCCAGCGGCTTCACATAAATGTTGAACAGGAGAGGCGAGAGGACCGACCCTTGCGGCACTCCCCATGCGAGATACCTCAGAACAGTGCCCCCTATTCCTAACCCCCTCAACCGCTGCAGCATGATACCATGGTCGATGGTATCAAAAGCCGCTGAGAGATCTAATAGGACCAGGACAGAGGAGCAACCCCTGTCCCGAGCCCTCCAGAGATCATCCACCAATGCGACCAATGCCTTTTCTGTGCTGTACCCCTGCCTGAAGCCCGACTGGTACGGGTCCAGATAGATAGCTTCATCCAGGTGCTGGGGAAGTTGTCGTGCCACCACGCTCTCAACAACCTTCACCACAAAACGAAGGTTGGAGACTGGACGATAGTTGGCTAATTCAGCCGGGTCCAGGGAAGGCTTCTTGAGGAGGGGCCTCACTACCGCCTCTTTCAAGGTGGCAGGAAAGGCACCCTCACTCAAAGAAGCACTTATAATCCCCTGGAGCCAGCCTCGTGTAACCTCCCGGGAGGCCAGCACCAACCAGGAGGGACACGGGTCCAATAAACACGTGGCGGCACTAATCTTACCCAGAACCCTGTCCACATCCTCGGGAGTCACAGGATCAAACTCCTCCCAGATGTAGCCAAACAGCCAGGATGAGGAAGCAGGAAGAAAAACTGCTGTCCTCCAATCACAACACAGAGTTACCAGCATACGTCAGCAGCAGCAAACATAGAAAAGCGACAGCTCCGACCTCACAACACACCCACAGCTTCTAAACTAGATAAGAGCCTGAAGATGACAGGGTTGTGAGCCTGTCGAAACATACATACATATACAGTTAAAGAATGAATAACTATAAGGAGGAATTTCTTTTTGTGGACTAGTTTTTCTTTTATAGAACTAGGGTGGAATAGTTCTATAAATTTTACATTTAACTGTAAAATTTGATGTGCAATACAGATGGTACCTCTGGGCAGAATGTACTATATGAAATATTTGCAGAAGATTAAAAACCTAATGCATTTTAATCCAGTGGATAAAATGTCCCATAACATGAAACCTCACTGGTCACTGATCACATTTTTGTACCTTGACCTAGCTATGTTAACAGCCAATAAACAGCTGAATCCAATTTGGTTTTGACAGAAGGAATTTGATACAAAATACCACAACTGATTAATTGGAGGACATTACAGTCTGCATTTTAAATAGGAATTCGTACATTCATGACAAATCTAATTCCTTCACCAATGTATAGTTTTGGAACAATAAATAAAGTAGAAAAACAGAACATCATGATCTAATCTTCTAGCTGATCTTTGCTATAAATAAAATCTTTATTCCTATGTGCATTAAAGTTGTGTGCAAAATTGGAACTTGTTGTCACTTTCCTGAGAGAAAACAAAATCGTGGAAGGAAATGCATTTTGAAATAAAACATTTTTTTTCTGAAACAGATGAGGAAGAAAAGATTTCAGACTAGATAGAATCAACCTATATTTGATGGATTTTTGTACAATTTTTATTGTACAAACTATGCTACAATATTTTGTACAAAGAAGATTTGGGCAATACTATACTATTACAATACTAATACTATATGAATAGTATTAGATTTAGTCTTAGAGAGTTGAGCACTATTATTTTTAAGTGTTTGAAATTAAATCTAGCTTCAAGAAACAATATCAACAAAAGACAAGCAATAATGTATGTAGATGTATATATGTATATAATTGCACCAATGAACCGAAAATGTACCGATTGTATCACTATATGTTATAATAAAATCAAATTTAAAAAAAAAAAAAGAAGATTTGGGCAAACAAGTTTCCAACATGCATGTAAGTTTAGGATTGCAAGAAGACCATGTTCGTATTAACCTCCATAAACATATTATAAGCCTCTGCCATTTCTTTATGTAAGACAAAGAAAAAAATCCAGAGTTAAAATCTAGTTTCTTGGCAGGCTGTCTAATTTTAATCATTTTGATATGATATCCTTTTCTTTATATCCTTCTAAGTAAAAAAGAAAATAATAACCCAACAATCTCTAAATAAATTAAGCCATATGTTTGTTGATATACATATTTATTTAGTAACATATTATCCAGTGTTCCAATGTGAAACCCATTGCAGATGACAGAACAGAGTTAAAAAAAGAACAGAGGAGGGGAAGGTTGTTTTATTCTGCCAGATAGCCTACTCCCTGGTTATTTAGGGTTTTATATGCCAAAAGCAAAAATTCATACTTGTCTTAGCAGATAACAGGTAGACAGAACTGTTGCTTTGATATTGGCTTAATATATACATGGCAAAAGGCTTGATGTAACAACTTCCAGACTGAATATAAAGGTAGCTTTGCATGCTACCATTACTCATCAGATTAAGATAATCAGATTATTTTATTAAGATTAATGTTAGAGTATCTTGGTCTAGGAAGGAATGTAGCTGACCACAGGAAACTGAGTTGAGGAATCATTTTGGGACTCTATACATTGATGCACGGGTGTCAAACTCGATTGTGTCACATGACATATCGTAATGTATCACACTGTTTTTTTGCTGTTGCAGAGCTGGGATGGGCGTGGCCTGCGAATGACTCATCCGGCCCGTGGGCTGCCAGTTTGCCACCCCTGCATGGATGCATCTAGGAGCAGTATATTTATTTTTCCTAATAGAATGCCACACCATTTGTAACAGACAGTTTTCCTGATTTCCTGTATCAGGCTACTATGCCATAGGTCTGTCATCACGGCTGAATTCTAACCCCCTGCTCAAGCAGGAGACCCTATACCATTTCAGATAAATGATTATTCAGATCCTTCTTAAAAACCTCAATTGTTGAAACATCCAGAACTTCTAAAGGCAAGTCATCCCACTGATTGATTGTTTTAACTGTCAGAAAATTTCTCCTTAGTTCTAAGTTACTTCTCTCCTTGGTTAGTTTCCATCCATTGCTTCTTGTCTTGCCTTCTGCTGCTTTGGAAAATAGGTTGACTCCCTCTTCTTTGTGGCAACCTCTCAAATATTGGAACATTGCTATCATGTCACCCCCTATTTCTTCTTTTCACTAGACTAAATGTACCCAATTCCTGCAACCGTTCTTCATATGTTTTAGTTTTCAGGACCCCAGTCATCTCTGCACTCTTTCCAGGGTCCCAGCATCTTTTTTTTTTTTATTGTGGTGACCAAAATTGGATGCAGTATTCTAAGTGTGGTCTTACCAAGGCATTATAAATTAGAAGATAAATGAAAAGATATAGAAAGTCAAAGGTAAATTAACCATTTGCCAAACCTCTCCAGACAAACCTTCCTCTGAAATAAAATACAGAGGGATTAAGATCGCATATGAAATCTGGACAGTTACACAATTTTGTAGTCTTTATTCAACTTTTAAAACTGAAAGCGAACCTGGAACGTGATGATGAGTGAATGTCTGAGCAGATGATGATGATGATGGTGATGATGATGATGATGATTTATTGACATCTCAATAAATACTGCACCAAAGGTAGCATAGCATACAATGAGAGATACAGTTATGTGTCTATACTCCCAAAATGTCTTCCTATAAAAATGTGTTTTCATTATTCCTAGTATTATTTTTCTTCTTCTTTTTATGGATATTATGAGCAGCAACTGATTATTATGCATTAATGAATTTTAATGGTAATAATATCTGATTCAAATTTTTTTTACAGTTTTTAACCCAAGATTTGTCTGATAGTTGCTTTGCTGCTCAGAGGGAAGTTATTCTTGCATGGCCATTGTAATTGTTTCTGTCAGGATAATGGAAACCTTATGGATGTTTAGCAACATACCTCTGAGAGCATGTAACCTTGGAGATATGTGTAATGGACCTTTGGATAATGGAAATTCTGCACATCACACCTAAAACACTAGAGGACTGTTTTTCCCTCCCCTCTTTCTAATAGCTGCGTTCATTCCAGAACAAAAACTTGCCCTTGGCAAAACAATTTTCTTACATTAATGTTTATATGCAGCACATGAACAAGATATCCTTCAGAACTGTCACATCGTCATTGGCACAAAAGTTTTGTCATTCACGAATGACAGAAAATTATGTTAATAAAGTATCCTGGGTAATAAAAGGGTATTTGCAAAATATTTAAAATAAATATTAAACAGAGGCTCCTTGAGAACAAAGTGACATTATGAAGGGTAGATTGCATGTGGAGCGAAGGCATGGATGGATCTATGTCATTTCAGAAGCTGTCATTTGAAAGCATACACAATTTTTTTTACTCCTCTTGTTGTACAGAGTCAGAAAAGTAGACCTTTCTCAGAGTAGGTGGCAAGAATAACTAGACCTGGTTTTGCATTCAGGGATGTTAGGATTTTTATAAACTGGCCTAGAAGAACATTTATAAACCCTTCTTCCAAGCAGACACAATTCAAAATGAAATACCTTTCTTTGTCTGACTTGAGAGTTCTTATACAGGATCAATTGGAAAATTGAATCTTGGATCTTCCTTACCAAAGCTCAGAAATATAAAATTTAACAAAGTTTGTGTATGTTTGTTTGGTTCTTCAAAATAGTATTCACTCCTGGGGATTGCTGGGATGAATCCCTGAAGTTTTTGTAGAAAGATTTTCTGAAGTGGTTTCTCATTGCTTCCCTCCTCCTGCTGAAAGAGCGTGACTGGACCAAATTCATTAAGTAACTGAGATGTGTTGAAAGCACATCACAAGCTCCTGGTATCTAGCCTGGTGACTTAATCTCTGCACCAAACTGGTTCTTTAACAAACCCTATGCCAATCTTCAAACACAAAAGGATAGCTGATAACCTGCAGGCTTGCACATAGACTCTTAATGAGAAAGAGTCATATAAAAGCAATGCTGTTTAAACTAGCAAATATAAAATCAGGATATATATGGTTCATAGAGAAACAAGGAAAACCAAGGAAAGACAGAAATCAGACAAATCAGATTCCAAAACAACTCACCACAGTCAGCTCCACTAATTAGTGACTGATCACCTGGATTAATAATGCTTTATTTGTTTAATAAAACTGAACACAAAGAAAAAAATAAATAAAAGAAAAACTATAAATAAAAATGGTAAAAACTGCAATAGCAATGAAATACATTTTATATATAAAGGATATTTGTCATATAATGTAGCATATGACGGCCGTGGCCAGGGGGGCTTTCTATCAGGTTCGCCTGATATGCCAGTTGCGCCCCTTTCTGGATCGGGACTCCTTATGCACGGTCACTCATGCCCTCGTTACTTCCTGCCTGGACTACTGCAATGCTCTCTACATGGGGCTCCCCTTGAGGAGCATTCGGAGGCTCCAACTGGTGCAGAATGTGGCCGCGCGGGTACTTATGGGGGCGACATGGCGCTCCCATGGCTCTCCTGTGCGAGCTGCATTGGCTTCCAGTGGTCTTCCGAGTGCGCTTCAAGGTGTTGGTTCTCATCTTCAAAGCGCTCCATGGCTTAGGACCCGGTTACTTACGAGACCACCTTCTGCCTCCGATAACCTCCCACCGGCCAACACGCTCCCACAGAGAGGGCCTCCTCAGGGTGCCGTCTGTCAGGCAATGTCGGCTGGCGACCCCCCGGGAAAGAGCCTTCTCTGTGGCACCCGCCCTCTGGAATGAGCTACCCCCAGGGATACGACTGATCCCGGACCTCCGGACCTTCCGCCGGGCCCTGAAGACTTTTATTTCAGCAAGCCGGGCTGGGTTAAAAATCTTTTAATTGGGGAATTTTATGGGCAAGGGGTTTTAAATTGGAGAAGCCAAAGATAATTTAATTTCGTTTGAATATATTTTAATATTTGTATTGTGTGTTTTTAATTTTGGCTGTTCACTGCCCCGAGTCCTTCGGGAGAGGGGGCGGTATAAAAATTTAATAAATAAATAAAATAAATAAATATACTGAAATTTTTCATTTTGTGTCTTAAGGCAATTTGTACATAAATCAGCATTACCATCAGGTCTTGAATCCACTGGGTAATTGGAAAAATTATCTCCTCTTTGAAATATCAAATAACTAATATATTGACAATAATTAGGGAATGGGGAATCCATTTCTATTATCCGTGTTAATTTCCATATAGCAGGTATGTTGCTCAAAATAACGTATGCATCCATAAATATTAAAGCTTGTCTTAAAGGCAGATTAATCTATGTAATTACTTATTTTGCATTATTTTGGTTGTATCTCCAATAACACCATGACTTACTCAATTCTTTTATGCACAATTGAATGAGGTTCAGTAAATCCAAAGTACTATTGTTTGTTGAGCTGTAATTTGAAATCAAGTTAGATTTTTGTTGGTTAACAATAAAAACAACATTTTCTCATTGGTTAGAAAAATGTGGTTATTCTATTCCTCATTCATTCAGTTTTTCAAATATGCCTATCAGATTGATTTATCAATAACAGTTATTTAAAAAGAGGGATTGGGTGCCTTAATAATCCCTTCTAATAATTTAGTTGATTCTAAGACTGAATGTGATGCAGGTAATTCAGATCAAGATGTTAATAAATGTTGTAATTGTAAATATTCTCTATGGAGGACACCTTTTAACATAGAGAACAATAAACATTCATCATTATCTCCCTCTAATTGCTCTAATGTAAGAATCCCAGCATTTATCTAAATCTTCTCTATAAGTGTTTTCTTTAAAAAAGGCAATTTTGTTATAAAACCCATAGTATCAATTTAGTGTGAGAAAAAAGGTTCAAAACACAGACACTACAATTTATGTTACAATTGTAATCAATATAATAACAAGAATAGATACACTAGATTTATTATATTTTGACTAAAGTCTTATATATGTATATTCCAAAATGGCCCAGGAAATACAATTTCGACTAAATTAAAGGTCCAGTCTAAAGGTATACATAATTACAAATTATGACTCCATTATTGAAAATGCCAGCTACTCTTTTCTTTTTCTTTTTTTGAAAATATGTTCAGAGTCAAAGAACCCCTTACAAGTTTATGAGGAATTCCATGCAAAACATAAAGCATTCTAGGAATTATATTGATTTTTGGAGTATTTATCTCACCCCAGAGAGTAAGGTTTTGTGACTTCCACCTAACAAGAGAAACCTCCTTCAATATATTGTTGGTGTTCAATGAAACATTTGAGAAACTGTGCTTGACATAAGACACATAAATAATTGAGAAATTCAGTACATACTGTGCAATGGTGGAATGCTGCCAGCTTAACAACTAGTTCGGTGAGCGCGCACTTCACACATGCACATGTGCTTTCCACATGCGTGTGCCTAAGGTGCTTTCCACATTCGTGTGCCTAAGGTGCTTTCATGCAGTGTTGAAAATGAAGCATTTAGAAGCTCATCTGCTTACCTTCCAAGTCAGCAATGGTAAGTAGAAGAGCAAAGTGGGGGGGGGGAATCAGCTGTGCTGCGTGATCGAGATGAGCTACAAAACAGGAAATAAAGGACAGGATAGAGCATGGGTGGGTGGGCGGAGCCAACTGCTCATCAGAGCTACCAGTTTGGTCGAACCAGTCTGAACTGGCTGAATTCCACCTCTTATACTGTGTACAAAAAATGATATATTAATGTATGAATAAGTAAATTTTAAACAAGCCTTTCTTGGCTGACGGTGTTGGTCCATATCTTCCTTTTGCATATCATCTTTCATGTTATAGAATGTGGAGGTATAACATGGGAATAACTGAGATCATTTCTCTTTGCTAAGAAAAACTGTTGCTTTGGTCAAGAAAGGATAAAATACTCCATTTCTGATGTCCAGGGTCCAGTCAACAAATCTATGCTTGAATCCATCTTCTTAAAGAACTTACTAGTACACTCCTAAAATCTCATACAATACTATAGACATTTACTTTTTGAAACTAATTTAAAATACATGTTCAATTTCACAGACTAATAGGGGATGGGGGAGCAGGTTGTTAGTTTTTGAACCTCCAGTATGGGTGTATTTTGTTGCATTCATTGGTGTTACTGTTGTTTTTATATGGTGTGTTTGCCACCCAGAATTTTTCAGGGAGATGGATGGACCTTACAAATTTGATGAATAAATAAATAATAGAATGCAGTATTGTCCATGAAGACAAAATATTTATTGGGCTTGATTGGGATCTTACAATCATAATTTTCTTTATGTATTTTGTAAATGCATAAAGTGAGAATAGGTTTTTATACTTGTGAATTATTTTATTTTATTTTATTTTATTTTATTTTATTTTATTTTATTTTATTTTATTTTATTTTATTTTATTTTATTTTATTTTATTTTATTTTATTTTATTTTATTTTATTTTATTTTGGACTTGGATGGCTGACAAAGATGAAGGATCCTCAGAGCTGAGCCCCCATCCTAGCCCACTGACTTTGGTGAAGAAATGGGTCTTCATAATCTTCAAGAAGGCTAAAAGGGTAGGGTTCCCTCAGATCTTGGGGCAGGGGGGAGGCTGTTACACATCCACAAAATAACAAACTGACCAACTGAAACTCACAATGTATTAATATATGTTTTGTCATTGCCTGTAGATTGAACTATAAACTGATGGCTTTCATATTTACATGACTTGGTACATCTAGCAAATGATCTGCCCCCTTCATTAACTTTGGCATGCATTTTTGTTTTGCAGAGAGCACGTTGAATCCAGATATGAAAGGGATTAATCAAAGTCCTGTTGGGAAAGTCTCTAAACTCTCATAAATTTAGAGACTTTCCCAACAGGGCTTTGATTAATCCCTTTTTCAACTAGGTCTCCAATTCAGGTCCATTATACTCCAAAAGCATCCTTCTTACCTCTCTGCTCCTGGAGCATCAATAGTCAAACAGGATTAAATTTATATCTTTCTGTGGCAGCTGGAAGACATCTTTGAGACACCTTTGAAGACAGCTCTCTCTTCTTTTCAGTACAGAAGAGATCTACATAACACTAATGTCTTAACTCTACAATTCATGGATATACTTTGTTTATTGAACCTTCCTTCCTTCCTTCCTTCCTTCCTTCCTTCCTTCCTCCCTCCCTCCCTCCCTCCCTCTTTCTTTCTTTCTTTCTTTCTTTCTTTCTTTCTTTCTTTCTTTCTTTCTTTCTTTCTTTCTTTCTTTCTTTTTTTCTCCCTTCCTCCCTTCCTCCCTCCCTTCATCCCTCCCTCTTTCCTTCCTTCCTTCCTTCCTTCCTTCCTTCCTTCCTTCCTTCCTTCCTTCCTTCCTTCCTCCCTCCGTCCCTCCGTCCCTCCCTTCCTCCCTCCCTTCCCTTTAGTTTTGTTTAGAGCAAAGTTATATGCTTTTTGAAAGTATGATGTTGCAAAATGTTCACAGATATTTTTGTTGCTGTTGAAATAATGTTTGCAAGATACTGTACCAAAAAGTCAGTTATGGTTTAATTTCTCATTAAAGTCAAGGAACTATAGTCAGAAAGCAGAAGTAATTAGGAGTCAACTTTCCATGTTGCCTAGCAACTAGGCGATAAAGCTAATATAGTTGGTGTTGATTTTCTTATGTATGTTCTAATTAAGTTCATTCTAGTATTCTCTGATTATGTCAGGCTTTTTTTTCCCCAAAAAAGAAAAACTAAATTAAACTAACCCAACTTTACTAAGTTCTTAACTTTTGGAAATTGGTTAGCCTTTTAAGATGTTTAGCCAATGCTATTTATTCTGACAAAATATCCCACATTTTAGGGCTGCACAGACTTTGAAGATGATTCCAAGAAAGTGCTTCAACCTTTACTTGCACCAGTAAAGCATATCAAAAGGGGGTGGGTTTGATTACACAATCACAGTCACAGTCTTGATTCATTAAAACAGCCCAACTTTTGTGTGCAAGCAAAAAAAATGGTTGTTGAAAGAGCTTTTATTTATGTACGATATATTTATTGCCCTTTAAAAAAAGAATCAGTGTAGTTCATTTAGTATAAAATGGAAAGAGAAGGAGTAGTCCTGAAAAATTGGCCATTAAGAATAACTTATCACTTGTCCAACTTCATATTTAATGGTTAAAATATTAAAAGAAGTCCAGCATGATCACAAGTGGTCACAATACCTCTTCCTTTCACTGTGTTGTCATATTGCTTCAGGCTGAAGAGTCTACAAATTAAAAGTTAGCAATCCGTAGATGGATAAATGAGATTTACAATCTCCTTTTCCTTTGATGGCACTGTGATAATTGATTCTTACATAATATTTACTCTGAAGTTCCAGAAATGAGCCCCATTAGTGATGCAATGGCTGATGATAATGAAGTTCTATCGACTCTATGAATGTGACTAAGTGGTGTCATTCCCTTATTTCCTATGATATATTATTGCTCTGAGTCATATGAGCACAATTACTGTTGACCATAATTGCTGTAGTACTTGGTTATTTAAGTCAACATTAGTATCATCAAGGGTCTCTCTACAGTGTCATAATTACTCCCATAAAACTGTCACAGATCTGAGGCCTTTCAGTTGTATTTCAGGTTAGCAAATGCAGTTGAAAGCAGCATAGTGCTTCAGCACACATGTTGAGGAAATCTAAAGTATCATTCAATGATTTACCTTGAAAGTTGGATAAAATGCCAATGATTTGCAGTTCCACGTAAAATTGGAAGTGTCTTGGCGACGTTTTGACGAAGTCTCATTCGTCATCTTCAGGCTGGTGTTCTTGGCTTCGTGCTTCCAGGAGCAATCGCCAAGACACTTCCAATTTTATATGGGAGAAGACCCGAATAACCAAAGACCTACATACAAACACCTGCGAAAACCTGAGAAAACAAATATATATATATATATATATATATATATATATATATATATATATATATATATATATATATATATATATATATATGCTGTTTTTATAGCAGCATGAGACAAATTATTTAATCAAATTATATTTAATTAGGCAAAATAATTATAGTGCAAAACTGATCAGTTTGCAGTGAGGAAAAATAATCTTTTAAAATATGATTCTGAGATCATTTTGTATACTTCAGCTTTATCTGATTATATCAATTACACAATAGGAATTATGTTTGTGATGGCAATTTTTTTCCTGTGTATAGAACTTCTGTGAGTCTTAATTTTTTAATGTGTTGAGTATCTTCCTAACTAACTTAGGGATAAACAACCTTGGTCTCCAAAAGCCATGAATGTTTCCTTTAGTGTAGCAAATTACCACTAAATCAAGAGTATCTGCATTGGCTTCAAAATGGTGGGTGTGAAAAAAGGAATTGAAGTCTCATCCCCTGAATTATGAGTTTAACATGATGGAATAAAAAGAAACATATTCATAGAAACTCACCAAAATTTAACAAACACATACTGGATGCAGAATAATGGTTGCCTGTTTTGGATACCCACAGTCAGTGAGTGATATGTCTCTTCTCTCTCTCTTTGTTATTCTCTGCTTTCTCTGTCTCTTTGTCTCTGTCTCTGTCTCTCTTTCTGTCTCTCTCTCTCTCTCTCTCTCTCTCTCTCTCTCTCTCTCTCTCTCTCTCTGTGTGTGTGTGTGTGTGTGTGTCTGTGTATGAGAGAGAGAGGGAGGAAGGGAGGGAGAGGGGGAGAGAGAGGGAGAGGGGGCGAGAGGGGGGGGAGAGAGAAGACTTGTATATATTTACATGGAGAGGTTGAACTTTGCAAAATATACCCATTACCACTGAAACAAAATAGACCTTTGGGAATCATAGGAAATCTACTTCTACCGTCCATGCCCCAAGTCCTATTGACTAAGAGATGAAGATGTAGAAAAACTGGTAAAGTTATTATATCTAATTTACAGAAATGATGAAGATATAATAATGTTTGTCTCACTTTCCACTCATTAATCATCCATTTATTCTTTGGTTCTGTGAGGGCCACGTATGATGCAAAATGTAATTCATTATTACATTTAAATAATATACACTGTATGTTCACTTTTCAGGTTTTCTCCATATTATGAGGTCCAGTTGAGAGCAATGATGCCTCATAGATGAATATTTTTTGCATTTAACTTGAATAAAACTAATAAAAGCCTCATAGAAGGCACATGAAATGCTGATTTGACAAATTTATCATATAACATTGTATACTTTGTATCGTCACACAGTTCGTAGCTCCCAACTTAAGGTCATCACAAAATAATTCCATATCTGTTTTCAACATTTGATGGATATTTTTCCAGTTGTTTATGACGTGTTTGATATTTAAATACATACAAATTAATTTAAATTGAGAATGAGAAGTTTGATTAAATGATTTGAACTTCAAAAAACTCTCATTAACCACAATTAAGCATCCATAATACATTTTAAGACTGTGATTAACTTCAAAAGATTGTTTGTAATTAATGCTTTAAATTAAATTGAATTTTGTATAATGTATTACAAAAGAAAATATGGATTCATGAGTTAGTGAACTCAGCCTTTAAACACAATTGCTTCTTAAAATGCACACTCAAATGGTGTGCATTAATGGTGCATTAAAATTCGCAGGTCATTCTTATCATTTAAACATGCAGTACCACCCATGAAGTTCCAAAATTGTTTCTTAAAAAAATCTTTTTTTGTCTAATAGATTAATTTTCTTGTATCAAAGGAATAAACTGAATCATGTAGAAATAATTTTTATTGCAATATGCATTGAATTCACAATTATTTTCTTTAGGGATAAATATAAATGGCAGTCCATTAGATTTGGAGTTGGCTGTTGAGCAGAAATCTATTCTTTTCTGTAAGCAGAATGAAGTTACAGACCAGAGAAACTTGATGGTAATATATCCAGGGTCCATATGGGGATTCCCATTGCATAGCTAGCTAGATATAGATAGATAGATAGATAGATAGATAGATAGATAGATAGATAGATAGATAGATTTTTATATGGTAAAAAAAAAACCTCTAAATCAGCAATTACTGAAATTTAGTTGGAGAATGCTCCAGGAACTGGGGAAAAGAAGAATCTACACATTGATGAATACAGAGATGTCCAATAGAAATTGCAATGATGGGGGGGGGGGGAAATGTATGTTCCAATGTATGTTGGAACAATAGTACACTTACAGCCTTTTGTAATTGTGTTCCAACACCAGATATAAGTTTCCATTGCAACATTGTGATACATCTTTCATTATTAGCCTCCTATCGCCTACACTTGTGGATAAGCATTGTGTCCTCTAAATATCATGATATCTCAAAAAAATAAATAAAATAAAATTGGAATTCAATTAAAATAATTATCTTCAGATTATAAAGACAAATATGTATTTTAAAAGAAGATATTTATTAAAGCCAATAATCATAAAGTCATGAAATATAGATAACAAAGGAAAAGAGGAAGAGACATTTGTTTTCTTTCCATCTGTGTGGAGTGGTGATAAGGGGATTTTTGTTTCTGTGAATCTATGGCAGCTGGCACCTATCCTTGGTCCCATAAGATGACACTGGCTGAAAAAGGGAACCTGGAAAACACCCATTTTGTGTAATGCAGTGCTATTACCAGAAATATCAATATAACTTACTAGACTTATATACTGCCCCATATGATTGACAGTGCTCACTAAGCAGTTTACAGAATCAGCATATTGCACCGAACAATCTGGATCCTGATTTTATTGACCTTGGAAAGATGGAAGGCTGAGTCAACCTTGAGCCAGTCAGGATCAAACTCCAGGCAGTGAGCAGACTTAGTCACACTGTGCCTCCATGGCTCATGGAAATAACTGGAAATAGGCAGTCCTACAAATTGGCAGGGAATTGATAAGATTAAGAAAATGCAGAACTTTTCTGCCAACACTGTTTTCACCAGATGATAACATGAAACTTTACATATAGTATCGTAATCTTGATGACCAAATGAATATGGATTTTGTTTTCTTTTAGTTGACTTGCCTGTGTCTATGCTAAGAACAGGATTTCTAATTCCAAAATTCAGCACATTATGTCTGGTTCCAAATATCTTTAGTGTTAAATTTCCCATCATATATAATGATGCATTATCAGCTCCTGTATCAATCCAATATTGTTTTTTAAAGGAGCACAGTTGTGCTTGTTGGTTTGTTAGTAATTTGTCCTTCATGGACTATAGCAGGAAGACAGAAGTAAGAGAAATGATTGCGAATCAAGGCCAATGCTTGGGTACTTCAAACAAAAAAAAGGAGTATTCCAAAGGTGCCAGAGTGATTGGAAGAACAAAATACTTATGTATGAACTTTAATTTAAATTGTTGTTCTAGTTTAATAATCAAGACCTGAATTCATCAGTAAAAATAACATGAGAGGGATGGACAGCACAACTGGGCCAAAATTAAGCATTTTTGTAACTCACCAAATTCATTTGTGGTAATGAAGAAGATAGTTGTCTGAGTCTGATGGAAATTAGCTGTCTTACATTGGATAACTGTAAAAGAAAGAAGAAAGAAAGAAAGAAAGAAAGAAAGAAAGAAAGAAAGAAAGAAAGAAAGAAAGAAAGAAAGAAAGAAAGAAAGAAAGAAAGAAAGAAAGTCGGTCTAAATGTGAGGCTATAAAAGAGAGATAAAAAATGAAATACTTTACAGCAGTGGTGAAATGTAAAATTTGTTACTACCAGTTCTGTGGGTGTGGCTTGGTGGAGGGTAATGTGACTGCATGGGTGTGGCCAAATTTTTTTTTTACTTTTAAAAGCACTTTTCTACAACCTCTTCAGCTGAAGAGGTTGTAAACAAAATGCTTTTAAAAGGCTCTGATGATCCCAGCTGAGTTGCCTGATCGTCAGAGGCTTTTTCTCTCTCGGAAAAGACGCCTAGAGAGCATTTGGAGGACTAGTCATTCTGATTCCGACCGGACACAGGTGAGGTCTTATATCAAGACCTACCTAGTGGCGATAAAGGCGGCGAAATCTAACCATTTTTCCACTCTTATCGCATCTGCAGAGAACCGCCCAGCCGCCCTGTTTAGGGTGACCCACTCCCTTCTTCGGGGGGGGGAGTGTGGGAGGATCCCTTGCAGGGTCAAGCTGAGGATTTTGTGCAATTCCTGCACGATAAAGTCGCTCGGATTTGGGAAGGCTTGGACTCCGACTGGGTGAGTCCGAGGGAGGAGACGAGGGCAGGTCTTGAGAATATTATCTGGGAGGAGTTTGATCCTGTGGCTCCCGAGGATGTGGACAGGGTTCTGGGTAGGATTAGTGCCGCCACATGTTTATTGGACCCGTGTCCCTCCTGGTTGGTACTGGCCTCCCGGGAGGTTACACGAGGCTGGCTCCAGGGGATTATAACTGCTTCTCTGAGTGAGGGTGCCTTTCCTGCCACTTTGAAAGAGGCGGTGGTGAGGCCTCTCCTCAAGAAGCCTTCCCTGGACCCAGCTGAATTAGTTAACTACCGTCCGGTCTCCAACCTTCGTTTTGTGGCGGAGGTTGTTGAGAGTGTGGTGGCACGACAACTGCCCAGGCACCTGGATGAAGCTATCTATCTAGACCCATACCAGTCAGGCTTCAGGCAGGGGCACAGCACAGAAACGGCATTGGTCGCGTTGGTGGATGATCTCTGGAGGGCCCGGGACAGGGGTTGCTCCTCTGTCCTAGTCCTATTAGATCTCTCAGCGGCTTTTGATACCATCGACCATGGTATCATGCTGCAGCGGTTGAAGGGGTTAGGAGTAGGGGGCACCGTTTTGCGGTGGTTCTCTTCCTTCCTCTCTGGCCGCTCGCAGTTTGTGTTGGCAGGGGGGCAGAGGTCGACCTCAAGGCATCTCACATGGGGAGTGCTACAAGGGTCGGTCCTCTCGCCTCTTCTGTTCAACATTTATGTGAAGCCGCTGGGTGAGATCATCCGTGGTTTTGGGGTGAAGTGTCACCTGTACGCTGATGATACTCAGCTGTACAACTCCACCCCACACCACCCCAACGATGCCCTTGATGTGATGTCTCGCTGCCTGGAGGCCGTGCGGGTCTGGATGGGGAGGAACAGGCTCAGACACAACCCATCCAAGACCGAGTGGCTGTGGCTGCCGGCGTCCCGATATAGTCAGCAGGTGCCATTGCTGACTATTGGGGGTGAATCTTTGCCCCCCACAGAGAGGGCTCGCAATCTGGGTGTCCTCCTGGACGCAGGGCTGTCTTTAGAAGAGCATATGACGGCCGTGGCCAGGGGGGCCTTTTATCAGGTTCACCTGATCCGCCAGTTGCAGCCCTTTCTGGACCGGGACGCCTTGCGCACGGTCACTCATGCCCTTGTCACCTCCCGGCTGGACTATTGTAATGCTCTCTACATGGGGCTCCCCTTGAAGAGCACTCGGAGGCTCCAGCTGGTCCAGAATGCGGCCCGCGCGGGTGGTTATGGGCGCAACTCGTTGTGCCCGCGTGACACCCCTCCTGCGCGAGCTGCACTGGCTCCCAGTGGTCTTCCGGGTGCGATTCAAGGTGTTGGTTACCACCTTTAAAGCGCTCCATGGCATAGGACCCGAGTATCTTCGAGACCGTCTTCTGCCACCAATAGCCTCCCACCGACCAGTTCGTTCCCACAGAGAGGGTCTCCTCAGGGTGCCATCAGCCAAGTTATGTCAGCTGGCGACACCCAGGGGGAGGGCCTTCTCTGTGGGAGCCCCAGCCCTGTGGAATGAACTGCCCCCGGAAATACGTAAGATCTCCGATCTCTGGGTGTTCCGCTGTGCACTGAAGACCCTGTTGTTCCGCCAGGCAGGGCTGTCAATATAATAATTTTAAATTGGGGTATTTTAATTTTTAGGGTTTTAAATCGGCCAAATCTATTTAATTATTTTAATTTTTAATTATTGTTGTGTCTTGTGTTTTTAAATTGGCTGTACACCGCCCTGAGTCCTTCGGGAGAAGGGCGGTATAGAAATAAAATTATTATTATTATTATTATTATTATTATTATTATTATTATTATTATTATTATTATTATTATTATTATTATTATTTTGTTTTTAAAAGAAAAAAAAAGCCTCTGATGATCAGGCAACTCAGCTGGGATTGTTAGAGCCTTTTAAAAGCATTTTTTCCTACAACCTCTTTTAAAATGCTTTTAAAACGATCCCAGCTGAGCCACGCGATCATCAGAGTCTTTTTTTTTTACTTTTAAAAGCATTTTTTCTGCCAAAGAGGTTGTAGAAAAATGCTTTTAAAAGTAAACAAAAAAGCCTCTGATGATTGCGCAGCTCAGCTGGGCTTGCGGAGGGGCAGGGATTTTTGCTACCGAACCACCCGCCGCCATCGCTACCGGATAAGGCAATCTGGTCTGAACCGGGAGCATTTCACCCCTGTTTTACAGTTATTTCCCTTTACTCCTCTTCCCAGCCATCTTCTCAGTACTGTTCTTAACTTCCTTCACCCTCTACACAATTGAAATTATTGTTGATTTGCCCAACCCCCCTTTTATATTTTATTCTATCTATGGATTAAGGTTGGTGGCTACATTACTACAGTATTTTATTTTGTAGCTCTTCTTGCAGAGGGATCCAGGCTTCCCTTTTTGATGTGTTCCAAACATATAAATAAGAAGTTAGTTAGTTTTTGGAAATGTCTTTTCCAAAGCAGCAGAAGGCAAGACAAGAAGCAATGGATGGAAACTAATCAAAGAGAGAAGCAACCTAGAACTAAGGAGAAATTTCCCAACAGTGAGAGCAAGTAACCAGTGGAATGGCTTGCCTTCAGATGTTGTGGGTGCTCCATCACTGGAGGCTTTTAAAAAGATTGGACAACCATTTGTCTGAAATGGTATAGGGTCTTGAGCTTGAGCAGGTGGTTGGACTAGAAGACCTCCAAGGTCCCTTCCAACTCCAATTTTCTGTTAAGTGTTGTAGTGGTGCCAAAAGGAAAGAGTATCCACATAGTAAATGTAGACTCCACCGCACCACTTCCTGCCCTATCTTCAAACTACCCTCAACATGCCACAAGCCTGAAGCCACAAACATTGTCTCATCATCAATGGTACATCACTAGTAGAGGCAGGACAGAAAAGATGGTCTGGGGAATTTCAAAAGCATGCATTAGTTTCACTTACAGCAAGCATCTTACAATTGCCACCAGAATCAGAATGGGGTTTACCTACAGGTGGTAAAACTTGTTTAATCTGAATTGGTCCTTGCTAAAATTATTCAACAAGAGGTGATACTTCAGAATTAATGCTTTGAGATGTGCTGTAGGCAATGTGCATAAAATTAACTTATTCCACACAGGCTAATTTTGTATCCGGGAAACACTCCAAGAGTTAAATGGATAACGGTTGTTCTGATATATAAAATACCCCTGTTTCTAATTATGCTTATATGATATAGCTTGAACCTCCCTCGCCTACCATTTAAAGCTTGAATTATAATTATACTATTACTGGCCAAGAAAGTACAGTAAAGGAAAAGTGATATTCCCAAGGTTAGATAAAATTGCCTCCATACATTCTTTGTCTCTGCTTACTTTTATATGATAATTGTTCATTTAAGTGTGGCTTCTCATATTTTGCATTATTTCCATAGAAGATCTATTGTATGGAGGGGTTTTGCCGACCACTACCTAAAAAATGTTTTAATTAATTTTAAAAACCTGGAATTTTAGGCTCTAATACAGAGATGGAGAGCTTAATATCCACTTAAATCCCTTTTTCATGCTGAGCAAAGCATGATCCAGATGAAATCCCATATATTCTCAGATCGCGATATATTCTCAAATCCTCAGTGAATAGAGGAAAGAATATGGCAAGCCGTGATATATGGATTCAAGCCACCCAACCCTGAGCTGCTTATTATTTGGTTGAATTTTGATGATTTTTTTCTTTTTTATGAGGAAATTGTATTGAGGAAATTACAATATATATTGAGAAATACCAAGCAGAGATTTAAGCTATGACTAAGCCATGTCGTTGAGAGCCAGTTTGGTGTAGTGGTTAAGGCACCAGACAAGAAACTGGAAGACTGTGAGTTCTAGAAGGCACAAAGCCATCTAAGTGGACCTTGGGCCAGTCATTCTCACTCAGCCCTAAGAAACAGCCAATGGCCACTTCTAAAATCTTGCCAAGAAAACTGCAGGAGCTTAAGTCGTCATGCGTCAACACTGATTCAAAGATAGATATACATATATACTTTTTGTGTGAACCAAAATTATTTTGTTGACTATGAGTCATAACAGAGATTAAAGACTTTATTATTTAAATTGGACCCTAGAGGGGAGCCAATATTACAGGCAAAAGAAATAGAAGTTGATTTGGATCAGTGTCAGGATTTATAAAATAACACAAAATGCTATAACATTTGAAATACTAGATAATATGTCCAAGGAATTGGGCCAGAATTCAGTAGCCACAATATCAGCAATATCACTAACAATGTCCCCTCCTTTGAATAGAATATTCAAGGTATGTTAATAAAAGAATGATGTAAAACAAATCTCACTTGATGCAGAAATAGTAGAATCAGTCTTCCAGAGGAGGAACTGAACAATCATGGTGGAACAAAGATCTGGTGAGTAATACAGTTCTTCATAATTCCTTCCTGATAAGGAGAGGACTTGAGATCATTCAAAAGTATTCCAGATATTTGTTCCTTGCAAGGACATCCCAAGACAGCAGTATCTGATGGGTTTAGAGATCTGGGAGATGAGGAAGTAATCACCTTCTTGGTAAAACTGCAGTTGATGCCTTCAAAAGGCCACTGAGTTTGCACACTTACTTTTCTAATCATTTTCTTTGGGAATGAACAGCAAATGTGTGATTAGAACTTTGATTTTTGATAGCTACTTCAGGAATTGCTCATTAACTGCTTTTCAGCCAGTAGTGGTTTTTAAATCCCGTTGCTACCGGTTCGCTTGTGGATGTGCAAGCTTGCGTTCGCGCAACACTTCTGCGCATGCACAGAGATGTCCGGGCGGGTAGGCAGAGCCTTCCACCGCCCCTGCTACCAGTTTGCCTGATCCAGGGTGAACCAGTAGAAACCCACCACTATTTTCAGCTATTAAGAATCTTTGGCTCAACAGGTTGTACATCGTTAAGTGAGTTTCCTTCAATCCTTAGTAAATGAATGAATGAATGAATGAATGAATGAATGAATGCTTAAGGTTAAAAAAAATCTTTGGGAATGAACAGCAAATATGTGATTAGAACTTTGATTTTGGATAGTTACAAAGGGACTAGAGGTCAGATGGATTTCAAATAATATTTTGGAATTATATTCTTCATTCTCATGGAAAATGCTGTTCTGAATTCTCCAAAGAAAAAAGAAAAAAAGTGATTCACTTAACAACAAGGTTACTAATTTAACAACTGCAACAATGCACTTAACAACTGTGACAAGAAAGATTGTAATTTGGGGCAAAATTTACTTAACAAATGTTTCACTTAGCAACATAAATTTTGGGCTCAATTGTGGTCATAAATCGAGGACTACCTGTATGTTGTTATCTGTGGTAACCTTTAATTGAATTTTGCTGATCAGGACTAAATGACAAAGCTTTAAGTATGTGTTTATATGTGAGATGGAATAGGGGAAGATCATTTGATGTATGTATGCATGTATGCATTCATATATTTATTATTTGCTTTTACTGCTGGACAGTACTGCTCAGCTTGGGAAAAATGAGTTTCAAACAGCAAGGAAAACGTGTCTGCAACTGCAATGAGTAGTTTGCAAAAAGAAAAAAAGTAAAAATGAGATAAAGGAAATGATAAATAACATTCTTAACTAATATAATATTATGATAAAGTTGATCTCTCTCCCATATCTGAAAAATTAATTTACTTACTTTTATTACAAAAAATTATGTATGACCTTCTCATCGTTTAAATTTATTTTTTTTCCCTTCCTGAAATGATAACATCTATTTGTACTTCAGGCCACTACTTTTACATCCTCAAGGCTGATTGCATTCATGTTTCTTACAAATGAGCAGAATGTGAATAAACAGATCAATATCTGGCTGTTGCAGCAAATGCAGATTTCAAGTAATGGAAGCTAAATGGAAGGTGTTATCATTAAGTACAACAAAGAGAAAAGTGGTTTTACTCCCATCTGTCCACCTTTGTCTGACTTAAACTAATTATTTGTATTGGTTTGGACAGCCTGCTAGAGTCTAATAAACAATCTAGGAAGTGTGGACTAAGAGGAAGTAGGCCCTTTCTCTCATCAGTTCAGGACCTGTCAAAGAAGTACTGATGGTAAAGAAAACTTCTTTTTGATTAATAAATGGGAATGATTTCAATATCATATAATAATAATATAGTATAATAATATAATAGCCCACTGCAACAACATTGCCAAAAAGGAATTAAGAGTTGTTAACCTAATCTTGCGTAGCTTCTTCTCTGATAATATTGTACTACTAACTAGAGCATACAAAACATTTGCTAGACCAATTCTTGAATACAGCTAATCTGTCTGGAACCCGCACTGCATATCGGACATAAATACAATTGAGAGAGTCCAGAGATATTTTACGAAAAGAGTCCTCCATTCCTCTAACTGCAATAAAATACCTTATGCCACCAGACTTCAAATTTTGGGCTTAGACAACTTAGAACTATGCCGACTTCAGTCTGATCTAAGCATAGAACATAAAATTATCTGCCACAATGTACTTCCTGTCAATGACTACTTCAGCTTCAACCACAACAATACATGAGCAAATAATAGATACAAACTCAAGGTAAACCATTCCAAACTCGATTGCAGAAAATATGACTTCAGTCATATAGTGCCTGGAATGCACTATCTGACTCTGTAGTTTCTTCCCCAAACCCCCAAAACTTTAACCTTAAACTGTCTACTGTTGACCTCACCCCATTCCTAAGAGGTCTGTAAGGGGCGTGCATAAGTGCACCAGAGTGCCTACAGTCCCTGTCCTAATATTCCTTTTTACTTACTCTTTTCATGTATTCAAATTATGTTTATATTTTTACCTGTTATCTTATATATGCTTGGCAAAATAAAGTTATGACTTATAAAGTACTCACACACAAACAAGTATGTACATTATAAAGATCCTGAGACTGCTTATTGACCTCTAATACAAGATTAATAACAACATCTACAAGTTCTGGTGCTGATTCCATATGGGCTGTTTAATTTCCAAAGGAATTCTGGAATAGCCAGATCTTCACCAATGTCTGGAAATCTATAAGAATGGGGTCTGCTCTCACCTCAGTGGGCAAGATGTTCTAAGGTAGAGGAGCCACCACCAAAAAGCCCATTTCTGTGGCTCTTCCTTTCATGGAATGGACTTTTCCTATTCAACCAGTTTGGTTAACACAATTTTCTTCTTGAAGATTCACAGTCATGAGCAATAATTGTGGGCAATGATCAGTCTATTAAATTGGAGTCAAAAACAAACTAATAGTTAATGTAATTGCCATACCAGCAGTGTTATGTGACAATATTGTGGTTAACAAATAATCATATGGATAGCGACAGTTTTCTAGATGGAGTTTCTAGTTATCTTCAAGGAAAGTCCTATGACAAGCAATTCACAGATACTCCTCACTTAACAATAGTAATTGGCATCATAATTTTCATAACTTAGCAATTTAGTCATAAAGTGCAATGTCATGCGACTGCATTGCCTAGCGATGACAATTCACTCAGTCCCTGTTGCTGTTATTATATAAAATTTTTGAAAACAAACATAATAGATGCGGAAGCTGGATGGTAATTGCAAGTCCAGGGCGGTTTCAAACAAACCGGAGTGCTGCTGAATATTGCAGAGTGAGGTGGGGGTGCATCTGGGCTGGGGAAAGGTTTCTGTGGTATGAGTGCACTACAGCAGTGGTCACCAACCGGAGGTCCACAAGAAAATTTTGGTGGTCCACAGAAAAATTATTTGCATTTTTAATATTGCACTAAATCAGGGGTCCTCAAACTACGGCCCCTGGGACAGATACGTTGTGTTGCTGCAGAGAGTCTCCCCTTTTGGGGTCTTTTTGTGCAGGTCAGAGGGGGACAGAAATTCTGACTCGGGGTCTGCTTTGGCCTCCTGGTACAGGGCTTTGTCGAAGGCTGGAGGGAAGTGCTGCTGGTGGTGAAGAGCCGGAGGACCTTGTTCCAGTGGGACTGCATCATGGCATGGAACTGGCTGACCATCTCAGCCCGCTGAGCCTCCAGGTGCCAATACCTGGCCTTGCACTCCTGCAGGTCTTCCCTCTGCTTGGAAAGCCTATGCTCATAGTCCTTAGTGAGGTGCTTCTGCTGAGCCTCCTTCTTGGTCAGATCCAATTTGAACTGAGCTGTTTTGCCAACTCATTATCTTGGTGGCTGCTTAGCTCCAACAACTGCTTCCTGTTGGGGCCCTAAGGAGCCCGGGCAGGGAGGTGAGGAGTTGGCCACGCCCATCCAGTCACATGACCACCTAGCCATGCCCACCCAGCTAGTCATTAGGCAGATCATATTAGTGGTCCACGGGATTTAAAATTATGAATTTAGTGGTCCCTGAGGTCTGAAAGGTTGGTGACCCCTGCACTAAAATCAGGGTTCCTTGGAGCAAAAGTGGCAGGAATGATTTTTGATTTTTCCTGATGGCTTCCCCATTGACTTTGCTTGTGGAAAGCTGGCCAAGAAGATAGTAAATTGTGTTCATGTGACTGCAGCATGCCAAAACTGTAATAATTGCCAAGTGCCCAGATCATGTGACAATGAAGGTGGTGTGATGACCAGAATTTCAGGGACCAGTTGTAAATATCACTTTTTCATTTGTAAGTACAACCGGTTCACAACCTCAAATAGTCTCTGAATGAGTGGTCACTAACTGAGAACTACCTATATAGCATTTCCAGGGCATAAGCAACTATTTTAGTGCATCTTATTCAAGGAAAGTTCACAACATAGTTGGGTAAAGGCCCTTCTCCAGCAGGAGCATGAATTCAGGAGGAGCTGAAAATTGCAAGTCTTTTCTTTTAGGGCAAGCACAGTTCCATCAAGAACTTTAGAAGCAGCCCTAATTCATAAAGCTTCTGAATTAAAAGCCATTTTGCTAGGGTTGCGTAAGAGCTTGTTTTCTCCCATCTAGGCCCTGCAACCAGGTCAAGATCTCTACTGAATCTCCCATTCATACTAGGATGGTAATGTATCATCAGCATAGTAGAAACTATGCAGAGTACGTTAGAGTTAGATTTAGTAATAATGTAGAGATAGTCACCTTAAACATTTATAAATGTTTATTTATAAACTAATGGTGAAAAATGGTGTCTTGCTGTGATCACACACAGAGTTTATAAGATGGACAAGTATCTTGGTTCTTTACTCTGTTAATCTGTTCAGGTCTTCAATTTCTATAAAATGAACCTACAGAATGCTACTAAATTGAATTGTGCCCCAAATAATGCAGGTATGTCAGAGCTCATTCACAAAGGTGGACTTTGTGACTACAAATTTAGACCCCACGTCTTCAATGAAAGTGGTAGGAAGGAGGAAACAGTGGTATATTAATTTGAGTCAGAAATGTTCACATCATTCATCACAGAATGTATAGTTCTAAAAATGTTCATAATTAGAGAATAGTCGGCCTGGCAGGTATAAAATTACAGATGTCCTTTTATTATTGTTAATTTAAATATTTGAAAGCAATATTTCTGTAGTTATATACTTGGGTAGTATATAACACATATCATTGTGCATTCTGAAAGAAAATACCCTACACATGGTATTTTATAAAATATTAAGAAAGAAATGGTACTAATTTGCTTAAATGGCACAAACTAGAAACAGAATTGCCCATTCTTAATTGGTGGCTTTCTGTTCCCTTGAAGTATTACTGGTAATTCCAGGTTTGTACTTGGATAAAGTTGGAATTTAGTTTGTAAATTCCTTTATAATTACCAAGAAAACTTCATATTATGTCCATGTAATCACCGGGAGTCAAGCTTGGCTCAAATATATCTTTAATTTCCTTTTGCTTAAATGTTCTAGAAAGCATTGAATGCTGCGTTGGACCTCAGGACAAAACATATCAAAATGTGTATTTATGTGTGTGTGTGTGTGTGTGTGTGTGTGTGTGTGTGTGTGTGTGGTGTTGTACAAAATATTAACTTGAAAGCAAACGTTTCCACATTTAAAATAATTTAAATATGCTAAAATATGCTAGAAAGCACAAGACAAAATCTATCAAAATGTATTTATGTATGTGTATTTGCATATATCTATATTTATATCTATCTTTTTGTATGCCTGCCTGCCTGCCTGCCTGCCTGCCTGCCTGCCTACTTACATACATTTGTTGGAAGAAATATCCAGGTCCAGTTCCAAGCCAGGAGAAAGGCACTGGAGGCTGATTGGAAAGATGGTTTAATGATGAAGCAGAACACATGGATTTGGGTCTATGGGCAGCTGACTACATGAAGTTGAGTGTTGGCTGGTTTTATACCCTCTCTGGGCTCTGTATTTGAGCTTCCTGTTCCTGTGCAAGAACATGTATTCTATTGGCTGTTGTCAGACTCCCATGGGGCCATGTAGTGGTTATGTAGGGGTGACAACTGGCTCTATAGGCAAAGTATAAATCATAGGTGTTTGTCTGAGCTAAGTTTGGTTGAAGTTTGGAGAGTGGTGCAATGTTCTTAGGATTGTAGTGAATTCTGCTCACTACATTGTAGTGAGTTCTGCTGCTAAATGATAGAGGGTTAATCCTATTATGTCCTGAAGGGTCATGTCTTAATCCCATCATCCTGGAGATGAAGGCCTTTTATTTTGCAGATAGGATGGCCCAGTCAAAATATCTGCTGGGGGCAGGGAGTTGGGGCTCTGAGTTTTTGTCTTCCTTAAGATTTTTATTTCTCTTTTAGGGGAAATATTTTATCCTGCATTTTTTTAAAATATTTCTCAAAATATTTCATTCTTCTAGGGTGGGAGTGGCTTCCCTCACATTTATTCATCTCATGGCTAGATAACCTTTGGTTTCTCTAGCAGTTATTCCTAGCATATTCATAAGAGAAAATTAACATTCAGTATAAAATGTATAGATCAAGATTTCCATCAGCAGAAACTTTAGTTCTACTGACAGGTTCTCCAATTGTCCAGAGCAGATTCTGCAATAGCACTACAGGACAAAAGGGAGACAGAATCCTATTGCATGAATGAAAATGTATTCATGTGAATGACTGGTTAGAAAGTAGTGGATAGTTTCAACTTCAATCGATGGTTCACTCATGTGAATGTCTCCTGCCATAATCATCCATAATGATCACCACATACAGATGGTACGCCAGCCTTTCTGTTGATGTCAAATGCAGGGTTGTTATCAGTTTCTCACTGATATATGTCTGAATTTGCCTGCTTTGCCTGTGGCTATTTACTATTTTACTAATCCAATCAGTTATGACAAGTCATTGAAACATATGGTTCAATTCATTGCTTTCTTCCCAATACTTAACGTCCCCCAACACTTAAGCATTTCCCCCATTTTTGAACTTAGATTACCTTAAACATAATGGGAATGGATCAAAGCAACACTGTACAGTATTGGATTTGTCTGGCTGGAGATCTTTAGCATAGTCTTTTGTGCTTTTCACCGAAGATCATAATTTGGTAATTCAGCTTGAATGATAGATGAGAGAGCAGGCAATCTTTATCTTTTGTGATGTCCCTGTAGCTTTTGTGTTTTGAAGATTACAGGGAAGGAAATTGATTTTCAGAAAATGGGAAGGCCAACCAACATATTTTTTTTTTCGTAACTGAGACCCAAAAATAAGTGGAAGTGGGCATAATGATAGTAAAACTTAAGAGTATGGGTCAATTAAAAAATAATAATAACTAGAACTCTGATGTAATCAAATCAAATTCTTTTATTTATTTTTTTAGATTCTTCTTTTTTAGATATAAGGTACTTTCTCTCTTAATACATATACAGTATTACAACTTTCAAATCTTCTAGCTTTTTGTTAAATAAAATTTATTCTGTATGTTTTTGTTGTTGATGGTAATGGTTACATGATGTTGACTACCTTGAACAATTCTGAAGAAATGGAACTAAATATTCTGACTTCAACTATGAATTAATGTAGAATTGAGTATGCAACCTTGCCCTCTGGTCCCAAATCGTCTTTACATATTTATTTTCTCTTTTTCTTTATTATAGTCTTTTTTTTCTTTTTTATTTTTCCTTGCACTTTTTATCTCTCCTCTTCTTTCCTCTCCTCTCCTTTGTATTCAATTTTACTGTACTATACTGTACTATACCATACCATACCATACCATACCATACCATACCATACCATACCATACCATACCATACCATACCACTTTACTAGAGCCTACAGCCCTGGATGACTCCTATTCCAATGGGATAGTAGCCTTAAGTAGCCATCTGCCATCAAAATAATGTTGAAAATTCTGCAGAAAGGAGAGAAAATAGCAATTAAAACATGTCAGCAAAGGAACAGGGGAACAGGAGATCCGGTAGCTAATACAAAGTGAATTATGAAACAGCAAGAGACTTTCTATATTATAGATTCTTAAAGCCTCTGCGGAATTTTAGACCTTTTTATCTCCATACTATATTTAATCTTTCATTTTATATAATCCCCTGAGGCCTTTTGGAATGGTAGTGTGTTATAGAAAATGTCATTAATGAAGGAATACTAAAGACAGTGAAAAGCAATTGATTAAAAATTACAGGTGGGTCTATGTTTAGTCAGATTTAGAGTAGACCCATTAAAGTAGATGGCATTTAATTTTACCATTAATGATATCAGCTTCATCAATTTTGTGTCTGCTTAAGAATGACCAAGTAATTTGACCAGCAACTGAAGTTTATCAGATTTAGTTCAGTGAAGTGCTTAACTCCTTAAAGCAGGGGTGTCAAACTCACGTCATCACAGCGTTGTTGTTGTGACCTAGGCTTCCTGAGTCATTAAAACACACAAGTAGTCCCAAAAACCTCTTTTATTGCAACAGCTGTGAATTACGTTCATTCACAGCTGAGTCTCAATTAGTTGCAAAAAGTCCTTTGGGAGAAGTCCTTCGGGATAATCACCAACCTTTATCTCCCTTGACACTCTGCCAAAGACAGAGGAGCCTGGATAGCTCTGCAGACTAAAAGCACTGTAATTTAACACCAGCTGTCTGCAATTAAAGTAAGTTCGAATCTTGCCAGGCTCAAGGTTGACTCAGCCTTCCATCCTTTCTAAGGTAGGTAAATTGAGGACCCAGTTTGTGGGGGCAATAAATTGACTTTGTATAAAATATAAACAAGTATGAAGGCTATTGCTTAACGCACTGTAAGCTGCCCTGAGTCTCCGGAGAAGGGTGGCATATAAATCAAATTAAAAAAAATAATAATAATAATAAAAGACCTACTTGGCAAAGCCACACGGATTCCAGAATGAAACAGAGATGTTGACTGGGAACAGAATTAACCACATTGCTTTCCTGCAAAGTGCCTTTGCTCCTCTTTTAAGCCTTATGGGAGGGGCCAATCATCTCTAGGCCTTACTCCCGAATTGTCCCTTTTGTTTTAACTGTTTGTGCCTTCTGGCAGCTCTGTGCATGCATGCTTTAGAAACAGGCTCCTCCTGTTCCTCTGCCTCTCTGCTGTCCAACTCTGGAGGCTCTGGAGTCTGCGTGTCACTCCCAGATGGCCCTGGCTCCATCTCTGCCTCTGACGCAGAGCCCTCGTCCGGGCCTTCTCCAAACTCCAGGACTGCCCCATGTTCCTCCCCAGCCTCCTCACCGTCTGACAGGCTGCTGGTGGACCACAACAGGCATCATATGACATATTGGGACTTCCTCCCCTTTTCTAAACCAAACATGGGCTGCCGAGAGTTTGACAGCCCTGCCTTAAAGTGACTAAAAATGCTTCATCTTTTAACAGGTGGAAAAGATTGCTTTTGTTGTTTGTTTTAAGAATGTGGATGGTAGAGATCTGGCATAATATTAAGTAAAAGTCATAGAAACCAGAATCATTTTTCTAAACTAAACTACTTAGGAATCTATGAATAATTTACTGCTGCAGGACAATTTTACAAAAATATTAATTTTGGAACTCTTGAGTAAGTTGGTGAACTCAAATGCAAATGTCAAAATCTCCATTTCTAAGACATTTTGACATGATTCAGAGGTCAAAGAAAACATAGAACAATAAATGCATTAGGGGAAAATATGCACATTAATATGCATGGTAAAAAGCAACGTGCATAAAATTGCATTTTCCCAATGGGGAAAAGTACAGGCTTGAGAAAATATATGCACACAATGCATAAATCATATAAAGTAAGCAAATATAAACCTTTATGCATTTTTGTATTGTGCATAAATAATCTCGAGTTTGTTTAAGAAAGAAATATTCGTAAGTGAAAAAAGATAGAACTACCTCTTTGTAGCCTTATTAAAGATTAGGCTGATCCTGTTCCCTGTTCCCAAAATATAAAAATAAAAATCCAGCTGTTATATTTCCATTCAGTGTAATATGCTAATCAAAGACTTCCTATTTAAATGCTCAGCAAGTGGCTATTGAACATGTTTCTGTATTCTACAAAATTGAATTAATTGCCCAATATCCTATTTTTTCCCCCCTGTGCATGATCCCTTAGTAACTGCTTGTAAACCTGTTGCTATTTGTGAATTGCCGCTGTACAGCTAAAAGTATATAAACTATTCATTCTTTGAATTGGATTCTAAACATTTGCTACATTGTTCATTAAAACACCTCCCCTAGACGTCTAGGTTTTTAGTGTTGTTGTATTGTACTGAAATTAAATACTATGGGAAATCCAGGTCACAAATTCACTCTAGTCTTCAGAATGCAAGTCTGCATCCAAACTGAAATTCCACAATTTTATTTCAGTTTATTGCTGAGATATTGCCTTTTCAAGCTCTGACCTATAAAACTAGATGTCAAGCACTCAATTATTTCCTCACATCACAAAGTTCTCCTAGGAACTGATTGAATTCTTCTGGAGTAGTTTCCCCCCCACCCTTTTTTTTTTCTTTTTGCTAGGATGCACTGAAGTGTCTTATAAGGTTATTTCAACGGGGACAGCATTAGTATTATTGCGTTATTATAATATAAAGGCACCTGATGGCAATAAAAAAAAAATAAACAACTTGGTTCCTGAGAGTAGATTTATAAGAGTGTGAAGTATTCTTTGTATTATTTTATTTCAGCAAGCTTCCAAGGAACATGCACTTAAGATGATGTTTATAATGTTTAATAGAGATTATCAACCTTGCTACTTATCAGTCAAAAGTAATCCTCTAGTTTAGCCTATATATAACAGTTTAATTTTATATGTGTTGTTGAAAAGACTGTGTAGACATGTGTAAGGAACCATTTTTATCCAGGGTCAGGCCTGCTATAACCTTAGTTACCCTGAAGAATGACCCTATCAAGAGAGGAACAAGACGACTATAGGAACAGTGATGTCTTAGTAGCTTTTTTTACCATCAGTAATAGTATTTATTGGATTACTTTTTATGGGTTTACAATATGTTGGTTCTGTCCTAAAATGGTCAGGTTTTTTGCTCCCTAGTCCACTTGATCAATTGGCAAATGAAGATCATAGTTCATATATAAGATTGACTATGAATTTAGGAAAATTTACGCCACATTAAAACACATTAGTCTTTAAAAGGCAACAAGCTACAAGAGATTAACACAGTATATTCATCTATACATTATTTACATTAAATAACTGAATTGGTCTATGACACCTGTAGGTAAATACAATCCACATCCACAATGAGAGTCTTTTTATGGTGGCTTAGCAAATGGGTATTTTAGGTTTTTTTTTTCTTTCTTTAACTGCTGGGGGATGGAAAAATGGTAGCCATTGGGCTACAATACATAGTTTGGCCATGACTTGGTGTCTCAGAACCTGAACATGTCCTTTAAACATGGTTGTTGAGGAGGCTAAAAACTTTGTTATACAAATGGATGTGGCTGAAATTCACATAACTTAAAAGATAACTTTTATTAAATGATGTACTGTTGGCATATGACACCACAGAATCTTTGTAGAATGTATAAAGATACTTCAAATCTGGGAATGATATTCATTTGAGAGCATTCACCTTTCCTCAAAGAGTGAAGTTTAGTGACTCTTATCTCTTAATATCTGAAGAAATCTTTCTCTATATTTTACTTATATTATATGCTACTAACTGGGTTATATCTTTTGTATATACAAACCAGGGGTGGGTTTCAAAACCTGTCACTACAGGTTTGCTCGTGGGTGTATGCACACTCACGCATACACTGTGCATATGCAGAAGCATCTGGGTGGGTGGGCGGAGCCTCCTGTCGCTGCTGCTACCAGTTCGCCTGATCCGGGCGAACTGGTAGCAATCCACCACTGATACAAACCTAAATATTTAATAACATAACATAGAATAACAGAGTTGGAAGAAACCTTGGATATCATCTGGTCCACCCCCCTTCTCGAGTCTTTAAGACAAAAAGTACAAATATGGAACTGATATTCCTTAAATGGATGAGTAACTAAATTTTCACCAAATGGTATCAATTCCAATTAGGGCCGGTTAATAGAATAACTTGACATTTTGCTAAAGGCATGTATCATTTGCATCAACAAAAGAATACGTAGTGTAAAACTTAGAAATAAACAAAAGAATGACATCTGCAAATATAACAGATTTGGGTTCACGTGAATTATATATTAAGTTTCTTAGTTTGTTAATATTTTTAAAAGGGGAAATGAAAGTAGACAAAAACAGGATTTTTTAAAAAGTTGCATGAAAAGTTTGGTTTAGGGAAGTGAACCTATTCTGCTAATTGTCTCAGCTCTGAGATATTCTGAAATATTTAGTAATTGTAGTGAATATACAAATCCTGATTCACTTAGACAATGGAGAGGAAGCTGTCTAAAAACAGTGGTAAAATCCACAAGGGTGGATTTTAAAAAATCTATTTGCCCCAAGACTAATGAATGTAATTAAGTCTTGGAAATTAAACCTTAAAGTAAAGACTAGTTAACTGTGGAAGGAAACAGGAGCATTGTTGTAATGGAGTCTATTAACTCACTCAATAAAACATTGGAATCAATTGACACAAAATGTTCTCAGCTAATGCTCAGAGTATAGAAAATAAACATGATGAATTTGAATTTTTAATACCAAAAGCAAATACAATGTATTAAATACAACAAGGATGTGTACAATGATTCTGAAGACTGGAGTATATTTACTAAAGCATATACTGCAACTAAAGCATTAAAATGGATAGAATTACACAATATATTATTTATTTATTTATTTGTTTAAATTTCTATACCGCCCTTCTCCAATATAGGACTCAGGGCGGTGAACAGCCGAAGTAAAAACAAGACATACATACAAAACATACAAAATCTAAAAAACTGATTAAAATAATTAAATATCTTGGCCGTAATTAAAACTGTTCCAATTTAAAATCAATTTAAAATTTGACTCAAGCCAGCCCAGCTAGTTGAAATAAATGGGTTTTCAGGGCCCGACGAAAAATCCGGAGGTCTGTTATTGTACGTAACTCTGGGGGGAGGTTGTTCCAGAGGGTGGGCGCCACCACAGAGAAGGCTCTCCCCCTGGGGGTCGCCAGCCGACATTGTCTGGCGGACGGCACCCTGAGGAGGCCCACTCTGTGTGAGCGTACTGGCCGGTGGGAGGCTATTGGTGGCAGAAGGCGGTCTCGTAAGTACCCCGGCCCTAAGCCATGGAGCGCTTTAAAGGTGGTCACCAACACCTTGAAGCGCACCCGGAAGACCACCGGGAGCCAGTGCAGCTCGCGCAGGAGAGGTGTCACATGGGAGCACCTCGTCGCCCCCATAATCCCCCGCGCGGCCGCGTTCTGGACCAGCTGGAGCCTCCGGGTGCACCCCAGGGGGAGCCCCATGTAGAGAGCGTTGCAGTAGTCCAGGCGGGAAGTGACGAGTGCCTGAGTGACTGTGCGTAGGGAGTCCCGATCTAGAAAGGGGCGCAACTGGCGTATCAGGCGAACCTGATAGAAAGCCCCCCTGGCCACGGCCGTCAAATGATCTTCTAAAGACAGCCGTGCATCCAGGAGGACGCCCAAGTTACGAGCCCTCTTCGTGGGGGCGAGTGATTCACCCCCAATAGCCAGCGATGGCATCAGCTGGCTATATCGGGATGCCGGAAGCCACAGCCACTCGGTCTTGGAGGGGTTGAGTCGGAGCCTGTTTCTCCCCATCCAGGCCCGCACGGCCTCCAGGCACTGGGACATCACTTCAAGGGCATCATTGGGGTGGCCTGGGGTGGAGATGTACAGCTGGGTGTCATCAGCATACTGATGGAACTCCACCCCGAAGCCACGGATGATCTCACCCAGCGGCTTTACATAAATGTTGAACAGAAGGGGCGAGAGGACCGACCCTTGTGGCACCCCACAAGCAAGGTGCCTCGGGGTCGACCGCTGCCCCCCTGTCAACACAGATTGCGACCGGTCAGAGAGGTAGGAGGAGAACCACCGCAGAACGGTGCCTCCCACCCCCAACCTCATATTAGAAAGTATGAGCATCTGCTCAGAAATCCAAATGGATAAACTTGTTAATATTACAGACATCATGGAATTCTCTACTTTAAATGCAACTAAAGCTAAAAGTAAATGTTTAGTAAAATTCTATTAAGTTAATGCAAACAAATAGGAGGCGGAAGGTATGTTGGGTATGTTCACTGTCTTGAATTATTTGTAAAAGCGGGTCACAAATCGAACTATCTAATAGAATTTAAAATTGATATGCCTTCCAATGATGAAAGAAAGAGAGAGAGAGAGAGAAAGAGAAAAAGAGAGAGAAAGAGAAAGAAAAAAGAGAGAGAAAGAAAAAGAAAAAAGAGAGAAAGAAAGGAAGAAAGAGAAAGAGAGAGAGAGAGAGAGAGAGAGAGAGAGAGCAGGAAGGAAGTTGTACAACTGCAAACAATTTTACAGACTGATGTCACCCTCACTTTGTAAACCAGACCAAGAAATCAACTCTGCGGGAAAGCTAAAATTACTTTCATTGAGATTGATTATAACAAATCTTGAAAGTCTGATTGTGCTGTATCTCCCTTCCTCTAGAACTCCAGTGAATCAGAGAGGTGTATATCTCAGCTGCTTCTTAATATTATCTATCTATTGTGGTCTTATGAAACATGTGGTCATGTTTCAACCCCTGTAATGGATATTGCATAGTATCTCCTTCGGAGTCATCAGAACAAATTGTGAGCCTGTACTTCACATCTTACCACAGACATTTCTTAAGAATATTCGGATACATATGAAGTTAAGTCATATTGATTGAAGATTTGAAAAAAATCCTTGACATTTTACAGGCTGTTGGATTTTAGTTAAGGAGGTCAATTTGGCCTCAAGCAGTATTTCAGTCATGTTGCTTTGGGACTAACTGCAAATTTCTTGGGAAAGAAAATAATGCAGACATCCTGGGAAGAACTACTACCTGTTATTTTTGGAATAACTCCTGTCTAAAAGACCAAAAAATGTGTGTGTGTGTGTGTGTGTGTGTGTGTGTGTGTGTGTGTGTGTGAGAGAGAGAGAGAGAGAGAGAGAGAGAGAGAGAGAGAGAGAGAGAGAGAGATGTTTTTTAAAAAAGAGAATAGGTAGCTTCAAATCTCTGGAATTTTCTCCCATACACTGTATATTCCATTTTTCAGAATGTAAGTTCAAGCAGTTTGTCACATAAGAGAATGTGGCCATCTAAGGGAAAAAAAAGATGCTTGGAGTACTCTGGACTACATTATCCTGAAGTTCCAAACATTGCTTATAATGATCTGGTTGATGGGGGTTGTAGTTCAACATGTGAAGGGTCACAGGATCCTAGGTGTTCTCTGAGCTTGGTTGCTTTCTTACAGACATTTCGTTACCAAACTAGGTAACATCATCTGTGCTAGCAGGGAGTGGGGTTGCTCTCATTTTATATAGTAGTGGCTTGCATGGTGAGTGTTGGTAGGAGTAGTCTTGGCAGTTCCTTAATTGGGCTGTTGTTTAACTTGTTTGGGTAGTTCATCTGGGTATTGATTGCTGCATACTGTATGTAGAATGATCTACATACCATTCAAAAGAGAATCAAAAAGGAAACATTCCTCACCAATAATCAATGCTCAGATAAGTAAAAATTAACACCAAGATTAATGTTAGACCAACAATCAAGAAGCAAACAATACCCCAATCAAGGAACCATCAAGACCACGCCCACAAACACTGACAGAGTAAGCCATTAGTATATAAAATAAGAGCAAATCCCATTCCTTACTAACACTGATGTTAGCTAGTAGGGTAATGAAACATCTGCAAAAAAAAAAAAACCAACAATAACCAAGCTCAGAATTAAACCACAGTTTAACCCTGACCTATAAATATTCTCTTCTGTGTGATGAATCACTGGATGCTCCGTTTACCTTAATAGAAATACCTGTTTTGTGAGCACAAATAAGATAGTTTGCGGAAAGTCTGCTGAACCATTGTGAATAGGTATTCAGTACAATACATCGAGGCTAATTTGTCCCTATTAGTCTGTGCTTGTGTGGCTTTTCTCTTTATGCACCATTAAGGCTACAAGATTTGGAGAGTGGAGTGGGGAAAAAAACCACATTTGAATACCACAACAATCAGTTTTGCTTGAAGGATTTTGTTTTTTGAGCAGGAGATTTGTCAGAGCAGTGGACAGCTGGCTGCCTTTTCCTTAAAACTATTTTCCAGGTAACTAATATAGGCACCAGAAAAATGTGTGCATGACATATGGAGATCCAGAAAAAGTAAAACAAAACAAAACAAAACAAAATCTTGTATTGGTATGCCCATATCTTTTTTTACTATTGAAGTTGGACAAATAGGACCTTGCTGGAAAAGAATATATATATGTGTATATAGCTGTGGGGGGTACCCACAGCTTCTAAACTGAAAGTAGGGGCCTGATGATGACAAGTTAGAGAGCTTGTCGAAACGTTGCCAAAAAGAAAACTTTTAAAGTGTTGGTTAGGATTTTAGCCAGAGTTTCAAAAGACCTTACAAAGTGTTTTGTTGGGATTTTGGAGGATCTTAAACTGGGATTTTAGCCAGGATTTTAAGCATTTCAACCAACAGACTTTTAATGACACTGGAAAACACCCAAGATTTTAACACACACACACACACACACATCTCTCTCTCTCTCTCTCTCTGTGTGTGTGTGTGTGTGTGTGGTTTTTTTTTTTTCTGTCAAAGCACCTGGTCTATCCCAATATGGGAGGGAGCATACTGCTTCCCTTTTGCCTTTCAGCTCCAATCCAGGAGCCCTCAAGCAGTCGCTTTCATGACAAACTATTTTGCATCAAATTTATATTTGCTGATAAAGAAATAAAGGGAGAATAGTATAGATCTATTTCAAGCTATTTCCAAGTTCGAATCCGAGTAAGGGTATGGCTAGCTGATGAGAGCTAAAGAGCTTGAAATGGATCTATACTAGTCTCCCTTCATTTCTTTATCACAATTATAAATTTTATATATATATATATATATATATATATATATATATATATATATATATATATATATATATATATATATATATATATATATATATGTTTTTCTTCTAGCCAGGTTTTCCCTACGTAGCCAAGGTTTTTTTTGTAGCTCCAGCTCAGTAGAATCTCATCTACTCGGTTCTGGGCTTTTTTCTTTTCTAACACCTAGCAAGCTCTCACTGCTAGGTGGGAGACCTAAATAGATCCATTTCTAGCTCGTTAGCTTTCATCAGTAGGCCACACCCATCTCCTCCCTGTAAAGGCATAGTATCAATTTTCTTACTTCTTCGTAGGGTCTATGTGTGTTTTTCTTCTAGCCAGGTTTTCCCTACGTAGCCAAGGTTTTTTTGTAGCTCCAGCTCAGTAGAATCTCATCTACTCGGTTCTGGGCTTTTTTCTTTTCTAACACCTAGCAAGCTCTCACTGCTAGGTGGGAGACCTAAATAGATCCATTTCTAGCTCGTTAGCTTTCATCAGTAGGCCACACTCATCTCCTCCCTGTAAAGGCATAGTATCAATTTTCTTACTTCTTCGTAGGGTCTATGTGTGTTTTTCTTCTAGCCAGGTTTTCCCTACGTAGCCAAGGTTTTTTTGTAGCTCCAGCTACAATTTATATATATATAAAATGTTTTCTCAGGTTTTCGCGGGTGTTTGTATGTAGGTCTTTGGTTATTCGGGTCTTCTCCCACGTAAAATTGGAAGTGTCTTGGCGACGTTTCGACGAAGTCTCATTTGTTATCTTCAGGCTGGTGTTCTCGGCTTCGTGCTTCCAGGAGCAAATGGAAGTTGCTCCTGGAAGCATGAAGCCGAGAACAACAGCCTGAAGATGACGAATGAGACTTCATCGAAACGTCGCCAAGACACTTCCAATTTTACGTGGGAGAAGACCCGAATAACCAAAGACCTATATATATATATATATATTCATTCTTTTTTAAAAATTCCAGATGAGCCAAATAACAACCAAAATTTAATTAGAGACAACACATTTGTTTATTATTCCTTGTGTGCAACTGAAGGGCATGCTGATACAATTTAAAATTAAATTATAAAAGTGTGTACATGCTTAATTAGATCCAAACTCATAATGGAATCTATATGTTTCCAAGATGTTTTCTCCCATTTGTACTTAAATAAAGGTTTAATGAGCATTAATGAAAAATTAGCAACCAGGAAAGCAAACTGCATGTGAAATTATTTTTCTGTACATCCTACTGTGACATATGTTTCAGCATTTCCAAGATAAAGTAAAGAGAAGGAACAATATCAGAGTATGTTTTACAATCTATATGATCCTCAACACCCCAGAGAGTAGGGATTTTGGTTCCTTTAGATATACTGTTCATGCATTTCTGCCATTAATGCACTGAAGGAAAGCTAAGCTAAGATTCTGATAAAGTGGCTATTTGGTATTTGGAAGCAGGTTTCAGGTTATTTGATTTCATTCTTGATGGATACATTTTCACATCACCTCCTGCTCAAAACACTATAAGTCCTTTTGCTCTGCTGGTTAAGTGTTTATATGGGAATGGTGCTGACGGAAAGATTTTATCTGGACATTTATTTGAGAATTCTTTCAACTGTTCACAGTTGTCTCTCCATTCCCCCCACTGTATGTGACACTTGTCCTATCAGATGGAATAAAAAGACAGGATTATTAAAAGAAGATCACAATTTTATTTTTGACACCTGTAACTGACAAAGTCTGGAGCAATGAATCCATTCTGATTTTGCAACAAGACAGAGAGGGGCTGCTAAAAATGTCACAAGAGTGATACAGTGGTTTTCTTTCTTTCTTTCTTTCTTTCTTTCTTTCTTTCTTTCTTTCTTTCTTTCTTTCTTTCTTTCTTTCTTTCTTCCTTCCTTCCTTCCTTCCTTCCTTCCTTCCTTCCTTCCTTCCTTCCTTCCTTCCTTCCTTCCGCAAAATTGCCAAAAAAAAAAAAAATTCATTTTGGCATTGATATGGTATGTGTTTGTGTGTGAGTTCCTTCAAAACATTATTTGACTCCTGGTAATTGCCTGGGCCAATTCCTACAATTTTCTTGCCCAGATTTCAGACACGCTGAGCTTGTCGATCAGAAAGGTTGGCAGTTCAAATCCCTAGTATAGGTCTCCTGCATGAGCAGGGGGTTGGACTAGATGACCTCCAAGGTCCCTTCCAACTCTGTTACTGTTACTATTCCCTGCTTTTTAGGGCTGAGATGGAGTTTGTGGCCCAAGGTTAATCCAACTGGCTTTGTGCCTAAGATGGAACAGGAACCCACGGTTTCTTGGTTTCTAGTGTGAAGCCTTAACAATTACCCCAAAACAGGTTCTCCTTTGGATTATGGACTCCCTCTTTTCCCCTCCCCATAAAAAAAAAAAGGCCAAGGTGAAGAAAAACATCTTTCCCACAATGCTGAAGGATAGCTGATGGAAAGTATGCCATAATGAAATCAGGGCTTTCAAACATAAAGACTCATTTATTTTCTTTATACTGACCATCTACCCTGTAAGGCCACTTTGGGTGGCTTACAGATTATAAAAAGACAAATAGACAAATAGAAAAATAATTTAATATTTAAAATTAAGGAGATTAAAAATTTAAAACTGTACAAAAAAGCAGGAGACAGACAGTTCAAACATGAGATCTCCTTACCTCCAGTGATGAGCACCCTGCCCCTCACGACCCCTGCCCTCATGAGCCAATCAGCAAAATAAAGTTTTCATAACTCTCCCAAAATGTGGGAACATTTCTCACCTATGGTAGTAGAGTGTTCTACTGGGTTCCAAGCAGTGGTGGGATTCAGTCGGTTCTCTCCGGATTGCACAAACTGGTAGCGGCAAATGTGGGAGGCTCTGCTCACCCGCCCAGATGTAATGTGAAACTAATGCACATACTCAGAAGGCCGTGCACATGTACAGAGGTGGCACATGCACGCCCATATTTGCAAACCCTGGTTCCAAGGGTTGGGGGCTACAGCAGAAAACACTTTTCTTCTTGACCCTAGCCACTGGAATGTCTTAGCAGACAGGATCCCTAGTAGACCTATTCCACTGGCATAAATAGGGTAGGCTTGTCCCATTTGGGTAAAATGCCTCCTCAGAAGGCATGGAGCCATGCCATATATGGCATTATAGTTATTCAGTTTATTCCAGGAATGCTGAAATCTACAACAGGCAACTTTCTCAGATTTGGAGACCACTTCTCATTTCCTAGTTGTTTTACCTTTGCTAGAGGAGGAAAGGTAATGTTGTGATGACATAATGGATAGTGGTCAGAGGTAGCCCTTTTTCATTCAAGTGAATTGATATTCTTATAACAAAATAAGGGTAGGACAAGAAGCAATGGGTGGAAACAAATCAAGGAGAGAAGCAACTTAGAACTAAGGAGAAATTTCCTGACAGTTAGAACAATCAATCAGTGGAACAACTTGCCTCCAGAAGTTGTGAATGCTCCAACACTGGAAGTTTTTAAGAAGATGTTGGATAACTATTTATCTGAAGTGGTGTAGGGTTTCCTGCCTAAGCAGGGGGTTGGACTAGAAGACGTCCAAGGTCCCTTCCGACTCTGTTATTCTATTGTCTAAATAATCAATAACAGCAATTTTATCCACAAGCACACAATTCACAGTCTATCATATGAATATCAGAGACTGTATTGATCCTATGGTTGGATCCCATTTAAGGGTATCTTTTCCAACTGACAACTCAAACTTATTTTAATTCTTTTTCTTTCTTTCTTTCTCTTTCTCTCCAAAATAATCATCATCACCACCACAACCAATCTAGAAGCTATTTTTTCCCCTTCAAAAAAAGCTTTCAAAACAACTTGCATATCAAATTTACAAATGTCAAGCCTGCAAGCAAATGCTAATTAATGTATAACAGCAAAAGAAAAAAAATAAAGAAATCTTAAATTCACTATCTGAGAAAGAGACAATCCGAAGTAAAGTGTTTGTCACAATCCTATTATGCATCCTACTTCTGACGAAAATAGTGCCAAAAATCTGTCTAATGAAGGCAAGTGATTTATAAGCTATATAATAAACCAATTAGACGATTAGGAAATGATCAAACTGCTTTCATAGAGAAGTAGGCAGACATCATGCCAGTGAATTTTTTTTCCAAAGCTCGAACCAATTTATGTTATTCAAACTCAAAGTTAAGCACTGTAATCTACTTAGACCTGAAAACAGATTGAAGTTGTCACATGGTGCATATTTAATTTGTCTCTCCCAACAATTAACACAGTGAATGAGGGTGGCTGACTGAACTTTTCTGCTTTCTTCTGAACAGTATCCTTATATTTTTAAAGCTTAAAATAAAAGTATGACATGGAAAAGACAAAGCTTGGCTCATTTATTTGAAGGAATAGCAGAAGTCTTACAGCTCCGACAGATTAAAACTGATGGGGAAAAAATGCTAATATATAATGTTTGCAACCTTGCATTTATCAGCGAAGACACTATGGATTTTTCTTTTTTTACATTCTAATATTTTTGTGAAGCAATTAGAGCAATCACATTGCCTTACTTGCATGTCTCTTTCCCTTCTCAAAAAATGCCATTTTCAGACATCAGTTTTCACTTATGTATCGACTTTCTCAGTGGTCAAATTGAAGTAAAAAAAATAACACATTAGTTAGACATTTAACATATTATTTTTGTCTCTTCCCTTGTTTTAGTTCTTGTAATTAGCAGATGACATGTGAAAATCCTCTCATAAATCTAATATGAGTAGCCAATGGCAAATTGCCATGAATTATACTAGATGACAGGAGCCCTATGATCTGAGGGATTGTGCACAGAGCCAAATGATGAACAGGATTCTTGAAAGATGGAAGAAATGAAGACTTGAAGTGACTTATGTCTTCTTATCTGGATTTGGGATTGTCCTATATATCATTGTGTTTAAACACTTTGTGAGTTTAGGTATACAATGATTAATATGCAATAAAGGTCTTATTTTAATTGTTCTGAATTATGGAAAATTATTTTTTCTACTCTTTTGTCCCTTGGGATTTGAATTTCATTTAGTAAGTGAAAAGTTAATGAGGGAAAAAGAGAGAAAGATGCAAGTAGGGAGAGGGAGAGGAGGAAGAGAAGGAAAGTATAAGGACCAGATTCAGTATTACTGGGGCAGAAAGAGCCAAAATTATAATATATGTTTGTGGTTTACCTGGAATGGAAAATATTGAACTATCGGAGGCTAAGTATAGCAATGGAATGCTGGGAAGGGCTGAATTCTTTCCTTAACAGGCAAAGGAATGTTAATATTAAAGCTTAGGTTACTTAAAGCAGAAATGAGCGGATAGACAGTAGGTAAGGGCTTACCTGGTTTGATTGGATGCATACACAAATTCTTTCTCCACTTATAAGGACAGACACATCCATATATAAATATCTATTCTCTCTCTCTCCCTCCCTCCCTCTCTCTCCCCCTCTCTCTTTCTCTCTCTCTCTCCTCTATCTATCTATCATCTATCCACCCACCCACCCATCATCCATCCATCCATCCATCCATCCATCCATCCATCCATCCACACACCCATCCATCCATCCATGCATCTGGTCAGCAGAAAAAGAACCAAAATGAGAAAGTTTGTATGTGGAAATAACTCTATGCACTGATTACCTTACTGATGTTATCTACACTCCATCTGTCAATTTCTATGGATTACTGGCATGGTATTAAAGTCCAATTTCAGAACTACTGGGAAGGAGATTACAACTGAACTTCATATATATTACTTTTTCTTGCCTTCTGAATATGCTACACTCACCAAAACTTCTATCTAGCATGCTGAAATGGTAAGAAAAATAGTCCTGCACATTTATCTCACCTTCTCTGAACTTGTTTTGTGTGAGAAGAGAGTTTACATTAATTTAAAATAGATTTATAAAATATGTTCAAAAAGGTAGTATTTCCAATTACCTGACCTTTCTTGATAATATCATGAAACCTTTGTTAAAATATTTTTTGACTGAACAGATTTTAATCAGTCAGGTTATTTAATAAAGGGCAAGAAAAGATCCAATTTAACTTTTGATATTAGAATGGAACAGATAATGTCAAAATGACAAATATTCACCCCACCTTTAGATATTTTCTCTCCTCCTGTTAAAGGTTACAATTTTAGGTAATACCACATGTCAATGGAAGTATCACCAGTAGTGACAATCTAACAACAGAAACCAAGTAAGGAAGACTAAAACACAAAACTTAAGGGAAGAGAAAGAAAATCCAGGTTTTGGGCCTACAATTGAGTAAGCACGTCAGGCAACATGATAGAAGACATGGATGAGATTTGTTGATTTTTCATGTTGGAAAATCCACTGATCCTCGCACTTCTTTTTCTGCTATCAGTGCTTATGTGGAAAGCCAAACAAACAAGGTGTGTAGGAAACATGATGGAGTATAGTGGAATTTATCACACTGTATCCCTACTGATATTTTGTGTGAATAGTTTCTCATTATGTTTTGCCATGCTGACACTACAGACATACAGATCATTGTAAACTCTGTTGGTTTGAAGGATTGATTTCCATCCTGGCAGATCTTCATCCGGATTTCACAAATTCACTGGTCTGTTTAGAAGCAGAGGGGACTTTTCCTTACAAAACTTTCAGCATCTCTCCCCCCTCTCCCCTCTCTCCTCTCTCTGAGCATTTCAAATCTTATCACCTTTGTATTACAGAGAGAGTGGATCTTACTAGAGTACTATTTGGGAAAAAAATGCAGGTTAGTTGGTACTAACATTATGGAAGCCAGTATGTGAATCTTTTCTCATTATCACTAATTAAGATCAATGACTTGGTCTGTTATGTCTACTAGTGCCTCTGGATATTGCATATTGTATTTGAAAAATGATTCTTTAATTCTTCCATTCCCTTAAGTACAACCCTAGGTGAAATATCCAGAATAAAGGCTGTGAGAATTCTGCTTAATTTTTTTCCAAAATAAACTATTTAAGATAGGACTGAAACCCAATGTTCCCAATTCATGAATATCTTCCCTCTTGCTCCTGCTCCTGCTCCTTTTTTCCAGGATCCAACATTTCATCTTGGCTATCACTGATTGGCTCTCTATACCTTTTAGTTGCTTCTGCCCTTCAGCCTAGTTATTTTTATTTATATTGTAATCCTGTATGCAGGGATTTTTTTTTCTTTGAGTAATTCATAGGCACAAGATTGCAGATGCCTCGTGTGGTAAACCAGAAAGGAATCACAACCAGATGATTGAGCTAAATTCTACTTCATTATAAAGCTACATTGATAGAATCCTTCCCCCACCCCATCTCCTTTACAGCCTGAGAAACTAGGGAGGGTCTCTTCTGAGCATCTTTCCCCACTGTTAAATTGCAGGTTATACTGTCTCTTATCTCACTGTTCCCTTGGCAGTGTCTCTTTGTTCAGTCTCCCAATATCATTCCCACATATCTTTATTGATTGCCCTCTTTTCCAGTTTTTCAATTCTCACATAAACATTTTTACAACTGAAGCCTTTGGAATTCTTTGTTATGATAATAAATTCCAAAGAAAAAGCCCTTAATTTAGAATGAAAAAATATAATTCTCTTGGTTAAAAAGAATCAGAAATTAAAGAACACACTTCTTTATTCACTTTATCTTATTCAAGATATATTTTTATTCTTTAAAACTGAACTGTTTTTGGAGGACTTTTCTTGCTGTTTCTTGTTTTATTATTTTTAATTTTTTTTCTGTTCTGATGTTTCTTTGTGAGGTCTGATTATGGTTACCATTGTTTGATTGATTTGACTGCTTTGAACCTTATCATCAATCAATCAGAATAAAGCTAGAAGTGACCTCAGAGATCTTCTAGACCAGGGGTTCCCAACCTTTCGGACCTCAGGGACCACTAAATTCATAATTTTAAATCCCGTGGACCACTAATATTATCTGCTTAATGACTGGCTGGCTGGATATGGCTAGGTGGTCATGTGACTGAGTGGGCATGGCCAATTCGATGGCACTCATGTTGAGGGATGCCTTGATGGCCTCTACTCGCCCCTTGCCTCCCAGGCACTCCTTGCCTTCCTGCCTGGGCTCCTTAGGGTCCCAAAGGGAAGCAATTGTTGGAGCTAAGCAGCCACCATGAGAAAGAATTGGCAAGGAGACTCAGTTCAAGGAGACTCAGCAGAAGCACCTCATTGAGGACTATGAGCATAGGTTTTCCAAGCAGAGGGAAGACCTGTGGGAGTGCAAGGCCAGGTACCGGCACCTGGAGGCTAAGCAGACTGAAATGGTCAGCCAGTTCCAGGCCATGAGGGAGTCCGACTAGAACGAGGCTCTTCGCTACCAGCTGCGTTTTCCTCCAGCCTTTGCCCAAAGCCCCGTACCAGGAGGCTGAAGCAGACCCCAAGTTGGAATTTCTGCCCCCCTCCAACCCACACAAAAAGACCCAAAGGGGGAGGACTCTCTGCAGCAACACAACCATTCATTGCACATATCCGTCCCAGGGGCCGTAGTTTGAGGACCCTTGATTTAGTGCAATATTAAAAATGCAAATAATTTTTCTGTGGACCACCAAAATTTTCTCACCAGTTGGTGACCGCTGTTCTAGACCAACCCACTGCTCAAACAGTAAACCTAGGCTTATATCATTTCACACAAGTGACTGTCCAGTTTCTTCTTAAAAACTTTCAGTGATGAAGCATCTACAACTTCTGATGGTAAGCTGGTTCCATAAACTGCTAAAGGTCATTCATTTGATGTGGTTTAGAAGTACAAACACATACACACATACACACATACACACACACACACACACACACACACACACACACACACACACACCATTTTTATTCCTGGCAACTACTGGACAACTTCTTGTATTTTTCTTAGCAAGGTTTTCAGAAGTGGTTTGTCATTGTCTGTTTTCTAGGACTGAGAGAGAATGACTGGCTCATGGTCAGCCAATTTAGTATGTGCCTCAGACTAGATTATAATTCATAGTCTTCCACCTTCTAGCTTGAAGCCTTAACCACTACACCAATCTGGTTCTAGGTGCTAAATAAATAAATACATGTTAAAATATATTTTATTTTATTTTTTATTTTATTTTATTTTGAATTTATATACCGCACCTTCTCCCGAGGGACTCAGGGCCAGATAAAAACATACAATACAAACATTAAAAAACAATTAAAAGGATATATATTAATTTGGCCCCAATTTAAGATAACATATAATATAAAGACAGAATAAATTATATGTATATCAAACCAATATAAATTATTATCATTGTTTAGAGAGGCTTTGATCCTCTATTATGCAGATCAAATCAAAAAGTTACTTTACATTCTAACATCAGCCTTTGAATATAATTAAAAATGATTTTTTTTTCCTTATCAGGATAGCATACCATTTTCATTAATCACTCATTTAGTTTTCTAACAATGTTAAATTATTAATCCTGTTTTTACTCACAATGTTTAATCAGGCATCTATGTGCCAAACAAGAAAAGCTCTCCTCTAATTCATGTTCCCCTTTTTGGTGATTACATTAACCTGAACATTCTCTCTACCCCTCCCCCTCCCTTCTGCCTCCCCATCCCTGCAGAAACACTACTTTCTTGAAACTAAGTTGGTTTTCCTAGGTCCATGATGGTGAACCTATGGCATGCATGCCAGAAGTGACACACAGAACCCTCTCTCCTGGCATGCGCGCCATCATCCCAGATCAGATCTCCATGGCGTTTCTTTCGTGAGCTTCTGTTTCCCTGCAAATGACGAAACAGAAGCTCACAGAAGGAAAAGATCTTACTTCTTGCCTCCTGCTGGCCAGCTGATCTTCGGGTCTCCGGTGCGCATGCACGCATATCCACGCATGTGCACATTCGTGCATGTCTACACATGCACACGTGCGTGTCCACACATGCACACATTCACGTACATGCACACAGCTTTCAGTTTGGGCATGCGCACATGCACAGATTGGGCACTCAGTGCCTAAAAGGTTCGCCATCTGGTTGTCCTAGGTGGAAACCAACCAGCCATGAAGGTTCCATTTGAAACATCATCAAAAGTTAGTCTTGTAACTTTTCAGTGAATAAAAATAAAAGTCAATGTTTCCCCTGTCCAGTTGTGTCTGACTTTAGGGGGCAGTGCTCATCTCTGTTTCTTAGTCAAGGGAGCCAGCATCACTATACACCAAGGTGCACAGAATGCTGTTCCTTCCCACTAAAGTGGTACCTATTTATCAACTTGCATTTGCATGCTTTTGAACTGCTAGTTTGGCAGGAGCTGGGTCACATAATGGGAGCTCACCCCATTGCACAGCATTCGGGTCTTGAACCCAGGCTGTCAGCTTTCCAGGTGACAAGTTTGGTGTTTTTAACCACTTCAACGTCTCAATTCTCTTTTGGGGAGAGGAAGACACATAAAGAGTTCTTGCTTGAATACTTCTGTTTTTCTTATTTGCTGACTGTAAGAGATGGTAGTAGAGATACAAGCAGGGAAGTGACAGGTTGGGGTGGTGGAAAGAGATGGGGAACCCCATATTGAACGCTTATTACATAGGGTCCCTTCAATTAGGGAGAAGTGTTGTCTCTGCTTTCTGATTAGTCAATGTTACATAAATAGCAATAGCACTTAGACTTATATATATATATATATTTTAATTTGATTTATATACTGCTTCACAGTGCTTTATAGCCCTCTCTAAGCAGTTTTACAGAGTCAGCATATTTCCCCTTACAATCTGGATCCTCATTTTACCGACCTTGGAAGGATGGAAGGCTGAGTCAACCTTGAGCCAGAGATACTCCAACTGCCAAACTGCTGGCAGCCGGCAATCAGCAGAAGTAGCCTGCAGTACTGCATTCTAATCACTGCGCCACCACAGCTCCTAAACTCAAGAGTTGCCTCTGTTTACTGATTGATCAGTGTTACATAAGGTTATGTATTGCTTCTGTCTATTGATTGGTCATATGAATGTAAGGTTATGTATAAAAAAGGTACTTGAAGCTTCTGTTTTCAAGCTGCTTCTCATTGGAATTAAAATAACGCAGTGTCAAAAAAAAAAAAATCTGTCCTTAGCAGCAATGAGTTGTCTGTTGAATAAAATTTTAGTTTGTTGTGCTTTAAATGTATGTGTCCATTTTTGTTTGTTGTTTCTCTTTTTTTAGTTGAACTTTGTATTTTAACTTTGGAAATAAAATGGAAAAAAAAGTGTCACTGATTGATTTGATTTGATTTGATTTGATTTGTATGCTGCTAAGCTCATCCATCCATTTACCAAAAGGAATTCTGGGAGTAGACAATATTAAAATACAACACAGCTATTAAAAAAATCGGTGTTGAGACCCTGATAAAGTTCATAGCCATCTCATGCCAGTTTCATGAAAACCCTGGTTCCAATGTCTATTGATAAATCCAAGTTTTTACTGTTTTCTCAAAGACCAGTTAGAAATGATCTTCACCCTCATCAATACCATCTCCTTTTTTATTTTTCATGTCCAATTTTACCATTTGTGCTTAATTTTCTAGGTCTTATTCAGTGTAGCTGTCAATGCCTTTTCTATTTTCAATCAATCAATTAATTGCTGTAGGATTTGAAGATAATGTACAAAATGCCAACTTTCCTGCAAAAAAACAAACAAACAAACCCAATGCCAAAACATAATTATAGTGGGTTTCACTGTGCTTTCTTTTGCTTTTAAACATGCTAAGCAATATGAATGGGAAATTACATGAAAAGGATATGAAATTATATGATTATTTGAATCATATGCTGTATGAATGTATGGACCTATTTATGAAGTCATCACTCACAGTGTATAATTGCAAACAAACATGGTCATCTTCAGGGGTGGGATGCTACCGATTGAACAACTGGTTCACTGAGAACATGCTTTGCGCCCACACTCTCATGCACGCAGTTTCCATAAAATTGAACTTCTGCGTTGCACACAAGGAAAGGAGCAAGGAAAACAGCTGAGGAGGGCCAATTCAATCTGCTGCCCTTGATCAGCTGGGCTTCAGAAGCAGAAATAAAGGTCAGTATAACCCCGGGGGGGGAGGGAAGGGGCCTCCACTTTCACAGCAACAGAGAACTGGTTCACTCTTGGCAGGAAGTGGAAACTACCGATAGAATCCCACCACTGATCATCCCTGTGTATCCATACTAGAGTCAAAATCATTTTAATGAGATTATGTTACATTTTCAGTACTTGCCAGATGGAATGGTATTTCTTCTTTTTTTTTTAAACAAGTTTTATTGTTTTTTTTTTCTTTTCTACTCTCCCACCTTCACCCACATCTTTTTTTTTTTTTTTGAACAGAGTGTTGGTCGTTTCTTATCTTATACAATTAGTCAAATTCAAATACATTTTATTCAATTACAATTTTTGTCAATATCATCTTCCCCCCTTTCCTTTTTTAAAAATATACCTCAGTATTTATATACTTGCATACATAAACACCTTCTTCATTTATCCCTAAATTCTAACTTTACTATTTGTACATAATTATCCTCTTTTATTCTTAAACAATTCATTCTTTTTCTTAATATATTTATATTTGTTCAGAGCTGCCTTTCTTACACTTCATCTTTTTTTTATTGTACAGCAATCTTTCTCCTCAAACCTAGCCTCTCCCTCTTCTCTTTCCAACTTTCTTTCCCCACCTTCTTCTTCTCTTCTCTACTTCCCCTTCCCTTCTCCTTCTCCTTCTCCTTCTCCTCCTCTCTTCCCCCGTCTTACCTTCTCTTCTACTCTACTTTCCCTTCCCTTCCTTCCTCCCTTCCCTTCTGTCCCTCTCTCTCCTTCCTCCTCCCTTCCAATTCCTTCATCTCTCTCTCTATTGCTGTATTCATTTTCAATTTAATGTTTTCCATTGTGGAGTTCAGGCAACCCCGATCCCTTATCTTTTTAATTATTAACAATATATTTCATCTTGTTCTCTTTTTTCCTTCAAATCTTTACTAATTTCTTAGTAAATTTTCTAATTTCTTATCTTTTTTTACTTTTACCAATATATTTTTTCTGCTTTACTTCTTGCAAGTATAACATTTAAATCATTTTTCTCATTTCAATTTCATTCAGTTTTCCATTCAATTTCAATCATTAAATATATTTCTCAAAACATCTTAACAATAAATTTCCACTTATTCAAATATATATTTATAAAGCGCATCTTATTCCTTTCTCATTTTAGCCAATCTGATTTGTTCTTAAAATATTCTTAATTTGTCTTCTTTTCTTTTTTTAATTATGTTTCAAATATATAGTTTGAAATATTCCAAATATTACATTTCCCCCAACTGGTTTATTCATATTGTTAAAACTTATTATTCTATAAATTTCTATTATTGAGCATGTGACATTTATTACAGTTTTCCATTTGTTTCTACTTTTTTTCCTTTTTTGTATCTTTTCATTATTAATATTTTGTATCTTAAAGTCATGAAATCTTTGCCCTTTATTTCCCATTATTTTCCATCCCTTTTCCCTCTTTCTTATATTTCCACTGTAAATCCCAGTGTAATCATTTATGTTTTTGATATTTTTTTCTTCTCCTCCACCCTCTTTTCCTTCTTTTCCTTTTGTTTTCCCTTCTTCTTCCTTTCTTTGTATTTTAAAATTCTGCACTCTCCTATTCTGCTCTATATTTCCCATTGTTTCTCCTTTCTTTCCTTTTTTGTATCTTTTCATTGTTAATCCCAGTATGCTTATTTTGTATTTTAAAATCATAAAATCTTTTATTTTGTCCTTTATTTTTTATCATTTTCCATCTCTTTTCCATCTTTCTTATCTTTCCACTATAAATCTCAGTGTAATCATTTAAGTTTTTTATATTTTTCCTGTTCCACCCTCTTTTCCTTCTTTGTTTCTTTTCTTTTTGTCCATACTTAATATTACAATTGTTTAATTTTCCATAGTCAGTCTCTTTGTCTTTGTCTTCTTCATTATTCCTCTCTTTCTTGTTTCTCATTAGTCATTCCTTTTCATCTTCAGTGCATTCTAGCTCTGTCTTTGCCTCCTCAGATTTCGACTTTCCATGCAAATTTATAATCATTTCCTTTATTTCCAAACACATCATCTTTATCAGTTCATTAAGTTCCTGTTCCATTTTATTCTTTACGGATTGAATTATTTGAGTTTTAAGTCGCATTAAGGTCTCTCTTTTATAATCATCAAAGTCTATCCTCTTGTAGACAAAATGTATCCTCCTTAGTTCTCGCCAGTTATTTCTTTAAAAGTTCAAGGTTTCATTTCTTCAAATGTTTTCTCAAAGTAAACAATTCCATGTCATGCTCTTTCTTCTCCTGCAGATGTCTATAATCCACAGTTCCACTCGACTAATTAACAATCGTCATTTTATTTGTAATCATCCATGTTTATCGAGTCATAAACTAGTAAAAAGCCAGTTTTCACCTCTTCTTTCACCTTTATATACCACCAATCAGTTTATAATCCAATCCAAATGGAATCCAAGTTCCAGATTTACATTTCCATTTGTCAATCACTTTTATTTATTTATTCAGGTTCTTCTATGGCGTGCTTGTCATTCTCAGTTTCTCTTTCCATCCGCCATCTCCCCCTGCCACTATTTAGCCGCAATTTCCACACCCGGGTAATTTTAGTAATAGTTTAGTAGTTAAAAATATTTAGAATTTTCTTTTTATTGTCTGTAGATTAGCCAATCACTCACCCAACACCAGCACTCCGTCCAAATCTTCCCTCCTGCACATCGCTTGCTCCAGAGGCTCCAGCTTCATGGCGATTCATTCTGATTGCCACCCCCCTTCACCAGCTTGGAGAGAGTTTCTTGGGCTATCCAAGGGACTTGCCTGTCCCTCTTTAGACACCGAGCTGCCTCTCTTTCTTCACTGTCCCTATAGGACAGCTTTGGTCCGAAGACCCCCCCCCCCCGATGTTGGTTCATCTGGCTGGTTTTTGCCAAGCTCATGAGCCCAGCATTTTCCCAGCCAGTCACACCGTGCCACTTCCAGATTCTCTCGGAATGGTATTTCTTCTAGGGCTTATATTTTCTAAAATGAATAGACCGACTATGTATTATTATTATTTTTTACCACAGCCCTTCTTTTCTCAACAACACCATAATTTTTCCATGTATCCAGCAGAAGAATTCTACACTTAAGAAAAAGTGATGGTGACAGTATATATTTAGACCATCAGAAGATACAGAGTGACAGTCAGTTTCATACCACAAATTGAGAAGTACAGTGGAAAATCAGGAATTCATTCCTCAACCCCAAGAAGATCAGGAATCCATTCCCCATCCATGGTCATGTTGGTGAAGCTCTGGTGCTGGAATTATGGATAGACTGAAATTGAAAGTTGCTATTGTGGTGGCTTCCCTAAGTTTTTGTTTTCCATGCATCTGTACCTACTGATAATGGAAGCAGACAGGACCTCCAGAGAAAACATTATGTTGGATGCAAGAATGTGTAGCAGTTTGGGAGGAAAAGGGTTCAATGCCTTTCATTTATTCTCCTTCTTCCCAGTGGCGGGATCCTACCAGTTTAACAACTGGTTCCCTAAGCACACGCTTCACATTTTGAAGAAAGCTCACCTTCTGCATTGCTGCCAGCAAGGAAAACAGCTGAGGCACGGCAATCCACTCTGCCATGCCGATCAGCTGGGCTTCAGAAACAGAAATATAGGAGAGTATAACGCAGGGGCAGGCGGGCGGAGCCACTTCAAAATTCAGAGCTAACGGTTAGCCCAAACTGGTCCAAACTGGTAGAATCCCACCACTGCTTCTTCCCCTTCTAGAATATGGCTGCCTGGGCAATAAGGTAATATATGGTAGTGTACAGGTTGACATCATTGCTTACGGATCTGAACTTGTTGCTGCTTGACTTCTGGATGTGAACCAACATGCTAATAATTACATTTAAACCTATTCAAGGAATTTAGCATAATTTAAGGGAGAGAGAAATGTTGCTTTGTTTGGGAGAAGCACTTAATAGAAAGTTACATTTAATGGATCTTCTTTATTGTGCTCTGTACTGGTACTTTCTATCTTCACTCGTTCAGAACAAAGAAGGATATTACCTGGGAGAAATATGCCAAAAATTGAATTAAAAAACAAAACAGATCTGTGCTGACAGACATTTGAATACTTCTTCCTATATGGTGAGATTACATATGAGCAATCAACCGATTTTAGTTCTTTTTCCAATTACAAAAAATTACAAGGAAAGTCTTTGAAAAGTTCCAGTAGGTTGGCTGAGGGAGATAATACAAAAAAACCAGATGTGCAAATATCTTGGATTTATCAGTAAAGTAACTAGATTGAAAGGGAATTTCTGCACATGACTGAATCTTTTAGTACTCATAGTATAGACATACTGATGACATAAAATATCAGAAAGTTTCAGTTACTTGCATTTCAGTTATATGCATTTAGAAAAGTGTCTTAGCTGCTTTTTTATCAAGGAGATATTGTGCCAGACAATATTATATTTTGTTCTAATCAAAGTATAAATTAGAACAATCTATATTGTTCAAATAGAGAACAGAACAGAAAAAAAAGAGAAATAAATGAATGCAATTCACAGAACATAACGCTTTGGTTTGAATGGACACTTGAAATCAGAAGAGATTCTTAATTAAACCAATCAGTAAAGAGCTGGAAGGCACCTTGTAGGTCTTCTAGTCCAACCCCTTGTTCAAGCAGGAGACCCTATGCCATCCCAGTCTTTTCTTAAAAACCTCCAATGATGAAGCATCTACAATTTCTGAATGCTTTTCCTGCCTCCACATTAAATTTCATATTGTTGGATATGTCACATTGTTCAAGTCTATCAAGATCTTTTTGGACCCTGAGCTTGTCTTCTGGGGTGTTGGCTATTCCTGCCAGCTTAGTGTCATCTGCAAATTTGAAGAGTTCCCGTTCTATTCCCTCACCTAAGTCATTTATAAAGATATTGAAGAGTACTGGGCCTAAGATGAAACCTTGTGGTAAGCCACTTCTTCCTTCCTTCCATGTAGATGTAGTACCATTAAGGACTACTCGTTAAGTACTGTTTGTCAACCAGTTAAAATCCATCTGGTAAGAGCCTGTAGTACAGTGGACTAAAGCACTGTTATTAACAACTGCTGCTTGCAATTACTGCAAGTTCAAATCTCACCAGGCTCAAGGTTGACTCAGCCTTCCATCCTTTCAAAGGTAGGTGAAATGAGGACCCAGATTGTGGGGGCAATAAGCTGACTTTGTATAAATATACAAAAGTATGAAGGTTATTGTTTAACGCATTGTAAGCCGCCCTGAGTCTCCGGAGAAGGACGGCATATAGATTAAAGCAAAAAAAAAAAAATCTGGTTGTGATACTGTCTATCCTACATTTTTCTAGTTTACCAAGAAGTAGATTATGGTCTACTTTGTCAAATACCTTGCTGACTATATATACTATGTCCACAGCATTTCTCTTGTCTACTAATTTAGTCACTCTGTCAAAGAATGAAATAAGATTGATTTGGTATAATCTGTTTTTAACAAACTCGTACTGGCTATTAGTTATAGCTTTATTTGTTTCTAGATGTTCACAGATCTGTTTTTTTTTAATTATTATTTTTTCCCCAGTATCTTCCTAGGTGTTGATTTTAGACTGATTGGTCTGGTTTCCCCCCCACTCCTTTTTTGAAAATGGGAACCAATTCAACTATTTTCCAGTCCACTGGTAGTTCCCCGGTGTTAAAGGATCTAAAATTACTTTTGTGGACCTGTTAAAATACTACTAGGTCTAAATGTAACAATAGAATACATGGTTCACTAAATTCAGATTCAGATGTGGAATGGGCAGAAAATAGACTCCCATTGCTTTTAGACACAGAGCTTATTTAAATAAAGCTGGGGTGAGTCCTGTAAGTTGCCTGGGCACTATATCATGTGTAGTTCACATAGTTGATAATAGGAGATAAGGGCTTAAGAGTAGCACTTCCCCAACGTAGAAAGTGTAGTCAAAAAATTTGTTTACTTACTTAGTAATTTACTTAGTGAATGTATGAAATCCTTTCTGTAAAAACTTCCTGTAAAAGGCTTTAGTTTCAGTGGTAAGTGGTAGGATCAGGGGTGAAATCCAACAGGTTCTGACAGGTTCTGAGAACCGATAGTGGAAATTTTGAGTAGTTTGGAGAACCGGCAAATACCACCTCTGGCTGGCCCCAGAGTGGGGTGGGAATGGAGATTTTGCAATATCCTTCCCCCAGGAGTGGGGAGGGAATGGGGATTTTGCAGTATCCTTCCCCTGCCATGCCCAACAAGCCATACCATGCCCACCAAGCCACACACACAGAACCGGTAGTAAAAAATTTTGGATTTCACCACTGGGTAGGGTGATAATGAACCCATGGAAAAAAACATTGAGTTTAATTTATTTATATAGCCATAATAAAACTACTCCATGTAGTGTACAATAAAAAAAAACACCACATCATAAAAACTATCAATTAAAAAAAATACAAGAAAGCACTAGTCAGGATTACTAGTAACAGAATAGCCAAGGGAGTTATTATTACAGGCATTCTACCATCTATTTAATTCACCAGCTCCTGATGAAACAACATTGTTTTGAAGATGTTCTGGAATGATGTCAGGTGTGGGACCAGTCTCACTTTGGAGAGAATGATGTTCCACATAGTGGTGCCACTGCAGGATAGGACATCTCCTGGATCCTACCAGATGTAACTCCTTTGTGCATAGCATATCCTTCTGGCAGACCTTATTGGGATGGGATGTAACTAGGTGGAGGTAGTTCCTCAAATATTGCTTGTTTCATTCACATTCTTACAGGAAAGGAAGTGACATAGCAACAATGCATCAGAGAGTATCACAAAGAACTGTTCCATACGCTGTGGAGACTTCAATTTCCACCATAAGCAATGCTTATCTATTGAAGGGATGGCTTATCAAAGGCTACCTGCCCCATCCTAACTTTCCAGATATTGAAGAGATTATTTTCAAAGTGCTCTGGGAAAAACTGTCCCATATGGTAGATAGGGTGGTTTGTATTCCATTTGACACATGCATTCCAAAAGATTGCCATATTGCAGAACTCAATGCTATCTTTTACACTAGGAAACCTGAGGTAGAACAGGATGGTTTATTTACAAGGGTGCCACTTACTAATGTATCATTTACAATGGTGAATGGGGATGTATAAAATTCTCCATTCGAGATTGATCCCACTTAAATGCTGGACTTCATCCATAACAATGCTAACTGCTTTTTCTGGAAGACTAATTGCCAGAAAACAATAAAAGTCCTTGCCCTGCCCTTGAATGTCTGAACTGATATATTAGGAAGAAAAATGAAGTGTTCCCATCTTCCTAGAATATTTTGCTTCTGAATGATTGAGGCTTGCACACAGCTAATTACATTATACAAAGATTACATTTCATAACATTGCTTTAGCATTCACACCTTCTTCAAGCTGGCCTATATCATTGCAACTTCATGAGTTACATTAGGCAACATGTCGCTAGCTCAACAAAACTGTAGAACTTGTACTTATTCTTCCCTTTGACACGTGGACCAGTCTTTCTCTCTCTAAATCATCCTAGTCCTAACTGTATAGAAAATGGAAGTTTGCTGTAGTTGGAAGACTTTGCCGAAACCCAACTGTGTGATTCATAAAACACTCTGATTTGATTCAGACCAATTTGGAAGTAATCAGATTCCACTCAGTGGTAACTCCTAAAAGGAATTCAGAAAACTAAAGCTTTGTTCTCCAAGGTAGAAATTCACTGAACTGGAAATCCACAAATAGCTATTGATGGGGGTTTTTTTTCATATGGACAAAAAAAAGTCAGTACAATATATCATGCTGAGAGCATGAAGCCTGCCATATTATCAACATGTAATTGCAGGAACACATTTATATTGGTACAGTGTTGTGTTTTCATCCTGTTGGAAGATATTTGCAGTGCATCCAAATCATATTACTATGATTATTCCTCATTGCAGCATGGTTCTATACTATGCCTTCTTTTTTCTGGAATATTCTAGAATCAATAGAACCCAATATTTGAAACCTTGGGAAAGGTTTCAACTGGCCAATAATCCTGCTGCCTGTGAGATTGGATCCTAAAGAACTCTACCCCATCCTTGTCCCAGCAGATAACTCTTCTTCTCCTTTTTTAATTAATTATTTGATTTAGCTTTCTTAACATATGTATTTAACATAACAATTATTAACTTCAGAAATACCAGGAAAAGAGACAACCTAAAAGAACTAAAAGTATAAATGAAAAATGAAAAAAAGAAGGAGAAATCTATCTTATATTTTATACTTATGAATAGTCACTGGTTTACTACTACACCAGTAGTGGGTTGCAAAACCCGTTGCTACCGGTTCACTTGTGCATGCACACGCGCTCGCACACGTGATGCTTTGGTGAATGCGCAGAAGCATCCGATGCAGATAGGCAGAGCCTCCTGCTGCCGAGACTACCGATTCGCCGATCTGGGTAGAATCGGTATCAACCCATCACTGTACTACACTAATATAATATAATCAGAACAAAATATTACCGTGAAATATCACAGAATCTCCACCCCAGGCCACCCCAACGATGCCCTTGAAGTGATGTCCAAAGTGCCTGGAGGCTGTGCGGATCTGGATGGGGAGGAACAGGCTCAAGTTCAACCCTTCCAAGACTGAGTGGCTGTGGTTCCCGGCATCCCGATATAGTCAGTTGACTCCATCACTGACTATCGGGGACGAGTCTTTAGCCCCCGTGGAAAGGGCACGCAATCTGGGAGTCCTCCTGGATACGCAGCTATCCTTGGAGGAACATCTGACGGCTGTAGCCAGGGGGACCTTTTGTCAGGTTCGCCTGATTCACCAGTTGCAGCCCTTTCTTGATCGGGATTCCCTGTGCACAATCACTCATGCCCTTGTCACCTCGCGCCTGGACTACTGCAACGCTCTCTACATGGGGCTCCCCTTGAGGAGTACCCGGAGGCTCCAACTGGTCCAGAATGCGGCCACGCGGGCAATCACAGGAGCCGCCTGGCGCTCCCACATAACACCGCTCCTGCGTGAGCTACACTGGCTCCTAGTGGTCTTCCGGGTGCACTTCAAGGTATTGGTTACCTCCTTTAAAGTGCTCCATGGCATAGGACCTAGTTATCTTCGAGACCACCTGCTGCTACCGATGACCTCCCACCGACCTGTGCGCTCCCACAGAGAGGGCCTCATCGGGGTGCCATCAGCCAAACAATGTAGGCTGGTGATCCCCAGGGGGAGGGCCTTCTCTGTGGGGGCACCTACCCTCTGGAATCAGCTGCCCCCAGAGATAAGGAGAATCCAAGACCTTGGGGCCTTCCGCCGTGCCCTTAAAACCTTCTTTTTCCAGCAAGCCGGGCTGGCTTAACATATTTTTTAACATATTTTTAATTTTTAATTGGTTTGTTATCTTAAACTGGGGCCAAATTAATATATATCCTTGTATGTATTGTATGTTTTTATCTGGCTGTACACCGCCCTGAGTCTTTCGAGAGAAGGTGCGGTATATAAATTTGAAATAATAATAATAAAAATCTGTACATAATAATCCATATTGCTGCATATTTTGATTAATAGAAAATATTTCCTTTTCCAAAACAAATATATCAAACATTTTCAGCAAGCATTCTTTAAAATCTGGAATAATATTACATTGCCAATTTCTCAATATGATTTTTTTGTGCACACACACAGAGACCCACCAGTTCAATGCAACTATAAACAGTCAGGTAAACAATCAGATTCCAAATCTTTGGTATATAGTTCAATATCACATTAAAAACTTTAGCATTTAAAGATTTCCTCATAAATCTTCTTACACGTGTGCGTGCGCACGCACGCGTGCGCACACACACACACACACACACACACACACACATACACATACACACACACTCTTTTACTTTCTCATATTGACAGAGGGACCCTACCAAGTTTCTTTAGAGGAGAAAAATACTTCCAGACTTGCAAGATTCTGTTAATGTAACCTTACAATAAAGTTACTTTGTTCATCTGGGCATGTTTCCTGTCTGGACTACGTCACAAGTTTGGCAGAAAGGGATAGCAAATTTAAAGCAAGTATACAGCCATATACAAGTCATTATTATCACTACAGCTTGTTATTGCACTGATTCCTCTATCAACAGTACCAAATAAGTCAGGCCATGGCTACCAAACATCAAAAACATCTACCAGGCTATTATACCTCCTTTACACGGATGATCTGAAGTTGTATAGAAAATACACGATCTGAATTGCTGCTCAGTACTGTCCATACAGTATATACAACAAAATATTGCAATGGAGTTTGGACTGGACAAATGTGCCACTCTCACTAACCACAAGGGAAAAACAGTAAAGGATGCCCTATGGAATAACATTAAGAATCTGAATTTACACAACCAGCGCAAACACTAGGGTATCCTTCAAGCTGATAACATCAAGCACATTGTAATAAAGAAGGTTAGAAGTAATACATTGTGAGAGTGAAGAAATTTTAAAGTCTGCATTCAGTGGAAGAAATACCATTAAGGCAAGTAATGCCTAAGCAGTTCCAATCATTAGATATGCAGCTGTAATAATGGACTTGACTCAAGAAGAACTAAAAGCCATGGATAGGAAGATCAGAAAAATAATAACAACAAATCAGGCCTTTCGTTCACACAGCAATATTGTCGGACTACTAACCCAGCAAATAGGTGGGGATGAAATGTTGCAAGTACACCAAGCTTTTGAAGAAGAAGAAAAGAGCATTAGAACAATATCTAGAACAATATAAATAAAATAAAATAAAATAAAATAAAATTTTATAAAATTTATTTATAAAATAAACAAATAAATAAATATCTAGATTACAGTAAAAATATATATACTGAAGCTAATATATCATGAAGGCTTACTTTGAATCGGAGAGACCACACTAGACTTCATGAAAGACCAAATGAAAAATAGAAAAGAGACCTGGCAAAAGAAAATATCATGTGACCGGTATTTAAATAAATAAATAAATAAATAAATAAATAAATAAATAAATAAATAAATAAACAAATAAATAAATAAATAAATAAATAAATAAATAAATAAATAGGCAAAGCAGATAATAACAAGACCTGAAAAGGCTAAAAGCAGAAAAATTGAAGAAAGAGATGGAAGGGCTAATTCTGGCTGAACAAACCTAAACCTTAGGATCAAATGCATACAAAGCTAGAATTGAGAAGACAGCAACAGACAGCAAATGGTTCCTTTGCAAAGAAATGGAAAAAACAGTGAACTACTTAGTTAGTTGCAGCAAGAAGATTGAACAGACTGCCTAAAAACAATGGCATGATGAAGTAGAAACAATGGTGCCCTGGAAGATCTACGACAAATACCATCCGCCGGCAAGCAAAAACTGATGGTTCCACAAAATAACAATCATAGATAACAATTAAGAAACGGAAGTGCTCTGGGACATTAGAATTCAAGCAGACAAGTATTTGCCACATAGCAACCCCAGATTTTATTGTCAGTAAGAAAGACAAATAGAATCCAGACAGTGGATGAGGCAGTACTGGGAGACAGGAGGATAGAAGAAAAAGAACTGGAGAAAATCACAAAATTCTAAGGTCTGCAAATAGAAGTAGAGCTACTGTTACAAAATAAAGCAAGGATACTACGAATAGTAATAGGTGCCTTGGGTGAAATTCCAAAATATCTGGAGTTCCACTTGAACACCATCGGCACTGACAAAATCACCACCAGTCAATTGCAAAAGGCACTTTTATTTGGAGCAGCTTACATCCTACAACAATACCTTTAACATCTGCCTATCCCAGGTCCTTGGGAAGGACTTGATATTTGGATAAAAACGCCAAATCTAGTCTAAACATCTTGCTGACTGTGAGCTGAATCATAATAATTATAATAGTATATGTGGCCTGACTCCCAGTCACTGCCTGCCTGAGAGAAATCGGTTGGCATTTTGTAATTCAAATGTGGAACCAGACTCACGATAGCGCTTTCCATTCCATCTATTCATTCTAAAGTGCTTTTCTTCATCCCCTCTTTTGACTATTGTATTTCTGAATATCTGGCACAAAACAGCAGAAGAAATGGCAGGAGATAATAAGATGGGAAGAGCCAAAGATGTCTCCCATTGGTTGTCTATATGCAGCACCCAAATTTCAGTCTATGAATCTTCATAATATCTTGTGGAAATAGTTTTTTTTTTTAAAAAAAGGGAGGCATTAAAAACCATCCATGATTGAAAGAGAGGCAAAATTGTCCCAAAGAATAAATATTCTCCAAAGTTCATTTGTTCTTTCTACCTATACCAGCCACTGAGCAAACATTTATGAATTGTAAGTTCTTTCTATTTATTTTGTTCTTCAGTTCTCCTCCACTGCCATTCTTTGCTTCAAATCTGTTTTCTGAGATGATAGCAATAAAAACTTTTCTTTCTTTTCTTTTCTTTTTGCCTAGGATGCTAAGAATCCCGTTATGAATCAATCACTGAAGTCATTTGGTTCATTAACCTTATTTTCTTCATTACGGCTAATGTTTTTGCATCAGGTGATCAAAGAGCACAAAGAAGAAAGTAGAGAAGGAACCGAAGCAGCAATTCATTCTGCACAATGTCATATTAAGTGTAAATGAAAAATCTCACATTATGATACTGATCTCTCCTATTTGTCAAATCAGTCAGAGGTTAGAAAAAATAATCTAAGAAGATGGGGAGTATGAATTAATTTCTACTGGCAATCTGACCTGAATGCATTTGACATTAAATTCGAAAAAAATAATAATTCACAGGCTATAATGAGGAAGCATCAAGCACCTACAGAAAGATATAGAATGGTAGCAATGTTCCATTAGCAAAAGAAAAAAAAAAAAAAACTAGATGGAATGTTATACTAAACTCTAAAGAGACCCACACTATAGAAACTGAAAGTTAGAATGTGAATGAAACTCAATGTAATGTTAGTTTCAAAAGAGGAATGATAGGCAGAGGTTTTAATGAGATGATAAATGTCATTGTCCACCTACCTATGTCAGTGTTAAAGAGCTCATCATACTACCCATGTGTCGTTCAGTGTTTTTCATGTCCAGAACTGAAATGGCAGCACCGCATATGCATGTAACAATCCCGGAAGCAGCAGGAAAGCCATTGAATCCACATAGCACTTTGAAAGGCTGCAAAGCACCGATTTGATAGGGGGCTTTGAAAGTTGGTCTTTTGGGGCTACAAAGTCCCTGCTTCAATTTGTGAATCTGCTTGAATAGATTATAGGATCATTAAAAAAAAAATCTAACTGAAACATTTTTTTCACACTTTGGACAAACCCTACTTTCTGGGGTGGGGAGTAAAATCCCCCCGCTTGTTTGAAATGTTTCAAAAGTTTTCCTTTCTATTTCTACATTTTTACCCCAGTTTCGGGCAGTTTAAAGAGATTCGCACTTCCATTTGTGGATATTTTTTTTTATCTTATCTGGTCACTGAAATATTGCCATTTGGACTGTGTTTTTCTCTCTCCCTATTATCCATTCCTCCAACACCCTGCAGTCTGTCCAGCTGGCCACATGTTCTGAAAAATTCCTCTAGAAATTATCTTATTCTTTAGTTGTTTCATTAAGTATGGGAAACCAGGAAGATTGCTAATCATAGCCTAAGTGATTTCTTTTTCCTGTCTGTCATCTCAGGAGTAAAGTAAAAGAAAAAAAGTCCACATCAAACCTGCAAAAGTGTCATTAAAACGTGTATCTCAAGTTTAAGAGTAGCAGAGTGGCTGTATGACTTCCTCTTGAGTTGATGGATTATTTTGTTTTGTTTTAATATGGAGGTTGCACATTTATATCATTTTCATTCAGTCCAATGCAACTGGCATAGGATGAGTTTCTAGAGTAGTGTATGTCATTCTGCTTTGAACTCCTGTTGAGAATTCTATTTTTATTGTCTACTAGCATTGGTAGTAGACCAATGGGTCTACTATTTCAGAGATGTTTCCTTACTCAAACAGAGCAACAGAAGGATCATGGGTTGACAAAAAGACAGTGGGACAAGTAACACCTTTTAACTTCCTGCCAGCTTCCCCACTGAGTTTCCTTATGAGAGCAAGCTGGGAGTATCCTTCTTTCTTTCTTTCTTTCTTTCTTTCTTTCTTTCTTTCTTTCTTTCTTTCTTTCTTTCTTTCTTTCTTTCTTTCTTTCCTTCCTTCCTTCCTTCCTTCCTTCCTTACTCCCTCCCTCTCTCCCTCCCTCCCTCCCTCCCTTCCTTTCATACAAATTGAAAGCCAGCAGGCAAATAAGTTCCTGCTGCCATGTGAAGGAAGGATCAAGTGTGTCTATAGAGGTGTGGGTTAGGATTGGTAAGTGGGGGTCCACAAAAGGTCCATGTGGATTGAGAAGGATATGTGAGTGGTTCCAGAAATGCCATGCACATTATACAGGGCATGTGAATGGAACCATAGGGCAATAAGGGTGTGGGGTCACTGAACTGCATAAGAGATGTTATGCATGTCATGTAGGATGCATAGGGGGTTGCATGGATCAAGAGGGTTTCATCCAGGTCACAAGGGTATATGAGAAGTATTGTGGCAGTCAGGGATGGTATGCAGGTAGGTGTGGGTTGAGAAAAGTGCCCAGGGTTATTTGGGAGAGTGTAAGAGATGCAGTGTAGATTCAAGATGGGGGAGGGGGGCGCAGAGCAAATTGAGAAAGGTGTGAGAGGGAAAGAGATGCCATATGGGTCAGGGAAGGCATGTGGGAGGGTCATTGGTCAGGGAGTGTCAGGCTCCAAAAAAGAAAGACATGCCGACTTCTAAGTAGTTTTCTTTATCGTTACCCTAAAGACAGAAATCTTGCCAAACTAAAGCAACTAGTATACTCTGAGAACATCTAAGGAGGAGTTATCTTGACCCTCTTTCTCCCAACCACACTATTAAAGTTTGTTGTCTCTTGGTCCTTTGGAATGTAGCCCCTCCTTCCTGGGAATCCAAAATACATTCTACCATCCATTCTAGAAAAAAAAATATTACCTTAAAGCTAGTTCACATTTTTGTTCAGAATATTTTCCACTTGGTAGGAAATAAGCGGTATTGAAGAAGAATGTTATTAAATGTGCAACTATCACTTGATGGTTCTTTGGATATGTGTATCTGATAGACCAAGGATATTGCATTTTCCCATGGTACACGGGCAGTGTCAAAATTACCCAATATGAAATTGTTGTCAATTTTCAGTGTTTCACAGGTATCAGTTTGATTTAAAAACAAAACAAATAATAATATTTGCCCTCCCCACCCATCCAAAACTTTGGAGATGTTTCACAAGATACCATGCCAGTCTATGCTTCTGACATCCAGACATAATTGGATGTTAGATTTTTAAAGGTCGGGAAGCTCATACGATGACAATGATCTTGGATGATGAGGCAGAAGAAACTACTGTTCAATTTATGTGAATATGTGAATATTTGATAATATCACAGTTGACTATGGGCATTATGTTATATTTAACTCTAGCAATATATAAGGACACAGCATCTGTTGCCAAATTCAATTTCAAATTTGTTCCTAGGAAACAAGCAGCATTTCTGGTAAATGATCAGCACACATTCATTGTGTCTCACAGCATCCATAGTCATTTCTCCAATAAATAACACCTATGAAAGCCTAGGCTCTATGAATATACATCAACTTTGGAAAGAGGTAAGCTTTGCCTGATTGTCTATCAAGATAGTTATGGGAAGAACAAATTGAAAAGCATTACTGCTGTAAGCAGATTTAAAACCTCCTACATTTTGACAAGTTGGTAGAAATTAAACATTATGACCAACTGATATGTTACTATAATCCCCCCCCCAGTTTCTCTGCATTACTCCTCAATGGAGGCATTATTGGTGATATGTAGTACTGAAGCAGGCAAACACTTTTGAAGCTATATTACACCACCATTTATATCTTCTAGTCTACATAGGTACAAATTCTAATATTGTTATAAAAACTTTTGCCAACATCAATGGTGTAAGCATGGGTGAGAAGCAGGGGTGGGCTTCAAAATTTTAGCAAGAGGTTCTCTGTCTGGTTGCTGGGTAGCCATGGCCTAGTCGGCCTCCTGCACCATGGTGGAGGGATGTGATTTTGCCCTTCCCAGGCCGGAGGCTTTCCTTGAGCCTCTGAGAGGATGAAAATGGCCTCCCCAAGCTCCGGAGACCCTCTGGAGGCCCTTCCCAAACTTCCAGTAGACCTGTTTTTCACCCTCCCTGAGCCATCATGCTCACCCTGCACTTACCTGCATCCAAAATGGGCCACATGGGGACTCCTGGGAGGGGTGGGGCCAGCCAGGAGTGGGATCTGGGGGTTCTCTGAACTGCACAGAATCTTAGCTAGAGGTTCTCCAGAACCCCCGCAAACCCCCAGCAGCCGACCCCTGATGAGAAGTACATTCAACTGAGATAATATCAATAATGAGGAAACAAAACCACTGCTTTTGTCAGAAGTGGGGAAGGGAAAGATATAAAGGAAAATTTGAAGGGCTGCTTTAATTTAAAGACGATCTTTAAATTTCTGATATATTTCTGATGTGGGGAAAAAGAATAGTTGTTAGCTAGAACCCCATTCTAAGGTATCCATATTTTGATCCATATGCTACTTTGAAAACATTAAATGTACTTATATTTCTAGTCTACTAATTTATTCTGCACATTGAATAATTATTGTTGTAAACAATTGTAGATGAATAACAAAAGTGTGAATCCTCATAATTGTTTTGTAGGGTTGAGAATCAGAGGGGGTGACATACTGTTTGATTACACCAAGTTAATAACATTATCATAACTCTTCATTATTATAAAAAGGAGTCACAGCTGATGTTTGGAAACCTACTGCTTAGTTTGCAATTTAAATGTCTACATAAATATAGATCCCCTAAATCTCTTTTGTTCGAAGGTTCAGGAGTTTCCTTTTGCAATGCCTAAAACAATGTTTACACCCAGCACAGTTCTCCATAGTTATGGAGCTTTCAAAATATCAGCCTTTGAAGGCCTTTGTGCAATTATATCAACATTTATTCATGCATGCATAAATTCATGCTTTCATTCAATTTGAATGCCACCCATATCCAACTGGTTCCAAGTAGCTGACAACAATAAAAATAATATAAATAACAAATACAATAAAATAACCACAAGATGGCAATCCAACATGAAAGCAAACATAAAACATCAGAAACAGGGGAATCTTATTCATTCTGCCCCAAGGACTGGATAAATAGTCAGGTCTTTGACGCTTTTGGGAACATTACTAGGGTGGGAGCCATATGGATCTTATGGGGACCTCACTCCAGAAGGCTCAGATCTGATCCCAGAAGATGAGAGATGACCTGTTTAATGGCAGGAACCCAGGGTCTACCACTGTATTGGCTTTATCAGATGGGCACAAACCATGAGAGAAAGCCAGGCCCTATGCTATGTAGACTTTATATGTAATAACCAGCACTTTGAAGCACAGAGCTTCGGTGGCACAGTGGCTAGAATGCAATACTGCAGACTATTTCTGCTGATTGCCAGCTGCCTGCAATTTGGCAGTTCAAATCCCACCAGGCTCAAAGTTGACTCAGCCTTCCATCCTTCCGAGGTTGATAAAAGGAGGACCCAGAATTGTTGGGGGCAATATGCTGACTCTGTAAACCGCTTAGAGAGGGCTGTAAAACACTGCAAAGTGGTATATAAGTCTAAGTGCTATTGCTATTGCTATTAGAAGTACACTGGCCACCAATGTAGTTCACAAAGTAGAAATGCCACATGAGTTTACTGAGGCAAGGCCATTACTGCTTGGGCCACTGTATTCTGTTTTTTTTTTTTTAAGGACAGCATCATGTGGAACATGTTGCAACAATTGAATGCTAAGGTGACAAGGGCATGAGTGATTGAAGAGCTGATTGATCCAAGAAAGGGTGCAACTGGTGTAATAGATAAAGCTATGCAAAGGCCCTCTTGGCCATAACTGCCTACTGTTATTTAAGTAGGAGCTGTGGTTCCAAGTTGTGCATCATTCCTGACTAGGGAAGAGCAAATTTATCCAGAAGTAAAGATGAAAAAATTATTGGATCTGGATAGTCCCAACAGCACAATCACTATGGGTGGGATTGGGCTGGAATCTATTTTTCGTCATTCAGACCTGCCCAGCCCCAAGACAACAGCACAGATTTCAACACCCTCAAATATGCCCCACGGATACATTTGGGATCTGTTTAGACTATAGACATGACCTTGATCAAACAAGGTTGAGAGTCAGGCCAATTTAGGATTCATCTCAAGTGAACTATCTTATATATTGCCCTCATTTAAACTTGAAGTTTTGGGAGATTTGGAATTTGGGAAAAAGAAAGTGGTATTGGGAGTCTACCAAAAAAAAAAAAAATCAATATATTTCAGTTGAAAAGCTTACCCCTTTCTTCCTCCAATTCTGTGTTTAGGGAAGAATCTCAAAAGAACTGTTTCTTTTAGCTACTACTATGTTTTGCTTATATTTTCTACCTGTCAGCATTCCAGAAGAACCCAACTCCAATTAAAAACTTTGAGACAGGCATTTTCTCAAAGTTCCCATTTATTAGAGTAGGTATACTGGTACATCTGGGAAAACCCGAATCTGAGAGTTCCAGGTTTTCCTTCAGTAAATGAAAAAACCAAATCCAGCTCCTGCACCCATCAGTCCATCACATGGTTCAATCACCATCTGTCTCAACTTCAGACACCACTTCAACCACTCCTCCTCCAGATGTAGGAATACCATGACCTTGACCGAAAAGAAGAATGCTACATTCCCTGTGCTAAATCCCCCCTCCTAATTTCCCAAGCACAAGAAGGTGGCAGAATGGAAGCTTCTGGTGTTAATATGGCTTCCAAAGCTGACAGTAGCTGCAGTACTAATATTCTCTCCCCTCCCTTATTATTACATTATTATAAATTCATTGTTATTTCATTACAATAGTAGTAAATTCTTGATTCTTTATTATTTGGACATCTTAGAGTATTGGAAATGATGTAGAAAAGAAAAAAGTAAGATGTGTCAATATTAATTGCAGTTTAGGATTGTGAACATTATATTTCTTTAGCTTTTTGTTCAAGTTAAAATATAACATTGGAAAAGAAAGATGAAAGAAGAACATAGTGTGAGTTTCATCAAGGTATTTGTTCTGTAATAAAGGTTTTGATCTTAAGCTAAAATAATATTGAAATCTCCATTGTATTGTTACTTGGCATGTGTGTATGCATATGTATGGACGTTGGTGTGCATATAGTTTAACATAATTAAAACATTAAAGCAAAAAAAAAAAGGCAAAGTATAAAAAGTTAAAATAATTTTTGACTTTCTCCTTCTTTTATTTATATGCTATTTTTTTTTTAAATTTGATTTATATGCCGCCCTTCTCCAGAGACTCAGGGCGGCTTACAATGCGTTAAGCAATAGCCTTCATCCTTTTGTATATTTATACAAAGTCAGCTTATTGCCCCCACAAACTGGGTTCTCAATTTACCTACCTTAGAAAGGATGGAAGGCTGAGTCAACCTTGAGCCTGGGGAGATTCGAACATACAGTAATTGCAGACAGCTGGTGTTAATCACAATGCTATCAGTCTGCTGAGCCACCAGGCCCTTGACAATGTTTGTAAACATTTAAGCCCCTTTAGAAGCCAAACTGTAGATGATTATATTTGCTGGCTGTGGGATGTGTCCATATTTAAAGTTCTCATAAATGACATGAGAGCCAACACTATGGCAGGGGATTGACGACACCTAGACGTAGGCAAAAAAGCAAAGAATTGAGCAAATTCTTTGCAAAAAGAAAAGAAACTTCAAATACAGTATAAGGCTTTCTGTATTCCACCACTAGGGTCCACAGTAAGGTACTCATGGGTGGCAAGTTGATCATACACATCAGGTTGAATATGTTGTAGGTGTCAGACAACAAAGGGCTCACTGTTAATACACAAGGAACTTCTAAATAACTGTAGCTTCTGAATAGTCTACATTTATGCCTTATTATTTGAAGGCTTCTTCCACAAAAGCACTGTAAAGGATAACCCTGAGCACAACCATTTTTGTTGCAATGATTGTTGAATATCTGTTTTGCAAGAACGAGGGACCCCAAAGAATGGAAACACAAAGATTATTATTGAAGTTGAAGGCTATATGATGGGAAATCCTAGGGATCTGATTCAGGGAAACAGGACAGGTCCTAGTCAATGTATCTAAGCAAAATGGGCCTTTCAGGAGTACAGCCATTGTGAAGAAGTCCATTGTGAAAAAGGTGGAATGTTAAGGCCCCCAGTTGATAGAGAATGAAAAATTGGGGTTTCTCTAGATTGTATTTAAAAAAAAAAAAAAAAACATTGTCCCTGGGCTGTACTGTGAGCTGATGAAGAAATTCTTTGGTTTAGATAGGATAGGGCAGAGTTTTTCGCAGGGTAGGGAGTGTCAATTTGGATAAGGGGTTTAGGCAACTAGATCAACCAATTTTTGACTCTGATCATACCTAAAAGACCGTGAGGAGAAGTGTATCCATTTTGTTTGCTTTATTTTCTCCACTTGTGCACTTTATCTGAAGTTTTGAAAGTACTCAGTTGATTTTGTTAAACCCCTTCACACACACACACACACACACACACACACACACACACACACACACATACACACACACACACACACCACAACACAAATAATTATAATTTATGTTGGTTTTTAGCAATAATAAAGGGGAAAGAATAAAGCTTTGGATTTGATACCAGGTCAGTATGAATCATTGAAGATTTGAACTGGATCAAATCTCACAGATGACACATGCACTAGTTGAAGAATGTGTGAATAATTTGATATTTGCTAATTTCAATGGGAACTGACCTATCTACTACCTTTTGCTGAGTATTGTAATTGAGTTTTCAGCTGAAAAATGAAGATAATGTGCTGCATATGAAAATGTACTTTTAAGTAGTGCATAAGTGCAAATTTTTATGCCAGTTTCAAGTGGGAGGGCATGTAACAAATTTATGAAGGAACTGATGTGTTAAGATCAGAAATAGTTTACTGTACTGTAATTGGAGGGGAAAACAAAGATAAAAAACACAAACAAAAATCCCTTATGAGCAGAGAATCTTTTGTACACACCACAGTAATTGTTCAGTAAAATGTTTCACAGAATTTTGTGACAAATCCAACATTTTTGCAATTTGGAACCAACTAATTATGAACTCTTAAATATTATTATGCCATAATAATGCCATTTGAAAATGGAAAAAGTAGCATCACAATGGAACGATTACGATCCCAAGTTAGGGTAAAAGAGAAGAACCAATAAAGGAGAATATTTGTAGCTCAGGGTTGAAATGAGGGGTTCTCGGTGCTCTCTTAGCTTTCTTGTTTTCTTGCAGATGTTTCATTACTCAAACCAGGTAACATCATCAGTACTAGAAAACAAGCAAGCTCAGAGAGCACCAAGGATCTCTCATAAAAGAGAAGAAAATAGCAATGAATGGAGCAACATAATTTCGATCATCTTTTAAGACAAACACCATCTCTGAAAGAGGGATGGATTGCCACCTTATTGAGACATCATGTCAGATCACTAAAGTGATACTGTCATCCAAATGGAGGGAGGGGAGAGCATGGGGACAAACTGTATTTTATAATCTTTACTCTGGCACCTAAGCGCCCTGAAGTATTCTCACCTTTTGTGGAATGTAATAAGGAGGGAGGGCCACATAGATTATTTCAGTTTGCTGGAAGCGGAAGAAGACCCTGGGAACGACTCCTTATCTGTTTCTCAGGATGGCCGTTACAATAACATCTTCCTCTGTGGATTAGCTGAATCCACATCGGACTAGAGGAGGGGTTCTAAAGTCCTATTTCTAACTGTATAGTTTGGGAGGGAATTTAGAGTCTGCTTTGCCTTTGTCCTGCTATCAATAAAAGGTTCCTTTTGAATCACCATGTTTCAAGAGTCTATACTTTCTTGAGAAAGGAGGAGAGTCAGGACTTTACACATCTGAAAAGAAATCCCTAGCTATTATGGAATAAATATGCTATATCCACTAGTGTTTGACTGGTGTCTGATTGGTGGAGGTCATTGTCAAGGGTTTTCATACTGCAGAAGATAGCTTCCCTTTTACAAAGAATTTCAATCTAAATGGTGATTAAATGAATGGAAAGGCTTCTTTTCATTACTAAAGCTGTAAGGATTTAAAAAGGGAACAATTCCCCCCCAATTCCCTCTTGGTCCCCAAATAGCTCTTCAAGAGACATTAGAAATTGAAGGAGGAATGAAAAATAATGGCAATCCTGTTCCCATCCTTTTTCTTTCTTTAACATAATTAGAATTCCTTGAAGTGCTACTCTGGATTCAGCCTACTATAACACTTGCTACATTTAGCAAAACCTGACAGCTGAGCAATTACTGTAAGAGTACATTGTAGATACAACATATGGACCATCTCTTCCACTCATTAATAACTACTTCCTTAGAAAAGAACTTCTAAATTATATGTGCTTGTCAGCACTCATATAACTTAGATTTTTGTCTTAACACTAATACTCTTACAAGTTAATTTAATATTCTGCCTTCACACATACAGCTGCCTTCATGTTCACAACATGTTAGACAGTTAAAAAAAACCCTGTATGGTATAGGGGAAAGGGAGGTGTGATTCATTTTATTTTATTTTTTAATGTGAGAGAACTTTCTCTCATTGAGATCTTTAGGTCAGACAGTCTAGAACCTCTCAAGATCTTACCATGAAAGGTCATCAAACTGTCCATTCATCTTCCTGACCCAGAACTGTCAGAGAAGCAATAGATACTGGTCTTTGTGGGGTGGGAGGATATAAAAGGAGATCCAAAATGGAACGTCCTTATTTGAAATAAGAACTCTTTATCATTTGGTTCCTGATGTATTATTTGGGCAATGCAAAATCTTTTTTTTTATTATTTCAGTGAAAGCTTGATTATGTGAAACATTACCTTGATGATGCAAGAATTAGGCTACACAATGAATTAAGATCTCAGATTCTTATTAATCATGATGTTAAAATAATAAAATAATATCACCAACAATAACATTAATGTCTCTTAAAATTAATGTCTCTTAGAAACCACCATTAAGAAGTGTACTTTAAATGTGTGAGCTATTTAATAAAAGAGGAAACAAATTGTAATAATTGGATATCATCAGACTTTTTTCCCAAATTGCCTGTATATCTAATGATCCATTTGTTATTCAGCTAGCACTAATAGTTTCATTTCAAAAATAGAGCAAAACAATCTCCACACCACCACCTCCAAGCCCTACTAATTTGCAAGCTATGGTTGCTGAAATAATTTGCATTTAAACACTTTATTTCTCTAACATTCTATTTTTACCCAATGTTTTGGCATATATTGATGATCACTGCATGCAAAGAGAAGTCTGAATGTAATAAAGGTGATAAACATTAAACTATGTTATTGGATTCTAATAATCTAATTCAAATTAGGTTTGCAGGGTCTTTTTAGCATTGTATCCAGAATGGGAAATGCTCCAGGTCTATTTATGTATGCTTAATAAGAAATACATTATCTAATTTTAGCCTTCTCATCTTGGCCCCTGAAATGATAAATGAATCTCTATGCAGCCTCCATTCTTCCTCATTTTGGGATGCCTTTCATAGACTCAAATAGCTAATTTATAGTTTATGCAAACATACTTAAATGATATTCTGCATTTTTCCACCTATGCATCACATATGCATCCATACATACCTAGCATGCTATTTCTTTTCAGCTTAAGAATCATTGTGGAAAGCACAAGAAATCATGAAGGAACATGTATGAAATACAGTTGGAGAACATAGGTAAAATGTGTTTACAAAACCATTCGAGATATTCTTTGGACTCGATATTTGGGCCAATTGAACTATTCACACTTTTGCAATTCTTATCTAGCATAACATGCTGTAATTCATACTGTATCTTTTGTGGGTGTTTTTATATAAGTGTGATCTCATGATATAGACTATGGTGGGGGAAAGATTGTGGTAATTTTTCAATTGCTATCTTGTTATTATGACTTAATTCATTCCTCATGCAGATATAACAAAAGAAATGGTTCATTATGTCCTTGAACATCTAATGTATGAGTAGCTTTCAGTTTTGTATTACAAGAGAACACATATTTTAAAGTACTCATGCCTTTGGGATCTGAACATTCAGTGTGTTTTGCCCCTCCTCTGTGATATTCTCTGCTTTTCAGTGAGAACACTTTAAAACTAGAGAATGACTAAAACAGTATAAAACAGAAATACATAAACTGATTACTCACTGTTACTAAATGAAGATAAAAATTAGAATGTTCTTTCCCGTGTCTTGGTTAGATGTTGTATTGTCAAAAGATGTGATCTTACTTCACATAACAAATATCATGTGGAAACTGCACTTTAGTAATAATATGTAAAAATGGTAAGGGAATTGAACTCAAGAGGGTAGAAATAAAGTGTAGGCTGAATTCATTTGGGAACATTTTTTTAAAAGAAGTTTGCATCCTCCCTAATGTAAGTATAACCAGCAAATTAATTGGGGAAATTTAATATTCAATTATTTTCCATTCGTACTTTTAAGATATCTCAATGACAGATAAAAACAAAATGGTTCATAGGAAAGTCATCTAAAATAAATTATTTAGAATGTGAAGACTAGAAAAAAAGGAAAGAGATTACTAACATAATGTTTTGCTATGGTTTTATATCCGTATTTTAAAAAATGATATAGTATATAATTAAAATAAACATTACAAATAAAGTAGTCAATTTAGTACCTAATCTCCACTGAGTTTGTTTCATTTTTGTTTTGGAATTACTATACTGATTTTAACTGTATTTTTTTAAAATTTTATTTTAGTTGTCAATAATATATTAGACAATATATATAAGTATAAGCATGAATTGAATACATAAAATAGATACAAATAGAGGAAATATTAGAACAGGGATGGTAGGCACTCTGGTGCTCTTATGCACACCCCTTATAGACCTCTTAGGAATGGGGTGAGGTCAACAGTAGACAGTCTTAGGTTAAAATTTTGTGGGTTTTGGGATGAAACCACAGAGTCAGGTAGTGCATTCCAGGCATTGACCACTCTGTTGCTGAAGTCATATTTTCTGCTATCGAGTTTGGAGCGATTCACTTAAATTTGTATTTATTGTGTGCTCATGTATTGTTATGGTTGAAGCTGAAGTAGTCATTGACATGTAGGACATTGTAGCAGATGATTTTATGAGCTTTGCTTAGGTCATACCGAATGCGGCGTAGTTCTAAGTTTTCTAAGCCCAGAATTTCAAGTCTGGTGGCATAAGGTATTTTGTTGCGAGCAGAGGAGTGGAGGACTCTTTTTGTGAAATATTTCTGGACACGTTCAATTGCATTAATGTCCAATATGCAGTGCAGGTTCCAGACAGATGAGCTGTATTTGAGAATTGGTCTAGCAAATGTTTTGTATGCTCTGGATGTGTGATATTACCGGAGAAGAAACTACGCAAGATTAAGTTTACAAATCTTAATGCCTTTTGGGTGATGTGGTTACAGTGGGCTTTGGCACTTAGATCATTAGATATGAGTACTCCAAGGTCCTTGACAGAGTGAGGGTCATCTACAAGTTCATGTCCACTCAGCTTGTATTTTGTGTTCTGGTTCTTTTTGCTAATGTGTAAGACAGAGCATTTGTTGGTTGAGATTTGGAATTGCCAATTGTTTAACCATTCTGACACAAAGTTTGAAGGGTAGCAGCATTGTCAGTGGTGTTAAATATCATTGGCAAAGAGAATGCAGTTGCTTATAATCTGATTGCAAAGGTCATTTATGTACAGTATGAAGAGTGTTGGTCCTAGAACGCTGCCTTCAGCATCACAATGCACTCAGAAAAGGGACTGTAATGTTGTTCTATTTTTATGTTGTTACTCTTGCCATTTTCCTCCTTTTATTCCTTCCCTGTGGATGTTGCTAATTAAAAAACAAACAAACATGATACTATTCATATGAGCCCACACATATTCCATATTTTCTTAATCTTGGCTTCATTTTCACCTGAATCCTCAACTAACTGAGTCTATTAGATGAACAGTACCATATGCTTAAATTATGGATCTATGTTGACCAGAAAGGAAAAAACAGAAATGGCATTAAAGAAAAAGAAAAATACTATCCTCCCCTAAACCCTTCACAAATCTATATATTGGTTATAGCTCAGTGATGGGTTTCCAAAAATTTTACTACTAGTTCTGTGGGTGTGGCTTGGTGGCGTGGCATGGTTTGGTGGGCGTGGCTTGGTGGGTATAGCAGGGGAAGGATACTGTAAAATCTTCATTCCCTCACCAATCCAGGGGAAGGATACTGTAAAATCTCCATTCCCTCCCCAATCCAGGGGAAGGATACTGCAAAATCCCCATTTCCTCCTGATCAGCTGGGACTTGGGAGGCAGAGAATAGGTGGGGGCGGGGCCAGTCAGCATTTTTACTACCGGTTCTTCAAACTACTCAAAATTTCCACTACCGGTTCTCCAGAACTGGTCAGAACCTGCTGAAACCCACCTCTATTATAGCTTCTAAACAGGATTTGAGTGTTGAGCTTCAAGGTATACACAAGTGAGGGCAAAGGTATCAGAGGTTGTTGTTTTTTTATTTGGAATTGCAGCAAGTCTAAAAGTCAGCAACCTGGCTGACGAATAGAGCTGCTTAATTGACGGTTTTAATACCTTTGGTTTGATGTTTTATTATAAACTAGAAATAAACATTGCTAATGAGAATTCATTGGAGTTGAACAGTTTATTCAGATAAATAAATAAGGTACACTAAAACAAACAAACAAGATATTTTGGCAGTCCCAGCATCAACAATCTCGGTTTCTCTGGTAGACACTATATTTCAAAATAATTTACAGTTTGAAAAGGCTACAGTTTAGGAGATGGTGGACACATATCTTTTTAACATAGGTGTTTAGAATTTTAGGCTTTTAGGTTGCAGACCTCTGGTTCAAAGATAATTTTTATTGATATTTATTTATTTGACTGATTTATATTGGTACTCTTCTACCTAGAGAACTCTGGGTTGTGAATAAGTGAGTATTTGCAAGTTGACTATTCAAAATAAATACATGTCCCCCTATCTAAAAACAATCAAAGTTGTGATGTTTTGGTTTAAACTCACAAAATCCATTGCTATTGACCCTGCAATATATAATAATAGTAATTGAAATCCAAAAGATTTTCTTCTCCTTCTCCTTCTCCTTCTCCTTCTCCTTCTCCTTCTCCTTCTCCTTCTCCTTCTCCTTCTCCTTCTCCTTCTCCTCCTCCTCCTCCTCCTCCTCCTCCTCCTCCTCCTCCTCCTCCTCCTCCTCTGAGCTATTACCGGCCACATGCCTGAGTACTGTGCAACTGTATACTAGTGTTGGAAGAAATATCCTTCTGGGTTCAGCTCCAAGTGGGGAAAAAGACACTGGAAACATGGACACTGCTTGGAAAGATGGTTTAATGGTGAACAGGATCACATAGCTTGAGTTCCTGAACAGAGAAAGAGCCGAGATACAGCAAGTCCCCGGGTTTTATGCTCTCTCTGGCTTTGAACTTCCTGGGCCCCCGAAAGAGTATCCTGATTGGTTGTCAGACTCCCAGGGGGTGGGGATCTTAGCTAGCCTTGCTGGCTGATGTAATCTTCCCAGGTGCCATGTAATGAGTTTCCGTCCCAGATGGGCCTTATTGTTTTGCAAATGATGGTCCATTGACAAAGATTGAGTTTCTGCCTCTGGCCCCTTGACAAAGTGTGGGGGCAGGAAGATGGGAGCTGCTTTGTCCTTAAAACATGCTTCTCCATTTCTCATCCAGGGAAACATAATATTCTGCCTTTTTAATATTTCCTAAAATATTTCATTCTTCTAGGAAAGGGGTGGGTGCTAACTTCTTACATTAGCTTGTAGATATAAATGTTAAATATGAAGTATCAGATTAAACCATTTTTAGTTCAATGGTAGTTTTATTACATTACAAATTTTGTGCAGTTTATAGGTATATTTTGAAAGGGAATGTAATACTTGATTGTCTAGGCTTGAACTATGCCTTTAAGGCTCCAAACATTTTTCCTTCAGTATTATTTTTAATAACTGAGACCTACTTCCTGTGTTTTTGAAGTCTCCATATTATCTTGACTCACTGCAAAGAAAATGGGTTTATCATGGTAGTGTTCCAGATTTTAATTAGTTAGTAAAATGAAAAGAATGAAAAGTGAAATAGGTTGGTCTTACAAGGACAGTAACATACAAATGTTTTACTATTAAATAATAACATTTAATAATGCATTAGACATGAATGAAGAAAGTAAAGTCAGCCAGCATATTACCTGCAAAACCTAGAGAGGTCAAAGCTGAATTAGCAAGAAGAATATTTAATCAAGTTTCCCCAGACATCTGGTCCTGTTGCCTGTGATTCCCCCCCCCCCACCTTTTTTCTGGGCAATTATCCACCGGTTAGCACAGATTTGTATTTTTAATTGGCCTGGCCCACACCTGGCACATTTAGATTCCCTGTCTCAGAAGCACAGAGATTGAAAATTAGTATCTAGAGGGAGGAGGAACTTAATTTTAAAGCACTCTGGGATGGACCTGTTTAAAAATCATTAATATGGAAAGGCAAGAATAATATGCATGATGAGGAAGAGAACTAAAACAAAGAGATTAATACAGCAAATCTGTTTGCCAAAACAGAAATATACCTCTCTGATGATTGCCAATGTCAATGAAGATTTGCCTCACTGGCTTTGGCATGGGGTGGGTTCTGCCTATGTATCTCTGTGTGTGATTGATTAGAGATAGAGAGAAGGAAAGAGGAGGTGTGAGAGAAGCTATTTTCCCCAATGAAGCTGTAGTGAGGTTTGTGAGAGAAAAATAGTGAACAGGTGTATAAACCACCTAGAGAGTAGCACCTCTCAGCTGGTTGACAAGCCAACAGGATGGAATTGTCAGCTCCTCAGCAGGTGTGTAGACAAACTGCAGGTCATCATCACTTGCTTTTGACCTTGTCTACTTCTCAGACTTGAGTTTAACATTGAGATTCAGAACTCTGCAAAATGCTAAATATAATGGAAGTGAATGTATAAACTGGACTTAAAGAAAAAAATCCTCTTCAGTAACTCAAAGATTATTACATTTTATATTGTAATCTTATCTTCAATAATGCAATCCTTTTTAAAAAATCATGCCTTTGGTGTTTTTGGTGCCACAACCATGTCCCATCTTCAAAAAAGATCCAGACTTAGTGTCCCTTTGACTCTTTAGAAGAAAAATTGAAAGAGAAACGAGAACTGGAAGAACAGGAGACTGAGACAGATTGGTATATGTATATGCAGATAAGAACAAGATATGAAAAAGATGCTAAACTATATGGTTTCTATTTGGAAAAGACTGAGTTGGACAGGATACTCACAGGAACAGAGGAAAATTTAATATTTTTTTTAAATAATTTCTTGCTGTGCATTGAATTGGAGGAGGAGCAAGTAAAAGAAACAATGATAGCTTGGGGAAGAAATTTTGGATATTCAATTGATCTTGAAAAACGGCAACAACTATGGGAAAGGAACTATAAATTAATGATGTCCACCGCATATAAGGAAAATCAATATAAAATATTTTATAGATGGCATATGCCACCGGAGAAGTTAGCAAAAATGTTTAAAGAGAAACCAGTGTTGGAAATGTCACCAATTACCAGGATCCTATTACCATATGTGGTGGATATGCCCTGAAGCTAAAAATTATTGGAATAAAATTAAAACTTGGTTGGAAGAAATGATACAGCAACGTATTGAACTTAAACCAGAGTATTGGTTATCCTCTCTGAAAAAATTAACAAGGAAAATATTTATCTGATTATACAGCTGCAAGAATTGTTTATGCTCAAAATTGGAAAGCAGAGAAAATACCTTCAGAAGAAGTAATATTTTTTTTTTTAGATTGTGCAGAAATGAATAGATTAACTTTGATGATTAAGGATAGGGAAGAGGTCAGAATATTTTAAGATATGAAATTATTTTTATCATTGGTTGGAAAAGAGATATAAATGATTAACTTTATAATTATGTAGAAAAACTCGATGACTAGAATATTGTTTTAGCAATGAATTGTTATAATAGTTTGCATAAAGATCAAGATAGAAGAAACTCATGGAAAAAGAAGAACTTTGGAAGATAACACCGAGATGTCACAGGGAAGGGGCAACTGATGTATTAAATGTTTGTTTGTCTTAAAAAAGAAAAAAAAGAAAAAAAAATTACACCAACAAAACTAGAGAAAATATTGGATTTTAAGATATACGTCACATTGTAAGAAATATATTTCTCGGAACTACAGTAACCTCAGAACTTTGTAACTCTTTTAGCTTATATCCACCAGTCTCTTCATCATGTTTTGCAATAATGGATTGGTCTTTTTGGATCTTTTTTTACTTCTAAATCCATTCCCGCTTCCATATTGGTTCTCCAGCAGGAGTTTGATATGAATTACTACATGTGGTTTGGAAAAATAAACTCTTAAAAGTTTTTTGGTTCAACCAGCCTAAGATTAAGACAGCAAGAATGCCTTCAGAGGATTGGAATCCCTCAAAAGATGTCTTACATACATATTGTAAAAAATGTGACATATATGAGAAATCAGAGTGTTTTTTCTTAAAATAATACATGTGAAAAACTGCCAAAGCTAAAAGCAAAGAATATCACAACAGTCAACGTGTATATCAAGTGGCAGAAGCAGCAGGAGTTATTATCTGAAGTATGTTTATGCATATTTTGTGCAGGATCCAATTTGGGTCGATCACTAGGACCAGAGGCAGGGCCGGATTTAGATGAAAAGAGGCCCTAGGCTATTCCACTTATGAGGCCCTTTCACCTATAGTGAAAGTGTAATTTTAATTTTGCTAACAATTTGAATGTAGGCCCCTCTTGATCTTGAGGCCCTAGGCTGAAGCCTAGTTAGCCTATAGGAAAATCCGGCCCTGACCAGAGGTTTAGTCTTTTGAGCTTTTAGATTCGTGCTGGAGCCCATCCTCAGGGAACTTCTCTCTACCAGAATATGTGCTTTGGGGATTTTTTGCATAGTATTTATGTGGTGCCTGGTTGTGTGTGACTTTTTATTTGTTGATTGGGCTGTTGATGGCCACTTATTAAGTTGTTTACCAATTCTTTTTTTCATATAACTCTTCAAAAGAATACTTCCAAATATTTCAAAGAAGGCAGATATCTGGAAAAAATTTGGAGCTTTTGAAAATGTATTTGGAAGGAGGGAGTAATAAATACTTATATAAAATAAGCTATATTCAAATGGGAATTCACAAAGACTGAATTACTGATATTCTTTGTTTTACTAGAAGTATGTTTCATTTTATGGCACAGCTCGATTTGAAAGTTTGGTCTCTGGAGAACATACCTCAACATAGATATTTTTCTTTGGCTGAGAATTTTATTGTGAAATGAGGTAATGGCACAACACATGAAAAATACCTTGACTTTTTTGTTCTATTTTCATCTTATCAACTTTGAATTTCTGCCAAAGCTGGATTTATTTTTCTACCAGTATACTTTTAGTGCCTCAGAATTGCCCTCATTGTGTCAAATGTATATTTTTTCACTGCATTAACTTCATATTCTCCTGTGACTATAAAGAAAGTTCAACTTTTTTAAATCTTTTCATTTTTCTTTTCTTTTCTGGTTTTTCACCTACCTTAGCTTCTGGGGGATGGAAATATAACTTTTAAACAGAAAGGATAAAAAAAACCATATTTAAATATATGCTTAATGAAGCATATAGTGTATATTCAGAGAGTTAATAGAGATAATTCTTCTGAAAGTTAATTGTAATTATTTTATTCTATGCAGAACACCAGCTAACTTGCAATATCCTCTACACTGGCCAACTAGCTGTCGCCCTCTTCCTCCTCCTCCTCCTCCTCCTCCTCCTCCAAAGGATGGGTGCTGCTACAGAAAATATGTGGCTATAGCTTGGCAATTATTTGATTGATTGACTGATTGATTGATTTAAAATATATATGCCTCCCATCTCACCAAGAGAGTTACCATTGTTTAATCAAAAGGACCTGAAATACAACTACCCTATCAGATCTAATTGGCTAGGCAGATACTATCCATATTCCTATAGCTGAAATTCAATTTAAATCAATTCTTAGTAATTTATTTATGTATTCTGTGCATAATCAACCAGGTGATGTTGTCCCAAAGGTACTTTTCCAAAAGGCAACTAGATTTTTTTGGTTTTTTTTTCTTTCTTTGAAGACGTTTCACTTCTAATCCAAGAAGTTTATTGGATGAAAAGCAAAATGTTTTCAAAGAATAAATCAATAAAGTCCAGTTGCCGTTTGGAAAAGCACCCTTGGGACTATGTATGCATTGAATGAATGGAGAAGACTATTGTACTTTCTATCACCTAACATGATAGCATATCAACCTACTTCACATAGATTGGAGGGAGGAGAAGGCATGATAAGAAACAAACTGGTGGGGCATGGTCCAATTCAAGACAAGTCTGGAACTTTAGATCAGGTGTCCCCAACCCTCAGTCCATGGACCAGAACCAGTCCGCGGCATGCCAGCAACTGGGCCATGCAAACAAGTGAAGCCCCATTCACAGATGCAGGCAGCATGCAAAACCAAACCCACTCTGGTCTGCAGAAAAACCTTTGTCCATGGAACGAGTCCCTGGTGTCCAAAAGGTTGGGGGCCACTCAGGGTTCCAAATCCCCATCACTACCGGTTCATTCATGCATGCATGGGGCACTTCTGTGCATGCGCAGAAGCATCCGGGTGGGTGGGTGGAGCCTCCCGCTACCGCCGCTACCAGTTCGCCCAATCCAGTGTGAACCAATAGCAACTCACCACTGGGGCCACTGCTTTAGATGATAGGAATATGTCCAAAAGATGTTGCAAGCCCAACACATCGTTATCTAACTACCAGAGAAGCAAGCTGCTTAAGCCACCATTCTTTATTCACTTTGCTCTGAAGGTCCAACCACATTTAAGCCTACTCTTTCACATCTCTTGACTCATAGACCAAGGAAAAGAGTGATATATGCCCTGCACAAAAACTGTACACAAGTGCCCAGCTGCAGGTATAGCAATGTAAAGAAGCATATTTCCTAATAACAAAATAGCATACATTGCATATATTTTTGCTAAGGGTGATCCTTTGCTTCCACCTAAGTTTACCTATTTTATCCACTGAACCACTGTTTACCAGACACCACTGCTTCAGCCTTATTGTAAAGAATGGTGTATATATCAAGGAGAAGAACTAGAAAATATGATCTTAACAAAATTATAGGAAGTATACAGAAAAACAATCAGATATCAGAAAGACAGATTTATTAATTTCTGCAAATTAGGGGCTGCCAGTTTTCATTGTCAGAATCTGAGCAATCAAGATGCAATTTCTATATTTCTGTCTTGCAGCTAGATTGTTTGAGATGGCTTTTATTCTTAATTAATCATAGTGAAAGCACAATTTTCCATAAGCTAGCAGCAACATAAATACCAGCTTGAATTTACAGTAGGAGAACTGTGTACACAATTTAACTAATTCTGTTGTAATGTATTCATTTTTCTTTTCAATTACTTTTTTCTGTATACTTACTTGATGCTAAAATCATGACCCGAATCCAGAAGATCGTATTTTGTCTTGTCTGATAAAAAGGAAAAGGGTCATATAAGCATGGGAGTGGGAGAAATCAATGCCCCCTCCCCATGAATGAATTTTTTTGTTCAACATCTTTCTTGAGAGTTGGCCTATGAAATCATCTAAGGGAAAATGATTTCTGGTCAGGAGGTTTTTCAACCATTAAAAAAATGATAAGATGTGTGGCAAATAAATAAATAAATAAATAAATAGATAAATAAATAAATACATACATACATACATACATACATACATACATACATACATACATACATACATAAGATTTCTGAAAAATACACACAGAGAAATGTGAAATAAGAAAGAAGGAATGAAAAACATAGGGTTAGATAATTATGATTCATCATCGCAATTAAAAGTAAATTCCATTTAGATATCTAGAACTTTAGATTATTTTACAAGCTAAGACAACACTCCATGAATGTTGGTTAGTATAGTCACATAATCAGTTCAGGAAGTGCTGCACAGAAAAGTTCCATGTAGAGTGATTGTATAATGTATTTTTGCTGTGAAAAGCAAGAGAAATCTAAAAGTAAAAACTATGTTTTATCCTTTCAGAAATAAACAATCTTTTATAATAAACAGAAAGATCAATATATTAAACCACATCTTAGACAAATGGCCTATTTGGGATCTATGCATTATTACAAGCTATTTTAGGTATGGCCAGAACCCAACTATTACTATATCTGAATTATTCTATCTAAATTTAACCATATAATTGAACTAAAAATATAGATCTGGTTACAGTAAATTGTAGGAGTGATACTGAAACAATGGCATAAGGCAGGGACGAGGACTGTAAATATGCATACATACATATATTCATGTATGTGAATCTATATATTTGCATAAAAATTCAGGACCTTTTTCCTCCAGTAGCTACTTATTTAGTTTAAAAGAGAAATTGTAGAGAACCATATAAAACATATTTTAAAAGATGAAAATTACCAGCCATTGTCTGTAATTTTGAATAGCTACTTAACAGGTTCAAAATTGTATATATGTGTTGATGAGTAGATAGAGTAAATATATCTACAATATGATATATACAAGCAATAGCATGAAAAAAATGTTTTGAGATTAACATTAGATATAGATTTGATAAATTTAAGACTTTTTTTATTAAAATGAGTCAATTATCACGTCTTCTTAGTCTTGAGTACTCAAGAGGGATTTTTGGTGATGTTTAAAGAGGAACAATTCAATCTTGCACAAATATTAGACTTAATTGCTCCACATAATACCAAATGAATGCTTGTATTGACAATCCAAATGAAAATTAATCAGTAGGGTTTTTTTGCGGGGGAGGTTGTTCTTGTGTCACCTTTCTGAGCGAACACTTCAAAAGACAGAATGCATTGAACAATGTTTTCAGATTTATATTGCCATCAGACATATTAAGCTGTCAATATAATAAAGCTAAATGAAGCCCATTATCTTTTGACATGATGTGCAGCACCATCTGGAGTGCGTGCAAATAAAAGAATTGCAAACAACATTGAAAAGCCCACTCGAATATTCTAGAATCCCATCTGAAATGAATAATGGTTTTGTTTTACTGCAGCCAATTTCTTCCTTCAATAGCATTCTTACTGTATATCTGCTGGCTTTGTAGCAGAGGTGGGTTTCAGCAGGTTCTGACTAGTTCTGGAGAACCAGTAGCAGAAATTTTGAGTAGTTCAGAGAACCGGTAAATAACACCTCTGACTAGCCCTGCCCCCATCTATTTTCTCTGCCTCCCAAGTCCCAGCTGATTGGGAGGAAATGGGGATTTTATAGTATCCTTCTCCTGCCATGCCCACCAAGCCACACCCAGAGAACAGGTAGTAGTTTTTTGAAACCCACCACTGCTTTGTAGGCAACAATTACAACAGTCAAATGGTTTGTAGAACTATGCCCAATTACAAGTTGTGAAAACTGATTTCAATTTATCAATAGATAACTTACTACATGAGAAATGTGTCTCCTAGTGTACTAACCCAATGCAACCTTAAGGATTGAATCTGAGTATATAGCCAGATGGATTTGTTAAAATAAAATCTTCCCGATTGTGAGCGGGCAAGAAGGTACTGGCCTAAACTGTGCAGTCCACTTTGCTGATCCCTTTTCTGTTTCAGTAACAGTCTGATGAATGCTGTTGTCCATACAGTTTTAATGGATCTCCGTAGCCCTTGTTTCTCCTTCTCCTGAGAGTCATCTGCTGAAAGGGAAACAACAAATAATCACTGTCGTTAACATGTACTGGGGCACTGATAGGGTGGATGCTCAGAAGTGATTGACTCACTTCTGAGATAGCCCAGACAATAGTTTAAAGGTACAAAAGTACTCCATGTCTATTCATTATTAACTGGACTGTTTCTGAACACAAGTGCTTCCTGAAGAATTGCTAAATCTATGTCCAAGAAGCTCCTGGATGACAGGTCCCAAGCATAAAAGAAAGGTATGATATGAAGTGGAATGGAGCATTCACTCAGAGAACAAACTCTATCCTTGATTAATGCTACAACACAGTGGCAGTGGTAGCTAGTAGCTGAAATCCCATCTCTCACCACTAAAGTAATAAAAAAGTAAAAATTTCATGCCTTTGTCACCAGAAGCAGATGAGAACAGGTAATGCATTCATTAATCTCAGAAGCAACAAAAACTAGCTGGTAGAATCTTGATTTAGATTCTTCGTAACCTCTGATTTTGTCAGTTCCTATAGCAGTGTTTCTCAGCCTTGGCCGTTTAAAGAACTTCAACTCCCAGAATGCCATGCATCTTCAAGTAGCGAAGGTTGAGAAACACCCTATTACAATAAAGACAATGGTTACTCTCCATGATGCAGGAAAGGCCTAGAATTCTCAGCGAGCACTCCAAAGTATCTCAAAATACCCTCTTGTGAGGACTGATATGCAACTATTGTAGCATATCTGCTTCCTGAGACATTCCATAATTTCTCAATAGGCATCCAACTAGAACAGCCTAGCTTTAAAGTAGCATTTAAGTTAATCATCATCATCATCTTAAAAAGTGGTGCTTTGGCTGAACCACAGTGCCCTATCAGTACCAATTATGATAATTATTGATCCTTCTTCTTAAAGCAAGATAGTTAACCTAGTCCTTTAATGGACATGCTATTTTAATAATTTGCCCTGCCCTGACATAATGGCATTCTATTAAGTTATGAGAATTGAAATAGTGGTTCCAAATTGTAGAGCATGTTCTTGAGGTCTCATAAAACAGATAATTTTTTACAAGATACAATAGAATCCTAATTATTATTATGAATTCCTACATCATTATTACACTTGAAAAATATTGTTTACTTCAATCATATATCGTGCTGAAAGTATATAACAAAGAGATATATCCAAGATATATCCCAGTTAGGATATATATCCTAACTGGGAGAAAGCAGGGAGGTTTCAGGCCAAATAAAATGCATACAATGAATTCATAAATACGGTGCAGGTGTTTTGCTACCAGAAGATACAATAAGGACCAACAACTCAGGTGCCTTAAACAATTGTTTAGAGAAATACACAGAGGGAAAGCTACTGGCCATATTTCAGCAATTTCTGCTTCAAGGTCAGCTATGGGGGAGACAGAAGCAAGAAGTTACTGTTGCACTGAAATTCTGCTTACAAACTTTCCCTAAATCAGGCATGTCCAAAGTCTGGCCCGGGGTCCAATTGTGGCCTGTGTTCAAATTTCAAGTGGCCCACACCCTCTTCTCCATGCCGGCTCAGCCTGTCACTCATCCCCGCCGGCCAGCGTTTTTCCCTCCACAGCTGTCCCCTGCTGCCTCCTGTTCCACAGCCACCCTGCTCTGCAGAACATCTCAGCCATATTTTTCACCAGAAGATGGCAGTAGACCTGAGTCAGCACTCTCGCTGCATGACCCTTATGAGCTTTCTAAAATGGCGACTTTAACTAAAAAAAGGAAAGTTGACAGCGAGGGCCACCACTTCTAGGACAAGTGGAAATTGGAGTATTTTTTCACTGACAAGTGGAAATTGGAGTATTTTTTCACTGACTGTGTCTGTCTAATTTGCCAAAAGACTGTGTCTGTTTTCAAGGAATTCAATATCAAGAGGCACTACCAGATGAAACATGCTAACTACAACAAGCTAACTGGGAACGAATGCAGCAAAAAATGGAAGGAACTGGAAGCTGCTTTAATGGCACAGCAATGCTTTTTCACAAGAGTCCGTGAGTCAAATGAAAATGTGAGCTTCTTTGGTTCGACATACTTGTGCGAGAAGACATTCTCAGTTATGAATATTAACAAGAACTGTGTGAGGACGAGACTAAGTGACTTTCACCTGCGTGACATCTTGTGCATCAAAACCACTGTTTTTGAGTCAGACCTGGCCTATATAATGCAGTCGAGATCTCAGTATCACCCTTCACATTAGTGCAGTTAGTGCAGTTATTTGTTTAGTCTTTCATAAAATAGTTCATTTGCATTTAATGTTAATGGTTCAAAGAATGTCAGGCTGAATGGTCAGCCCCACACATTTTCACCGCACCAAATATGTCCCTCCTTGCAAAAAGTTTGGACACCCCTGCCCTAAATACAGCCATTGCAGGAACAGATGCTGGAAGAAATAAGCTTTGTCCTTCTTCCCCCTCCTCCCACCTCTGTCTTTTTACCTTTATGATAGCAGTAGTCCTTACAGCAATGTTGTTTAATAATTTAAGCTTGTTTTCCTTACATTACCTTACAGATAAGGCACTGAAATAAACACAGTGTGTTTATCTGAGACTGAAATCATATAAAGGTCTACTGAACTCAGTAGAGATTGCTCCTGGGGAACATGTAGAGCAGGGGTGGATTCTACTTACTACCGGTTCGCATCACACCTGCTGAAGAGCTTTTGCGCATGTGCAGATCACCTATGATGGCATCCAGGTCAGTGGGCAGAACCTCCCGCCAGTTTTACTACCGGTACTTACAAACTGGTCCAAACCGAGGGCAACCCACCACTGATGTAGAGATTAAAAGCCATCATCTTGTGGATACATTTTAGAGACATCATTTGGACAAAGAATGATCAGCTCTAGAATTAGTCAGTCAACCTGCATGATATTATTGGTTCTGATAGTATATAAGTGAATTATAAAGGCTTGATCTGGGGCAACGTTCAGGTTCTGTGTAATTCTGAATACCCCTCCTTTATTCAATAGTATATTGCGATACTGCCCATATCAGTGGTGGGATTCCAGTTTTTTTTTACTACTGGTTCTGTGGGCATGGCTTGGTAGGCATGGTATGTCATGGCTTGGTGGACATGGCAGGGAAAGGATACTGTAAAATTTCAATTCCCTCCACACTCCAGGGGAAGGTTACTGCAAAATCCCCACCAGCTGGGACTCGGGAGGCAGAGAATAGAACGGGGAGAGGCCAGTCAGAGGTGGTATTTACCGGTTCTCCGAACTACTCAAAATTTCCACTACCAGTTCTGCAGAACTGGTCAGAACCTGCTGAATACCTCCTCTGGCCCATATGACTTTTACTGTATCTTCCTAGGAAGTTTGGTTGGCACCTGTGGTCACTTATGCTGGTCTTTGACTGGATCCAGTAAAACTCTTGCATTCTTATGTTGTTGATTTTTTTTAAAAAAAAATAGCACTGAATTTCAAACACACCAATTAAAATATGCTCTACATCTTCAAAGACATCTCTCACCTTTTAATCAATGGATGTTATTTTATATTAATGTAATGAAGCTGTTTCAAGTTAAAAGTTTTTATATTTTAATGTTTTATGATGCATTTTTTTTTTGTTATAACTTATGAGCCACTGAGCGTCTTTTTATGTTTGCAGCAGGATTTAAACTCAATAATTAACTAAATATGTTAACTAAAACATGTTGTCCTAATTAAAGGAATAAATGTTTCAGGGAGGACTACTTGCTTTTTATGTATGGCAACATTAGTAAGTTCTCCTGGACTCAAAGCTCACCCTTGAGGAGCAGGTGATAGCTGTGACTGGGAACCTTTGCACATCTTTATCCTGTGTGTGCAATACACCTCTTCCTGGATCTGGAAGCCCTGCTCACAATCACTCATATCTTAGTCACCCCTCAATTAGATTATTACACACTCTACATGGGGCTGTCCTTGAAGACAAATGGCCCAAATGCAGTGGCACAGGTAGCTATGGGCACTTCTCACTATGCCATGTGATACCATTAATCTGTGAGCTGCATTGGATACCAATTGGCTTCCAGAAGTAATTCAAGATCTTATTTAAGGCCTTGTATGTCATAGGACTATTTGAGAAACTGCCTTCTCCCTCGACCAGGGGTCAGCAACCCGTAGCTCTGGAGCCGCATGTGGCTCTTTCATTCCTCTGCTGTGGCTCCCTGTCACCAGTGGGCTCCACAATTGATAGGGCTTTCAGTTAGGACAGGTAGAGGAAAAAGGATGCCGTGCTAGGAGGAGGCTCTATGGTGGGGGAACCGGACGTCTGGTCGGCTCCAGAATTGAATGGGGAGCTTCCGGTTGTGGCTCTTTGAGTGTTTAAGGTTGCTGACCCCTGCCCTAAGCCATCTATCTGTCCCACACACTCAATTAGGGAGAGTGCACTTAGGTCCCATCATTGATACAACAGCATCTTGTGGAACCAAAGAAGGCGGTTTTCTCAGTGGCATCCTTTATTTTATGCAATGACCTAGGGTTGGCTCAACTCTGTTGAGCTTTAGAAAGGCTATCAAGATCTGGTTCTTTCCCAAACCTGGAACATGTTTACTTGGTGATATAACTGCTGTTATAACTTTATTGATTCATGATTGTTGGTGTATATAATGTAGCTTTACATTCTGCTTGTTGGCTTCTGTTGCTTTTGTTTATAAGCCCTCCATAATCACCTTGGTTGAGTTGGGTGACCCTATACTGTAAGTATTATAAAGAAACAAATAAATACGCTCTCAGACTTGTCTTAATTGAGGTGTGCATGGACTAAGATATACTATGTAATTGTCATAAACATATTATTTGATTTTAATTGAAATGATCATAGGTTAACATACTATGAGTAATCTTACTCATGCTGGTCATGTTTAATATGAAAAATATGGCATGTGTCATAGGACTAGGCAGGCAAAATGGGGCCGAGGGAATGGGGGTGGAGTTAAGTGCATCATAAGCTTAGAATCATTACATTGTCACAAGTAGTCCAAGTCTAGCCCCCCCTTGAATTCCAGAGATCCTTTGTGCCTGACAGTTGAGCGTTATTTTTTTTTCCAAATTGCAGTGGTTGGCCCATTTTAAAGGGCTTTATTAATTATTTTGAAGGGTGTCATTTATGAAAAGGAGATTCCCCCCCCCCAGATATTGAAATGCTGACAGTCTATGGTTTAGATAAGGTATTGTTTGTATTGAAAGAGATCTATTTATCCATCCATCTAACTAGCCATCATGTGCATATCCTGCCTTTCCTCCAACAGACTAAGGATGGCATGCAGGGGATTTCTGATTTTATACCTACAAAACTCTGATGAGAGAAGCTGAAAGATAATAACTTGCCTATAGTTATGATATCTGTTTCACGGTTGAGTGGGGATATTGAAAGAAATCTCCCCTGCTGAAGTCCTGTACACAATGCCTGCTGGCACACTGGATTTCCGTGAGCATCAATCAAAGCACCAGCAGCATGTGGGGAGTTTATCTAGCAACTGAGATTGCTCTGTAGGAGCAGGTATGTTCACTCACAGCATTGGTTATGAAAGTATCCAATCCTACATGTCATGTCAATCAGAGGCTGTGAACTGATGAATTGACAACAGAACAAAAAGACCGGGCTATCATTTCAAATAACAGGGATTTTGAATACCAGGTTAAAGATTGCTGAGGACTTCAACATCAGGAATAAAGTCTATCCTTGAAAACTATTTTACCAGAGCAGACTAAATTATTTTAAATCTATCTTCTGATAATTTAGGAAAATGAAGCAGTGGAATTTGAGTTTTTCCCAAAGGACCTTGAAGGTTCTAAATATTCATTCAGAATAAGACACTGTGAACAGACGACAACAAGATGAGGACTTCTGAAGTGAGATTTTATGAACCTCTAGGATTTTTTTAAAAAAATGTGTTTTTTTTTTACCCACAGAAAAGAATGAGAATGTTATCTCTGCTATCTCTGCAAGATCCCTTTCCAGAAAAATTGGAGCAAGCGGGAACACCACAAGCTGTGGCGATAGCAGTGACAATGAGTATCTTCATAAATCAAATAAAGAAAGGTTATAATCAGGAAAAAACTGGAAATGCATGCTGAATTTTGTCTGTGTGTGTGTGTGTGTGTGTGTGTGTATGTGTGTGTGTGTGTGAGAGAGAGAGAGAGACAGAGAAAGAGAGAGAGAGAGAGAGAGAGACAGAGAGAGACAGAGACAGACAGACAGACAGACAGATAGACAGACAGACATTGTCAGAGAGCTTGATTTTGTTTCTCCTCTGGGTAATTTGAATTTACCTTCCTTCCAATAAAATTGTGATGCTACAAATTGAATATCCTGTTTTGCCTTTACAGTGACATTGAGAGATAAATTAATCCAAGAAATAGTGAGATATTGGACTAGAAGCATGTGTTGGTAAGGTATCAATCAAATCCACACTTCAAGCCTGCTTGCTCTGCTGCTGCAAAAGGGATATGACTAGACAAAAAGAGGGAAGGAAAAGGATGGGGAATTAGCATTCTGGAGAAACAGAATGGAATGCCCAGTCATAGGAGCCACTGCCCTATTGAATCTCTACCCTTTTGAGAAAAATGTTTTCCCCAAAGTGGTTGGTTAAATGATATTGAATGGTTTCATCCTGGAAGAGTTTTGCCACAAGAGATTTCTGAATTAATTTCTAATTGTACACTCTGCATTAGTTTAATATGCGTCTTTTCTTCTTTCTAGGTTCAAGATTTCATTAATACGTATAGAGAAGTTCAGGACTCAGATTACATAAACTAATTCAATCTCTGTGAATATATTTGTGTGCGCTGAGGACACTTTCAAATTCTACATATTGCACCATAAGAGGAGAAGATTAACTAAAATTTCTGGTATCATTGGTACCAGAAAACTCTTTCGTGGAACAAATGAAATATCAGAAGATCATATGAAAGAGAGAGATGCTTTAAATGGAAAACATAAAGACAAATTGCTAAACAATGACATGCAAAATAAATACAATGGAAAAGCATAACAGCAGGTAATTATGTAAGTTAGGTAATCATTATTAGGCTGGGAGGAATGAATTTTATCGCATTCTGTAGTGTTGCAGTCAATATAGATAACAGACTTGTGCTGATATTAGCTGCCCAAACACATTCAACTAATTTAGCAAGTGCAGCCTGGTAATGAGAATCATCAGGAATGATGTCTTTGTTGTTGTAACTGCAGTAGAACAGAGATATGCCGAAGACTGAAAATGGCTGAAATGAATTAGGAATGTGCATAGAGCCTGCAGATTCCATTCACTGAGAAAGAGAAGGGATTATACTTAATCAGGTTCTAATTTTACAACTTGTACTCTGATTACCCAGTACAGTGTGTCAAGAGAGTTTAATCCTTGAATATAGTTAGAATACCAATGGTTAAAGTGTGAAGAGCCATAAAAAGACAAAAACCTAGAGACTCGGTGGTCTAGACATTGGTGTTGTCAAACTTGCACCGTCACATTGCCGTCACATGATGTATCGCGATGTTTTTTCCCTTCGTGAAGCTGGGGTGGGCGTGGCCTGTATGTGATGCATCCGGTCCATGGGCCGCCAGTTTGACACTCCTGGTAGCATCTAAAACACCAGATTAGAAAACAGGAGATTGTGGGTTCTAGCCGTGCCTTATCCATGAAAGCCAGCTGGGTGGTCTTGGATATGTCACTCTCTCTTAGCTCACCTCACCTCATAGGGTTGTTGTTGTGGAAAAAATAGGAGAAGGAAGGAATGTTAAGAGCCTTGGTGGCGCAGCAGACTAAAGCACTGTTAAGTAACCCCAGCTGCCTGCAATTACTGCAAGTTCAAATCTCACCAGGCTCAAGGTTGACTCATCCTTTCATCCTTTCGAGGTAGGTAAAATGGGGACCTGGTTTGTGGGGGCAATAAACTGACTTTGTATAAAAAAGAACACCGCTGAGGGGTGGGGTGGCGAAAGCCCTACTAAGCAGGTATATACAAAAGTATGAAGGCTATTGCTTAGCGCATTGTAAGCCGCCCTGAGTCTCCGGAAAAGGGCAGCATATAAATCGAACAAACAAACAAACAAACAAATAAATAAATAAATAAATAAATAAATAAATAAATGTTGAATATGTTCATCACTTAGAGTTATTTGAAATAATAATAAAAGTGAGATACAAATAAATAAGAGAGTCAGGATTACAGTTCATTTCTTTCAAAGTTTGAATGTAACAGGCTACTACAGTGGGATGTATTTAGACAAGAATAATATGATAACAAATCAAACTATTTTTTAAACAAAGGGGAAGATGGAAATAAATCCCCCCTTCCCAAAAGAGAGGTTAGTAGTTTTTTTGCATAGGACAGGCAAATAAAAAGTTCCAATATTAAATAAAAAAATAGAGTTTATGCTTGAGATACTGTAGTTGCTGGAGTTTTTCATTATAGTACAAACATTTTTTTACCAGAAAAAAAAGCTTAACTACGGTTCTTGGATTCTTTTGAGCTTGTCTAATTACTTCCAATCCTGCCTGAATTGTGAAGAGCTACAATTATTGCAAAATAAATAATCATATTTTATCTCTACTGTATTTGGATCTACATTCTTGAAAAGCAATACATATAGTATGTTGAATTATTAAGAAAAATAGTAAATGGTTAGCAAATTATTAAAATAAATATATAAGAATTAATAATTATTAAATTATTAAAATAATATTATCATCTTTTATTTCAGGAAGGCTATGAAGACTTTACAAGATGGTAGGTAGCTCTTCATCTCAGTGGAAATAACTACTTGATTTGCAGTTAATACTGTTTCAACAACTCCAAAATGATGATGGGAATTGTTTTGCCGCAGCTGCCCAGGTCACATGGCCAGAAGTGCTAGCAGAAGACCCTAGAAAGTGGGGCTTAACTTGGCTGGTTGTACCAAGGCCTTGGTTAAATACTGGGTTTGAGCAACCTGAGAAAGATGCTTATTTCAAAGCTAAGATGACATCTATCCTTCTTGCACCCAAGATACACTGTTCTGCTCTAACAATAAGCAAAGTAAACAATTGAAAGGTTACTGTTAGAAGGACAGCTTTATTAGAAATAGCCAACAGTGATAATGCTAGTATTTGATATCTCAGCCACTTATAGATTCTGTCATACTTCCACTAGCTGTGTTCACCCAGAAAATGTAAACTGGTAACTAGATTAATCTATGCTCTAGAACAGGGGTGTCAAACTCGATTTGATTTAGGACTACATCAGGGTTGTGTTTGACCTTGGGGGGTGGGGGGAGCTTGGCCAGGGTGAGCGTGGCCAGCTCAACATCACTCATGTCAGGGCACCTGTAGTGGCCCGAGAACTCTGCCAGCAAATACAAGCTCCTGAGCTCCATTTTCAACTGCGATGGCCTCCTGCAACCCTCTGCCTGTGGCGCTCGTGAGCTCCATTTTCAGTAGCAGAGGCACCGCAGACCAGTCCTTCACTGTTCCCAGGGTGGTCCTGGGGCCGGATCTAAGCACCCCATGGGCCAGATCTAGTCCTCGGGCCTTGAGTTTGACACCCCTGCTCTAGAAAGTACATTTAGTCTTTCACGAATCAAACAAACTGGATTCTTTTATGTTAAATTACTGAATAAATAACTGAGATTAAAGCCAGCCAAAATTAACACATATTGTCAGTTTAACTATTAGAATTTTAGAGCCCCATTTAAACACACCTACTAGAAGAAGAAAAAAAAATCTCTTGTCAGAATTATCAGCAAATTTTCCTATTTCAAAAATATTTCAGTCTAGAATTTTCTTCAACTCCCTGAAAAGAAATCACATTGTCACCTTTGACAGTTGAGTAAAAAGCGAAGCAATTACATAACTTATAGTAGTGCTTTTAAATATCAAGATTCATGTACTAATTAACCTTCCTAATCCCATAATTAGGAAAAGAATCCTGGGCGTTCAGCAAGCCCATTTGCTTTTTGTTTGCTTTAGAGGGACATATTGACAAAGTTTAATGGCCTTTGGTTTTTATAGTTCCGTTTCTTTGAGAATTGAGACTTTTAGCAGAATCTTTAAGCGCACATCTTCCACACAACTAAAACTATATTTAAAGGGATTCAGAATATCCTAATCTGGGAAAAACTGAAGGCTGGTAATGGAAAACTAATCACAAGGAAGGAAGATGTTGAACCAATAAAAATTATCAGTACACCTCCCTTACTTCAATTACTTTAATCACTGTATCCATTCAGGTAGGATCACCATCCAAATTTCAATAGATACTATAAGTCTTCTAGAACACTCCTGCCATTTGTCTTCTTTGACTTGCCCTTTGTGGTCTCTGTCAGTTGTTTCAAACAATACATAGAGGGTTTTCTTCTGCAATATGCCAGGTCTGGAAGAGATGAAGCTCTGAAGCTTTAGGCCTTCAGATCTTCCCCTACCAATCATTTGCCACCAATCATTTGCAGTAAAGAGTCTATGTTCAATCTTTTGGGGTGCTGGTGTTTGTTTGATTTTCCTCATATCTTGATTTTGTTGCCAGCATCAATTAAAAATGTCTAGATTGGAAGTTGTTACTCACTCTACACCCACCAAAAATAACTGCATTGAACAATGAACTCACTCTCCTTAGGGAAAAATTATTTTGATCTATTTCAGGAAATATAGAAGAACAAGACTATATAAATACCTGTAAAGGACAGAGAGAATAATCTTTGGAAATGGGAAGAAGACCCACAGCCTAGACCAGTGATGGCTAACCTTTTTGCCATCGTGTGCCAGGAGCGGGAGGAGCGGGAGGGGGTGTCATGCACACGCATGCCCACACTCATAATTCTATGCACCCTGCCCCCATGCATGCGCACGTGACCCCCCCCCCTCCCACGCTCCCACCGTTCCTGGCACGTGTGGGGAGAGCAAAAAAGGAGCCTTCCAGTCCTATCAGAAGTTGGCAAATGGGCTGTTTCTGGCCTCCAAGGGCCTCCGGGGGGAGGTCATTTTTGCCCTCCCCAGACTCCTAGAAAGGCTCTGGAGCATGGGGAAAGAGAAAAATGGGCCTTCCCCACCACCAACCCCAAGGCCCTCCAGAGGCAGGAAACAGCCTGTTTCCCTACTTCTAGTGGGCCCAGAAGGCCCGAAAATCAGCTGAGCTTGTGTGCTCACCGATATGGCTACATGTGCCACCTGTGGTATGCGTGCAATAGGTTCACATTACGGGCCTAGACAATGGTCTCGTAAGAGAAATATGAATTGAAAGGAAGGATGGATAGAAAAAATATGTTATTTCCCATGGTTTTGGTTTCCTGCCTTGACTACCTTGAAGGGTAGCATTAAAGCAGGCTACCTAAAGCATAACAGTCATAATATAAGAAGTTCCAGCTTCTTATGGAAATCAACCAGGAATTCAAGCCTCCACATTTTAAAATATATGGAAAAATGATATGGAAGTGTTTGAGTAACATCACACTCTCTTCATTGTGTGAATCCTTTCCCCTTAAAAAAATAATAACAAGGGAACAAGGATATACCCTCCTTGGCCCAGATAGGAAAAGGGATTTGTTAAGTCCTATGAGGCAGGAAACCTAGGAAACAAGAACCATTGGGATATACGGAAAATTCTTTATTTCTAGTAGGCTAATGCAAAGGAATTTTGAAAGGCTTCTGAGATAACTCTCCCATTCAATTTATACCCACTGTAATAATTAAGGCAGAGTTACTCTGATTCTTTTTCTTATGTTTCACATCTCTCCTGAATTCAAGAATCTCTTCGGTACCAGCTTTATTTCTCCCTTTACTGTTACTTCTGCCTCCTCTGTGTTTCCAAGGTTTGTTAGGAATTCTATCACAGGAACGGAGAACAGAATTTATTTTTATGCTCCCCTTTTGAAACAGCACATATTAGGCCGAATCAACATTTCTGTTCTCCTTGTTATTTTAGTGGAATTGCCAATTCCCTCAAACCCGTTCCCACTTCTAGCACCCCAAATTAGTTTCTGTGTCATACTGGGCCTCAGTTTCTTTTGAAGTCAAGGTGCATCTGTATGATGTGAGTAGAAGTGTAGGTACAATGCCATGGGTGTTCACATTTGTGACAATCTTAGTAGTCTAGTAGCCCAGAAACAGGTAACAGTGCTACTAGATCAACAGTCCCCAACCTTTCTGACTCCACAGACTGAGAACAGTGGTGATGAGGGAATGGTTTCACGCCTGCAACCTAGCTCCCACACACATGCAAAAGAAGCTTTGCACACCTGTTCATCACTTGCATAACCCAGTTCCCAACAGGCCATGGATTGGTAGTAGTCCATGGACTGGAGGTTGGGGACCCCTGTACTAGACTACGCTCAATCCAGTCTTCTCTATTTGTCTTTTTACAGACTCTGGAATAAACTCAATGTGTTCTGCTGCATGTGATAGAACATAACATGGTGTCTTCTTCAAACATTGAAGTTATATCAATAGTTCATTAAGTCTTACATCAAAATTGGAAACAAAATGAAGCTATCCATGCATCCTGAAGAAACAAACTACTAAATGGGCATAGCATATGGCTGGGATCGCACTGAGTTATGTCTTCTTGACATTCTTTCCAGCACTTGCTACCTGAGATAATTACCCCGTGCTGCCTTAGGGTAATCCTGACACTGTAAAATACCCTGAGTCCCTCTCATTCTTATTGTGATTTATTTATTTTTTGGCCTTTATTACTTGGCATATATTGAAACAAGTCTTCTAATTGTTGTTAGTTGCAAAGTCATGTCCGACCCGTCACAATCTCATGGACAACGTTCCTCCAGGCCTTCCTGTCTTCTACCATCCCTATTTAAGTTCATGCTGACTGCTTCAGTGACTCCATCCAGCCACCTCATTCTCTGTTGTCCCGTTCTTCTTTTGTCCTGAATCGTTCCCAGCATTAGACTCTTCTCCAGTGAGTCCTTCCTTCTCATTAGGTGGTCAAAGTATTTCAGTTTCATCTTCAGAATCTGGCCTTCTAAAGAGCAGTCAGGGTTGATCTCCTCTAGGACTGATTGGTTTGATCACCTTGCAGTCCAAGGGACTCTCAAGAATCTTCTCCAGCACCATAGTTCAAAGGCCTCAATTTTTTGGAGCTCAGCCTTTCTTATGGTCCATCTTTCACAGCCATACATTGTAACTGGGAAAACCATTGCCTTGACTATATGCACTTTTGTTGGCAGGGTGATGTCTCTGCTTTTTAGTATGCTGTCTAGATTTTCCATAGCTTTCCTCCTCAGGAGCAAACGTCTTTTAATTTCTTGGGTGTAGTCCCTATCTGCAATGATCTTGGAGCCCAGGAAAATAAAATCTGTCACTACTTCCATTTCTTCCCCATCTATTTGCCAGGAATTGAGAGGGCCAGATGCCATGATCTTAGTTTTTTTAATGTTGCATTTCAAGCCAACTTTTGCACTCTCCTCCTTCACCCACATCAAAAGGCTTTTTAGTTCCTCTTCACTTTCTGCCATTAATGTGGTATCATCTGCATATCTGAGGTTGTTGATATTTCTCCCAGCAACCTTAATTCTAACTTTTGAGTCATCTAGCCCCGCTTTTCTCATTATGAGCTGTGCATATAAGTTAAATAGGCAGAGTGATAGTATACAGCCTTGCCAGACTCCTTTCTCAATTTTGAACCAATCAGTGTTTCCATGTCCAGTTCTCACTGTTGCTTCTTAACCTGCATACAGATTTCTCAAGAGACAAATAAGATGGTCTGGTACTCCCATCTCTTTAATAACTTGCCACAATTTGTTGTGATCCACACAATCAAAGGCTTTAGCATAGTCAATGAAGCAGATGTTTTTCTGGAACTCTTAGCTTTCTCCATGATCCAGAGTATGTTGGCAATTTGATCTCTAGTTCCTCTGCCTCTTCGAAATCCTGCCTGTACTTCTGGTAGTTCTCAGTCCACATACTGCTAGAGCCTAGCTTGTAGGATTTTGAGCATAAATTTGCTAGCATGTTAAATGAGTGCATTGGTGCAGTAGTTTGATCATTCTTTGGCATTGCCCTTCTTTGGAATTGGAATGTAAACTGACCTTTTCCAATCCTGTGGCCACTGTTGAGTTTTCCAAATTTGCTGGCTAATTGAGTGTAGCACTTTTTACTGCATTGTCTTTTAAGATTTTGAATTGATCAGCTGGAATACTGTCACCTCCACTAGCTTTGTTGTTGCTCAGACTTCCTAAGGCCCATTTGTCTTCACATTCCAGGATGTCTGGCTCAATGTCAGTGACCACTCCATCATGGTTATCAGGGACATTAAGCTCATTCTTGTATAGTTCTTCTGTGTAATTTTGCCACCTCTTCTTAATCTCTTCTGCCTCTGTTAGGTCCCTGCCATTTTGGTCCTTTATCATGCCCATTTTTGCATGAAACATTCCCTTCATGTCTCCAATTTTCTTGAAGAGGTCTCTGGTCCTCCTATTCTATTATTTTCTTCTATTTCTTTGCACTGTTCATTTAAGAAGGCATTCTTATCTCTTCTAGCTATTCTCTGGAATTTTGCATTCAATTGGGTGAATCTTTCTCCCTTGCCTTTTGCTTCCCTTCTTTCCTCAGCTATTTGTAAAGCTTCATCAGACAACCATTTTGCTTTCTTGCATTTTATTTATTTATTGGTTTTATTTATTGGTTCGATTTATATGCCGCCCTTCTCCGGAGACTCAGGGTGGCTTACAATGCGTTAAGCAATAGCCTTCATACTTTTGTATATGCCTGCTTAGTAGAGCTTTCGCCCCTCCCCCCAAAGTGGTGTTCTTTTTTATACAAAGTCAGCTTATTGCCCCCACAAACCAGGTCCTCATTTTACCTACCTCGAAAGGATGGAAGGCTGAGTCAACCTTGAGCCTGGTGAGATTTGAACTTGCAATAATTGCAGGCAGCTGGTGCTATTTAACAGCACTTTAGTCTGCTGCACCACCAAGGCTCTTTTTCTTTGGGATGATTTTAGTTGCTACCTCTTGTACAATGTTGCAAACCTCTGTCCATAATTCTTCAGGCATTCTGTCTATCAGATCTAATTCCTTAAATCTATTTGTCAGCTCTACTGTATATTCATCAGGGATATGATTTAGTCTTCTACTATATAGCAATAACAAAACAAAACTGGAATTTAAAAAAAATCACAGTATTGAATTTTGCCTGGTCGGTTTATTGGCTTGGATGATTATTATGTGGAAAGAGTAAGTAGTAATATCCAGGGACATTTGTGGTGAGTGGGATCAAAGCAGTCAAGATAATCACAACTGCACAAGTGAAGCCCCCTCTCCTTTTTGCATCTGCTTGTGATGCATGTAAAAAATCTCTGATAATCTTGAAGTCATTGCTACTATCCTACTTTTGCAACACTCTGTCCCACAAATACTCCACAGGTATCGGAAATATTTATTAGTATTTGAAAGATTCTTATTGATAACTTATGCAATTGATAAATATTTCATTATAATTTAACCAAACAGGCTGAATCCTCATAATACCCTAACATTTAATGATGTCAGATATTCAGCAATCAATATTATATTTGTTTTGGGAGCTCATCCTGGTATAGAGAAGCAATCAGTATTTAATAATGTAACAATTTACTTGCAGAAAGTACAGTGCCTTTTATATTATTCTCCTTCATTCACCTGCACAAAAGAGAAATATCAAATGCTATTTTTTTTTCTAAATAGCACACAGTGAATTTTGAAGTGAATCATTCATATCCAAAGGTACATTTGAAGCATGGTGGATATTGTCATAAATATCTGCACATTCCATGATTTCTTTTCATTTCTGGAATTCAGCAAGAGCAAGATTAATGGCAAAAAATTGGCAGGTCTTAGGTCATAGAGCAAGTCAGAAGGTAAAAGCAGACAACAAGGAGAAGAACATAATAGACGTGGTCCTTTTTGCTTCATGTGCTTGTTGTTCCACAAAAATCTCCTCCTCCCCCTCCCCCTCCCCCTCCCCCCCCCCCTCCTCCTCCTCCTCCTCCTCCTCCTCCTCCTCCTCCTCCTCCTCCTCCTCCTCCTCCTCCTCCTCCTCCTCCTCCTCCTCCTCCTCCTGCCACCATAGTTCAACTCAATATAGATTGGCTTTTCCTGATGAATTAGCTTTCTTACAGGAAGCATGGATGTAATTTCCTAACATTTTAGTAACGGGCTACATAGATATAAACTCATCATATGAAATGGTGGTCATTTCACCTTTCTTTTTTTTTTTTTTTTATGAATAGATACAGTTTCTGTAATAAAGGTTATTGCTTTTTTTTTTTTTTTTTTTTGCATTCCCAAAGCAAAGGAAGCTTCTTACTCTCCTGTGGTAGTCTTCAATGCAGCTTTTTAAATTCTGAGCTCTAGCATTTCTATTGGCGAATTATCTTCAGAGTAGTTTCTATGCCTGAGATAGAAATCAATCAGAGATGGCAGTGAGAGACTACAGGTCCACAACACTGATGTGGGAGTAATGCAAATATCAACTGGTAGTAGATTAAATCTTCTTCCTTTCTTAGGCATCAACTCACTCCAAAACATTTATAAAGGTGCTTTGACTCATCCTTTTCCTCTTGGCCATTTTTGAGATTACCAGTTAGGGTTTTTTTTTTCAAATAGCAGTTCAGATGTCTAAAAGGAATCATCAGTTTACTGCTGATGGTCTTGTGTTAGTTAGCTGGTGTGCAGCTAATGAAAGAATCTTTAGCCAGTAGCTAAAGGAGTAAATAGGAGTAAGTCAATAAACAGAAGAAGCACTATCAAGCCTTCAGCAATTGCCTAAATGAAAGATAAGATAAAGATAAGATAAGATAATTTTATTTCTATACCGCCCCTCTCCAAAGGACTCAGAGTGGTGCACAGCCAAGTAAAAACACAATACAAACATCATAATTAAATTTTAAAAATATTAAAATTCTTACATTTGCAGCTGAAATTCGTTAAAAACCCAAAAATTTAAAAACTCCAAATTTAAAACTCCATTACAAAGATAGCCCTGCCTGTCGGAAGAGCAGGGTCTTGAGGGCACAGTGAAAAACTCGGAGGTCAGAGATTGTGCGTATTTCCGGGGGCAGTTCGTTCCAAAGGGCAGGGACTCCCACAGAGAAGGCTTTCCCCCTGGTGTCACCAGCTGACATAATTTGGCCGACGGCACCCTGAGGAGTCCCTCTCTGTGGGAGCAAACTGGTCAGTGGGAGGCTATCAGTGGCAGAAGGCGGTCTCATAGGTACCCAGGTCCTGAGCCATGGAGCGCTTTAAAGATGGTAACCAACACCTTGAATTGCACCCGGAAAACCACCGGGAGCCAGTGCAGCTCGCGCAGGAGAGGTGTTACATGAGCGTAATGGGTTGCACCCATAATTACCCACGCGGCCGCATTCTGGACCAGTTGGAGCCTCCTAGTGCTCTTCAGTGGGAGCCCCATGTAGAGAGCATTACAGTAGTCCAGCCGAGAGGTAACAAGGGCGTGAGTGACCGTGCGCAAGGCATCCCGGTCCAGAAAGGGATGCAACTGGCGAATCAGGCGAACCTGATAGAAGGCCCCCCTGGCCACAGCCGTCATATGCTCTTCTAAAGACAGCCGTACGTCCAGGAGGATGCCCAGATTGCGAGCCCTCTCTGTGGGGGCTAAAGATTCACCCCCTATAGACAGCGATGGCATCAGCTGACTATACCGGGACACCGGAAGCCACAGCCACTCAGTCTTGGAAGGGTTGAGTCTGAGCCTATTTTTTCCCATCCAGACCCATATGGCCTCCAGGCAGTGGCTCATCACGTCAAGGGCATCATTGGGGAGGATCAGAAAGTGACCATTCTTACAAAAATAATTCCTGGCCAGGTTTGATGAAAATATCAGATTATTGAAACTAACTCTTTAAACTTGTCCATCTTCCCCTATCTTTTTCTTGTAATTGCAACAACTATAGAATTAATCAAATGTTGTCTTTATGAAATTTCCCATTCTCTTCCCCCCAACCCCCCCTCTTTCTCACACACACAAAGCACCTTTTCCATTCCGTATACTTAAAACAATTTTTTTGACCCTGCTCCCATATAGAGATATTTATTGTTTTTATTCACAATTGCTTGGAAAAGAAATTGGGAAGGATTGTTAGATATGGGGAGTGGATTGCACCTCCCATACCCCTTCCAGTAATACTTTATACTGAACACTAGTTTTCAATAACTGGAAATTTGCCATCAGCAAGAATGCTACTGGTGATAGGGGATAATGCTTTCATGTTTCTCTCTCCACTGTAGCATTCCTTGGAGTGAAAAAGTGAGTTTTGTTTCAGTTTTTCTAAGTGCATATATGACTATGCTTCCTCCCTGTCTTAAAATGCTATTTTTAAAAAATGAAAAATGTGTAAGCTAAATATGGGAGGGCAGTTATTCACACCAAGTTCAATACTTTTATAATAAATTTATTGGCGTGCCTCAAAAACAAATTAATTGTCACATAAATGTGCATGGATCAAAGTCAGTTTTGAGATTTCCCCATAAGACAAGTGCGCATCAAAACCAGTTAGCTTTTAAGATACCACAAGACTCCTTGTTGGAGCTGCTGCAAAATTTTAACGTGGTTAATCCTTTGTGAGAGATCTTTTGCTTATTGTTGTGTCTGCTTGTATACATATAGAAAACCACCCACATATTTATTCCAGGCAATGGAAACAGAAAAGGCTGAAGCAGATTAAAATGCAATTTAATAGCAAAGTGCAGAGAAAATGGATGTTTTCTATTGTTAATTCTGCAGCAATTTCAGCAAGGCCAAATCTTTCATAAAGATCATTCTCTTTGTAAATTAAGTGATATGATAGACATGTGTAGGGGTAGGCTTAAGGTGAAAAATATAAACAACAACACATTCAGATTCTAAAAATGCATAAAACACAATAGTGCTTTCTTTCTATTTTCTCTCTTTTCTCCCACTACCTTTTCCAACAAATTATTTTTTCTAGGTAAAAAAATGAAACTCATCTGCTTATAGCTGTAAAGATTGCAATGGAGAAGAATCAATGAAATAATATTCCATGATTTTCTTGATCTGAGTGACAAAGAGAATACTTTAAGAGTACTCTATATTTAAGTTGTATGGTGAAGATCCAGGGAAAATCTGGACAGGGTCCAATCTGAGTCACTCACCAGGACTCGTAAGTACCGTGTTTCCCCTAGAATAAGACCCTGCCTTATATTTCTTTGAACCCTGAAATAAGCGCTTGGCCTTATTGCCATGTGCTCAAAAGCCCGATTGGGCTTATTATCAGGGGATGTCATATTTTGGGGGAAACAGGGTAGATGCTTCACATCGCAGTGACTGACTCAGACTGAATCCTACAACATTATCCTGGGGCAAATATATTTGCTTTCATTCACCAAATCTGGAGCTGCCAGCCAATATAGTAAATACTGAGGCCAACAAACTAGTTTCTGACTCAGTATAATGGAGCTGTGACTATTTATATTTACAATAATTTGGAACAAATTTCACTAACCTGAATATCTCTGCTGATTTTGGTTCTCAGAATTGCTCAGCTAGCATAGACAATGTGAAAATTCTGAGAGCCCCATCTTTTTTTCTTTCTTTTTTTTTTTTTTTGGTAGGTATATACTTACCAAAGAAGTGAAACGTCCTTCCTTGCCTTTTTTCACTCCTCTGTCCCCAGATGTTGCTGCAGCCAGGTTGGAAAAGGCTAATATAAAAATGGTCGTGCAAAAAACAAAATGGACTATATCATCAAAGAAAACCTGAAGCAGAAATGAGTTCTCTGTTCTTCTTAAGGTGCAAGCAATTTAGGAAGAACACTTGAAATGAAAGTAAAAAAAGGACTCTGATTTGATGGAAATGAGGAATTTACTTTTCTTTCCTTTCTCTTTCTTAATCAGCAATCTTTAACATTGGAGATTTCAGCAGGACAACTGTGTATACACGTACAATGACAATAAAGTTATTGTTATTGTTATTTGGTTACAAACCTATAATAATACTTTTGTACAAAAAAGTGGTTATCTTTTTTCTAGCTTTATTTTCCTTCAAGAAGGCTCAGATGTTTTTTTTGGTCAATATATTCATTTTTTATTGCTTTCTAGGAGGTTGTAAGGGTGTGTTCATGTGTTTTAAGTTATACATAAATTTACACCTCTACTTATCTTTCAGAAACAAGGTCTTTCTTTCTTTGAACCTGCTCTTCATCTTTCTCTCACTGAGTTCAATACTGTATACCAAATTCTCCATAGACTCTTAAGTGCTTAAGATCTTCATGTTGGCCTTTAGATAATTAACTTCTTTCAATCTATGTTAGACTTTAGATTGTTGATTCAAGTAGCTGAACAGTAAAATGATTATTTGATTGCTTGGCGTGCCATTAGTCTCAAATATTCTTTAAGAACACATATTATTTATTAATTATACTCTGTTTTGAAACTCCAGAACTTCTTCTTTAATAACTTTCAGTGTTCCAGTCCTAATAAAACTAGCAATGCAGGAGGTCATAGTTCACATTACAATAGCAAACCTGGAACTGGGAAGTGTGGTGAAAGAACAACCGCTTCCAATAAAATCAAACACTATTCTTTGAAGCAAGGAAAGTAGTACACTGTTATTTTGACATAGCTCTGGCTTTTGAAATACCGTTTCTCTATTCAAGAATAAATCAGAGCTGGCATGAAGGATGATTGTCAGTGTATATCCCAAGTGTCAGTGTCATATGAATTCATGCACTGTCAGCTGAAAGACTTCTTAGCTTAGTTCAAGTTAAAAATAATAGGTTATGCTGAATTCAACTGAACAAATGCTGGCATCTGAGAGATAATGATCTTAATGATGAAAGTAATGAGTAAATAATTAGTATACTATAAAGTACATGTCATACATTAAACCTTAAATGCCAAGGTCTAATGAACAACTGCACAAGAAAATGTAACTCATTGACGACTCTAGTCCTATCATTTTCAGTGAGAAAAAACAGCCCCTACAGCATCAAAGCTTAGGCAGTAATGAAAACCTTTTCATTAAAGTGGCACAAGATTTTTGTTTTCACTGGCAAAAATTAATGAGACTACTGCAAATAACTTTGATTGGATCACAAGAGTTATATTTAAGTCATGACTGTTTCAGCATGCTTTAACCTACATTGGAATTAAGGTTTGTTCCATTTTTAATGCATGGACTGTCATTTTTATTGTATAGGAACCCCAATTAAAATAGAAGAGTAATACCACAAAGCTTTCCAATAAGATTAGCTGCATTTTCCAGGAGGCTTTTATAGATTCACATATGACTTTCTAAAGCCAAGTTAAAATTAATCTCAAAGAAATGCTCCACAATTGTTCTTGAAAGTAAATTCCACTGGAGTGAAAAGTTTTATTTCTTTGTCAGAATTTGTGCCCTACTTAAGTTTATTTCTGCATCCAGAGATTGCCTCAGAGTTCACATCAAAGGCCTTGTGAGTGCAAATATTGTGCAATATGAACCTCTGTTCATCAAGAAGTGTCCTTGGAGAAGACACTCTTAAGGTGAAAAATCCATGACTTGCTACATCAAAGAACTCATACGAGGTCTGTGCTGTTTCCCAGGTACTCAAGGGATTGTTCAATACTTCAGTGGTTCTACTGCAGGACAGAGATAGTAATCCAGAAATATGTTTCCTTAGAGAGCTTTGAAGAATGGTGAACTGAGCAATGAAAATAATAATGAGAAGTTGGCAGCCTATAGCATTTCTTTCCTCCCAAGGTTCTCCTAAATTGTATTTTTTTTTTTTGCCCAGCATGTCTTTAATCCAGGTGTAACATAACATACCTATCATCTCTTCCCATAAATTATGCTAAGCCAAGAGTCCATTCACTTAAAATATTCAGTTCAGAGCTCTGCTACTTAAATCACACTGCTGAATTCTCTAGCCAGTCTCCATTCATTAAGCACGTGTTCGTCCATTACCAAACTTTATAATAGGGCTCTGAAATGATGCAGCTGTTAATTAATACTTAGACGTATTAACTTGTTTTTTTAAAAAAGTACAGGTAAGAGGAGTCAGCAATATATCTAATAAAACACAGCAGGAAATGTGGAAGTGCCCTTGAATTTCTGAAGTAAAACAGCAATGATGTTGAAGGAGATACATGAAAGAACAATTTCATGACCCAGCACAATCCTTTAGGGAAAGGTTAAAGCAGTGAAGGATTTTTTTTTTTTTAATTTGGTTCAGGAAAAAAGTGATGGCTAATATAAAGAAGAAATCAGGTAATTTTGTAGAGGAAAGCCCACAGGGGACAATTGCCCTTGAAACCTAGGATCAACCAGTAAAGTTGAATGCTGGTAGAGAAAAGCAAAGCATATAATTTGAGGGGGAAATGATGGTTCTCATTGTGTATGTGTGTCTTTGAGTCTTGTGACTGCAGTTTTCTTGGCAAAGTTTTTTGGAAGTGATTTGCCATTACTTTTTTCCTAGGACTGAGAGAGGGCGATTGGCCCAAGGTCACCCAGTCAGCTTTTTAACCATGGTGGGTTTAGAATTCATTAATCATGTCTCCTGATTTTTAGCTTGATGTCTTAAACACTACACCAAACTGGCTCTCATCACCTCAGTAATAATGACTAAAATTAGTGTAAGAGTAGGTAAAGAGTTAAAATAGTTCATGAAAAGTGTTTTTTTTAAAAAAAAGCTATACACACATATATAAACCCATAGAGAAAGTGGAGACTAGCATAACAAAAGAACCTAAGTCAAGATCAACATTAGCAATGCAGTGTAAGGCTGGCAGACTGGTAATTTCTTCTTCCCAAACTCTGGAAAGCAAATAAAGTACACATTATAGATAGGGGCTGTGCCAGAGACAGAAAAATCTCCATTAAAATATTGATTCATATCTGCTCCATTCCAATGCAATTTTTTTTTCAGGCAATACCTGTCTCTCATATAGGTGAGAGCAGAAGCAAATTATCTAAAACATATAGATAGCATGACTGCTCATTGTGTGCGTGATCTCAGGGCATCAAAAAACATTCAGAAAGGCTTTGTAATAAACAACTACTTATTTGGGTTTCATATGCTTGATCAGCAAGTTGACATTTTCTGACACGTTCAAACTTTAAAAAGGTAAACCAGAGCGTTAGCTGAATTTAAATGTAGCCCAAAACCTTTAGTGTATTACTTGTCTGATTCCATGATAAATTATTATATAAGAGAGATCAGTGCAGCAATAGGAACTACTGGGTCAAAATGTCCCTTAGGACACTTCATAGAGGTTGTACAATGTTAGTGGGGAGGGCTAGACAATGCTCAAAAGTTCTGCTTCTTCTTTGAATTCTTCTCTCTCAAGATGAATGAATGTTTTCATAGTTAAGCCTTTTTTCTACATTGCCAGAAGAAAGCAACTATTAAAACTATTAAAATCATCAAGCAACAGACAAAAGAATAGGAAGACAATTTGTTAGAGAAGCCAGAGAAAAGTACATCATGTGTTTTTACAGAAGGAAACTTTCTTAATAGAACATAGTGTTTACATCGTGAGGAGATTCACTGTTGATTATCAAAACAGTCCTGTGGTTTTGACTGTTTTTTCAAAACAGTGGGAAGACAGGCCAAAAAAAGATAAATGGTAAAACAGTTGAGTGACTGGGTGGCTGGCTGGTTAAGTGCCATCAAGTCAGTATTGATTTTTAGGACTTCAAAAATTGGTTTTCTCCAGGATGATCTAGTCCTTCAGATCTCCCATTCACCACTGTAACTGATCCACCTTGTTGTTGGTTGCCTCATCTCTTTCCTTCTACAATTCTCAGCATTTACAGACTTCTTGAGAGAACTGGGACTTCACATAATGTGTCAGAGTGTGCTAACTTGAGCCTAGCTACTTAGGCTTTAGGATTAACTTGTTTATGGTCCATTTGTTTGTTTCCTTGACTATCCATGATATTCTCATAACCATCAATACCCTTTCTATCTGACGTTTTGCTTCCATAGAACATAACAGGGAAAACCATTGGGTGCATGATTCTGATCTTTATATGTATACACACATTTATGGCATCTGAATATTCACACATCTGAATATTTATTTCAAGGTTACTCTTTCAAATGCATATTTCTTGACCAGTAGTTCCTTTATTGTTGATATTCAATTCTAAAAGGCAAGAATCACTTTACCACTACAATATCTTCATTGTCACTTCTAAGGTTAGTTGCTGTAATTATTATTCTTAGTTTCTTTTTTAAAAAAATTAGTCCTATTTCCTTTTCATTTCTCCCTGACTTTAAAGCTTCCAGATTTGCTGCATTTTCACCTGTGAGAGTAATTTCATCAACTCATTGCTATAATCAATGAGGCACATATTAACTTCTTATTGGAAATTCTGATTTCATTCTTAGCTTGGAATTTTCCATAATGAATGCTGATTGTTGACAACTGCTGTAGTGTTGTAATAAAAAAAAATCAGCAAGCAGTTTATTAATTGAAGGCCATTGATACAGATAATATTTAAGTCTAATTCATTTTGTTTATTTAGTCAATTTAGGTGCTGCCCAACTCTGGGTAGCTCACAATAAAACAAATAAAGTAAAATAAAATATAAAATACAATATGAATGACAAGAAGATAAACAGAAGGGGATATAAGAATAAACTAAGTAAAGAGTAAGATGATGAATATGGCCAATAGCTCAAAAACATATACAACCGCATACAGTGAAGGGTTCCTATCACCCTAGCCCAGGGCTAGGAGAACAGACAACCCCCCCCCCCATGCCATCATAGTGGGATCCACTCAAATCTCAGAGGAAATCTCATTTTAGAGCAAAGGCTCAATTGTGGTCATAAGTCGAGGACTACCTGTATATTTTATAAATCCTGCATCTTATTGTGTTTCCCAGTTATAAAATTTCTAATAATCACACAACTGTTCATTTGCTTTTTCTGTGAATAATCAAGTTCATGTGAGACTACGAAATGTGATTCCTTAATAACATTCTTTAGTTTCATACTAATAGACTTTGAATGGCATTTCCACCCAATACAATTGCCGTCCCTCCCTTACAAACAGACCTTCCATGGGGTTGCACTTGCACACAAACAGTTCTGCAGCTTGAACAAGGGCTGATATGTCTGGACATCATTGCAGCTACTGCAGAGAGTGCATTTCCCATATTCAGCTGAAGACATCCTGAATTTTCAATCTGTTTGGTGTGATTGGAAATACATCAGTCACATTTTTGTGACTCAGATTAGTACAGTTTCACTGGCTAATGGCTTTTTTAAAACTATCAATTTGGGTACATATTCCTTCTATCATGCACAAGTGTGAGCAAATCCATTTATATATATTAACAGCTACAGAATCATGAATAGGGTTGATTTTGCTTAGATAAATAATTCCACAAATAATTGTGGAAGCTTGTTGTTCTCCTCTAGAAATAATGTGCCTCTGATGCTATGCATATAAACTTAAATTCATTGCTTACTATAGATCATTCTTAACAATAACAATAACAGTTTTGATCTTTATATCCTACTATCTTATGGCTTCATGTGAATGAATATTTTCAGCTTTGTTCTTTTTCTTTTTGTCTAATTGCAATAGTGGACAAAATTTATATTAGTAATTCTGCATCTTTTACATTAAGTTCCTTTGACCTCACTATTGTTTGCTTTTGAAGGCTGATTTTTACTGACAATGTACAGTATCTCTAACTGGAAGTGCTGTCATTTAAAGGACTATATATTCCCGTTACATTTCTATTCACTTTTTAATATACAGGAATGGGACTTTTACCTCTAGGAAGACATGTTAATAAGATAAATTTAAATCATAACATATTTTCCAGCTTGAGTCCATTTTTTTTGTTTTTGTTTCCTTTTCTTTGGCATCGCTGATGTTTTTAGGAAGTGCTAACACTCATAGATTAGTTAAATGAGTATTATCAGTTTTATTAAGCAACTTCATAGGCTGCCTGTATATTACCAATATATTTTGAAACAAGCCTGAAAGGATTGGAAAGCAGTTTCAGTCTGGCTGCTAATGTGAATAGGAGTAATAAATTACTTAACAGAACAGAATGTACAGTTACAGTACATTTTCAAATAAAGTTTATCTAATTAAATTTCTAAATTTTTTTTAAAGGTTTTGGTAAGCTTCAATTGTACTCAAGAAAAAAATAGAGGAAAAAAATGAATGAATGTAAAGAAAAAATATGCAATTATATCATTTAGGTAACATTGAGGGGGAAAAAATTAAAAGTACATAGCTTGCAAACTGGGCAATTATCTGACAGTATAGGTTCAGATATCATCAGTATGTAAATAAAATTCAGCTTGACATCTTTAGCCCTAGCTGTCCAAATGATGCTGGCAAAATTCATTCCCACTTCCTTAAATCTGTGGAAATCAAGAAGGGGGAGCAACAGGCTTTGGTTTAACTCAAGCAAGACTGATGTCTGTGGGTTTTGCAGTGCCCTGAGCTTTGGAACCTTCCATTGTTAAGATTGCATGGAGTTGCACTTTCCCAGACCAGAATCGGTGCACTATTTGGCAGTCCAGATATATAACTAGTTAAGATTATATAACCTTATATAATCAGCAGAGTAAATTAGTTGATAATTTATAGTAGCAAATAGAGGGTGAGGTAAGGATGGTGAGATAATGAGAGAGGCACTACAAAGTAATAGCTTATTGAACTGAACAAGTACATCTTTCCTGTGACAACTTAATGTTGATGTTTTACCATTTCTAAGGGTTATTTTCTAGCAGCCTTGCTTCCCAGGACTACTGGGAATTACCATCTCCTTATTAGTGTCTCCTAGAATCCTAATCAACTTTCTTTGTGTCTAAAAGTTTTATGGCTGATCTAACAGTTCATTGTCCCCAAGAAAGTGTATTTTGGGACGGGGTGGCTTACTCGTTTCATATAACATCATTTTCTCACAACAGCAAGTTCTAGCTCACCTCTACATTGTCACCTTGTGGGAGCCAGAAACAATTCTTTTTAAAAGTGAGTTGCTGGCTGAGGCAGTCATAGCTTGGATTCTAAAGAAGGAATGGATATGAGGATCAATACAGCTAACAATACTTTATTGATTAATTCTCTGTTAAAGTTCTTTTCCAGTCAACTGCAGTGAATATGGAGAGCAATGGGACAGGTCAGCCATGACTTCTCCCCAACCCAGGAATTACTCATATTATGTTTTGAAAAACAAGTCAGGAAGAAGCAGCGTGATTTAGGCATCAGTGAGGAAATTAGTAAGGATTAGCTATGTTGAGGGGTCCTTGATGTTCTCTGAACTTGGTTATTAGCATTGATGATGTTATCTAGCTTGGATAATGGAATGTCTGCAAGAAAACAACCAAGCTCAGAGAACACCAAAGATCCCTCATTTCAACCCTAAATATTCAAATCTGTTTTATTAGCTATATTAAGTGTCTAATTGGGACCTTGCATCTGGTTAAGACAACCATGGAAATGATTGACTAAAGTCTGATTTTACTCTTCTTATATTAATGCTTTTTAACTATGGTATTTTTTAAAAAAAAAATTATAAGCCATTTAGGTGAAATGAATGGTGTATAGAAGAACTACAGAAAAAAAAAAACCTACAGATGACAATCAGAACATATAGCCAGGGAGATAAAATACTCTGGCCAGGTGTAGAAATTTCAGTAATACTTTTTTTTTTTACAGTTTTACTCTATGTATACAATTTTAGGAGAACTTTTTTTAAAAGTTATTTTTTTTCTGAGATTTTACCTTACTAATTATCAAATGCTTTCATACAAAAACAGAAGATGTTTATACCCCATTTTGATAACCAACCTTTAACCTCAGCATTATTATAGATGTTTTTACACAAGAAATACCCTCTTAATTTGCCTTGCATTTTTTGGTTTAGGAAAAATTGGACAGTTTTGCTTTACAACTATATTTCACTATAACTTACTTTGTTGCCATTTTTATCTGCTTAAATGTTAACTCTAAACATTTAACTTTCCCCTTGAGATAGTGATGATGATAGCAATAGCACTTAAACTTATATACTGCTTCACAGTGATTTATAGGCCTCTCTAAGCAGTTTACAGAGTCAGTCTATTGACCCCAACAATCTGGGTCCTCATTTTAACAACCTCAGAGGATGGAAAACTGAGTCAACCTTGAGCTGGTCAGGATCAAAATTCTGGCAGTCAGCAGAGTTAGCCTGCAATACTGCACTCTAACCAGTGGTGGGTTGCTCCTGGTTTGGACCGGTTCACAAGATCCGGTAGTAAAACCGGCGGGAGGCTCCGCCCACCACCCTGGATGTCATTATAGGCGATCTGCACATGCGCAGAAGCTCGGTACACATGTGATCCCATTGTGAACCAGTAATAAGGTAAGTAGAACCCACCCCTGACTCTAACCACTGTGTCACCATGGCTCATGTTATCTATTTGGCCGTATATGACTCTTGGAGATTCTGTGGACCAATTTTCCAAACTTATAGTACTTCTTTGAGTTTTTTCTATACTCTGACTAGTGTTGGCTTTGATAGTGTCCAGCCTCCATATTCTTTGATGGCCCACTTTCCTTTTACCACAAACTCTTCCAAACATAATTACTTTTTCCAGTGAATTCCCTCAGGAAATGGTCAAGGAGATGAGATACATTTTCATGATTTTGCCTTCTAGTGACATGTCTGACAATATGCACTCCAGCACTTGCTTGTTCCCCTTGATATGGTTCTCCACAAATGCTCATCATTTCCTGCCCAATTTAACAATATTGTACATGCTGATTTCTTTCTGGAAATCCTGTTTCTTTAGATAGACAGAAGCAGAATATTTTCTTAGTGTACAAATGGTCTTGTTTTGACACTGATGGCTTTGAGTTGATTCTAACATCAATGGGCCTTGCAGAAAATTAGAAGCTTCCATAATTCTTTTGGAAAGAGTCTACAAATGTGGATTAAATATGCCTAAGTGAAAAGATGTGCCCACTATTATCTTTATGCACAAGTGTAGACCTATCTAGCATCAAATACCATGCACTTGGACCAAGAAGATCAACCATTCTAATACATAGACATATTCAGGTACTGACAAAGGGTCCATCAATGAAACGTATCATTATGTAAAAAACAAACGAACCATAATTTACATACTTGCACCAGCTGTTGGGATGCAAATGTATATATGTACTGAGTTTGCATCAAAACTTTGCTTCATGCATGCCACCATTGTGAAACAATGTGGTTTGGCTTCACTACTGTTGAATTTAAGGGAAAGGATTCTCCCAGTCCATGAATTTGTCCACAAATTTATCCTTCGTCCACAAATTTCACCATTAACTATTATCTGTGGTTTGAAACAATGTGGATTAAATATGCCTAAGTGAAAAGATGTGCCCACTATTATCTTTATGCACAAGTGTAGACCTATCTAGCATCAAATACCATGCACTTGGACCAAGAAGATCAACCATTCTAATACATAGACATATTCAGGTACTGACAAAGGGTCCATCAATGAAACGTATCATTATGTAAAAAACAAACGAACCATAATTTACATACTTGCACCAGCTGTTGGGATGCAAATGTATATATGTACTGAGTTTGCATCAAAACTTTGCTTCATGCATGCCACCATTGTGAAACAATGTGGTTTGGCTTCACTACTGTTGAATTTAAGGGAAAGGATTCTCCCAGTCCATGAATTTGTCCACAAATTTATCCTTCGTCCACAAATTTCACCATTAACTATTATCTGTGGTTTGAAACAATGTGGATTAAATATGCCTAAGTGAAAAGATGTGCCCACTATTATCTTTATGCACAAGTGTAGACCTATCTAGCATCAAATACCATGCACTTGGACCAAGAAGATCAACCATTCTAATACATAGACATATTCAGGTACTGACAAAGGGTCCATCAATGAAACATATCATTATGTAAAAAACAAACGAACCATAATTTACATACTTGCACCAGCTGTTGGGATGCAAATGTATATATGTACTGAGTTTGCATCAAAACTTTGCTTCATGCATGCCACCATTGTGAAACAATGTGGTTTGGCTTCACTACTGTTGAATTTAAGGGAAAGGATTCTCCCAGTCCATGAATTTGTCCACAAATTTATCCTTCGTCCACAAATTTCACCATTAACTATTATCTGTGGTTTGAAACAATGTATTTCTAAACATTTTCCAAGTTGCCATGAGGGACTGTTGATTTCTCTCACCCTATATTGTATTTCTTTCTCCTCATCTCTCTCTTCCTTCTTTTAAAAGCTGTATTAGAAAAAAAAAATGTTTTTTTTTTCCACATGAGAAGTGAGAGATAATGGGGTCAGCAAAAAAGGCCATTCATTGAACTGATGGAAAGAGCTACTTCTTCTCTTCAACAAAGGCATTGCCTCCTGGGATGCGGCCTGCTGAAAGAGGAATGTACAAATGTTTTTGTACAGCCTTTAAAAACTACTATTATGGGTAAAAAAAAAAGCAGTGAATTGATTCCCATGAAGAAAGCCCTGAAGGACCTTTTCAGAGGAAGACAAAGCGTTTTCAATGTAACAATAAAATCAAACTTTTGATTGATTTTATGCAGTGTGCACATTTTAGTGAGAGAGCAGCAGGTGTCAATCTGAAGCTTTAAGGAAATTATTGCGCGCTTTCAAAAAGAGTTTAACCATGGATTTTGTGACTTTTGACATGAGTATTTTGCATGTTTCCTGAAGAGTTGGAGACAGAGAGAAGGGGAGGTTTCAGGGCACGATATGAATTTATATATAATTTCTCTGGATTTTAGGACTCTAGTATAAAAAGCTTGGGAGAGAGAGGAAACAAATTTATCCATGTATATGGATAAATGGTTTAATGATTTGATAAAATTGTCAGGGCTAACTTGCTGAAAAAAGATATTAAGTTCCAAGTTGACATCAGATAGTCACTGAGTAACTTTATCTCAAATGAGCTCAGCTGCTGTTCTATGGGAAAGAAATGTCAAAGAAAAGTCCTTTGAGTGATCCTTGGTGCTCTCTGAAATTGGTTGTTTTCTTGCAGTTTTATTATCCAAACTAGATAATATCATCAATGCTAGGTAGAATCCTTAGTATACCACTCTGAGCTGCTGGAAGAAAGATAGAGTCTCTACCTCAAGTATGCTAAAATATGTTCCAGATGATAGTGGCTCATCCAAACAATAGCATACATTTTTGTTTAAATTAGACATAGCACTGGAACACTTGTGAAGTCACACAATCAAATATAACAAGGCACATCCAGAAAATAGGGTCAATAAAAAGGTAAGAAGCAGTATTCCAAAATGCAATTAGTTTTTTGAAACTTAAGAACAGCAAAGCAATTTGGATTTCAAAGATCATTCTGATACAATAAAGGCAGTTCTCAGAAGTAGAAGATGGACTTCTTTACTGACTACTGTAAAATCTGGAGCTGCTAATCTTTAATTTTAGAAAGTTCTTTACTACAGATTTGTTTTGTGAGCACAGATTTTATACACATACATACTGTATATACATTCATAAAAATGATTCATTATTATATATTCCCTACACAGCATTGAATTATAGAAAAAGGAATGATTAGATGAACAATGTTAATGTAAATTAGTGAATTAGGAGGGGAGGTGCATAAAAAAATTGAATAACTTTTGGATTGATTCAGAATTCCATTCTACTTGATACCATTTGACATGTCTTGTCAAAGGTATTGGCAATGGTAAGTCATTGGCACCAAAAATATCTGAACTGGCCTAAGAAAAGTATCTTTCTTAATAAGTCAAGAATTATCTATTACGGACCTTTAATATTTATTTATTTATTTATTTATTTATTTATTTATTCATTCATTCATTTATTTATTTATTCAATTTGTATGCTGCCCCTCTCCAAAGACTCAGGGCAGCTCACAATGCATTTAAAATCATTATAAAAATCATTATAAAAAAATAATTTTAGAAATTGTAAAATTATTAAAATGTCATGTGTTGTCTTTGAATTCTTGTACACAGAATGCTTTTTAACCTTTCTATTTCAGTTCTATTTCAGAGCACGTCAAATATAAACTCTATCTCTAAGTTGTCTTTAGTAAATAGATTTGATATTTGCAATCAAATGTTATCTTATTCCATAAGGTGTTTTTTTATGAAGCTAAATAGTTTAGATTTAGTAGGAAAAGCAAACCCCAATTCTTTCTTGTCTTGGTATTTGGGTATATATTCCCAATATTATAACTAGAACAAATTGATAAATCATTAAGCAGTTTTAGTTCAAAAAATTCTGCTAATACACCAAACAAAATGCAAAGAGATTATTTTATTTTACTTCTTTCAATTTGTTCATAATTAGCCTGCAGCTGTTGAGATTTACTTATTTTTCTAAAAAAGAAGTGTAAATCTGGGTTTGAAAAAAAATGTGGAAGATAAATAAGATTGTTGTGGTAATTGCAACAGAAGAAAATGATATCTTTTGCTATAAATTTGCAATTGGGTAAAATCCCAAGAAGACAAATGATTGTTTCATATCTTTGCATGTTTATGTCTTCATGGCTGCAAAAGCAGATGATCAACTGATTGAATACATCTTCAGGTGAGATTAGATATTATGCCACCTGAAGAGGCTTAATTTGGTACTCTAAGCAGCTGGTTCTATGCAAAATATCTTGATTGAGAAGCTGATCTGATGGTATCACAAAATATATTCATTCTAGTACAATATTGCTTGATTCTGTTTGAATCAATTGATCTCCCATTGCTTGATGATGCAGGTCAGAATAAAATCATGGAATATATCTATTGTTACAAATGAAACTGTTTCACTTGTTCCTATGAACAGCCTTAAGCACTCCTAAGGTTAAGAGTCTGTAACTCTTGTTTATGAAATCTTTTGATATCTAATCATTGGAACTATTTAAAATGCATTTGTTTGAAATTACACATATTTAGGACAAATAAATGATTTCCTTTCCGTCTCTGTGTTATTCTGTAATATTAAAGAAAATTGCTTTACTTTTTTGAGCCATAAGGTGCTGGAATAGAAGATAATAAGATATGAAAGAGAAGAAGGTTTCTGTGCCTCTAATAGGTTTGTACAAGAGCAAATTTGCTGATATGGGGTGTTGGTCCTACCTGAGACGCACCTTCTTGTTGGGTGGAGACAGCAGCCAGGATGGGGTGTGCTCGTCTGTTAGGCAGATAGACTGAGCCTGTCAAAGTTGCTAAGTCCACCCTTGTTACTGGGCAAACCCAGCTTTTGGTGAAGACAAGAAGACAGGCTCGGCGTGTGGGACACCAAACAAAGGAGAGAAAAAGTAGACAAGAAATAGAGACCAGACTGGCCAAGGGAGGGTCTGGCTGCTGTCTCCACCCAACGAGAAGGTGCGTCTCAGGTAGGACCAATGCCCCTTCTCCATTGTGGGTGGAGACAGCAGCCAGGATGGGACATACCAAAGATTCACATCCCTACAATTAGGTGGGACCAGGCTGGTCCGAAATACCCTTCCCCGAAACAACCAGCTGCAGTACCCTATGACCAAAGGCGGCATCTGCCGAGGCAAATTTGTCCAGTTTATAGTATTGGATAAATGGAGAGGGCGAAGTCCACATAGCTGCCCTGCAGATTTCAAGCAATGAAGCCTGCGTGGCCCAGGCCGCCGATGTAGCAGCGCTGCGGGTAGAATGTGCAGTCAGTCGAGGAGGTCTTGGAAGGGAGCATAGTTCATAGGCCTTGGCTATCGTTTGCCGGAGCCAACATCCGATGGTCGTCGACGACACCTTACGGCCCAAGGAAACCGGCAAGAAGGAAACAAAAAGAGATTTTGTCCTGTGGAAGACCGCTGCTCACTTAATGTAGATTCGCAGAGCCCGTCGGACATCCAGAGAGTGCCACCGCCGTTCAAACCTGTGGGTTGGACGAGGGCAAAAGTTGGGCAGGACAAGGTCCTGCATGCGGTGGAAAGTGGTATTAACCTTAGGTACAAATGTCGGGTCTAGACAGAGCACCACATGGTCTGCGTGGAACACACAGAGGTCCTCCCGGATGGAGAGGGTGGCCATCTCTGAGATGCGGCAAGCCAAGGTAATAGCTACCAAAAAGGCAACTTTGCATGTTAAAAGCCGAAGGCTTGTTGTCCATAAAGGCTCATATGGAATAGCCGTGAGAGAATTAAGAACAACGGAGAGGTCCCAGGTTGGGTACCTATGGAGAACTGGAGGGCAGAGATTAGTAGCACCTCACAGGAAACGATGAATGAAAGGATGCTGGGCCAGAGACGATAACCATCCAAAGGTAAGTATCGATGAGATCGCTGCCACTTGCCTTCGCAATGTGTTGGGAGAAAGCCCTTTGGAAAGGCCCTCCTGTAGGAAAACCAGTATATTAACAATCGTGGCTTGAAGGGGTGGAACCCCATTCCGATCACACCATGCACAAAAGGCCTGCCAGGTGGCCGAGTAAATTCGGTCCGTAGAAGGCCGCCTTGAAGCCTGAATAGTGAGGATCACATCTGCAGGGATGCTGGCCTCTCCTAGCGCATGCCACCCAACCGCCAAGCGGTCAGATGGAGCCACTGCAAGTCCGGATGCCTCAACTGGAGTGCGTTCTCCAGTTGAGGTAACTGCCAAGGCTGGGCTATCGACAGCGACAAGGTCCGCAAGCCAAGGTCTCCATGGCCAATGCGGGGCCACAAGTATGATCTCTGCCTGCTCCAGCAACAACTTGCGAATCACTTGGGAGAATCAGAGAGACTGGAGGAAACCCATATAGGAGCCCTGGGGACCACGGAGAGCGGAGGGCATCGATGGCCTCTGCATGAGGCAACGGGTACCACGAGATGAAGCGCGGCAACTGAGCATTGTCCGATGTGGTAAAGAGGTCGATCACCGGAGTCCCGAAATGTGCCGCAACTTGGCGGAAGATGTGCGGGTGGAGACGCCATTCCACATGATCCAGTCGCTGATGGCTTAGCCAGTCTGCTTGTATATTGGCAACGCCGGAGATGTGTTCTGCACACAATGAGGCGAGGTAAATTTCCGACCGGACCCCCAACACAAACGCCTCCGACATCAGGGAGAGAGACCGCGTGCCCCCTTGGCGATTGACATGGGCCTTCGCTGTGATATTGTCCATGAGGACCAGAATGTGGGAGTTGGATATGAAGCAACGGAAGGCTCCAAGCGCCAGGTAGATTGCCCGCAGTTCCAGCCAGTTGATAGGGTGATGGAAGTCAACAGTGGTCCAGATGCCCTGAGCAACTTGACCCAGACAATGGGCCCCCCAGCCCTGAAGACTGGCGTCTGTTGTCACCACCACTCTCTGTGGGTTAAAGAAAAAACAACCTTGGGAGACCGCCACCACCTTAAGAACCTGATCACATTTCTAGGGACAGGAACATTTGCGGGAGAAGTGTCTCTACCCGCCTTCTGCAACAGCAAAAGGAACCACTGAAGTTCCCTCGAGTGCAGCTGGACCCAGGGAACTATCGAGATGGCGGAAATCATTTTGCCCAGAAGTTGGGACAGGACAAGGGGAGACACAGATCTAGCCCGTTCAACTTTAGAGACCAGGGACCTCAGACTATCCTGTCGCTCACGCGAGAGGCAGACCCTCCTCGCCACCAAATCTATCAGAGCCCCCAGATGAACCAAACAGGTAGAAGGGGCTAAATGACTCTTCCCCAAATTAATGGAGAAGCCATGGGCAGCCAGAGTCTGGAGGGTAAGCTGTAGGTCAGAGACAGCTTGCTGCTGAGAGGAGGACAAAATTAGAATATTGTTCAAATAGCATTGTAGACGAATAGATTTGGCCCTAAGGGATGCTGCTAAAGCAGCCAGTACCTTAGTAAAGGTGCGAGGGGCAGAAGAGAGGCCAAAGGGCAAGGCCCGGTACTGGTAATGGTGCCCCCCATAGTAAAAACATAGAAACCTCCGATGGGAGGGGAGGATGGGAATATGGAGACAGGCCTCAGTGAGGTCTAGAGAAGAGAGGAGGTTGCCCCTCCTAACACCATCAAGGATAGATTTCAAAGACTGCATCTTAAACTTTCGGTATGCGACATACCGGTTGAGTCGTTTAAGGTCCAGAATAGGTCTCCCCCCCCCGAAGACTTTGGTACAAGAAAAACACGGGAATAAAATCCCGTGCCATCCTCAGTAGCCAGAGTCTCCTTCAGATGATGGAGCCATAAGAGAGTAGTACGATTGAAGAAAGACGCCATAGACGCTGCTCGAATGGCCCATGCAGCGCCCTGGTGTGCCCGTTGCAACACATGCTCTGCTCGACGCTCCTCTGGACAGAGCCCTTCATCTGGATCACTGGGAACCACCATGTGTGGTAAGAGAGCTGTCACAGGAGCATCCACGATCAGGACCTGAAGGAGAGCATCGAGATCCAGAGCCACACTGAAACTTCGACGATCTGACGCCGTAGGGATCGGGGCAGAACCCAGTAAGGACCACTGTTTCAGGATAACGTCGAAGAACAAGGGAGGGGTAGGGATGGTGTCCACAGGCCATGAAGGTTCGGCAAAGAGGGGGTTCAGAGCCCCCTTGGCCGTACTTGAGGCAGCCAGTAGCGGAGATGGAGACCTAAACTGGGCAGTAGCAATGGCCTTGTATAGCAGGGATTTGAATAAGGCCTGGGGAAACAAACCCGTAAACGCGGGCTGTTCTGGAGGAAGGTCCTCATCTTCTGACAGCTCTAGATCACGAGATTCAGCAGCAGCTTAAGAAGAAGCCCGGCTCGCAATGGAGGAGACTGGGGAGTCAGGGGCCTCGATAGACAGAGTGTCGTCCTGTTCCATATCCACTCGAGAAGTGGAGGCAACAAAATGAACCGAGGCAGCCCTGCAAGCAGGCTGAAACTGCAAGGTCAATGACTGTTGAACCGCTGTCGCGATGATCTGCTGTATCTGTTCTGGAGACAGAAAGAAGTGTTGCTGCACCCCTGCAGGGCCTGTGTCACTAGGTGGAGTATCAGAGAAGACTCTGTCAGAGGCTCAGAAGCCGGAGCCACAGAAGAATCCCACAGACCGGTCATCTCAATAACCTCTGGACAGTCATGAAGGGAAAGTTGGTCCACCTGTGCTCCAGAGTCAGATACGGTAGCTGTACAAGGAGAAACCATAGAAGTCTCCTTGACTGCCGACTGGAGGCCGCTGGCTTTGGTACTTTTTAAGTACCTTATCCCAGCAAGCTTCCGCACAGGAAGGTAGGGAGTAAGTGGAAGACTTGTGGCGAGGCCAAGAAGGGTCCGAGGACGCTGGCCTAGAGGAGAGGCCAGAGTTGGTATCTTTAGTAGTAGGAGAGGCTCCTTGAAAGTGAGGACTCTTGGAATCCCCCGCCTTGAGGCCATGCTGAGTGACGTAGGAGGCTAATGCCTCCTACTAAGGCAGCATTTAACATCCAGCTGCCTGCAATTACTGCGAGTTCAATTCTCACCAGGCTCAAGGTCGACTCAGCCTTCCATCCTTTCTAAGGTGGGTAAAATGAGGACCCGGTTTGTGGGGGCAATAAGCTGACCTTTGTATAGAATATACAAAAGTATGAAGGCTATTGCTTAACGCATTGTAAGCCGCCCTGAGTCTCCGGAGAAGGGTGGCATATAAAAATAAATAAATAAATAAATAAATAAATAAATAAATAAATAAATAAATAAATAAATAAATAATGTTTAGTCTTGTGTGAAGCCTTAGGCATGATGACAGTCAGTAATTGTTCTAGGAAGCACAGGCCAAAGCCTGGAGGCTTCAATCAGGCCAATGCGGCTCAGCCGCTGAAGGCAAATTCGGGAGCGCAAAGTTCCACTCTTGAATGGCGAGGCGCGCCCAAAGTGACATGGGCAGAGCCGGTAGCACTCCAATAACGGCAAGCACAAAGTGTAAGCAAAAAACAACGGGGGGGGCACCCGCAAAAGCTCCACCAGCAACGGCTTGCAACCTTTTTTTTTTTTGTAAATATTTTTTATTTATTTTTTCAAATTTAAACATAAAAACATAACTTTCAAGAGCAAAAATCTTGATCCGGTCATAGATGGTTACCACGCTTACATTCCTTTCACAAGCTCAATTCACAATTTCCATTACATCTTTTATAAGTAAACAAAAAAAGAAAAAACAAGAAGATAAAAAAGAAATTCAAAACTTAAGAAAAAAAAACAATTTTACCTCAAATTTCACATTTTCATCTATATAAATCCATTATATCTATCCAAAATTAGTTTCAAATTCACTTTCACTCATTTTTACATCTGCATAACAATTCTAAACATATCTTTATCCTTCTTTACCTTCTATCTTATACAAGTCATATCAAAATAATTTTTACAATATTCTAACCTCTTATTAAGTGTTTACCTTACAATTTTATCACCATTTATTCTTAGTTTCAATTCAATACCACTCCATTTTTATTGTATTTTATAAAACAACATTTTATCTAATTTTAATCCTTTGACCCTTATTCTCAAATCAGTTTACCTTAGGTTTTTTTTTTCCTCCCAGTTTACATATTACACAGATTTCTCTCAGAGGCATATTTTATTTAATCCATTTTCTAATATATTTTCCACTATATCTCCCTCTAATATTTAACTATCTTCCAGCTTATTCTATTTGATTAATTCTCAGCTTGATCCCCTCCAAAACACCAACTATTTAGTTGATTTTAGAATAGTTCCTCAATCTCCTCCAACTCTCCTCCTATTTGTTTGACTGTTTCCAGCATTTTGTGGGCTGATTTCCAGCATAGTCTCCTCCTTAACTTCCTCCATTGTTTGGCTGATTTCCAGCATAGCCTCCTCCAACTCTCTTCCTATTTGTTTGACTGTTTCCAGCATTTTGTGGGCTGATTTCCAGCATAGTCTCCTCCTTAACTTCCTCCATTGTTTGGCTGATTACCAGCATAGTCTCCTCCAATTCTCCTCCTATTTGTTTGGTTGTTTCCAGCATTTTGAATTAATTTCCATCGAGTCTCAAACTCTTATCTAGTTGGTATCCATCCCACACATTTTAACTGTAATATAATTATCTGTTTTATATCATTTTTCCATCCTGCTCTTTCAATTTAAATCTCAGTACATGTCATAATAGTTATCATTTCCAACTTGTATTACCTTAATTCAATCACTAGCATCTGTGTATCTTGTATTTTGTTCAATCAATCCTTATTCATCAGTTTAACATTTGTTTGCAAGTTAAAATAAAAATGTATTACATCAAACAGTACATTTTTTATTATTTTTATCCCCTTGATATCATCCACTATTTTAATAGCCATCTCTTATTTTCTATTTTTATTATTTCACAACCCTTCCTGTTTTTATCCAAAAATCATATATACCTAGGCTTTTAAACTTTATCATATATACATAGGCTTTTAAACTTTACATTTCAGTTAGTCACATTTAAATTTATCCACTTTAATTCTTCCTTTTCTTCCTTTTCCTCTCTGTCCAAAGTGCTCTATTTCAAGGTTCATCAATTCAAAGTAAAGAATTTCTGTATGTCCCTTTAAAACTTTTAAAATGTCTGATCCAAACATAGTGCATCAGCTTCCTGTCTTTGTTAACTACGCCACACCTAGTTTTGTCAGTCTCCATTGTTAAAATCCAAAATGTTCTTTCTTTCTTCCTTCTTTCTTCTTTCTTAAAATCATCTGGGACAGAGTAGGAATCTCCAAAATCCTTATATCCAATATTAATTTCAAGTAATCCAAGGTAAAAAGCCAATTAACATGTTTCTTTTCCACCCAGAAAGGGAAATCTCTTTAATCCACTTCTCTGTTTAATCACTGCAGACTCCATGGCTATTTCTCTATCTTCATTAGCTTCATTTTCTTTTAGAGGCATTAATTCTCAGGAATATCCATTTCTCCTCTCCACTCCAGTTAAAGGCACAGTCAAATTTCAGAAATTTATTAATACCAAATCATCCAGTTTAATTTTACTGCAACAAAATTTAATTTGGGTCTTTTACCCATTTTTTTTTTCCTTTTCAATCTTTAAGCCCCGCAGTCCAACAGCCGCTTTTAATTTTGGGGTCTTATTTTCCAATAATTCCAAATAGGTACGTTATTGCCTGGGTTGGTGTCACTCACCCGGCTTCTTGATTTTTGCTCTTTCTTCATCTTCTTCCTCCAGCACAATCCTTGTTCCCGGTTGCCGCAGTTTCAGGGCAGCCACAATGACTGCCGTCCTGCTGCCGCCGGCATGAAGGAGAAGCCTCCGGCCCCAAGTAACCCGCCCGTTCCTCTCGGCCGCCCAAGGCGTTCCTTCTTGTCCCCCTGTCCCTACAAGACAGGGGAGGTCCGCAGACCTATCGGCAGCAGCTTAGCAGAGGGGATTTGGCAGGGCTCAGCGGAGCTCGCCATTTCCCCATCTGTGTCCCAGCGATGCCAACCGGAAGTCCCCCTGCTTGCAACCTTGAGGGGCGGCAATGCAATGAAGGGGGCGGAAAGCCCCACCAAAGCCCGTCAGTTGACCCAGGAAAGAACTCTCAGCAAAGAGGGGGGAGGGGGAGCGGGAAGCTCCACCAGTAATGCCCTTCCCAATGGAGGGTGGGCCAGGTATTTAAAGGAGGCGCGAGGCCATAGCAGACTGTAAAAAGACGCGCCACTCCGATGCTTCACTGAAAAGAATTTCACGCCAAAACTGTCCTCCACAGCCAAAGCGACCCTGAAAGGGAAGACGCCGAAGCTGACGATCCCCTCAAGCTGTTTTGCATGCCGAAACTGCTCTCCGCGGCAAGCGCGGTCACCAAGGGAGCGGTGATCAAAGGAAAAGCCCCAGCTCTTCACAACGTTCCTTCGGGAGCTGCGAATGCCGGTGAAAGAAGCCAAACGGCAAAAGGAAAAAAAGGGTCAGTTTGAAATCCAAAATGGCCACCAGAAGGTCTGAAAGGGGAGCGCGAAGCTCCACAGACATTAGATTAGTCCCCTAGCCCTGGAACAGTCAGCAGTGGCTGTAAGGGAGCGCGAAACTCCGCAAATTCGAAAAGGACCCCCCCCCAGTAGATAGAAAAAGGGGGGGAATGTACCAGCTAACTGAAGAGATAAATTTATCCCCCCCCCCCAGGCAACTGGCAAAGCCAGTTACCAGGGTCTGAGGGCTTACTGTGAGGTGTTGAAATCGAAATCCAAAGAAGTCCAAGTCACAATCCGAGTCAAACCAAGAATAGCAAGAATAATATGCTAGCAAAAGAGCGAAATAGCCAGGAAAAAAGATAAATAGATCAAGAGGATCAGTCCCACACGCCTATCTAGGCTGACAGACTGAGCCAAAAGCTGGGTTTGCCCAGTAACAAGGGCGGGACTTAGCAACTTTGACAGGCTCAGTCTATCTGCCTAACAGACGAACACACCCCATCCTGGCTGCTGTCTCCACCCACAATGGAGAATCTCTTCTTTACCCATTATGAAAGATATCCATCCTTTCTAGCATCTAGGAATTAGTATTACTTCTTTTCATTTATAACTGTTCATTTTAATTTAGTACCATACTAAATCAAATTATGTAACTGAATTTTTTTAAAAAAAGAAATATACTAGACAAATGAGAATCATGCTAAAATTTCTAATTCTAAAGGTAGGTTCACAAATACTTCTGTTTACATAATGCTCTGACACTAATTAACACACATATGTGCTACTCAATATGCTTGCTCCTTCTAAACTGAATAAGTAAAAACCCTACTGTGCATGGCTGGAAAGGTGTTCAAATGACATGTTTCTGCTCTGTTTAGCAGCTATTCAGTCATCCCCTTCCCCCCCCCAAAAAAAAGCCATTACATTTTATTAACCAGCCATTTATTTCTATGTTTCTACAAAATCAGCATTCCAGTCCAATTGAACTGAAAATTCACCAAAGGGTTTATAATGAACAAATTTTGCTGACTCAAACACGTGAAAGTAAATTATATGTTCTCACTGACTTTGTCAATGAGTTGGAGATCTATTATGGATTATTTTATTGTTTATATAGTTTTATAGCTTATATAGTTATTTAACTAGAATGCAATGTATGTTTAGGTATGAGATGTAAGAGATAAAATGAATTCTGAAGGTATAGTTTAATGAATGGAGAGCCCAATATGTTATTTGAGCTTATTGAGGACAAATCATCTGTTTGTTACAGGCTATCTAATCAAAGCTCTAGTAGCTGTAAAGAACTGTAATTAAACTTGGTCTGGCCAGAGGGAGAATTTGGAATTCTATAAAAAGCAATAGCAATAGCAATAGCACTTAGGCTTATACGTATACCATTTCATAGTGCTTTCTAAGTGGTTTACAGAAGTCAGCATATTGCCCTCAACAATCTGGGTCCACATTTTACCGACCTCAGAAAGATGGAAGGCTGAGTCAATCTTAAACTGATCAGGATCGAACTGTGGGCAGTTGACAGTTTGCCTGCAATACTGCATTCTGACCACTGCGTCACCACAGCTCCTTAAATCAGGCAATTCAGAAAAAAAAATATCATACTGTAGATAACATTACAGATCCAAATTTCTTGATTTGTTCATTAGAATACAGAACTGGATAGAGTTTCTGCCAGACTAAGTGCTAACTATGGGTGTACTTTCTATTTCTATTGCACTTTCTATTTCTTCTATTCTACACAGTATTATAATACTACACAGTAGTATTGTAGTCAGAGCACAGTTTATCTCTAGCTCAGTGTCACTGATACGAATTGGACCAGCTGTCTGCATTTCAGGCAAATGTGTTTACTTATCCAGTTTTAGAAGACAGTTGAATCTGATGCCTTTTATGTGTAAATTTATGCAACCTGCTACCAAGCAATGTCCTTCTATGTTAGGGCTAATATATCTGGATTACAAACTTCCATCTGCATTTGTTGTTCAGTTTTTTAGTCACATTAACTGTTTATCCCTTGATGGATATAATTTCATTAGGATTATCTGAGAGCAACTTTTTCTTTGACTTGTTATAAATTTGTGTTTATGTCATCAGTGATAATATCCAGTCACATTAACTTCTGTCAGCCTTTTGAAAATTCTATGTTGCTTTGTCCAAGTACTGTAGCAGGATTTCTCCCATGACTCTGGTCTTTATCTTCAACATATTTAAACTTTAGTTTATACAGTATTTGTGTTTCCAGTGAGCAGAATGTTTTCACTTAAGCAATGAATTATTTATTCTTCTGGAAATCTAAGTTATTCTGAACAATTTCCTCTAACACTACATTTGATGTTTTTCACACCCATCTCCAAATCACAAGTGCCATTGTAATCCTATCCTCATCCTCATCTGAATTCATGAAACTTTGTTGCTAGCAATATTGTCAATTTGAATTCATGGTAGTAATAATGATAAATATCTGGATTGGTTATTAAAAGGTGTTTGATTCAACACTATATAGTTAGATCATCAAATGTTTGGGAATAGCTGGTCTCAATAAAATCATTACAATGTTTATAGAAAAAAATTAAAAATGTAGTGGAAGTTGGAATTGGTTAGAAATGAAAAATATGAGCTTTTTAACATTAGGAGACAAGGATGACTTTCAGAATGACTCATTATCAGTGTCATTATTTGTCATTCTATGATCTCACTTTCACTGATTTTGAGGTAAACAAATCTTGGCAAAGAGCAAAAAGGCTAGTAAAATCTTACATTTGCTTTTTATGAATGATGAAGCTTTATGGAAAACCAGAAACTGAAATCCAGTAATTGAAAAACACTTTAAGAATTTTTAGCACAGATAGAAGCAATGGAATTTGGCTTAGAGAAATATGCTACAGTAGTAAAGTCAATACCTGGCCATACCTGTGATACAATACACTGCTGAAATTATTAACTAGACACAAGCTGAACTGTCCATCTTGATTTCTTTGATGTTTGCATTTGGGCATATTATATTTTCCTTCATCATTTTGTTATGAATTTAGATCTAGAATTCCTCAGACAGTTTAGTTATCAAATTGAATCTATTAAATTTATTATTTACCTTTATTGGTTATTTTATTTCATTTTATTTGCTTTCTTTAGTTTAGCAGATTTTTTTTTTCAAAAAATGTTTTGTGATCTAAGCCACAGGCTGCACCTATTCTTGCTGACTGAATAGAGCGTCTTTGTTTCTGCTTGCAGAATATTTTTTGGGAGGTAGGTGAGTGGGTGTGTGGGTGGGTGGGAAGCAGTGGTGGGTTGCCCCCGGTTCAGACCAGTTCTATAGAACCGGTAGTAAAACCGGAGGGAGGTTCCGCCCACCGACCCTGATGTCATCAGAACACTTCTGCGCATGTGCAGAAGCATGCAGCCCCGTTGCGAACCGGTAGTAAAGGTAAGTAGAACCCACCCCTGGTGTGTAAGGGATGGCTTCAAGTCATTGTTGACTCCAGGTGACTGCTTGGATACATCTCTGTAGTTTTTTAGGCAAGATTTTGAAAGTGTTTGTTATGACTGCTTTGTAGGGCTGGCAGAGATTGAGTGCTCCAAGTTCACCCAGTTGGATTTGTGCCTAATATGGGACTGGAACTCATGGTCTCCCAGTTTCTAGCCTGGTCTTAATCACCACACCAAATTGGCTCTGTTTGCAGGATATTTCAAGATGTTTTTAATGGTATCTATCCAGATGTTTTTATAATTTATGACTTTGTTTTTATTTTTATGCATAAAGTGCTTTTTATTCTTATTATATTTTTTTATTATGTATGTATTTACTGTATTACGAGCATTATATATTAATGTATTTATTTAGGGATAAATGTATTACAGATTTAGGAATTTGTATGTCATTCAGAATCAGATGATTTTACTAGTTTATAAGGCCTGTAAATAAAATTTCAAATAACAAAATATAACATAACAGAATATAACATTTGAATATTGTGCCCAGTGAAAATCTTACATATTTTCTTTAAAAAAAGTTCTACATTACTACTTCTTTTTTTTACAATTCCTTTGCTCTTTTCTTTATAAAATTGTACTGCTGCAGCATCACGTGCCTCTTATTACTCCTTTCTTTTATGTTTTTTTAAATACTTCTTTTACACTTTGGCTGAGACAGAAATAAAAGATGTCCAACATCCTTTAAACCTTATTTTTTTTTCTGTACTTCCCTGGCAGAATCTTTCTTTTTCTGAATTTACAGAAAAGTCTGCTCCTTTTGTGCCTTTATGAACACAATTGAACAATAAATTTTAAATTATAAAAAATATTAAAACACCTATATCATAAATATTCAAGCAGTACTCTGCATACTTATAACGTTAGCAGACATTTATAAGTTGGTCTTAATTACCATGTTCTATAAATCTATAAGAACAAAAATAATAGAATTGAAGAAGTTTCTTGGATGAGAAGTGAACCATTTTCAAAGAAAATCACCAAGGAAATCCAATTATCTTTTGGAAAAAGCATATTTGGGTCAACCATGACATGGATAATTGAGAATCTCCAAAGAAAACAAAAATAATAACAAGGTATTTGTGTGTGTGTGTGTGTGTGTGTGTGTGTGTGTGTGCAATGTGCCCTTTTTTCCTTGTGTGATGTGGTGATCCTTGTTTCATGGATGCCCCAGTGGACAAAACCAGAGGTTTCTTGCATTCCAGCTCTGGAAAGAAGTGGACATTGGAACAAATTGTTCCAATTTGTTGGAAGCAAATTTAGCTTGTTTGGAAGTTCTAGCAGGAGAGCATAGCTATCCTTTACTCTTGACCAAAGATTAGCACCCTTTTTCTGTCTAGGACTTTTTTTTTTCACTGACCGTGTAGTTTTGGGAGAAAGGCACATGGAATGATGAGGGAGTAAGTGTCCCACTCATCATTCAAATCTGCCTAAACAATGTCATCAATCTGGTGCTCAGTAGGATGACAGATATCATCAAGAAATTTCTTACACTGAAGTTCTGAAAGGAAAGGACAGTAGAATAACATTACATCTCGGTAGATATCAGAATGCCACAGAGGAGGACCATAGATGAAATTAAGAGTGCAGTCCCATGGACAGTTGCTTGCCAGCAAGCCTTACTGAATTTATGACATTCTATAGATTTTAAACAATCCTAAACAAATTTATATGTTGAATGTTCTGTAAGATGTGAACCATAAATGGTACTCCTTTATTAAGTTTGAGCTATTCATTTTCATGAAGTAAAGGTTAAATGGGAGAAGCAGAAGAAGTTCAACTTCTTTGTGCAGGTGTAACCCTAGAAGTTCCTCTAATTGAAACAAAAATGTACAGACAAAAGGAACATAAAGTCCATGTCCTACATTTGCTAGCAAAATAATGACTCTTAGGCTTTACACATATATTTTACTTAACCTTTTTAATTTCTAGGCCATCAGCCCCAGTGGCTTTTGTTCCAGCCAAGTTCCTAAGTTCAAAGTTTTAAGTCACAATCCTAGCTTGTTTAAGCAAAAATCATAGTTCCAGCCTTTTCTATTTTACCCTCTTTAACATTTCATTGTTAGAACACTGCTAACGTTTTAGTGCTGCTGGCAAAGTTCAATTCAATCTTTTGAAAAGAAACAGAGATCCTGGGAGGGGGGGACTGTCTGTGTAATTTTTTTTTCAGGGAATGGGGGTAAGGGGTGAATCAAGAGCTGAATAACATTGAGAAATACCCTGCTATCCACTGTGCAATTTTTTGTCTTAGTGAAAAGTGAAAGCTGTCAGAAGCCTTAGATGGAATCCCAATGCAGTATTCAGAATCAGAATAGAACTGGACCTTGGAGGTCTTCCAGTCCAGCCACCTGCTCAAGCAGGAGACCTTATACCATTTCAGACAGGTGGCTGTCCAGTCTTCTCTTAAAAACTTCCAGTGATGAAACATCTACAACTTCTGAAGGCAAGCTGTTGCACTGGTTAATTGTTTTCAGGGTTAGGAAAGTTATCCTTAATTCCAGGTTGCTTCTCTCCTTGATTAGTTTCCATCCATTGATTCTTGTCTTATTTTCTGGTGCTTTGGAAAATAAGTTGACTCCCTCTTTGTGGCAGCCCCTCAAATACTGGAATATTGCTATCATGTCACCACTAGTGACTACTGCTATCATGTCACCACTTTTCTCTATACTAGCTATACCCAATTCCTGCAACCGTACTTCATGTTTTTGTCTCTCTTCTTTGCACTTTTTCCAAAGTCTCAACATCATTTTTAATGTGGTGACCAAAACTGGATGCAGTATTCCAGGTATGGTCTTATTAGGATTTATAAAGTGGTACTTATACTTCATGTGATCTTGATTCTATGCCTCTGTTTATGCAACCACACACTGCTGGCTCACATTTAAGTGATCATCTGCTAGGATCTCAAGGTCCTTCTCACAGTTACTGTTTTTGAGCTAAGTATTGCCTAATCTATACTAATCTTACCCAGATATAAAACCTTGCTTTTCTCCACATTAAATTTCATGTTGTTGGAAAGGACCCATTATCCCACTTTTTTCTAGCTTACCAAGAATTTTTTGGTAGTTGCAAATCCCCAAAATATCCATGACTGAACCTGTGTTAATCCTACCAAGTAGACAAGACCAGGAATCTACTTCACAGAAAGGCTAAAATTATTTTTATTGAGACTGGGTATGATAACAGAATCTTGAAAGTCTGATTGTACTGTATCTCCTCCCCTTCTTATACACATGCAAATTAGGAAGGTTTTTATTTGAGCCTCTTCCACATATTTTCTGCTTGCTATTGACTTAAGATATGTTTTCCCATTATTGCTTTGGTAACATTCCTTCCTAAAGCAGGAACATCCACTCACCATAGGTCTGTTTCATGTTGCTTTTCACTCTTTATGTTAGCATGAAACATTCTTGTTATTCATCAAATCAATTTTAAAGGGACTTGTGTACTAACCTTTGTTTATCGTATCTTGCATGTGTATATTCATCATACTATTCCTTTTTGGTAAGCAAAGTTATCTAGAATGCAGAAAAGAAAAATGAAATAGTAAAACAAAGAATTAAAAGCATGAGATTAAAAAAAGAAAAAATAAGGCACATATTAATATTTTTCACTCTTTCTTCCTACTTTTCTTGCAAACTAGCCTTGCCTTTACCATGTCTATACATTAGTTCATCTATTGCATTTTATTCTTTATAATTTATTATAAATCTTTATAATTTATTCTGCACACCAGAACAACTAAACACAAGAACAGTTTTTTCCCAAGTGCCATCACACTGCTAAACAAATAATTCCCTCAACACTGTCAAACTAGTTATTAAGTCTGCATTACTATTAATCTTCTCATCGTTCCTATCACCCATCTCCTCCCATTTATGACTGTATGACTGTAACCTTGTTGCTGGTAGCCTTACAATTTATATTGACTGTTTCCTAATATGATTTGATTGCTTATTTGTTCCCTATGACTATCATTAAGTGTTGTACCTTATGAGTCTTGACAAATGTATCTTTTCTTTTATGTACACTGAGAGCGTATGCACCAAGACAAATCCCTTGTGTGTCCAGTCACACTTGGCCAATAAAGAATTCTATTCTATTCTATTCTATTCTATTCTGTTCTGTTCTGTTCTGTTCTGTTCTGTTCTGTTCTGTTCTGTTCTGTTCTGTTCTATTCTATTCTATTCTATTCTATTCTATTAATAATCTTCACCCCACTTGACACTTAAAATTATTAATAAACAAGAGCAGCATATAACTTCTCAATTCTCTTTCTTTTAAGGATCTCAGCTCCATCCAATTCCAGTGTTCTTGATTTTCCTCTGTCACTTCACTCAAGCAGTCTTCCTGCAAACATTTGTTTTGCAATTTGAATATAATTTATCACTCACTGTGACCAAACCAGCCCAAAGTACTTCTTTTGTATTGATCATTCCCTTTTTTATTCACACCTTATTCTTTCAACCTCCATTCTTTATTGATTCTATTTATATTTGTTTTATGACTGGCATTTACTACCCCATTTGACTGACTTTTGTTTTACCTAGCTAACTTTCACTTCCATGTAACAAACTGAATAGAAGGAATTTTTTTTATATTCAATCATTTTCTCTTCTATCAAAATTCATTCCTCACATAGGCAACATACTATCTAACATACTCTTATCAGAATTTGCCATGTTTGGCAAATATTCTGCCAAGGTACATAAATTTGTCTACTAGGGGTTTCTTTTGGGGGAAGAGGTTTCATTTATACATAACTTCTGATTGTTCACTCCATTTTTTCCTGTCAATCACAACAACGGTGGTCTTTAATTCATCAATTTGCATGTCCATGCTACTCATTAAATCATACTAGGCCAGATTCACTGCAATCATTCAGACAACATAGCCGTGTCTGAGGGGTCCTTGGTTCTCTATAAGTTTGGTTATTTTTGTGTCACTGAGAGAAAACCCCACTCCTTACTAGCATGGATATGTTACCTAGTTTGGGTAATGAAACATCTGCAAGAAAACAAAACAAGCTCAGTGAGCACCAAGGACTCATTATTTCAATGCTGAGGTACAGTATTTATTCTCCTTTATTGATAGCAATATCTGCATAAAAATCTGGGAATATTCACAGTCCCAACTAACCCCTTTAACTTCACCACTTGTATTATTTATCTTCAAATATATTAAACACCAGGGAGGACTTTTTTAAAAAACAACAAAACATTGTACTTCCTTTTTTAAAGTTTCTGCTCATTATTGAACCATTCACTACCACAGGATGTTACATACTTGCTTTCATTCCATTCAATCACCAACCTTAGACTTTATATTTATACTGGACATTTTTTAAAACACTCTTATTCATTTTTATAATATACTTTCTCTAAGACAACATTGAGATGAGCTTTCTGCCTCACATTTGTTTCACTTCTCATTGATCTCCTGAAGAGTAAAAATATGGTCCTCACGCTTTCTGGTTAGAATAAAACATGACTGCGCTTTCCAAACTCTGTCCATTTCTTCCCATTGCAAGCTTTTGCTGAAAATTGCTCCAAACACCACTTTAAGCAAATTAATAAATCAATAATTAAACTGTAACTTTTGCATTTACTTCACTTCAGAATTCAAAATTTTGGAAAAAGAATGAAGCAACTGCAATGACTTGTATAGCAAAAAGGAGTGGGAAATTATTATTTGTGTGTATTTTTCCTAAATATGTTTCTGAGTTCCATGATTGGCAATGCTAATACCACAGAGCTGAAGAGGGCTAATAACCAGCAGGAAATGCAGTAATAAATAATGTAGTTCTGTATGCACTAAAGGCTGGAAAATAAGATTTCTGCTGCAAATGATGAGTGACAGAGGGAAAGAAAACAGCCATGTAATTTGATTTGCAGACCTCATGTAATCTAATTGTAATTGAGCAAATAAATAAATAAATGTGTAAAGTGAACAACCTTGCGCATGTTTGAACAAGATATATTAACTTTAGATAAGAGACACTGCTATTAAACAGTTATATTTTCATTTATTGAAATGCTTCATTTTTCCTTCAAATCAACATTTTCCCCAGCTTGTTTGCTTTGTAGGAATAACTGTTGGAGTGGGACTCATCAGAATGAAATAAATCAAATCAAATATTTGTTATGATCATAGAGCAGCACAAGCAGGGTGGGGCACAGTCATTTGAAAGCATAGAGGATACATCATAATAAAAATAAAAATCTAAAAATATGAACGTCTAGAATATGTAAAAGATATATGAATGAAAAACAGAAAGTGTAAACCAATATACAAGGGCCTAAAAGAGGTTTTCAGAAACTGAAAACCAATATACGAGAATCTAAAAGAAGGGGTAGGAACATTAGATAAGTGTAGGAGATTATTAAAAATTAGTATGTGGGAGACTATATCAAATTACAGAACATTCTGATGTAGCAGACTAGGTATTCATTAAATCTACGTTATAGCACAGCATTATCTGATGAATTTTCAGTATTGCTGCGCAGAACCTGGCAACAGTGTAAAGCAGCAGGGTGGCGTAATATTCTCCTGTGCACCCTGAGTACAAGTCTCTGCATGTCTACTCAGAAATGTACCTTGTTACCAAGCACTGTAATGGTATATAAATTAATGGTCCATGGAAGTTGTGATTTTCTAATTTTTAAAAAGAGAACTTCTAACTGGGTGTGTTGGTTTTGAATAATGGATAAGGTAATTAAAACGTTCTTGCTATATCTGGCCTTGATCCATCTGGATAAAAAAGGCAACAAACAGTTAAAAGTTTTCATCTTTTTGTAGTTGTGTGAATGTCTGGATCTTTTTCAAGCCAGATATGATTGGATTAGATTACTCATCTTGAAATGTAGAATAGTATCTTGAATCTGAGCATAATGTGAGATTATTCCACACAATCCTGCTATGACATATTTTGCTAATCTCCAATATCTCTTATGATATACTCCATAGTCTATGACATTACAATGAAGACTCATCTCTACTGTTTCTCCATGTGTAGCTTGAAGTACCCATTGTAGATCATTAACCCCAGGTTGTTTCACAGCCATATGACACAACATTACCAACTAGGGCTAAAAGTCCCTGTGTTGCATTTCTACACATCATCAGCTGTTGTTGTTTACTTCTTCTTGTTTCATTCCCATGCAATGGCATTGTCATGCATTTTGCATTGTTTTTACTGGATTCATTCTGATTGAAGTATTTTTCCCCATAGCCCCCTTCGTGATTTGATCCTCCCCCATATATCACTCCCATTGTTCTATTTAATTTTTCTTGTGTGTAGTTTCAATCATCTTTGTAAATCCTTGCCTAAATTTCCATGTTTGTTGATTTAATTACCAAATATCACTCTGTTCTTACTTCTTCTCCCAAGACCTTGACTAAGAGAGTGATTAAATTAAAATGTCATTTTTCCCTCCCTTTACTGCCACCAGCTATTCTGGGCTTAAACTGAAAGCTCATGGGAGTTGGGGACAGAAATCCATTAACATTTATTTTCTTTCTCTGACAGAGAGATCTGTCTATCTGTCAGTCCATCTATGTACATAGATATAGACATAGACATCATGTTAAGAAGAAGGCTATGGAGCTCTGGATTGATTAATTTGGTAGAAATCAAAATCTAAGTTTCACTGGGATTTCGTATGTAAACTTGAGAGAGAGTGGCTAAGATGTTAATGATTACACCAAATAATAATCATAAACTGTTTTTTGAACTGTTGGAAACAGATGCACTGGGAAAAGATTGGGATAAACTGCTGTTAATCAATATATCATATAGTCCAATCAAATGCTAAATAGTATGGAAGGAACTCCTCTTTTTCATCACTTTATTTTTCTTGTCCATCAGGAAGAAAGAACTCATGTTGGAATTTCCAAATCGTTTGAAATGATACAATATTATAATTGCTACATCATTTCATCTCATTGGGTGGACTTTTCAATCTTTTCAGCTTGTTAAACTGTCCAGAATGAAGCCCATTTGTTCTGTAACTGCTGTTTAGACCTGTTTTGCCACTGCTTATTACATATAATAAGTGTTTAAGGCTAAAGGGTATGGCTAGTCAGATAAAAGTTAGAATATTAAAAAGGTCACAATAATAATCCATATGATTACCTTTCATGTTCTAAATACCTGGTACTAAATTATAAGGGCAACGGACAATTGATATTCTACTTTCACGTTGCAATTTAATAGCTCTTTCCTTTTCAATATTGTAAGTTGTTCCTTAAATATCTCTCAAGAATGGTCCTAGAGCTTCAGATGTTGAATTCCTGAAGCTCATTTGAAATTTTCAAAGTAACAGTGTGTAGAAAAATAGACTTTTTTTCTTTCTTTCTCTAGACCTCAGTGTTAAAGAAAAGACTCTCAAAACAGCAATGGAATCATGGATGGATTAATGGAACTCTCTAGTTCCATTAATAAAAGGGGAGGAAGTCACAAGCAGCATCTGCAGGATTTGTCCATCATATTTGGAAAAGATGTGCAATGCAACAACACTACTTAATTGACCCTATTTGCCTCTCTCTACAAGGTGATAAGCAGGAGTTCAGATCCTAATTATAAAATGTAAATACTAATTCATAAATAATTACCAGGTAAATAAAATTCAGGAAAAAAAAAACTATCGACTGTTGTGTTTCAGCAGGGTAGATGAATTATCCCCATTTAATGTCCTCTGCCTCAGTATTGTGAAATGGTGGCTGTGATCTTGAGTGGCAGATATGGTAGAAGCATGAATGATGGATGGGGCCTGGCACAGTATTTTCCTGGATGCTGAAGTTTGAACAAATCTTTGCAACATGCTAATACAAAGCTCACCTTCATACCAATAAGAACATCTCAAGCTCCAGTTAGATAAAGTTAATTCATAATGGCTGTTTGCAAAGCTTAGCACTTTTTTTTTTTTTTAGATTTTAAATCTCTTTTTTTTTTCCATATACAATTCAAGGCAGCGAACATACCTAATACCCCTTCCTCCTCCTATTTTCCCCACCACAACAACCCTGGGAGGTGAGTGAGAAAGAATGATTGGTCCAAATTCCCCCTGCTGATTCTTTATGCTTAAGGCAGGGCTAAAACTCCTGATTTCTAAGTCAACATTTAGGTGTGTTTCTGTCCATTGTATAACAATAGCACTTAGACTTATATACTGCTTCACAGTGCTTTACAGCCCTCTCTAAGTGGTTTATAGAGTCAGCATATTGCCCCCAACAATCTGGATCCTAATTTTTTTTACCAACCTTGGAAGGATGGAAGGCTGAGTCAACCTTGAGCTGTTCAGAATCAAACTCCTGGAGTGAGCAGTGAATTAGCCTGCAGTACTGCATTCTAACCACTGTGCCACCATGGGCACATTCTCCATCGGTTTTGAAGGACAAGGTTGGCCTCTTCTTTACAATGTGGAAGAGAAAATCAGCAAGTCCATCTTCTCTTCTTACTGCCAGCAGAGGGAGGAAGTTCACTAGGCACATGTTGCTCTCCCTCCCTCTCTTAAAACAGCAATTGGTTTTACTCTTTTGCTGCTCTTCTTTCAGTCATATAAAATTGCATCACACTGAATACCAATAGTATTTTTAGCATTATATACATTGATGTGGGTAAAATTGTTGAAAGCATATTTTGAAATACTTAGCACTATGAACAATTACATGTAATAGCATAAAATTATGGCTGTTTGTTTAACCTTACACAATCAAGCTCCAGTATTTTTGTTATTTTTCTTTCCTCTGCAATTTGGTATATTCATTTCATTTGAAACGAATCTAGTGCTCTTATTCAGAATATGTAGCCATCTATCAAAAGCACATACAAAATTATCTTCTAAAGAGTTTGAGGTTGCTGATATCAATATGCACCTGAAATGTAATCTGAGTGTACATTATATCTATCTAGCCATCATCTGTCTGTCTATTATCTATCATCATTTTGTAACTCATCTATATATCATAAATTCTTTCAGCATAAAAAAGTTGATTTCTTTCACACACAAAAAATGGATAAAGTTGCAAAATAAACATAACATATCAAATATCCCAAAATTACATTTTGGGAAAAAATAGTTGAATGTATAAAACTATTGCCAGTGAATACAACTTCATTAGAAACATCTGTATATAACTAATGTACAGAGTAGATATTTTCTTGACATATTATAAATGTATAAATGTACTACTGTAATGCTCTCTACATGGGGCACCCCTTGAAGAGCACCCGGAGGCTCCAACTGGTCCAGAATGCGGCCACGCGGGTGATTATGGGAATGTCATGGTGCTCCCATGTAACACCTCTCCTGCATGAGCTGCACTGGTTCCCGGTGGTCCTCCGGGTGCGATTCAAGGTGCTCCATGGCTTAGGACCTGGATATCTAGGAGACTGCCTTCTGCCACTGAGAGCCTCCCACCGGCCAGTACGCTCCCACAGAGAGGGGCTCCTTGGGGTGCCATCGGTCAAACAATGCTCTCCCAGGGGGAGAGCTTTCTCTGTGGGAGCACCTGCCCTCTGGAATGAGCTCCCCCCGGAGATACGGATGATTCCAGATTTACATACCTTCCGCCGGGCTCAAGACTTTTTTATTTCAACAAGCCGGGCTGACCTAACCTCTCCAATTGTTTAATTTTAATTTTAATTTTAAATGGGGTATTTTAATTGTTGGGCCAAATTGTTTAATATATTTTAAACTGCTTTTAAATTTCTGTATTCTATGTTTTTTACCTTTGAGTCCTTCAGGAGAAGGGCGGTATATAAATTTAAATAAATAAATAAATAAATAAATAAATAAATAAATAAATAAATAAATAAATAAATAAATAAATAAATAAATAAATTTAGAGAAAAGCCTGTGTTTATTTGACATGTGTAATTAATTTTATTACAGATGGATGATACCAAAATATAAAGAAAACATTTGGAACCGTGTTGTAAACACAATATATCTACTTGGAAGAATTGGAAAGAAGGCAGAAATATACATGGAAATTAATACATGTCCACACACACACACACACACACACACACACACACACTATTTGGGGGATGGAGAACAAGTAATCAAATTGTAATATAGGCAATCCTTGATTTATGACTATTCATTTTATTCACCTTTTGCAAACTTCTGACAAGCAAAATCAGTGGGGAAATCAGATTCACTTAGCAACTCTGTTGCTAATTTAACTGCAGTGATTCACTTAACAACTCTGGCAAGAAAGGTAATAAAAAACGGTAAAACTCATTTAACAACTGCCTTGCTTAGCGATGGAAATTTTGGGCTCAATTGAGGGCTACCTATACATGTATTCACTTTTGTGTATGTTGATGACATAAGAACTATATAATTTCTTTGACTGATTATTTTTTCTAATTTGTTCAATGAATATATTTAGAAAATCCCTAATTTTGGATTTAATATTATTTATTATAATTCTGATCTCATTTCCAAGGCCTCTGTACCATCCTCATTACAGTCTCACATACTTAAAAAACATGGTAAGACTAAATCCAGCCACCCCAAACCTCACCATTGTTGTCTTCCATTTCCTAAAACTGTTAGCAGAGGGTGATGCTATAAACTGCCTAACTGATTAAGGATATTTACCCCATCCGAATAGTTAGTTCCACAAGTAGCTCTTAATAATTGGAAATATTATTCCTCAAATAGATTGATCCTTGCTCAGCCTGTACACAGAGAGAGCAAGGAGGGGGAAAAGGAGGAAAAACATCAGTCGGGAGAAATACGAATTAATCATGAGCTGATTCTCAATCTCAGAGAGATTTGACTGAGTTTGTTTGAACATTGGATGCATCATTGATATATTTTTTTTAAATTTGATTTATATGCCGCCCTTCTCCAGAGACTCAGGGCGGCTTACAATGCGTTAAGCAATAGCCTTCATACTTTTGTATATTTTATACAAAGTCAGCTTATTGCCCCCACAATCTGGGTCCTCATTTTACCTACCTTAGAAAGGATGGAAGGCTGAATCAACTTTGAGCCTGATGAGATTTGAACTTGCAGTAATTGCAGGCAGCTGATGTTAATAACAGTGCTTTAGTCTGCTGCGCCACCAGGGCTTCTGGGTAAGGTAATGTTTAAGATGCAACACCAGCAACTGAGAGACTAAGGTTCTGGTTCACCATCAGTCATGAAATCTCACTGGATAATTTTGGTTTTTGTTGTAGGGAAAATAATAGGAGTACCTCAATATCTCTCGATCTCTCGATCTATCGATCTATCTAATAAATGCATCATATTAATGTATTTCAAGAAGTCTATTTAATCTTAAGAGTGTCATTCAAACATTTTTGTCTTCATCCTTAAGCATAAAAACAAATTTATTCAAAACAAATAATGGGAAGATAAAGGATTTAGAGATTTATTGAAAGAAAGCATTACTGCTGAGTGGATTTTGCAGAAGGATTTAAGTTTCAATTTACCAAGAGAAGATAATATTTGTAGCTCAGGGCTGAACTGTGAGTACTTGGTGCTCTCTGAGCTTGGTTGTTTTTCTTGCAAATGTTTCACATCCCAACTAGGTAGCATCATCATCACTGAATCATTATACATTACACATGTTGAGGAAAACAACCAAGCTCAAAGAGCCAAAGAGCTCTCAAATGAGTAAAATTCAAGAATTCCTTTGTTACTTATTTAGATCTTATTCATTAAGATTATGAAAAAATATTTGAAGAATGAAGTGCATCTATTCTATTTAAAAGCTAGATATATAACCAATATTTTATAAAACTCTTATAAATATTTCAAGTTTCCTTTGAAAGCTCAAAGGGGAGAAAATATGGGATCCAACCTAATGAATCTTATTGACTGTGTACTGCATTCAATTCCTTTTAAAACTACCACACCACTCTATTATAATTATATTATGAAAACTGTAACTTTTTTAGTTTATGTTAGTGGGGTAACAAGATGATTGGCACATATTATTGTTGTTGCTGGCAATGGTAATGATAATCAATTCTTTTGACTGAAAGTTTCTACAGAAATTGGGAGAGTCACTGAATAATTTTTCACTAAGAGTCAGGTATATTGTTATATTTCCAAAGGACTATAAACTGCTGCAGCTTAAGAAATTTATGGAATTCATTTTAGCCATTATACTTGTAAGTGAAAATAGAGAATATATCCACACTGCATTCATAAGCCACGTCTGTCCTTTACTCATTCACTCTAACTCTAAGTTAGACTTAAGAATAACCTGCTCTGAATGAGATGCTTTGTCGCAAGTTGAAAAGATTGTACAATATTTCCATTACTACCCCCTCCAATTTTCCATTCTTTAAATGCAGTTGCCAATTCCTTTATTTCTGCGGGTTTTTCGTTATCCCATTATAACAAAAGGGCCATCAACAGGCACATAGACATAAAAAACATCTACATATCATTCAAAAGAGACAATCAAAAGGCCAAAAAAGAAACAAAAAGACCAAAATACCTCCTCACCAGCAATCAACACTCGGATGACATTAGATGAACAATCAAAAAGCAAAAAATGCCTCAATCAAAGAACTGGCAAACTAGGTAACTGTAAACAATAGCCCAATCAAAAAACCTACCAAGATCACTCCCACCCACACTGACAGGGCAAGCCATAGTATATAAAATGAAGGCAAACTCCACACCTTCTAGTATTGATGATGTTACCTACTTTGGTAAGGAAACATCTAGAAGAAAACAATCTAACTCAGACACCATCAAGGATCCTACAGTGCAATCTTGACCTACAAATATTCTGTTCTATCAGACATATTACTGGATAATTCTTGGGTTATTTTGCATGTCAAGCAAGAGTTACAATCACTATACTAATTAAAAAATATTTTGTTAAAGATTTTATTAATTTATCTTTATTAATTTTCAAAAGTTAAATAAAAGTTCAAAACTTCATTAACTAAAAAACAAATAAACATTACAATACATATTAACATACAGGCTGAGTAAAACACAGGATATGTTAAAAAGTGACAAAAATACATAAAACAAATATAGAGCAATAGTGATCTTTAACATTTTCCAGTAGAGAGATAATAATACAATATGTCTTTCTAAGTTTAGACGAACAATTAATATTTAAAATGTCTTCAAATACTAATGACATCCTAAGAATATTCAAAGTATTCTCTCTTAATTTTAATCTAATACATAATACATTTTCAAATATGAATAAACATATAGTTTAAAAAACCACAATATTTTTTAGTCAAATCCAATCTAATTCTCAAATCCCAAAGCCATAAACTGATTTTTCTCCTTATCTTGTAAGACATCTAACAGCAGTTTCCAAGTCACAACAGATTTAGTCAGATTGTTGTCTCTAAGCAATACAATCAATTTCACCAGTTCAGCTAGCTCCATTAATTTCAAGAGCCATCTTGAAGAGAAATTGAGACGATACAGTAAATAGGCATTTCTTCCTTTGGATTGCCAATCAAAAGGAATGTGCTTATCTAGAACAAAATAAACCACAGCAGGCAAACTGGACATCACATTTAAGATGATACTAGCTAGAAAACACAACTTTTAAATTGGAAAACATGGGCAGAGGTCACATTCAGAGGGTGGAGGTAAATGGAACATGAAAACATTCTGAAAAAATGTCAATTTTTTTCCAGAACCTTTTGGTTCACTGTACTCATGGCATGACAACAACTTCTGTATATATCCAGAAGTGTGCCTTTCATTAGTTCTTTTCTTTATTTATTATTGATCTCAGCAACAGTTCCCCTCCCCCCCAAATAATTATCTTACTTCTGTAGAAGAATTTAATTGTATGGGAAATTTGAATATAGGTGTTTAAACGTTTGCATTTGAATGCATGTGTGTGTGTATACATGTAAGTCATCTTATTTCAAGATTTCTTATTCTCTGAAATTTCATAAAGCTCTAAAAAAAATTCTATTTGGGAATCTTTGGATTTATTTTGTGAATCTTTGGATTTATTTTGTAGTTGTTTTCACTTTGATTAAAGTTTTACATGATTTTATAATATTCATATATCCTTAACTTTTATTGGGGGAACGTCTAGAAATCATTAGCTGGAAAGTGGAACTGAATCATGACAAGGTGACTGACTAGGTGGCTCAGTGGCTAAGACGCTGAGTTTGTCAATCAGAAAGGTCAGCAGTTCAGCAGTTTGAATCCCTAGTACAGGTCTCCTGCGTCAGCAGGGGATTGGACTAAATGACTTCCAAAGTCCCTTCCAAGTCTGTTATTGTTACATATATATACAATAAATCTCAGTTTTAATTATGCTGTCTCCATCTGTAGACCTTCTACCTTCCTACTACTTACCTCTCTCTCTCTGTCTCATCTATCATTATCATCTATCTATATCTACCTATCATCTATCATCTATCATCTCTCTCTCTCTCTTTCTCTCTCTCTTTCTCCCTCCCTCCCTCCCTCCCTCTCCCTCCCCCCCCTTCTCTCTCTCTCTCTCAAGCTATCCAGCTCTTTTTCTGTGACTATGTTTACCGGGCACTGTGGCATTTCTCTCCATGCCAGTTCATGACCATATTCTGTTTTCTTCTTTTGCTGAAATCTTCTTTCTTAGTTCCTTCATTTACCTTCACTTACCTGATCTCTTGGTTTGATGGTAGCTTGCAGCTGGACCCCTTGTGTCTACTTATTCTAAGTGTATGCTGTTGCTGTCTTGTTTCCCTAGCAGCTTTCTTCTGTCCACCTCTATATCCCAAATTAATCAGATAATCTTTGCTAGAGGCATCCCTCTCATCAGAGTGGGTCTACATAGTGATTGTTGATTTCTTGATTTGCCAGACTCCTTTGGGCTCTTCACTAAGAAGAAAGGGGAAGGAAAACCTTTCTTTGTTGAGGTCCTTAGGTAAATATTAAAGGAGCTTCTTTAAAGATATGCTAAAAAGAGCTTTAACTTGAGTACTCCAAATCCATGAGAAACACCTGCTCAGATTTCCTTTGAGTCCAAAACATGTGTTGGAGAAGGGCCTTTTTCTTCCTATGCCAAATTTAAAAGTGCCCCTGAATTAACATATAAATAGGAGCAGGTGTTGCTTTTGGAAAATATTCTCAATGATCAGCAGTGTTAATCTCATACTTCAGGAGGTTTCCTTGTGTTTTTACTGTATATTTCCCTACTACTCTTTTCTGGATGAACTGTTTTATAGTCTATCCTTGTAAAGTACAAGCTAACAAGTGCCGCCTGTCATTTTAGTTTTCTGGTTATCTTTGAATCCTATGTATTCTCTTCTTTACAGATGATTGTGATTTGGGTTCATTTGACAGCCTATTACAACATGTCAGAGCTAATTTTCCAGTGCCAAATGGCTGAATTGTAGGTAGCTAAGTGCAATTTGATGTGTGTGTGTGTCTATGTAAATATGTATTTGTATATGTATATGTATATGTATATGTATATGTATATGTATATGTATATGTGAGTATACATACATATACACACACACATAGTGTATAGTGTCCCTTACAAAAACCATAATAAAGCTATAGCTTGATTTTGACCCCTCTCCCAAATCAATTTATATAAGATCTATGTAACTTTGGGGTTATTGCAAATGATCAATGATTCACTATAATCTTATAGCTTTAGAAAACAAAACAATTGTTTGGATCCTTTCTAATTGTTGGTATTTAATGGACAAGTTTTTGATCGCACATTAAGTCTTACTAGGTTGGTTTGGAGGGCGTCTCAGTAAAATTAGTATCTATGATCTGGTGACAAAGTCCATTTAGTTATTCATCCTGGCTGAAAGATTTTTTCAAAATGGAAAAAAATACCCAATAGTCTGTAAGGAGTACCTTTATTATATATGTTTCTGTTTTCCAGGACTAAAAGAATAGCGCGGTAAAAGAAATTAATTCAAGCATTGTTATAATTTGTTATTTTAATATAACAAATATTGGAAAATTAAAATACTATCAATATAATTTTAAAAAGAAAATGGTGGGAGATCATACTAGTTGTAAAGCAACACAATAGAAAGAGAGTTTTATTTCCTTTAGCTTCAACCTTTGAACTGGTAAATTCTTGATTTACTGATAGGGGAAAAAGGAATTTATTAATTTTGAATATCTGTTGAATGGAAAATTAGATTTTATGTTTGAGTGCTGCCATTTTACATATACAGAAAATGGTGAATAAGATTTTTAAAAAATTGAATGTTAAACAGATATTGTCTATAGCATCTGAAGTTTCTTAAACCAAGGTGCAGTAATTGAAGGTTTATGAAATAAATGAGAAACTCCTAATGGATTATCTATGCAAGTATATTTTTGTATATAAATAATGCATTTTAAGTATTTAATTTTTTTAAATATTACAAATGTATGTATAAGCACTTAGGCACATACAGAATCATGCATTGTGCATATATTTTTGTAGCATCAACCCAGGTGTAAGGGGATGGAAAGTAACAGGCTACAGTGTCTTTCTTTTTTATTTCTGTGGTTTTGTCCTGCTGCTTGAGTAATGTTGGCTACTACAACTCAATAAATAGAGTTGAAGGCGAAAGGAAGGAAAATGGGATTATAAAGGAATTATTTACTATTTGGAACCTTTTTTTATTTACCCAAGTAAAGTTAAGCAACCAAATAATGTTACAGTGCAAACCTCATTGTAAGCACATAGTCCAGTGAAATACCTTTGGTCTTCAACCACAATAAAATAGAATTCAATTGAATAAATCTTTTAAGCAAAGGCCAAGAAATAGGCTGTAAACCAACACTTGGTAGACCAGCCATGAAGACCTTGGAAAAGTATTAAAATGCCATGATGTTTTCATATCTACCGAGATAAAAATCATACAAGCCATGGCATTCTATGTGACCACCTATGAAAGTGAAAATTGGACTTTGAAAAAGCAGGATAGGAAAAGTGTTTTTGAACTCAAGTTTCTTGAGAATATAATGGACAGCCATGAAAAGAAACTAAGAGACAAAACAAATTAACCCAGAGTTCTCAGTTAAGGCATTAACACGTTATGTGAAGACCTATCTCAGGTGCTAAGGCTGGGAAAGGTGGAAGATAATTGAAGAAGAACATGAACCAGCAACAAAGTGAATGGACTTAGTGGCAATGAATGCACTATTAGAAGAGCTGAAAGAACAGATTAGGAATAGATCATCATGGAGAAAATCTATCTGTGTAGTCACTAGGAGCTATCAGTGACTTCATAAGACATAATCAATGAAACTGTTAAGCTAAGGTAACTTGGTTAAAGAAAGCTTCATCACATTGTTATGTTATCGGAAGGAAGTTGGAAGGGACATTGGAGGTCTCCTACTCCAACCCCCTGCTCAGGCAGGAAAATCTATACCATTCTGGACAGATCTTAAAAACTCTTCTTAAAAACTTTCAGTGTTGGAGCACTCACAACTTCTGAATCAAGTTGCTTCACTGATTAATTGTTCTGTCAGGAAATTTCTTCTTAGTTATAAGTTGGATCTCTCCTTGATTAGTTTTCATCAATTTTTTCTTGTCTTATCTTCAGGAGCTTTGGAGAATAGGTTGACCTATTCAATATTAGAACATTGCTATCATATCACCCCTAGTCCTTCTTTTCATTAAATCAGACACACCCAGTTCTCATATGTTTTAGCCTCTAGTCCCCTAAGCATTCTTGTTGCTCTTCTCTGCACTTTTTCTAGAGTCTCCTATTTAGGAAGATTAATTTCACATAAAATTAATGTTTTTACAGTTTTTAGCATGTTGTAAAGCAGGGGTGTCAAATGTGCAGCCCATGGGCTGGATGCGTCATGTGCTGCCCATGCCCACCCTCATTTTAGCAAAGGGAAAAAAGTTGTGATACATCACAAGATGACAACATGTCATCTCAAGTTTGACACCCCTGTTGTAAAGAATCATCATTATTCTATAAGATATTTTTAAAAAGAACAAAAATGGACAGAATTGCTCTAGGATCCACACAGGACCATTAGGTATCTGAAATGATAGGACAGACAGAGCATTTTTTTTTTTTACAGTCCAAGGCAGCAATATAATGTTATTTCAATTTTTGATGTTTCTTCACACACTCAGTTGCTGAGCTACTGACTTCAATAAGCAAAGAAATCTATTAGAAAGAAACATGGCATGGATATCAGATACACCCAAAAATAAAGTGAGGATGAGGTCAGATTGTCAAAAAGACTAAAACATCTTAGAGATTAAAAAGTTCTTGCTTGTCTTTCAGGCAGAGTTAGGAAAATAAGAGACATGGGGCACATTTTGGAAAAAGGAGTGACTTTTGTTAAAGAGAGAAACAGGAGCAAGCCATTCTTCTTTCTTACAGCCAGGAAGTGCAGAGTTTAATTGTGTTAGTAACTTTAATAACTTTAATACAGGGGACATGGTGGTTCAGTGGCTAAGATGCTGAGCTTGTTGATTCAAAGGTTCAAATCCTAGTGCCGGAGTGAGCTCTCGTTACTTGTCCCAGCTTCTGCCAACCTAGCAGTTTGAAAGCACGTAAAAAATGCAAGTAGAAAAATAGGGACCACTTTTGGTGGGAAGGTAACAGCGTTCCATGCACCTCTGGCATTTAATCATGCTGGCCACATGACCACAGAGAGGTCTTCTGACAGGGCTGGCTCTTCAGCTTTGAAATGGAGATGAGCACCGCCCCCTAGTTGGGAACGACTAGCACATATGTGCAAGTGGAGCCTTTACCTTTACCTAACTTTAATAAAAATTATCTCTAATCTCATTGAGAGTTTAAATATATGTATTTACAGTACTAGCTGCAATATTTGGACCCTGGAGCACTTTTACTTTTGTACAATTGTGCTGCCTGCAGAACTCAAAAAAAAAAAAAAGAAAGAAAAAAAAAGAACACATATGGTTAGATGTTTCTCTCCTTTTAGATTTTCAGCACTGAAAACTGTCTCTTTCAACAATAAGCACATATATATTAACTGTTAAGGAAGGCTAAAGCAGCTTTACTTTTCCTGCTGACTAGAAGGACCTCACTGTAGAAAGAAGCAAAACAAAACAAAAAAAAAACCAGACTCATGAGTAAGGCATAGATAATGAAAATGAAATGGGAAGTAAGAAACTCCAGTTGTAAAACTCAGCTTTTTTTTTCTTCTTTTAATCACAAGGAAAAGCACAGAAGCACATAAAATGTGTGAAGAAAGGCGGAGAGGAAAGATCACACTGTTAATTAAAATGCAGAACCTTCTGTTGTTTGCCGGTGACATGTTGCTCCTGGTTAAAAGCATTTTCCTGCTCAATGAGGATCCAAAGTTATGAAACTACAATTAGTGGGAGTTCTAAAAAGTTTAACTTTCCTTACAGAAATTCAACAGGAGTCTCAAGTCAGGACTAACTCATGGCTTTACCTGCCTAATTTGCATCTCCCAAACCAACATACCGGTAGGAATGGCAAGGCAGCAATTCTTAAAGAGTCACAATTCCTTTAATGCTCCATTCCTGCTTGCCATTTCAGAATTGAGTATCAATATGTATTTATAAGGGGAAAATACAGAGAAACACAGCCTTTCTCTCCTTCTACATGAATGAATTGGCAACTGTATTCAGATCAGACGAATCATATTTTAAATCAGAGATATCAAACTCAAGGTCCATGGGCTGGATCCAGCCTGCATGGTGTTTAGATCTGGCCTGTGGGCCCACCCTGAAAACAGCAAAGGACTGTCCCGCGGTGCCTCTGCCAATGAAAATAGAGCTTGGGAGGGCCGCATGACGTCCTGCAATTGTCTGCCAGTGAAAATGGAGCTTGAGGAGGCAGCGTGTGGCTTGCCTGGGCTCCATTTTCACTGGCAGAGGGCTGCAGGAGGCTGTCACAGCTGAAAAAGGAGCCTCATTGAGTGATGTTGAACTGGCCACGCTCCCCCCACCCCCCGCCCCTGAGGTCAAACACAACCCTGATGCGTCCCTCAATGTAATCAAGTTTAACACCCTTGTTTTAAATCTTGACAATGTTGCAAGCCATGTGTAGATATTTTGATTTCTCTCTCTCGCTCTGTGTTTTATGCTTCTGCAATATTTTTCACACTAAAATCTAATCTCACTTGCACATCCCAATTCCCTTTATCATTCATTTTCTGTGTATTAGTGGCTCATTTTACTTTTCACAGTTACAACAATTACAGTGACAGTTACTATTGTTCTTTAGCATTTGCAATTTTTAAATCCTGCCAAGATTTGAATTCAACCTAGAACGAGTCTAATTATACTTCAGAATATCCTATGTATATCTAATTGCTTGAATCTTTCTACATCTTCAATACACTGCTTAAGAATGATTTATATACTATCCATTTTACTTTAAGAAAAAACATACTGTCAGTGTGTCTCTGTGTGGACATATTTGTATGATTTCAGATTGGTTCATTGAGATGGAAATTGTTATTTCATGTTATTGTTATTTCAATCTCTACTGTAAAAGACTGGACAAAAGGAAATTTAAAATAATAATTTAACAGGTTTCATGGGGTAGTAGCAGTGGTGGGATTCAAGTAATTTAACAATCAGTTCTCTGCCCTAATGATTTCTTCCAACAACCAGTTTGCCAAACTGCTCAGAAAATTAACAACCGGTTCTCCCGAAGTGGTGCGAACTGGCTGAATCTCACCACTGGGTGGTAGGCTCTATATAATTCTATAATATAGTTTAAAGTTTAAAGGTCCAGATCACTTGGGTTTAGTTCATGGGAGAACAGTATTTTTCAAATATTTTATTCTGCAGGAAATTTCTTTTTTATAAACTCATTTGCCAAGATATTATTAGCATTTTCCTTATTGCCAAGGACTATAGAATATGTTCAGGATATATGTTCACCTAACAAGAGGACAGGTGATGAATGCATTTTGACAGAAGTTATTGATATTGTAATAGGTAATACGAATATCTAAGTGATGTTTTCAGTTCATAAATCATTATCAAAAACTTGTATAAAATGGGGTGGTGTTTTTGTTTTGTTTTTATGCTTTTGAACACTAGAATTTTGAACACTAGACAAAAGAATATGTCCATATTTTGAGTTCTATTTTTGGATTTCATAAACTAGTTGAATTGTTTAGCTCATCCCAGAAGGAATATAAATGTTATATGATTCCTTGATTTGTGCTTGCTAAGTAAATTATATTTGATTACTTTTTAAAAGAAATAATTAGGAAATAAAAGCATTTTAGTATGGTTGTGTCTCATAAAATAATGTTAAAGACCTCCTTATGATCACATAGGATCTGTAATTTTGTTTTCAACAATTTGAATCGATTTGCCAGAAAATGGGTAAATGGAAATATTTTTTTTAAAAAAATAAATTCAACTCTAAACTATAGGCATAGGAGTTTTTGATAGTCTTCCATCCAAATACCTACCAGGACCAAATCTTCTTAGTTTGTTCAGAAAATAGTATTGCTTTCTCTTGAATTATACAAATTAGACAGATTTCCATGAATTACTGATTCCAATTGTACAGAATAAATATTTAATATCAGAACAGTATGTTAATAAAATAAAATGTTAATATCACCAAATGCTGAATACAATGCCAATGTAATGAATTTCCCTTTGATGTGAGTCGAAGGTTTTGAATTATTTCCTACACATACTGTTATTATACCTCCTATTTTATAATATTATGACAATTGTCTAATCTTGCCTTGAGAATTAGGTCAAAATGATATTGCTGGGTGTGATGTTGAGATTGTTAGAAGGAATTATAACAGTCAGAGTGTTAGTGAAATTAGAGAGAAGAAAATGGAATGTGAGTATGAACTTGAGATGACAGCTGAAAATGCATGGTGAAAGGACTTGCATTAGAGAATGTGTAATGGTCCAAAGGAAAGAGTTGAGAAAAAGTAAGTTTTTAGGATGAAAGAATTCAACCATGCTGATTGAGATTCTATCTTTACTTCACTAATATAACTGCCTTGAAGTTACTTCCGTGCTTGGAGAACAATGTGATTGTTGGCTAAGACCAAATGGGCAGTGGTGAAATCCAATTTTCTTTACTACCGGTTCTGTGGGCGTGGCTTGGTGGGTGTGGTGTGGTGTGGCTTGGTGGGTGTGGCTTGGTGGGCATGGCAGGGGAAGGATACTGCAAAATCTCCATTCCCTCCCCACTCTAGGGCCAGCCAGAGGTGGTATTTGCCAGTTCTCTAAACTACTCAAAATTTCTGCTATCGGTTCTCCAGAACCTGTCAGAACCTGTTGGATTTCACCCTTGCAAATGGGCCTGCTGGTACTATCAACCGGGTGGGTAGTTCAGGGTTAAGAAGAACAATGGTGGTCACCACTGCAATTAATTCAGAAGTGGCAGTTTGAGGGTTAAGAGTTAAATCTCAAACTTCCTGAAGGTTTACCCTGATTAGAGATAGTGAGAAGATGGTGGAGAAGTCAATTCAGTTCAGAACAATTTATTATTTGTATATGTTTAGAAAACCTGGCAGTAGAATTACATATACATATATACAGTACATATGCATAGCAAAGCTGATGGGAAGAGAGTTTAAGGCTAGCATTCCAAGATGCCTATCCATGTCCTTGGATATCACAAATTGAAATTGATCTAATCTAACTATGCAAAAGGAATTATTAGATATCCCTGTAGCTGACTTTGCATTAAAGATAGCATCAGAACAGATATGAATAAAAATTTAAAAACAGATATGAATAAGATACTTTTTTTTTTTAAAAAAGGAAAGCATTACAGTAAAACCTCTGAAGATTTTAGCAAGCGGCTAGCACAGAGATACAAAATTTACTTACCAAAACCAAAACCCAAGCCTGCTTTAATTTAGCTTTATGCTGTTCCTTATCAGATCTGAGTCAAGCCCACTAAAAACAAATGTTGGACTTAGCTATTAAAGAATATTCTTTTATTTCTACACCTATACACTCAAAATGAAAATAGCAACAAAAATCAGTGAAAGGCTCCTGACTCTTGATTTTTATTAATATCTCTGATTTTAAAAAAATATGTTTCCTGATTTTCAGTATATAAACATAATTTAATTCTGAATCTTAAAACATACAATGATTCATATTAAATACATCTAAGGGACCCACATTATTTGCAAATACACATACAGATAATGGGCACCGTTCTTCTTCATTTCACAATACTATGTAATGTAAGAAGTCTTTTCAGAAGCAATAGCAAACCAAAACTACTTCCCAGAGGCAATTATGGAAAAAACCCACAAACGTAATCAAAATGCACCAATATATTTTTGGGGAAATAAATTTTCATAAACATTGTTTTAACAGCAATAGTTAAAATGCAGGTATAAATTTAATTGCAGTGAGTAAACAAAACTTACTTTTTTTAAAGCAGGTTAGCCTAACAGAGACAAATTATTATAAGTCGGGAAAAGCCTGTGTATGTGTCACTGTGATCTTCATTAGAGAAACTACAGTAAAGAGAATGTTTTATGTATTTTCAGCACAGAGCTTCGCTCACAGTAGTTAGTTTTCTCCCTTTAGGACACAGTCTTTTCATTAGCGAGAAAAGAGCAAAGAAATTCAAAACTAGCTCTGTGGAAATGATGCACTCCAACTGTTTCAATTCCTTTTGTTTCAATTATCTTTTATTTATTCTCTTGTTCATTCATTCAAAAAGCAACAGAAAAAGTTTCATTCCTCTTTTAACGATACTGCCTGTCTAGGTTTTACTAAAACAATAAAGAATGTGTGCGTATGTATATTTTCTACTTTATATATATCAATGAAATAGAGTCGTATTTATACCGGTATGCTTGCTGTTTCCATTTTTCCAATTAAACCTTGATTACTTAATTATCTTCTCCAGCTGAGCACCCTATCCCTAATTTTATCCTGATTATTTCTTTTATCTGTGAATTACCTGTAAAATGTTAATGGCAATGTACAGCCTTCCATAATAAATTTCAATTATTAGCCCTGCACACATTTCAGCCCCACAAAATGCTCATATAGAGACAAAGAGAGGCCCCAAATCAGATAGTAGGTCAGGAAGACACTGGAATAAGGATACAAGTTCTAAGTCGGAAAGACACCTGTATCAGAAAGATACCAGATACAAGTGGAATACCTTAATTTCTGCACTATAATATTCTGTCATGTTGGCTCATCATGATGATTATGGTGGTGTTGATCCTGTATGAGGCCCAGCCTCTCCCCCTTACTCAAGAAAGTAAAAAACTTTTCAAACTTGAAATTTCAAAAGAAACGTTTTATTGAAAAGGGGTGATAGCAAGGCAGATTCAAAGCAGGCTCTGAGGTCTCTCAGGCCATAAAACTAGGATAAAGGAAATTAGGAACCACTCCCAACAGTCAGATGTGGATTCAGCCAGTCCGCAGGTGTGAAGATGTTATTGTACAGGGTGCTCTGAGAAAGAAATAAGAGGACTTTCTCAGGACCATCTTCTGGCATGCAGTCCACATGGCCCACGCTCCCCTTACATTTCCAAAGAGGTAGGAAATTGCCAGGCAGCTAAGGTGCCAGGTAACGGTTATAAATCAGGTGAGAGGTTACACAAGAATGCAAGACAGGATATAGAATATATAGAAAGGAAAATAGAAAGTAATTGTATCAAGGACGAAATCCCTCTCCCCTTCCTCCGAAGAATGGCAGATACATGGATCTGACATCCTGGGTGAGATAAGGGATACTCTATTAAGAGTATATGCTCCAGTATGGTCACCCAAGATATGAAGACCATCCCAACTGCTCAAGCAAACAGGCACTCACAACAGGCATCAGTAATATTCAATGAAAGGTGAACTAATAACACCTTGACATACTATTACAAATATTCAAGATTATATTCCAGCCACTCATGCAAAAGAAGTGGAAGTTGATAGGTTTCATGATCATAGGCAATTTTAAATGAACAGAACTACATGGATAGTATTTACCTTTTAGGTCAATTATTAACAGAAAAGGAACCACAGTAAAGAAATATTTCGTAGACTATCACTCAGTAGAGTAGTAGTGGAGACCTTGGGAAAGATATTCTGATGCTGGGACATTTTTTGGATTAATTCCATTTATATAGCTGCCCATCTCACATATGGTGTACACTGAATGGTGTACAATAAAAAAACAAACATTAAAAATTATATCATAATGAAAACTATTACCAAAAATAATTGTATAACATTATTATAGTTAAAAAGATTAAAAGAGAGCATCTTAGTATTATGTACAGTGTGATTGTCTCTCAGTTCTTCATTTTCGTTAGATCCCCAAGCCTACTGACATAATCACATTTTAAGAGACATCTGGAAGGTCGGTAGAAATGGTGCCAAAGATCAGAAACATGTAGATAATGGTTTGCTTATGACACTGTATGGAAGCATTAGCTGCCCTTTGAAGAAACTAGATAGAAAGAGTAGTGACACTTTTGAACTTTGGACCAGCTGTTGAGACTCTGTGGCTTCAAAGTAAGGCAAATGGCTCAAACTCTAATAGTTTGAGGTCTCAGTATCGTTTTTCCACCCAGCTGTTTTACAACAACCAACCATCTAATAAAAGTCCAATTCATACATTTGGATAAAAAACGTTATATATAACATCACAAAGAATATAAAAATGTTAAACTAATTGTTAATAGTCAACATTTACAATATTTGGTATATTAAAGCATCTGAGTTTGATCCAATATCTGTTTGAAAAACTTTAATGATTTTTAAGATGAGAAGAAGATGAGAAGCTTGCTGGTGTGACCCAGAAAATTTAGTTTATTAATAAACTGGTTCTCAGTTATGCTAATTACAACTGAAGTGGGGGCTGATAAAAGTACAAGCCACTGTCTCCAAACATAGTGAAAATGTTGAGATAAGAAGCATAGAACAAGAGGAAGAAAGCAGTCATAAGCAACATCTAAGTCAGAGAATGTATATTTAAATATAACTGACTAACAGAATGACAGGAAAGAGAAAGGAAAGGCTTCAAAGCATATCTGTGTGGAGCATTGGGAAGAGTAAATAATTATTTTCATAATTACAGCTGCCCTTTTCTAGCAAGTATAGTCACAGAAATGTCTGTTAAGCCAGTACCTAAAGAGTGCAGTTCATGCTAGTTCATGCATATTTGTGCAACTCTACATTAGAAGCATCACTTTGAGGGTTATACTAGCTGAGGAAAAACAATATGATTATGACCAACCCTTACAACATATAATTATCAAGGTTGGTGTACATTAAGCCATGACTACCACAAAAGATGTTCTGGTTCGAGGGGAACATCTTTAGGAAAACATTTAGGAGAACATTCTGAAAGTCTTCAGACCAGGAGTGAAATCCAGCAGGTTTTGACAGATTCTGGAGAACTGGTAGCGGAAATTTTGAGTAGTTCAGAGAACTGGCAAATACCACCTCTGGCTGGTCCCAGAATGGGGTGGGAATGGAGATTTTGCAATATCCTTCCCTCAGCAGTGGGGAAGGAATGGAGATTTTACAGTATCCTTCCCTTGGAATGGGGTGGAAATAGAGATCCGTATCCTTCCCCTGCCACACCCACCAAGCCACACCATGTGTACCAAGCCACGCCCACAGAACCGGTAGTAAAAAAAAATTGAATTTCACCACTGCTTCAGACTGCTTGCAAAGACTGACCCAGAAGGCTGGATGAAATTCACCCAAGCTGGTTTCCAGTGTGAAAGATAAATGGAACTAATGGTACACAATTTCCTGGCTATAATTCTAATAAACGAAGCTGATCTGAAAATGGGTAGAACATCGATCAATTTATTTCAATGTGTTTTAATAGAGAGAGAATATCCATCCCACTACCTACCTACCTATCCATCCATCCCTCCCTCCATCCATCCATCCATCCATCCATCCATCCATCCATCCATCCATCATGCCTTTGCCACTATCCTAGTAGAGTAGCTGTTTTCAAGATTCATTCGAGTCTACCAGAGAAAACTTTCTATATTGATTTGTCTTGCAATGTTTAAAAGAATGAACCAATTTCAGAACTCTCAAAGATATAGGAGGATCTGTTGAAAATAGGTCTACAGGAGGAAAATACTGTCAGAATATATAAGCTATATTCCAGGCCTGTTAGATCTCTTTGACACCTTATGCTATTGGAAAAAAACAAAACATACAAAATGCAGCCTATTCTTCTTTTCAGCTGTGCAAGAGCACAGGTATCAAAGACTATACTAATTTGTGACTTTTTAATGGTTTTCTCAAGGAAGTACCATTTATCCTAGAATATGGGTGGGCAACTTTTAAAAACTCATAGGAAAGGTGCAAGAGAACATTTTATGTTGATATTTTTCACCTTGCTTTTTTTCTCTTTATGTTTGTATTTGGGGTTGGAACTGGGTGAGAAAGGATTCTCATTTCCAGCCCCCCCCTTTTTTTTTAAAGCAATGGAACCAAAATTTGGTCATTTTACTTTATGGAGATATATTTGTGAGTGTCATATTTTATAAAAATATACCAGAAAGTGTTTAGCATCTAATTTAACAGAAGAGAAAAAGGGAACTAAAAAATCTTGATAAACAAAAATAATATGTGTCATCTCATATATATTACACTTAGTTTCCTTTATTATGTTTGAGGGTATTTGAACAATTATATGTTCTCTGAGAGGGCTAGAGAGTTAAATAAAAATAGGCTTCAGAACAGTGGTGGTTTCAAATTTTTTTACTACCGGATCTGTGGATGTGGCTTGGTGGGCATGGCAAGGGAAGGTTATTGCAAAATCCCCATTTCCTCCCGATCAGCTGGACTTGGGAGGCAGAGAATAGATGGGGTGGGGCCAGTCAGAATTTTTACTACCGGTTCTCTGAACTACTCAAAATTTCCACTACCGGTTCTCCAGAACTGGTCAAAACCTGCTGAAACCCACCTCTGCTTCAGAAGTATTATGCAGCTTTATTATCTTCAGCTTTCATTTTATACATCAGGAAACAGAAACCTAACTAAGAGGATGAATAATAATTTTGTAGGAATAGTATTGGATTCAGGATAAGTTAGGGCAATTCTAATTTTAATTGGAATCAAATCCAAGTCACCCAATCTATTCATATATAAAATTTTGAATAATTAAAGACACTATGTAGAAACTAATTGTTTTTTAAAGTGCAAAATGTCATGCACATGCACAAGCCCCCATAATAATCAGTAGGACATGCTTCTGGTATCAAATTGATTCATATGGCAATCATTAATGAAATTCACTGGATAAACCAAGAAGTAACAAACCACATTCTAGTTATTATGGTAGGCTGTTTGCTGTCTTTGGAATCTACAATATATATAGGTTGCATAAGTCAGCTGGTGCCATCGCTGACTATTGGGGGCGAAGCATTGGCCCCCACGGAGAGGGTTCGCAACTTGGGTGTCCTCCTGGATTCACGGCTGTCTTTAGAAAAGCACTTGACGGCCGTGACCGGGAGGATTTTTCATCAGGTCCGCCTGATTCGCCAGTTGCGTCCCTTTCTGGATCGGGACTCGTTACGCACGGTCACTCATGCCCTCGTCACCTCCCGTCTGGACTATTGTAACGCTCTCTACATGGGGCTCCCCTTGAGGAGCACTCGGAGGCTCCAACTGGCGCAGAGTGTGGCTGCGCGGGTGGTGATGGGAGCGACGTGGCGCTCCCATGTAACACCTCTCCTGCGCGAGCTGCACTGGCTCCCGGTGGTCTTCCGGGTGCGCTTCAAGGTCTTGGTTATCACCTTCAGAGCGCTCCATGGCTTAGGACCTGGCTATTTATGGGACCGCCTGCTGCCACCAATAGCCTCCCACTGACCAGTACGCTCCCATAGAGAGGGGCTCCTCCGGGTGCCGTCGGCCAAACAATGTCGACTGGCGGCCCCCAGGGGGAGAGCCTTCTCTGTGGGGGCACCTACAATCTGGAACGAGCTCCCCCCGGAGATACAGAGGATCTGCGTACCTTCCGTCGCGCGCTTAAGACGTTTTTATTCCATCAAGCTGGCCTGACCTAAACTTTTCCTTTTTAAATGGAATTTTAAATTTGGTTTTAATTTATTGGGTTTTTAAAATGTCTCAGCCAAATTTATTTAATTAGTTTTATCTCTATTTTAAATTTTGTATCTATATGTTTTATTTTATGGCTGTTCACTGCCCTGAGTCCTTCGGGAGTAGGGCGGTATACAAATTTAATAAAATGAAATGAAATGAAAATGAAATAAGTTATAAATTGGGATGTATAAATTGTATTTATCTATTTTAAAAATATATTTCAGTATGTTAAATATGTTTAAATCAGGGGTGAAATGTCAAATTTGTTATTACCGGTTCTGTGGGCGTGGCTTGGTGGAGTGTGTGTGTAATGTGTCTGGGTGAGCGTGGTCAACTTTTTTTTTTTTTAACTTTTCAAAGCATTTTTTCCAATGCTTTGAAAAGCCTCTCTGACAATCAAACAACTCAGCTGGGATCATTAGAGAGGCTTTTTTAAAAAGTCTCTCTGACGATCCCAGCTGAGTTGCCTGATCGTCAGAGAAGCTTTTTAAAAAATGCTTTGAAAAGCCTCTCTGATGATCAGGCAACTCAGCTGGGATCGTCAGAGACTTTTCAAAGCATTTTTTTACCACCTCTTTGGCCAAGAGGTTGCAGAAAAAAATGCTTTAAAAAGGGTCTGACGATCCCAGCTGAGCTGCACGATCATCAGAGGCTTTTTTTTTTTTTTTTACTTTTAAAAGCATTTTTTCGTCAGAAGAGATTGTAGAAAAAATGCTTTTAAAAGTAAAAAAAAAAAAAAGCCTCTGATGATCGTGTGGCTCAGCTGGGCATGATGGGGGGGCAGGGATTTTTGCTACTGGTTCTCTGAGCCACCCGCTGCCATTGCTACCGGATTGGGCGATCCAGTCAGAACTGGGAGCATTTCACCCCTGGTTTAAATATATACCTAGACATAAATTGATGGTACAAAGTTTCCATTGAGTCTCTGTGTAAGACCAATATAATTAAAGCAAATACTACAAAATATGCATTTTAAGAAAGAAATTTATTTTAATCTCTAAAAAATATTCAAAATAGATGAATTGACAAGAAATATTTAAGATATATGAATTAACAAGAAATATTTATAGTAGGCAAATATCTTCAAATGTATGGACAAATTGAGGTTATCTCATAATGGAATATCTAGATTTTTAACTTTATGGTTGGGCTTTTATTTTAGTATTTACTGTATAATTTTGTTGAATGAGAATCTCTTTGAATCTTTCATTTTCTCAACCTATTTAGAAAATAAATGTGTAACACTTCTGAAATCTTGAGACATTTTTGGGGTCACAAAATAGCAAATATATTAATGTGAGTTTTAATTATATTTGTAAAGTATGGAATTTGTCAGTTTATGAAGAGCTTGGGCTCTACTCAAAGTCTTAAGTACAGGTAGTCCTTGACTTATAACCATTCATTTAGTGATCGTTCAAAGTTACAATGGCACTGAGAAAAGTGACATATGACCATTTTTCACTCTTATGATCATTGCACCATCATGGTCACATGATCAAAATTTAAATGCTTGGTAACTGTTTCACATTTTTGATGTTTGTAGTGTCCCAGGGTTTTGTGATCACCTTTTGCAACTTTCTGACAAACAAATTCAATGGGGAAGCTAGATTCACTTAACAACTGTGTTACTAACATAACAATTGCAGTGATTCATTTAACAACTGTGGCAAGAAAGGTCATAGAATGGGGCAAAACTTACTTAATCAATGTCCCACTTAGCAACATGAATTTTGGACTCAGTTGTGGTCATAAATGAGGACTACCTGTAAATAGAAATCAAATTGTCCTCCTGATGAAGAAAAAAAATCTTCTGAATCTATTATCTTTTTTGAAAAAGTGTTTATATTCTAAAAATGACAAAATGAAATGATATATTTCCTTGTGCTCTAGATTTAATGATAGGTTTAAGAAGTGAATTAATTTTGTAACAATACTAAATGGACATTATAGAGAACTTCTTATTAATTCTTTTGGTGGTTACACTTAAGACTATTTTAATTCCTATAATGTATGTAGGGTTTTAAAACTATATAAGCAGTTTTATATTTTGTTTGTTTGGTGTTGTATTATTGTTTATATATTAAATGAGTAGGATGAAACATTGTACTTTACATTCATCAAAACATATATTTTTCTTGTTCCATGGTTAAAATTATTACTGAAATTCCTTCATAGCGGTTGCAAATTACTCTTTAAGACTAATTAGGAGTGTATTAGGAATGGAACTAGATCACAAATGAACAAGAATAGGATAGGATAGGATAGGATAGGATAGGATAGGATAGGATAGGATAGGATAGGACAGGACAGGACAGGACAGAACAGGACAGGACAGGACAGGACAGGACAGGACAGGATAGGATATTCTTTATTATCCAGGTGGGATTTTGCATGTTTGTTTGTTTGTTTGTTTGTTTGTTTGTTTGTTTGTTTGTTTGTTTGTTTGTTTATTTATTTATTTATTTATTTAACATCTTGCTAGACTTGACAAGTCTAAGTGTAATCATTTGGATCTCAAAATGTTCTCATCTATTGGGCTATCTCCCTTTGCTGTTTTCTGAACCAGCAATGTTCAGAATTGGCATTGAGATTGCTGAAGTTTGGGATGGTATCCCTATGTAGATGCTACCACATCCTCTTTCTGAATATTAATTTTGATAGTGACTTTTTTTGTAATCCCCTAAGGGGAAGATAATTTTTGAATGCTTAGCAGTTTTACAAGCAGCAGATGGACATTCAAAGTTATTCCAATAACGTCTTATAGAATCTCACTAAAAAAGGAGGCAGATGGCAAAGCAAATTGCTTTAATTTTAATAAAAAGCTTTCATTTACTCTGATTTTAGAACTGGCAAATAGCTGTGAGTCAGCTAATGTGCAGATGATTGGAATTTATCCTTCTTAGTGCTGGACAGTTTAGAGGGCTGGCATCAGATAGCCAGCCTTTGGCATATGAAGCTGTCAGACTGAATGCTGCTTCAGCCTGATGATTAATTACAACGAATGGATGGCTCTTTTGGTGGTCTTAGTAGGGATGTTCTCCTCCTCTTTCCTAATGTTTCTTCTTCTTTCTAGAAGAATGATGGTTTGGTCTAGGCCAAATTTGGCAACTTTCAGACCTGTGAACGTCAACTTCCAGAATTCCCCAGACAACATTGGGTTCTTACTTGAAAAAATGCTGTCTGTCTGGGGAATTCTGGGAGTTGAAGTCCACAAGCCTTAAAGTTGCCAAGTTTGGAGACTCCTGGTCTAAGATGTTAGGGAAGTTTATGGAACTGTGAAAGTTATCAGGATTCAGATCAATGGATGGAACAGTTTGCCTGATGATACAACGAATCACAGAAATCTGCCAAATTTCAGAATGAAAGATGGAGAGGATAGTGAGGCAGGATTTACTTTAAATATAGTTTCAAATTGGCTCAAATGTCATTCAGTTAGATTGGGTACAATCAAATTGATAATGGCTATGACAGCAGCCAGCATTTTTTCAAAGCAAGAACCCAATGCCCATATTTTTCCAGATCTCAGAGATTCATCCACACTTTTAAAACATAAATTTTAATGGGTTTTCTGATACACTCTTCATTAGCATACTTATGAGCATGGTCATTTAAGTAATGATTTAAATATCTCTGATGTACCTGTGTGGATGTAAAAGACAGAGAATGAGCTTGTCAGGTTTTTGAGCTGGCTAGGCAATCAAACTGATAGATAAACAAATAAATGTCATTCATATGTACAAAGTACAAATCATATATTTAGGGGAAAAAACAGATTTCCATTTTATGTCTAATGTCAGAAAAAGCCTCCCTATTTTATAATAGTAAAAAGAAAAAAAAACGAACCTCAAGTATAAAAGAAGAAAAAATTGACACTCTGTAATCTGCCCACTCTGCTAGAGTGGGTAGATTAGAGCCATCTTTGCATTTATTAAGCCTATTATTTGAAAGGTTAGTGAAAACATATGCCCTGCTGAGATTTCAATGTTGCACAGCTTCTTACAAAATGCGCACAATAACCCAAGTTAGAATCTTGTTCAGAACGGAGTTATTTCAAAAATGTGCCATTCAGTCTCAGTGTTGACTCAGCATGCAAGGTGGGGAAAAAAATTACACGGGAATGATTGTAATTACCTGATTTATGGATTCTGCTGTTTTGCAGTATCCTTGTATTAGGCTTCCAACTTCACATGCAAACATTCAGCTGTGTGATGTTTTTCACGTGAAGTCAGTTGAGCTTCTTCTCAAAAGTACTAAAATACTTTTCAAAACTGCTGTCATAAATTATTTTGCTAGGGATCTTCAGAACAAAAGCAAAATATTAAGTATTAGCTGAGAGTTGCCGAGCTGTTGTATTAGCTCAACTTTATTTTGCCATTCCTTTTGTTCTTGTTGTTTTGCTCATGCATGAGATTGCCTTCATCAAACAAGCAAATAAATAAATTTATGTCACCACTTTTTTTCCCTATTTAAATCACATGCCAGTGGCAATACTCCCAACTCTGGGTCACATTTGAGATCCCAAGGGTGATCCAGTACTGTAAAGTACTATTTTACAAATTTGCTGAGTGTTGTTGGCCAACTTTATACTAACCACCTGAACAACAAATTTCAAGTTTGGATAGAGGCATAATCAATCTTGGACAATGAACTGCCCAGATTTTCCTTTCTAACCACTCCACTTTAGATCATGTATTTGTCTTATGCCATCTTACTGAATTGTTTATCTGCAAGAATAGATCTGTCCTATAGATAATTTTGTAATTTTATAATATCAAGATAAATCTATTGGCAAAAGTTGAGTAACATAAATATAGACAGGTGTCTCCTGTTCCTAAGTGAAGAACTTTATAAAACCTCTTGGTTAGAATTAGATGCAACACTCAAGGCATTTTGTCTGATCCAGTTGCTGTTCTAAAAGGAGTTTGACAAGGCTGCATCTTAACCCCAACTTTATTCAACCTCTATTAAACTCCCTAGTAGACAGAATAATTGATTCAACTCCTTTCCACATTCTCCTCCAGATAATAGATATTCCACTCCATTAACAATATGTTGATGATCATTCATCCTTTTACTAGCACTTGTAGGACTTAGGTGAGCACTCAAAGCTTTTACCCACTCCTGTTAAAATGACTTACCAATAATTAATGATCAGAAAACTAAAGTGGTAGTTTTTGCCAAGAAACTCAAAGATTTAAATGGGCCACTGAACTGAAAGAAATTAATCAGGTTAAAAGTGTCAAGGATTTGGGTTACAGGTGCCTGGAAGATATACAGTACATTGATCATGTTGCTTCACAAGCATAAAAGAGTATAGCAGCTATTCCATATATTTTTTTTTTCAAATAAAGGGTAATTCTGTTGCTCATAAAAGAATTCCCAGGGAGAGACAACCAATGGAATGTCTCCTGTCTTTTAACAATCTATAAAACTTCACAGGATTGTTTTATGGAAAAAACAGGAGGAGAAAGGAGGATTGGGTATGTTCATTGCTTTGAGTTATTTATAAAAAATAATAAAGGATGGAAATATTATAAATAAATACCACTACCCTCCATAAGGTAGTCAAATTTTGCCCTTCTGTTACAAGAGTGAGGCAAAATAAATATTGTTCAATAAAATTGGATTTCTTTAATAACTTAAAAATATTTCACTTCCTTTTTCATTCTATTTTTTAATCTTTAGTCTATATATATTGTGTGGGTGTGTATACATATTGGTCAAAAACCATAAAGATCCAACAGGAGCTCTTTAATAACAGACAAAGAAGACAACGACAAATGAAGCAATGTTATCATTCCATACATTGCAGGAATATCTGAAAAGCTCAGAGGATTTTCATCCAATACAACATACTGTACTTTTTGAAGTATAGGACACCCTTTTCTCCCCCCAAAAGTGGGTGGATATGTCTGTGCGTCTTATACAGCAAATGTTGCTGAAACCCCACCCACCTGCCGGCCCCCACTCTTCAGCCTCTGCCTCCTAGCAATTTACCTCCTTGCAGAAAATCTGCAGGGATTGCTGCTGCCCATCACCTCCATCACCGCCCATCACCGCTGTCACCTATCGCTGCCACTGCGTGCCCCATTTTCAGCCTCTGTGCATCTCATTTTTGGCTACCGCATGCCCCATTTTTGGCCTCCGCGAGTCCCATTTTTGGCCTGGTCCTGGTGATGGGGATAGGTGGCAGCGAGGATCCCTGGCACCTGGAACAGCGAGGATCCCTGGCACCTGGAACAGCAGTTATTCCGGGAGGCCGATCCAACCGCCAATCAGCTGCTTGTGCTAAATCAGGCTGTGCTGAAGCTGACCACGCTGTTTGCTGCAAAGAGGCAAATTGCTGGGAGGCAGAAGCAGATTTTCTTTTTCTTGTTTTCCTCCCAAAAAACTAGGTGCATCTTATACTTCGGAGCATCTTATAGTCCTAAAAATATGGTTAGTGCACACTTTAAACCCAAGAATACATTAAGGCAGAAGCTTGTCAACCCCAAGAATAAAACATCTGAGGCAGATCTGAAACAGTTACTTCACTATTTTAGATTCTCAGACCTTGTTTGATATTCTCCCTTCGACAGTTCTTAATTGGGAGATTTACTATCGTGTCAATGTGTAGAACTACCTGTCTGTGCAGGGCAATCACTATTGAGATCATCACATATATGCTTTTACACTGTCCCTACAACTTGTGCAGTCAATACACTTTCATGAACATGTTTTATAGCTCATAATCAAAGTTTTCTTTGTGGTTTTGTCCACTTGGATAAGGAACCATTTGCAACACATAATGTTGCTAAATTTTGCCTAGCAGCAGTTAAAATCCATAAACAGATAATTAAGGGTTCTGGGCATGGTAAACTCAGTGAAAATTCCTCTTTTATTTTTAACTTTATTTTCATCTATTTTTAATTGCTGCCACAATTACTGATAGTCTGCACGTCAAGTGGAAAGCTATTCCTTTCAAATTTTAACTATTAAATTCCGTTCTAAACATTGATTTAAAAGAAGGAAGCTTGCTGTCACTTTGGATTCCCTGGTTTATAAACCTTTATTTTGGGTATCTTAATTCAGCTGTTAATACCCAAGTAATAATACCATATAATATAATAGCACTATATTATATTATTTCCTTAAATATTCTTTTATTTTATTTTTTATATTTTAAGCACCACATCCAAACTTCATATTCACTTTGTGTAGCTATTTTACTTTTTGCTTTCATTCATTCATTCAAGTTTCTTGGTGTCTTATAATTATAGATTTGCCTATAACTTTGGTCTATGACTCTAATGATCTTGAACAAAGACAACAACAACAACAACAAAAGCTAGGAAATGTTAAATGGTTAAAGCAGATTAAGTGTCATAAGAAAAAGGAAATGGAATTCTCTTCTGAAGTTTTTATAGAAATAGCACTTAGACTTGCAGTATATACCATTCCATTGTGCTTTACAGCATTCTCTGGGTGGTTTACAATGTCAGCATATTTTCCCCAAGAATCTGCCTCCTCATTTTACTGACCTTGGAAGGATGGAAGGCTAAGTCAACCTCCCCAGGCCGTGGGTAAAGTTTTCCTGCAATACTGCATCTAACCACTGCATCACCAGGGGTCCTATGTTATATACAAAAAAATAGTGATGACTTGAGTTTGTAGTCCCGCTGTCCTTCTGAGATTCTAACCATTTATTTCTGATAGGAACTTAGATTTAAATATTTTATGCATATCTGCATGTGTGTGCACAGGTGCATGGGTATATACAGTATACAATGAAATACATACAATATATGAAATGTATATTGCCTTGTATATCTTCTTGACTCAGGAATTCTAAAGCATTACTTTGGAATTATTTTTGAAGTGTGCTTTGTTAAATACACCGTACATGTATGTCAAACATACTACAGAAGAAGTAATTGCATCATATGAGCTTTTATATTTATTACATTTTTGTTTATTACTTTCTGTTGATTTTGCAAAGGAAAAAAAGAGGCATTTATAGGAACTTGATTTATTGTAGAAGTAAAATTTCCTAACAGTGCTTCAGGCTAAAGTGATATCTGTTGCTGGTGATAAAACTTTAAGTAAAATGACATAATTAAAACATTAGTGAGGAATGAAATGAATAAAAGATGCATGCCTCCATGCCCAGGCGTTCAGCTGATGGAGCTACAGCTGTGGTACACCTAACTGACATCCGAGCTGCCAAAAATAAGATGTAAATGTTGTCTTGCTGCATAAATGAACAAATTAAATCTTAAAGCAGGATTTACTGGTAAGATATTGAAATCAATCTCTTTAAAAGGCATTTTAAGGATATAAACAACTATTGTAGATATGCTGGGCAAAACTAAATATAAAAATGAATTGCCTTTGAGGCAGAAGAAAATAGTTTCTTGCAGTGAGCAATATTGCAACGTCTCAGCATGGGCCTAAAATCCCATTTCAACACAGACAGGGATGGGGAAGGAGAAAGAGGCAGGCAGGCAGGCAGTAGGCATGGCTACATACTCCATAAATTAATTCATAAGAAGCTTTTGACTGTCATGTTAAAAATATTGAAATTTTTGGATGAACACATATGGTTATGTCTGCAATATGGTGGATTTGGTCTTTAGTTTCCATAGGTGGAATCCCAGCAGTTTCTCTCAGAAGGGCAACTCACTTTAATCTAACAGTACCTTTCACCTTCCCTCTTAAAGCAGAAAACTTGAAGAGCCAGACCAAGTTCACACAGGATGATCAAGTTGTTTCTTTGGATCATCAGTATTGTTTTATTGGTGAGCCATGGTAGTGCAGTGGTTAGAATGCAGTATTGCAGGCTGACTCTGCTCACTGCCACGAGTTTGATCCTGACCGGCTCAAAGTTGGCACAGCCTTCCATCCTTCCAAAGTCGGTAAAATGAGGAGCCAGATCATTGGGAACAATATGCTGACTCTTTAAACCATTTAGAGAGGGCTGTAAAACACTATGGGATCCTATATAAGTCTAAGTGCTATTGATTATTATTATTATTATTATTATTATTATTATTATTATTATTATTATTATTATTATTATTATTATTTATTAGTATTATTTATTAGTATTATTATTAGTATTATTATTGTTTTTGGAGTAATTTCTCTCATTTGCAATAGGAAACACTTTCCCTAACTCCCTCCCCCTCACACACACGTACATTAAAAAAAAGAAAAATTGCATGGGATGAGTGATAAAACTAAATAGTTATTTAATTCACATTCAGGTCAGACCTAGATTTGAGGCAGACAAGAAGAAATGTTAAGCCAATCTATCTTGTTGAATGTGTATAGTTACCTTAATGATAAAGGATATTCAATCTGTCATTCATTGATAATCAGAAATATGAGAAAGAATTTATTCATGGGCAGAGAAAGAATCTGACTAGCATAAGAAGCCCAAGCAAGATAGATATGGGACATTTTCTCAATCCTTACCAGGGGTGAAATCCAGCAGGTTCTGACAGGTTCTGGAGAACCAGTAGTGGAAATTTTGAGTAGTTTGGAGAACCGGTAAATACCACCTCTGGCTGGGCCCAGAGTGGGGACGGAATGGAGATTTTGCAGTATCCTTCCCCTGGAGTGGGGAGGGAATGGAGATTTTGCAGTATCTTTCTGCTACCATGCCCACTAAGCCATGCCCACAGAACCGGTAGTAAAAAAAATTGAATTTCATCACTGTTCCTTACATTTGTATAGTAAATAAAGGACAATTTTGTCCCAGATTCTTGAGCTAAATATGAACATATATATCCTTCAATACAATGATTGTCCTGTGGATTTATTTCTAGGTATAGAGACAAATCTGTGCTATTATTTTAAAGCTTTTTTTATTGAAGAAAAAAGAAAAAAAAGGAAATGCTTGTTTGTATGTTTATAGGAAAGAGACGGATAAAGGTAAAGAGGCAATGGAGAGATAAAATCAGAAATGAGGCAATTAGCTCTGTTTTTCAAAATGATTTTATGGATCACCTCATAAAATTAAGAGATACAATTGTCATCTGAGGGAAGTTAAATGGTTGGTGACAAAGTTAAGAAAAAAAGATGTCTATAGCTGCCACGGTTAGAACCCATAAAGACAGTTTCTCTGTGGCTGTCAGATGGGAGTAGATTACTTAAGGTTATGCAGCAGCATTTAATCTGCAATTGTGTATTTTCAGATTTAAAGCTCTGTTTAACTTTAAAACCCCAAATGAACCATCTTCTGGATATTCTCTCTGATGTATTATGACCAGTCTCGGTATTCAAACTCCATATCCCACACTCAGTTTTCAGTTGTGATATCAAACCTGTGAAATGTTCTCCATAGGAAGAACATTCCTGGTGGACATAATCCTAAACCATTTCTACAGAGAGAGAGTCATACAAAATATTAACAGAGGACAAAAGCTAAGCCATTAAAAATTAGAAATGCTTTGCAGAGAGATCCACCAAAACATTTCAACAGATAGCCTGTGCTATTTTTTTTAAGAGACAGGAGAAACTTTAAAAAAATGTTTGAAAGCATTTATCAGACACCATTTCAGAAAGACCTGTGACATTCTTTCAGAAATAATATGGCTGCTTTTAAATATCAACCTCCAAATGCTGTAATAAGAAGACTTCACTCCTGCTCTGAATATTATTTATTGCATTTTGATCCTCACGGTCTAATTTGCTGAAGTGTTTTCCATCAAATTCCAGAGGAATGTAAGCAGAAAACTTCCTTCCAACGAAGTGGTGGTCGGTCATCACATTCTTGAATGAACTGATGCATAAAGGGGATAAATAAAAAACCAGTAAGTATTTTCCTATCATCTGCAGTATAACAAAGCTGAGCATTGATATCCAATCAAACCACAGCATTATTCTTCACAATAAACATCATTACTGCAGCATCTGGGTTGTCTACGCATATATCTTCTTTCCTAAATGCAGCGCTTCTGCTTTTCATTTAATGAAGTCGAGGAATGGCAGAGCAGAAGATAAAAACAGCTGAATGCATCTAATCATTGCCTGACTTCCCACTGTGATACATTATTTTGATGCTATACTATCACTGTACTATATTTAGTTTTAATGTCTTAGAAACAGCATGGATTTAAGAGATAGGGATGTTTTGCTCTCTCTCTCCTTTTTCTCTCTTGCTCTCTCTCTCTCTCTGTGTGTGTTTGTATGTGCATCTTTATCTGTCTATATTTGGGCCTCTATCTCAGCTGACCCCACCTCACAGGGTTGTTGTTGTGGGGAAAATAGGAGGCAGAAGTATTAGATATTTTCACAAATTCCCCCCCCCCCATTTTGTTCTGTATTTTTTCCTGTCTTTTAGCAATCCCCTTGATAAGGAGCTGCTAGTTTGCACTCATATCAATATATGTTCTTACATATACTTCTCCAAAAAGCAAGGAAACTGTTTCATGAAAATCTTCTGTCTAAAATTGTGGACATGTTTTTGTAAAAGTTATTTTAAGTGACATACAGTATATTTAATAAATCAATGCTCAGGCAAAAAAAAAATATGCATGAATTCAGAAAAGAGAGGGAAGGCAATTCCAGAAAAGAGATAATCCATATAATTTTTATCTTTAACTGCTCACCTTAATAAACATTAGACTTTTTTTTAAAAAAAGAACAGTGATAAAGAATTTCATTTATGAAAGGGTTGGAATCAATTTACTTTCAGATTTTCATAACATAACACTTATACACAGGATTTATCATATGTTAATTGAATTTTATGTTATATATTCTTAAAACATTAAGCTGCACATGCTGTTAAAAATATGGCAAGCTATATATTTAAACACTGAGTTAAATTATTGTCCATTGAATCAGATAGTCATGAATGGCACAAATGGGTAGCATTAATTATATAGTTGTATGTATATAACAGATATGAAACATAGTACTGTCATTCTAACATAGTATCGGTGATCAATGTTCCCAACTTGATTATTTGAAGGACTATCTTTTCTGAATTACATTTACTTGATTCACAGAATGGGTTAGTTAAAGGTTATATATATAGGTTATAGGGTATAGGTTATATACCAAGATCCAATGGCCTAGAGGTGGAGCTCTTGCCTCACAATCAGGAGATTGTGAGTTTGATCCTAAGTAGAGGCAAATGTAGGGTCTCCTGCTTGGGCAGGGGGTTGGACTCGATGACCTGCAAGGTCCCTTCCAACTCTGTTAATCTGTTAAATATATAATTATAGGGTAGGTTATAGGTCCCCTCTATTAAGGAAGTCCATCTCATGGGACCAAGAAAAAGGCCCTTCTCTGTAGTGGTTCTCTTCTTGTGGAACATCACTCCCACTCAATATAACATTGGCCTCCATCTTGATAGTCTTTTGAAAGGCTCTGAAGACATAGTTTTGCCAGTAGACCTGGGAATTCCAGAATGATATGAGCCCATCAACTAGTTTGATTGTTTTGCCAGGGGGGAGAGTGTGAGGGTTTATTTGCATTCAGAATTTAATTCTATAAGCCGCCCAGAGCCACTGTGATTTGGGTGGCCATATATGTTTTCTTAAAAAATAAAAATAAAGTAAACTAATGACACTTCAATATGCTTGTCCAGTTTTTCCTGATGAATTTTTATTCATTTTCCTGATGAATGAAAATGAATAAAGATAGAAGAAACAACATTCAAAATCTTATAGTATAGGGTAGTCCCACCAATGAAATAGTAATAGAGCTGTATGACAAGTTTGAGATCAGTGTGCACTGATACAAAAGAAAAATTTTATATAATCCTCTGTTCTTTTTCCTGATGTGCATTTAGGTTTGCAGATGGGTATCTGAGTCCCTCTATACATATGAATATATGTTATACATGCTCTTTCCATGATTATAAATGTGGAAAGCCATTGTGCCATGGGAGAGTATTTGCACACCAGAATTCCTTGCACCACAGGAAGGAGCTACATTGATACAGATATATGTAATGGTACACACACACACACACACACACACACACACACACACACACACACGTATATGTTGCTAAACTGTTATATTTCCAGTGGATATGCTTTATACAGAATTTATAGATATCTCTAAAGCAGTGGTGAAATCCAAATTTTTTTACTACCGGTTCTGTGGGCATGGCTTGGTGGGCATGGCAGGGGAAGGATACTGCAAAATCTCTATTCTCATCCAACTCCAGGGGAAGGATACTGAAAAATACCCATTCCCAACCCACTCTGGGGCCAGTCGGTTCTCCAAACTACTCAAAATTTCCTCTACCGGTTCTCCGAACTGCTCAAAATTTCTGCTACCAGTTCTCCAAACTGCTCAAAATTTCTGCTACCGGTTCTCCAAACTGCTCTAAATTTCCGCTACCGGTTCTCCAGAACCTGTCAGAACCTGCTGGATTTCATCCCTGCTCTAAAGTCAATGCTATGAGAGATAAAAATCTCCAGTACTGTGGCATGGTCTGAAATTGCTACTTGTAGTTTCCAAAATAATTTAATATTTTATTTAATTATTTTAAATTGTTCCTTCAAGTCAGTGTTGAATCCTGGTGACTGTCTGAAAAAGTCTTCTTGACAAGATTTCAGAAGTGGTTTGTCATTGTCTGCTTCCTAAGGTGGAGAGACCGTGACGCCCAAGCCCAAGGTCACCCAGCTGGTTTTGTGCCTCAGGTAGGACTAGAATTCATAATCTTCCACTTTCTAGCCTGATGCCTTAACCATTAGATCAGTCAATTCATATGATTTAAGATTTAGAGCTTTCTTTGTTGACATTGGTGTGATATATCTTAACTGAATAATATCAAAATGCCATGAACAATGTATTATTTTAACATTTTAACATTTTAAGTTTATTAGATAGTAAGAATCTTATAACATCAGACACAGTAGGTTTTTGAGGTTAAGGAAGTAAATGTATTTATTGTGAAATTGTTTTTTTGTATGCCACATTTATTATTTTTACAAACAACCCAAGGCAGTGGACATATGGAACATATCTTCCTCTTCCTATATTCCCCACAACAACCTAGGGAGGTGGTTTGGGCTGAGAGGAATGTGACTGGCCAAAGTTGCCCAGTTGGCTTTCATGACAAAGGCAGGACTTGAACTCAGGGTTTCAGCTTTCTAGCTGAGTGCCTTCATCACTAGATCAAACTACTTGTCATTTGAATCAACTTCAAACGTAGAACAATTTATCTATCTAAGCCTTATTTATTGTATTGTCCTGAGAACTTTCTTTGCTTTCGCAATGAATAAAACAAGCACACCCATAATGGATGCATAGTTTTAGTGACATTTCTTACAGTGACATGATACCACTTCTTCAATGTCCCCTTCTTCTTCCAGGTTGGTCTCACCGCCTTTCAAAACCTTAAAACAGACTTCCAACAGGTTGCTTATCTCCTCCATTCTTTTAATCCTGCTGGTGCAATGTCAATATTTACAAAGAAACAATGAAACTGATTTTGTCAAAGATCTACCAGATTCTAATTATGGCTGCATGTCAATTGCTTAATATGGTCAACAGTTGATTGTTACATCAGATAATGCGAAATATTTCAAGCACTGATGGTTTCATGATGAAAAGATGAAAACAAATGCATCTGCTGTGGCATGAAAGGTACATGAAGGTAATCAAGTGCCTAGCTTGTCTCCAAAACTGTTGGATTACAAGGTGCTGTTGATGAACTAGTTGCACCTTCAAAAGTCTCCATCTGCTAGGGATACAGTATCTGCAGAGGGGAATTTTGAGGAAAGCAATCAGGGACAAAAATCAATTAAATAGTGCATGGACAGGTAGAAAATAGTCCCACCAGCACCTTGTTATAGTCAGTAGGTGGAGATTATTGAAAAGAAAAAAAATTAAAAGGTTTCCCCTTGTTTTAAGATTTGTTGTTGTTGTTATTATTGTTCCTTTACTTTTTCCTGCCTAGAATTATATTGAAGAATCCAGCATCACTTTCAAAGTTTCTTTTTCTCTTTTGCTTTGCATGTTTACAGCTGCAAGCTATTTAATGTTTCTGATACAGACTAGGGTTTTTTTTTCAGTGTACAATGGAGGAAAATAAATCTGAAAGTGGTCCAGCAACCTATCAAGAGGAGGTGGTGGCAGCTGATGAAGAAAATGTTCTGAAAACATTTCATATTTGTCATTTTATTCCTGTCCACACTCTGATGCCACTGCAAAGGCTATATTTAGAAAGTTAATTGGAGATATGGGGGGGGGGGGAAGTAAGGAAGAGAATGAGGACAAGGAGGTTGGTAGTTTTAAATCAAGAGGGCTATGCATATGTTTTCTTTCACTTTTAAAGAACTCTCTTTTTTTGGTCTAAAAAGTTCAAAATTTTCTTGGGACTATTTTACAGAATTGTCATCAGGAAATTGCCTGCCAGCAGTATATTTTCTTTATTTTCAGTCTCTTGTTAACAGACAGAGAACAATTTTTCTTTCCTGTACCCCAAATGAAAAACTCTTTTCTTATTGTCCCATAAAAGTAACAAGAACAATAATAACAAGTTTTCTTCTTAATGAATCCTGAAAATTGTATTATCAAAATAAAACATTGTTGGGTTTTTCTATTCTTATCTTTCATGTGGCTACTCTTGTCTAAGAATCTAATAAGCTATCAGTATCATCATTGTCATCATGATGCAGATGATGAATGAAATTCTTCACAGAATGAAATTCTGATGGAGACCCCCAAGACTGCACACTAAGGCAGAGAAAGACCAGTACACAACATCAACAACTACTTCTGCCTGTATTTTTATAATTTATTTCTCTTCCTTCTTTGTAAATTCCAGAGATGTTTCTCTTAAACAAATGTTCAGAAGTACAAATCAGAAAATAGTCTGCACATATTTCATGTTTTCTTTAATAGGTTGTTGGTTCATAGTTTTAAATAGATAAGTTGACAGGCAATTTAAGTATATATATATATATATATATATATTACCAAAACTAAGCAAAAATGGACGCGTTTATCCTACAAATAAGTTCTCCTTATTTGGTAGATTACTATATTTTGGGGGGTCAGTCTGTTCTCCCTCTTTCTCATTATTATTCTTATTTTACTTGAAATGTTTTCATCACCAGTCTAGACTTTTTTTCAGACAAAGGGCAATAGCCAAATCATCAGCATTACCTTAAACCCTTTAGAGAGAGAAATTTGTTTTTTAACTAAAGCCAAAGAGATGGAATTCTTGGTAATTTTTCCTAAACAAAAATCATAGCAACACTATAAAGAACCTTTTGTGTGTGTGCATGAGGGAGAGAGAGAAAGTGAAAGAGAGAAAGAGAGAGATGCATTCACATGAGTTATTCAGGCAAGCAGCTAATCAGGACCATTATAGTTTATGAATCTTTGTAAATGGCATCATCATGCATTGATGACAAAGGACAAAAAAGCTTAGCTCTGCAGTACAAGTCAATGAACCATCTCTCTGGGAATTTAAAATGAGATTTAGAGTACTAAGCAAGTGCTATAATAGACAGGAGGCCGAAGCCACTTTGCAAAATATATACTCAGCATTCCAATAACATGTCATCACTTTGAGCATTATCAGAAGCAGAAACAAACAGGTGTGCTTCCAATTTATTTTTATATTTCCAGAAAGTATGTGAAGGAAGCATTTATCCTATGACAGGGGTGTCAAACTCAATTTCATTGAGGGATGCATAAGGGTTGTGTTTGACCTCAGGGGGCCAGATGGGTGTGGCCAGGGTGGGCGTGGCCAGGGTGGGCATGGCCAGCTCATCACTCGTGTCAGGTGTGCATGTGGCTTCCCAAGCACTCTGCCAGCAAAAACGGACTTCCATTTTCATTAGCAGAGGGTCACTGGAGATTGTTGCAGCCAAAAATAGCCTGGGATGGCATTGTACACCCCCCCAACCTCTGTTTTTGCTGGCAGAGGCACCATGGGCTGGTCATTTGCTGTTTCTGGAGTAGCCTCACGGGACAGATCTAAGCACCCCATGGGCTGGATCTGGCCCACAGGCCTTGAGTTTGACACCCCTGCCCTATGACTCATGGGTTGCCATTTTCTCCAGAATTTCTTTGGAAAGATTCACATGACGTATTAATACTGCTTTATAAAATCTTAGTAAAACCACACTTGGAATATTGCATTCAGTTTTGGTCACTACATTACAAAAAAGATATTAAAATTTTTTGAAAAAGGGCAGAGAAGAGGATGATTAAAGGCCTAATACTAAAATACTAAAACATATGAAGAATGGTTGCAGGAACTGGGTATGTCTAGTTTACATAAAAGAAGGACTAGGGGTGACATGATGTCAGTATTGCAATATTTGAGGGACTGCAACAAAGGGGCTCAACTTATTTTCCAAAGCTCCAGAAGGGAAGACAAGAAATAACGGATGGAAACTTATCAAGGAGAGAAGCAACCTGGAATTAAGGAGAAACTTCCTAACAGTGGGAACAATTAATCAATGGAACAGCTTGCCTTCAGAAGTTGTGAGTGCTTCATCACTGGAGGTTTTTAAGAAGAGACTGGACAGCCACTTGTCTCAAGTTATATAGGGTTTCCAACTTGAGCAGGGGGGTTAGACTTAAAAGACCTCCAAGGTCCCTTCCAGCTCTACTCTGATTCTGATCTTTTCCTCCCCAATTCAGACTGATAGTAACTATTGGAGGCATGTTAGGATCTTTGACACATGAGCTACAAGATCTTCTGATGTTTAGCTTTCTTATGAGGAAACACAACCAGTCTCTTGCCTTTCAGAAAAGCAGCATCAGTGAGTGATCTTAGTAGTACAAACTGCAGCAATACCATGACAATTATTTTCTCATTGAGCAACTACTATTGACTCGGTGCTCATTCTCATTAAAATGAAGAAAAAAAAATGAAGAAGACTAGGAACTCAGGAACAGCAGACAAAAAGAGAATCAACAGATATCTATATGATTATAGGCCTTTCACCTTCAACAATGCCAGATCTGTCCCAAACCAAATAAAAATAAAGGATTTTGGCAGTCTTGCCAATGCCAATGCCATTTAAAAATATATATGCTAGCTTCCAAAGTCACAGATGAGATACTCATTTAGAATGCTGCCATTTCTGAGTGCCCACACATTTTCCACAAATATCCTCAAAGCCACTAATTTTGGAAAAGTAAAAAGATAAGGCCAATGCAAAAAGGAAAATGCATGGAGCCAGGAAATATCAGGATAAATACAAGGAAAACTAAGAACTGCAATCAAAATAGAACAATCTGTAGGTAAAACTATGGAAAATCAGCACAATACATTAACCTCAAGAATAAAAATTAGTGGCTTTGAGGATATTTATGGAAAGTGTGTGGGCACTTAGAAATACAATGAAAGATCAAATTTTGTCCCTTGAAACAAATTGGTTTTTAGATGTACTTCCCATAGTAATGGTGTCACTTTCCAAAATTTATGGCAAAAAAAATCTGGTCTGTCAAAATACTGCCTGATGTGATTGAAAAGTGACTTGGTTAATGGAGACATCAAACAACATGACCCTTGCTTTCAGTTCCTTCATCCTCTCATCTCTTGAGTAAATAGTCTGAAATTTAAGAATCATGACAATCTACTCCATGGGAAGGACTAGGAGAATTTTGCCTTGCTTTCAATTTAGGTAATAGTACAGCTCAGGAACATGGAGAACTTTAGCTTCCTTTGCTAAAGGAAGCAAAAGCATCATGTTCTCCAGATGGAAAATTAAAATACAAGAATAGTGATTGGAATGTTATAACGAAAAATGGAGAACCAAGTAATCAAGAATGTGAGTGGAAGTACTGAAACCTCATCTATAAAATGAAATTCCTCCAAGAAATATTCTGAATGAGTACTCTAAACAAGTTTTATCCATTATGTTTCCTTTTCAAAAGGAATGGATTGGTTTGTTAAGAACAAGCATTGGCAAATATTGATAGACAAAGAAATATGCCCAGTTTTGCACATGTTTACTCATTAGCTCCTAGGTTTATAACATTTTTAAAAAATGTTATAGCTCTATCTATCTATCTATCTATCTATCTATCTATCTATCTATCTATCTATCTATCTTGTCTATCTATCTTGTCTATCTATCATTTATCTTTTTCAAAAATATGCCTTTCTAAACCTACTTTTATTTCCTTCAGATATTTTCAGTCACCTTTTTACAGCATCCCTACAAACTCCAGAAGAAAACCTGTTTTGTTATTTTTGTGTTGCAATTCTCATATTGGAAGAAGAAAAAGGGAATAGGATTAGTGAGATTACACATAGGCAATGTGGCCCACAAGATCCCAAACCTATGCACAATAGTCCCTAATTGGTGGAAAATTTAAATCACTTCTTCTGAAATTATAAGAGCTATTAGAGCCAGTAGAGCAGTGGTGAATTTGTTACTACTAGTTCTGTGGGCATGGCTTGGTGGGGGGGTAATGTGACTGGGTGGGCGTGGCCATCTTTTTTTTTACTTTTAAAACCATTTTTTGTACAACCTTTTCAGCCAAAGAGGTTATAAAAAATGCTTTTAAAAGCCTCTGCTGATCAGGCAACTCAGCTGGGATCGTCAGAGGCTTTTAAAAGCATTTTTTCTACAACCTCTTCAGCCAAAGATGTTGTAGAAAAAATGCTTTTAAAAGCCTCTGACGATCCTAGCTGAGCCGCACGATCATCAGAGGCTTTTTTTTATATAATTTTTTTTATTTGTTTAAAAATACAAACAAGACAAAACATGCAAACAAAGAATTTGAATATACATTATTTATTTGTTATTTGTCTTATTTTTTTTTTTTACTTTTAAAAGCATTTTTTCGGCCAAAGAGGTTGTAGAAAAAATGCTTTTAAAAATAAAAAAAGCCTCTGATGATTGCACGGCTCAGCTGGGCATGGGGGGAGGGCAGGGATTTTTGTTACCGGTTCTCCGAACCACCCGCCGCCATCGCTACCAGATCAGGCAATCCAATCCGAACCGGGAGCATTTCACCCCTGCAGTAGAGGAAAAATAGACAGACATGGCTGCCTTTCCTAAGTTTTAAGCAACAAAATTACATTACAGAAATACCACAATCAATGGATACTTAAATTCCAATTTGCACAGAGGTTTGATGAATGTAGATCCCATCAGATCCCATTAGAAGTATCCAATTCTGGCTGAGGAAAGCATGCCTCTCTACCAAGGAATTTAAAGACAGCAGAAACTCAAAAGCTGCTTCTAGGACAGGGGTCTCATACCTTGGCAACTCTAAGACTTGTGGACTTCAACTTTGCCAGCTTCTGGGAGTTGAAGTCCACAAGTCTTAAAGTTGCCAAGGTTGGAGACCCTTGTTCTAGGAGACCAGTGTAAGCATATACCAATAGTGCATTTCTCAACTGTAATCCATTGTCTGAATCAAGCCTGAGCTACCTCACAAAATGGTTGAAATGGAGATAAAACCTTTCAATTACTTTTATGATTCAAATTTAACAGACACATAAGCAAGCAAGCTATGAAATTGCTATAGTTTTAATAGTTATTTCTATTCCATTTTTTTCTGCATCTCTTTTCTGCAATTTAACAGGCATATTAATTCCAGAATAAACCAAAAATATAAATATTAAGTAATGGAAGAAATGGAGGAAAAATCCAGTCACTTTCAAACTGTTATTATATAGTTTCATAGAATATATGATTGTTCACCAGTTTGAACAACTGTTTCAGCATAGGGTTTTTTTTTTTTTTTACATGATAAAAAAATGTATGTTCAGCTATAACAATGCAATGCCTGAATAACAAGTATCAGTGTTATTATTGAACTATGCAGAAATCAATTCAGCAAGAAATCCATTTGAAAAACAAATGGAAATTAATACGTTATTGTTTTCTGGACATAGAAATGCCTTCCATCTTACTTTCCTTTGAAATTTGCATTCAGTGACACATGTTGGCATAAAGTTCATAAAGTATTTTATGAAGAAAAAAAAAAACAATTCAGCATCAGAAGTTACCTTTAAATATAAAGCTTTTATGTAAGTTGAAAGCTCTCATTAAAGGTTACAGTAATCTAGAAAATGTATACTCCTTTATAGTTCAGTCAATAACTTGAAAGCAGTACTTTCGCTAGAAATTCATAGTTTGGAAAACTGGTCTCTCTTTAAAAATGATGTGTCTGACTGTTGCAATTCCAATAAATCAGCTCTCCATGGTCAGATGTATTCTGACAAATGTGCAAATTTAAGAAGAAAGAGGAAATATAACTTTCATTGATCTGGTTGAATGAAAGCTCTAGTCATCCTAACAAGATTTTTTGTAATAATTTTATTAGAAGTTTTAATTACAATAAAAAAGTAATGCAATCTAAAAAAAGAACAAAAAAGTGCAAAGAAAAAAAAAAGAAAAGAAAAAGACTCTCCCCCAAGAAAGCAACTACTCACTCTCATCATGACAAATATAAACAATTTCCTAATCTCTTCACTTCCTCTTAATTAACAAATATAAAAGTCTTCATCAAATAACTCATTTCTAGATAGACAAATAAATTAATATTGTCTTCTCCACCAGTTATCAAAATAATAAGATTAATGAACATATATAAAAGTTAATATTTTACCATTCAGCTCTTAGCTATAACATAACCCTGTTTCAAAGGCATAAAATGGTCCCAATATCCTAGTGTAAGCAAATCCCTTCCCAAAGTTTAATATGACAAAGAGAGATCATTTCTCCTTGAAAAAAAATGACAAGCTTCAATACAAAATATAGCCTCACTAGTAAGATTGGGGTGAATGAATTAATCTTTTCCAGATTTACCTTAAATGTGTTCATTCATTTATCTTAAGTGTCTCATTCCACAGCCTTTCTTTTTAAATTGTCTAAGAAATTAAATACTTAAGGATGCATTTTAAATTCAAACACTGCAGAAACAGTTGAAAAGACCAAGAGGGAAGAATTACTTTTTCCAAATTTCTCTCTTCTCCTCTCCCACTTGGGTTTAGAACAACTCACCACGGACAATCCACCACAGCCATCTCGATGCAGCCAACTCACTGTGGACAATTCCATGCAGGATAACTGTTATCCACCAATGTTGTCTATGGGTTGATAACATTATTTCTTTGACATTATTTCCATTTTTATCAAAAATGTTGACCGTGGCAGATAACATTTATCGTGTTAAGTTATCCCACATGGAATTGTTCAGAGTGGGTTGTCCCAGTTGGTCAGGTCGAGTTGTCTTTTAAAATAGAATAGAATAGAATTCTTTATTGGCCAAGTGTGATTGGACACACAAGGAATTTGTCTTGGTGCATACGCTCTCAGTGTACATAAAAGAAAATATACATTCATCAAGAATCATAAGGTACAGCACTTAATGATAGTCATAGAGAAACAGTCAGTATAAATCTTAAGGATACCAGTGTTAAGTCCTCATAGTTACGACCTAAGCAGCCTCCGGTCTGTTACCAGGCTTTGTTGATTGGTTCTAACGCAAGCAGCTGAAATGGAGGGAAATTGCTTCCTCCTGATTGGCTCGAGGGTTTGACAGCCGAGCATTTAAGCGGCTGTCAGAACCAGGCTTGAGGGTGTGTGTTCCTTGCTGCTGTTAATAAATAAAGTTAAGTTCGAGCAACCAAGCCTCTGTCAGTGTTTGCCCACCTATTCTACACTGGCAACGAGGATGGGATTATCGTGAGGCGACGGTTGCTGAATACCCGGGGAGCCGCTTATAGCAGATTTGCCACAATGACAATGGGTCTCCCAGCGTTCACACCATTCAACAGCGTTTCCGAAACCTGGGAAGATTACCTCGAGAGGTTCGAGTGCTTCCTGCAGGCCAATGACCTCTCCGAGGTATCCAGTGCTAGGAAGAGGGGCTTTGGCCGCACCTCAGCCAGTTTACACGGTGCCTTGGGAGACGCTTGTGGAGAAACTCAAGCATCATTACTCTCCTGCCCCATCAAAGATCACGCGGCGACACGCATTCCATCAGAGGGCACAAAGAGAGGGAGAGTCTATAAATGAATACATGTCGGCCTTGAGAACTGCAGCTCGGCATTGTGAGTTTCGGGAGCTGGATGATATGCTCCTCGATCAGTTAGTGTGCGGGGTAAGGAACCTGAAGCTGCAGGAGAGGTTGCTGGCCCGTTCCGATTTGACTCTCCTCATTGCGCTGGACGAAGCATGGGCCACCGAGATGTCTGCCAAGTCCGCGGCCGAAATTCAGTGCTACCAGTCAGGGTCCGCAGGCCAGTCCATTGGCCATTCCTCCGTTAATTTTGGGGCGGCGGATTTTGACGACACTGGTGATCGAGGCAATGACATCAGCCGCCTCAAGTCTATCCAGCGCAAGATGTGGTCTCCTGCACCCAAGAATCTTCAAGGCTGTTGCCTGGGCTGTGGCGGTTCGCACAACCGCTCTGAGTGCAAGTTTAAAGCTGCCGTCTGCCGGCATTGCCAGAAGCGTGGGCATCTGTCCAGGGTCTGCCGTGCAGTGTTTCCTGCCCCGACTGATGCAGGGGAGCTGAGTTCCAAGCGCCAGAAGATCGGGAGTTCGGGTTGCCGTGAGAGGGAGAGAGGAAGAGAGGGCGGATCTTTTGCCATTTCCCAAGATGCTGAGGTGGGTGGCTGCGGTTGCTATAAGCCACGCATCCTCCCCGTTCTCTGATAGTAAGATCCACTTGACTGTCCAGCTGGAGGGTGTCCCCTGTAAGATGGAAGTGGACACGGGATCCTCCAGGTCCTTGATCGCATGGTCCACACTCAAGGCTCTGCTGCCCACTAGCAACAAACGGCGTCTGCAGCCTTGTCACATTGTGTTGAGGGACTATCAGGGGAATTCCATTCCAACCTTGGGTTGTGGGTCCTTTCACGTATCCTATGGCTCATTTTCTGGCCATCTGCCCCTTGTCATTGTTCAGAATAGCCTCCCCTCATTGTTGGGTCTTGATTGGTTTGCTGCCCTCCGCTTGGGTCTCTCTGGGGTCCACTCTATGAGGTCTGGCATATCAGATAAAATTCTACAGGAATTTTCTGATGTATTTGACGGCCGCCTGGGTAAATATAATGGCCTCCCAATCTCTTTTAACTTAGACCCCCAGGTGGCGCCCATTAGACTCAAGCCGCGGAAGGTGCCCCTGGCACTGTGGCCCAGGGTTGACAGGGAGTTGGATAAGCTCATCGCCCAGGGGGTCCTACAACCTGTCGAGCATTCTAAATGGGAGACCCCAATAGTAATTCCCCTCAAACAGGATGGCTCAATCAGGATATGTGCTGATTACAAGGCGACCTTAAATAGGGCCCTGCAAACTAACCACTATCCAGTGCCGGTGGTCCAACATTTGCTACACTCCTTGGGCCGGGGAAAGGTTTTTGCCAAGTTGGACCTAGCCCAGGCCTATCAGCAACTCCCCGTTGATAGTTCCACTGCCCTGGCCCAGACGATCATTACACACCGGGGCGCTTTTAAGTGCACCCGGTTGCAATTTGGTGTTAGCGTGGCCCCAGGAATCTTCCAGAGCCTCATGGAGCGGCTGCTCCATGGGCTGGGGGGGTAGTTCCCTACTTTGATGACGTCCTGATCGCGGCTGCTGATCAGGACGACCTCATCAATAAACTCAGGGCTGTCCTTACCAGGTTCAGGAAGGCTGGGCTTAAATTAAAGAAAGAGAAGTGTCGCCTGGGGGTTTCCCAAGTTGAGTTCTTAGGGTTCCTCATTGATGCTTCTGGCATTAGGCCAGCCCCTGCCAAGGTGGAGACTATTAAGCACGCTCCTGCCCCCACATCCAGGGCCCAACTTCAAGTGTTACTTGGCCTCCTCAATTTTTATGCCATTTTTCTGCCCCACAAGGCCTCCGTTGCGGAGCCCCTCCATTGGCTCCTGGATGTCAAATCCCCTTGGTGCTGGGACAAGCGCGCTGCCACCTCGTTCCAGGCTGTCAAGGACCTCCTCTTCTCTGACGCTGTCCTGGTGCAGTATGACGACTTGATGCCTCTGTCTTTGATGTGCGACACCTCCCCCTATGGGGTGGGGGCTGTCCTTAGCCATATTTTACCATCCAGAGCGGAGGCTCCTGTCACTTACTATTCCAGGACCTTGTCGGCTGCTGAGAGAAACTACAGCCAGCTCGACCGTGAGGCTTTGGCAGCTGTAGCTGGAATCAAGCTATACCATAAGCCTCTCCTGGGGTTGTTAGCTGGAGACAGACAGACTCCCCAAATATTGTCCCCACACATGTCACGTTGGGTGGAATTCCTCTCTGCATACTCCTACCAATTGCTATACAAACCGGGTAAAGCTATTGCCCACGCTGACACGCTCAGCCGCTGTCCGCTTCCTTTACCTGTCCGTGACCCTGCCCCTACAGCACCCATCCTTCTCGTGGACGACCTGCCTTCCCTAATCACCATGGATGATGTTCGAGCCCGCTCCTCAGTAGACCCGGTTCTTTCTCGGGTTCTGGACTGGGTGTGCAGGGGCTGGCCTGATTCTCCTGGGACTGTGGAATTCCTTCCATTCTTCCGCAGACGCCATGAGCTGTCAGTTCTCCAGGGCTGCCTCTTGTGGGGTAATAGAGTTGTAGTGCCCACTGTCCTCAGAGATCAGGTCATGGCCAGCCTTCACGCAACCCACCAGGGGTGGTGCGTATGAAGGCCCTCGGCAGAAGCTACGTATGGTGGCCTAACTTTGACCAGCAGGTCGAAGACTGGGTAGCTCACTGCCGCATTTGCCAAGCTACTCGCCCGGCTCCCCCAGCCGCCCCCGTGCAGTAATGGGAGCCTCCACGGGCTCCTTGGGCTAGGGTACACTTGGACCTTGCAGGTCCCTTCCAGGGCCAGACCTTTCTGATAGCGGTGGATGCCCATTCCAAATGGGTTGAGTTGTCCTTAATGCACTTCACTACATCTTTGGCCGTCATTAGGGTAGTGGAAGGTTGGTTTGCCACCCATGGGCTACCTGATACTATTGTCACCGATAATGGGCCACAGTTTACTTTGACACCTATCCAGCTGTTCCTAGCCCGTTTGGGGATCCGCCATGTCCAAACAGCCCCGCAACATCTGGCGGCTAATGGTCAAGCTGAACGGGCCGTTCGTTCGGCCAAAGAGGCTTTGCATAGGTTAGGGTCCACTGATTGGCACCACAAGATTCACCAATACCTGTTGGTCAGCACACGACCCCTTGCGCCACCATCAAACAAAGCCCCATGGAGTTGCTCATGGGTAGGCGGCTGAGAACAACCTTGGATCAATTACACCCTAGTTACGCCCACGGTCATCCTGCCGGAACACGGTTTCCCCCTAGGGTCTTTGGGTTGGGGGAAAGGGTTTATGCACTTAACTTTGAAAGAGACCCCCGTTGGCTGCCTGGACAGATTCTCCAAATAACTGGACCCTATTCTTATAGGGTCTTTCTCACCGACGGAAGAGTTTGGAGACAGCATGTTAACCAACTAAGGCGACGGGCTGCAGATTTAGACCCTCGGCCTTCGCCTGACCCGTCAACGCCCACAGCCTCACACCCCCGATGTACCTCCTCCCAGACCGGAGGCCGGCCGGCCTCCATGGACCAGCTCGTTCACGCTGGAGGACTTACCTGACATCCACGCTCCGGCAGTGAGTTCGAGTCCTGATGATGATCCACTTCCCGTGGAGCAGAAGAGCGAAGGCGGGGCCCCGCCCGCTGTACCATCAAGTTCACCAACTCTAAGACGGTCTGGGAGGCGTCATCGGCGTCCCACGTACTTGGAGGACTACGAGTGCACGTTCTGGGTGTGAAGGGGTGTTAAGTCCTCATAGTTACGACCTCAGCAGCCTCCGGTCTGTTACCAGGCTTTGTTGATTGGTTCTAACGCAAGCAGCTGAAATGGAGGGAAATCGCTTCCTTCTGATTGGCTCAAGGGTTTGACAGCCGAGCATTTAAGCGGCTGTCAGAACCAGGCTTGAGGGTGTGTGTTCCTTGCTGTTGTTGCTGTTAATAAATAAAGTTAAGTTCTAGCAACCAAGCCTCTGTCAGTGTTTGCCCACCTATTCTACAACCAGCAACAAGGTTACAGTCATACAGTCATAAGTGGGAGGAGATGGGTGATAGGATTAGGGTTAGGTCTGGTGGTAAGATGACCATGGCGAGTTGGCTGTGGCGAGTTGTCCCATTCCGCTCTTACTCTGATGGCAAATGTGATAAATGTGATATGACTTAGTAGCCAATGTTGCAGTAATAAATTATTAATTGCATCCAAACTCCACAAGAATCAATATGACAGTATGATTGATGCAGCACCATTTTTATATATGTTGCATGTGATGCATATTAAAAACAGCAGAGCTTTGATCGCACCATTGTGATTATCATTTTGAGGTTGTTGGGGGTTTTTTTGCTCTAGGCTGTGGGCACTGCAGTCCAGCCTGGAAATATTTTTATCCTTTCTCTACTCAAAGAGAAGTAAATTACTTTAAGTTAAGATGTTATGAGCAATCAGGCCATCAGATTCTCTTAACATTTAAAATGTGGGCCATTTAAGGTCAAGGCCTGCAGATTGGAATGAAAATAGACTGGAAACAACTAAAAAGCAGGGTTTGACATACAGAACCGCAGTAGCAGAAGGAACAATGCTTTGAGTTGGAAATGTTAGGGTCAGAGTTCAAAGTAGCTGCTTTGACCTTATCAGAGGTTGTCAATACAATCATGGAATGCTTTCATCAAGAAGGGAAGTTTTCAGTTTGGACAAAAAAACCAAATGTTTCCTACTGCAAACATTTTGAACCTTTACACATTTCTAGAAAGCAGGGATAGTTCTACAGAACACTGGGCATGAGTAAAATTCTACATGCAATTTTTAGACTACTTTTAAAAGATAGTTGTGTGTGTGAGAAAGAGGGAGGGAGGGGGGTTCTTTTCTGCCTCAGGCAGGCTCACAGTTTCTAACTCCAAATCTCATCTGACAAGTGTGTCAGTGTGTATGAGTTTTGTTTCTCTCTCTTCCCTGATTCTGTCAAGAGGAAGGAGCATTCTTAACAGCATCTCTTTACACTGCCACTGTGAGATGATTTTATTACAGATGGACGTAAGCCACATCAGTTCTCCCTATTTCACAGACCTGCTGGAATTACAAGAGGGCTTTGGATCCTGTAGATCAATGCCCCACATGTCAGAATTCTGACAGTAGGAAAGCATGAACTGTCAACTTTCCATAGCCACACAGAAGAGGTTTGCACTCCCTTTCTGAAAATGGACATACTGTATCTCTCAGCCTTTGGAGAAAAAGATTAAATAAACAACAACCACCAAAAAAACCTTCCATACTGATACTCAGCTCTACAGGCTCCAAATAGTTTCTCTTTAAAAAGTGCCACCTATAATGCACATTCTAACTCACTGTTTTTCTTCCTTGATAACTTTTAGAGGGGTGGACTTCAACTCCCAGAATTTCCCAACCAGAATGCTAGGAGTGGAAGTCCACATGTCCTAAAGTTGCTAAGTTTGAAAACACTACTCTAACTGAACTATTATTCCTATTATTCTGGTTTATGATGAAACCAGATATTCTGGAAAGTTTTAACATTCCTCTTTTCTCATCAGTTACTTCCTGATTTCTCTTAAAATGTGACTGTATTAAACAACTTCCTGCTAATGTACATTTCAGCATAATCACATATGGAAGATTTAGGTGTCCATGTAAGAATCAGACCACACCTCTCTTTTTTCCATGACCACTTACCCTGATATTAAAGATATACTTGGTTATAACCAGAGCAACATTTATTGGGTGTAAGAGATTCTGATATTATTATTTCTAGCAGTGTTTTTGACGAGTCTGCTCAATTTATATTTCTGGTTTGTTTAATGTTTATCTTCCATGATGGTCTAAGGCTCAGTACCCTAGTAATCCATCCTCCTTATACCCAATTGTATCTTGATCTTTTAAATCCAAACATATAGCTTACATGTTGTTGGTCAAAAATTTCTCACATTTAAGTAAAACAACAACAGTGATATATGTCATTCCTTTGGATATATCTTCAAAATGTTTATTTTCCCATGTGGCTTTTAACATTTTAAACTAGTTTTAATATTTTAACATGTGCACCCTGCTTGTTTTTGTACTATTCTCCATATAAGCAGTCAAAAAATATTTTCTCTTCAACTTATAGATATCTTTGTCTCCAACTCAGATAGTTTCTGTTTATTTTCTTCCAGAGGTTGGCTAATGTTTATGTCCAGTAATTTGGTACCATTCCAGTATAGCCAATCTTTTTTTGTAATTGTTGAATTCATTCTAAAAAGTTTTCTTATATATAGTTTTCTTATACCCATTAATGTAATTGTTGCAATTATAGAATATCAAACGTCTGTTATTAGTTATTTATAAATTATATAATAAAACCCCCAAAATATAATTGCTAGACAGAATTCAAATTATAAGAGTTAAAAAAGTATATTATCAATAGTGTATTTTTTAAAATGTTTTAAATGTCTACATTGGTTGTATTGTTTTTGTTTAATATAATCCTTAATAAAATTGGGGAAAAAACAGTAGTGTAACAAGTTAAAATTTAAATGAAGTGAAGTTAGATTTGCAAAGGAAGTGAAGATGTTTTTATCACTGAGCTGCTTCACAGGCAAAAACTGTAAAGAATGATTGTCTCCTGAGTCTTTAATAAAAATTAAGTCTTATGTTGATCTGGACATTGTTCTTTCATTTTAAGAAAATGATCTAATTATTTGGAGTGGGCAGCAGCATAAGTTGGACCATGAAGAAGATAATGTTATATGAATTCTAAAATTCCATCCTGGCAAGGATTTTCTTCTAGCAGGCCTCAGATATACCCTGTTTTTCCCAAAATAAGACATCCCCTGATAATAAGCCCAATCGGGCTTTTGAGTGCATGGCAATAAGGCCAAGCGCTTATTTCAGGGTTCAAAAAAATATAAGACAGGGTCTTATTTTCAGGGAAACATGGTAGCAGAGGGCATTTGTTGTGTCTGGAGTTTTGTTAAGTCTGCTCAAAGAGAAGAGATAGTGAGATATTGCTCTCATTTCTATTATTTATTTATTTATTAATCAAATTTCTATACCGCCCTACTCCCGAAGGACTCAGGGCAGTGAACAGCCAAGATAAAATACAGATAATACAAATATTAAAAATCCCTTAAAATTATTAAATATTTTGGCCGAAACACAGATTAAAACACCCAATTTATAAAATCACGAATTAAAAAATTTAAAAGAGGAGAGTTAGGCCAGGCCAGCCTGCTGAAATAGAAAAGTTTTGAGAGCACGGCGAAACGTGCGCAGGTCCGGGATCCTCCGTATCTCTGGGGGGAGCTCGTTCCAGATGGTAGGTGCCCCCACAGAGAAGGCTCTCCCCCTGGGGGCCGCCAGTCGACACTGTTTGGCCGACGGCACCCTGAGGAGCCCCTCTCTATGGGAGCGTACTGGTCGGTGAGAGGCTATTGGTAGCAGAAGGTGGTCTCGTAAATACCCCGGTCCGATGCCATGGAGCGCTCTAAAGGTGGTAACCAAAACCTTGAAGCACACCCGGAAGACCACTGGGAGCCAGTGCAGCTCGCGCAGGAGGGGGGGGTCACATGGGAGCGCCACGTTGCTCCCATAACCACACGCATGGCCGCATTCTGGACCAGCTGGAGCCTCCGGGTGCTCCTCAAGGGGAGCCCCATGTAGAGAGCATTGCAGTAGTCCAAGCGGGAAGTAACGAGAGCATGAGGGACCGTATTTAACGAGTCCCGATCCAGAAAGGGACGCAACTGGCGAATCAGGCGGACCTGATAAAAAGTCCCCCTGGCCACGGCCATCATGTGCTCTTCTAAAGACAGCCATGAGTCCAGGAGGACACCCAAGTTGCAAACCCTCTCCGTGGGGGCCAATGACTCGCCCCCAATAGTCAGTGATGGCACCAACTGACTATATCGGGCTGTTGGAAACCACAGCCACTCGGTCTTGGATGGGTTGAGCCTGAGTCTGTTTCTCCCCATCCAGATCCGCATGGCCTCCAGGCACCGGGACATCACTTCAAGGGCATCATTGGGGTGCATATTTGCATATTTTTACTACATGCCAAGGGCAAATTTTATTACTTGCAATTGTACTTAGATCTATTTGTATAGAAATATCTGTTATCCTTTTTTTTAAAAAGGACCAGAGAGCTATAAAATTGTTATGGTGAGCAAAAATTTCTGATGAGCATCCATATCAGGTGTGAAATGCTCCCGGTTCGGACCAGCTCAGGTGAATAGGTAGCGATGGTGGCGGGCAGTTCGGAGAACAGGTAGCAAAAATCCCTGCCCCCACCCCAATGCCCAGCTGAGCCGTGCAATCATCAGAGGCTTTTTTTCTTTTAAATGCCTCTGATGAGCCAAGCTCTGACGAGCCAAGCTCTGACGATCCCAGCTGAATTGCCTGCTGATCAGGCAACTCAGCTTGGATCGTCAGAGCCATTTAAAATAAAAAAAGTTTTTTCTTTTAAATGGCTCTGATGATCCAAGCTCTGATGATCCCAGCTGAGTTGCCTAATTGGCAGAGGGTTTTTTAAAAACCCTCTGACGATCAGGCAGCTCAGCTGGGATCGTCAGAGCCTTTTGAAAGCATTTTTTTACATGGTTTTACATGTAAAAAATGGTTTTAAAAGTAAAAAAAAAATTGGCCACGCCCATCCAGTCACATTAACCCCCCCACACCAAGCCACGCCCACAGAACCGGTAGTAACAAATTTTAGATTTCACCACTGATCCATATCTGCAGATAAGTCCCCTGAGTGCTGTAAACTAGTAGGAAGATTCCTAGAGATAGAAGGATTTGATTTCTTGTATCAGATACAGTGCTGATAGTCTAAAAACCTGAATGGGAGGTGAGCTTAACCCCATATTTAAAGGTTGTAAGAGATAGTCTCATAAATTGAATGGCTGTCTCTGCTTGAAGAAAGATTATGGGAATGCCTTTTGGGACTTCCAAGAGATACTTTAAAAAAGAAGGGTTTTGAAATGATTCAACCCAGCGAATGTTGGAGTAAAGACCCTTAGTTTCATTCCATAAACAAAAATAGTTTCAAGCTTCATTTTATGAAGATGTAGTTTGGGGGCAATTCAGCAAACACCAGCAGAGTACAAGTATTTGAACTGTACATTTAGCTCCTGAACTGTCTTAATTTTGAGTACACATTGCTGGGCAAAACAACTGCCTTATGATATAAATAAGAGATTGAGATATCAATATACCATTTGTTCACTCTCAACTCAACAATGGATATCCATTCTCCACTTATTTCTAGGAAGATTCTAGCCAATGTCCATAACTTTTATTTTTTTCCAGGTTATTATTTAAATAATTTTGAGTAGTATTAACCTGAATAAGGTAGCAATTGTGCACAATGTGCACACTTGAAGTAATGGAGGGTAAGATTAGCTCATTGGAATAGAAGAGAATAAACATTTTTTTTTTTTTGTCAGTGATTTTGACAGGGAAGACCATCCTTTTAAATTATCTCTAAAACTCTTAGGCTTACCATTTATTATGACACCTTGAAAGATCTCCTTGTCAGGGTAATGATGTTTTAAAGCTGACCAGCCCTTTAAGATTGAGGATGAGTCAGCAGGGTTATTGCCCTGTCTATATAAAGGAGGCCATGAGAGGGCGTATCTCTCTCCTTGTGTATCACTCTTTCTCCTCGTGTATCTGCATTGTAGTTCTCCGTGTAGAGTTGAAGAAGTCTCATTGCTTGCCCGGCTTTGCTTAACATGTGTATGTATATATATGACTTGTAGATAAACCACTGTTTGTAATGACAAGCCTCTGTATTACATTTTGTTCCTGGGTTGTCTCAAAATAGTAGTCATGCTGTAAACTCTTTGACACTCCTTAACTGTGAGTTTTAACGATGCAACAAGATTTAGTTTCCTTCAATTAAACACTATTGTTGGAAAGCAATGGGATGCTGCCCAGTGTACGTGAGAAACAGTGTACCCACTGTTTCTCACATATAGAGATAAGCTGTTCAGCCTTGTGCTTCTTGTGGTAGGGTTCTTCCCTAGCCTTTATAGCAAGCTGTTTCAAACAGCTTTTTCCATGTATCTGAAGAAAATGTTTTCATTCCCAATGGTAAACATTACTGCAAAACCTCCTCTGCAGACATATTTTGAAGACCTGGGGTGAAGTCCTACTTTGAAAACCAAAAGACTGTCTTTTCCTTTCTCTTAGCTAAAATGCTGCATTGGCATTTTTAGGAAGAGACAATTACTTTCCATAGACTATATGAATATTTTGCTTTCCTTTACACCTTTACAGCAATATCACTCAAATTTATATATATTACTGAAACTCCTTGTTACAAGTAGTCCTTGACTTACAACAGTTCATTTCACGACTGTTCAAAGTTACAATGGCACTGAAAAAAAGTGACATATGACTGTTTTTCACACTGATGACCGTTGCAGCATCCCCAGGATCACATGATCCAAATTTGGATGTTTGGCATCCAAACTGTCATATTTATGACAGTTGCAGTGTCCTGGGGTCATGTGATCAGCTTTTGTGACCTTCTGACAAGCAAAATCAATAGGGAAGTCAGGTTCACTTAACAACCATGTTACTAACGCGACAATTTCAATGATTCACTTAACAACAGTGGCAAAAAAAGTTGTAAAATGGGGCAAAACTCACTTAATGAATGTTTCACTTAACAACATAAATTTTGGGCTCAATTGTGGTCGTAAATTGAGGACAACCTGTACTTGATTACCTGTACTGAAGAACCTATATAGCATGCAGTACTTTACTACTTTTACAACTCTGATATTTTTAATCTTTTTTTCTTTTTGAAGATATTAGAAAACCGTGTTAATAAACGGAACACCACCACAAACTGTAAAAATCCAATAATACAAAAAGGACATGTAGTACATTTATTACTGATTCAGTTGTGAGACTGCTTGGTGTTCTTTATTCAGTGGTATTTGGTTTTCGGTATCTTTTTGCCAGTCTGGATTCCTGACAACTGCAGTGTTCTTGGCAACATTTTCCACAGTGGCTTGCCCTTGTCTTCTTCCTTGGGCTGAATAATTGGCCGAAAGTCATCCAGATGGTTTTGTATCTAAAGCAGGACTAGAATTCGCAACCCCCTGGTTTTCAGCCTGGTGATTAAATCATTATACCAAACCAGCTGTCAACAGTTTTGTAGATGTACACTATTTGGGATACAATTCTGGATGACCCCACCAAAACACACCAAAGAGATAAAGAAAACTCTTGTCTACTATTTACCAACTCCAGTGGTGAAATCCAGTTGGAGCTATCTGGCTCGTGCAAACTGGTAGTGCCAGCGGCAGGAGGCTCCGCCCACCTGCCGGGACATTATAATGTCCTGTTATTGACCCTCTGCGCATGCACAGAAGGCTTTACACATGTACAGAAGAGGCATGCACACACGCAGAAGAGGCACGCGCATGTGCTCCCATTCCCAAACCAGTAGCGAAGGTAAGTGGATTTCACCGCTGTCCAATTTCCCAGACTTGTGCAGCCCAGACAAAATATGCCTACTTTTTTTTTGATGCAACAGAGACACCAAGATTTGCTCAAATTATCTACAGCTACATTGCTGAAGATTTAACCCAGAATTAGGGAGGCAAAGAGGTTACATTTATTGGTTAGTGAAAATTAATTGAAAATAGTGCGGTGTTTGTATAATTGGATAATTCATTAAGCACAGCACATTTTTCTTTGTTTCATGGGGGAAACTATTACAAAAAAGGAAATGACAAATGGAAAACAGAGGAAAATATATTGGGAACTTATCGTCATCAATCACAGCCTAATGACAACATTTAAATGACAGTACTAGGCAAGTGTCACTGATATAACAAGATTTTGGCACCCAATCGAGCTGAGATTGCAACATTAGGTCATTTCTGAAACAGTATCCTGACAAGAGAAACATTTCTGAACTCAATTTATTTCTCCCCTGGAAGGCTTTTAAATGTTGAGAAGAGGGGCAATTTAGTATGGTTTCCCATGACTATGTGTATCTATAACTTGGTTCATGGAGACATTTAACTGTCTGCATAACTTGAACTTACTGACAACCATAAATTGCCTGATATGAGCAAGGATCTTATAGCTTCATTATGATTTGTCTTTAGGCAAGTGTTGTGTAGTGTCCTGAGACTAAGGATGGTCTCTTAATGGAAAGTTTGGCTTCTAAGTAACCTTCCATCTTATCTTCAGAAGCTGTTATGATGAGCACAGGAAGAAAAAAAATGTATTGGCTGAAATTTGTTTGGCAATCTTGTATGGATTCTATTGAAACTGACCAGTTTTCTGAACCACTATAATCTTTCTAATGATTGGTGATTGAAAACTGATAGTTTTGAAATTCAATCTCAAGATAGCCAGAATAGAAACCAAATAGTTCTCTTGTACAATTTGGTCTGTGCCATTTTCCTTTGGTGTTGCTTTTGATTTTTAAAATTATCACCAGGAATGTGTCAGACCATAACTAGCCCTTATTTTGTCAAAATCCTCTTCCCTGCCCAACTGGCTGTTTCCTTTAAGCTTCATTCCCAATAGCAGAGAGAAGAATGCTAATTTTTTTTGGTAATCTTATCATGTTTACATTTTCATCCTTCCAAACACTGCTTGCAACTCAAAACAAATTACAAAAATAAAGTTGGATACCCAAAAAATTACACAGTAAAATAGGGGTGTTTGTAATTCCTTTCCTTTCCTTTCCTTTCCTTTCCTTTCCTTTCCTTTCCTTTCCTTTCCTTTCCTTTCCTTTCCTTTCCTTTCCTTTCCTTTCCTTTCCTTTCCTTTCCTTTCCTTTCCTTTCCCTTCCCTTCCCTTCCCTTCCCTTCCTTTCCCTTCTTTCCATGACCTTTCTCCTTCCCTTCTTTCCATGACTTTTCTCCTTCCCCTCTTCTCTTCTCCCCCAAGTTTATTCATAGAATATTATGCTATTCCAAGGAGAGCTTTGACTGTCAAAAGCAGTTGTTAAAGCCTCATGAAAAGAGAAGAAACAGACCTGATATACCTACATCACAAACAACTCTTTCATATCAAAATAATGCATGCAATTAAAAATTGAATCACAAAACACAAGAATTTCAATTATATAAAATATAAATGTTCTTTGCAAGTTTCTTTTTTTCCCTTCAGCCTAACTTACAATGCAAAAATTGAGAGAGAGCCAAGAGCTAAGTACAAGTTATCCAGAGGTTAAGCTTAAAAAGGAGAGCTGAGCAAAAGGTATTATACATCCGAAGTAATCTATTGCAGTCAATCTTTGCGCTTGTGTTTTTATTTTCAACATTTTAATAACCTTGGCACCTAAACTCATTGTGTTTTATCTGACAAGGATTCTAAATATTATAAGAGAAAGTGACTTGGACAAAGTAATTTAGAGTTCAGTGACAAATTTATCCTGCTTTCCCTTGGAATAAAAACTAAGCCATCATCCCATAAAGCATTTTACTCATGCCTGGCCCTATATCAGAGCATTGAGCCAAATGAACATGATGTATATGTAATTCTCACTTAACAACCACAATTGGGATCCATCATTGAATGGTTCTTACGCAAGACGATGTACTTAGAAACTCACCTCTGTTGTTTCATTGAAATAATTCCTTGTGGTCATCACATAATGACATTTTGCAATTTTACTGATGGCTTCTCCATTAATTCAACTTATCAGAAGCTGGCTCTGAAACATGCAAACATTGCTGAAACATGCAAACAGCAATCATGGGATGTTGCAATGATCTTAAACACCTAATGGTTGCAAAGCATTGAATCTTAATCATCTGACCATGGGAATATTAGATAGTTGTAAGTGTGACAACTGGTCATAAATTTACTTTTTCAGCACTGTTGTAGCTTCAAATAGTTGCTAAATAGGGCAATTGTTAAGCAGGACTACCTGTAATCAAGTCACTCAGTCTCTGAAGACAAACTTTAACACCAGACAAACTTTATTATAAGAATAAAAAGAACACAGATGAAGGATGTGAGAAATTGTGTCATAATTGCTGCTAATTTCAAAGTGACTATTTAGGAGTCTGAGCATTCCACTGTTTTAAAAAAGTGTGCAGAGTAATTTACATATTAAATACTCATTAAGGTGAAAAATGTCAATGTAGAAAAAGAGCAAATAAATTACGTCAATTTCTATTTTTCCCTTCCTAATTATTAATCTATAAATAAAAAAATAATGATTCCACATGAAGATGAATGTATATGTCAACCTACATGGTGACTGAAAAAAAAATTACAATTCTTTTCAGCCTTTTCTTATTACTTTGCAACACGAATATTCTAAAAGGGCAGATAACTATCATTTTATTCATTGTGACAAGTAAAAAATCTACTGTTTCTTTCAATTGCAGTACCTCACTAAGCAATTGAATTGTTTTCTGAACCATATTGTAAATAACAATGATTATTCTGCCGTCCTTTTGAAATGTATAAGAATAAAAATGTACTAAAGCATCACTAGCTGTCAGTTAGTTAGATATTATGACCATGAGATCAGCAGAAATATGCTAGTGACAATTTACCTCTTTACCAAAATGATCCGAAAATGTAAGCTATTGTGATAGCAGTGCTTTTGAATAAAGTATGTGATATGCAATTGAAACAATTGTGTAGAGCAGTTTGCAGGTGATGCATAAAATTATGGGTGCCACATTGAGAAAGCCACGTTTGCCAGGTAATCAAGGCCATGATTGAGGATTTTTTCTTTTCCGTAAAAAAAGAAAATCCTGTTTTAAGTTGCCAGAAATATTCAGGGTCCATACCAGGTGTATTTTCAAGCTGTGTACTTTCTACTGCTGAATGTACTGCCAACATTTTCTGTGTGCCTTCAAGTTAACGTGGACTCCTGATGACTGCCTGCAGTCTTCTTGAGAAGATTTAAGAAGTAGTTTTCCATTGCTTGTTTTCTGGGACTGAGGGAGAATGATTTGGCTCAAGACCACCCAGCTGGCTTTGTGCCTGAGGCAGGATTAGAACTTATGTTCTCCTGGTTCCTAGCCTAGCGCCTTAACCACTACACCAGACTGGTTTTCAGACTGCTAATTTACTAAAGGATAAATGTTTGGGTTTTTGAGATTTAATTTTGAGTTAATTTTGAATGTATGGCTGTGAAAGTTGGACCATAAGAAAGCTGAGCGCCAAAGAATTGTGGCCTTTGAACTATGGTGCTGGAGAAGACTCCTGCGAGTCCTTGGACTGCAAGGCAATCAAACTGATCAGTGCTAGAGGAGATCAACCCTGACTGCTCTTTAGAAGGACAGATCCTGAAGATGAAACTCAAATACTTTGGCCACCTAATGAGAAGGATGGATTCACTGGAGAAGAGCCTAACGCTTGGAAAGATTGAGGGCAAAAGAAGAAGGGGACGACAGAATACGAGGTGGCTGGATGGAATCACTGAAGCAGTAGGTGTGATCTTAAATGGACTCCAGAGGTTGGTAGAGGACAGGAAAGCCTGGAGGAATGTTGTCCATGGGGTCGCAATGGGTCCAACACAACTTCGCAACTAACAACAACAAAAATTTTGAGTGGGAATTATGTGGAAGTACAGAATTGGATCTCTCTGGACTCATCCTGCAGTTGTTCTGTCCCCCGTCCTCACACAGACAAATGCAGTATCATACACGCCTGCCAATAATTTATTGTATAAATAGACCAGAATTCCTGGCAGACGAGAGTTCTGGCAGCTAACTGTGGCTAACTTCTGGCAGGTGTAAAACACCTGCCAAGTCCAATTAGTACTCCCAAAAAGCAGGAGAGGCCTTATCTGCAGTCCGTTTCCAGAGCGACAAATTATCCACAAGAGTTTAGTCCAAAATATATGAGCCAAAGTGCAGGCTTCATGATGTGACTCTTTAGAGTTTAAACTTTTGTCCATCACAAAGCCTGCCGAGCAATCACGCCCCCTTTTATCCCTTGTGGGGCGTGGCTCAGTGACTCAGCTCAATCCCTGGCCCTCCCATGCCTCTTCCTTTGCTGCGCACGCTTCTCCCTCCGATGCTGCCTGGGATCAAGCCAGGATTCATCATTATCACTCTCTATCAATGGGTGCTCCGAAATGCCTTCCTCCTGGCCCATCCCAGGCTGTTCCTCCTGGCCTTCGGATGGAACCTGAGGCATTGCCAGAGAGGAGGATCCTGGAGAGTTCCTCCTCCTCACCTTCTGAGTCCTCTTCCTCCATGAGGACAGGCTTGGGAGTCGGAGTCACAACAGCAGTAGTCGAAGACAACACACTTTGATGCAAGGAAGAGCAGTTTTTTCCTGCACTTCCATGACAAGAGAATATAATGTGGGATGTACATAGATCAGTACTGCATTCTTGAGTACAGGTATGGTGGCAGGATAGGAGCCATGCTTGATTCTTTTCAGCTATGAAAACATGGGTTTTATACAAATGTATCATTTTACTGGTAGAGCAGGGGTGTCATACTCGTGTCGTCATGGTGTCGTCACGTGACATACAACTTTAGAATTCTTTATTGGCCAGATGTGATTGGACACACAAGGAATTTGTCTTTGGTGCATATGCTCTCAGTGTACATAAAAAGACAAGATACATTCGTCAAGAATCATAGGTACAACACTTAATGATAGTCATAGAGTACAAATAAGCAATCAAATCATTCTAGGAAACAATCAATATAAATATAAATCGTAAGGATACAAGCAACAAAGTTACACTCATGCAGTCATAAGTGGGAGGAGATGATAGGAAGGTGATAGGAACGATGAGAAGACTAATAGTAATAGTAATGCAGATTTAGTGAATAGTTTGACACTGCTGAGGGAATGGCACCAGACTGACTTGAAGTTATTGGCCTTTTTGCAGTGTACAGTATTTCATCATAAATCATAGAATCTTGATAAGTAGAATTGGTTTTTTTTCCCCTCCTTTTTTTATTTCTCCATCCCAGAGCAGAATGAAATATTCATGAGGACATGGATGGAGGTTGTCGTAGATGGAGAAAAAAGAAGTCCCATCTCATTGCTGAAATTCCATTTACATAGTATTGTATTTGTTCATATGCTTGTCACTAGTTCAGAATTGTTTTATATTGTACATTGACTGCACTGGCCCATTCCCAATTTGTAAATTCTGTTTGTCCTCCATTCTTATACAACTTGAAGGATATAAAAGTAGGTTTCTTCTAAGACTGCTACTTCTCCTTCCTCCTTTTCAGAATTTGTACAAAATTCCCTTTAACAGTTAGTCCTTGGGCTATGATGGCGATCCTCTCCCATTCTTAATGAAGTGTTGCTACTGCCAGGAGTCCACCTCATTGCTACCCAATACCTTCCTACAAAAATCACAAAGAGTCATGGCATATAGATGATGATGATCAACATCATCAACATCATCATCATCTTCATCATCATTATCCTTTCAATGCATTAAGGGTGGGCTGCTTCTCACTAATTGTATCCCTAACAGCTGGACTGAAAATGATATGCATGCTCCAGCTGTCAAAAATTATTTGGGGAAATAATTCAGGAAGGTGCATAAAGCAAAAGCAACTTCAGCAACTTTTGTTTATTATTCACCTCCCTACTCAAGCAAAGAAACAGAGCTGTATAGCACAATAAATGTCAACATCCTTTTACCAAAGTACTGTGATTGAACAACTCAGTACAACTTTCCCTGCAATTCAGCAGAGGTGCCAAGCCAGTATTTCTTTTTCCTCCCTTTATCCTTGTTTGACTTTGGAATATTCCATATCAGAAAAAGAAGCAGCAAAATGCAGCCAGCCAATCTGCCTTCTTTCCTTCTTTCTTGTGTGAAGGGACCACAGTCCAATCATCCCTCTTGTTCCTGAAATAATTAAATACTCACACAGGGTTTTTTTGTGGGGGGACCAGGGGTGAAATCCAGCATGTTCTGACAGGTTCTGGAGAACCAATAGCAGAAATTTTGAGTAGTTCAGAGAACCGGCAAATACCACCTCTGGTATTTGCCCCAGAGTGGGGTGGGAATGGAGATTTTGCAATATCCTTCCCCCAGGAGTGGGGAGGGAATGTGGATTTTGCAGTATCCTTCCCCTGGAGTGGGGTGGGAATGGAGATTTTGCAGTATTCTTCCCCTGCCACAGCAACCAAGCCACGCCTACCAAGACACATCACACCCACCAAGCCATGCCCACAGAACCAGTAGTAAAAAAAAAATTAGATTTCACCACTGGGGGGGACACCTTATTCACCGATCATATTGCCTCCTTTGACAGAATCATAGGATTTCTCCATTATGGACCAATTACATTTGGAACTTAGCTCAATTCAATATACATTCCATCCTCTTGTTTACAATCCAGTTCCCTTTGCAGGTGTATTCACCTTGCCCATATGGATCTTCCTCAGCTGAAGTCCACTACTTTTAAATAGGGGCTAGTTGTTTGAAATCCATTTTAGGATGCCAGATTTTACTTTATTGGCTTCACTCAGTATAAAGCATGCAAGAAAATATTGTACAGTGTATCTTCTCTTTTTGGCCAAAAGGGTAGCTTCTATCCTTCTCTTTTTCTGTTTGGATGCCAAAATAGTATCCTTCTCCATTCTTTCAGCATCATTTCTTTGTTGAACATTTTTTATATTCTCTTGACTCTTTCCTCATGGTGGTAGCAGATGCCTAACAATCTACTTAGATCAGAATATATGTCCATCTGCTGTGTTTGTATCTGAAAAAAAAATGGTAGAGGTCTACTTCACTTTACATTCCTGTCACGCATTTAGTTCAGCTTTTCATTCCAGGTTCTGGCTGCTTGTTTTAGACCACTTAGATGTGTGCACTGCTGCTCCAATAGCCTCCAATCCAGTGTTTTTCAACATTGGCAACTTGAAAATGTGTGGACTTCAACTCCCAGAATTTCCCAGTCAACATGCTGGCTGGAGAAATCTAAATGTTGAAGTCTACTCATCTTAAAGTTGCTAAGGCTGAAAAACACTGGCACGGTTTTATTTATTTACTCAATTTCTATAGCTGCTTATCTCAGTCAATGACTCTGTCAGCTTAGAATTCAAATGGATACTCAACTGGAGCTTGAACCTCTCGGTTCCCACTTTTCTGATTCTTTGAAAATAAGTAGCAGCTGCATGTAGAGGTCTCCCTTGGTTTCTTCCTACCAAAAATGCAGTTTTTATTTCACTTGCGGGTTTCATGTTACAACTGTGCTGAGCAGTGCCCTTGTCTCTTCACTTACAATAGATTCATCATAGTTCTTGCTATACTTTTGGCTTATACTTTTGGCTTACCCCTTAGCCATGATTCTGGTTTTCTGGCACTGGCCATCCCATTCTGCATCATGCTTGATCATAAATATTTATTTGCATCTCATGGATTCTGTGGATAGCTTGACAAGTTTCTGGTACCCTCCTTAGACAAAACTTCGTTTTCCTCTTCTACATCCTTTCTTAATTTCTCTGAATTTCTTTCTTGGTGTCCTCTTAAAGTCCTTTTGTGTGCATAACTCTTTCATCTCTGTTCTTTTTGGTGATGTAGAAAAGTCTTTAGAGTGCAATTCCTTTGCTGGATTTCTCAAAGCATCTCAACTCTGTTTCATCTTCTCCTTTGGCACTGGCTTATATACTGGTGCAGCAAACATCTACTGAGGTTTGTGCTCTCCGTTTGTGAGTTATTTATGGGAAACACAATCTGGCATTGCTGCATTATTCTTATTTTCCTTCTCATCAAAATAAATAACATTACACATGTTAATGGTTTGTATGCCAGGATCTAAGATTCTTACCAGTATTATAGGTATCCAATCATCACTCCTTCCTCACATCTGCAAATCTGTTTGGTTCTCCTTTCTTTGGGTACAAGGCATGAATACTAGAATTAAACACCCTAATGTGCCCTAGATTGGGTTCCACCCATGCCTTAACTCGTACATTATTGCTTTTGTGGTTTTGAACTGGAGTCTAATTTGCAGGTAGATGGCAATGCTGACTGCTTCTTCCTGGTACTTACTTGCAAGTGCTAGGTTGTGCAGCATGCATGTCATTGTTTCCTTACCTTACCATTCTGTTCTGCGATATTGGCCAATGTCATCTGGTGTACAGTTCCTTGCTTTGTCACCCACCATGTATTTACTCCCTTTATCTATGGTCATAATTTGTTACCCATTCAAGCATACAGTACATTCTTTACACTTCTTTAATACTAAGGTTTGTGCTCTCCATTTGTGAGTTATTTATGGGAAACACAATCTGGCATTGCTGCATTATTCTTATTTTCCTTCTCATCAAAATAAATAACATTACACATGTTAATGGTTTGTATGCCAGGATCTAAGATTCTTACCAGTATTATAGGTATCCAATCATCACTCCTTCCTCACATCTGCAAATCTGTTTGGTTCTCCTTTCTTTGGGTACAAGGCATGAATACTAGAATTAAACACCCTAATGTGCCCTAGATTGGGTTCCACCCATGCCTTAACTCGTACATTATTGCTTTTGTGGTTTTGAACTGGAGTCTAATTTGCAGGTAGATGGCAATGCTGACTGCTTCTTCCTGGTACTTACTTGCAAGTGCTAGGTTGTGCAGCATGCATGTCATTGTTTCCTTACCTTACCATTCTGTTCTGCGATATTGGCCAATGTCATCTGGTGTACAGTTCCTTGCTTTGTCACCCACCATGTATTTACTCCCTTTATCTATGGTCATAATTTGTTACCCATTCAAGCATACAGTACATTCTTTACACTTCTTTAATACTAACTCTTCTTTTCTAGTAAATAACAAAAAAATAATAATAATTTGCATTATCATTGTTAGTCAGCTGTAAATGGCAATCGACATTTGCTTCTGCCTGATATATATATATATATTAATTTGATTTATATGCCGCCCTTCTCCGGAGACTCAGGGCGGCTTACAATGCGTTAAGCAATACTTGCATGGTCCCACAGATAGATCAGCTCTAAGAGCTGTTTTGTCTTCTTTTTCTCCCCCTGTTTAGAAATAAATGTCTTGGACTGATTTTCACACGGCTGTATTTTTGAGCTTTTGGCCAAATCTTCTAATTGGTGAACAACATTTGGATGTCTATGTTCCATTCTCTTCTGGTGCAGCTTCAATTTGCTTCCATTATGTTCCTCTTTTAGCTTGACATGGTATCATTATATACTGAGATTCTTTGTCCAACCACTGAAAGATTGTATATGGGGAAAGGTATAGTCTTAACTAAACTCATACTTTCCTTAGTTTTGTTCCTCTAATGTCATGGTGCCATGCTGTCACAATTCTTATTGATTGATTATGTGCCATTAAATTGGTGTCAGCTCTTAGTGACCAGTTAGATAGATTTTCTCCACAACAATCTGTACTTAACTTGCTTGTTCATGTCTTTCAACAGTATAGCTATAACTGAGTCCATCTATCTTAATGTTGGTCATCCTCGTCTTTTCTTTTCTTTTCTTTTCTTTTCTTTTCTTTTCTTTTCTTTTCTTTTCTTTTCTTTTCTTTTTTTCTTTTCTTTTTTCTTCTACCTTTCCCACTTCTCCAGAGAGGTAGGTCTTTGCATAATGTGTCTGAAATAAAAATGTGTTTCTTCCCATGAAGTCACGCAGTTGCATTAATTTGCAATCCACTTTAAAAAAATCAATTTTCTTCAGAGTACACTTCATAATTAATTCTCAATTTTGTCTCACATAGTAATGATTTCCTTTAAATTTTTTACTTTGCACTATTCCTTGTTGAGATCAGGCTAGATTTGGGACATGGGGGCCTGGAATCTAAGCATCAGGTTAGATCTGGAACAGCATATTTTACTGTTAAATACATCACATTTACATCACATTCATGTGCGGATTCAGATCATTTCTCCTTTTCAGCCACTTCTTGCATAGCTTTCTAAAAGATCATTTAGAAATTGCATTTTTTAAAAAAAGTTACATTGTATATCTGAGATGATTTTCCATAGATGGAAAAGAATAGAGACACTCACTCTTCATCAGGCATATCATTCCTGCTTTTTTGTTCCTTTTATTCTTGATCCGGAGTCTGTCTTTGTTTAGTACAAAGGCACTCCCTTGTAACTTCAAAAACATTTTCATCATGAAATACCAAAGTGAAAATTCTGGTTGTTCCAGATTCTCTATAATTAAAGCTTTCTGCTTTCCCATTCCAATATTTGATTTAACTGCTTAGGATGACCTTCCTTCCTTCCTTCCTTCCTTCCTTCCTTCCTTCCTTCCTTCCTTCCTTTTTTCTTTCCTTCTCCTTCTCCTTTTCCTTTTCCTCTTCCTCCTTCTTCCCCTTCCTCCCTCATCCTCTACTATGGGCCCTTCAATCCATAACCATGCTGGAGGAAACAATTTTGTGTGTTTCTTGGATTCTATATTCTTGTGTATATTATCTTGGAGACAAGGAATCTGACCAAAAACAAGCATTACTGTGGCATATTTTGTAAGATTAAACTTTATTTACAAGAAAAGCATGTGGTAAGCAATAAAGACTAGCATTTAGTATGCTTCATAGCAAAAGGAGACTGCAGAGGTAATTGCTCCTATGTAGCTGTCTAAGGAACAAAGGCAGGAAGGAACAGCCTAAGAGTATCAATGTTGAAAACAAAGAGAAGCCTGAGTAAAACATAAGGTGGGAACAAAAGGGAACTAGCCTAGGAGATGACCTCATTCCCCCATCAACACCAATTGGAGTCAACCATGAAAAAAGGTTAAGAACCATTGTAAAATTGTTTCACCAATTCCAAACCCCAGCAGCTGGTCTAGAAAGATACTGTAGACAACAGTATGAAAAATCACTGAGAAATGAATGAGTGTTAGTAATTATGTCCCACATCCACCCTGACTCCTCTGTGGGTAATCAAGTAGGAATATCTCAGTAGTGAAATCTGGTCTAAAATCTGACTGAAATGGATCTATATAAATCACTTGCTTTAAGATTTTCTGCAACTGAAGACTGAACACCTTCTTAACAAACTTCCCTCAAAAGCGGAGAGAATATACTAGTTTTCTAAAATTATTAGGTTCAACTTGAGAAGAGGGCACACACCATTGCTTCCTGGAGGCTGAAGGAACTTCTTCTCACAATGAGGTGGAAATCACAGCATGGAGCCAACTATAGTTCCCCCCCCCCCCGTCCACTTTAACAACCCAGAAGGGATCTAAAACAGTGGAGGGTTTCAGCAAGTTCTGACCAGTTCTGGAGAACTGGTAGCGGAAATTTTGAGTAGTTCGGAGAACCAGTAGTAAAGTTCTGACTGGCCCCACCCCCATGTATTCTCTGCCTCCCAAGTCCCAGCTGATCGGGAGGAAATGGGGATTTTGAAGTAACCTTCCCCTGGATTGGGGAGGGAATGGAGATTTTGCAGTATTCTTTCCCTGGAGTGGGGAAGAATACTTCCCCTGGAGTGGGGTAGGAATGGAGATTTTACAGTATCCTTCCCCTGCTATGCCCACCAAGCCATGCCCACCAAGCCATGCCACGCCCACCAAGCCACACCCACAGAACTGGTAGTAAAAAAAATTGAAACCCACCATTGATCTAAAACCAATAAACAGGTGGCCAAACTATTAGAATAGTTCTACATCATTCAACCTGAACTTGCAGAAGACTGAATTCCAGGCTTTTAGATTCCAACTCAGAACCCTGATTCAGTAGGTTTCCAATGATGTGGTGTAGGGAGATGTAATGATTGCCAAGGAAGGCTTTTTTGTTGGAGGGGAACCCCCCCCCCTTTTTTTCGGGAGGGGGGGGGCAAGACAAAACCTGGATTTTAGTACCAGAATGTTAATTTAATGTTTTTGGTTGTTTTTGTAAGCATAATCCAGCTAAAGAACTGGGACTCCTATAGAACCATTTATGACTAATGAAATCCATTAAAAAGTGTAACCTTCATTACTTCTGATGTGTAGAGCTTATGTCTTTTAATAAAACATGTTATTTGTAAAAGGTGCCACCGGAGTCCTAATTTTTTGCTACATGGCTTCCTCCTACAATGTCTGCTTCAACACAATAAAGACAGGACCCTTTAAAGGACCCCAGGATCCTTCACTAGCTTTGTGATTCATTCAATATCTCAGTAAAACAAAAATGTGCCCATCGTAACATTGGGCAACTGAGAGAAATATTTAAAAGACATTGTTATTATTTCCCTTTTTATAGTTATAGGACACATTGAACATTCCTTTGGATAGTCACATTTGTGAATATTTGAACATGACATTATGACTTTACTCAGATCTGATTTACCATGCTGAGAAGTCAGACTGGCCATTTTTTCATTCTCTTTTATGGCCATAGCTACAGATGCAATGAATCAGAATGAATGTCTAGATTTGCCCAGCTAATGATATTCTGTACAAATGATCCTCTCTAACTTTCTTATTTTTTTTAAACAATAAAACTACATTTTCCACAAATTTATGGATAATTATTTTACATATTTTATGCAGAAAAAACTGTTTTAAGAAGAATTTTTCTTAACTTTACATTTTAGAAAAACATCTTCACCTTCCTTCTATCCTTTTCGATTCCCTTCCTTACAGTCAACATAAATGGAATGCTGTCATTAAGCAAAATGTATACATTTTTGATGTCATCATTGGATTGAATTGTATCATCTCTTATAGCAGTTAATCATATAACAGGTCCCTGTAGGTCTGAACTCAAATAAGAAACAAAAATCAGAATTCGGGGCAATGCCAAGATTTGCTGAAGAAAGAGAAAGAAAGAAAGAGAGAAAGAAAGAAAGAAAGAAAGAAAGAAAGAAAGAAAGAAAGAAAGAAAGAAAGAAAGAAAGAAAGAAAAAGGAGGAGGAGGAAGGTTAAAGGAGTTTTTCTGCAAAAAAATTGCTGTCCAAACAGCCAGTAAAATCTAAACACATCAGTAGTTATATCATAATTGATTTTATAAAATATGTAAAATTAAGGCTAGTCATTTAGATCAACATTCTAAAAAATAATACATTTTGGCTTGCTGTACCCCTGTATCACCTTATCTATCCATGTCTCATTACCTTCGCTTATCCTCCATCAGGTCAATCTTTCCTCACTTCACCTCATTTATCTAGTTTGATGACTGAGCCTGACATGGTCTTGTCAATATCTTCTGCTTCCAGCTTTCAGTTCACATCTAACTAAGCCAGCTTTGCATTTCAGACTTCTTTGCATATGTCTGCTGCCTTTGGCTCATGTTATGATTTCCTATATCATCGGGTTGGTAACCTATAGAAACCTAGAATCCAGACTTAGTGGTCGACTCTCATTTCCAGATTCTCTGTCTGTCTGTCTATCTATCATCTCTCTCTCTCTCTCCCTCTCTCCCTCTCTCTCTCTCTCTCTCTCTCTCTCTCTCTCTCTCTCTCTCTCTGTGTGTGTGTGTGTGTGTGTGTGTGTGTGTGTGCGTGTGATCTATCTATCCTATCACAGAACTATCACAGAACTAGTTAAGAATAACATGCTTTTGCTTCACGGAGCAAAAGAAAGTAACATACTATTTATTATTGAAAAGAAGCCAATATATTGAAAGAAAATTTGTTTAATCTCAAATACTAATATGTTGAAAAAGCTTTCCAAATTTCACAGCAAAGACAAATATATAATGCTGGTTTATATTATGAAGATTTTGCTAAACATGAAAGTAAACTCTCAATGTGTTTGGTTATTAGCAGCGATGAGATGGATCATTAGGTTTAATAGTGTCAACATGTTTTCACTATGCTATTTGCATTAATATCAATCAAATGTTTCTAAGTGCTATATGCAGTACTTATGAAAAAGGACACTTTCAGAGATCAATAAGCCGAACACTCAAGAAATTATTTTCTTAATTATTCTATTAAAAGAGACGATGCAATAACACAAACTCAGTATAACACAAATATCATGTTTCCTCTATTAGAGTCAGACAGAGGTTCTTCTAGAGCAATTTAAACCCTTAGCCAGTTTTAGTTAACCTGAGGAGACATCAGTGGTTCTGGAGCAGAAATTACATTTTCATCTGATTGTTTGCTATCAGGCTGCTGATTGTTGATTCCAGCAAATTGTCAGGAAGATATTTGTAATTTTAAAATGTTTGTAGAGGATTTATAAATTGTTAGAAAAATATTTTAAGGTCCTAGGGCTCTCAACACAGAGCAACCACTAACAAACTGGAAAACAGAACAAAGATCACATTTGCTCCATCAAATTGTTCATCACATAAGAAATCCAAAGGCACAGATGATTCCACAATAAAAAAAAGGTATATCTTTGACATTGTGTTCTTAGTTTTATCTTTTATGGATTTGATTTCCCAATGCAACTGCTAGGTCTTATGGAGTTAAGAGGGTGGAAATAGAGAAAGAAAAGAATAATCAGAAAGATTGACTGACATGTAACTTTCCAATGGCTTTAGTCAGTGGTGGGCGAACTGGTAGTGGCGGCGGTGGGAGGCTCCGCCCACACTCCCAGATGTAATCACGGATGTGCATTGCACATCTGTACATGCTCAGAAGTGCCACACACGAGTGAAGCGAGTGCACGCATATGCTCACAGTTCCGAACTGATAGCGACTACTAGCTTTAGTGTTTTGAAGAATTTTGAACACTAATTATGGCCAACAAGCTGAACTATATTCAGAAAGCTGGTATCATTGTGGCTAGGGAATCAGGTAAACTGCCTGAAGGCCTGTAAATGATTAGAATGAGGCTGAATTCCACTTGAGCAACCAAGCATACAGTCTTGTGGAGTTGTACCAACTATTGGTATACAATAGTTGGTACACATTGGTATACATTATTGCAAAATGACAATTTAAAGGAAGTAATTTCCAAATTGGATTACTTTAATATATTCCATTTGAATACACACACACACACACACAAACACACAAATAAAGAAAAAAGAAAAAAAGAAAAAAAAGAAAAAAAATAGGGCAGTTTGAGTAGCACTCCCCTCTTGTGGAATTCTTTAATTGGCTTCTTTATCTTGGACTGCAATTGAAATAGAAGTTTACTAGATACATTGTATATGTCATGTGGTAAGATATTCCTTCAGGATTTGACTAAATTCTATGCATATTCTAAATCAGTATTCAACAGAGCTTTCAAAATTCTTTGTTGAAGAGATGAGATGAGGATCTTTCCTTCCTTCTTCCTTCCTTCCTTCCTTCCTTTCTTTCTTTCTTTCTTTCTTTCTTTCTTTCTTTCTTTCTTTCTTTCTTTCTTTCTTTTTTCCTTCCTTCCTCCCCCCTCCCTCCCTCCCCCTCTTTCTTTCTTTCTTTCTTTCTTTCTTTCTTTCTTTCTTTCTTTCTTTCTTTCTTTCTTTCTTTCTTTCTTAAAAATGAATTCTTCCTCTCCTTTTGTTTATCTTTGATTTGGCAGATGATGTATGAAAAGTATGGAATTTAAAGGGAGGTCGCTTAAGAAAATTAGCTAGAACAATGAATGGGAGGAGGGGAAGCAAGTGAAGGCTTATGAGAAAACAACGTTCTAATATAACAGACTCAAAAGTGAAAAACAACATTGTCCCTTACTCATTCCTAAAAAGAAAATTCTTTGGGACATACAATGTTAGGTTTCTTACAACATATCTACAAATCCAACATTCATTTTCCAGAATTTAGGGACTCTAACAACCCTAAGGAGCTGGTAGATATCATCTCAGAACCACTGCACCACATCTTTCAAAAATCCTGGAGCACTGGAGAACTATCAGAGGACTGGAAAAGAGCTGATGTGGTTCCCACCTTCAAAAAAAAAGGGGGGGGGGGGAGGAACCATACCCAGGAAACTTCAGACCAATCAGCCTAACATCAATACCCGGGAAGATACTGGAAAAGATAATAATAATTTTTAAAAAAACAGATCTGCCAACATCTAGAAATAAGTAAAGTAATAACTAGAAGTCAGCATGGCTTTGTTAAAAACAGAACATGCCAAACCAATCCTGTTTCTTTCTTCAACAGAGTGACTAAATTCTTAGACCAGTGAAATACTGTGGACATAGTATACTTCAACTTTAGCAAAGCATTCGACAAAGTAGACCACAACCTACTTCTTCTTAGAAAAATGTGGGATAAATAGTATCACCATCAGATGGATTTGTAACTGACTGACAAACCATACTCAATAAGTAGTCCTTAATGGTACTAAATCTACATGGAGGGAAGTAAGAGTGGGGTACCGCATCTTAGGCCCAGTACTCTTCAATATCTTCATAAATGATTTAGATGAGGGAATAGAAGGGAAATTACCAAATTTGCAGATGATACTAAACTGGCAGTAATAGCCAACTCCCTAGATGATAGGCTTGAACACTGGGCACTATTTAACAAAATGAAATTCAATGTAGAGAAAAGTAAAGTCTTACACTTAGGCAAAAGTACACATATAGACACATACAGGCTTAATAGCAGTAACTGTGAGAGGGACAGTGGTGGGTTGCTACCAGTTCACCCCGGATTGGGTGAACCTGTAGCAGCGGTGGCTCCGTCCACCCACCCAGACACTTCTGAGCATGCTCATGCATGCACACAAGTGAACCGATGGGATGATTAGGAGATTGAGGCTAAAACATACAATGAATGGTTGCAAGTACTCAACATGGCTAGTCTAGTGAAGAGAAGGACCAGGAGAGACATGATAGCAGTGTTCCAATATTTGAGGGGTTGCCATAGAGAGGAGTGGGTCAAGCTATTTTCCAAAGCACCTGAGGGCCAGACAAGGAATAATAAAACTGATCAAGGAGAGATTCAACCTATAATTAAGGAGAATTTTTCTGACAGTGAGAACAATTAACCAATGGAACCGCTTGCCTTCAGAAGTTGTGGGAGTTTCATCACTGGAAGCTTTCAAGAAGAGACTGGACTGCCATTTGTCAGAAAAGATGTAGGGTCTCCTACTTGGGTGGGAAATTAGACAAGATGATCTACATGGTCCCTTCCAATTCTGTTATTCTGTTATTATTAATACAGCATCAAAGATAAAATAATATATATTTTTGATATTTTTTTTTCTTATGTTATAGTTCACTTCTATTTGTGGAACATATAAGACAGTAGGAAAATATAAAATGTGACATTTTGGAAATTTTTCTGGAATTTAATCAGCAAATAGAAACCAAACATTATTTTGACAAGAAAAGCAATACTTTGGAATGAAGCCTTAATTACATATATCAGAAATAAGGAGACTTTGAAAGACAGGATAAGGACTTCTTAACCGAAATGTAAATTTAGTATGGAATTTACAAGAAGCTAATTTATAAACTAACTGTAATAGCTTGAATGAAATAGTTTTAGTGAAATAAGAAAGGTAATTAAAATCCTTTTTCTTCTTTTCTCCATAAACTGATTCAACCTAAAATATAATTAATACTTGTGTGTTATTTTGCATGCAAATAAGTGAGATTTTAATAAGCAATATTTTATTAAGAGAAATGCTTCCAGCGCTGTTTCCATCATCTTGCCCATGAGAAATTATATAGCTCTAGTGCTAAGTACATACGTGCACCTTTCTTTTCCAAAATCAGTTCACAGTTAAATTTTTAAGATTCTGTTATTACAGCTTACATTAATAAAGTATAGTTTTAGTCAAACTTGTTTCCAGACTTGACCTACCTTAAAGGGAAAACTTCAGTCTTGAAAGCTTATTGTATTTCCCCTTCCACCCAATTTAGGGTGGAATCAGTTTGAGCTTCTTTCTCATGCTTTCTCTCTTTCCTGGGCTTAATGGGTTTCTCTATCCACCCAGCCTACCATTGTCTCTCTTTGGTTAAATGGGTGCACTTAGCCTACATCAAACCACCATTTTTGTTCACTTGCTTTATTAATACTTTGAAGGTCCAGGGCAGGGTTCGGCAACATTAAACCCTCAAAGAGCCACAAAGATCTTAACCAGAAGCGCCCTGTTCAATTCTGGAGCCGACCGGAAATCCGGTTCCTCCACCATAGAGTCTCCTCCTAGTGTGGTGTCCTTTTTCTTCTACCTGTCCTAATCAAAAGCCCTATCAATTGTGGAGCTGACTGCAAAAGCTGCCCCTTGTCTTAGAGTCTCCTCCTGGCAGGCCATGCTTCCCCTCCCCCACAAACCGGAAGCTCCTCTCAAAATTGTGGCGACAGGGAGGGCGCAGCAGAGGGATGAAAGAGCCACATGCGGCTCCAGAGCCACGGGTTGCTGACCTCTGGTCCAGGGGAATCCTTGCAAATAATACTTAAGCTGATGTTTTGTTCTTCAGTATGCTAGTTTTCCCCACTTAAAAAAAATGCTAAGGAAAATATCAGTGACTATCTTGGTGCCAATGACCATATTGGTACCAATGGGTGATACATCTCATCCTTTTGATTTATGGTCTTCAAATCTATGGAAGTCTCACAAGGATATGAGAAGTTGATGTAAAAAATATAAACTCCTACTCTAAGATGGATGACAGGCTTGGACATTGTTTGACCCTTGTCCCTTCCAGTGACTGGCAGAATATATAAAGTTAATTGTAGCCTATCTGTATACAGGTGGGGAATTCATACACAGTCACTTAGAGTCACACTGTGGTTGAGATGGGCAGCAAATAAATTTAATAAATAAATAATAGAAACAGCAATAATACTTAAACACATACTCTGCTCCATAGTACTTTAGAGAATTCTCTGGGAAGCTTACTAATGTTGGTATATTGTCCCGAGCAATCTGGGTCCTCATTTTACTGATCTCAGAAGGATGGAAGGTTGAGTCAACCTTGAGCTGGTCAGGATCAAACTTCTGGCTGTTGGGAGAATTAGCCTGCAATAATGCATTCGAACCACTGCACCACCACAGCTTAATAAATAAATGCTATGCCACATCAAGCATAAACACCATTTTGCTTTTGTCCTTTCTTTGCCTTTCCCTAAAACACTAAGGAACTATGTGTTTAAAAACCCATGAAATTAATGTGAAAAGTTAATTCTTCTCATTCATAAAATAGGATTTAAAACATATAGTGTTGTGATCTCCAACAGGTTATTGGCCATTTTAAAAAAAGGAAAAAAGTAACTTTAGTCCCAGCAATGTCCATTAATTATGATTCAAACATTATTCTTTATGTCAAATTCATAACATAATATTTTATTTTGCTCGTGCATAGTGCTAGCTTTGGGCCATATTACATCAAGCTCGCCTTTTTATTTTTCATTATTCTTTGTTAATTGACTGAGTTACCGTTACTCCAGGACTTTTCTCATTAAAGAAATCTACAGAAATTGAAATTGCCCAAGGTGTCCTCCCTTCCTTCCAGTTTTTTATCTTAAGACCTATGCTAAAATTTGTCCCAAACTATTTTTTTTCTCAATTAATATAATTCCTGGGTTTTCCAAAAAATGCTAGCAGTGTAAGTAAAAAAAATAAATGAGTAATAAAGGAAAGCTATTATTTTCCACTTTTTTTTCCAGCCCCTTATATAGCCAAAAATCCAGAGAGTTGTGTATGATCCACGGTGGGGGGGGGAGGGGAGAACTTTGGAAATATGTGTTTTACAAATAACAGCTCTATGAAACCAAATGACAAGCTTGAATGAAGGACACGTTGCAAAACAGTTTGCAAAAAAATGACGGAAGATTAAATCCTGAAGGTAGATATTCCTGAACGGTTCCTTTGATCTGTGTTTCAAAACAAGTCAACTTGAGCTGCAATATTTAGATCAGAAAACAAGTATTGTTTCGATTTTGCACTTCTCCATATTCCATGAATGCTTTGATAAAATGTTTTCAAATACCTTAAAATGAAATAAATTCGGAAAAGTGAGTTTTCAAAGAAAATGCTTTCAAAAGCATATTTACTTATATTCCTTTGTGGTGGTGATGAAATGATACTGATGGACATTACTATGAACATGATGCTTGGGAAACAATGTGATGTAGTGGTTATGGTATTGGCTTGTCAGCAAGGAAAATCAGATTCTAGACCGTCCTCAGAGGCAGAAGTTCACAGAATGACTTTGGGCCAGTCACTCTTTGTCAGTCCCATTTAATTCATAGGCTTATTGTTATGGAGGAAAGGGAATGGAAGGAGGGACTATTATGTACACAACACATGAACAAAAAACAGAACATAGATCTAACAAATAAATTATTTCCTCCTCCTCCTCCTCCTCCTCCTCCTCCTCCTCCTCCTCCTCCTCCTCCTCCTCCTCCTCCTCCTCCATCATGCTGGCCAAGGGACATAGACCAGGGATGTCAAACTCAAGGCTCAGGGGGTGCTTAGATCTGGTCTGTGGGGTCACCCTGGAAACAGTGACGGTGCCTTTGCCAGCAAAAACAGAGCTCACAAGGACCACTTGTGGCTCTCTTGAACTCCATTTTCACTGGCAGAGGGTTGCAGGAGGCTGTTGCAGCCAAAAATGGAGCTGTGCCCATTTTTGCTGGCAGAGCACTTGGGTTACCACAGGTGCCCACAACACGAGTGATGTCGAGCTGGCCACACCCACCTTGGCCATGCCCACCCAGCCCCCTGAGGTCAAACACAACCCTGGTGCGGTCCTCAGTGAAATCGAGATTGGCACTCCTGACATAGACAAATAAAAAACTTTGAAGATAATAGAGATAATAGAGACCAAGCACATGAACATCTGCTTGCTACTAGTTCAAAGCATGCCAACAAATGTACATACATCTGAAAGGGTTTTTTTTTTTTTTTTTTGTATTTTAGCTAAGAGCTCCAATTGAAGTAGAAGGTATTATCTACTACTCTTCCTAGTATTTCATTGATTACTGCTCTCATTTCTCTTTTATATCTATACCAGCAGGTGATAATATGCACTAGAAGCCAAACATATGTAAGGAGGCTCCTGCTGTCAGTCTCAAAATGTGATCAATATTTTTACTTGAAAATATGCTTGATGAAATTTAAAGGATGACAAAAGAAAGAAGCTCATTATTTCTAAAGGACCAAGAAAATATTTGCAGATTCACCAAATGTGGTATGTTGTCATTGGATTTAATCTAACAGAAATTCAGTGCATATAAATTTCCCTTCAATAAATCCTTCAGTATGCTTTTGAGAAAAGATAAGTTAATTGTGACAAAAATTGCAGTTGTTCAGCGGGGGTTGATACATCCAAAGGGAAAAAAAAATCCCGAAGAACCAAAAGGAATGCTGCATCTATTACAAAGTCCTCTGTTCACCCACCCCCCATGAATGAAATTCTAAACCATACATATTTATGAATTTTGCATGCACAATACAGAAATGTAATATCTGCCCAATGAATTGGTTTTATCGTTTCCCTCTAAAATAAACAGAATAAAATGAAAATATAATAATGAAAAATATTACTGTTCTATTTTTATTGTGAAACCGGTGGTTATTAATAAATAAAAGACATTTGAGAATATATGTGTATTATTTATATCATTACCACTCAGAGTTTAATATATCAAATTATTAAATATAGTATTTGTTGTTAGTATTATTTTCACACACACACACACTTAAACAATCTGTTTCTGTGAAGCAATAAGGTGTGATATTCAGGAAGACAAAGATTTTCTCAAACTGTCAGCCATTTCCTATTAGTTATAAGCAGCTTGTCTTATCTTCTGAGTATAATTGTTAACATTTGTTTTCATCTTGCCTGTCAGATTAATTATCATTCTTTTCAATAGTTAACTTCTCTTGAAATACAGATTCTCCCTTTCTGATTCTTGCTTCTCAGAAAGCCTTCATAAGATCCTTTCTGAACCCTTCACACATTGTACTTGTTGACTTCTTTTTCGATATAGCTATTCAAAGAAATTATTTCCAAAACTCCTGTTTTTTGGCTTTGAAAAGAACTCCAGTCTGTTATTAAAAGGGGAAGGGGAGTTTTCTTATCTACTGTGCTATGACAGCACTCAAGTTTTCAATTAATGTGAAGGAAGAGAGAGAAAATTATTAGGAACATTTAGTGTTTGGCTCCAGTTAAATGCAAGCATTAAACTAATAATAATCCAGACTAGTGCTGAGTATCAATTTAGTGAGGGAAGGGGGAAGAATGTCATAATAAAATATAAAAGCTGAGAAACTACACTAAAATACATTATATACTGTAATTTATTAAAAATTCGTGAACTTTCATTGTAAACAGCATTTCTTGTTTCAGCATTTTGAAACGTAAATCATTTTTATATATTTTAATTCCTACTATCGTGACTCACACCCAACTTTGGATAGATGGAGAGAGTTGAGGTAAGGTCTGAAATAAATGGTTTCTATGCCAGCATTGAAAAACAAAAGTCTGAAGCAAGTGCCAAAAAGGCACTTTTTTGGCCCTTTACATTCTGAGTGATTTCAATGCAAAAGTTGCTAACTAAGCAGAAACAGCATCACTGGCAGCTTTGGACATGGGAGAGGAATGATTCAGGTGATTGTTTAGCAAAATTTTGACATGAAAATTGATTTTGAACTATGAATCCTTGTTCAAATGACTTATACACTTGAACCTCACCAAGTAACCTGTACTGTAATCTGATCAACTATGTCTTATATAGCCATCTATGATCCAATTAAAATTTCTCTTTCAAGATATATCAGGATTCCAATTGTGGTTCAGATCATGAATTGCTGGTGGCTAAGATAGGAATCAAATCATGCAACATCAAAAAGAAGTTTGACATACTTCGCTTCCATATATTCAATTGAGATGAAAAATGTATTTGAACTGCTGGACACCACTGAGAAGACCTCAACAAAGTGTGCCAAGAAATTCAATTGACCATCCCTGAAACAGCAGTTGAACACATATCATACAAGGCAGATGAAAAGTGAAAGTGGCTTTGAGATGAAGCTATCAGAATAGCTGAAGGAAGAAAAGTGGCCGAAACAGCCAGCAAATGGGAAGAAGTAAAGATCACTGAATGCAGATTTTAAAAGAGCAGTGAGGAAATGGTACAAGAGGACTGTATGAATGGCCACACCAGGAATGCATTTGTACAAGTCAAGAGGACTTGTACATCATTTATTGTTCATCAAAGCATCATTAAAACCAGTTGGGGAAAGAACTGCCTGACCAATAAGGCGTCAAAAATGATGGTGAGAATATACAGAAGGGCTATATGCCAGCCACAAGGAGGCCCAGACTCCTTCAGATAATATGGAAATGGAAGCAGAAATAAAATCACCAATCCTTCAAGGAATAAGTTTGTGTGAGAAATGAGCCAACTGCCAAACAAGAAGGTCCAAGTATTGATACTATTCCCTGGAACTGCTGAAGCCTTACCACCCATCTCAGGCTTGTATCAGAAATGAATACATGGCCACAGATTTGAAAGTAATCAATATTTAATTGATTGCCAAAAAAAGAGTGATCCTAAGGATTACTTCAATTACTGCACAATTTCCCTCATTCCTCAAACTAGCAAGATGATCCTTAAGGTCCTGGTGGCTCAGCAGACTAAAAGCATTGTGATTAACACCAGCTGTCTGCAATTACTGTAAGTTCGAATCTCGCCAAGGCTCAAGGTTGACTCAGCCTGCAATCCTTTCTAAGGTAGGTAAAATGAGGACCCAGTTTGTGGGGGCAATAAGCTGACTTTGTATAAATATACAAAAGTATGAAGGCTATTGCTTAATGCATTGTAAGCCGCCCTGAGTCTCCGGAGAAGGGCAGCATATAAATCAAATTAAAAAAAAAAAAGGTCATATAACATCATCTGATGCTGACCATTGAAAGGCAATTACAAGATATTCAATATGATTTCAGAAAGGTCATTACACTCATGACCAGATTGCAAATCTATACTCGGTCATGGAAAAATCTCATAAACATCAAAAGATATTTTGATATTTACATATGCTTTATTGACTACAAGAAAGTCTTTAATTTTGTGGAAAACAGTAGATGTCCTGGGGATGTTAACACATCTGGTCAAGTTGGTGCAGTTACTGTACGTACACAAACAAGAAGTCACTGTGCAAGCATGATGAGGAGACATTGATTAGTCAAGATAGAGAAAAGAGTGTGGCAAGATTGCATCTTTCTTATTCAAACTGTAAGCTGAAATGATAATGAGGAAGCTGGAACTTGATGAATCAAAAATCAGAATATAGGTTGGAGAAAGGAACATCAACAATGTTCTATAAACTGATGACACAACTCTCCTCTCAGAAACCAAAGAATGCCTAAAACATCTGACTAAAAGAATTAAAGAAAAAAGCAAGAAATTGTGCCTTTTTCTGAATATCAAAAAGACCAAGCTGGTGACCGTATGCAAGATATATAAATGTTAAAATAACAATTCATGGTGAAAAGCCTGGCAACTGAATGCAGATTAGTCCACACTTTTGTGTTTCTCATAGCTCCCTATGGCTACAAAGCTTGAACCATGAAAAAAACTAGACAGGAGGAAAATCAACACATTTGACTTGCAAGGCTTCTGCACATTGTTTGGACAGCAAAGGTGACAGACAAGTAAGCACTGGAGCATATAAAATCAGGCATATCACTGGAAGGCAAAATCTCAAAATTCTACCTTACTTATTTCAGTCGTGTCATGCAATCGAACTCACTGGAAAAGAGTTATGCTTGGAATAGTCAGCAGTAAAAGGAAACAAAGCCATCCAAAAAAAATAAATAAAACCACAGTGGTTTGACACTATAAATGCCATCCAAAAGACACAGCGGCTAGACACCATGATCCAGGGCATAAAACAATGGAAATAATGGGGGAAAAAAAGCTATACAAGAACAGAAAATGTGGTCCATAGAGTTGCCAAGAATCAGACATGATTGAATGGATATCATCACCATTGTCTTGGACATTTTATTCTTTTGGTTGTTTGTGCAAGTCATCAGAAAAAATACAGGGGAGATATTGACCTTCCTCCAGTGATGCAAATCATGATGCTATTAAGATCCTTTGAGACTCAGCAATCTCACAGCACAGGGCCAGCCTATGACGTTTTGTTCTCTCTTTATTGCATCTCTTTATTCCTCATTAAACCTGCTGAATGACAACCTGTATTATATTGGCATGATTTGCTATTTCTCCATGACAAGCAATATCAACCGCCTGAAGGATTTGCATCATTTTGCCTGAGAATAAAGCTGATCTAGTAACCTTTTTAAAAAAATAAAGTAGCTCAGCAGGAGTTTTAGATCAGAGACTAATTAGCCTTTTCGTGCTTCTTTCATATGGCTCCTAGGAAGCTGGAGTCCACTGAAATTATCTCAGTTGAGTTTACATTCCATTATAATTTACCCGAGGGACCATTCTTGATTCAGTACCTCTGATTTTTTTTCAATCTTGGACATTCCAGAAATGTTGTGTTTAGAAGTTCAGCCACTGTGAAAGATTGGCATAAATGCAAATATTTCATTATATAAGATAAAGTTTGTTGGATGCTATCATTAGTTAATGTCACTTGCATGATTAGGAAAATGACAGAGATATAAATATATGTATTATATAAATAAGTTTTAAATACTATGCAAAGGCATGAGACAGAGATGTAGAATAAATAGAATATTAGTGGCATTTAGACTCTATATGTTAAACAGATGGGAAAGTTTAACAACCTTGCTCAGATGCAGATAGAGACTGTTATTGCTAACATCTTTCCAGATTCCTCATATAAGATTTAGAATGGATTAGTGTGCAGTTATTTTGGAGAATATTGGCTAGGAATTCAAGCTAGCATCTAAGAGTTTTATAAAGGAACACCTTTAGGAGAAAATGCATGGAGACCTGAGATTTTTCTTATTCTCTCAGTCAAGGAATCTTTCTTTATTCAACCAAACTGAAACTGGATTCTAAATGAGGATTAGGTAGCTAAGGTCAGTTCCCCACTGTCCTTGATGAATTTGCATAGCATCCTCCTATCCTGTCCTTGTTGAGACACATGTAAATAAAAATGTACCACAAAATATTTACAGAGCAAGCCTTAAATGCATGTTAACTTAAAACTAGTCTCTCCTGTGCATTAAGGGGCTTACTTGTGACAGTGTGGTTAGGATTTACAGTTCATAATGTTAAAGATTTGGACAGCAGAGAACCTGACTGTGCATACCTAATACCAATGTCACTACAAAAGAAGACCTTTGAAATTCTGACAGTTCTCCCAGAGATGACACCATAAGCAATGCCTCTACAAAATATTTGCAACACAAATGTTCAGCTGCAGGTAATGTGGTTCTTGTAAAATGTCAATTTGGAACTTGTTTTGCTTTGGTATTAACTAGAGCAGGTAGATTCCAAGAAGACAGTGTAAGTGTAAATAATCACAATGAGTTTGCTTGTTTATTTATTTATATCCCACCTTTATTATTTTTATAACCAACACAAGGTAGCACAACATGCTTGATATACTTTTCTCTTCCTATTTTCTCCATATGCACAACCCTGTGAGTGGGGTTGGACTGAGAGAGTGTGACTGGCTCAAAGTCACTCAGCTAGCTTCCATGCCTAAGGCAAAACTAGAACTCATTGACTCAAGTTACTAAATATTAAAACTTGGTACACCACATCAGAAGTCAGTATAGTTGGCATTTTTCCAGAAAATCCCTATTGCCTGGACCATTGCTGCATTAAATATATTAAGTGACAGAGTTCCGACTGATGCCCTAATTAAATAATGAGCCTCAAGCCAAGCTTCAAAAGAAATCCAGTTATTTATTAGGAGCGCCATGTCAGCACAAACCAAGTGAAGCCAACTCTGACCTCACTTAGTTCATGCCTTGGCTCTGACCCTGTTTCCCCCCTCCCCCCCAGGTGTGTCATCAGTCACATTCCCCAATGAAGCAATTTCGCAGGCTGTAAAAGTCACCCTCTTCGGCCACTATGGGTCTCCTTGGAGACGGCCTTGACAATCACCGTCTGGAATGTGCTTTGTTCTGACTGATGTACAAGTTCCTTGATGCAACTGTGAGGCTCGGTTCCCTATCTCCCTGCCTATGGCAACTCGAGATCAGGTCAGGAATGCTTAACGAGTTTATATTAAGTAGTAAACAAAACTTTCTCAATGATTTCAGAGACCTCAGCATCTATCCTACTACTTCTTTTCCTCTCTTAACTGATAGGTTTATGAAGGCTTTAAAATGTCTTAAGGGAAAATTCTTAGCTATATTATATGAAGGAAGTTTTATAAAACTGCATTTATAAAACCCCAAATGCTTCTGGAAACTTTTCTTGGACTTAAAGTGTGCTGTTGTGTTGATTGTATCATGTTGTGTTGATTGAAAATCTTCTGGAGCTTTTCAGATATTCCTGCAACATATGGAATGACAACATTGCTTCGTTTGTTGTTCTCTTCTTTTGTCTGTTATGGAAAAGCTCCTGCTGGGTCTTTTTCTGGATTTGATGAAGGGCCAGTTGGGATAACTACAAGTTCTGACTTATAAATAGTGCCAAGTCACCACCAAGTTTGCCATTTAATTCTAGCTATTTGAGATTTTGAGAAGCTTAAGAGCCTGACCAGTATTTTGCATGAACCAAACACACAACCCCCAATCTTCTGCTGAATTTCATAAATGACATAACAGTTTTATCAAAAATAAGATGCACAATTTTTCTACTAAGGACAGGAGGTTGAAGATAGAAAAAAAAAGATTACCGAAAAAAAAAAAGCTTAATAAGTAAAATTAAAGTAAATGCAGCCTCCGCATGATTCTGTATTTCAAGGAACTGTTTCATATTCAGAATTGATTTGATTGATTACGTACCATCAATTGGTGTCAACTCTTTGTGATCCCATTTATCCATGATGATCTTCCAATGGTGCATCTACTGCCATTATAACTAAGTCTATTCCCCAGTCATCCTCTTTTTCCCTTTCTTTTTATCTTTTTTCAGCATTTGAGCCTTCTCCAGAGAGAGAGAGAGAGAGAGAGAGAGAGGGAGGGAGGGAGGGAGAGAGAGAGAGAGAGAGAGAAGGAGGGAGGGGTCTTCACATAATGGACCCAAAGCAGGATAATATGGGCTTGGTCATTTATTCATTGAGTGAGAACTCTGGATTGATTTGTTATATGATCCATTTATTTGTTGTTTCCTTGAAGGTCCATTGTATTCTCAGGAATCTTCTGCCTTCCCTTCACTGTATCTGGAAATATCCATGTTGCTAAACATTCATGGATTTGATTTAGGGTCTTCTTTGAATCCAGCCCCTGATTAATTTTGCCTTTAAATATCAATTACACAGTTTTCAATGTATAAGTGAGGATATTTGCAGAGATCCTCTGCAGGGAAGGCAAGTGCCATAAAACATGTCATGATTTCATTGCACAAATGATGAAAATTAATTCATGTCATGAAATCATAATGGCGTCTACCAGATGCCTACACTTAGCACAATATGTATAAGACCTCTTTCTTCAAAGTTTCAGAGCTTTCAACAATCTGTTGTTTATCATAATTGAGACTGTGCCTCAAACAGAATGCACACTAACACAAACATATTTTGAAGAATTGGAGGATGTTTCCTGCATATGCAACATATGAAATTAGATCCACAGTCTGATTATTTTTAGAATTGATAAAACTGGGCTTCTCCGAACCCGAACTCCAGTCTTTGTATACAGGGAATAGCAAAGAGAAAGATGTTTCAGAAAAATGAACAGTTTAATAATAATAATAAAAAAATAGGCATTAGAGAAAATAATAATACAAAAATCAACATGAAACTACAAATACTCCTTAAAAGAATATTTTAGAACAGTTATGAAAATATTTGCTGAGAAGAAGTTGAGAATAAAAAAATATTTAGATGAACAATATAGAATAGAATAGAATAGAATAGAATAGAATAGAATAGAATAGAATAGAATAGAATAGAATAGAATAACAGAGTTGGAAGGGACCTTGGAGGTCTTCTAGTCCAACCCCTTGCCCAGGCAGGAAACCCTACACCACTTCAGACAAAAGGTTATCCAACATCTTCTTAAAAATTTCCAGTGTTGGAGCATTCACAACTTCTGCAGGCAAGTTGTTCCACTTATTAATTGTTCTAACTAGATTAATTGTTCTAACTCTAATATAGACTACTGTTCAAAAACTATTGCTAACAATTATTACTAATATTATTAGAGATCCCAGAATATCCTTTAATGATGACCTGGAAAACCTTTTAAAATTTATATCTTACCTTACCTTACCTTACCTTACCTTACCTTACCTTACCTTACCTTACCTTACCTTACCTTACCTTACCTTGTGATGTGATGTCCCGCTGCCTGGAGGCCGTGCGGGCCTGGATGGGGAGGAACAGGCTCAGACTCAACCCCTCCAAGACCGAGTGGCTGTGGCTTCCGGCGCCCCGATATAGTCAGCAGGTGCCATCGCTGACTATTGGGGGTGAATCTTTGCCCCCCACAGAGAGGGCTCGCAATCTGGGTGTCCTCCTGGATGCACGGCTGTCTTTAGAAGAGCATATGACGGCCGTGGCCAGGGGGCCCTTTTATCAGGTTCGCCTGATTCACCAGTTGCAGCCCTTTCTGGATCGGGACGCCCTGCGCACGGTCACTCACGCCCTTGTCACCTTCGGCTGGACTATTGTAATGCTCTCTACATGGGGCTCTCCTTGAAGAGCACTCGGAGGCTCCAACTGGTCCAGAATGCGGCCGCGCGGATGGTTATGGGTGCAACTCGTTGCGCCCACGTAACACCCCTCCTGCGCGAGCTGCACTGGCTCCCAGTGGTCTTCCGAGTGCGATTCAAGGTGTTGGTTACCACCTTTAAAGCACTCCATGGGATAGGACCCGGGTACCTTCGAGACCGACTTCTGCCACCAATAGCCTCCCACCGACCAGTCCGCTCCCACAGAGAGGGTCTCCTCAGGGTGCCATCGGCCAAGTTATGTTGGCTGGCGACACCCAGGGGGTGCCTTCTCTGTGGGAGCCCCAGCCCTGTGGAATGAACTGCCCCCGGAAATACGTAAGATCTCCGACCTCCGGGTGTTTCGCTGCGCACTGAAGACCCTGTTGTTCCGCCAGGCCGGGCTATTAACATAACGATTTTAAATTGGGGTATTTTAAATTTCTGGGATTTTAATTGGAGCCTAATTATTTAACGATTTTAAATTTTAATTGTTGTTTTGTTCTGTGTTTTTAAATAGGCTGTACACCGCCCTGAGTCCTTCGGGAGAAGGGCGGTATAGAAATAAAATTATTATTATTATTATTATTATTATTATTATTATTATTATTATTATTATTATTATTATTATTATTATTATTATTACCTTACCTTACCTTACCTTGTCTGTCTGTAACAGCTATATCATCTATCTATCTATCTATCTATCTATCTATCTATCTATCTATCTATCTATCTATCTATCTATCTATCTTATCTATCTATCTATCTTTCTATCTATCTATCTATCTATCTATCTATCTATCTATCTATCTATCTATCTATCTATCTATCCATCCATCCATCCATCCATCCATCCATCCATCCATCCATCCATCTATCTATCTATCTATCTATCTATCTATCTATCTATCTATCTACTATCTATCTAACAAAAAGCTTTTATGTATGCTTGCAACATTATTATGAACAACCATATGTTCTCTTAGACATTTACTCCATGCTATCATTTTCCTTAATTCTTTATATCCCAGCCTCTCATAATTAGCCCTTCAAGATTTAATTCTTTTTACCTTTTTATTATTAAAACCCACCTGTCGTTATCACTCATTTATTTTTATTAAAAACATGCACTGTAGATTTAATACACCTTAATCATCTGCTGTTCTATCTTACAATGCAACAATTTAACTCAACATCTGTTAACGTCACAAATTCTGCCCAACTGATATAACCGAAAAGCAATTATACCTGCATATAAAAAAACATTTGCAAATTGCTGGATTGTTACTGCTTTCATAAACATAAGGCTGGTAAAAAGAAAGGGGGAAAGTGAATGAAGAAATACTTTAACAGCTTTAATATTATACTAAATACAAGAGTGCAAATTCAAGACCATGTTCTTTTCTGACATATTTTTAATACAGCAATACTCCTACACTCACCACACACATGCTAGGGTCAACAACCACAGCTGTGATGAGGAAATAGTCACATTTTTTTCCAGTGTTTCACCTTGAACAAACATGTTTAATCTCCTTTGCATGTTGCTTTCTTCCACTAGAAGCAAAGAAATAGTAATGATAAATGATGTGGAGCATTTTTATGGGATAAAGATATGTGAGCATAAAAATCTTTGTGCAGAATTTTCATTCTATATTCATAAAGAATGGATCTACATCAGGGCTGCAAATTTTAAGAGGCCATGAGATGCTTTCAAAGAGTTATTTTTTTTTTCCATTTCTTTTTGCTATTATCTATTAAATATCCAGGTGTTTTCAACCCAGACTTGGTACTTCTAAACACAAAGAGAAAAAGAAAATATGAATGTATGTGACAGTATATTTTAAGATCACTTCATTTACAATATAGTCAGAAGTTTATAAACATGCAGCAAAACACTGAAAAATAAATAAATAGATACTTTGCATAGTACTCAAACAACCAAGCTCTCAATGCATTTCTTCAATTATGAATAGGATAGTTAATGAACTCTTACCATACCATTATCATACCATTGTATGTGTTTCTTAGTACCACCAGGAACAACAGATAATAATTCAAATTAGTCCTACTACATAATGATGCCTCCTTTCATTATATAAACTGTGATATTAGTCTGTAGCTGTCAAATCATGCTTGTTCACAAATATTGTGATTTTTATTTTTCTAGGGAATGAAAACATGTTGCACTATTCTGTTATAAGAAAGCCATATGATGCAGCAATAGGACCCTACAGAAATCCTTGTGAATCATATGCTTTGCAAAAAAACCAACAATCCAGCATTGTACAGGGATATGATACCACTCATCAAATACTTTACTGAATGTTCTATAGAAGATAGTGAAGTCCCTATCGGTCTTATTCAAGAGAGGAGGATGCTGATTAAAGAAAAATAAAAGAGATACCAGACTTTATGGATGGAATGCAGCACTTTGATAAGTATTTGATAAATCCAAAAGTGTTTACTTGTATTAAGCAGAAGATTACAGCAACAGATGTATTGCTTAACAGTTATCATTTGTGGTTTAACCTTATTGTTGAACATCACACAGAATCTCTTTTGGAAAAAATGGGTAGCTGTATATCAGTGGTGAAATCCAATTTTTTTTACTACTGGTTCTGTAGGCATGGCTTGGTGGGCATAGTGTGGCTTGGTGGGCATGGCAGGGGAAGGATATTGCAAAATCTCCATTCCCACCCCACTCTGGGACCACCCAGAGGTGGTATTTGCCGGTTCTCTGAACTACTCAAAATTTCCACTACTGGTTCTCCAGAACCTGTCAGAACCTGCTGAATTTCACCCCTGCACTGAGGTGAAAATTTGCTTATTACACTCAGCATATGGTTGAGCTAGAATTTAGCTGAAATCTTCTTATCCCCTTTGTGCATTAGAATTATAAAAGATATACTTCACTGATGATATTACCCAATTTAGGTGATGAAACATCTACAAGAAAACAACTAAGCTCAGAGAACCCCTCATTTCAATCCTGAGCCACAAATATTTTCTTTTATTGAGAACTACTTCAATCTTCAGAATCACAAAGGAAAAATCTATATATGTGAACAGGGTGGCCAGGACTGGGGCACAGTAACCCATCTTTGTGACCAAGAGATACAGCCATTCTATGCTAGAGAATTAAACATGAATGAAAGAACAGAGAAGTGTGAATATTTAGCTAAGAAGCAACTACAGGTAATCCCCAATTTACAACTGTAATTGGGACCTATTACAGCGAAGCAATTGTTTAGATGTCATGTGACTGCTTTGCTCAATATCCATAATCTCAGCATTTCCAGTTGCATTGCTAAGCTATTTTATGGATTGTTAAACAGATGGAATCCCAAGTAAGGAGCATTGACTGCCTTAAAGGGGTAGGGGAGACCTAGAGAGCTACAGCGCAGGCTGCACGGAAATGTCTTTCCATTCATGAGCTAAAATTCCACCCTGCTGAAATCCAAGCAGGATTTTCAACTCCTGCCTGAAAAAAGAAAACAAAACAAAACAACAACAGCAACAAAAACCCAAAACACCCTGTGTGAACTCCTTGCTGTGCCTTTCTGGGTCCCTCAATCCCTACTGTGCTGCCTCTCTTTTCAGGACCTGAAAATGCTCCCTGCTGAAATCCAAGTAGGATTCAGCCTCTGATGACTCCTTACTTGCCTCTCCACTCAGGGGTTGAAAATTCTGCTTGGATTTTGGCCCACTCTCATTTCTGGAGGCTCCCTGCAAAAGGATTTCAGCTCTTTGCAAGCAGGCATGAAGGATTTCAGCATGTGCATGCAAATATGGTGCTGAAATCCTTCAGCAGAGATCTCCTGCCAAAGTGTATATAGATGACCAGTATATTTTATATCTTCTCTTTCAGTTTTTCTGGCTTGCTTGTTTACAGCCAAGTGAATTCCTGTCTGTTATCTTGCAGAACTAGTCTTTGATTAAGAACTTCCCCAGAGAAGAACAATTGTAAATCTTTCCCATTTAGGGGAAGAAGTAGAGCAAATGCCAGCATACCTGATATGAATGAAACCATCTAATGATACTGACTGAAATACAAATCAGAAGGGAAACAGAAAAAAAAGGAAAGAAAAAGACTGATATTAAGTTCAGTTCTTATCAGTAGTTAATTTTATGATTTTCTTTCTTCTGGAAGTCCATTCATGTATATGCTTGTTTTTCACACTGAGGATGATATCAAGTTGGATGTTAAATAGCAAGAAGACTTAAAAATGTAAGAGGGAAAGTTTAGGAAGTTAACTGAATGTGTTTTCAGCTATTCATCACTTGTCAGGTTGCAACAATTTGGTGGTAAAATCAATATAAATGCCACCAGAGGATACGACCCATACCTCAGAATCCAACATTTATAAATGAAGCTAAACTGAGAGAAACTTAATATGATTTTAAACTTATTAGCTGTGACAAAAAGATTTTTAAAAGTAATGTCCTTTTTTTAAAAATGTCCTCTTCCAGTTTATTTGTACATGCAATCATATCCTCTCAAAAGTCTCCCTTTGTTCATGGACTGAAATACTAGATCTTTTACAATTTGTTTTTCATCCAAATGGTTTATCATCTGTGTTGGAGACCCATATTTTGGTTTCGCCTCTTAATAGTTTTATATTATTGGGGTCAAGTTTTCCTTTTGGATAGTGCCGTGGCTCAGTGGTTAAGACACTGGGTTTGTCAACTGGAAAGCCAGTACCCCAGATTTGAGACCAAAGTGCCATGCAATTCTCACCCCACCTCCTGCTAACCTAGCAGTTCAAAAGCATGCAAATGTTAGTAGATAAATAGGTACCATTTCAGTGGGAAGGTAACAGCATTCCATGATGTCATGCTGGTGACATGACTACAGAAATGTCTTCTAACAGCATTGGCTCAATGGCCTTGAAATGGAGATGAGCATTGCCCCTTGTAGTCAGCAACAACCAGCAAAGTAAAATCCACAAGGACTCATTTATCTTTACCTTGCCAACTTTTCTTTTAGTAGGCATTGTAGAAGAATAGCTCTATTAGTAGATTGATTGATTGACTATGTGCCATCAAGTTGGAATTGATTTTTAGTGATCACATAGATATTCTCCAAGATAATCTGTCTGTAAACTAGTCATTCATGTCTTCCAACAGCAGTTATTGCCATTGTAACTGAATGGTCCCACCTTATTGGTTATCCTCTTCTTCTCTTTCTTCCCATGTTTTCATATATGGCAGGGGTCAGCAACCTGCGGCTCTGGAGCCACATGTAATTCTTTCATCCCTCTGCTGTGGCTCCCTGTTGCTAGTCAGCTCCACAATTGATAGGGTTTTCAGTTAGGACAGGTAGAGGAAAAAGGATGCTGTGCTAGGAGGAGACTATGGTGGGAGAATCGGACTTATGGTCGGCTCCAGAATTGAATGGGGGCTTCCAGTTAGGACCTTTGTGGCTCTTTGAGGGTTTAAGGTTGCTGACCCCTGACATATGGTATTTGAAGGAGGATAACTTGAGCCTAATCATTTGTTCCTGAATAATACTGGTTTGATTTGTTCAATAAGTCTTTGGTTTGTTTTCTTGGCTGCCCATTGTATTTTCAGGAGTAGCAGTAGTTGTGGCCAAATATCAGGAGTTTGAAAATACTTTTGCTGATTAACATTATTAAGATGCATAAGCTTTTGTGAACTACAGCTCATTTCATCAGATGTATGGTGCCATCATTCATGGAACCTCTTCTGTATAAGGCACTTTTGTTCTCTGAAATGCCTCCTTAGAATGGACCTTCCAGATGTCTATATCAAATTATGATGGTATAAATGAGAACAAAGAATCAATTGGGGCTCTGATTTGGCATAAGAATGCATTTCAAGGGCATGATGGATAAGATTTCTAAAATATTTTTTTCCAAAGCTGCTGTGACTCACCCAAGATGTGTTTCATCGCTGCTTTTCATGCAACTCATGAAAATTTTCTCATGACTAAAACTGTTTGCAATAATTAGGTAACACTGAGGTAGTTCTTTCATTTCTCTTCCAGCATAGCTTCCCAGTGTAGCTTTGCTATCATCATCATCATCATCATCATCATCATTATCATCATCATCATCTTCATCATCATCAACATCAACATCATGAGGACCCAGATTATGGGGGCAATAAGATGACTTTGTATAAATATACAAAAGTATGAAGGCTATTGCTTAATGCATTGTAAGCCGCCCTGAGTCTCCGGAGAAGGGCGGCATATAAATTAAAGCAAAAAAAAAAAATCATCATCATCATCTAATGTTTGTCTGCGATGGAAGACTCATCAGGAGCTATGATACTGTTGGAAGAAATGTTCATTTGGGTTCAGTTCCAAGTGGGGAGAAAGACAGTGGAAACATGGTGGCTGTTTGAAAAGATGGCTTTTAATGGTGGACAGGACCACATGTTTTGAGATCCTGGGCAAAAAGGCAAGAGAGAGAGGGGGGGAGGGAGGGGGGAGGGAGGGAGGGAGGGAGGGAGAGAGAGAGAGAGAGAGAGAGAGAGAGGTTGAGATTGAGATTTATATTCTGTGTTGGGCTTTGAATTTGGGCTTTGATTGGTTGTCAGACTCCCATGAGGCCATGCAAGGGTAACTCTGTAGGTTGTCTGTGTCCCAGGCTTGGTTGAGCCTTGCTGGGTGATGATGTAATGAAAGGGACTTTCAGCAATTCCTATTATGGCTCTGCTTGAAGGAGGTAGATCTCTCTTATGTATAATAGACTGGCCCAGGCCTTAATGGCCCATTGACAAAGGTGTGTGTGGGGGGGGCGAGTTTCTGCCTCCCTTTTAGGGAAAATATTCTGCCCTTTTAATATTTCCTAAAATATCTCATTTTCCTAGGAGAGGGGTGGGTGCTGACTTTCTGCAATACCATTGGAACAACTCTGAGTTTCATTGAGAACTTTAAGCCCCTCCACTAAGACAAGGTTTATCATCAGGGGGGCAATTTCTACCCCTGTCATGAGAACAATAGAGTTTGCCTCCCTCCTCAGTCTGGTAAATAGTGAAATACAATCAACCCAAATCCTAAAACGTTTCAATATGCCATTTTCTCTGGTAAAATAAATGTCCTAGTGTGAGATGGTAAGCGGATAATATGCTTATCTGCTAAGAACTGATCTCTCTTCCTGATTATCCTCTATTACAATTGATGAGGTTCAGATTTACAGTGTTTTTTTTTTTTTAAAAAAGCACTGCTCTGCAAAATGGGAATTTGTGTTCACAGCCTACTCTTGCTAAAATAAATCAGCTGTGCAGAAACCAAATGCAAAAAAAAAAAAAAAAAAAAAACCCACAAAAAAACACCACCACAGAGTTTAACTGGAATTTGGCCAGCAGACAACAGCTGACTTAAAAGGAAGCACAATTATGCATGCTTGTTGGGTGTGATAGCAATAAGAATGTCTGAGTTAAACTAGCCAGATGGATTTTTATAGGAAAGCTAATGTGAAATCTTAATGGATATTAAAGTTTCATGTTAGCCTTTGTAAATCAAACATTCTTATATCATTTGTGTTTATTCTCATCTGGTTTCTTTCTTTAAAAAAAAAAAAGAATATCAGTTTTTCATAGACTGGTTATTTTTCTTTTCCTTAGTGCCTTTAGAGAATACCAGTAAACTCAGATTTTAAATTAGGAATTTGTTTTTATTCTTTGTTTGCATTTAGCTTGCATCATCATCATTTAAGGCATCATAAGCCTGTTTTGTGATGACATTCTGGGATTTTGATGAAGGTCTATGAAAGTTCCCATTCAAAGCACTTTCAGAGAACAATGCAACTGCCTTCTATAAAAACCAATGAAGTCATGTTGAATTGCTCTTTCAGTAGTCAGAACAATTTCAGTGGCTTAGTCAGGAAAAGCTAAATACTGCTAACTGGAAGCAGTTGATGCAGTGATTGCTTTCTCAATACAATTTATTTCCTCATAAGACAACATCAGTATATGCAGAGCTATTGTTTTAAAGACACAAGCAAAGTCTGTTTTCTTAGGTTAAAATCAGTTGTGTCAACTCCCTAAGGTTATCTATATTTTTGATTATATTATTTATTTATATATTCAGTCTATCAAATTATATGACCTTGTGTCTCAAACATGTGACTCATGGTAGGTAGCAGAGACTAAAAAAACAAACTAAAAATATTATAGCAAGCAATACATTTTGATTAAATTTCACCTTATTCTCAGCAATAATATTTTTTAATTCTTTAAAGGTTATATTCACTGCATATGTGTACACTGAACTTTTTTTTTTGTTTTTAATTTTAGGTTGTGTTGTGTCGGAATGAAATTGAAAGCATGGAAATATATCCAAAGTCAAAACATGAGTCATTCAGTCTTGCTGCACTAAAATCTTTCGGCCACCTGACTGCTATTTAGAACTGGGTTTCTGTAAAGATTCATGTTATTGACCATTTCCTATATAAATTCCTGCTTCTAATTAATCAGCGATTATATTACTTGCATGATTATATTACTTGCAGTTTCCCGTGTTGTTGCTGTTTTTTAAAAACTTAGACCATCCAAATACTTTTAGGAGAAAATTTCATTGAGGCTAATGGGATTTATTTCTATATAATTGAAGCTGAGTAAATACTGCATTTTTTCCCAGCATGATTAAGTCTTGGGGCTTGGGGGCTTTACTTAGTCTTTTGGGCTTGGATCTACATACAGGTGAAATTTCTCTCCCCCCTCCTCTCCCCCTCCTTTTCTTCCCTCCATCCCCAAGTAGGATCTCTTAGTACTTTGCAACATTTCATACTGAGTTTTTTGTAAAGGTCACCATAACCAAAGAATTCAAAGTAGGTTTTTTTTCCCCTAGCAAAAGCTTATAATTTTGCTATCGCTCCTTCTTAAAATGCTTCTGTACAGTCCATTAGCTGAGATTGTCAAAGATTTCTTTTTAACAAGCTTTTAGCCCGCTACATTTCATTTATTTTCCCATTTTAATTTAGTCCATAGATGACCGTAACATTTTTAAAAATATTTTTTGTCATCTGCCATGAAAGGCTATATATTTTAAACACCCACCGACACACCCAACATAAAATCCATTTAAAAAGAGCATTCTTGGGGCCTCTCCCCTTAGGACACGTATTCTTAATCAGAGACTGATATTGCCATCCTGTTTCCCCACAATATTTTCAGGAGGCTAGTAAACTTGACTTCATTAACTAGCAACTTCGATTCTGTTCTAGAGGCAACGATCCTGAGATAGTTTCACAGCATTTTTTATGGTGTTGTCAGGTGTAAAGAATCAGGACCATACATTAAGTTGCAGTTAAGAAGATTGGTTGCTCAAACCTATGCACAAGAATCTAGTCAACTAATTTTCAATGCTAAATTGACTAAGATGCTGACCTTGTCAATCAGAAAGGTCAGCAGTTCGGCAGTTCGAATCCCTAGCACCGCATAACAGAGTGAGCTCCCATTACTTGCCCCAACTTCTGCCAACCTAGCAGTTCGAAAGCATGTAAAAATGCAAGTAGAAAAATAGGGACTGCCTTGGTGGGAAGGTAACAGTGTTCCGTGCGCCTTCGGCGGTTAGTCATGCCAGTCACATGACCACAGAATCGTCATCAGACAGCGCTGGCTCTTCGGCTTAGAAACAGAGATGAGCACCGCCCCCTAGAGTCAGGAATGACTAGCACATATGTGCGAGGGGAACCTTTACCTAATGGTCAACAGGATTCATGAGAGGTTGGACCTAGAACATTGATGGGGATGTAACAACTCTAGACTTGTGATTCTAAACTCTAACTTGTGATTCACTTAACTCCATCCCTGGCTCTGCCTGTTTTTTTTCTCCTACAGGTGCTCTGGTGAAGTAGTTCCTTATCTCATCCTGATCACTGACCCTAAAGGATCAACTTGCCATTTTTGATACATGGTTCAATACTTAGTGGCAAGTTGATTTGTCCTGAAAAGAAACAGTGAAGAATGAGGCAACTAGGAATGCCATGTTAGTCTGCTGTTGTGTTTTGGGTCCTCCAGCAAGCACTGGTAGTAAACCTGAAAAGATCAAACGCAGCATTGGGATTTGTCCGATGTATGAAATTGCTATAGATGGCAAAAGAGGTAGATCTAACCGTGCCATTGTACTTACAGAGAATGACGAGTATATGATTTGTTGTCTTTTCTTATTGGCATTTTCGGCAAAGGGTTGCTGTGGAAGGAAAAGATGGAACAACAAGCAAACACATTGGAAAATTGTTTACTGTATTTCAGGCACTGTCCTTTAACCTAACAGTTCTCTGCTATTTTATGCCCTGAAACATTTACAGCTGCTATTACATTTTGCAATTACAGTGAAGCGAGGCAGAAAATAGCAGTTCAAAAATGTATTTGAGTAATGAAGTTTCAGCCATTATTTGAAAGACTGTTGTTGTTGTTGTTTTTTTAGTGAATATTTAATCTTCCTACCAGCATGAATTCCTAATTGAACTTTAAGTATTATTGTTCTTGGACACTCCTAACTGCTTTTTTAAAAAACACTGGTAAAAATGGAAGATAATATAGAATAGAAGCTACATCAGTCAGTCTCCATGAACTACACTTAGTAAAAGTAATTCTAAAACTCTTCTCCAGTGTCTTCCAGTTATAGCAATGAACTTAAAGCCCATAACTTACATCAGATATGCAGATTCTCTTGCATGTATGGTAGAAAACCTGGCTAGAAGGTGCTAAATAACATAACATAGGTAGTTCTACACAAGAACTTAAGAAGAACTTACATAGGAAGAAGAATTTAAGAAGAGAATACATAGACAAATGAGCAAAAGTCAAGAGATAGATTGATTAATCAGGAAAAGTCATGTTGCATCTAAGAATCAGCCAAAGAAGAGAACTTATTTCACTCTTAAGTGCTTATGGATACAGCTTACTCAAATAACAAAGTGGATGTCATCTGAATTAGGCCATGCCTAATGGGATATATTGTGTGTGTGTGTGTGTGTGTGTGTGAGAGAGAGAGAGAGAGAGAGAGAGAGAGAGAGAGAGAGAGAGAGAGAGAGAGAGAGAGAGAGAGAGAGAGAGAGAGAGAGAAGTGGGGAGGTAATTCTGATAACAGGCAGCTGACACTCCCCATTCAGTAGGCAAAAGACTATCAATCTCTAGGTAGCAGTGATGAATCCAGAAGGTAGGAAAGTGACATCCCACAATAGTGTTAAGAAGATCATCATTCCTTCTGTGATCAGAAATTCTCTAGAAGGGGGCTTCCGGTTTGCTGCTTGTCCCCGCTGGACGCTCCTTCGGGATCGTCGAACCCACTGCCTGTTAGAGCCGCCTTTTTCAGCGGAATGGTGGCTCAAAAAAACTCCGTTTCCATTAGGAAACGGAGATAGAGCCGGCTGGGGTGGGTAGAGTCCTCTGCCTAATCCCAAAAGTTTTTTATTTACTTTTGGGAGGGAGCGGAAGAGACTCCCCGTATCCCCAGCCGATGCTCCGGGCTCTGGGAAATCTCTGCTACACGCAGAGCTAGGAGGCAAAAGCAAGCCTGTAAATCTGTCAAATAAATTAATTAAAGAAGATATGAGCTGGACCTCTGATCCTGAAGCGCAAGTATTCTTTTTATTTTATTTTGCCTAAGAAGTGAAGTGAAAGGAAAAAAAGTTTTTTAAAATGGCGATTGCTGCTGCGGCTTGAAGAGAGGCTGAAAGGGAAACTCCTTCCGTTTTCAATTACAAAGTAACGGATTGAATACTTTTGGCTGTAACTGAAGGCAAACCTCACTCTCACTTCTGTTTTTTTTTCCTTTTTTTTCCTTGGGGATCTGATATTGATCTTGGTTGGAAAAAAGTTTTTTTTCTCTTTTCCAGTAAATTTTGTCTGCGTGGAAAAATGGCACTGAGACTTATAAAGCTAGACAAACAGGCAGTGGGGGGGTACTCCCCCATTAATAAATTACATCAACAAGTTTTAACTCTCCAGTCTCAGAAACCTGACTTTAATATAATAGAATTTCTTCTTGAGGAGATTGTAAGAAGGGATGAGATTGTGAATCAGCAACTTGAAAAATTTAAGTTGGAAATCAAAGAAATTGGTGAATTGGTGAAATCTAAGTTTGGCTTTTTGGATTGAAAGATTTTAAAAACAGCTAATGGCTTAGCAGACTTTGTGATTCAGTTGGATGCAAATACTAAATTATTAGAGTCTAAAATGAAAGAAACTGAGGAGAATTTGGATGACAAGATCCAAAAAATTAAAAAGGACTTGGCAAACTCTCAGGATAATAGTTCAGAAGACAAACTTAAAATGGAGGCTGATCAAAAGACTGGTAGTGAAGAAAATGTACAACAGAAGATTGAAAGAGAAGTTTTAATGATTCAACACAATTTTACAGAATATGCAATTAGACTGAGAGGTCTGCAGGAAAATGACAGAGATGATTTAAGGAAGATATCTTCTGAAATTCTGGCTGGGATTTTAAAGGTTCAACCTGATGAAGTGTTTTGAAGGATTGACAGAATTTATAGAATAAACTCCTGGTTGGCAAAACAAAGGCAACTGCCTAGAGATGTGGTGATTTACTTTACAGACAAAGAAATTAGAAATAATATTGTGCAGAATTCTTATAATTCTACTTTGCAATTTCGTGGAAGAAAGATTTGGATTTTTAAGGAACTCCCGCCCAAGATGTTAATGGAGAGGAAGAAATTTGGTTTTCTAGTGAATGAGTTAAAAAAAAGGAATATTTTATTTAGGTGGGACGTCCCAGTTGGTTTAATATTGAGACACCAAGGAGTAAGATACCAACTGAATACTGTTGAAAAAGCGGAAGAATTTTATCAAAAAAATTTAAAAATAAATTTAACATCTTTAGGCATAACACAGGACAAGCAAAAGGAGCTGGAAATAAAGGGAAAACATCAAATTACAGAGGCTGTGGTAGATAAACTGTCTTCGGACTCCTTGGATACCCCAGCTGGACTGTCTATAAATTTGAGAGCAGTGTCATCTGATTCTAATGTGATGAATTATCAAGTTACAGACAAGTGCGTAAATCAACCAGTTGATATACAAGTGATGGAAAAGACATATGAGATAATAAAACAAAACCAACAAGATCAATTTACAAAGCAGAATGACAACCGATCAGCTGATACACAACTTGTAGGAAGGAAACCTGGATGGAAATGCAACCCGCAAAAGAAAAAGAAAAGAAACAGATCTTGTAGAAATAGTAGTTTCTAAACCAAGCAACAGTGAAGCTAGGGATTTTAAAAAATAAATGAATATGTGAAAAGATATTGGAGGCGAATTATCGTTTAATACTATCTTGAGGAAAGTGGCAGATCTCTGCAATGCCGTGATATTGGGATGTGGAAAGAGCCTTACATTGTTGGATTTGAACTATCTATTTTGGATTTCTTTTACCGATAAATATATTATAACTATTTTGAGTTACAAGGCAAGAGAGTCATGCTGGGGCATGCAGAAGATCTGGCTGTTACCCACTAAGATGATGGGAATTTATAATCCTGATGAAAATCACAATTACAACTATATGGAATATAATTATAATGTCACTCGGGTGGTTGTTTTTACTTTTATATATACATGAGGATATTCATTATTGATGGGGGCAGAAGATGACTGAAGATTTTGAATAAACTGTTGCACCAGGATGCTATGTTACCCTATTATGGATGATGGATTTAACAATCTAGTGGAAAGACGTCAAAGAAGATACTAAATGAATTATAAATTTAAAGTTATTGTCTTTTCTCTTTTTATAAAATGGAATGTATATATAGACATATGTATATTTTAGCAGAGTGGGCAGTGGATTATATTTAGAATTGTAGTGTATGGTAATCTTGCAGGAAACTGGGTTGAAATAGGCTAGTTTAGTGATTGATTAGTTTAAGAAAAAGGATTTTTAAGTCATATATTTTGGGGAGTGGAAGAATTGGATAGAACTGAATAAATGTTAAATTTGGATGTAGGGAGAAGGCTGCTTTGAAATGTTATATTAATATATATAAAAGATTAAAGGTTATGTTGTTGTAATAATAATAATATTTTATAAGTTTGGGGGAGGAGAAAAAGGGTAGATTATTGCGAAAAGCGGAGAAAAGCGGAGTTATAAGAATATTATGCTAAGGGTCAGTACTTTGAGGAGTGAGTAAGGGCATGGTAAAATATTATGTAATTAATTATGAATTAGCTTATTGTTGTGAAGAAGAAGTCACAGGGGGGGATGGGTGGTGAGGGGGGGTTAGGGAAGAGGGGGCAGAAAGGGGGAAAAACTTGTATTTGAAAACTTTTTCAATAAAAAAAAAAAGAAATTCTCTAGAAGGCAGATAATTAATGGTTCCAATAGAAGGAAGAAAACTATTAGTTCTCCTGGTAGGTGTATATAATATGAGACAATGGAAATTGAATAAAGCTAGAGGGGACACAACATTTGTGACTTATATAAGTTCAGAAAAAGATCCAACCATAGAGCATTAATAATATTTTTGAACAAAGTTGGAGGCTGCAACCAAAAGAATTTTAGTTACTACAGTTATTTAAGAGCTGAACTCAACTTCTAGAGTGCAGAGTGAAATTGCATTGATTCTTCTATCATTATTATTTTAAGATTTTTAAAAAGAACCTCTATTATATTTTCTAATGGAAGAGAATATATATTGCTCATGGTTGAACTATGGAATCCTTAGTATACCTTGAGCTTGATTGTTTGCTTGTACCCTGTTCCCCCAAAAATAAGACCTATCCTGAAAATAAGTCCTAGCATGTTTTGCACATGCACGTAATATAAGCACTACCCATAAAATAAGCCCTATTTAAGAGCCTGTGCAGCTGGCTACCCACCCATTCTGTCTGGTTGTTCGCACTGCCGCAGCTACAAGGCAAGGCAGGGTGGTGGTGGAGCTGCCCCATATACCAACTTACCTCACGGTCCCCACAGTCAGGCCATCTATGCCCCAAAACCTGCCTCACAGTAGCAGCACCAGCAATCATGTGCAGCAGGAGCTTCTGCTTGCCATGTGGTGCAGGAGGCTAAGTAGTGTGTTGGTGTCACGGCCGCTAGGTGAGGCAAGTGCCAGGGCATGGATGGCCTGCCTGTGGGGGCCCTGAGATAAGTTAACATCACCACCAGATGGATTTGTAGCTGGCTGAAAACAATACTCAACAAGTAGTCCTTAATGGTACTATATCCACATGGAGAGAAATAAGCAGTGGGATATCACAAGGCTCTGTCTTAGGCCCAGTACTCTTCAATATCTTCATTAGATGAGAGAAGAGAAGAGGAACTCATCAAATTTGCAGATGATACTAAACTGGCAGGAATAGCCAACACCTCAGAAGACAAGCTCAGGATACAAAAAGATCTTGACAAACTTGAACAATGGGCCCTATCCAAAAATTAATTTTAATGTGGAGAAAAGCAAAGTTTTACATTTAGGCAGGAAAAATCAAAGTTATAAGTACAGATTAGGTGAGACCTGGCTCAAAAGCAGTAACTGTGAGAGGGACCTTGGAGTCCTAGTGGATGATCACTTGAATATGAGCCAGCAGTGTGCAGCAGCCGCCAAAAAAAAATAATATAATCCTGGGTTGCATAAACAGAGGCATAGAATCAAGATCACATGAAATATTAGTGCCCCTTTAAAAAACTCTAGTAAGATCACACCTGCAACCAATTTTGGTCACCATACTACAAAAAAGATGTTAAGACTTTAGAAAAAATTCAAAGAAGAGCAACAAAGACAATGAAAGGCCTGGAGACTAAACCATATGAAGAATGGCTGCAGGTTTTGGGTTTGGTTAGTCTAAGGAAAAGAAGAATTAGGGATGACATGATAGTATTCCAGTATTTGAGGGGCTGCCATAAAAAGGGGGTCAAATTATTCTCCAAAGCACAGGAGGGCAGGACAAGAAACAATGGTTGGAAACTAATCAAAGAGAGAAGCAATCTGGAATTAAGAGAAACTTCCTAACAGTGAAGAAATTAACCAGTGGAACAGCTTGCCTTCAGAAATTGTGGGCACTCCATCACTGGATGTTTTTAAGAAGGGACTAGATAGTCACTTGTCTGAAATGGTATAGGTTCTCCTGCTTGAACACGGGGCTGGACTAGAAGACCTCCAAAGCCTCTTCCAGCTCTATTCTATTCCACACTGGTGCGGGGCACATGGGGTAGCTCTACTTCCCTCACTTTGTGGCTGCAGCCCCGGCATGTCATTTGGCCTCCTGCTCCGTTGCAGCTGCGAGCAAGCAGAAGTGGGCTGGTGGTCACATGGGTTCCTGCTGGACAGGGTGTTGGAGCCGCCACTGTGAGGTGAGGCAAGCGTCAGGGTGTGAGTGTCCTGACTGCAGGGGCCCTGAGGTAAGCTGGTTCAGGCCTCATGGGGCAGCTTCACCTCACTTAGTGGTGTTGGCACTAGCATGTCACATGGCCTCCTGTCCCATCACAAGCAAGCAGAAGAAGTAGGCCTTCCATACAAGGGGAAAAAAATAAGACACCCCTCCAAATAAGCCCTAGGGCTTATTTTGGGGCTCAAAAGAAAATAAGATCAGATCTTATTTTCAGGGAATCATGGGTACCTATTTCATTACCCAACTAAGTAACATCATCAATGTGAGTAAATGTGGATGTTTCTCCCTGTTTATATACAGTAGTTTGCCCTGCTAGTTTTGGTGGAGGTATGGTTCAACAGATTATAGTCCATCTTTATTTTATTTAAAAAAACTGATTTTCAGATCATTTATATAAAAATGCCATTTCCTTAATTCAAGTGTCTACATCTAAGTTCAGCAGAAATGAGCACTCATTGTAATAAATTTCAAGTGACAACAAATTATAAACTGTTGACCCACCAAATTCAAGTTAGTTTTGAAACTGCTTATTAAGGCTGGTCACTTTCTATAATTTAAATTAACTTTATCATTATGGTTCTCTTAAAACACTTATAGAATAGCTTAATAACAAAAAGCCTAGACTGAATATGTAGATAATTAAAGTTACTATACTTTGAGATATATAGATATATATTTGCTTAATTAATTCAGGGGAAATAGAAACTGTGTCCAATTGCAGCCCTTTCTGTAAATATAGCAGCTGATGATGCTAAAAGAATGAGAGGAAAAGGAGGAGGGGGGAGCAGGAGGAGAAGGAGGAGGAAGTGGAGGAGAAGACAAAATAAGGTTCACTTTGAAGGTTGAAGCACCTAACTATCATTTTATATGTACTTGTGTGCCACATCTGACTTTATGAAAATACTTCATAACTATTGTATAATGCATCCAGGTATAATATCCTTTTGACGCTATCTAAAGTGGTGGAGAAAACTAAAGATGAGATTTTATTTATTTTTTTCCTCAAGTCACTGCATGGATTCTGCAAGTCAAATTAGTTTGTGTTGACTTTTGAAAATTACAGGAGCCTTAAATAATCAAGCATTTGAAGAAAGGCTGCTTGTCTTTTGCATGAAATAACAAGAATTTCTTTTTCCATTTTCCACTCTAGCAGGCCAAAAAGAGCCTGACCTAAGGGCAAGTGGAAAACAAAACAAAATCATAACAGAAGAATATGTATTGCCTTGGTGGTTATTCAAACCAGGTTAAATCATCCAATAGTTGTGCTTCAGCATAGAATAGTAGATGTTACAAGACATGTTAGTCCTTCATCATTTGTGGACTTTGTGAAGGCAACCAGCTAGAATGGGTTGAGTGCTCATGTTGTTTTGTTACAGTTTTAAAAACTGTAGCCTAACCTAGGAAGTACATTCAGCTGTTGAATTCTTCCACTAAGAAATAAGATTTGTCTTTGGTTAACATTAACTTTATTTTGTTATAGTTTTGCTTCCTTTACTGATGCCTGGAGGGTGGATAAACCTGAAAAGTTATGTAGGTACATTCCAATTATTAACTTGCTAGCAGAACAGCACTGAATAAATCCAGCATGGCTATCTTTCTTTTTGTGCCCTTTAAATTGTTTCAGTATTTGCCAATCCAGTCTTAGAAATGGGGCACAGTACAACAATGGACTAAATTAGAATCCATTTGTTTATGAATCAAATGATCAAAGAATGCTTACCTATATGCAAAGTAGGAAAATAAAATATAGTTATAGATGAGGACGTCTATAACTATACTATAAAACAAATGATCGACTTTGTTTTAATCTAGATCTAGATTGCATTTAGTGCTCTAAGAGTGAGATGAGAAAAATAAACACTTTTGCTTACACTTGGGTCACATAGTCAATGTAGGCTACTACAGTGGTGGGTTGCCCCCAGTTTGGATTGGTTCGCAAGAACTGGTAGTAAAACCGGCAGGAGGCTCCGCCCACTGACCCGGATGTCATCATAAGTGATCTGCGCATGCGCAGAAGAGCGTACTGGCGTGATGTGAACCGGTAGTAAAGATAAGTAGAACCCACCCCTGGGCTACTATGTCAAGAGAACTTCCTTCAACATTAAGAAACGTGTCCAGAAAATGAAAATACTTAACACCCTTTCCAAATTCAGTACTTTCCTGCTTATTGAAGCAGGAAAGATAGCTTTAGATTAAGTCAGTATTTCAATGCAACGTATCTATTTGTTCCTGATTCCTTTATTAGATTTTAGCATAAAGAGAAATGTTTTGCTTCTTTATTCCAAGTAATGTTATTTGCCCAGGAAGATAATGGATTTTTCAACTTGAATATCATTAAGAAGCCATATACTTAGTTTACATCCATGTCATTCTAACAGACATATCCTGAACAGTATTTAGAGCGTAACATTTTAAGCAGGGGTTATAGATTTTCTTCTCTGCTATAAAGCTGGGTTGAGATATGTTTAATCATTCACTATATTTTAGACCAGAGTCCTCATACAATTATTGTCAGAATAGAATCCATGCATAGGAGATCCTTGAAAGAAGATTGGGGAGGCAGGGTCAGTGGGGAGGCACAGTAAATATTTATTACTGTGACATTATTTTTCCTCTGCAACATTTCCCCTCTGCAACATGATTCTTGAGCAAGTAATTCTTTCAAAAACAAAGTCATATCCAAGTTGATATGGTACCAGATCATTCTACCATTAAAAACATTGAAAGGGTGACGTTAACAATGTATTGGTTCATTGTATTGTTAGGAAAACAAACTAAGCTGAAATATAAAAATTCTGCAGTTGATTCACAATTTAGGAACAGAGTGATAACGCTCCAATGAGTGGCATATTCATTCGTAATTGCTTTGGTCTGCAGCATTCTCTGTGTAGAAAATGTAATATTAACAAGGCAAAGCAAAACACAGAGGTCTTTAGAGCCTTTGACACACTGATCCTTTGAAAATGAGTATAAATGAATTATTTTGAAATATTTTTCAAAGGAGGGAATAGCATGGGAGGGAAATGTGATTTAATCTTAAACCTTTTGAATAGCTGTTCCTTTTAGATGTGTAAAGATCATTTGAACTTGATCATACAAAACATGGCCTGAATTACTTCTGATTATTTTCATAAAGGTTTGAAGAGTAGTTGAATTTTAAACAAATAACAGTATAGCCTGTGTCTCTTTACCTAGTTTTTAACAAAATAATAAGGTGGATTCAGATAGGAAAGTACTCCTTTTTAATGATGCCCTATGACTCTCAGGTTTTAGAATTTATTCCCTGGAGAGGTTCATCTGTATTGATTTTCCAACATCAAGCAAAGACACTTCAATTTTTCTAGGCGTTTTATTGTTGACTAAGAAAACATTGCAGGAGTGTCTGGGATTTTATTTCTGCAACAGCCAAATATTTTATTTGTTTATTTATCATTCAGTACTTCCACAGTTCTTTCAGATTATGCCAGCCAGACCAAGCAATGAAGATGAGATCACTATATTTCTTTTTTTTTTTCCTTATCATAATTTTTAACATCTCATTGATTGTGGTAGAGCAGGAAGCAGATGGTCATGGGCTGTAATGGAATAGCTGCTTTGTGCCCATCTTGGAATATACTATACAGTGTTGATATTATCGATCAGCAGAGTTGTTGCTTGTGATAAATTTATGCTTCCAAAGTTTCTAGTGGTTGTAATTGGAGGGAAGGATAGGTGAGTTATGGGCTCAATACCTTTTTCCTGAAAACAATACAGTGACTAAAACAACTTTCTTAAAAAGACGCAGATTTATGCGCTTCAAAAGTAAAACAGGCAAATAGGTGAAAAATGATGGAAGCAGTTTTTCAAAGTTCGCTAAAATAAATAGATAGATAGATAGATAGATAGATAGATAGATAGATAGATAGACAGACAGACAGACAGACAGACAGACAGACAGACAGACAGACAGACTGACAGACTGACAGACAAATAGATGATAATAGATAGAGCACAAATAATAAAATTATAGAATAAACTTGGAACTGCACATAGTACAGATAACACCTACTGTATTAGTAGTGACCAAACATGCTGGGTGGTTTTACAACATCTGATTGATAAGCAACATGAAATCAGGACTCTTAATTAGGTCTGCATTATGAATTATTCTTGCTATATAATTTAAAAATAAATTCATCTTATTTTGGACTTTTTGGTATGATGCCCTGATAATACATTTTCCACCTCATTCTAATATACTCAGATGTCTATTTGGGGATAGTATAAATTCCGTCTTAGTTGTATTTAGCTGTTATTGAAACAAATGCAAATAAAAAAACCAGACTCAACTTAAAATCTTTGGATTTTAATAGAAAGAGAAGGCACTTGCTAGATCTGAATTTTCGACTGAGCCTATTGTTATGTATTGATACTTTTCAGCGGGAGTTTCAAACCTGCCTAAGTTTCTGATTGGCTGACAGTCCTCCAGGCTTGTATATAAGGAGGGCTGCAGCCTCTGAGTTTTTGCTGAAGTCTCACTGTATATTAAAGAGCTGTTGTCACTTGCCTGCTTGTACCTCTCGTTATTCCCGAACCACTTCATTGGCGACGAGGATGGGATAGAGGCCACAAGAGGCGAACCAGTGAGACCACGAGCTTCAGCTAGGCGACGAGGCGAACTACAGGAGGCATACCGAACATGTCTGCCTACATTCTGCCCAAGCCTTTTGATCCGACCCGTGAAAAATGGGTCTCATACCTAACGAGGTTTGAGTGCTCGCTTGAAGCCAGCGACATGCAAGGACTCTCCGCTAATCGGAAGAGAGCCCTCTTCTTAAGCCACTGCGGACCGGACGTGTTCGAGATGGCGGAGTCACTTTGTGAGCCAACGCCGGTCCAGACCGTTTCCTGGGACACCCTGATGGCAACTCTCCGGGCTCACTACGCTCCCATGCCCTCCAAATTCGTGCAACGATACCAACTCAGACAGCGCGTACAACGAGAGGGAGAACTGGTCAGCGCTTACATGGCGAGCCTGCGTAAAGCCACAACACACTGCGACTATAGGGACTTGGACGATGCGTTGCTTGAGCAACTAATCTGTGGTGTTCGAGACATAAGGCTACAAAGGCATCTGCTCGCCAAGCCTGATTTAACGCTTGCTGGAGCCCTAGACGAGGCCAGGGCTCATGAAGCTTCTACAAAAGCCGCAGAAACGCTGCAACGTCCGCTGACCAGCAAAGACAGTCCCAAGTCCACACCAGTGCACAGGGAAGACGCCGGATCCAGCTCGGAGTCCGAGTCTGATGAGGACGTCTTCCGAACAGAGCACCACAGAAAAGACGCAGGCAGCCCTCGGCGAAACTGCCCCAGCTGTGGCGGGCACCATGATAGACTGTCCTGCAAATACAGAGAGGCTATTTGCAGGCGTTGCGAGAAAAAAGGGCACTTGGCGCGAGTCTGTAGAGCCATTCTACCCAGAAAACATCAACCACGTGAGTGCCGCAGCCAACCAGAATCGACGCGCCAGAAGCATCCAATGAGAGAAGGCGGCACAAAGAAACGGTGCGAATTTGAACCACGAGATGGTCGCAGCATACACATAGACCAGGCCAGCACGGCGATCGAGGACAAAGTCAGCACGGTGGTCGAAATCAACGGCAAGCCATGCTCGATGGAGATCGACACCAGATCAGCTCTCTCCATAATGTCGTGGGCGACCCTGAAGACCATCCTGCCGTCATTCCGAAAGGACCAGCTATCCAAGCAAAGACTGCGCATCCTAGACTACCAGGGGAACCGAGTCCCCCTCGAAGGCGTGGGCACGTTCCAAGTCACCTACGGAGACTACGAAAAAGACCTGCCGCTGACTATCGTCACAAAGCAGCTACCTAGCCTTCTAGGCATGGGGTGGTTCCGAGCCCTTGGCATGGGCTTCACCGGCATCCACCGAATGTCCGAGCCGTCACTGAAGGACAGCCTCCTGAATGAGTTCCAAGACGTCTTCAGGGACACGTTGGGCAAGTATGTGGGGACCTCTATCTCCCTAAACTTAGACCCCAACGTAGCCCAAATAAGACTTAAAGCCAGACGGGTGCCTTTCGCATTGAAACCAAAGATCAATGCGGAACTGGACAAATTAATTAAACAAGGGGTGTTGGTCCCCGTTGACCATGCGAAATGGGAGACCCCCATAGTGACCCCAGTTAAATCTGATGGCTCAATCAGAATTTGCGCCGACTACAAGTGCACGATCAACAAGGCTTTGCAGCCGAGCGCCTATCCGGTGCCGATCGTGTATCATCTACTACACTCCCTGGGGCCCGGCAAAATTTTTGCCAAATTAGACCTAGCTCAGGCCTACCAACAATTGCCAGTCGACGACGCCACAGCAGAGGCACAGACAATTGTAACGCATAGGGGTGCATTCAAATGCACCAGGCTCCAGTTTGGGGTGAGCGTCGCACCCGGCCTTTTTCAAAGCACCATGGAGCGCCTCTTGCAAGGGCTCCCGGGGGTGGTGCCCTATTTTGACGACGTTTTAATCAGCGCTCAGGATGAACGTCAACTAGGGGATAGAGTGAGGAATGTCCTTTCCAGATTTAGGGAAGCGGGACTTAAATTAAAGAAAAATAAGTGCATGATCGCTGTCCCCTCCGTCGAATTTTTGGGGTACAGGTGGATGGCACAGGCATCCACCCCACCGAAAGCAAAGTGAGAGCTATCAAAAACGCACCAGCCCCCAAAACCAAAGCGGAGCTCCAAGCCTTCCTTGGACTGCTCAATTTCTATTCAATGTTTTTGAAGGATAAGGCTACAGTTGCAGATCCCCTACACAAACTCTTAGGAAAAAATGTACCTTGGGTTTGGGGAAAAGCCCAAGCAGCCACTTTTGAGGCTGTAAAGAGACTTCTATCCGAAGATAGTTTCTTAATACAATACAACGCAGCGCTACCGCTTGTATTGGTTTGTGACGCCTCCCCCGTAGGAGTTGGTGCCGTCCTAGGCCATAGACTACCAAACGGCCTAGAGGTGCCTATTGCATTTTACTCTTGCACCCTGTCAAGCGCAGAGCGGAACTATAGTCAGTTGGACAGAGAGGCTCTGGCTGAAATTGCGGGGGTTAAAAAGTTCCATGAATACCTCTATGGCCATCAATTCAAACTTGTGACTGACCACCGGCCCCTGCTGGGACTTTTAGCCGGTGACAAGCCCACCCCTGCTGCCCTGTCCCCATGGTTGACCAGGTGGGCCATTTTTCTATTGGCCTATTCATACCAGCTTGTCCATCGACCCGGACGGACCTTGGGCCACGCGGACGCCCTCAGCTGCTGCCCTCTCCCTGACTTGCTGGTCAACCCCATGCCGGAGACCCCCGTTCTACTGATCGACGCCATGACTTTGGGACCTATCTCCTCTTGCGAGGTGAAAGCCTCTGCTAGGGACCCTGTAATTTGTACTGTAATGGGCTGGGTCCTTAAGGGGTGGCCGGTCAAGGCGGTCGGTGGGGAGTACCAGGGTTATGTTAACAAACGTAATGAATTATTTATGCAAGGGGGTTGTTTGCTGTGGGGTGATAGGGTGGTAATACCAATGAAACTGAGAATGGGTCTTGGAGTTACTGCACGAGGGACACCCAGGAATTGTCCGAATGAAAAGTTTAGCCCGCAGTTACGTCTGGTGGCCCAACATGGATCAAGTCATATCCGAGTGGGTGGGGAAGTGCAGACCCTGTCAGGAGTCTCGGCCCGATCCCCCGATAGCGCCCATCCAAGAGTAGGAGAAACCAAAAGGGCCATGGGGGAGGATCCATATTGACTTTGCCGGCCCCTTCCACGGGCAAACATTTTTAATCGTAGTCGATGCCTTTCGAAATGGCTCAAAATAATATTAATGCCCTCAACCACAGCCGAGGCAGTCATCAAAGTCCTTCACAAACTATTTGCCACCCATGGCCTACCGGATACTCTGGTATCTGACAACGGCCCTCAATTCACAGTGACCCTGTTTGAGGGCTACCTGGCCAGACTGGGCATCCGCCATGCCCTATCGGCCCCGTTCCATCTGGCTTCTAATGGTTTGGCTGAACGTTTCGTAAGAACGGCCAAAGAAGCATTGTCCAGGCTAGATAACGGGGACTGGCAGGCCAGGATAGACCAATTTCTAGCTGTCCAGCATGCCACACCATGCACGGCCTCAGGGAGAAGCCCAGCCGAACTCCTCATGGGCAGGAAGCTTCAGTGCATGTTAGACAGGCTTCACCCCAATTATACACATGAGAATTTCAAGGGAGAGACCACCGGACTAAGACAGTTCCAGGTGGGGTCCCCAGTGTTCGCTCGCAATTATGCTAGCGGACCTCTATGGGTTGCAGGATCCATAGTGGGCATAACGGGCCCAAAATCATACACGGTAGACGTAGGGGTGGACAGACTCTGGAAGCGCCACATAGACCAACTTAGAAAAAGAATAGTCAGCGAAGCAAACATCAATTTAGACATCTCCGAACCTAACTACAACAACTTTCCCAAAACAGCTAACCCAAGCCCGGGTTCGAGAGAATACTTAGCTGACAAGCCCTGGTTCCAGCGCTGCCCCAGCGAGTCGCCACTCCCAACCGGGGATAACCACGCCCCGGACAAAATCCAGGAGGTTCCATTGGCGGAGCCGGGAGAGACAGAAAGTCCCTCTGACCAGCTCGACGCCCCACCAAACACTGAACTGCGCAGGTCAACGAGAACGAGAACTCGGCCAGGGTACCTGCGAGATTTTGTGTGTACTTATGTAAATATTTGAGCGTTAGTGCCTTCTGGGAAGGGAGGGGTGTTATGTATTGATACTTTTCAGCGGGAGTTTCAAACCTGCCTAAGTTTCTGATTGGCTGACAGTCCCTCCAGGATTGTATATAAGGAGGGCTGCAGCCTCTGAGTTTTTGCTGAAGTCTCACTGTATATTAAAGAGCTGTTGTCACTTGCCTGCTTGTACCTCTCGTTATTCCCGAACCACTTCACCTATCACTACTATGGTGAACTCATTACTCCCTTAGTGCAGGAATAGATTATATCATCTTCCTCCTACTTCTAGACTATTTACACATGTACACCACATCCATATTTTCTGGCCTTCATTCAGAACTGTGTTTTTTATGACCAATGATCCTTCTTCAGAATAAATATTCCCCAGCGCTGCATTTTATTCTAGTGGAAGCCCCTGCTCTAATTATCTGCAGTGCCCTCCTATCCAGAGGCTGGTCACTGGCCACTGGTCACTTTATGCAGCCATTTTATGGCAGGACTAGAACTCACATTCTCCTAGTTTCAGCCTGCTGCCTTGACCACTAGACCATCTGGCTCTCTAGAAATCTAAGGAATAGCACAAGGACTATGGAGGAAGGATCAATACCTAGAAGTCAGGCATTGCTGGACATAGATTTTATAGATATTATAGATTTAGTTGTCATTTATTATTTTATACTAGAATCTTTAAGTGTATATATACTGAGTGATTTTATTTGTTCTGGTCTAAGACTGTATTAATAAATTGATTGATTGATTGAAGTCCAGCAAGGTTCTGAAAGGTTTATCTTTCCTGCATGGATGGGAAGGACAAGAAACAGAGGAGCAATCAATTATATTTTGTAATTGTTTACATATTTTTAAATAAAATTATAAAAATAATCCACAGCAATTCATAGCAGTTCATATTGAAATTGTCTTAAGAAATTGCTGAGAAGAGCATGGGAAACAAGCAACTTAAATTACAATATGGAATTGTCCTCTATTCGACTCAGTATGTTTTATTATTTTTCAGGATAAGGCCAATTCTTTCCCCTTCAAAACAGAGTAGATTCATTTCTTGTTGACTCACCCTTAAGGATCTTGGGCATCCGATCATAATTCTTCACTGTTTGATTTAATAATGATCCCGGCAAATCCAGCGGCTTGCCAAAAGTGATGACTGCTTTCAGAAATTTCAAGGCAAAGTGATAGGGACCGCTGTTGCAGCCTTGACAGCATGATGATTTGATTACTAGTGAAATTGTAAACCTGACAACATTTTCTTTGATTAAAACCCAGGGAGAGAGAAAGAGTTCTATCTCAGGAATCTGTAAAACAAGACAGCTGCATAAGGCAGGTCAGTATCATCTCCAGTGTATTTTGACTGGGAAACACAAAGGCTTTTCAATTTTGGCTGCATAACATTTGAACTACAACATCCGCAGTTTATGCCACTTTACACAACCAGCTTCAGAGAACTTGGCCACTTGGGTACAGCACAGCAACACTACCTTGATGGATTTTTTTTTCTTTTCTTTTCAATCTTTAGTCCCTTTAGCAATGCAGTGGTTTGAAGTAAGAAGTTGTCTCATGCCCAACAGCTTGGAATAAATATGAGTGAGCTGGAAGTGAAGTGTCAATAGAGGAGCAGCTCATCCCTTGCCCCAGCAGCAATTTCTTTGACCTGCCTGGAGATGCCAATTTTTTATTTGACTCCTGCTGAACTCCTAGCCATAATATCACTGTGTGAAAGACAACACAGAACAAGAAAACTCAGAGACTGGGGTCTGAGATCCTTGATCTCATGTATTTTCTAACATCAGCATTTGTAATTTAATATTGATATTGACTCCTTTGTAATTGTCCTTAAGATCCACTCAGCACTTTTTCCTAACTGGCTGCTGGAGGCCATCTGGTCTAGGCTATTCTCCATTCAGCCTTATTACATTTCTCGTTTTTCACTTAAATGTTCTATCAGTGGAATTCACCCAAGGCAATAAAGAGTATCTCATGCACATCAGTTTCAAATGGTCCTATTAGTCACTGCAAACAGGACTGTCAGCACAACATAGAAGACAGATGCCTAATGCCACAATTTTGGGAGTTAATAGCGAAATGATGTCACATAGCACTATCTCTTCATCACTGAGTATTCATCAAACCTTATTTGCCTAAGGTTGCATAACCTGGAAAAAAAATATGGAACCATCTTTGGGCAATAACAGCTTGATTCAAGCATCAAGGTACTATGAGTAGTCATTCAAGAATATATTTTTTCACTGAAAAAGAAAGCTTATGTCTTGGACAAATGAGACTTCTTTGGGCTTTAAAATAGTTGCTGTCATTGCTGCATGGGTGAAACAGAGTTATAGAGATATTTGCTAGATTTCTGGTCGATTGTTGCAAAGTCTACCAATTCTAATTCAGAACCAAGGAAAAGTAGCATTAATAGAACAACATTAAGAATATTTGCTTATGGTGCACAAAATGATTAAGTAGAAGCAATTAGATATTTATTAGCAAATACAGATTCATACAATCATGGTTCAATTTCTCACTTGGATAAAAAATTCCCAGCAAGTATTTTCCTGTAGAAGGGCTACAAATGAGCAATGCATCCATTCTGGGATGAAATGCTACCAGTTCGCCCCAGTTCTGCTGAACTGGTAGCGATGGCGGCGGGTGGTTCGGAGAACAGGTAGCGATGGCAGTGCGAGGCTCCGTCCACCCACCTGGTCGTTGTTACTTCCTGGTTTTAACCAGGAAGTAACCTGTTTTATACCCTCTGCGCATGCGCAGAGGGTCTGAACCAGTAGGGAAAATAAGTAGATTTCACCCCTGTATCCATTCCACTATTAACATTTGAATCTATGTGGTGAGGGTCTTGCATGTTCATAAAGACCCATTTTATTTTTTTATCCTGAAAAATAAAAGGAGTCACCCTGTGCCACACAATTGCTCCCTTTCATTATCACTTGGAACTGACCATTCAGACAGAAGAACTATTAGATAATATCTAAACTTTGCAGCCAGTACAGGATACAATGGCATCAAAAGCTGTCAAGCATTCGGCAGGAATTTCTTCTTTCCTGCTGCTATCAAAGGTCAACAGGAGTAACCAATATGGCTTTTAACCCATAGCTATGGTCAAAATGAAAAATATTTTAGAAAATATGAGAAAAATATTTTCTGCTACATCTAAGCAGAGCAGTCTGTCTACCATTTTCTCTAGATCTCTCTCAATGGTGGTGTTTTCTTTTTTGGAATGGGAATATATCAATGCTTTCCTTTTATTTGAACAGAGAAAATATATAGAAGTGCAAAATCAAGCAAATGAAATGTCAGGATATTTGGATATAGTATTTTTACCTCACATTTTATCTAATTATGTTATCTGACAAAGTATTTAATTTTTAAAGTTCTTTTTAGCTTACTTCTTCTGAATGTTAAGATTAACACAATTGTTCCCACCTAGTGACATATAGAATACATTTTTCAACATACTGTATAAGCAATTACAGATACTTAAGATCCCTTCAAGGCAAAAACATTTGAAATAGTGTTGTTGTTGTTTTAATGTAGTAACCTTGCAGTTATCTAACAAAGTTCACATATTTTCTTTTGCAGGCTCACTGCTATTTTGGGACTTCCTTGAAATACTTCACAATCCTTAGCAAATTAAAATGATACTGTCATATGGAATAGTTTTTGATATCAAGCCATTGCAAGAGCTAATGTAAAGTTAAAATTTTAGGTATTAAAGCTAGAGTTCATTATCAAAAATATTATTTAACAAAATCCCATATATTTCAGGAAAGTTACAAAAAGATATTCAAGATATTAAAAAGAATTACAGTCCACATGGAAATAAGACCAGGAAATCCCTATTTTAAATATCACCTCTTAAATTAAATCCCTATTACATACACAGGCTTACATACACAGACACACATATACACATGCAAATGTATATACATGTATACACACACACACACACACACACACACACACACACATGCACACCAGGGGTGGGTTCTACTTACCTTTACTACTGGTTCACAACGGGGCCGCAAGCACATAAGCGTTTTCATGTCGTCAGGGTCAGTGGGCGGGGCCTCCCACCAGTTTTACTACCAGTTCTGTAGAACCGGTATGAACCAGGGGCAACCCACCACTGATGCACACACACAGAGACACCATAGTAAAAATCATCTGGTCCATAGCAGTTCTTAAAAGTAGGTAAATACAACCTCGGATGAACAATAACACGTGACATATTACACCATGTCACTACACACACACACACACAAACACACACTGAATTGAAGCAAAGATTCTAAATCTGATCTGTAATAATTTATAGGAAAATAAATATCCATTCTTTTATATCCACGGTACTAGACTGATTTCTCTTCTATAATATGAAATAGTCATTCTGACCTACCTAGACTCATCACCAAGTCTACAAGTATGGCTTGCAAAGAATGTTGACCTTTTATTAAAATAGTTGCATGACTGTATTTATGATAATGACTTATTCATATGTACTACAAAAAAGAAATGAGAAAAAACAAAATTGTTTTTTTCTTCGACAATCTGGAACTGCACCGCTTGTGGTCTGATCTAAGCATAGTACACAAAATTGTCTGCTACAACATCTTACCTGTCAACGACTTCTTCAGCTTCAACCTCAATAATACATGGGCAAACAATCAATACAAACTCAAGGTAAATTTAAATACAAACTCAAGGTAAACTGATACAAACTCAAGGTAAACCACTCCAAACTCGATTGCAGAACAGCAATTGCAGCAACAGAGTGATCAATGCCTGGAATGCTCTACCTGACTCCGTTGTTACATCCTCAAACCCTCACAGCTTCAATCTTAATCTGTCTACCGTGGACCTCACCCCATTTCTAAGAGGTCCGTAAAGGGGGCATGCATATGCGCACCAGCGTGCCTACCGTTCCTGTCCTACTGTCCCCATTTATTTGTATTCATTTCCCTCATTCATGTCCATGTTAATATTCATACCTGCTATCTTATACATGTTTGACAAACTAATAAATAAATAAATAAATAAATAAGTAAATAAATAAATAAATAAATAATAAATAATAAAACTTGGCAAAGCAAGCGAGCAAATTCATTGCTCTTGGAAAAAAGAGATTTTATAAAGACTCTCTTCTCCAATAATGTAGGCCACAATATCTACCCTAAGGAGGAGAAAAGAATGCTTTGGAAAGTTTCCAAATGTTACAATCAACAAGCAAAGTAACAACTCTAAGCATCACAAAAGCACCTCACAGAAAGCATTGATCAGAAAGAAGAGGTATGAACCTGGATGCCCCAAGTGGACATCCAGGTTCATAGCTCAGAATATCTGAGAAGAAATGGGATTGGTGGCTTGTTTCATCAGAGACTTTACGGGCAAAACATCCAGTCAACCAGCTGGAGGCTGAAAATGAATTTTTATTGCTCTATAAACTGTCTGGTGGGGGGGAGGAAATGTTTGCCCCAAAGAGTGGTGGTAGTGACATAAAACAAATAAAATAATATCAAATCATCAAAAGTATGGAAATCTAAATTCAAATTTAGTGGTGACAAGCAAGGCTCAACCCCAAACATCCCAAAAATACAAAAAGGTATAAAAAATGCCCAGCCACAGCACACTTTTCTTTGTAAAATATAATGATTGATTTACTGTAATATTCCCATTTAATTTCTCATTGTAAATAGCACTGTGATTCTTAATAACTGAAGCATTTCCTTTTTTTTTTTTTTTTTTTTTGCAAATATTCATGTTTACCCTTATGGTTAGGAGAATCCAATTATTTATTACCACAACTGTCCCCCCAAAAACCCATGAATATAATTAGAAGTACGGGCTTGCTAAAGTAACTCTATAAGAGAATATAATGCCCCCGTCAAGAATATAATGCCCTTTTTCATTCTCATTCTCATTGCATCATTGCTTTGCATTTTCTGTTTCTAGAGAGGCTTATAGTTAGGTATATGTATGTGTCAAAAATTACAAACCTCAAACCTCAAAATTACAAACAGCCTTACATGGAGCCTCTTCTTCTTTACTTCTAAGCATCTGGATTGCCTTAATATACAATGAAGCCGCAACATATTCAAGGCTAATATTCTTATCTTCAACCTCTGCCTTATAAAGGGCAAATAACTGCTCCCAATCCCAAATCAAGTCTTTTAGTGCTCAATATTTCAGGAAGCATTATATTGTCTTAATTGTCATTATATTATCATAATGATGATAAATGCAGTAGATCTTTGAACATGCACTTAAATGGTATTATATATAGAATATCACAGTTAAAGAGAGACATGTTCACATTTCTAGGGGAATGCTGGAGAGATATCTCACTTGAATGATATATAGACAAATATCTTGTGAATGTTCTACAAGTATTGCCTTCCTTATCATAATAAAATATGATGTAGGGAGATCAAAGATGAATATGCCAGCAATGTACTTGCAGATATTTTATCAAGATCTGCTCATTTCTTGGAGAAGTCTATATGATGGCAGCTCTTAGTAATGAAAGACTGAATCATTATCTTTCAGAATAATGTGTCACTACAGCTCTGTGGAAATCATGGTAATGGTTGTATATCTTTGACACACTGATGAATAATCTTTGTCTACTTCACAGTTTTTTTTTCTCAACATACTGTGTGCCAACATCACTACTTGAAAGTTTAGGGTACATGTCCTGGCAGGAATAAAATATTTTCAAGGCTATTTCTCTAAGGAACATTAAATTAATCCAAACACATATATGAATATTGTTTCCACGTATTTTCCACCATGGCTTATATACATCTTACAACTAGCCTGACAATCAACAGAACAGGGATTGGCACTTTTCAGTAAGAAAATGAAAATTTGCATGAAGAATGCCTGAGTTCAAAACTGTGTCAGTTGAAAGTAAAGATCTTAGATAATAAGGCAGAGAGAGAGAGAGAGAGAGAGAGAGAGAGAGAGAGAGAGAGAGAGAGAGAGAGAGATCTCTGCTCTAACCATTGGAAAGCTACTGCAATTTGCAGCAGATAGCATCTGCATGACAGGTCCACGTTCAGTTTCAATCTTTCTTTTGCAAAAACAATGCTTCTTTCCTCCAGGAGACAGAGGAAAAAGAATGCCAAGGGATATATATATATATTTTTTTTGGATTTTTTTTTTATTTAAAACAAAACCAAAACATAAAACCAACATCATTCAAATACAATCACAGAATGCCAAGGGATATTGAAGCTTGTGGAAATAGAGATGAACTAGTCAAATTAAAGCAAGCTCAGGAAAGAGTTCAGAGATGCATAACCTGTAGATTCAGGAGAGCCTGTTCTCTACAAAGGCTTGGGCATCCTTTGCACCTCCCCAAATCTTTCTCCTAATGGTGTCTACCTTTAATAAGATCCACTCCCAACCAAATCCTTTTATATTTTCTTTTTGTATATGTATGAGTAAGAAAGAGACAGGGGAGGGAGAGGGAGAGAGAGAGAATGAGAGAATGATAGAGATTCATTCAACTCAATTAATTTTATCCAGTTCCGGAAGCAATGAGAAAAATCACAGTCCATTGGTTACATGCAGCCTCCACTTCCACCCCATCCCAGCATCTTTACATCAGCTTTTGTTTGGTATTATTCAATTTTCATTCTGCCTTTTACCTACTTTGATCAACTCAATATAGCAAATATACCTAATTTTCCTGCTTCTCTTTTTTCCCCCCACAATCACCACCTGTGAAGAGGGTTGGACTGAGAGTGAGTGCCTGGTTCAAAGTCACCCAAAATCATGCCTAAGAGAAGCCTGAAACTCATATGTTCCAGGTTTCCAGGTCAGCACTTTTAATTACTATACCAAACTGGCTCTTACTAGATGTGGTGCCAGACTGGGTTTTCAGTGGTAAAAATCACTCAAAATTGCCCTTAGAAATTCATCAGTTTTGCCACGTTTGATGGACTTTAGGTCAGGGGTGAAATCTATAATTTTTCCCTACCGGTTCTGTGGGTGTGGCTTGGTGTGGTGTATGTCCTGTGACTGAGTGGGTATGGCCAACTTAATGTCACTCATAGCCACGCCCACTCAGTCACAAGACCCCCACCACCAAGCCATGCCCACAGAACCTGGTAGGAAAACTTTTAATTTCTATTCTGCTGCCTGCTTGCCACCCATTCGCCCTTCGCTTTGGATCAGGGACTGGGGCCCAGAAATGTGCCATTCCCTGGGACCCTGGAGCTGCGGCCCGCTTCAACCAGGTGGAGGAATGTAGCATTCCCCAACTCCAGCCTTGCCCCGGAGCTGCCGCCCACTTGCCATCCGCTCACTGCTCACTCGCCACCCACTTGCCCTTCTCCTTGGTTGGAGCCCAGGGCTCCGGAGCCACCACTTGCTTGCTGTATGCCTCAACTGAGTTGGGAAATGCACCATTCCCCAACACCAGCTTTGCCCCAGACCGGCCACCTGTTCTCCCTTCACCACGCAGTGTGTCCTTACCTTTCTCTGGCTGCCAGGGAAGGCAAGCGCCCAAAAGTTACTGGAGGTGCTCTCCTTCTTGAACGTGCCACCGCCATCGCCGCTCTGGTCCACACACTGGCTGCACAAGTGCACACCCAACCTGCGGCTGATGAATGAAATAAATAAATGGTGTGCACTTGCGCAGCCGGCGCATGGACTAGAGTGGTGATGGCGGTGGCACATTCAAGAAGGAGAGAGCCTCCGGTAACTTTTGGGCACTTGCCTTCCCTGGCAGCCAGCCACGGGAGAAAGGTAAGAACATGCCACATGGCGAAGGAAGAGCAGGCAGTGCTGCAGGGCAAGGCTGGAGTGGGGAATGGTGCATTCCCTGACCCAATTGAAGCAGGTAGTGAGCAGGTGGCTTGGGGAATGATGCATCCCTGGGCCCTGGCCCCCAACCCAAGACAAAGGGCGAGTGGGCGGCAAGCAGGCGGCAAGCAGGCAGCAAGTGGGCAGCAAGCAGGAGCAGCTCCGGGGCAAGGCCAGAATCAGGGAATGGTGCATTCCCCGACCTGGTTGAGGCAGGCGGCAAGCAGGTGGTGGCTTCGGGGCCTCGGGGAATGGCATGTCCCTGGCCCCTGACCCAAGGCGAAGGGCAAGTGGGCAGTGTGCAGACAGCGAGTGGGCAGCAGCTCTGGGGCAAGGCTGGAGTCTCTTTCTGGGCATGTCGCTTCTACCTGTTGGGCCACTTCCTGAACCTGGCAGCTCCACAGCCAGCTGCTTTGCTTTTTCCCTCTTTTTCCTCATGGGAGGCTTGCATGGGGGCACCAGCAGAAGTGCTGCGGAGAAGTGGCCCAACAAGCAGAAACGCTGCACCCAGAAAGAGAAGGGCAAGAGGAGCCAGTGGGCTGCAGAAGTGAAGGCAAGCTCTAGGGTGGCAACGGTGCTCCAGGAGAGAGGGCGGATGTCCCAGGGCTGAACATGCAATGCCGCCACCACTGCCTCCCTTGGCCCCAGCGCATGCACAGAGACTCAAAAAACAAGGTTACTTCCTGGTTAAAACCAGGAAGTAATGACTTCTGGGTGGGTGGGCGGAGCTTCCAGCTGCCATTGCTACCAGTTCTCTGAACTACCGGCCATCATCGCTACCAGATTACTGATCCGGTCCGATCTGGGAGCATTTCACCCCTGCTTTAGGTGCATCCAGAAATTAAGCCTTATCCTTTTCAATAACACTACCATCCTCTTGCCCTTAAACAGCTCAAGGGAGCAAATTGTGACACACATACAATATTCCCCTGCCCAGAGAAAATTGCCTATGTATTTGACACCATGACACTTTATGAAAGATTGGTGAGAAGTATACAGTTATATTAAAGAGAACAACTCTCTCTTTTTGAAGTTATATATAGCAGGAATGAGAGCCTGTTTGTTACAGTGGTTAAACATCAAGCTGGACATTGGCAAGCCATGAATTCTAGTCCCACTTTGAGCATAAAGCCAGCTTGGGCCAGTCACTTTCTCTTAACCCTAGGAAGAAGGAATTGCAATACACTTTTGAAAAATCTTGCCAAGAAGACTGAAAGGAATTCTTCAGGCACACTCAAAAAATTAGACATGATTGAATAGAAAAAAAAAATCATGCTTAATCTAAATGGTGACATATTTCTTCTCCAGTATTTTAAACTAGTTTTAGAACCAATTGCTATATGTTTCTGCCTTTATGTTTCCTCATTCTTTTTATTTTGATTCCCAGGGAATATAGACTTCTGTGTATTGGCATCTGTTATATCCCCCTACCTACAATGAAAGCCAAAAAGGACTCTTCCATAGATACATACCTCATATAACCCTTTTTTATTTTTCCATTCTATTGATTGCAGGCCATCGATGCTTTAGCAGGGGTGTCAAAATTGTGTCCCATAGGCTGGATGCGTCACACATAGGCCATGCCCACCCTAGCTCCGTGAAGGGGAAAAAAAGGTTATGAAACATCACGTAACAGCAACGTGACGCTGTGAGTTTGACATCCATGTTTTAAAGGAAAGTTTGCACCCAAAGCCTCTTGTATCTATTTAAAATAATTGCTTTCTTAGCAACTAGGTCCACCTTTATTAGTAATATATCAGTCTCAGTATCTACCATAGCAATTTGTTTTCCCCAAACATTGTTTCTCATTAATTTCTTCAGTTAGTAATTAGAAACCCACACCTTTGATCATTCTTCTTCTTCATTTCAGTAATTCGTCCTTCTAATGAAAGCATTTATGATTTGTTTTCAAAGATTCATCTTCCTTTTATAATTGCACTTGGCTTTCACAAAATTTTCAATTTTCCTTCCATACACTCAAAAATCGTATTGTGTCATTATTTGCTTCTTTTTCAACAAGGTTACATTTACTCTTTTCTTTGCATAATCCAATCTTTTCTTCACATCTGATTAGACTCTGTTCTAATTATAAATTGTTTGTTTGAATACTTCATCAAAATCTGCCTGATTCTGTGGAATTTCATAAAAGCTTTCTGTTAACTGTCCTTGTATAAGGCATGGAATACATTTCATAATTCTTCTTTCTGAACTTGACATCTCTTAGCAGTTCTTCAAAATTATTCAGACAAGCCTAGGGATCGTCAGCAGGAAAGTATAAACCAGCCTTTAAGAATGTTAAAGTCGATGGTTCTAGCCCAATAACTCACTAATCAAAATGTATTTTATTTTCAAGCTTTTATTTTAGACCTGGATAGATCCTAGGCCTCTTTATTCATTAGACCTTTAACGTTTTGTTTCTCTCTTTTAGATACACAACTGGAACAGCACAGATTTACCTCAGAGAGAACTTTTTATACCCGAGGGGAGGAGTCAGGAATCAGGTAGGATTATGGAAATGAGGGGGCGTGTATTATTAACCCTTGCAGAGATGTAAGAAGGTAGAGATACAGACAAGATATAAACAAGTTAGACATTTTACATAACAAAACCCCCTCTAAATGTCTAACTGATGGCTTGTACATAATATATACATATATATCTAAAAAAAAATTAATATTGATGAACATGAAGATAAATGGTTTATATACAAATGTGAAATTTTGACATGAGGTATGAGTGTTGCTTGTTGGGTAAAGGTTTGGTAAGTATGTCAGCTACTTGTTCCTCAGTGTCACAATGTATAGCTTTAATGAATCTGATTTCTGAGAACTGTCTAACATGCTTACATTTAATATCTATGTGCCTTGACCTTTGTCCAATGGCATCAGAATTTGAGATTTCAATGGCAGCTTTATTATCTTCGTAAATAATTATAGGATATGATGGTTCTGTCCATATGTCACTGAGCAAGTCATCAAACCAAATTAGATTATTTGCTGCTTTAGATAGACAAATGAATTCTGCCTCGGTGGTGGAGGTAGCTAGTAGTTTTTGTTTTCCTGTATACCAATGGATTGGGCAATTATTGAGAAAAAATACATATCCAGAAGTACTTTTTCTGGTTTTAATATCTCCTGCCCAATCTGCATCCGCATAACACGATAATTTGGGTTTTGTGGATAAGTTAGGTTCAAGGCATAATTGGGCATTAATACTATGTTTTAGATATCTGAGCAATTTCTTTATAGCATTCCAGTGGAATGTGGTGGGATTACTTACATGCCTGGATAATAAGTTAACAGCTAAAGCAATGTCGGGTCTACAATGTATAGTAATGATCCAATTATGGAGCTGTATAATTTATTATCAGGAAAGGGCTCTGCTTTATTGTACATATTTTTCAAAAAATCTTGTTGCATGGGAGTTTCGCTGGGTTTTGCTTCTGACATGTTGCATTTTAATAAAAGTTCGGTTATTTTCTCTTTTTGTGATAGTCGAAAACCTTTACTTGTTTTTGTTGCTTGAACTCCCAGATATTTGTCTATTTTTCCTAATGATTTTAATGAGAAGTGGTTTCCTAAATCAGAGGCGAATTTCTTACATTTAGCTTTTTCTTTACCTATATATAATATGTCGTCCACATAGACGAGGATGCCTTCAAAAGATCCCTTCTCTCTCTTTATGAAGAAGCATTTGTCTGTGGGGGTGGCGGTGAAGCCCATTGAGTTGAGTGCCTTAGATAGGCACTCGTACCACCTCTTGCCAGATTGTTTTAGTCCATATAGACTCTTATTAAGGAGCCATGTGTCGTCTTTTCCTTTGTTGTATCCTGGTGGAGCTTTTACATAAATTTCTTTGTCCAGTTTTGCATGAAGGTAGGCAGTTTGGATGTCAAATTGAAATACTTCCAACCCTAGGATGGTGGATATTACGAGGGCGCTCTTGACACTTTCAGCTCTGACAGTTGGGGAATAGGTATCTGTATAGTCTTCTGGGTACTTCTGAGCAAAACCCTGTGCCACTAGCCTTGCTTTGTATAATACGTTGTTGTTTTCTAGGGTCTTGATTCTGTACACCCATTTTGTCCCTATGGGTTTTTTATTTTCAGGTGTTTGTGTTGGTGAATATACTTGCAGGTCTTGGAGACTCTTCATTTCCTTTTCCATTGCTTCTATCCATTTTTCTCTCTCTTCTAGGGGAAGTTTGAGTATATCTTCATATGAGCTGGGTGTTATGTTGCTGGTTTGTATGGACATGATGTAATCCTCGAGTCTTTTTGGTTTTTTGTTTCTACTCTCTCTGATTGGTTTGTCATTTTGTTTGTTTGTTTCGTGTAGGTATTCAGTCTCTTCATCAGTGAGTTTATCTATGTTCAAAGTGGGGTGTTCTTCCTTCCATTCTTTGACTTTTATTTCATGGTGTTTTGGTTTGTATGTTTCTGTATCCTCTTTCCTTTCAGTGATCAGCCGCTTATTCTCTTGTTTCTGTGTATGTGTATTTCTATTTGCAAAAATGTCATTGGAGTGTAACCTTGACCAATTTGAGTGTTCATGGAAGTCAGCTGATCTTGATACAACAAATTTGTTGTTCTGATCTAAGAATCTGAAACCTTTTGTTCCTGGTTCGTATCCCATAAATCTCATTCTTTTGGATATTTTATCTCCCTTCCTTCTTAATTGTCTGGGGATATGAACATCAGCGGGAACGCCAAATACGTGTAGGTGGGCCAGGTTGGGTTTTCTTTTGTACATCATTTCATAAGGGGTTTTGCCAATTGAACTAGACCATAATCTATTTAATGTGTAATTTGAGTAATGTAATGCTTCCGACCAAAATGATTTTCCCATCCCAGCATCCTCTAGAACACATCTTATCATGGTTTGGAGTATGCCTTGTTTTCGTTCTACTGCTCCATTTTGAAAAGCTGAGAAAGGTGATGAAGTAAAATGTAATATGCCTCGTTCTCTTACCCAACTCGTGAATTCTTTAGCCATGAATTCTGAACCTCGATCAGTCATTAATTGTTTGATTTTTGTATTGTGTTGTAATTCGATTCTTTTGTAAAATTCCTTAAACTTTTGGAATGCTTCATTCTTGTGTCTGAGTGAATATACATAACCATATCGACTGTAGTCATCTACAATGGTTAGGAAGAATCTTTCTCTATACCTAATGGATGGTCTCAGGGGTCCTACCAGGTCCATGTGTACCAGTTGGAATATAGAATCAGTGGTTCGCTCTGATTTCTTTGGTCTTGCTTTGACCTTAATTTTAGAACATTTGCAAACAGAACACTCCAAGTAATTTTCACAGTTTTTTACTTTTAGACCCTCGGCGCATTCCAACATTTTTTTGACAATTGGGAAACTAATATGCCCTAATTTTCTATGGAGAAGGTGAGCACAATTGTCATGCAAGGGTTTGCCTACAGACATTTTACTTTTACTTGGTGAATTACACTTGTCCGGTCCTTCTGTTTCTTTGTTTCCTTCTGCCTTATCAGCAGAGTTTATGTTAATGCTTCCCTCTCTGTTTTCTATGGGTGTAAAGTAAGGTAGTCCATCGTGTATGATTACTTCCCCAATGTTTGTCCCCTGATTTGATACATATACTTTGCCTTTCTTAAACATCACTTCAATGTTTGTGTCTTGTGTGAGTTTTACTGTTCCTAGCACGTTGTATGGAATATCTGGTACATGCAAAACCCCCTCTATTTCTCCTATTCCTGAGATATGCACACTTCCTTTACCTATTACTTTAGCCTTACTCTGGTTGGCTACTTTGATCTCAAAATTTGTTTTCATGAGTGAGGTGAATAATCTTGGGTCATGTGAAGTATGGTTAGTGGCTCCCGAGTCTAGGAGCCACATGTTCTTGTATGTTTCTAGTTTAGTGTTTGAGTTCTTGTGTTTAAAACCATACATTGATTCAGAGTATCTATCTCGTGAGCTGTTTCTATGCTCGTAATTTCTCCTAGTGCTGGGAGACCAACCACGCTCTCTCTCTCTAAAAGTTCTGTTATCTGGTGAGCTTCCCCTTATGTGCCTTCTTCCATGCTCAGGTCTCTCCCTACGATCAGTGTATCCTTTGTTTTTGTAGTTCCTGGGACAATCTCTTTTTAAATGATTTCTAGAACCACAAGAAAAACATTCCTGTGAATTGCTTACTCTATCTTGGAATTCAACTCTCCTTATAGGTTTGGGTTCCCTTCTAGATATATGGCGGTCCCTTCTCAGGTTGTCTTCTGCAATTAATCGATTTGTGAGTGTGCTCAGGGATATCTGCTCTAAGTTTATGCTATCTAATTGTGTTACAAAGTTGTCCCAGCTAGAGTCCAATGAATTAATAATGATACTCATCATGCTTTCTTGAGTTATTATTTCCCCCCTTTGTAATAGTTCTGCTCTAGTGGCATTAAGTTTCAATAGGTGTTCGCTCATGGGGACCCCTGGCCTGAGTTTTGCAGAGTGAAATTCCCTGGATATTCTAGTGGTGGTTGCTCTGCTTTGACTGTAGAATAAGCTATATAATTTTTGCATAACTTCATACACAGTTAGGTTGTTATCTATGCTAGGGTACATAGTGGGTGGTATACTTGTTAACAATAGACAAAATGCTTTGTGGTGGATACAATCAATTTCAAATGACCAGGGTTTTTTTGGAGGTTTAGAAATTAAGAAAAGTACATTTTCTCTCATAAAAATAATTTGTAACTGTTGACTCCATTCTAAAAGGTTTCCTCCATCTAATTGTAATTTTGGAAAATTAATAGGCAGTGTTCCAGAATTATTAGAATAATTACTTACTGGGGGTAGCTGTTCATGGTCTGGGATGTGACTGAATTCACAGTAGGGCAATGGTATGCTTGGGCTAATGGAAAAAAAACTGTCAGTAAAAAATTTTTTTTCTATCATTGCAGGTAAGTACTGCGCATGCGCGAAGCCCATTTCGCTCTGGGAGCTGTCGGGTGAGGAGCTCACGGCTGCTGCTCCTAGGCCTAGGCCCAGGCCTGCTAATGGAATGCTGGGATCACCTCCTGCACACCTGGATTCTACGCTGGATGCATGGATCTGTCGCTGGGTGGCTGGATCCCCAGCGATGACAGGCAGAAGACGCGGCTGCAAGGCGGTCGTAAGACGAGGATCATCAGGGTTCGAAGGCTCTGCGGTGGCGACGGCAGCGGCGGCGAGTCTCGGCCCATGGAGGATGGTTCCTGGATGATCAGAAAAACCTGGTGGAGGTCGTAGGATAGGTGAGTTGTTGGTTTGATTTTCTTTTCTTGGGTCGCGTTCCGGCAGTAGTATGGGTGGTGAGTTCGAATCTTGCCATGTAATTGATTTGTAGTCGGTTGGTGTTTTTTGTTTGTCGTGGTAGTTTATTTCTTCTCTGGGTGGTATTAGGGTTGGTATTTTATTGCTTGTAGTCATGTTGGTTTGTATTTGATTTTCGGGTTTTTCTTTGTTTGTTTTAAAGTTTTGGTTAATTTGCTGAGTTAAATTTGAATATTGGCTTTCTATTGGTTGTTGGCCATTCCAAGATGGCCATCGGAGCGGGAGCGCGGGAACAGATTCGGCTATTTCTGGGTTGTCCGACTGAGGTGGCTTATCTTTGTCTGAGATGGTGATTTCTCTAACCATCGCTGATGCTTTGGTAGTTGTTTCACGGTTTATTAAGAGGTTTTGGAGTTTAGCGATAAGATTTTCTTCGCTGTCCGGCATCTCCATTAACCTCATTATGGATAGTCTTAGCTCATCACCTTTTTGTGATTTTTCTTCTTGTTGGTCCTCGTTCCTGAGCAGCGAGGTTTGATTGTTGTCTTGCTCACCCTCATTTAAAGTAGTTCTTGTAGTGGCATCTTTGGTTGTCAGCTGTGCAGCCATTTTCTTGGTGAAGGCTCTTGTGTTTACTCTGTTTATATTTTCAGAGTAAGCATTTGTTTCAGTCATTTTACAGAGTTATGGGCAACCATCCTCTAGCTACCATTTTGTTAAAGTCGATGGTTCTAGCCCAATAACTCACTAATCAAAATGTATTTTATTTTCAAGCTTTTATTTTAGACCTGGATAGATCCTAGGCCTCTTTATTCATTAGACCTTTAACGTTTTGTTTCTCTCTTTTAGATACACAACTGGAACAGCACAGATTTACCTCAGAGAGAACTTTTTATACCCGAGGGGAGGAGTCAGGAATCAGGTAGGATTATGGAAATGAGGGGGCGTGTATTATTAACCCTTGCAGAGATGTAAGAAGGTAGAGATACAGACAAGATATAAACAAGTTAGACATTTTACATAACAAAGAATGACTATACTAGATTTTTGGAACTTGTGTACTTCCAAGTCATTTTCTTCTTGAACTTTTAAATCTTCTGTCTCTACCCTCATGTTTCCAAATTCTACTTGACTAGAATGTTCTTTATTCCACAGCTTTTGTTTCAGATATTCTAAGTATTCCTCATTTGATCTGTTTTGCCCACTTCTTTCTTCTCCACAGTCCTGCAATATACAGTAGTTTGTTTTGATAGAAGTCTTATTTCTTCTGCACTTCAGAAAGAAAACTGAGCTCCTTGTATCTTCTTTATAACTAAAGCTGCCTTTGAACAAAAAAATGGCTGCTATAATAAACTGCCTGGTTATTTTATTTGGTGGGTTTTTTTTTTTTTTTGTACATTTAATGACATAAACCTGTTTTGTATCACTCTTTTCCATTTATAGTTACCAATTAATGACCTTATAACAACATTTACCTCGTAAATTGTTTCATATTACGTTCTCCTTTTTTTTAAGGACTGTTAGATAAGAAACATGAAAAAAATCTGGAACTTTGTTATCGCATATGCTCACTGCAGCGATAATTCTTTTTGTGCCAAAACGGAAAGCCATACTAATCCCCACAATGGAAGAATGGATGGAAAAAACTGATGGAGCTTGCAGGAATGATCAAATTAAATGCTTTAAACAAAGAAAAGAATACATCTAATTTTATTTCTACTTAGATAAAATTCTAGACTTTGTTTTCAAGACAGAAGTGAAAGTTTGACTTTAGAAGTTGCTGATTAAGTAAATACTGTATGTTGTAGAAATAGCTAATACACTAAGTATGCAAAAGTCAAAAGTTGAGGCTGTAGTTTACTATTTTTATGCTGAAAAAATTGGAAGTCAACACCTTTATCTTCTTTGTTTCCTCTTATTTTTCTTTCCTATTTTTAAGCTTCCAAATTTCCCCACTATACTTATTTATATTATGAAGAAGGTTGGACTTTAAGAAGTTGACTTGCCTAAAGTCATTCTGTCAGATCCCAGATATTTCTACAGGGATGCTGGCATTTTGGTGGGAGGAAGGGGGGAGGAATGGAGTGGTCTGTATATGAAGTTTCTGTTTCTGTTTCTTGCATTACTGTTTCTGTTTCCCTGCAAGATGTAGTGTGGGAGGGGTTTAATTAGCATTGCTTTAAATAGCTGGTTTTACAAGAGAAGCTTCACTTCTTGCCTAGACCTTTTGTTATGACAAACCTTTCAATAAAAGTTCCTTTTGGAACAGCTGTAGTTTCAAGAGTCCTGCTTTCCTGGGAAGATTGGAGAGGCGAGACATTGCACATTCATTGAATTTCCATGCCTAGGGTGGAACCTCCATAATTCCTGGCCTTAGTCACCCAAGTCATTCCACCATGTTAGTTCTTTGACTTTGAAAATCAGTTAGTGGTAAACCGCTATAGAAGAAAGTTGACAAATTGTTAAAGCTTTATAAATATTGCATATCTTTCCTGAGCACTACAGACTCTAAATTACTGCTAAATATGAATTCAACAACCTTTATGCTTTTAAAACATAATTGTTTTTACCTTTGACAAACATTTATTCTCAATGAGAAAAGAGAACTCCAGTAATGCATTGGCCTTTAGCCCTAAGCAATGTAATTATGTATCTTTACTTCTGATATACTGTATATATCAGATCTATTAACCAACCATTTTTTTTATTTGTTTTCAAGTGGCATAGCTCCAGCTTTTCATAAAAAGATAAATTAAATTCTACTGAATGTGAGAGTCTGTTAAAATTCCTTTTATTGAGATTGGCTATGGTAACAGAATCTTGCAAGTCTGATTGTGCTTTACCCCCCTCATTATTCAGAAAATTAGAGAGACCACAGGGCTGATCCATCTTCAGATGTTATCTTGGGATTCTGGACAAAATACTTCAACCCCTATTCCCTAGGTAAAAGCTCTATCATAATTCTAGTTCTCTTCCTTACTTTCTATAATCATACCAGGTTACAATATATAATTTCATTCAAAAGAATTGTGATTACAATTAAATCTCAATTAATTGGAGGGTTCTAGCCTGGATTTCCAGTCGATTGATTCTAAAAGGATATTAGATTCTTAATTCCAATTTTACCTGAAATGTATTTGGAAGTTTTGCTAATAAAAAAACCTTCTCCTTATTTTAAGGAAGGCTATATTTCAAGCTTATGCTGGTAGTTGCAGTATATAAAATAGTTTATTAAAACTCACTCTCCAGAGGGGAAAAAAAAAATTACCTCAAAGTCCCTGGAGGTTAGGCAGATGCAACATGGGCCTTTGGTAATGCCACTGTGTGGTGGAAGCAGTGAACCTCTGTGACTTGAAGACCTTTGGGATTCTTGAGGTCTCTGCCTAGCAAGAAGAACCAAGGGAACTTTTAGGCTGACAGGATCATTGTACATGTGGAATTCTCACAACACATGCTAGAGTTTATTTACCATTCAGCATGTGATAAGTAGGCTTTCTACTGGTTCCCACCACAAGCCCTGAAGGATTTCCCACAGGTTTTACTGGAGCAGAGCTTGGTGCATGACTTTAAGCTCTTTGTTTCCCAGGTACATTGTAGTTACTTCTTAATGATGACTACCTCCCACATACACTTTTAGTCTTTATATATCACATGCTGGCATTATCTAGCCTGAGAAGTTCTTAGTCAGCACTCAGGAGAAGATGTTTCCCCAACTTCTGCAGCACTCTACGAAGGAATTCCCTCTGAGCCTTCTCTCATCATTACAGCACTGGGGAACAAAGGCTGAGAGAAGGTCAAAGCAGCCACATCACCCTGCTGTTAGAAATGATGGGCTGCTGTTTCATGAAGCAGATTTGTAAGGATGCTTTATGCATAACTTTGTCAAAGTGGATCGTTCCTTAAAGTATTGCATTGGTCATGTCTTCTATTGTTGTGTACTATATATTTTCAATCACAGTTAATCCTGAAATCCTATTCCCCCTCTAGTTTCATTAATACAAATGATTGTCTTGTTTGTCTCATGACAATATAAACTGGAGTAATTTCAGTAATATATATTCTTAAGAAGGTTTTTGAATGGTATATTGAGGAATTTACTAATGATTAAGAATAATTTAAATTAGAGGTTGATGTATACATTAAGAGGTAAATCCCATATCATACAATCAAGATACTGTTTTAAAACAAATTTCCCCTCCATGTTATGTGGAAAAGATTAGACCATTTGAGACTTATTTTTGTAGTAGAATTGCTTCACTTGGTTTTGCTACTTCAGACAGTTTCCTCTACTGGATTATTTATATAGGTGATCCTCTCCAGTCAGGGTTCATACAATGAGTATTATTTGATGAGAAGATGTGACTGTTGACATGTGGCTTTAACATGGCTTCTCTGAAAATGCAGACATTTTCATAAAAGGGAAAAGTATCAACATGATAGAAAAAAATTCTCCATTGTTGGTAAGAATTTATTCCACTATTATATATACAAAGACATGGAAAATTAAATGCTTTTTAAAGTAGCAGATATATACTTTTCATATTTGCATACCTTTATTAATTATTATATATTTCTGTAATAAGTAATATTTTTATTACTCTCTTTGAATATGCTGTAAATATTTAAGAAAACGTTTTGGACAATGCACAATGCATTTCAATCACAAGTATATATTTTCCTTCTTCTCTGTTCATTAATAATTTCTTTTGTATTCCAAATTATATGAAAGAGAGAGAGAGAGAGAAAGAAAGAGAGAGAGAGAGAGAGAGAGGGAAAGAAAGAAAGAAAGAAAGAAAGAAAGAAAGAAAGAGTTGCTTAACAGTAGCATAAGACATTCTATATTTATTTCTGTATTTTTCATCTCCCAGCCACATATTGTATTTAACAAATTAGGTTTCTTTCTGACAATCTGCAAATAATATTTGAAATTCAGGCTGTGTTTTTCAGCATTGGACATCATGACCACAAATAATAATGATAATAATAAAAAAATCACTGATGGATAAAACTGAAGGAAGTGTGCATTCTGCATTGCCAAGGGCAACAAAATACATTTTTGCAATAAACAAAGAAAATATACTGCAGCAATAAAGCTACTGATATGAAAAGTACATTGGAAAGAATTGTAATGCAGAGACATGGATCAGAGTTTGCTACATAACTTAGTTGTCAAAAATGTAGTAGAATACTTGATCAATCAAATTCTGGTGTTGCCAGCAGTCAAATCCTATATACATATGTTTTCCTAAATATAAGACAATATGGTTATTAATTTGAACAATCATAATTTAATAACTGTCTAAGATGGAAATTATGTAGAAAGAAGACATAGTCTAGTTAAAAAAAAGTAGATAGAATTCTGTACAGAAATCTGAAGAGTCACTTTGCTGATCATTGACAAAATAAATAAATACAAAAAGTGCAAATCTGAAGACTCAGTTGTAAATTTCTGTGAGCAAGTTGTACCTGCAGTTCTATGCTGCAATGTGCTTCCTTCCTTCCATACTTCCTAGCACAGATAACATGAAACTTTTTCAAAATTCTAGTTATCTTAATGTTAAGTTAACATTAATAATAAATTCATATTATTATTAAATTAATAATATTAATTAAATTAATATTATTAATAATATTAGTTATTAATAATAAATCAATAGTTAACATTAACAATGTTAATATTAACAAAGACAACTTAGAACTATGTTGCCTGAGGTCTGACTTAAACGTAGCACACAAAATTATCTGCTACAATGTCCTACCTGTCAATGACTACTTCAGCTTCAACTGTAACAATACACAAGCACACAATAGATACTAACTTAAGGTAAACTGCTCCAAACTCGATTGCAGAAAATATGACTTCAGCAACAGAGTGGTCAATGCCTGGAATGCACTACCTGACTCTGTGATATCATCCCAAACCCCCACAACTTTAACCTTAGACTATCTACTCTTGACCTCACCCCATTCCTAAGAGGTCTGTAAGGGAAGTGCATAAGCACACCAACGTGCCTACCGTCCCTGTCCTACTGTCCCCATTTATTCGTATCCATTCCCTGTATTTATAGTCATGTTTATACTTATATCTGTTATCTTAGACATGCTTGACAAAATAAATAAATAAATAAAATAAATAAATAAATAAAATAAATGTTTTTTTTCCTAACTTCGATTCCACATTTAGATATTGTACGTAACTCTAGATATGTAGATCTTGATTTAGCAGAGGAAATCTCCCCCTCCCTCGACTTTAATTTTGCCAATATTAAGTAATCAACCCTACATTTTATTAAGGGAAGTAATGAACTGAAAAATTGTGAAATATTAGCATTTTTCTTTAAAACATTGGGCCATTCTCAGCAATAATACTTGTAAATATCACAATGTTATTTTTACTCTCTCTCTTTTTTTGTTGAAATATCAGCATTAATAAAATATATCATATAAAAATATTTTCTGCAAAATAGAAAATAAATGTGTACTCTTCTGGAGCATCTATTTTCTAGCAAACTTATTATGTGTAGAGATTGCCCTTCTCCCAAAAGAGAACAATAGCAAAACAACTAACACAAAAGAATCCCTTCAAAACTCATTAAAAAATTCAGCTAAGGCCTGAACATGATGGAATAAAACTTTTTTTTCCAAAACTGTCATAAAAAGGAGGAGGAATGAATATATCTTCAGGATGAGAGAAATCTATAAAAGACTTCTATAAATTAACAATATAGCTCATAATAACATACCTCATATTCTCTGAGTTCAGAAGGGCTAATACCGGATGTAAATAAGTCTTACTAGGAGAAGAAATTGTTACAATTTACCAAAAATGCAAATTCATTTGCAAATTCAGGTTTATTTTTATTTTTTTTGCAGACATCATTTTTATTTCCATTTCTTTTACTGTTAACATTGACAGGTTTTGTGGTAAAAAAAAATAATTTGAAAGGAGATTTTTAGGAATTGCTTTAATTCTTTTTCTTTTCTTTTTATCTCTTCCAAAATTATCTGTGTTTTCTCTTCGCTTTTGAATTGAATACTATAGTGTTAAAATATTCCTTCATAAGAGCTTTACTTGCATTTCAAAGCATTCTTAAGTTTGTAAATGTATTTAAATTATTTTTTAAAGTTCAATTATTCTTTTTTTTTTTACAATCCTTGACTGTTGCTTCTTTCTATAACATTTCATTTGATTTCCATCTAAATATAGTAGCTTTTCTTTATAAACCAGTCTCAAGTCAAGAGGTTATGATCAGAAAGGGGTTTTGATAAAATCTCTTCTTTAGAAATTCTAGTAAATTCTTTGAAATCCAAATCATATCTATTCTTGAAAAGAATCTCTGTCTTTCTGGAAAAGAAGTGTATTATTTAGAATTATCATTTTTTCTCTCTCCATGCATCCCAAAGTCCTAATGTATCCATCACATCAAAAAGATATTTGGTAATTTACCTTCAATGGTTTTAATATTTTTCTTAGATGTTCTGAAGAATAACAATGAAGGGACATTTTATTGTTAAAAAAGCCAAACATTGTGGATATAAATACATGCATTAATTCAATAGATTTTAAAGGTTAAAATACAACTGAAACCAGAGTCTTTTCTTTTGGGACTAATGGACAGGCAGGTAGAAAAAAGGCTTTGGAACTTTGTTTTTACATATGACAGCTGCAGTGAAAATATAATATGTACTCAAAAGTGGAAAGGCATGAGTACCTATAACAGAGGAATAGTTGGTGAAGATGATGGAACCTGCAGAGATTACTAAGAGTGAGAATGAGATTACTAATTAACGTATTGTTTACACTATAAGATGCTCTGGACCATAAGACGTACGTAGCTTTTGGGGAGGAAAACAAGAAAAAAAATCTGTCTCTGCCTCCCAGGATCCATCGGTATTTATCTGGCTAGCGTCCTTGCAACAAACAGAAAATAGCCTGGTCAGCTTCAGCACATTATCGCAGCCTGATTTAGAACAGGAAGCTGATTGGCAGTTGGATCAGCCTCCCAGAATATTGCCAATCAGCTGTTCCAGGTTGCGGGGATCACTGCCGACTATCGCTGCCTCCACACACCCCATTTTTGGCCTCTCTGTGTCCTGTTTTCAGCCTTTGCATGCCCTGTTTTTAGCCTCCGTGCATCCCGTTTTTTGCTCGCCACCTGGAATGGGCCAAAAATGGGATGCGCAGAGGCATAAAATGGGGCACGCAGATGCTGAAAACAGGATGTGTGGAGCCTGAAAATGGGGCACACGGAGGCTGAAAATGGGATGTGCGAAGGCCGAAAATAGAGCGTGCAGAGGCTGAAAATGGCCAAAGGGCGAGGGCCAGCAGGTGGGCAGGGATTCAGCAACATTTGCTCTATAAGATGCACAGACATTTCCACCCACTTTTTTTGGGGGGGGGGAAGTGTGCCTTAGAGACCAAAAAATACTGTACATCTATGATTAGAGAAAAAAAAAACCAATATATATATATATTTATGATCAATAGTAACCCTTAATAGATACTTTATATAAAACAGAAAAATGCACTTATGACTTGTGAGTTTGATGATTATAAACAATGGATAATGAAAAAGTGAAGATTTTGTTATCACAGAGTAAGAGAGAATTTTGTAAACATACAGTACTTAAATTTACTCAAAGGAAACCAGGACTGGCTTTCTTTCTTTCTTTCTTTCTTTCTTTCTTTCTTTCTTTCTTTCTTTCTTTCTTTCTTTCTTTCTTTCTTTTTCTTCTCTTTTGTTTCTTCACTTTACTAGCTTGTATTTTAAAACTTTAATTAAAAAAATCCTGTAAAATATATTTTTCTCAGATATCTTGTCTAGCTGTGAAAAAGGTTTCTCCATTCTAAACTCCCCCTTATTAAAATACTTATTTTCATATGAAAAACTTTCCGTGAGTTCTCCCTAAATTGCTTTTAAGACTGGGCTTTATCTTTATTTGGAGCATAAATTACTAATAGCATGGTCTTTGCCCTATATAGTTCAACATCAATTCCAATAATTCTACCATGTTCATCAGTCAGTAAAAGTTCTGGCTTTAGTTGAGAATTAATATACAAAACAATATAATTTTTTAAAATAATTTTGTGATCCATAGTCAAATCAAGACTTTAGAAAAATCAATACTTCGGGTCGCCAATTGAGTGTCATTTTTTTAAGAGTCCTTTTGCATGTATTGTAATTTTTGCAAATTCTTTCTATAACCTCCATTTGAGGTTCCAATTCCGTTTATATTTTGTGACCGTATTTACTTCAAAGAAAATCAGAAGCTTCTTCTTTCCAATTTTTGTTGAATCTTTGCCTTCTGCACCTTTATCTTTTTCTATCTCTTTTTCTTTCTTCATTTTCTTTATTCTTTATTAATTTTTTGTTAATTTTTATTCTCTTAAAAACTTAAAAATACAATGTGTATATATATATATATATATATATATATATATATATATATATATATATATATATATATATATATATATATATATATATATTTCATAAGAAAATACAGAATACAGGAGCACTTTCCAGTGAGAATAAGCAGCAAGATAAGCAAGCTTGTCTAAATTCTATCCCACCTGTCCTTATGTTAATGATGGATTATTTTCCCCAGAACAAAAAGAATTAAGTCCAAATAACTCTTTTTAAAATCCTCTTCTGTCCCCACCCCCCTGTGCAAATCAAAGAACCCTCATTATGACAGAATAGTTGATAGGTTATCTTCATTTTCTGTGCTCCAGACCACAAGTTCTGGTTTGCTTAAAGCATATGGACAGTATTAATTAGTTTCAGTTTATTGATTATCAATTTACCATATCAAAAACATAGCTTCAGTTCACAAATTAAAATAAAAAGGTACATGTGTGTATAGGATATATGGCAGTGCATATTTAGGTACCCGTTACCTTGATCTGAAAATATAATTACTTCTCAGGTTCTTTAGTGGGCAGACTTAATTGTAACCTTGGTAGTTCTGCTAACCATGTATATTAATGCCTGTAGAAAATAGGATAGTTTGTTTTTAGGGCTCCAGTAAGCTGTTCTTTCAAGGAGACAAGTTACAGTCATATGAGATCCTTGGCTAATGATGGCAACCAGGACTTCCAGAACTTCCATTTTTAGGTGGTAAGGTCACATGGTTTTTCAATGTATGATTGTGTCACATAACGGTGGAGTTTTTAGTCCCAATTAGCATCGTTAGGTGAGACTATTTGTGAAAGAGCATTTGAAAGATCATACACTTCAATGCTGTAGGCCAACAATGGATTATTTTTGCCTTTATGTAGTTTTAGTTTGCGGAATCAAAATAACAAGAGCATTATACATTTCCAAATAATAGCAGACTAAGACATTCACAGTCAGCTAAATTCTGATTTTTTGCATCTCAGTTCTATGTCCCAACCCCATTAGCCTTTCATAAGGCTCTAATAACCTGCCTATATTCCCAAGCCTGGGGTGTTGAATGTGTTAAGGGTCAAACTGGCTCTTTTTCATTTACATTCAATTTTTATTTTGATTTCCATGTAATTTCACCTTTCATTTGAATATACATTTTAAATGCATTTTCTATCAAAACATATTTTCTTTCCCCCCTCTCAATTAGGCTTCCGTTGAGATTGATGTATGATGGCATAATCTGTTGAGAGCTGGTCATAGTTTAGTATGATCTTTTCCTTCAAAAAACGAATCATTTCTGACAATTAGTCTGTATGCATATGGAAGTTTGTATGATGTGCCCAAGTAAGAATTTCCTTTTCTATATAGTAGAAAAGGTGCATAATGGCACCTGATAGGGGTTTTGGTAGGGGTTTTGGTATCATTAGCTGTCTTGACATTAGGAAGGGAGACTGGTTATCAGCACCTTGGAATACCACAAAACTGAACACTTAGCTGCAAGGGCAAGGTTGAAGGATGAACTGGAGGTGGAGTTGCCACTAAAACTAAGTGCTGGGTCTGGGATTGGGTCCTTGACTGGAGTTGGAATAAAAGTTGCTGGCAATCTGCAGTGTGCTGTGATCTGTAGGACTGGTCCTGGTAGCATTAGTAGAGCCTTGAGTCCAGCACAGCCATCAGGAGCCATCAGACCTTTGTTGGGGAATAGCTGCAACAAATTGCTGGGCTACTAGGACCTTCAATGATATACTGTAGCTAATGATTACTTAAGGCCCTATGTTCCTTGCTGCCTGCATTGGGCATTGGGCATTTGTGTGTGTTTGTGTTGGTCCCATCCTAGTTGTGTTTCACAAAGACTTGAAAACCTGGCAGTCTCCCAGGCTTTGGGGTAGAGAATGGCTGGCTGGGAGTTGAAGTCCACACATCTTCATATTTATATGAATTATATTCATTAATTTATATTCTACTGGGGTAGAATATAAATTCTCTAAACAAATAAGTAAAGTAGATGTGGTTCCCTTATTAGATGTATTTATTATACATCTATTATACATGTATTTATTATATATAAATACTATAAAAACAATTACAATCTATTATCTATCTATCTATCTATCTATCTATCTATCTATCTATCTATCATCTATCTATCTTCTATCTATCTATCATCTGCCTGTCTATCTATCTATCTATCTATCTATCTATCTATCTATCTATCTATCTAGTAAAGACATGTTATGGTACCTGGAGTGTTACTTGCTGGTATGGGCTTAGTATGATTGGCTATCTTGTGATGTCTTGTGATGTACTATATGTGTATTGGTATTTCTGTGCTCTGTAACCCAATGACTTTAGGAAGGGAGACTATATATATTGTGTTTTTCAGATAAATGTCAATCTTGTATCGTTTATATTGTGCTTTGTATTTTCTGTATTTTTGTTTTGTTTTAATTTATGAAATGCCCCTCCCCTGTCTTGGGAGGCATCTCAATCAAATAATTAACTAGAACAATAAAGTAAAATATGCATAATGTGAAATAATTTGTCATTATCTAAAAATATCTGCTATCCAGACCAAATCACTGAAAAAGACAAGCTGTTTCTTCTCTTTTCTTTAGATTCATATTGGCAGTGCTAACTCTATGTCATGGTTTTTCTGTCTTTGTAGAAAATCAATAGCCATAAAGCCAAATAAACATTTTGCTATAACATATTTTAAGCCATCATATTTCCAATTGAAATGTGATTTATTATATTGATATTTTTTCACCCTTGGCAAAGATCTTCAAAAAGAAATAGATAAACAATATCAATTATCCAATATCTTACAACTGACACATTTATTTTATTTTCCTCCAAGTCCAATCTGATTGCCTGTAAACCATAGAAGTGACTTCGAGTATAATAAAAGGCTATTTCTGTAAATCATTCAATGACAATCTAGAACACTGCTCAGTTACTTTTAAGAATATTTTCTCAACTAAAATGATAAAATATGGTCGTCAGTCTTAAAAACGCAAGCAGAAAACTAATATACTCAGTTCAAGTCTAGGATTGCACTTCATCAATTTCTATTACACCATAATACCAACTGGTAAATTAATCAAAAAAAGCTCCAATTGATTTAGCAAGGAAAATCAAAATTAAATCCTGAGGACAAAGTTTATATAGAAGAGTGTTACTTTAAGAACTGCTGCTCCAGAGACATGTACTACAACAGAAGATATGCTTCCTTTGTCCCATATAGTAACAACATTTAATAGAAAAGACCTTGAGCTTATCACTCTGCCTTGTACCAGGTACTAGGTAGCAGAAACAACTGAAGATAGGTGGTCCCTCAAGTATCCAGACCATAAAAAACTTTTTAAATTATTTATTTAGCATATTTATATAGTTGCTCATCTCACAATGACTCTGGATAGCTTACAATAATAATTATCCGTAATAATTTTAAAACAATCAAAATCATTTTGATTTTGTAATTTGACATTTTGATTTTGACATTTTTTTAGTAATGATGAACCTCTTGAATTTCAATCAGAAACTATCTGACAACCATTGCACTTGCATAACAGTGTTGACACTTGGACATACTGAAAAGACCATTTACGATTCACACCACTGAGTTTTGTATCAGCTGTCGCTTTCAGATGGAAGTACCCCAAGTTTTCATCCTTGCACAATTGCAATTCCAGTAGGTTGGAAAGAAAAGTTTGTACAACCCTCATTCTACCAAAACCTTGCTAATTTACAAGGAATTTGTTATGTTGTCATGACTTTTACAGGCTACTAACATTCTACATGAACAAGCCCAGAAGTGAACATTCTGATGCCTTCCATAATCTTTGGGCCATAGCTCCTATTTGGCCCAGTCTGATGATTGATGTTCAGGAATGAAGGGTGGAACATTGCTTACTATTGAACAATTCCATATTTATTTTTTATAATGTCTCTAGTGATATAGACATTAGTATATATTATATCTCTTAGTAATATATTTTCAGAGTTTTCCCAGAATTAGAGGGTTTAGGAATAGTTCATGCTCATGCTTATAGCAGCTGGGTTATTTATTGGTCTGGGGGCATGAAAGATTGATGAGAGAATGCTAACAGAGCCAATATCTATGTTACCACATATTTATGGAAGACAAGGCAGCAAATGTTTATGGGGACAGTCACTAGCAACAATTCTCTGTGATCAAGTTCTCTAAATAGGCTCTCCTTACAAACTAGGTTGTCAAGGTGATACTAACTTCTTATTTATTCTTGGCAAGAAAGAACTATATGCAAAAAGGAGTGAAAGCAAAGTATAAAAAGAAGCCTATAGTTCACGAATAATTACAAAGCCATGTTTGGGGTTGGGATTAAGAAATAAATGCATTCCCTAATCATAATGAGCAGAGGCTTCCATTCTTATTATTGAAATATGTTTTGTTTAAGAGATCTTGTGATCTATGTTTACTCATATGCAAGGACTGACATTAAACAAAAACAATTACAGTTAACACAGATTTCAGCTTTTGTCTAATAAACAAGATATATTATGGCAGTTTATTTTAATGAATCTGCCCACCTTCTAAGATATTTGTGTATCAGGAAGAAACATTATTTTGTCTAGTTGATAGCATTTACATGACTAGACACTTTCTAGGTAGATGAGAAAAGTTTTATAATGTTACTTCTATAAAACTGAACACAAACTCAATTCCTCCTTATATGGGCATTTCTATGTACATAGTTTTCTTGTCAGATAATTTAGAAGGTTTTACTGAAGCCATTGGGGTGTCTGGATATGCTACATATACAAAATGAGCAGATATGACCATACAATCAATATGAATATAGGTACTAGGTCATCTAGATCTGGAAATATTCCACTTTCAAACATAGATAAAGTTGCAGTTGCCTATTCAAGGGTGTGCACAATCTGGGATCTTCCTGTACTCACAGTTCCTGTTCAGTGAGTCTCCATCCAGTGAGGTTGCATAGAGTCAGTGTGGCTCAGGTCCTGTCACTCAAATAGTGTCAGTCTTATGGGACTCATAAAGTCTGCCTTCTCTGTTGCAGTGCTGGCCTTCTGGAATGATATCCCCTCATTCTCCCTGATGAACTTTTTAAAAAATTGTTTTAGGTTGCTTTGGGCCTTTCATGATTTTTCATGTAGCTCTAGGTATTGGGGGCTCCTTTCTCCAAAATTATTTTCCCCATCCTAGTAGATCAGGGCCAGGCTGCAGGTCTGCTCAAAGAAAATCTTATCCTACAGCAGGGGTGTCAAACTTGCAGTGTCATTGTCATTACGTGATGTATCGCGACTTCCGCCCTTCGCTAACCCTGGGGTGGGTGTGGCCAGTACGTGATGCATCCGGCTCACGGACTGCAAGTTTGACAACCCTGTCCTAAAGGGTGCCAAAGGGTTTCCTTATTAGAGATATTTTGCAAGGGTGTGAACATAATTTAGTTATGTGGCCTTTGAGTGCTTAATGATGGATGTTGCTGTTTCTTTTATTATTTTTTACCTAATTTTAAATTTTTAATGTCTGCAACACTTGTGATGGATGATAGATAGATAGATAGATAGATAGATAGATAGATAGATAGATAGATAGATAGATAGATGATAGATAGATAGATAGATGATAGATAGATAATAGATAGAGGAAGGAGGGAGGGAGGGAGGGAGGGAGGGAGGGAGGGAGGAAGGAAGGAAGGAAGGAAGGAAGGAAGGAAGGAAGGAAGGAAGGAAAGATTAATTGCACACATAACTAGGAGACATGATGAACCTTCATTTCTGAACACACAGCAGAGCAGGAAAACAGGAAGTTTGAATATATTTCCTGATATAGACTTTGGAATTAACTGCAGACCACCTCCTAGACAAGTTACTTAAATTCAGGCAATTTTTTTTTTCCTTTTATAGAGACTTTATGAAATCTATGACTCACGCCAGAAATAAAATGAACAACATGGTAATGAGAAAATATTACTGAGTTATATAATCTTTCTCTGATGGGTTTTTTTTGCAGCAAAACACAACAATTACATGCCCATCTATACTTATTTCAACAATGGGATGCTAATTATTATTCAATTGGCAGTTCAATTTCTTGATGTTGTTTATTTTTTTTGGGGGGGGAGAGACAGGGCAGAAATGTAATGTGTATATTTTATAAAAGCCCCCCCCCCAATATTATGCTTTAGTTACAAAGACAATTAATAAGTCCTTTCTTCCCCAAATGTTCATTTTTGTACATATTCAAATCACCACAAAGTTAATTTAACATAACCTAAGTTCATAAAAAAATAGAAGATCAACAAAGAATCATGTATTGTTATAAAAATACATAATAATTTCACTTAAATTTAAAAAGTTGGATAGTTAGCCCTAGAGTTTGAAAGAACAATGGCCGACTATTATTATAGTTTGGAAATACATGACACAACCTTAACTCCATGTTTGTTCTAAAATGGCTTGAGATGCAATTCGAAATACTAGTTACTACCTATAAAGCCCTTGGCTTCAGGCCTTGGTTATTTAAGAGATTCTCTACATTCATTCAGTGAAATTGTGTAGAGTGGGTGTGCATCAAGTCTCATCAATCAAATGTTGTCAATCTTTTGGGACTCAGAAAGTGTTCCTTTTTGTTGAAATACAGGCTTTCTGGAATGATATTCTTCCAGAGATCCAGTTTGTTCCCACCATCACTGTGTTCAGAAGCTAGGGTGAAGGTTGAGCTCCAACTGATTTTTAATATTAACTTTGTCCATTTATGAGCTTTTCTGTTTCTTGCCCTTTTTTAAAAACTTTTAAATTGTAATCCACAATTGTAACCTGTTTGTGTCTCAGCATTCTTTGAGGACTTTTTCAACATGTTATTCTTTGAGGATTTCTTCTGCTGACTTCTGCTGACTGTTGGCTGTCAGCAGTTTGGCAGTTTGAATCTCACCAGCTTAAAGATAATTCATTTTTACCAAGGTCGATAAAATGAGGACCCAGATTGTTGGGGGCAATATGCTGACACTGTAAACCGCTTAGAGAGGGCTGTAAAGCACTGTGAAGCAGTATATAAGTCTAAGTGCTATTGCTCAGCACTTATTATTTCTCCGCATTGTTACCATCATAAACTAGAATACAGGCTGTTTATTTATTTGACCATTACATATACAAGAAATTTAGTTATGTTAATCTGGTACAAGTATATCAGGCTAGAAATATGAAATGCCATTATGTTGTATTCCTGTTCCAATTCTATGTCCTTGACTGTAGCTCGCATAGAAGCTGGGAAAGTCATCATCAATCATCAATATTACTCTTCCTTGTGGAAGATGATGACAACATGGATTCCAGTAGAACCAGCAAGGATCTCTGATAGCAGAACGGTAGTTCAAAACATTCAAAAGGGGTGTGAATTTTTTTTTTCAATAATTTTCAACAGAACTGTAAGAAGCTTCAGTTTGGGAAAATGATCACAGTCAGAATTTTCCTATCTAGAATTCTAGATTTAGATTCATCAAAACAGTTTCCAAAACACTTTTTTGGATTATTGACAATTCCAAGAAAGTACTTTTTTAAAAAGCTATCCCAGTACTAAGATTACTGTCCAAAGAAAGAAACTGGCTACAAAGAAAAGAGGAAATGATCCACAAAATCATCTGAGCTCAGGAATAGGTTAAAAAAGAAACCCTCAGAAACAGTTTGAGTTTTAAGATAAAAGTTAATGTACAGCAAGGGAGAAAAAGTTTGGAAATATCTTCCTGACATTATTTGGAAGGTGTTTCTTCCTTCTGTATACTTCTTTGCATACCTTTAATCTTCATAACATACAGAAGGAAGAAATTAAACCATTTTAAATTGCACTCAGCTGGTTTGTTGCAATTTGGTTGTACCTATGAGAGAAATAAAAGTATTTTTGACTGATTAGAAGTATTTTAATTATTGCTGCACAAAATCTGTTCTACATTTCCCCAAATGTGTTTTTCCTGTGTAAATGATGCTTGTGTTTTCTGGTTCAGTCTCAGGATGTTTCTTTATATAACTTCTGATGTTTTCAGCTTGCCTTACACTAACTGAATGCAACTTATATATGCATGATTAAAAAAAAAATAAGTAGGACGTGAAGATGAACTTGTGTAACTTGATAGAATGTTGATGAAGATTCTTAATCATCCAGGTAGAGTTGTTTGGACATTGAGTCATAACAACTGGATTTATTTTCTTGTTGGTTTGAAACATTTTGCTGCTTATCCAAGTAGCCTCTTCAGTCTCAGTAAGTTTTGTTATATGGAAGTTAAAATTGGGTACATTAGGAGAAACATTAAAATTGGGTAAACATAGTAAAAATTGGGTACATTAGGAGAAACTGAAAGTTAAAGATGTCTCTTGCAAAACAGGGGGAAAAATGGTGAAGTGTGGATACCGAATGAATGTGGACTGATTAATTGGTTATACACCATCACATCATTTCATCTCCTTACAATTACATGTAGATAGATTTTCTCTGTGACAATTTATCCTTAACCTAGTCTTTCAAATCTCTCAATAATGCATTTATTGTCATCATTCCAGAGTCCATCCAATGATCAAATTCCACAATAAATAACTTGGTCCTTCAAGTCTTGCAAAAGTGCACCATCACCACTGTAACTGGTGTCCATCCACCTTGCTATTGGTTGCCTTTTTCTCTTTCTTTCCACCTTTGCCAACATTAGAGCCTATTTCATAAATCTGGGTCTTCGTGTAATGTATCTAAAGTAGGATAATTTGAGACTAATCATTTGTACCTCATATGAGAATCCTGGATTGATTTGTTCAATGACCCATCATTTTGTTTTCTTGGCTGTCAATATTATTCTCAGGAGACTTCTCCAACATCACAGTTCAAATGTTTATCCTGTTTCTTTGAAGTCCAACTTCCACAGAGAATCACAGAGAATTCACTTGGTGAATTCACTTCCATAGTGAATCACCATAGACAGCATGGTTCTGGTTTTTGTAAGTATAGACATCTCATGGCATTTGAATATCTTTTCTAAGGTTTTTATAACTCCTCAGTCAAGTGCTACTCTGTATTATACTTTTTTTGCTGCTTTTGTTCCTTTACTGTTGATGTTTGATCCTAAAAGGTAGACGCTATTCACCACTTTATCACTACTAAGGCTGGTTGTTCTATATGTTGTCATTAGTTTGACGTTTTTTCTATTTAATTTTAGGCCCATTTTTTTCACTCTGCCCTTTGACTTTTACTACTAGGACTTGCAGATCCTTTACATTTTCTGACAATCAAAAATATAGTTATCAACATAGTGCAAATTATTGACATTTCTTTCATGCTCATCTTCTTCCAATGCAGGTTCCCTTAATATTTATGACACATAAAATTTGAATAAACAAGGAGAGAGTATTCCATCATTTCATACTCCTTTACTAACCGGGAGCCAGACTGTTTTGTATAAAATTAAAAACATCTTCAAAAAGATACAGGTGAAAAGTTTAAACCAAAAGACAATGAATACTGCCATGTATCATCATGGAGGAAACAAAGAAGGTTTGCAAAGACAGAAAGGTTTAGAGAGTTACAGTGAATGGTTTGGGGGTAACTTCATTTTAGTTATGTTTCTTTTTACTTTTTTTACTTTGTGGCTATAATTTCTTTGACACAGTATTTATTATTCATTTTCTGCAATCTGCATAATCGTGCTTATTTTAGTGAGACTAGCATACTATATAGATATATGAATGGGGTGATTTGGATTTTTTAAATTTTAAATTTTATTTTATTTGTAAAGTAGGTATTAGATAATATATATAAGTATAAGCATGAATTGAATACATAAAATGAATACAAATAAAGAGAACATTAGGACAGGAATGGTAGACATACTGGTGCGCTTATGCACGCCCCTTACAGACCTCTTAGGAATGGGGTGAGGTCAACTGTAGACAGTCTTAGGTTAAAATTTTGGGGTTTTGGGATGAAACCACAGAGTCAGGTAGTGCATTCCAGGCATTGACCACTCTGTTGTTGAAGTCACATTTTCTGCAATTGAGTTTGGAATGGTTCACTTTCAGTTTGTATCTATTGTGTGCTCGTGTATTGTTGTGGTTGAAGCTGAAGTAGTCATTGGCAGGTAGGACATTGTAGCAGATAATTTTATGAGCTATGCTTAGGTCATACTGAAGGCGGCATAGTTCTAAGTTTTCTAAGTCCAGAATTTCAAGTCTGGAGGCATAAGGTATTTTGTTGCAAGCAGAAGAGTTTTCTCTGTTTGCAACAAATTAACAAATTAAAAACCAAATTGCTTTCTGCTTTCCTCTTTCCATTAATTCCACCAAATTTTCTGCAATGGACTAGCTGTTCCTATTTCTTGGTGGGTTGATTTTTTAAAATATAATTTCTACATATTAATGAGAGTAGCCATGGATTCTGATGATGGCTGGCAAGATGCTTGACAAAATATTCATACACTTCCTTTTTCCTTCTAATACTAAGGTAAAGTTAAGATTCCTGACATCCACTCATGTGAATTTCAATGAAATGTTCCTATGAGTAGATTTTTCTGAACAATTCAGTTTGTCATATTGAATGAGAAAGGTCAAAATTGCAGAATGAATTTTTTTAGCTCACCTGTGTTTCTAATAAATATTTTCTAACAAATCATCCAGATATAAGTTCTGATGTAATCTAATAAAGCAAAAAGCTAAATGGCTAGAAATAGAAAGGTATAATGATTGTTGTCAGAAAACAGATTACAAACTCCAAGATGATAACAGAAAGAAAAAGAATTATAACACAACACCATAATGTGCAATGTCTAAATTAATGACAAAGAACTAGGTCAGGAAACAGCTTCCAAATAGAATCTTATTACATTTTATTTCCAGTAATGTCAAGCAGCCTTTTTTTAATTTTACAGGAAGGTCATTAACAAAATTACATTTCCTTAGCAGTACCTTCTACAAACTATGTAACAGTTCAATTTACTGGCTTTAATTCAAGATATTTTTGTTGCTCAGATATTATCAAAATCTGAACTTCTACAGGGAAGAACTGTGAACTAAACACAGCATGAAAAAAGGGTCAGTGAGTAGACTTACTCTTTGGAAGCTTTCCGGATAAGAAGAGGATGAAAGATAATCCAAATGCCCTCCAAACAATTGTTTCTCATGAGAAGCCCACAAGGCAGCAGTCCCCATTGGGGTTTGAGCACTGGGAAAAAATAGAAATAGCAATCTTGCTTGCTTGTACTGTGGTCAAGAACACTAAATTTGCAAACTTTCATTTCTAATGACTTTTGGAAATTGCTTGTTAACTACTTTTAAGCTATTAGACATCTATAGATTGACTACATCTGAAAACCCTAGGTAAGCTTTCTTTATGTCCTTAGTAAAAGAAAACTTTAATCATAAATTTAAGTTTTTGTTTTTTTTAAAGTAAAATAAACAGGAAAAAGCTAGATAAGATTTTTTTAATCTTTGGGTCAATACTTATTACTTATCAGATTGCAGGCATTTAGTGAATTTTGCACCTTTTTACCCTGATCGATATGTAGAACATTTTATCCACTTTTCAAAAATAAAGTAGTTTTTCATATAGGTTGTTTTAATTTTATTGCAAAATGATGCAATTAAGCTCTAATGTTACCATGCCTAAATTATATAAGCATCATTGTATAATGCGATACAATTCTAAAAGCTTGAAGAGCAATATGAAACATAAGAGTGCCCTAATTCATAAAGTGCTCTAAAATAATTAGCTCACAAACCGTACTTATTAAACCTTCCCTTTCCTAATAAAACATAGCTTGGTAGAACAAAAATGTATCCTGTGACAGAAGATATCATCACTCAGACAAGCATAAGGTCATCACCAATAAGATATCTTTCTCTATTTCTATACATTTAACTGTAACTACTAGTGGCTGTTATCAAGGATTTGGTATGTTCAATGAAAATGAGCAGTCCATGTACTGCATTGGTGCAGACTCTTAGGGTTTTAAAGATAACAGCAGTTTAGCTGGTGTCATATGCTCTGAGGGTTTCATTCCCATTTGAATATCAAATTATATTTAATAAATAGCATTGTAATTAAACTGACAAACTTTCAAATGATACTTTTCAAAAAATTCTGGTATCTCTTTGAAAATATAGTATATATTATAAAAAGTAATTTTGTTACAACAAAAAGTAGTTACAAAACAATTGTACAAACTGTAGTTTTGTCTAGGATATACAAAAAGTAGTTTTGTCTATGATATCCTTTAAGCTTTGCGTTTTTTTCTTTAGAGAGAACTCAGTTCAATTCAAATCTAGTTAGATATTTCTATGCAGGTTAATCACATTTTCTGTTCATATTACTCTTGTCTCATCTATATTTATAAATCTGATAAACAAACAGTTTCTTTTTGTTTGTATACTTTGTATACTTTTTACTAAAAAAAAACCTTTCAAACCAGAAGGTAAAGCTAATTTCTATTAATCAAGAAAGGAAAAAAGAAAAGTAAAGAGAAAGCAAACAGTGCAGGAGAAAAAATATTGAAGAAAAATAGAAAAGAAAACGCATAAGACTTTCCAATATTCTTCACAGCAATTATAAGTGTATTTTGTATTTTGACCTCTTTCTCTAAAGTCATACCATCTTACTCTTCTTTATATAATCTATTCTATCTAATCATCAAAACCATAAGTCACAACTTCATTTTTTTCATTGTCATGCAAAAAATCCATAAGTGTGATCCAGTTAGCAATAAATATAAAAAGATTCTTTTCTTTAATCAAAAAAGTTAATTTATGTATTTCAGCAAAATTTGTCAACATCGCTAATCATTCCTCCATAGCAAATAGTGTTGACTCTTTCCATCTCTGTACCTAGAGTAATTTCATTGCTGTGATCATATATTGCAATAATCTTCCATGTTTTTTTTTTCCTTAACTGTTTATCAATTAATCTTAAAAAAAAAGTTCTGGCTTCAAATTAACATTTTTTTAAAAAAATGCTCTACATCAAAGTATGCATTTGAATCCATTTTCTTTTTCTTTTGGATTTTTTATATGTCTACCAAGCCAATAACCAAGCAATGTTGAAGGAGTTAGTAAGAGTATCTCTTAACTGTGCCATTCTATTAATTTTTCAAATTGCAAACATTCTTTCCATTTTTCTATGATTTTCAGCCTTATGAATCAGAATAAGAAACCACAAGCATTTTATGGAGATATCTATCATCCTTCTGTCTGTCTGTGTATCTCAGAAAAAAAGCTTGCATTTTGTTTGAAATGAATAAGTATTTTGTCAATTTAGTTTATAGACCAGGCTGCATTGTATCTGGCCTTTTCTAGGGATCCTTCTCTCAATTCAGTTTGGTGCTGACAATATACATTGCCATTATTTTTCCTAATAATCTTTTTTTTTCTATATAGCAGTCTTACTACTCATTGCCCTATTCATTCAGCAGAAAAAAAAATGCATGACAAGTTCACCATGTTAATTAGCTCTATTTCTCTCTGTGTATAATTCAGAGAGAATTATTCTATCGTGTAATCCAATGATTCTCTCCATTACTGAGACGTTGAGATCTGTAATAGATATTCATTAAACACTTTGAAGTCTTTTTTCCTTCTCTCTACTTCTAGGAATACTGTCTGATTCATTAATTTACTTGAAAAATAATGCTTCTTATTGTTGTCCAACTTTTTTTAAAAAAAAATCTTTAAATAAAAAAACCTACTGGCTCAATAGTAAACAGAAACAATTAGATAAGATTTCCTCCTTCTCATTTCTAAAAATATTATCAGTGATATTTTATGCTGCTGAGGTGTGCAGCTATAAGCATTCAAAATTCTACATATTATAGATGGACAGTGTAAAAAGGTGGCTTACTATGTAAGCCAGTGTAAAAAGGTTATCTACTATGAGCAAGAGTCAGTATGTTTCATTTTAGAGGATAAATATTTTTTGACAGGGGGCAATAAATCTGAAATGGATAAGGTTTGTCCTCCCCTCACCCTTATTTTTCAAGTGGTTTAGTCACCTCCACTCTAAAGATTCTATTCACCTGTTCCTTTTCCTTTTTCCATTCCCACCGACATGTTTTAAGAAGTTCAGCTGGAAACTTCTGTTCATTGTCTACATGCATGATCCTAGTTACGTCCAGATAGCATTTTCTGGGAGCTTATGTTTTCTTATACTCTCCCAATAATAGAGTCCCACTTATATATGCTCCAATTTATTATTTTTAGACAATTTAAACACATATACACACCCAAGGATATCTTTACCTCTTTATTCCTGTTCCACATTTCACTACCTTTCTTCTACCCAGCATTCCTTGCTCTTCTTCCTGGAGTCCTTCTTCCTATGCTTCTCCTTCACAATAGTTGGAATGCATAAAATGGTTCTTGAACTACAATGCTTTGTTTATAACTTCACTGTACAGTTTTTAATTGTTTACTTTGTTTTAATAGTTGCATTGTTTGTAATGTTGCTTTTGTGTGTGTGTGTGTGTGTTTGTATATTTCATTATTTACACTTTAATTGGAAGCTCCGGAGAGTCACAAATGTGAGATAGACAGCTATATCAATTGAATAAATGAATTAATAAATAAATATTGAGTTCTATCAGACCATACCATTCTAACAATGGGATTTGGAGGATGACAACTCTATAAAGTTGAAGCTGCAGCATTTTTTAAAAAATTCTCTAGCCTGCATTTTTTTAAACTTGAAGAGTGCAGGTGGAAGGTGCAGGTGGAAGGGATTAAATGGTTTCTCCTTCAAGACTGAATTATATTAACAAGCACACTGATAGACAATTAGCAATATAAATATCAATTATCTATGACTCAGGTGAAAATTTATTTTTTATGTTCAAGTTGTTATTTGGAACAATTTAACATCAGTATAAATGTATAATATTCTGAAAGCAATTTTTTTGAGTGTATAGATAATCAAGCAATTTTTTCAGTGTTCATAATGGAAAGAAGGAGAACGAGAATGAGAAGCTTTTCCTTGCTTTTTCAACTTCAACCTGAGAGTGTTTGGACATCTTTGCAAGATATAATTTTCTACAGTTCAAACGTAAGTCAATTTCATTTTTCCGAAGTATGCCAGTTGAATGTAGCTCTCTGCATTTTGCATAACAATTTAATCGCCCTTTATTTTTCTTCATTGATTTGATAAAGTGCAGCTGTAGATTCAGAAAAAAAGAGTTTCAGAATTATGTCAACTTGAAATCTGGCACAATTGCCTTTTACAATCTCTCTCTCACTCTCTCATATCCTATTACATGGTTTGTCAATCCGTTCTCATACCTCTACCTTTTTGAAGCTGTATCCCTGCACAGTTTTCTTCATTTTCTTTCTCTGTACAATGTTTTGTCAGCAAAGGCAGTATAAAGTACTTGTTCAATTTAGAAACAGTTTTTGTCATGTTCTGAATGTATTGCTATTTTGAGTTCCATACTGTGAGATATTTTCTCTCACATCTTAGTGCCCTAGGCCCAAATCTTTACATATTTTAATGCTTCCGTATAGGTTATTGTTGCCTCTCATTATTTAGATTCTTCTGTTCTTGTATTTGAGAAACCTGAACTCCACATTATTATGCAATAATAATTGGGCTATTTTGAAATCCTTAGCATTAAGAAGAAAAGAAAAAAAATTACTGAAGACCTTTAAAGTTTTTTTTTAATCAAAAGGAGAACACATGCCCACACTGCATTTTTTTTACAAGTAATGGCAGCTCTATATGTTTTTGTTACATGGTAGATGGACTTTAAGCAGTTTTCCTTTCTTCTGCTATCTCACCAAAAGCAAAACCATCATATTCTTTTCCAGAGCAATCCATGATGGACTTTTTTCAGATCCCTGATTAGAAGTGCAATACTTATAGCTCAAATATTAATAAACCCTTTCTTCAACATTTTTAATGCCTTCATGCCAAATAATTGTTTGCCTGTTTGATTGATTTTTATCCTGCCTTTATACTTTTTATAAGTAATGCAAGGCAGCAAATGTACATCATAATATCCATTTCTCCACCAATTTACCTCATAACTACAATCTTGTGAGGTGAATTTGAAGGGATGAGAGGAAGCAGGAGGAAGGGAGGGAGGGCGAGAGAAAGAGAGAGAGAGAAGGCATCCAGCTTCTCACATTCTATACTGGTGTCTTAATCACTGGGGCAAACTGACTATCCGGTTGATAGGATATGTATATGGATGAACAATATATCCATCTTCTCTGTTGTCCATTTTAGATTTTGGATTTAGTGGCCTTCATTGACTCCCTTTGTCTGTTATTATCTCAAAATGAAACAAAATAGTCCTGCTATATATACGGTAAGCTCTTATTTCTGCATAGATCTTCTACCTCACATATGAAGTACCATTGTCCTCCTCTGTGGCATCCCACCACTCTCCTTCATTTAGAGTTTAGTGGTGGAAAGAGTCTTTTTTTTTTTTTTGCCAGAGAAGACAATACTTCTTATTGTTTGAGACAGTGAGGAGTGTTTTATCCCTTTACCTTTGTTGGAGAAGTTATACATAAATTTATTTAATTAGGAATTATTAATTAACAGTAAAACATAGCAATGATTTTTCCCAGTTTACTTTTTTCTAAATGTGCTCGTATTCCCAAAGATTCTTCATAGGAAATGATTTGCAACCACATTAACATTTTTACTAGGGCTCACAAATGTCTGGTGTCTGCATTAATAATAGTACAATTATATCTCATTAAAATACTAAGCAATAGTAAACAGGGAAAGAAATCCAGAGCTGCCTATTCTAATCAGTGCATTATATTTTTTATTAACAGCTTTGGAATGGAAGACTGCATTCAGAGGCAAATTGCATATTAGTTTGATTGCACTGTTAAATAAGTAATAGACAAAACATGAATATTGCAATATTTGCCATTCATTTAGTTTAACCTTAGAAATATCAGAGGATTAGCATATCATGGAATTAATATATATTAGTATATTAAAAGTTACAAAGCAGAAATCAGACATAACATGTCAGTTTCAGTCTTCATAATGATATTACAAATGATGAGACAAATTATTATGTCTGCCATTATTTCCACTAAGCAGAATACTGGAGCTGAAAAGTCAGAACACCAGAATCCTGGAAATAATATAAACATTCCATTATGACAAAAAGATGGGAGTAGAAAATTCCAGATCAGACTTTCAGAGAGTTCTAGAGATTTTTTTGGGGGGTGGGCTGGATTATGCTTTCAGATCAGTATTGATTTCTGGAAACTGCCTGGACTAGGCTGTGCAGTTTTTAATGACAAGATTTCAGAAGTGGTTTGCCAGGTCTCCTTCCTAAGGTTGAGAAAGAGAAAGACTGGCAATCTACTTTCTGTCCCACTGCCTTAACCACTACACCAAATTGACTCTTGCTATATTCATTGACTCCATAGAAGCTGATGTTGATCATTGACAAGGCTATCAAGGTGAAGGATTTATCTCAGCAGATATGAAAAAAAAATGGAATTGTTTTGACCATGAACCCCCAAGTAAAATCAGGTAAAAGGTTTTTGTTTTGTTTTGTTTCAATTTGATGGATAAAATTGGTTGACATATGGAGATAGAAAAATGGCAATTCAATAGAGTATATTTATTTGCCAGACAGCTAGAAAAAAGTCATGGAACTTTGTTGTATGTATGATAAATGCAGTGACATTATTATATGCTTAAAGTGGAAAAAATCAACACTACTTACAATGGAGGAATGGTTGGTAAATACAATGGAATTGGTAGAGATGACCAAACTGATTTTCTTAATTAGAGAGAGAATATCTATATTTATTGCTGACTGGAAACCCCTTATAAGCTTTTTGCATGAAACAGAAAAAGAATGATCTTATAATTTAAGGCTTAGATGATTTAAAAAAATGTGTTAGGAAAAAAACTTTTTTTTCTTTTTGTAACCATAGAGTAAAAGATAATTTCCTGACTGTATTTACATTTACTGCAGAGAAGATTGGAAGCTACGTTCTATTACTTTTCATAATTTTTTTCACCTTTTGTCTTTTCCTTTTTTTCCCTTTCTTTCTTTACTTTATATTAGCTATTGTAAGTTTTTATCTGATTTTCAAAAGTCTTAATTAAAAACTAGGGAAGCTAGTGCAACATGCTAGGTATGCAATTAGGGAACATAAATTAAACCTAGCTTACTTCACAGGGTCAGCGTGATTATAAATAAATGAAGTAAGAACTGCAAAGTACATTTCAACACTTTACACACCACTGAATATATTTCAAAATATCTTGCCAGGCTTGTTAATAAATAGTTACATGTATACCATGGCCTCATTAAGTCTGCAACCATTTTAATGTAAGCTTACTGAATTCAATGGTATATAGTTCTGATTTGATATGTGTACAAATTATGGTTAAAATGCAACTCTTTGGAGAATGGTGGGGCGGGGCAGAGGGAATGGGAGTAGAGGGCGGGGACGCCTCACCCACTATATCCAGGTGGTGGCACATTCCCGCACCTACTGCTCATGCTGCTTCCCTGTGGATGCGAGAGTGGGGGACCCTGGACTCCGGCTGGTGTATGTGAATGCCAAGTCCGTAGCTAAGAAGGCCCTCCTCGTACAAGATCTTATTGATGAGGAGGGTGCAGACCTGGCTTGCATCACGGAGACCTGGTTGGGGCAAGAGGGGGGTGTCCCTCTCTCTGATTTATGCACCCTGGGCTTTTGTGTGCTGCACCAGCCGCGACACAGGAAAGAGGCAGGGGGTGGCGGTGGTGTTAGAGAAAGTCTTAGTCCTAGGGAAGTCACTGTCCGTCAGATAGGCGGGTGTGAGTCTCTCCTATTGAAATGGGATCCTGGAATTCAGTCGGGTTTGTTGGTCATGTACCTATCTCCCAGCTGCGTGGCCACAGCCCTGCCCACGCTTCTCGATGTCTTGGCCGAAGTGGCAGTTGAACTCCCCAACCTTCTGGTTGTGGGAGATTTCAATCCTCCTTCGAACGGCGAGACATCAGAGACAGTCCGGGAGTTCATGGCCTCCATGATGGCCATGGACCTGATTCAGGTGGTTCAGGGCCCAACTCATAGGGGAGGTCACACACTTGACCTGGTTTTTCTCTCTGGGCAGTGGATAAATGGTTGGGGTAGGGGGGGAACTCTCCATTGCCCCCCTGTCATGGATCGACCATTCCCTCCTTAGACTGGACTTTCAATCTGCCAACCCTCGCCGCTGGGAGGTGGAACCGGTAAAATGGTTCTGCCCCAGGTGCCTGATAGACCCAGAGAGGTTCCTGATAGAGCTTGGGATATTCCCTGCTTCCCAATCCCACAATCCGACTGAGGCGCTGGTAGCATCCTGGGAATGGGCGGCTGCTAGTGCCTTGGACCGAATCACACCTGTAACAACCCGAATGGCCACATTCTGGACTAGCTGGAGCCTCCGGATGCACCTCAAGGGCAGCCCCATGTAGAGGGAATTGTAGTAATCCAAATGGGAAGTAACCAGGGCATGAGTGATCATGCGAAGGGCATCTCAGTCCAGGAAAGGGCACAACTGGTGCACCAGGAAAACCTGTGCGAAAGCCCCCCTGGTCACGGCCATCAAATGGTTTTCTAAAGACAGCCGGGAATCCAGGAGGACACCCAAGTTGTGAGCCCTTTCAATGGGGGCAAGTACCTCCCCCCCATCAAAAGTGATGGGACCTCTAGAACACGAGATGCCGGCTGGCATCCACAGCCACTCAGTCTTGGAGGGGTTGAGTCTGAGTCTGTTCCTACCCATCCAGGCCCGCACCACCTCCAGGCATCAGGACATCACGGAAAGGGCATCCCTGGGATGGCCTGGGGTGGAGATGTATAACTGTGTATCATCAGCGTACTGATGATACCTCACCCCAAAACCACAAATGATCTCACCCAGCAGTTTCATGTAGATGTTAAAGAGTAGGGGGGAGAGAACGACCCCTGAGGTACCCCACAAGTCAGGGGCCTCAGGGTGGACCTCTGCCCCCCTGCCCATACAAATTGCAAGCGACCTGAGAGGTAGTGGTTGGGGTGGGGGAATAGACGCACCTTGTATGATACCATGCTTTATTTAATTATTTGATACAATGTACTTATATAATACCTTTAGACACATAGAGAGACACCATTCAAAGAGAGAAAATGGAAATAATGCAGAAAGGAGCAACAAAGATGATTAGGAGGCTGGAGGCTAAAACATATGAAGAATTTTATAAGATTTGGGTATGGCTAGTCTAGTGAAAAGAAGGACTAGGAGCAACACAATAGCAGTGTTCCAATATTTGAGGGGTTGCCACAAAGAAGAATGGGTCAAGCTAGTTTCCAAAGCATCAGAAGGCAAGATAAGAAGCAATGGATGGAAACTAATTGAGAAGAGAAGCAATTTTAGAAGAACTAAGGAGAAATTTCCTGACAGTGAAACCAATAAACTAGTGGAATGGCTTGCTTTCAGAAGTTGTGGGTGCTCCATGACTGGAGGCTTTTAAAAAGAGACTGGACAATCATGGTGTATCATGGTGCTTGAGCAGGTAGTTGAACTAAAAAAACTTCCAAGGTCCTTTCCAACTCTATTACTCTGCTAAAATTCTTCTGGTGACGAAAGACACCAGAAGATAAAAGATTATGGCTAGATCTTGTGAGATTTTAATAATTTTCAGCTTTTTTCAAAATACTTTCTGAAGATGGTGGTTATCTTGGGAAATTCACTGAATACATAATCAATTGTTTACATACATGTTATTAAATCACCAATTCTCATCCGAGTTCAAGGCAAAACTTTATTTTTGGGAAAGATGCAAGTGTGATAAGAATCGATAATTTTTCCCAAATTGTGAGTTAGAGGTGGTTGACCTAATGACCTTTTTCTCTACGTAAGAGATAAAATACTATTGGCCATAGAGCTATAATGGCTAGGGGAGAACTGTAGATAAATAATACCAAACTATTTACATGACAATCTTTTCTGTCATATCTATCTATATTGAAGTACATTTATCTGTACATATATTTTCCAAATGCCATGATGCCAGAAATTTTCTCCAAGTGACATTTTGCATTTTTAACTAAATGCAGTTTTACAGCTTGCCATGTATTCATCTCTGACAAGGAAATCTACAGCCTACCATTATAAATCCTTTATGATGACCCTGTCACCCATAGTATTCCTCTAATCATAGCTATAGCACTTGCTATTTGTGTCATTTGGAGAAATATATAAGACTATAAAAGTGAAGGTTTCCCCCCTCCCATTTCTGACATTATTCAGGAAGCTATAAAAATAACATTGAAAAGAATCCATGCAGAATTTCAAACTGCAGTGAATTAAATTTTGCTTTCCATTTGTCCTTGACTGGATTGGTGAACCAATGACCTTCATTCCGCAATCAGCAAATAAGATTGTGTTTCTTGTATTGCTTGTCTCATCTCTTCTGTCAGTGAAAGCAAGGACTTCTTATGCTTTTTTCTACCTTTATTTTATTAATAAAGTAAGCCCTTGATTTCATTTACGATCAGAATTATGATCAACACCCAATTTTCACAGAAAAATTTATAGGAAAAATATATAGGAAAAATCAGTGTTTGGTGAATTTCTTTGAAGGGTTTTGCATAGCCCTACCTTCCACCATACTAATCTCATTGAAATAAGTTAAATGTTTCTTTATTAGATTGATATGGTTGTCAAACTCATCATAGGTGACTCTGAACAGTGTACAGTAATGTAAAGCTATATATCAAAGCTAGCATCTGAATCTGGCATCCTGATACTGTACAAGAAAAAGCTCCATCTATTCAATTATTATAGATGTTGCTTAGCACCAATTCTCCTTAATTTCAGAAATATTCCAGACCTCTCTTCAAATAAATTGGGAAGTTCTATCTACAGCACATGCAAGAAGGATCCAATGCAAGAAGGATCAGACTACTGAACAAAGTTAGTTTTAATTTCCCACAATGTTCTGGTGCTAGAGAAAATCTGGGAGTGATCCAATATATAAGATACACATGCCACATTTGGATATATATTCAACTTTTTGGTGCAGCAGATCAACCAACCTTACTTTTCTCAGGCTGTCTGCTTGGCAGCTTTTCAATTAGCAAGACTTAAGAACAAATGATTGCATATTTGGTCCAATTGCATTATCAAGTTTTATTTTATGCTTTGGATGCTCATGACTTGCATTTAACTATACTGTTCTTTTTATTGTAGGTACAGTATTTTTGTAAGGTTTTTTTTAAGAGCCTCAGTTACACAGTGGTTAGAGTGCAGTACTGCAGGCCACTTCTGTTGATTACTGGCTGCCTGCAATTTCAAATCCCACCAGGCTCAAGGTTGACTCAGCCTTCCATCCTTCCGAGGTGGGCAAAATGAGGACCCAGATTGTTGGGGGAAATATGCTGACTCTGTAAAACCTCTTAGAGAGAGCTGTAAAGCACTATAAATTGATATATAAGTCTAAGTGCTATTGCTATTAGGCTTTGGTTAACTGTTTCTGTTCTGACTGCTTGATTTTTACTGTGAAGTTTACATAGAGTGAAGATGTCTTCCCATCTATATGTGAAAGAAGAATCAAATATACTGTATACTTTCAACATAAATAAAAAAGCAAATAATAGAAACTGTATGCTTACATAGACAGTCAGTTTGAAGTAGTGGTCAAAGCATCGGGCTAGAAACAGGAGATTGTGAGTTCCATTTCCCCCTCTAGGAACGTAGCTGGTTGGGTGATCTTGGGCCAGTCTCTCTCTCTCTCTCTCAGCCCAAGGAAGGAGGCAATGGCAAACCACTTCTGAAATCTTTCCAAGGAAATTGCATAGAGTGGTACAGGCGGTCATCAATAGTCAACACTAAGGGACCAAAATGAATGAATATGTCTACATATATGTGGTCAAGTCTGGCAAAGAAAAAGGATCTCCTTCTGATGTGACGCCTATTTTTTTCTTTACAGAAGCGGCTCCAACCAATTTGCTCTCATTCTTTTAATTTTTCTCTCATTTTTTTTAATGATTTAATATTGCATTTAGTTTGGGAAAAATACATTTGTGCTGAAAACATGTAGCAAGGCAGAGTCTACTTTTTATTCAAATGAATTAATAATGAAGTACTCAGAACACTACAGATAAGTATCGTGTATCACCTGAACACATCAACTTCAAGGTAATACCTTAGAGTAGATTTCCAGTTACTTGTTCAGCTGCAATACATTTTCCTTTTTTCTATTTCCACCCCCACTTGCTAAGAAAAGCCCAATGTCTATCATAGCGGTTCAAACTAATTGTAGCACACAACATCTACCAAAGTATTAACAATGACACCTGTCTGTGAATTCCCACAAAGTAACAATTAGAAAATGTTCTGTTTACAAATGTGACTATTCTTAAAATGTTTTGCCAGGTGCCTGTTGCTGTTGTTGTTGTTATAACTTTTTTGCCACTTTCTTGGAAAGGTTGTAACATTTAAAGAGTGTCAAAAGTCTTAGAAATTAAACTATATATCAGTGATGGTTTAACCTTTTCGACACTGAGTGCCGAAACTAGAGTGTGTGCATGCTGGAGCACCGGAACCTGGAAGAGAGCAGCTGGCCGCTGCATGCATGCATGCAACAGAACCTGGAAGAGCAGCTGGCAATGGCGTGCATGCCCACAGAGAGGGCTCTGTGTGCTACCTCTGGCATGTGTGCCATTGGTTTGCCATCATGGCTATATATACAACTAGGTTAGCATGCTTTTTTATGGTATGGGAAGAATAAGATACATAGTTACTTTCAAAGACATTATGTTAGAAATGCACTATTATCAGTATGGCTTAAAATTAAAAAAAACAACACTACTTGAAAATACCAGTCTGGCTTTCCACAATAGAAGCATTGATACATCCTAATGGTATTAACATGGGAAAAAAAAGTAAAATATAAAGATATTTTGAACAAAAAAGGGGAATTAAAAACCAAGCAGGAACTTAGTAATCAAGGGAAAGACATGGTGGCCACAAATGCAGATATAATCTCAATATGAGAAAGATGCTAAAATGTATGGTTTCAATAAAGAGTTAACAGAATTGGACCAGATATTAACCAGAATGGATGAAAAGCTGATAAAGAAAATGTATTGTTACTTATTAGGTATCAAACTTGAAAATGAGCAGGTAACGGAGACAATGATTGTTTGGGCTAAAAAATCTGGATATTGCAATAGAACTAGACAAATGGCAGAAATTGTGGGATAGAAATGTTAAATTGACTATGTCAACTGCATATAAAAAAAAAAGATGGCATTTTGCACCAACAAGACTGTCAAAAATGTATAAGGATAGATCTGCTAAATGTTGGAAATGCAACCAAATACCTGGTTCATATTACCATATGTGGTGGACATGTCCAAAAGCCAAAAAATACTGGATGAAAATACATATGGTTGGAAAAAATGATAAAACAGCATATAGACATGAAACCAGAAATATTTTTATTGGGCATTTATTGGGCCGGAAAGATATGATAAAGGGACTGTATACTTCATTTGACATGTATTAACTGCAACCAGAATTGAATATGCTCAACAATGGAAGTGTAATGAGATCTCGATAGATGAGAATGTAATTAAGAAAATATTAGAATGTGCAGATATGGATAGACTAACACTTACTATTAAGGACAAAGAAGAAACTGAATACTTTTTGACATGGGACTTATTTTATCAATGGTTAGACAATAAAAACAGAAGTTAGAAATGCAGGGACATAAAAAGGATAAATGTTAAAATGGAAAGTTGATAAAATAGACAAACAAAATATTATTGTTATTATAGTATCAATGTTATTGTGATGAATATTATGAATGTAAACCTCTTGATTACGATTGCCTAAAAACAACTGTACCCAGACAACACACTGTTCGATTGAAATGGAATTTTGATGTTATTCAAATAAAGTAAATAAAACATAAAAAAAAAATCTTAGGAATTATACTGGGATATAAAAAATAAACTCATGAAATCAAGAACCAGTTGTTTGTTATTTCTGCTAGAAAAGCAGAATAAGAAAAGTGATCATCTTATAGCATTACGTATTCTTTCATCTGTTGGATTTTTAATAAGTAACTGCTCTTTATTCTTAATTTCTACTTCCAGTTCAGATCTTTTCTTTTGTCGGAACAGTCTATGTTTAGAATTCATGTAGATAAGTACCCCTCTCATATAAGCTTTACTTGCATCCCACACAATTTCAATTGGGGTACCTTTATTCAAGTTTATTTCAAAAAATTCTTTCAAATGCTTTTTAAGTTCTGTCGTATTTTTTTCATATCTAAACAAATTCTCATTTAATCTCCAAGAGCGTCTCTCAACCTTATCCATCTCAATTTCTATCCATACTGGGCTATGGTCAGTCAAAGTTCTTGGAAAAATCTTTGTTCTTTTTGTCTTAACAAGTAAGTCGTCTGTCAACAAAATGAAGTCAATCCTAGAGAAGGATCTGTGTCTGTCAGAAAAAAAAGTATAGTCCAATTCTTTTGAATTATGTATTCTCCAAACATCTTTTAGTTCCATATCTTCTTTCATATCAAAAAAGGTCTGTGGTAATCTGATCCTAGACTTTGCCAAACTCTTTTTATCTAATTTAGAATCAATTACTCCATTCCAGTCTCCCATAATTAAAATAGATCTGTAATCCCATTGCAGTATTTTAGTATGTAACATCTTATAGAAATGATCCTGTTGTTGATTGGGAGCATAAATTCCAATCAGGAGAATTTGGCCATTTGCTGTAAGCAATTCAATTGCTACAAACCTACCATCTTCATCTGCTTCTATAACTTTAGCTGTTAACTTTTTATTTACATAAATAACCACACCATTCTTTTTTTGCAAAGTTGAAGATATAAAATGTGTTCCTAGTTTGGAGTTTATCAAATATTTTTGATCTTGAGTTGTGATATGCGTTTCTTGTAAACAAATTATATCATTATTAAATTGTTTCAAATATGTAAATAATTTCTTCCTTTTCTGTACTGAATTCAACCCATTAACATTCCAAGATAAACACTTAAACATCATCTCCCTCTTTTTGGAGCAAGGAGCAGAATAATTGAAGGTCATCCGAAAGCTTCGATCTCGCTCCCCCCATGGCTCCAGTCTCTTGTGCAGTACTCTTAACTGCCTCCTTATCTTGCCTTTCCTGTTGTTGTTGTTGCTTTTGTTTAAGTAGCTTAGATTGAGCTCGAGTTATACGTTGATCCTTAACTTCAATCATCCGAACCGAATCCAAGATTGGAGAGGATTCCAGCAAGAGCTCATCTAAAAAACCTCCTTCTGCGCCTTGCATTTCCTCTAAATCCTGCTTAGACTGTCCTTGCAAATCTCGTTGAGGTTGCTTCTCTTCACTCTCTTTAATCTCCAAAACTGTAGATGTACGTGGAGATGGTGTTCTTTCCTTGAGAATAGTAGTGTAAAAGTGCTGTGCCTTCTCCACGGTATTCAAACGATGTCTTTCTCCCTTATATCTGAAAATTATACCAGCTGGTGCGTCCCACCGGAAAGGTATCTGTAAATTTTGCAATTCCTTAACAAGAAAACCAAATTCTTTTCTAGCTTTCAGCATTTTAGGAGGTAATTCTTTATAAATTCCAATTCGTGAGCCCCCCACTTGCACAGAAGTGTAAAAGGATTTTTGCAGGATATCATTTCTTATTTCTCTATCTGTAAAATATATGACCACATCTCTAGGTAATTGTCTTTGTCTGGCCACCCAAGAATTCACTCTATTATATTCAAATAGCTTTTATTTGAAAATAATGTATTAGAAATTTTTTAATGTAATGAGATAAAGAGAAAAATTATACAGGGGAGGGAGGGGTTCAAGTTTACATATAAGTGTTATATTAGGGTTCTTTATGGGTATGAGTATATTATAGGGAAGTCTGGGGGGAGGGGAGGGTTAGGGAGGGTTAGGGAGGTTGGGAAGTTTGGGGGGGGAGGTGGGGGGGGAAAAAGGGGTGAAAATGTAATTGTAAAACTTTTGCAATAAAAAAAAAAGAAAAGTGATCACTTTACCATGTTTGTTATGGCTTCTTTATTGTTTAAGACATATACGGTAATAAGCAGAAAATAATCAGAAACACAGTGAGACAGAGAAAAAAAAATCCATGCTTTGTAGAAAATATGCATTCAGGTATTCCATATAATTAGGCTTCCTTTTTTTTTTTTTTTTTTACTAACTTTGTCAGTAAGTTCTCCAAGTTAAACTAAGAATGCCATTTTTCAACACTTAATGAGCAATCTATTTTGTAACATCCAGAAACTCTATTCTGCATTTTCTTCCCCCGGCCTTCAAATGTGTCCAATAAAAGAATTCTATACTATTGTTTTGGTTGATCGGTCAGGCAAGAGTTACACTTTGAAGTCATCTTTGTTGCCTCTGTGATTTGTGGGAATTTTTTAGGCATTTTTGTGTGGAAGGATGGCAGCAGGTTGGTTCCAGCCCAAAACACATCTAAATAAGAATAAGAATATAATGATAGATTCTAAATGGACAAGCAATGGTTTATCTCATTAAATGTTCCATTATTTTTAGGTGTATACTTTAAAAAAAATCTCAGCATACAGTATCTTGGGCTACAGGGAGTAATGGATTTTTTCTGCTGCATACATTTCAAAAAAAAATATATTTACAAAAATATAAGTCCTCTTGAAATCCAGATAGCAGTGCAGGTGGCTATAACAAAAGTTCATCTTGGGATAACTGTTCTGTGTCTGATTTATTTTAATACATCTATCTTTGGTTTATTTTTAAGCCATACAAAGTTGTTGTCTTTATGGCCTATTTCTCCATTTGTTGCCCTTAGGGGAATTTTTCTTTTTCATCATTATCATTATCATTTTCATCATTATTGTTGTTGTGGTTGCCATTGATTAATAGTAAGGCTATATACCCAACATAACAGAACCAATATACAATTAAAATTAATATAGGTAGCACAACGTTCAATAAATATATGCATTCTCATTCTACTTAACTACTGTTTGTCATGATCCCGACTAACAAAGCATATCTCTGAGGCTGAGGTCTTCTTCTAATAATTTATTTATTGGGTATGTCATATTGACATGATCAAATGGAAAACCAACTCTAAATGTTTCCCACAATTTCAGTATAATTAAAATAGGAAATAACTCCTTCCCCCAAAAGTCACAGGTCACATTGGCCCATTAGGTTAATTGGCAGGCTCTCCAGGCATTCCTCCCTGTCTCTATCCACCACTCCTAGAGATGACCTTGATTCTCATGAGAAAGTTGTATTTTTTGTCTAGCAACGTATTTCATCCTACTTTCCCCCTCCCTCTTCTATGTGGCAACTGAGGAATAGAAAAATGTCTTCTTTTTGAAAATTCTGCCATTGAAGATGTTTACATTGTTCTTCTGTAAAATCTGACACAGAATTCAACAAGCGATCAGAGTTTTGCAGCTTCATATATAATTCTAAAACCTTGATCCACAAGTAAGGTACAGACAGGATACTAATCTCCAAACCTTGAAAATGTCCTTTAAGTCAGTTCCTTTTATTTCATTGTCATTTTTTATTTCAAGGCAACTTTGAACATTCACATCAGTATTCAGACAGGGTGCATCCCATAAGCATAAGGGTTAACTACTATCTCTTTCTTGACTTTAATAAAGTCCTGATAAAACCATGCTTAAGGTTTTAAGTCATCTTGTTTTGCTATCTTTCTGCTGATGGCTTTTAAGAATAGATAAAAACCTTGGTCCAAATTTTTCATAACAAGTCAGTGTTTCCAGGCTGAGTATTTACCTACAATATTGGTTCTAATGGGAAACTATTTAATTGTATTCAACATCCCTGGGAAAAAATATTATTATTATTCCTCATTGAGTGAGTCTAGTCTCAGAGAAAACTAGATCCTGACTCTCACTCTCTCTCTCTAGATGCTAGATAGATAGATAGATAGATAGATAGATAGATAGATAGATAGATAGATAGGTAGGTAGGTAGGTAGGTAGGTAGGTAGGTAGATAGATAGATAGATAGATAGATAGATAGATAGATAGATAGATAGATAGATAGATAGATAGATAGATATTGTATATATAAAGTCAGACCACATACATAATTTATTATTTAAATGTTCTAATTGTCTAAATACTTTTTCTAATTTGACACATGCATTTTTTTAAAAATATTGTAATTGGCCTGCATTTCCTTCCTTCCTTCCTTCCTTCCTTCCTTCCTTCCTTCCTCCCTCCCTCCCTCCCTCCCTCCCTCCCTCCCTCCTTCCTTCCTTCCTTCCTTCCTTCCTTCCTTCCTTCCTTCCTTCCTTCTCAACCTTAAACATAATCAAGGATTTCAACAAATTATATTGCCAAGAGCCACATAAGTACTCATTATAGCACCCTCCCACTATGTGCATTCCCTGAATTATCCTCCTTGGCAGTTCCCTTTAAAATATATTAATCCAAACCATTAAATACTTGGGCTAAACTACATCTGATACAATTATTTTTGTGCCTTGAAAATGTCTCACTAGCAGAGACTGAATATTGTTGGAATTTAAAGTTTATTGCATTTCATTTGCTTCTTTGTATCATTCAAATCACCACCTACTATTAAGCAATCTCATTATCAAGTTGTCCAAATAGGCCTTTAAAGAGCACCAATAACAATTAAATTGTTTTTGGGAAGTGAGTGACAAGAAGATATGCCTTCATTGGTATGAGACAAATATGTTAACATTTAACAACTAGTGCCAGGAGGTTTCATGGGAGGGAGAAGAAGGCATCACAATTTAATGAAATGCAAAATGTAATGGAAACCAATCTTCCTAGCCTTATACCCATTGGGCATAAAATACTTCATCCTCTCTTCATAAATTCCCAGTACATCAGGAAAATTGTGAAGATATTTTGCAAAGGACCCATGCCTCTGTCTATCTCTTCCTTTCTACCAAATATTGCCCTACATTGCTTTGAAAGAACAAAAGTAATATGTTAGATAACAAAAAAAAACCCTTTCAAAAACATCATGTTACAGGAAAGGTGGTCATTTTCTGAGTCTTAACTCAGCTCAGACGATGATCTGAGTATTTTTCAGTTTTGATAATGGACACAGATGGTTCCCAAGACAATTAACTGGAAGCCAGATATAATATAGTAGGAATCTATGCTATGTAATCCTTGGGTTTTTCTTCCAACAAAAGAAGAAAAAAACAAAAAGAAATAAAAGATGCATTTAGCTTTTGTGTTTACTGTGAATTTAGACAAGGAGCCATTCTAGTAGAGGTTTGCAAGCTCCGATTTGTAGCAGGCAAACATGCTTCAGGTCAGATATAAATGTACTTTCTGTACCTGTTGGGTTCTCCTTAAAGGTTCTGTCTCTTCTTCTAGACTGTCATGGTAGCTGTAAGGCTCCAGGAAAATATAGATTGGAGTTTAAGAAGAATTCCAGAGGTACTGACAAATGTCCTGGCACAGTTTCCTCAATGCCTCCTCGTACAACCTACAATTCCTTGAGAGCCTTTTAAGAGTCTTTTACAATTCTTTGAGCCTTTACACACCATATTCAGTATGATGCCCATAGTAGAACATAGAATAATTGGAAGGGAGTTGGAAGAGACAATGGAAGTCATTTAGTCCAACCCTCTGCTCAAGTAGGAGAATCTATACCATTTCTGAAAAAGGTCAGTCCAGTCTCTTCTTAAAAGACCTGTGGTGGTGCAGTGATTAGAATGCAGTACTGCAGGCTAATTCTGCTGACTGCCAGCCGTTTGATTCTCAGCCGCTCAAGGTTGACTTAGCTTTCCATCCTTCAGAGGTTGGTATAAGATCCAGATTGTTGGAGGCAATATGCTGACTCTGTAAACTGCTTAGAGAAGGTTGTAAAGCACTGTGAAAGGGTATATAAAGGGTATATAAAGTCTAAGTGCTATTGCTAAGTGATAAAGCACCCACAACTTCTGAAGGCAAGCCATTCCACTGGCTGATTGTTCTTACAGTTAGGAAATTTATTCTTAGTTCTAGGTTGCTTCTGTCCTTGATCAGTTTTCATTCACTGGTTCTAGTCTTGTTTTCTGGTGCTTTGGAAATAGCCCCCCCCATCTTTGTGACAACCTCTCAAATACTGAAACCCTGCTATCATATCTCCCCAAGTCCTTCTTTTCATTAGACTAGGCATACCCAATTCCTGCAACCATTCTTCATATATTTTAGCCTCTAACCATACTGTGTACTTTAGTCTAAATACTGCATGGACTCTCACTTTTGATGGGGGTGATATTGATATTCCACATATGCCAAGAGAGACCCCGAAATTCACACAAGAAATTATTTAGCAAACAAAATCAGTAAAATAAATACAGAGATAAGTTAATGTTGAAAGTACACCCAGAAGGTCCAAGATGTGGAAACTACAATATGGTAAATGTGACTTAAAAAAAAATATCTAAGCATAGATTAGGCTTCCTTGGATAGAATCTTGATATTTTCATTTTAAAAAATTGGGGAAAACTTAAATTTCAAAAGATTAGTTTTATAATAGCTGCATCCAATTCCTAACTTTAGAATTTTTGCCCATAATGTACAGACTGAGTTTTAGGATCTTGGAAGCACCATTCTTTTCTCTTCTCTTTCTTTTTCTAACAAGACAATTCTATGGGCATGTTAACCTTGAAATTCAACCATACTTCTCTAGTACTATGTACACCTGAAGGAAAGTTTGTAAGTTATTGACCTTCTTTTGCTCAAGTATCCCATTACTGCAAATACTGCATATATTAACTATAAATTCCTCTAAGATGGAAGTTTGCATTTCATTACTTTTTAAGGAATGTGGCATAAGGTTAAAATATTTCTCTAGAGAACTACTGTGCTGTACATTCGATGGATCATTTATTCTCTGTCCGTGATCATTTCTTTAAATATTTTATTTGAGAATGTGAACATGTACCTTCTTCTTAGTTTGTGTCTGGATATATTCTGCCTGTTAATAGCCGGAGAAAACACCATAATATAGAATCTTTTATGTTAGAAAGCCAAGTTCTAGAAATGGACTACCATTATCTGTCAAACTATTAAAAACTATTAGAACTATTAGAAATGGATCATAACAGTGTCCTTGACCAAAATATTATTATGTCTTTATCCCACATTGACTTTTTTCATATGATCTTTTCTTTATGTACAAATTAAGAGAAAGGCTACACAACTTGGGTGTCCTTCTGGATTCACGGTTGTCTCTGGAAGATCATGTAGCGATGGTGACCAGGGGGGCATTTGCCCAGGTCCGCCTTGTGTGTCAGCTGCACCCTTACTTGGACCAAGATGCCCTACACACCGTTACTCAGGCGCTGGTCACCTCCCGTCTTGACTACTGCAAAGCTCTCTACCTAGGGCTGCCCTTGAAAACCACTCGAAGGCTTCAACTGGTGCAGCATGCAGCTGTGTGGGTTGTGATGGGAGTGTCCTGACACTCCCATGTTACACTCCTCCTGCGTGACCTGCATTGACTACCAGTTGCCCTTTGGGTGAGGTTCAAGTTGCTGGTTATCACCTATAAAGCCCTTCATGGCGTAGGCCCAGGATACTTGTTGGACCCCCTGCAGCCAGCAACAATCTCCAATTGCCCGGTGCGTTCTCACAGACAGGGCTTTCTCAGAGTGCCGTCGGCCAGACAATGTCGGCTGGTGACCCCCAGGGGAGAGCTTTCTCTGTGGGCACACCCACCCTTTGGAACCAACTTCCTTTGGAGCTCTGGATGGCTCCTGACCTTCACTCGTTCCACCGTGATTTGAAGACCTGGTTGTTTCGTAACCTGGACTGATGTGTGTGTGGGGGGCCTTAATAGTTTTAAATTGATTTTAAACTGTTTTAATTTGGACTTTTAATTTCATATTGTTTTAATGTGCAATTGTGCATTTTATTGTTGTGAGCCGCCCTGAGTCCATTGGAGATAGGGCAGCATATAAATTGCATTAAACTTAAACTTAAACAATTAGTCTGTGCTGCTGCATGACACAGCAGGGATGTCTTCACTCATTAGATGTCTTCACTCATTAGATGTCTTCACTCTAAAAATGTGGCCATGACTATACACCAAAGGTGCATGGAATAACGTTACCTTCTCACCGAAGTGGTACCTATTAATCTACTTGCATTTGCATGCTTTAAAACCTGCTAGGTGGGCAGCAGCTAGGCAGCTCACCCTGTTGCATGGACCTCAGGTCCCAAACCCAGGCTTTCAGCTCTCCAGCTGACTAGCTTAGTATCTTTAAGCACAACTGCCATATAAATTACAATCTTCTTTAGCAGATTTGTTTTATATCCCAGTTTTTTTTTTTTTTAAGTGTTTTATTGTAAGAAGTTATAATAATACAATTTTTTCTCCATCCGGTTACATAGTATGGAAAAAGAAATAAATGCAAATTACATATTGAACATAAGTGAGTGATTTTTCCAGCCCAGATACATAGTAGTGCATAGCAGTAAATAAAGAAAAAGTGGAGAATTGTGTTCTCATATCATTTAGGTCGTATATTATGTATCTATAATAATCTTCTACTATACATTAATGAATACATAGATTTTTGTCTCCTACTTATCCGAGTATCCTCTCCTTGCCATCTTATCTTTCCTACCATCCTCTCTACATCTTCTCTTACTATTTCGTTTTACTATTTCTTGTTCTGGTCTCTTCCCTTTTTATTTCAATTTCCTCTTCTCTAGCCACCCGTACCACTTGTCCCATACGCTGTAATAATCCGAATCATCTCTGTCATTGATTTCTAATGTTAATTTGTTCATCTCGGCACACTCCATTATTTTGCCGATTACTTGTTCCTCATTCGGGATTTTTTTCTCTTTCCATTGTTGGGCGAAGGCAATTCTTGCTGCTGTTATTATATGCAATGCCAAATATTTCTTCTTTTTTGTCATTTCCTTCTGAAGAATTCCCAGGAGAAGTATTTTAGGATCTAATTCGAAAGTTTCACCTATTATTTCTGAGAGCCAATTACAAATCGTCTTCCAGTACTTTTTTGCTTGGGAGCACGTCCACCAGCAATGGTAAAAGGAACCTTGCTGGTGTGCACACTTCCAACACCTTGGGTTAGAGTTAGGGAAGATCTTAGCAATTCTAGCCGGTGCTAGATGCCACCTATAAATCATCTTATACTGGTTTTCCTTATAAGTGGTTGCCTTGGTGAGTTTTATGTTAATATTCCATAATTGATCCCATTCTTCCAAATTTATATTTTTCCCAATATTTTTTGCCCATGCTAACATTGGGCCTTTAACTACTTCTTCCATCAGATCATATTCTACTAAGTAGTTATATATTTTAGCTAATAATTTATTGTCTGTACCCATCCAGATTTTGTCAAAATCTTTGCTCCCCATTTCTATGCCATATTGTACTTTATCTTTTTTGTGTCTTGATTTTATCTGCGCATATGTCCACCATTCAATACAAATGCCTTGTTCTTTTAATTGTTCTAATGTTTTGAGGTTCCCTGCCTCATCTAGAATTTCTTTGTATTTTACAGTTTTACCATAGTCCAGAACGTTTGGGTAGATTATCGCCTCCATGGTTGAGAGCCAGCTGGGAATTTTAGTGTAATGTTTCCGTCTTATTTCGTCCCACGTAGATTTTAGTATGTCCCTCAGTTTATGTTTATTGAAATATGTTTTGGTTTTTTTCCCGGTTTCCCATAGATAGGCATGCCATCCCATCTGAAGCTCATGCCCTTCTAATGTTAGAATTCTTTTGTTCGCTAACGTCGCCCATTCTTTTAACCATACAAGGATTGCTGCCTTGTGATAAGTTTCCCAAATAGGTAATCCTAGCCCTCCCCTATTTTTTTTATCTTGTAAACTCCTGATTGCTATTCTTGGTTTTTTCCCTCCCCATATAAACTTCCTGATAATGGCATTAAGTTCATTGAAAAATTTTTTATCCAATTTGATTGGCGCTGTTTGAAACAAGAACAGCAATTTGGGTAGGATACTCATTTTAATGGTCGCTATCCTCCCGAGGAAGGAAATTTGCAACTTCCCCCACTTCTCCAAATCTTGTTTTATACTTTTTACCAGGGGTATATAATTGTCTTCTTTAAGGGCCGAATACTTTGTTGAGATCCATACTCCCAAATATTTTACTTTTTTCGCAATTTGGATTCCCATAGATTCCTCCAGGACTTCTTTTTGATTTTTCGTCATATTTTTAGTGAGCATTTTAGTTTTAGATTTGTTTAATTTAAGTCCTGCTACTTCTCCATATTTATCAAGTGTTTCCAATATATGTGTACCTGTTTCAACCGGTTCTTCCATGATTAGGACGACGTCATCCGCAAACGCTTGAACTTTATATATTTCCTTCCTTATTTTGAGCCCTTTAATTTGACCGCTCTCTCTAATCTTTTTCAATAGCACTTCTAGTGCCAGTATGTACAAAAGTGGTGACATTGGGCATCCCTGTCTTACTCCTTTACTGATCTGAAATGTTTTGGTGAGTTCCCCATTTACTAGAATGTTGGCCCTTTGTTTCTCATAGATCGTCTTTATTGTATTTGTAAAATTTTGTCCAAATCCCATTATGTTCAATTGTTGCTTTATAAACTCCCAATTCAAATTGTCGAAGGCCTTCTGTGCATCTAAAAAGACTAGTGCTACCTCTTTTTCCGGATGTTCCTCATAATATTCTAGCACATCCAGGATCGTCCTAGTGTTATTCCTTATATGCCTCCCTGGGAGGAATCCATTCTGATCACTATGTATTATCTTATTTAGAATTTTTTTTAGTCTTTCCGCTAATATGTTCATATATATTTTATAATCCGTGTTAAGAAGTGAAATTGGCCAGTAATTCTGTATCAATTTGGTGTTCGATCCCTCTTTTGGTAAAAGTATAATATAGGCCTCTCTCCAGGATTCTGGTATTTTGTTTTTCATTAGGGCCTCATTAAAAATTTGTAGCATTCTTGGGAGTAGGATATCTTCTAATTCTAAATTTTTGTATAGTTCCCCTGGGAATCCATCCGGGCCCGGGGATTTGTTCTTTTTCAGTTTGGCAATTGCAGTCTTTACCTCTGTTAGTGTAATCTCTTTATTTAATATTTCTTTTTCCTCCTCTCCAATCTGTGGCATTCCCTCCTCCAATAAATATTGTTTTACTTTCTCTTTGGATATATCCTCTTCCTTATATAAAGACGCATAAAAATTGTATGCTATCTCCAATTTTTTTTCTTCCTTAGTTGTGGTATGACCTTCGGTGTCTTCAAGTTGAAAAATGATTCCTTTCTCTTTCTCCTTTTTAATTCTGTAAGATAACCACCTTCCTGGCTTGTTGGCATTCTCGAAGTAATATTGTTTTGTTCTCTTAATGTTAAATGCAAGTTTTTCTTGATCCATTATATTTAATTTATGACGAATATTCATCCAATTTGCTTTTATTACTTCATTGTCAGGGTTTATTTGGGCCTCTTTCTCTGCCTTTGCCAGTTCTTCTAGTAATATTCTTAGAGATTCTCTCCTCTCTTTATTTCTGAACGCTCCATAAGATATCATTAGGCCTCTTAAATAGGCCTTCATCGTATCCCAGATTATCCCCGGGTTCGTTGGTTCTTTTTCATTTTCTTCAAAAAAGATTTCTAATTCCCTCTTGACTTTGTCGATATTTTTTTTGTCTCGTAAAAATTGTGTGTTCATTCTCCACCTTGTGTTTTTTCTCTTATATGTACTCTTCCATCTAATTTCCAGTGGATTATGATCTGCCCAGGTGTTAGGTAGAATTTCCACTGACTCAATGTCCATACCCAAGTTCCTGCTTGCCCACATCATGTCTATTCTGGACCATGATTTGTTGGGATTAGAGTAGAAGGTATACTGTCTCTTGTTGGGGTGTAGTATTCGCCAAATATCCACAAGATTTAATTCATCGACTAAGTCGAAAAAGGTTTTTGGTAGATTTTTCCTCATTTTCTTTTGACCTCTGGGTCTTTTGTGATCTTTATGCGCATCGACCACTCCATTAAAATCTCCAATGATGCAAACATTATTATTGTCCAATCCTCTTATTATATCTCTTGTTTTACTATAAAACTCTTTCAAATTTTTATTTGGGGCATAGATCGCTACTATTAAAATTGTTGTATTGCCTCTCTCGATTTCGACAATTAGTAATCTCCCTTTGGGGTCTGCATACTTCAATTTCGTCTTCATCTCCTTTCTAATATATAGTACCACCCCTCTCTTTTTCTTCGTAGCTAAAGAGGTATACAGATTTCCCAGTTTTTTATTATCCAAATATTTTATGTGTTCTTGTTTAATATGTACCTCCTGGAGGCATACAATATCAGCATTTTGTATAACTAATTTGTTAAAGAAAATTTTTCTTTTTTTATGATCGTTAAGTCCGTTTACATTAATTGATATAGTTTTCCAGTCGTCCATTCTTTTTACTTTCTGTTGATTTACTTAAATTTGATGTTAGTATTAGCTCGAACTGCTCTTTGGGGCCTTTGTTTCTTTCCTGCTTCTCTTCTTTCTTTCTCTTCCTTTTCTTTCTCGCCTAAATTCTCTTTCCCCGTCAAAGCCTCTTCTTGGGAGCTTTTCTGGGTGAGTTCTTCTTCTGTAGTGCCAGCTTCCAGTTCCTCTTTACTACTTTGTTTGTCTTCTGACCCTCTCAGATAGTCAAGGAATTCTTGTGCCTCCACCAAGCTGTTTATTTTAATCCTCCTTCCTTGCCAGGTGATCAGCATCCCCTCCGGCAAGGTCCATCTAAAAAGTATATTCCTTTTATTTAGCTGTGAGGCCAGAAATCTGTAGTCTCTCCTTTGTTCTCTCACCCTCCTCGGCACTTGCTTCAAGACAATCACCTCTTTTTCCTTGTAGTTAATCGGTTCTTCTTTTACCATTTTATAAAAGATATCCCTCACTTTCTTACGTGCGAACCTTATATGCACCTCTCTGGGTAGATTGTTCCGTCTAGCATAGTTAGTTTGTATTCTATACACCTCGTCCAGCTCTTTTATTATGTCATTTGAATCCTGTTGGAGCACCTCCGCTATTATTTCGGCCATTACTTGGCCTAGATTTTCGTCCTTGTCCTCTATCACGTTTTGGAAGCGCAAGTAGAAAGAGGCCTTGTCCATTTCCAATTGTATAATCGCTTCCTCCAGATCCCTATTCTGGGCCATTAATCCCAGTTTTTATATCCCACTTGTAGCTGCAACCCTAATGAATTTTAAAAGTATAATAAAAGCAATACGCATTTTGTAAAAAAGAAAGTTTTCTTAAACACACCAGAACAACAATAACAAAACAAGAAAAAGACCCTCAGAAGGATGCCACAGCTGTGTTAGCTATGCATTTTTCATTTTAAAACCTACTGACATTAAAATTTCCACAATTCCAAGCTGAAACATTGCGATCTAAGTATTGGTGGCTTTGAAGTTCTTTGTCCATGATCAGAAACACACCAACATATGATGAGAAATAGAGCAGTGTATTTAGAATTCCAAATACACAAAAGGGAGGAAATAGAAAGATTTGGGTTTTGTTTTGTTTATTAGCAATTATTAGCAATGAGAGGAAGTTCATTTTGATCAGAGGTATACTATACCCGCAAATCCGGCTGCTACTAGTAGAGGTAACATCATCGGTGTTCACTAGCATCGATGATGTTATGTAATTTGGGTAATGAAATGTCTCCAAGAAAACAAACAAGCTCAGAGAGCACCAAGGACCCCTCATTTCAACCATGAGCTACAAATATTCTCCTTCATTAGCGCTACTAATAGAATGGTATGTTTGGAACATTGTAAAGTCATGAATCCCCAACTTTTAAAAGCTCTAACTGGGTATTCTGGCAAGGAGGCGGTGAGGTGACAGATTCAATACATTCTGTAGGTCACAATTGGTCTTTGAAATAGGAGGGAAAAAGAGAACCTACTATTTACTTATTTGGAAAATCTGAATTCCCCCTCTTAATCTCTTCAAAGCTTTGGGGCTTCTAAATGGACAATAAAATAAGTCTGGACATTTCTGAGTTTTTTTTTTTTAAGGCAAAATCCTTCAACTGATTTATTTTTATTTTCTCCAAAATTTGCCACTGGACTGTTGTTTGAAACTGTTATGGGGATGACAGGTCTTACTAGTTTGCTGTTGTTTTATTGAATTTATATCTGAGTTGTGACTGCCCTGAGGACTAAGATATAAACTTTACTACATGGGTAGACTGGAAATCTTTTCAGGGAGAAATCACCATAAGTAAATCCATATTGTAGGGTGCAAAAGAATCCCACATATGGAAATACTGTAACTTGCCAGAGGCTATTGCAGAAATTGTGGCCGGTGAGAAGAGATTTGATGGGAATAGATTTCTACCTTAGGTTATTAGCCACAATTTCACACCTGCTCAATGTATTTAATAGAAAAGGTATATAGAAAGATGCTAGTATAAATGAGAGGATAGTGTGTTTCTCTTTAGTCTTGACACTGACAGCAGATTCCAGAACTGAACTTTTTCTAATTTAGTATGACTCAGGTTAACACTTATCTATTGGTCACTCTGAAACCATACGAAACTGACAGGGAGCTTAATAAATACATCACTGGTGTCTTCTGACCTTCAAATTGAAAAAAGAAAGAAAGGAAGGAAATTGAGGTCTTGACATGAAAGCTGAAATCAATATGGTAAACTCTATTCTCCAAATACCATCTATATTAGGTTTTCCCATCTATTACTGCCTATCGATAAATTATGTGTTTGATAATTCTGATCATTAATATTCTTTTCCTCTCTGCATTAAAAGCCCACAAATCCTCCATTAACTTTTTTCTATCACAAAAACCTACCATTTATTCAGCATTTTCTCCATTTTATACAATTTAAGACAGATTTTCCTTTCTTTATCTCATCTCATGTCACCTTATATTTAGTTGTTAGGCATTATTGGAGTATTTAAATTTCTGAATATCACCTTTAAAGCACTCCATGGCATAGGGCCTAGCTATCTGCGAGACCGCCTGCTGCTACCGACTACCTCCCATCGACCCGTGCGCTCCCACAGAGAGGGCCTCCTCAGGGTGCCATCAGTCAAACAATGTAGGCTGGTGACCCCCAGGGGGAGGGCCTTCTCGGTGGGGGCTCCCACCCTCTGGAATCAGTTGGCCCCAGAGATAAGGAGCATCCATGACCTCAATGCCTTCCGTCATTCCCTTAAAATCCATCTTTTCCAGCAAGCCGGGTTGGCTTAAGAAGAAATTTTTAAATTCTTTTAATCAGTCTGTGATTTCTTAACTTTTGGGCCAAAATTTATATATATTTTTAAATGTTTTTTTAAATATTTGTATTCTATGTTTTTTATCTTGGCTGTACACCGCCCTGAGTCCTCAGGGAGAAGGGCGGTATATAAATTGGAAATTAAATTAAATTAAATTAAATTCAGTATTTACTTATCTGTAACTGAATATTGATGAATATTTTGAAGCTTTCCAGAGGAGAGATGACCTGTATTCTTGGGAATTCTCTCAACCCTGGAAGTTATGAGAGTGGAACATGATTGGCACATGTGACCAGCCTTTCTAAGGTTTTAAATTTAATTTATGGAGGAGTGGTTAGGAGATGTTTTCTCCTCTTTGGTAACTACAGAACCAGGAAAGTATTGCCATATCCAGATCCTAATGCATTATTTCCAGTGGTAAAATCCAGGCAGTTCTATCTGGCTCGGGCGAACTGGTAGCGCCAGAAGCAGGAGACTCCACCTACCCGCCCAGATGTCATCACGTCCCATTTTTTACCCTCAGCACATGGGCAGAAGGCTCTGTGCATGCATGGAGGAGGAGTGCATGCTCCTATTTCAGAACTGGTAGTGAAGGTAAGTAAATTTCACCCCTGATTTTTTCCCAAATTGGCTTTCTTCAAATATATAATTCAAAGAAACGACAGATAGATAGATAGATGGATAGATAGATGGATAGATAGATAGATAGATAGATAGATAGATAGATAGATAGATAGATAAGAGAGAGAGAGAGAGAGAGAGAGGGAGGGGGAGAGAGATAGCAATACCATTTTCTCCTTTCATAAACTCATGTCATGTTCTGCATAGGAAATATTCACTGTACTTTAGTTTTGCAGACATTAAATAAAAGACATTAGGTTAATGTTTGTAGCACTAGCATTCTTTCTTTAGATCCAATTTTTACTGAATTGGGAAACTTGAATCTGATGCACAGATTGATGCAAACTATAATGGGGGTATACACAATTAAAGACTATTTTTTAAAATAACAGAGCTGTGTATATAGAAAACAGCTATTAGGAAGAGGGATAAATTCACTTCTCCCTGACATCTAGTTATCTGAAAGCAAAAGCTGGTTTTGTTTGTTTTTGTTATGTATATAGTTTTGGCGGGAGAGTTTGAATGTAATTGCTCCCAGCTGATTGGCTGATTGCCAGGACTGTAAAGTATATAAAGGGAGCTGTTTCCCTGGGTCAGTTGCTGGATTCACACCATGAAGTAAAGAGCTGTTGTTACTCACGACCTGGCTTCTGTGTCCTCATTCACCCTACTTAACATTGGCGACGAAGGTGGGATCTGAGGCACAAAGCTAAGGAAAGAGCTGAAGCCATGAAGCCACAGAGAGAGCTGAAACAGAGAATCCAGCCAGGCGGACGAACAGATCACCCAGATGATGATCACCCAGAACACGATGTCTGCTTACGTGCCACCAACGCCTTTTGACTCTGCCAGAGAGAAATGGGGGTCTTACATGGCTAGATTCGAATTTTCCTGGAGGTGAGTGATCTTCAAGGTCTTTCGGCAATAGAAAAAGTGCTCTCTTCCTAAGCCATTGCGGACCCGAAGTGTTTGACATGGCCGAGTCACTATCTGAACTGACCCCGGTTCAGACCGTTTCGTGGCAAGCTCTACAGGCTGCGCTGAAGGCACACTACACTCCAGAGCCTTCCAAATTCGTACAGAGGTACGAGTTCTGCCAGCAGCTGCAGCAAGAGGGAGAGCCGATCAGTGTGTACATGGCTGCCCTGCGCAAGGCTGTGACACACTGTGAATACCGAGACCTCGATGATGCGCTCCTAGAGCAACTAATCTTTGGTGTGAGAGATATTCGGCTGCAGAGAAGACTGCTCGCCCGGGCTAATCTAACGCTACACATCACACTAGATGAGGCGAAGGCTCACAAATCCTCCACGAAGGCTGCAGAAACCCTATAGAGACCAGCACACGCAAAGACAACACAGCGGTTGACCCTGGTACACCGAGAGATGGTCCAAACAGAAAGTGAGGGGGAGTCTGACGAAGACGTCTTCCGGACCAAGAAATACCGATGAGATCAGAGAGACCACCAAGAAACCTGTGCAAGCTGTGGAGAGTCCCACCATCGGCAGACCTGCAAATTCAAAGATGCCATTTGCAGGCGCTGCAATAAGAAAGACCACCTGGAAAGGGTCTGTAGAGCTACTCAACCAGCCAGCCACAAGTCACGAAGCGCCGCCAGCCAACCAGAGCCAGCACCGCAGAAAAGGACCAACAAAAATGGCAAATACCTGAAGGGTGCGAAATTCGAAGACTGCGAAACCTATGCCATCCGCATTGGCCGTGCAGGCACAACGCCAATGAAAAGAGTGTACACCATGGTCGAGATAGAAGGAAGTGAGTGCAAGATGGAGCTCGACACCGGCTCACCACTGAACATCATGTCATGGGCAAACCTACGAAACGCTGTACCCAGCTTCCAGAAACACCAGCTGAGGCGCCAGAAGCTTGGACTACGCGACTACCAGGGCAACCACATTCCACTGGAAGGACGCGGCATATTCCAAGTCACCTACGTGGAGTACCAGAAGAAGCTGCCCCTCACCCTGGTGAGCCAGAATCTGCCAAGTCTACTGGGAATGGACTGGTTCGACGCCCTGGGGATGGGGTTCACCGGAGTCCGCAACGTGAACAGCCAACACGAGAGCAACAACCTGAAGGACGACCTGATGTGGGAGTTCCAGGATGTGTTTGACGAAAGGCTCCGCAAGTATGTGGGGACCCCTATCTCGTTTAACCTCGAACCCAATGTCACCCCAATCCAGCTAAAACCCAGGAGGGTGCCTTTCGCCCTAAAGCGAACGATAGACATTGAACTAGACAAACTGATCAAACAGGGGGTGTTAGTTCCTGTTGACCACGCCAAATGGGAGACCCCAATTACGATCTCAGTTAAGCCTGATGGGTCTGTGCGCATCTGCACAGACTATAAATGTACAATTAATAAGGCCCTCCAGCAGAGCTCTTATCCGGTACCTATTGTGCACCATCTTCTCCATTCCCTTGGCCCTGGCAAGATTTTCGCTAAACTCGATCTTGCGCAGGCATACCAGCAACTGCCAGTAGATGGTGCTACCACAGAGGCACAGACTATTGTAACGCACAGAGGTGCCTTCAAGTGTACTAGACTCCAATTCGGAGTCAGTATAGCTCCAGAGCTGTTTCAGAGCACAATGGAGCGGTTGCTACAAGGGCTCCCTGGGGTAGTCCCCTATTTCGATGATGTCGTCATCACCACAGAAGATGAGCAGCAATTGGGGGATAGACTAAGGGCAGTGCTAACGAAATTCAGGAGCGCTGGCTTCAGAGCCAAACACAACAAATGCATGATTGCAGTCCCCTCTGTGGAATTCCTGAGGTACAAGGTAGATGGAATTGGCATTCACCCCACCGAGACCAAGATCAGGGTGATTCAAGGGGCACCCACCCCCAAGAACAAGGTGGAACTACAGGCGTTTTTGGGTCTCCTAAATTTCTATGCCATTTTCCTGAGGGACAAGGCAACAGTAGCAGAACCCCTACACAGACTATTAGCAAAGAATGTGCCATGGGTCTGGGGGAAAGCAGAATCTGCCACATTTGCAGCTGTAAAGAAACTTTTGTCAGAAGACAGCTTCCTGATCCAATACAATGCCACGCTTCCCCTTGTGTTAGTCTGCGATGCGTCCCCATTTGGAGTAGGGGCCGTGCTGAATCACAGACTACCAAATGGACTAGAGGCACCCATTGCTTATTATTCCCACACCCTGTCCAGCGCTGAGTGGAACTACAGGCAACTGGACAAAGAGGCTTTAGCAGCCATATCCGGGGTTAAGAAGTTCCACGAATATTTATTTGGCTGGAACTTTGAACTTGTCACAGACCACCGGCCACTTTTGGGCTTCCTGGCAGGGGACTGCCCGACTCCTGCTGCCTTGTCTCCCCGGATGACATGCTGGGCAATCTTCTTAGTGGCATACTCATATCGACTGGTACATTGGCCAGGACTGAGTTTGGGACATGCCAATGCCCTCAGCCGCTGTCCATTACCAGACATTCTAGAAGAACCCACACCTGGAGTTCCAGTCTTGCTCATCTATGCATTGGACTCGGGCCTCTCACTTCCGTGGAAGTGGCGAGAGCCTCTGCCAAAGACCACGTGTTAAAAACGGTCATGAGTTGGGTCACGAAGGGGTGGCCGGGAGAGACTGAAGGCGGGGAATTCAAATGTTTTTGTAACAAACGTAACAAATTATCTATGCAAGGGGGGTTGCTTATTGTGGGGTGATCGAGTTGTTGTTCCCTTGTGCCTAAGGGAAAAGGTCTTAAAATTGTTGCATGAGGGACACCCGGGGATTGTGAGAATGAAGGGATTAGCCAGGAGTTACGTATGGTGGCCGAACATGGACAACGACGAATGGGTGGGGAAGTGTCAGCCCTACCAAGAGTCTAGGCCAGATCCCCCCAAGCACCCGTAAGAGAGTGGGAATGTCCCCAGGGTCCCTGATCAAGAATCCATATAGATTTTGCGGGGCCCTGTCACGGCCAAATGTTCCTGATCATAGTTGACACTTACTCGAAATGCTCGAGATAAAGCTAATGAAATCTACTACCACTGATGTGGTAATCAGGGTGCTCAGGAAGTTATTCGCCACCCATGGTCTACCGAACACGCTAGTCTCAGACAATGGGCCCCAATTCACTGCCACACAGTTCGAAGGGTACCTGGCTGAGCTAGGGATCAGGCACGCCCTGTCTGCCCCATTTTATCCGGCTAGTAATGGGCAGGCTGAATGTTTTGTGAGAACAGCCAAGGAGGCACTCTCACGATTAGGCCCCGGGGACTGGCAAGCAAGGGTTGATAAATTCCTGGCTGCCCAACATGCCACGCCATGCACCGCCACCAGGCGCAGTCCGGCGGAGCTGCTGATGGGTCGGAAACTTAGGTGAATATTGGACAGGTTACAACCTAACTATTCCCCCAACAGTTTCAAGGAATCAGAAAAGAAACTAAGGGAATTCTCAGTAGGGACGCCAGTATATGCCAGGAACTACGCAGATGGGCCCCTATGGGAAGCAGGAATGATCACGGACACAACCGGCCCCAAATCGTACAGGGTAGACATGGGAGATGGGAGAGTATGGCGCAGACATGTAGACCAGTTACGGAAATGGGTAGTCGCCGAAACAGAAACCATTCCTGACGATCCAGTCCCTAACTACCAACCAATTTCAACAGCTAGCTCAAGCCCAAGACAAGAGGGTGGCTTATCTGAGAATTTCAGTGTCCAGAGCCGACAGCCCGAAGAATCGAGACCAACCAAAGAAGTCAATACCCCCGGTGAAATCCAGGAGGTTCCATTGGTGGAGTGAGGAGAAACAGGAGGTCCCTCCGACCCACTCGACGCCACGCCTCGAATTGAACTGCACAGGTCTACTAGGGTCCGTACACGCCCTGGTCACCTGCATGATTTTGTATGTAAATGTATATCCCAAGTGCCTTCTGGGAAGGGAAGGCTGTTATGTATATAGTTTTGGCAGGAGAGTTTGAATGTAATTGCTCTCAGCTGATTGGCTGATTGCCAGGACTGTAAAGTATTTAAAGGGAGCTGTTTCCCTGGGTCAGTTGCTGGATTCACACCATGAAGTAAAGAGCTGTTGTTACTCACGACCTGGCTTCTGTGTCCTCATTCACCCTACTTAACAGTTTTGGTATGTTTTTGGTATAATTTGAGTTTCTGTTTACAATCTGAAGGGATATAATCCCAAATCCAGACATAAGTTAGTTCTTCGTGATAAATATCAGAACTTTCCTATTATGCAATGTTAATTTCAATCATTTTGCTGCCCTGTATATTGCTATGCAAATTTTTTTCTTCCTCAAACTTCCTAGCAATGCATCCCTATGTTTTCATGCCTTTCAAATGATTGTTTATAAAAGTGATCATAGTGCTATATTGCATTCACCTCAGCAGCGAGCCAAACATTGCTTTCCATTGGATACTCAACAAAAACTCAAATACAGCTTCACAATCATTGACCCAGGCATTCTGCTTTCCTTTGCCTGCTTGCCAGCTGCAGACAGCTACAGTTCATCCCTCAACACAATATGAAAAAGCAGATAGCTTTTTGTTTGGGTGGAAGCATTCTGGAAGTAATGATGTCTTTTAAAAATGTTTGCTAAGTGTACTGCCTCTCCAGACATAGTATCTGTCGCTTTGTAAGAAATTCACCTGACAAGAAAGAAATGTATGCCCACATTATCAAAATCACCAATTAACAAAGATTCATTTACAAAGATTAATACAGCCGCTCAGGTAATTTCAGACTACTGTGTTTCTCAGGCTCTTAGAGGCTTTTGCAATTATTGCAGATTTCACACAAAATTGTCTCCATTCTGTTTTGGAATGAATTATAAAAAACACATTACTAAAGTTTCAACAAATGAAGTCATAATCTGATTGCTATCTGTGGACTCCTTCTCTCCAAAACATTTCTTTTTATATAAGATAGAAGAAATCATGATAATTTTCAGAGTAGAGAGAGTTAGAGGACTTGGATGGTAGTCTGGAAGGACAACATCCTTCTGATGACAAGAAGAACAAGTAGAGCAGATCAATGGACCACCAAGCAGCTCTCATTGTAACATTTCAAACATCAAAGTTATGCAAACCCAGAACTCTATTCAGGATTGTTCTTAATTAGACAGCTTTTGAAGGTCTCAGGAAGCAGATATCTTCTCTCCTAAGTTTCTTGTGCTTGGAAACCTCTGGTAAAAGCCTGAGCTTCTTGAATGCATTAGAATCAGAGCATGCAAAGTTTGCTTCAGATGGTCTTGTAGGATCTGGCTGACAGCTCAAGAACAAGTAAAGCAGTCTTTTTCCTCCACATCAGGATCTGACTTTCATTGATTGATTCCATTGATCTAGTTCACAGCTATCTAGATATAAAGTTTCTGCAGAGCCTAATGAATGCTTCTAGAAATGTGTAGTTGCTATGTAGCTGGTCATTCAAATCAGGTTCAGTGTTGAGGTCTGTGAGATATTCAATGTGATTTTTTTTAAACAAGCAAAGACAAGGAAACAGAAAATTATAATTATATAATGCCATCTTAATATCTGTTTCAGGCAAAATGTTAGAAATGTTAATCTAAAACGAACCAATCAGCATAAGAATGTAGAGGTACAAAGCTTAATGAAGTAAAATTAGCACGGATTCAACAAAAACCACGAACCTTTTTTTAAGAGAGAGAGATGCCCATGGATGAAGATAACTCTGTCAACATTGCATTCAGGGATTTTCAGAAAGCATTTGAAAGTTCCTCATCATAGGCTCTTGAATAAACTTAATTATTAGATAAGAGAATCTATGAATGTATAATTTGCTAGAAACAAAAAGCTTGTATAGGAAAAATTGTTGGCACCAGGTAAATCAAACTTGTTTATAAATAACTTTGTCACAAGAACAAACAGATATTTGCCCAGTTTTCAGATAATACTAAACTGTTAAAAATGGTAAATACTAAACAAGAGCTCCAAAATCCAAATGAGTATTCAATAAGCAATAAATGCAATTCAGGTAAATATGGTGCTGGGGCAGCACTCCTCTCCCTAATATTGTGTACACAATGATAAAGCCTGAGCTATCTGTAACAAACCAGGAACAAGAACTTGGAGGATAGTTGAGCGAAGAGGTCAACTCAGTGTATGGAAACAGTGAAAAGATAAATTCCATTTATCATTTAGAAAGGACTTAAAAAATGGTAACACTCCAATGCTTTTAAATAAATCTACACTATATGTCTGCATCTGTTCTACTGTGTACAACTGTCATCATGCTTGAAAATGAATAGAGATAGAAATAGTGCAGAAGAAGGTAATTAAAATGTCAAGAGGCTTAAACTCCTTCCTAGAAGAAAAGGTTAGAATATTTGGAAAACTTTAGCTTGAAAAGGGTATCTTTTCATGGTGAACATAATTTAGAGGTTTAAAATAATACATAGCATGAAGGAAAAGGACATAAAGATCCCCCCCCCAATCAAAGTATTAGGATCCACCTGGTGAATTAAAGGTGATTTTAAAGATACAAGAGGAAATACATATTGACATAATGCATCAATACCACAAGACCTGGTGGTGGTCATTAACATGAATGATTTTAAAGGATTATTTTCCCATTTAGGCTGTACACTTTTGTGAAGTCTAAAATATTTTAATCTGATTTTTTTTTTTTAGTTCTGTATATAAGTGGATTCTTGATGCCAACTTGATGGCAAATCAAATCAATCATCGTCATTCTCACTTCTCATTTCTCTTTGTTATCTTGCTGTTTAGCAGTAGATATTATATTCAATCTTGTTTATGATAGCTATCGTACCTATTATAAATGGTACACACACGCCAAGACCATTCAGGTTAATAATGCTTCGTTATAGGTGATCTGTAGAATCTTTGCCTACTAATTGAAACATGTTTGTCAGAAAAACATATTTGTCACTGCAACAATAGCTACTATTGCTGAGGAAAGCAGCACACAGATACATGATGTACCCCAATAAGGACAGTGCCATAGCACATGAATATTCATGAGCCTAAAGTCATTTAACTTCAATCAACACTCATTTTCAAAGTAAGAAAGCACTGGCAATTATCCCCTTTATTGTGAAGAAAGAGCAATCACATTTAAATACTTTGTCATTCTCCTGGTAATGAATTGAATATGATGTTGGAAAGGGAAGGGAAGGGAAGGGAAGGGAAGGGAAGGGAAGGGAAGGAAAGGAAAGGAAAGGAAAGGAAAGGAAAGGAAAGGAAAGGAAAGGAAAGGAAAGGAAAGGAAAGGAAAGGAAAGGAAAGGAATACTGCAGTGTTGAAATACTTGCATTATAATAAAATTTGAACTGTGTAATCTGGGCCGCCCGTATTATAACAGTGACCCTCATCTCATAAAAAATTCTTTATGTTTCATAAAGTTAGACTAAACATTAGAAAAATGCTGAAAGCTAACAAAAAATTATTTGGGAACCAAATAGGCATGGGATATATGCAGAATTTGCCCAATATATGCTGGCAAAGACCTTTTTAATACCATTCTGGCCATCTAAAATGAGAAATAGGATGAAGATCTGAATATTTATGTATAATACCAGCAACTATTTTAACCACAGCATTAATATCCTTATAATCAGCAGGCCTAAACTGAATTGATCTGATAAGGTTTAACAATCCAAAAAGAGCTTGAAAACATTTAAATATCAAGGAAAAGTACACACTCTGTCAATCAGCTTCTCAGCAGTTCTGGAACAATTATTCTAAAATAGCTTTTAGAAACAGTTCAAGTTCTAAACAAGTCTCCAGCCTTACTTTTGTTAGGTACACACAAATAAAGTATTGACATATGTTGACATAAATGGCATAAGCTAAAAAAAATAGCTACTTCAAATAAAGTACATGTAACCCACATTGACTGAGGCTTTTTTTAAAAAAAGGGCTATGATCCACTAATACCAAGGTTTTTGTCTGTATGCTACAGATATTTCTGCCACAATATGCTTTTAAATGTCAAATTCTACACAATGGTAGAAGGAATGTGGTAAGACAAGTCTATCTCTTTTGTACATGTGTTGCATTGCATTCAAGAAAGAATCATTTCACTGACTATTCAATTTTAATTCTTCATCCTCACCCACAGACATCTCTCTTAGAATACTAGAAGCTATGACAGTCCTCCTACTATTCTCCTGAGTTTTCTGTGACCCCTATGTCTAAATGGATGGGAAGCCTTTAGATTTACAAGCTGTCTAGGGCTTGTGTAAGACTTTCAGAATATTATGCTTTTTCACATCTTCAGTGTTGGGAAATGTACTAATTACTTACTCAACAAATGAAGAAAGCTAATTACATGCATTGTGCACTTGGATAGCAAAGAGCAAATAGAAAAGTTTACCATTTTCCAAGCCGACAGTGTAAAACACTAATTTTGAATGTTTGCTTACAATAACATGCCCTGTCTACAAAATTTATGCATTTGTATGAAGAGCAAGTCATGTTTCTTTTAGGTAAAGAAAGGAAGCCTGTGGAGAGCAAATTTGATTCATTCTGACAAGGTGCTCAGTGCCACAATACATGGTCATTCACCTCACTGAGACAAAGTGGAGCTGTGATTTGCCTTGACAAGATGCTTTGTGTCACCTTGCAGCCCCATCTTTGTCTTCTTTGGCACTTGCAAGGAGGAAGCATTGGAGGGGAATGAAGCAGAGACAATGGTTGATGAAGTAAAGCACGTTCTTGAAGAACCACACACACCTCAAAGGAAGTGCTTCACAAAATTGTATGTGTGTGTGTGGATGTGGATGTGATTGTGGATATGGATATGGATATGGATATGGATATGGATATGGATATGGATATGGATATGGATATAGATATAGATATGGCTGTGGATATAGGAGGCATGGTGGTTCAGTGTTAAACACGCTGAGCTTTTCAGCTGAAGAGCTGAAACCCTGGGTTCAAGACCTGCTCTCCACACAACAGGGGGAGCTGCTGTTTCTTGCCCCAACTCCTCCCCACCTAGCAGTTCAAAAGCTTGCAGATGCAAGTAGATTAATAGGTGCCATTTCAGTGGGAAGGTGTGATGACTTCCCTGGAAGATTCCACAGATACTTTTCTAGATGTCAGCTCAAGGGAAGGATGAATTGGTTCTTGGTATGTGAGGAGCTGAGTTAATTGATAGCTCAGAGCAGCTGTCTGGAAGGGATTTGGCTGAGGCTCCAGCTGGGGAAAACATGCAGTTGCAGACAGCAAATGAGGAGGAGGAGGAGGAATGGCCTTCTGCATCTGATCCATGAATATATAATGGGGGGGGGGAGAGAAGGAAGGAACAGAGAAGGTCAGCCAGACTACACGAGAGGAGAAAAGGTCACCCTTCTTGATGGGCTGCATCAAAAGCTGGCTATTTAGCACACATACAAAGGAAGGCATTGCTGGGAGCAATGTATTTATTTCCTAGCTGTGTTTTCTGCTCATTGTGATTTCTGTCTCGCTTTGGATTGACACTATGCCTTGACTTGAATCGTGCCTTGGAAACTTGGGACTTTTCTTGACTTGTGGATTTAAGTTTGCCTGGTGAATTTATTTTGCTTGAGAAACTTTCAAGTGCCTTGTGGACTCTTTAGCCATTGCTCTGTGGACTAACATTGATCTGCTTGTGGCTGGACTTAATTTGGGCCAGTTCTAGGTTTTTTGGTGAAAGGAATTGTTGACGAATATTAATAAACTCACTAAATCACAATTACACATGTGTGTGAATGAGCAGGGCAGCACAGAAGGTAACAAAATTCTGTGCACCTTTGGCAAATTGTGAAAGGGAATTTTGGGGAGGAATTAAAATTTGCTTCTGGAAGTTAATATTTAGAAATGCCCACCCTAATGTATGCCAGAATTTTTTTTTTCTTTAATTCAATCATTTAAAGTTCTCGGAGAATGCCCAGACAAGTCCTTGCAATTTTGGGGGGGGCAAAGTTTATCAGAAGTGTTTTGCCATTGCCTCCTTATTAGGCTGAGAGAAAATGACTGGCCTAAAGTCACCCAGTTAGCTTTGTGCCTAAGGAAGAACTAGAATCGACAGTCTCCCAGTTTCTAGCCTGATGCTTTAATCCCTGCCACAAATTGGCTCTCCATCTTAGAAATATGGGTAGATATAAAAATGCAATTTCACCTAAGAGTGTCAGTAAAAAGATATGTAATACCGAGATCTTTATTAATATTATTCACCATGTTTTCATTGCTATAAACTTATCATATATTTTAGTCATCAAGATTCAGAATGTTTCCTGTAGGAATCCATTAACCAAACATAAAACTATATTCGATTAGCTTTTGAATACAATTTCTAACTGGAAACAATAACCATTTCTTCCTTTATATTTCATGTCAACAGTTAGTTTGTCTTAAAATTCAGATACAGTTGATTTTGTAGCCCTCCCTTGCAAATTCCACTATGTCTTCAGACAATCTTTGATGTAGTTTACACCAACACACATTGATGTATTTATTTAAGATTAATTCTTCTGATGGGTATATTATTAAGCAAATTTATATAATGTAATACTACTTTAACAAAAGTTCCTTGTTGTTTCTGCAGTTGTTTTCATTATTGCTCCTCTGAATTATCTCCAGAGCATCCCAGAGGCTAATTTTTCTTCCCCAAATTCCATATTGACAGAGCTTTAGAATTCTTATTGCACTTATACAAAGGAAGTGGAAAAAAACTAGAGTACCCCCTAACGGAATTCCTGAGGAAGCAACTTAAATTCTCTCCCCCCCCCCAATATAGCACGTAGCACACATAAATAATTGCAGTTGTACCAATGTAACTTCCAACTCAAGCACCTGATCTCAAACAGGTAATGTCATCTCACAACTACTTTAGCAGACTTCCATTGGGGGGTGGAGACGATTTCTAATGAACTGAATTCTTATTTGGAGTGCCAAGCAAACATTTGTGACACAAAGTTGATTATCCATTGCCACACAATCCATCCTTAACAGAAAAGGGCACTAGAATTAGGTATCACTGAAGTAAAATAAAGTAGTTGTTGGCAAAATTAAACTTGTAAACATGTGTTGTGAAGCACAATGCCAGTGCTATTTAACTGCTAAAAGCAAAGCATGAATCCCTGATTCTTGCTAGAATAGTAGGATATTGCACAGAAGTGGAAAAATCCCTAGCTTTTTCTCTATTTGGTACTTGTAGATCCCATCCTCCGATGAACTCCATATGCAATGATTAGTCTCTTCCCGGACATCCCTTGAACCAAAAGTCACTGAGCGAGTGACCCATAATTGAATATGTCAACCCAAATTAAAGAAATGGAGATCCAGGGTATCACATCTAAATTAATATCCTGACTTTGCATGTAGCCCTTTTGCTCTACCAATTAGGAAAATGAAAGATAATGCTGTTGGAAACTGAAAGAGACACTCTCAAGGCTGAAAGTCTTGTAAATTAAACAGACCTTGACAGTTGTCTCATTTGATTGCATTCTCCAAGTGCACAGAACTTTATGAAATGGCCCTCTGGAGAATGCAAATTGAAGTGCTACTACTGGAATTCATTGTACTTTCTTGATGACAAAGTCAGATTTCCTTCGTAATTAAAATGAGAGGTGCACATCTTTTTCTATATCCAAAAGGTCTTGCCTTTTCGTGTGAAAATATTCAGGAAACCCGCTCTGTTTATGATTCAACACAGATTATCCTTTTGAGTTTGCCTCCAGAGTGATGGCCAGTATGTTTAGTTAAATTATTTATCCACTACCTCTAAAGAAAGGCAGTTTTCTTCACAATACCACTTTCCAAATACATAAACATCGAAGTATTATATGTACTTTTGATACACAAGACATTGAATATTATTTTTCTTTGTTTATTTATTAGTTATCGATATTCTAATTAAATGTTTTTAAACTAAGTGGAAAAAAATCCTTAAAAAAAGGGAAAGCAACTAAAAATAATCAATGAATTAGCTGTCTAAAAAACAGATATAAAGTAGAGAAAATAATAGGTCTATAACCAGCCTCAAATTTTGAGGGAGGGCAGGGAAAGAAAAATATTGATACAATTGAGAAAATATAGGGAGCCTTTTATCCCACAGCTATAGCTCTGAAAAATAACTCAATAAAGCATTTTTTAAAAACAACAACAACAATAAAATTATGTTGCCTAAGAATGAGGTTTCAGATGGTGGTGTTATATCTGAAAAACCCATCTTTCTGGCCTCTGGATTAATTTAAGAAAAGCAGGGGGGGAGAAACAGGGCCTCATTTAGATACCTACAACTATAGGTGGCCATACCTTTTTTGTTTTTTTTTAACCAAGGGCAGTCTTCTATCTAATGGAAACTTAAGTTTGCATATCTATCCATTAATTTGGTTGAGAAATGAGCAATTATTCAGTATTTGCAATATTATGTGATAAAAACATGTTTTGGGTGAAATAATCTTTTAAATGATGTGTTTCATTTTAAATGCAAAGCTTTATGCTTTTTTTTTTTCAAATGATGGATGGAGGGAGGGAGGGACGGAGAGAGGGAAGGGGGAAGGACAAAGAGATCAGAAGAGATTTATGGATAAATGCATATGACTCTAATGAAATGAAATTCAACCCTCCCCCAAAAGTTTGACTCCTGATATGCTGCAGAACTAGGGGTGAAATGTTCCCAGTTCGGACCGGATCGCCCAATCCAGTAGTGATGGAGGCGGGTGGTTCAGTAGCAAAAATCCCTGCCCCCTCCCCATGCCCAGCTGAGCCGCACAATCATCAGAGGCTTTTTTTTTAACTTTTAAAAGCATTTTTTCTACAACTCTTCGGTCAAAAAATGCTTTTAAAAGTAAAAAAAAAAAACCTCTGATGATCACACGGCTCAACTGGAATTGTCAAAGACTTTTGAAAGAAAATAACCCTTTTTTTCTTTTAAATGCCTCTGACGATCCAAACTGAGTTGCCTGATCGGCAGAGGCTTTTTAAAAAACCTCTGACGATCAGGCAACTCAGCTGGGATCTTCACTGAAGAGGCTGTAGAAAAAATGGTTTTAAAAGTAAAAAAAAAAACCAAATTGGCCATGCCACCCAGTCACATTACCCCCCAAGCCACGCCCACAGAACCGGTAGTAACAAATTTTAGATTTCACCACGGTGCAGAACCATCATCATGTGAAATGACATTAAAGGTTTAAAAATATATATTCATCCCTAGTCTGAACTAGATCACTAGTGTGATAAAATAGGGCAGATATTTGCTGCAAAATCTAGCAATAGTTAAAGCAGCTGGATTGTGATGTCTATGTGTGTCCCCCAATATCTATATAAATAAAAATGTAAATGTCCGTTTATACATAACAGCACATCTCTGAAAGTTCTTCACCGATTGCTTTCAAATTTTGACACAACGTTGCATTCGACTACGGGCGTGTTTATATATACCTATATTATATACACATCACACCTGTGACAGGTAAAAACATGAAAAACATTGGAAAATATTGAAAGACATTGACAAACATTGAAAAACATTGAAAAACAGCACCATCTGCTGGACGTAAAACCAACATGGCAGCCTCCCAGCCCTGATTATGCTCAACAGATTTCTGCTCCTTATATTTAGACTCTCCATATTGCTTCCAAGAAACTGCGCATTTGGAAGGCAGAGACGCCCGAGGGCCATATCCTGCCACCAGGCTCGGCAGGTAGGCAGCCGGCTCCCTGCGGGGAAGCCCTCGCAGCTGGCACTTCTAGGGCTGGGTGGGGCCCACCCGAGCCTTGCTCTGACCTTCCCCTCCCCCGGCCACCCTGGGAATTAGCCTCGTCCACCGCTGCTGCCCATCCCCCTCGCCAGCCGCTCTCGGGGCTCCCTCTAAAGAACACCTGGCAACAAGGCTGCCTGGGTCTGCTGAGCGGGAACCCTCCATCCCTCACCTGGCCTGAATCGCGCCTGGCCCAGTGCTACCACATGCCCCGAGGTCAGAAAGACCAGCTGTTAACCGGCACTATGCAAATCTGGTCGGTGAGCAGGAGATGGAGGCAACTGGAGCCTCAGGGTTGCCTTTGACCAACGCTGCCTTTGATTCCCAGGTGGGCGCTCTGGCAGTTCACGGAGCCTACACGATAATTTTGGCCTCTGGCAGAAAAGGGGTTCTGGGGAGGCTTTGGGGGGTGGAAATGGCCAGGAGGGAGGATGGCCAGCCCTCCTTCGTTTCGCCTGGAAGAGCGGGGGATTTAATCATTCCCCTGCCCTTGGCAGGCAGGGGAGTAGAACTGCACAGCAGGGGTCCAGTGGGGTGTGTATGCCTCCTGGATTTGCCGCTTTCTTCCTTTGGGTGGGAAGCCCCAAACCAGCCTCACCCCATCCCTCCCTCCCTTCCCTTCCCTGCTATGCATCTCCCCGTTCTTTCAATAAAGCATTCAGATCTACGCACAAGACCTACTGTTTTTTTGGGATAGGTGGATTTAGCTACATGTTGAGCTGCACACAGACTAATGTGTAGTAAGAACAGAACAGAAATATAAACAGGCATTTGTTACCCTTGTTTAGGTGGTGGTAGGGTGCATGTATGTTATTGTAAACTCATAATAAAATAGCTCCATTTTGAGCATTCAATGGGAACATTCAGCATAGTTTGATTGAAGCATATTTGAAACTTTTCAAGTATTTTTTCCAGAGGGAAAAATAGAAACTCCTCTTCCTCCCAAAAAAGGTATAACTTGCAGAAGAAAAAAAGTTAGACCTCCACCTCCCCCCAAAACTATAATCCCTCATTTTTCATCCAACAATTGCTTGAATAGAAGCTGTATTTTTTTAAAATAGTACCTTAACAAATTTACACAGGACAGATATTTTAAGGTGGTTACCATGTCAGACTTCCTGTACATAGTCAATTGTTCTGAAAATTTAATTTTTTTCTTGTGGAAGTGGACTGGAAATAATATTTCTTCTGATGTCTAATGAAGGTTAGATGCAAGGTCAGCTGAAGGCATCCTTGGAACAAATAACTACAAATAATGCAACTGTTTTCTTTAGGCTGCCCTTTTGCTATGATGAACTTGAATGCAATGTTATTTAGCACAGCTTAACCTTTTTAGTATTTACTCAAAATATGGTTTGACATGTTCAGTCTTTTTGAAAATAGATTGGTTTTCAATGTGCAGGTTTCCAACAATTCTGTCAGTTCAGTTCACTTGTAAACCATTTGGATTTGGCATAAATATCTAACAGGATTTCTAATTAGGAAGATCAATAAAAGATAGTGTGTAAATAACCTAGAATAAAGTTTTTCTGTTGAAAAATTTCTGAAATCCAGAATAATGTTATGATGATTTGCACAAGTGGAGTTGAAGAAAGTCAGCACCTACCCCCCAGAAGAATGAAATATTTTGGGAAATATTAAAAAGGCAGAATATTATATTTCCCTAAAGGAGAAATGGAGAAACATGCTCTTAAAGACAGAAAGAAGACTCAGTCTTTCTTAATAGCCCCAAGCAGAAACTGAGGAGGCATCTTTTAGAAATGCAGATTTAGTAAGCCATTCAAGACAGGATATTTCAAAACTGCCTGCAGCAAAGTCTGACAGCTAACAAAAGCAGAGTGATAGTATTAGAAGCAGCCCCTCACCCAAGATCCAACACAGGACGAAAGCCATTAGCTACAACAGGAATTGCCCAACACCTTTTCAGAACACAAGCCCCTCATTGCACCCTCAGTGCAGTCCATACTTCAAAATCACAGAAACCTGGGAGCTCAGATAAACAATAAACCAGAAGTTGACCAGTTTAGCTCAGACAAGCACCTAGGATTTGCAATTCCTTTTGCCTATAGAGCCAGCTATGACCCCTACATTACCCCATAGGAATCTGATAACAGCCAATAGAATATTAAAGAACATGTTCTTATACAGGAACAAGAAGCTCAGACACAAAGCCCAAAGAAGGTATTAAAAACCCACCCACTCTCAACTCCATTTTGTCACCTTCCCAGAATCACATGTGGTTCTGCTTCATCAATAAACCATCTTTCCAATCAGCCTCCAATGTTTCCAGTGTCTTTCTCCCAGCTTGGAAATGAACGAGATGGATATTTCTCCCCACAGAGTTCAATTTAAAAGTTCTCAATTTTAAAAAAAAATGTCTTATGAAAAAGTATATATTGATTTTTATTTTAACTATTTAATATGGTGTTCTTTTTTTACAATAATCAAATTTATGTAACTTACTTGTTGGAGCATTTCAGAGTTTAATTCAGACTGGTCATTGATTAGCTATGTCTCCAGAAATGAAAACTCAGTTATTAAAAATATTTTCTTGGTCCTCTTTCAGAACAGCTATCTAACATCCAACCATTTAAAAAGAACTATTATCTGCAGTTCTAGTTTCTGGAGCTTTTACTATATACTGTTATATACTATATAACAGCAGACTACTAGTCTGTACTCTAAGAGAAATATAGATAAGAAAACCTTCTTTGCTGCGATTTATTGGTTACCAGCCCAGATATCAAAGCCCTATATAATTTGAAGAACACAAACAAAAATAATAATGTAAGATCAGAAGATGTCGAGAGACCTGGCCCATAGAATCTCCAAGAAACAGACTTGACTGAATGGATAACATCATCACCATTATATAATTTGAAGATGTATCACTTCTGTGGTACATCATTTTATTCTTTCATTTTCAAGAAATGCTAGTTTTATGTTGCATTTCTGTCCATGTCTCCCATATGATGAGTGACCCGTGATGTGAGAAATCTTCTCATCAGACAATCGGAGCACTTGATCTTTCCTATAAGGAAGAGCAGTACTGTAGTTCAAAGCTGGCTCAAAAGAAAACTCTTCCTTTGGGTGTGTTACCTGACATTAAGGCTTCTCCCATGCCTTTTTAGATTATTTTTCTTGTTGAAAGCCACAATGCTAAAGCATAAAACAAATCCCTCTCTAATAATGCCCCTTACTCTAGCATTTTAAAGGTAAATATAGAGAGGAAAGCATTGTAAGCAGAACAAACAAATGGGACTTGGGGAGAGTTATTGTACAGAATAAATTATAAGTTATGTTAGAGCCATTGGGGACTATATAAGCATTCAAATATATCTGTCACAAGTTCATATGAACCATCTGCTCTTGTGTATTGATGAATCCTATCTTGAAAACATTCCTGCTCACTAATGTTTGTGTGCATTTTGGCACAAAGGTATATCTAATTGTGTTGTTGCTCACAGTTGAAAGGAATTGAAAGGGATTGCAGCAAATCATACATCTTTTTTTCCATCCCAGCTAAAAACAGGACCTAGGATAAATTTACTCACCATAATATAATATTGAATATTTGGTATATTTAAAAAAAAAATAGTTCCCTAGCAGTGGCATTGTAAGTCAGAAAATATGGATCTGATTGACATGCTTAAAACTTCACGTGTACCGCCTCTTGCTCACATGCGTACTTGTAACCAACCATCCACCTTATTTCAGCACTGAAAAAAATCAGCCTTTTGTCCATCGTCCTGGCCTGTTGCTCTGTCTCTCAGTTATACCCCCTGTTGCAAGCTGCCATTTTCTCCCTCCTTTTTTTTAGGGGGGGGTCCCCTCTTCCACCCCACCCTTGCAGTTTTCAATTTTCTCCGCCAGCATCTGTGGTCCCGACAAGCTTCATCATTTGTCATTTGTCAAAGAACTTCACAGTACCATTGCTATAACTTTCAGACAGACTTTGGCTGTGATGTTGCCTACACTCTGGAATGTTGTGTCCCTGAAGCTCAGGAGGCCCATGCTGCTACAACTTTCTGGATCTTTTCAAGAACATTAAAAAAAAAACCCACCCTTTCTACCCAATGCATAATGTCCACAAAGGGCAACTAAAGCTCCGGTGATCTTAGATATGGAACATCTCCTATCAGAGAAAAGGGTTGCAAACCTAAGATTATATAGGTTAAAGGAGAAAAAGGAGAAATAAAGATAAAACATGGCAGAAATTTGTAAAATTGAGTGTACTGTGAACAGAAAATTGAATCTGGGATCATGGATTAAAACTGAATGCTGGAAGATTCAGGATCGTTAAAAGCACATTTATAAATGTAAGCATTCACTGACAGAAGTCAATTGAAAATCAGCAACAAAGACAGTTTTAAAAGGGCATTAGATAAATTCTTGAAGGCTATCAATGGCTACTATTCTTGATGGATTGATAGTACAGTAATTCTAATATTACAAGCAGTCGTTCTGATTGATATGAATTTGAGCAAGAAGCAGCTACTATTCTAATATCCTGCTTTCAGGATTCCTATAAGTATTTCTTTGGCTGCTGTGACAACAGAATACTATATTAAACAGGCTTTGAAATTGATCTGTTATGGCTTTTCACTGATTCTATTAGTTGAGCGGGGGGGGCGGGAGGATTAGTTCACTTCCCTATTTCTCTTCCTCCCAATGGGTGGTCCCTGTACATTGTATGGAAATAACTGGATAAAATTTCAATTAAATGTCTTAAAGATTGTATGTGGGACACGGTGGCTCAGTGGCTAAGACGCTGATCTTGTCGATTGAATGGTCGGCAGTTCAGCGGTTCGAATCCCCAGTGTCGCATAATGGGGTGAGCTCCCGTTACTTGTCCCAGATTCTGCCAAGCTAGCAGTTTGAAAGCACATAAAAAATGCAAGTAGAAAAATAGGGACCACCTTTGGTGGGAAGGTAACAGCATTCCGTGCGCCTTTGGCATTTAGTCATGTCAGCCACATGACTACAGAGACGTCTTCAGACAATGCTGTCTTTTCGGCTTTGAAATGGAGATGAGCACGGTGTCCTAGAGTCGGGAATGACTAGTACATAGGTGCAAGGGGAACCTTTACCTTTACCTATATTTTACAAAATACCCAAAGATGTAAACTGTGCATATTATTACTATTATGGTTGGTCACAGTGTCACTCAGACTATGATTAATGCTGGCTGGCTTCGTCTATGTGGAGTCTGCCTTTCTTGCTCCTATAGTCCAAGCTACTTCTGACAAGGTTTTGATTTCTTTTCCCTGAGTAGTCCTTTGCGGTTCTTCCAATTGTGCAACTGTGAATACTTTATTTCATATTATAAATTGACATTGATCAGCTAGCATCTGTTCTGTTATTTCTGATTCTGGATGTTGTTCTTTCCAGAACTTGGGTGTTCTTTTCAGATAATCCTCTTCTCATTGGACTTGATTTGTAATAGCAGCTCATTTCACAAAGCACAGTTGCCAGTTCTTTAGCTATTGTTGCCATTCATATGCATTAAGTTCTTCCAAGAACCAAGGACATCATAATGTATCAGTATAGTGTATGTGAGTGGATCTAAGCAACTACTAACAAATTTTGTCAATGAGCAGATTTTCTAAGTGATGTCCAAGATTTTATCTAATCTCATAATCCGACTTTGAACTAGGATGAGCTGATCAATCTGCTACAAGCTTTGACTCATGGACTTTGCAGCCTGCTGCCTGCAACTTCAGTTTGGAACTCTTGTAAGCTAAACTTGCTGAACTTTGAAGGAAGCTCGTCTCTATTTGCAAGCCTTATTTAGTAAAGTGAACAAAACCTGGCTTGGGTGCTTGGCTTCGGACATATCAATATCAAGTATCAATATCAAGAGCCTTGGTACTACAGTGGTTTAAAGCACCCTGTTATTAACACAGCTGCCTGCAATTTACTGCTGGTTCGAATCTCTCCAAGGCTCAAGGTTGACTCAGCCTTCCATCCTTTCTAAGGTAGGTTAAATGAGGACCCAGTTTGTGGGGGCAATAAGCTGACTTTGTATAAATATACAAAAGTATGAAGGCTATTGCTTAATGCACTGTAAGCCGCCCTGAGTCTCCGGAGAAGGGCGGCATATAAATCAAATTAAAAAAAAAAAAAAAGTTAACATATGCACCTTTCTCAATGGCGCGAAGTACTAGAACTATTTCTACCTAGTTTTTTGGATTATAGCAATTGGCATTCCTCCATCGCTGATTGTGTGCTGGCAATTAAAATGTTGGTTCTTACTTTCCATTATCATCTTCAGCTCCGCCAAAAGCTTTACATCAATCAAGTAGAAAGACATTTTATGTTCTTCAGCATACCTTCTTGGATAGCACCCAAAAAATTTCTCTTCAGCAATTATGTCATTTATCTATGAACCAATCTAATTAAGGTTTATCACTCCAGATTGTCTTTTACCAACACCAATAATCTAACTGCAACAACTGGTTGCTGCCCAAATAATTTCATCTATTTTTGTTGACAGTCATCAATTCCAGTTCTATTTCCTTTAATCCTCTCCTTCCTGGAGTCAGGGCCGGATTTTCCTATAGGCTAACTAGGCTTCAGCCTAGGGCCTCAAGATCAAGAGGGGCCTACATTCAAATTGTTAGCAAAATTAAAATTACACTTTCACTATAGGTGAAAGGGCCTCATAAGTGGAATAGCCTAGGGCCTCTTTTCATCTAAATCCGGCCCTGCCTGGAGTCCTTTCTAATTGTTGTTAAATTAACCTCTAATATCAATGTAGTATCTGATACCGATACCAGGACAGCTGAAGCCACTAAGGTCTTTCCTATAAGAATTAAACTGCCTAATTCTCAGTTCCTTATCAGCAAAACAGGTATGTACTGTTTTAATTGGATATCTGTACGATGCTTGAACATATGCAGAATCAGTAAGAGATCATGGCTGAAAGCAGGGTTATTACAGAATAGACAAAAGTTCTAGACAGATCTCTACTTTTCTATATTTTCTGGCTTTGAAAAATGTCTTTTTATTTAACTCTTTAAACAAATGTTCTAATACTTGTCTATGGCAGAAAGTTCACATTCAAAATGGTTCAGATAAAAGAGGCTTCAGTGTTGCTTTGTGTCACTTGGCAATTCAATTTATCCCCTCTATTAATTTAAAGATCAGACAAATTTGGAAACACACTTGCAGTTCCCACAGACACATTTTAATACAAAACGATGTTATCAATATTGCTGCTACTTTATTGCTCATCCTAATGCTCTGATATCAAAATTAAAAGGTGAATATTTTCACCTTCTATCTTTAATTTCTATTTAGTAAATGCTGTGATCAGATGACTGTGACATTGTATGATCAGGTATCCAGTTTCTATCTAGGCAGAGAAGATGGATGTTTTTATCCCTCTTTTATCCCTCTTAGAAGCAAAGTCTCAGAGTCCTTCAATAGTGCTGATTGCTATTATAGAATAAAACACACACACAAATCCCAAGAATAGCACAGAATTTTTTTTTTTATTACACTCCAGAAACCAACCTTAATGGAAAAGAATCCACTGGGTTAAAGGGACAGCTATTTGCAAAGCATCAAATTAGCCCCTAAAGAAATGTAATCAATCTTCTCAGTGTTCTATAAGAACATAAGAACTGCTAATCTATCCTTTTGCAGTGAAAGTCAGATTATGTATGGCTCCTCATCATGCATATTAAATATACTGGCTTTCTTTTTTCTTTACCTAAAATACAATTACCTTTTATCATATTTATCCGCTGGGTGAGATCATCCGTGGTTTTGGGGTGAAGTACCATCAGTACGCTGATGACACCCAGCTGTACATCTCCACCCCAGACCACCCCAATGATGCCCTCGAAGTGATGTCCCGATGCCTGGAGGCCGTACGGATCTGGATGGGGAGGAACAGACTCAGGCTTAACCCATCCAAGACCGAGTGGCTGTGGTTTCCGTCGTCCCGATATAGTCAGTTGGCACCATCTCTGACTATTGGGGGCAAGTCGTTGGCCCCCACAGATGGGGTTCGCAACTTGGGCGTCCTCCTAGACTTGCGGCTGTCTTTAGAACAACATATGACGGCCGTGTCCAGGAGGACTTTTTATCAGGTTCGCCTGATTCGCCAGTTGCGTCCCTTTCTGGATCGGGACTCGTTACGCACGGTCACTCACGCCCTTGTCACCTCACGCCTGGATTATTGTAATGCTCTCTACATGGGGCTCCCCTTGAGAAGCACCCGGAGACTCCAACTGGTCCAGAATGCAGCCGCGCGGATGGTGACGGGAGCAATGTGGCGCTCTCATGTGACCCCCCTCCTGCACGAGCTGCACTGGCTCCCGGTGGTCTTCCGAGTGCGCTTCAAGGTTTTGGTTACTACCTTTAGAGCGCTCCATGGCTCAGGACCAGGGTACTTACGAGACCGCCTCCTGCCACCAGTAGCCTCTCACCGACCAGTTCGCTCCCATAGAGAGGGACTCCTCAGGGTGCCGTCGGCCAAACAATGTCGACTGGTGGCCCCCAGGAGGAGAGCCTTCTCTGTGGGGGCACCTGCCATCTGGAACGAGCTCCCCCCGGAGGTATGGAGGATCCAAGACCTACGCATCTTCCGCCGCACCCTAAAAACATTTTTATTCCAACAGGCTGGTCTGGCCTAACTCTCCCTTTTAAATTGGCCTTTAAATTGGCTTTAAATTAGGTTTTAAATCTCTTTTAGTTAAATTGGATGTTTTAATCTTTGAACCTAATCCTAAATTATTTAATATTTTTTAATAGTTTTTAACTTTTGTATGTCTTTGTATTTATTTATGGCTGTTCACCGCCCTGAGTCCCTCGGGAGTAGGGCGGTATACAAATATGAAAAATAAATAAATAAATAAATAAATAAATAAATAAATAAATAAATATGGTGCTAAATATTTGCTTTACCAGTGCAACAGGTATGGTCAAGGAATATGATTAACCAGTTCTCATACTGAGATGGGAACTATTGCTTTGTTGCTGATATACTAATCCAAATGGTTCATTTTTTTTTCAAAGAGAATTTACATGCATGAAAAGCAAAATATAGATTAAAATTCCTTTCTATATTTACTAAAAAGGCAGTGAATAGAGTGTGGCTGGCAAGCATTAGGAAGGGAACAAAGCTAATTCAGATACTCCCTAACTTTCTCATATATTATTCTATCACATAACATAAGCATATTTGTCTGATTTCTCCCCTGAAATGTTTTGCAATAGACCAAGTGTTAATGTGTGAGACAAAGATACTCCAAATATCATGAATAATTTCAGATCAACCCTTCCAAGGTTTGATAAGGATACAGCCAAATGACAAAATCCAAGGATCTGAGGATGGATGTGAAAAGGTTGTTCAATGGTGGTTAATTCCCATAAAACACCTTTGCTTTTATTTAGGGCTTTTTAAAAAATGTTCCCCTGTTACACATTTGCTTTGCTTTTTTAATGAGCCCCTTTGCCTATGGGAATATTCATAATTCATAAATCTTGTCATCTTTCTTACATAACAGTTTTCAGATAGACATTTTGACTTTTTTGATAACTTTGTAATAAACTCACAACATTGCTTTGGGAAATCTTATCATGATTGGCACAACTGAAGATGATCCTTCAATTTGTTTCAACATGACAGTTCAGTCTACAGATCAATGAAGTATTTTAATGGACAAAGACTCCTGGTCAAAATTCCTAATTCTGCAACACTAGAAAAATAGCATTGGCACAATTCAAAACTGGGAGAACAAAATGCCTCAATAATACATAGAATGTCATTAATAAATGGTGACTGCATCCTCCTATTGTTGGTTCAAAATAAGAAATGCCATTGCTGATTTGCATGGATTCTGAAATGTAATTACTACTCGTCTCTTCCCTTGGCCTATGCTGTGATATACTGTGTTTTGATTCTCTTGGTTTTATTTGCTTCGTACAATGAAGAACAGTACAAGCATTCTACACTGAGAGGCGAATATTTATTTGTGGGCTAAAAATTAAAACATTAAGAATGGGCCATGATGAAATGCTGATTTGTCATATATTTCATTTTCTTTAGATACATATTTGAAATTTGGTAAGTCTCTTTCTAGTGAATTTTGCAGGATTTTTTAAGGATAAGAAATTCCAGAGAATCATACATTTCTAGACTGCAGTCCAAGACAAAATTTGTTATTGATGGCTGCACCTTTATTCATAATATTTTTACATTTTCTGAGCTTTGTTGTCAAGTTTTCTGCAAAGGAAATACCATTTTTTAATTAAATGTCCAGTTACTAGAAACAAAGGCTTACTGGTTCTTACTTTCTTCTTTTTGACATATTTTGTAAGAAAATCATCATTAAGAAATCCTATGTTGGTCAGGTTAAGAGAAATTATACTAATTTTACAAGCTTCTTATCTATGAATATTCTCAGTCATCCAGGTCATGATTGTCCCAAAGGTGCTATTTTCAAGACACAATTGGGCTTTCTGGTTTTTCTTTGAAGCTGAAGAAGCTTCTTGGATGAGAAGCAAAATGTCTTCAAAGAAAAACTAGAAAGTCCAGTTGCCTCTTGAAAAAGCACATTTGGGATTTACAAGCTTCTAGAGTCCAGAATCTAGACATTCTCATTTTCTATCAGTATTTAAGGAAGTAGAAATTTCTCTTGATTAATATATATTCATTATTTAAAATCAAATTGCAGAAATACTTTCTAGAATGTTTTCTTTAGAATACTGCCATCCAGAACCTCTTAAAAACGTACTAAACCTTGTATTTGATCACTCTGATTTTTCTTCAAAAATGTTGTCATTGAAACTATTAATAGCAGAGTGATTAATACACAAATATATGTAGATAAACACATACATATACACACCCACAATTAGACAATCAAATACAGAGACATGTGTAAAGCATTGTTTGGAAATAAATAATGTATGTATTACTCCCCAAAACATTATTAATTTATGAATTTCTATTAAGCCCATTTCACTCCATTTTTATTAAACTTGAGAGCTGTGATCTATCTAGAGATTCCTGTTAAATTATCCTAATTAAAAATTAGAAACACTGAGGGTGGTAAAATGGAATGCATACTTAATGCAACTTTAAATTAAGGAGTAAGAATAAACGGGCAATATTCTGTTTAATATTTAAAACAGTGCTCCTTCCTGATAGAAAAAAAAATTATTCTGCCATTTTCTAACATTTCTATCAAAATGTTCTACTATTTTCTACATTCTTTTGAAATTCCTTAGATTATATATCCAGGCAAGAACTGCTTGTTAATACAGTAACCTGCAGCTCCAGTCAGATTTACTTCTGAATTGTGATCAAGAATCTGGATGTTTTTTGGAGATTTAAATAAGTTCCATTAAGCAGTTCACATCTACGGTATGAGTGTCTGATTCTATGAATACTATGACTGCATCCTAACTTAGCATCTATGCCACAAAGATTCTGCATGTGTAATTTGTCTCATGACAGTGTCCATTAAAAAAAAACAACGTTGTAAACTATTATTTTCTTAAGCTCCAGATCTCTTTAAGGCTATTTACTTATTTTATTTATTTATAAATAAATAAAAGGTTCGTTTATTATAGTTTTTTTGGGCAAACTTCATTCAACTAAGAAAAGAATGCTATTGGGGGAGGGGAATGATATTTTAATATTCTTGTCTTTATGTCTTTTCTTTAGATTTTATTAAAGAAATGAAATAGCCTTTCATTTTTTTTAATTGTAAGGTAGCATAAATCTGTAGGGAATCAGTGACATTTCACGTGGTAAATGAATGAATGAATGAATGCTGACTTGCAGACTTTCTCCACAGTTTTTGCTGCCCCTTATGGTTATGTGGGATTCTTCTCAAATGTGAAATCTTAAATATGTAATAGCAGACAGGTTAAATGTAACTCCTAAATATCTTACCACTTTGGAGCTGCTTGTCCATTACAGTGTCTGAGACTTGATTTAATGTACCTGCATCTGCTTTCTGCTGGAACACAGATTTTAGCAGGAAACATTTAGCAGTATATTGCTGAGATATTTTGGCTGATCCTGAAAAAAATATCTGATTAATATTAAAGAGAAGACTTCTAGGAACTCACAACCGTGTAGGTTAGATTGAAATTTATTTAAAATAATAGAAGAGGGAAATAAGTACCATTTTTTCTATTGTTGCCTGTAAATGTATGTGTTTGGATAATTGCATGCTTGAACTGAATTAATAAATTAATAAGAAAATTGTTTATTTTCTATTACAATGTTTATCTTGTTCTGTTAGTGTTATGCTCCTTCTTAAGATCGTAGGCTCTTAATATTTTATTAGCAAACTCTCTTGTATTTCCAGTATGGGCACATAATATTGTTATTCAAATCAATTTATGGCTGAGCAGTTGCTGTAGGACAGGTATCAAATCCCAGAAATGGGATTTGGGGAGAAAATTAAAAAGAAAGTGATGTTATTGTCATGATAAAACATTGTCAAATGTAGTTCCACTCAATTCTACAGAATCTTATCTGCAAAATGTTTGGGAGTCTTAGCATCCTTTTTTGTGTGAAGCCCCAGGGTTACTGTATTTTTTGCATGCCAATAAATAAACTTTGTTGCAAATCTCAAATCTCTTTGGTTCCTTATTGGCAGGAACAAATTTCCCCAACATTCCCATGAAGGGTTAATCTCTTCAAGGTGGCTTTGAACATAATTCTCCCCAAACTTAAAGGCACATAGGCATGAATGCATAACAGATCCTTTTGAGAGTAGATGACAACATGAGTGTGTAAATAAATACAATAGCGTATCCATAAAAAATATTCCTAGACTTCCCAAAAGGATAACAAAAACCTTAGGCAGCAATGTGTGTTCAATCCTGATTTTGATCATCATCATCATTTCAGTGAGAAATTCTATAATTTTTATTTATTTTATTTTATTTATTTATTTTATTTTTAATTTATTAATTTATTATTTTATTTATTAATTCTTGGGACCAAAATTTGAACGATGGAATTCTAGGAAAATTTTAGGCAGCACTGATATGAAGGAGCCTCAAAAACTACCAGGCAGGAGAAACAGCTATGTTTTATACCCAATGGTGGGTTTCAAAATATTTTACTACCAGTTCTGTGGGCGTGGCTTTCTGGGTGTGGCATGGCATGGCTTTGTTGCCATGGCTTGGTGGGCATGGCAGGGGAAGGATACTGTAAAATCTCCATTCCCTCCCCACTCCAGGAGAAGGATACTGTAAAATCCCCATTTCCTCCCGATCAGCTGGGACTCGGGAGGCAAAGAATAGATGGGGCAGAGCCAGTCAGAGGTGCTATTTACCAGTTCTCTGAACTATTCAAAATTTCCGCTACTAGTTCTCCAGAACTGGTCAGAACCTGCTGAAACCCACCTCTGCTGGAACCATTCTAATTTCACTCAGTGGATAATTTGAGGGACAATTTTTTTTTTTAATTTCTCTAGAGCTTTTGAAAAAGAGGACCTGCTTGCAGTGGTGGGACTCTGGTAGAGGCCTGAAGCCTTAATATTCTAACAGCAGGTTAGGGAAATGGGGAAAGATAGGAGAAAGAGTTTGTCCCTTCAAAGCATTTTTTGGAGATGTATCATTTGAGGGCAGATTCTGCACAAATTGCCAGTTAGATTATTCTAAATATAGAATAATAGAAACATTTAACACTATTTTATGATTTTCAGAGGAGATTTATTATTCATTATTGAACAGCAGCAACAACAAAACTTATGGGAGTGTCTTTGGCAGCAAAAGATCCCCTTGAGGAACAGTCATTCCAGCTACTTGCAGTATTTGGTGCTTGGGGGTCAAAAGAGTGTCAAACACATTTTTAAAATCTGCTTAATCACACTTATCTTGAAAATTAGTAAAACCTCTTTTCCTTGTGTTACATGACTTTTATGCATTATATTGTCACTTTGCAATATCACTGAAAGTATCAGTTTAGGTATTCCCCCTTTGGCAAAAAAAAAACAAAAAACCAACAACAACAATATTCAAGCTTCAAAGTCAACTTCACAAAGGACTGGTTTCTCCTTTTTCTGCTTGGGTCTGGTTCTGTACAAACTGTATTCTTAATGAAATTGAAATCAATAAAATAGTTTACCTCACTCTTTGTACTCAAGCTTCCAACAGCTCTGTCACAGAGGATGGAACTGAGGAAACACACTGAAGCTTTAATGAGAAAACAGTGAAACATCTTGAAACAACCAGGTTTGGGTTGGCAAAGTTCTTCATGTTCACATTCCCTCCTAGGCAATCAAGTGGCATGTTTCTGTATCAAATTGCTAAGACTGAAGAGAACAACAACAAAAAATCTTAACCAACAACTTTACCCTCTACACCATGTAGCAGATAATAATGAGAAAATATGATTCTGCTTAGGATCAGAATGAAAAGCTCTTGAAAACACAAAAGATGGACAGTTCACTAAATATCCCTCTTTTCTCTTTAACATCGTTGAGGCAGGGGAGGAGGGAGAAGGATATATTTTATTTTTGGACAGTCTTTAATTTGAAAGTTGCATATCTGTATTGCTAAAACTAGCAGTTTGCTTCAGTCTCTTGTTTGTTTTTAACAAGCTGAGAAAATGACAGAAGGGAAAAAGAGTTGAGCTGAACTAAGTTTGTTCTCAAGACTTCTGAAAATGACTTCAGACTTCTATATAATATACTTTAAGTGGCTTTTAGTGATTTTAAACTCATAGAAGCTCAGGAAAAAAAATGCTATAGAAGTGTAGTACTTATCCTAGTATCAAGTCCAAAGCACTTCTTTGAAATATATATATATTTCTGAAAAACAACTACATATCTCTGTATGCCTGTTTTCAAACCTTTGGAAAGAGTATTAATTTCCTTAATTTTTTAAAAATGAGTTCCTGCATTGAGACACCTGCTTCCTCCATTTTGACAGAAATTTGCCTGAAACTGTCTTTGTACCAAAATGTTCGTTTTCATCTGCAAGAAAAATACAGAACAGTTTCCAACAAAGATCTGCTTGAGTAAAGAAAAGAGAAATTCTCTGTCATGTGTCAACAGCATTCATTGCCCTCAACAGACTTTTCAGAGGCTTGATTTTTAATGCTGTTTATTGATGTCACTGTGTAATCTCCTCTGGAAATTTATGCAATGCCTCATCAAAGATTCAGAGCTGAGTACGCCATCAGCTCAACATCCTTTCTCCAGCGGCACAAACCATGTATCTTGAATTGCTATGAATAATTTGCAATGCTATATACACCAACTGTTGCACAGGGAGACGAGGTTATGTTACCAATTTTGATGAAAAGAAATCTCCATTTTATGTGCTTGGCTGCTGATGCAAGCTTTACTTTGCCCTAAGAATTACACTCATTCATTATTTAAAAAAAAAAAAAACCTCTAGTCATTCATTATCCCATTTATGAAATGAAGTTAATCAAGCATAGCCTTTAAACTGCCATAAGATTCTCCTGAGGTCAGAATTTCATTCAAGTGAGGGCACACAAAGGATTGCTTCTTACTATATAGTGAAGTATCTTTTAGGATCAAAGAAGTAGACAGCCAATGCCACAGAGCATTCATCTTAAAGATTTTAGATCTGTAAGTAAATGGTTCCCAAACTGAGCTATATCAAGTGCTATGATGACAAATTGTTCAACACTTTTTTTTCCCAGACCATTCTCATTAAAGATGGAAAATGGTCCTTCCTCCAAATGTAAAGTTAAAAAAAGCAGTGATATTCACAGAAGTAGAGAGCTTGGATAAGGAGATTCTGATTAGTCAATGGTAATCTATGTCAACATTTGTATTCTGATTTGGAACAATATTTTCTCAATTCTTCCTTCCTTAAACCCTCATTTACTTGAGAATCCGTTGATGAATTTTCATAATCTAGACCTGCAGAAATGAATCTCTCATCAAATTTCATCATACCTTCAGCAACCTCCATCTCATCTTCAACTTCAGCCTTGATCTATCAAATTATTTGATGTCACAGTAAATCTATACAATGAGCACAGAAGGTGCCAAGTTATACAGAAAGTCTACAGATTTTATACACACTTACGCAGTTCCAGCTTCCACTCACCATACATGAGTAAATCTATTAACCACAGCAAAGTTCTATCCCACAACCATTACAACCAGGAGCAGCAGTATCAGAGGCCACAACAAGCTTACCCACAAGATCAGAGGCATCTTTGCATGCATTTCCTTTGATGTATACCATTATCTACCATCAATGCCCTTCTGAATTTTATGTAGGGCAAATGGAACAAACTTTGTGCAAAATGATTAATGGACCCAAATTTCACACCAGGAGTCAAAGCAAGGACAAAATGTTATCAGAGCAATCCAACCTCCCTGGACACTATTGTCAACTATCTTGGAAAAATGAGATTCTAACATTATCATTGAGTAAGAGATTGCTGAACTAACAATCTCAAAAGGCCTCAAGAAACACAGTGGGTTGTTAACACATTATAGTTGTAAATTGAGAAGGTAATGACAATCTGTCTCACACTTAATCTCCATCTGTATAACAAACCTGTTTTCCCTTCCCCTCCAACTTATCCCCATTTAAATCCTATACAGCATCAGCCTAGCCAAACTGTGCATCCAATGAATTGAATTCCAGACTCCTAATGAATAAAAGGCAAGGTTCCTCAATTTACCTTAGTTTTACAGCAGCTGTTCTGTATGTGTAAGTATGTTCCTGTCTTTCTTTATATAACTATCTTTCCAATGTGCTGCAGGTTACTTAAATTCCCACATTTGATTCCCAAGGACAAATATTTTGAACTAACCTTATTTTTTTTCCCTCTTCCCAAATAGATATGAAAGATGCTATGGAATAATGGGGAGCATTACAAATAAAATATCAGCAGCTTTGTTTGGTCTAATGGTTAAAGATGCCAGATTAGAAACTGGAAGAATCATAGTCCCACTTTAGGGCATCAAATGTGGCTGGTGACTTTGGGTCATCAGTCTCTGTCAACCATATTCACTTCACAGGGTTGTTCTGGGAAAATAGGAGGAAGAAAGGGTATTAGATATGCCTGCCATCTTGAATTATTTATAAAAAGAATAAAGGCAGAATGTAAGTAAGTAAGTAAGTAAGTAAGTAAGTAAGTAAGTAAGTAAGTAAAAAAGATGACAAACTTTACAAAGATTCTATTGTGTTCCTGTTAAGCAGTAGTTTTTCCCTACTCCCATAATTTATTTTTAAAACATTCTCCATTCTGTAATAATTATAAAACCTGCTTTATAGAGCTGAGGTGGCGCAGTGGTTAGAGTGCAGTACTGCAGGCTACTTCTGCTGATCTCTGGCTGCCAGCAGTTTGGCAGATCGAATCTCACCAGGCTCAAGGTTGACTCAGCCTTCCATCCTTCCGAGGTGGGTAAAATGAGGACCCAGATTGTTGGGGGCAATATGCTGACTCTGTAAACCGCTTAGAGAGGGCTGTGAAGCACTATGAAGTGGTATATAAGTCTAAGTGCTATTGCTATTTATCAAAAATAGCAGAGGTCAGTTCCTGGATCTCAGAATTGCTCTCTTTTTCACCAAAAAGATCACTTCACCCTCAAAAAGAATAAATGGGTAGATTTGAGGTAGATAAATAGACCATGCATAATCAAGCTTTGAGTATCCTGAAATATCAACATCCTATTCAGATGAAGGACAGAATTATTTTTGAATGGATTTAGTTCTGTTTTAAGCAAGGCCCAAGATAGCAGTGCTGGTTGTTGGTCATTTACCAGTTTAGGAGAACTTAGAAGACTTTAATACTAATCGTTCATATGAAATTAATGCATGTTACAAATCAGGGTTAATGGTTGAAAATGATTGTGTTAAAGGAAAGAAAGCATCCATTTGAGAGTTGTCCGAAAAAGGAATATTAGTTGGTTGATCACTGAAATGTGAAAGCTAATTTGCAACATCAATTTTAATTTAAAAGCAGCCATGTCCCTCATGCTATTCCTATTTGATCATAGTATCATCATCATAGTAGCATCACATAATAGGATGCTAATTGACACAGTTTCAGATATAAAGCTCTCAGTCCAATGTATTATGATGCCTTGGTCTAAGACCTGGTTTAAACCCTGCATTCAAAGCTAAAAGCTTTCAGTTTCACTCTAAAGAAGAAAAAAAGTCATATTATCTGAGCCTGGATGCAAGCTTGCCTACCAATATTTTTTCTCCCCCATTCCTGAAATAGAAAAGCATTTATCAAAAAATGGTATTGCATGTATGTAGGAATCTTAAGAAATGATCTCTAGTATTAGGTATAAAAAATTCCAATGACCTGTTAACAATAATTCTTCCTGGACTGTTAATATATGTGCTAGTCAATTCTGCAGAAAATAAATGATGGCATTCATTAAAATATTTTAGATTTCATCAAAGCAAAAAAAAAAAAAAGCACCTCAAGAATTCTTATTTGATCCATCAATGTAAAGGAACAATTGATTCTTTGGCATATCTAACCGCTTCAATTGTATAATCTATCAAATTTGTCCTGGAAAGAAACCCTATTGACCTCAGTAGGAGTTTTGCATATGATCTACTTATTTAGTTCCTATTATATATATATATCCACTTGTGAATTCCTTTCCTTTCCTTTCCTTTCCTTTCCTTTCCTTTCCTTTCCTTTCCTTTCCTTTCCTTTCCTTTCCTTTCCTTTCCTTTCCTTTCTTTTCCTTTCCTTTCCTTTCCTTTCCTTTCCTTTCCTTTCTCATGAAATTCCCCTCTATAATCAAATGTTTTATTCATTTGCTTTAGCCTGTTCTGACATATACAAAGTCAGAACAACCCCTAGTGTTAGAACACAGCACAAACATAAATATCTTTATATAGCAACTAATCTGTTAGAGTATTGAACCATTCTCCTTGACAGATTAATGAAAAGATAGGTAGATATGTAGATAAATGGATGGATGGATGGATAGATGGTAGATAGATAGATAGATAGATAGATAGATAGATAGATAGATAGATAGATAGATAGATAGATAGATGATAGATAGATGAACTTACACAGAGAATATGATTTTTTGCAAGAGTAGTTGTATGTCTGCCAATTGATGCCTGGCAGATATTTCTTACCACTTTTGACAAGCAATAGACTTAGAGCAATAAGGAAAAGTGTTGTGGATGAAGTAAACATCAAGAGGAAAGTAGGATCACAAACTTTTTAGGTTCTAAAACTAAATAATATAAAATCCACAAAAAGTTTCTCAGTTCAAACAAAACTTTCTGGCTTAACTATCTCATCTCTCTCCAGATATGTTACTGTATAAAGACTCAATTAACTGGGTTACTTCCATTTAATTTGCTGTAGGAAGAACTTTCAATGAGTTTTAAAATATTATATGATAATTATTCAGAAAATGGACTTCCTAAATATATTTGATGAGGAATGGAGAAATATCACCTGAGTTATATCTTGTGGTTATACCTGACAATTTAATTTGGACTTCAAAAATATTTAGGAAAGACTAATTAAGATGTCTGATAGATAATTTCTCTTAGATTTATTTGTTGATTGGTGATTCATCCAATGAAATGAAAAATTGACACACATTTTTAAAAATATACTCCATTAGTCTTAATTTATTTTAGATTCCAGATAACAAACTGTGGCAAAGTACCCTTTATAAGAGAAATGGAAAACCTGTTTTTCTCATCTAGTATAACTAGAAATCATAGCTTCTGGAGACTAATGAAAATCATGGATTTTTACATTTTACAACTAAGAGACAAAGGTTTTTTTGTGGGAAGTGGGGGGAGGGGAAGAAAGGATGCTAAATTTCTGATCAGATTCAAAAAAGAGACAAGTCATAAATTGTTGATTCGTAAAGGTAGAAAACAAAGTATAAGAATATATTTTCAGTTTTTTAGTGGAGAAAAGTACAAAGTGGACTTCTTTAGGGTCTTTCTTGGGACCAGTGCTTGCTAACCTGTACATATATTTCTGAATAACCAGTGAATGGGTCAAATTTAAAGATAGCACTAAAGTATTGATGAACTTTAGAAAAGCAGGGTAGAAAGAATATTGACATTTTTGTACAATAGACTCCTGAGAATACAGTAGAAGGAACAAACCAATAGATAGTTGGATTATTCAACTGAGAGTTATCACTCAAGGTACAGAAGATCAGGATCAAATAATCCTTCCACCAACACTTTATGCAAAGACCCAACTCTTTGGAGGGGTTCTAATGCTGGGAAGTATGGAAGGAAAGAGAAGAAAGGACAACCAGTAGCAATGTAGATAAGCTTATTTACATTGGTGATGAGTGCATCTTTGAAAGATTGGAAAAACATATTTGAGACAGATGATTATTGAGAAAATCTATATGATTGCTAAGAGCTGACAATAACTTGATGGCAGTCAAAATATTGAAGGTGGTAAAACCTAAATATCACTGTGAAGATATTTTAAAATTTGGTAAATGGTCCTCCAATGGCAGTCACAGATGGGAAAACCAGGAAAAACCAGGAAAAAGATCTTGGAGTCATAACTGCAGGTCAATTCAGTATATGGTAGCTGGAAAAATGGTAAATTTCATTTTAGAATCCCATTCTTTATAAATGGGATTCAATAAGAATAATGCAAAAATGACAATGTCATTTTTATGTCCAATATGGTGTGCCCATATTTATTCGATTTTATATAATTCAGGTCACCACACTTGAAAAATTATATATTATAATTATATATTAAATTCTATAATTATATATTAGAGCTGAAAAAGGGGCAGAAAATGACAACCAAATTACTGTGGTGGAGGTGGAGGATTGTTCTCCATATTTTTTCTTGTTATGGTTTCATAACAAAATTATGGTTTAATCTTCATATAAGTATGCAATATTAATAGATGCGTAGACATATATAGGGATATAAAAAGTAAAAACCAACTTCAGGCATTCTTAGCTTTACTAGCAACAAAAGTGAAAGTATAAGAACCTAGGAGTTTACCTATCTAATTTCTATCTCTAGAAAAATTGCTTAACATAAAATGATTGTATAGGCCACCTTGACTATTTAGATATTTTTAGGATTACCAAATCAAGGTTGCAGAACTAGATAACAGGAACAAATTGGTGCCTTTCTATAAGTCTTTGATGCCTTCTGGTGGTTGTCTGTTTTTTTGCAGCCCAAAGAAATAAGTTAGCCCCAACACCATGACCAGATCAATTAGAATCCCAAAGAGCATATATTACCCAGATCTTCTCTTCCAAGATTAAACAGAGAATCTGTTTATTTCTGATATCTCAATATTCAAGGGTGGTTGGACTGCGAAGATCTGTGATTCTGATAGTTCACAAGCTTCTCCAGTCCTCCTTCATATCCTTAAACTGTCAAAACCCTTAAAGCAGTGCCGAGACTACTTCAGATAAATTCCTTCTCAGTGTAAAGCAAACATCTTTCTGTTCTCATTTATGCTCTGCAACAGGAAAGGTTTAGGGCCATGATGGTGAACCTATGGCACCCGTGCCACAGGTGGCAGACATAACAATATTGGTGGGCACACGAGTTCAGCTCCGGTGTGCATCCACGCACTGGCCAGCTGATTTTTTGGGCCTTCTGGGCCCACCAGAAGTTGGGAAACAACTTTACTGCCTCCGGAGGGCCTTGGGGGTGGGTGGGTGGGGAAGGCTCTCCCCAGCCTCCAGAGCCTTTCTAGATATCTGGAGAGGGTGAAAATAGCCTTCCCCAACCCCCTGGAGGCCCTCCGGAGGCTGAAAATGGCCCATTTCTGGTCTGGAGGCTGAGGAGAAGAAAAAAATGGGCCTACTGTGCCATCACATGCCAGGAGCAGGGGGAGCATGGGGGGGTCACATGCTCATGCACAGGGGTGGGGTGCATAGAATTATGGTTGTGGGCACATGCGTGTGTAGCCCCTCTGCTCCTAGCACATGATGGCAAAAAGGTTAGCCATCACTGGTTTAGGGAATTGTGACAGCCCCTCATATTTTGGAATCATCTGAGATTAGGATTTGGATTGCCATGCACAAATGTGAAATAGGTCTTCTATACCTTTATTTAGCAGATGGATTTTTGACAAGTGCGGCCTATTATACAGATATGAAAAAGAAAAATCTTTCTTATGCACTCATTATATTGGAACATTATATTTGTCATCCTACACAGCTCTGCTTATGTTCCAATATTTTCTAATTAGGTAGAAATATTCTGTGTATTTCTTTGTTTAGATCCGTGTTCTTGCCATCAAACAATTTTCCTATAAATTTCCTACTGACACTATGCAATATTGCGCCTGGCATGAGACAGGAAGCCATTTCTTCCAAGGCAGTGCAACAATTTTGTTTAATTGAGCTTTGACAATAATGAAAACATTTGTCTCTTTACAACAACTCCAACCGACTTTGATTAAAGATATTAATAAACATCAAAAGGGTAAATCTAATTTCCCATTTGGAATGGAGAGCAATGTTCCACAGCAATAAAGTGATTAGCTCAGAGATATTGGCAGGGTGACTTTATCCAGGCTTCTCAGATGCCATTTATATTGACCCAAGTGCATCTGGAACCATTGCTGAGGTTAATCCTGTGATGCTGGGTGGTGTGTTTGCTAAGTGATATCCAGGATAAATAGTGCTTGATCTTAGTCGCCTCAGAAGAGTCAGAGTGATTGTAGCATGTTCCTAATATATAAAAATGTTTGAGCTTCACTGACTTACTGACTCTTTAATTTACTGGTAGACTCCTTCAGCTACTAACAGAATATTGGAAACATTTACAAACTTAAGTCAAAGGATTAGTAGAAGAAAAACATCTAAAAAGAACATTGCCATTGATAAGGGATAGTACAAGAGCATATAATTGAGGTCATATAATTGTAGGTGTGTGTGTCTCTCTCTCACACACACACAAACAAAAAGCAGCCAGTATCTAAAGTCAAATCCTGAGAGGAAGAAGTAAAGAATTACTAAATCCTGAGAGAGATTCATTTGTTTTGTGATAAATATAAATTCAAGAAGTTTTATTCTTCAAAGACAAACATTTAATTATATTGTATAGGGAAATGATACTGGGAAGGAGGAATCTATAAAGAAATTAACAAATTAAGCAATGCAATATACTCTCTTTTGTTCATGTTGCAAATAGAAAACTGTGTGTGTGTATGTGTGTATTGATTCATTCTACATCTATTAATCAGTAGATGGTTTTTAAAACAGAAACAAAAAACACCACAATTACTTAATTCCAACTTCTCATTAAGCAACGATAAAATCCTTATTTCTACATAATATTACAGTCCCAAACTGGAGCAGTAGCAGATTATAAACCATATTTCACATGTTTTTCTCTTCTGGAAATATTTCAATCTATCAGACTTGAAATAGAACTGAAAGTTTTCTAGTTTTTTTTTAATAGAAAAGGCATATTAATTTATTGAAGGTAAATTGTTTATGTATTTATTAAAATTTTGTGCCATCCATCTCATCCAGAGGCAAAGATTAGTTAGTTAGTTTAAGGTCTTAACTTCTAATTTCAATAAGATTATATTATAGACCTTCTCAACTTAGATTAGGTTGGGCTCTTATTATATGTACCAATTCTAAACTTAATTCCTTGATGAATGTAGGTGCCAAGATTTTAACAGCTATCTTGGCCAATAAATTAAAGCTTGTATTTCCAGCCATTTTATAACCAATTCAGGATGAATGTACAGGAGACCATCAAAATTGCAATAATGATATCTGAGTTAAAGTGTTTTAACTCAGAGTAAATTTAGTGTAACACAGGGGTCCCCAACCCCTGTATTGCAGCCAACTACCGGGCCATGGTCCATTCAGAAGTGGGCCCTGAGAGCGGAAGGCCAAGCATGCAAGCACACACAGCTTGATTGCATGAGTGGTGGGCTGGCGCACACACATATGTGTGAGCAGTTCAACTTGCACAACTTGAGCTATGTGCACATGTGCATGCTCACTGGCTCCCCGATTACACAAATTGAGCTCCACATGTGTGTGCACGCTAGCCCGCCACTTATGCAGCCCTCTTCCCACGGCCACTCTGCCAAGCCACAAAAGTTGAAAACTGCTGATCTAGTAGCTGTTTTTTTATTTGATGCTGAAAAAGAATTAGATCTTATTTTTGGGAAGGTTTTGAAGCAGGTTTTGAGCTATTATGAATTTTTGCAAATCTAAATTTTGCTTAGACATGGTATATTCTGTTCCTAGCCCAAGTTTTTTTTTAATTAATTGTAAGTCATATTTATTTGTTTGTTTGTTTGTTTATTTATTTATTCTTACAATAACATCATGCCACATATTAATAAAGCCCTTTTATCCCCCTTTTTATTACATTTTAATATTTTTTTCTTAAGCCATTATTAATTCATAAAATATTAAAGGGATTGCAGAGATTTGCTTTATATGAATAATATGTTTTTTAGATGAAAACACAAACTTCCATTACTAATGTTATATCATTAATATGTGAGCTTGAAATTATGTCTGGGTACCTTATAAATTAGATTAAATTGATAATACTGGGATAATACTGAGTGTCAATAATAATTATGGCATATTTAAAACTGAGGTTTTAGATTTTATATAAACATATATATATAAAGTTTCTCAAGACACCTTTTTACAGACATAATTGAAATTCTCAATTTTGGAAGTAATGAAACAAAATCTAGACAGACAGTTTAAAGTACCTCTGAGAGTATCAGATAACATAAATATTACAGGTAGTCCTTGACTTATGACCACAACTGAGATCAGAATTTCTATTGCTAAGCAAGGTGATTGTTAAGTGAGTTGCACCCTGTTTTACAACTTTTTTGCCGCTCTTCTAAAGTGAATCACTACAATTATTAAGCTAAACTGGCTTCAACTATTTACTTCGCTTGTTAGCAACTATCTGGGAAAGTGACCCTGGGACACTGCAACCATTGTAAAGATACCAGTTGCCCAAATACCCAAATCTGATTATGTAATCATAGGGATGCTGTAGTGGTCATAAGTGTAAGGACTGGTTATAGGACATTTTTTTCAATGCCATTGCAACTTTGAACAGTTGCTAAATGAATGGCTGTAAGTCAAGGACTGCCCATATAAAAGGAGTACAGAATTTTGAAACTAATTTATATTCCAAGGGGGGCTTACTATTTTTATTTTTTTCATGTTATTTTGACAAAAATATATACCATTCAATAAATTGCTTTTGCAGGAGTGGAAATGGAATATAGTAATTACACAACTCTAAAAGCAGAAAAAAAAGGGACACGGTGGCTCAGTGGCTAAGACGCTGAGCTTGTCAATCAAAAGGTCAGCAGTTCAGCAGTTCGAATCCCTAGTGCCACATAACTGTGTGAGCTCCCGTTACTTGTCCCAGGTTCTGCCAACCTAGCAGTTCAAAAGCAAGTAAAAAATGCAAGTAGAAAAATAGGGACCACCTTTGGTGGGAAGGTAACAGTGTTTCATACACCTTTGGTGTTTAGCTATGCCGGCCACATGACCACGGAGACGTCTTCGGACAGCACTGGCTTTGAAATGGAGATGAGCATTGCCCCCTAGAGTCGGGAACGACTAGCACATATGTGCGAGGGGAGCCTTTACCTTTACCTTTAAAAGCAGAAATCTACATATAGTTTGCATTAGTGGTTTGTTGATGTGTGTTAGATGTCAGTATTTGAAACAGGCATTTTTCTCCCATGAAGCATAACACACAAAGGTTTGTATACATAATTAATATAAATTCTCTAAAGAAAAGAAACCGTAATAGAATTTTTCTCATAACATATTCTTTATCAAATACATTTACTGGATACAAGCTCTTTTAAAATTTCTCTTTGGGACATGACATTCAGAATTGTAGTTTCAGACATGTCTGCCACAAACAAATGTGGGTTTTGTTTTGTTTTTTTTGAGATTTGGTTTAATACCATCATAACAGCAGTTTGGTCCGGTTCTTGTGAACTAGTAGTAAAACCGGGGGGAAGCTCTGCCCACCCACCCAGATGTCGTGATAGACGATCTGTGCATGCCACTGCGAACCAGTAGTAAAGGTAAGTAAAACCCATCCTCAGGGTAATGACATCCGGGTGGGTGGGCGGAGCTTCCCCCCAGTTTTAATACCGGTTCGCAAAAACCGAACCGAACCAGGGACAACCCACCACTGCCATCCCTACATCATAAGTACCATGAGAAGTGTCCAATTTTGGTAGATATTGCATATCTTGTCCCACAAACATTCATACAGGGTTTAATTTTTGTCCTTAACATGAAAATAGCCTTACAAAAGTAGTAAATAAATTTATATGGCCAGTGTAACAGGAAACAGTGGACACTGTTTTTCAAATAATAAATTTAAATAATGAATTTCCTATGGCAATAAGGAACATGTAACCCATGAGACTACCTGAAGGACTGATAGAAACTTACCTTAATTTGTACTAGCAATATACATATAGAACAAGAAAGGTTTTCCAGCATCTGATAAGCAATGAAATGCAAACTGTATTCACAATTTCAGTGCCATTGAATGACATGCTGAAAGTTGCATTCCAAAACATGGGTGGTGCTTGGAAAAAGAAGTGGGCAGGAGGAAAGTGATGAATTTCTTACATTTTATTTAATTAAGTGTACACACAATAAAAAGCAACCAAATTAATAATATTTTGACTCTTAGATTCTAGTGAACTATAATATGGACATTAATATGATTAACAACATACATACAGTGGATTATTCTTTCACAGTCATGAAACAGAAAAAGAAACGTGAGAACAACCAAGATTATGATATATTGGTTTTAAGCGCATAGTTATTTATAATTTTCTCAGGTAGATCCCTAGTAGTTTCATTAAAAAAAGATAAACCCGGTTGTAAGAAGTTCAGAACAAAACAATGGATTAAAAACAGCGTTCTCATATTCAAAAACTTGAAGGATTTTAAGAATCCTTTCAATTTTCCATGCTCATTTCCTTTTCCAGCAATTATTCAGTTATGAAAAAAAAATGCTTTGCATAACACCTCTCTACTTTCAAAAGTATTCCTGTTTATATCTGGTGAAAAAAACCTCAGTCTAGATACATTAAATGATAAAAATTGAAATCTTCAGTACTCCCCTGGAAATTACCCCAACTAAATCAATGAATGTAACAATAACTATTAAATTCCTCTTCAAATAAATGTATGAGACAGTGTGTGTGTGTGTGTGTGTGTGTGTGTGTGTGTCTGTGTGTGTGTGTGTACTTTTCTGCTCTAATACACATACAATACATGGACTTACTTCATTGCGATGAGTGCTATGTATTAGTAAAATTAAATCTTTGTCTGTGATATTTGACCTAAATGATCCATTTCTATATGCACGTGATTAGTATTGGCACTATAAAGTGTTCACCAAGTATATAGAAAGTAGCTTTCCATACCAAGCATTTAGTCAATAAATGATCTAATTCTTATTGGGCTATTTCTGCTATGGAGTAAGGCATACCTATTCAGTATCAACTATTTGTAGGAAGATAGAAAATCATTAAGAAGAAAAAAGAGAGTACTACTAAAAATATTTGCCCAAAGCTATTAAGCTATGTCTGATTTATTAATCAAAAGTGAATAGCAATATGCTATATAGTGTAGATTTATTTAACATTTCTCCTCCTTAAATTATTTTTATATGGAACAGGTAAAAAAGTAATTATTCTAATTAAGAAAAAGTCCTCCAATGGTTTAATTCATCGTCCAACAAATCAATATTTAATTAACAATGTGTCAAAATCAAACTATTTGGCATTAGCTGCTTCCTGGATAAGTATGTAGGGTAGCAATAGCATTTTTCATTGCTTAGCAAACCTAATTAAAAATACATCGCTATCTGAAATTTGACATCGGCTCCTCCTTTGCACCAGTTTTAAACCATGAAACAAGTATTTGACACACAAAAAAAAATCACTATTTTATAAATAAATATGATTTGCCACTAGCCTGCAAAGGGATACAGGCAAGTACCATATCAATTTGTAATAATTTTTTTTCACCTGTTTCCCATTGGTTGATCACATCCTATTTTTAAGCCTCCAACCAATAATACAACTAATTGAAGCTGTTGGTTGTCTGACCATAAATCTGGGGGGTTTACTATCAACTTACCTCTATGTGTTGATATTAATTGGGCTGCAGTCCTATGAGGCAAAACAGATGGTTAAATCCTTCATTCCATCCATCTGGCCAATAACATAAAATTGGCAGGCATCTCGGTCCTTCTTTTCTTAGTTTGCTATTAAGCTTAGCAATATAGCTTCAACTCTTCTAGATGGCACATTACATATAACATAGAATAATAAGAGTTGCAAGGGACCTTGAAGGTCTTCTAGTCCAACCCTCCATTCAATCAGGAGGCCCTATACCATTTCAGACAAATGGTTGTCTAGTTTGTTTTTGAAAGCCTCCAATGGAAGGCAAGCTATTCCATTGGTTGATTGCTCTAACCATTAGGAATTTTTTCTCTAGTTCTAGGTTGCTTCTCTCCTTGGTTAATTTCCATTCTTTGTTTCTTGTTTTGCCTTTTGGTGTTTTGGAAAATAGCTTCCAAACTATTTTGGAAAATACTTTCCAAACTATTTTGGAAAATACTTTCCAAACTATTTGGTGCTTTGGAAAGTAGTTTTCCAAACTATTTTGGAAAATAGTTTCACACACACACACACACACACACACACACACACACACACACACACACACACCAACCACCAAGAGGGGAATCAAAGTGCAATGACCCAAATGAATGCAATGCTTCTGAATTCAGAGATGCAGACTGGTTGCTAACAGTTTCTTAGTATAACAGAGAGACAGGATAGCCAAGTTGAATGTGAAGAGGCAAGTGAACTTTTAGAGAAATGGAAAAATGTTTTAAACTCCAAATATAGTCAAAATATAGCCAAGATGTACATTACATTGGAAAAGTTCTTGTTTAAATGTACAGAATAACAGAAAAATAACAGGTGGAGAAAACGTGTAAAAATCTACACAAAGCTTACAATACATTACCCAGCTCCCTCATGATTATAGCTCCCATCAGGTAGAAAGTTGTGATACAAAAATATCTTAAAGAACTGGTTGAGGTTGTCTCTTTTCTTCATCTCCATTCTAGGGTTAATATCTATACTAAGCAGTGACAATGTCTTCCTAAATTGTGTCTTCTATTGTAAAGGATCATAAACATGGTAATTCTTAAACAAAACAAAATTATACAGTATCCATCTCAGCCGCCATATTACATTATTTTTAAGTAGAAAAAGGAAGGATTATATTTAGAGAAGGATAAGATGTTCAATGAAGCAATGGATTGTTATGTTCAACTATGTCCTGCTTCTTCACAAACTCTTTTAAGAACATTTGCTCCAGTACTTTTCATGTTTTATAGCAATCCATTTGGTACAAATCAAACAGGGTTCCTTGTAGAGACAAAGTTCTATTCTAGGAATGCTGTGCAATTACAGCTGCTTGTCACTGTTTTGTCACACACAGATGTTGCAAGCAAAGATTGGAGACCTTTTCTGTAATTGCCAGTTTTAAATGCCTGAAGTGAGTACTTCTTGAGTTTGGGGAAGGTAAAATGTCTAACAGATAAAAATCTTCACAAAATAAAATGAGCACAGAATGTTCAACATTATGTTACCTTTAGGCAGCTTTATATTGTGATCATCCTTAGTTAACTGCAAAGTTTTAGTTTCTACATCTCCAAGGAATACTCTAGAGCATTGGAAGGAAAAAAAAGAAAAAGCAGAAAAATGCAATCAAAAGGATGTGAAACAGCTCTCCGAGGAGAAGAAGAAAAGTATAGTTTGCACAGATAAAAATTAGCTTGTACAATACTTTCCCATTGGCTATGCAAAGATTTTATGGCAGGTGGGTCTTATGGCAGTTGAGGTCCAAACACTTGGACTTCAACTTAGATTTCAAGAAGAGTCCATCATCTCTTCTGAAATAATTTAAAATCCATTTTCTGAAAATAGAGGTTTATTTAACTATGTTATAATTTTCATTGGAGATAGTAGGTTTATGTAGCAGGGGAAAAAAATGAGAACAGTGAGAAAGAGATCTAACTATTTATGGAAAATAATCAGATGTAGCCTAACATCACAGAACATGTGTAATGACTCTTTCTATCCAATAATGGGTACCTCTGAGATATGGGCTTCAAGCACACAAAGGACACTGAAACTGAGTATTAATTTATCATACAATACAGACATTCATTTTTAGAACTATATCTCTTTTTAATGTGATACAGAAAGTGTTTTATGAGGTCTTGGATTATATGATCCTTGAGGCCTCTCTGTCATTCCCCTCTCTGCCCCTGCTCTTTTTTATTCTACTCCGAGGCTTAGACTTGGTGGGGAAATTAACTAGCCTTTAGCCGTGTATCCATTTCTTCAAATATAAATTTGAACTTTAAAATCTCTTCTCTCAAAGAACACTCATTTTATTAAGCAACCGTATTTCTTTTCATATACCTTGGACAAACAGTGTCAAGAGTCTTCTTTGTGTATTTTCTTTTGCTGCAATGAAATGGAAAAAAAATACCAGCTTTAATAGATTACTTGGCAATATTGATTATGGTTCAAATGTAGATAATATTTTCTTCATTGCAGCTGCTTTTATTAGATGTCACCTAAAAGTGTACAAAATCAGGATTTTTCCTGCTTGAAAAGCTTACAAATACGAATAGAATACTTAGAATTCCTTAAGCTTAATTTTGTTTTCAGTTCATTTCTTTCAGTCAAAAAAGTGGAAGGAAAACTTCATCTAAGGATGTAGCAGATAAAAACAAATTTTAGAGAAAACCAGAAATTTCCCAAAATTTGGCTGGTGCAAAACTAATAAAGATGTCAGGTAGTCAACACATGTTACACCACTACTGCATCAGTTGCAGTGGTTGTTAAGGAATTCGCAGAGCACACACAAAATGGTGTGCACATGAAAGCGATTGAGAGTAGTTACGAATAAAACACAGCCAACACACAGATACACTGAGTTGTGTTTACTTTCAGGAAATAGTAAGGCACAGTCCAATAAATACTCCAGGTCATACACGGATAAAGCAGTAGATAGTAAAACAATAGTCCAGGGATAATCCAATAACAAAGTCTTTTTACCAGTCATCGTAGTCATACACAATAAACAGTTGCAAACAGTAGCAAACACAGCAAATAACAGTAACAAGCAGTAACAATCAGCAAAGAGTCAGTAAAGAGACAGTAAAAGGAAACAAACCAGGTTTCTAGCTCCCTTTTAAGGACATTGGCTACAGAGCTGATTAAGGAATCAGGACACAGTATGATGCAGTACAGCAATACAGCAGTCTTAAAGCTATATTGATGGTTTATATACTGCCAACCCAACAAGTTAGGTAAAATCATTTCCTAACACTAGTGGGTTTCTAGGTGCAATTCAAGGTGCTGCTTATCACCTTTAATAGATAATCCAGTCCCATAGTTTGGGACTGGATTACCAGAAGTACAGTATTCTCCCAATTGTTTCTACCCATCCAATTTGATCCAGCAAGTTGGGCATACTACAGGTCCCATCAACTGAAGTGTGTTGGCTAGCCAGAACTTAGGAGATGCACCTGCTCTGCTGTAGAGTGAAAGGTCAAAGGACCCAACATTTACCTGCCAGAGGAAAACCTACAAACAATAAATTGGCACCCAGAATTGAGAGAGAATGAGAGCGAGAATGAAAACTGCCTTTCCTAAGAGTAGAATTAGGTAGGATTAAGGCTAGAGTGGGTTAAAATTATATTATACTCTGCACACAAATATATTTGCAGAGTTGCTATACAGCTGAACTTTGAATAAAGAAAAAAGAAAAAAATGATTAAAATGCAGCAGGCTGTACTTGCAGTAGAGAAAGAGGGAAGGGAAGATTCTCTTCATAATAAAAGGGAATTATTTGGGGGAGAAGAGATTTTTTCAAAAGAAGAGTATCACCCCAAATTATTGATACTTTATTCTTTATTGATCTGTCTAATTAGAAATTCTGCAATATGTGTACTTTGTTTCATTCATTTTATATCTTGGTATTCACAGCTAAACCAATTCTTGTTTAATGGCAATGTGGAGATCTAAACCCAGATAAAATCAAACATCTTATTCATTGCACCAGATCAAAGCCAAGACAGATCAGTTCATGAAATGTCCTTGGGTGTCATTGTATAAGCCCCTGGCTTATGCTCTCCATGTATATTAAATTGAATTCCCATGAGCCCATTCAATATCTGAAAAAAATATACCAAATACTTGTCTAAATAAATAATTCTGGTGACCAGCTCCCAGCAATATCTGCAAACAGCTGAGTAGCTTCTAGAATATTGCTGTTCAGTAATCTGGTTGGCAACCAGATTACTTTATTATTCATTTAATCAGACATTTATATAGCTTTGAAGGAAAGTAAATAACTTATGGGAATAAGAATAATCCTGTATTTTAAAGCATGCAATATGTCAAGCATCCTTCAATCTGTAACTCTTCTAGCTGATTGAAATGTACATGATTGAAGGGAGGTGGATGGATTTCTCATCTTTACAAACAGACAGTTGGAATGGGTATTTTGGCTTGTCTGACCACTCCATATTATTCATTTATGACCATCTTTCAAAATACACAATCCATTTTAGATTGAACAAATTAATAAGATCTGGTATAACTCTTGTTTTGTTTTCATCTGTTGGATTATTGGTCGATAGCAATAGCACTTAGATGTATATACCGCTTCAGAGTGCTTTACAGCCCTCTATAAGCAGTTTACAGAATCAGCATATTGCCTCCAGCAATCTGGGTCCTCATTTTATCAACCTCAGAAAGATGGAAGGTTGAGTCAATCTTGAGCCTGATGAGATTCAAACTGCCAAACTGAAAGGCAGTCATCAGTCTGCAGTCAGTAGAAGTAGCCTGCGTTATGTATTCTAACCACTGCTCCACCATGACTCATATCTGGCAGATATAGTTTGTAGAGAGAAATAGAAATTTGAAATAGTATTTTCCATCCTCAAAATAAATGAATAGGTCTCTCTCCCTCTCCCTCTCCCTCCCTCCCCCCCCTCTGTATCCTTGTATGGAGGACAGGATGTCAATGTCTGGAACTCCAAACAGTAGTCCAGTCCAATTTAATGGCCATTTTAATCAGAAAACAGAACATTGAACTACATCATTTGATAAACTAATGTGAAAAAAATGCAAATGACTGTAACCTTTATGGCCCTGTAAAGCTTTCATTTAAAAGCCAATTGAATCTCCATATTCCATTGATTTTCCGAATTGCTTTAATGTTTTAGAATCATGCTTTTAATAAATTGATTCAAAAAATTCAGCCTACTCCATTTGCTGTATCTATTCAAAATGAATACATTGAATAACATAAATGATCTAATTGAATCACTGACTTATATTGGATTGGATCGTATTAATGAACTTATGACAATGAGAATGGAATTCAGTTCCTGGGCAAAATGGCCGTCATGAAGAGCTCTAGTTTGTTAAATATGAGATCTGGATGTCATATTTAACAATATGACTCACCAGGCTAGAGTCAATCTCGAGCCTGGTGAGATTCAAACTGCCAAATTTCAGGCATCAGCAGAAGTATGATGCCAGCTGTCAACAGAAGTAGCCTGCAATACTACATTCTAACCACTGTGCCACCAAAGCACAGAGGTTTTATCCATGAGAGTACGAAAGAACCTTAAACTAAACAAGATTGTTTGTTTGTTAGATTTTTTAAATATCAATTTTATTGCTTTGTTGGCAAACATACATAATATTCCCTCCTCCTCTTTTCCCAATAACTAACCTGTGGGGGGGGGAGGGGGGAGGGAGGGAGGGAGGGAGAGAGAGAGAGAGAGAGAGAGAGAGACAGAGAGAGACAGAGAGAGACAGAGACAGAGACAGAGAGAGAGACAGAGACAGAGACAGAGGCAGAGAACTGTTCAAGATGATTCAGCTGGCTTTCATACCTAAACGGACTAGAATTCATCATTTCCTGATTTTTAGGCTACTGCCTTAACCACTAGACTCAACACTCCCAGAATTATTACACAGGAATGGCAAAGAAAATGGTGTAAACCATACTGTGAGCTCTATAGCTGGAATGCAACTTCTCATAATACTATGAGCTGCCCTCACTATGGTTTGACCTAGGGTCTCTAAATTCTACATTGCTATCTCAAAGGCTCCTAGTCAACAGGGTTGTTTGGTCTCACTGTTATCTATCTCTTTCCCCTTTCAAGGTTATCAGCTTCAATTATTCTCTTCTGCTAATATACATTTCAGAACCATAAATAAAGGAGAGAATATTACTTGTCCTGAACACCTGATCACAAAGAGCATCCTGATTTACAACCTGCCAATCATTGTATCTACCACACACCTTAATTTTTGATTCATTTTATTGAAGAATGGATTTTTTAAATAGTGTTTTTTTTCATGTTGTTCTTTGGTCCCAAATCCCATAGCACCATCACCTGTCTGAGAGTGGAGCAATGGAGAAACAGAGAGAGAATGAAGTCTAATTCTGAGCCAATAGCCAGAATTAAAATGGCTTAGACATCCTGCCTCATTTTGGATAGATTTTTATCTTGAATAACATTACTCTGTGTCCTGATCAATGCTAATATACCATCAGTAATCACTTAGTAGCTACAATCAAGTGGCACTCCAAAATTTGCAATAAAAGTAAATACCTTTTTCTGATTGAAGATGGAAAATTCTAAGATCATATAGTTACAGCGTTATAATGCAGGGGACAATTATCATCTTAACATTAATTTAAACACCATGAACAATATCTACCACTTTCAGCCACAGTCTTACCCAGTCAAATTTGTTCTATCTTTCTTAATTTCCTCCCATGGGAATACTAGGACCAAGAGTGCAAAGCCCTTTTCGTATATTTTTTTTCAGTACAAATATGCTGCCCTTTTCAGTACCTTACATCGTTTTCTTATTAATTTTACATTCCCAAAGCTCTTTCTTTGTAGAATTACAATCCTTTCAAAGAAGGTGAAGTTTGGTTTACTCTGTAAAATAATGATATAATCAAAACACTTCACTTGGGTTGTTTCTTGTCAATGCCAGATAAAAACATCAGACAGGATGGGATCTAATTGGATTATGTTAGGTATCCTGTCTTCTGGTCTGAAATAACCAAACACAAATCAGCACAGATGTCCTATCATTTCTTGCCTCAAGGTAATACCAAGCCTATGTATTTTGTTTTTTGCTCTGATTAAGGCAGAAATTATGATAAGTGTCAATTGGTCTTCATTAACATACTAGAAATCATTGCTCCTAATAGTTCACTCATCTCCATAGAATAAAAAATTATATATGGTTGTTATCCTTTATATTAAAACTAGGATTTATTTGGATGGGAGTGATGTTTTTTTCCAAGTTTCTTTTGGATAAAGATACATATGTTTTAGGATCTTCTGCTGGTACCATGCCAATAATAGCAATAGCACTTACATATCACTTCACAGTGCTTTACAGCTCTCTCTGAGCAGTTTTACAGAGTCAGCCTATTGCCCGCAACAATCTGGGTCCTCATTTTACTGATCTCGGTAGGGTAGGATGGACAACCTAATAATCAACAGAGAAATCACACAGGAAGGACCTGTATATGCTATAACATCTTTTATAGGTTGTTTTTCTAATAGCACAGTATTTTAGACATAGAGAACTAGTGTTTTTATGGTATATTCAGGTTTCTCATTTCCTCAGAGAACAATTGATTGTTAACAATTCAAACTTTATTTGGCATAACACCAAATGAATAGGTAATTTAGTATGCTGCTTCTCTTTAAAGGTATCAAATCCCTACTATGTACTTATTAAAATCCTATTTATTTCTCAAAATAAATTCTACCAGAGTTCCCTTTTCCTATCCTAGATACTAGTTATTTTCTTTTCCTTTCCATCTTGCCCAAATGGCTACATTTTTTTTTCCTACTTTTTCTATGTAACCTGGCTTCTTTCCTGATGAGAAAGTGGCTAGTTAATCTTTTACTTGCATTCCAATAGAACAATTGCAGTTCTGTTATATCCTATCTAGTTTTCAAATTAATGTGCATCTGTGACTAAAGTTTTATACTAACATGACTATTCTCAAATGAGTCTTATCAGATTAATAAAGAGAAGAGGGGATAGAGTGAATCCATTGAGTCATAAGAAGCTGACATACCTCACAATCCTGACCAATGTGAATGGCATTGCTGACTAGCAGGGCTATCAGGTTAGCAACTGCACTGCAAAATTCTAGCTGATCATTAAATAGATATCAGCCCACTAGGTACCTCAGTGGTGAGCTGTGGTAAGCCATGATGACGCAGTGGTTAGAATGCAGTACTGCAGGTTACTTCTGCTGACTGCCGGCTGCCCACAATTTGGCAGTTCGAATCTAATCAGGCTCGAGGTTGACTCGGTCTTCCATCTTTCTGAGGTTGGTAAAATGAGGACCCAGATTGTTGGGGGCAATTGGCTGACTCTGTAAATAACTTAGAGAGGGATGTAAAAGCCTGTGAAATGGTATATAAGTCTAGGTGCTATTGCTATCAGACCAGGAAATGAAGTCCACAGAAAGCACTTTTATTGAGATTGGCTATAATCAATCCCACTAGTCTTATACTACAGTAAATCAAGAGGCCACCTTCAAATATTATCTCATTTATCAGGACTTAAAAGTATTTCAGCCTTCTTTCCCTAGGTTCCAAGGTCATCTACAATAGGCACAAAGAGCCAAAGTGGTATACATTTCATTGCTGTCATTTATTGGTTACAACCAATAACAAAATATTCTGCTGTTTCTGAAATACATTTTTGGACATAAAACTATCATGAATTGAAGATAATGCCGATGAAGATTCTCAGTAATCCAGATAGAGTTGTCTAGAAGTTGAGTCATGCCTGAATACTTTAACCAAACTTTCTTACCAGACCATTGAACAGTGCTATACTTTTCATTTGCTCCTCCAGGGGCAAGATACTTTTTCTGCTTTTTCAAATATCTTGGATTGGAACATGGATTATCCTTGATGTTTTCCTTCTTAATGTTCCTTGGGTTTCTGGAATGGATTTGTAACCCATGTTCATTGCTTGCCATCCCTTCCCCATTTGGACAAGTTCTACACCATACTTCACAAAATGCAGTAGGATTTAACCATTCATAGGCTTACAAGGATATTACATTTGTTGCTTCTTCCCTAAAATTCATCACTAGGATGGATGAACTAGAGTAGAGTAATCTTGCTATAATAGATTCTAATTCTAGGAGAAACATAGCATGATTGATCATTTAGATCATGGGTGTCAAACTCTCAACGTCACATTGCCATCATGTGACATTTCGAGATGTTTTTTCCTTTCCTGGAGTTGGGGTGGACGTGGCCTGCGTGTGACGCACCCGGCCCATGGGCCGCCAGTTTGACACCCCTGATTTAGATGGTAAAATGACTAGAGCTTGAGGGAGAGTACAAAGTTGCATGAATCAGGTCTCAGCTGAGGGAGGGAGGGAGGAAAGAAAGATTAAATTGGTATTTTGTTCTTAAAAAATAACAAATTGGATCTTAAAGCTGCTGTGAAAGGTGGTCTGGATTATTAAATAAGTAATACGAGACTTGTGGCTATCAAATAAAAATGATGTTAGCAAATTTCCTTGAAAAATGCCTCTCTTGATGTTAATCCCAGTCTATCACTGTTGAGCAGTAATTATCATCCATTGTGCCATTGATGTTTGGACAAAGCTTCTGATGTTTTCATTTGACTCCTGTTATTTCTAGGCACTTGATTATTCAATCGTGTAGCAGGGGCCAAATGCTTTCTTATAATCAATCCAAGCTATATTCAAATTGGTCTTCTTTCTCTTTGCAATTTTCCAAAAACATGTTGTTAGTTAAGACAACTACACTTAATTAGGAGCTGATTTCTTTTCTGTTCCTCTGCTGTTTGGACAGTTTCCTTTCTGTTTCGAGGGAAAGAACTTGATTTCAATGACATGCTGTTGGACAATAGCTACAACAAGGGTTAGTAAGCAGGTAACTCACCTGTAGTTACCTGGTGTGGGCCCTTTTGTTGGAACTTTCATTATCATGTAGGTGTTATTATTATTTTATTCTCACTTTCATGTTTCATCACCCAATACCTTAATTAATGAATATTATAACAAACACCATACATAGTGCTAATTTAACAAGGCCAAAGAAATCTCATTATTACAAATTTCTGATATAGGTATACAACCGTGCACCTGTATTCTATTCCAAAGCTTCCGCTTGCTGAAAGTTTTCTTTTTTACTTTGTGTTTCCAGTTTCCTTGGCTGGGTGACTGTCAAACCCATTTGTTTTAGAGGATTTGCAAATCTGATTTTCCTTGACAGGCTTGGATTCAATGTGTATCTTACAGGAGTTGTTTTCTATTAAATAATGGCAAGTGGGAGGGGGGGGAAAAAGGAAAGAAATGTTTTGTTCAGAGGCCTTCAGCTGTATGACATCAATCGACCTTTGTTTTCAAGAGAATTAACCCAGTGGTAGAAATGTGCCTTAAGCTGGGAAAAAATAACAACCTTGTAATATGTAGACGTGCATAAAATAGACAATTATCATGTCCCTTAATAACCGTAAAACCCTTCTCTCAGAAATTTGTAACTTGTAAATACAGTTAAGGTTGTGCTGCCATATGAATAAAGACTATATGAGGAAAAAAAATATTTAAAATACAGAGATGTTACAAAATGCAGATATATCTGCCTCACCTGAAACTGAAACTGCATGTTTTAGATATTTACCTATAAAGAAAAAAAATATGTTCCAAAAGAATTACTACTTTGCATTGTGTCCTGGGGCATTAAAACTATGGACATTGGACAATCAGAAAGGGATGTCCTGTTTGCTCCTTTCTTTGTCTCTGGTCTTATTTCTGCAGTCAGAAAACTGATGCTATTAGAGCTCACCCAAATGTTCTGCTTACTGCGTCAAGAAAATCACCTTGATGACATTTCCTGAGGACTTAATCTCATGTAGACACCTCTGTCTCATTTCCATCCCACTGAAGACACAACACAGAGTTTTGCTTTGTTGTTTTGATGTGAAAGTGGTCCTTTCCTTCTTCATCTGAAACCAATTTACTCTAGTGAATTAAGCTGTCAGGGGCAATGATCCACCCAGTGCCTAAGAGAGGAAAAAGCATCTCATATTACCTAACCTCTATCCAAGAGTGTTGAATCAGAGATCAATAAATGGAGGTTAAAATGTGACTTTTTTTTTGGAGGGAATGCAGTGGTAATGAGAGGAAGAAAATAGTGCAGAGATTTTGGGACAGAAGGCTTGTGAAATGACATTCTCTTCCTTACACCTAACAAGCACAAATGTTACTTTACCATGAGATATGATATGGACCTATGTGAAAATGAGAAAAAGAGTGAGAAAAGAGGGATGAGCCTCTTTTGTATAAATGTTACTTCACAATGTACCAACCCCCAGTCCTAGAGGTGATAAACATCCCCATTAAAAAGAAAATAAAAAGCAGAAGCCTACGTCAGAAGTGATTCCTCTTATATCCACAAAATGCCAGTAAGTGACTTTGATACCTTACATCTATCTGATATGAATAGCATATGGTTAAGAAGTTTTTTTGGGGAAAAAATAAAATTTAATTAATTTACAAGTTATTATAGCCATCACAGGTAAATTACCTGTTAATTATCATCTAGCCTTCTACATTCTGTTTTATAGGCTTCAAAGAGAAACCCTAGTTCAGGGGTCAGCAATCCATGGCTCTAGAGCCGCATGTGGCTCTTTCTTCCCTCTGCTGTGGCTCCCTGTCACCAGTTGGCTCCACAATTGATAGGGCTTTCAGTTAGGATAGGTAGAGGAAAAAGGACACCGCGCTAGGAGGAGACTCTATGGTGGGGGAACAGGACTTCTGGTCGGCAGAGAAAAAAGGACACCACGGTAGGAGGAGACTCTATGGTGGGGGACCTGGACTTCCAGTTGGCTCCAGAATTGAACAGGGGGCTTCCGGTTAGGACCTTTGTGGGTCTTTGAGTGTTTAAAGTTGCTGACCACTGCCCTAGTTCAATCTTAGACCATTCTTGTCTAACAAAGATATAAGAAAGTAGTCTCAAAAATATTGTGTCCTGGATACTGACTTGTAGAAAGGTTGAATTTTATTTTCCCACTAAGCCAACAGTTAATATCTTGTATAATTCACCTTCATTCAATTGTGTCAGATACTTGGAGATTACTTGGATAAGTGCTTGCAATTTTCAGAAGTGGTTTGCCATTTTCTCCCTTTTAGAGCAGAGAGAAAGTGACCAGCTCAAGGTCACCTAGCTGGCTTTATCCCAAAGTGAGATTAGAACTCATCGTGACCCAGTTTCTAGCCTGATGCCTTAACCACTACATCAAACTGGCTCTGTTTCCCATAAGAGAATGTTTTTTGTTGGCTGGATTTACTGTCTTGCCCTCTAGGAGAGAACAGCTGATAGTATCTATTTTCAAGACTTCTTTTACTTCTGCTCAGAAATGTTAAATTGTTTGATTGCACTATCCTAAATATCAATCTTGGTGTTCTGATCTAGTAACACTGTTATTAGTTCTGACCTAATAGCATCCTTATTAGTTGCTCATCAAGCTGATTAATGAAGCTATGCATTTCTCCTATAGGGTAAAGTCTATAGAAATAACTAGAAGGTTGCTAAATTCCATTCAGTCATAATTGTTTCTCCAGAGCAATTATGACTGAGCAATTATGACCTCCAGAGAGGTATGGATTTAATTTTCTAGGATTGTTAATTTGGCAGTGATATTTGCTCCTTAGTTGGTTACTGCTTAGATTTTTAACTAATATTTATTTATTTTTGATTTTCATTTACTTTGAAGCCAACATATATTTGGTTGGATTTCTGAATTTAAATAAATAATAAATAAAATCATTTTTGTTATATGATATTCATGATAGATTTGCAAAACAAAACAAACTCATCTAAATTTCCAAATGTTTTCTCCCAAATACATTTTAATATAGCCTACTAAACTAAAGTGACTATCTATTTATATTCATACATTATCATGAATTCATAATGTGGTGCATGAATTCAGGCAATGGTATAATTAATTCTTTAAAAAATATGAAGCAATAGATTTTAAAGGTCAGCACCAGTGACAGGCATGTTTTTCCAGCATAATGACTTCTGATTTTTTTTTTTATTAAACCTTTGCTGATTACTTATTTCTGAAAATGCTGAGCAAATGTGCCTTTCGGTCACTCCAAACAATAAATAAGAAAATTCAACTTTGCATTTTGGAAACATATTATCCATTAGAGTTATTGGGTTGTCTCCCCACTAAGGACACAGGGAAAATCAGCAATGTTCTCACAATTGATTTATTTTTTGGATTGTACCCCACCTTTTCCTCAGAGCTCTAGGGTGGTATATACAGTGATTCCTCCATGTTCATTAAATAAAATTATGATTCACAATTAGTAATAGTTAAATATTGGAGTAGCCATTTATAATGCCATGTAGACATATTTGTTTCCAAGCTGAAAGTCAAGAAAGGACTTAGACAAATCCATCCAGCTGTAAGCACAGTATCAGTTTCATCTCTACGTTTAGTTTTTGTGTTGCCTTTATAGCTCATTCAATGAATTCTGTGCTAAGGAGTCCTGTCAAACATCAGATATTAGTCAATGATCAACAAGGACAGTGGGACTCAAGAATTGCTCAGAGAACTGGGAATTTTATCTCCTCAAGTCATCTGTGAGAAGCTAAAGGTTGCATAAATCTGTGGTTATGTGTGCATGTATTTTGATGAAACAGTTGCAGCACAAAATGTGGACTTAAAAATTCAATTTGAGATTATGCACTGATTCAAAAGATTGAAATGGATGATATTTGCATAAACATGCACCTTCTTCTCCTAACCTTATCTAAGATAAATCTACCTCATAGGTTGTTATGAGGAGAAAAATGTGAAGGAAAGGGAAAATAATTTTTCCATGAGTCTTCAGCTAAGGGTTGTGGTGCCTACCAAGCTGCTTGATGCTGTTCATTTTTACATTTAAAACAAAAAATTAAAGAGAGAAGCTGAATATGCTATACTAAGAAGTGAGCTTTTGTGGCCCCTGGAGCCTCCACTTTCAAGAATTGTGTTTAGACCCAAATAGGATGTGTAAACTTTGCAGAGTACTTTTGAAGAAAAAAAAAGTGTACCTGTAATTTGGAACTGTGGAAACCTATTCCCAAAAAGAAAAAAAGTCCAACACAATCCCAACCTTTATCTACCAGCTGTCTTATTGTAGGGGTAGTGGAATGTCATCCATTACTCCATCAGATTTAGAATAGAATAGAATAGAATAGAATAGAATAGAATAGAATAGAATAGAATAGAATAGGGGTATTTGCGAGACCGCTTTCTGCCACCAATAGCCTCCCACCGGCCAGTTCGCTCGCACAGAGAAGGCCTCCTCAGGGTGCCGTCGGCCAGACAGTGCCAGCTGGCGACCCCCAGGGGGAGAGCCTTCTCTGTGGCAGCACCAGCCCTCTGGAACAACCTACCCCCTGAGTTACGCACGATATCAGACCTCCGGACTTTTCGTCAGGCCCTAAAACCACACTTATTCCATCTAGCTGGGCTGGCTTGATCCCGTCCTCTCAGTTTTAATTGATTCGGTTTTAATTTGGGTTGTTTTAAATTATTTGGGCACAATTATTTAATTGTTTTTAAATTGTTTTTTAAATTTTGTATACAATGTTTTATTTTGGCTGTGCACCGCCCTGAGTCCTGCGGGAGAAGGGCGGTATAGAAATAAAATAAATAAATAAATAAATAAATAAATAAATAAATAAATAAATAGAATAGAATAGAATAGAATAGAATAGAATAGAATAGAATAGAATAGAATAGAATAGAATAGAACAACAGAGTTGGAAAGGACCTTGGAGGTTTTCTAGTCCAACCTCCTGCTTAGGCAGGAAACCCTACACCACATCAGACAAATGTTTATCCAACATCTTCTTAAAAACTTCCAGTTTTGGAGCATTTACAACTTCTGGAGGCAAGTTGTTCCACTGATTAATTGTTCTAACTGTCAGGAAATTTTTCCTTAGTTCCAAGATGCTTCTCTCCATGATTAGTTTCCACCCATTGCTTCTTGTCCTATCCTCAGGTGCTTTGAGAATAGCTTGACTCCCTCTTCTTTGGGGCAGCCCCTGAGATATTGGAACACTGCTATCATGTCTCCCCTAGTCCTACTTTTCATTAAACAAGACATACCGAGTTCCTGCAACTGTTCTTCATATGCTTTAGCCTCCAGTCCCCTAATCATCTTTGTTGTTCTTCTCTGCACTCTTTCTAGAGTCTCAACATCTTTTTCACATCGTAAAAAATCATTTATTCAAGATATATTGTATTTTGACATCCACAGAATTTTTTCTTTGTTTCTTTGAAATGGCTAAGAAAAAGAGGGAAGAAATTCAAACTGAAGCAGGAGAAAAAAGGTTTAAATATTTTCAACAGTAATGCACCAGATTGGGATCCATGTAGAGGAGAAGGAGGAGAAGGTAGTTTCATGCTACATGAAAAATAATTTAAAACATAGTTTGATATTTTCTCCTGAATTTGAAAATATTTTTTCAATTTATTGGTTCTGTTTCTACATACTTGGTATATTTCACTATGGAAGATATTTTAATTATTGAATATATATAACGATTAAAATGCATGCATAAAATATTTTTTAAAAATGAATCAAAACTGCAAGACAGTCACAATCAGTTTCTGTAGACTAATGCTACAGGTAGGCATTTCGCCATCATCCTTGATAGATCTAAAAATTGGTCACTTAAAAGAAAAACAGTGATCACATTGTGAGGGAAATTGAAATACCTAATAATTGAATTATCAATTCTAATCACCATTGTGAATATAGTGGACATCTTAATCAGAAGTTGGTTTCAAATAATTTTACCACCAGTTCACCGTGCACTGAAAATGTCAGAGCGCGCATGGCTTGCACACATGCGTGTGGCTTAGAAAACTAGGCTAAATAGGATGGTACAGCGCGGGGTGGGTGGGCCAGCCGAACCGGCCGAAGGCCACTACTGATCTTAATATTTATTTATTTATTTATTTATTTATTTATTTATTTATTTATTTATTTATTTATTCAATTTCTATACCACCCTTCTCCCGAAGGACTCAGGGCGGTGAGTTAAAATAACATACATATAAAATGTGAATATAAGATGATTAAGCCAATTTGGTTCATTAGTTAAGAATTTACAGCATAAAGATTTAGAACAATTAGAAGAGATTTATGCCAGCCCGGCTTGGTGAAATAGAAAGGTCTTAAGTGCACGACGGAAAGTACGAAGATCTGGGATCATTCGTATCCCTGGGGGTAACCTGTTCCAAAGGGTAGGTGCCCCCACAGAAAAGGCTCTTTCTCTGGGAACCACCAGTCGATATTGCTTTAGTGATGGCACCCTGAGGAGGCCCATCCTGTGGGAGAGTGCTGGTTGGTGGGAGGTTATTGGTTGAAGAAGGTGGTCTCGTAAGTACCCAGGTCCTAAGCCATGGAGCACTTTAAAGGTAAGAACCAACACCTTGAAGCGCACTCGGAAGACCACCGGAAGCCAGTACAGCTCGCGTAGGAGAGGTGTTACATGTGAGTGCCATGTCGCTCCCAATATCACCCGCACAGCTGCATTCTGGACCAGTTGGAGCCTCCGCGTGCACCTCAAGGGGAGCCCCATGTAGAGAGCATTACAGTAGTCCAGACGGGAAGTGATGAGGGCATGAGTGACTGTGCATAAGGAGTCCTGATCTAGAAAGGGTCGCAACTGGCAAATCAGGCGAACCTGATAGAAAGCTTCCCTGGCCACGGCTGTCATATGCTCTTCTAAAGACAGCCATGTGTCCAGGAGGACATCCAAGTTGCGAGCCCTCTCCGTGGGGGCCAATGACTCTTCCCCAATAGTCAGCGATGGTATGGTAATATGATATGAAAGAAAGATTCAAACTCCACATACAGGCACAATTTTTTACAAGATATGTTTTCTAGTTGTCATAGTCCTGATGGGTAATGCACCAACTTGGATTAGAGGAAAAAGTCTCCTATGCATAGCAAAAGATTTCTGTTTTGAAGTTCATGGTGATTTTACTGTAATAAGGATGAAAATTTTTAGCCCTGTCTATCTGAATTTTTAAGTCTCACACCTCCTGATTAAATTTTGATTGGGCCTAGGGTAAGCTTGGAATATAAAATTAAAGTCACATAGAATCACATACCAGCTATTTAAGTCAAATCAGTAAAAAATTAACTAAAGAAGCAATCGATCGGGTTAAGGACTTCAAGCATCTGCTTCCAATTTTCCATTCACTGGAACCCAGTGAACTTTCTATCAGACATTAGAAAGTTTAGAAACTGTTTAGTCTAAGTTTCTGGAAGACATATTCTGTGTCCCACACCCAACTTCAAATTCCCTACTTGACTGCTTTTCTATATGACCTGCAGAAACCAGGTGACAGCTTCATACTATTAATTATTTTTTAAGGTTTGTTTTTTCCTTGTATTTTAAAATTTGTATTTATGTTTTATTTCTGTCTGTGTATTTTAAATTTTCTATTTGTCTGGGACTTAAATCTAAGTCTAATTTGAAGCAATACAGAAATGATCTTGTAGGATTTCATCTTCCCAGTTTTGAGTACATCCCTAGCAGGGGTAAAATGCTTCCAGTTCGGACCAGATCAGCCGATCCGGTAGCGATGGCGGCAGGTGGTTCAGAGAACCGGTAGCAAAAATCCCTGCCCCCTGTGCCCATGCCCACCCAATTGCAGGTCGCCTGCTTGCCACTTCTTTTACAAATTGCTTTTAAAAGGTAAAAAAAGCTCTGATGATCCCAGCTGAGCCGCGCAATCATCAGAGCCATTTTTTTAACTTTTAAAAGCATTTTTTTACAATCTATTCAGCTGTGTGGCAACCTATGCTTCATTTTGGCATGTGTGGTACGCACTGCACATGCACGTACGCAGCGCGCATATGCAGCAAGCGAACCAATAGTAAACTGGTTCAGATTTCACCACTGATCCCTAGAATTATTTGGAAGAATCCCATCCAAGTACTATGTAAAGCAATTACGAGGACAACATAGTCTGAAATTGTTGCTGGTAATATCTTGTTAAAACCTTTTTAAGTTCCCTATTTTCAGTTTTTATAAAATTTTTATAGTGAAGGTTTAGAATGAAAATTGGCCAAATTTATTTTTTTCTGGCCCAAGTTAAGTTTTTTCAATGAACCACGATCTAGCTAAAAGGAATTCACCATGTTAATAATATTGGCTTAACAATTTTATCTTTTCTCCTTCATTCAACAAAGCAACTTTCTTATCTTCTATATTACTCACCATCCCTGCTCCAATTTCTAGTTGTTTTGCTGCTCGCTATAGCAGCATTCATTTTGATTGACAAAAATGAAAGGAAATGAATTGAGTCCATTTTTTCCTGTTTAAGCTCTGGAAGCCTTTAGAAATTGAATCAGATTTTCTATCACATGTCCCATATACTGGGCATCAACAACAGGTTAATGATTCCTCAATATAAGCCAATGGGTGACCTTACCTAGTGATTTAATATAGCTGTTTACCAAAATTTAGCTAGAAGGCCAAGCCCTGGACCACTACATACTTTTGAAAAAACTGCCAACTTGAATTGCTCAGTGAGGAAGGAATTGAATGACTGAAATGCAGTGTCCAGCCACACTCTTTTTTAATTACCTGTTGTCAGTTTTTGAACCGTCTGTAAGAATAAATTTATAAGAAATCAGGTGAAAGCTCTGGCAGAGATATCAGATATTTACACAACACTGCAGTGGAACTTCATGTTTAATGAGCACAAGAAATACATATTTACAGTGGTGGAATTCAATTTTTTTATACTACCAGTTCTGTGGGCGTGGCTTGGTGGGCATGGCAGGGGAAGGATACTGCAAAATCTCCATTCCCACCCCACTCCAGGGGAAGGATACTGCAAAATCCCCATTCCCTCCCCACTCCTGGGGGAAGGATATTGCAAAAAGTCCATTCTCACCACACTCTGAGGCCAGCCAGAGGTGGTATTTGCCAGTTTTCCGAACTACTCAAAATTTCCACTACCGGTTCTCCAGAACCTGTCAGAACCTGCTGAATTTCACCCCTGCATCTTTAAGACTGAGAGATTTAATGAAGAATGTATTTCATGACTTACCTAAGACTATTTCAGCCTAACTAGATGGCCTCTGACCAATTTTTGCCCATCCATCCATCCATCCATCCATCCATCCATCCATCCATCCAGTTTAGCAAATGATTTTATTAACCAGATACTATTTACATTTGGCAGAAATAAGGCTATGGAATAGAAAATTTTATATTTCGTTGGAATTGTTTATGGTTGGTCTACAATAGATAATAGCGCTTAGCCATTCTAGGCCAATCTCAAAAATTTAAAACAGTTTTTTAAATGATTAATACATGCAAGAGAGATAATCCAGAGAGAATTACCAGGTTTGTAGACTAGACAGGGTATTCTTCAAATAGCATGTTAAAACAATGATAAAAGGTTTCATATTGTTTCTAATAAGATTACAAACCCCAATCAATGTTGCCACCAGGAACTAAGCTCATTTCAAGGAAGATTTTATTGGTCAAATCAATTTCTGCAGGGATGATTGCTATCTAAATATTAGCATTAGCATGTTGGTGAGTCTGTTGGATAGCTTTTTTTATAGTCACCTCCAAGCAATTTTGGTAGTTAATAGTATATAAAACGTAATAATATTAACTATCAAAAGTTAAGCAAAAAGTCCATGAATAATAAGAAATATATGCTGTGCCACTTTTACACATGGCTCAGATATAAAAGAAATAGAAGTGTCCATTCATAATAGCAGTAATTCACAATAATAGGCTCTCTCTAACTTTACTATTATATTATAACATTTGTTATTGAAATAAAACACATTGATCCCAGTTGACTCTTAAATTGAAGGAAATTTACCCAGCTATTCTTGTTCAACACTTTTAACTTGGTTCATTATATTAGCAGCAAAATATTGTGAATGATACTGCTTTCTCAAATGTGTGATTTATTTACAGTTTATTAAATATAAATTAGAGTTGATTTAACTAATGAGAAGTAATGTTTTGTTACCTTAATTTCTGGATCTATTCCTGCTTATCCAGGGAGTCCTCAATTTACAACAGTTCATTTAGTGACTGTTCAAAGTTACAACGTATGAAAAAAGTGACCTATGATCATTTTTCACACTTACGACCATTGCAGCATCCCCACGATCACATGATCAAAATTCAGATGCTTGGCAACTGACTTATATCTATGACAGTTGTGGTGTCCAGGAATCACGTGATCCCCTTTTGCGATCTTCTGACAAGCAATGGGGAAGCTGGATTCACTTAACAACCATGTTACTAATTTACCAACTGCAGTGATTCACTTAACAATTGTGGCAAGAAAAGTCATAAATGGGGCAAAACTCATTTAACAAATGTTTCACTTAGCAAAAAAAAAAAAAAAAAAAAAAGGGGGGGGGGCTCAATTTTGGTTGTAAATTGAGGATTGCCTGTATAGGCTTGGCAACTTTAAGGACAAGCTCTGGTTTTATACCACATTGTATGTGACTCCTGGAGTCTCTTTAAATATTAACGCTGCAGTATATTTTTCTTGTGGAAGAAATATAATTATTAAATGCACAGTGAGTTCATCATATTTAATACAGGTGTACAGTTTGGCCGTGATCTCATTTGAACAATCAGTTCAACTTGGATTATCAATTCATCAAATTAATTCTAATCAAATTACCCAAGTAGAGCAAATTGATTCAAACTTATTTAGAGTTTAAAAGTACATATACACAGGCATGAAAAGTCCAATTCAATTTAATAGTAATAAAATTAGCGATGTGATTGGAAACTTTGATTTGTTGTTCTAGTAAACTAATTTGAAGTCAAATCTTTGGCTATGTGTTTACATATCCCTAATATGTAGAGTCCTTCCTCCTCAATATTTTTTACCTATTTCCATCTATGTTTTGATATGTGGGCCAGCTCACCATTCAAAAGTCAAATATCAGTCTTAACTTAGAGAAACTATTCAGTCTTTCTATAGACAATGGCTTGTATGGTATATTCTGGATACTAACTGAAAGCATGCTGACATATAGAGTATGTTATTTTTATGTTTTCCACCAGAATATGGTTGGTGACACCTCTATGTCACCTGTTGGTGTCAGAAAGCCACGAACCAAATTATATGGACTGATTCAGTGCCAGGTTGATATCTGAATGGAAATTGATAAAATCTTAATTGAATTTCTCAAGTATCACCTTCCTATTGATTAGGTGATATTCATTTACATTTCTCTTTGAAAACAGCGGGAATAAAATGTCCATTCCCTGAACTACAATAACTCCCTAGGCAGTTAGAATTTGAACTTTTCAACTCAGCTTTTCTCCATTCTGAGTATCTATTCCTGTGGGTGATTCCAATTTAAGGCAAGGTGTGAATTACCAAATTTGTGTCATGACATTACAATGCAGACTCTGCTCCTATTCTACCTGCATTTTCATGTCACCCATATGAGAACAAAGTTTGCTGCGTAATAACTTGACACTGCTGCTTCGAAGGAATAGCAACTTCTGGTTCAGCTAACATTGCTTTTAGCTATAGGATTATAAAGTAATTTAAAAAGGTATCAGTGTAATAAGCATACGGTTGGATCAAAGATCCATTTAGGTTAATGTTTCATTTTCTGAGCTTGTCAACCAGGTGCCTGAAATAAACTTTAGCAAGCATGGCAAATATGCTAGATATTACCTGACTCTGTTTGTTCTGTTCAATATAGGAATATAGGAATTCAGCTAAGCTATCATGACCTCCCCCCAAAATTACCAAGGCTTACTGGGCTCGGTTATATGAGTCAAAAAAAGGAAAAAATGATGGCCCTGATCTCTACATTTTGAATTTTAACCTTAGTTTTATAATAGAACTGTTCATCAAATAGATAAAAAGGCTTGACTGTTATTCAGAGATAAGCCCTGGAGGATTTGTTTATCATCCTAGATTTCTTCTTTTCTTTTAGGATTTTCCTTTTGCTCAAGTACAATCACAACACAATATTACGTTCTGTTTAAGTCCTGGAGGCTGATTTAAAAGAGCAAATGTTAAATTATTTGGCATAGATACTTCTGTTGTGGTCCACCAGCAGCCTGTGGAGCTGGCAGCGGAGTTGGACAGTGAGGAGGCTGAGGAGGAACATGAGCCAGTCCTGGAGTTTGGGGAAGGCCAGGACGAGGGCTCTGCGTCGGAGGCAGAGATGGGGCCAGGGCCATCTGGGAGTGATACGCAGACTCCGGAGCCCCCAGAAGCGGGCAGCAGAGAGGCAGGGGAACAGGAGTAGCCTGTTCCTAGTGCATGCATGCGCAGAGCTGCCAGAAGGCAAGAGCAGCTAAAGCAAAAGGGATGACTTGGGAGTAAGGCCAGGAGATGATTGGCTCCTCCCATAAGGCTTAAAAGAGAAACAAAGGACTTGGGCCTTTTTGCAGGAAAGCAATGTTGCTAACTCTGTTTCCAGTCGGCATCTCTTGTTTGTTTCTGAACTTCATGGGGCTTTGCCAAGTAAGGCCTTTGGCAGGGTGTCAAAGAAGATAAAGGTTGTTGATTATCCCGAAGGACTTCTTCTGAAGGACTTGTTTTGCTACTTATTGGGACTCAGCTGGGAAAGATCGTAATTCTCAGCTGTTACAATAAAATATGTTTGTTTGGGACTAATTGTTTCTTGTAATGACTCCGTAACCCTAGATCACACAACTTCTTCCTAAAAATCTAAGTTTCAAAGGAGATTGAACCTACGTGACCTCCTCTTTGCTGACGACTGTGCTCTGAATGCTGGATCAGAGCAGGAAATGCAAGGCAGTGTGGACAAATTCGCAGCAGCATGCGACAACTTCGGCCTCCTAAAGAAGACTGAAGTGATGCATCAGCCAGCTCCAAAAACCCAACACCAAGAGCCCAAAGGAACAAAAACTGCAAGCAGTGGACCAATTTACATACCTGGGCAGCACCCTCTCCCGTGCAGTGACAATTGACATTGAGGTCAACTGTAGAATCACCAAGGCAAGCTCTGCATTTGACAGGCTATTGACCAACGTGCGGAGCAGCTATGGAATAAGCTACAAAGCTACAAAGCTCAAAGTCTACCGAGCAGTAGTGATAACCATCCTGGTGTATGTCAGTGAGACTTGGACTGTATACAGGCGACACACTGAAACACTTCCACATGACCTGCCTCTGTAGAATTCTGAGGATCCGGTGGCAGGACAAGGTGCCAGACACAGAAGTTTTCTCCAGAGCAGGCCTGCCATTAGTTCACACTGCTGATGAAAGCCCAGAAACGCTGGGCAAGCCATGTTGCAAGGATGCCAGACCATTGCATCCCTAAACACATCACTCCTCTATGGTGAGCTGTCTCAAGGGAAGAGATTGCCTGGGGGAAAAAGGAAGTGATATAAAGACACGTTGAAAGCCTCCTTCAAGTCCCTGGATATCGACACCACCTCCTGGAAAACCCTGGCATAAGATTGATCGACATGGCACAAGCTGATCCACCAAGGCTGCCAGATATCCGAGGACAGAAGGATAACCATAACACAAGAGAAGTGAGCACTCCACAAAGCCAGAGCTGCAAATGCTGCAACAATGGTGCCCACACTTGTCTGCCCAACATGCAGCAGAACATCATTTTGTGCCCGTATAGGCCTTACCAGCCACCTGCAGACACATCGTGGACAGCCCACAACCTGTTAGATGTTAAGATCCTCTTCAAACACAATGGACAAACATCATCAGGTAAAAAAGTAAAATCCTTTGCTTTTATAATTTTCCTGTATGTATGTATGTACGTACGTACGTACACACACACACACACACACACACACACACACACACAGAGAGAGAGAGAGAGAGAGAGAGAGAGAGAGAGAGAGAGAGAGAGAGGAGAAAGTTATAAAAGCAAAGGATTTTTTTTTTAGTTTTTCAATGCCCAAATTGTTAAAGAAAGGAACAGTAAATGGATGTTTTCAGCAGTGATATGGGATAAACTTAGACTGATCTACATATCCTTATTTTAAAATATTTAACAACTCACAATTTGGTACATTACAGCCTGATATCACTGAGAATAACAGTTTGCACACTCTATTTTGGAACTACATGGATGTTTGGCTTACTGTAAAAAATCTCCTACCCAACCTTACCCGACAGTTTTCTCTCCTTTTTCTCCTCTGACCAGATCATATGGCCTTACCAGCTGATAGAGTTCCACTTGAATAATTTTCTTCAATTATGCTGGATAAACAAGACTAGATCTATCATGAAAGACTTAAATATTCTTTCTTTCACAGAAAAGTACCAGGCATCTTCCTTCAATTTTGATGAATCTCTTTGCTCTTTCATAAATCAGGTATGAGATTTTGGGGTATGAAGATTGGTTGCACTACTGTTGGAAGATAGAGGGAGTAAAACTACTTTCCAAAGAGAGGTTAACACACAAACTTATTCATAGATTCTCCAAGAATGATTTGATTTAATGTAATAGTTTGTATGGGACAAAAATTTAATGGTTTGTATGGTTTGTATGGGACACAGTGGCTCAGTGGCTAAGATGCTGAGCTTTCCATCGAAAGGTTGGCAGTTCAGTGGTTCGTATACCTAGTGCTGCGTAATGGGGTGAGCTCCCCTTACTTGTTCCAGCTTCTGCCAACCTAGCAGTTCGAAAGCACGTAAAAAATTCAAGTAGAAAAATAGGGACCACCTTTGGTGGAAAGGTAACAGCGTTCCATTCGCCTTTGGCATTTAATCATGCCGACCACATGACCACGGAGACATCTTCAAACAGAGCTGGCTCTTTGGCTTTGAAACCGAGATGAGCACTGCCTCCTAGAGTCAGGAATGACTAGCACATATGTGTGAGGGGAACCTTTACCTTTAATGGTTTGTAATGAATTATACTGTACTGATATTGCAACCAGTGAATTGGAAAGTATCAATATAGCATAATATTAGCAAACTCTTTTTATACGCCTTTCCTTCTAATAAACCATGAACTCATTTATCTTGAATTGAACAATAACAGCCAGTTTGGTCTAGTGGCTAAGATACCAGTCTAGAAGCCAGGAGAATGTGATTAAGGTACCGGGCTAGAAATCAGGAGAATGTGAGTTCTAGTCCTGCTTTTGTCATGAAGGCCACTTGGATGATTTGGGGCCAGTCACTCTTTTTCAGCTCAATCCACTTCACAGGGTTGTTGTTGTGGGGAAAATAGGAAGAAGAAGGGCATAAGATATATTTTATACCTTTTATTATTTATAAAAATAATAAAAGGGAGAATAAACATATATCAGGGGTGGGTTCTACTTACCTTTACTACTGGTTTGCAATGGGGCCGGGTGCCTGTGCTTGCTTCGCTTGCACATATGTGTGCTGTTCTGCGCATGCGCAGAAGCATTCTGATGACATTGGGGGTCGGTGGGCAGAGCCTCCCTCCGGTTTTACTACCGGTTCTATAGAACCGGTCCGAACCAGGGACAACCCACCATTGATATATATGTGTGTGTATATATCAAGCTGATGAAGGGAGGAGAACTTGTGGCTCAGAACATTAATTCAACTGCCTAACATGCAAGAAGCCCAAGTTCGAATCCAAGTAAAGGTATGGCTAGCTGATAAAAGCTTGAAATAGATCTATACTAGTCTCCCTTTATTTCTTTATCAGCAAAATATAAATTTTATGTGTGTGTGTGTGTGTGTGTGTGTGTGTGTGTGTGTGTGTGTTAAGTGTTTTTCTATCGAGACACCTGGTCTACCCCAACATGTGGGAGGGGACATTCTGCTCCCTTTTGCCTTTCAGTTCCAGTCCAGGTGTGTGTGTGTGTGTGTGTATATATATATATATATATATATATATATATATATATATATATATATATATATATATATATATATATATGTATATGTATATATATATATATATATATATATATATATATATATATATATATCCTTCTACATAGAACATATATATATATATATATATATATATATATATATATATATCCTTCTACATAGAACACAGACTACATATTCTGTAAGTAGACCATATACAATCCCTTCCATGTGGAACAGCGCCCTCCTGGAGGTTTTGGGTTGTTCCAACCTTGTGAGACTTTCATAAGGCATTGAAGATCTGTTCAATGCCTTATGAAAGGCATTGGAAAGTGTTTCCCTAGACACTTGATTCAAGTGGGTTTTGTCACTGTTTATCCTTGAATGTCCAGGTTGTATGTGCATGTGTGTGTGCAATACTTCCCAGTTCACTGGTTGCAATATCAGTAAAGCATAATTTATTTCTTGTTATCATCCTCTTATTATAAATAATAACATCTTCACTACATACAGGTAGTACAGATACTCCTTGACTTACAACCATTCATTTAGTCACTGTTCGAAGCTACAACAGCACTGAAAAAAAGTAACTTATGACTGTTATTCACGCTTGCAGCATTCCCCCTGGTCATGTGACCAAAATTTGGATACTTGGCAACTGGTGTGCATTTATGATGGTTGCAGTATCCTGGGGTCATGTGACCTCCTTTTGCAAACTTCCGACAAGCAAAGTCAAAGCCAGATTCACTTAACAACCATGTTACTAACTTAACAACTACTGTGATTCACTTAATAACTCTGACAACAAAAGTCATAAAATGAGGCAACACTCATTTAACAATTGTCTTGCTTAGCAACAGGAAGTTTGGACTCAGTTGTGGTCATAAATCGAGGACCCACCTGTACTTATTTTCTTCATTCAATAGCCTCCTCTGAATGTATATTGTATTAAAATATACATTTAGTATACAGTTTTAAATAAAACAGATCAGTGAGATCCTGGGCAAGCACTGTGAGGCACTTCTGAAATGATAAATTCTCTCCTTTACCCCCAATTTAGCTTCTCTCATCCTTTCCTGTCAAACAGTTGATCAGTAAAATTAAGATTTTCAAGACTATTCCCTCAGAAATTCTAGTTGTGGTGCATTGGCATGTGATACTGCAGAGTTAATATTTTTATTGCCATTCATTGAAATCCAAAGATCATAAACTCATCTAAACCAGTTTAAGATTCGCTACAAATACTTTGAGCATTCAGCAATAATAAAAAATGGATACATCACACAGATGCATCGGAAATTAAAACTGCAATTTGTCAGTGTGTGTCTGTCAGTTTCCAAGTGTGTTGATACTAAATAATTCATATTAATTCATTAATCTCTCACCCTCCTTCTCAAACAACAGTAAAATGATTTAATGACAGGGAGTGGGGAGGAATGAATAAAATAGCATGCTTTGAAGCCTTTTATTGTGGGCTGAAATCACAGCTCACCAAAGTTATTACTTTTCTTGACTCTGACATTTGGCGGAAAAAAAAAAAAACCCTTAGATAATCTTGGAGTCTGTCAAACCAGAAAAAGAAAAGATTGGGTCACAGCTTGTCATTCACACCTCTAGAATCACCATGAGGTATAATAGCCACAGAATAACTGTAATTGTAACTTGTGAATAAACCTTAAGACTAGCTGGAATGAGCATACTACTTCATTTATCCTCTCTTTAGGAGAGAGAGGAAGAGCTTGTACTTTAAATATAACATTAAGACTTCCTTCCTTCCTTCCTCAGATACTTCTAAAATATTTTTATGTCAAGTTACATAGCATGACCATCAAGAAGAATGAGTTGATACTGAATGAAAAAAGTAAAATTAGAAATATTTTGAACAAATGCTCTGAATTCTATCTAAAGGTTCTAGTCGTTCTAGTCATGCTAGTCGTTCCTGACTTTAGGGGGTGGTGCTCATCTCTGTTTCTAAGCTGAAGAGTCAGCGCTGTCTGATGATGATTCCATGGTCATGTGACTGGCATGACTAAACGCTGAAGGCGCACGGAGCACTGTTACCTTCCCACCAAAGTGGTCCCTATTTTTCTACTTGCATTTTTATGTGCTTTTGAACTGCTAGGTTGGCAGAAGCTGGGGCAAGTAATGGAAGCTCAATCTGTTACGTGACACTAGGGATTCGAACCGCCAAACTACCAACCTTTCTGATCGACAAGCTCAGCATCTTAGCCACTGAGCCACCACCTCCCTAGAATTCTATCTATACAAAATGACTTATTATAAGTGGAAATTCCTACTTTTTATCCCAAGTAGTAAATCTCATTTTTCAGGCCAGATACATGGCAAGTCAGCCTAAATTCACTAAGACTATGAAAGTAACCTTAAAACATATGCATACCAAGTTTCCTTTTTTATTAAAAAAGGTCAATTTACTTTAGCATATTTTATTATATTGTGCTACAATCTTCATACTCACTTCTGCAGGAGTATGTCTTCTTTATATCAAAATGATTTAACAATTTATATAAGTTCACAAATAGGCTGTAGACCCATGATGGTGAACCTAAGGCACATGCGCCGTCACCCCAGGTCAGATCTCCATGGTGTTTCTTTCGTGAGCTTCTTTTTCTCTGCAAACGATGAAACAGTAGCTCACGAAAGAAAAAGATCTTACCTCTTGCCACGTTGCCAGTGTTGGGATGCCCTGCCTCCCACTGGCCAGCTGGTCTTTGGGTCTCTGCTGCGCATGTCCACACATGCACATATCCATGCATGCACATGCCCATGCATGCACATGTCCACGCATGCACATGTCCGCACATGCGCGCAAGTGCACAGTTTGGGCACTCAGTGTCTAAAAGATTTGCCATCACTGCTATAGACCAACATTTGGTAGAGTAACCATGAAGCCCTTAGAAAATATGTTCAAATGTCAATATGTGTCTATATCTACAAAGATCAGGGTTGTTCAGCCAATATTGTAGACAGCCAAGAAAACAAACAAATTGATCATTTATCCAATCAATCTAGAATTCTCACTCAAGGCACAAATGATCAGGCTCAAATTATCCCATTTAATTATGTAAAAAACTAGCTCTCTGTATAAAGGGAAAGGTGGAAGGACAACCAGCAGCAAGGTTCATAGACTCATTCACAGTGGCAATTATCATGGAGAAACTGTGGTTGCTAAGAGCTGACATTGACTTGATGGCACAACAGTCAAATGAAGGTCCACAGGTTTATAATTTTATGTATTAACTTTTTCAGCTCCAGCTTTCATGCTTGTGGAAAAAAACATGCCCAGTTTATCACAATTTTGGTACAGTTATCTCTTTTGTTCCCTCTGTGTCACTGATTTGTAGGATCACACTGATTAAATTAGACCAATCTATTAATGGTTTTCTAAAATCTCTGTTTAAAAGAAAGGGACATTTTGAGAAATATCTCCAGGTTTGTTCTACCAACTATCTTCTTGACAATGATTTGAATATCAAACTGCTTTTTCTGAATGTTCAAGAGCCATTTCAATGAGCAGAATTACACATTGCATCACTAGATCTAACAATGTTTTGATTCCAAGCCTTACAAGAATTAGCCCTTGTGTCACATGATATATACATGCAATGTTTCATCATGGATTATATTATTTTTCCACCTGACTTTTCTTTCTATTCACATCTGGTCATGTGCAGATCAAATCACTCAAAGTCCAGGTCATATAGCATTGCATTCCTGTTAAAGTATTATTCTATACTATTCATTTTGAGTATGTATATGATTTAAAACATCTTCTAAATAATATGCATACCTAAATTCATAGATTTGGACTCAATAGTACTGATCTCAGTTTTCCTTAATAAATGATTTTTATAAGCAAGCAACTCTAATATATGCTTTTTTCTCCCTACAGCTAAGCTAATATAGCCAGTTTTGCAAGCAATTATCATGTAGAGGACTTAGAACTTTGAAGTATAGGAGTTGCTACTAAGGCAACAGTTATGTAAGCAGCTTTTATAAGCTTACACCTGGGCCAAGAAAATAACTTAAGAAAATGTTGGAAATAAGTTTCTCCCTAGTTCATATAAGAATAAAGAAGAGGAGGGAAACACACTCAGACATATAAGATTTTGTTATTATATCTTGTAGTGATGATAATTCAGAAACGAATGCTATTTCTGAATCCATTCTTTCCCAATATGTTCCTCAAATATATGAGGAGAACAGGACAGAGATAATTAGAGCTCATTACAGCCCCTCCAGGATATGTCAAATACTATTTTGAGAGTTTGCACCAATACTTTCTGCTGAATTCCACTTCTGCTTTGTTTTCATATCTTGTTAATAAACACTTTTTTAAAATGAGCTAGTTATGGAGTTCAGTTCTAAAGGGCTAATTAAATATAGTTTAGAGAATATTAGTCTCCATATTGGCTATAATTGGCCTTTGCTGATCATGGATGCTAAGCAACATAAGACTGTGTTATCATTTACATGGAATTCTTCCATAAAATACTAGGGTTGTAGACAAGGAAGTTGGGGGAATTCTTAGAAGTAGATGACAAACCACTTCCATATTATTCCTAGAACATGCATTCATTCATTCTTCATAAGGTTTCTGAGACTACAAGGGACAATGCTTTCTCATTATTAAAGATTAAGCTTGCTGATTTAACAAAAGCAATATTTCTTTGTTCCATACTCTATATCCCTGGGATTTTTTGCTGTTGATTTTTGATTTAGCAGCAAAGTCAACAGGTAAAAATATTGACTGCTTGCATTTCATACATGTAGTTCTTGCTTTGCCTTTGAAAATAAATAACTCTGTTATGGTGTTCTTACTTTAGTTACTAGCTTTATACAGTATATGCTTATAGTATCCTCTTCTATACTTATAGCAGCATGTAACATGCATGACCCACATTTGTCTAGTGAAATATTATTGTAGCCCCATGCTTAAAAGCAAAGAAATTAGTTAATATGTTAGTTCAAACTCAGTGAAGCTCGGGTTCCAATATGTTTTCTCCAACCTCAATGGAGGCCACAAATGTGTTGCTTGAAAGACCATGGGGTGGCAGATGACTAGAAAGAAAAGAAAGAAAAGCAAAGGACCATTGGACGTCAAAGGTCTGTCCTCATATCACAATTCTTGAAATCAAGGTAGATCTTCTTGACCCAAATTTGTTTAATCCACTCATTTTATCCTATGATGGGAAAAATCTAGGGCTTACAGGTGATGCATAACTTCATCATTTGCTCCATGTGATTCTGCCTTGCTGTTCACACTAGTTATTAGTTCATATCTAATTAGTTCTACAATGTTCTTTTGAGTTCCTTAATTAGTTAACCTTGCCTATGCTAAAGAGAATAATTGCCTCACACTTTCATCCCTTAAATGTCTATCAGTTGGGTCCACTGTACTATGGAAAGTAAGTAATGCTTTTCAAAGATACACTACCCTTTGCACACAACTTCAGAGAACGTTTCCAAACAAAGATCTGCTGGTTCAAAATTAGATGCAGAACACTGTGATCCCAGGATATCAGTTGGACTTTGGCAGCTGAACTAATGTATTTCCTGTTCAGCTGTGATATAACCAAAATCACACATAGTCGCCTACAAATTACCTGTCTAGGAGTTGTCAGTTTTGCTTTTGGATGGAGGGGATTCTTGACTTATTTTTTTTGTATTCTGAACTCCGGTCATTCTAGCAGTTCCTGAAAGAGAAATGTTGGGGTGTAGTGAAATTGTCAGCGTGAAATTCTGCTTCTTCCTTCTCTTTGACAGGAAAAACAGCAGACCCGCAATATGGCTAGGTACTTGGGTTATTTTATTTCTCTTCATTCTTTTGTGGGGAGAAAGGAGAAAGGATTCAGTTTACTCCCACTAATTTGAAACAGGGGCAATGTGGAAATATCTTTTTGGTGAATCCCAACACCTGCAATACTGTAGAATAAATAAATAAACAAATGGATGCCAGTCCATTCAGACACTTTAGCCCACTTTAAACATAGGTTAAATAAGTTGAGGAAAATGTTCAAACAAAATTATGACTTGACTCCATGCTATTTTCACAACTTTCAAGCTGTTTTTGTTTTCTTTTTTTTTAATATAGAAGGACAAGTTTCTTGGTAGATACGTTGTGGTTGTTTGTTTGCAAATGACCAGAGAAATGTATGTAATATATACAGAAATACATGTTTGTTGATGGAAAACTGAACAGGCTTTTTTTCCAGTTTCTGTTGGTCAAGAATATATAAGAGTTTTTTTTCTTTGTAAAACTGTAGTGCAATAGAGAGTTAAAAACAGCTTTCCTATACTTTGAAATTCAATCCTGACCCTGATAAATGTCATTTAGATATCAACAATAAGAACGGGAAAGAAATAAAAACATGAAATACAACCATGCATTATATATTTAGCCTTTTATCAACATATTAATGCCATGTATTCAATGTATAATTCAGGTAGTAATTTCTTGTAGTCATTATACAGTGTAAGAGTGTATAGTTTATAGTGTAAGAGTAATATTATTCTTAAAATGCCATTTGAAGGTAAATAAAAGAGAGGGTTTTTTATGATTATCAAATGAAAAGATGACAGAAGTGAGATTTGAATGCAGAGTTTCTTGATTCATAGCTCAGGTTCTTAGACATTGCATTAAGCCAATTTTTGATTCAGTGTTGATACTTGCCTTATCTTAATTACTGAGAGGATGCAAACTGTCTTAATCACTTAAAACACAGGTGTCAAAATCGATCACGTCATGGGCTGGATCATGATGTATTATGACGGTTTTCGCCTTTGCGGAGCCGGGGTGGGCATGACCTGTGCGTGACATATCTGGTCCACGGGCCACCAGTTTGACAGGCCTGAGTCTTAAAACCATGTGAAACAGCATGTTTAAAATGAGAGAAAGCAATCCACTGCCCAGGAGTAAAATGTATTCAGGCTAATGTGTTCATGAACACCTCCAAGATCAAATCAATCAAATCAAATGGCAATCTCCAGTGGACCTATTTTGCTATCCCTCTCCCATTTTTAACAAACTGAGTTCTAAAAGAAGTATCTAGGATTTTGTTAAGCTGAGTACTTTAACTTTCAATAACTTTCAAAGTTCAGATTTCTCTAAAGATTATTAAACATTTTATTTTCTTTCCCTCTGATTATGTTGAGCCACCACCACCTATGTATGTGATCTTTTAAAAATGAAAGGAAAGGAAAAGAGAAAGGAAAGGAAAAGAAAGGAAAGGAAGTTTAAAGTTTATATTTCATACATAGGTTTTTGAGCCTATGTATGCTTCTTTTCTCACATGTAAGATCAAGGTATCTTGAAACAACATGAGGTTGTTCAAGGTTGCACAGGTCAAAGTTCTAGTATAACTTGCCAGAGCCAACTCACCAACTTGCCATGGTCATCTCACCATGTCCAACCTGGCAGAGTCATCTCAATGCAGTGATCTTGCCACAGCCACCTCATGGCAGGACAGCTCACTATGGCTGTCTCACTGCAGGGGACAACTCGCCGGAGAACAATTCCATACAGGATAACTCAGTGCAATAAATGTTATTCACCACTGTTTTTTTTATATTATTTCCATTGGCAAAAATGGAAATGATGTAGAAGAAACTGTGACAGATAACATTTTTTTGCGTTATCCCACATGGATTGTCCAGAGACTAGTTGTCCTGTGGCAAAAATGGCTATGGTGAAATGGCCATGGCGAGATGGCTGTGGTGACTTGTCCCATTCTGGCCCTGGGGTGTCTAAGGGTGAGCATTCCTGATATACTACAGTTTCCCCCTTCTAGATATTGGGAAATTATATTACCCAATTGTCTTTATAATAAATAGCTGTTGCTCTATTCAGAGGCAGGTTTTTGAAATACTGGGAATTAGACTGAAATAACAAAAGCACTATGCCTTGGTTTGGCTTTCAGGAACCAAGAACAATGTTTTTTCTTAAAATGCTGAGGTCGGAATTGTGGGGATTTAATGGGTGTCAGGGGGAAGGTTTGCTATTACCTTCTTTTAAACTAGAGCCATTATTGTTCCTCTGCAAAGCTAATAAATTCCAAGGGGAAGGATTACAAATATCTTCATCTAGAATTCAGTAACTGCAGATGGTTGCTTCCACACTATTTTACAATGATTACTGATCCAGCCTAAACTATATTTCTTCTATGAAAATTATTTTTAATTAATACAAATGTACACAAGAAGAAGCCGATTTTTATCTTGACTCAAATTGGCTGTTTGGAAACTGGGAGTACTCCTTGTTGAAGTGACCAAAGTGAAGTTGCTTCATTTGGATTACTAATAGGTAGGCAGCTGCATTCAGTTCTCATCCTCTGATTTCAAAGGAAACATTCTAGTATTTTTAACCTCATCTCTGTTTAAATTCTGCTAAAGCTTGTAGTAAGTTTTTGTTGTTGTTAGTTGCGAAGTCGTGTCTGACCCATCGTGACCCCATGGACAATGTTCCTCCAGGCCTTCCTGTCCTCTATCATCCCCCGGAGTCCATTTAAGCTCATGCCTACTGCCTCAATCTTTCCCAGCATTAGGCTCTTCTCCAATGAGTCCTTCCTTCTCATTAGATGGCCATTTGAGTATTTGAGTTTCATCTTCAGGATCTGGCCTTCTAAAGAGCAATCAGGGTTGATCTGGCAGCTTGACAGAAGTCAAGTCCATGTATTTGCGAAGTGCATTCATATGGTATTACTCTTGACTCATTTATCCAAAACAAACAACAAAACACTAAGAAAGTTGGGCTTTGTTATATAGATTTTGCATGCATTATGTTTTTTTTAAATATATGGAACTGCTGTTTTTTTCAATGCTTTTCTTACTGCTGCATACTATTTATACAGATTCCATTATAATGCTATATGTAGCCCTTATATACATTGTTATGCATTTTTCTCCAGATATATTGATTTGAGCACTTTTTTCAAAATGAATGTACATCATTTTATAGCTAAGAACAATGAACAGTAAACAACCTGATTATTTGTACTGTTAGTGCTATGGAAGATTGTTATTATTATATTTTTTTTTTAAAAAAAACCATCTTTATTACTTTATAAGTAACTCAAGGCAGCCAACATACATAAAATTTTCTCTTCCTTTTTTCTTCACAACAACAATCTTGTTTGGTGGTTTGGGCTGAAAAATACTGCCTGGCCCAAAGTCAGCATTCCGTATCCTTTGCTGGACAATGTCAATTTGATTTGAAACACAATTCATTAAGTAGCAAGACAGAATTCAAAGTCTACATTAAAATGTAAAATAGCCTGAACAACACTGTTGCATAGCTGTTGGATTAGCTACGGCAATAATTAATTTGTTTTATCAATATAGTTGAAAGAATAATCCAGGATATCAACCCAGTTAAGAGTTTTGTTTGTACAAAGCTCTTAATTCGTTGTCTAGTCAAAGAAAAGGCTTAGCATGTTATGCCCTTTATATACAGTAGGTTGACTTTATTCGGTTCTTAAACTTGTTGTATCCTGCTTAGACGATTCCATTTAAAGGTTATTCTATTGAACAAGTTTTATTTCACAATGGAGCAAAACTATTTGCTCTTTATATTCTGGATATACTTTCCTTATCCAGACATTATGTAAACAGCACCTGTTATACAGGTAAAAGATACACTTCTATTATCTACGGAATACCAAACCAGTAATTCACACTAGCACACATGTCATGCCAGTTTCTTGTCCCATATTATATCTGCATAGTGGAATGTTTTACCATTGTATCACTTCTAGCATCCCATCCACCTACTTTTTTAAATCTAAGGTTGAACCCCTAGTGGTTTGGGAAATAAAATCAAGACTGCTATCATATGCCTTTATCATTTTAGTGGCATTACCAAATTACTCATCAAGATGTTAATCAGCTATCATTTCTTCAAAATTGCAGAAAGGATATTTATTCTGCATGAGTGTCTACTTCTGATTCTTGGGGGGAGGGGAGGGGTTGTTAAATAGACTTCTGAATAATAACACCAGCTGTCTCTTGCTAACATCATGGTGAGGCAGTCCTTATATTTAGAAACATAGAAGAATTAATGAGGACAAAAGACAGAAAGTGATTAGACAGATCCTGATGGGGTTTCAAAGCAATTAATTATTCTGAAAAACAAGAAATAATTAAAATATGCTGCTTGTAAATCTCCAATGAAATACTGCATCTGTTGTGACTCTTTAGCCTTCCATCACTTATTCTTTTTGCTTGCTATTAAAATTCAGGAATACACGTATTTTGTGTGCAATGTGCATACTACTAATCTATCAAATGGAGGGAAAGAAATTACATATAATGCATTAATTTTAAATGTGATAAAGAAGCACAGTAGGAAGTATTCATTAACGGAGGGTGAAGTCTTTAGGCAAAGTAGATTCCCATGTCTTTCAGGTTCGTTAACATCCCAGCACCTGATTCAAATAAAATTAAGCCCTTTAAAATCGGATGGATTTGGATAAACATGCTAATCAGATTAAAAAAAAAAAAATCCAGTCACCAGAATCAATGAAATTATGAGTGGATCAGTTCCTGGATGTACAACTGTTTGTAAGAAATGATTATATGGAACTATTTTTCTCCAAGGGGAAAAAAACAAAATCTCTTTAAAATTGAAAGTTTATTTCTGAATCTCAAAGCTGAACTTTTTTGTATTAAATAAAGTTCAGCATTTAGTACTTGGAAGTTATAAAGCAGATTTTACAGGTTTCAGTAAAACAAATATAGCTCAAACAGGTGCCTATGATTTAACCCAGGGGTGAAATGCTACCAGTTCACTCCAGTTCGGATGAACCGGTAGTGATAAAAACTACCGGTTCGGGCAAACCGATAATAAAAAAATGCTTTAAAAAGTAAACAAAAAAGGTTCCATCGATCACAGCTGTGCTGCGCGATCATTGGAACCTTTTTTTTTTTTTACTTTTTTAAAGCATTTTTTTACTACCTATTCGCCCAAACCGGTAGTAAAAAAAAGCTGACTGTCAATCAGCTGTGCCATGCGATCGTGGCAACCTTTTTTTAACTTTTTAAAGCATTTTTTTAATTACCGTTTTGGGTGAATAGGTATTAAAATGCTTTAAAAAGTTTTTTTTTAAGTTGACCATGCCCACCCAGCCACATGACCCCCACCAAGCCATGCCCACCAAGCCACACCCACAGAACCAGCAGCAAAAACGTTTGCATTTCACCACTGATTTAACCACCATGTTTCAAAAGCATATTTAGTTAGCTGAATAAGCCAAAAGTAGGGTCTTTGTACTAATTTCAATAATCCCTTAAAATAAATGATATCAGAATAGTTCCATGGGTCAGGACTAAGTTTAGTTTCCATATCATATAGTAGTCAACTAGGTGTGCTAAGAACTCCAGAGATTGGAAATGAGGACAACCTACGTTTTTCACTATTGCTCCCATATACCTAGCATGCGAAGAGGAAGAGGAGCCTGAGTGTCGGCCAAGCAACCTATCATGCAGAGAGACTGGCTAGATGCCTGGAAGCAGCCCATATTTTGCAATATCCTTCCTCTAGAGTGGGGAGGGAATGGGAATTTTGTAGTATCCTTCCCCTGGAGTGGAGTGGGAATAGGAAATTTGCAGTATCCTTCCCCTGGAGTGGGGTGGAAATGGAGATTTTGCAATATCCTTCCCCTGGAGTGGGGAGGGAATGGGAATTTTGCAATATCCTTCCCCTGGAGTGGGGAGGGAATGGAGATTTTACAGTATCCTTCCCCTGGAGTGGGGTGGAAATGGAGATTTTGCAATATCCTTCCCCCAGGAGTGGGGAGGGAATGGGAATTTTGCAGTATCCTTCACCTAGAATGGAGTGGGAATGGAGATTTTGCAGTATCCTTCCCCGCCACACCCCCAAACCATGCCCCCAAGCCACGCCACACCCACCAAGCCACCCACAGAGCCGGTAGTTAAAAAAATTGGATTTCACCACTGTTTAATTGCATTGCAGTAATGTGACTTTAGGGATCTTTGGTGGGGGTTGTGTTACATTTCTAAAACCGTTTTGCAAAACATTAAACTTTGTCTGTAATTGTAAAGGAACTACACAATTGTGAAATCAAACAAAGAACTGTAGCACTACAGGATCACAGAAATGTCGATATTTCATTTGCCATGAATAAATAGTATAGTATAGTATAGTATAGTTTATTGAATAGCCCGAAGGCCTTTTCAAACAAAACAGAAAAGAAAAAGGGAAAAAGATAAAACAGTTACAAAAATAGCAATCTAAAAATATATGATAGATGACATTAAAATTTTACAATATCAAATTTCAATAGCTAAGTTGCCAAGACTAGATAACCCAAAAAGGATAGCTCCTCTCTAACTGAGCTCATCTTCCTTACAATCGATAATTTTTTTATATATATAACTGGCTCGTATTGCCGTCATTCTTTTAAGGTATCGAGTGATCGCTCTTACCAGGGGAGGAGAGTCAGCCCTCAACAGAAATGCTAATTTTTGGCTTATATTCCAGTGGGGAAATTTATTTATAATTGGGGACAGATATTGTTTTCTTACTTCTTGATAGAGACTACATTCAAATATTATATGTGCCGTGTCCTCCACGACGTTTACCCCACATATGCATATTCTTTTGTCATATGGGATTTTCCGATAACGGCCGAATCTGACATTGGTATCTAGAAGTTCGAATCTAAACTTAACAAATAACTGTCTCTCCACTGATGGCATTTCTAAATGTAAATACTTTTCCAGGGTGAAAGTTGTTTTAACTGCTGTCAGCAGTTTAAGGGAATGATTAGTTGAAAGGGTTGCCATGTCCATTTGCCCATGTATATCTTTAATCCGTTGTTTAACTTGGTTCAGTGTGTCACACAACGGGAACCCTACGCCATATCGGTTCAATATTTTTGACAGCCGGGTTAGCCAGGAATACCTTTGAGGATTTGAAATCTGCTGTTCCTCTAGACATATTTTAGGGAGTCTGCTGGCATCCATCTGGGTCATTTTTAGCCAGTAGGCTACCGCCCTAGTGATTGTATAGGTGTACATACTCAAAGGTATTCCATGAATAAATAAAATGGAATCCTAACATGCTTGCAGAAGGTTGTTCCAACCCTCTTTATCAGAGTTAGAAAAATTATAGCCTGTCAAGATTGATGAATGGCACAGATTCCCTAAGAAGATTGATATATTAAATTCCCCATATTTATAAGGTTCCCATTCTCTCCTTTGAAGTAAAGGAAAATCACAAATGTTTGTGTGACTTTTCTATAATCATATCAAAGTATATTTTTGTTCTTTATTTCTCATGTCCTTCAAATTTTCTCAAGTTTCATTCAAAAGAAAATTAACTTAGACTCTCAGGAATGATCTTGGAAAATTCTACTTAAAAACCTATTTGTCTGAAATCCTTATACTTCATTTTTTTAATGATCTTTCATAGAATTTAGCGGAAACTAGTCATCAAAAGGAGGACATGGATAGTAACACAGTGACATCTACAAGTATCCAACTATTTCTGTTTTTTTTAAAAAAAAAACATATAGATTTATAAGTGACACACTAAAAAAATATTTTTTTACTGCAAATTTTATATGAAAAGTTTAGATTTGGGGAATTTATAGTTTGAAAGCCTGCAGTAGAGAAAATTGCTTGTCAAGGATATTTGTAGTAAAATGTTTCTTGGAAATGTACATGAACACTCCAATAAGAGAAAGTATGCTATTAAAAACTTCAAGTTTTCTGGAAAGCTAAAATGTAATAGGTTTTTGTTGCTATAGAACCTTTTATATAACACAGAAAAATAAGGACAAACTCAAATACTGATTATTAGTATGAGCCATGGTGGCACAGTGGTTAGAATATGGTACTGCAGGCTACTTCTGCTGCCTGCTGGCTGCCTGCAGTGCGACAGTTCGATCCTGACCAGCTCAAGGTTGACTCAGCCTTCCATCCTTCCAACGTTGGTAAAATGAGGACCCATATAATTGGGGGCAATATGCTGTCTTTGTAAAACTACTTACAGCTGTAAAGCACTGTGAAGTGGTGTATAAGTCTAAGTGCTATTGCTATTGCTATTAACAGAATTCACATTTATCTCATTTATATCTTACTATGGTACTAGCCATGGGACAGTACAAAAAAGTGATGGTGGAATATGACCAGTGGTGGGATTCAGTCAATTTGCACCAGTTTGGCTGAACCAGTAACTAATGTTTTGTGCAGTTCAGCAAACCGGCTGAAAATAAAGTGCAAGAGAGGGATTTTTTTCCCTTCTCTCTTCCTTCAGTTAATAGCTCTGGGCAGACAGCCAAGAACCACTTAACAGGCAAATACTTAGTTGTGACAACAAAACTGCAGGAATGCAGCCAGCACACACTTTGAATAAACAATAGAAACTGACAGAATCAGGAAACCAGGAAACCCATTAATAACCCATCTAGGGATGGATTAACCTCTTCCCTTCAGGAAGAAGGACAATATTACAAACATTATTATTATAAAGGGTATTCAGTAAAACTTCTGTGATCAGCTGATACTCCCTGGAGTTCCCCAAGACCTTTTATAGACAATTGGTCTTTTTTTGACTGACTCTAAGACTATTCTCTCTTACCCAAGCATTGCCCATATCCAGTCGTTCATGTTTATCTATCTATTTAAGTATCTTTCCCAATTTTCTTAGTAAAGAAATGAAGCTGCTAGTAAAGTCACTAAAATATTTAAAAAAATAAAATGCAATTTATTTAGGACATTCATTAATGCAAGACAGCATTAAACATTCAGCATTTAAACATGATCAGGTGATACAGATAGATACATGGAAATAATTTATTATCTGCTTCTACTGATAATTGTTCTGGGCACCTACATCCATAGTGTTCCTCTTCAAGGAAACGGAATCTTCAAAACATCTAGAAAACACTGTAGTCTTCAGAAAACAAAGAACTTTTTTTTTTTTTACATTTGATTTATATGCCGCCCTTCTCCGGAGACTCAGGGCGGCTTACAATGCACTAAGCAATAACTTTCATACTTTTGTATATTTATACAAAGTCAGCTTATTGCCCCCACAATCCGGGTCCTCATTTTACCTACCTTAGAAAGGATGGAAGGCTGAGTCAACCTTGAGCCTGGTGAGATTTGAACTTGCAGTAATTGCAGACAGCTGATGTTAATAACAGTGATTTAGTCTGCTGCGCTACCAGCAAGGCCGGATTTTCCTATAGGCTAACTAGGCTTCAGCTTAGGGCCTCAAGATCAAGAGGGGCCTACACAGTGGTGGGATTCTGGGGGTTCTAGGGGGTTCGGCCGAATCCTTTGTTAAATTGCTGGCTCGCCCGCCCGCCCCTCGCCTCCCACCCGCGCGGCGCCAGCCTACCGTAGCCAGGGGTAGGCAATTGTGGCTCTTTTACAACCTGTGGACTTCAACTTCCAGAATTCCTGAGACAGCTTGGAATTCTGTCTCAGGAATTCTGGGAGGTGAAGGCCACAGGTTGTAAAAGAGCCACAATTGCCCACCCCTTCCCTAGCCTGAGTTTCGCTGCCTGGGATCCACATGGGCTGCCACATGGTTCCCCACCGGCTCCGGATGCAAGAGAGCAGGATGGAGAAAGCAGCTTCCATGCCTTCACTCACCCTCACTCTCTGCTCTGCTGGATCACCGGCCGTTCGTTACCCCGCCCACTCCCAATCTATTGCTGCCTCCGATGGCTAGAGGAAAAAAAACTTCAAATTCTTGCCACAGGGCTTCAAAGGGCCGCCCTAGAGCCAGTGGTGCAACCGAGCCCTTTGTTAAATTGCTGGCTTGCCCCGCCCCTCTGCACCACTATTTATTGCCAATAAATAGTGGTGGGCGAGGGGCAGGAGAGCCAGCAATTTAACAAAGGGTTCGGTGTTTTTTTTTTTTTGTAATTTTATTGGCCCATGGAGCTTCAGCATAGGCTAATTGGCCTCCCGGCTCTCAGCTGATTTGTCTCAGCTGTTTTGCTCAGGGCTCTTCTGCTTCCTTACAAAGAGTGCTGATTTTTTTCCCCCTAGCTATGCTGAGAAACGAAACTGAAACTGCTTTGCTGTTGCTGCAAGGTTGGAAAATTAGGCAGAATTCTTTTCTTTTTCCTCACCAAAAAAGGTAGGTGCAAACAATGGGAAATTTAGGGAAAAAGAGGAGAGTTCAGGATTTTAAAACACAAAAGAAAAAAAGCTCTATTTAACTAGGGAATTGTAATAATTGAGATACTATTAATTGTATAGTTCTGAAAGCAGAAATGGTTAAGTTGTTGTTTGGAGGAATATATGGGGAAAATTATTTGGTTTATTATTATTGGTAAATATAATTAATTGATTTGTAAGAAATTGGATTGCATGGAAATATTTGGAATATTCATGTTCATATTGATTAATATACAAAAAAGGTAGTTATATAACTAATTGATTTATATTAAAATGTTGAATTTATATTAAACAATATTACATAATTAACCAATGTGAGGATGGATATAAAAATAGATGACAATGGGAAGGGGTATAATATAGAATAGAAGGGAAAAATTGAATTTGATTAAGATTAGAGATGAGGATGAAGGGTAATATTGGTTTTTTACAAAAATAGATGAGGAATAAATATGGCAAAAAGGAAATATAGAAACTGTAAATTTAATTGAAATGACTAAACACTGTTTAAATTTGTGAACCGGCCAAATACTCTGTTCAAAGAAAATACATTGTATGTTTGTATGTGTGTTTCTAATTATTGTTATTTATTCATATTTGTTCTCTTTTATTCTTTAAAGTTTAACAATTCATTCTTTATCTTAATATCTTTATATTTGTTTGGGGTTGGCTTTCTTTCCTTTCATCTTTTTTATTGTACAGCAATCTTTCTCCTCAAACCTACCACCTCTCTCTTTTCTTTCCTTCTTACTTTCTCTTCCTCCCCCTCTTCTTCTCCTCCCTACTTCCTCTTCCTTTCTCCTTCTCCTCCTCTCTTCCTCCCTCTCTTACCCTCCCTCCTACTCTAATTTCCCTTCCCTTTCTTCATCTCTCTCTATTACTGTATCCTTTTATGCATATGGACTACTCAGAGGGCTGAAAAAATTATTTCTGACTGGTCCTCGCACTTTTGACCAGTCCTCGAACTTACGACTGTCCTCACATTTTACGTTTTTGCCCTATCTTGTCACCATGGTGAAGAGAAGCAGTTGTGAAATGAGTGACATGGTTGTTAAGAAAGCTGCACGGGCATAAATGTGAGGATGGTCATAAGTGTGAGGACCGGTCAAAAGTGCGAGGGCCAGTCAGAAATGACTTTTTTCAGCCCTCTGAGTAGTCCCTATGCACATAGCCACGCCTACCCGGTCACATGACGAGCTACCCAAGTCTACACAGTCACGTGACCAGCTAGCCACGCCCACCCAGTCACATGATTGCCAAGCCACACCCCCAACTAAGCCACGCCCACAGAACCTGTTGTTAAAAAAATTGAATCCCACCACTGGTGAAAGGGCCTCATAAGTGGAATAGCCTAGGGCCTCTTTTCATCTAAATCCGGCCCTGGCTACCAGGGCGCTTGCCTTAATCCATCTTCTTTCACATAGTGTCTCCACTGAAAAATGTCTTCTTCCAAGCCATCTAGAGCAATAATTTCCAAAAGATGATTTCCCAACTCATGATCATACTGAATATTTTGGTCAGGGGTGAAACCTTGCTCATGGAGTTGATTCCATGGAAAAGTTTTAACCTTTGAATTTTTCTTTGCTTTCCCTGATGCCATACTGTAGAGAAGGAAATGATCCTGTACTGTTTTTCTAGTAGAGTCTGTATCTGAAGAAAAGCTCCTGACTGAGAACTTGGGGACCAGCAATTCGTTAACATAGATCATACTTAGGGTGCACCAGTGTTTTGTTTATGTGTTTTGCATTATCTATCTACCTATCTACCTATCTACCTACATACCTACTTACCACAACATTTTGGTGAAATCTAAATAAATGCAACCTTCTGTATCTCACTGAATATTGTCCATTGATTGGATTTTGCACAAATTCTATCTGAGAACATATTCTAATACGTCAAAAACAGAGGTGGGTTTCAGCAGGTTTTGACCAGTTCTGGAGAACCAGTAGTGGATATTTTGAGTAGTTCGGAGAACCGGTAAATACCACCTCTGACTGGCCCCACCCCCATCTATTCTCTGCCTCCCAAGTCGCAGCTGATTGTGAGGAAATGGAGATTTTGCAGTAACCTTCCCCTGGAATGGGGAGGGAATGAAGATTCTACAGTATTCTTCCCCTGCCACACCCACCAAGCCACACCCACAGAACCGGTAGTAAAAAATTTTGAAACCCACCACTGGTCGAAACTTTCTCTTTCTGTCATGCACATATCAGTCTAAAATCTTAATTAGGTGAGCCGAGCACAGTGGTTTGATTGCAGTACTGCAGGCTACTTCAGCTTACTGCTAGCTGCAGTTCAGCAGTTCAAATCTCACCAACTCAAGGTTGCCTTCTATCCTTCCGAGGTGGGTAAAATGAGGACCCAGATTGTTGGGGGCAATATGCTGACTCTGAAAACCACTTAAGAGAGGGCTGTAAAAGCACTATGAAGCAGTATATAAGTCTAAGTGCTATTGCTGTTATTTAAGTAGATGAAATATTAGATGCACATTCCGAGACAATTTATAATTACAATAATAGAGAGGATCAATATGCAGTTTTATTTTATTTATAATTTATTTATTTATATTTTATATTATTTATAATATAAATAATGTTTTATTTTATTATTAAGTTTATATGCTGCTCATCTGTAAAAGATTCTGGGAAGTTCACAACAATTGAAGAACATGCTAAAGAACTGCCCATATGTTCAGGAGTGAATCAAATATTTCTTTATTTTTTTTTTAAAGAAGGAGCTAAATCTGTGTCTACCAGGTTCTTGAACCTAAATAAGTGGTACAGTTTGTTAACTGCCATTAATAATGTATTAGTTTTCTTCCTCCATTTTCACATTTTTGAATACCTTTAAATGCCTCCCTCATTTCTTACTTTTAATATTTCAAAATACTCAAATAAATAAATGCAGGTTTGTGGGGAGGGTGGGGAGGTTTTCTTTTTGAGATAATTCCCACAATTCTGAATTTAAAGTGTTTGTAGTTGAATTTAGTCATCTCATCACAAAGTAACACTTCTTTGTGTTTATAGCCTGAATGTTCTAAGTTGTTGCATTAAAAAAAAAACCCTCTAACCATGATATGTTGAGTCCCAACCCTCCCTTTTCATTATCTTACAAACTTAACTGCATTATCTTCCATCTTTTAGTTTTTCTGTTTTCCTCAGATCAATTTCTTCTTGACGTGGCAGCCCAATGGATTCATAGAATTAGAAGCTTTTTAAACCATAGAGTTAATATTTCTAAATTGTGATGCATCAAAAATAAATGATTTCCTAAGTGGTTTTTTTTAAAGATTGGGAGCAAAAAAGAAAAAGCAAGAAAATAATGCCTTAGTTTAAGAATCCCAAGAAAGACATAAACCCCAAATAAATCTTTAAAAATTACTGATGGATGGGCTTTCAATTAAAAAGAAATATGCAGTTTGTGAAGATGATTGAAAATGCCAAATTTGCTGTAAATGCTGAACAGTGGTCTATTTTCCCTTCAGGTGCATGCCTAGCAGCCATTAAACGTAAAGGGATTAAATTCCTAGGATGAAAGAAATGTTGCATCTATTGTGCTTATAAAACCTGCAGTGGTTCTTTCTGGAAAATAATGACTGTGCTTATAAACCCACAGTGACTCTTTCGGCACAATGATGTTTGTGCAGTGCCTGAAACTCCTAAAGTGTTGCTTTTTCATCATTTCATCATGTCAAAACAGTTGGGGAGGAAAGGGGGTAGGAAAAGGATTTACAAATGGGTAAATGATGAAGTGTCAATATTCTTCTTCCTCCTGCTCCCCTCACCCATTTCCAACAAGGCAATACACATTTATTCCGGTTTTCGGGACTCATCAGATCACATGCTGAGTAGCAGAAAAAGGATGATAAATGAATGCTTTTTAAAGTAGCCTTCTACCTGTTCACACCGTTGCATTCTTGCTAATTATCTTGATATACGCAAAACAGAATAAGGAGTAAATAAAAACAAGACAAAACAAAACCACATAGCATAGATGAAGTGAGGGAAGGATGTATCGGATCTGGACCTGAAATATTATCAGAATTTAAAATGTTTAACAATGTGATCAATTCAAATTTTTAACACATTTTCCCTGAAGGCTGTGATGAAAAGCCAAGCATAGTAAGATACATTTTATTGCCACTTCTTAATGGCTCAAAGTGTTAGAAGTTAAGAAATTGTTCTCTGTCAGCTAAATGTTGGAAGTGCTCTTCCTGGGATACCTGGGTCTTATAATTATATGTGGTGGACACGTGTAGAAGCAAAAAATTACTGGACATACATGGCTGGAAAAGATGATAAAACAGCACGTTGATTTAAAACCAGAAATATTTTTGTTGGGGATTTTACCTGAAATTTATAGTAAAGAGAACACATATTTAATCATTCATGTATTAACCGCAGCTAGAATCGTATTTGCACAAAATTAGAAAAGTGAAGAGGTCCCTATTGATGAGAATGTGATTAGGAAAATATTAGAATGTGCAGAAATGAACAGATTAACGCTGGCAATTAAGGAGAAAGAACAAACTGAACATCATATGATATGGGAATTATCAATGGTTAGAGAATAAAAATGGAAGTTGGAAATAAAAGAAGGAGATTAAAGAAGAGTAGAAAATATGTTAAGATAGAGATGTAAACAATATGATAATTGTTATTATTATGATTATTATGCTTAATATTATTATTATATTCTTATTAGAAGATACGTTAAAAGGGAAAAATAAACAAGTTTATTATGCTCAATTGTTCAATATACTATAATCGTAAGATTAGAGAATTAATATAAATGTAATGAATGATGTTGTAAATTCTGATGGTTATTGCACAGAGATATTTGTACCCAGATGACACACTGTTTAAGGGAAGATGGAATGTTTATATTTAAAAAAAAATAAAGACTTTTTTTAAAAAAAGAAATTTGTTCCCAAGCTGGGCTACAAAGGACAGCAGGCAACACTTGTAAGGGCTTAAGAAAAAAAATGTTTTATTTGCAGTAGAGTCCAAATCAGCCAGTGGACAAGGAAGAATGTATATGGCCACATTGGGTCATTCCTTATCACCTCTCATAGTATTCTAATTGAAAAGTTTAGGCCAATCATTAACAATGAGAGTGTAAAACATTGGCCAATCATATGTTCTGTTCACTTATTTGTGCTTTGTTAGCATGGACAGCCCACATGCAATTCTCTCTCTCTTATTTATGATTAGTCACAATGGCTACATAGCAGTGGTGGGATGCCTCCGGTTCGGACCGGTTCTATAGAGCCGGCAGGAGGCTTCGCCCACTGACCTAGACATCATCATAAGTGATTTGCGCATGCACAGAAGCTTCTGCGCAGGCACAATGCGAACCGGTAGTAAAGGTAAGTAGAACCCACCCTTGCTACATAGGTAGTGTCTGCAATAAACAACAATGTCTAAGTCTTCCTTTCACACAATTTTTGCAATATACATATTTAACCATGACAAAGTTAGCCCTGTGGGGTCCTTTGTGCTTTTTGAGCTTGTTTTCTTACATTTTATTACCCAACTAGGTAACATCATCAGCTGGCCCTCTTTTGCAAAACAGCCTCACTGCTGTTCATTACAAACATTTAGCTTCTTATCAGTATTTATACTGCTTTAAATATTATAGTAAATAAATAAATAAAATATTCCAACAAGAAGAGTGGCTATTTCTCCATTGAATTTATGTAAAGTAAAGGTGATTGGCAATATAGGTAATCCTCGACTTATGACCACAATTGAGCCCAAAACTTCCATTGCTAAGCAAGTCAGTTGTTAAATGAGTTTTACCTCATTTTATGAACTTTCTTGCCACAATTGTTAAGTGAATCACTGCAGTTGTTAAAACACGGTTTGTTAAGTGAATCTGGATTTCCTATTGACTTTGCATGTCAGAGGGTAAGAAAAGATGATCACATGACCCAAAGACATTGCAACCATCATAAATACATGCCGGTTGCTAAGTGTCTGAATTTTGATCACATGACCATGGGGATACTGCAATGGTTGTGTGAAAAATGGTAATAAGTCATATTTTTCAGCACTGTTGTAATTTTGAACAGTTACTAAATGAATGATTGTAATTTGAGGACCACTTGAATGGGCTAATACCTATTTGATAGCATTGATTTGGGTGAGTAGGTTGGGAGATAAAGTTTCATATGAAGAAAATGCTTAGTTATCTAAAACCGACCAGCCTTTTTGTGTGGGGTTGCCAATTACTAGTAGTGAATCACCCTGAATTTTTAATGATTATTATGTGCACTGATATAAAAGTTGGTATAATTCTATGCAAAGAGGTATTTTTTTTAATAAAGTTAAAATTCTTTTGGCAGTTTCTCTTGCTTTTGCTGAAGATGTTAGATGGAACTAATATTTCAAAGACAGCAGTGAAAAACAAAATTGAGCTCAAAGTCTGGATTAGATTTGCATGACAGTCTAAAGTTATCCATGCTTGGTGATCTCATGATATTTGTTTTTAAGAATTCAAGAAGCCAATATTCTCACTGAATTTCATTTTAGTCAACCCCCTCCCGCTTTCCCCAGTTTCTAGGTTGGGATGACAGGGTTATGATTTAGGGGAAAGGGCATTTGAAATTTGGGTTACATCTTCTATGTCCTGAGAAAATTAAAGTCCAATTGTCACCATGATAAGAAATAAGATCAGCAACGCTGGTTGCTTGGCAAATAAATTCACAACTTCCTTATGGGAACAGTTGCATAAACAAAGTGATGGCTGATCTAATGAAGGCATGGTGTCATAAGGGATAACTGCACCATAGCACTTCACAGTATCTAAGTTTATCATTTACTACTTAGAAGACAGACATTTTCAATACTAAAGCAATATGGCAAAGCTGCAAGTGATTACAATCTTAGCTCATTATTATTGGTTTGGAGTGACTGACAAAAGATTGCTTAGGTGTGAGCATATGCTTGTCTCTTGCATAGTGCTTCTCAAATCAATAAGAATGCCTTTTGTATATATATATATGTATGTATGTATGTATGTATGTATGTATGTATGTATGTATGTATAATATTTCGCTGATAAAGAAATAAAGGGAGACTAGTATAGATCTATTTCAAGCTATTTTGCTCTTATCAGCTAACCATACCTTTACTTGGATTTGAACTTGGGCTGCATGTTAGGCAGTTATATTAACCTCTGAGCCACAGCGAAATATAAATTTGGTATAAAATGGTTTGTCGTGAATGCGACTGCTTGAGGGCTCCTGGATTGGAGCTGAAAGGTGAAAGGGATGCAGCATGCTCCCTCCCACATGTTTATGGAGCTCATGCGAAAGATTTATTATGTATGAGGCATTAGTACCAGATGAATGCTTAGTGAAGGTGTTATCTTCACATCTGTGGAATACATGCCCTTGTAAGCAATAGCTGTTGCAATTTCCTTACCAATGCAACCAATACAAACACAAGAGCCAAATTATTTTGAAAATCTGCCCTTCATAGGTTACATGATCTTCAGGATATTCTCTAAAGCTTGGTTTACATAGCACATAAAATAAAACCCCAAACACAGTTGCTGTGTTCACAAAAATGCTATGTGCAAAAGTATAGGCCTGCAAAAATATTAAGTTCAGAAATTTAATTAAAAGATGATTTGTTTGATTTAATGATTCAGTCTAAATTTCTGAAAGCATCAAATCAAATTGCATGGCTCTGAATCACTTCGGAAACTTTTGAATGCTTTTTTGTGATTCATTTGTCTTTTGAAATACAGTTTTCCTGAATCAGTTTGGCAATTTGATTTGGATTTGTCATGATTTGACCTACCCTAAAATAAACCATATTATGATTTTCAGAGATAGCATTGTTCACACAACATGGTAAATCACAGACCGTAAAATACCATTTTAATGTGTACAATTGCCTCAAAGGTATCAAGAGCAGATAAAGTGATGCTTTCCATGGGGTATGAATTAAAATCCCCATAATTATTTTCTGTTGGTCATGCTGAAGTTATCACATTGTTTGCATGGAACAAAATTCATAATGTTGTTGTCTCAAATGTATCTGGTAGTGGTGGCTTTTACATTATAAACAAAGTATTGAACAGAGCTTAAAGGATCCCTGAAACAACATGTCATCATTGTCATCGTCATCATAGCCATTGTCTATCCACTGCAGGATGAAAACCTCTTCCACATGTTTACAATCAATGTGGTCGAGAGCTTTCTTTTGCCAATTGGGACCACAATACTTGCTTATGTCATTATCCTTCTTGTTTTAGGTCTCTTTTGTGGATGTTTTTTTATCAAGAGGGATCCATTCTATGACTGCCTTGTTCCACCGCCATCAGTTCTTGCTAAGTGACCAGCCCATTTCCATTTCAATTCTTTTATTCTCTTGATGATATTGTATATTTTCATTTGTTCTCTAATCTATGTGCTAATCCTTGTAATGCCAAGCATGTATTTTTTCGTAGCTCTTTGTGCCCCTTGTAGCTTTTGTATCGATTGTGAGGTTAGTGTCCATGTTTCACCAGCATTTATGTTAGAGCAGGTACCACAGACACATCAAAAACTTTTCTCTTCAGGCATAGGGAAAAGTTGTTCTTGAAAATTATGCTTAGCTTGCCAAATGCCTGCCAACCATTTTTAACACACCATTCAATTTGTTTTATTGTATCACCTGCCATTTAGATCCATTCGTCAAGGTTTATGTAGTGGTCTACTACGTCTAGTTCTTCTCCAGATATAAAAATGTTTCTTTCTTTGGTGAATTTATTAAATATAACCTGGCTCTTTTTCAGGTTTATTTTTAAGCCAGATGCTTTGTGCAGCTCTTGTATGTGTTTTTGTAGCGCCTCTGAGTCTTGTGAGAAGAGAACAACATCATCTGCAAATCTTAAGTGATTTAAATAGGCACCATTGATTTTTATTCCATCTTTTATCCAGTCTAGTTTGTGAACTATTTCTTCAAGACAGGCTGAGAAAAGGATTTGCAAGATTTGGAAGATCCTTGTATCTGCTACATCTATAGCACTGCTGGAAGAACACTTGACAAAATTATTGATTTAATTAAAAAAAAAGATGGACAATGAAGAATAGTTGTTTATAGTATGGAAAACCATACGTTTGGCAAGAGAATCATTGATAACTTTGAATTAAAACAGAATGTATGTTCTTCCTGACAACAAAATAATTCCTATCCGCTTCCAAAATTTGATCTTCAGCTTATTCCAGTATAGGATATATTTGGTCTATGACTAGGATGCAAAAAGTTAGCATGTAGTTGCCAGAATCTATGCTGTGAACTTCAAAGATTAAGGCCAATATTATGAGCTTTTCTTACTTTTGGAAAATGTGTGTGTGTGTGGGGGGGAGTGTAAGGGGAAGAATGAGTTCCTTAAAACCTGCAGATGCTTAAATTGCTTGGTGTATTCATACCAAAGTAACATCTTAAATAAGTTGATTATTGTTATTATTATTATAGCATAGTTTGAAGGTTCCAAATGAAATTAACTAAAAGAAACTATATCTATACATTTTGTTTCATGTAATGAAAAAACACATTTTTGTTCTATTTGACTTCTGAACTGAATAAAATGAAGTGAGAAAGTGTATATATAGGTATTATACATGTGACTTTTTAAAAACTTTTAGATCATAGTAGATAAGATGTTCCTTTCCTTTTCAAAATAGGAAAATACATAATTTAAATAAATAAAATTTTAATTTAGAATTTTATTTTAATATCACATCTACAGCAAGGATGCAAAATAGTCCAAATATTATTTATGGGAAAAAATCATTACTTTTTATGAATTGCTTTTAGTTTGCAATACCAACACAAGGGAGGACTATCCATTGGAATTATATAGAAAGATTCCACAAACTCCTTAAAAATCAAAATTGAATAAAAACAGTGAAATAGCTTGCTTTAGGACAATCAAACATGAAGGGAAGCTATGCCTGAGGTTATGATTATGAAGTCAATAATGTTAGATTTCATCCAGACTGAAACATGCAAGCAAATTTAATTTGACATTTATTAGCTTGAATAATGCACCCATCTTTCAAATATGCTGTCTACATTCAAAGTCTGTGGGATGCATCCCAAGTTTAATCAAACCTGTCACATTTTATTCCAGGCAATTCAGCATGGAACACGGTTCAAGATAACAAACTATGTCTTTCACTGAAAAGGACATATGTCCTAGATATATTTTTGTAGGGCTTCCTTTGGGAGCATAGGTTCTAAGAAACTGTACAGAAGAAACATTTCAACTGAGAAATCGACAACCTAATAGTGAATAAGCACTGATTACAAATGAGAAATTTCTTTGTGGCTCCAACAATGTTATCATTATGTAAGTTGAATGGAACACTGTTTTTTTTTCTTCTTCTGGAGGACGTGTGCATGAAGTAATCAGAAGATGTTTCCTAAAAACATGCTAAAGTTACAATGGCTCAAAATTATATTTTCTGTATACAACGTAATTATGGTAGGATATAGTTGTTACTGATTCAGTAAGTATTGTTTAAACCATTAGGAAAACAAAAGAGAGAAAGAAAACAAAATGAGAGAATATTTTATTCAATTTAAATGAATATTGTCAGAAAATAATGAGTGTAGAGTCGAGCTGGGTTGTTGAATGGATTGATCATTACATGGATTTAAAGAACTTTCAATTCCAGCTAACTCTGGGTGATTTGCATATTAAAATAAAAATAAAGAAATGATGTACATCCAGGAAAATAATAAAACCCACAAAGCATCATATATATCTACAGTATATCCATATCCATCTATCCATCCATCCATCCATCCATCAAAAAGGCATACCTATTATCTTGCCATAAGGCCTGGGAAACTAAACATGCTTTCAATTATTTTTTTTAAAAAATAATCTTATTTAGGTGGAAGTCACACACATTTCTGGGAGTATAATATTCCAAATGGCACCGATACATCAGAGAAGACATGCCTTTCAGACCCCAATAAGTAACGTTAAGTGAAATGATTGTGCTGGATCTTATGGATGGACAGTAGGTGATCCTTCAAATAACCAGCTCCTGTGTCATGAAGGACTTTGTAGATAATAACCATCCATCTCAGTGGTATCATAGGCTTATTGTGCATTCCTATTATTGCACGTGCTAGCACATACTGGACTGGGTGTATCTTCTGAGTGATGTCCAAGGCCAGCCATATGCAGAGTGCTTTACAGTAGTCCATTCATGAGATGATTAGGGCATCAGTGACTGTCTGAAGGGCTTCCAAATTCAGGAATAGGCACAAGTGTTCAAGGCAAATGTTTTCTTCACTACCTACTCTTCAAATGTGACAACTCTCAGATTGTGCACCAGTCTCGAATAGAGAAGTGCTATCCACCCAACACTAAGAATAGAAGCCCCCCAAGGATCAGGTCATTTACAGCTATTTGATGCTGTCAGTATTGAAGCCAATTTCTATTTTTAATTATTCAGAGCCACACAAATACTGGGACAGAACATGAACAAGCAATATTTTGAGAGTTCTGAGTTCAAGATATACAACTGATATTATCAGGGTTTTCAACCCAATCAGCTAGATCAGACCAAGAATCAACTCCACAACAAGTTGTTGACTATAAGAGATTGATTGATTGATTCCTTTTATTGTGCTGCTATCATGCTGTTGATGCATGATGTTAACAATGTTGATGTTAACAATTTCTTGACATTCTATTATTCAGATAACTTGCAGTTTTAGAAATAAATAAATGAGAAAAAGTAGATATTTTTATTTATACTATTTAGGATAGCAGTGTTATGAGCATTTGGCTTATTCAATCAAAGTTAATACTGAAAGGAAAAAAATTAAAAGAAAGTCACACACTGCGACTTACATTGAAGTATTTTTTATATAATAAAGGGTTTGGTCTTAAACTAGATTACTTAATACTAAAATTCTCATCAAGCTGTTACTTAGTAAGTGTATGTATCAGGGGTGAAATCTATTTTTTTTTGCCACCGGTTCTGTGGGCGTGGCTTGGTGGGCGTGGCTTGGTGGTTGTCATGTGACTGGGTGGGCATGGCCAATTTAAAAAAAAAATTAAAGCATTTTTAACTAGTAAAAAATGCCTTAAAAAGTAAAAAAAAAAAAAAGTTTCTGATGATCAGCACCTGACCAGCCTGGCCCCCCTCACCAAGCCAGATCCAATGCCTCCTAGCCCCAAAGATTGCAAGCCTTTCTACCTCGGCCACCCAGTCTGGGAGATGATGGGTGGGGGGAGAGAGAAACAAATTGCTTGGCTGCTCCCCCTTTTCACTCACCCCGAACTTCCTGTTGCGGATTTTCATGCCTTGCTTCACACACCTGGGATTGTCACCCTCGTCGTCTTCTTCTTCTTCCTCCTCTCCAAGAGGAAAAATGCCAGGAGCAAGTGCAAAAAGAAGGTCTTGCTTGCTCCTGGCCTGTTCCATTTGTAAGGAAGCTTTTGTACCTGTGAAGGCAAGTCTGGCTTCCTGCGCTAAAAATCTCACCAGTACCGCTGTGCGCGTGGCTTGTGTGTGGGTGTGTGTGGGTGGGTTTGTGGATGTCGGGCATGGGCTGCTGTGAAGACCAGGAGCAAAGACAGACACACACACACACAGGCTTTAAAAGACCTTTGAATGAAGGCGGGGGTGGATCGGAGGGGTCATTTCCCCCCCTCCCTGCCTCCTCTCTGACATTCAGTGCAGCACACACACAGAGAGAGGCTTTAAAAGACCTTTAGAATGACTTGGGGCTCCTTCAGGTTGGCCTCCAAAGAAAAGAGGAATGAAGGCAGGGGTGGATTGAAGAGGTGAATTCCCTAACTCTGGTTCAGCCGGCCAGGGATGGGACGGCAGGCACAGGCTGCTGCGAAAGACCAGGAGCAAAAAGACACACACACACAAGCTGCATTCACAGCAGTACTGGTGAGGTTTTTAGCGAGCAGCACAGGAAGCCAGACTTGTCTTCACAGGTATGAAAGCTTCCTTACAAATGGAAAAACATCAGGAGCAAGCAAGCACTTCTTTTTGCACTTGCTCCTGGTGTTTTTCCACTTGGAGAGGAGGAGGAGGAGGAGGAAGAAGAAGATGAGGGCGACAATCCCGGGTGTGTGAAGCAAGGCATGAAAATCCACAGCAAGAAGCTCGGGGTGAGTGAAAAAGGAGAGCAGCTGAGTGCTTTGTTTCTCCTGAACCGGTAGAAAAAAATGCTTAAAAAATAATAATTAAAAAAAGTTCCGAAGATCGGGCATTGCTCAGCTGATCGTCGGAACTTTTTTTTTAACTTTTTAAGCATTTTTTTATTACCGGTTCTCTAGAAGTAAAAGCAGGAAGTAATGATGACTGGGCGTGTGGGCGGAGCCTCGCGCCGCCATCGCTACAGGTTCTCTGAACCACCGGCCATCATCGCTACCGGATCAGCTGATCCGGTCCAAACCGGGAGCATTTCACCCCTGGTATGTATGTATGTATAAAATACCACAAAGAAAAAAAAGGAAGATTTTTTTAAAAAAATAAAAACTGAAAAGAGGAATGTTAAGTTTCTGGTTTTCTTTTATATATCTGCTAATTTTGTATACATTTAGACTCCCTTAGGAGCTAAGCTAAGCTATAAAAAATTATATTTGTTGTGCTGTTCATGAGAACCATTTTTGCTTAAATTTAGTTAACCTTCTGCCATTGTTGCATATTCTCCAAGTTTAAGTTCCCAATTAGATAGTGTGGGAAAAGAGTATTTTTACTGAGAGTAGCTATAATACCAGAATCTTACAAGTCTGATTGCACTGTCTCATCTCCTTTTTATAGACACCCAAATTAGGGAGGTGTCTGCTTATCTGCTTTTCTATACTTTGTATTTGTTCTGGATTTAAATCATGTTTTTCTCCTTGTTATTTTGGTAATAGATGTGGCCCATCTCTCTCAAGGTAATTTTTAATATTATCATGCTGGCAATATCAGAGCCTAATCCAACAACCTCACTGAGCTACATCCTGTTTGATATCAAATAGATATCAAACAAGATGTAGAAGTGTTGAACTATAAAAGGCAAATGAGAGGTTGCTTTCAGTATCTCCCTCCATCAACACAGATTGAAATTAGCACAGAGAAAGGAGGAGAAGTACTATAGCACATTGTCCCTATAGCACATTGTCACAATTCATGCAGCCCTTCTGGAAGGGGCTCTGGAATGACAGATTTTATCAAAAGTCTCTGAGGGTTCATGGAGCATAAGGTTTCATGGACCATTCCTATCCCAGTTCCATCAAAGATCAACAAGTGAAACCAATGCTGTCTCAGTATTATACATCAGTCTGAAACTCATCATCCAGGGTCCTCTGGAGCAGTTAGCCAACCACCTCCATAGAGACTGGATTAAAATTGATCTGAATCCAGCAATGGCTTCTCAAGTGAAGGGCATACCAATGTTTCCTTCAGAGCTGAAGGAGAACCCATATCTCAAATAAGCTGTACTGCTAAATGGACCGAACTACAGGTCAGATCCTCAACAGTTTTAACCACCTAGGAGGACCCTGAATCTAACAAATAGCTGGCTGATGTTAGTCTGAAGGAACCTGTCTATTTCATCTGGAATCAAAGATAAAACTTTTCCCCAAGTAATCTCAAAAGATGCTTCAGCTGAACTTGCTCAATTGGAATTCAACTCTGAAGGAATCGTGGTGATTTTATTTGCCAGTTAGCTGACACACTGTTTTGAAGAAGTCAAGTAGGTGTATTTGTGAGTTGTCCCTTGCTAGCAAGGAACAAATTTGATGGCTATCAATGACACAATAAAGGCAGAAAAATAATGTCATTTTGCCATTATTATCACTATGATGTAATCCCAAATATTGGCTCTTCAATAGCAATAGCACTTAGACTTATATACCACTTCACAGTGCTTTACAGCCCTCTCTAAGCAGTTTACAGAGTCAGCATATTGCCCCCAACAATCTGGGTCCTCATTTTTCCCGAATGAAAGGCGAGTCAACCTTGAGCCAGTGAGACTCGAACTGCCAAATTGCTGGCTGCTGGCAGTCAGCAGAAGTAGCCTGCAGTACTGCATAAAGGGTTTCCAGTCAACAATAAATGTTTTCTCTGATCAATGAAATCAATTTAGCCATCTCCATCATCTCCACCAATCATTCCTTCATTGTGAGTAGTGTTGAATCTATCATTACAGTATGCATATAATAACCTTGCAACATTTATCATGTACATTAATAGAATTCCATTTTTTTTTGTTAATTAGTTCCAAAAGAAAAAAAAAATCTGGTTTCAATTCTATATTAATGTTTAAAATCCAGTGTATGTATTTAAATTGAATTTTCCAGATATTTTAAGCATCTACCAAACATGATAAAATGTCCTTTCTTGTCCTTTCATGTTTCCAATATAAATTTGAAATATCTTTATACATTCTCTGGGGACATAAATGGTACATCATTCTGTAAAAATTATCTTTAAGATTATAACATACTGAAAATTTCAATCACTTAAGCCACATATTTTCCCACTGTAAATTCTTACCAAATTTTGTGTTTTTCATGTATTCTTTCACTTGTAATTCTTATTTGTCAAATTTTAATAAAAGTTTATTCATTATAGCAATTTAATGTTTATCATTTGTACACAATTCTATTTCAAGCTCAGCCTCACAATGTTCAAAAGCATAAATAGTTTTGTCAACCTAAATCTTTCTAATAATTGTAAATAAGAGGGATATTGACAAATATATCCTCCTGACAACAGGTTCTTCTTTGATCTACTTTATATTCCCCTTCTAACTCCAAAACCCTTCTGTTTCTCAGCAACACTCACACTTTCATTCAATCCAAATAGGAAGCTGAAAAATACAATTTCAAGTCAGGTATGCCCAGTCTTTCTCTTTCCTTTGCATCTCGTAACACCTTATATTTAACTTGCATTTTCCCCCACCATAAATTTAGATATAACTTTCTGGTATTTTTAAATGATATATCAGTTGTCAAAACAGATATTGACTGAAACAAAAACATCATTCTAGGCAAAACATTCATTTTTAACACAAAAATTCTCCCCAACAATGATACTTGCAATTTCTCCCATCAGAACATATTGTTTTTAATCTCATTCCATGTCTTAACATAGTTATTTTGAAATAACATACAATTCATATTTGTCATATTGATATCCAGATACCTCCTTCTCAATCTTTTTTTTTTTGAAGAAATTTTATTTTTTAAACAAATATATATATAAAAAACAAATAAAAAACCATCTTCAATTACAAATACAAACAGTGTGTCGGTTGGGTACAAGTCTTTTGTGCATCTTCACCTTATTCATATATATCCATATATTATTATCCTGATTAATCACATGTTTAACTGTGGCTATTTCTTCCCTTGTTTCATACCAGATCTTCTAAAATTTGAGTTAATTTGTATTATACCATTCATTTCATCCTCTTAAATCATTCCAATAATAGTACATCTTTATATTATATTTTATATAATTCTACATTACTTGTATTAGAAAGATCATATTTCATTTCCATATCTTTTTATCTAACCATTGATAAAATAAGTCCCATATCTTATAGTACTGTTTATCTTCGTGTTCTTTAATTTCAAATGTCAATTTACTCATATTTGTACATTCCATTATTTTCTTCATAACTTCTTGCGTTGGGATTTTCTCATTTTTCCAATTTTTAGCAAACACAATTCTAGCCACTATTAATACATTCACAATCAAATATCTCATTTCTCTATTGTATATTTCAGGTACCATCCCCAATAAAAAAAATCTCTGGTTTAAAGTCTATATGTTTTTGTGTCATTTTTTCCACCCCTGTGTGGATTTTAGTCCAGTATCTTTTAGCTTCTATATACATCCACCACATAAGGTAATATGAGCCTGGTATCTGAGGACATTTCCAACATTTTTCAGATTTATTCTTGAACATTCTGGCTATTCTCGTCAGGGATAATCCCACCTGTAAAACATCTTATACAAATTTTCTTTATATGCAGTTGACATTGTCATTTTATAATTTTGCGACCACAATTTTTGCCATTTCTCTAAGTCAATTCCATGTCCAAAAATTTCCCCCAAGCAATCATTGTTTCTTTAACTTGTTCATCTTCCAATTTAACCTCTAATAAATATTCATACAGTTTTTTAATTATGTTTTCATCAGTACCTGTTAAAATTTTATCTAAACTAGTCAAATTATTATAAAAACCTTCTGTTTTATAATCTGTCCTTCTCAATCTTAAAACCCATTTTATTCATAAATTCTTTTTAATCTTCTATTTGACTGATACCTTCAACTTCTATTTATTAATCTTGAAACCTGCTAATGTACCAAATTGTTTTATTTTGCACATTAATATTTCAATTCCCTTTAAAGGATCTTCCAAAACAAACACCAAGTTATCTGCAAAAGCCCTTCACTTGCAAATTTCCTTTTTAATCTTTACTCTCACAACCCATAAATATAATCTTGTCTTATCTCTATTCACTATTTAAATAATCAAAATAAACAAGAGAGGGGGCAGTGGGCATCTCTGTCTTGTTCCTTTTTTTTTTTTTTTTTGTATTTCACACAGCTTTTTTAGATCTCCATTAACTTCCCTTTTTGTGAAGTATAAATTGATCTTACCAGTTTGTAGATTCATAAAATGCTACAAGAAGCAGGAACATGATTTATAGCCAATTTCACAAATATATCTAGGTGCCTTTCTCTGTAGGCACCTCTCCTAGGTTTCTTTCTCTGTAAATTAATGCTTCTGTTTCTGACAGAGTCCAAACTGTTATATGTGCACCTATTTATACAGAACCCTTCCTCTCTTAGAGTTAAATAAGGGAGATTAACTATATTCAATCTCCGGCAATCTCTCAGGCTGTCAGAATGCTATTCTTTTCAATCTTCCTCTGGAGAATAATCCTATAATGGATGTTTATGCTCCTTCTAGGTAGACTGTAAAGAGGTTCTCATCTTCCTTTTTCTTTCATCAAAGGACTTCAGACCACTCTGGAACACTTCATCAGCCTTTTCCCTGTCCAGAAGTCTTCAGCAACTGAAGCTACATTAATTATTCATGGTTTGCTAACCATCATACTCTTCCTTCAAATCCCAGTTTAGTCAGCTCTTTTCTCCTAGCCCAAGGGTCAGCAACCTGTGGTCTGGAGCTGCACGCAGCTCTTTGGGCCCTCTGCTGCCCTAGCCACTATAACATCTCCTTTTCATTTTGTTACAAAATTATTGTGAAAAGCTTTTTCATTGGAGTATTCACCGATGTTGTAGTTTTGTTTATAAAGAGATGACATCATAGAATCTGCAGCTTCTGCATTCTGTCATAGTCGTTCTATTGCAATTAGGCTGGAAATCAGCCCAAATTGAAATAGAGATAGACATAGAACATGAGTGACCAAGTAAAGGAGTAGAATATAAACTTGCCCCATTAGCGATCCAACTTTACTGCTACTACAACTCTGGTGTGGGAAATTTCCACTCCACTAATTTGAGCACCAGTGAAAACGTTAAGAAAGAAGCTATCTAATCTTGACAGCTGCTTTTCTATGTCATTGTAACAGATCACAAAAATCACATTCCATAATATGCTCACAGCCAATCAACTCAATGAAGAAAAGAACTAAGATAAGAGAGCACATGACATGGCTTATATCATTTGGGGTTCAATTCCCATAAGTTAGACTTTGCAGGGAAGATAAAAAATGGAGTAAACATACTATACCTCTAAGAACAAGCAATCTATCTACAAATAACTCTTAGGAACAGTGCAAAAATTTCACTGCTTAGTTCTTAAAATAAGAGACATAAACACATATAAAATGTATTGCTATGGAGAGTCACAAAGGGAAATCCTCTATATACAGATGAATGATTTATTATTAATTATTATTAAATTTAGACTGACATGATGCAGTGAAAAGGAGATGTCTGCAATGAAGGGATAACTCAAGCAAATGTCCAACCTTTAGGTCTTTCAATATTAAAAAAACAAAAACAATGAACACTTTTAAACAAATGTTTGTAGATATGATATCAACAGCACTTATTATGGTGGTTACTCTCAAGACAAGAGTCTCAAAGCCAAGATTGGACAGATATATGAAGTTCATCACACTGGATAGAAATATTAGATTCATCTTTGGATAATGTATCAATTGCTTTTCCATATTTAAGGATCAGCAAACTGCAATATTATTCTTCCACTAATATTATTGATATTGATATCAATAATAATAATAATAATAATAATAATAATAATAATAATAATAATAATTTTATTTCTATACCGCCCTTCTCCCGAAGGACTCAGGGCGGTGTACAGCCAATTTAAAAACACAAGACACAACAATGATTAAAAATTAAAATAATTAAATAGATTTGGCCGATTTAAAACCCCAAAAATTTTTAATACCCCATTTAAAATTATTATGTTGATAACCCGGCCTGGCGGAACAACAGGGTCTTCAATGCACAACGAAACACCCGGAAGTCGGAGATCTTACGTATTTCCAGGGGCAGTTCATTCCACAGGGCTGGGGCTCCCACAGAGAAGGCCCTCCCCCTGGGTGTCGCCAGCCGACATAACTTGGCTGATGGCACCCTGAGGAGACCCTCTCTGTGGGAGCGGACTGGTCGGTGGGAGGCTATTGGTGGCAGAAGACGGTCTTATGATATCTATGCTACTCTAACATTTTTTCCCAAAGAAAAGAGAGATGGAGAGAGAGAGGGGAAAGAGGGGAGGGAAGACAGAGAGAGAGAGAAAGAGAGACAGAGACAGAGACAGAGACAGAGAACATGCATAAATAGCAAAAATAAATTTTCGAGACACTGTATTAAAATAAAAAATGTTCAAAAGCATACAGTTATTTATGATGAATTAAGTGGTTTTTCTTTCCCTCTGTTTTTTTCCTTTTGCAATTTCTGAAAGATGAGAACATTATGTTCTTTGAAATTAGAATTATGCAATCTTAGCAAAATGTATGTTGCAATGGTATGCTTATTTTAAATAGATTCCTTGAGCTATAATAAAGGATTATTGTGGGAAACACTGAAGTAACCAATAATTATTTACCTCTCAGTGGAAACAGGCTGACAAAATAATTAGCATCCAATACATGCCATAGAATATAAGCACAAAGCAGATAATATATGTACAGAGCAGCATGCAAGTTCCTGATAATTATATTTCATAAACTGGATCGTAATATAGAAATTAGATCTACATATAGCACAAAACAGGACAACACTTTTGGTATATGTCACCTCTTAGTGAGATGTTATAGGTAGAACAAAGATCCAATTGCACGAAAAACAGATAAGGGTACCAAAATTTAAAATTAGAACTGCATCTTAAATATTTTCCAGTGCCAATTTCATTCACTAAAATGGATTTAGGAATGGACAGTCCTCTGGGCAGAACCATTCTGCTGAATTTTAAAGATATACTATTCCATCAATTTGATGAAAGAGAATTTGCATTCAGAATGACTGTTGAAGGAATGGGGCCTCTAGGGGTTTTTTTTTTGTTTTTTTTTTAAGAATTAGGGTTTTTTTAGGGATACTTAACTATGAGTTGGCCAAGGGGTATCTATGAATATTCTGCTTTTTTTTTTTTTTTTTTTTACACACGGGAAGAGAAAAAGAGAGGGACGGAGGGAGGGAGAGGGGGGGAAGAGGGATATTATACATACATACATACATACATACATACATACATACATACATACATACATTTTTTTTCTTCTTTTCAGCAGTGACTGAATCTTGGAGACTGCCTGGAAAAGTCCCTGCAATTTTCTTGGCAAGATTTTTCAGAAATGGTACAGCATTGCCTCTTTCCTAGAATTGAGGGAGCTTGACTAGCCAGGATCACCTGGCTGGCTTTGTGTCTAAATTGGGTCTCATGGTCTCCCAGTTTCTATTCAGACGCCTTAACCACTACATCAAATTCACATTTTTTCATTGTATAAGCATCCCTATTTCCAGGATCTTATTTTGTTTCTTTTGCAAAAGAAGAAAAACTTTCAGAAATTGCTAGGTAGATTACCTTACAACATTGCAAGGTTGAATTTTCAATGGGGAAGAAATGAGGGAGATGGAACATCATTAATGTTTATCCTTCTATTTCCCCTCTCATTGACAGTTCCCTTCTGTTGTGAGACAGAACTACTCCATTCTAAGGAAAAATGTTTGATTCTCTTTCAAAGGAAATTCTGGAGTAGGAAAAAAAAAAAGGAGTAATATAATTGGTAATATGAAATTTCTCAGCTGGCTTTTGTGTACCATTATCTATTTGCTTAATGACCCTTCATGTCTGAAAGAGAAGAATTTATTCAGAGTGCATTACTGTTCACTGTTTCAATTGTTTATCTGAGGAATGGTGTTCTCCCAACATTATTAGGCTAAAGTAGAAGTGAAAAAGACTGGATATGCAGTAGCTGAGTGGAACTGGTATGCTACGGAGAACCATTTTATTCAATGAACATTTGTGTGGTTTTAATGATAAGGTACGGAATAAGACTCAAATGGAGAGCTTCACTTTTATGACACTTGAAGCAAAATATCCCTTTGGTGCACCTTCATGTAAGAATGTGCCCTTTTGTCTTGCTGCTACAGAACAAAGTGATTCCTCGGCTGCATCTCTGGCATGTCTGAAAGCCAACTGGAAGAGGCTTCTGCACAGGCATCAATGAAGGGGTGAAATCTACTTGCATTCCCTTCCGGTTCGGAAGTGTGCGCGCTGCCATCGTCAGGTCTGATTTTTGACCATGCACAGAAGGTGAAAAATGGGTTACTTCCTGGTTAAAACCACAAAGTAATGACGTCTGGGCGGTGGGCAGAGCCTCACACTGCTGCCGCTACCAGTTCGCCAAACCACATGCCACCGCTACTACCGGTTCACATGAACTGGGCAGAACCGGCAGGATTTCACCACTGCATCAATGCCTCTTCTGTTATTTCTAGTTGGAATTGCTATAGGGCACACTGTGCAAAATGCTTGTATGAGGTGACCCAATTCCTTGACATGATGAATATCATTTTCCCATGGTAAGAAATATTTCATGGAGGCAAATTACATTTTTATTTATTTTGTTTATTTACAGGTAGTCCTCGACTTACAACAGTTCATTTAGTGACTGTTCGGAGTTACCACAGTACTGAAAAAAAGTGACTTATATCAGTTTTTCATACTTATGATAATCGCAGCATCCCTGTAGGCACAAAATCAAAATTCAGATGTTTGGCAACTGACTCATATTTATAATGGTTGCACTGCCTTGGGGTCATGTGATCATCTTCTAAGACTTCTGACAAGCAAAATCAATGGGGAAACCAGATTCACTTAAACAACTGTATTATTAATTTAACAACTGCAGTGATTCACTTTACGACTGTGACAAGAAAGATCGTAAATTGGGGCAAAACTCATTTAACAAAATGAGTTCACTTAGTAACAGAAATTTTGGGCTCAATTGTGGTCGTAGGTTGAGGACTGCCTATATTAAATTGTTATGCCACCCATCTCCCCTACAAAGTGACTCACAAATTATAAGTATATAACAAGTAAAAAGGAACTAAAGCATTAAAGCATTAAAACTACACAGATTAAAATATTATTAAAAACTGAATTAAAGCCAAAACTAAAAGAGCTAAGAGACAGACATCTCCAGCAGTGTGTGCTACCTTTGGGGGCCCAGGCCAACTGGTAAATCAGGTTTTAATATTGTTCTGGAAGGCCAAAAGGAAGGTGGCAGTTCCAATAGTAGAATGTTTCACAGGTATGGGGCCACAGCAAAAAAGGCTGTTCTCCTTGACCACACCAGCTTCAAATCTTAGCAGATGGGATCCGTAACAGTCTTTTTCTGCTAGTGCAAGTGAGCAGGGCTTGTTCCATTGGGGAGAGATGGCTCCTCAAATAATATGGACCCATGCCATGTAGAATTTACCAACTTCAAGTGGATCTAGAAGCAAATTGGTAACTGCACAGTTATGGTGTGATGTGTATAGTCTTAGGAACTCCGAGGACTGTGCACACATTCTGCATGGCTACAACTTTCAGCTACCCTTCAAAGGTAGCCCCACATCTTCCTCAGAGACAGTGCAAAACTTTACTGTAAGCTTTCTTAGGTTGCATTTGAAGTTCATTTAAAATCTACTCTTCAGGTAAGGAACCATCATAGTTCTATTCCTATTGCTCTAAATGAGTGGCTGCCTGAGTGACAGGAGTTTTGTGTGACACTCTGAGTGACAGAAATATTTTGATTAAAAATGTATCTTTACTTTCAGAGCCATGATTTTGGATCCACAGCAGTTATCAAGTATTTTTATGGTGAAAGCATACCTTAAGGGCTATAGAATTTATAGTTCATTTAAAAAAAAAATTAAAAAAAAATCCCAGGCTCAATTTTTGCTGTTATTTACTGTAGATTAATCAATCCCCAATTATATCAGTGAAAAACTAAATATTAGGATGCTTCATACATCCAAACCTTGACTTGTGCTTATTTACATGGAAAATGATGCTTTAAATATATGAGCATCTGTGTGCTTACTAATTGTGGGATTATTTGTAACATTTGACTCTTGTATGTGAGCTTTCTATTGCTAATCTTATATTTTATCATGTTTGCATGGAAGCCAGCTATTGTTAATGGAAACCTATGATGCTAGTGTAAAAATCAAAAGCTGGAATATCAGTCTGAATTCACAAGATAAGCACCTGTGTACAAGAAAATGGCATATATTAATTCATCCTATTTCTGTGAGATTATGACTTGCCCAAGGCATATCACTGAGCTTAATGTCTGGGTGATGATTTAAGCCTCTATGTTTGAGAAAGCTCTCATTCATATTGGTTATTTGTTTGTTTGTTTGTTTATTTGTTTATTCATCGATATTTCCTGTTATGGTGGCAAATGGCTGGATTAAACTGTATAGTGAAATTGAATAAAGCATTATCCAAAACGTAGTATTCCTCCCTTAAAACTTGGAATACTGCTCCTTAACTACACTCATGGGTTAACTTTTCCTATCCCTTCCTTCCTTCCTTCCTTCCTTCCTTCCTTCCTTCCTTCCTTCCTTCCTTCCTTCCTTCCTTCCTTCTTGCCTTCCTGCCTCCCTGCCTCCCTGCCTCCCTGCCTCCCTCCCTTCCTCCCTTGAATCAAAGCATTTAAAAAAAGTTTGGAAAATCCTTTCCAAGTTCTGATTGTTTTGGAAAGAACTTTACTTCACTTTGAAGCGTTTCTTTGAAGCATCTCAGTTTGATTTGGCTGAATCTAATGCAAATCTCTAGTTGTCCAAAACTGAGTGTATAAATAAACTTCTCAATAAAAGGGATAAGAGAAGAAAGCAAAAGTATCAAAGTAAAACATAAGATAGATGATAAAAAGAATTGGAAACACAAACATCTTTAAACTAAACATACAGACATTCAGGTATCAAACAGGAAAAGAGAGGGAGACAAAATGCTCAGAAAAAGATATAATTAATTCCTACTATCACATTCTTTCTTTGAGTAACAAAGATCATCTTGAAAGCTATCCACACCAACCTGGAAAGGGGATGAAAGCTATCTTCTTGCTTTCGGGTTTAATTATATAGCAACATCTTTATAACAAAACTGCACATTACTGTGATGAGATTGGACTGTGAACATGAGTGACCTGTATATTTCAATTTCCCCAACAGTGATTACAAAAGTACTTAGTACACAAAGATTCTTCATAGGTAAAATGTGTGTTTCTATGTGTGTGTGGCTTCAAGTCAGCTTTTGATTCCAGGTGACTACTTGGACCGGTCCCTGCAGTTTTCACAGCAAGATTTTTTGGAAGTAGCTCACTGTTGCCTCCTTCTTAGGGCTGAGTGGGAATGACAGGCTGTCTTTGTGCCAAAGCTGAGACTAGAATTCATGATTTCTCAGTTTCTAGCTTGCTGCTTTAACCATTGCACCCAATTGACTCCACTGCAAATTTTTATATTGTATTAGTGGCAGAGACATTCTGGGCTGGCCAAAGCAAAGTTCTGATTTTTTCCCCCCTACAAATGCTTTGCACATATCCCTACCCCAAGATGCTGCCTAAAGTAAATTACCATATTTTTTGGAGTATAAGATGCACCTTTTTCCCCCCTAAAAGGGGGTGAACATTTAGGTGCATCTTATACACCGAATGTAGCCCCGCCCACTCACTGGCCCCCACCCTTTGGCCTCTACCTCCCAGCTGTTTACCTCCTTGCAGCAAGCAGCAAGAAAAAATAGCCCATTTCAGCTTCAGCACAGCCTAATTAGGACAAGTTGATTGTCCCTTGGATGGGCCTCCCGACTCTCAGCTGTTTGCACGGGCCTCTGCTGCTTGCTACAAGGAGGTAAATTGCTGGGAGCAGATTTTTGTTTTCTTGTGCTAATCAAGCTATGCTGAAAACAAAAATGAAAGTAAAGCAGGCTATTTGCTTTTTGCTGCAACGAGGCAAAATTGCTAGGAGGCAGAGACAGATTTCTTTTTCTTGTTTTCCTCACCAAAAAAGGTAGGTGCATCTTATAGTCCGGACCATCTTATACTCCAAAAACTACGGTACTTCATCTTGCTGCGTGGTTTATTGGTGAGAAAGCCCAACAACATGTTTAAGGATTGTGTAAAAAGCAGATTTTGTCCTCTCTCTGAATAAGAAAAAATGTTCGCTTTATCTGCCAATTCAGATTATTTATACCACAGGCTGAACTCTCTCAAGATAAATTTAGCTCCCAAATAAATAAGGCCCTGGAGTACAAACCTTTCACTTTTGTCTCCAATTATGTTAAAGGGGCCTTTTTGAGGGATATTTACTTTTGATGAATGGTAAGCAGGGGAATTTCGCTTTTCAGTGAAACATAATTTATAAGGCTGGGCAGTACTTAGGATTTGAGAGGAAAGTTGCTTCAGAGCATTGAAGACATGCCCTTAGCAGATGTCTACAGTCCCTTCAACAATATTCATGTTTTCTTGGGATTGTGCTGCAACTAGGGAGGACAATAGAATGATTTGGGAAAAGATTCAGCAGCTTTAATGAACTGCAGACAGGAACAATGTTAGCATATCTGCACATTACAAAGAATATTTTTGACCTAGAATCTGAAATGCTGCACAGCCCTAATAATTAATCTCTCCTTAATTACAAGAATAAATATTTATGACCTCTATGCACAAACTTTTTTCCATTCATGTATAACTGGGGAGACAAATAGAGAACAGCTACACGTTAATCACACATTTAATTTTATATCTTCTGTTGTTGTTTTTCAATCGGGAAAAACTTTAAATATTGTATTCTCTTTAAAATCTTCTGAAATTTGCCCATAATTTATATAACTGCTGATGAGGAGTGCAAATTCTAGAGATTTTGACTGACCTTAATGTTGCTGTCTGATGGCCAACAAAATTATACCGATGGGGGCCTTGAAAAATCTCAATCCACAGTTGGATGAAAGCCTGTTTTAGATAACGGAAGAGAATGTTACAAAATGCCGGAGTTTTAGTATTTAAGAAAAACGGAGAAAACTTTTGGGGCACTTTTCAACCCTCAGCTTCCAGAAATTTTTCAAGCTGTGAATAGGAAAGAAAATACAATCGGTTGCTCTGAGGAATGGATTTTTGCTTCATGCACAACTATGTTATGCAATTTACCTTGATATTATACAGAAACATTTGATCAGAAATAAATTTTGCTTAGGAAAAGAGAGAGAAAAAAAGGAAAGCCAAGGATTTAGGGGAACTGCTGGAAACTGTGTTCCCCAAACAGCAGGTAAAACCCTTTTGTTTATTTTATTTCCTTCATTGATTAACTTTGATTTTTTTTTTATTTTTTTAAAAATCCTGTTTCTAGAGAAGCACTGACAGTTAAAAATACCTTTCTGACTTCCAAGTCATGGCTAGCTTGTACAAAGTGGATTAATTTATATGAATAATTTTGATGCAAGTATATTAATTGTGCAACTGATTGTGCAATTAACACACTGTAGTAAGAGATGTTATTTGGAAAGTCCAGAGGAAATCAATTTTGTATTTAGTTTAATGTTTTCTTTGTAATGGCATCTGCGCTTTAGAATATCTTTCTCTCTGTCATACACCAAGCCAAAATGGAAGGAAGGAAGAAAGGAAGGAAGGAAGAAGGAAGGAAGGAAGGAAGGAAGGAAGGAAGGAAGGAAGGAAGGAAGGAAGGAAGGAAGGAAGGAAGGAAATTGTGGAGTCATTTTCTGTGAGATAGAAATGGACAACTATGTAAATATAATAAATAAACAAATAAAATATGTAAATAAAACCATATTGTTATGATATTCCATTTACTATTTAATGAACCAACGAATTTACATTTTTTTGTAAACCACTTCAGTATTTTCTGTCATAAAAAGGGATATGAAAATACTACAGATGAATAAATGATAATTTACAGCAGTTATTTTTTTCACCAATAATTGTGTGTGCTTATAAAATGTTGCAAGTGTCTATTCAAGTTTTTCAAACCGAGCCACTAACTGACCAGCCCTTTTGACACAGTTTAGTGAAGCAACCATCTGTGTAACCGGGTCATTTCCAAAGACATTTTTGTCCAAAATTCAAGTTTGAAAATGGAATTTGCCTATAGATGAGTAACCATATGGCGTCTGTGCCAGGGCCTGACTCTGGACTGCACTACCCATAGAAGCAGGAATAGCAATAGCACTTAGACTTATGCTATATACCATGAGTCATGGTCATGGCAGCTTAGTAGTTAGAATGTGGTATAGTGGGGTAATTTTGCTGACTGCCGACTGCCAGCAGTTCAGCAATTTGTTTCTCACCATCTTAAGGTTGACTCAGCCTTCCATCCTTCTGAGGTCGGTAAAATGAGGACCCAGATTATTGGGGGCAATATGCTGAGTCTGAAAAACCATGTAGAGAGGGCTGTAAAACACTGTAAAGTAGTATGTAAGTCTAAGTTCTATTGCTATAGTTACACCACTTCATAATGCTTTTCAGCATTGTCTAATATGCTGTCCCCAGATGAGGTAAAATCCTCATTTTACTGATCTTGGAAGGATGGAAGGCTGAGTCAACCTTGAGCCAGTCAGGATCAAATTCCTGACAGCGAGCAGAGTCAGCCTGCAATATTCAGTTCTAACCACTCCACCACCAGGGCATAATGGAGTAATTTTGGGAAGAGTAACTTGGTGCATAATGAGATTATCAGTGAAGTAAAAGTTTTCTTTCATGCAGCAGCCAGTTTTCTTCTGTTCAAATTCAGCATCATAACATTTGGTGGCAGCTTATAGAGGTGAACATTTATCAGATAATTAATAAAAGGAAAGAACTATTAGGATTTCTATGTTTAGATGAGGTATTATATTGTTATCTCCTGGAACAAATATAAGGCCAAGACTAAGATAACTGGCACTGTTATGTTGGAACATAACAGTGGATTAGAAAAGGAGAAAAGAAAACACTTTCCTTTTTAACAAAATCTGAGTAAAGGAAAATTCTACACCAGTTAATTACGGTTCTTTGTTTCCTATAAAAAAACCTCACTGAAAATAATTGAAAAAGAACACATTTAATTCACAAAGAATCAATATCAAGAATCATTAACTGTTCAATTTTTCCCCAGTACACAAACAGTTGTAATAACAGAATCTGAAACATGGTTTCTTCAAATAATTTATACCGATACAATCCAAAGCCCTGTGCTCTAGCTCTGATTTACAGGTCTAAATATCCTTAATGCTGTATATCATAGTGCCCAATATGTTTTAGATTTTTTTCTTCCAAAAGCAAATGATTTCTAAGCTGTTTGAAAAACAACAGTAGCGGCAAATGTTTAGATGAATGAACTACAATAGTAAATGATTGCAATAGGCTGGCTAGTTAAAATTCACAACATGGTTGAAAGCAATCAGCATCCAAGTCTCTGCATTGCAGTTGAAATCATCATCATCACTTTGCATAATCAGCTCATGTTGTTTGTCTGTCTGTTTCCATCAAAAGACTCAATCAATTTCCACCAACTCAGAGCCATCCAAAAACCTGCTGTTTCTAGGTGATGTTTAAATGGTAGTATTTGTTTACTTATTTTCACAATTCATATTTTCAATCTGTTTATGAAAAGCTAAGACTAAGAGTCGATGGAAGAGGAAAACATAGTTCTAGGGAGTAACAACCCTGACTATTTCCCTTAATGCGAATTTTTGTTGTTGTTGTTAGTTGAGAAGTCATGTCCGACTCATCGTGACCCCATGGACAACGTTCTCCAGGCCTTCCTGTCCTCTACCATCCTCTGGAGTCCATTTAAGCTCACACCGACTGCTTCAGTGACTCCATCCAGCCACCTCATTCTCTGCCATCCCCTTCTTTTGCCCTCAATCTTTCCCAGCATTAAGCTCTTCTCCAGTGAGTCCTTCCTTCTCATTAGGTGGCCAAAGTATTTGAGTTTCATCTTCAGGATCTGGCCTTCTAAAGAGCAGTCAGGTTTGATCTCCTCTAGGACTGACCGGTTTGATCACTTTGCAGTCCAAGGGATTCGCAGGAGTCTTCTCCAGCACCATAGTTCAAAGGCCTCAATTCTTTGGTGCTCAGTCTTTCTTATGGTCCAATTTTCAGAGCTGTACATTGTAACTGGGAAAACTATAGCCTTGACTATATGCACTTTTGTTGGCAGCACCTTTTTAGTAAGCTATCTAGATTTGCGAATTTTAGTATTGCCTATATTTTGTTCAATTAATGTATTAACATAGGAAGTGTTTTAAGAAATATTTGAATTCTTTTAATCTGGAGATTCAGTACAGAAAAGCCACTGTATGAACCATAACATTTCGTCTATTTATAGACTGAGTTCTAGTAAAGTTTCTTTCTGGACAGATGTACACATTCTGTCTGCTACCCAGTCCCAGGCATGACCTTTCATGGTCCTTCATGAAAAAGGCAATTTAGAGACCTCCACATAAATTGTCAGGATACTTAAGGAAGTATATATTTGGTGAACCCCATCTTTCCTTCCTTATTTTCTTTAGAAATATTATAAATCTGAATATATCTCTTCAACCCTTTTTTGAATATATGCTTCTATCTATTTCTTATTTATTTATCCATTAAAAGCAATTGAAAACTAGGATACATATAAAAAAGGCAGGAAATAATGCAATATAAACTTATCCCAGTCATTTTAGACCTTCAATTTGCTACAAATTGCAGTCCAAAATTTGCAGATACATAAGATCTGGTGAATAGCTGAGATATACATCCTTGTATATTAATTCAAGATCATGCCACTTTAACTACAGATTGCTAAAACCTAAATTTCTAGCCATCTCTATAAAATCCCGATATCTTGAATTTCTTATGACACATATGTGCAAAGGGAAAACTTACTTTCTTTCTCTTTTCTTTCTTTCTTTCTTTCTTTCTTTCTTTCTTTCTTTCTTTCTTTCTTTCTTTCTTTCTTTTCTTTTCTTTTCTTTTCTTTCTTTTCTTCTTAAATTAAAATTAATATATATATTAAAAACTATGCTTATTCCCAAATCTTGCAATTTTATAATGAGATTAAGGTTACTACCTCTAAAACATTTATTCAACATTTGAATAAATAGATCAATAATGTCAAGTCATAAAATGTTTAATTCAGAGGATGTTATCTCTTAATTAGTGGATATAAAAAAAAAACCTTCATTCTTGTTTTCTCAATGGCTCAATAGGCCTACTGTGTACATCTTTATGGGTGATTTTTAGATCTTCATGTATTTCAAATTAGAAAATGGATTTTTTATTTTGTGCACAAGATTCCATTCCACTCCATCATTTTATATTCCAGAATTTTGCTCCACCATATGATAATCACAAGTATTTGAACTTTCACACAATTCTGAGAGGCATTAATGATATATGATGAATGGATAATATCATCATCATCAGCATCATCTCATGGTCAGTGTTAGAGGTTATGATGGAATATTTAATATTCAGCATAAACTGAATTGCAGGATTTCCTTGCAGATTTTAAAATGTCACTTTAAGGTAATTATTGTTTGAATTACCTTTGAAATGCAGGGGGGAAAGGGTCAATTGTGTGAATCGTGAATTATACCTAATTAAGTTTCTAATTCTTACTGCACTTTTGTTGATGAAAGCACAATTGCTGCTAACTTTATTATATTAAAATTAATCTTTTTTTTTAGAAGAATATCACTATAATGGGGGCAGATGGCAATCGGTTGGCATAGTTAGAGGACTTCAGGCAAATTAAACAATTGTGTTAATTAAAAAAGAGCAAGGTAGAAAGCAAATCATTAAGAAATACTCATCCAGTTTAGATAATGAGAGTTATGAAGAACTGCAACGACAATTCATTTATTTTCTTTACAATACTTTTAGTTGATAGTCAGATAACTCTTCACAGCTCCAAAAAGAGAAAAGCTGTGGGGTTGTTTTTGAAGGGGATGATTTTTTAAAAAAAACATGATTATGTTGTTATTTCCCAATTATTAATTGCATTATATTGTCTACTAACACACACAAAAAATGCAAAGCCTTTCTTTGCTAATAACTTTGTAAGAAACTGTCAAGAGAATCAGCATTAAGGGAAACTAGAATGGCTGCAGAATATTTTCTTTTAAAAAAAGAAAGACTTCACTTAGTTCCCATAGTTACAGACAGGAGGAAGAAATAAATAAAAATGTTTCCTAATCTAAGCTTTTATATCTATGTATCATACATCCTTCCATCCGTCCGTCTGTCTGTCTGTCTGCTTCTTTCTCTCTCTCATATCTATCTGTTTATCTATTCATCCATCCATTTATTCTCTCTCTCTCTCTCTCTCTCTGTGGTGAAATCCAAATTTTTTTACTACCGGTTGTGTGGGCGTGGATTGGTGGGCATGGTGTGGCTTGGTGGGCATGGAAGGGAAAGGATACTGTAAAATCTCCATTCCCACCCCACTCCAGGGGAAGGATACTGCAAAATCCCCATTCCCTCAGCACTCCTGTGGAAGGATATTGCAAAATCTCCATTCCCACCCCACTCTGGGGCCAGCCAGAAGTGGTATTTGCCGGTTCTCTGAACTACTCAAAATTTCTGCTACTGGTCCTCCAGAACCTGTCAGAACCTGCTGGATTTTACCCCTGATCTATGTATCTATCTAACTATTATCATCTACCTATCTTCACATTTATTTGGAATTCTTCCAGATTTGGGGAGACACTCCAATTCAAGGGTATTGAGGAATGATGACCTCTTGCTCTTAAATTGACTCTTTCTCTGGTTTAGCTCTGCTTTCTTCTTAAGCAGACATACCCATTTTATCTCTAGCAGAGTGGAGTCTGGGATATCTCATCTGCCTAACAAAGAACTTCTCTGCTTTGTGAATGTGCAATGGCAATATGTGAGGGCCTCTCAAATGGGAAGTAGAGTATGTTCACAACAAAAGTACAATGAAATACAGAAAGCTAAGTATAATGCAGGGTTTAATAACAATGTCTGCCAACCATTAGATGTTGAAAGTTTTGAAGTTATCTTAGCTTATACTAGGTATACTTAGCTTATACTAGATACTAGGTAAAGTATCTCTAGGCTATTCAGTACATAAGTGGTGCAAAATTTTAACATGAATGTGCCTTCAATTTCTGAAGAATAAATATATCCAAATTCTTCACCCACTACTTGGGGGACATATGTTAATTTACAATCCCCTGATTGTCCTTTCATGCATCTGTTCCAGTTTGATGAATCCTACATGAAGTATGGATGCCTAGAACTGGACACAGTATTTAAATTGGAGCTGGACAGATTAATGCAAAATAGCTTTAATATTAATTTATACTTGCTTTTCCTCAACTTCCATTCCAGTTCTTTCCTCAGTGGGGCAGAGCCTGCATTAGATAAAAGAATCTTACAGACTCTTGGCATTATTCAACCAAAGTTAAGTAATTTTAAATCCCAGTGATTAAATGGAGAAGATTCAAGCATATGCTTGACTTTCCCCCCCAAAAAAGCTCAGCTCTTGAATATTGTGTTGAACATGTAGACAGATTTAAAAATTCAAGTGGAACTATCCATGGTTGTACATTAAATCCTAATCAGGGATATAATTATCTTCTCCTTATGAAATTTCACACATTTGCAGAAAATGCTGTTTTCAGACAAATGCCCAGAGAGAGGGAAACTATAATGTGTGAAAAAAAATGAATACTAAATGAAAGTATAAGCTTCAAAGAGTGAAGCCATCCTGGAAGGATTAATAAAAATTGTTGAATTAAAATTATAGTAAATGATAGGTAAAGTCAGCCTTGGGTATCATTTATTTCAAATTCAAAACTTTGGTTCATTTTTAGTACCTTCATTGAAGTAAACTAGATCATTAACTGTGGAGTCCATTAGCAAGTAGTGAAACATAGATTAATGAGTTGGGCCTTTTACTCTTGTAGACTTAATAAGACAGTAAATATTCATGTATTTAAGGGCAAAGGTTTGGCATGTTACAAGATTTTAAATGATTTATTGTGAAATATTTCAATACCAATTGCCACAGGTCAGTATTACTATTACCATCCATGAACTAAATTATAAAATACAAGATTGTTTTGGATAATCTTTTTAGGTGGTTGATGAATGTTGAGTGTAGTTGATGAAAGATAAATCAGATATCATATTAAAACTGCAATTCTACACCCACTTCTCTGAGCTCTGCGAGACTCACTTCTAAATGGCCATACATAGAATTGTGCAGGCTACTGTGTGAAAGAAAATTAGGGGAAAACATATACAGTATATAAGAAGCCACAACTAGATGGAACACAGCAAAGGAAACTGGCTTCAGATCAGCTCATATCTTCCTGTATTTATTCAATATATGCTAAATATATAATGAGAGAAGATGCATTGCCAGAAGATTAGTGTAGTTTTACAATTTCAGGGAGAAAGTAACCTGTGTTATACCTATGACACTACTTTGATAGTGTTATTTGCTGAAAATTCAAAACATCTTCAAGCTGTAGTAATAAAAGTCAAGCAACACAATTAAAGGGGGGCGGGGTTACAGATTGTATGGCCTCAACCCTGTTAGCATTCTGGAAAGTTTTGAAGATATAGCTTTTTCCCTCAAAACTGGAGCCAGGATGTTAGTTGAACCTAACATTGAACTAACATGTATGCTTACTAAATGTACGTTATTTTAGATGTTATGTGTGAGTTCTGTTTGGAAATATGGTTGCATTGCATTGAATTTCTTTTATTTTTTTCATCTTTTATGCTGCTATGTGTTATTAGTTACCCAGTATGACTATGTTGAGATAGATGGCCCTTATAATATCATTCATTCAATCAATCGATAGAAAACCAAACTAATGAAAACAGGTAAAGCCATCAACCTTAAACCTGAGAGTGAAAATACTAGAGGCACAGACACAGGATTTAAAGACTTAGCTCTCTTGAAAAGTCCATAATACTGGGAAGTATAGAAGAAAGAGAAAGGAAATAATGATTTGAGGCAAAGTGGTTAGATTTGATTAATGGATATACCATTGTAAAATCTTTCCAGTTTGTAGAAAATTCATCTTGGACAATGTCTATATGATTTCTTAGAGTTAATACTGACTTGATAGCACATAGTCAATCAATCAATCAGTCCAAAACACAATCCATTTGAAAGAAAAGTAAAATTAAAGGTAGGTAAATAAAATTTGAAGTACTATTGATTTGAACTACATTAAAATGAGGCCTTCCTACCACTGACTTAATTGTCAAGGGCTTATGAAACATTTATTTGTTTCTATCAAGAAATTCAGGACAGTGACAAGATTCTTCCTATATTATCCTCACAAAAAACTGTGAAGTATTTTAAGCTGAAGTAGAATGATTTGCTCAGTATCACTCAATAAGTTCTGAGGCTGAATGAGAATTGAATAATGGATTTTCCAACTTGCAGTAAAGCAGAACTCTATATCATTTTGTAGCACCAAATGAACAACAGTATGAAATTTGGATTTGTGAACACTCTTACCAACACTAGATTTATTAAAAAACCCACTTATTTCTGAGAATGTCATCCTGCTTTGAAATATTGGTACCAACATTTATGACAGACTTTCTGATACTTTCCTTTGTCCCAGAGAAGGGCAATTCATGTATCTTTAAGATTCTTAGCCATTAACTGTGCTAACCCCAGTTCCTATTAAAATAAAATAAACCATGAAAAACAGAGTTTTAGGTCTGGAAAAGCCAGCTTCTTTAACAACATACCATGAAGAAAACTGAACCCAATTAAGCTGATCCAATTAGACAGAATGCCAATTGATCTCATGGTGCGATTACATAGTTCATTGCAGTCAATCAGAGTTTCTTCAAGACCAAAGGTTAACATTAACAAATGCATGCCCACAAGGCAAACTGATTAGTGTACAAGTATAGTGGAAAAGTTCTAGGGGAAAATTATGTTCAATTCACAGCACAGCTGAGCATTACAGTTTGGACACATTTACATTCTGAGCCAGTTACATTTCTTGGCAGCAATATCTCTGGGAGGAAAAAATATGTATTGGCGCTTAACTAAGTAGAGAAATAGGAATATACAAAGCTGTGGAAGACATTCAGAGAGAAAAGGGAGCATGATTAAAGCACTGCTCAACCTGTGTGCGAATGTTATATAACAGCAATATGAATTAGTCATGTAAATAAGATGAGCATTGCATGAGGATAATGTAACCATGTGTGAATGAATATGAGATGACAAGTGTGCAGAGCAAAAATGTGTGAATAAGTACGCACAAAATAAAATCACTACTTTATTACAACTACTGCTGCATAAAACTGTGTCAGGGGAAACATTCACTGTATCTTGTTTTCTGTCTGCATAAGGGTTACATATGTTCTGAGATGTGAAACCAAGGGCCCCTTTGAAGTGCCTTAATAAAAAAGCTTCTCAGCAGTGGAGATGTATTGCTTTATTGTTCAGGGAAAGTAATTCTGTGCATGCACCAAGCCTTTTTCTGAAGTTTGTGCTTCTGCAGCAAAACCTACCTAATTAAGAAAGAGCTATGGTTTTGAGCTCTTCACTGTAATGACATGGATTTTCAATAGATGTTGTATCTATTATAACTTCTTAAAGTGCCTGTATAATGGTTGCTTTAAGGTATTATGAGCAAGTGCTGTGTTTGTGTCCTTGTGTCCTCTTAAGCAGTGCAGTGTCCTATGTCTAATGGCTATGATCTTTTATGCCGCTGCAGAGATTCATTGTTGAGTGCATGAAGTTGGACATGGGATCTAATTCTAAGGTCTGCTTTCCATTAATACAAATCTATAGAGATCATCCATCTGTCTCTGTGCACAAACACATATTACTAACTGAATTATGCCGTTTTCTATTTATTACAAATATAGAGGAAGTATGTACTGATATTCCTTACAATATGCCAGTATGCTAAGCACTTAGCAAAACAATGAAATGAGATCCTTAAATCTTATTGTCTTGTCTCATCCAGGTAGGAATAGAAAGTTTTTCAAGCTCCACAAACAGCAGCAATGGAATGTGTGAGGCAAAAACTGTTGCCCCCAACCAATCTGAGTTCCCACAATGTACAAACTCACCAACAACCAAGGCTAAGGAAGCAAGTAGTGACCAGTGTTACTACTGGACAGGGACTAAGATGTTCAAGGAGGCTTTATAGGGTCAAGGCATAACAAACAACATGCAAAGATGTCATGGAGAGTTCTTCCAGTTCCAATGTATCCTGAAATTTAGCAAATTCCAAGTTTCTGTTTGACGACAACTAATAGCAGTCATCCCAGCTATTAGACCAGGTCACCCAAGATACTAATTGGAGCTCCATGTTTTCCCATGAATTCATACATATCTCAGGTTTTCCATCGTCTGGCTTTTCAATCAAAAATGATGGTATATTTTTGGGTGTAGTGGTTGGGAATTTGAGCTGAGAATCTTTTGGAGCAATCAGAACAGTGGATCCTAATTCCTTCTTTCCACAGTTTGTGGTCTGAATGAAAACATTGTTCATACAATTATTTTGAAGATGACTTGTGAGGTTAGTGAGACTTTAGCTTGCTGTGAACATCACTGCCTTTTGGGGAGGCACATTTATCTATAGCATTTTTTTTATTGTCCACATTTATCTTTTGAATAGCACATGAGGGGTATGCTCTAAAACATGGGTGTCAAACTCATGGCATCACTTTGCTGTCACATGGTGTATCCTGATATTTTTTCCCTTTGCAGAGCTGGGGTGGGCGTGATGCATCCAGCCCATGGGCTGCCAGTTTGACACCCCTGCTCTAAAATGTGCATCCCTAAAAGAGAAACCTGAAGCAACCAGAATTTATAACTATTTTTTTCATTATTATATTAAAATTTGCTATCACATCAAGCAGCATTAAACTTACAACAAAAAGTTTCTTAGAGAATGATATCTCATTAACATGAAGTGCTACTCATGGGAACATTTTGGATAAGAAAATCATGATAAACTGAAGAATATTTATTTCTGATTTTAACTTGTTTTGACCTCTTTGTATCTAATACTTTTTTATAAATCTATTTTATTTTTATTTTTTTAAAAAAATTATAAATTTTATTAAAACACATATAAAACACATATAAAAACATTTACAAAACATACAACGTATAAGTAAATTTTCCTCTTAAAGCAATATTTCGTAGTGGTTCTTCAGTTAATACAGTTGTAATTTTCCCCTTATTTTTAGCCTAGTAGTTTTTCCTTTCCCTTTTCTTCCCCCTCCTTTTCTCCCCCCCCCTTTAGAATTCCTTAGCAATCTTTATATTTGGATTATGCTTTTGTTTTGAAATTCCCCTGTTCATGTTTACTTGTCCATAGGAAATTATTAATATACCTATTTACATCTTTATTCTATTCTTCTTGCACCTATGTATCTTTATTAGCGGCGTTGTACCATAGGTACCATTTGTCCCATATTCTGTAGTACTCTGTCTCTTCTTTTTCCTTAATCTCTTTTGTTAGTCTATCCATTTCAGCACACTGTGCAATTTTATCTGTTAGCTCTTCTTCCGTTGGGATTTTTTCTTGTTTCCAATTCTTTGCGTACGTGATTCGAGCTGCCGTTAGAATATGTATTATCAGGTATTTTATATCTTTAGGATATATTTTTGTGAAGATTCCTAGCAGGAAAGTTTCTGGTTTCATCTCTATTTGTAATTTTGTTATTTGTTCCAATCATTTCTTAATGTTAGACCAAAACTTCTTTGCTGCCGGGCACATCCACCATAGATGGTAAAAGGTACCCTGCAATTTTTTTGCATTTCCAGCAAAATGAACTATTCTTTGAATGATTTTTTGCCAATCTTGTGGGTGACATATGCCACCTATAAAACATCTTCAGCTGCTTCTCCTTGTATGCCACTGCTAATGTTAATTTTGTATTCATTTGCCATAATTCCTCCCATTTCTCCAAATCTATTGTATGTTTAAAATTTTGCATCCATTTAATCATCGTATCCTTTACTGTTTCCTCCTCCATCTTATATCGCAATAGAAAATTATAGATTTTACTAATTAATTTCTCTTGTGAGTCTAATATAATTTTATCTAGTTCTTGTTTCTCTCTGTAGATTTCATATGTTTTTATATGTTCCTTGTATTTGGATTGGATCTGTGTAAAAGTCCACCAGTCGACTTCTCTATTTAGCTCTTTCCAATTGCTGTTTGGTTTTCAAGTTCCCTTGATAGTCAATTAAGTTTTTGTATCTAATTATATTTTTGGGTTCTGTTAAGTTTGGGTGTCTTACCGCTTCTGATGGTGATAGCCAATTCGGAATTTTTGTGTAGTGTTGTTTTTTAATTTTTAGCCAAATTAGTAGTAGTGTATTTCTAATTGTGTGTCTTTTAAAACAGATATGTGTTTTATATCTTTCATCCCATAAAAAGGAGTGCCAGCCCATTTGCAGTTCGTGGCCTTCAATTGTTAATATCCTGCTGTTTTTTAATTCCATCCAGTCCTTTACCCATGAGAACACCGCCAGTTGATAGTAGAGTTCCCAATCTGGGAGTGCTGTTTCTCCTCTGTCTTTTGTGTCTTAGAGTAGCTTAAGTTTAATTCATGGTCACTTCCCTTGCCATATGAATTTAGAGATTATCTTATTCAATGTTTCAAAAAACTTTTTCTCTAATTTTATTGGAACGATCTGGAATAGATATAATAATTTTGGTAGGATGTTCATTTTAATAGTGGAGATTCTTCCCATTAATGAGATCTGTAGGTTTCTCCAGTTATCCAAATCTTTTTTTTATCTGTACTATTAATTTGTCGTAATTGTTTTCTTTTATTGATGAGCTTCTTGGTGACAGCCACATCCCTAAATACTTTATTTTCTTCATTATTTGAATTTGTGTGCTATTCTCCAATTCCTTTTCTTGATTTTTCGTAAGGTTTTTTGCTATTAGTTTTGATTTATTTCTATTTATTTTTAGTCCAGCCACCTCTCCGAATTCTTCTATTTTCTTAAACAGTTTTGGTGCTACTTGTAATGGTTCCTCTGTTATAAATACAAGGTCATCGGCAAAAGCATGAACTTTGTATTCTTCTTGTCTTATTTTTAATCCATGAATTTCTCGGTGTTCCCTAATTTTTTTTAACAAGATTTCCAATGTTAAGATATACAATAATGGAGACAGTGGGCAGCCTTGTCTAACCCCTTTTGTAATATCAAATTGGTCTGTTGTGTCATCATTCAGAATTATTCTTGCTGTTTGTTTTGTGTAAATTTCTCCAATTATTTTTTCAAATTTTATTCCAAATTGCATACTCTTTAGTTGCGCCTTTAAAAATTTCCAATTTAGATTGTTGAATGCTTTTTGGGCATCAAGGAAAACCAGCGAAGCTTGTTTCTCCGGATGTGCTTCATAAAATTCAAGTGCATTTATTATTATTCTCATATTGTTCTTGATTTTATGGCCAGGCAGAAATCCATTTTGGTCCAGATGGATATAATTATTCAATACTTTTTTAGTTCTTTCCGCTATAATTGCTGCAAACACTTTATAATCTGTGTTCAATAGAGATATTGATCTATAATTTTGAATTAATTTATGATCCGTGTTCTCTTTGGGTATGATTGTGATTATTGCCTTCGTCCAGATTGACGGGATTTTTGTCTTCTCCAGAGCCTCATTATATACCTCTAGTATAGTTTCTCCTATTGTTTCCTGTACAATTTTGTATAACTCCACTGATAGCCCGTCTGGCCCCGGTGTTTTGTTATTTTTTTTGTTTTTTCAGTGCAAATTCTAATTCCGTCTTAGTTATTGGCCTGTTTAGTATTTCTCTTTGTTCATCTGTAATTGTTGGCATATCCGATCCTTTTATATATCGTTTTATCTTTTCTTCCTCTACTTCTTCTTGTTTATATAAATTTGCATAAAATGTCCACATAATTTCTTTTTTCGCCTCCCTGCTATATTGAATATCTCCTTTTTCATTTCTAAGTTGGTGTATCATTCTTTTATCTTTGTCTTTTTTCAATCTGTACGCCAACCATCTACCTGTTTTGTTCGCGAACTCAAAATAATTCTGTTTGGCCATTTTTATTTTCTGTGCTAGTTCATTTTGATTTATCAAATTTATGTTATGTTTAATTGTTTTCCATTTCTCTTTTATTTTTTTATTATCAGGATGCTGCTGAAGTTTCTGTTCTATATTCTTTAATTCTTCATATAATTTATCTATCTTCTGTTTCCTTTCTTTATTTTTCTTTCCTAAATAAGCAATAGTCAATCCCCTAATGTATGCTTTTGCCATATCCCACGTGTTCTGTAAGGAAGTATCCTCTTTTTTGTTTGTTTTAAAAAATAGATCTAATTCCTTTTCTAACATATGTTTGAATTCCTTTTGTTTACATATCCTTTGATTCATTGTCCACCTCCTAAACCTTTTTTTCCCCCTTCCAGATTACCAGAATTGGGTTATGATCTGCCCATTGATTTACTTCTATTTCTATTTTTTCTACCCCTTTCCTAATATTCACAATCCTCCAAACATCTCTCAAATTTATTTCCATGGCCATATCAAAGAATTCTTTTGGGAGTGTTTCTTTCTTTCTCTTGTTCTTTTTGCCACTTTTATAATCTTTTTTCACATTTACTATTGCATTGTAGTCTCCAATTAGATAAATCTCTTTGTATTCTAATTCTACTATTTTTTTATGTATTCCTTTAAAATATTCTTGTTGATTTTGGTTAGGGGCATATATTACTACTAATAGTATTTTCCCGCTTTCTAGTATTAACTCAACCATCACCGTTATGCCTTCCTCGTCTGCATATAATAGTTTCAAATCTATTCTTTCTTTTACATAAACCGCTACTCCTCTTTTCTTCTTTTGAATCAGGGATGTATATAATTTTCCTAATTTTGGATTTTCTAATATTTTTTGGTACCCTTTTTTTAATGTGTGTTTCTTGAAGGCATATCACATCTGCTCCTAATTTTTGTAATTTTGTAAATGTTTGAGATCTTTTTTTTGGTGCATTTAGTCCATTTATATTTACAGAAAAAAGTTTCATTGCCCCTTCCATTATCTAATGTAATTGTTTTTTGGTGTGTCTTGCTTCCATCTATTTTATTTTATTGTTACTTTCTTTTATTGTGTTTTACACTATGTCACATTGTTATTACCTATGGTTACAACCTTTTCACTTACTAAAGGATTTTTGTTCAACCTGAGGTAATTGCTGTCCAGAAATCTAGAATAATTATTGACTATTTCATCAGGTCCTCAGGTTTTTACAATCTTATCAGAGAGGGTACTCATACAACAGTGTTCTATCATTATCTAAAGCATTCTGAACTCCACCTTAATCTATACATTGAAGGTTCCCAAGGATATTGCCTCAATTTCTATGCAAATCTCCTTATAAGGAACACTGTCCGAAATATTACACAGTTTCAATATGCCATATAATTCAATGAAGAATATATTCCTTCTGCATGGCAGAAGATGTTAAAAGCCATTTTTTAAACCCAGCTGCTCATAAATATGCTATAAAATAATATAAATTGTTTCACTGTTGACTACTTGATGAATACTATAATAATGAATTGTTAATATTTCCCCTTGATTAGAAATATCATATGTTCCCCAGATGCCACCTGACATTTTTAAGATGTCATTTTTATTAATATGTAACTATTCATAGCTTGCCCTTGATCTCATCAAGAACATATAAAATCTGGAGGATCCTTAAGAGAAATCCTTAGAGATGGGACTTTGCCAATATGCGCCTAACTCTAGAACATGGGTGTCAAACTCGCAGTGTCACCTTGCTGTCACATGATGTTTCATGATGTTTTTCCCTTCACGGAACTGGGGTGAGCGTGGCCTGCACATGACGCATCCAGCCTGCGGGCCACCAGTTTGACACCCCTGCTCTAGTACATCCTGCCATGTCATTGATGTTGCTTTCAGTACATAAATAAGCCCTTCATTTAACCATCTTCCTTGACATCTCTTGCCTCCTATGTCTTGAATGGTAGGTTATATAGTTTTCTTTATGTCTTTCATGTTTATATAGCTGTCCATCTCCCAAGAAAGTGATTCTGGGCACCATACAATGCTTAAATGGTTTGCTCTTCTAACTATGCTTAATAACAAACATATTCACAGTACAAGATTAATAGTTAAGCTATATTTATTCCTTTCTCCAGACTTTCTTCCATATTCAAAAGCAATTTATTAATCAACATTTCTCAGGCAATTTTAGTCATCATTTCCAGCCCCCATTCCTCAGCTAGAAATGTTCAGTTCTTAATAACTAGAGGAGAAACAAAATTAGTTAAGATATTTCCCCCATCCCCAACATGGAAATTATAGAAGAATGAAGTAGAAAGAAACTGAATTTCCCATCAATCACTCCCTCTAATAGCAAATGTGGAATGACTACCTGTCAATTTGAAAATGAAATAGGTCATCCCAAAATAAAGTAACACTTTCTGCATAATTGGGAAAAAAATCCCTGGGTATACAGAATATAGAAATTTGTAAATTAGAAGAAGTGAGTAACTTAGGTAACCATGAGCTGGTGTAGGTGGGAGAGATGGAGGCTGCAAATTGAAACTGTTTAAAGATCAAGGGGAAAAACAATTTTGCTCAAGGCTCTAAAGTTCATATATGGTAAAGCTCCATCCATAAATTCTACAGTTTGTAGCAATGGAAATATAGACTTTGGAACATGAAATCAGTTTTCCCTGAAGTGTCATCATCATAAAGAGCAAGGAGGGACAGAATCGAAGTTCAATTTGCTTGAATTTGAATGTGAAGTCTATTTTTACATTTGTAATCCATTATGCAAAGAAGACTGGATTGCAGTTGTCCTTCAAAATGTGAAATTTTCTAAACCTTTGACAAATTCCTCTTTAAAAAAGAGAATGGAATAATGGAAATATTACAAGGCAATAGAAGGCAATTACAAGTGCACAAAAATCTATCTCTTAGTAAAAATAATGAACAAAAATGCATTAAAGTAGGAATGAGATGAATGACAATTAAAAATATTATAAAAATGATCCTTGGTGGCGCAGAGGACTAAACTGCTGTTAAAGTAGCACTTAGCTGCCAGCTGCCTGCAATTACTGTGAGTTCAATTCTCACCAGGCTCAAGGTTGACTCAGCCTTCCATCCTTTCGAGGTAGGTAAAATGAGGACCCGGTTTGTGGAGGCAATAAGCTGACTTTGTATAAAATAGAACACCCCCCCCCGGGGCCCAAAAGCCCTACTAAGCAGGTATATACAAAAGTATGAAGGCTATTGCTTAATGCATTGTAAGCCGCCCTGAGTCTCCAGAGAAGGGCAGCATATAAATCGAACTAATAAATAAATAGATAAATAATAAAGGTTGAGATAATCTTAAAAAACCCAATTTAGTTTTCTTTTTAAAAAAATAAAGTACATTATCTCAAAATAAAAGATTGAAAATTTCAGACTTGTCCCCATTTCAACCCCTGGAGGTCAAACATATTTTAAAATAGCATGCCCCCTGACTATAGTAGAGTACGATTAATATGTTATAGAAAGGAGCTCTATGGATCTTCAGGTTTTCATTCTGAGCCCTTAAAAAGCCACTGATCAACAGAGAGAGGGAGGGAGGGAGGGAAGGAGGGAGGGAGGGAGGGGGAGACAGAGAGAGAGAAAAAAAATGATGTCAAGGAATTTACTGAACAGCCACAATTTCTATGAAATAGAAAACTCCCTGTTCCAACTCCTGGTGTTGCTTGGAAAAACAAACAAGATGAGGTCTCCTTCAAAGGGAATTTGTACATTGTTGAAATCCAATTTTTTTTACTACCAGTTCTGTGGGTGTGGTGTGGTGGGCGTAGTTTGGTGAGCATGGCAGGGGAAGGATTTTGCAAAATCTCCATTTCCACCCCACTCCAGGGGAAGTATATTGTAAAATCACCATTCCCACCCCACTCTGGGGCCAGCCAGAGGTGGTATTTACCAGTTCTCCAAACTACTCAAAATTTCTGTTACCGGTCCTCCAGAACCTGTCAGAACCTGCTGGATTTCACCCCTGAATTTGTAAAGACCAAGCAAAGATTAAAAATCTCAGCAATGGGACACATGTATGTGATACCACATTTCAACAGCCACCTTTTCTGTGCAAATGTAATACAAGACTGCTTTTTCCCCAGAACTTTCCTTAATGCTAAGCAGCCTTGTGGATTTTTCAGTCTTTTCTTCATCATCTCCTTCCCTTCCTAAATTCAAGAACATGCCAGACCTGTGACAGATATCTTCTACAATACCCTGCTACACTTCTTATTTATTATGTTTTTACTAGCATTTCCTTTTCCTTGGCATGGATAGGCTTATTTTGTTCGGCACATGTTACTGCTGACCTTTCCCCCCCTATTTAAGAACTTAACATTTCAAATAAAATTTTCTCCATATTCCTGCTTAATCACACTAGCATTCTGAGACCTTTTTACCTGTTCATACTTAATAGGATTAATTTCTCTTGTAGTGCACACAATGGATTCTTAAGCATTAACTACTCTTTCCTGCACTGGATGTGCAGTGCATTAGAGAATTCCAATTAACTTTTCTGCAGGCTACTCATAGATTCTGAACATAAGCTTTATTACAGGGGAGAAGGAAGGAGGAAAGTATAGATATGATAATAAGCATTATCCCTACTCAGTAGCTACAAACAAACATGGATGTAGCCTTCAGCCACCATTATGCTTTCTAGTTGTAAGCCTCTAGGATTGTTGAATGAATGACCATACTGAGCACAGAAGGTGTTATGTATTGATACTTTTCAGCGGGAGTTTCAAACCTGCCTAAGTTTCTGATTGGCTGACAGTCCCTCCAGGATTGTATATAAGGAGGGCTGCAGCCTCTGAGTTTTTGCTGAAGTCTCACTGTATATTAAAGAGCTGTTGTCACTTGCTTGCTTGTGCCTCTCGTTATTCCCGAACCACTTCATTGGCGACAAAGGTGGGATTGAGGCCACAAGAAGCGAACCAGTGAGACCACGAGCTTCAGCTAGGCGACGAGGCGAACTACAGGAGGCATACCGAACATGTCTGCCTACGTTCCGCCCAAGCCTTTTGATCCGACCCGTGAAAAATGGGTCTTGTACCTAACGAGGTTTGAGTGCTCGCTTGAAGCCAGTGATATGCAAGGACTATCCGCTAATCGGAAGAGAGCTCTCTTCTTAAGCCACTGCGGACCGGACGTGTTCGAGATGGCGGAGTCACTTTGTGAGCCAACGCCGGTCCAGACCGTTTCCTGGGACACCCTGATGGCAACTCTCCAGGCTCACTACGCTCCCGTGCCCTCCAAGTTCGTGCAACGATACCAACTCAGACAGCGCGTACAACGAGAGGGAGAACCGGTCAGTGCTTACATGGCGAGCCTGCATAAAGCCGCAACACACTGCGACTATAGGGACTTGGACGATGCGTTGCTGGAGCAACTAATCTGTGGTGTTCGAGACATAAGGCTACAAAGGTGTCTGCTTGCCAAGCCTGATTTAACGCTTGCTGGAGCCCTAGACGAGGCCAGGGCTCATGAAGCTTCTACAAAAGCCGGAGAAATGCTGCAGCGTCCGCTGACCAGCAAAGACAGTCCCAAGTCCACACCAGTGCACAGGGAAGACACCGGATCCAGCTCGGAGTCCGAGTCTGATGAGGACGTCTTCCGAACAGAGCACCACAGAAAAGACGCAGGCAGCCCTCGGCGAAACTGCCCCAGCTGTGGCGGGCACCATGATAGACTGTCCTGCAAATACAGAGAGGCTATTTGCAGGCGTTGCGAGAAAAAAGGGCACTTGGCGCGAGTCTGTAGAGCCATTCTGCCCAGAAAACACCAACCACGTGAGCGCCGCAGCCAACCAGAATCGACGCGCCAGAAGCATCCAATGAGAGAAGGCGGCGCGAAGAAACGGCGCGAATTTGAACCACGAGATGGCCGCAGCATACACATAGACCAGGCCAGCACGGCGATCGAGGACAAAGTCAGCACGGTGGTCGAAATCAACAGCAAGCCATGCTCGATGGAGATTGACACCGGATCAGCTCTCTCCATAATGTTGTGGGCGACCCTGAAGACCATCCTGCCGTCATTCCGAAAGGACCAGCTATCCAAGCAAAGACTGCACATCCTAGACTACCAGGGGAACCGGGTCCCCCTCGAAGGCATGGGCACGTTCCAAGTCACCTACGGAGACTACGAAAAAGACCTGCCTCTGACTATCGTCACAAAGCAGCTACCTAGCCTTCTAGGCATGGAGTGGTTCCGAGCCCTTGGCATGGGCTTCACCGGCGTCCACCGAATGTCCGAGCTGTCACTGAAGGACAGCCTCCTGAACGAGTTCCAAGATGTCTTCAGGGACACGTTGGGCAAGTATGTGGGGACCCCTATCTCCCTAAACTTAGACCCCAACGTAGCCCAAATAAGACTTAAAGCCAGATGGGTGCCTTTTGCATTGAAACCAAAGATCGATGCGGAACTGGACAAATTAATTAAACAAGGGGTGTTGGTCCCCATTGACCATGCGAAATGGGAGACCCCCATAGTGACCCCAGTTAAATCTGACAGCTCAATCAGAATTTGCGCCGACTACAAGTGCACAATCAACAGCCGAGCGCCTATCTGGTGCCGATCGTGCATCATCTACTACACTCCCTGAGGCCCGGCAAAATTTTTGCCAAATTAGACCTAGCTCAGGCCTACCAACAATTGCCAGTCGATGACGCCACGGCAGAGGCACAGACAATTGTAACTCATAGGGGTGCATTCAAATGCACCAGGCTCCAGTTTGGGGTGAGCGTCACACCCGGCCTTTTTCAAAGCACCATGGAGCGCCTCTTGCAAGGGCTCCCGGGGGTGGTGCCCTATTTTGACGACATTTTAATCAGCGCTCAGGATGAACGTCAACTAGGGGATAGAGTGAGGAACGTCCTTTCCAGATTTAGGGAAGCGGGACTTAAATTAAAGAAAAATAAGTGCATGATCGCTGTCCCCTCCGTCGAATTTTTGGGGTACAGGGTGGATGGCACAGGCATCCACCCCACCGAAAGCAAAGTGAGAGCTATCAAAAATGCACCAGCCCCCAAAACCAAAGCGGAGCTCCAAGCCTTCCTTGGACTGCTCAATTTCTATTCAATGTTTTTGAAGGATAAGGCTACAGTCGCAGATCCCCTACACAAACTCTTAGGGAAAAATGTACCTTGGATTTGGGGAAAAGCACAAGCAGCCACTTTTGAGGCTGTAAAGAGACTTCTATCCGAAGACAGTTTCCTAATCCAATACAACGCAGCGCTACCGCTTGTCTTGGTTTGTGACGCCTCCCCCGTAGGAGTTGGTGCCATCCTAGGCCATAGACTACCAAATGGCCTAGAGGCGCCCATTGCGTTTTACTCTCGCACCCTGTCAAGCGCAGAGCGGAACTATAGTCAGTTGGATAGAGAGGCTCTGGCTGCAATTGCGGGGGTTAAAAAGTTCCATGAATACCTCTATGGCTGTCAATTCGAACTTGTGACTGACCACCGGCCCCTGCTGGGACTTTTGGCTGGTGACAAGCCCACCCCCGCTGCCCTGTCCCCACGGTTAACCAGGTGGGCCATTTTCCTATCGGCCTATTCATACCAGCTTGTCCATCGACCCGGACGGACCTTGGGCCACGCGGACGCCCTCAGCCACTACCCCCTCCCTGATTTGCTGGTCAACCCCACACCGGAGACCCCCGTTCTGCTGATCGACGCTATGACTTTGGGACCTATCTCCTCTTGCGAGGTGGCGAAAGCCTCTGCTACGGACCCTGTAATTCGTACCGTAATGGGGTAAGGGGTGGCCGGTCAAGGCGATCGGCGGGGAGTACCAGGGTTATGTTAACAAACGTAACGAATTATTTATGCAAGGGGGTTGTTTGTTGTGGGGTGATAGGTTGGTAATACCAACGAAACTGAGAACGAGGGTCTTGGAGTTACTGCACGAGGGGCACCCAGGGATTGTCTGAATGAAAAGTTTAGCCTGCAGTTACGTCTGGTGGCCCAACATGGACCAAGTCATATCCGAGTGGGTGGGGAAGTGCAGACCCTGTCAGGAGTCTCGGCCCGATCCCCCGATAGCGCCCATCCGAGAGTGGGAGAAACCAAAAGGGCCATGGGGGAGGATCCATATTGACTTTGCCGGCCCCTTCCACGGGCAAACATTTTTAATCGTAGTCGATGCCTTTTCGAAATGGCTCGAAATAATACTAATGCCCTCAACCACAGCCGAGGCAGTCATCAAAGTCCTTCACAAACTATTTGCCACCCATGGCCTACCGGATACTCTGGTATCTGACAACGGCCCTCAATTCACAGTGACCCTGTTTGAGGGCTACCTGGCCGGACTGGGCATCCGCCATGCCCTATCGGCCCCGTTCCATCCGGCTTCTAATGGCTTGGTTGAATGTTTCGTAAGAACAGCCAAAGAAGCATTGTCCAGGCTAGATAATGGGGACTGGCAGGCCAGGATAGACCAATTTCTAGCTGTCCAGGATGCCACACCATGCACGGCCACAGGGAGAAGCCCAGCTGAACTCCTCATGGGCAGGAAGCTTCGGTGCGTGTTAGACAGGCTTCACCCCAATTATACACATGAGAATTTCAAGGGAGAGACCACTGGACTAAGACAGTTCCAGGTGGGGTCCCCGGTGTTCGCTCGCAATTATGCTAGTGGACCTCTATGGGTTGCAGGAACCATAGTGGGCATAACGGGCCCAAAATCATACACAGTAGATGTAGGGGTGGACAGACTCTGGAAACACCACATAGACCAACTTAGAAAAAGAATAGTCGGCGAAGCAAACATCAATTTAGATATCTCCGAACCTAACTACAACAACTTTCCCAAAACAGCTAACTCAAGCCCGGGTTCGAGAGAATACTTAGCTGACAAGCCCTGGTTCCAGCGCTGCCCCAGTGAGTTGCCACTCCCAACCGGGGATAACCACGCCCTGGACAAAATCCAGGAGGTTCCATTGGCGGAGCCGGGAGAGACAGAAAGTCCCTCTGACCAGCTCGACGCCCCACCAAACACTGAACTGCGCAGGTCAACTAGAACGAGAACTCGGCCAGGGCACCTGCGAGATTTTGTGTGTACTTATGTAAATATTTGAATGTTAGTGCCTTCTGGGAAGGGAGGGGTGTTATGTATTGATACTTTTCAGCGGGAGTTTCAAACCTGCCTAAGTTTCTGATTGGCTGACAGTCCCTCCAGGATTGTATATAAGGAGGGCTGCAGCCTCTGAGTTTTTGCTGAAGTCTCACTGTATATTAAAGAGCTGTTGTCACTTGCTTGCTTGTGCCTCTCGTTATTCCAGAACCACTTCAGAAGGGATATAAAAACTACACAAAAGCACATAAATCACGACCCGGAGAAATGTATTTATTTGAATATTTCAATTACATTACATTACAGCCTAAAATTTGCTAAGGCAATGCACTATTAAATGAAGTACCATCTAACAAAAAGGCAATAACCAATATAAAACAACACATGATGAAACTAATTTAGCAGTTAGTAGCAACAGGAATAGGAACAGAAACAAGGCAGATATCACCAGCCTGAACAGAATGTTCAGTGCAGTCTAAGAAAATCCTCAGTTTGCACTGATAGTGTTGCAAACTGTTGTTCATGCTGTTTCATAAAGGAGTCACCAAGTGTGCCATGACTTATTTACAAAATCCTGAAGCCAGCACTGCACCTAGCTGGTTTTAAAAATAATTAAGAACAATCCTTGGTTGTATAAACCAATGTGATGCTCTTAAAGCAGATAGGCTGACGCAGCACCTCCAAGACTTCATAATCAACTTCACAACTAACTTGCCCAGAGTCAACAGTACCTCAAAGGCAAAAAACCCACACATTTTTTATCCTTATGACAGAAATACAAAAAACAGATAATTTAAAGAATTTAAATATTTCTTCATAAATTCTAATTATCTTCTAATCCTAATGAAATTATATTCGTTATTGGTGATCACTGCGCTGCAGCTTTATCATGCAAAAAGGACACATAGGAATTCTATTCTGATGATTCTGATCTCACAGCCTAACCAAGTCCTCCTAATATTTAATTCACTTTTATTAGGTGGAAGATCCTGAGATGTTTCTACCAGAAATTATCTTACTTTTTCACTATTGAAATAGTTAGCAATAGCAATAGCACTTAGATTTATATACCACTTCATAGTGCTTTTACAGGTGTCTCTAAGCAGTTTACAGAGTCAACATGTTGCTCCCCAATAATCTGGGTCCTCATTTTACCCACCTCGGAAGGATGGAAGGCTGAGTCAACCTTGAGCTGGTGAGATTCGATCTGCTGAACTGCAGCTACCCTGTTTCCTCCAAAATAAGACATCCCCATAATAAGCCCAATCGGGCTTTTGAGCGCATGGCAATAAGGCCAAGCACTTATTTCAGGGTTCAAAAAAATATAAGACAGGGTCTTATTTTCGAGAAAACATGATAGCAGTCAGCTGAAGTAGCCTGCAATACTGCACTCTAACCACTGCACCACTTCAGCTCTATTTTCAGTCTAGTTGATTCTATATAACTATAAATCTGCTGCAGATGTATAAAGCACAGAGGGCATGAAGCAATAAATTTATGCTGTTTGCCAAAGAGTTTTAGTAATGCTTTCCTGAGTCTCAAAGGGAGTGTCCTTTAAATGCAAGATAAGTTGTTATCCTTTGTACATACATATAAGGCAGATACTTTTGTTTCCTGCAGCATAGCCTGAAGGAAAAAAAAAAAGGAAATTTCCATCAATAGTGTAAATTATTTTCTTCCTAATAAATATGTAAAACTTTGCAGTTCCAAAAATAAGTATTGGTCCTTTCATAACTTATTATCATATGTCAACTGAGTTGGGATGTTTAATAACAGATGTAAAGTAAATAAGGAAATATATCCTCTGAAGAATCTTGAGTTTTCAGGTTTCAGGCCATTTTGTAGACATTGCACCAAATATATTGGAAATTAACTCTATGGTGCAACTATAACTGCATCCTCCAAACAATATGATCAGTTTTAAGTAATTTGGAGTCAAGGCAGTAGGTTGCTACCGGTTCACCCCGAATTGGATGAACCAGTAGCAGCGGTGGCAGGAGGCTCCGCCCATCCACCCGGATGCTTCTGCACATGCACATAAGTAATGTGTGCGTGAGCATCAGAGGTGGGTTTCAGCAGGTTCTGAACAGTTCTGGAGAACCGGTAGCAGAAATTTTGAGTAGTTCGGAGAACCGGTAGTAAAAATTCTGACTGGCCCCGCCCCCATCTATTCTCTGCCTCCCGAGCCCCAGCTGATCAGGAGGAAATGGGGATTTTGCAGTAACCTTCCCCTGGATTGGGGAGGAAATGGAGATTTTACAGTATCTTTTCCCTGCCACATCCACCAAGCCATGCCCACCAAGCCATGCCACACTTAGCAAGGCATACCCACAGAACCGGTAGTAAAAAAATTTGAAACCAACCACTGGTTGAGCATGCATGTGCCCACGAGTGAACTGGTAGTGACGGGTTTTGAAACCTGCCCCTGAGACAGGGGAATCATTCCACAACTATAGGTGATTGGTTTGGACCTTTAAAAATAAAAAATCTGTTCAACCTAAAGACTAAAACTAGGTAGCCTCTTTAATCTCTACTGATTTTGGAAATATTAACTATGTTCAGATAAATATGAAAAATTAAATCTATAGTATCCATTATTGTTTAGATAAGGTTGAAAAGAAAGGGTTCATTGAGAAAACCAAGATTTAAGTCATTGCTTCCACCATGCATGTATTATGCTTTTATGTCTAGCAGACAAAGTAATGAAATGTTGAAGAGAACGTCATCAAATTTGAATGAAGTCAGAATCACTTATGTGTCCATTAGAGATACATTGATTGTTCATGAAATAGTTTGCTAAAATTTATTAATGTTGTAATTGTTTTAGTTGAGTTCTCAAAGCTTTTTTTCCAAGAGGAGCATCTGGATTTTTTCTGTAACTGTAGGCAGGGAAAGGTCAACGATAGGCAATAAACTTTGGAATAACTTTGGAAAGCTTGGATAGGATTGATATGAGAGAAGTGGCTGCAGCTATAGCCAAAAGTGACCTCCTTCCTTTTTCTATCTATATAGCAGCTTCTAGAGAAAGGAAAATTCAGTCTTGCCAAAAATCTAAATTGCATGCTTTTAGAGAGTTTTGAAAACATGCCAAGGAGCAAAACAAATTCATCCAAGATATATACATGGCCTGCTAATGAAGTGGGCATCATATAATAGCTTGATCATATTTGTAACATGCTCCCATCCACCAAGGTTCATGGCACCACTCAGCTCACGTATAGCATAGAATACAAACCTAATTTCTTCTGGAAGAAATGTTCACTGATGACTTACTTATTGGTTCCCAACATTCTCCCATCAAAAGCTGGGAGGTCTCTGCCTCTCTCTGCTTCTTCAAATGCTAGAAATGAAGTCCAAGGTTAGATTTGATCTTGCTGCCAGCAATATTCTCTCAAATTACTCTTTCCATGCAATTTATATGGGAGGCAATATCTTTTGCCTGAATTTGGTGTATCACAGTATAGTATGCTGAGACAAAGGGAGAGAAATGAGGATGAATTCATGACAAGAGATATACAATAGCAACATTTAGGTGATGATGTCATCACTTAAGTGTGGTTATTTTCACATCACTGTGGTTTGGTGTGGATTCTGCTTGCAAAGTCTATAGAGACTCTCACAGATACATAGATTGTTTAAAGAGAAATACCAATTTGAACAGATATGGGTATGTGGAAAGATAACATTGCATGTAAAAGAAAGCAACAAGAAAAAGAGAGGAAAGGCAATAGTATAGAATTGCACAGGTTGTCTCATTCTATCTCTATTTCCCTCCCTCCCCTCCAAACACTCAGTAGAACAAGCAAATCCTATTAGATAGATTGAGAAAGAACAAACAATATCAAAAGAACCAATTTTGTGAAGCACTTCAGAAGGTTATTAGGCACACATAACCTCCTGATCCAATTTATTATTTTACAGCAGATTCATTAATGGTTAAATTTTTTGTCAAATCAAACCTCCTATGCTATGAATTCAAAGCTTTGCACATCCACAATTGTTAATAGAATTGTTATTAATTTAGGACTGTCATCCTAGCAAGTACTTATGTTTCTTCTCCTGTCTTTTCAGTTTTTCAGTAATTCCAGTTCCACTGTGTCATCAAAATTTCACTTTCCATCTCTGGCCCTTTCATGAAATTGAGGTTTGATTTCTTTCTCATTCCTATTAATTTCCCTGCCTCATAATTTCTATATCAGTCTTAAACTATTCTGTGTCTCCTTTGGCCATCTTATTTTCTTTATAGATTTAATCAAATAATTGCTAGATTCCAACCTCAGTTCTCAGTTCCCTTCCTGTGCTGGAGAATATGTAAATGTTTGCATATGTGTGTGTACATGTACAAATATTTTCTGAAAGATCTTTTAATGCTTTTTTTAAAAAGTAGAATATTTCAAATTTATATATTAAAGTCTACAAAAAGATGTGAGATGTAAAAAGGGTTTAAATATGCATCATATTCTTGACCACTTGTAAAACAAATTAAGTTTTATTAGAATTGCAGAGGCAAAGATGCAGATTCTCATAACTGTTGCTAAGAAAGGTATTCAGTAATAATATGGACTCTCATGACTCATAAGGGAAAAAATTCTGGATGGTTATTAATATGTAATTTCTGAATTACACGAAAATATTTGAGATGATATTCTGGGCTAAATAAATAAATAAATAACAGTTAAGGGTGAGTTGATTTGACCGTGCTTTTCTGTTTCTATGAGATTGTATTGGTTGAATCCAGCAATGGCCTCTTGAGAGGAAGTGCACAGTGGTGGGATTCAAATTTTTTTACTACTGGTTCTATGGGTGTGGCTTGGTGGGTGTGGCATGGCTTGGTGGGCGTGGAAGGGGAAGGATACTGTACAATCTCCATTCCTTCCTCACTCCAGGCGAAGGTTACTGCAAAATCCCCATTTCCCACTGATCAGCTGGGACTCGGGAGGCAGAGAATAGATAAGGGTGGGGCCAGTCAGAGATGATATTTACCGGTTCTCTGAATTACTCAAAATTTCTGCTACCAGTTCTCCTGAACTGGTCAGAATCTGCTGAATACCACCTCTGGAGTGCACCACTTCTTTAAAGCTAGAGAAACCACTATCCCCTTCAAAGAACTCCCCGCCACTGCCTGCCTCCATGTGCCAACTCCCAGAAGAGACAAGAATTTAAGTAACAGTGACTGTGTTAACAGTTGTAAGCTTCCATTTCGTCTCCTTAGTAGGCGCAGGATGGGTGTGCGTGTGTGTGCATGCACGTGCACATACACACAAACACACACACACGAATGATTTTTTTTCTTGTTGGAAGACATGGAAAATGGTGAGCACTTTTTTCACCTATCCTGATTGCTTGGAAACCAAATGCAACCAACATGCATTAAGAAATGCATTATGGACCCCATGACATCTTTCTCTATATTTATAATAGTTTAAAAGTTTATGTAAATACACGTGTATCGTTTCATAACAGACTTTCAATATTGATTGCATTTTATAGAATTGAATGTTTTCTTATGATATTTGTTTGCAAGTTATGTATCATTCCCTTCTTTTTATTATCCTATTCTTTATTGACAAGATGAGATTGAAAAAGATTAGGAAGACTAGTAGAATGAAAATCTAATGTACATGAAAGTTGTTTTCTAGACCAAAAAGAAACATCTATGGAGTTTCCTTGTGGGGAATATTACAATAGCCATTGCCCTAATTAATTATGACTCAGGAATAAAAATATTTTAAAGATGTTTCATCCTGCAGACTTCAAAGCTTGATAACTTATACATTATTTTGCATATTGGTTTAATAGGGAAGAGGAGAGAATGAGAAAAAAAGATACTAATCTAAATCTTTTGCCTCTTCCAGACGGTAATTCAGAAAAGAATGAAATGTGTATGTATTTTAAGACAAAAAGACATCACTGTCCTTGCTGATATCAAGCATATTAATGAATTACAGTTCATTAATATTTTACTACTTGCTTGTATGAAAAATGCATGAGATTCAGTGGAAGCACTACTGAATTGACCAATTTACTTTTGTCTCAGTTTAGTTTGTTGCATACATTGCTCAATATAGACATGGGCACTAAAATGGCAGCTTAATCACATTGGTTGACGAAGACCATGTTATATTAGCATTGAATCTACATTTGTCAAAACCTATTGTCAGTCTTTGGAAGGTCCAGGTATGCTTTATTTTTTGGGAATTTTAGAGACATTTCAGAAGCACCCAAAGATTCTGGATAGAGTAGCATAAGTGTTCCCTTTTTCTGGTCCATCTCCCTTCACGTATCTATACAAAACAGAAATGAGTCTGTCATGTATTTTCATTATTAGCTTATGAACATCAATTGACTTTAAATAGCTGCCAGAAGTATAAGAACTTCTTTTTTGGCACGTGTAAACCTTAATGCCACACATGCACTCATCTATTCTTTCTTCTCTACTTCTTATGTCACATTTCATCAGACAAAATGAGAACATTTCACAATTTGATGTTTCTTCTTTACTGTAGGCTTCTTCAAGTTTTCAAATCCAGAACTGTCTCTGATAAAAAAAAAAAAAACTGTCATAAAGGGATGCATTTGAAAGCAAAATAATACTTCGGGCATTAGAAAGCTCTTCAAGGTTAGTTGCCAGTTTCTAAATTAATCTGACACGATAATGAAATATTAAAGACTTTATGTCTGAGTGTCTGAGTTGTGTGTCCTTTGCTAAATGTATTCTTCTACGACAAACTAGGATTGTCTTATCATGATTATCCTTGAGACCGACAGCTGCAGCCATAAGGGTTTAGCCTGCAGGAAAAATAAATTTAGCTTTTTTTCAAATTTGAATGATTTAGGATGTGATAGATTGCGATATGATTGATATATTATTATGGTATGCTATGTTATACTATGATATGATATAGGGTAGTAAAGTATATTAGGAGGACAGAAAGCTTATTTTCATACTGATCTCCCCTAAAATATCTCCAATATTTTATACCTGCATTTTTTTGAAAACTCTTTTACCTCTTTTAGAGAAGTCTTCAAATCAACACGAATCCTTTCCTTCACAGGTGATATGCACAGACAGAGACCATTCCAAGCAATTATTTCTATATGGTTTGATGCTAGGTACCATGGATTTGATGTGTTGTAACAAGATCCCCAACCCCTGGTCAATAGATCGGCAGTGGTCTGTGGCCCACAAAAACTGGGCCACCTAAGCAAGCAAAGCCCCATCTGTGCACATGCAGGATCCAGGCAGTACACAAAACTACACCCCAGTCAATGGAAAAAAATACCTTCCACAGAACTAGTGCCTGGCACCCAAAAGATTGGGAGTTGCATGTTCAGCAACTTTGTCATGCATAAGGTCCAAGAAGAAACTACATTTTTTCCCCTTTTCCAATCACATTTGAGTAATAAAGCATTGTAAATATAAATATAATCCATAAGAATTTGATAATAAATCAGTGATAATCCTATTGAAAAAGAAATCAGTTGGCTGACATCCTAGACTTGTGGTTCTTCAAATGTTGGACTACTATAGCATAGTCCACAGTGAATGATCCTGTTCCACATGCAGTTTAGACACATCAATATGGCTACTTCTTCTCCACCCTTAGTTAATATATATATATATAAGACATCACATAATTCTGTTCTTTACTCTTTTCCAAGATCTTTATATCTGTTAAGATCAGCCTGTTGGGTAATATTATGAATGGATGTTGTAAAATATTATTAAATGTATGCTATTAAAATCTCCTATTCAGAAAGGAGACTTTTTTTTTAAAAAAAATCAATGATTAATTGATGTTACAATATCAATTGGTCATTTAGGTGAAGTGTGAGCACAACTAGAAATGACTTGATTTGTCCTTGCAACATGATGGAAGTGATTTTTTTTTTAATCTCCTGAGCTGCTACTAAGAAGATTTGACACTGCTTAACTCCAACTACCATGAATTATTGTTATTTTTTATGTTATAATATTCAATTTATTTATTTATTTATTATTTTCTCAAGATTAAATCTGGTTTAACTAATGTTGTAGTATGTTAACCATACTTATGTCTGATTCCAGAATATTGGTTCTGTCTTAATTTTCTTTCTTCTAAATGAGGAAGAAATGAAAAGGGAATTGTGCATAATAATCAATAGTATTTGTTATTTGGACAAATTACAAAATATACAAAATTAAGTTCAATATTAAAGGAAAGAATTCATAGTTGAGAGAGCCTGCTTGGTGTAATGATTAAGGCACCCACCTAGAAACCAGGACACTTGTCTTGGTCATAAAGCCAGATGGGTGACCTTGAGCCATTCACTGTCTCTCAGTCCTAGAAAAATTGCAGTGACAAACCACTTCTAAAAACCTTGCCAAGAAAACTAGTCTAAGCAGTTGCTAGCAATCAAGGTTGATTTGAAAGCACACACAGACACAACACGAGACTCAGGCTGCACAAGGATGCCAAGCAACTATTTACATGTCTAAAATTCTTCCTGCTCTAAAGGTGTCCTATGCACACCAGAACTGCTTTGGCATTCAAATTTCCAGAAGACACAGTAACCAGATCTGCACATCCTGAATAACTAGGTGGAATAGTTATTGAGCAAGATAAATCATTGAGCATTCTTACGTTATGTTAAATTATGTGTTATTTGGGTTGTATAAATACATCAACTTTTTTTGATCCATTATTACAATGGGAATAGCAGCAGATGTGTATGGTGTTAGAGAAGGTAGTAAAGACAATGGGTTTTTTAAAAAAAAATAATTTAAAAGATGTATATGGTTACCCATTTTTTGACACACAATTCTGAGTGGCTAACATCTGTGATAAAAATGAAAATAATACCGCAGCAAAATTAAGAAAACCTAAATCTATCAGTTATACAATATATATAATCCAGTGGTAAAATCCTCTACGGTTTGCCACCAGTTCACTGCCTGCGCATGCACAGTGCACACCAAACACAAGCTGCACACCAAACACATGCTGCATGCACATGTGCAGTGCATACCAAACACATGCTGCATATGCATGTGCACTGTGTGCCAAATGCACACTGCATGTGCATGTGCAGTACATGCCAAACACACACTGCACACGCACGCATGCACAATGAACACCAAATGCGCACTTTGTGTGGAAAAAGGAGGCTTAAAAAGGTAAGTAGAACAACGGGGGGGAACATCTGTGCCGCGTGATTTAGATTCACTAGAAAGTAGGATTTCCTGTTTTCTAGCGAATATAAATCGCGTGGCACAGCTGATCGTCAGAAATATCGGTTCATCTGAATCAGTAGCTTTTATTAACCGGTATGAACCGGTAGCATTTCACATTTCATATAATCCCTGAAGTCCAATTTTACTATCCAGCATTTGATGGGGGGGGGAGCCCACTCTTTTGAATGAATTTTATTAGATATTATCGGACAGAAAATCTGAAGTAATTAAGGAATTATATAAAAAGTTAATGTGTTCTGATGTCAGTTCAGTTCTATCTTCAGGAAAATGGTAAGTAGCATTACTAATATAATGGGATGCTGTGGCGCATGGTTAAACAGCTTGTTAAATTTATCACTAATATTAGGTAGCACTTCTTTCAAAATAATTCCTCAAACTCTTTGAGAAACACAAAAAGCCATAAACACAACTTCTTCCTGAAGTTGGACCTTTCCAGATGAGTTGGATTTCAACATGATCGATGAATCCCACCAGCATTCTGAGAAACAGGTGGAGGAGGGCTAAGTTACATGAAGAGATGTACACTGTTCCTGAACACTTCAGATGATCCTTGCAAAAGGGGGAGGAGAAGTGAAGGTGGGAGTGGGAGTGTATGAAGCTTTAATTGTCCCTTCAACATGACAGTGAGGAGATTTACATGAAAGGACAGAATGTGAGTATCAAGGCTGTCTCCGCTACAGCTAGATTTCTGTTTTTCTGAAATGTTTATTACAGATGCAAAATGCGGGCACATGGTCTTTCAATGCTCTTTGAAGGCATAACAGTGAGGATTAATTTTAGCTATGTAATCTAAGCCTAAAGGTTGGCCATCTCTAGGTAACAATGTCAAATTGATGTTCATCTAACATATACAGTATTTCATATATTTTTAATCTTGTTCTCGCTTAAATTTTTCCAAGGTTTTTCTAGTTCACATCAAAAAAGTTAGTTGGCTGATCTGGTATGGTGAAAATGACAGAAAAATATACTTAATCTAAATCCCACTTAACAATTATAAAGTGATGTAATTTCTTAGTCTCCCAATAGGCAGCAGGGTGCTTGCTGGCTGCCTGAAAAAAGCCTAGAAACTAGTGGATTGTGATTTCACTGAACTAGGACTCATAAAAATCTTGGTTTTCGTAGGAAGAACCTGGCTAAAGAGAAATAAATACATACATACATACATACATACATACATACATACATACATACATACATATATTCCTAAACTGGCTTTGGCAATTTTATTATAATAAAATTAATGTTTGGGAAATCTTTATTAAAATACTCTAATAATCTATTTGTTTATTTACCACTTTTGTATGGAAAAGAACAAGTGAGATAATGGAAGAAAAAAAATAACTTTCATATAGTATGCCTCCAACAGAGCAGATTAATATAAGAAAGGGATGGTTTCCCAGCAGTGCTGAGATTATTTTTTGTTGCTGTATTAGAAATAGTACTCTCTTTGACTAAAGTATTTTCATTTAATGAGGGGTTTCCTTTTGAATGCTTTGTTCTCTGTTTGATTTTCAGCATTTATTAACTTTATTTATTTAATTTATAGGCTGCCCAGCTCCTAAATGACTCACATCCACACAGGAGTTAAGGAACATTGACCAAAAACTCAGAGCAATTAGATTTTAAAATGATGAATGTATTAATTTGCTTGCCTATCCTCAATATCCCTCACAGCAGAGATAATGCAGGCTCTGCAGTATTTCAAAAGTGGTCATTTAAATATCAGTGCAAAGTGGTCAATATTTATCAATGCAAAATCTATGTTTTAGACATTGTATCAGAAGTGGCAGCCTCTAGTTAAATTAAACTGTATTCCAAAACCAAGCAAGGATGGACATGGATAGCATTTGGGGAACAGCAATGTTATAGATGAGTGTTGGGGAACCTTTTCGACACCAAGTGCCAAAACGGGAGCATGTGTGTGTGCCTGTGGGAGCGCCGGAAACCGGAAGAGAACTCCCCGGCATGCATGCGTGCGCCAGGAAGCTAAGCTTCTGGTTTCTGACGTGTGCATGCACGCCGGTCACCTGGTCTTCTGGTTTCTGGTGTGCATGCGCACACGAAGACCAGCTGGCCGGCGCACATGCGTGCACTGGAAACTGGAAGCTCAGCTTCCCAGCACATGCATGCATATCAGGGAGCTGCTCTTCTGGTTTCTGGCACTCCCATTCTTGCGAAGACCAGCTTACTGACACGCATGTGCATGTCGGAACCCAGAAGAGCAAAGGGCGATGGCTGGAATGTCCTGAGAGATGGCTCTGCATGCCACTTCCGGCACACATGCCATATGTTTGCCATCATGGTTATAGAGTAAGATAGGAAAAAAAACAAGAACAGATGGTGGCACCTGTTAAATTTGGAAATCAAATGAGTTCACCCCACAATGTCTCTAGAGAAATTCATAACAAAAAATGGTTACATCTATAGAAAAATCCACCAATGATTGCTTTCATACAATCCTTGGTGGTGGCTAACAAGATTGCTGTGCATGAAAGATAATTTTTCTTTTCTTGTCAGATAGAGAGAGAGAGAGAGATAGAGATAGAGAGAGAGAGAGAGAGAGAGTTTTGTGTAGAGGTTAAAGCATCAGCTATAAACTAGGAGACTGAATTCTAGCTGTGCCTTAAGCACGAAGCCAGCTGAATGATCTTGGCCAGCCAATCTCTCTCAGCCTGAAAAAGGGACAATGGTAACCAGTTCCAGAAAACCTTGTCAACAAAACTGCAGAGACTAGTCCAGGAAGCCACCAGGAGTTAAAAACTGGCACACATACCTCATATAAACATAGCTTGAACTAGAAATGTCAAATCTTTTAAATCACCTGGATAAGCAAATGGGATTGCTAAAATAAAATTGAAGGGAAATTTACCAAGGACTACAATGCACACTATTGCAGAAATACCCCAGCAGGGAAGAAAATGAAAAGGGATCAAAAGTGTTAGTGCTATGGTCAATCTTTTTATATATATATATATATTTTAAATTGTGACATACAGTATATCTATGCTATCTCTCCTCACTATCTACTCTGCACTGATCCAATGGAATCCTCAGGACAAGGAATGTTTGTTCCTTCTTCTTCTTCTTTTAACCAGGAATATATTTTTATCTCTGAAAAGAAGCCACATCACACTTTTATTCTAATCCCTTTAAAATAAGTATACTTGTGCCTGGAATTTATTTTTCCCTTTTCCTTTTCTGCCAGCTGCTCAACACTCTCAAGATCACATTCTTTAAATTCTTCATTTAGATGTTCTTTCCCTGATTTACTTATTCCTCAAATTTTCTTCACTTCCCCAATGTTTCCTGCAGCCAATATTTCTTAAGCAAACCCTGCTCCCCATTCTTGATGGCCCAGGTGGGCTAAAGGAATCAAAAGCCTAAAACAACAAACACTCTTCAGGTCTGCCAATCACAATTTTCCCTAAAGCCAGACTTCAGTTGTAAAGTGTTCTTTTGGCTTTTTGAATTCAAAGTTTAGATACATTCTAAATATCTATGAAAGGAACAGGGTTTACATTGGATTACCACTACTTTGTCAGTCTGCCCTCCCCTTTCCTCCTCCTGTGGATGTCATTGCAAATTTGGATTTGGAATTAAAATACTTTGAATAATTCCAATCACTCCTTGCTTATTTCATGGTTTTAATAGTAAAGTTGTCACACGTTAATGGTTAGAAAGGAGAGACTGGCAAAAATCAGGAAAAAAGGCTGTTTCTGCTTAATAGGTTTTGTCTAAAAGCAACTATGGCTTTAATTTGTAAAAAATAATAATAATAAAATGATCTTTCACAGCTACACACTAACAACTTGAAGAGGTAACTGATGTGAATGAAGCCTGAGCCACATTTTGGAAAAGGAAATTCTCCCAGCATGTTCCACTCTCTTTGATGTCAGGATGTCTATTTAAATGCCATTTAATTAAGAAAAGAGATAATTTCCTACTAAGTCAATGGGGTTTCTCCAGAGACTGCAGAAAGAATACAAGGTAGCCAGTTTTCCAGAAGAAAATGATTTTTTTTCTAAATGAGGAAATGAATATTTCATAGGAGGAGTTTAAGGAATAGTCCCTATTGTTCCTCTAAATCAGTAAGATATATCTATTTATAAGTTATGAGTTTGAGAAAAGAACAAGAAGAAGCAAAGCCTTTTTAATGGTTATATCTTAAGAAACAGAAATGAAAATGAATCAACATTATTCTACACTCATTAATTTCAGTGCTTACAGGTTCATTTGCATTTCTGTTTGAAAACAACCTGGTATATTTGCAGCAAGTGCAAATTGGTACAATTGCATGAAGGATTGGTATGAAGTAAGAGGACTGGAGCAAAGACACTAAGCTTTTATGTAAGAAGAGATAAAGACAGAAAGTATGAAAAGAAGAGCTGGCAAAGAAAGCAACTACCCTTAAGGAAAATACTTAAACAGAGGGACAAGACCAATGTGACAATCTCTTGAAAAAAATGTACAGAGCACCTGAATTAAAATAAATGGAGAAATAAATAAGAATAATATAGATGTCAGTATCTACTATCATCCAACAAACCAACCAAGGGAAAGACATGGATGCCACTTCAGAAGCAAACTTCAGCTACTTCAGAAAGCCATTAAGTAGTAGTGACAGGAACAAAGTATGCAAAGCAAAAATTCTTTCAAAAAGCATTTGACTAGTCGAGTTGTCTAATTTCTGAAGTACAGCACAAATAGATTATTTACTCTTAATATGAACCAATAAAGAGCCTTGGTGGTACAGGGGTTTAAGGCACCCTGTTATTAAGCTATTAAGACCAGCTGCCTGCAATTACTGCAGGGTTCGAATCTCGCCAAGGCTCAAGGTTGACTCAGCCTTCCATCCTTTCTAAGGTAGGTGAAATGAGGACCCAGTTTGTGGGGGCAATAAGCTGACTTTGTATAAATATACAAAAGGATGAAGGCTATTGCTGAGCACATTGTAAGCCGCCCTGAGTCTCCGGAGAAGGGCGGCATATAAATCAAATTTAAAAAAAAAAAAAATATAGCAGATTTATTTTATGAAGTGGAAATAATAAGAGTATTATTATTAAGTGCTGAAGTTACTTTATTTGAAATGAAATTAATGCTAAAACTAGTTTAGTTAATTCTAAAGCTCCATAATACTGGATTTGTTTATTTGAAAAGAAATTAATAATAAGAATAATCTAACATGTATTTTAGAGATTGGGGAGAAAATGGCTAAGGGAGGAGGGAAGAGGGATTTAAAAATTCAAAGGAATTATAGCAAGGATTTCAATGCATAAAAAGCTAATGGGAAAAGTAGCTCCTTGATGAGTGGTGGCCTTGAAAGTCAATACAATTTCAATTAGTTCTAATGAGGAAAATGAATAGATGCGAACAGAAATGCAATATGACAGCATAACAAATAGTAAGTGAAAATAGGAACAGGTCACAAGAAATATTTAACAAGGCAGTTTAGAATTATAGTGGTGAAGCTAGAAAGACTGAAGTTCAGAATGAAGGATGATACGAATGTTCGTATCATCCTTGAATGAATCCTGAATGAATGTTCAGGAAAAAAAGAAAGAAAGGGGGAAATTGAGGATGAGGTGCCACAGGAAGAAATAATGGAAATAGAAGCACCAAAACTGCATAGAATTGCAGTTGGGGGAAATGTAACAACATGAAAAGGAACAGAAAACTTTGCTATGTAGATGTCACAAAAGGGATGCAATCACCAGGAAGCGTCCTTCCAAACAATAGATAATTCTTCATGTTAATCTTCCAATGCGTCAACTTTTGCACATCTGCAACAGTGAACTCTGCAGCACATTGCATCTCTTGCTCATTTCTTTGGGTCAACACCCCCTAACCCCCAAATTCAAATACAGTTATTCAGAGAAGCAAAATAACCTGGATTGGTTTGAGAAATGGGGTTTTAAATATACAGAAATGGGGGGGGAATGAAATATACAGAATGAAATTTCACATGCAAAATGATCTATTATGGAAATGTAAAGCAAATGCTTAAACTGTTAGCACATATGTGCCAAGAGATCTTTGTCTCCTACTGCAACACAACCTCCTTATAGGCTGCTTTTAGAGATTTTAAAACCACATTTGATACTATATCCTAAACTGTGGGGAAAATTGGAGGCCTCCTTGACTGATCATTGATTTTATTTATTCAAGAACCTCAATCAATGTAAGGTATAATCCACAAGGCAACCCAACCAATGCCATCAGAACTAAAAAGGCTGGCAAGCAAAAGTGCATATTGGCCCATTACTATTTAATTTTTATATCAACTCCATGATGAGTCATCTCCTTAATAAAATCTTTTACCCCCTCCCCGAATCTGTTTCACTTTAGGCAGACAGTGCTGCAATATTTTCAAGAACACAGCCTTAAAAAAGCATTGAGAACACAGCATAGCAGGGAAGACTAGCTAATGTTCAATTACCAGAAAACTCAAATTATAACATTTGCCAAAAGGCCCAAGAACTATTTCTTTGATTGAGCAGGTCTTCTGTTTCAAATATCTGAGGGTATGTCAGGTCCCATAGATTCCTTATAGGGATGCTCTCATTCTGGTGGGAAGGGGGTAGCTTGGGGGGGATCTCTGTATGGGGTTTCTGTTTCTATTTCTTGCTTTGCCTTGCTGTAACTTTCAGCACCTTGGGAGGGGGGAAAGGAATGTGCCTCAAGCCAGCTGCCTTATCTCATCTCCGGAAAAGAGCAGCAGCATTGTCTTGGTGACTGGTGTTTATCACCTTCTCAGCCTGAGTTTCCCATAACATCTTCACACCTCAGGATTGGCTCGATGATGTATTGGACTTTGGGAGAGGCTCTGTCTACAATGGTTTAATCCAGTGATGGTGAACCTGTTCAGCACCGAGTGCCAAAAAGGTAGCACAGAAATGTCGTGCACATGCCCATGCTCGTCAGATTCCTGCTCCAGAAAAGCTGAACTTCTGGGCTCTAGTGCGCATGCACGCCCAATGATCAGCTGGCCAGCATGCATGTGCAGGCTGGTTTTCAGCACTGCCATGCATGCAAAGGGATCACGCTCCAGAAAAGCTGAATTTCTGGGTTCTGGCTCACATGCGCACCTGACAATCAGTTGGCCGGCACACACGCACTCACCTGTTTTCAGCACTGCCACGTGCGCAAAGGACAGCTGATTGTCACGCCTGCATGCACACCAGAAATCCAAAAGACAAACAGAGAAGACTGCACGTGCCAGGCGACATGGCTTTACATGCCACTTTGGGCACATGTGCCATAGGTTTGCCATCATGGGTTTAATCTAACATTTTAAGTGGGAAAACTTAGTTCCTGCCTACATCTCTTATTATCACAATCTTCCAATAAAAGTTTCCTTTTGAAATGGCTTTTGTTTCAAGAGTTCTGCTTTCTTGAGAAGACTGACGAGGCAGGACCTTACAGGGTAGTAGAAAGGTAAATGTTATGCTTTATTAGCAAGAACTGATAATGTAATATTGAAGATGAGAACAATGAGTCAATATTTAGCTTGACTTACACTAAAAGAACTTTTCCAGTCTTTGCCATTAAACTGGCTCTGGGACAATGATATGTCAAAATCAATCATTTTACTTCTTTTTCCTTAGATAGAAACAGGAATGTAATGTAAATGACTTCTATTTTGAGACGCTGTCTTTCAAATGCACTCATTTGTAGTCAGCCCAATGGAAGCTGAAAGGGATTTCAGTCATTTTGAGAAATACTGAAAACAAATAACTCCCTTCAATATGTTGTGTTTTTAATCATTATTAATGGCTTTATAAAACATTGACCCTTTGTGCTTCAAGGAGTGGGAGTAGTTACCCTTATCTCATCCAAAACAAAACAACATTTTCTTATAGTCTGTCTGTCTGTCTGTCTATCTATCTATCTATCTATCTATCTATCTATCTATCTATCTATCACCGCACTACACACACACACACACACACACTGTGTGTGTGTGTGTGTGTGTGTGTATAAAGGTACATATGTGCTAGTTGTTCATGACTCTAGGAGGCGGTGCTCATCTCCATGTCAAAGCCGAAGAGCCAGCGCTGTCCAAAGACGTCACGCTGGTCATGTGGCCAGCATGACTAAATGCCAAAGGTGCATAGAACGTTGTTACATTCCAACCAAAGGTACTCCCTATTTTTCTACTTGCATTTTTACATGCTTTCGAAGTGCTAGGTTGGCAGAAGCTGGGACAAGTAATGGGAGCTCACCCCATTACGCGGCACTAGGGATTTGAATAGCTGAACTGCCGACCTTTTGATCGACAAGCTCAGTGTCTTAGCCACTGAGCCACTGCGTTCCTTTTATGTGTGTGTGTGTGTGTGCGTGCGTGTATGCGTGTATGTAATCTATCCACAAGGAGTAGCTCTCTGATGAGATATGTGCAAATAAATTTAACGAATAATTCAAATATTTTGTCTATACCCTGTCCACAATTCAGTCTTGTATAACTGGGAGTTAATAATATATAGTAAGGAAAAAAAGGGATGGGAACCTTTTTATTTCAGTTATTATAATAGTCACATTTTTCAGGTTATGTAGGATTTTTCACATTCATATTTAAATAATCCACATTACAACAACTCCCCTGTTTAAATGATCATATTACTATGCTAATGCCAGCTAGCACTTGTCTGAGGAAAGGTGATAATTGGAGCTGTCTTTTGCATGCAGTTAGTTCAGGTGATTGCCCCCAGCAACAAATGTTTATTGAGCACACTTCTGATGCTTGTTGTATATTTTCTATTTTGCCCTTTGGCAGTTACATTCCTGGAGACAATTCTACCCACAAACATCAATTCATACTTCAGTTTTAAATCATGCCCATGATAAATACAGAAACACAGCTGCTGAAACATAAGCAGAGAAAGATGTAGAATGACATTCAGACAGTAAGATTGTTTAGTACTTCATTAAGCCTTTTTACCTCTCCATTTTGACCCAGAAAATAAGTACTGTAATCTCTTTAGTGTTAGTTTAATAATATCTTTAATATTTTTTCTATATTTTGTTTGTTTCCAACCAGCAGATCATGTTTTCTACCACCAATAATGATAATTTCCATTTATGCCTAATTCTCTTTTAGATAACATCAGTTTATGAAATCATACTATAAAACTGTTTAAATTCAGCCACTGATGTCACTAAGCAATAGCAATAGCACTTAGACTTATATACCGCTTTATACTTCTTCACAGCCCTCTCTAAGCAGTTTACAGAGTCAGCATATTGCCCCCAACAATCTGGGTCCTCATTTTACCGACCTCGGAAGGATGGAAGGCTGAGTCAACCTTGAGCCTGGTGAGATTCGATCTGCCAAACTGCTGGCAGCTGGTGATCAGCAGAAATAGCCTGCAGTACTGCACTCTAACCACTGCACCACCATAGCTCAATAATGCAGTCCATTAAAAAGTGGGGAAAAATTCTTATAGTAGTAATCAAAGACTGATAGACTAAATAATTTCTAGACATTTCCACAACAATGAAAAAGAAATCATCTGAGAAACAGAAGTCTTCATTCTGTAAAAAGCTTTTCTGTTTCCCATTTTGCTGAACAGCAATCTATAAATACTTTAATGCAGCTTTCTCTTTTTCAAAATTTATCATTCTCCAATTCTATTATCTCCAACTACCAATGATAGTAGTAGCTGGATAGGAAGCTGAAAACCACTGCAGCCTAATAAAAATGTATCTTACTAGAAAATAAATAAATAAATCTTTAGAAGATTTTAGAACTAGTTTACAGTTCAGCGATAGTTATAGCTGAAGTTTGATTAATTTCTGTTGATAGTATGTTCCAGTAATATGAAGCCAAAGTAGAAAAGGTTCTAACCCATATGCAGATTCTGCTGCTTGGGGTGTGTATGTGTGAATGTGTGCATGCATATAGTATGTGGTTTATTGCTTTAGTTAACTAAAAAGCAGAAATAAAAGATACAATAAAAAAGAAAAATCATTAGAGAAATATAAATATAATGCATATTTCAAAATCCCTCCATTTTATATTATGCACTCAAATGTTCTTTTTTGGATTATTTACTTTCTTTTTCTATGAAACAGATATAGATACAAATGTTATAGATATAGACATGCTTTAGAAGTTGCAATGTACATAAATTAAAATTAGTTGAGTTTGTATTTGTGATCTTGAATAAAGCTCCATATTATTTGATTCACAGCTAGGACAAAGGTACCATCAAATCTATTATGTTTTGATTTTTCACTAACACATTCATGGCAACTTTTCTTCTAGACAAAAAAAAGAATACCTCATTAGAAGGATAAAAGTGTATTATAAAAAAAAACCACTTCAGATTTTAAATTGCTAAATCGGTCTTCTCTTTGCAAGATGTCTAAGATGATGAAGATAATATAAATGAAAAGAAAAAAAAAACACCACATATTTCTGTAAGTAAAGGAAAACAGAAAAAAACCCTTTTATTAAACTTTGAAAATCTTTGTTAAAATACTAGAAAGCACAAATAAATATAACATAAATAATTCCAAAAATGTAAATGCATTAAATAATAATGATAAAGTCCTCGACTTACAACCACAACTGAGCCCAAAATTTCTGTCCCTAATGAATTAGTGTTGAGTGAATTTTGTCTCACTTTGCAACCTTTCTTGTCACAGTTGATAAATGAATCACTGCAGTTGTGAAGTTAGTAACACAGTTGTTAAATGAAATTGGTTTTCCCATCTACTTTGCTTGTCAGAAGGTTGCAATATATGATCACATAATCCTGGGACACTGCAACCATCATAAATATGAGTCATTTGCCAAGCATCTGAATTTTGATCATGTGACCATGGGGATGCTGCAATGGTCATCAGTGTGAAAAATGGTCATAAGTCACTTTTTTCAGTACTGTTGTAACTTTGGTCACTAACTGAATTGTTGTATGGCGAGGACTGCCTGTATGTACATGTGCAATTGTGTGTGTGTGTGTTTGTGTGTGTGTCTGTGCCTCCTCGAAATGAAAACCAAAGCTGAAGAGAAACTGGAAAAAAAAGTTATTATGACTTTACGACTTTTGGATCAGATATAGTAAAAATACAAAGTGGCCTATTTCCTTTTGAAAAATATGGGGAAAATATTTAAGACTGCTCTATTTGCTTCACATTAACCAAAACAATAAATCAGCTTCTAGATTAAAAAGCTAAACATTTTGTTTGGCTGCCAAATAAGCCTTACTTAATAATTTCTGTTTATAAAGCATTTGATGATATAAATCTGGAAAAATTATTACTTTCTTTGCATTTTATTCCAGAGGCCCTGCTTAGTGAGGTAAATACTGAATGTGAACCTTTAATATAGCTCTAAAACCTCTCACTGGATTTCTCTGCTGATTGAAAATATAAATCCACCTGATAAACTTGTATTCCAACCACAGTTATGGGGGGGGGGGGGACCGCTTCATATATAAATTTCTTGTTAAAAAGTGTAGTAGAGAGACCTTGCTCAGCATTACAAAAGATATTTAAAATAATAAACAAACTTTGTAAATGGTCACTTCTTCCTGAACATCTCTGTCTATTCCCTTATTTTAATTTCTTTGGCATTTTGTTTATTAGAATTCTCAAGCAGAATAATTCTTGTCTTATGTGAATCTGTCCTTAAGATTTTTAACTCATTTTTTTATGAGCCAAAGCACCAGATTTTGCCTCAGGTCTGATTTACAACATACTGAGATTTTTAAATGCATATATGGTTGATCACATTTTTTTAAAAAACTTTTAAAAGTGATAAACAACCCTATAGTGTTTATTTATTACTTTCTCTTATGGATTAGAAAAAAAAAATCAGCTTCAACTATATTTTTGACTGTTCCTCAACTCATTTGAAAAGCTGGTTTTATACCCAAATAATAAATGTGACCGTTCCTTTTTTTCTATCTTTACTTTTGGAACCATCATTAATCAAATCAATTAAAATGAAATAAGTAATTTTGACAAAATCAAAATGAATGGTTTAATGCATCAATTAAGCAATTAAGTAGTCAAATGATATGGAAATAAGCTTTCTTATTTCCTAAACTTAGTACACAAGATTATCTACCTTAACGTCCTATCTGTTAATAACTTCTTTAACTTCAACCGCAATAACACAAGGGCTATCAACAGATACAAACTAAATGTAATTCACTCTAATCTTGATGGCAGAAAATATGACTTCAGCAATAGAGTAGTAAATGTCTGGAACATCTACCTGATCATGTTGTTAGTTTCTCTAACCCCCATATCTTTTACCTTAAACTGTCTACCGTGGACCTTACACGGACTTAAGTGGTCCCTAAGGGGGTGTGCATAAGCGCACTAGCATGATATCGTCCCTATCCTACTGTCCTCATTTATATGTCCTCATTTTATGTATTTATGGCTATGTTTTGCCTATTTATATCCATTTATTTGTGCCATTTTTTCATGTGTCCATGTCTATGTATATACTGATACTTGTTTCCTTGTACTTGTTGAAAACAATTAAATAAACAAATAAATAAATAAATAAATAAATAAATAAATAAATACATACATACATACATACATACATACATACATACATACATACATACATTTTAGAAGAAACTGAGTTAACAGCTCAGTGTCACATTAACCTAAAGTCAGGTTGCTGATTCTCTGTGGTATTTTCTGAGAGAAGAGAAGAGAAGAAAAGAGAAGAGAAGAGAGGAGAGGAGAGGAGAGGAGAGGAGAGGAGAGGAGAGGAGAAGACCCTCTCAACAAAAGTGAGTTAGATTTATTTATTAATTTATGAAATGATTAAGCACAACTAGGTGTTGTTCCTGCTAGTGTTGGTCCCCTTATGGATCCACTGGGAGTGAAAAAGCAAACAAAATATTTTGCTAAATTATTTTATATCTGTACTCAAGACTGAGCAAAGATATGAGTTCACTGTGTACATTCCACTGCAGGAATGAATTGCTGATTTGAATGTTGAATTGTAATCCAACATTACAGCACATTGAACAATCATCTTGTGATTAGATGAATTTGATGAAGTGGTCTGTAGCTACTGAAGTGCACTTTTATTTACATTAATTTGATGTGTAAACTGTCAACAAAGATATTTAAACTAAAATACAGTTCTTCAGGTAGTTCTATCAATAATTTAACTGTATAGTTTTTGCCAGTTTATTGGAAATTAGAAATAATTAACAATAAAATAATGGGTTCCCCTCCATCCATCGCTTCCTAAACAGAGCAGCAAAAAAAATGTGAAAATCAGAATTTGTAACTTATGTGAGAGAATAAAAGCAAGGAATGGGAAGCTTAAACAAAAGTGCTGGTTGTAATTCTGCTCCTTTTATGACTCTAATCCTTTTAAAAAAAATATTAAATTTCAAAAGCAAACATTAAAACACAAAGACATAATGGGAAAAAGAAAGGAGCAAGAGGTCAAGTTGAAAAAGTGATTAAATATTTCATCAGATAAATATGTAACCAAGTTTTTTTTTAGTACAGAGATAATACTGTAATCTCTTGCTAAGTTTAAATGAAAAACTTGTTCAGTTTGGGTTATGATGGAATGGTTGGCAGAACACAGGGACAACAAATAGGCTAATGATGATGCAGTCTTACAACGACATCTGTCCCATTGCCTCAGCACAATTGTTGGATTCCTGATGATAGGGGAAAAAAGAAAGAAAAGGAAAGCCAGAGGTATCAATCAATCGCTTTGCTTATCTTACACTGCACACGTATAATGCACCAGAGGTAAATAACAGAGAGATAGAACAAGTTCAGGGGAAGCAAACAGGGTGAGAGAATGGTGAGAAATAAAATAGTGAGAGAAAAAAATCTCAAGGGCTTGGTTTTTTTTTTTTTTTTTTTTTGGCCAATTCAAGGGTGGCAGATATCATTGTACTTCAGCAATGAGGAAAGGATCTTTCTTACAAACAAATCACTTGAAATAATTAGGATTTAAAACTAGTGCCACTGATGTTAGGGGAAGTATATCTTTTTACAGATAACAGCCTGTCCAAATATTAATGAGAGTGAGTACAAGTATAAATGTAGGCTTCCTCTTGTTTAATTTGCAAAAAATAAAAAAATAGGAAAAGTGCAAACCAGAAACACTAAAAAAAACATAGTGTTTTAACTTCCTTACCAATATGAGATTTATTTTAATTTGCTGTCTTTATTAGCATTTAGGGCTTGTAAAGGTGAATATACTGAAGAGAGGATAAGTTTGCTTCTGCTTCCAAATATTTGAAGTTCTATTTTATGGAGTAGAAATTTTGAATATTTATTCTGATGTAAAGTAAGGGGGGAGAGGAGGGTCTTAGGGTGAAAGAAATTTCTCTTATTTCTTGTGAAATAAGAGAAATGAAGAAGACAAAACCTTGGTACAAATCTAGTTTAGACCTGTACCATAGACACATATAATCTACATTTCAACATTTCTACATTCAATTGCTTTGTTTTAGGGAGTGATATCTCAGAAGAATTTCCTGCAGGCCACTGAGATCTGTTTGTGAAATATATACTTACATTGGCAGGGTAGATACCTTGATCATATTTACTTTGCAAAGTATCTCACCAACCTGCACCAATCTGAAATCAGTCAATCAGCCTAAAGCCAATCAAAAGTCAGGTGACCTAGCTATAAAGACAGGAACCCAATCAGTTCCTGCTCAGTTGTCTACAGTTGAATAGCAGATCACTTTCATTTGAATATGCCAGCTGTAGCTTCCAGCAAACCGTCAAGAAATCTGTTCGCTGGACCATGGTCACTAAACCCTGAAGGCTTCAGGATGAAGCCCAACATTTAGCAAACCATTCAGTCTTGAAAAAGTAATTTTATGACCAATGCTTGCATTTACCGCTTTTGCGGGTCTGTAAAGCAAAGAAAAGTTAAATAAGGCTGTAAACACAGTCACAGCTTCATTTATCAAGTGCTTCATTTAAAGACTGTTGACAGTCCCAATTGTGATTACTACATGTATGTCTGTGGATATGTCTCTGTGTGTACAATACAACATACATATGTATACTTACCTATAAAAGTACATGCATACTCATATACACTGACTAACCCTCCAGTGGACATTACTATAACGTTTGATTCCTTGAAAATTATCAAGTAGATTCCCTCAACGATGTCTGTTTCAGATTCTAGATGAGGGAAATCCAGGTGACTTACCCTTGCAAAGACTACAGGTATTGTAATGTTAATATGAGAACTTTAGGCCAGCTAAAGTTGTGTAGAGATGAATTCCTTCAAAGTCTTAAGCTTTTTCTCCCCTTCAGTTATAGACCTGACTGCCTTGTGAAACTAAAATGTTATTCAATGAATTTAATATTTTGTCCTATTATTTATGATGCTATGGCCATTGCATATTGTTATGCTACAAAATCTCATTCTGATTAAAAGCACTTTAGAAGCTCCAGCTGGAAATGCCCGTAAATACATAAAAACAAAGTAATAAATCCAAGGCTGCCTGTCCTAGAGGAGTTGTTAACTATTAATTAATACTGTTTATAAAACACTTTACTTTCATAGGTGCACTTTTTGAACCTTGAGTGAATATTTTTATGTCTCAATCAAATATTAATATATGTAGATTACTGTAAACTCAAACAATTATTCATAACCACAGTAAATGGAACACAATTCAAGGCTGTATTTGTGTTCTTTGTCACACACACAAATGAACGTATGTGTATTTTTCCTATTTTTGCCTTTTTATTAGTTAATCGTCAATTTTACCGTCAACATAGGAAACATTATGAGATTCAGATCTATATATATATATATATAACCTATCGTCCGAAAGAGATCTTTTAAAATAAAGCTAATCTTATATGTGAAAGAATATGTTAGCGAATCCTATGTGTATTTTGCCTGAAGTTTGAACACACTTGTAGGGATTGAATTTAATTTATTTTAGAATAAGAATAAATGGAGTAATATAAATTCAGCATGATTTACCGTCTACTTAAATACAATACGGCTATATTCCAGTTCATTGGTGTTTCTTATGGATTTTAAAATGATAAACTCTAGAAAAAGTGTTTCATTCACAACTTTTTCTAACAACTATAACTTCTGAACAATCAAAAAGATTGTTTGGAAAGAAAATAACACCTGACCAACATTTAATGGAGCTTTTTAGCTTAGTAAAAAAAAAAAGCTATATAAGAAGGTAAATTATAGTGGTTAAATACAATTTTTATGCTGAAGAGAAAATAAGTAAGGAGAAATGTTTATCTTCTTATCATGGTAGGAGCTTGGGGGGGGGGCATTAATGGGAGCCAAATAAGATTCAGGACAAGGGGGGAAAAGTGCATTTTATTTTTAAAAAGTTATTGGCCACCCAACACCAGTTACATATTAATTCACACTTGCATTAATGAATTTGCATCCATAAGATTTAATTAGAACTATTATTAATAGCTTTGATAGGATGTTATAATATTATACAGGATAGGATTATTCAGTAGTTATTACTACTGGTAGTTATATAATATCTGATAACTTCTGTGGGTTCTGTTACAGCAGAGCGTCATTTGAAAAATACTTTGGGCATACACCCAATTTATGGGCTTCTAATTAATACCCTGTTGGCCATTTGCAGAGTTAAAATATTAAACTAGATGTACGTCTGAGTCAATCCAATAGATTTCACCTTGTATTGTCATTTTGGGTATTTGGCTCTGCCACTACAATTGTTGTCCCATTTGAACTGAATCATGATTACAGCTGATGTAGAAGTGTTATCAATTTGAATTAGTGTCTAACTATATTTATAATAATACTCGATAATAATATACATCAATTGCCTTTTTTTAAGAATGCTAAGTAGAATTCACTTTCTTTTTTTTACAGACATGCTTAGCAATAGACATCAGAACTTTGTGCCTGTTAATGTGTATGTTTTACAGAATGTCATCTCTTTGTTAGCCTGACAGTTTATAATTAATCAACTGGTGCAGAAAATGATTCTTCGCACATTTATATGGTGTGAAGCCTACTCGGTGTTTAGCTAGAAAATAAAACAATGGGGATTTGTGTGTAGGTAAAAGCATCATTTTGACATGAAAATAACTGACTAGCCTAATGAATAATACCTTGAAAAATAATTAATTGCCACAGATGAATGTGTCAGCTATTGTTAAGTCCTGTGTGTCTTCTTTCCCATCCCATGTGTTTGATGGCATGTGAGATTTCCTTACTCAAGATCTCTATCAAGTGTTTTGCATATGAAAGTTTTCTATGCATTGCCATGGAAAAGACTTCCAATGGGGGGATAGGTAAATAAAATTCATTAAGGAAAAACAAAGCAGGAAATAAAACCTCTTGATATATATAAAAATGAACTTGTTCACTAATGAGCTTTTTGTGTAACATGATGACTTACCTTGCCAATATATAAAATAAACTGAAGTCATCTGTAGAAAAAATCTTTAAACTTTTAGGCTTTTTTAAAAAAAATATATTGAAGACAGCAGTTGATGAATTATAGTCAAAAGCAACCAGCTATAGTTAGAAGAAAAAAAACATGTTGTGATGTCCTTCTGATAGGGAAGTTTAAAATACAGAACTGTCACTAACAGCTCAGTTGCTATAGAAACAAAGCAGTTAAAACTTTTACACTGAGCAATGCTTCAGCAATGCTTCAGCACTGGTGTAGCACTGAGCTACACCATCCTCTGCTACCATTCTGTGGAATTGGGATCGTAGAAACACCCTGGAGCATAGAAGAGTTCAGAGGCAGATGCATAAATAAATGTCTTAAACGTATTTATTCATATAATAAATCATATTAACTATGTACAACAGAGATCAAGTCTCATGAGGAACAAACATGAAAAGAGAGAGATGGAGAGAGCATGGTGGAAAAGGTTGGAGGGGGTTTTATACTCAAGGTAAGCCCCTCCTTTCCACATAGGGGTGGAGACACTCTCTGCCTCCACTGGTGTGTATATGACACATGTACCAATGGCTTGCAAATACTTGACACTTAACGTGTGGAAAAACTATTAAACTGAAGTGCAAGTTTTTAATCCTGGGATTAAAAATAGGACATAGAATATAGAATTATAGAGTTGGAAGGGACCTTGCAGGTCTTCCAGTCAAACTCCCTGCTCAAGCAGGAGACACTATTCCATTTCAGACAAATGGTTGTACAGTTGTTTTTTGAAAGCATCTAGTGTTGGAACATCCATACCTTCTAAAGGCATGCTATTCCATTGGTTGATTGCTCTCACTATTAAGAATTTTCTCCTTAGTTCTAGGTTGCTTCTCTCTTTGCTTCTCTTCATTGTTTCTGGTGTTATCTTTTGGTGCTTTGGAAAATTGTTTGCCCCCCTTGTCTTTGTAGGAGCTCCTCAAATATTGGAACACTGCTATCATGTCTCCCCCAATCCTTCTTTTCATTAGACTAGACATACTCAATTCCTGTAACCTTTCTTCATATGTTTTAGCCTTCAGCCTAATCATTTTGTTGCCTTCTCTGCACTCTTTCCAGAGTTTCAGCATCTTTTTTATATTATGGTAACCAGAACTGAATTCCAAGTATTATAGATTAGATGGTGATGAATTGGAAAAGATCCAAAACAGTGTGTGTGTGTGTGTGTGTATGTACCATATTTTTTGGAGTATAAGACACACTGGAGTATAAGACGCACCTTAGTTTTTGGGGAGGAAAATAAGAAAAAAGCTGATTGGCAGGTGGATCGGCCTCCAGAATACCCCCAGAGTATTCACCAGAGATGAATTTTAGCAACGGGTTCCTTGGTTGTGAGCTCTGCGCCTTGATTTTTTTTTTTTTTTTGCTTTTTTTGCTTTTTTTCCTGCCTCTGAAACTCTTGTTTCAGAAAAAACTTTTTCCTGCCTCTGAAAGCCTCCTAAACAGAGCTTCAGGAAAAAAACCTCTGAAGCTTTGTTTGGGGGCTTTTTTTCTGACGTTTCATTTCTGATGCTTTTTTCAGCCTCTGAAACCTCCGTATAAGACACAGCCAGATTTTCACCCTCTTTTTTTGGGGAAAAAGGTATATCTTATACTCCAAAAAATATGGTATATCTATACTTATATCTATATATTTATATTATCTATCTCTATAGATAATCTATTTTTGTATCTCTACCTCTATCATTTCTATCTCTGTCTATGTCTATGTCTATATTTAGAGAGATGTATACAGGTAGTTGTTGATTTACAACAGTTTGCTTAATAACCAAAGTTACAACAGCACTGAAAAAAGTGACTTATGGCCATTTTTCACATTTGTGGCCATTGCAACATCCCTATAGTCTTGTGATCAAAATTCAGATGTTTGGCAATTGACTTATATCTATGACGGTTGCAGTGTCCTAGGGTCATGTGATCACCTTTTGTGACTTTCTGACAAGCAATGTCAATGGGGCAGCCAGGTTCACATAACAACCATGTTACTAACTTAACAACTGCAGTGATTCACTTAACAATTGTGGCAAGAAAGGTCATAAAATTGGTCAAAATTCACTTAACAACAGTCTCACTCAGCAGCAGAAATTTTTGGCTCAATTGTGGTCATAAGTCAAAGCATGCCTGTATACATTCATTCTTTCTATGGCATAAATAATCCAAAAATAATATGTAGCACCTGATGATTTAATGGAGAAAAGTTTGCAGTTTTCAATAGCTCCCAATATGTTCAATTCTATTTTAATATGATGATATACTACAAAGAATTCAATCCATATATGAATTTGAGCTGAGTTCAACATGCGGTAATTATAAGAGATGTGTCCATATAGTTTAAAACTTGAAACTGATTTGGCATTATCCCCTACCAGGACCTTGGGATCTCCTGACTCTCTCCTATCCTGAGATTTTAAGATTAGGGTCAGTTGCCTTTTACGACATGATGTCTTAATTTATTTCTAGTCCATTTTTAAAAGATGTTGACTTCTGAATTTATTTTGCCTCCTTTGGACGGAAGCAAACTCTGCAAAGACTTTAGTGCTTGATATTCTCCTCAGGTTTTTAGAATCACTGTCAGAAGTGTGCAGCTTTAGCCTCAGGGCTGCATATAGTCTCTGAAAGTTCCAGAGTCCCTCTACAAGTTGAACCAAATTCAAAAGGCTAATGTGAAAGAAGGGAGAACATACAAAAGAAGAGATTATATTTATTGGACAGCCAAGATGGTGTTGTGGTTAAAGTGCTGGACTAGTTGTCCAGATTCACCCTCAGCCACGGAAAGGTGACTTTGGATCACCCTCAGCCACTAAGCGACTTTGGATTTCTCTCTCTTTCTCTCGCTGTCTCCCTCTCTCTCTCCCTTCCACCCCAACCTTCTTCACAAGATTGGTGATACAATGAAGATCCTTTATATGTCAATTCAATTTAAGTGAAATGTAGTGCTCCTTTTTCCTTAGCTATTTTCCCTCTGACTTTTGTGCTGTTCAATCTCCAGGTGCCAATTAAAAACAAAATTTGGCTTTCACAGCTCTGCCCTCAAAAGGCCCTCGTCAAAGTTGAATAATATAAAACCAGGGTGCTAATACTCATGTACAATTTGACCCACAGCACAAACCCCGTGCTGGAAATGAATACCTGAAAGAAAATGGTATTTTCTTTGTATTTGTTTTTTGTCTTTTTCTTTGCTAAGTTACCTCCACAAAGTGTTGAGGTTTACTGTTTATTCAAGGCCAAAGTAAGAACATCTTAACAAACCATAGAATAACTTTCAAATCTAGCCTTGCTTCGTAATTTGTATGGTAACACAATGCTACACATCTCATAAGGACAAGGTATAATAATTATTATTTTCTTATTTATAACAGGAAAGTAAGCCACAGGAAACTGAACCTATTAAATGTAGCTTAATTGCACAAAATGTTATACTTATAGAAAGGAAGCTCCAAGCATTCCACTTTCTCCAGATGCTATCAGCAACGGATGTTCTCAATGATTTTTTCTAATAGATGCTGCCATTAGAATTTCCAAGGGAAACATTAAATATGGATATAAAGGGTATTTTTTTTAAAAAAAAATCTCCCTGAAAGGGGAAAAATCTAATTAACTGTTTAATGTTACTCACTGAATGCCTTTTGTTGTTTCCTTCATCGTCTTCATAATTGCTTTGCTGATTTTTAATTAAGCATGCATTATGTGAAACAGGCTACATAAATAATGGCACCACCAAGATGCACTTTAATATCTATTCAACATTCATTTAGTAAGTACAAAGGGCAGGAGAAATCATTACTGAAGCACGCTTAAAGAGCATAAAGCAAGAGAGATCCCTTGGCCATGCTCATTATCTGATTAACTTTAGTGACAAATTTACAATATAAACTCATTGAAAAGATTAGAAAGATTTATGGAGTGTTTAGTTTACTGTTTGTTATGCTGAACCTGTGTTCCATGGATCATAACCTTGATGAGCCTCACTTTATTTCCTTCTGGCAGGTAAGTATTTTGTTTTTTGTTTTTTTCTTCTTCTTTTAAATCATTAGCTCAAAATTTAACAGTGTTTTTCTCTTCTGAATTTATCCTGTGAAATCTCTTCTTTTAAAAGTTCATTTATTCATTCCTCATTTTTAAATCAATATGTCTGTGTAATTTATGAATATTAGAGAAAACTGTCCAATAAATAAACTTTTAACACTAATCCAGAAATTAAAATCTAAAAACTCACCTGTTAGATGTGAGCTTTTACAGCTCTTACAGAACTTTGGTCTCTTTCCAGACATTTCTAGAAGAACAAAATGCTAATTTATATTGTCCTTACCTCTATGTAATTGTTTGCAGTTGTTTGATACAGATCTTTAAAATGGGTGCGTGATTTGGCAATAAAAACTTTAACTCTATTCATGTTTTGGCAAGAAGAATACAATTTAAAATACAACCAAGGTTTGAGACCTGAAATTGCTAACCCCTTAAAAATGAAATTTCACTTGTTGCTATGGCAACAATTACCCAGATAGTTCTTTACGAAACACCTCATGACATTTCCAAATATAGTATTGTGCCTTTCAGATCTTTTCATGTCTCTGCTGGCCAGTGTAGAAGATTAAGTTCCTTTACAGTATATCTTTTAAAGAAAATGGATATTTAATATGTTTAATAACTTTTCCTGAGTTTACTTCATCTATTTCATAGATACAATGTCTATGGCTCTCTTATGAAGCTTGAAAAGAGTCCTATTTTCCACAGAAAGAAATGTTTTACTTGTAAAGAGTTAGAAATGCCATTTGAGAAAATATTATTTAACAAATTGGGTACAGGATTAGCAGTACAGGAAGTAACTTCCCAATGGATTCAATATTGAGTAAAGCACTTTATTCCAACCTTTTTCAAACTGGTACTCACCAGATTCATTAACATTAGCCAAACAATGATTGAGAATTCTGGAAATTGAAATATGTATATGTGGATATATGTAAATTGAGAACACTAGTATCTGTGTGATACTATCTAGGAATGAAGATAACTAAGAAATATAAGCAAGTAGTTTCCACAAGTCTTAAAACAACTATGATTAAAGCTAATTATAGTTTTAAGAGAGACTGGTTAAATCAGATTACTGAGATCAGTCTCCATGTTAGGATGATAAAGACCTGTCAGATTATGAAAGCACTTGATAAAAGAGATGCTTAAAGGCAGAAACTGGATAACCTTCCAACTCTATGATTTTATGATTCTATGATTAATATGTTGAAGTAGGACTTTGTTTGTATTTTTGTTTTGTTTTGTTTTGTTTTTGCATTGTTTCAGTCATCTCTAATAAATTGTTTGGTCTTTATTAGTAAATTAACCTAAGCTATTGAATAAATTCTTAAAGCAAATGATGATTAGTTTCACAATTTATTTTAATTCATTGAGTTGAAATTTATTATTTGCAACCCTGTGCACAAATTATGATAAATTATTTCAGATTTTTATGCATTACAGTGTGGCATCTAATAGTATTGTCAATTTCCACCCATGGAAATTTATTATTATTATTATTATTATTATTATTATTATTATTATTATTATTATTATTATTAAATTCTTGAATCTTTAAAGTTTTTATGTCTTCATTATAACTATTACTTTGGCAGGTTGGGAATATAAAATATAGTTATAAGTGATGATAATGTAAGTATTATATTCCTCTATCTAATTTTATATTGGTGGTACAGTATTCTGAAAATAATTCTGGATATAAGATTAATTGAAATAATTTACTTACTTTCTCTAATATATTTTAATGGACTTTTCTTCTATGTTTTGGTTGTGTTTATTTTTCTACTGTTTATTAATTCTTTTTAGTTTTCTCTTTTTTAGATTTTTTAGTTATTTGCAGTTTTTAGTTCTTTATATTTTGTATTCTGTTTATTTTATTATTTATTTATTTTATTTATTTATTTTATTATTTATTTATGTATTTATTTTTGAAATATTGTTATGGAACAATATAATGGAGAAAAATGAAAAGTGTAATGTGTTTTACTTTCCTTAGTCATCCCTGATATCTCAGCCTTAAAATTGTTCAGGGAAATATTTAATAAACATATTATAGTAAAACCATTTAATGTATCTATCTAAAATTTGCTATGATTAGTGTCCTCTATGGGGTCTACCTTCTCTGCTATTTTAATGCAATTTGACCAGGAGAAGGAAAAAGAAGAGGAAGAAGAGGAGGAAAAGAGAGCTTCAAAAGAGCCTTGGTAGTACAGGGGTTTAAGGCACCCTGTTATTAAGCTGGTTATTAAGACCAGCTGCCTGCAATTACTGCAGGGTTCGAATCTCGCCAAGGCTCAAGGTTGACTCAGCCTTCCATCCTTTCTAAGGTAGGTGAAATGAGGACCCAGTTTGTGGGGGCAATAAGCTGACTTTGTATAAATATACAAAAGGATGAAGGCTATTGCTGAGCACATTGTAAGCCGCCCTGAGTCTTCGGAGAAGGGCGGCATATAAATCAAAATTAAAAAAACAAACAAACAAACAAAAAACAAATGCAAGTGTTTTGATCCTTATTGCCTATGGCTGGATTTCTTATTTGAAATAAAATATAAGCAGTTTACAGAACATTGGTTTGACTCTGAATCTCTGCACAATTTGAACTGAATCATGCTTTCTATGAATCTCTAATCCAAATTCATTAGTGTTGATTCACAGAGATCTAGAGAACATGTTCACATTGCAAAGACATAGCATTTGTTATTACTACCACTTTTTCTCTTGGTCAGACTCTTTAATAACACTTATGCCTTTTAGAAATTTTCTTTGGACAAATTGAATATACATAAAGAGACAGACACCATGTATGATTAATTTAAAACGAACTAGGCATCTTGACACAAAGCCCCCAATAGTGATGAATTGCAGCTATTGCCATGTCAGCACACATAACCAATAATGCCTTTATGGTGTGGCTCATTACATCTCTTAATGGGAATTGCATGTCTCTAAAATCTTTACAGCTCACTGGTGACTGATAGAAAAATGACAGGTTAACCTCAATACTGATGGAGATGCAGCTGAGTCTCTTTCAAATAAATATTTGTCTATCTCTGTCTCTTTGTCTCTATCATCTTGTTCATCTCTTGTGCTCTCTCCCTCCCCATCTCTATCTGTATCATCTCTAACCTCTATCTCCACTTCTTAATCTCAGTATGCGTTATGCTCTTAGGCATTCTGTAAATGTTATGAACACTGTCACTTGGGTCTTGTTTAGAACCTTTAGGAAGAATGAATTTGGGGAGGAACATCTAATCTCTGAGTTTAATGGATTAATTTCAACAATGAAGACTGTATTGTTGTAACAGATTCTTTCCTGCAGTTTTAATTAAAGGTTCCCTACACTGTGTAAACATGAACTGGTTAAGATGGTGGAAGAAGGTGTGAATATAAGGATAGAATTGGTCACAGTGGTAAAAGAAATTATGTCAGAGAAGATATTCTGCAAAGCATGTAGATAACATATAAAGAATAGTAAGATTATAGTAAAACTAGAAATGATAGAGAAACAGAAGCTGCTTAGAAAGATGATAGTCTTAGCTATCACATTCTAAAATGTGGAAAAAGAATGCAAACAGTGAAATAAATAGACATCTAGACCTCTAAGATGTAATTTCTTGCTACCAGTTTTCTTCAGGCTACTTAGAGCCTCATGTTAGGTTTTTTTTTTTCCTGATCCCATTGAAAATGTATGTACTAAATAATAGGTGTAACATCTGAAAACCTTTGGCATAGTGTTTAAAGTACTTTAAAAGTTCTTTTGCATGTAGCTATACTGGAGATCATTCAGAATTTCAGAAGTCAGCAGGGACGAAGCTGACATCTGTTTTAAATGCTAATGAAGTATCTGACATTTTGGAGGAACTGTATTCCAAAAGTGGAAGAAAAAACACACACAGCTTATAGTACAAGTGCTATCCTTTTGTTCTGTAGAAGATCAAAGCTCAGATATGCTTTAAATTCTAAAACAAGATGCCACATTTTCCTCAAATGGCCACTCTTGGATCACAGGGGTTGTTCTCCCATAAAATGTCCTTCTCTTCTAATTTGCACCTACTGAAAGCTTTACCATAATTTACATACCTTTCTTTCTTTTTTTGGGAGAGAGATAAATGTGTCACCTAATTGTACTTCTTTGACATATCAAATGAAACATGGATAGAGATTGATGTGAGATATAAAAAGAAAGAATATTTGTATTATGAGCATTTGGAGGGAATATCCCACAGACTGTGGACAAAAAGATTGGAATACATAGTTTGGTGTTCTTACATCAAAGATTCTCATATTTTACAGTAATTCAACTCCCTAATCTGATTTGTATGTGTGTGTGTGTGAGAGAGAGAGAGAAAGAGAGATCTCCTCCATGCTTTGTGGTGAAGTGATGGTAAATTAAATAAATAAATAAAAACAAAATAAATGTAATGATTTCATTGGATTTAGAATTAGACAATAAATAATGATACATAAGATATGCAGTGAAAAGCTAGAATGCTGTCAATATATTTACTCCAGATTTATATTACCTATGTAAGGCAGATCAGTTATTTAATACATTTAAAATAAACCAAGTTGTTCATGCTCCCAAGGAATTGATGTGACTAAAATTTGTCTTACACTTTGAATTACTTTGAAAGAGAACAAGTACATCAGATTCTTCTAACACATAAACTAACAATGAGTTTAGAATTATTTATTAAAAGCAGAAATAATTCATGTAAGGACTATGGTTTTGCATAATATAAAAAAATCTTATGTAGCATCATTCTGGGATAGAATATATAAAACATATATTTTATGTACTTAGTCAAATAACTAAGTCCATGTGGAAGATTCATAGTACTAATGTAAATATTTTAAATGTACATTACAAATAACCTGACTCTAAGATATAACATAAATCTGCTGTAAATTTCTGTTGAGACAGTTTTGCAAGCCCTGCCAATAGATTTCATCACACAATAGGCAGATCCATCTGCCTTTCTCTTTTTAAAAAATAAAAAATCCCTTCCAAATCTTGTTTATTTTCAGATGTATCTGAAAATAAAAGTATGTATTAAAAGCTGCATAAGAAAAGCAGTTGTAAGGGAAGAGAAAAAGAAAAATTAAAAAAATATATACTGTATTTTTCAGTGTATAAGATGCATTCCCCCTCCCCCAAAAAAAGTGGGTGGAAATGTCTGTGCAACTTATAGAGTGAATGTTCCTGAAGCTCCGCCCACCCGCTGGCCCCCATCCTTCAGTCTCTGCCTCCCAGCAATTTGCTTCCTTGCAGCAAACAGCAAAGAGCCTGTTCAGCTTTAGCACAGCCTGATTAAGCATGAGCAGCTGATTGGTGGTTGGATTTGCCTCCTGGAATACCACCTATCAGCTGTTCCAGGCTGCTGGGATCGCCGCCTCCCATCGCTGCCTCCACATGTCCTGTTTTCGGCCTCCACACGTCCTGTTTTCAGCCTCCGCATGCCCCATTTTTGACCTGTTCCAAGTGGTGGGGATAGGCAGCAGGGGACCAAAAATGGGATGCATGAAGGCCAATACACACACACACACACACACACACACACACACACATACACACACACGAGCCACAGTGGTGCAGTGGTTAGAATGCAATACTGCAGGCTACTTCTGCTGACTGTCACCTGCCTGCAATTTGGCAGGTCGAATTTCACCAGGTTCAGGGTTGACTCAGCCTTCCATCCTTCCAAGGTTGATAAAATGAGGACCCAGATTGTTGGGGGCAATATGCTGACTCTGTAAACTGCTTAGAGAGCACTTTAAAAAGCATTGTGAAGTGTTATATAAGTCTAAGTGCTATAGCTATATACAATTTGAGAGCAACTGGGAATTTTGTAGTTCCAACAATTTTGGAGACCATTACAAAAAGGGAAATCCTCTTTAGCCAGTTCAGTGGAAAATTAAAATCAATGAACCAAACAAGTCAGTAAATAGAACGTGTCCTAATCAAGATTATTACAAGCTCAATTTTAGAATTTTCTTTTTCCTTCTCCTTTATGCAAAAATAGTAAAACCACCAGTAGTTCACAAAAATGAACAAGTGGGCCTCAAATTTTGCTATGCCATTTGCACCAGTAATTAAAATGAATGCCACCAATTATTTTTCTGCTGATTAAATTGATTAGGGCTTACAGTACTAATGAGAAGAGTTTACAAGATCTGACTAATACATTCAGTACATAGTATGTTTCTGTTATTTTTTTTATCAGTTTGGAATACAAATGGACCCTGAAAATGTATACATTCTCATCTTTATTTTGAAAGATAGCCTGAATATAAAATTCTAGTATAATGTGAAATTCTCTGTGTTATGGGAGATATGAGGAAGGTAGGAGGGAGATAGGTAGGTAGGTAGGTAGGTAGGTAGGTAGGTAGGTAGGTAGGTAGTAGGTAGGTAGGAAGGAAGGAAGGAAGGAAGATAGATAGATAGATAGATAGATAGATAGATAGATAGATAGATAGATAGATAGATAAGGTGGCTGTGTGGGTATAAGGTTGGGTAGGTGGATGGATGGATGGTTGGTTGGATGGATGGGTGGACAGACAGACGATAGATAGTCAGGGACAGAGAGATGAGACAGAAACAGATAAAGTAAGCAGGCAGCAGACAGAAAATATACAGTATGTATACACATAAATACGCATTCAATAGCTCCTCAAATGATAATATTTTGATGGTGACAATGCACTCTAGTCGATAAAAATACTGAGGTAGCAGGGTTATAAAGTATAGTAATAAAAATTACACACATTAATGTCCGATTCACAACAGTAATTGATTTCTATATTTGATCACTTAAAATACACAGAGATACACGGCACATATGGATGCACTGCCATACCTCTGAAATGCAGTGATTCAAATGTTATTTTGGGACTGAGAAGACCCTGGATCAAATCCGCATTCTATTGCAACATACACAATATAATGTTACATCTCTCATTTTATCTCAGCCTAAACTGTTTTCAAGATTTTGGAAGTAAACAAAATAAATATTGAACTCAGGTTGCTTTTAGCTGGAAATCAAGGTAACAAAGACAACCTGCTTGTTGTAGTCAAACTGCTTTCACAGATTTCTAGCTTCAATACATGTCAGGCAAAGTGTACACATTCTGAATCCATATTCACTCATCTGGATGTATATCCAAGTCACTTTTTTTAAACTTATTAAGCTTTATTGCAGTAAAGTATCAGATGCATGTCCCAGTTTGAATTCCCAGACGGTTTCCTCCAGACAGAAAAAGCCTTTTGAAAATAAAGGGGAAGTTGACTGGAATAAACAGCCTCAGAATGACCTTACTGGACTTCTTGAGAATTATCTGGAGGAACGATTCAGGAATAATGAAGACAGAGGAAAAATTGTCTTAATCTGTAATCACCATCAAAAGTCCAATTACCTACACTTTTTAAGATTGTTGTCTTCAATGAGAAGCAAAAAACTGCATTGTTTCTATTGTTTATTGCAACTATTCAAAGTCATTTACTTTATGTTTGATGCCACCAAAACTTGTCTACTGTCCCAAGGTTAAATTTTTCTTTATCTTTTTATTCAGGAAGTTGTGTTTTGAGCCAGCTGTGTATTTTTATTTCTGAATGTTTAAAGCAGAAAAATATATATATATATAATAATATCTTTTCTCCTTTCTTGCCTAATTTTGTTGATCAACTGTGAGACAAATCTGTCACCCAAAGTGATGGGCTGCTTACCTTCGTCATGTTCCTAAAAGTTACAATGCCCAGAAGTGGTACTAGTTATTAGAATTAGTCATTTTTTTTAAATCATTTTTTTAATTTTTCTTCAATTTCTTAGAAAGTACATAGATTCTGATGGACCCATGCTGGAGTTAGAAGGAAAGATAAGTAAACAATATTCCCCCTGAAAAGTTCCAGTCAGGTACATTAGGCAACCCAATGACCTCTTGGAAAATCTTTCTTTCCATCTATAATATAATATAACCTGGCCAGAGGTGGGATTCACTTACCTTCCCTACTGTTTGCAAATGTGAGCACAACTTCACTTGCATGTGCCACCTCTGCACATGCGCACAGCCTTCCATGCATGTGCATTGCTCACGCAATCACAGTTGCCACTACCAGTTCGCCTGAATCGGATAAAACCAGCTGAATCCTACCACTGATCCTGGCATCATTTCCCCTCCCCTCATGATCCTCATAGGGCCCCAGTGAAGCTTTCTCCCCTTCTTCTTCCTCCTCCCTTCTGGCTAACCTGCAGAACTATCTTCCACTTTGCTGTGATAGGAGAAACAAAGAAGTCATAGGCCACAAGGAAAACAATTCCCCATGTTCCTAGGGAAGCAAGAAGGCTCACCTGGAGATCATTGGTGACTTTCCCACCTAGACCTACCTCTTCAATAGGCATCCCAATTACTCCCCAATCCTTCCCTCATTGCCCATTACCATTTCAGATTTTAGCCTCAGTTCCAAAGCAGTTGCTGCTTGCAGTCACACCTTGCACCAGCAGATTAGATGCAGGAGCCAAAGGGAGGCAGGGAAGAAAGTGGGATATGCTCCTCCCATATTTCCTTGCACCACACAATCTATAGGTTTCTAGAAATGTAGTTGGAAATTATGATCATGTGATTGCAACTAATTGTGGTGATGCTGTGGTAGTCACAAATTTGTAAATACAACTAACTGAAGATCCTTAAAATTTCAATTACATGAGAGTAATTAGTCTCATGTTTTGGATGCATTCCTTAAGTTAGTCCATTTGAAGTACTTTGATTGAAACAATGATGTTATATGATGTAGTGTTTTACCCAATTGAAGGTTCTCAACTGACAATTTTTTAGGGATATACATACATACATATATATATATATATATATATATATATATATATATATATATATATATATATATATCTTTTAGGAGAAAAAACAGAGATCATAGGGTAAAAGGTTGGAGATTTTGATTGTCATCTTCAAAAGGTTTTGTAAATTTCACATCCTAGTCCCATCTTCCTGCTTCTACACAAAATAAGAAATATAAACTATTCATTTGGGAGGAACTGAAAAATATAATGGAAGATGGAAAATTGTTGGAAAATAAGGATGTAGTTTTTAAGGACCCCATTGTGTATGTTGTATTTGCCAGCACTGAGTGGCTTACATTTATCTGAAAAAAGCAGATATGCAATTATAGCAAGGCATATCTGAATTTCTGTTGCACACTGTCAGCATTTCATTATAAAGGCTCTGCAATATAATAGTAAAGCAGAAACTAGTCCTTCCAACATAATAGTTGTCCATTGTTGTTCAGCAATTAGCTCAAAGGAAGTTTGTATTTCCTGTTTCAAAGCTCACACAGATCTGAATGATCATTTCAGTTAAATACATTACACTGTACACAATTCACTGGATACCTTTTATTGTTATGCAGCCAGTCATATTCGCCTGCAGTTCTGTAGCCTGTTTGGGATGTGTAAAATAATTATAACAGGTTTCCTTAATGAATATAAAAACCATAGAGATGCTCAGCATCCATACCACTTATGAATAACATTTTATAGTATACTTTATTTTGAACTGACAAATTTTACCAGCAAATCATAAGCTAAGTATTTATGTATTTACATAGCAGACAAAATAATTTAATGGATCATGTAATCCAATTTGATGGTTTGAAGAGAGTGCTTATGTGAGTATTTTGTATTCATTGTAGAGTTTTATTCATTTTAACTTTCATTAGCTGTAAGTATAAGTGCTTCATTGAAGCTACCACATTGGAAATGATGTTATCATAATAAATGCAGTCCTGTAAAAGCTTCCTTTGGCTGCCTAGCATCTAAAGAGACCTAGTGATTTACTTATATTTACATTGGTCAAATAAATACATGGTTGTGAGTACTAGGATAAAGAAAACATATGATCAACAAGGCAATTTTCTTAAACAATTTGTTGAGGAATTTACAATTTTTAAAAATTTTTCCATCCTAAATCAGCCAAATACTCAGCAAAAATTATACTTCTACTTTAGCCAGGGGTGGGTTCCACTTACCTTTACTACCGGTTTGTAGCGGGATTGCACGCATGCGCTCTTCTGTGCATATGCAGATCACCAATGATGATGTTGTGCAGGGTGGCCGGAGCCTCCTGCTGGTTTTACTACCAGTTCTATAAAAACGGACAAAACCGGGAGCAACCCACCACTGACTTTAGCATACATCTAAGAAATAGGCTTTTTCTGAGCACTCTGGCATTATAAACATGGAAATTCTAATCATTAAAGCAAGAAAATGTCTTCTCAGAAAATGTAGCCTTAAAAATTTCCACAAAGGAGAAACTGGACTGTCACTAGCGGACTAGAGTCTGGATTCATTGGTTGGAGCACAAAGTTCCTAGAATTCTTTCTAAGGGAGATGTTTTATCATCTACACTTGTAAAGTTGTAAAGTCTGACAAAATCTGGCTTTTTCAAAAGCCCTTGGGAACTAGGGTTTTGGTTTCCTTTTGATTTCAGAGAAATAACCATCTCACACTGAATGTTCATTCAGTATTTAACATAGGAGAATGTTATGGTAGATTCTTTCATATGTCATAAAGTCTTTCCAATCATAAAGATCTCTTGAGAAAATTATACTGTTTTCATACTTGCATAAGTAAACATCATCCCACTTACTGTATAAAATCTTTTCTTTGTTGTATGACAGAAGATACTAAATTTTAAGCCCCAGTGGATTGGAAGTAAAAATTATATTTAAAAAAAAAAAGTTATATGTTACTGTAATTTCTCCAATAAGATTTTTACTGAATAAGGTTCAGTAAGAAATCACTGGGTATTCCTAGGGAAAAAAATAAAAATAAAATAAAATACAACTCAGTAAACGTAACTATCTGTTCATCCAGTTATTAAAAACCTGAGTATGCAATCCTTCTAAACCAGACATTTTGAAGCTGTCTGGGCAGTAAACTAAAACATGGTTTAGGAATGATGGATTAGAAAACAATCCTTTATTTCTTTATTACTTTTATTCAGATGAGAAGGCATTTGCTTTTCAGCACTTGAACCTGTACAAAAAATGGGTTGTACTAGACAATTTTATGAAAATCAGGAAGGTTTGACATTTTTAACAAGGCACAATAAGATATATTCTCTCACTAAGCCACTCAGTACCCACATGGTGATTTTTCAAATATGTTCCACCAAAGGAGCTTCAAACACTATTCATTTTCTTGAATCAGCATTTCGTATCAAATTGCCAAAGCTATCCGAAAAGGACTGAATGGGAGAACTGCTGATCACTGGCAGGTCTTTTCCCATATTCATAAAATCAAGTTTGCCAAAGTGATCAGTTGCTTTGGCATTCCTGAATTTATGAATATGCAAAAAGACCTGCCAGTTATCCAGCAGTTCCCCCAATTCAGTTCTTTTCTCTTCATTGCAGTGGCTAAATTCTGAAAGCCATTTTCTCTTTATGTATCAATCTCCCTCTGCTGCCTCCATTGTGAAAATCATTTCCTAAACTGCCTCCCTTTGTATAGCTGCTATATTACAATAATCTTGCTTGACTTTGGATAAAAATGTTGAATGAATTGATTTATTTGTTACTGCTAAACTTTTGCTTCCCAAACCTTGCCACACAAAGCAAATGTGCTCTCCTGTCTATTTCTGCCTGTCATATCAAAACATTACTTTTTTAAAAAAAAATGTTTAAAACTTTGCAAACTCCATTGTCAATGTTTGTCTTCTCTGCCTGATGTAGTTACTCAAATCTGGCAACTTCTGAAAAAATTCAAACCTAACACTCACACCTCCATTGTGTAAACACTCAGCTCAGATAACTTGAATAACAACACAGCTATGTCAAGGATGTTCTCATCTATTTCCAATAAAGTTAGGTAAACTTTCTGATTATCAAGGCTATCAAGGATGTTCTGATCTATTTCTAATAAAGTTAGGTAAACTTTAGGGACCAAAGTTTCTGGAGAGATTTACACTATTTGATCTTGAAAAAAATATTTCCAACAAATTTGCTATAAAAATTACTCTGCATGACTGACCTATGCACAAACCCTTGCCTTCAAGCTAGCCTCTTCTTGTCACTTTCCTGTTTTTCCTCAACAAATCTGCACACACTTTCTGCCCGGTGAAGCTCCAGTAACAAGCTTTCATCTTCCCCCTTTTAACTTTTCCATTTAATATTAATGTAATCACTGCTGCTCTAACAATGTAATCGACCTTTTTGCTTATCATACAATATAACTTCCTGCTTTCTTTGATCAAGTTTCTGCAGTCAGCATGGGGAGCACAAATTGTCTCCTCTTATACATTTGTTTCAGTGATATGACTAACCAAATGACAACTTTGTGACCTGATACCAGTTCCCAGCACTGGATCATGAATGGGATGGGTAACCCTCTCCTTGCTTTTTCTCATTGGATTTCAATCATTGGTCTACCCAACTGTGGGGAACCTAGGAATGCCAACTGATAATAACCCATTTATTTAAAAATAGTGAAAATCTGCTATTTATAGTAATGAATGTGTGTAGAATTCATCGGTTCCCCATTACTGAAATGGCCAAGTTCATGTTGTGGTTATGTCATGCTTGTAATATTGTAGTAACCTGTTGACTGAATTATCCAAAATATCCTTCTGCCTTTTAATAATAATAATAATAATAATAATAATAATAATAATAATAATAATAATAATAAAAACACAGGACCCAACAATGATTAAAAATTAAAATAATTAAATAGATTTGGCCGATTTAAAACCCCAAAAATTTAAAATACCCCAATTTAGAATTATTTTGTTGATAGCCCTGCCTGGCGGAACAACAGGGTCTTCAGTGCGCAGCGAAACACCCGGAGGTCGGAGATCTTACGTATTTCCGGGGGCAGTTCATTCCACAGGGCTGGGGCTCCCACAGAGAAGGCCCTCCCCCTAGGTGTCGCCAGCCGACATAACTTGGCTGATGGCACCCTGAGGAGACCCTCTCTGTGGGAACGGACTGGTCGGTGGGAGGCTATTGGTGGCAGAAGACGGTCTCGAAGGTACCCGGGTCCTATGCCATGGAGCGCTTTGAAGGTGGTAACCAACACCTTGAATCACACCCGGAAGACCACTGGGAGCCAGTGCAGCTCGCGCAGGAGGGGTGTCACGTGGGCACAATGAGTTGCGCCCATAACCACCCGCGCAGCCGCATTCTGGACCAGTTGGAGCCTCCGAGTGCTTTTCAAGGGGATCCCCATGTAGAGAGCATTACAATAGTCCAGCCAGGAGGTGACAAGGACATGAGTGACCGTGCGCAAGGCATCCCAGTCCAGAAAGGGCTGCAACTGGCAGATCAGGCGAACCTGATAAAAGGGCCCCCTGGCCACGGCTGTCATATGCTCTTCTAAAGACAGCCGTGCGTCCAGGAGGACACCCAGATTGCGAGCCCAATTTTTTTTTTTCTGGAATGTTCCTATTAGAACTATTGTGGACACTTCTTTTGACTGTCAGTTGTTACACTAGCTGGGAATGTGAGATCATCAACAGTACAAATTAATGGCATTGACAATTCATGTCCTGCATATTCAATTATTTGGAAGGCCTGCTGGTGGCTCATATATTTATACAATTGACTCAGTTATTGAGCCACAGCTAATTGATTCTGTCCTGTACTAGAATAACCACATCACAATTGTTAAGAGCTTCTTTTTCATCAATCTCTGATTCTTTACAATACAGTAGATTCCATCAAGATTACACCTGGAACTTGATTGTTTGAAGTTTTAAAAAGCATGATAATCACTTCTTTTTTACTGGCCCTTGAAGCTGCTTTAAAATAAGTAGATTTTTATTTGCATTTTTAAGTGTATGGAAAGTATCAATATGTACAGACCTTTTAGTTTAAAAGCTCCTTATTTTATATTTTGATGTTATGATTAATTGAAATGCATTTGTGTTTCATTTGTTTTTATTATTATTATTATTATTCTATATAAGTTCTTACTTACAAGCACATATTATTCATAAGATGTAGAGGCTGCCAAACTCTACATTACTCTCGGTAGCTTACTTTAAAAGCAAATAAATAAATAAATAAATAAATAAATAACAAAATTGCATGCATGAAGACAAATATACTCCCTGAGACATAATGCATTACCAACAGGACTCCACTCCATTCTACTCCAACAGTTTATTTTAAAGAATCTAAGGCCAGAACCACACAGAGCTCTGGAGAGAGATCATTCCAGAGAATAGGCACCATGACAGCAAAGTTGCATTTCTTCAGTCCTGATAGATAGCATTGTTTGATTGAAGGCCCACCAAACATTGTACATCTACTAATACAATATAGATAACCATGGAAGTGTTCCATATAACTATGGAAGTCTTCCCACAGAAAGAAGAAGACCTAGCTAAGATCTTACTCTTTTATGTAGATGACCTTTTGACAAATCATTTGTACTCCTCAATACAATAGGTAATAAATATTAAAATGTAAAATTCAATTAATGTCTTCACTGAAGGAGATAGAGGGTTTGGTGAACTTGTGTAATAAAAACAGGCTTGTTTTAAACATTGGGAAAACAAAAGAGATGATTGTCGATTTCAGAAAAGGCAGGCACAGCCTCACAGCTCTGTGTATTAATGATTTGCCTGTGGGAGTAGTTAGCAGCATCAAGTTTCTGGGTGTTCAGCTAACAAGTAGGCTAGCTTGTTTGCTCAACAGCGAGACACTGATGAAGGGCACAGCAGAGCCTGCATTTTCTGTATCACATGAGAAAAGTATATTTCCTTCCCCTGTCCTTAATACTTTCTATAGAGATACAATCAAGAGCATCCTGTCATATTGCATTACAGTCTGGTTTGGAAGCATCAGACAGGAAGGCAGTGCAGAGAGTGGTGAGGAAGGCAGAAAAGATTATTGGTGAGTCACTTTCTTCTATTCAGGACATAGCATATAAGCATTGCTTGAACAAGGTCTGCAGTATTGTCCGGGACACTAGACATTCCCTTCACAACCTGTTTTCTTTGTTACTTTCTGAAAGGAGGCTTTGTGGTATCCAAAACAGAACATCTAGATCAGGGGTGTCAAGCTTGTGGCGTCATGGCAGCATCATGTGATGTATCTGGCCTTTTTTCCCCTTCACTAAACTGGATGGGGGCAGAGTCAGAACGTGACTGTGGCCCGCGAGTTTGACACCCCTGATCTAGATTCAGTCAGTTTTGTTCTGTAACTGTGGACTCTGTGAACTCTCAAGCTTCCTCTTTCTGCTATGTATTCAAAATGGACAGTGATTAATAATGATAGATAGATAGATAGATAGATAGATAGATAGATAGATAGATAGATAGACAGATAGACAGATAGACAGATAGACAGATAGAGATAGAGATAGATAATATATATTATATGTATATATAGGTATGGGTGTAGGTGTGTGTGTGTGTGTGTGTGTGTGTATAGCATGTGTATATGTGTGTTGTGTATGTGTAGATATATACTTTGTTTTGAGAGCAGGCAACAGAATTTCATTTTTAATGTGTGCCATTGTGCCCACAGTAAAAAATTACAATACAGGTTATCTCATCTTATTAAAAAAGTGATGAACTCAATTTGCTCTGTTAGTTTAGTATATTTATTTAAAACATTTATCTCATTTATGCTACTGTTTGATAGAACTGAAATATACTTGGCTAAAGAATAAAAACTGAAATATAGGCTACACAACTGAAAGCTAAAAAACTGAAATATACTTGGCTAAAGAATAAAGTTGGCTCTCCAGAATTTTGTTCTAATCTAGTAACAATTGATTCATGTCAGGACTAAATAACTGAGGTTGTCATCATCTTTGTTGATATCCTTCTGTCTCTTTTTCTCCCTCCCTCCCTCTCACTCTCTCTCTCACTCACACACACACACACACGTTTTTCATACATTTCATTAGGCACTGTTATTATCTATCTCTATCATCTCTATCTCTATTATCATCATCTACACTTTGTACAGCTGACTAAATTGAGAAGCTTAAAATTGTATTGAAGCTGAGGTGAACGAATTCCTGATTTACATTTTGATTTGAAAAACAGAAACATGAAAGTAGAAACTGATTTTGAAAAACCCTTTAATCATACCTTTTCATGTTCTCCCATAACTGTTTAAAGTCACACATTGCTTTCTTCATTTCATTTTCTCCGCTGCCCTATTGTGTCTTAAAAGATTCCTGCCAATTAGCAATTATAGACTGAGTATGACATCATTGCATTCCATAGCCCATTAGAAGTGGTATGTGCTAAATATCACTAACATATGAAAAAAATGTATTTAAAATTAAAATAACACTTTAAATCCCTTAGTGTGGCTACATGGCATAAAATAGAGGTTAATTAATCTTAATTTAATGAACTCTACAAATGGTTTTTTTAAAGCTTACTCCTAACAAGTGTCCTTGAAAAGTAATCTCTCCTCTGCTGATAGTCAAATTTTTCACAAGCCAACCCACTATAGTTCTGCCTTTATTAGTATCCATTTGGCTGATGCTGGAATTTTACACTTTTTAACACATAAATATTTTAACAGTGAAATATATATTTGTTAAAAAGCTGGGGATGCTTCATGAAACATGTTGACACCAGAAAGGAGAAATTCTTCACTGCTTTTCTGGAAAGGTTTGTAGGATAATTGGGGAGCTAGGATTGAGAGTGAAATGTTTGATGATGAAATGTTTGTCTGGGTTCAGCTATGTGAATCACAGAAAGGAATTGCTGTGATCTACTTCCTGAAAAACGTTTGTTTATGTTATTAATATAGGTTGGGACTCTGCCAAAATGATGTCCTAGCGGGCTTATCAAACAGCATAAATCTTAAAATATATCAGCTCCAATAAAGACACAGGTCTTGACACAACCTAGGAAAATCCTTAAAAAGAAAGAACAAAGAACTTCCAGGGAAGAAATGGTGAACTGAAGATGGCGTCATTAAAAGCAGAGACTGAAACTGTGGTGGAATGAAGTGCTTTCAATTAGACTATCTCTTTGTAATTCCTCTCAGGAGAAGAGAAGACTTGCAATCACCCACAAATGCTTCAGGCAGCTGCTCCTCTTGAGGAGCCAGCAGTCTTTGGTGGGGCTAGACCAGGGGTGTCAAATTCGCATCATCATGGCGGCATCATATGGTGTATTGGGACTTTTTCCCCCTTTGCTAAACCAGGTGTGGGTGTGGCCAGCATGTGACGTATCCAGCTTGTGGGCCACGAGTTTGACAGCCCTGCTGCAATCCTACCGAAGACTGCTGGCTTCTCAAGAGGAGCAGCTGTCTGAAGCACTTGTGGGTGATTGCAAGTTAGAGCTCTGGAAGATGGAGGCAGCGCTGACACCTTAAAAAGGACACTGAGTTCACATACTTTGCTTTTTAGCTATTATGACCTTTGGATCAATAGGTTTTACAATGCTAGATGAATTTTCAATAATCTTTAGCAAAGGAAATTTTAAATACAAATTTAGGGACTTTTTTAAAAAAATATTTTTTCTTTTTATTAAGGAATAAACAGTTGTAAATCATTACCAATGCTTGTTGCTGAGATAAATTGGATAATAGTGGTGAATTATATATGAATTCACCAAAAAAAAATGTAATAAGTAAAGTAAATAAAGTTTCACAGAAAGAACATCAGTCTAATAAAAAGTTAAAAGAGAACATTTATTCTATAACAAAACATGAAATATGCAGCAAAGCTTTCCACATGATAGTTAGTGTTCTGTAGATGTGTTATACTGAAACCAGCATGGCTCTTGAGACAAGCAATTCTTCAAATTCTATTCCAACACATCTGGAGAATGTTGGCAGAGTTTAAAATTACTGGTTGGAATCTGAACTAAGCACAAAAGTTTGTTTGATATTGTGGATCTGATTTATGGGCCAAGAAATTGGGTAGTTGATTTCTTCTGTTAGCTTATTTCTATGAGGAAGAAGAAGTTCTGCAACAAATTTTCAAGGATAGTTATTCTCCACAGGGCAGAAGCACTGCAGACTAGAGTAGAGATTATCGTACAGTGAAAGGCAAGAGATTGATGCAGGTTCTGTAACCATTTCCTAATTATATAAGTACAAGAATTTCATTCATAAGAACAATAGTCTGGGCACCGCAATTGTAAGGGACTTCAACAAGTTGGAATAAGAACACAAGGGGGTTATGAAGGAGGACTGGAAAAAGACCAGAAATCAGTTCTGTGAGGAATTGATAAAGGAACTGGTTATATTTAATCTGCAGAAAAAAGGATTGAGAGAAAATATTACAATAGTCTTTAAACATCTGAAGAGTTGTCTTATAGATGAGGGATTAGACTTGTTCTCCATTGTTCCAGAGATCAGGACTAGAACCACTGGACTGAAACTGCAGGGAAGTAGATTTAGGTTAAAATTAGGAGGAATTTCCTGAGTAAGAGTGCTCAGTTAGTGGAATAGGCAGCCTTATGAAGTGATATTTCTCCTTCAAAGTTCATTCAAAGGCTAGATACACTTCTAACTGAAATGGTTTAGCAGAGCTTTGTTCTGAGAAGGAGGTTGGATTAAATTATTGTTGAGGTCCTTTCCATTTCAATGATTCTATGAATTTCTTGAAATTCCCTTCTCCTTTGAAATTAATTAACTCATTAAAGCATATTTTCTTCCACCAGATTTCATAACATTTTTGGTGGCTAAAATTTTAGAGCAAAACATGAGTCTTTCTCGATCAACTTCTGTTCTTCAATAAGACATTTTTGTTTTGTTTTGTTTAAAAATCATTATCCCTTTCTGCTCCCTGTACTTCTCTATTATATATTTGGCAAGTTTACATGAAATCCGTGTCTGGCCTTCATACAGTTTTGATACCTACTGCGTAATCCAGCCTTTAGATCCTAACCTCTTGTTTGAGCCATTGGAAATGGTTACTTTGGAGGTAACTATATGATACTAAAAGAGCATTATTTATTTGCAAGGGAATTAAGCAGCAAGGGCCCCAAAGCTTTTTTAAAAAGCCGTGGTGGCGCAGTGGTTAGACTGCAGTACTGCAGGCTACTTCTGCTGATTACCAGCTGCCAGCAGTTTGCAGATCAAATCTCACCAGGCTCAAGGTTGATTTAGCCTTCCACCCTTCCAAGGTTGGTAAAATGAGGACCCAGATTGTTGGGGGCAATATGCTGACTCTGTAAACTGCTTAGAGAGGGTTGTGAAGAAGTATAAAGCGGTATATAAGTCTAAGTGCTATTGCTATTGCTTAGTGACATCAGTGGCTGGATTTAAACAGTTTTATAGTATGATGTCATAAACTGATGTGCTATTGCTATTGCTAAATGTAAAATGAAATAGGTTCAGGGAAGCTAAGGAAGGATTAATCTGACACTTTCACTTTTTCTTACATCTGCATTTTTGAACTCTCAAGTCTGCATTCTGTTTAAGAAGGAATTTATGAGACTTATATATTCTTAAAAGAAAAAAAATGAAACAAGAAATATTTGCATTCATTTGCATCAGCAAAACTCAATTGGTTTTGCTATTCCAATGGAAAGGATCATACATCTAGCACCACTATATGTCATGGTTAAAGATGAGAATCTTGGCAGGAAAAAGACTGGGAAATTCTGATTCAGCATCACATAGATTATGACACAGTTAGACATTTTATCATGAAAAAATCATTTTTCTTTCTTCCACTGATAAAGTTTTGAATCTCAACTTTTCTCTGTAGTAATTATGAATACAAGAATTTGATAATTCTTTAAAACAAGTAAACAATGCTGCATTCTAATATCTAGCATGAGACTTGCTTTCTACAGCTATTTAATTTATTAATCTGTTAAATTTCACATGTTGGGCAAAGGGCCTGTGAAGTGGCTATTTCCAGATAGGCAACTCCATGTAGTTCTTAAAAAGTCCACAATGATTTAAGCCAGTATGTCACCAAAATAATTCAAATGATTAATATTCCTATTAAAGTTCTGATTTGTATGAGTGGAGTGCTCTCGAATGCAAAATTAATACACTATTAAAATGACATTTAGTGTAATATTCATTATTATTTTGGGGGTTCAAGTTACAACATTATAGTTAATCAGAACCAAAGATTTAAAAAAAAATGATGTTTTTTACATGACTTAAACATTCCTCATCTATTATTTGCAATGGGTATTTTTAAAAAAATCTTTTGTATTGTTTGTCTTTTTAAAATATACAATTTATATTATTTATAGCTGAAATGCAAACTAAAAAGGCCATGCATCTTAATTTAACAATACAAAAAACAAAAACAAAACCCTTACAGGGATGGAAAATAAATTCTCTTAACATTTGTTCTGCTCTGTGGTACAAGTGAAGTTGTCAAGATGGTGGTGGGGGAAAGTATCTGTGTCTTCCTGAGATAAATCCTTCCCTGTTTAAAATGTTCATGTGTGTTTGTAAATTGTTCTCTCATGCTGTAAGTAGCTGAGGGAAGATTGTGTTTTTCATATTATGTGCTGACTTTGCCACAATTTTGTTTGGTAACTTCCTTAAGAGCAACCTTTTATTGGGGTTGAGTTAAATAAGTATTTTTGTTTGGCCATTTCTCTGACCTGAAGAGCCAATTTATATTTTACAAATTTATTGATGTGTAATCCCTGCAGTTTACTGTATCCTGGTCTTTTGAGTGTAACAGCAAGAGGGAAAATATATTATGTTCCTCTTCCTAAAGATTACTTTCAAGAGCCTCTTAATGGATGCTTCTAGTCAAGGCCAGGTCAATGAAAAAGATCAAAGATGTTATAGTTAACTTGTAAGCAGATAGCAAACCATTCTTCATTTCGCTTATGTATCATATTAAGTCTTCTTGGTACATAATTTTGCGAATTCTGTCACAAGTTTATAATTTATTGATATAATACTGTAGTTCAATTCTGTTGTTATTAGAGTGATCAAGTGTGTGTGTCTCTGTGTGTGTATATGTGTATGTGTACACACACACACACACATATAAACACAAACCGACTTCTGTTGTTATTAGAGTGATCAAGTGTGTGTGTGTCTCTGTATATATATATATATATATATATATAAACATGCTGGGGCAGACCAGGTGTCTCGATAGGAAACTACTTAATCTCTCCCCTGGCTCAAGCTGATGAAGGGAGGAGAAATTGTGGCTCAGAGGTTAATACAACTGCCTAACATGCAGGCAGCCCAAGTTTGAATCCAAGTAAGGGTATGGCTAGCTGATGAGAGCTAAAAAGCTTGAAATAGATCTATACTAGTCTCCCTTTATTTCTTTATCAGCGAAATATAAATTTGATATATATATCAAATTTATATATATCAAATTATATTATATTATAATATAATATAAGTATTAAAAAAATACAGAGATGATACAAGATACTTAGGTCAAGATGCAACATACTCCAGGCAAGCCTGATGACTTTGGCACTTGAAAATCTATAACGTCCTTTTCTTGAAAACAAAAATCCAATAATGATATATAACTAACAATTTTCTCTCTTTTAGAACACCCAAAATCGGCAATGTGAAGCCTTCTCATTTTCTGACTAGTCAGGTACCGGCAGCTCTACCTTTTGAAAATATTTTTGTCTCAGTGATCAGGGTAATTCCATTCAGTTACATTATTATTTGAATTTTGGAATAAAGTGTCATTAACATGCAGAAACACTTTTGTTGGAGGAAAAAATAGAGAACAACTTTTTAAGGAAAATAATTTATGTGGGTATGCATGTGTGCATGCCTTTGAATCAGTTTTTTATTCCTGCTGACTACCTGTCCAAGTTTTTGCAATTTTTAGTAAGATTTTTTGGAAGTTGTTTGCTTTTGTTTGCCTTTATTTACTAATTAGAGCTGAGACAGAGTGGCTGGTCCTGTCAGGCCCATCCCAGCTCAATCATCTAATAATAAAAAACCCTCAACTCCATCCATAGTTAAAGGTGTACTGATTTATTGATGTCAAGTGGTTACAGCATAGTGAAACTAAATTTGAGGATTCCTGTACAAAGTATCCCTATGTTTCACCCTTTGCCCCAGATCTCCCCCCTGGTCAGTTTTCTAGTGTCCAATAAAATTTAAGCAGATTTTCTGGTAATAATTCTGAGGTTTGGTGCCTCTTTGATGGGCAGCTGCATTCTCTTCCCAGGCCAGGTGGCCTCAGACCATTCTTCTGATATCTCTAGTCAACACATAGAATTATTTCTGTTTCCTGTCTTTTCTCCATCGTGACAGCTCCCTTTTCCCCATGATTTATTACAGGCTGACATCAGAACAAAGCAGGGAAGTGGGAAGTGGCGAGATGGCAGCTCTCACAGGTCAAGATCCCTGACTGACCTTGTGCCTCAGATGGGACTAGAAATCAGTCTTCTGGTTTCTAGCCTGATGACTTAACCACCACTCCAAACTAGCTCTATCAGCCCTTAATCCCATCCCATCAACCCGTCCCACTTGTTTGGGCAGGAAGGGCATGTTGTACACCTCATCAATCAAAGAAAAGGGCCTTTCTTGCCACTGACTCAGCTTTGTGAAACATCTTGCCCTCAAAGCTGAGGAAAGACCCCAATGTTGGGGTCTTTTTGGGATCCCACAAAAGGATCAAAACCTGACTGTGTAGCATTGCATGGGGGGCATAGGGGTCCACACAGCTCTGGGGCTGGTTGGCTCAATGAGAACCCTCTCTCCCCACACTGTACTGACAATTCCTAGTGTCCCCATCTTGCAGTTCTCCATTTTTTTTTTTGTAATTCTTTAATGTTGTTTCACATTTTTAACACGTTTTAATTCTAAATTATTCCTTTTTTAATGTTTTATTATATTGATTCAATTGTATATCGCTCAGAGCCCCTCTATGAAGGAGATAGGCAGTTAAGAAGTTTGATGTATAAATGAATAATATGGAGATTGGAACACAGCTATCCTTCAAATGATATGCTCCTTCACTTTTGCAGAATGGATTTTGAATGAACACCTTTATATAAAAGAATACACATGAAAACATTTCAGAATAGAGAAATACTTAGGTCAAGGGAATATTACATTTAAATTACCTTAAATACTTTTTAGAAAACAATATAGGCCAATCTAGATATTGATTGAAATATACTTGAAGCAAACTGACCATCCTTATTTATCAGAGTTGCCAGAAGTCTGCATCTGTCATCTTGTTTTACAGGATCATCTTGGGATCCAATCCAGTCCATTTCAGGGGCTTTTCCAGACAGAGGAATTCTATTGCAAAGAACTGTCAACTGACCCCAGTAACCTTTCCAAACCCACTTGGAGTTTCTGATTCTTTTCATTCATTACTTTGGAAACCATAGATAATCAAGAATCTGGGAGGATAATTGGAGCCACTCTCAGGGCCCTGTTGTTTGCTAGAAAATCTCATTGGAAATTGCTGAATAAATACAATACATCAGATCAAATTGGGTGCCTTTGAATTGATCTGGCAATTCAATGGACTTTTGTGCATTTGTACACATCCTTTGAATTGAACCGAACCAATGATTTCAATCAACTCTTTCCAACAAATGTGTTTATTTATTTAAGTAGGCTTATATGCCTTCCTAACCCCTGAAAACTGTGAGCAGATTACATACCAATTCTTCTAAAACAGTGTTAAAACAAGCACAACAAACAATTAACAGAATAATAGCATACAAATGCCCTTTTCATGCAGCATGGAATTCATTTAAAGAGACATTCCCATTGTAGAAGAGATCTAACTGATTACAGGAAAGCCCTCACAGCAGGTTGAAACAGCCAGATTCTAATGGACATTCTAACTTCCTTAGGTTTGGACCTAATCAAATCTCAGGAGGAATGCTGTGCAAAAGCAAGAAAGACAGAAGTTAAGAAGGATCTGTGAGAAGAGAAATGGAAGAAGTTTATCCATCCTGGCATTATTGGAGGGACAGAAATCATTGGGAGTTAGCGATCCTAAAGATGAATAGGTTCTGAACCACATATGATGTTGAAGGTGACAGTCAGTATCTTAAATTGCTCCCATAAGACCATTTGTAACCACTACATATGTTACAAATTGTCCAGTGGGACAATTATGGGTAAACTGAGAAGCCTTGGCCATTTTCCCCCTTGGACAGTTCTTAACTTCCAAGTAGTTTTCAATGGCAAATCCACATACAGTACATCACTTTTCAGTAATTCAAACAAGAGATGATCAAGTCATGAGTGATTGTAATTAGGGTCTTCCATTCTAAGAAAAAGTCATAACTGGTATGTCAAATTAAACTGTTCAAAGGCTCTCCTGGTCACAGTTACTACCACTTTTGTTTTTTGTTTTTATAAGCAGAAGCTGCGAATTTCAAAGGCTTCCTAAATTATTTCCAAGATCAAAATAGAGGACTGTGACTTTATCCCCAAGATGGAATATTTATATATCATATGGTTTCCCCTGAATCTTGCTGGGACTTTGCTCAGCAGGATCCTAACAGTGTCCTATCACTGCAGCAGTACATCCTCTGTTTGTCCAGAGGAATATTTATAACTATTAACATCAATGTTCTGATGATAGTGGAGTCCATACTGGCAGATGACCTTCCCAAGCAGATTTATGTAAATATTGAATAACATTTGTGGGAAGGCTGAGATCTGTAGCACCTCACAACAGAAGATTCAAGAATTTGACAAGAGTTTTAATAATTTCCCTTTATCTTTCAAGTGAAGGATAAATGATAAAATGATCTTCCTCTCCCTCCCTCCCTCTCCTCTCCCCTCCCCAGTGTACACACCAGATACAAAGATAACAAATCCAAATCTGTCGAGAGGTTCCTACAAAAAGTCTTGGAAAACTATACTGTATGTCTTCAAACATCTGCTTATGTACAGGAGAATAGAACAGGACAGGTCAGGTCAGGTCAGGACAGGACAGGACAGGACAGGACAGGACAGGACAGGACAGAACAGAACAGAACAGAACAGAACAGAACAGAACAGAACAGAACAGAACAGAACAGAACAGAATAGAATAGAATAGAATAGAATAATAACTTTATTGTCACTTTGAATGTACACTAATGGGCATACATTAAAATGAAAGGACAGTGGTAAGCACAGTTTGGACAGATTATCACTGTAGCCAAAGGAAGGGAATGACGTTGGAAATGTCAACTGGCTTCATTTCTGTTTTTTAGACTGCAATGCAGAAGAGCATTTAGAAGCCATTTTCCCCCCACCCTCAAGGAACTTTTCTATCAAAATTTATGAGAATTTTTTCCCCACCCCTATCTAACTGGCATGCAGATTTTAATTTACAATGAAACACAGTGCAACAAGCCAGCCGGAAACCACCCCTTGTATCAGGAGAAGTTGGGAAACATCACTGTGATGTAACATAAAAATTGCCTTCCTAATGAGCTGGAGGCAAGTTGAGGACAATGCTCTACATGCTTACATAGTTAGTGGTTCATTCTCACATTGGTCATACAACCTGCCTTAATGGAAAGCTAATGCAGAAAGAACAGAGTCTTTCTTAAACCTTTTCCTAAAGAAATAGATGGTGGATGAAGAGGACAGAATGGTCTGTAGGAGATTTTCTAAAGTAGAATTAGAAACTGCTGGCAATTCAGAAACTTTTTTTAGACTTATTCTCTTTAAAACAAAGATCACAAGCAAGCAATGTATATATATTTCACTGGTAATGTCTACAGTACAATGTGCTGTAAATGGAAAAAAGAAAGAAAGACTTTTCCTTGCTAGTTAATATTTCATTGGATAACTGAGAAAAATGGCAGTCTCACTTACCTATCTTTTCATTTATTTTTATGCCATGACACCACAAGGTAAAGGAAAACATCATTATTCTTATAATTGTTCCATTTTTTTGTAGCCTAATGATGGCTGTGAAAATGTCACTGTATATAATTCAGTACTAACCTCACCATTATACTTTTGGTCAGTCTGGAAAGAAATTTCAGCTATTCAGTAGGCTTTGCAAAATAACTTAAGAAAAATCTATTTAAAGCTCTTAAAAAAAAAAAAACACCCACATTTTCAGGTATACCAGCCAAAATTCTAATGTATCATTAAAATGTTAGTTCCGAACCAAGTATGGAATCAGGAGGAAAAAACGTTCTACTGGGTGAAAGATTAAGGTGCATCATAGGAATTTATGAAATTGCCCTGTAAAAAGTCAATATTTGATCTTTCTAAATAAACAGTGCCTGCACTGACAAAGTGGAGTTTTACAGAATTGCAATGTGGGAGTCTTTAATGTGCTAGGAACTAAACCTGTATGCTGCCTTTTCATAAATAATTCAAGGCAGGAAAAATACCTAAAAACCTAAAGAGCCCCTGTGGCTCAGTGGTTAAAATGCAGTACTGCAGGCTACTTCTGCTGATCACCAGCTGCCAGCAGTTTGGCTCAAGGTTGACTCAGCCTTCCATCCTTCTGAAATTGGTAAAATGAGAACTCAGATTGTTGGGAGCAATATGCTGATTCTGTAAACCACTTAGAGAAGTCTGTAAAGTACGGTGAAGCAGTATATAAGTCCAAGTACTATTGCTACTCCTTTATTTTTTCCACAACAACCATCTGAATTGAAAGTGAGTGACTGGCCAAGTTACCCAATCTGTTTTCATGCCTAACTTGGGACTAGAATTCACAGTCTCCTGGTTTCTAGTCTGGTTGTCTTAACCATTAGACCAACCTGGTCCCACTTTCTTCCAGTCCAAAACAAGATATGGAATTAGAACAGTTTTCCCAACCATGATTTGCCAACACTAATCAGGAACCTTTGTTGGGATTGGTTGCAGCATTTTTCAACTTTGAATTTCCAAACATTAGGGCTCCTCAAAAGTTGTGACATGCCTTGGGGATTGTAAAGATATTTTGGTTACTTTAATATAATTTAGATGTGCTTGATAAGTAACTACATAACTTTTTAACATTTTATTTGTTCCATTGCAGCAAGATGCCACAGCAAATTGTAATACTGAACACAAATTTCTAATATTTATTTTATTTTATTTTATTAAATTTCTATACCACCCTTCTCCTGAAGGACTCAGGGCAGTGTACAGCCAGAAATAAAACCATGACAATAGAAAAATTAAAAACAAGTTAAAACAATTAAATCAGTTGGCCGAAAATTCTAATAAAACAACCCATTAAAATAGTAAAAATATTATTATTATTTAGGCCAGCCCTGCTTGTTGGAATAATAATGTTTTTAGGGCATGGCGAAAGGTACGCAGGTCGGTAGTCCTATGAATCTCCGGGGCAGCTCATTCCAGAGGGTAGGGGCCCCCGCAGAGAATGCTCTCCCCCTGGGGGTCACCAGCTGGCATTGTCTAGCTGACGGCACCCGGAGGAGCCCCTCTCTGTGAGAGTGTACTGGTCGATGGGAGGCTATCGGTGGCAGAAGGCGGTCTCGTAGATACCCAGGGCCTGTGCCATGGAGCGCTTTAAAGGTGGCAACCAACACCTTGAATATTAGAAAAGAGAATCAGATTTGGAAGGCTCAGCCTTTCCTTCCTACTTGTCCAATGTAATATCTCACAGTATACAAGATATTACAATGTGATATCTTCCAATGTAGTGGATCTCCAAACTGACTTCCAGGATGGATAATGGTGAGAGAAGTTTGAGATGCTGTTCAATATGGCTAATCTCCAAGTTGACATCCAGGATGGATAATAGTGAGAGATGCTTGTGATGCTGATCTGAAATTTCGGGAAAGGGTCACCTACCACATTCTAATCCAGATAAATACTCATATGCTTACTGTTTATGAACATTTTTGCAAGTTCTTAAAAAGTGAGGTACACAATCAGAAGTATCTGTTGTCAATCTTGATTTTGAGCCTTGGGATAGTTAAAGAGAACATGGAATTAAAAGGACAAAAGCCAAGTGTGTGTGTGTGTATATATAGGAGGAAGGGAAGGGTCCTAGGGTCCTACTCCTAGATTGCATATGATGCCACTTAAAGATTTCAGGCATATATATATATATATATATATATATATATATATATATATATATGCCTGAAATCTTTAAGTGGCATCATATGCAGTCTAGGAGTAGGACCCTAAGACCCTTCCCTTCCTTCCCAACCATGTCTTTTCTTCCCCTCCCAATTATGGAACGAAAACATTTCTAAAGCACTGTACAAACAACAGTGCTTTTATTATAGCTTTGCAGTGTGACCAGTAAATTTGCTGCCTACGCAAAAAATAAAGCATGCTATTTTCTGTGCAGTAATTAGTTCTTGTGGGTTGAGAAATGTTCAGCACTCTTCATGCAAGTGCTGAATTTTAACAGCAGGGAAAGGAAAGAGAGGGGTCTTTTTTCCTTTCTTTCAACATTTGTACTGGAGTTCTGATTTAATGGAGTGAAGAAGGGTAGAGAACTTTCCTTCCTCTGTCATCTGAGTGATTGACGCACAGGGCCTAAAGAGCTGTGAAAGGTTTGCTCATGATTTTTCCTCTCCCAGCACAAATACCTTTTGGAGAAGTCCTCTTTCAGGCTGGGAATTGTTGTAGGAACTAGGACAGGGATTGTTGTAGAAACTAGGAACTAGGACAGTATTCACTTACCTTTGCTACCGGCTTGCAAATGTGAGCGCACACACCACCTCCGCGCATGCACAGGACCTTCCGCGCATGTGCAGAGCATCAAAAATGGGACATGATTATGTCTGGGTGAGTGGGTGGAGCCTCCTGCAGCTTCCGCTACCAGTTCGCCAGATCCGGATAGAACTGAATACCACCACTGAACTAGGAATGGTAGCTATTATTGCTAGAGTAAAAGAAGAAGAAAAGGAACAACTGTTTGCCAGATGAGGGTCTATCCTTTCTGGTAGCCACCATAGAAATGGCCAGGATGATGCAGAGTACAATGGCTGAATTCTAAATGGTTCTAAATGGTTCTAAATGGAGCCCTGCAAATTGCCAGTCTCTATCAGTCTTCTATTTCTAATGCAAATTAGAATATTTGCATAAGGGATTCTATTGCATTTTTCAATGGAAAACACCAGTTTCCTGCTGGATCACTTCAATCTGTCTTTACCCTGGTTCGGCAGCAGGCTGACACTGAAGTGGAGGCTCTATTGTGAGAATACTAATGGTAAGCAGGCCATGTCGATCCTGGAGGAACTATAGGATAAGCCCATAGTTTACTTTATAGGGTTATTATAACCAGGGGTGGGCTTCAAAAATTTTAGAAGGGGTTCTCTGCCTGGTTCTTGGGTGGGTGTGGCCATGGTGGGTGTGGCCTAGTCGGCCACCTGCACCATGGTGAGGAGAGCATTTTTGCCCTTCCCAGGCTCCCCGAGCCTTTGGGAGGGTGAAAATGGCCTCCTCAGGCTCCAGATGCCCTCTGGAGGCTGGAAACGGGCCCATTTCTGGCTTTCCAAACTTCCAGTAGGGCTGTTTTTCGCCCTCCCTGAGCCTCCATGCACTCCCTGCACTTACCTGCATCCAAAACAGGCCGCAGCAGCTCATTCCTGGTTAAAAGAATGATCAGGAAATTTAGAAAAATATTAAAAGTATCTAGAGCTGACTAATGTTTTAGATTTCCATTGAACAGACTGGGGAAAATACTTCCGACACATTCGTAATTACACAAATTAGATGTCATTTGTGGATAATAACATCTAAACAATGTACTGCACTTCCAGTTTTACATATAACATTTAGTAGGGGAATAATAAAAACAACAACAGGCATCGTACAGCCTGAATCCCAGTTTCAGTGTTAGTATAAACTATAAGTAAAAGGATTTTTGATTTGTAGATTGCAATAATGTTCCAGGCCAGTGCTTTATTGGTTAAAGTTTTATTGTGCTTAAAAAGAAAAAAAAAGCAAGTCATTTTATTTTGTAATAAATCTACAAACTATACCCAAAATATAGTTATTTTGATGCTGTGTGATATTTTGCTTTGAACACCTTGAGAAAAATTGATGCCGGGTTGATTTAATTTTCCCAGCTTTTACCTAACAACGAAGCTTTAAAAGAAGGTGAAAATGTGTAAATAGAAACAGGTCTTTAAGGATTGGAGGTTTAGGAAATATCAGTTAGGATCTGATGCAAGGAAATAATGGCAAAATGCAGGATCAAAATACCCTGAGAAAAGAATGTATTTCCAAAGCCTCAAATACATTTCAATTTGCTTTTCAGGTAGGACATTTTACACATGCTTCAGCCTGAAAAAATAACGTCTCATCCCTGCAAACCACTAATTCAGTTGTTGAGTCAAGTAGCCCCTAAAAATCTAAGGAATAAATGAAAGAAGGATATATATCTATACACCACTCTTTGGGATGTGCCCTCACACCTTAGCCTACATCTCATCCTCCAACTCATAAATGTAGAGAATTCATGACTGCCAGAGACATGGTAACAAGGTCAGCCAATGAATAGGCATAGCAACTAAGTCAGCCAATGAGGACTGTTTGGAAACTGAAACTGGAAGGAGCCTGGGCGTGGCTTAGCAAACAAGTCTGGTCTAGTCTGTCTGCTAAATTGAAACTGAAACTCATCTCTGCTGTTCTCTCCTCTGCCTACAACTCTCTACCACATTGGAAGAATCTGCTGTTGGTATTGTATGTATTATTATATATATAAAGAGAAGTTAATGAATCCTGCTGAATCAGTTATCTGTGTATGCTTTCTGAATGTGATTTCTGCAACAAACTCTGACAATAAATTAGACTATCTAAGTTTGTATTTATCTGATCTTATATTAAAAGGATGTTTCCCATCTTCTTTTAATACAAGGCTTGCTATAATCATGGTGCAACTATAGAGTTGATGCAAGTGGGTCCCTCCTCTCAACCACTAGGAGTTTTTTTCTCCATGGCCACTTGGGAAGCAGGATGGATCAGGCACAGGAGATCTACATGGATAGATGAAAGCCCTGACTGACAAACAAGCTTGCATGCACGGTGGAGGGTTGGCTGAAGTGGGAGAAGCAACTTATCAGTGTCTGTCAGCAGTTCCCACTGAGAGAAAGGACACACAAGAAATATGGAAAGATTGTGAAAGAGCATAGGAGAGACAGAAAGACAACCTCTCTTTTTATGACCTTGTAGTCTCTATTTGGGGTGGCTCAGTGGCTAAGATGCTGAGCTTGTCGATCAAAAGGTTGGCCGTTCAGCGGTTCGAATCCCTAGTGCTGCATAATGGGATGAGCTCCCATTACTTGTCCCAGCTTCTGCCAACCTAGCAGTTTGAAAGCACGTAAAAAATGCAAGTAGAAAAATAGGGACCACTTTTGGTGGGAAGGAAACAGCATTCCGTGTCCCTTTGACATTTAGTCATGCCAACCACATGACCATGGAGACATCTCGGGACAGCACTGGCTCCTTGGCTTTGAAACGGAGATGAGCACTGCCCCCTAGAGTCGGGAATGACTAGCACATATGTGCAAGGGGAACCTTTACCTTTACAGGGCGACTGGATGGAGCTAAGTATTTACTAGCCAGATGCCCTTCCTGCCACCATGCAGAGTTCACAGCAGATTTTTTTTTTCTTTGCACGCTAGGAGAGAAACATCTGCTGCTAGCTAGGATTGAACTCTCTCAACCTTCCAAATGGAAGTTGAATGTCTTCACCACTGGGCCACCACATCACTAAGAGGAGAACAAACCTAGAAGAAAAATGAGAGAGTGACCAAAAGAATGTGTAAAAGTCAGAGAGAATGAAATGGAGCGATTGGAAAAGCAGAAAGGGAGCAAGCCCATAAATAAAGCAGTGGAATGAAAGCAATGATGGGCAAGCAAGTGGGCAATGAAGCAAAGGAAGGATGGAGCAGGTAATAGAATGATGGAATAAACAATAAACTGAGTTTGGGAGAGCATGAGAGAAGGCCAATTCTGTTAAATTTCTATAATAACTCTCGTACTTCATCAATAACTATTATGTTATTGTTATTAACTGTTATTAAGACCAGCTGCCTGCAATTACTGCAGGTTTGAATCTTGCCAGGCTCAAGGTTGACTCAGCCTTCCATCCTTTCTAAGGTAGGTAAATTGAGGACCCAGTTGTGGGGGCAATAAGCTGACTTTGTATAAATATACAAAAGGATGAAGGCTATTGCTTAGCGCATTGTAAGCCACCCTGAGTCTGGAGAAGGGCGGCATATAAATCAAATTAAAATAATAATAATAATAAAATAACAGAAATAACTTATTTATTTATTATTGAGAATATAACTTAACCTATTCATATACATCTATAACCTTGCTTCTGTATCTCATAGGTATTCATCTAAATCTGAGGGAGAAGTTTTTAGACAAGTTTTTACAGACAACCTATTCATATACATCTATAACCTTGCTTCTGTATCTCATAGGTATTCATCTAAATCTGAGGGAGAAGTTTTTACAGACAAGGTCCTCTCAGCACATTAAAAACAAAGTCTTATCTTGGTTATGTGAAGCAAGGCTATCTCCCTAGATTCCTCTCCACAATACCAAAAATAATTCACAAGAGAATAAAGCTAACATGAAGATAAGCAGCTTCAGCATCGATACATCATCGAGGTAATAGAAGGGGCGGCAGCACAAACTTCACAGCTGAAAGTCACCTGAAGTAAAAACAGTTCAAACAGCAAACATTGCTTGAAGCTTGTGGGAGGAAGAAGGTCCAGCAACAGCAGTCCCGATGATAGCTTGCGTGCTGCAAAACAGCAAAAGGCAAGCATCCATGGGAGTTTCTCTAAAACAGCGTCTGGAGTCCTTATCTGCATTCTTCTCCCATCTGCGGCATTTGCACATAGCTTCCTGCAGGAGCTGTGCATTTAGGCCTAAACCGGAGTCTAGGCCCGAGTAGCAAGCGAAAAGGTCCTTGCTTATATGGGGAGTTAACCTGCAATTAACTAGGGCGAGGAAGACTTGCAAGTAATTACAAACAGGAGATGGCTTGGTTGAAACCATACTGTTTGTGAATAGGCAAGTAGCCACAGCAATCCTGGAAACACTCGTGACAATCCCCTTCTCTGCAGCTATTTGACTCGTTAACAAACATACATTCTACATTGGGTACATGTACACATCAATGGTAAGTACATTCACATAGCCATCGACATTTTACCCAGAAGATAGAGGTGTTGGTCACGGGGCAGCGGTTTGGTAAACACGTCCGCTACCTGTTCCTTGGTTTCACAATACACAGTCTTAATGAAACCTGTTTTCACCAGTTGCCTCACATGTTTGATTTTAATATCAATATGGCATGATCTCTGGCCTACAGCATCGGCTTCCGATATGTTGATGGCAGCCGTGTTATCCTCATAGACTTTTATAGGATGTATGCACTGCCTCCATAAGCTTACCCAGAGATCGTCGAACCAAACTAGGTTTTTGGAAGCTTTGGACAAACTGACATATTCAGCTTCCGCTGTGGAAGTTGCAATTAGCTTCTGCTTCCCAGAGTACCAATACACGGGGCTACTATTTAGGTATACAATGTACCCCGAGGTACTTTTTCTAGATCTAACATCCCCTACCCAATTGGCATCCGAAAAACAACTCAATCTTAATTCTCTAGTTGCTTCTGGTTCCAATAACAATGAATAGTTCACAGTACCCTTTAAGTATCTCAGGAGTCATTTGATTGATATACCCGGAGGGAGGAGTCAAAGGTAAGGTAGAGTTGGGAATGGGATGGGTTTAAGGGATTTAACCCATGCTAAATCATAGAGTGCAAAATAAATACAAGAGTTAGACATTTTATCTGACAAAAACCCCTCTAAATGTCTAACTGATAGGTAGATTTTGAACATATACATATATATGTATAAGCATCACATATATACACACAGTTTTGACATTAAATAGGCATGTTGTTTACATTGTAAATGCTTGGTGAGGATATCCGCAGTTTGCTCTTCGGTTTCACAATGAATGGCCTTAATAAATCCAATTTCTGCTAGTTGTCTAATGTGTTTGTATTTAATGTCTATATGACGTGATCTTTGTCCAATAGCATCAGACTTGGATATATCGATGGCAGATTTATTGTCTTCATGAACAATAATTGGATATGAAGGTTCAGTCCAGATGTCGCAGAGAAAATCATCGAACCAGGTTAGGTTGTTAATGGCCATGGATAAACATATAAACTCTGCCTCTGTGGTGGAGGTAGATACAAGCTTCTGTTTGCCCGTATACCAGTGTATAGGGCTATTATTGAGGAAGAAAATGTATCCAGAAGTACTTTTTCTACTTTTGACATCTCCTGCCCAGTCAGTGTCTCCATAGCAGGATAATTTTGGTTCTTTCGAGATGTCTGGTTCAAGGCATAAGTATGCATCAGAGCTGTATTTTAAGTATTTCATGATTGCATCCCAATGGTAAACGGTGGGATGACTGACATGCCTGGACAAAAGGTTGACTGGTAAAGCAATATCAGGTCTTGTCCAGTTGGCGATGTATAACAGTGAACCTATAGTGGATCTGTATAGTTTGTTGTCTGTGAATGGTTCTGATTCATTGTACATGTTATTAATAAAAATCAGGCTGCATAGGTATCTCGCTGGGTTTGGTTTCCATCATGTTGCATCTATGGAGCATGTTATGTATTGATACTTTTCAGCGGGAATTTCAAACCTGCCTACGTTTCTGATTGGCTGACAGTCCCTCCTGGATTGTATATAAGGAGGGCTGCAGCCTCTGAGTTTTTGCTGAAGTCTCACTGTATATTAAAGAGCTGTTGTCACTTGCTTGGTTGTGCCTCTCGTTATTCCCGAACCACTTCAGAGCAGTTCTATGATTTTTTCTTTTTGGGAGAGTTGAAATCCTTTATCTGTCTTGGTGATATGGACTCCCAAATATTTGTCAATAGTTCCTAGGGATTTAAGTGAAAAGTGTTTTTTAAGTTCAGCAGCAAAAGCATCACATTTGGATTTATGTTTACCAATATATAATATATTGTCTACATAAACAAGAACATTTTCAATTAAATTATTTTTCCTCTTTACAAAAAAACATTTGTCTGCTGAGGTAGCCATAAAACCTATTGATTTGAGAGTCCTAGCTAGGCAGTCATACCATCTCTTGCCAGATTGTTTTAGGCCATACAGACTCTTATTTAAGAGCCACGTTTTACCATCCCTATCATTGATTCCCGGTGGGGCTTTAACATAGATTCTTTTATCTAATCTAGCGTGTAGGTATGCTGTTTGGACATCGAATTTATATACTTCAAGCCCTAATATGGAAGCTATTACTAGGGCGCTCTTAACGCTCTCGGCTCTGACTGTGGGGGAATAGGTGTCGGTGTAATCATCTGGATATTTTTGTGCAAAACCTTGGACAACTAGTCTTGCCTTGTATAATACCTTGTTGTTTCCTAAAAGTTTGATTTTGTAAATCCACTTTGTTCCAATTAGTGTCTTGTGCTTTGGTGCTTCAGCTGGTTTATATACTTGTAAGTCTCTGAGGCTATTCATTTCCCGTGCCATGGCCTGTTCCCAATTCTTTCTTTCTTCCTGGGGCAATTTGAGTACTTCCTCATATGATTTAGGAGTGGTGTTATATGTATGTATGGAAACAATATAGTCTTCGAATCTTTTGGGTGTTTTGTACCTATTTGTTCTGACTGGCCTGTTTGGTGGTGTATTTGGCTTCTTTATCAGTGAGTTTGTCTATTCTTAATGTTGGGTGTCCTTCCTTCCACTCTTTGATCTTAACCTCATGATGTTTAGTTTTATATTTTTTGTGTTCTTTTGAATTGTCTGTGTCTTGGTTTCTGTTATCTTGTTTGAGTATAGAATGTTCTCTTTTAAAGAAAATATCATTTAAGTGTATTTTTGACCAGTTGTAGTGTTCGTGAAACTCTGCTGATCATGATACTATGAATTTGTTATTATTATCTATGAATCTAAAACCTTTTGTCCCTGGTTCGTATCCTATGAATCTCAGTCTCTTGGAGACCTTGTCTCCTTTCCTTCTTAATTGTTTGGGTATGTAAACATAGGCGGTGACACCAAATACATGTAGGTGTGCTAGGTTGGGTTTTCTTTTGTGCATTATTTCATATGGTGTTTTGTTTATTATGCTGGACCATATTTAGTATATAATTGGAGTAAAAGAGAGCTTCTGACCAAAAAACCTGACTCATCCCTGCGTCTTCTAGAACACATCTCATCATGGTTTGGAGAATTCCATTTCTGCGTTCCGACACTCTGTTCTGAAAGGCTGAAAAAGGAGAAGAGGTGAAACGCAATACACCATGTTCTTTTAGCCATTTTGAGAAATCCCTGGAGATAAACTTGGAGCCTCGGTCTGTCATTATTTGTCTGATCCTAATGTTATGTTGGACTTCTATCCTTTTGTAAAACTCTTTGAATTTCTGGAATGCCTCGCTTTTCTTCCTAAAAGTGTATACAAAGCCATAACGACTAAGGCCTTTTACAATTGTTAAAAAGAATCTTTCTTTGTATCTAATAGAAGGTTTAAGTGGGCCTACCAGGTCCATATGCATTAATTGAAAAATAGAGTTAGTGGTGCGTCCTGACTTTTTGGGTCTTGGCTTTACCTTAAGTTTCGAACTTTTACAGTTCGAATGTAATTTTCACAATTTTTTACTTTCAAACCTTCAGTACAGTTAACCATCTTTTTTATAATCAGGAAACTAATGTGGCCCAACCTTCTGTGAAGGAGATGGGCGCAATTGTCGTATATGGGTTTCCCTATAGAAAATTCATTATCTTTAGGCAAATTACAATCATTGTCAGCATTTTTTTTAGATCAACCCTCTCTATTTCTCTATTCCTTTTTACATTGGTTGAACTTGCATATACACATTGTTAACTACTCTTTTTTGGTACAAAATATGATAAACCACCGTTTACTATGGCATCTCCTATTTCTTCGCCATTATTGGACATGAATACTCTACCATTTTTGAACACAACCTCCACATTGGTATCTTGGCATAGTTTTATGGTGGCTAGTACATTGTATGGTATTTCAAGTACAAATAGTACCCCCTCTATTTTACCAATCCCTGGTATGAATATGTTCCCTTTACCTACTATCCTGGCATTGTTTTGATTTGCTACCTTTATCATTAAATCCACTTCAGTAAATGAAGTGAATAGTTTGACATTAAATGTTGTATGGCTAGTGGCTCCTGAGTCTATGAGCCATATGTTCTCCTTCTCTTTTTGGCTAAAGATAAAATTTCCATTTCTAAAACCATATATGGAACCCATATTGCTGTCTTGTGAGTTGTCCCTGCATTCTCTTACTTGTCTGGGGGTAGGGGACCCTCTACGCCCTCTCCCGCCTGTGGGTCTGCGTTCTGGGGAATGCCTTCCCTGATACCTTTGCCTGGAATCAGATCTTTCTCTGCGTTGATTGTATTCTCTATTTCTGATGTTTCTAGGGCAGTCTCTTTTGAAGTGATTTCTAGAACCACATAGAAAGCATTCGGGAATGCTGTTTACCCTTTCCTGAAATTCTATCCTCTTAGCTGGCCTGAGATCCTTGCGTGATAGGGTTCGACCTCTCCTTAAATTATCCTCAATGATTAACCTATTGGTGAGGCTATCTAGTGAGATATTTTCTATACTTAGACTATCTAATTGGGTGATGAAATTGTCCCAGCTGGGATCTAGAGAGTTGATGATAATGCTCATCATGCTTTCCTCTGTAATTATTTCACCCCTCTTTAGTAATTCTACTCTAGTGGCATTTAATTTTAGTAGATGTTCACTCATGGACATCCCAGGTCTAAGCCTAGCTGAGTTGAAATCCCTTGAGATCCTTGTAGTTGTAGCCCTGCTCTTGCTATAAAATAAACCATAAAGTTTTTGTATAATTTCAGATACAGTCATGTGATTACCAATACTGGGATATATGGCTGGCGCAATACTAGCTAATAATAGACAGTAAGCTTTATGATGTATGCAGTCAGTTTCAAAAGACCATGGTTTCTTTGGTGGTTTTAAGATCAGGAACAATACATTTTCTTTCATGAATATGATCTGAAGTTGTTGGTACCACTCTAGAAGATTTTTTCCATCTATTTGCAACTTAGGAAAGTCAATTGGTAAAGTTCCAGAATGATGAGAATTGCTATTTGCAAATGGCAGCTGTCCATGGTCCTGAATGTGTGAGTAATCACAGTATGTCAGGTTTCGAGGTCATCTCAAATAAATTGCATTTCAAACAGAGTCTTTGAAGAAAACTCCCATTTATTAAGCACGACATTCAAAGCCCGACTCATCGTAACCAACACTGACTTCCAGACCCAAAACCCTCCCTTTCCGTTCCCCACTCCCCTGCATTCATTGGCCATCTTCCAAGTCACTCTACCCCTATCTACTGCTCCACTCAAAGGAATTTCCCCCCTCCCATCCCATCTCCTAGGGGATATTATCTCCAGGGAAAATAAGTAGGTGAAAAGTCAAACGTTCCTTTCCAGACGCCTCCGCTCCTCCTTCTTATGTCAGCACTAGAGTAAATGCAGCTTAAAGTGCTGACATAGTAAGGAATTGGTGTAGCAGCAGCTAGGTTAAACAGGCAGTCTCCAATTTTTTTTCTTCAGTTTCATTTGGAAGGTTCTGCACATGCACGAAGCTCATTCTTTGCTGGAAGCCGTCGGGTGAGGAGCTCTTAGCCACGGCCTCTGAAGCTAGGCCCAGCCCTGTTAGGGGAAGATCAGAATTACCCCAGGGATGGGTCTGAGTAGTAGGATCCTTACAGTACATTGGTAGGAAGCCCGGAAAAGTTGTGGTCGCTGGGTGGTGTCCCCAGAAGTTCGGCTGTGCAGTTGGCATGGCAATCGGTTTTAGGTCAGAGGCATCGGTCATGGAGAGAGTCAGGAAGCCCGGAGGATGCTGCTGCACTGGTTTGTTTGATTTTTGGATCTTGGTGTTTGAGGCAGCAGCATGACAGGAGGGTGATTTGAGGAGTGTTGTGGTATGAGATTTGGAGGTGTGGTTATTTTGTTTTTCAGATGGCTTGCAGTTGTTGTTTGTAAATCATCTAGAGGTTTGATAGTGTTTTGTAAAATCAGGAGAGATGAAAATGGTGTAAAAATGGAGCCAAATGCCGCAGTAAGGGTTTCTATAGCCTTTTGTATTTCAAGTTCATTGGGAGAGCTTATGTTATTTTGGGTTTGTTTTTCGCTATTATTTTTTGTGAATTCCTCATTCTTTTTCATGTCAGGACTAGCTCCCGCCGAATGATTTGAATCTTGTTCTCTCATTGGTTGCTGGTTTGTTATCTACTGTGGCAGTTCATATAAAGATGGCTGCCGAAAAAAAGGCGGGAAACTAGATCCTGTTGTGTTGTGGCAAGATGGCGTTTCTCTCAGTGACCTGTTGCTCATTTGGTTTGATTCTTGTTCTTCGGTCGCTGCTCCATGGCTTTTGAGTAAGCTCTGGAGGTTTGTGATGAGATCTTTGTTAGTGATGGGCAATTCTAATATTTTAAAAACAGCTAGCCTGAGGTCTTCCCTTTTTTGCGCTGTTGTTTTAGATTCATTCTTTCCTTCATTCCATTGTTCTTCTTTTTCAAGTGAGGTGATTGGTTCAGGGGTCTGCTCGTTTTTGTCTGAGGTAATTTTTTGTTTCCGTTGGGTGATAGTTGTGCAGCCATTTGTTTCATTAAGGTCCTAGTAGTTATTCTATTTCTTTTTGTTAAATGTTCAGTAGTCTCTGACATATTTCTATTTGGAGTTATGGGCAACCATCCTCTGCTACCATATTTGTTAAATTTCTAGGATCTAGCCCAGTAACTCTCAGTACTTCATCAATAACAGAAATAACTTATTTATTTATTATTGAGAATATAACTTAACCTATTCATATACATCTATAACCTTGCTTCTGTATCTCATAGGTATTCATCTAAATCTGAGGGAGAAGTTTTTACAGACAAGGATTTATATACCCGGAGGGAGGAGTCAAAGGTAAGGTGGAGTTGGGAATGGGATGGGTTTAAGGGATTTAACCCATGCTAAACCATAGAGTGCAGAATAAATACAAGAGTTAGACATTTTATCTGACAAATTCAAAAAGATTGAAAGATAAATAAGTGGGAAAGTGAGTGAAACAGTGAAACAGAAACTCAAAAAGATACTTGTGTATCTACTGTGTGGTAAGAGGGACACTGCAGTGTGTGATCGGCTTAATCGGTGGATGAATAGAGTTTTCAATAAAGTAGAAGAGATGGATTGAGAATACCCATTCTACAAATCAGGTTTTGACAGAGTGCTAAACATGCCAATCTAGGCCTTAGTCAGAATTGGCCACGTTAGAATGAACAATGGTTACAGTCCCCCATTCCCGGGCAGGAAATCCAACAGTTAAACTTTTTTTTTTTAACTTTTTCTACATTAAAACAGAACTACTCACCAGTACCATACTACTGCTATATACTCACCAGTATCTGGTTTACTATTGAGGAAGAATAAAAATCAGCTGTCATAAAATAATAAATTAAGCGGTATATATTTGTGCCAGCTTGTGCTCTGGAGTTTAGCTACCTATCTAGATAAGGCCTAAATGGGACTATCCTCACACACTAACAATTGCTTTCTTGCAGCCGTGGGCTCTTTTCTCTCATGGTGTGAAAAGAATTGCTATGAAAGTGTAGTTTTTCTTCACATTATTTTATACAAGGTGGTTAAGAAGAAGCAAACAAACTGGATGGGACCCACTGATGCTGAAACAGAATTTAAGCTCTTCTATCCGGTTTCAAAATTTGGTAATAACATCTAGGAAATTATTGGTTGTGTTTGTTAGTACTGGTAGGCCACTATAAAGGGACTTGAAAAGAGAAATATTAACAATATCCTTTCCTTCTGTTGGTGGACAATACATCTTATTTATTAAATTATTGTGCTATCTTATACTTCTATTAACACTTCAGAAATGATTCAGAGCTGCAGCTTTGAAGATATATAAATAGTTATTTTTTACGGCTCAGTAATTATAGGTTTCATTCCTTAACAATAAGTCACACTGAACATAATTGCATAATTGCAGTTGCTTCCAGTGAATGCATTTAATTTTTAACTATTAATCAGTTAAAGGCAGATAACCAATCAACCAACCTCTGGTTCCCACATTAGTCAGAGATATATTTAAATACTTACTCTCCAACATGTCTCCTCTGAATAGGTCCTACATATTAGGAAAATGTGAAAGCTGTCATATAACTTAGTTTAAAGTTTTATCTTAGTTCCAAAGTTTCAAACCAGGCCAGTTTGCATCAGACTTTGAAAATATCATATAACCTTGCCTGTGGCTAGATTTAAAACATTTGATAATGGCTAAAAGTCACTGATCATTTTATGCATCTCTTGCCTATCTTATACTGTTAGTTTAGGAAGTTTCTGACATCACATGTGACTTTAAATCTCCAAGGCTAGCAGGCATTAATCAGAAATGTGACTCTTTGGCACTTCAGGAATGCTTTCTCCCACTTTTTATTCCCACTTGGAAGAGCAAGTAAGACTCTAATTCAGTTTGTAGTAGATAAGCCAGAAAGATAGGTGAATCAACTTAGACAAGGTTGAGCTCTTCTCCTGCCCTAAATGAAAATCTGCCCTTCACACTAAAATACACAACAGGGATAGAGAGAAGGGGGGGAGAGAGATGGAGGGAGGGAGGGAGGGAGACAGAGAGAGGGAGGGAGGGAGAGGGAGGGAGAGAGAGAGAGAGAGAGAGAGAGAGAGAGAGAGAGAGAGAGAGAGAGAGAGAGAGAGAGAGAGAGAGAGAGAACACATGAACTAAGGGAGAAAGTGAAGAGATTTGTTGGCGTCTTTTCCAAGTACAATTGCTTTTTTCTGTTAGACATGAAAAAAGGATGTGTAGAATTCTACATTTACAGAATTCCTGTCTGCATTGATATACCTGGAATATATTAACATCTTGTCAACCTCTTACTGACTTCTTTATTTCAAGAGGTCAGTTCAACTCACTCTGAGTAGAAAAAGAAAAACACTATAGTAAGTGTTGATCCATTGTATGAAAACAAAGTAGAACATCAGAACCAGCCTTAAACAGTTTTTTTTTTAAGTTGCAGGGCAAAAATAAGGTTGCTGTAAACATCCAAGTAGAATAGAAAATAGAAAGGAATGGCAAGCAAGTAAGACACCAAGGACATGCATGCAGAGACATCACCATTGTTGATGAATGTCCCACAAAAAAAAAAAAGCCTTGAAAACATGGACAACTCAGTCATTGTCTATGCTGGTTGGGAAGGATAAGAGTTGAAGATTAATGTATAGGCTAGGGAACAGTTAATTCTCTAAAAGGAATCAGTAGACTGGATCTATACTAGTGAACTTGGTTAATATAAAATTGGGTGTCTATTGGATCAATTTGTTGGTTAAACCTAATCATTGTGTTACAGCATTCTATAAGTAAAGTCATAACATACTGTTATTTGTTTACGTATAACATGTTCTTGGAACACAATAATTATAGAACAATAGCTCAGCTTTAGGCTTAACATAGTTTTTCAATGTTAGCAATTTTAAGATGTGTGACTTAATACCGCAAATTCCCAGCCAGCAGAATTCTGGGAGTTGTCTATGAATCTTAAAGTTACCAAGTTTGCGGGGGGTGGGGGTGGGGGAGGAGTTTATCATGTTGTGCAAACTCAGTTGCAGAATTTCCCAAAGAGTCATTAATGTCTAGTGGATTGTAGTGTTGGGTTGGTTTGCTATGTTTGTACTGTAGAACGAACTGTCTACAAGAATATTTTAAGAGAATGGGAGGCTGCAAACACTGAAGGAAGAGCAGAAGGCAAAGGATAATATCCTGCACCTGTTAATAGCTGGATCCCCCAAGGCAGTGTTCTAGGACCATTACTCTTCATACTATACATACATGACCTTTGCGATCATATTATAAGCAACTGTGTTCTCTTCGCTGATGATGTAAAAATATTTAACATCACCGACAATGCTGCTACCCTTCAAAAAGACCTTGACTTTGTGTTGGAATGGTCAAACAATTGGCAACTCCAAATCTCAACCAACAAATGCTCTGTCTTACACATTGGCAAAAAGAACCAGAACACAAAATACAAGCTGAGCGGACACAACCTTGTAGATGACCCTCACTCTGTCAAGGATCTTGGAGTATTCATCTCTAATGATCTAAGTGCCAAAGTCCATTGTAACAACATCACGAAAAAGGCATTAAGAGTTGTAAACCTAATCTTGCGTAGCTTTTTCTCCTGTAATATTACACCACTAACCAGAGCATACAAAACATTTGCTAAACCAATTCTCAAATACAGCTCATCTGTCTGGAACCCGCACTGCATATTGGACATTAATACAATTGAATGTGTCCAGAAATACTTCACAAGAAGAGTCCTCCACTCCTCTGCTCACAACAAAATATCTTATGCCACCAGACTTGAAATTCTGGGCTTAGAAAATTTAGAACTACGCCGCCTTTGGTATGGCCTAAGCGTACCTCATAAAATTATCTGCTACAATGTCCTACCTGTCAATGACTACTTCAGCTTCAACCACAACAATACATGAGCATATAATAGATACAAACTTTAAATGATCTGCTCCAAACTCGACTGCAGAAAATATGACTTCAGCAACAGAGTGGTCAATGCCTGGAATGCACTACCTGACTCTGTGGTTTCATCCCAAAACCCCAAAAATTTTAAACTAAAACTGTCTACTTTTGACCTTACCCCATTCCTAAGAGGTCTGTAAGGGGCGTGCATAAGAGCACCACAGTGCCAACCATCCCTGTCCTAATGTTTCCTCTATTTGTATCTATTTTATATATTCAATTCATAAATAAATAAATAAAATATAATAACCATTCATAAAATGACAACCCATCACACTATTTAAAGGTCAATCATTATCATAAGCTTCTTCTTTTTTTAATTTTAAAAACAAACTTTATTAAATTTAAAAAGATAAAAAGATACAAATTGTTTTCAATCATAAAATTAGATATACAATACAAATCACAAACAAACAAACAAACTGAATATATGTTGTCAGATGTAAATGCCTTATTCTCTAATGTGTAAATAGTATATGAACGGGGTATCAGGGGTTAATTTATTCTTCACTTCTTAATGTATTCATAATTCACCACTCCCATATCTAGCTCCACCCATTGTATATATAAGGAGCTGTATGCACCCATTTTCCTTGCTTCTATCTGTGAATATTCAGTGAATATAGAATGCCTAATGTAAATAAAAGGAGAAATATTTAAACCTTTAACTCTTACTAAATTTATTGAGTCTGATCCTGAAAATATTGCAACAATCTGGTAGCAGAGGATGGTTAATTGACTCAATAAAAAATTTAAAAATGTCTAAGAGAGATAGGCCCAACACCAGGGCATACAGCAAAGAAATGGAAACGGACCAAGAAATAATCGACGAATCCACAAACGCGATTTCGAGAGAATCCGAAGAATATACCACTGAAGACGAAGAAATAATAGATGAAAATGATGATCGGGAGGAAATCGAAATAGAAAACAACGAACTCAGGTCAGAGATATTAAAACTATTAAAGAGTCAGAAGAATGATGAAAGCCTCATCGCGAACCTCCAAGACATGCTGAAGAACAGCGGAGCAGCGAGAGAGAAGCACATCACTAATGAAAAACCAAAAGACCCAAAAATAGTGAGTGATATGACTGCAGAAAAAAATACTGTGAAGAAGAAAAACGGTGATCCCGCGCGAAATTTTGAATGGCAGCCATCTTGGTTTCAACAGACCTCCAGGGTGAGCGAAGCAGAGCCAATCAGAAAACTCAATTCAAAATTTCTGGCGCGAAAAACATTATCAGACAACAAAAACGAAAAAGAAGATTCAAACACCTCAGAAGAATCAGAATCGGAAAGTGAAGGTGATTCAACAAATAATCAGATAAAATCAGCAATGAAAACGCTTTTTGCTGCATTTGGGCCAAAACTAAAAATTACCAAAAAGTTAACTAAGAAGCGAGCGAGCAAGCCAGTGCCTCAAGACCTAACCGCTCCCATCCTGACTACAAGAACGCCGACGCCCGAACCCAGAGAGCCCTGCCGATACCGCCCCACGCCACAGACCGAAGCAAGCACCAACGCTCTCAAAAGAAGAGGAAGAGCAGCCACCATCGTCAGGACTCCCAAGATCGAGCCAGAGATCGATTCGTCTGAGGAGGAGCAGAACGAGCGAGCCGCAACGACGAGAACCTCTCACGACGACTCCAGGGACGAAATGGACAACGCGCATGAGCAAGACTACGCAGACGGTCCGGGAAGACATGAATTGCTGAGAAGACCATGCAGGCTCGTTGCGAGCATCCCCACGCCGTTTTGTAACTTTCAGCATTTACGAGACCACGGACTACCTCAGGTTGTAAGTAATGGACCTAATAATGTCGGAAATTTACCCAGTGACTTCCCAAAGCTGAGGATAGATGGCATTAATTTACAAGAATGGTATCAGCAGCTCCAGGTTGTCTTTATGAAAGAAAACTTACTGTTTTTTATCACTAGTCCCCCAAAAAGACCTTGGACTCTAAAATTAGACTGTTTACATCATAGAGCATTTTTCTTATTAATTTCTAGTGTATCTCCTGCAATGTATCACAGCATTAAGCAAAATCTGACTGTTTCAGAAATTATTCAATGCATGTTCAATTTGTTTCACAGTGACAGTGTAGCTACTACCACAAGGATGTCTAAAGATTTCTTTTCATCTAGGATAAAACCAGGGGTTTCCATAAGTGAGCACTTAATATCTTTAAACAAAATAAGAGCTGAACTGCATTTAAGGGGGGAGGTGATTTCAGACCAAACAATGAAAAGTGTTATCATCAACTCACTTGACCCATCATGGGATAATTATATGTCACACTTAGACACAATCAATCTAGGATACTTATCCATAGAAAGTCTATCCAATAAGTTAATAGAAGAAGACAATTCAAGAAGGAATCGTTCTAACAATCACATAGAACACAAACCATATAGAAAAGTAGCTTTTCAAGAAAAATATAATGAGACTTTTAGATGTCACAACTGCGGATCCAGGGAACACAATAGAAGAGATTGCCCCAAAATTTCAAAAGAAAGACATAGGTCAGAATATAGAAACAAATACAATTATAGACAGTCTTCCATGGATAGACATAGATATAGAAGCCCACCAAATTACAAAGAGAATAGAGGGGGCAGAGATAATTCAAAGGATAGAAAATCTGGTTCACTGAATGGGTTAAATAAACAAGACAACATTAACATACAGCGGAATGAGAACAATAATTGGCTTATTGATTCTGGAGCAACTAATCACACCACTAATAACAAAAATATATTATCTTCATTTGTAGAAGATAAATTTGTAATAAAGGTAGCTAACCAAGAAAAGGTTCAAGTATTAGGTAGAGGGAATGTAACCTTACCTGGCCTAGGAAAAATAGAGGGGGTATTACTAATACCTGAAATACCTCATAACATACTAAGTGCCATAAAACTAAGCAGGGATTCTGATATTAACATTGTTTTTTCTAAAGGAAAAGCGACTTTGGAGAAAAATAAAATAGATATAGGCACTGTGATGATTAAAGGAGGCCTACCTTATCTAATAACAAAGGAAAAATGGTTGCACAACATTGATTCAAATATGGAAGATTGTATTGAAGTAGATGATGAAAACATTAGCAACAGTGACAATGATGAATGTAAAATATCTCATGATCACAAAGATGCACATAATGAAAAAAAAAACCAAAAATAGGCAAGCCAATTCATGATGAGTGTGCTCACATCTTACATAGGAAGTTAGGACATGCCAGTTTTCCTGTAGTACAAAAAATGACTGAACACGCAGAAGGTGTTAAAATAAAAAATTGTGAAAACTATTTGGAATGCTCAGTATGTAAATCTACAAAACTAAAAACTAGCCCCAGGCCAAGAAAATCTACTAGGTCAACCAACAAAATTTTTGATTTAGTACACATGGACTTAGTTGGTCCACTAACTCCATCAATCACTTATAGAAAACGTTACTTCTTGACCATAGTGGACGATTATAGTCGCTATGGATTTGTTTATACATTAAAACACAAAGATGAAACCTTTCAGAAATTTAAAGAATTTTATAAACGCATAGAAACACAACACAATATCAAAATAAAACAAATCATGACAGATAGGGGATGTGAATTCATGTCTAAAGAATTCTCCCAATGGTTGAAGGACAAAGGAATGTTACATTACACATCTAGTCCATTTTCTGCATTTCAGAACGGAATTGCAGAGAGGAAGAACTCAACATTACAAACCATGATTAGATGCACATTGGAAGATGCTGGCTTAAGCAAACAATTCTGGTCAGAAGCCCTACATTATTCCAATTACACACAGAATAGAACCTGGTCCAGCATTATAAATAAGACACCATATGAAGTGATGTATAATAGGAAACCAAAATTAGCACACATGCACATATTTGGAGTCACTGCAGACGTACACATACCTAAGCAATTAAGAAGAAAGGGAGAAAACGTGTCCAGAAGACTCAGATTTATGGGATATGAGACAGGCACTAAAGGGTACAGATTCATTGATAATAATAACAAATTTATAGTTTCCAGAACAGCTGTGTTCCATGAGCAGGCCAACTGGTCTAAAATACATCTTAATGAAATATTTCCAAGTAACAACAAAGATACAAAATCTCAAGAGAAAGGGACTATAGAAAAGCAAAACATCAACAAACATAGAAACAAAACCAAAACATGGACAAATAGCCAACACAAAATAAAGACAGATGCACTAACAAAAAAGGAAGCAAGATATTTGCATGATAATAATAGTAAACCTGAAAAAATAATTAGAAACACCAGAAATCAGATGCCAAATAAATACAAAGATTACATAATGCATATGGATGGTGAGTCAACTACACCTAATACATATGAGGAAGTGTTAAAACTTCCTCGTAAAGAAAAAGAAAAATGGGAATTAGCAATGAAAAAAGAGATGGAAAGTTTACAAGGATTAAACGTATTTACACCTGCAATTGCACCAAAAGATAAAACAATTATTGGTACTAGGTGGATATATAAAATTAAAAACTTAGAGGGAGGCAATACCCTATACAAAGCTAGACTAGTTGCACAAGGTTATGCACAGAAATATCCGGAGGACTATACTGACACATATTCCCCCACAGTAAGAACTGAGAGTGTCAAAACAGCTCTAGTAGTAGCATCAGCACTCAATCTCGATGTATTCCAATATGACATACAGACTGCGTATCTACACGCAAAACTAGATAAGGAAATATATGTAAGAGCACCTCACAGTCAATACACAAACAAGAATGAGACTTGGTTGTTAAACAAGAGTTTATACGGGTTAAAACAATCTGGTAAACGATGGTATGATTGTTTAGTAAAAGTACTTAAAACTATGGACTTCAATGCTACCACCGCTGATAACTGTTTCTTTGTCAAAAAGGGTGATGATTACATAGAGTTTGTATTGATCTATGTGGATGACATTTTATACATAGGAAAACATAAAGAGAGAAGAGAAACATTTGTAACTAAGCTAAATGAACATTTCTCATTGAAATCTTTAGGCAAAGTAAATAAGTATCTTGGTGTTCAAATTAATAAGACTAAAAGAGGATTCAAACTTACTCAGAGAGATAAGATCATAGAGCTCTTAAACAAATGCAATCTAAGTGATGCCAAACCTTGTGATACTCCTATGCAGACTGACTTTCTAAGAAATGCTGATGAATCATCCCCTGAATTCAAAGATAACACGTTTTATAGATCAGTCATAGGTTCACTTCTTTATATCTCCAATTGGACAAGACCTGATATCGCTTTACCCCTCAATTTATTATCCAGACATGTCAGCAAGCCAACAATGTACCACTGGGAAGCTGTTAAAAGAATATTAAGATATCTGAAAAATACATTAGACTTTTGTTTAATGTTAGAACCTAACAATAATAGAGAACCAAAGCTCACATGTTACGCAGATGCGGATTGGGCTGGAGACACCTCATGTAGAAAAAGTACATCTGGTTATATATTCCTCTTAAATGACTGTCCAGTTTACTGGTACACTGGTAAACAAGAATTAGTGGCCACTTCAACGACAGAAGCAGAATATGTTTGTTTATCTAAAGCTGCGAATAACCTTGTATGGTTTAATGATTTAATTTCAGATGTTTGGAAAAAACCTGCTTTACCTTTTGTTATGCATGAAGACAATAAAGCAGCTATTGAAATATCTAGATCTGACGCCATTGGACAAAGGTCCAGACACATAGATATAAAATTTAAACATGTGAGACAATTATCTCAGGATGGATTTATTAAAGCAGTACATTGTGAAACTTCAGAACAATTAGCTGACATATTGACAAAGCCTTTACCTTCTAAGCAGCATAAATACTTGACTTCTAAGTTATATGTTTTGTACTGTCCTGAATCTGAATGTAATTGGTGTAGCATAACGAATTGGCATTTAGAGGGGGATTTGTCAGATGTAAATGCCTTATTCTCTAATGTGTAAATAGTATATGAACGGGGTATCAGGGGTTAATTTATTCTTCACTTCTTAATGTATTCATAATTCACCACTCCCATATCTAGCTCCACCCATTGTATATATAAGGAGCTGTATGCACCCATTTTCCTTGCTTCTATCTGTGAATATTCAGTGAATATAGAATGCCTAATGTAAATAAAAGGAGAAATATTTAAACCTTTAACTCTTACTAAATTTATTGAGTCTGATCCTGAAACATATTGCAACATATGTAATTATACATACATACCTATATAAACAGTGACTTATTACCTACTCTATCTACTAAATACTATCATAAGCTTCTTATTCAAAATCAGTTTTCTTACAGGAAATTTAGTTGTATTTAGCTGTATTAATAATACTGTTAATCTCCCTTAAACATTTATTGAAAATGCTACTTTATGTAATAATTTAAGAATAAGTACCCTTTCAATGATCCACAAACCTCTTTATACAATGATCTTTGCTAAGAATCTATTAGTGTGCAAACCAGCAATTACATTTCCTGAAACGGATGAAGAAAGCACATCTTTCTCCTCCCATCCTGGTCACCTTTTACAGAGGCACGACAGAGAGCATTTTAACAAACTTCATCACTGTTTGATTTGGTGGTAGCAGTGCCTCAGACAGAAGGTCCATACAGAGAGGGGTAAGGACAGCCGAGAAGATTATAGGGAGCCCAATTCCTGTTATTCAGGATACTGCTTATAAGCACTGTGTGCTTAAAGCTCGAAGCATTGTTAGAAACCCCACACACCCACTCTACAGTCTGTTTCTGTTGCTCCCCTCTGGGAAGAGGTTTCAAAGTATTTCTAGCAGGACTACTAGATTCCATAACAGCTTTGTTCCAGGGGTGAAATCTACTTACCTTCCCTACCAGTTCAGAAGTGCATGTGGAGCATGCATGTACGCTCCGCTTGTGTGCATACATCACATGCACACGCGGACCCTCTGCGCATGGGCAAACCCTTCTGAACATGCACAGTCAGTAAAAAACAGGTTCCTGGTTAAAACCAGGAAGTAACGACAACTGGGCGGGTGGGCGGAGCCTTGCACTGCTGTTGCTACTGGTTCTCTGAACCACCCACCGTTATCGCTATTAGTTCGGCCAAACCAGGCCGAACTGGTAGCATCTCATCCCTGCTTTGTTCCTTATGCCATCTGTCTTGTAAACTCACAAGATTCTTTTTTTTTTCACCATGTATATGTATACATTCGAAATAGACTAATGTTTCTCTGTGTCTTGTGTGTGTATGTGTGTGTCTGCAAGATGGTTATCCTTTGAGAACTGAATGTAGCAAAATTTAATGTATGCTGAGTAGTGTACATTTAAAGTGACAATAAAGTTTGTATTTTCTATTCTATTCTATTCTATTCTATTCTATTCTATTCTATTCTATTCTATTCTATTCTATTCTATTCTATTCTATTCTTGAAGAATCTTAGTGAAGAATCTGTTTCAGGGTGAGGATACTAAAGCAGTGAAGAGAGTGGATCTATGGGTGAATCTAATCCCATTGATCAACACATCTGGTTTGGTCTGTAATACTTTTCTCCATCAGTCCTTCTCAAGTGTGAATTGATGGCTGCTCTGCTCAAAAGCTTTTTCCTCACTTCAGATTGCTTGCCTGCTGCTAACGGAATCACTTTCATAGTGATATCTATTTCAAATTGCCTAAAAGCTGGGACCTACACAGCTTGAAAACTGTGTAGGAAAGGGGAGAAATAGATAAGAGAGAAGTGACTGTCTTTGACACAGTTTTTGGTAGTTGTGTGGGCCTTTGAAAGAGGCCTACAGGCTACCAATTACAAGCAGGGAATTCAGCAATAGGAATCACAGATATTGATTTTTTGCAAGACAAAAATACCCAACATGTTTTATATTTTCACACTTTTTCTAGGTGATCGTAGTCCCCATAAAAAACTTTTTCAAGGATGTTCGTCTGGCTCTTTTTATAAGTTTTATTTATTTAATTTTTTAATATTATTTGTACATTGTTGTAGTTTCCCTTAATTTATTCAACTCAAGCGAAGCATAAAAGCAACCCATCCTTCCATTATTCCCCACTGCTACCCTGTAACAGCTAAAACCATAGGCAATTAGTTTGGTGTAGTTGCCAAAATGCTGGGCTAGAAGCCTGGAGACTATAGATTCTAGTTTTCCTTTAGGCACAGAAGCCAGCTAGGTGACTTTGTGCCAGTTATTCTCTTTCAGCCCAATCCACCTCGCAGAGTCTTTGTGAGAAAATAGGAGGCAGTAGCATCAGGTATGTACATGGTCTTGAATTGAATAAAACTAATACATGAATAAATAAACAACAATCCTATTTCCTACAAAGAAAGTGGATTTCGATCTCTTTCTAGTTTTCTGCATTTGGGATACTGTTCCATCACAAATTTTTGTTCAGATTATTTCTGTACTATGTGTGCATTTCAGTGGGTACTCTGTGCTCACTGTACTGCACTATGCTTTAAAGTCTGGTTTTCTATCAAAATTTGCAGATACGTTTAAGAGATCCAAATTTAGTAAGTTGAAATGAAAATTATTATTATTAAAAAAAAAAAGGTTTTGGTTATTGCCTTTGTTCAGAGAACAAGCTAGTTCTTCTTATTGGTAAGTTCTTGGAAGTTGCTTTCATCCTCCGCCATCATGAACACATGCACCATGCCCACCAGTGGTGGGTTTCAAATTTTTTTACTACCGGTTCTGTGGGTGTGGCTTGGTGGGCGTGGTGTGGTGTGGCTTGGTGGGCATGGCTTAGTGGGCATGGCAGGGGAAGGATACTGTAAAATCTCCATTCCCACCCCACTCCAGGGGAAGGATACTGTAAAATCTCCATTTCCTCCCCAATCCAGGGGAAGGTTACTGCAAAATCCTCATTTCTTCCTGATCATCTGGGACTCGGGAGGCAGAGAATAGATGAGGGTGGGGCCAGTCAGAGGTGGTATTTACCAGTTCTCCGAACTACTCAAAATTTCTGCTACCGGTTCTCCAGAACTGGTTAGAACCTGCTGAAACCCACCTCTGATGCCCACATACCCAAATCACCATTCTTGATGGTGCCAAGACTTGATTTTATTTCAAGTCTTTGGAAGCAAGGGCTGTTTGTGATAACATGAAGCAATGAAAAACAGGCGAAAAAGAAAAGTAAACCATTTGTTACATAACAGCCATTTCAGGAGCACCATCCCAAACGTATCCTATCTCCTATGTCTCCTATGTATCTGCTCCTAACAGTCTTTTCTTTCTCCAACAATTGAAGCTGAAATGTCTCCAATGACAAATTTTGCCTCAGCCTCACTTTGAAACACAACTTTAATTCTGGTTTTAGAAAACTTGGAAAAGTTATTATAGAACTATTACAGACTGCTCTACTAGGAAGGGAAATCTATTTCTCTTGTAGCAATGGATTGAAGGATAAGAAAAGAAAAGTGAGGGGAGGAAGAAAACTGATATAAAAATAAAATGCATGCCCTCCTGTAATAAACGTGGGATTTTTAATCTTCAAATATAACTGAGTTGTTCAATGTGCCATCAAATACATGATTGTTTTTCATCAATGGCTTACTGTGAAACCAATGCAATTATACTCATCCCTAATGGCAAGAAACATTTAAGAATTTTTCTTAATTATTAGCACAGCAATTGTGTACACTCCGCAATGCTTAATGATCCTTCACATATTTTATGGAAATGTTTATTCTTTTAAACATCCCGATAAAGCAGACAACAGAAGGAAGTGGGGAAGAGATCACTTGCCACCAACTCAGATCATTCCAGACCACTATACTGCATTGTTAAATAAAGTGCATATCTTGTAGGAGAAAGATTTCCTTTTGTTTAGAATAAGGAGATTTGCAGCAAAGGCCATTTTTCCAGACACAGTAATATGATGCTAAGATTTATTTAGAGGAGTTTAAGAAAGAAGATTTTAAGAATTGTGCATGCAGAGCAGTGGAAGAGCGAAAAAAAACCTCTTCAGAGGAGGAGACGATAAGGAAGATACTAGTCTATGCGAAATGGACAGACTAACGCTAAAAATAAAAGATAAAGGAAATACAGAATATTATGCTACATGGAATAGATTCTATCAATTGTTAGAAACAGGAGGAAGAAGTTGGAATGCGAAAGAATCAGGTTAGGGGGACATGAAAAGAGATACTATGTAGGTATTAGAATGTAGGTATTAGAATGATAGATAAGTTGACATTTTAGAATATGATGGTCAGAAATAACTACAATACCAGCACTGTTTAAAATAGTATACATGTTATTTTGTTTTTACCTTTGTTTCATGGCAAGTGGAATGCCAGGACAATTACACTGTATTCAATATACCTATATGTAAATAATAAAAATATATTTTTTTTAAAAAAAGAAAGAAGATAATTTTGAGCATCTTCTTTTATTGTTTCCTCCCAATAATAAATGGAAAATATATTTGGCAATTCGCTTTGCAGGCATTTCTATCCCATCTCTGAATTGAATTAACTTTACAAACTTAATTACACATTTAGACTGAATTATTGAACTATGTTTTTAACCTTGCAGAGTAGCATTAAAGTTATTTGTGATTTAGATTTAGTGACTTGGTCTTGAGATATGTGAAATAAAGACCTAATTGAAATGGCCCAGTGTATGGATCACTTATGTTGTTAACTTTTTATTAATTATTATTACTTTTTATGTTGGTGCCTTGAATTCAGTCTTGACTCCTGGTAACTGTCTGGACTAGTCTCTGCAGTTTCCTTGTCAAAGTTTTTCAGAAGCGGTTTGGCCTACAGTCACTAAGGCTTTGTGCCTAAGGTGGGGCTAAAATTCATGACCTCCTGGTTACTAGCCTGATGCCTTAACCACTTCACCAATTTGGCAGTCATACTGTTAATAACTATGAGAAAATGGACAAGCACTTACAACACATTCAAGAGTCTCTTAATCTCAGTTTGACAAAATATGTGATTAAACTAAAGGCAAATAAGTATTATCAGCCACATATTTATCACTGACATTCTTTAGGAGTTTTTTCTTTTCTCAGGCAAAAAAAATGTATATAATCTTTTTTTTTTTTTATTGAAAAAGTTTTACAATTACATTTTCACCCCTTTCCCCCCCCCCACCTCCCCCCCCAAACTTCCCAACCTCCCCAACCCTCCCTAACCCTCCCCTCCCCCCAGACTTCCCTATAATATACTCATACTCATAAAGAACCCTAATATAACACTTATATGTAAACTTGAACCCCTCCCTCCCCTGTATAATTTTTCTCTTTATCTCATTACATTAAAAAATTTCTAATACATTATTTTCAAATAAAAGCTATTTGATACTTTCTGGTTTGATATTTGTTCTGAACATATTCTATCCACCTTTTCCATTCCCACTCATAAGTCTCTTGTGAACAATCTTTTAAATATGCTGAAATCTTCGCCATCTCTGCAAAACTGGCCATCTTCAAAGTCCATTCCTCAATAGTGGGCAAAGCTTCATTCTTCCAGTATTTACCTATCAACAGTCTTGCTGCTGTTATCATATACAATATCAATTTTGTTTCACCCAATGTAAAACCCTTAACTATACCCAATAAAAACAGTTGTGGAGAAAATTGAATTTTTTTCTTCAAAACATTCTGCATGACCCACCAAATTTTTATCCAAAAAGCCTTAACTTTCCTACAGGTCCACCAAACATGATAATACGTAGCATCCAAACATTCACATCTCCAACATTTTGGCTGAACATTAGGGTACATACATGACAACTTTTTGGGATCTAAATGCCATCTATAAAACATTTTATAGAAATTTTCCCTCAGGTTCTGCGACTGTGTAAATTTAACATTCTGAACCCAAATTTTTTCCCATGTTTCCAACATTACTGGTTCTTCAAAATTTTGTGCCCACTTAATCATACAATCTTCAACTAATTCAGTTTCTGAATCCCTTTCTAGCAAAACATTATAAAGCCTTTTGATATGCATTGGACCTTTCTCTTTTATATGTCTAACCAATTCTTCCTCATGCAACATAATACCAGTTTTTTGGTCCTCTTTCCATCTCAGTTGTAATTGATTATATTGTAACCAAGTTAAATTAATCCCTTCATCCAACAGTGTCTGCAATGTCTTCAGCTGCCATCTGCCCGCATCTGTAAAAAGAACCTCTTTGTATAAACCCCCCCCGAGTGACATTATATTTGTATTCCACAAAGTATGACCAAGATCCAGCCATAGCGGTATTTTATAATCCCATTTGAGTCGGTGCTTCTTCCAAACTCTCATCAAAGAATCTCTAAGTATATGACTTTTAAATACTTTATCTACTTTGTCGTCGTAGAATAAGTAAGCATGCCATCCAAATTCAAGATCAAAACTTTCTGCATTCAATATTCCAGTCTTTTTCCTTCCAAACCAATCACTTGTTAAAGTTAAAGCTGTTGCATCATAATATAACTGTAGGTTTGGAAGTTTAAGACCTCCTCTTTCTGGAACATCTTGCATAATTTTCAATTTCACTCTCGGCTTTTTCTCGTTCCAGACAAACTTATTGAGTCCAGTTTGCCAGACTTTCAATTGTTTATCACTTTTAAGCACCGGAATCATTTGAAACAGGAAAAGAAATCTTGGCAAAATGTTCATCTTAACTGCTGCTATTCTTCCAAGTAGAGACAGCTGCAGTTTTTTCCAAGTCTCCATGTCTTTCTGCACCTCTCGCCACAACACCTCATAGTTATTTTGAAACAATTTCATGTTTGATTCTGCAACCTGAACTCCTAGATATTTTACCTTAGGTACAGTCTCAAAACCTGCCCTCCTTTCAAGCTCATATTTACGATCTTGTGTCATGTTTTTAACTATCATTTTAGTCTTTTTTGGATTCAGTCTAAAACCTGAAACTTTACCATAGTCTTGTATAATGTCCTTCATCAGGATTATTGATTCCATTGGTTGTGATAGGGTAACAACCAGATCATCTGCAAATGCCTTTATTCTGTAATCCTCTTGCCTAATCATTATACCTTTCAAGATTTTAGAGTCCCGTATTGTATTTAACAAGACTTCTAGTGTTAGAATAAATAAAAGTGGGGACAACGGACATCCCTGTCTTGTTCCTTTTTCAGTTTTAAACTCTGTTGTCAAACTTCCATTAATAATGATCTGTGCCTTTTGCTCTTGGTAAATTGCTGAAATCGCCTGTATAAATTGATCCCCAAAATCCATCTTTTTAAAAGTCTTTAGTAGAAAATTCCAATCCACTCTATCAAAGGCCTTCTCTGCATCCAAAAAGACCAGCACTGCAGGAATCTGTTTATTCTTCTCAAGATATTCCAATAAATCTATTACTTGCCTTACATTGTCCTTCATGTGTCTGCCCTCGATAAATCCCGCTTGATCATCATGAATCACCTTTTGGATTACTGGCATCAACCTGTTGGCTAATACTTTCGCATAGATTTTATAATCTGTATTCAAAAGAGATATTGGTCTATAATTCTCTGGTTTTTTAGGACCGATTTGTTCTTTTGGTATCAAAGATATGTAAGCTGTTGTCCATGATGGGGGTATTTTACCCCCTTGTTGAATATTGCAAAATAAATCTCTAAGTTGTTCCACCATTTCAGCTTGCAAAGTTTTGTAATACACTGCGGTCAAACCATCCGTACCAGGAGCTTTGGCTGTTTTTAACTGTTTAATTGCTACTATTATCTCCTCCTCTGTTATAGGATAATTCATTCTTTCCTTTTGTTGATCAGTAATTTTTGTAACTCTTTTATCGTTTAAATATTTTTCTATAAGTCCATTCTGCACCTCCTCTTTGGCATATAGTTTGGTATAATAGTCCACAAAAGCTTCTTTAATTAATTTTTGTTGAAAAATTTCTTTCCCTCCAATATCAATACTATCAATAGTCCATATACTTTGTTTTTTCCTCAATGTGTAAGCCAACCATCTGCCCGGTTTATTAGCGTTACAAAATGTATTATGCTTCGCATATTGTAAGTTTGTTGCAACTTGTTCCGCCATAAGCATTTGAAATTGGTCTTTCAAAAGTTTTATAGCACTGCTTATTCTTTCATCTGTTGGGTTTTTAATAACTAACTGTTCTTTATTCTTTATTTCTATTTCCAATTCAGATCTTTTCTTTTGTCGAAACAGTCTATGTTTAGAGTTCATGTAGATAAGTACCCCTCTCATATAAGCTTTACTTGCATCCCACACAATTTCAATTGGGGTACCTTTATTCAAATTTATTTCAAAAAATTCTTTCAAATGCTTTTTAAGTTCTGTTGTATTTTTTTCATATCTAAACAAGTTCTCATTTAATCTCCAAGAACGTCTCTCAACCTTATCCATCTCAATTTCTATCCATACTGGGCTATGGTCAGTCAAAGTTCTTGGAAAAATCTTTGTTCTTTTTGTCTTGACAAGTAAATCATCTGACAACAAAATGAAGTCAATCCTAGAGAAGGATCTGTGTCTGTCAGAAAAAAAAGTGTAGTCCAATTCTTTTGGATTATGTATTCTCCAAACATCTTTTAGTTCCATATCTTCTTTCATATCAAAAAAGGTCTGTGGTAATCTGATCCTAGACTTTGCCAAACTCTTTTTATCTAATTTAGAATCAATTACTCCATTCCAGTCTCCCATAATTAAAATAGATCTGTAATCCCATTGCAGTATTTTAGTATGTAACATTTTATAGAAATGGTCCTGTTGTTGATTGGGAGCATAAATTCCAATCAGAAGAATTTGGCCATTTGCTGTAAGCAATTCAATTGCTACAAACCTACCATCTTCATCTGCTTCTATAACTTTAGCTGTTAACTTTTTATTTACATAAATAACCACACCATTCTTTTTTTGCCAGGTTGAAGATATAAAATGTGTTCCTAGTTTGGAGTTTATCAAATATTTTTGATCTTGAGTTGTGATATGCGTTTCTTGTAAACAAATTATATCATTATTAAATTGTTTCAAATATGTAAATAATTTCTTCCTTTTCTGTACTGAATTCAACCCATTAACATTCCAAGATAAACACTTAAACATCATCTCCCTCTTTTTGGAGCAAGGAGCAGAATAATTGAAGGTCATCCGAAAGCTTCGATCTCGCTCCCCCCATGGCTCCAGTCTCTTGTGCAGTACTCTTAACTGCCTCCTTATCTTGCCTTTCCTGTTGTTGTTGTTGCTTTTGTTTAAGTAACTTAGATTGAGCTCGAGTTATACGTTGATCCTTAACTTCAATCATCTGAACCGAATCCAAGATTGGAGAAGATTCCAGCAAGGGCTCATCTAAAAAACCTCCTTCTGCGCCTTGCATTTCCTCTAAATCCTGCTTAGACTGTCCTTGCAAATCTCGTTGAGGTTGCTTCTCTTCACTCTCTTTAATCTCCAGAACTGTAGATGTACGTGGAGATGGTGTTCTTTCCTTGAGAATAGTAGTGTAAAAGTGCTGTGCCTTCTCCACGGTATTCAAACGATGTCTTTCTCCCTTATATCTGAAAATTACTCCAGCTGGTGCGTCCCACCGGAAAGGTATCTGTAAATTTTGCAATTCCTTAACAAGAAAACCAAATTCTTATCTAGTTTTCAGCATTTTAGGAGGTAATTCTTTATAAATTCCAATTCGTGAGCCCCCCACTTGCACAGAAGTGTAAAAGGATTTTTGCAGGATATCATTTCTTATTTCTCTATCTGTAAAATATATGACCACATCTCTAGGTAATTGTCTTTGTCTGGCCACCCAAGAATTCACTCTGTAAATTTTGTCTATTTTGTGAAAAACCACATCAGGATTGACTTGTATAATCTTGGCCAGGGCCTCAGAACAAACTTGTCTCAAATCCTGTCTTTCCTCCTCTCGAATTCCTCGAAGCCGTATAGCAAACTCCATTGCCCTGAATTGTATCATGACAATCTCGTCTTCAACTCTTTGCATTTTATTGTCAACATCAGCAATTTTATAATCATTGTCTTTCATCTTAACATTAACTTCTAATTTAAGTTCTTCAACTTTAAAATCAACTTTCCTGATAAATTCTGCCAGGCCAGATGCCACTTCTGATATTTTTTTGGTCACCTTGTTTTGATTCTGTTTCACCATATCTTTAACTTCATTAATTTCCTGCATAAATTCCTGATGTGATTTTTGGAGTTTATCATCTATCTCCTGTTGAGATTTTAAAAATTTATCATCCAAAGTTTTGGAAATAAATTCTTTTAAATCTCCCACATCAAATTTTTTTTTCTGAGTCTGTAGCTGTTGAGCAGGGGGAAGCTGCGTTTCATGTTTGTGTGTGGGGGATCCCCCCCCTGTTGCCTTCCCTTTCTGCTTCTTTGAAGCCATCCTGCCACGTAATCTAGTTTTTCTAAAGAGGGAAGTTCCTTTTCCTTTCCCTCCTGCACAAAAACTTCTAAAAAAGTCCCCCAGATTTGATCAAATAAAAGCTGAAGTAAAGCAAAGTCAAGTATTGAAAAAGGAGAAATTTTTCGCTTGTTTCTCTTATTACAAACAAAGCAACTTTGTAGCAACTTGGAAACTTTGTAACAAAGCAAGATAACTTCACCAATCCACACTCGCTGGCTCGTTAACTCTAAGGCTGAGTGCCATGTTTTTTCAAAGCACTTTCACTCATTCGCATTTTTCTCAGATTAAAAAGTCAACAAAGCGCTGATACTTGCGTTTCCAAGTTTCAGGGTTCAGGTAATTTCGCTGTTTATTAAGGCTGGTTCTTTTCGCTTTTAGTTTCCTGCAGCCAGCTTGTTCTGCAGAGGCAGAAACGTCCCACGTCGCCCGGAGTTTCAGCAGGCTGGAAGGGAGCCGCGCCTGTTCTCTCCCCAGAAACAATTCCCTGGGGGGTTACAGGGGCTCGACCTGTGCCCTGCGATCTCTACTTCAGCAATCCTGAGGATTTTGAAGTTTTCGAGCCGCTTCTGGGTCGCGAAGCGGCTCTACAGGCAGCGGGGCTGGCGGAGCTTCAAAAGGCACCGCCGTCGCCGAAGACAAGGAAACCGGAAGTCAAAAAAAAAATGTATATAATCTTTCATAGGCTAACATCAGATAATATTCCTGCAGTCCCAAACTTATGCTGATATTTTATTTTGATGTCAATATCCTCAAACTTACCTCCTATTAATTGCTTACCTAATATTCCTCAATATTCAACTATCAACATAAATTTCTATGTATCTATATTTATACCTATTCATCTACTTCATCCATATATATGTTTCTGTATTGCATTATGTTATCGGTCTATCTGTATTTGTCTCTATAGCTATATGTATAAATTGATAGCATTTATATTTATGTCTGTATCTAAAGATAAAGACAACATTTGTTTCAAGATGAACTGCCACTGCCTTCTTCAAAAATTCTTTTGTAATTCCAACTGTATGGAACTGAGATTATTTGATGATCAATCAAAATACTAACACTGGACCACCCTTTTTAGATTTTCAAGATCAGCTGAATTCATCTGAGCAATGAAAGTTGCTATAACATCTATCGATTTCAGGATTTGAATCAGCAGGCTAGCTAGACATTTAGAAATTAGAATATACATCTGAAAGCATTCACTGATACATGCTCCATTGGCTTAAATTGATAGCTCTCTCATTGGGCCTTTGCAAGTGTATATGCAAAAGCAAATAATATAGATTTACTGTAGATATTTTCTATTGATAGTTCAGGTGGCTTTTTGCTTGGCTCAGTCAGATGCAAATGGCAGAAGCCTAGTGCCAATGTTAGCAACCATAAATATTGGGAAGGGACAAAAAAATTGACAAATTGAAAGCTCTGAATCCAATATAATTTTCTCTCGCTCTTTTCCTCCCTCAATTTCCCTAGTAAGACATCAAGCAAAACATTTCCCTTCCAGTTTCCCTAACCTTAGAAGTAGCTCAGATTTATTACTGGTCAATAGAGGGGTGATTGAGGATTTAATTAATGCTTCAAATCATTAATAGAATTAAGGGAGTCATCTATGTATTCTGAATAGAAATACAAGCTTCAGGATCTTATGCAATAATTGAAATTCTCAAAAAAAAATCCACAGCATGCATAAAGCCTGTATAAAACTTTTATTGAATGCCATTTGCCTAAGCATATCATATTTCTATGCACGCACATTTACTCAAGTTTCCCCATTGCAAATTGACCAAGTTTGCAAGGGACATTGGGAGGGATAAGATACCAACATCCAACGGTAATTTGTACAAATGATGAAATCACTCAAAATGATGTCACCAGCATCCATCAAGATTTTCCATGTCATCTCTGTCTTTTGTTAACCATAGCATCATCTGTAGCATGGCGATTCTTATCTTTGGGAGTCTGCATTCAGACCTAGTCTGGTGGTTTCCTTGCTTTTTACCCACCTCTGCACATCATTTTCCCCCAGGTTCAAAGTTTGTTACTTTACTTCGTCCAATATTTTATTTCTTGTAATAACCCAGAGTCTCACAGTCAACTGATATTCCCAGGGAACCCTCCTAATAGGTCTTGAATGAGAAATGAAACAGAGGAATCTGCTGCCAATTTCTCCAAAAAATCTCACAAAGGGGTGGGGGTAATGCTTTCTTCTTTTCAGTACACTCACCATCTCATTGTAACCACCAAGGAGCAACATACTAGAGCTGAACTTCACGTGTAACACTATGTTTCATGTTCTCAGAGAGGCAGAATAATCAATACTGAAAACAGACTTCCAGGCCTAGTGAAAATAGTATTCCCAATGCACTTGGGTTTTATTTAACCTTTGGAGCTTTGCACTGCCATCTGTCAAAGCAATGTTATTTCAGGTAAGAACATTTTACAGCAGAACAACTATCTTGTGCGCAGTTGCTTGACCTCAAATCTTTCAAATGTACCATAAAATAGCCTTCTGAATCATCTACCATTTGTGAATGAATACGATCATTTCCAGGAAATAAAACAATTGACATTTTACAGGCATTAATTCATTGCCTCCTGAGGGCAGTGCTCCTGATAAATTGCCACACATCAGATGTTCAAGTGATCTGGCCAAAGATTAAGCTCTAGAATCACACAGATGTGTGTTTACATTGGGACTGATCCTTATTCAAGAATGTTTTTTTAAGGCAGGAAGCAGACTCACTCTTAATAGCCCCCACCCTCCTCAATAGCCCACAGCAGATGTCAGCATTTAAGAGATAAAGAGATGGCTAGGTCTATTCATAAGCAAATGCCCTCACTCAAGATCCTTCAGGGCAAAGCCATTAAGCCATAATAGGAATTGCCCTAAGCCCCTTCATTACATCACCCACACGATTCAACCAAGCTACCCCTGCATGGCCCCATTGGAATCTGACAACTAATCAGGTTACATTTGTTGCCACAGGGACAGGAAGCGAGTTCAAAGCCCAACAGAGGTCATAAATCTCCCTCCCTCTCTCACCCATGTGCTTTTTTGCCCAGGACCTCAAATCTCGTGGTTCTGTCCACCATTAAAAACCGTCTTTCCAAACAGCCACCATGTTTCCAGTGTCTTTCTCTCTACTTGGAACTGAATCAGGGGTGGGTTCTACTTACCTTTACTACTGGTTCGCAATGCATGCACAGAAGTATTTTGATGACATCAGGGTCAGTGGGCGGAGCCTCCCGCCGGTTTTACTACCGGTTCTATAGAACCAGTGCGAACCAGGAACAACCCACCACTGAACTGAACCCAGAAGGATATTTCTTCCAACACATCGACCAAAGGTTCTACTTGTGCTCAAATATGTGCCAGAGAATTCCCATGCAGACTTTACCACTTAGTAGAAGTTAGCATAGGTAACTCTTGTTAAATACTGTACTCCTGGACAAACTTGTGGTTTCAGACTTTTTTTCATATAGGACTTTAAAAATAAAACCAGGGCTTTTAATTGGGCCATGAAATATACTGCATTCCAAACTGTATCTTTTAGAATTAAGCTGGGCAATATTTTCTGAGCCAAGACAACTTGAGTTTTAAAGGGCATGCTGAAGAACACTTCAGAAAGAAACACTGGTGGTCAAATTATATTTGTCTTTATTTATATATAAAGTATCAAAATCTGGTTTATCTCCTCATGAACAGTATCTCCTTTTGGCATGTATTTAATAAATTTTCATTTTATCACATTACAAAATTATGTTTAGTAAAGACTTTTGGGACAGTTTGGACAGTCCTGGTGTTTTGAGGTGGTAGAACAGAGGCAATACTCCACTCCAGCCCATTTTTTTCAATTTATATTTCACTAATAGATGCTAGATGTCCTTCAAGAAACATATTCAAAGTCTTGTAGACAATAGGAGCTGAGAAGGCCATTAATCTTTGCAGTGATCTCTTATTCTTTGTAACAAGATAATCTGCCAAGAAAATATCTCTTTGAAGCACAAAAGGGCTAAGATGCATTTTTCTCCTATTGTCCTATAAGGTACTACCATATTTCTGACTCATCAAGGAAGGACTTTGGTTGATTGGTTAGGTTTGTTTTTTTTTAATTTGATTTATATGCCACCCTTCTCCGGAGACTCAGGGTGGCTTATAATGCATTAAGCAATAGGCTTCATACTTTTGTATATTTTTACAAAGTCAGCTTATTGCCCCCACAAATTGGGTCCTCAATTTACCTATCTTAGAAAGGATGGAAGTCTGAGTCAACCTTGAGCCTGGTGAGATTCGAACTTGCCATAATTGCAGACAGCTGGAGTTAAATTACAATGCATTAGTCTGCTGAGCTATCCAGGCTCAGGCTTTTGACATTCGTTTACTCTTCTGGAATAACAGCAATGTGTTAAGAATTAATCCAAATGGTAGACACCATTGCAATGAACACCTAATCACCTGACACTAGGGGATATTTGAATTTTGGCATAGGACATTTATTTTGTTTTCAATATAATTGTTAAACTGTCAACATATTTATAACAGCTTCTGGTGAGGAAGACTAAGTGATCTCTGATTCCCAGACTCCTATCACCCAATGAAGTTCACTCACTTATTCACTTATATTTTCATTCACTTATATTTTAATGGAGTAATAGTAATAGATGTATTTTTCTCCACCTAGCAGCTAGACTGGAATATTATATTGGTCTGTGACTGTAATAAAGATGATTTGAATCGATTTGATTTGATTGAGGGAAACACAGCCACCAACACTAACCCTTAACTATATCGGAACTACAAGGACAGCAACACTTGCTTACCTTGATGCAGAGTTTGGATAGTCATTGGTAATCAAGTCAGAACAAATTACAAGTAGTCCTCAAGTTATAACCACAAGTGAGCCCAAAATTGAAATTGCTAAGTGAAACATTTGTTAAGTTTGTCTCATTTTATGACTTTTCTTGCCACAGTTGTTAAGTGAATCACTGCAGTTGTTAACTTAGTAGCATGGTTGTTAAGTGAGTCTGGATTCCCCCTTGACTTTTCTTGTTAGAAGGTTGCAAAAGGGGATCACATGATCTCAGGATACAGCAATGTCGTAACTATGAACCAGCTGCCAAGCATCTGAATTTTGATTACATGTTCATGGGGATGTTGCAAAGGTCATAACTTTGCAAAAAGGTCATAAGTCACTTTTTTCAGTAGCCGTTGTAACTTTGAACGGTCACTAAACAAACTGTTGTAAGTCGAGGACTACCTATATTCTGAATTTTCTTGTGCCACTTGGGGATCATGTTAAAGCAGTTCTTTCAATAAGCCCATATACCATTAAAAATAGATTTTTAATGATTTGCACAATTTTGAAGATGAATTGAATAACATTTTCCAGGGTTTTTTCCACCCAGATCATTTCAGGGCAGCAATCTATCATTTCTCATAATTTCAAGCAATACAATTCTGCATGTAAGAGAATATAAATGAGTTTGTTATTAAACAATCTTTGAAAAATTAGATAATGAGGATTAATTAAGTCTGATTTAAATATGAATGCATTTCTTTCATATCCCCCCCTCACTCTTTGCATCAATTGATCATGAAAGTCCAGCTGTGGCTGAGAATTTGACATCAATACATAGTATACAGTAAGAGAGGATCCCCTTCATGGATTACTGCCTTGTTGTGGTGAAGGGGCTTGCATAGCTCAATGAAGCTATGAGCTATGCCGTGCAGGGCCACCCAAGATGGACAGGTCATAGTAGAGAATTCTGACAAAATGTGATCCACTGGAGAAGGAAATGGCAACCCACTCCAGTATCTTTGCCATGAAAACCCCATAGACAGTACCAAAAGGAAAAACGATATGATGCTGGAAAATGAGCCCCTCAGGTCAGAAGGTGTCCAATATGCTGGGGAAGAGCAGAGGGCTAGTACTAGTAGCGCCAGAAAGAGTGAAGCGACTGGGCCAAAGCCGAAAGGACGCTCAGCTGTGGATGCATCTCGGGGTGAAAGAAAAGTCTGATGCTGTAAAGATTTTCTCTCCATAGGAACCTGGAATGTAAGATACATGAATCAAGGCAAGCTGGACATGGTCAAACAAGAGATGACAAGACTGAACATCGACATTTTAGGAATAAGCAAACTAAAATGGACAGGAATGGGTGAATTTAATTCAGATGACCATCAGGTATACTAGTGCGGGCAAGAATCCCTCAGAAGAAATGGAGTAGCCTTCATAATCAATAAAAGAGTAGAGAAAGCAATACTTGGATACAATCCCAAAAATGACAGAATGATCTCAGTTTGAATCCAAGGCATTCAGTATCACAGTAATCCATGTCTATGCCCCAACCACTGGTGCTGAAAAGGATGAAATTGACCAGTTCTATGAAGCCCTACAGCACCTTATAGAATGAACACCAAAAAATGATGTTCTTATCATCATGGGGGATTGGAATGCAAATGATAACCGGAATAACAGGTAAGTTTGGCCCTGGAGTACAAAATGAAGCAGGACATAGGTGATAGAATTTTGTCAAGAGAATACAACAGTCATACTCTTTTCCAACAACCCAAGAGACAACTCTACACATGGACATCAACACAAAAATCAGATTGACTATGTGCTCTGGAGCCAAAGATGGAGAAGCTCTATACAGTCAGTAAAAACAAGGCCAGGAACTGACTGTGGCTCAGATCATGAGCTTCTCATTGCAAAACTTAGGCTTAAATTGAAGAAAGTAGGGAAAAGCACTAGGCCACTCAGGTATGTCTGAAGTGTCTGAAGAACTATGGACGGAGATTCACAACATTGTACAAGAAGTAGCAACTAAAACCATCCCAAAGAAAAAGAAATGCAAGAAAGAAAAATGGCTGTCTGAGGAACCTTTGCAAATAGCAAAAGGCAAGAGAGAAAGAGAAAGATATACCCAATTGAATGCAGAATTCCAGATAATAGCTAGAAGAGATAAGAATACCTTCTTAAATGAACAGTGCAAAGAAATAGAAGAAAACAATAGAATAGGGAGGACCAGAGATCTCTTCAAGAAAATTGGAGATATGAAGGGAACGTTTCATGCAAAGATGGGCATGATAAAGGACCAAAATGGCAGGGACCTAACAGAGGCAGAAGAGAATAAGAAGTGGTGGCAAAATTACACAGAAGATCTATACAAGAACAAGCTTAATGTCCCTGATAACCACCATGGGGTGGTCACTGACCTCGAGCCAGACATCCTGGAATGCAAAGTCAAATGGACCTTAGGAAATATGAGCAACAACAAAGCTAGTGGAGGTGACAGTATTCCAACTGAGCTATTCAAAATCTTAAAAGACGATGCAGTAAAAGTGCTACACTCAATTTGCCAGCAAATTTGGAAAACTCAACAGTGGCCACAGGATTGGAAAAGGTCAGTTTACATTCCAATTCCAAAGAAAGGCAATGCCAAAGAATGTTCAAACTATTGCACCATTGCATTCATTTCACATGCTAGTAAGGTTATGCTTAAAATCCCACAAGCTAGGCTCCAGCAGTATGTGGATTGAGAACTACCATAAGTACAGGCAGGATTTCGAAGAGGCAGAGGAACTAGAGATCAAATTGCCAACATACTCTGGATCATGGAGAAAGCTAGGGAGTTCCAGCAAAACATCTACTTCTGCTTCATTGACTATGCTAAAGCCTTTGATTGTGTGTATCACAAGAAATTGTGGCAAGTTCTTAAAGAGATGGGAGTACCAGACCATCTTATTTGTCTCTTGAGAAACTTACATGTGGGTCAAGAAGCAACAGTGAGAACTGGACATGGAACCACTGATTGATTCAAAATTGAGAAAGGAGTCTGGCAAGGCTGTATACTGTCACTCTGCCTATTTAACTTATATGCACAGCTCATAATGAGAAAAGCGGGGCTAGATGACTCAAAAGTTAGAATTAAGGTTGCTGGGAGAAATATCAACAACCTCAGATATGCAGATGATACCACTCTAATGGCAAAAAGTGAAGAGGAACTAAAGAGCCTCTTGATGCAAGTGAAGAAGGAGAGTGCAAAAGTTGACTTGAAACTCAATATTAAGAAAACTAAGATCATGAAATCTGGCCCTCTCAATTCCTGGCAAATAGATGGGGAAGAAATGGAGGTATTGACAGATTTTATTTTCCTGGGCTCCAAGATCACCGCAGATGGGGACTGTAGCCAAGAAATTAAAAGATGCTTGTTCCTGACTTCCGGTTTCTCTGCCTTCGGCGACGGCGGTGCCTTTCGGAGCTCCGCCAGCCCCGCCGCCCGTAGAGCCGCTTCGCTACTCAGAAGCGGCTTGAAAGCTTCAAAATCCTAAGGATTGAAGAAGTAGAGATCGCAGGGTACAGGTTGAGCCCCCGTTGTCCCCCAGGGAATTGTTTCTGGGGAGAGAACGGGTGTGGCTCCCTCCCAACCTGCGGAAACTCCGGGCGACGTGGGACGATTTTGCTTCCGCAAAACAAGCCGGCTGCAGGAAACGTAATTTGAAAAGAATCAGCTTTAACAAACAGCGAACCTATCTGAACCCTGAAATTTGGAAACGCAAGTATCAGCGCTTTGTTGATTTTTCAAACTGAGACAAATTTGAGTGAGTGAAAGTGCTTTGAAAAAAAACATGGCGCTTAGCCTTAAAGTTAATGAGCCAATGAGTGTGGATTGGTGAAGTTATTTTGTGTTACAAGTTTCCAAGTTGTTGCAAAGTTGCCTTGTTTGCTATAAGAGAAGCAAGTGGAAAATTTCTCCCTTTCTAATATTGGACTTTGTTCTACTTTAGCTTTTAATTGATTAAATCCGGGGGACTTTTTTAGAAGTCTTTGTGCAGGAGGGAAAGGAAAAGGAACTTCCCTTTTTAGAAAATCCAGATTACGTGGCAGGATGGCTACAAAGAAGCAGGAAGGGAAGGCAGCAGGGGGGGGATCCCCCACACATAAACAAGAAACGCAGCTTCCCTCTGCACAGCAGTTACAGACCCAGAAAAAAGAATTTGATGTGGGAGATTTAAAACAATTTATTTCTAAAACTCTGGATGATAAATTTTTAAAATCTCAACAGGAGATAGATGACAAACTTCAAAAATCACATCAGGAATTTATGCAGAAAATTAATGAAGTTAAAGATATGGTGAAACAGAATCAAAATAAGGTGACCAAAAAAATATCAGAAGTGGCGTCTGGCCTGGCAGAATTTATTGGGAAAGTTGATTTTAAAGTTGAAGAATTTAAATCAGAAGTTAATGTCAAGATGAAAGACAATGATTATAAAATTGATGAAGTTGACAATAAAATGCAGAGAATTGAAGATGAGATTGTTATGATACAATTCCGGGCGATGGAATTCGCCATACGGCTTCGGGGAATTCGAGAGGGGGAGAGACAGGATTTGAGACAAGTTTGTTCTGAAGCCTTGGCCAAGATTCTAGAAGTTAATCCTGATGTGGTATTTCACAAAATAGATAAAATCTACAGAGTGAACTCTTGGGTGGCCAGACAAAGACAACTGCCTAGAGATGTGGTCATATACTTTACAGAGAGAGAAATTAGAAATGATATCCTGCAAAAATCTTTTCATACTTCTGTACAAGTGGGGGGTTCACGACTTGAAATTTTTAAAGAATTACCTCCTAAAATGTTGAAAGCCAGAAAAGAATTTGGTTTTCTTGTTAAGGAATTGAAAAATCTACAGATACCCTTCCGGTGGGACGCACCAGCTGGGATAATTTTCAGATATAAGGGAGAAGGATATCGGTTGAATACCGTGGAGAAGGCACAACACTTTTACAGTACTATTCTTAAGGAAAGAATACCATCTCCACGTACATCTACAGTTTTGGAGATTAAAGAGAGTGAAGAGAGGCAATTGCAAGAACAGTCCAAGCAGGAATCAGAAGTAGTGCAAGGTGCAGAAGGAGGTTTTCTGAGTGAGCCCTTGTTTGATTCTTCTCCAATTTTGGACTTGATTCAGTTGACTGAAGTTAAAGATCAACGTATAACCAGAGCTCAATCTAAGCTACTTAAACAAAAGCAACAACAACAACAGGAAAGACAAGACAAGAAGGCAGTTAAGAGTACTGTACAAGAGAGTGGAGCTATGGGAGGAGCGAGATCGAAGCTTTCGGATGATCTTCAAGTATTTTGCTCTGTGCTCCAGAAAGAGGCTGATGACCTTTAAGTGCTTATCTTGGAATGTCAATGGGTTGAATTCAGCACAGAAAAGGAAGAAAATATTTACATATTTGAAACAATTTAATAATGATATAATATGTTTACAAGAAATGCATATCACAACTCAAGATCAAAAATATTTGATAAACTCAAAACTAGGAGCACATTTTATATCTTCAACTTCGCAGAAAAAGAATGGTGTGGTTATTTATGTAAATAAAAAGTTAACAGCTAAAGTTATAGAAATAGATCAAGATGGTAGGTTTGTAGCAATTGAACTGTTTACAGTAAAAGGCCAAATTCTTTTGATTGGAATTTATGCTCCCAATCAACAACAGGACTATTTTTACAAGATGTTATATACTAAAATATTGCAATGGGACTATAGATCTATTTTAATTATGGGAGACTGGAACGGAGTAATTGATTCTAAACTAGATAAAAAGAGTTTGGCAAAGTCTAGAATTAGACTACCACAGACTTTTTTTGATATGAAAGAAGATATGGAACTAAAAGATGTTTGGAGAATACATAACCCAAAAGAATTGGATTACACTTTCTTTTCTGATAGACATAGATCTTTTTCTAGGATTGATTTTATCCTGTTGTCAAATGATCTACTTGTTAAGACAAAAAGAACAAAGATTTTTCCAAGAACTTTGACTGACCATAGCCCTGTATGGATAGAAATTGAGATGGATAAGGTTGAGAGACGTTCTTGGAGATTAAATGAGAACTTGTTTAGATATGAAAAAAATACAATAGAACTTAAAAAGCATTTGAAAGAATTTTTTGAAATAAATTTGAATAAAGGTACCCCAATTGAAATTGTTTGGGACGCAAGTAAAGCTTATATGAGAGGGGTACTTATCTACATGAACTCTAAACATAGACTGTTCCGACAAAAGAAAAGATCTGAATTGGAAACGGAAATAAAGAATAAAGAACAGTTATTTATTAAAAATCCAACAGATGAAAGAATACGAAATGCTATAAAACTTCTGAAAGACCAATTTCAAATGCTTATGGCAGAACAAGTTGCAACAAATTTACAATATGCGAAGCATAATACATTTTGCAACGCTAACAAACCGGGCAGATGGTTGGCTTACACATTGAGGAAAAAACAAAGTATACGGACTATTGATAGTATTGATATTGGAGGGAAAGAAATTTTTCAACAAAAATTAATTAAAGAAGCTTTTGTGGACTATTATACCAAACTATATGCCAAAGAGGAGGTGCAGAATGGACTTATAGAAAAATATTTAAATGATAAGAGAGTTACAAAAATTACTGATCAACAAAAGGAAAGAATGAATTATCCTATAACAGAGGAGAAGATAATAGCAGTAATTAAACAGTTAAAAACAGCCAAAGCTCCTGGCACGGATGGTTTGACCGCAGTGTATTACAAAACTTTACAAGCTGAAATGGTGGGACAACTTAGAGATTTATTTTGCAATATTCAACAAGGGGGTAAAATACCCCCATCATGGACAACTGCTTATATATCTTTGATACCAAAAGAACAAGTTGGTCCTAAAAAACCAGAGAATTATAGACCAATATCTCTTTTGAATACAGACTATAAAATCTATGCGAAAGTATTAGCCAACAGGTTGATGCCAGTAATCCAAAAGGTGATTCATGAGGATCAAGCGGGATTTATTGAGGGCAGATATATGAAGGACAATGTAAGGCAAGTAATAGATTTATTGGAATATCTTGATAAGAATAAACAGATTCCTGCAGTGCTGGTTTTTTTGGATGCAGAGAAGGCCTTTGATAGAGTGGATTGGAATTTTCTACTAAAGACTTTAAAAAAGATGGACTTTGGGGACCAATTTATACAGGCGATTTCAGCAATTTATCAAGAGCAAAAGGCACAGATTATTATTAATGGAAGTCTGACGACAGAGTTTAAAATTGAAAAAGGAACAAGACAGGGATGTCCGTTGTCCCCACTTTTATTTATTTTAACATTGGAAGTCTTGCTAAACACAATACGGGACTCTAAAATTTTGAAAGGCATAATGATAAGGCAAGAGGATTATAGAATAAAGGCATTTGCAGATGATCTGGTTGTTACCCTATCACAACCAATGGAATCAACAATCCTGATGAAGGACATTATACAAGACTATGGTAGAGTTTCAGGTTTTAGACTGAATTCAAAAAAGACTAAAATGATAGTTAAAAATATGACACAAGATCGTAAACATGAGCTTGAAAGGAGGGCAGGTTTTGAAATTGTACCTAAGGTAAAATATCTTGGAGTTTAGGTTGCAGAATCAAACATGAAATTGTTTCAAAATAATTATGAGGTGTTGTGGCGAGAGGTTCAGAAAGACATGGAGACTTGGAAAAAGCTGCAACTGTCTTTACTTGGAAGAATAGCAGCAGTTAAGATGAACATTTTGCCAAGATTTCTGTTTTTGTTTCAAATGATTCCGGTGCTTAAAAGTGATAAACAACTGAAAGTTTGGCAGTCTGGTGTGAATAAGTTTGTCTGGAACGAGAAGAAGCCGAGAGTGAAATTGAAAATTATGCAAGATGTTCCAGAAAGAGGAGGTCTTAAACTCCCAAACCTACAGTTATATTATGATGCAGCAGCTTTAACTTTAACAAGTGATTGGTTTGGAAGTAAAAAGACTGGAATATTGAATGCAGAAAGTTTTGATCTTGAATTTGGATGGCATGCTTATTTATTTTATGACGACAAAGTAGATAAAGTATTTAAAAGTCATATACTTAGAGACTCTTTGATGAGAGTTTGGAAGAAGCACCGATTCAAATGGGATTATAAAATACCGCTATGGCTGGATCTTGGTCATACTTTGTGGAATACAAATATAATGTCACTCGGGGGGGTTTTATATAAAGAGGTTCTTTTCACAGATGCGGGCAGATGGCAGCTGAAGACATTACAGACACTGTTGGATGAAGGGTTTAATTTTACTTGGTTACAATATAATCAATTACAATTGAGATGGAAAGAGGACCAAAAAACTGGTATTATGTTGCATGAGGAAGAATTGGTTAGACATATAAGAGAGAAAGGTCCAATGCATATTAAAAGGCTTTATAATGTATTGTTAGAAAGAGATTCAGAAACGGAATTAGTTAAAGATTGTATGATTAAGTGGGCACAGAATTTTGAAGAACCAGTGATGCTGGAAACTTGGGAAAAAATTTGGGTTCAGAATGTTAAATTTACACAGTCGCAAAACCTGAGAGAAAATTTTTATAAAATGTTTTATAGATGGCATTTAGATCCTAAAAAGTTGTCATGTATGTACCCTAATGTTCAGCCAAAATGTTGGAGATGTGAATGTTTAGATGCTACATATTATCATGTTTGGTGGACCTGCAGGAAAGTTAAGGCTTTTTGGATAAAAATTTGGTGGGTCATGCAGAATGTTTTGAGGAAAAAAATTCAATTTTCTCCACAGTTGTTTTTATTGGGTATAGTTAAGGGTTTTACACGGGGTGAGATAAAACTGATATTGTATATGATAACAGCAGCAAGATTGTTGATAGGTAAATATTGGAAGAATGAAGCTTTACCCACTATCGAGGAATGGACTTTGAAGATGGCTAGTTTTGCAGAGATGGCGAAGATTTCAGCATATTTAAAAGACTGTTCACAAGAGACTTATGAATGGGAATGGAAAAGGTGGATAGAATATGTTCAGAACAAATACCAAACTAGAAAGTATCAAATAGCTTTTATTTGAAAATAATGTATTAGAAATATTTTAATGTAAAGAGACAAAGAGGAAAAATTATACAGGGGGAGGGATGGGTTCAAGTTTATATATTAGTGTTACTAGTTATGAGTACATAATAGGGAAGTCTGGGGGAGAGGGTTAGGGAGGGTTAGGGAGGGTTTGGGGAGGGAGGTGGGGGGGGGTGAAAAAAGGGGTGAAAATGTAATTGTAAAACTTTTGCAATAAAAAAAAAAAGAAAAAAAGATGCTTGTTCCTGGGGAGGAAAACTATGGCAAATCTAGACAGCATACTAAAAAGAAGAGACATCACTGTGCCAACAAAAGTGCATATAGCCAAGGCTATGTTTTTCCCAGTTGCAATTTATGGCTGTGAAAGTTGAACCATAAGAAAGTTTGAGTGCCAAAGAATTGAGGCCTTTGAACTACAGTGTGGGAGAAGACTCCTGCGAGTCCCTTGGACTGCAAAGCGATCAAATTGGTCAGTCCTAAAGGAGATCAACCCTGACTGCTCTTTAGAAGGCCAGATCCTGAAGATGAAATTCAAATACTTTGGCTACTTAATGAGAAGGAAGGACTCACTGGAGAAGAACCTAATGCTAGGAAAGATTGAGGGCAAAAGAAGAAGGGGACGATGGTGAATGAGGTGGCTGGATGGAGCCACTGAAGCAGTTGGCGTGAGCTTAAATGGACTTCAGAGGATGGTAGAGAACAGGAAGGCATGGGGGAACATTGTCCATGGGGTCACAATGGGTCAGACACAACTTTGCAACTAACAACAACAACAAATAAGAGACGAAAATGTGTTTATGTCTAGACTAGGCCTTGCTCAGCTAGCAAGGTCTTATTTTATCATTACAATTGTTTTGTAATGGGAAGTGCTTAACTTCATTGACTCCCATTTACCTATTCCAGATTCTTGTTTAAAGCACTACTGTCACATCCGTATCTGATGGAAAGGAGAAATAACACTCAGTATAACCATTTCACCATATAGCGTTACAGAGGACAACAAGAAAATTAAACTTTTTAGCACCATTGCCTCTGGCAAACATTTAAACCATCACAGCCAGAGAGACAGTTTAGAAAAGCATTATGGCTGATGATACGAAAGAGAGCTACAAGAAAATTAACAGGGTTTCAGTCTTCCTGTTTCTCTCCTGACCTGCTGAAATTGGTCCTCTGGTTTTAGTTGGAATTTCTTGGTCTTGTTCTTTTGGGATCCTACTTGAACTGCAGGAATGTAGGAAGAATAGCTGAGAAAATAATTGTATAATGAAAATCCATGTACATCTATCCCCTTTGGCCATCCCATAACTGAATTTAGTGCAAGAACTTCATACAGCTCACTCATGATATTTCACTAAATTGTTCTTCTCCCTGTGGGCCAAGGCATTAGAAAGAAGCTTCTACAGGAAAATGAATAAGAATCGTTAAAAGTAATACATTTTCAGCAGAGCCTTAGTGATAAACAAGGTAGCTCAAGTGGAAGGGAAAGGAAAATGCTGAGAAATATGAAATAATTTGGATAGGATGACAAATATCTCCCATATTCTGCCAATAAAACTACTTTGAAATGTTTAAAAACTCAGTAGTAATCAAGCTCAACTTAAAGGATACAGGTAGTCCTCGACTTACTACCACAATTAAGCTCAACCTCTCTGTTGCTAAGTGAGACATTTGTTCAGTGAGTTTTGCCTCATTTCATGACCTTTCTTGCCACAATTGTTAAGTGAATCACCAAGTTAGAAATATGGTTGTTTAGTGAATTTGGCCTCCTCATTGTTCTGCCCCAGCTCCGGATCCCAAGGAATGTGACTGTTAGGTTCAGCTTGCAGCTTACTCCTAACTTGTTGGTCAGGCAATATCTGTTTCTTTAAGAAACAACTGAGCCACGTAATCAGGGTTTGCTGAACCCTGTAATTAGGCTACAGTGCATAAATAAGCAGCACAGAGAAGCGTTCGTTCTTCCTGGTTCTTCCTGCTTCTTCCGGATTGATACCTGATTGTATCCTGTTGCTTACTGAGTCTGTTATATGGTACTGAATACCAAGAGTTACTAAAGTCTGTTTGCTTTGGTAAGGGAAGATACTTACTGGACTGATATTACTGTTTATGACCTTGGACTGTTTTACTTACACCGAGACTGTTATCTATAAAGTATTATTCTCACATGAGCTGGACGTTTATCTCCTTCCCTGTGTGTTTCTGCTCTGCTCGTTGCACAAGCAACAAATACTTTTTACACACACCCTAACATTGGTTATGGGCCCAGAACGTTCCAGGGCTCTTTAATTTGTTTTTGTGGAAGTGAGAAGTGCAGGCAGTGGGTGTAGTAGTCAAGATGATGGCTTTTGAGCAAGGTACAAGTTATTCTACTATAACCCGGTTGGATAGAACAAACTATGTTACCTGGTCCACAAAATGCTGTCTACTTTTGCGAAAAGAAGGACTGTGGGACATGGTTAATAATCCACCGGACATAACTGCATTGAATGCTGCTGACGAAGAAGATGCCAAAAAGATAGCGAAGTTTCACAGGGACAACGAGCGTGCTTTATGCATCATTGGCCTGACACTGGGAGACCAGCAACTTGTCCATTTCCGGGGCGAAGAGTCTGCTGCGAGGTGTTGGTCAAAGCTAAAGAAGCTCTACGTTCGTGACTCTGTGGGTGTCCATATCTACTTGACACGGAAATTATTTCGCTTACATCTTCAGAAAGGAGGAGACATGATGGCTCACCTGGACTCCATGACAGGGCTTTTCCAGGAGCTACATGAGAAAGACCTTGTGTTTACTGAACTGCAGCAAGTTTATATTATTCTTTCATCGTTGGATGACAGTTATGACTCTTTTGTTTCATCATTAGAAGTATTGTCTAGAGATGAACTGACATTGGCCAGTATAACTGGTAGGTTACTGGATGAGGCCAAACGTAGGCAAGAACGAGACCAGTTAAGGATGCAACAGCAACCAAAAGTGGAAGCTGTATATGAAAATGTCAATATTGTTAAACGTTGTTATGCTTGTGGGGCTAAGGGGCACATTGCAAAATATTGTAGTAATAAGAAAGTGTCTGCTAGAAACTCTGCTAAACCCAGGAAAGGGTGTAATTTAGCAACCAGTTCATCTAATAATATAAGGGATGATTGGTGGGTGATTGATAGCGGTGCCTCTCAATCAATAACAAAAAACAGAAAACTGTTTCTAAATATGAAGAAAAGTACTAAAAAGGTCAAATTAGCTAATGGCTGGAATGTGACTGTAGCTGGGGAGGGACTTGTTCAATGTTCTATTAGTAAGCACCCTTTACCCATGCTTTATATCCCTAGTTTGAAATATAACCTTTTATCTGTAAAGTCATTAATACATTCTGGGTTTACAGTAACTTTTAAAAACAACAAATGTTTGCTGGAATGTGAAGGCACTGTAGTTACTGCAGAATTAGAAGACGACTTATTTGTTATTAGGGATAAGTCATTACTGTTAGTTCAGTCAAAAGCTAAATTTGGAAATGTAAAGCCTCATGATGAATGCGTACATTTACTACATAGAAGGCTTGGTCATCTGAATTTCAGGTTGTTGAATTTGACTGTTAAGCAGTCTAAAGGCATAAAATTAAGGGCTTGCAGCAAATACCTGAACTGTAATACTTGTAACCAGCATAAAAGTAAAGTTACACCTGCAAACCGCTGCAATGGGTTTAAAACAACTAAACCTTTGGAGGTAGTCTTTTTAGACTTAATAGGGCCAAAGAAACCCAGTTTAGGGGGAGCATGCTATATTTTAAGTATAGTTGATCACTTTACTAGATATGGTTTTTGCTACCTTATGAAGTCCAAAAGTGATACGTTCCAATGTATCACAAATTGGCTTCGTTTTGTTGAAAGGAAGCAGAGGTTTAAGGTGAAATGCATTGTTACTGACAATGGAACTGAGTTTACTAACCATCAGTTGGTTAAGTTTTTGAAGGATGCTGGAATACAGCATAAACGTTCTGCCCCTTTTCGGCCAGAACATAATGCATATATTGAACGAAGAGGCCAGACCCTACAAGCTATGACTAGGACTATGCTGGCTGATGCTTGTTTACCTGATAAATTGTGGGGAGAAGCAATACTATGTGCCAATCATATTTTAAATAATGTGGTGCACTCCTCTACAGAAAAAATACCTTTTACTTTATGGCACGGCAGGAAGCCTGATTTAAGTTATATACATACTTTTGGTGCACCAGCCTGGGTGCATATACCAGTTAGTCAGAGAAGGAAGGACCAACAGAGAGCAAGGAAAATGATTTTTGTTGGCTATGAGGCTAACCATAGGTCCTATAGGTTCTGGGAAAAAGGAACAACAAAAGTTTTGTGTAGCGCTAATGCTAAATTCCTAGAACATGAAGGCTGGGACAGGTTAGAAAAAGCAGACTATGGTTTTACAGATGTGGATGTTAAGATGGACCATATTCCTGATGATGATAGTTCATCTGTGATTGATGATAAACCATCTATTAAGGTTGAGGAACAGGAAGTAGGGTTAGGGGAGGATGAACCCAATATACCTGATGTTAGTCCAGTTATGCCTAGACGATCTTGCAGGGACCGGCATCCACCAGATCGCTATAAAGCCACAGTGGTTTGCCAAGTAGATATCGAACCATCCAGTTATCATGATATAAAATTATATCCAGAAAAGGAGCAAAAAGCCTGGCAAGAGGCAATGGATAGAGAAATTGATTCATTGAAGAGGCTTGGTGTCTATGAAGTTGTAAGAATACCACCAAATGAGAAACTTATAGGCTGTAGGTGGGTCTATAAGGTAAAGAAAAGTGTAGATGGGGTAGTAACCCATAAAGCTCGGCTTGTTGCACAAGGATTCTCACAGACAGATAGAGACTATGATGAAGTTTTTGCTCCAAGTCTACGAGCGAGCACTTTGAGAACGATGCTTGTTTGGGCAGCTAGAAATAAATGCTCTATTACTCATATAGATGTCGAAACAGCTTACTTGAACGCTCCGTTGAGGCATACAATATATATGAAGAAACCTCCTGGTTATGATACACAGGATAGCACTGAGTGTTGGAGGCTACAGAAAAGCCTATATGGTTTAAGGCAATCAGGTTACGAGTGGAACCAATGTATAGTGCAGGAATTACATAACATTGGGTTCTATGAGGGCGTAGCAGATAAATGTCTGTTTAAAAAAGAACAGGATGGATGTGTTTCATTCTTGTTACTCTTTACAGACGACATTGCCATAATTACCAGAACTGACGCTGAGGCCAGAGAGATTATCGGTCAGTTGCAAACAAAATTTAAACTTAGAAATCTAGGACATATACGGCATTATCTAGGGCTGGATATCCTAAAAACATCTAGAGGATTTAAAATATCACAATCTAATAAGATCTGCAAATTGTTGAAAAAATATGGGATGGAATTATGTAAACCTGCCAAGACTCCTATGGCACAAGAATTCCAGCAGGATAGTTTGCAGAGTCCACAGTTCAGTAAAGAACTGTATCAATCATTAATAGGCAGTTTGTCGTATTTGAGCAACTGGACACGGCCTGATATAGCTTTTAGTGTTAATCAACTAGCACAATATAGTTCAGAGCCTACTGATAGGCATTGGCAGGCTGCTAAACGTGTTCTTAGATATCTTAAAAGAACATTGCATTTTGCTATGTATTTAGAACCAAATGCCAATATGGTGTTAAAGGCATATGCTGATGCCAGTTTTGCCAGAAAATCTACGTCTGGAATAGCAATCATGTTGGATAACTGCCTGATTGGATGGAAATCAATTCGCCAGAAACACATCAGTTTGTCTACCATGGAAGCGGAGTTTTCTTGTCTATCACTTACATGTACTGAACTGATTTATTATAAACAGTTGATGGAAGATATTGGATTCAAAATGGATTATCCTATTACGGTTTATGAAGATAACCAGGCAGCCATTAAAATGGCAACGAATCTTGCTGTAAAGACAAGGACTAAATACACTGATATACGTTATCTGAATGTTCGGCAATGTGTTAAGGATAACATGGTTACATTGGAATATTGCGCATCAGAAGACAATATTGCCGATAATTTTACTAAAGCGCAAGGTGCCATTAAACACACCAATTGTTGTGAAAGATTTGGATTAAGAATCTGAAATGTAACTGATACCACTGTACAATGTATGATTTGGATGTGTATTTTTGTTTCTATATCTATTGTGTATATTGTCCTGCCCAATGGGGAGAATGTTAGGTTCAGCTTGCAGCTTACTCCTAACTTGTTGGTCAGGCAATATCTGTTTCTTTAAGAAACAACTGAGCCACGTAATCAGGGTTTGCTGAACCCTGTAATTAGGCTACAGTGCATAAATAAGCAGCACAGAGAAGCGTTCGTTCTTCCTGGTTCTTCCTGCTTCTTCCGGATTGATACCTGATTGTATCCTGTTGCTTACTGAGTCTGTTATATGGTACTGAATACCAAGAGTTACTAAAGTCTGTTTGCTTTGGTAAGGGAAGATACTTACTGGACTGATATTACTGTTTATGACCTTGGACTGTTTTACTTACACCGAGACTGTTATCTATAAAGTATTATTCTCACATGAGCTGGACGTTTATCTCCTTCCCTGTGTGTTTCTGCTCTGCTCGTTGCACAAGCAACAAATACTTTTTACACACACCCTAACAGTGACACACACCAAGCTCCAAAAACTCCATTTATTACAAACAGACCCCTTTTAAAATGCAGGCTTTCAGTGCAAATGTCCTTATCAGCCTGCTATAAAGTACAAAGAATAAACAAAGTCCGACAAAGGTTGGCAACCAGCCCAGAAACCAAGATGTGATAAGAAACTCACTCTCCCAAAATGCTCTGCGTAATAATTAAAGGTTGTTTCCAGCAACAATTGCTAACTGTGTGACTTAAATAGGCTAAGGGAGTGGCCAATTAGCCCCAAGCCTTACTCTCGAGGAAACCTCCTCCTCCTGAGTAGCCACTCCTGCCTTTTGGCAGCCCTGCGTGCTCGGGCATTGAGGAGAGGGTCCTCCACTTCACTCTCTGGAGTGAAGGAGCCTCTGGAGATTCTGAAGGCCCTGGCTGAGTCTCTGCCTCTGGTACCACATCCTCTTCAGCCTCCTCGCTGTCCGACGCGAGTGCCGGCTGCACAGGCTGCTGGCACGACACCACACCAGCCTCCTCATCGTCGGGATCAGCCACAAGCCGCACAGGCCGCTGGCGGGCCACAACACTCATACAGTGACCCTGGGAAATTGTAATTGTCATTAATTCACTTTTGATATTTAATCACTTGTAATATTTAAGAGGTTTTATAAAGCCTTTCTCCCTTTACCATTTTCACAGCAACATGTTCCTTACTTTTTTATTGTGACAAATGGACAATGTGCCTTTTATTCCTGGTTTTGTGAATCATCATCAGCTACTAAAATATGTAGAGTAGCAGTCATAGGAAAGGTTGGGAAGAGCTACCTATGGCTGACTTATTCCTAGAATCTTTTTGGTAGATTGAATGAGATTGGTGTTTTACAGCAATTTGGCACAGCAACCATAAGCTGTTTGTCTCCCATGCTAATACATCTTTAACTTAAAGATCATTGTCCAAATTTCCAGCTTTGGCAAAAAATGTTGGTGGCTATCATAATTGGTAGATTTATAACTTTTTTGCCAGTTTCAGGAGTAATGAGGAGTAGAAGCAAGTAGTAATTTCTTTCCTGTCCATGGTGAATTTTTGAAGATATATGGCTTCCATTTGCTTGAGCTCATCAACCATCAATGGACATAGATTCATACAGTTGAAAGGGACTTTAGAGGTTGTATGGGTCTGTCCCTTGCGCAATGCTTCCTCCCAATGAGCTTTACACTGGTCCATTGGGACACTTGCAGAGTTCCACGTGGACTGATTTTTTTTTTTTTTTTTTAAAGTCCTACCATTTCATAGTCCAACAAATCCAGAGAAAACTATTCTGGAGGGTGGGATGGTAATCAAAGAGGGGGAGTGCCAGAAAAGGAGTAAACCAGTGGTGGGATTCAAATTTTTTTACTACCGGTTCTGTGGGCGTGGCTTGGTGGGCATGGCAGGGGAAGGATGCTGTAAAATCTCCATTCCCATCCCACTCCAGGGGAAGGTTACTGCAAAATCCCCATTTCCTCCCAATCAGCTGGGACTCAGGAGGCAGAGAATAGATGGGGGCGGGGCCAGTCAGAGGTGGTATTTACCGGTTCTCCAAACTACTCAAAATTTTTACTACCAGTTCTCCAGAACCTGCTGAAACCCACCTCTGGAGTAAACCAGCAGATCCCTCAGTACTGCTCATTTGGCAAAGTTTCGGAAACATGGCTTTTGATGCAGGCAGAACAAGAAGGGATGGGTAGATGTCACAGTTCAGGTGGGCTAGGAGAGAACTGAGGATGATGTCATGATTTTGTATTCTGTAAAGTAGCTGTCTTTGTACATTGGAAATTACAGCAGGCAGATCAGCCCTTAATGTTATCACTTCCAATTAAACACCAGGGTTCCCATTAGGTTGCTGAACTGTTGACTTGTTTTTTTGTTTGTTTGTTTGTTTAAGTTAAACATCTGAGAGCAAAATAAAAAGTCTGTTGCCAAAATGAAAACTAAGCTGCAATCTACTCTGATCTATCTCTTCCTCCATCTTTGCTATTCTGCCTAACCTTCTAAAATACCAAGGACCTTTGCATTATCTTTGGGTATTTCATGACATCTAGTAATAAATATGCAGGATGTGAAATTTTCTGTGACTTTCCTGAATATTGCCTTACCTCATGTGAAATGTTGACATCACTTTAATTGCATTGCAATGTTCCCATGGACCAATTTTATTTTAGTGTAATATGCTAGAACAGAAATCTTCTTATCTCTAAATATCATCATTAAGGTCACCGGAGAAGTGCAGTTGGTGGTGTTTTTTTTTCTTTCTTTCTTTCTTTCTTTTTTTAAAGCAAGACAGCCAATTATCAGATGAAGCTGAAAATAGCCATGATTTTCTATTTGCTTTAAAAGCCTAAAGATTTCCATTTACTTAGGATGAAATAGAAGAATGTATATTCAAATCTTTTAAAATAATACATAGGAGAATATATAAAGTGATCTGCTTAGAAAGGATATCACAGAAAAGATGAGGAATCATAAGAGGTCAAACCTTGTTTCATAAACTTATTGGTGGAAGAAACACTGTGATTACTATGAATAGAGATGCAGCAATTTTATATACTAGCAAATAATTGCATGGAGCTATTATTAACAATAAATTGGAAGGAAGTATCAGAACCAGATTCAAATTTAATTGTATTACTTAAATTAAAGAATCAGAGGACTCATAGAGTCAGTCAGAAAACTCCTACGGGGAAAAATGGTGACTTATCAATAGCTAACCTGTGGGTTGAAACAAGAGCCATACAGATAACAAGAGCCATACAGATAATCCACGTTAGATTCTCTATTTACAATACAAGGCTTATATATTTCTAAACTAATCCTGGGAATATTGTAGGGAACAATAGTGTATATATAGGCACTCCTTACCCTATGAGCATAATGCAGCCTGTTTATTATGGTTGAAAGTTGTCATGGCTGTTAAGCAAAATGACCTTGTTTAATGGGCTCCATCCATTACTCTCCTGATGCAGTCATTAAACGAATTTCCAGGGCATGGTGTGCCTCAGAGGTGGGGAGGCCTTGGGAGGCCAACACTGGGCCTCTGTGATCCTCTGAAAAAACCATGCTCTGCTTGCCTTCCTTTGTGGTCCTTTCAGCCCTTGTGCCTATTTTCCTCCTCAACTGGTCCCGCCAGGTCTTCTCTCCTAATGAGTGTGTGTGTATCCAGATCATGGTTGTCCCAAAAGTACTTTTTCAAAAGGCAACTGGACTTCCTTTGTTTTTCCTTGAAGACAAGCATCTTCTAATGGGACCACTCAAGGCTTGGGCCTATTTTCTACCCCCAATCACCCATTGTGCATTTATATTTTGGAGATCTCCAGGGCTTTTCTTAGGACTGTGCAGACCTATCAGGGAAGCAAAATGAAGTGGTTCATACCTGGGGCCCACAGCAGCCTCCTGCAAATGGCCACCATTTCAGCATTATCACAAGGAATTGTGAATGTGCTGAAAATGGTGACTGCTTATGGGAAGCTACCAGGTGGCCCAGGGACAAGCCTCTCCATTCGACTTCCTTAACAGTCTATATAGCAGTGGTGAATTTTTTTTTTTTTACTATAGGTTCGTGGGTGTGGCTTGGTGGGCATGGCAGGGGAAGGATACTGCAAAATCTCCATTTCCACCCCACTCCAAGGGAAGGATACTGCAAAATCCTCATTCCCACCCCACTCTGGGACCAGCCAGAAGTGGTATTTGCCGGTTCTCTGTACTACTCAAAATTTCCACTACCGGTTCTCCAGAACCTGTCAGAACCTGCTGGATTTCACCCCTGCTATATAGCACTGTAGAAGACTCCAAAGCTGTCCAAAGAGATAATCCCTATACTTTTTATATTTTTATTAAGAAGTCCAAACGAAGTTTCCAAGGAATTTTAGGATTACTAAGAATGCTCAGTTTTACTCATTTCACACCTAATGTCATTAACCTAGTTCCCATCTCTACAATATTTAAGAGACACTTTTCTTTAACAAATTGCAAAAAAAAGTTTCAACCCATTCTTTGCTAAACTCCCTTTCAGAGAAACAATGGAGATCATTGTGAAAGATACAGCATAATGGCAAAACCTCCAACTTTTACTTTTTCCCCACACCAAATATATGCAAATGTTTCCTTTATTGGTATGGTTTTTTTAAAAAAAAATCTAAAGATTCTAAAACAAGATTTCATTTAAGTTGATTTGTGGGCTTAAGTGAAAGTTTATATAAGGAAAAAGAGATCTGTACTCTCTGCTTATCTGATAATGAGATTCTCCAAGAACTTTAACTGATTGCACAATGAGCAAGGGCAGAAAATAATAATAGTTTTTTTTTATTATTATTTGATTTATATGCTGCCCTTCTCCCGAGACTCAGGGCGGCTTACAATGCGTAGTTTAATCTGCATCTTGATTTTTCAATATATCAGAAGTACACAGCAAACAATTGTCAGACCAATGCTTACAAAATTGTCATTTGGTCTGATAAAAATGAAAGTCGTTTACCAAGAACTACTTTGAAAGCAGATGTATTCATTTTGATTGAAGCTGATTAGATAGATATCCTCTTTTCATATATCAGCAGTTAGATACATTTTGAGACTATTGGCCTGTTGTACTGATGGGAATAATTTAGTGTTTTAGCCTCTCTCTCTGTCTCCCTCTCCCTCCCTCTCTCTCTCTCTGTGTGTGTGTGTGTGTGTGTGTGTGTGTGAGAGAGAGAGAGAGAGAGAGAGAGAGAGAGAGAGAGACTATATAATGAGCTTAATCCATCAGAAAATGGAATTTTTTTGCCTTTAATATTATTCAAACATTTAATGCTTTTTCTTAAACCCCAAAGGTCCAGTTTCAAGTTGGTATGGGGTCAACGGGTCCAACATTATTAGTATGGCACACAAATATGTTTTAGTAAGCATGTTTTGTTTAGAAAGAAGACATTTGTAGGCCCACGATAAAGCTTGAATCCCAAAGCTTAGAAAAAAGAAATTACAGGAAAGAATGATGTCAATTGATGATACATAATCCCCACAATATATGGATCATTCATCTTAATGAAAATAATTTAATCTGGCATATTAATCTACACTAATAAGTAGACCAAGCACACAAAAAGTGTTTACAACTATTTTCTTTAGCACTTCGGTCATCTAGCTTGATGTGGAAACTTATAAGAAATAATTGCATGACATGTCCTTTCATTTCTATTCATGTAAAATTCTGAGCACCATATTTTAAGAAGTATTGCAGACAAAAAAGGAAAGCATGAGACAAGGAAAACTAAGATGATGAGGAGACTATAAAAAAAGTTTGTGAAAAGAAATGTAAAAAGCTGGATTAGTTCAATCTTGAGAAAAGAACAGAGATTTAGGAGCAGTTTTCAAATACCCTGTTTCCCCCCAAAATAAGACATACCCTGATAATAAGCCCAATCGGGCTTTTGAGCGCATGGCAATAAGGCCAAGCACTTATTTCAAGGTTCAAAAAAATATAAGACAGGGACTTATTTTCAAGGAAACACAGTACCTGAAAGTATGTCACATAGCAGAAGACTAAGATCTGTCTTTTCTTGTTCCAAAGTGCAGGGCACACAATAATGAATTTAACCTACTAAAAACAGAATCCAATTGAATTTTCTTGATGTTTTTATTAAAAATAATCTAACAGCCGGAAGGGAGGCAGACAGCTATCTGTCTGACTTACTTTAACTGGAATTCCTACATTGAATTGGATAGCTTCAATGGCTCTTCCAATTCCAGGATGGTATAAGTCTACTTCTGGGGTCATGAAGGACAACATCTTGGTATATATCTTAAATAAGCAGAAGAAGTTAGGCCTGAAAGCTTCAACCTCTTTGGTACTGACTATCATGAATACATGCATAATGGCCTGTGAAATTGATTCAACACAGAAAATATTTCTCAGTGAACTTGATAGGCTTAAACATGAACAGTAACTTCTGAGGGAATAAAAGATAAAGAGGCATCACATTATCTATTCATAATGTCATCACTTGGTGGAAATCCAAGCTTCAAACTCAGTTTGCCAAAGAAACCCAAGACTGGAAAAGAATCCTAAATATTGGGTCTTCCTTCTGCCATTCATAAGAGGTCAGACACATGAAGTTGCTGGTAGCATGGGAAACCAATTCTACTCCCCCAATTTTTTAAAATAGTATATTACAACTATCTTCTTTCAGAGAGGAGAAGAAGGTGAAGCGATTCATAAACATGTGTCTGGTAAACTTCTGAAGAGGCTTCCAACAATATTCATTAGTAAAGACAAAAGAGAAATAGATATTTTTAGCACAAAATTGAAGAACAATTATCTAGCTATGCATTATTTAGTTCACTCAAACACACACATACACACACATTTAATTATAAAGCAGTGCAAAAAAGTGAACATTTAATCCAAGAGGAAAGATGAAGAATTTCATTACCCATTAAATCTGAAAAATACTTTCCCTGCAAAAATATGAAGATACTAAATATTCATTGTAGCTCTAAAACTGTTTAGACTTATGACTTTATTTTCTGCTACTTTGTTTGGAAAGCAAATCCGGCTTCCGTAAACAGCACAACAAATAAAGTTATTCTAAAAATCCAATAGAAGCTGGTAGGGTTTTATAATAAACAAAGCAAAGAGAGAAGGGAGGGCAGACGAGAGAGAAAAAGCGAAAAAACCAAAAAAAACAGAAACAAGGAAAAAATTATGGGACCGGGGGAAGAAACAGATGAAATATTAACAGCCTTATATATGAAAGAAGAGTGATATACCCTAGTGAGAAAAATCCTATCCTGAGAAATAGATTTTATTTCTCTATATTCTGGAGGGTATATTTTGCTTTTCACAATTAATTCCAATTCTGCCAGCAGGAGGAGGCCAAAAAGAATTATTAAGAACTCCCCAGAAACTAAACATTTTCTTAAGGGACAACCAACTTGAAAAGCAATTACAAACACTTCTCATGAGGGCACATCATTATTCAAAGTCAGACAAATGAAACTATCAGTTAGCATGAGAAAAAATACCAACTGCCTTCTGCTTGCTGTAATTCTGTTGGCTCCATGTGACCAAAGGAAGAACTTTTATGTGAATAGTTGTGAAATGTCATGCTTGTTTAACCCACGTGTCTTTACCAATGGTGAAAGCATTTTTGTTTATTTGTTTATTTGCTGCCCACCTCTCTTTAATGTTTGTGTCTTGCTGGCAAAAAGAACCCATTGAATGTAGCACTAATCAGCACAATTAAAATTTATAAAAACAATATTATTAAAAAAAATCAATTCAAATATTTTGGTAGATGTCTATTTCAGCCAATAAAGAAAGACTTTGGATCATAGGGTTTACAAATATTAGGTATCTGGGGGAAAATGGAGATAAACAAGGGATCTGATTTTCAATTCTAATTCATCCCATTTACTAACTGTGAGTTTTGAAGAAATAAGACAGATAATGTATCTTACAAAATCACTGCTTTCATTCTGGTTAAAAAGGGGTGGGGGTGGGCAGGGACTATGGAAAATTCAGGGCTGTGTTTTTGGGGACAATTATGAAGCCTTAACAGTAATGTGCAATGGAATAATGATCTAGCTGCATGTATTCTCACAAGTAGACCAAAGTGAGCAGGATAAGCTGATTAAGTGACCTGCATTTCTAAATTAGCTTCTCACTCATTTCACCTATTCAGTATTTGGATTCTGTGGCACCATCAACATCAGGATAGGTGCCAAAATAATTATTTCTTTGAAACCAGACCGAATACAAATCTGCCATTCAATCAGATAATTCAGTCAAGTTTCAGGCAGTGAACGTATTTAAAGTACAGCTTTGAAAAAAAAAAAGTTTAAAAGGAGAAAATATAAAGAAAGCTGTATATTTTTTCTTTAGATAACAGTATTTCCAGTTAATGGTAACAGATAGCTTGAAACCTACACCCTACAAAGTCCTAGGAAATGTGAATGTCTCCAAACATGCAATGTCTCAAAGATTTTCCAATGCTATTGCGTTTACACTTTTGCTAGTTGCCACTGTTATTATTTGGATTCCTTGTTTATTTCCAATGTACTTTATTATTTTCATGCTATCTCAGACAACAACTTGTCCACTACGTAAAAAGACAAAACCCAGACTTTATTCCAATGCTCACTATGAATGATGTAAAAACTGTTTTCCATGGTTTTATTACTAGGTTGCTAGTTAAGCCCCCCAGAGATGTGTTGAAGCAACATGGGTGGTAAATGAATCTAAATAAATAAATAGCAATAGCAATAGCACTTAGATTTATATACCGCTTCACAGAGCTTTACAGCCCTCTTTAAATGGTTTACAATGTCAGCATATTGCCCCCAACAATCTGGATCCTCATTTTACCAACCTTGGAAGGATGGAAGGCTGAGTCAACCTTGAGCCGGTCAGAATCGAACTGCAGAAGTAGCCTGCAATACTGCATTCTAACCTCTGTGCCAACGCAGCTCTTAAATAATACATCTATATCTATATCTATATCTATATCTATATCTATATCTATATCTATATCTATATCTATCTAAATCATCTATACACATAGATAAATCATATAGTATCATATAGTATGGGAAGGTGGATTTGAAAAGATAATGGAGTAAGCCAAAGTAAAGATTGGAACATAGAACATACAGTTTCCAGATTCAAATCACAGCATAACACTTCAGAATGAAGGCCATGATACATGTAGCTAGCATCTAATTATGTAGAAAGTGCCCAACAGTGTTGTTATTTATTGGTGGTCTGTCACAATTTTTCCAAAGGTATACAGTCCAAAATTTTGCTAATTCTTCATGGTATTCCACTTAGTGACACCCCCCCCAAACAATTGGTACTACTGTCCATTTTTTCCTGTTGTTGTTGATACTATTACTACTACTATCTGCACATACAACATAATGGATTCTTTATATTATAACTTCAAGCTGAACATCTATAGCTCAGTGCTGTATAAGAATTGATTCTGAAATCTATTTTGAGATACTTTAATGAACCACACTAGTATTTTATAACCAGGCTATCTTGTGAAAATCACTAGCAGGAGTGCTTCTTTTAATTTTCCCAGAAGTATGTTCAAACTATAACTTTGCTAGGTACATCTTCTGAAGAAAGACAGAGGCTTTTTTTCTATGACCTATTCAACTGTCCATGTTTCCCAAGAGCTTTGTTCAGAACAAGAGTTAAAAAACAAGATCTTTGAGAATACACCAACCACAAATGACAGCAAAAGTCTGGGTTACTTTTTAGTTTGTGATGTATAGATTCATACTCTACGTTCTTTTTTTCCCCTTCCTCTTTTATTTTTTTTTAAAAATATTTTTTTTTCAAACATAAACATAAAATATATCTTTTAAGAACTCTACATTCTTTTTCTCCACTGAGACAGTGAAACCTTCTCTTTAGGGGAGGTAGTAGACTCTAGCTACCCAATGTTTTAATACATTATTAATTTTGAAGGCAGACTTAAACTCAGCTACCATTCCCTTGACTTTTTTTATTCTCATCCTTGAGTTTTATAAGCTCAGTGACCTTTGGAGAATTTCCCATAAGCCATAAAAAATCACAAACTAGTAAAAGAACCATCGCATTGGATGGAGAATGAAAGGACAAAGTCAACTGCCACTGAAGAGCAAATTTATTTTTA